>NC_138126.1:81783740-84183740 GCF_964188305.1 Podarcis bocagei | reverse complement strand
CACCACAACCAGAAATATTTCCGATATCCACTCACTGTAAATTCCATAACAGAGGGGCAAGGGGAAGAGTTTCAAAGGAGGAGCAATGCTGGATTCATTTACAGTGAGACGTGCGGGTATAGGGCAGCATACTACTACTACTACTACTACTACTACTACTACTACTAATGACTTGCATCAAACAATATTGTCTTGTTACGATGACATCCTCTTCTTCACTTCTCCTTGCATGGCCTCTATGCCCTCTCCAAATCTGTTCTGAGGTTCCCTCAATCATCTGGAACAGATCTGAGAAGAGTGTGAGGGACACATGAGGAGCTGATGGGGAGAGGAAGTTCTGTTGCAGAGGCAGACATTCTGCATTAATGGATAACTTCATTGAATAGAACCTGTTCTTTGTAAGTTTATTGGAGATTGCTAGTGTGAATGATCATTGTTTCCCAGTTGATGTCACATTATTATTACAGGGTGAAAAGATTTGGAATTTGCAAATTCCAAAGGCCTCATATTCTTATGCATCCTGGTGCATACTGAAAAACCACATATTATGCATAAAAGCAACGTTTACAATAGATGTTCAGACTGGAATATTAATCCCACTTAATCATCCATTTAACACAATGGACTTCTGAATAGGATTGCACTGTAAATTTTGGAATATCCATTGGTAAATGGTAACTATGCTACCACTCAGTGGATTTGTAACTGGCTGACTGACCGAACCCAAAGGGTGCTCATCAATGGCTCCTCTTCATCCTGGAGAAGAGTGACTAGTGGGGTGCCACAGGGTTCTGTCTTGGGCCCGGTCTTATTCAACATCTTTATCAACGACTTGGATGATGGACTCAAGGGCATCCTGATCAAATTTGCAGATGACACCAAACTGGGAGGGGTGGCTAACACCCCAGAGGACAGGATCACACTTCAAAACGACCTTGACAGATTAGAGAACTGGGCCAAAACAAACAAGATGAACTTTAACAGGGAGAAATGTAAAGTATTGCACTTGGGCAAAAAAAATGAGAGGCACAAATACAAGATGGGTGACACCTGGCTTGAGAGCAGTACATGTGAAAAGGATCTAGGAGTCTTGGTTGACCACAAACTTGACATGAGCCAACAGTGTGACGCGGCAGCTAAAAAAACCAATGCAATTCTGGGCTGCATCAATAGGAGTATAGCATCTAGATCAAGGGAAGTAATAGTGCCACTGTATTCTGCTCTGGTCAGACCTCACCTGGAGTACTGTGTCCAGTTCTGGGCACCACAGTTCAAGAAGGACACTGACAAACTGGAACGTGTCCAGAGGAGGGCAACCAAAATGGTCAAAGGCCTGGAAACGATGCCTTATGAGGAACGGCTAAGGGAGCTGGGCATGTTTAGCCTGGAGAAGAGGAGGTTAAGGGGTGATATGATAGCCATGTTCAAATATATAAAAAGATGTCATATAGAGGAGGGAGAAAGGTTGTTTTCTGCTGCTCCAGAGAAGCGGACACGGAGCAATGGATCCAAACTACAAGAAAGAAGATTCCACCTAAACATTAGGAGGAACTTCCTGACAGTAAGAGCTGTTCGACAGTGGAATTTGCTGCCAAGGAGTGTGGTGGAGTCTCCTACTTTGGAGGTCTTTAAGCAGAGGCTTGACAACCATATGTCAGGAGTGCTCTGATGGTGTTTCCTGCTTGGCAGGGGGTTGGACTCGACGGCCCTTGTGGTCTATTCCAACTCTATGATTCTATGATTCTAACTGCCGTAAATTGATGGTAAAAAATAAAATAAATCAAAAGCAAGCTGCATGTGAGTTTTCTATCTTTGGCTGGAATAGAGCAGAGAGAGCCAAAGTGGCACTTACATTTCTACAATACTCTCCGGAAGGTTGGCTGGGATTTCTGTTAAACCCTTTCCTCGACAGTCCACAATATTGTTGCTACAAGTGCAAGCAGATGGGCAGCTGATGGAATTGGCATTGCAGGATGGAGGTTCAGCATGTGAACCTGGGAAAGAAAAGGAATCAATATCATTATTTTAAAATGTGTGTTGTGATAATCTGCCATTTATATCAGTGTGAAACAAAGCTTACTTGCCACATTGTTTATTATGACGACAACAACAACATCATCATCGGTGAGATACTTGAAGATGTACCTCTTTGCCCTGGCCTTTAATACCTGAGATGTGTGTTTTCAGAACCTACCCTATCTTCATTCAATTGACTTTATTGTGTCTTTCCTAAAGGATCCTGAGAATTAAACTTTGTTAAGAGTGTTGGGGACTGTAGTCTGTGGGTGTAAACTAAAGTTCTTAGCAATCTGCTTTACATGTATGGTGTGCTTGCAGGCAAAAAAGTTGTAAACTTTCTTCACCACAGTGTAGTTCTGAAAATGTAGAATATTGTTTCTCCTTTTAAAAACCAATCCTTTATGCTACTCAACAAACAAAAATGCAAGGAGCAAAGTCTTCCGAACTAGGGAGTGGAGGGAACCTTAGCAGGGGAACTCACACCTATTACCCTTTTACATTAAAAATAAGAAAGTACCCAAGTGAGTTACATCTTCTATGATAACTAAACACTTTAGACAATGTTCTCTTACAGAGGTTCAAAGTTATCCAGAGCTAAGAACACTAAAAGTGGCCTAAAAACTACTATTCTATCAATCAATAAAAACTGATATTTCAAGTTTAAATGTCTGTTCAACTTCTCCCAGATGCTACCTATGTTTAAGTATCATTTCTAACCAGAAACCAAAACAGATAAGTTGGGAGACTTGAAGAAAGGTTACATGTTCCCAAGTTTCATAATTATAATACTTAGGGACAAAATGCAGACTTCAGTCAGTCAGAATGTACACACAAGCTTACTGTGTATTAAATTAAACTCCAGCATTACATATACACTTGCTTATTCATTCCATTTGAATGCTAGTCAGATATAGAGCTCAGAAGGCATTCCCCTGAGAAAAGGCATCCCATTATTTGTTAATTACTCTTTCGCATTAATATGATATGAGACTACAATTGAAAAAAGACAATTTAAGTACAGAATTGTTAACACAGACCAGCAGTTCAGAAAAGACTCTGAACAAATCATAGTAATTTAAAATATATTACACAGTTTACTTGGGGCATGGCTGAACTGGCACTAGCAAGGAGTGGCATTTAAATAGGAGAAACATTAGAATCATTTACTGAGTGCTTAATATGAACATCAGTAGAAAACAACAGAAAAAAGCAAAATGATAAATTTATACTACCTGAGCAGACGTATTCTTTTTTCTGAACATCAGCAACATTAAATCCTCTCAGATGAACAGGTGCCATGCAGAACGTGAACTGCCCAACTGATCGCCTCTGACGCAGCCAATCAGAAAGCCAAGCCAAGTGGCAGTCGCAGTATAAATAATTGGAATGAAGCCGTCTAGAATGCATAGAAAAAGATTCACATCAGATCTGCAGTCTTCAAAAATGGAGGCATAATAAAACAATCTAGTCTCTATTTTATTATATGCATAGTCTTATTGCAAGCACTGATTTTGAAGCTCAACTGCGGTACACTGTCATATAATAATGTTTGTGTATTCAATGCACTGAGACTTCACAGGTTTTCAGTGATATAATGATGCTGCCATTTGGTAACTTAAGGGTGTGATCCTATACACACTTAACTGGATGAAGTCCTACTGAATGCAATGGTACTTCTGAGTAAATAAGCCATAGGGCTTAAAAATATATATACACACACAAAAATAATGGTTTAAAAAGTGAATCAAATATCAGAGATTAATGAAACAACCAACAATGTATTTTAGATAGTAATGTTGTAACAAAGCTTTTTTTTTTTACACTAGATTGTGAAATTTGTAGCGGATAGAAGAATTCAATATGTTGGGGAAAGTCATCTCAACTTCAATTTCCTACATGCAAAGAGATGCTACCAATATACCTACATCTTAAGTTTAGCAAGAGAGGTGATGAGCGATACACTGAAATTTAGGTAGTTTCTCATTAGCTTCTGAAGCAACCTTGTGTTGTATTGTCTAGCAAAAAGTTCTATATTTGAAAAATGAGGTAGCCAGAATGTGGAAATAATACTTCATCCTTTATTCAATGAGTCATGACAGGAAGACATTAAAGCAAAGTCCCCATGACAATACTGTCATTTCAGTAGGACAGGGTTGGACAGAACACTCATTTTTGACAGACAAACATTACATATTGCACTGACAAAGACAAAGTGCTGCAAAACACAGTCTAGTCCATCTCTCAAATAAATTAAGAATGTGAGAGAGCCTTATGTTAAGACAGTTGCAATTGGGTTTGTGGTGGCGCCTAAGCCGACAGTCTCTAGATTTGTATGTCTGCTAGTGGCCTACAAGGCTTTTTTCTCCTTTTTCAGCTGGGAAATTTCCAGAATTCACTTACTTACTGTGTCCAGTAAAGCTTAAGTTGCCTGACCTGCAGGGCATACTATTAAAAGCACACATATCTGTTCATCAAAGACTGGATAATTATTTGTTTTAGTGGCACAAGGAGAGAGACTAGTTTCATTCAGGCAATGTCTTTGTATAGTGAAGTGACTTTTTAGAAATATTTAATGGCTGTTAACCAGTTAAATAGTTTACTAGTGTAATTATATGGTTTTTAACTAATGAGAATATTTCAATACATTTGCATATTTCTAAAACTACAACAGAGGTACTTTCTTGAAGACTATGGAAGAACATTATATTCTTTTAAATATAAAATAACTTACAATTTAATCAACGCACTCATGAAAATAACATCAAAAGCTAAAGAGTTCCAACAATATCATGGTAAAGCTCTGATTTGAAAGACATGTTAGTCCCAATCCAGAGAAGGTTAGTTATGTACCACTACATTTACAGTTTAATCAACTGTTTACCTATGTAAGAATACTTAATCAGTTTTACTTCATGTGTAGGCAGTAGAAATAAGAGTGGTGCTTAATTATTGCAAAGTTGTGTCAGCGTCTGTACAAAGCAGTGGTGTAGTGGTAAATTACGAAGTGCAAGTACTCTTTGTAACAACTCCTATAGTCATGCCTGTTCTAGAATAGTTTGAATACTAAGTCAGCTTTTTTCCCCACCCCTCACCCCTGCTTTGCTGAACATTCAGTCTGGGGAAGAGTTCTTTCTGATGAGCTCAAAACTTGCTTACTACCTTGTGACATTTTGCAATATGTTGGTCATAATTTTTGTGTGTGAAATGTATAAAAAATAAGTAGCAATGCAACCCTTAACCATGCATGCTAATATAACCTAATTTACTTTACTTAGCTTTGGTGGGATTATCTCCGAGAAATGCTTCTTTATTTAAGATACAGATTATGGTCTAATAGTGCCCCAAGAGTTGACATTAGTGTTCATCTCATGAAATAAGTGGAAATAAGTGAAATAATCTCATGAAATAAGTGGCTTCAGTTCACCCGTGCCTGTCTTTGCTCCACCACATCACTGATACAAACACACAATTGTATTCTCACTTACCTGGGAGTGAGCCCCATTGAATGTGATGGGGCTTACTTCTGGGCAGACATGCAGTGTTGCACTGCAAGTCTGCTGACTTGATAAGACCATAATCTGTTATTGTCATTCAGAAATATGATATTACTGATGTAATACTATATTCCCTAAACAAGGCATGGTCAAACTCAGCCCTCCAGATGTTTTGGGACTACAATTCCCATCATCCCTGACCACTGGTCCTGTTAACTAGGCAGTGGCGTAGCGTGGGGGGTGCAGGGGGGGCCGGCCGCACCGGGTTAGGGGGCGCAAATCCACGGGGTAGGGGGCGCAAATTACTTGCCTTGCCCCGGGTGCTGACAACCCACGCTACGCCACTGTAACTAGGGATGATGGGAGTTGTAGGTCAACAACATCTGGAGGGCCAGGTTTGGCCATACCTTCCCTAAACAATTATATCCTATAAGAAATTGCTTCAGAGAGTCAATGTTTTGGGACGTACACAGGACTGAAATGATTCATCATAAAGGAATAACCATCTTCCTCATCTTCGATCGACCAGACTTAAAGATGTATAAAAGTACTCCTCTCCCCTTATCCCCCTTTCAGTGACCAAAGTGATCAAAGTGACTCAAGTTTTGAACTGCAAATACATTATTATTTGTGCTAAAATTGCGCAACATACAGTGGGCATTCTGGAGAGAAGTCCGGGGGGGGGGGAATCTATCAAGCCTTAACCATGTGCCTTTGATAAATAAATAGGTAATTTAAGAGGCCTCTATTACAAGTGGAGTGTGTGTGAATTGTTGCAAAGTCTTTTTAGTCTGCCTTTAATCTATATGAAAACACAGACAAATATATGTATAACTGTTCATTCATTGGTTACAGCAAGAAAGTCAACATTAAGAAAACAAGACAAATGAATGCAGGGCAATATTTTGTATAAATATAGCTGTCTCATCAAAAGGGAAACAGATAAATACAAATTAATTCTTGTCAGATCTGAACAAGGATTAAAAAATAAAGTGAAGCAGGATAACAGAAAAAGAATAAATCAACAACCCATAACATAGAATCAATAGATTAATAACCACAAAAATATAATTAAGTGCTACATGTGTATTGTACAATTTCTCTTCTTTAGAAGTCGAACTCAAATTAAATATCTTTCTTACACCCTGATCTTAAAATATTAAAAATTGAAATGTCCAAAGGCAAAATAAACCTGTGACTTAATTTGATCTGTAATGTATGTAACAGATGGGGCAAAAAAAAAAAGAAAGAAAAAAGTATGCAATGGCTATGGTAAACAACTATAAATTCTATGCATTTATGTGGCAGAGAGGAGCAGGTGCTCTGTTACCACATAGGCCTTGCCCCCCACAGTATTTCCTAACACATGTGCTAAGTGTAATTATATGTCTGCGATATGGATACCCCTAAATGTAGTTTATAGATGGCTCTGAGCAACTACGAGGCAGTGAATGGTTCAGCCATAATGAGAGGCCTGGATAGAAACTAGTGGGTCACTCCTATAATCAATCCAATTTGGACTAAATCATACCCATATGCTTCCCTTCATTTTTCATCAACTGTGCTGTATCAAACATGGACAAGGAAAGCTCATAATTGAAATTTTAGAAGTCTCAGAGTGGCAGAAAGTTCTTCCTGGCCATCCTAGCAAAGTAATTTCACCGCTTCAGAAAGAGCATTTCTTTATTACTGTCCCAGTGTTACCAAACAGAATAAAAAAGGAAAGTCTTCTTAAAGTGAATGCCTCTATCAGATAACACACAGCTTAATAACATGGGAAATGTGGGAGATTCATGCAGTACACTTTTACAAGTCCTATTAAATGGGCAATCTTTTCTGTATAAGCACATTGGTTGCAAGAGGACCATTAATATCCACTTGGGTTAACACATTTTTAATAAGGAATGCTAAAAGGGGTATAAATATTAACTAGCATGTTGAAGAACATTTCTAACAATTTTAAAAATATGACATCATCTTTCAATAATACTCTAATACAAGGAACCTGGAAATACTATCTGTCCCCACCATGCATGCTTAAATTTATTCATCTGATGGCATTGATGCCTGCAACAAAACAGATGACAAATCAAATGAAAGATCTAACCTTTCTATTATAGTCCAGCCCTTCTATTTTTCATAAAGAGCAGGGCTGCCTAGACGGCTATTGCAAATTATTTGGCAGTATACATGAACTGAAACATGCTACTTAAAATTGATGGAAGTACATTTATAGCACTCAAAAGGGGAATGAATACAAATTCTAGTTTTAAAAAGTGCCCTTTTAGTCACAACCTAAATTAAATTTCCAGAATATCATTTTGGGTTAGCATTATAAAATGTTAAATCTCAAAATTCAATATAAAAGCTTTCCTTTAAATTCCATTTATGACTTCCTCCCCCCCCCCTTTCCCTTTAATTACAGCAAAAGGGAATTAGTCAATATAAGTCTCCAGGGAGCTACATACAAAGCCATCTCTGAAATTAAACTAAAAGGAAAATGGCAGCAGACACTGTGGTCTGCTTATCACACAGATTGATCGATTTGAAATATCTAAGAGATGACACAAGGGTATTAAAAGGAAAATGCTCAAAAATATAAAATACTTTTAAATTAATTAATGCAAATATTAGTTCATGTGAGCATTTGTCTTTAAAAAAGGAAATACTATAGATACAACTAAAAATCCACTGTTAAATTTGGCGGTCTGCCAGTATGGGCAAATAACAGTCAATTTGCTGGTATATTGGTTATCAGTGCTTTTTTTCTGGGGAGACGCAGGGGTATGCATACCCCTAAACATTTTGAGAATCTAAGTTTGGCCTCATTGAGGGGCAGTATTTCAATATGAGTAGGAAAATGAGAGTACCCCTAAACATTTTTTTTATAGTAAAAAAGCACTGTTGGTTATAATACCAGGTCTTCTACAAATGGATCAGACTTGTACAGCTTGTGATCTACAAAACGAAAAAGTTCCTCAGCAATGAGCTGCAGCTTGCCAGGTGCTCAACAACACTTCTGGATTCTGATTTGTTTTTGTAGTCTGAGATACACAATAAATTCTGGACATCTATTGATCCCTTGGTATATTGGCATATGTGGCCCTTAGGTTGCGTTTGACTTGGAAGGTCACAACTTTCACAAGCCTAGATTAGCTGGCTTCATAATGAAACACACCGGGAGGGAAACAGGCAAATCCTATGACTGTTGATAATATTTGACTAACCCATAAAAGAGAATTTAGCACTTTTAAAATTAAACAATAAAAGTCTTTCTTTTACAACACAGATGGGAGGCAATGTAATTGCAGATTTATTTTTTTTTAAAAAGAATTTATTCTAATTAACATAAGATGCAAAGCCTACATATGAAGTAACCAAAAAGTAGGAGTGTTCATGACACATCATTAGCCAGTTTACTCCATTGTCTTGTAGCACACACTCATTTCAGGCTTAGTAGAGACTGACACCAAACTGATACCTTGGGCAATGACTCTGCCCTCACTACAACAAATTGAGTAACCCAAGTTTTCATGTACAATGTTAGTTTCTGCTCCTGATGTGAACAGCTGCAGTGTCCTTGGCCATTTGATACTTCAATGAAAAGGCCAGAGTGCCTTGAATTCTATATCATAGCCTATTGGGTTGTAGAGTCTCTATTATAACTGCAGCATGTCAAGGAAAGGATACACATATGTCAGCAAGCTACTGTCACTTTGCTTTTACCTAATTTGCCAAGGTTTCAGAATATTTCAGGAGCAGTTTTCAGCACTACACCAATCTCCTAAAGCAGCACAGCAGCTAAGATAGCACGCTGAGAGCCAGGAAATCCTAGGTTCAAAGGCTGTATTGGTAGTAGCTTTAGGCAAACCACTCTTGTTGCTTCAGTCCTCCATCTATGTCACATAAATAATAATATCTTATAGCATTGTTATGAAGTTTATTGAAATAAGAGCTCTTTGAACAGTGCTATTCTATACCCGTGGAATCAGTATGCCCAACTGATTTAGTCACAGGCATGCCTATATAGGACTACACCTTAAATGCTGCTTTTGTTGTTAGTATTAGTACTATGCTATACAACTCTGCCCTAGGATTGCTCAAGGTTTCTGCACAGTCTTTCTTGCTGCAATCTCATCCAAGAAATAACTCTCAACCCAGACCTCCAAACTTTCAGGAATGGGTGCCTTATGTATCAAGCAGTACAAGCTTATGGCCTGCACTTTCTTGGCCTGGACTCTCTGCTTCTGTTGCAAGTGGAAATGCTGAATAAAGACTGGCCATGAAAACATCATGGTAGCCCTGCTCCTGGTCTCCCCACCAACATCAGCCCACTTCCAATTATGGCTCCTTCCACGTATTTCAATAAAAGAAAAACAAGAACACAGCACTCTTTTTCAGATTAGGCCATTATATTTAATTTATTTAATATGTGCTAAATAACAAATAATAAAAATACTGAAATGCTGTGTGTGCTGATTCAAGTGACGTGCATTTCAGAATGGAATACTTACAGGGTCCTGATCTTTGGCATATGGTTGAAGCTGGTGAGAGGAATGCGGGTGATGTTGTTGTTGTTGAGGGTACTATAGAGAAAAGAAAAGAAGCACAATCATTTACATTAGTTTGAAAATGCTATTTACAAAACTAATTACAATTGGTTTGAAAAAAATAGCACAGAAACAATTTCAACATAGTTAAAAAGGTGTTTCTATTGCAAATATGAATAAGTGCATCCGCATAGACACACAATTCTAACTCATATTAATAAGATAAAAAAAAAGCACAACGCTAATTTAGATTGGAATTAAAGCCTTCTGTTGATATCCTCCACTGTGACCGTTTGAAAGTATGGAGTTGGATGTAATGCTTACAGTGGTGCCCCACAAGACGAATGCCTCGCAAGACGAAAAACTCGCTAGACGAAAGGGTTTTGCGGTTTTTGAGCTGCTTCGCAAGACGAATTTCCCTATGGGCTTGCTTCGCAAGACGAAAATGTCTTGCAAGTTTGTTTCCTTTTTCTTAACACCGTTAATACAGTTGCGACTTGACTTCGAAGAGCAACTCATAGAACGCGGTGTGGTAGCCTTTTTTGAGGTTTTTGGTATTTTTGAAGCTTTTCCAAAACTTTTCCGACACCGTGCTTCGCAAGACGAAAAATTCGCTAGATGAAAAAACTCGCGGAACGAATTAATTTCGTCTTGCGAGGCACCACTGTATTTGGCTTCTTAACAAATATTGTATGGGGAAAATATATAGTTTCCGGAAGGAGCAACTCTATATACAGTGTGCACAGCCTACCAAAGCGTGCCTGAATTGTTATCATACAGAAGGGGTGCATAGTGGAGAAAGGGTGGCTCATAGTATTGGCATAGCAAGGAGAATAGTGTCATCTCATTGCTTCTAGGTCAAGCTGTTATGGGTTTAGGACTAATGAGATTTTACTTTCCACATGAAATTCCACTTCTGTGATGGGTAGTTTTTTATAGAGAAAAGGTAGGAGAGCTTTGCATGGTGAACATAAACAAAGGTGTGGGGAAATTGTTTGGCAGGGCTTATGGTATCCCACACTATTCAAATGTATACCTGTACAGCTGTGTCTGGTGTGAAAATCTAACCACATAATGGGTTTTACCTACCTAGCCACTATAGCTCATATGTACATGCAAATCTATTATTTGGTTTTCTATATGACTGCAAATTGTTCACTTAATTAACATGTATAATTTTACTGAAGTATCATCTCTTTTGAGCGTAAATATAATAAATACCAGTTGAGGCCATGTTTATTCTGAGGTGCAGAAAGAGCAGCTACTAGTAGATGTTTAAAATGCGCTTCTTATAACCCATAAAGCAAAGCTTCTTTGATATGTGTAATGCATGTTGGAAGATAATATACCAGTTTCAGAACAGCTTCGGGACAACTTATCTCCCAGAGTGTTGTTGGAAATTGCATTTTGCTATGACTCTGTATATGCATTCCTGAAACCTGTACATAGCAAAAGCCGAAGCTCTGAAGCTTGAAGTTACACATGCAACCTATAGTTCAAGGTTCAGTACTGTATTGTCAACAGCCTAGTATTCAGAGAAAGTATAATCCTTATAATTTGGCTACTGAAGCAGGGTTTGGCACTTAAAGGCTGCAATCCTATACCTGGGAGGAGGTCCAATTGAACTCAATGGGGCTTACTTCTGAATAGACATAAATCGGATTACACTGACAAAATGACTTTTGGCAAAGTGATTCTGCACATGGGTTTGTGGAAAAAGTTATAGAACCAAATCAGTTGCACTTTTTTCTGGGGAGGAATCAGTGAGCGGAATATCTGATTTCTCTTTGGTCCTGCTTAATTCCTGGAAAATGTATATGGTTATTAAACCTGATCTGGCAGAGTTCTTCAACATGTATGGAATAACAGAGTAACTTTAAAAATAATAATCCCACAAATGCCAAATATTATGTTGAAAGATGACAGGTACTGAAAAGATCCATTTAGCAATGAGTATTTCTATTTTAACATAAAGTTAGAGAGAAGAGAAAGAAACATAATTCCTGAAATTATGGCCAAAATAAAAATGTAATATAGTATTCCTGTTCTCTCTTAGTAAACCATCTACTCATAAATAAGTCCCAATATTAGCAGCTGGAAACATTAATGATTTGTTTTCTTGCTGTAAATCACTCAGTAACACTGAAGAACAGTAATGACTGATCAAAATTAGATAGATTCCTAGTGTCATAAAGTTTAGGCAACAACTGAGGATGTTTTTAAGCAGACATTCCTTGAGGTATGACCCAGTCATTTATGGAATACCAATTGTACATCTGTTGAAATGACTTTATTGGTTTTGGTCTTTGTAGGAATGGTTCTATTGTTTTTTAGAATTGTACTTTTTCTACTGTCCATTGTACAACCAGCTACACATGCTATCCCCTTTTATTGAGTAGTCTAACATCATGGCACAATGAAAATATCAGAGTATCTGTCTGACATTAACCCAGAAGTAACTACAAGGATGGCTGTGTTTTTGTCAATAGGCTCTCTTAGAATGGTGGATAGCACTATTTAGTGGGAAGAAATCCCAATGAAAATCCTTGTCATTATATATTTTACACGGCTGTTTATTTTTATATGTTTTAAATTTTTGTATATGGATGTTTTATGACGGCCTATACTTGTAATGTCAAATAAGGGTTTGGCAAAGTAAGTAAGTAAGCCCTTTAGAGCTGAGGATTGATTCTGCAAACTCAAAAAGGTTAAAGTTAGCTGAGGACACAAGACACCATATGATTCAGTTCTCCTGCAATTTCCCAGACTGCCTGCATAAGTGTCCCCTCTTTTCTGTGAAACAAATGGGCAAGGCTCCAGAGAGTCTCTGTAGCAACGAATATAAAATTTTAATTGTGAAAGACTGAAGTTGTAATCCTAAATACACCTTCTAACAAATGCCAGTAATGTCCCCCGTGCCCCTAGTTGGATTAAGTAACATAAAAAAATTGCAAGCATACATGAGTACTGCCGTATGACTTTCTAATAATAAACATTTTACAACATCTTCCTGACATTGGATTTATTCTAAGGCAGCAATAATGGGCTAGAATTAAATTTTACAGCTATGACATCAGAAAAAACTATGGTATAAAAGTAACATTATTATTTTTATTGTCTATATTAAACAAGGTGACAGGTGACAATATTAATAGATGTGTAATTTTATGCTGAGTAAAATAAGTTTACAATGAATTTATGGGCACCAATTTATCATATAAACCTTTATTAATAATAGCTAAACATCTGTCCCGTGCTACAGCTTCTGTGACAGAAATAGGTTTGTGTCCTCTTAGCACGAAGGAAAGATTCACTGCAAGTCTTTTTCTCAAGGGAAATGGCTTTGCATCAATAAAAAATGCATGATGTTTTCTTGTTACACTGGTTTTGAATGGATATACATTTGGAGAATGTCCTTTCCTCACCAAAGCATTTTAGTTTGTGAATATAATATAGACTCTGATTTTCTGTTACATCTGATTTCTAAAGCCAATTACCACAAACAACTAATCAAATTGACAAATGATATGGTAGATTAAATTTTTGATTAGCGCTTATTCAGCACTAATGAGCATCTAGTGTAATTACCAGGGGGCTGTTAGCCATTCAAGCCTCTGGATAATAAGCACCAGGCTTATTTCTGTATGGCATTTGGCTTTACTACAGCCTTCAGCCTAATTCTAATCGGTAAAGAAATACAAGAGCCCAAGGGCTATGCAGTGCAGAGATAATACACAGACTGTGCACTTTTACTTCTTGTCTAACTATTCATCTCTCTGTATCTGTAGGTATATGCTGTTTTCTAGGATTACCTGTCATATTTAGAAAAGTGCCCAAAGAAAATTATTGTCATTCTTAGAAGAATGATGCAAGTTTTTTTTTGGGGGGGGGGCATTTTCCCTTACATTCCTATTAAAAAAAAATCAACAATGATCCACTCATTTGCTAATGCTCCCATTGTTACACTTTTACACTTGTCCACAGAGAATAATCTTTAGCATTATGTTTAAGCTTTTTCAAAATAAAAAATAAAAATCACCAATTACACCAATAAGGTTGGACTACATGACCCTTGGAATTCTATGATTCTACAAGCATTTGATTTTGCAGCAAGATATATATAGTATTTTAATAGCCAGCACCCTTTATCTTTTTAGTCTAGCTATTTGCCTGTTTTTTGACCTGTAATTAATGAAGAATATATATGTGGTAAGTGTGTGTGTGTGTGTGTGTGTGTGTGTGTGTGAGAGAGAGAGAGAGAGAGAGAGAGAGAGAGAGAGAGAGAGACAGAGACAGAGACAGAGACAGAAAGAGAGATGGATGTAGTTCTGGAACCATGACACAGACCTTTGAGGCTGAATGATTAGTTACAGCAACAATGGTAGTACTAACAAGTGTTACATTTCCCTCTGTCTCCTTCAATTAGATCACTGCTATACCTCAGTGTCATTTCTGGAAGAGGTGTGTGTAAGTCCACAGAACACTATGTAATTGACTCCAGCAGTATTATCTGTGTATCTGGGTGCAAAAGAAGTGTTCCACAACTCGCAGGAACTAACTTTCATGCCTCTTGTCATTTACTACAAAATATTAATTCAGTTTAATATAGTGGAAGAAGAATTCTACACAAGCTGTATTGATAGTAAAACACTTCTACTTGATATATATTCACAGATACCCCAGATAACAATGCTGACTTATCTAAAAGGAATATGCAAACCTGACAAACAGCCAGCAGAGACTCTTCATTCAGTACACACAGCACACTGAACCAATGTCTTGTGACCGAAAGCACCACAGTAAAAATAAATGTACATTGATTTTACTGTGGTTTCTTCCCTTAGGACAACTGTAGGGATCTAGATGGTGATGAACTACAACTCCCATCAATCCCTGCTCCTTAACAGCCCCACACTGAAGGCTGGAGCACAACATGGATGAAGTATATAGGCATGTTGGTTTATCAATGTGACTGGCTGCTCGTTTTTAAAACTGCACTTCTTTGGAGATGTGGTGAAGTTTTTTGGCAGAGGAATAATCTGGGCTGGGATATTGGTCAGCATATGTGATTGGGGCTTATAGGTCACCCCTCATTAACAGTTCA
This sequence comes from Podarcis bocagei, assembly GCF_964188305.1. Taxonomy (NCBI): domain Eukaryota; kingdom Metazoa; phylum Chordata; class Lepidosauria; order Squamata; family Lacertidae; genus Podarcis; species Podarcis bocagei. The sequence goes on along the minus strand of NC_138126.1, from coordinate 84,168,573 downwards.
ATGCAAAAGCTCTGGTCTAAGCTAGTATGACTGAGCAAAATGAGGGCTGGAAAGGAAATTAACATTTTGAGGACAGTTAATTGAATGGTAAATTTGTCTTTTACGAGCCCTAGGTAAGGAATGAAGTCGTGCTGGGGAATTTATTGTGTAAAGAAAGAAATAAAAATATTTACAGTACATATGGGTCAAAAATGCAGGATCTGGCTGTCAGAATATAAGATGCCTGCTAGGTCAGACCAAGGTCCATCTAATATAGCAGTCTGTTTTAATAGCCAGATGCTCCTGGAAGCTCACCAGCCAGGCATGAGGGTGATGGCATTCCCCTATCGTTTGTCTCTAGCATCTGGTATATCAGTGGTGTCCCTAAACATTTAGCTATTACAGCTAATAGCCCTTGATAGACCTATCTTCCATAATTTGTCTAATCCACTTAAAACATCTATCCAAGCAAGCAGCCACCATCACACCTTGAAGTAGGGAATTGAGTAAATTATTAACTGTGTGAAGAAACAACTTTGCTTTATGAGGCTGTGTAAATATTTTTTTTGTTTATGTCTGCACTCCAGAAACATTAATAGGGAGTAAATGTCCCACCTTTCTGTTTATCATGCCTAATGCAGCTAATGTTGCCACAGGGCTGGCACTGGGACAGGCACAAATATACTAATGCAGATTTAAACTGAAACTCGAAGCCTCTTGAATCAGGACAAAAAAGTATACATAAAACACATAGCAACAAACTTTCATCTTTTGGGTAAGTTAGAAACTTGGGTGCTCTCTGTGAACTTTTGGCAAGCAAGATTGTGTAGTGGCAATTCTACAATTAATCAATGTGTTTTAGTACAAAAAAAATTGTGGGGGGGCATACTGTACATCTCCTATACACCACTCACTTGGGCTGCTTTTGTGGATTTTTAGTAACTTTTGACTACATATCCTGGCCTTGCCTTTGACATAAACTGGCTCTTCTGAATATAGATCATAGGTTAATCAGAAGAACCCAGGAGTTGTGTGAGTTATCTGAGGTGGTAACCCTTTAGACCCAGTCACGTAAAAAGGAAATTTGCAAGGTGTACTTACCAGCACATTTGTTATTTATTCTGTCCTCTCGTGACATAGTTCCCTTTTCACCTAGTCTGAAATTCTACCCCACCCTGCCATCTTATTTAGGAGACAAGCGTATATCAGTGCTTTGCATGCAGATGATGCAATTCTTCTGTCATACACTCAGATGGGAATGTGTAGGTTCATATTGTATAATGGAACTCTTTTAAGTTATAACGATACTAAAACTAAAACCTTAACTTTTGAGGTAGAGGAAGAAGACACACCAATGGCTATGATGGGGTCTGGGCAGAGATTTCCAGACAATTACAAGATATTGGTAGGCAGACCACAATGACTCTAGTTATGGTGTGCTGATCCAATATGAAGTACAAAGGTTTTAATATTCTTTCTTGAAAGGTGCCCCCTTATGTGTCCCTCATCCATTTATGTGAGCTGAGATTTCTTTTGACAAAATGTAGGTTAAATTTTCAGCAGCTGATTGAGATGAAGGGGCCTTACTTTTATTTATTAGTTGCTACTTTGTTAATAGTGTTTTAGAGATTATAATTTCTTTACTGATTATTTGTTAATTATATCATATGATTTATGCTGTACCTGTGTTCTATTATGTTCTTGATATTTCTTCTTTGTAAGCCACTTTGGGATTTATTTGAATGGAAAGTGGCATAGAAATATAATCAATCAACCAATCAATCAATCAATCAATCAATCATTATAGGACTTAGAACAAGGTGGGCAGATTTTGCCTAGCTGGCTGACTTAAGTAGGACGACCATGGTATGCTTCTTAACAGAGGATCACCTATATTCAGATCTGAGCATTCATTATTTGCTGCCCCTAACAGCAGGCTGTAGTAATGAGTCCCCTTTAAGTAAAACTCTATTTGTATTGATGAGTACAGATTATTGCAAGTCACATAGAACCACCAAATTTGTTTAAAAGGCTATGGACAAGCTATCAATTTCATCTGAAGATCACATTGCTTACAATAAATCTAATAAATGTTTACAGGTTGTGTTTTTTTAAAAAAAATTAATGTATTCTGCATGCACTTATTTTGTTGCTTACCTTTGCTTTGTGACATGTGTATTAGTAAGCGTGTGTATGAGTATGTGTTAGCTCGGGCTGGCAAAAGAGCAATAAAGTATTCATTCACTATTAGGAGATTGGAGTCTCATCAGTTGCAGCCAGAAATTTCAAACAGGCCATTCGCTGTATAAATTTATACAGCAATGATTACAATATTTCAAAAATTTCACGATCAATACTTTCCAAGCATCTTTCTTGCTTACAAAGATCAACTAGATTGCTAACATTAACTGTACACAGTAGCCTCCTTCCTATAGACATAGCAACTCCTGAATTGGGATTTTTATCTAGATCATGGCATGTGATGGAACGGTTAAATATTTTTCCAACACCCCTGTGGTCTGAGCTAAATAAACTACCAAAACAGTTCCTATTTCAAAATAAGTTCCTATTTAAACAGAAGAAACGACAAACCACATATTGAACTTAACTTGCACTTCAGCCCTACTTGAACGCTATGCTAATGAGATTAGGGGCTTGACAAAAAATCTCTTCCCCAGTGAGTTCTTTAGATCATTAAGAGCAAAAGGAATGTAAACATGTTTGATTCTTTTAGTTAACATTTTCAAAGCTGACATTTTCTTACTCTGCACCAAAATTGCTATTGCTTCTTGTTGCTCTTAGAACTTTGATCCTTCAAGCGCAATGGAAACTCCATTAAGAGCATCCCAGATATATTTCCCATCCAATTTCATTGCCTTCATTTTTCCAGGGAAAATAAGAGAGTAGGGTGGAAGGGTGAAGCCTTTTCATCAACTCTGCTTTCATGAAATGACTCATACAAGCAGATTTAAAGATAAAGAAGAGCATATTGGAAATAAGAAAAGTCTTTTGAAGTTTCTGATGGTTTCCTGATTGCTTTGTGCATGTGTGAGAAACACATAAACTCTTACATGATTCAATTTAACAATATTAGTCCACAACTCTTGTGCAGGGCACAATAGTACAATTCTATTTAGCCATTAGAATACTATTTGGCCTGTAGAATACTCAATGTATCACTATCAGTAAGGCTGCATTGAAAATGTCTTCATTCAGAACAGAGAATGAGATTAATTTAATCACACTCATTCTTCAAACCTCAGTTCTAGTTCAAGACCAGGAGAAAGTAAGTACACATCAATACCACAGAGCAGTCCCATCTCCAGAACAAAAGACTGGAGGACACTTATCACTTCAACGGCTGTTTTATGTTAATAAATTCCTTTAATCATTCTTTCTAATGCATGACTGAAAAAAATTCTGTTATTTTCATCCTAAACTATTATATGTTGATTCCAAAACAAGATGTTATATATGCCCGGTTTCATTAGGTTATACAGCAACCAATACCAAATGATGACTTACCACTGTGTCTACACCAGAGCTTTCCAAACTTTTCATGTTGGTGACAGATTTTTTATACATGCATCATTTTGCAACACAGTAATTCAGTTTTACTAGCAAACCGGAGGTTAAACTAACCCCTTTCAGCCCCAGGAGGAGTGCGGGAGGCATTCATGTGACACACCTACACACTGCAGCTGGCACACTAATGTGTCGCAACACACAGTTTGGAAAGCTCTGGTCTACACAATCACTTGGCAGACTGGTAGTAATAATTACAGTGTAATGTGCTGCCAAATAAAAAGGAGAAATGTTACCATATCTCTGTACTCCACCAGAAAGCTGAAGAAAAGGGATAGTGCTAAAATTCTCTTCACCATGTGGCATGACGTTCAGAGATGACAAGCTCACAAAGTGGCTCACCACCTGTGCATCACTTTGAGTTACCCAGTTAATAAATAGTTATCTCTATTCACCCATGGTTTCCCAAGAACTCTGTGTATCATAATGCATGTACAGTTGTTCAAGGCTCCAGGATTATTGATCAGTTTTACTTATTTGAACATTACAATGCTACCCATTTTGTATCAGTTATGCCCTGTAGTTTGTAACAGCAAACACAATATAGATCAATAAAAAAACAAATACATATATTAAATACATATATTAGGATAAAAGATGGCAGCCCAGACTAATCCAAGAGTGGGAGGAAACCTATAATCAAAATGGAATCATATTGACAAAATGCAGTCAAATAACAAGTAGGTTTGAACAGATACAGAAACGGCAAGAACAGCACTTTTGGTGCATATTATTAGAAAGAACAAAAAAGCCTACATTGTAAAATAGTGACTGAACAGTTTTTGAAATTGTGTAAGATTTATAAAGTACTTAAATTACCAGTCTTGGCAGCTTCCAATAAAATTGCTCTAATTTAGTAAAAATTATTTTGTGCCTTATTATTAATAATAAATGAATTAGTAGTTATCCTAATATTACTCCATTATCTCAGCATACTTAGAGCAGTTTAATGTGAAATGCTGTGCGATGTAGAGTTCACATGAATTTAAGTCTATAGTTCTGTTTTGCTTTGTTTTCTGAAAAAGAAACATGTACCCCTTCCTGGGGGGGAAAAAACAATTATATTATATTCCCACTTCTTCTCCGCTATGTAACAAAAAACCAAGTTGACATTACAGTTACCATTTTTCACAGATTACTCTACATGAGCGTAACATGATTAGATCCCATCTTCTGTATTTGGGGAAATCTGATTTCTGATTCAAGTACAGTACTGGAAATGCCTGTCCAGTGCTTCATTTCTTCTTTGTTATGAAAAAAGAAAGGCTGAAGGTAAATTCTAAGCGCCAAGAATCACCAAAATGCTTGTGTGTTTTTTTTTAGACTAAGCTTTTGTCATCCAAGAAGTGCAAAATTCTAGCTCCTGCAAATATTCTATGCATCACTGTCTCTAGCAAATGTGAGAAAGCCACTATGGCAATACCTTTTTTCAATTAATTAATGGTTTTCTTCATATAGCGCTTACATTTCACTGTCTGAAATGTATTTAAGGATTATGGAAATAATTCTTAAATTTTAGCCAAATTAGCATGGCATGGGATAGAATCCAATGCTGATCCAGTTGTAGCATCTGCTACTGTAAAAAAAAGAAGAAAATGTATTTTTTGACAATTTCCCCCTCTGCTGCACCCCTGCGCTACCTTCTATGCTGTTCTGGAGGGTTCCCTCAACCCTCTGGAAGAGGTTTTCAGAGATCACAGGGGGAGCTGCAGCAGAAGGAAGAATAAGTGAAAATCACTTTTTCTTTTCTTATGTTAGTGAACATCTCTGCTGCATCAAAATGCATTCCATGTGCAGAGTGGCAGCATCTGATTTCATCCTTACTCTTTGTTCTGATTGCTGCAAAATGTAGGATGAACCTTGAGAATTTTCAGTCCCTTTTAAAAATTATAGAAAACTGATGGTGCTTATGTATGGTAGGGGGGAAATGCTGTGGCAAGTACTCCAAGGTCAAGGTATTAAAACAAAATAAATGCTGGAGTATTCAAGAAGAAAGCAAACTCTATCCCAGAAGAAAACTAAGAAAATAGACTTACCTCTTGCTTTCCTGAAAATTAGGGATAATGATGATGATGATAGATGTATGTTTGAAATGTATACTTAAAACTTATTGTGCCAGGATACCGAGTGCAGAGAATACCTTAGCAGTTTATATTCAGAGTAAGTTAATATATATTTTTAAAATTTCAAAACACACAGGCAAAGAATCATTCATAGCTATTAAGCGTATCCAATTTACCTCTAGACAATTATCAGGCCAATCCTGGAGGATAGCTGCATAAAGAAACTGGTTGCCTTCTTATGTGCAGCGAAAGGCAGTAAGAGTGGTTTTAAGACTTGTTCAGAACAGTTATGACCATATCAGTGAAAGTATTCATCTTCTTCCAGAATTGGCACTGATCCAGCTGCTGCCCTTCAGCCAAATGTCGCATTGCGGCACACAACATACTCCTAATGTTGTGTCTATTCTCTCCATTTGACCGCTAGGGGTGTTTAAGGGCAAACAATGAAGTTTTAAAAGCCCCACTAAAAGCTCTGCTAACAGAATAGGAGGACAAGGCAGAGCACATCTACCCTCTTCAACAGTTTGCTCCTACTTGTAATGACTACGATTCTAGCTCCAGCCCAGAGAATTGTTCAAATTTAACTCTGTCAAGGAGAAGCAATTGGAAATATGCTATTTTGACTCAACCAAGTATGTTACACATGCAGTTTTCTCTCCATGCCACTACTTTATGTAGTTAAATAATTCGTTAAATTATTAATCCAACAAGGAAGAAAAAGCCAACATAAATCAAATCTCAACGTTTGCAAAATACACTATAACACTGGTGGAAAGAAGGATAGCATGTCTCAATGGAGACTCACAGATTCAGTCTCTGGGGAAAATATTAAGATCAATAGCATGGCTTTAAGTGCATTGAGTCTTGGAAGGCACGCATATGACACATGTTAACAGCTATCTAATGGTAGTAACAACACTCAAAGTATCATCACAGTGTTTGTCTTTATCCACAAAACTCTGATATTATATGACTGCCTTAAAATGGTTCAATTTCAAAAGTTGAAAATTTTATTGGTCACTATTACTTACATAAGTTTATTGCAAAAATGAAGAAATCAGGTACAGTTAAGGTGACTGAACATGGAGCCAAACTGAGTCAACCTATCAAAAGCAGATCACTTTATTCTCCTTCTCTGTCTTTCTCACACATTCACATATACATAAACAAATAATTCCTGTGAATAATCTGCATTAAAATCCGCACAAAAGACTGCCAGATTCACAAACAGATGAAATATCTATATTAAAGTTTTGGTGTTGTTGTTGTTTTTAAATGCAGTTAATTAGAAGCACCCATTTACCCTGCAAGAGATGCTTCCTTAAGCCTTTCTCCAATAATACTGGTTCTACATATTTAAATATAACCAAAATGTTGAAAAACTTAAATATAGATGCTTAATACTTACTGTGACTATAGATGTTTAATACTCACTTGTGTACACCCACAAACAAAAGTTACAAAAGAGCATTAAATTAATAAATTGTTCCCTATTTCTTAATAAGAAGTAGACACTAACTAAATATTATTTGTCTTAAATTTGGTAAGAAATATTTATTTAATTTTAATATAAGCATTCACGGATAATAGAATACCAGTCCATTAAAAGAAGTCTGTCCCACAAGTTCAAGTCTAAAACTGTTGAGATAAGCGTCTCACCTGCGTTTCAAATGCAATTGCAGAAGCAGTGGTAAGAGATGGCTGTAAGATAACACAACCCACCTGAGTTACACCCAGAAGCAAATAGGCAGACTCTGCAGTTGGGGAAGAGATAAAATAAGCTCCCTTCTACTAACCCCGCCCAGCAGGCAGGCAACCTCATCTTGTTTTGGGAGAATCTGAGTGGTCTTCAAAGATGGTGTCATAGGGACCGCATTGCGGCAGTTCGTGGACTACTGCATGGCCAAATGCAAATCTGAAACTGATTAGCCCAAGTATTTCACCAAAAAAAATATGAGAGGTCTGGTGGATGACACCATGCAGGGCCTAGAAAACTAGAATGCAGAAATACTCATAACCAAGAACTCCAAGTCATCTCCATTAAAGCACAGCTCTTCAGTGATGGCCTTATCTCTGTCTTAATTAAATTGACTCTAAGTTACAGACTACCTTAATTTTGATCCCAATTTTTCATTTTTGAATAAAGCAAATGGACCAAACTATTTAGGCTTCATTAATCTATCTCACACACATATGACAAATAAAATTGTGCACCAAAATGCGATTTTCCCCCCGTTGCCCCAAAAAGTAAATTTGTTAGATTCCAGCATAATCAGTATTGAGATATAGCTGAATAGAGCAGGTGAGTGGAATGGAAATTAGGTCCTACTATAGCCATAGTTCAGTCTCATTGATGGTTGATGTAAATGATATAGTTTTGATTTGGGAATAATAGAATTATTTCAAAGCACTGAATTTTAATTTTCTGCTTTAATCTACACTATTGCTTTTCTTACAACAGGTACATCAAAGTACAATATATGGCTATACAACTATTTGCAGAAAAATCTGCAGGTAGGGATGCTAGGTAGCTTTAAGTAGCTCTTTCAACTCTTATCACCCACAAACAGTGTCCCATAGCAAAAAATGTCTTGTCTCCGATGTAAACAGGTATGGCATGAATGAAAATTCCTTTTCAGAAGCTGCCTCCACAGGACTTCAAGTACAGTGGTACCTTGGTTTGCAACTGCTATGGATTACAACTGTTTTGGATTACAACTCGTCAAACCCAGAAGTGCGTGTCCCTTTTTTTGGGATTACAACCCATTTTGGGGGGGGGGATTACAACCCATTTTGGAGGGGGGAGGCCCCATTAGCGAAAGCGCGCCTTGGGTTACAACCTGTTTTGGTTTACAACTACACCTCCAGAACGGATTATGGTTCACTGTACTATTCTTCAATCATCTCACCCCCATAGTTCAAATTGTGGGCAGTTAATCTTATACAAAATAACTCCAAAAAGAAAGCTATGGTCAAATACCACATGATGTTTCCCTTTAAACAACTCTACCAAATCTCTTTTTGTGTACAAGAGAGATTAATGAAGAAAAAGTATGAGGAGACAACTTCTAACGACAAAAAGTACATGCCTGCAGAAAAAATACGTGGGCGTGTCTGTTTGCACTATTGTCTAAATGTTCATCAGCTATATTGTTTTAACTCCATCAGTTGTGAGCATACAACAATTTAAAACAGCTCTAGAATGTTCTCAAATGAGCACAATATAACAGAAGTGTTCTATGAACTTAATTTAAGATTCTCAGACAACGGACAAGATACAGAGCAATATTTTCATCATGAACCTTTTTGTGTAAGATGCCTACATTCCAAAATATTTCAAAATTATGTCCTTTCCCACTTTTATTTGATTTCAGGACATTTCAGACTGAGAAAGAGAAAATTGCTATGTTCCATTTTCTAACATGGTAGATGTCTTGTTTCTAAAGCACTAAAATATCTTGCTTTCTGCCTGTGAAGGATCTTTAGAAACATTTCTAAAACTATCATCCCTGAACAAAATGCATGTGCATTTATTTGCTCAACAGTGCTGAAATTGCATCTACTAACATGTCAATTGTTTTTCATTCCAGTTTTCACTGACACCACGAGAGCTCCTTGGCGGGTCAGAACTTAATATCATATCTAAAGATCACAGTATTTCAAGTCACTGTCATAACAATCTATAAATCACAAAACCACTGATTCCCAATATAGTATGGGCACCAGTATAGTATGGGCATACTTTATGATGTTAATGTAAGGAACGGAGGAGAATGTCCTTACAGCTCAACAATTCAGCTACCTCACAAAACAAAGTTTTTCCTAATAGGTTTGGGTGCTTTACCAACACCTAACAATTTTTAAACTTTCCTTTTACATTGTTGCAAACCACCTATAGGGTTTACGGGGGGAGGGGGGTTCCCAGTCAAGTGGTATGTATATCAATTTTGTTAACTGCCTAAATAAATAACATAGGTAAAGGTAAAGGACCCCTGGACGGTTAAGTCCAGTCAAAGGCGACTATGGGGTTGCGGCGCTCATCTCACTTTCAGGCCGAGGGAGCCAGTGTTTGTCCACAGACAGCTTTCCGGGTCATGTGGCCAGCATGACTAAACTGCTTCTGGTGCAACGGAACACCGTGACGAAAACCAGAGCGCACGGAAACACCGTTTACCTTCCTGCCACAGCAGTAGCTATTTATCTACTTGCACTGGCGTGCTTTCAAACTGCTAGGTCGTCAGAAGCTGGGACAGAGCAATGGGAGCTCACTCCATTGCAGAGATTCGAACCGCCGACCTTCCGATCAGCAAGCCCAAGAGGCTCAGTGGTTTAGACCACAGCGCCACCTGTGTCCCTACAAATAAATAACATAGTGCCCTAGCCACTCTGGGATACTTCCAACAAAATAAATCACCATAGTAAAACATTAAACATTAAAAACTTCCCTATACAGAGAGTGGTAGGGGATAGCAAAAATAACAGCATGAAACATGCCATTAAAAGCAATTTGGGAATGAAAGTGTGTGTACGTATGCTTTGCATTTAAAGAATAAACAACAGATATAATTATCTGTAGCACAAAAAGTGGAATTCCACATGGAAGGGCCAGCACAATTTCCGGTAATAGCATACACTAGCCTTCTTCAAGCTGGTGCCCTTCATATGTTGAACTGCAACTCACATCATCCCTGAACATTGGCCAGGCTGGCTGGGTTGGATGGGATTTGTAGTCTGGAGGGCACAAGATAGGGGAAGGATAGTATATACCATAGAATGTATATGTGCTAGAGAACCTAAATTCTTTCCACCACAGATTGTGTTTTGGGATGAAAGTGTTGTTTTATTGAAATGTTCATCAGTATAATTTGGAATGACACTCAGTGTATGACTGCATTATTACAGCACTAACAGAGAACTAATCAAGATACTTACACAAATATCCAAACCCTTCCCTACCACCTTTACAGCCATCAGGGACTTTTCAAGGAAATAAATTTAGTCTATTAAATACAGTCTCTGTTGTCTTGTTCTCTTACTGCTGGTAGATGATATAAAACCTGTCACCTTGATGCCATCTGGCCACTGTTGTTTTTACTCTCATACTTCCAGCATACGTAACAGTCAGGAGATTGTCTCAAGTATCTCCATATGCTCTGTAAGAGAGCTGTATCTTACTAAACACAATTAAAATCCATTTCTTTTTAGCTCCAAGACAGCATTGCTGGTTTCTTGTAGGCAGATACGTGGGAAGAGGTGGACAATCTCCCATAACAGGTTTCTATTCAGTGCACATTAGGGGTTGCTTTTTCCTGAAATGATGTCCTAAAAAGCACAGATCTAAATGACTTCAACATGGCTTCTCATATGTCTAATCTGATTCCAAAAAAGGAAATTGAAACTGCTAGTGCTATATTTTTCTAGCACGTTGCTCCATTGCTACAATGGGACAGCAACTGATAAGGAAAATTAGTGGATGTTCTAATACTACTTTCTGCTGGAGTCCATCCAGATTGCTAGTGAGGCGAAGATAGGTGGAACTAGTCATTTCCCTAGAAATCTTTCTGCATGTTGGATCAAAATAATCAGTCAATCAGTGTGTATTTTGATCTTCCAAACATCAAAATAAATGAGGCAAGGAAGGGACAATCTGATTTTTCTCCTATTACATCTGATTTTAAATGAGACAATATCAGTTCTCTAACTGACCAAATTACAAAAATAATAGCTGTAACAAATTGTTGGTTTCTCAGTTGTAGGATAAAAAAACAGTACATTACCGCTACTAGTGACATAATTATAATTCTTCCACACTAACTATACCAGATTTAAACAAGGAATTGTTTTATTGGTGGGATCTAAATGGTGCCCTTGCACCAAAGGAAGGGCTTTTTGTCCAGTGGATGCATCCGCTAATACGGTGAGACATTTTCCACCAATTTCCTCCTTCCCACCCTGCAGCCCCGAGTATCGCCTCTCCCAAGGCAGCTCCAGAGAGTTGGGAGACTATTCAAAACGGTGGAAGATGGAATGAAAGGCTGCAGGGGCAAGGAAAAAATTGTGAAAATTGAATCCGCTTCTTCCATTAGCAGAACATTCACTGGATCAACCCTCCCCTTTTGTAAATGCAAGGCACCTACTGCATTCTACTCTATATCTAAACTGAGGAGATATGTGTGTGTGTGTGTGTGTGTGTGTGTGTGTGTGTGTATATATCCTATTGTATGACAGAAGAAATTGAATTTTTACATTAACTAGAAAATCAGGGTCTTCATTAAATATTCTGCTTATATGGTGCTTATATAGTTAGGAAAGCAACTTGCACAATTCAAATTAATCCTAATTGCCTAAACTGATTATACTTGGTGGCATAACAGAACAACAAATCATATCCTCTTGCCATTTATAGATTTTCATTAAGCAGTGACATCTCAATTACTTAGAATTATGTCATGATTTTAAACATTGCATCTAATTAGGTATAAATAAATATATATCTCAACAAACTGGCAAGTTGATAAATAAATCAATTTAAATTCATGTTCTCTAAAGTGTTTTTTTAGGAATGAGATTTAAAGACAAAAACCCAACCACTGCATGTACCATATATTTTTAGTCACATGTCTGAGGTTCGCTTTACAGATAAAAGGTAATTTGACAGATTGGTGTGTGTTACAAAGTACTGTTTTCTAGTCAGCACTGGCAAAGATCTCAAATAGACAGGTACCATGTCCTAAGGAGCAACAAGTCGAATTCTGACTCATTTCATCCCGTCATTTCATTTGAAAGCAGACGCTAGTTCGTATATGCTATGCATATCTGAGATACAAACCTCAAATGTCAACAAGGATGTGAAAAGAAAATGGAGGCAGCGTATTTCTACAATGTATATGCTGATTGTAGTGCTTTTAGGGCCAAAATAACAGAGCAGCTAAAATACACATACTTTAAGGAATAGGGTACAACTAATGAACAACTATTTTCTATTAAATAGAAAATATTAGGATAATTGTTGATACAATGTTATCGCAAATCAAGAACGGTACATGTAACATATTACAAACATGCTATCTCAATAAGGAAAAGATTGAGGAAAAGCTTACTGAGCTATTATGTGTAGTTGAAGTGTCATAATAAATTGAAATCACAAATTCGCTATTTTATTCCAATTGCATTAGCTTACCTTGATTCTACTGAAGACAATGTGTGCAATACCATCAGATTTCAGCCAACAGATCATTGACCAGTGGTTAATTCATGATATTAAGGATTAAGGATCTGGCATTCCAACAAAGTGGAAATATAAAATGTTTTAAACGGGGATACGCAAGAGAAGTGCCGTAAGATGTATACATGCACATACACAGGTACGTAGTCACTCTTATAGATGAACTATGACTGGCATCCCACCTTCCAGTAAAAGCCCTCTGTAAAAATTGCCCTTCTGTATAGAAACATAAGTGATTTGACCATGTAGAGATGTGTCTTTCAATCTGAAACTTTTTAATTTAGAAACGAAAAGTCTTTTGGTAAAAAAAATTCCCCATCTTTATGACTATCTACAATAATTAGTTTTAATTACTATATTGTTCCTATGATTTCTCTCTGAACAATTATTATGTTGCATAAAATACTGCAATAGAATAAATACGGTAACTCAATTTAGGCAGCCAACTTATTCCTTGTGGAAATTTCATTCACTTCTTGTAACAGTACAGTATACTGCAACTGAAGAAAGTCTTATCTATGACTCGATATTGTGTGTATGGCAAGGAAAGTAAATGGCAACACACCAACCATTACTAGATATCATAAAATGCTGACACAACAATTCTGGGCTCAACTTATTTGCCATAATGATGATCAGCAATAACATGGAAGTCTGATCCACTGTTTAGCTAGCTACTGCAAGGCCCACTACTGTGGTTAATTTTTTCCTGGCCCAAGCGTATCTTCTGTTGAGAATAATATGAGAGTCTTACATATGTTCTATCACATCGACAAAAATGGATGTTTGCCAACTATGAAGGAATGATGCCAATTATAGGATTACACCTAAATTCTTGGCCAATCAGTTTGCTCTATAATCCTAAATATTGGAAGGAAACCTCTTCCTTTTATTAGTGCGAATTTGAATACTGTAAATCAAATGGCGTAAAATTATAATCATGAAGATTCCATTGAAAAAAAATTCAAATTGCATAAGAATATCCACGAGACACATTTTTATGCAACCGATTCTAAAGCAGATATGTTGTGCTAATCACTCAAACAGTTCAGCACTCTTAAGTTACTCGCACAATATGAAAGCACAATTTTCTAGTCATAGGAGCCACAATAGAAGTTGTTGCATGCCTAGAAAAACACTGTACGGATAAGTACCAATTCTGTTTATAAAATGCTTTGAGTGTCATTGGGACTTAACTATCTCATAAATATAGGCAATTGTTCAGTACTCCATAAATTATTCACAATTTTGAATGTTACCATTTCACATGTTTTTCTAGAAAGTTTAAGATGATTTTAATTCTGACTGACATTTGGTGTCACTTGTAAAAACCATAATTCATGATTCTTCAACTATTCTAAAAATTCAAAAAGAGCGTTTAAAATCAAACTTACTGGACATTTAGAGAACTGAAGATCTTGTGGGAAAGGCAATATATCTTACTATTTAATGTATTTCCGCAGAACCATAGTAACTTTTCTGGTAAACAGTTGGACAAAAATAGAAACATTTTTAAATATATTTTTACTTTTTTGGGGGGGTGTTAATAAAATAAATACAAAATGCCTTATTTACCGTCCACATTGGCAATCACGACAATACTAGATACAAATATATCCTTTTTTAAAAAAAATATGACACTGGGAGGACTGCCACTGAGCAGGCACGCATCCCTCCAATCACTAATCAGAACTTGAATGAATAAATTCATTCATTAAATAGCAGCGCTCCAATGCCTGAACCACATGTAGAAAACAAGTTTCCAAAACTTATTTCCAAAAGACATTAATGGATTCTAGTTCACATCAAATGACAGGACTAAGAAGTGGGCAGGGCCGCTGGATGTGCAAAAAGGGCGTTGTCTCACCAGGAGCACCTCTAGACTTTAGTTAATAGGATACTTGTATATATGCGACCACAATGTAATTAAAAGGGCAACATGTAAAGATACACACTTGCCCTGCAAATAAACTATGTGGCCTCTAGGTGACCACAACTTATTTTTTTGAGCCTTAATAAGGCCTAATCCCATTTACCATCACAGCCTGCAAGTTCTGAGTGCATTCATTGATATACTAATGATGTGACATATCTTCAGAACATCCTTGGTTTGAGGTACAAAGTAAAAACTTAAGACAATAACTTTCTCCACGTCATCTGAAAACTTCTGTGTAAGTGACTAACATCGAAATCATTTAGCGTAATTTAAAAAAGGAGTAAGCACAAGGGTATAAGATTGTATCCAACAAAATTTTACTCAGAGTATGCCCGCTGAAATTAATGGACCTAAGTTAGGCATGTTTATTAATTTTATTGGGTCTGCTTTTAATATGATTAATGTTGGGTACATTCCATGATGCTTGCATGTGTGGCTGAGATCAGCCTCTCTTTGCAAAGCACAACTATGTTGTAAGAGCACATTATAACCATTACAAAGGAGACTCTTAATTACAGAGTGCAAAAGACTTTGGTAAGGTGGCCCCAATTTATAAATTTAAGTAATTATTAGAAATACCAGTAATCTGCTTCAGAACAAATAGTTTGATGAGGTCATATATATTTTTAAATGCATCTTTAAAATTAGTGGTGTTCACATTGCTCATATACTAAATCACATTCCTCACAATGGGATTGTCACAATCCTCACAATGGGATTTCCTCTCAGCCATTGTGTTTTCATGCCAAAGCTCCTTCTGTATGTTTAACAATTATTCTCTCTGACTAGGTCAATTGTATACTGCTTCCAAATACCACACCACTCAGACCTGTTAGCCACCCTCCTAACCATAAAAATACAGGTTCTAGCTGTTAGTATACAGAAAACAATGTGCTTTAGAACCTATTAAACCCAATCTGCTCGGTACAAAACCCAGTGTGGCTTCTAAGGACCACAGAACCAAAGCCTTCTTTTATGGTTTAATTAACAGTAACATCAAGTCAGCAAGTGAGAAAATTTCTCTTGGCTGGCTACACACTTTAGTAAAAAGAGAGCGAGAGAAAAAGAAAAGATGCAAACACTGAAATAATGGCACTGCAGCATGCATGCATGCACGCACACATGCACGCACACACTCTCTCACTCGCTCTCTCTCTTTCTCTCTCACACACACACACGCACGCACACACAAATAAATCAGAAAGTCAACTCACAGAATCTCCAAGTCACGCAGGGCTCGGAAGGCTCCATCTTCAATGCAGCTGATCTGATTGTTGTCCAGTTGCCTGCAGGAAGGAAGGAAAAGTATGAAGGCTTGCCTGGTAACCACGCTGCCTTGGAGCACCATGTTCTAAGCTTCCCTGTCACTAAGGTGTCCCTCCACCCCCTTGCAGTCTTTGCTTGTCACCAGGAGGAAGCTTGCCTGTAGTCTGCCACGCTGCTCTGTCTCTTCTCACTGACTGAAAGAGCTGCATACTACAGCACACTGAAGCCTGTCAGGTCTCAGTAAATATTAATTGCGCTCCCCCCCCTCTAAGGCAGAAGGGAATAATTTCATTACATTAGGGCATCCAATCCATTATGAGCTTTTACCGTCATGTCACTGAAACAATTTCATTAAGCTAAAGGCCTGTAAATCATTGGAGGTCACCATGCTGCCCCCAGTGACCTCACAGAATACTGTTTTCCCCCTTTTACTGGAAGTTGTAGTCCTCCGTCCTGACAGTACTAAATCTCAAGGCTTTATCTGCCCAAGAGCTTCAAGGGTGTATGGGGAATATACCAATTCCAAATTAGACTCAACTAATCTAATTTTATAGTCTTTTTATTATTCCAAGCACCAAATGTCTGTGGTGGTTCAATGTTTTTTCTGCATTGTTACTG
Organism: Podarcis bocagei; assembly: GCF_964188305.1. Taxonomy (NCBI): domain Eukaryota; kingdom Metazoa; phylum Chordata; class Lepidosauria; order Squamata; family Lacertidae; genus Podarcis; species Podarcis bocagei. The sequence continues at coordinate 84,151,901 of NC_138126.1, read as the reverse complement.
GCCCCATCTGGTAGGCCTGTCTATTGAAACATTTCTGACCACCAAACACAGAATCACTACAAGTATATCAAGCAAGACAGATCTAATCAAGGAATTAAATGTAAAAATACATACACCAGGAGTGAATTCTTTTCCTTAGGCACTTTAGAATATGCTGGGTAAATGCAGGGGTTATCAAATAACAGAAAGATGCAAAGAAGAAAATGGCTTATTATGCTGATTTCAAGATCTGTTTATATCGCTGATTATAAAATCTCAGCAGGTATTTCCACACTACCAATTCAATACAGATCTTTGCCCAATTCAATACAGAATGTCGTTCACTGACACAAAAAATGTTTGCACACAGGGGTTGAGGATAGACTTGGCCCAGGCACAGCTACATCTGTTCATATTTCTAGACTAGGCTACACACACACACACACACACAAAATTATTATGCTGAGCTTTGTACTTTTCTAAGGTTTTTTTGGATACATCTACAAATCTTGCTGCTCCTCCAAGCCTGCTGATACTACTTTCATATGCATGCGTGGTGTTGTTTTGGCTTTATAAATATCACCGTTCCATAATTATTTCTCTAGTAGCATACAGCACAGCTGTGGTGTATTTTGCTACTTACAGCGAATCTGAGCAAACCTTTATACTTTGTCAGGATTTCAAAACAAAGAAGAAGAAAAATCAAGTACAAATTAGATTTTGTTAACAAAGATAGCTAATTAGGTAAGGATATTTTTTCTAACATGAAATTTGTTTTTAAGCTTGCGATCCTAAAATGTGTGCCCATTTGTGTATGTCTGGACATATGAGGCTGGTTCTATTCACTTCTATGGTCCGCCAGGTTGAAGCTGGTAGGACAGAAGCAAGTGTGAAGGAATGTTTTCACATTCCTTCACCAATTTTTGTTGCTGCTGTGTGTGTGGTTTTTCATAAGTTGTTTATGCTTTTGAGGCGGGAAAGATTTAGACATGCTAAGAAGTGTGTCTAAATTTCCTGCCACTTGGGGTCATGCCATGGGACTGGAAGGGTTTTAAATCCTTCCGATCCAAGCTGCTTCCCGAAATGTCTCCAGCAAGCCCCCAGTCCCGACAATGCCAGCGTTGGAATTCCTAAGGAACCTAGACCAGTGTTTCCCAACCACTGTTCCGCGGCACACTAGTGTGCCGCGAGATGTTGCCTGGTGTGCCGCGAGATGTTGCCTGGAGGCGGGCAAGTCGGGCGGCGAGAGGCGGGGCGGCGGCGGCTCTCATTCCCTGCCCCTGCCAAAGCTCACCCAGCCAAGCCGCGCTCTCCTTCCTGCCTCGCTTTGCTGCCTCCTCCCCCCCCACCCCCAAAGCTTGGAGGTTCCCCGGCAAGGGGGAGGAAAAAAAATTGAAACTTACACTTTCGTGTGTCCCTCCCGGCGTGACGCTGCGCGCTGACGTCACGGGGCTGTAATGGTGGTGTGCCGCGAGATTTTTTTCATCAAACAAGTGTGCCTTTGCCCAAAAAAGGCTGGGAAACACTGACCTAGACCATGTTACTAAATAGGCTTTGACTTCATAGTTTGCAAAATAATAGAATATACTTAAATCCCACTCAAGTCATAACTGAAATCTCTCAACATTTCACAGGAGAAAACAAAGACAAACTTATACTTAAACTGTTTTAGGCTAAAACACATTCACAGACTGAATACTGATGATTGTTGGAGATGTACAGATACTTGGCTGACCTTTTTTTTTAAAAAAAAAAGTAAGTCAAATAACTGTATTAGGGGATACTGGATAGGTATAAAAACACCTTCAAAACTTTTGTAATTGTTAATTAAGATACCTAAACAATATTGCTCATGTTTCATTTATTGTTGTTTTGACTACCATGGTCATAGCAACCTCAGAAAATAATAATAATAATAACAATAATACACACACACACACACACACACACAAAAAAAAACAACTCTTAAACATATATTGTCAGTACAAAGGATTTGGAATTAGTAATGAATCAGCTAACTGTTGGAAGAAGGCAATTTCTCCACCCTTGCCAGATTGGCTTTTTGTAGCATGAGACGGCATTACACATTAACATAGTGTACATGGCTACAAAACAATTAACTGAAAATCCTTTTGTAGATCGTTGGGGTTGTAGCACACTGTGCATCTCCAATCATGGAAGGATCCTTGATCTAGAGGGCACTTCTGTGAAGGGAAAGAAGGCAATGACCGCTCCCCGCTTAAAACGGGGGGCGCCCTTTGCGTGGGCGCGTGCAGCCCCTAGACCTGGAGCGGCCCCAACAGCATAGGCTTGGCTTTGCCTTCCCTCAGGTGTGATACCTGGAGGTCTCCGCCTACCTCAGTCAGTTGTCCAATCCCACCTGGGGGAAGCGTTGCCAAGGAGACCAGGCCAGGTAGGGGAGGGATTACCTGCCCACACAATAGAGGGAGGATCTCACCTAGGAATCCTCACTTGGCTCCAGAGCTTCTCCCACCCTACCCACCCTCAGTTAATGTCTTATTTTGCAGGTTAACTTTTCTTCACAGGTTTTTGCAGGTTAACTTTTCTTCACAGGTATGCGGGCGCTGCTACGTTAAGGTCGCTGTTAAAGGGCCGGAAAGGAATTTCCCTGCATTGGCAGGTTTCGCCTTTCCCGTAGCAAAACGTCACAACTTTGGCGGTATCAGGCCTTGGGCGGAATCCTTTTGTCCATCTTCCTCTTGCGGCGGCGATACCAGGGTTCCCCGTTAAAGGGGTTTTCTGAAGGGAGGCTTTGGCCGTACACCGAAAGGTTGTCATTGCTCTCCCCTGCGGCGGCGGCGTTACGGGGGCGGCCATCTCTGCTTGAACATATGTTCTCCAGAGCTGGCCCATCCCCCACACACACACTGGATAACCCTGATGCTCCCTAGGTCCCCGGCTGGGGACCAGGGAGGGAGAACGCCCAATGCCTGAGCCAAGGTCTACCCACATTTGAAATTTAATAAAGTTGTGGCCAATTTAATCCCATAGCACGTTGTCTTGAGTCGTTATTCCACATGACGGGGGGACCGTGCAGGATCTGGGGACTCCGCCTGCCCACGCAAAGCATTTTTCACTCCTCCTTCCTTCTTCAGCCTCCTGTGTCCCCACCCCAAACCTTGTCTAGTGGGTTGGGGAACTCTCTGGAGCATCACATGAGAGTACAGGCAAAAAACAAAAACCCTCCTTTTCTTTTCTTCTCACAGAAGAACCTTTCATAAGTGAAGGTACATAGCCAGATACAAACCTTGGTCTTTATCTGTAAACTTTTAAAATGATAAATTAAAGTCCTTTCCATCATTTTTATAATGTTGGTGTTTGTTATATATTCTCTTTGCTATAAAATATTGAAAATACAGACACACATATAACACAGCTCTACTTTTGACTCAAGGGTCAAGGCCTGAGCTACTTCTTCCATCGCCTCTCTCACTCCCCCCTTCCCACAACACATTGCTGATGGCACTTCTCTGCCTTGCTGATTATATTTGTATTAATATACTCTGCAATTGTTGTTGCTGTTAATTCTATTTATATACCGCCCCCCTTTATCAAAAAATCCCAAGGTGGTGTACAACATCAAGAAAATATTTTATGGAACATAATAATAAAAACATACAACACAAAACAGCCTATTCTGCTCTGGATTTAGATGTGATGTGTGCATCAGCACACTGCCCATAACACTTTCCTTTTCCTTTTTAGATTTAACACTGTTTACTCTTTTATTGGCACATTTGTCTTTTTTTTTTTTAAAAAAAAGCAAATTATTCTAGAAGTACAAACAAACATACTGTGAACTGGAATCTTGCGTTTTTTCATTTCACAATGGAGTTAGATGCAACTTATCGAACAGTTGCAATTCAAACACATTCAGCAACATAATCAGGTGTATGTAGGAAGCAGAACTGCACAGGGTCACATCTGCCTCTTCCAAGCACTGACTCTCATGCTACTGTCATATGAACATTTACTTAGCAGTAAGTCTCATTGATTTGAATGGAATTTACTTTGGAGCAGACAAGTATAGCTTTACAGTTTCAGATATTTAGCTTTTTAGGTACACTGGGTAAATCTGAAGAATTCTAATACATGTGGGTGCATGCTAGTAATAATTTAAATAGGCACTAGACTACAGATTCTCCCCTCGCCTATGAATTTCAATAAAAATGTATTCAAAAAAATAGGAGCTGTTTCTAGTAAATAAGGATAGCTGAAGCATTTGCAACTGGGGATTGGCAAATTTGTCAATTTTGGCTTCTCTCAAGTTTCTCATTTTTCAGCTCTTAAGTTCAGTTTTCCACATCGGTTTACACTTCATTTAAGGGCTACATGAAAATTCAGCAGCATTTCATTGTGAATTTCTCCTAATATGCACATCTTTGTGTGCAGTTTTGCCTGAGATATGCATTCTTTCCATTAAATTGCTGTTGTATGCTATTTTCCATAACGTGTATTTTATACACCCCCTACCCTTGTATATGCATTACTTGGCTGTAGAAATGTGTTGCAAAATCCAAAAATGCACAAATTTTGAAAGATAATATGGGTTTGAATATTGTTTAAGAAAGTACAAAATAGGTAAATTCACCTTTAATTGGAATGGAATAAAATTTCAGCCCCATCCCTAGGCAGTAACTGACGACAGGATGGAATTCAACAGCCTTAGATATTAAGTTCCTCAACTTCTAGTGCACCTTTTGATGAGTGGGATAAAATAGGCATGAAGCGTTAAACCTAAATCCGTCCTTCCCTTGACACACTTTAAGTAAAATATATTAAAGCAGTCACTTAGCATCTGCAAGGTTCTCTGAGAAAAGAAAGCTCTATGTGCTCTCCCACTATTTTACATACAGAGAGCACAAACAACAGGGGGAAAGGCTGTCTTCTTTTATGTCGCCTTCCCAGAGGTATGTGACTGACTATTCAGTTTCATTCAGCTTTTTTTAAAGTTATGATTATTTTTACAAAATCAGTTAGACATAATAAGAGCTGGACACTATTAGAAACAATGCTGGACCAGATAGATCCCTCATCTGATACAGTAGAGATATTTTTATATTCTTAACTTGCAGGTAGCCTCAGGGAAGAGCCAGGAACAGCGGGAGATGAAAGCAGGTTGATTTGGGTAGTCCCCCCCCCCCGCCTTTTGCCCTCCACTGCCATTTCAGGCTCTGCACTTGAAATGATCCCGTTTAAGTCTATTAATATTTTAGGAGAAATCTAATGTACTAGCCTAACATGCACCTAGACAAACTGTGTTTGTTTTATATGAGTGCTATACTTGCATTCTGAAGTCTTTCCATCCAGCTTTTCTTAGGTGCAGCCAGCACTAACTATAAGCCTTAGGCTGTATTATGCAACTGCTGAGAGATTTGAACACTTTTTACACAATCTCTTTGTGTACATGCATGGGAGGAGTATGACGAAGGTGGAAAGCTCTGCACCTGAGGTATTTGGGGATGGAGAGTGGAAGGTTATCTACTTTTGCATGCAGAAGGTCCCCAGTTCAGTACAACCCCTGTCACCTCCAGGTATGATGTGAAACATCCTGCCTGAAACCCTGGAGAGTTACTGCTAGTTTGTGCCAAAAAGCCAAGCTTGATGGATCTGTAGAATGACTCAGAACAAAGTATCTTCCTATGCTCTTCTGCACTTTCAACAGACTTTCAGAACAGTTCCTATGTTCATACAAAGTCTCTCTTGCTACTGAACATGGTACGAGAAAAGCTCTTATATAACACATATATGAATTGTGCACTAAAATATTTCTCAAACATTTTTATACTTCCTTTCACATCAGTCTTCAGCGTACATCAGATTTTAGGAATAATTCATCAACACAAAAATCACACACACACACACACACACACACACACACACACACACTGCAGCTAATATCCCAGGGTTCAGTTAAAAACATAACAATCTACTGGAATTAAACACCAGCAAAGGCCTGGGAGCATATATATGTTTATAATAGTTTCCAAAAATCATTTGTGTTGGTGCCTGCCTGAACCCAGACTCTTATGAAGTTTCTTTAGAGAAAGCAGTCACTGTTCTAGATACAGCCTAAATCTGCAACAGTTCAGGATTTATGTAAGCCCATGTTTCAGAATTTAAAGGACAAGAGGAATGCACAGACATATCTAATTGGTTAAAAAAAATTGGGAGAAGGAATTCATTGCGGAGATTTCTGATGAAAAATGTGGCTGTGCATACAAACAGAAGGTAATAAACTTAATTAAAGTAAACCTCAAACAGTATTTTTTATAAAATAATACAAAATAGTATTATACTCCAAATAAATTAATTAAAGGAACAGCATCAGATATCGGCTGGAGGCTTAGAAAAGTTAAAGGTACATTTTTCCATATTTGGTGGGACTGTTGCTTAATTAAAATAATTATACCTTCAACAACCAACGGAAGAGGAAAATCTGGGACTTACAAAATAAGGTTATACAAACAACTGTGGAACAGAATTCAATAGACACATTTCAGCAAAAAAGAAGACTTCTTATATTCCCTACTGCTATCAACATCATACAAGGGATTCAGTTTTGATGGATATTCTAAGTATAATGTTATATATAGATTACATTTATTTTGTTATAATTGTAGCCTTAAAAAAAAAATTTCTCATACTTTCATGTATTTATTTAACATATCTTCTCTTTCCTTCCCAAATGAGCCCCAGTGTCAGGGACTGTCTGGACACTGAGGAGTGGTGGCTGGATACAGATGACAGGGCACTGGGAGAAGGTGGGGTTGGAGATTGATTTAGAAGAGATCCATGATCTGAGGAACCCGTAACAGCCAGGAGGCAAGAGTCAGAGGCAGGCTAAACTGCAGGATTGGAAAGTGAAGGACAAATGTTGGAGGAGGGAGAGAGAGGTCAGGCTGGTGTAGAGTCTAGGGCTTCCACACTTCCTCCTCCTCCTCCTGCCTCCACACCTCCTGCTTCACTGTCTCCCAGGACCAGAAGAGGACTGAAGCGGGAGGAGCAGACACCGGTTGAACGCAGGCCGAGTCTTAGACTGCTTGTTCACAGCTCAGCTGGGGAAGATATATAAACTGAGAATGGGGGTGGTGCCTTCCTGTTAGGCTGCAACTGCCTCATCAGCTGCACACTTAGAAGTACATTGGTGCCTCGCAAGACGAAATTAATCCATTCCGCGAGTCTCTTCGTCTAGCGGTTTTTTCGTCTTGCAAAGCAACCCTGTTAGCGGCTTAGCGGATTAGCGCTATTAGCGGCTATTAAAGGCTTAGCGGCTAAAAGGCTATTAGCAGCTTAGCGGCTTAGAAAAAGGGGGGGAGCGAAAAAAAATCACAACACTTGCAAGACGTTTTCGTCTTGCGAAGCAAGCCCATAGGGAAATTCGTCTTGCGAAGCAGCTCAAAAACGGAAAACCCTTTCGTCTAGCGGGTTTTCCGTCTTGGGAGGCATTCGTCTTGCGGGGCACCACTGTAGCTGAGATTTGTAGGACTGATTGACATGCCTTCCCCTATCTTCTAGGTGTACTTTTGACAATAAAGAGTTAATATCTTCCTCTGGACCTTTCTTGCCTGACAGCACCGGGGAGGAAAACAGCAAGAGATAAACCAATAAAATCATCTCAAAAACAATTCAAAAAAAAATTCAGGCAGGCAACAGGATGTCAGAGGTGCTAGAGCAGGGGTCAGCAAACATTTTCAGCAGGGGGCCGGTACACTGTCCCTCAGACGTGGGGGGCCAGATTATTATTTTTTGGGAGGGGGAATGAACAAATTCCTATGCCCCACAAATAACCCAGAGATGCATTTTAAATAAAAGGACACATTATACTCATGTAAAAACTGGACTGTCCACGGGCTGGATTTAGAAGGCGAATGGGCCGGATCCGGGCCCCAGGCCTTAGTTTGCCCACCCATGTTCTAGAGCCCTGTATAGCAAGTTATAAATGTTTAGCAGCCAACAAAAGCCCTTGAATAAGCTTCATTTAAATATCTAAAGCAATAGATCATTCTTCATTTTGCTACAGGACATTTCTTGTGTTACTTTTCAACAGGCTTTCCCCCACATAAATTGCATGAAAAAACATTTACAAATCTCTGAAATTGTAAAGTTTGCAGGAAATCAATTCAAATCATTCTATTCATATAAAATAAATGAAAAGGGGGAAACCCTCATATCAAACACAATCATAATACAACATGTTTGTTTGTGTGTAATTAGAATTGTAATCTGTCAATAAATTCTATGGATCCTAGAACAGAATATACTTTATTCCTGCTTCTTCTATACTTTGTTGCACTTTTAGTGCTAGTAAAATTATCATAACCAATGTGACTAATATGTTAAGTGCAAATATTTCTTATTTCTCTGTTATATTTCTGTGTTTAATCATCTAAATGCAATATCCATTCAGAATGATGTAGCAGATTTTTGTCAGCAGTGAAAAGTTCACTGAACTTACAAAATATTCAAAACACACTTTCCCCAGTTTTATATAAATGACAACATAACTATTAAATGTGTGAATTAGAATGCAGTTGGATTTTGCCTTCTTCCTAGAAAGGATGCAATAACTGCATTGATACACCTTAAAGAATCCATGACAATATATTTTAAGTTAAATATTGTAACTTTTAAAACAAAAAACCTTGAAGCTTATATTATCCTGAAACCAAATTTAGAAGGGCTGGAGAGAAAGCTATGGTTCTAATCTAGGGGATGCCTGCCATATTCTGATCTGCAAAGGGAAATTATAGAACAGAAGCATAGAAAGCAGAACAGGTGAGATTTCCATATTGACTGCAATTCTACCCATTCAGTTTAGTTGTTTTCCTACCCTACAGTACTCTACATTACTATTTTGTGAACTATATACTATTTTGTGAAGTTATCCGAATACTGAACATTATCAAAATACCATCATGCCAACACAAGAGGGCAGAATCTGCAGACTTGGGGAATTCTAAAGTTAGCTAATTCTAAAGTAAACTAATTTGCTTTGGGTACTTTTTTGCGGGGGAGCTAAAAGGGGTAGAGGGATAACTAAAAGCAAGCCACTGAAAACTGAGCATGCTCAGTCATCACAGAAATCTGACTGGGGAGAGTGGCAGGAAAACTGCACTGGAGGAGGGAGAATAAAATTGAGCACCTTAAAGAGAGCATGGCTTGGTGGCAGGAAACCTTAATAGGGCCATTCTACCCTGAAATGTGTTGCAGGTCCCACATGTACTAGTTACATACTAGCCATTGTCTCAGTCATGGGCATTGTAGTAAAGGCAGATTCTCCCTCCTCCCACAAAAAATACTGTTGCTTGAAAATAATTGCCGTACTATTCCGTGTATAACATGCCCCCATGTATAAGATGACCCCAATTTCTTGAGACCGCAACAAAAAAAATGGAGGGGGGGGATTGCCCAAAGTTGTTGGGATTTTTTTGCCAATTGTCAGCAGACCTTGCTGCAGCAACCAATCACACGCCCAATCGCCGCTGACAATCTTTTGCTGTCTGCTGCCACCAATCGCCTGTCCCCCCTTTGCTATCCATGTATAAGATGACCCACAATTTTGGCCTATTACCGTATTTTTCGCCCTATAAGACACACTTTCCCCCCTCCAAAATGAAGGGGAAATGTGTGTGCGTCTTATGGGGCGAATGCAGACTCCTTGGCTTCAGCGATAGCAACGCGAAGCCTCTGAAGCCTGCGCTCCGGAGGCTTCGCGTTGCTTCCGCTGAAGCCAGGAGAGTCTGCTCTTTGAGGCTGGCGGTGGGGGAAAGCAGCGCTTCCCCCATTGCCAGCCCCAGAGGATGGGGGGCAGCGGGAAGGCGTGGGACGCCTTGCCGCTACTCTCCAACCCGGCTTCGAGGCTGGCGGTGGGGAAAGCAGCCCGCCTCCTAGAAAAGCCCGCAGGAGCCGCGCACCCTTTAAAGAGCGCGCCGCTCTTGGGGGCTTTTCCCCAAGGAGGGAGAAGGGACTGACTGGCCCTTTCAGTCCCTTCTCCCTCCTGGTCGAAAAGCCCGCAGGAGTCAAGTGGGGCTCCTGTGGGCTTTTGTGGGAGGTGGGGGAATTCCGCCACCTCCCGCAAAAGCAGGGAGAAGGTCTTGGAGTAGCGCACAGGCTGTGTGCAGCCTGTCCGCTGCTCCCAGAGCTGCGGGGGGGGGGAATCATATTTTTTTCATTGATTTCCCTCCCTGAAAACTAGGTGCGTCCTATGGGCCGGTGCGTCCTATAGGGCGAAAAATACGGTATTTCTAAGGAAAAAATATTGCTATACACGGAAAAATACGGTACTTGTTCTCTATCAGTTTAGTCAGAATTCCTAATATGCAAGAAAGTTTTTAACATTCACAGCTTTTTAGAATGATAAATATATGATTATCAAATCTAAGTATATAATTTTATGTGATGCTAATTTTATTTTTTGAACTACATTGTAAAACATTTTGTGTTTGTTTTTGAGAGATGAAGGCCAAAGACTGGTCATATCTGACTAAGGCCCCCAGTTAAATGGGACTCTTCCCGCTTTCAAAAACTGGTTAATGGAAACAAAACACCCACAATTTCTTTCTTCTGAAGTTATCATATGGAATTAGACTTTCTTAGGTGCTGAACTTTATTTCAAATGCTTTTCTTGCTAAGGATCTCAATTGCTGAAGGTGAAGAAATTTTAAATTGCAGCAATTACATATTTACAGACTGCATATTCTACACATTATTAAAATGAAAGTTAATTACTTCCCTGCAATTTAAACAAAATTTAAACAAAATTCAAGGGGAGAGCTTTGGCTTAGAGGTAGAGCACATGCTTTGTAAATAAAATATCCCCGTTTCAGTGTGTGGCCTGGTTGGGGGAGACCCCCGCTGAGTGAAAACAATACTGTGAGTGTAAATAATACTGAGCTAGATGAACCAATCATCTGACTCAGTATAAGGCAGATTACTATGAACCATAGTACTAAAGAAATAAGAATTTGAATTTTGATTCTGCCATGTAGTCACTAGATGGCTTTAGGCAGGCAGCTTTCTCTGACACTTTCCCCACAACTATAACATGGTAATAATACAACCAACCTATCTTAAAGAGGGTTTTTTGTAATGATTACAACAATAAAATATATGTTAAATGCACTAAGCATTCTAAGAAATTGATAAATGCCAAATACAAATTGTATTAATTAAATAAATGTTATAAAATGAGTACTGTAGGTATCACAAAAGTTTCCACCTCCTTCCTAGTTTGGGAAGGATCACTTGACACTCACCTACATTTACCAGAACTATGCCTTAGCTGCAGGCTACTGCAAAGATCTAACAGGCTCTTACCAACTTTGCAAGAATGCCTGCATGCACACATATGTGTATGTATGTGCACACTCACATTTATTTTAATTTGTATGGCTTGATATTGGAAGTAAATATTATGAAAAATACAGATCCGAATTTAATGATCATATTAAAATCTTAAATCTCCCTCATTCCCTTCCCCACTTTTCAGTTTCAGGATTTTTACAACATCCTTGTTTCATTTTGCTCAATTGCTGATGTAATGAACACTGCATACCAAACACATAAAAGACCATCTCCATAGCAATTGCTGAAGGTTTTATTGGTTTCCCTAGTTACTCTTGACTGATAACCATCTGTTGTTCTCCACTGCCCAGTGGGGAAGAGTAAATATGAGAAGGGAGGGGAAGCAGTCATTAGGGCCTTTCTCAAAGAGATGTTAAGTGTCCCAACCACGTTTCAGCCTTTGATAGCAAATCCTGCAACTTCTACATCTCATACTATGTCTCACTCTTCTACCATTTGTTGTTTTCTCAACTCTCAAATTCTAAGCGCATCAAGAGCTTACAGATTTTTGCTTAAGGAACTGCAAAGCACCATGTACTTCAATGGTGCTGTATATAATGACAATATTACATTATCTAGGTTAAGATCCAAACCACTTGAAAAGGGGAGTTAGTTTAACATTGTTCAAACTGAAATTCCTTTTCATATGCTGTGTGGAGTTTTCTACTCTAAAAAATCATTAAATAATCCTCTCAGAACCAAAACTGTAAATGTTCAACTTTGCATCAGATATTGGATCTTGACTTCTAAAAATAATAATTTAAATTGGAGGAAGATGGCTGCTTGGGAAGAGGAGAATTGACTTTTGAAGCCATTAATTAAACTACAGGACAGTCTGATCTGATTTTATCGCTTGTATAGGCAGATTTACCAGTAATAATTTGGATTTGCTCCCACTAGATAAATGCTGCCACAGTTATACACTGGCTCCTAAAAGAAGCATTCCTCTTGAGAACTCAACTTCTGATTTGTTTCAGTAACTAAGAAAACAATATTTAAAAAATGATCCTATTGACCAAATGAAGACCAAGTCTTTTGAGTTAACCTGGGTTAGCCTGCTTGAATTCCAACAGTGGGATTCAACTAATGATTCCCATTAGCAGAAGCCCTCTGCACTGGTTTCTGCTTGTATAACAGTGCTTCCCTGACTCTATTGAAATTGGCTCGGGAGGCCAGAACAGTGCACAGGGTAAGGAGAAGAGGGATTGTTCCATTCGGCGAACTGAAATGCTTGCCCTGACAGCCTTAGTGTGATGTTGAATTCCTCCCCATTTGTTTGTAATGCAGTTACACTCTTGGAGCACTGAGACAACAGGATGAAGTTTGGTAAACACATTCAAGGCAAAATTTCAACTTAAAACCCCAGCTAAACTCCATCATAATATTTTCAAAGTGAGAACATGTGTGTGTAGGTCAAACATTGGTTAAAACATGAAGCATAGAATTTTATTCTGAAAATTGCATCCCACAGTCTTAAAGTTGAAGAAAATTACTGCATTATCCCTCTTGGCTTGAATATAGTGCAGTATGTCTACTGGATAACACTGAAATGATTGCTGGTGTAGACTTTCAGGATAGCTTTCTTCATTTCAAATATGAACCTCAATTCATTTTCAAGGGATGCAGGAAACATGAAATGCACAATTTAGTGTCAGAACATCCTTGAAGATTGAGACAAACGAATTAAAGTTGACAGACACATTCAAGACACTTTTCTACATTTCAAAAATAAACTCTTGCACCCTTTTCCAAAGGAGGATATTGCATATGGATTATAATGTGACACTGAAGAAAGACTGTTTGTAAACTTTGATTTTCCTATTTCATATTCAGGGATGGGAACCTATAGCTCTCCAGCTGTGGTTGGATTCCAATGCTCATCAGCCACAAACAGCTTGGCTAATGGTCAGAGAGAAGGGGCGCTGTAGTCCAACAACATATAGAATGCCACAGTTTTCCTATCCCTGCCATACATTAAGTAACAGAACCTTTCATAAAAAAACGGATTGGGATTTTCATAATGTGGATTGGGCTGGATCAACAGTTTCACTTTCAACAGACCTAGTGAAATCAATGACACTTAAATTAGCCATTACTAACTGAAATATCATAAATTTCAAAGGATTTACTTAAAGTATGACCAAATTTAGATCAAAGCCAGTGGAATTCTACTTAGAATACTCTTAAAAGCACTTTACATCCACTTTAAAAATCTCAATGTACTTTAGAAATCAAAGCTTCTGATGTGAATTGATGTTTACTATCCATCAATTCGGAAACCTCTCAAAGCTTCCAAATAAATAATAATGAACTGCACCTCCTCTAACTATTGGAAGAAAACCTAACAGTCTTGTACCTAGCAGAGTGTAACGGGGTGGGTGGGGTGGATATAGGACTTAAGGTTCTCTACTCAGTTTTCAGCTCCAAACTGATACATGTTTCAAATGATTATCAATTCACATTCAATAAACACTTTTGGGCATTTCCATTTTGCAGGAGGGGGAAAAAGGATTCCCAAGGCTGCAATTCTATACTGTACAATTCTGTACTGTGCAATTCTATACCTGAAGTAGCAGCGCATCCAGTGGGACAGAGCGGCAGAGCAGTCCTCCTGACACTGTCGTCACTGAAGCTCATTTGGATGGGAATGGGGCAGAGCAGTGGTGAGGACGGAGGTGCACATGTGCGCTGGCAGAGTCAGTCAGATGCTCCTACCATTCTGCTTGTCAGCTTGGCCTTGCCATCACCCTGTCCCATCCTGATAAGCAGCAGCGACAGCACCAAAATGGCTCCACTGGGGGATTCACACCACATTAAATTCACTGCCATCTTGCTCTTCACCTCCTGGTAAGTAGCAGCAACATGAATGGCTGGGGGGGGGGCAGGTGAGCAGCAGCACCCCACCCACTACTGACTTTAACCCTAATTTCAGATTCCTTCATGTTTCTACATTTCCCTGGAAGCTGCTGCTATTAACTACAGAGGGAGGGAACATGGTGGCATTCTACATCTAACAGCAGCAATAGAGAGGACAGGATTTTCCATTCAGGAATTAGGGCTAGTGAAAGGGATAAAGCCAACCTTTCATAGTGCTCTAACCACAACCCAAACTACTTCCCTCCCACAGCAGCTTTTAGGGAAATAAAAAGACATTGGGAAGTTTGATTATGCATCCCTGCCTCATCAGGATGTCAAGTATCCAGTATGTCTTGTAGTGAATCCAACCATTGGTCCACCTCACACACAGTACTGCCTCCACTGACTGGCAGCAGCTCTCCAAACAAAGATCGCTTCTTACAGCCCTACCTTGAGATGCCAGGAATTAAATCTGGGGCCTTTTGCATGCAAAGCATGTGAGCTACCGCTGAGCTTTGCTATACCCCACCTCTGCCATTGCAGGAAGCATAGGTTTTTAAATGTTTAAAACACAGACATAAAACCTGAGCAGTTAAGCTTCCTATTTTTTTCATCCCCTCCATCCCTCCTAAAAATTATTGCTTGAGGGTTTTTTCATTTTTGTTTTAATTTCCGCTAACGGATAGTCAGACATTTGAGATACAGACCACCCGCTTTACTTTTTCTTATATAGTCTGCATATATACAAAATGAGTACAACAGGAACACATAAATGTACAAATCCAACATCTCCCAAAATAAAACTGTAACTTAATCTGTTGTTCTGTTTTACACTATAATAAATTTGTTAGCTTTGAGGATGCCACAAGAGGCTGTTGTTGTTGTTTAATGTCATCTAGCTTTACTAATTGCCAACTGGCCTTGCATTTAGAAAGCTAATGTGTCAGAGAAACAGTTCTAGGCTAGACCTCTCCCCGCATACTGTCCCTTATACTTCTACTCTATATACAGATCAATTCTAAGTCTAAGAAATATTCTATAGCCGGCATCGGTAGACTGCATGAGTTCATTGTTTATATGCATATGTAGAAAACAATTTCCCAACCATTTTGCCCCACCTTTATCAATTATGTCACAGAGCTATATTCCTAGAATCATTTCCACTTTGTTGAAAAAGGGGGTGCTGAGCAGACACAAATATTGCCTGAAAATCCTGCTCTCCCACTGAGTTTAAGTGAAGGAGTCACACTGGCATAATTCTGCAGCATCTTGCTGAACAGTATTAATAGCCTTTCACGATTGGTTCAGTCCATGGTTAAATTATATGCGTTCTGCTGTTTTGGCGAACACTACATGTTGACCCTCCCCCCTCCCAACAATCCCCAGAGAACAGAGTAACTCAGTACAAAAGGTTTGCATTAAATGTAATGAAACAAATGACAAAATCAATAAACCAGGAACTATGAGGCTATCATAAAAATGATGTAAACCCAGAGTTCACAATGGTTATAGAGCTATTTAAAATTGTAATTAAAACCAGCACAATTTTTTTCCTAGGATAAAAGCCTCCTTGACAGCCCCAAATATATGCTACAGGAAATCTTCAACAAATATATCCGAAGTTGGCATGAAGTCAGCATAAATTAGTCAAGGATCACCTCTAAGTGTACATTTTTGAGTCAAAGGGATAAAAAATTGAGAATGTTGGATTTTACATGATTTTTGAATCGCACTGCCATCTATTTAGTAAAGCTACACAGCTACACAACATACGGCACAGACCAAATTAATTTAGTTAAATGTTCCAATCAAGTGCCTGACAAGGAGATTTTGTTTAATATCAATGGCAGTAAATTTTGCTAAAGGTCAGCTTTAACCTCTTGTATTTATCTATCCTTACTATTCAACCTTTGACTTCTTTTGCTGCCCAGTTTTGGTGTAACTGAATGAAACATTAAACACAGTCATGCAACATTTAGTCATATGAATTATACTTAGTTGTGGAAACTATTCCTCTGAGCTAAAGTGACATTTTTCAGGCACCATTCCATTATAAACATTTGACTCCAGCATCAAACAAGGAAGGTAAAGAATGTTCCATTCAAGGTCATAGTTGAGCAGGTTAACATAACTGATGACAACAACTCAACAATAGCCAATGACCTTACAAAACCTCCTCTTCCCATTCTCCAAGTATAAAACTGAGGTCAATACAGTTGCACTTAGGACACAAAGGAAAGCTGAGTATCAGTCCTGAGCACAAAAAGCTCTAATCAAAAAGCTCTATCTGCAAGCCTAGGGAGCCGCGCCGGTCTCCCCAGGCTTGCGGAGAGGTGCGCGAAGCCCGGGGGCGCTCTTCAGCGCGCACCAGGCTTCGGAATGCAGGCAGCTCTGCGCTACCCTCCGGAGCCCCGCGTGGCTTCGCGCCGGGATCCGGAGGGTGGCGCGGAGCTGCAAGAAGCCCTGGAGCGCAGGCAGCTCCGCGCCACCCTCCGGAGCCCCGCGCGGCTTCGCACTGGGATCCGGAAGGTGGCACAGAGCTGCAGGAAGCCCTGGAGCACAGGTAGCTCCGCGCGGCTCCGCACCGGGATCCGGAGGGTGGCGCAGAGCTGCAGGAAGCCCTGGAGCGCAGGCAGCTCTGCGCCACCTTCCGGAGCCCCGCGCGGCTTTGCGCCGGGATCCGGAGGGTGGCGCAGAGCTGCAGGAAGCCCGGGAAAGCCTGCATTCGCCCCATAGGACGCACACACATTTCCCCTTCATTTTTGGAGGGGAAAAAGTGCGTCCTATAGGGCGAAAAATACGGTACATATACAATGGGCAGGGCGCAATCCATGTGTCAATTAATTTCCCATGCATTTCTTCCGATAAGAGCTCATATGCAGAAAGGGCAAAGGTCACAAAATCTGGAGCCAATATGAGCCAAACTGTAGTTATGGGTCATGTCTGAATCAGGCTGGATCTTCATGAAGCAGCTATACTGCCTTTGTTAACAGATGAAGCCAAATCAGTGTCAGATCCATGAAGCAGTGACTGAATTTGAACCAAGGTCATGACGCTCTGTAAGTGCTGCAAAGCAGAGTTGCTCTTGGTCCAAACTCTACTAATGCCTTGTCTTGATTCCACTCCTGTGCATAGACAGGCTTGATCATCTCCTTGCTCCCCTTCATTTTCCTCCGCCTACCCTTTGCTCTTAGTCTATCTGCAACCTTATAATATGCAGCTTCCTGGAAACAAAAGAAAAAGATGAAGAAAATAGTGGTGTGTAAATGTAAACAATATGCTTTTACTGCAGTTGTACGCACAGATACTTTATTACAGTGAGGCATGGGAACTAAAGGGTTGCAGCAAAGGCTTTACAGAAAAGTAGAAGATATTTGGAAGAAGTGACATCACACAAGTGTTTTAAAAAGTATATCCAAGTATAAGGGGAAGAAAGGGGTGGAGTCATTTGAGGGAGCAGGAGAAGGCTGAGGGTAATAGAAGTGGATGAATGATGGTCATGGGCAGGGATGTAGTGGGATAAAATAGCAGGGAAATAAACAGAGAAAGGCAATGGTGACCTTTCTGCTGAATTGAGGAACATGTGGTCACACTGATGAGGGTGCTGAATGATCCTGGCAGCAGAATGCTGGATGGAAGCAAGGGAGCTGAGGTGACATAAAGGAAGAGCAGAGAGGAGAATATTGTAGTGGTCAAGGTGAGGGATGACCAGGGTGACAAAGATAAAGCACCATATTAATAATAATAATAATAATAATAATAATAATAATAATAATAATAATAATAATAATAGAATGGATGCCTGGATTGGTAGGGACTAGGGAGAGAACCAAATGAGGACAAAATCATGGAGACATATCATAAAGAAAGTAAAGTAATATAAAATGATCCATTGTGTTGAAGCAACCCAAAGAGGTCAAGGAGTGTGCTCAGAAGGAGTAAGGCAGAAGAAGCCAACAACCATAAGTATGTCTGGGAGTGCCTAAGATGCTGTAGACTTATCTGTAATTCCAGCTCAAGGTTGGGTGCATTTTTATGTCTCCTGCTGGATAGCCAGAACCAGGTGTCACAGTTTGGAGTGACAGCTTCAGCAGTTCTAAGGTGAAGTTCCAATGGTACCCTTGAAGCTCTGAGCAGGGTTCAGGCTGGAGACTCTATAAAATCACAGCTCAAATGCCATTTCAGCATTTTCAGAGTGAACCTTCAATATGAACTACAGCTCTTTCTCAGTATGCCTCTTCATTTAAAAGGACCCAGCCTGTTGAATCTGAAGTATCAGTGGACAAGGGCTGTAGTTTCACCATGGCTTCTGAGTTGGAGGCCAAAGACAATACAACTTCCTTGGACTGGAGAGGTATTGACACAACAGGCTCCACTAGAACCAGTGCCTCTGATTCAGTATGTACATCTGTGGCTGGGCAATTTCCTCTCTCTGGCTTCACTGCCTGAAGAGGTGGAGTCTGAGCCCATGGTTACAACTGTCATGCTTTTTATAATCTATCTATAACTGCTCAACTCTCTGTAGCCTCTCTTTATGTGAGTAGTTTTATACTATCTCCAGTGGCTTATCCAAGGTTTCCTGCCCCATAGGCTGCTGCTGCAAACCACTGACAAGGTTACTCTGTCAAGGGAAGAACATAGCTTCCTGGCCGCTTGAGTGAAGATTGCCCTTTTTAAAAAGCTTTCTTGTTAGGAGTATTACGGCATCCAAGAAGTTTATGATCAAATTCCTGAAATTTCTACTGCACATGCTGATAACGGGGATGTTTCATTTCCAACAAAGATTTTCAGATGCAGCAGCAGCAAGGCAGCATCAGAAAAGGTAGTCTCAGTGTACAGATTATCACTGTTCTGGGTTCACTGAGGTATGAATCTTGGCCTTGCAGATGCATTGTTTAAAACCACAGTATCATCATCCTTTGTGCTTCTTCTGACTAGATGTTTCACAATTCCAGAAATTGTGAACAGGAATCAAATGGGGATAAGATTTGGAGAGTGAGCGAGGAAGAGGGCGCCATAATGCTGGAAACAAGCAGCAGAAGGCTTAAAGCAGTTTACAAAAGATTCTTGTAAGAAAAGTGTTTTAAAGTCAAGTATCAGGTGAGAGACAACTGAATGTCCCAGCTTGAAGTGTCTCCCACTGGTAGGTATAGACAGGGTCTCTGAGAGGAATTATCAGGGGGTACAAAGTTTCTTTTGTGCCCCTTCCATTCTCAATTAGTCATTCCGTTTCTACCCACTATAGGTTTATGCCATGAGGTGCAGCCTATAAAATCAAAAGGGATATGGAAGACAAGAGAGGGGTTGAGTGGAGCGTTCTGTTGATTTCTGGCATTTAAAGGCCTTATGCTCTCATACTTCCTCCATGATAAATATAAATAAATATCAATAAATTAAAAGAGGATCAGAGATAAGAAAGAACATTTGATTTGAACCTCTTTGTTTATGCTACAATACAGAAGGAGAAAGAATTCACATTGGAACATCCTTTTATATTGCAATGCAGATCAGATCATCAGAAGACATTAATATTAGTATAAAAAAGGTAGATAAACTTACTACTTATTTTTTAAAAAGAGCTTTACTGACCTTTTGTGTAACATTTGGAAACGGATAAGCAAGTCTGTACTCGGTTAACAATTTCAACAGATCTAATGGCTTTAACTGTACATTTACAAAATTAGCTTTATGTACTGAGGGTGAATGTTGCATTTCTTTTCCAAAATTATCACCACCAAGGTCAGCAGGATATTGCTATGATAAAGATAAAGCTTTTCTCTCCACATCACTTTCAGATATGGCAAGATATTTCTACAAGAAATCAGATATTTCTGCCAACTGCTTAACGGCACTGAAGTGGACAGTTAATCCTGTTACAACATTGTCTACTAAAATGTGAAGAACACACTTATGAAGTATCATCTGCGTCATTCATTTCTTCCAAGTTAGCCTCTGCCAGGTGTCACACAGCCATGACCTCTTGACCTTAATTCCATCACATCTACAGGAGAGTTTTATTTCTATATTTTGGTTTGACACAACCAAATTGGCTTCATTCCACATTCATTTCCAGTTGTTTTGAAGTTTTATCTATGATTGCTACTTCAGCATCCAGTGTGGTATCCCTAGCTTGGATGACCCTGTTGCAAATATCTATAACAGCTAATATTTTGTACCACACGGCTAACATTAACACAGACAAGAGATATTGCATAAAATAAAACAAAACACCATGGACTTCATTTCTTGTTTTGGCTGTCAAATTTAGTTCTAGGAGGTGTTTCAGTGCTCATTTAATGTCAGGCAAGTGAGCTGTAAAAGTCTTTACACATTCAACACTATATGCCCATCCAATTTCAGACATACCATGAAGAGAACCAATACAGTTTTGTAGTAATTCCCACCACTTAGGGCTGCAACTGAACAGATGGGAAACAGTTTGAATTGTTCTGGGAAAGGTTATTGCTTCAAGTATGTATTCAGCAGCCGCACTTCCACATAAGTTGAGTGTGTGACAACTGCAAGATAAAAAAACTGCTGTCGAATGTTGTTCTTATATTTTTGCAGGTGTACTGTTGTGTTTTTTTAGCCATATTTGTATAATAATAATAATGATAATAATAATAATAATAATAATTTATTTATACCCCACCCATCTGGCTGGGTTTCCTCAGCCATTATTATAGGCATGAACTCTTACAATCACTGAAAGGAATAGCATGTGCTTTCAGTGTATCAATTATCAACAAGCAATTTCTTGTTGCGACAATCTGCAAACTTAAAAAAGCTTTATTGAATCTCAACCCTTGATTCTTTTAAAAGTACTTATCTCAAAATAAATGTTGCTTGTTCAATATGGGAAGAATCTGGTGTTGATGTCCCAGAACTCCTGTCCCAGAAAACAGGTGCCTTTCTAGTTCTCACC
The DNA here is from genome assembly GCF_964188305.1 of Podarcis bocagei. Taxonomy (NCBI): domain Eukaryota; kingdom Metazoa; phylum Chordata; class Lepidosauria; order Squamata; family Lacertidae; genus Podarcis; species Podarcis bocagei. The sequence continues at coordinate 84,130,774 of NC_138126.1, read as the reverse complement.
AAGCTAGGTAACATTCTCTGTGGCTATTGCCTTTCTCATGCTTTGGGGTCATGTGGGGAAGTTTCTACCACTTCCCATTAGAATGCCAGGTTTCAGCAGATCCCAGTGCAGACATAGAAGTGCTAGTCTCTTGACTGTCTTGTGCCAAGATAATTGATATAGAAAGTAATGTAAAGCTTGTTTCTGTTGACTCCAGACAAGCCACTCTCTTACATGTAGCTCTCATTAGTGCTATGAAATTTCAGTTTGCTTTCTGGGAAAACTTCATTGCAGTAACAGGAAGTACCCTTAAAACTGTTGTGGGGGGGGGGAACCATATGTCTCACCCTTGAAAGACTAACCAGAGTATCCCAATAGCTCCCTGCTGCCCCAAGATTCCCAAGCATTGCAATTAAAGGCTGAAAAATCGTAGAGTTTGAAGGGATCCCAAGGGTCATCTAGTCCACCCTCCTGCAATGCAGGAATCCTCAGTTGAAGCATCCATGACAGATGGTCATCCAACCTCCAAGGTTTAAAAACCTCCAAGGAAGGAGAATCCACAACCTCCAAAGGGAGTCTATTTCACTGTCGAACAATTCTTACTGTCAGAAAGTTCTTTTTGGTGTTTAGTTGGAATCTCCTTTTTTGTAACTTGAAGCCATTGGGTCAGGTCCTACCCTTCGGAGCAGGAGAAAACAAGTTTACTCCATCTTCCATGTGACGGCCCTTAAGATATTTGAAGATGGCTATAATCTCTCCTCTTTTCGAGGCTAAACATACTCAGCTTCTTCAAACATTCAATTATTAGTTTGTAAAACTGTTACTTTGATTGTTTTATGTTCCAGAATATGCTTTTGAGACCAACATTAGAGGCCTGAAAACCTCTTTACATTCTAAGTGGATGAAGAAATTAAAAGTAAAAGATTGCAGTAAAATCTTATTTAGAAGATTGCTTTATGCAGAGGAGTCATCCTCAGACCAACATGAGGAGCATGTATTTCAATCAATCATAGTTTTTAATGATGTAATTATGAAATAGGTGCTTTTAGTATTCATAATTAGGTGTTGAACAGATGGTGAAGGATGAGATTAATCCATTCATTAAATTAACTTATGCTAGATGTAATTTTTCTTATAGGAAGTTTCAACTTGGTGACATAATTTTAATAGTATAGTAATAGGCCTAGCTATTGAATTGCTGTGAAAGTTAAAGTGACAGGCAAAGGGTTATTTCCTGAATTCATTAAGATCTACAACTGATTTAATACCACTAGAAGGAGTAACAGGCTTCTTTAACCTACAGTATTGCTTAAAACTAGGCAACGTATATGAGGTGACATATGTGACTTCTTTTAAAGATTCCAGAAATCTGTCCTATGTTTCCATAAAGCACAGTTTTATTGTATATTGGAATCTGTGAACGATCTCCCCCCATAAATATCTGAGGGAGAACTCTACAGCACTTCAGAGACCCAGCTGCAGTAACTTGGCAAAAGAAAAAGGACACCCATTTGTGGCACCCAGATTGTACAATTGGCTCCTGAGGCAGGGTATGCCTAACCCCATCTCTGACTATCTTTCAGTGGATAGTGAAGAAAATTTAATTCCATCATGCTTTTAGTTAAATACTAACTTGTTCACAATGCTTTCACTACTGCTGTTATAACAATTTGCTGTTTGCTTTAATCGTAGTTACATTGGTCTTGTTTCTAAATCGTGAACTGACTTTAACAGAGATAAGTTGTCATTATTAATAATGAATACTACAATGCTCAAGGAATGTCAACATCATAATACACTAATTTATTCTGGGGAATTAAAAAAATTATTAAAGTATATTTGCAGTCTATAGTACGTTAAGAAATATTTTCACAAATTGGTATCCGGCACTAGATTTATTTTTAGCAACACATATATAAAACCGAAGTAGTATAGTGAAGACAGGACTGCCTGGCGTGCTCTGGTCCATGGGGTCATGAAGAGTCGGACACAACTAAACGACTAAACAACAACAACAACAACAAGTAGTATAGTTGAAAAATGCACTATTTTAGAACAAATAATCCCTGCTCTGAATTATTTTTTTAAAAAAACAAAAGGCATATTATAGATATAAAAAAAATGCCCTCCAGTTTAAATTTGTGCATATATTAAAACTAAAAATACAGAGAGAAGATTAGCATGTAATTTAACATCAGGCACACAGAACATTTAAGAGATGGAATAATAAAAAGAATCAACACCAGGAATTACCTGTATATGTCATAGTAAACCAGTTAAGAGTTGGAATGGAACTTTCCAGTTGACAATTTAGCTGTTTGCAAGGTGTTAGGCAAGTCATTCTAGCTCAGCAACAATGGTCTTTTGAAAAATGTGGAAAGTAATATTTGCCTACTTTTATGGGGCTATTGTAAAGACTACTAAAATAAAGTATTTGAATCATTTTGCAAATTTAGAAAATACTATTACAGGTATTACTATCTGAACAGAGGAGGGCAGCATACAGTTCACTAGGCTGAATTTGCAGAGGACTTCTGCACTTATGGAATTATGAGTCAACTACATTATTCACTTATACCATCAAGTGATGTGATGTTCCACTAATAGTGCAATCCTATATATTTGTATTCAGAAGTAAGTCCTATTGAGTTCCATGGGACTTACTACCAGGTAAGTGAGTGTAGTACTGCAGCCCTTTGTTTTTCTGTAGCCGCAGGATGAGCTAGCCCAAGACATCATAGTACCTCGGGTGGAAAATCCTAAAGGTTTCATTAAAATACTATATGTTCCAATTACAATAAACATGCAATATTAAGCTAAACAAATTATCAGCCTGCTCTCTTTGATGAAACATCTGCTGTCTCAGGCAATTGACCTGTGAAAGACAATGGAATCTTGGAAGAGTGTGCTTATGTTTAATGCAAATGTGAGAGCATGGAAGTGGACCAGTGATTTCTAGGCATGGAAACCATTTCCATGTATGCCTCTGGTCCTCAAATACCTAAGAGCAGTAGCATATAATAATTCATATTCAGCCCAAGTTCTATTGTAGATGTGACTTACAAATTCTTCACATCGGTAATGCCTCGAAAAGCCTTTCTTGGGATGCCTTGAATCTGGTTTTCACTTAAGTCCCTAAAGAAAAGAAAATACACACTTATTAGGGACAAATAAACAAAAAACACACAATGACATAGAGAAATGCTCACAGCTGTAGACAACTTAGAGATGGATAGAAATAGTTGCACATTTACTGTATTTCAGCAGGTTAAGTGTTGAAGTGATTGTTGGGAAGGCTTTAACATTTCCATGAACTGTGGATACTGTATATGGCTATTATGGGATGACATAGCTAATGGAACTGCAGATTCTTATTCCTATGTGTTTGGATTAAATATTATACAAAATTTACCCTCACAGATGTTAAAAGCATTTTTTCAAATTTGTCTGTGCCTTTACAAGCCTTTTTTATTATTACAGATTAACATTATCAAGGACGTGAACTGTAGGGGGAACACACCTGGGATAGCATAGAAAGACAACAAATACAACAGATAAAGTAATGTGTAGTGCAATCCTATAGATGTTTACTCTGAAGCAAGCCGTACTGAGTTCAATTAGATTTGTTCCTCAGTACTGTATATGTACATAGGACTTACTAAAAGAGCGTACTGTAGCCTTACAGAACAAATCTCTCAGTAACCCCTTGTCTCACCGCTCTTTGAGATACAATGAGTACAGAACAAAGTGGGATCAAAGTGATTAAAACTGTTTCAATAAATACAAATTAAGAGTCTTAGGAATTTCAGTATGTTCCAAGAAGAAAGAGAAAAGTATTAAGTATGAGAAAAGTAAATATCATGGAATTGTGGAGTTGGAAGGGACCCGAGGGTCATCTAGCCCAGCCCCCTGCAATGCAGGAATCTCAACTAAAGCATCCAAGACAGATGGCCAACCAACCTCTACTTAAAAGCCTCCAAGGAAGGAGAGCCCACCACTTCTTGTGGGGGGTATGTTCCACGAATGAAAAGCTCTTACTGTCAGAAAGTTCTTTCTGATGTTGGTTGGAATCTCCTTTCTTGTAACTTGAATCCATTTGTTCTGGTCCTAGCCTCCAGAGCAGGAGAAAATCCTCATGTGACAGCCCTTTAGATATCTGACGATGGCTATCATATCTCCTTTCAATCTCCTCTTTAATAAAATCTCAGCATTCCCCTCTACTTAATATTTGTGGCCTAATACATACATAAACTGTAGTTCATAAAAAGAACAAAACAGTTACCCAAGAGCATTGCAAAATTAAGCAAATTGCTCTTATTAACATCCAAAGGAAACCTTTGTTTTTAATAAAATAATTGGACAGCCTCTGGCTAATTAAACAATCTATGCCCTTTTAAACTCAGAGTATTATTGTTTTGTTTGTTATTATGTTATGTATTTTGTGCTTTTATATTGTACACTGGCCTATGATCTTCAGATGAAGGGTGGTATAGAAAAATAAAAAATAAAAAATGGGATAGAGCTTAGTAAACCGTTTTTTTAAGGGATGTACAAATTGTTCATCCTAAAGCCAGACTGCTCAACTGGGTAGTATTCATTATAATGCACCCCATGCAACCCCCCACCCACCTTTAAAGTAAATGCTGCATTGTAAGGTGAACCTCCATCAAATTGATTTTATTGAAAAACAAGCATTGTGACTCTGAATGAGAGCACCACACAGAAAACCCACACTGACATCTTAGGTCAAGCTGTGTCACCCAGGGCTTTCTTCTGTTTTCCATCAGGATGATGGTCCATTCGACCCCCACCCTAAATGTCTTTGTCAGACTAATTCAATTTATGCTAGTCATCTAGTCTACACCAATTCCTCTCGGTAGCAAAATTGTTCTCTCAGACAGACACACAAATGGCCATGCAGAATACTATATTGTTTTCTAAAAGACATGTTTCACTTTCCAAAATTATGCAACAGTGACTAGTAAGGTATCTTCCTCTTCCATTCTTTCCCCTTCTGTTCTTCAGTGTTTAATACTGAAATATTAAATGCTTTGTGGAAGATCTTTATTCTGTGTTACAAAGGGAAATGTGGGGTGGGAGAAGTCAATTTTTAAAGACAAACATACAGTACTATGGTATGATACATACTACTTAGAGAGAAATCAACTGGTTTAAAATAGAAACATCAATTGAGAGTTACCAATGATAACAAAATGAGATAAATGAAGCAAGCATTCACCCTAAGCAGAACACAAGAAAATCAAATTTGTCCTTGAAAAATGTGCATTTTCTATTACTGCAAGCAGAGTGAAAAGGTAGCAAACTTGTGCTTTAAAGCAATGTTTCTAGTATTCTAGCATACAAAGATAATTTATATTATTGATGTCTCTTTTATCCCTCTACTCTGTCTTTTCTACAGCTATCCAAGAACGCAAGAGATTGCAGGAAATTAATCTTGCTCAGAAAAAAATAAATCTGCTTGTAACTTACATTCACTTTATCTTCTACTGAGGTACTATTCTCTGGCTAACAGGGCACCCTCTACAAATCTCCAGGATTGTGTGCAGATTTCATAAATAAATCTCATAGTCTGACAACCTGACATTGTCAAGGTGTTGTTGCAGCAATGTAGAGGTTTCAGCTGCAAGCTGCATTTATGTAGCTGCCCATTCACTATTACAAGTATGCACTGTTGTGTATGTTTTGAAGTTTTTGATCTCGTTTTTGATACCAGCATTCCAAATCACTCTTAAAGACTTTCTAGGAGCAAGTCAGTTGCCATCAGATTCACCCAACGCACAGAAGTATCTTTGGCCATATTAACAGCTTTCCGTTTTCTGAAACATGCTGTCAGTTTCTTAAATATTTTTTCTTAAGGCCACTAAGGAAGCAGTATCCAACCATAATATATAGCTATTTGTTCAACTGTTCAACATTTGTGATACTATTACTATTTCAATTTATAATCCTAAAACGCATTAGGATGAGAATGTCCTTTAAAGAAATTGAGGGATAGGGATTTTGTGTGGAGGTGTTAAATGTTAATCTGTAAAAAATCTTAGAATACTGATAAGGGGGTAATATAAAGGCCAAGGATAAAGCTTCAGTCCAGCTATTTCATTCTTTTACTTCTTTACAGAGAGATAGAATTTATCCTACATCCATGCACAAGACTGAGATTTGACATCAGTAAAACAAACAGCAGGGTTATCATATTAGATATGAATAGTCTTCACACTGATTAGCTACAAAATCAGTGCTAGAAGCACTAAAATAAATGCCTGCTTTTCTAATTTCAAAAAAGAGTGGCTATTATTGCTTTGCACCAGTACACAATGGGCACAGTCCTTCCGTATAATTAGCCGGTGAAGAAAATATTTAAGTTTGTATTAAGAATGTAACATATTGCAGGCAGAGCAATATGATCAACAACTTTGACATACACACCCACTCCAGCCCTTCCACTATCCTTTCATTTGTTGAACACCAAGACTGAGAAGGAATTCTGGAAAGTTTAAAATATGTTGTGATATTACTTGGTCATAAGAGAAGTATCATATTTCAGTTTAGTTCCTAAATTTATTTTTGTTTTCTAAATATCTATATTTCCCAACAGAAACAGCAATTAAGGCACACAGGTAATTAGATGCTGCTTTTGCATACAACACTAACAGCAGGTTGTATACAACAGTGCTTTTCCATTCATGGAATGCTCTTTGATTCATTGGATGCATCTATGGATGGAAGGGAGACCATTTTTGCCACAGCCCTGTATGCAGCCTCCCTTTTGCTGCAAACAATTTGGGCACTCTCTAGAACTGTGTGGGATTGCTGGGATGGGGGGAAACAGAAAGACCAAACTTGCAAAACACCCTCCCTTCTCTTCTGCTTACAGAAGCCTGGATGAAAGAGCCTTCTGTGAATGGAATTCTAGTATTGGACACAATCCAGCAATACTAACATTCCTTTGGGGCCTGAATAGAAAGAACATCAATGAAACAGATCCCAGCCAATGCAGGACTTACTTACAGGATTATAACTTGGCATATGCGACTTCTGAACAATAAAATCCTCAGCCATGTTACAGTCATATGTATATCTACCAACAGGAGATACAGTAAATTGACCGAAACTAGAAACTGGGTGATTTCTTTGCTGCTCTGCTGGAAACTACTCCACTTTAAAAATTACATTAATTAAAAAATAAATAAATTCAGGAGGTTATCTGAACTGAAGAAGTCTTATAAAGATAAGGAAAATGTTGATAATAATAATGCAACATTGTGATCAAGTAATTTTAAAACATTATAAAATAAAATGTCCTTGAACTTTTAAAAGTTATTCCTATTATGCAAACATCCTTCTACCCCTCCCCCAATACTGTCTATGATACACCTTGTCAGATTCTCTGCAGTGTTAACTTGGCAGGCAACTCTTACACAGTGCAAAAAAAAAAACAAATTACCAACCATGACTACTTATCTTACCACTGTGAAGGTTGTGTATAACTTTAATTAATATACTTAAATGCTCCCATTCCATAGGTATGACTCTATTTTCAAGCCCATTTTATTTTGCTTGGAAGAAATGCGTAAACAGCTTGTATACCAGAAGCACCTGCGATGTCACAAATATGACCCAAGCATGAGATAGAACTGCTCTTTTGGTTTGTTTAATTGCAGTCTTCAACAATAAACATTAACACAACCTTTAAACACATTAATAGCAAGACAAAATGATTCCCCCCAACTCACCATACAGTTATCAACATCTATAGCCTTTTTGTCCACCACCTTGGTCTCTGTGAGTACTAGTAGCACTAACTTTGCAACAATAGTGACTGTGCAAAGCAACCACTAAAATAGGATATAATTATTTATGACATCTGGTGTCACAATGTCCTGCTTTCACCCTAAAGAGCATTGATTAAAATATAATGAAATCTCTCACAGGATTGTTATATCTTCTGCATTCAATGTCAACACCTTTCTCTCTTGACATATAACTTTGTGGGAGGGGGAGCAACACCTGGAAATACATAGGCAATTATGGTCTATGCAACAGCGGTGAAAAAACAAATATATACTAAAGAAAATATATATGAAATACCTTATGGATACGTGAAACAAGCCTTGGCCCTACGGCATACCACAAAGATTGTACAGTGTGATTATTATCAGGCTTCTCACTTAATAGCACACAACTAGGCAAAAAAATAAAAAAGTGTGGGTGTGTTCTTGCTATTTAAAAGCATTAAAGCGTCTTCTGACATTCCAAGGTTTATTCCTGGAGAAGACAAGGGCAGAACTCCGATTAATCAGCAAATGTCTTGGCTCAGCACTCTGTAAGAATATTTATTTACATAATAGCACTCCCAAAAATTAACTGGACTCTCTTCTGAGTTGCCATCAAACATGTTATTGGATTGCAGATTGACAATGTCAGCTCATACAATTAAATTAAGTATAGAAGAGTAGCTGATGGCTGGTGGGGTGGGCGGGAGGAGACCACATGGTTAATAGGCTCATATAAAAGTTCACATCTTCCAGTTTTTGTTTACTTACTGCTAGGAACAATGTAAGGGAGAAAAAGTGGTCCCAAGACAATTAACTATTATCACATCTGGGGGGGGGGGGAGTGGGGAGAAACTGTAGCGCTACCATAATGTATCTGTCTAAAGTCTATTCTACATGTAAAAGTCTGGAAAAATATCTATTCCAGCTAATGTGTTTGTTTAAAGATAGCACATGCCTGAAATCCTTGATGTATGAAAAGCCAAGTGGTCTGCTGCCAACATTAGAAAGTCTTTAAAATCTAATTGTGGAAGGAATATAGTTTCCAGCAGCCGCTTAAAGTGAGTAGTTCACTTCAGTAAACATTTCTAAGCAAGATTTTACACTACCACTCTCCCTGCCTGCATTCAAAGGCACTTCATTATGGGAGAACTATCAACACAGACCAAAACAAATACATCAATGGAAAGAAACTTGTCTCAAACTGTTGAAGCAGACAAGAGCTATTATATGTTCTCATTTTTCAGACTACATAGGACTACAGTGTCATAGGTTACAATGTCTACAACTAATGTCAGAGCAATACATTTAACTTATTCAGATCATAAAAGAATACATTATCCCAGAGCACTTATCTACTAAAATCTATTAAGGTTTTTAAAAGAAGCAAAGTAATTTTTTGGTGTCCTTTGAAGGAGGCAGGCACACTTCATGTATCTTGCCAAACTATCGTTACAGAAGCTTACCTATGTTTTGATATGATGTTTAAATTGAAAACCATTGTTTGGAATCATACTGAAAATCAAAATAATAAACCATGGTCTGAGGACTGCACAGAACAGGCCTTTTTAAAATCAATACCATGATTTGCAGTATTACTTTTTTGTGCCAATTATATATTAATTGATATTATTTTGATTTGTTATGGCTACTTTTCATGTACACTTTTTTTTAAATAAAAAAATAAGGCATATACAGAGCACGACTGAAAGACTGTGCATGGATGTCGTGGAAAGGCTCATGACACTTTAAGCAATAGGTTAGCTCTTGGAGTCAAATTCACAAACTTACTTAAAGACAACGTGCACATTAAAATTCCCTGCCTTAACTATCATCTCCTACTTCACAAACAGAACTTAAAAGGTATAAATTTTAAATGCCTTAAGTATGCATAAGGATAATTGATTGCATATTCCTTTAAAAAATGCAGACATAAAAAAGAGATTTTAATTTTCTAGCAGAAAAGAGAATCTGATAAGATTCCATTTGTGACCTGGTGCTTAAAGCTATAGTTACATTGCCAATTCAGTACACACTTCAACAATTTCAGGAACAAGTATTACTGTTTAACGAGGATACTTGCTATATTATATTATTGCTTTTATTTAAATTTCTATACCACCTTTCATCCGAAGATCACAGGGTGGTTAATTTTATTCCATTAGTTTCAATGCACCAAGAGTTCTAGCCTGCTACATGCAGTACTCTCTGTCGCATGTTCTCTCTCTCTCTCTCTCTCTCTCTCTCTCTCTCTCTCTCTCTCTCTCTCTCTCCCCTGTAACATATCCAGAAAGGATTAAATGCAAATACCTTCTATAAATTATTAGGAATATTGTTGCAGGGAAATGTACTTTAAAACATGATGGTTTGCTATGAAAATGTGTATGCACAAGATAGAGACTTCATTTTATAAGAAGTTACTATTTGCAAACAAAAAATTTAACTATATGTCAGCAACTTTGAAATATCTATAAACTAAAACAGGTGTCAAATTTGATAGTTAAGTACACATTAATTTTTCAACAGCCTTCACAACATAAGTAGAAACAACACATCACACCATTATCAGGTAAATGTTTGTTAAGTTTATTACAGGGCTTATGAGAACTGGGGACAGACCACCAGCATACTGTTTTCCCCAGTGCAACATTTATTTTAATCCTTTTTAGACACCAGGCATCTATACTAAAGTGTTAGAATAAATAGTTAAGAAAGGTGTTAAAGATATAGAACAGAGCAAGGGTATTTCCGAACAAGCTAACTCTCATGCATAATACAGCTTTCTATGCAGTGAACTTCTGCAAGTCTACACTTAAAAACTGCAAGCATCTTCAAAATGTGAGAATAAAATTTCCAAGCACATAGTTAATGTTCAAATGGCAGAATATATTGATTCTCTGCCCATCTCTGAGTATCTTAAGTTTACCCAGAAGACTATTTGATTTAATTAAGTTGGTGCTTTATTAATATATATATTCCTCTATTGATCATAAGAGAAGCTGACGCATGTTTGAGTCAGGCATACATCAGATCCATTTAATGGACCTCCACTTAGGAGAGTGGTTGGCTCTAAATCAAGGTAAATGGGAGCAAGTGCTCCTTTGGGATGGCATGGCTTAGCTGAATCTATAACATTTTTACAGGGGTTTTTTTTCTTTTAAAGTGGAAAGCATATGGAAATTAGATATGAAAATAGTCTCTCCTTGCACGTTTCAATTAAGCATGTCAATACCTTAATTAAATTGCTCAACTTAATGAGATTTATACCAATGAGTGTGTTTTATACTTATAATAGCTTTTTTGGCTGCTGTTCAGGATGTCAAATAAATTGTGAGAACTGGGATTAAAAAGTAGAAATTGACATTCTGAACTAAAGCCAGTAATTCTTCTAAACTCTTTCTCTTCATTCATGTGATTTTGGAGAATTAATGAACCTTGTAATAACTTTGCTTTTTTAAAAAACAACACTATCTTATCCAGTTCATCTTTATCATCAGTTTCTCTGCCAAAATAGAATCACTGTTACAAGGTATACTTTAACCTATATAATTAGGCTCATCCCCCTTTATATTGTGCTTCTTTTTCTTTCTGAAGATTTATTTCCTGATGAATAGTAAATGGTACCACTCCCACACCATCATTTAGAACTTACATAAAAAGTATGGGAAAACGTAAGACTTTTTGAACTATGTGTTTTATTTTTCAGTCGTCTCAAAATATTTCTCACATCTTTACACTGAGGTGGTTTGGACATTACATTAAACCATGGATTACTTTAAACAAAATAAAAATAAAGCATGGTTTAAACATTTCTAAGATTCTCCTGTCCTGCCAGGGCAGGGAGGAAATAAACCAGAGCCTGGCTTTCTGTTATATATGAGCCAGTCCTCATGGTTGGTTGCCTTCAAATAAACTGCAACCAGGAAGTCAAGTAATTCAGCCCACTCACCATAAAAATTAGGCAATTAACCTACCTACCTAAGTAATCCCACATATAGTTCTTAGAACCCTCATTCAATGTATTTCATATTTAATGTTTCAATATTTCATATTTATATTTCAACCAAGTCCACTCTTTCTTGCCCATCTTTCTGATTCTTCTTCTTGCTCACATTTTGATCAAAAGTCATTTTTCTCCGAGTGCGCTTCTCTCTTTTTTGATGAGCACTATCAAATATGGCAATCAGGTCTTCACTATCTGTCAACAATATGAAAACGGGGTTTTTTTTAACTAATTGAAACAAGCAATTGCTTTATACATATTTCACTTATGAACTGCTATCATTCATTATCTTTTTCATTGTGTCTGTTAAAGATGTAAGAGTTTATGAAGAAATGAATTGGGACCGTTATCATCTGCCTTTAAGACTGGAGCAGTGAGGATGTATGTGCAGGGAAATTTATGTGAGACGGTTTTAAGCAGAATTTGTCTGGGTGTTTAATTCCTTAAAAATAATGTGTTAGAAATGTTGCATCGCTTGCAATTTTTTGTTTTAAAATGATAAGCTGCCAGAACCTTATGGGACAAAAAGTTGACTATGCTGATTATGTTTATTTTCAAATCAGGTGGTTGTTCTTGTCCAAAGTACGTGTAGATACACACACACACACACACACACAGACACACACACACACACTGGCCTCTGCTGGATGAATTCATTCATGTGGACAGGATAATATTCAGGAGGGAAGAAAAATATTAAGTGGAAAAGAGCCAACAGAATCAATCAACAAAATTAAGAAAATCTAGGGGGCTGCGCCAATGTTTTCTCCATGTTTACAATCAACACAACATATGAGAAGTCACACCTCTATGCTGTACTGCTTGGAAGGGTCACAGTTGGCAGCCTGGTCCAATCAAAATGCTAAGAACACAGACACTGTGGGGGAAATGTGTACAGGCAGCTTCCATATTTGCGTACGACCTATTTTGACTGCAATTGTTTCAGCCATGAATAAAAACCCCCACCATGTTGCATTATTGTTGGCTCGCTCAATTGCTACCTTTTCACCTGCTTGGGTTAGGTTTTTACCATAATGGTCAAAATTAGACTACAATTGCAAAATATTAATCTACTGTCTACTGTTATTATTATCAACTTGAAAAAGCAGTCCATCACAGAAGAAAGCTCTAATCACACAAATTAATTTTTGCTAATTTTGTCAGACCATTAAGTTAATTACTTCAATAAACACCTGACAGCAGCACTAGCCCCTGACAGTGAGCAATGAATGAAATCAGTTTTCTGCATTAGTACATTAATGAAATGATAGTTGAGATATTATAGCAGCACAGAACTGGTCAGGATAAATTTATTTTCAAGTAGAGCAAGCAATCTGAACTATCTCAACCTAAAATGATTTTTATTCAGTCGCTGTTTTCTAAAAATCGCATGCTCATTTCTAGGACAAATAAAAACCCCAATATGAAGAAGAACAAATTTATTCTTATGTATGTCACTCTTAAACAAAACTTTAAGATAAGGACTAATTCAGTTAATATTCATTATTCTATTTTTCATCCATAAAACCTTTCTTATGTTTGAGGAGTATCGTAAGGTGGACATTAGGCAGACTATCATTTCAGTGTACATGATAAACCCCTTAAATATTCTGCTGTTCTAAACCATGCAAAAGGAATGCTTTATTCTCAGTGCAAGACCTTTGTTTAGTATCCAAGATTAGGATAAGAAAATATTATCGTTTAATATTTTGATACTTTAAAATTTAATATTACCAGGATTTTTTTAAATAAAAAAATAGTGGTGTTCTCATGGAATTAAACAAATAAACCATCTAATAACTGTCAGGTACTACTTAGTTGCACTTTTCCCCACCTATGCAGTCTTCTAATTTATATAATTACACATTAGTGACTACCTAAGAAAAGCTGACAATGAAGGAAGAGGATTTAAAATTTACTGGAAAAGTTATTGCATTTAGGATGGCAATATGACATATTTTACATAACAGTTATTCCCTATCTAATTTTTATTATACATGCAACAGGTGCATAACTGCACAGAATACAGAGAGCATATGAATACTACAAGAAATATGATACCAATTTCATGCACATTTTAAAATTAATACAATATACGATATACGATATCTTTATTGTCATTGTCCCATACAGAACAATGAAAATTGAAATCTACATAAAACATTCAAAAACCCCTAAAAACTCTGAAACTCCATTTTAAAATACAATATAGTATAATGGGACATCTGAGTCATTATGTTTAGGAATACACTGTAAATTTCAGTCACACTTTACATTGTATGCTTGTATCTATGTTAACAATTATATCCATATTAACACTAAAAAAAATCTCCGATAAGCGTATTAATTATAAAATTTGTATACACAAGTAACTGAAGAGGAAATGGTTTCTTAGGGGTTCTTTGGGTTCTCAGTTTGCTACTATAAATAACCAACAGCACAATTGGATGCATGTCAACTCAGAAGTCTCATTTTTTAAAAAGCATTTCAACTGATCCTATGGAACAAAAGCTGATACCAACACTTAACGTGTAACATCATTAATTTAGATTGCATTCACATGGCAGTTTATTTATTTCCCACATTTTCCCCTAAATGTGAAGTTCTGAATTATATTTGCATGTCCACACAATATGCCCTTTTAAAATGTGGCTCTTTTGGGGGGGTTTATTGGGTTGTTGTTTTTATTCTGATTATGTATTTTGTGGTTTTATATTTTGATTTTATTCTGTGAACCATCATGAGACCTCCAGGTATAGGCCAGTATATAAATTCAATCAATCAATCAAGCCACTTTAGGAACAATAGTGGAATACAGTGTGAGTTTAGTGCTCAATTTCGTTTTATTTGCTTCCAGAAATTATCCATTTGCTAATAATATGGAAAGAAGCCCTAAACTTGCGCTATAGTCCACTAAATTCTACTATGGTTCTAGAAGTGCCCTTTATATCATGTGATAAGATATAATGTGAAAATTAACAGGGAAGCATCATGAAAATGGAATAAGTTGCCATGTGCATGCAGCCCAAACATGTAACTACATGTCTACTCAGAAGTAAATCTCACTGAGTTTGATGGGACAATCTAGGTCTTATCACAAGCTAAAGTGCAGTAAACTTAAGGAGAGATCTGAGCTACAAATGAAGCAAATTTTGACACCATTCTAGGCTATCCTATCTCAGTACAAATGTGTTGGTTGTTGTTGGAATCTGTCTGTCTCGACAGACAATGGAGTGCGTCTCTGGAGGTAAAGCCGAAGTGCAGCACCAAAGTGACCTCCCTGGGGCACAAGCTTGGGCAGTATTTATGGAGGTCCTGGGCTACCCAGACAACAAGACTTGCCTCTTGGCCTCACTGATACGGTCCAAAGGAAAACAGAGCAATACATTTGACACCAGCTTGGCTGCAGGAGTTGCCAGAAGGAGGCATGCAAGGTGCCATCCAACTGCCTTAGGGACTTTATTCTTCTTAGCCTTTTCTTCTGTCAAAGCCATGCTGCAAGGCAGTGGGTATGGATTTTCCCTCATGGTTTACTCCTAAAGCCTTTGTCATAGATGAGTATAGCCGCAAGGCAGCGGAGGTTTGGGGTCAGAGTTTTCCTTCTCCCAGATGGGCTACAGTCCCAGGTTGATGAGCCCCATCTTCCCCTCACTTCCCTCCGCAGCATGAACAGAAACAATCTAGTTGGATCCACTATTGGTTTCATCCGCTCTATCTGCTGGAGCCTGTCTTTGCATCCAGGAGAAGTCCCTAACTCACCGAGGGTTTGAGGCCCATCAGCTGTCCTCACCTAGTTTAGCTGGTCAGTTGTAGGCATTCCTGGGGTGCGGCCACTGTCACATGCTTATATCTTCTAGGAGCCATGGGTGAGAGCTGAATGCAGGATGGAGACCAAATGTGGACAAACTACCCCAGAAAGGGCACATCGTGCCTCCCACCCTATACTAATGTGTGGGTAAGAGAAAGAAATTAGGTAAGTGAGTGTTTGTTCAGTTTTATGAGTTTTCCAAGAACTAAAGAGCTACTTTAGAGACTTGATCATAATCAGGATTTTTTAATTTTACTTTTTTGTTCAACTGGATGCCCCAATGCTACATCACAAATAGATTTTTGAAAGTCCACCCAGCTTCCAAAGCGGGGTTCTCTGTGGCATTCTGGACTGCAATTAAGGAGAGAACTCCAAAACCCTCTTTAGTTGTATGGAACTATTTTCACTGTTCTTTGTATCCTGGCCATAGTGCTCACTGGGCACTTTCCACATATCAGATTAAACTACTTATCTACCATTGAGAAAACTGAGTTTCTTTGCTAGTGAACTATGTTAAATATTTTCAGAGTTGATCATCTGATATCTTGCTGAACCAGCATTGAAAAAAATCTTCAAAATAATTGTATCAACCAGCATTAAAAGAAGCTTTGTGTTAGTACACAATTAAAGATTTTATATGATTAATGTCACCAAAAAGGACAACACTGATTACTCATAACCAGTATAACAAATGAGTTAATGAGAAATCCACAAATTAAGCATGCAACTGCTTTATCCGGGGAGGGGGGTCCATTTCCAGCTTGTAATTTTTATATTGCCACAGTATGTTACATTGCTGCTAAAGAATCTCTTATTTAAGTCCTTAACATAGTAGCAGACTGCTCCACAGCAACTTGTACAGGGCTTTCAGTGTGACTGCCTTGTTTTGTGGAATAGCATCCCAATACTTGTAGTTTCTGAAAACAATTAAATATGTTCCCATTTTGACAAGCATTTTCATCTGAATGGAAAGGGAGGGAGTTTTCTGCATTATGTTTATTTTTATTATTGTTAACCAATTTATTTTTTTTATTTTATGCTTGTAAATCACACTGGCATTTATATGAAAGGTTATTAATTTAACAACAACAATACATTTTAAAGAAATATAGCATATATAGCTCTGTGTGTGCTTCCAAACACTACTCAGAAGGAGATGCATTTTGTAAGAAAAAGGTGGCAAAATCTAGAAGATGCTACAATAATGTCTATAGAGTTAGACCAAAACTATTCCATGCTCCCAAAGAAGCCCCTGGAAGATTTTAATTGTTTTTAGTTGAATTCCTTCAAACACATAAAATACTGTATTTTAGTGTCCTGCCAATGCCAACCGTGCTCTAAGGAATGTTTTTAAAAATGACCTTCCACAGGATGACAGGTAAGCATTTATATATGGTAGAAAATAATGTAGCCTTGCTTCTCCAAGCATGTTCTGCAGCTTTTCATCTGTATTATTGAAATGTTGTTAATATAAAATACACAGGCTAAGGTAGCACAGGTAAACCAAGGTTATGACTAAGGATGGAGCTATAGAATAAAAGCATTTGCACATGTCATTTCAATGTCTTGTTTTAGTATATTTCTGAAGGGTTTCAAGTCAAATACAACTGCTTGGTCCCCCCCCTCCACCCCCCCCAAAGTTAAATCTGGTTTTCATTTCCTTATTTGACCGAGTTCTCTCATAACACTCTGGCAAAGGGAAATTGTGTATGCCATTTCTCTATTGAATTGGAGCAGGATTATTGAATTATATATACACACACACTGTATAGATTTTTCAGACTCAAAATAAAAAATAGCTCTGTAGTAAGCTGTCATTTGAGTTACAGTAAAAAGATAAAGAAATGCTGCTGTTCGGCAAAATTAAACCTGCTCAATAAGAAAAGAATAGTGAGAATGCTTAAAGCATCTGTGTCAAACACTCACCTTGCTGGAGTTGCCTCACAACAAGGAAATTACTGTATTCTCTGAAGGTAGGATCTTGACATCTACAGAGGACCTAAATTCCTGTAGTGCAGACACTTCTTCACATGAGTATAGTAAGGGCCAAGCTAGGTGTTAAGGGAAGTGGTGAGCGCCCTTAATGTTACACAAATCCACTACTTACAGCAGCCCTGTGCACATTTCAGAGACAAAAAGCCATTTGGGCGGGTGAGTTTTGGTAGGAAAATGGAGTGTTCCTGGTAGGAATCCGGATTCTATCCAACCCCACTTGTGGTTTTTTGTTTAGAAAAGAGAGAAGAGCAGTGCACTTAAATATCATGCTTACTGTAAGTCTGCTTACCTATCTCAAGGGACAGCAGCGTTGCAGGCTGGTCGTCGCTACCCAGAACACTCCCCTGGCAAGGATAGCACCGGCTTCCTTCAGCCAGTGGGAATCCCTATTGGGCTTCCTAACCAGCTAGGGAACTAGATCATAGCCACCTGCTTATTTTGCCAATGGCAGGCAACTCCCGGGACATACACTCCTCAGGGGGGCCTTTAGGCTCCACTTGGGTCTGCACCTCGAGCATTTAAAGAGGCCTGACATCCTCCAGGGCTGTTTCTTGTCAGGTCATCCACCCACTTTCTTCATGTTTTTTGCTCCTGTTTTGTTCATGAACTTGCTCTGGACAAACGTTGGTCACCGTATTGGTCACCGTATAGGTCCTCCTTGCCTCAGGAGCAACCCCCTCTGAGGGATTGCTAATGGTTTTGCCAAACCCATTGCATCTGTAATCAATAAAAGTTGTGGCCTTTTTTGACCCCAAACCTATACATTCTTGTCATGAATGAGCCAGCTCCCAGGGAAGGTGTGCAGACAGCTGAGAACCTGGACTCCTGACAATTCTGTCCCCTCTGGTTCTTGTCCTAGATTGGGAGGCAGAGGGGGTGGTAGCACCTGGGCACACATTTACTTTGGCTCTTATGGTTCCAGATTTGCTGTCTGACAACATATGCCTCTCATCCTGAGAAATGGCTACAGATGGTTCTTAGACCCTATTTCTGTCCAATTCAGAAACTGAGAAAACTTTGGACAAATGCAGGGCTTCAAGGGCGAGGTCACAAATTAAACAATGCTGCTTCTGAATAGATTCTCTGGTCCAATACGTTTCGGACTATGTTGGTAATTCATCAGGAAATAATACACTGAGATTACATTAAGCTTCAGAGTCACCAATCTTAGCCTTGTATGGAAACAAAACAGATTTACCTGCTTATTCTTTGAAAATATTCCCTGATGAATAAGTGCTGGAGTTCAAAATATATTGGAAGTCAAGAGACTTACTCTGTGGTGCACTTGTAAACATCTTTCCATTCTTTTCAGAGTTAAAGGCACAATGTTGCTCTTATGTTTACATTATCTAACATTTTAAAAAATGGAGAGGTTTCAATAGTTAACAGCTAGTTAGCAGCAACTAAAATCTACCATTATAAAAGACTGGAGATATTTAAGCAGTACTGATGACTAGTTAGCAGCTGCTAATATCAACTGTTGTTTCCAACACTCAAAAAGAAAAAAAAAATGTTCTTTTGCACTAAAACTGCTGTTTCATCTTATTTTGTTCAAGCAACTAATGCAAATGCTGTTATGCACCATTCTTGCACAGCATGGAACAGGAAATGTCCTATGATCTGGGGGTATGCATCATTTGCTGCATGCTGTGAAAGAAACCTCAAATGCTGCCCTTCATTATCTCTAATGGAATCTCAAGGTCAATGGCCAGTCATAAATGTCCACTTTAAATAAAATATTAGAAGTTCCCTGTCCAATGCCTTTTTATACTGGTTTCTAGGGAGACTAGAAAAGGGTTTAGCTCTTTTAAAAATTATCATACATTTGAGGACTGAACACAGAGATTGATTTACCTCAAATGTACATTTCATATCAGGAAAATGAATAAATTTTTGGCAGAGAATTTCCAGGGCATAACACATGCAACTCCTACCAAACATAGTGAAAAATAGCAACATTTGCTCCCCCTAAGTTAGTCTTTCAAGCCTGACTCAATCACCTATATGTTGCCAGCCCTTATCTCCAGAGAAACAAAGGAAATTGCAATGGTTTGACAAGGGGACAGAATAAAGCATGGTGACGACCCACGATGGATTAAAAGGTAGATTTATTCAAGGCTTTATTAAAACCGTGCCCAAACTGGAAACCCCTAAGTAAAGCTTATGCTAACAGCATTGGGTCAGCGTAGCATAACCACTAAGTCTGAGCCATCATAGGCTACAAAGACTGGATGGCCCCAGTAGCTTTTGGTGTAGGATGACAGTTTATCTGAAAGAAGCAACAGAGGGGGAAAGTCCTTTTGCAAGAAGTTTGGAAAGGTGAACCCCATTCAGCCTTGGTAACCTTCAAGGGAGCAGGAAATGGAACTCTAGACATGTAAGGTTGTGGTTCCTTTAGTCTTGCCACCACTTCATCAACAGCGGGGGAACAGCTCTGCAGGGGAAGCCCCACCCGTTTGGTTTCTACCTTAGTTACATGGTAGCTAAGACTTTGCCTAATAAAGATTGCCTTGAGCCTTGAGGTAGGAGTGTATTTTAGGTGCTGTCTGTGAGCTCATAAATTTCTTGCCTGCAGGCCTTGGCTGAGCAGGTGAAGAAGCTTGTAAAACGGGGCAAGACTTCAGCTGAGAGTTGGTGCAGGAGACCCTGTTTTATTCAATTGAGCATGCAAGGTATGAGCAGGGGCTGGCTGAGGGGTGGACTTGCATTGGGGGTGGGGGTGGGGAGCAGCTCAGAGACCAGGGGTGGCTGCGGCAGCCTCCTGGAGGATTCCCAAGGAAAGGGGAGGAAAAGAGAGGAGCGGAGGCTGAGGGAACATTCCACATGGGAGGGTATTCTAAAAAGGGTGAGAGGCTGCCAGCGCTGCAGGCAAGGGTGACATAACTGGGTTTCTGAGCGCCACAGGGGTGCCACAAAAAGAATGTTGGTCAAGGGAGCTGTGGACTCAGAAAAGACTGAAAACCTCTGCCATAAAACATCCTCATCCGAGGATGAAAGAGAGAGAAAAAGCTGAGAGGGATCCTGTGAATTTAAATCATCGCTTGAGCTGGAGAAAATGAAGGGAAAGCCTCTGGAGAAGAGGAGGGCTGCAAGTGGCCAGGGGAGGGTTGGCAATGTCTTTCCCTTTCCCCTAACAGATGCCTTCTGCTTGATTCCGCCTCCCTTTGTCTGGCTTCTCCTAGCATGCTGGTGTGCTGTTGCTGTCTCCAAGACTTGATCAACATTTTTCTTCTTCTGTTTAGCCATGGAAGGCTTCTCAGGGGCAGTGGGGGCCATGAATAACTGGACCTGCTGGACTTCCATCATGCTGGTAAGGGGCTTAGACCATGCAGACCAGGAAGACAACAGATAGAATTATGTATATTAGAAGGGAAAAGGGAGCTCAGAAGACTGTGAGTAGACTCACGGGAGTGACAAATCCCGAGGCTGTGGGCTGGGAAAAATAGAGCGCCGGATTGACTGGTGAGGCCACAGACAGGGCGAAGGAGCTTCCCTTTTCCTATTCCTTTAAAGCAGGGGTCAGAAACGTTATTCAGCCTTGGGCTGGTCCACCATCCCTCAGACCATGTGGTGGGCTGGATTATATATTTTTTTTGGGGGGGGGAATGAACGAATTCCTATGCCCCACAAATAACCCCAAGATGCATTTTAAATAAAAGCACACATTCTACTCATGTAAAAACAGCAGGTAAGCCCCACAAATAACGCAGAAATGCATTTTAAATAAAAGGACACATTCTACTCATGTAAAAACATGCTGATTCCCAGACCGTCCATGGGCCGGATTGAGAAGGCAATTGGGCCGCATGTGGCCTACGGGCCTTAGGTTGCCTACCCCTGCTTTAACGGTTATCTCTTCAAATGCTTCTTCCTCTCTTTCCTGCCTGAAAGAACAGGCAAAAAAGCAACCACCACCAAGCCGTGTGTGTGTGTGTGTGTGTGTGTGTGTGTGTGTGAGAGAGAGAGAGAGAGAGAGAGAGAGAGAGAGAGAGAGAGAGAGAGAGAGAAACCAAAAGGGTAGGGGAAAAGAACACAGGGAATCCGAGGCAATTTTTTTGTCTTTTTTCTATTTAAAAAAAAGGAAAGGAGACTAAGGGAAACTGCTATCAGTGGAGCCAAGAAGAGATCTGAAGAAAAAAAGTAAATATAGTGAAGAAAGGTAAGTAAACATGACAGAAAAAAGGAGCAAAGCAAAGGTGAGCTGCTTGTAAGAGGAAGGAGAGAAAAACTGATCGGGAGCGAATCATATCCCTGAAGAATTTTCCTTCTGCCTTGTTATCAAGACAGAGACTAGGCCCAACCCAACAACCCTGCAATATTCTCCTGAAATTTATCAGGGACACATTTATTCTCGCCCCTCTCACATAAGTTATCACAGTGCTTTTTTCTGGGGGGACACTGGCATACGCATACCCCTAAATATTTTGTGAATCTTAGTTTGGCCTTATTGAGGGGCAGTATTTCAATATGAGTCGGAAAATGAGAGTTTTCCTAGGAAAAAACATTTTCTTAGGGGGGAAAAAGCACTGAATTATCATACTGGATCTGGTGCCTGGATCTGGTGCCTGACCACCTGCTGGTAAGTACTAAGATTTTCCAAATCTTCTCAGTCTTTCTTCTTGAAATTTGGTTTTATAGTGTATGGCATACAATGCTAAGGTCTTGTTTGTCTACTTTAAATGCAGCAGAGCAGGATGTTCATAAACCTGTTTACCGCCCTGCTGGAAAGACAGTGCTAACAATAACTTATGACTGCTGACTGTGATCCATGCTGTCCAGCTATATGCATACCTCTGATCCCCCTCTGTGTCCTCTCCACGAAGCAGCCATGAAGAGCTGTCATCATGTCAATGCAATAATTTGGCTGCTGTAGGTGCAGCTGCAGAGCTAATGTTTGACAACTTCCTTTGGCAGCACAGCCCTGCTCTAAACAAGCTTATTGTTTCATCTTTTACAGAGAAGCTTTTTGCAATTCTGAGAGATCAGTCCTAGGGGACACAAGCTGAGCAACCCCTGCTGGAACTTTACAAACACACAGAAAGCTGTCAAACAATTAAACCACACCTCCACTGTCAAAGGCTCAGAGCTCTCTTTTCTTTCAAGCCTACTGCTGAGAGAGCTGCTGCTTAACAAAGGTACTTCAGGGATCTGACAAAGCGGCAACCTTCAAGCTTTGCCTGATACAGAACAAGTGTACATTGCTAAAGGAGTCCACATGATACGCAGCACACCATAAATATTTATTTGCCATGACAACTAAACTGAACCAAGGCCAGAATCTTTATTCATACTCCAAATAAGCCACTAATCTGAATGAACATAATAACATCAACGTGCTCCCTAGTAACTACCCAAAAGCTGCTTGCTTAAATCAGTAATAGTTCCCACCCCAAAAGTTGAGGATGAGAAGGGGTGAGCATTAAAGCTTCCACCTTATATCTAACTTCCCAAGTCCCAGGTAGGTGACCAGCTGGGAAAGCCCAGGGGATCAGATAGACAACACCAAGCTATAGCAGCCCTAGGAGGTTGCTCCACAGCAATCCATCATCCTGAGCCCATCTCTGCCTAGCTACATTCCCTTCCTCCTAACATTTACTCATAAGTTCTACTGTATTCTGTGGGGCTTGCTTCCAGGTAAGGGTGCATAGGTCTGCAGTCTAAATCTGTATCAAGCATATACAAAGTGTAATTTAAAAAACAAAACAACAACAACATTGCTCCATCCTAAGATAAGAACATAAGCATTTTCTTGATATACCAGCCTAAGGTACATTAGAGTTTGCAATAGGAATAGTGGGTGCAGTATGAATACAAAATCCTTCGTTAGCAAAGCACAGGCTACAGTAGCTATTATTTGACTACATGCTCATGATCTGTTACAAGGCAAGAGAGAGAAAGATATACCCTTCTATAATTCATTGGTAAATGTGGTAAAATGAGAAAGGCGGAGGGAGGAATGAAGAACAAAGAAAATTAGTTCATTTTATTGCTAATCGGGGGGAAGCCTTTAGTCTTACAGCAACAGTCACATTAGTCCTGTCCCTGTCATAGACTTCCACAGGAAACTAATTATTGGTAGCAATTTCCACTTAGATCACATATAAGAAGCAGTTTGAAATTTAAAAAGAAATGGGTAGGCATCGTGAGAATGTTTGCATAAGTCTGCGAAGCCAAAATAGCTGTCAGCTCTCGTCCTACAGCACATCTCTCACAAGCCATGGCACATACATACATACATACATACACACATACATAAAATGTATGCTAAACTACAGGGTGTAACAAAGCCAATGGTAACAGTTCCAAAGTTGTATCACTGAACCTTTTGAAACTATTCATCACGGCATCAGATTTTATCTTTTTTTATTTCTAAGTTGGAAAAACTGTAATTGGAATCAGTAACAAAAACAAAAGCAAAAACCATAAATCCAGTGTATTATTAATAGAGTTCATTATTAACAGCCAAACAAAATACAAACAGAGAATTTGTAAATGGATGGAAACATATGGATTACAGATCATGCTGTCTGGAACGGACACTTTGCAAAACACAGTGCAACACATATCTATGGCAGATAAAAATGTGCATTATTTTAAGCAGCTACAAACTACAAGCAGTTTACTGGGAAGATGCAGTATTTTATTTTTTTCTACTTTATTTTATATTGTCATGTAGGCAACCAAATTCATCTGATGCATGTGTCAGGTCAGGTTGTTGAAAGCTTTCACCCAGTGGATTTGTATATACAGTGGAAACTTGGGTTGTGAACGTGATCCATGCGGGAGGCACGTTTGCAACCCGCAGTGTTTGCAACCTGCAGCTCCGCGTCAGTGCACGCACAGGTCATGATTCAGCACTTCTGTGCGCATGCAAAGCGAGATTTAGCAGTTTTGTGCATGCGCGAGCACCGAAACCCAGAAGTAACCCGTTCTGGTACTTTTGGGTTCGGCACGGTGCGCAACCTGAAATCGCATAACCTGAAGCGTCTGTAACCCGAGGTACCACTGTACATTCATTCATTCATTCATTCATGCATCCATACATAATTTTATTTGGATGCTGCCTTTCCAGAGTTTGAACCATGTTCAAGGCAGCTTACGACATGAAAAAAATGCATAACTACAACACCACATAAGCAATAAATAAAACATTTGAGAATGTCTGCAAATGATTCTCTTCTTGCTTTTGCAATCTTAATTGATTTCTTTGTATCAATTATGCTCATTGAGTGATGAAATATATATGAAGTAAAAGTGAGAAATAACACTTTCTTGGCTGAGTCAGAGAGTTTTGTGGTGTGTTTTTGTTGTTGCGATTGTTGTCCAGATCATGGCTGCTGCTTGCCTCTGGATGGACGCTGCTGTAGGCAAATTTCCTCCCAGAACAAAAAAAGAACAAAAGTATTTGCCTTCCCCATGACTAAAGAAAGAAAAAACAAGCACACATGACACAATTGCCATGATATCACATCTCGTATGGGAAAGCCCGTGGGGTGCTGTGGCAAGAGTGGTGGACTTGAATATGAGAAATTGAAACCCCTCCTACTGGTGCAGTAATGAAATGCTAGCACATTTGCAAACCTAAGCCGGGTCCAGTATGGTTTCAAATTGGATGAAAGACTGCATGTTGAGTTTTCTGCATTGCAGGAGTTGGACTGGATGACTCTCGAGGCCTTCCAACTCTACAATTCTATAATTATATGATTCATTTCCACTCAGCTGTGAAGTTCATGGGTGGCTTCCCTTAACTTTAAGCCATGTTTTGACCTTCAGTGAGGAAGACACAACTCTCATAAATAAACTGGGTGAGATCATACAATCTGAGAAATTCCATGGAAAATATCACTTCCCAGCTTTCTGCTGAGCATGGTAGAAGCCTGGAATGACAGCATTCGGGATTAATCAAGACCTTCTCTCATCCACTCTCCCTTATCTATCATCACCAACAAAAACAGGTTTGTCTGAATTATAAAAGCATAATAGTCTGCATTGCCCAGAACACAGAGCGTTTCACCATAATTACTGTGGTAAGGGAAAATAGGGATATGCACTCTTATTTGGTTTCATTTTTCATTTCCAAGCTTTCATTCTGGCACAATACTTGGGTAGCAACCTAAGTGCTTCAAAATGACACGTTGTTCTATATAATCTCAGTAATTAGTAAGGTTAAATTGACATACTTAGAGGCATCCAAAATTCCCCAAGGGAAGTGAGGTAAGTAAATACAAAGTATAATTACTGAAGTGGTCCTGTATGTACTGCTCTGGAACTTGATATTTTATTTGTGCTAACTATGCTTTTAGTAGCAAAAATGATTAAAGAGTAGAAAAATTAAATAATCTAGCAAAAGCAAACTGCTATGTAAATCATATTGAAAGTTTTTGCTTATGCCTCTATGCAACAAGCTTTGCTTTCCACACTGGTGGCAATCAGCAGGTAACATTATGGGCAGGCTTGTAACACAGAACGGTTTGAAACTAAAGCTTCACTTTATTCACACAAATACAAAAGCTACTTTATAACTCAGCTTAGCCTTTAAAAAAAAAGCAAGGTAGGTAAGAACCTGAATCATTCCACTTATTCTCAACCTAGCATCCCTGATTAAAGCTATCCTAGGCTAAGCCTCTAATTAACACACAATAAACTTACATATAACAATATTTAAGCAGAGCGCAGCCTACGTTGACTTTAGATACCTCAGTTATAAGACCCAGTGAGGAAAGTCATCCATATCCGAAATAAAACATATAGGAAAGGGGTGTAGCACACTGAAGGGGACCTGGTAATTTATAGCTGTCCTCTCACTGCAGTAGTAAGGGGAAGGACACTCAGTTAAAAAGACAGAAGTACAAGGCTTGGTAAAAGGTTTACATCCTTTCCCAGGAAGAAAACTATGACAAGGACAGAGCCATTTTGGGACAAAGAATGGCTAAAGAATAATCTTGCTTCCATAAATGCTGGCCAAAAGATTTTGCTCCAATTGCCAGTTGGACTAGGATTGCGTGGCGAGTTCCCGCCCCCCACCAAGGTAAATAAACACACGAGACACCATAATTAAGGTTAATTGGGCGAATTAGGCCACAACTTTATTGAATTCAGGAATGAGAGGCATTGGCTTAGGCATTGGTCCTAACGACTATCCGGCTCCAGCCCATTTGCTGGAGACACGGTGAAGGGTTAACACTAATCGGGGGAGTCTCCCGCCGAGGCACGTCGACTAGGAGCTCCCCCGGGTCACCGCTCTGGGGCGTGCCTTTGGCCCACACCTCCATAGGCTTCGGACAGGGCCATGCCCCCCGGAGTCCTTTAACGGACCACCCTTCGTTCACTGGGGGGAGGTGATAGCGTTCCTCCCCCCCCACATCCTCTTAACCCCTTCTTACCAATGCCTACCGCCAATGCCGAAGAGTTGTGACGAGTTGCTACGAGGTAGGCGAAAAACCAAAAGGCTGGAAATTGCCAATTGGGAAAAATTCCTACCATGCCCCTTGCGGCGACAGGCCGAAGCCCATAGCAAAGTCAGACCTACCTAAAGCCCAACTAAAGGGAGGGAGGGTGGGAAAACGTGGGGCTAGCCGGAGAAGAGAGGGCGAGCCCCCTCCGCTCCGGCCCTAAATAGGGCAGGCCACGCCCCCTCCAGCCAGCCGATTGGCTGGCTGGGAGGCGTGGCCGGACGGGATTCCCCTGCTCTCGCGGGGGCTGAGACCAGCCCCCGCTCACGTGGGGAAGGGCGTGATGCCCGCAACCCCACCTCCTGGGGCAGGCCCGGAAGTGGCTTTGCCATAGCAAAGGGGAAGGGCATTCTGGTAGTTGTCACTAGTCAGAAGTACAAGGGCTACTGGGTTGTGCTTTATGTTTGACTGAAATGTAACCAGCGGTGTTGTTAAAACAAAGAAAGCTGATTTTGCATCCCCTTTCTTGTGATTTATTCAGAGTCAGTTCAACACAGATTTAGAAATACGTAAATGCAGACAGGACAAACATTCCATTCATTCATTCTGATTATTTGATTCATTGTAGGGAGCAAAACAAGAATATTTGTGGTGTCATTTAACAGGCCTGTGCTGGCTAAGGAAGTTAGGGTGGGAGATTTTGTTTTGTTTTGGTGTATTATCATCTCTTATGAAGCTTGACAATGGATCATCTCGCAAAAAGCATACTGCGCTTTTTTTCATGCTGTTCCAGAGAGTCCCAACCCTCCATAGCAACTTTTCTGGAAGTGCTGGTAAGGTCAAATCACCTCCCCAGTCCTTCCCCAAACATGAGCAAAACTCTGCAAAGTACAACTTTGGATCCAACCCATTATGTGTAATTAGATGACCTTACAGAGTATGGGCAGAATATCATAATCCAAGATGACCTACATCTTTTATATTTTAACATGGGAGTTGAATAATATTGAAGTCAACAGGGTTCTCCAATACAAGCTCATTTCCAGTTTGAGAGCAGCCTTAGATCCATTTGACACAGCAGATGTAAAGCCTTGTTGAGAGAGTGCAAGATAAATAGGTTAAATAAACTTCAGACATATAATGATGGCACTGCAGTTTGAAAGCATGACTTAAAATAAAGCTGTAGGCTGACTCTACTTCTAACTTGTCCCGAGCTCCACAACAAGGAAAACTTACTATTGTTCAAATACTCACTATAGTAGCACAGAGAATATACTGTATACAAAATGAGGATGATCCATAAAATCAAAGATGCATAAAAGTTCAAGGTGCCCATATATTCTAAAAGGATGTGTGGTGGTGGTGAAATATTCATTTTCAGGGCAGGATACAAAATAATACAACAAACAATACAAATAAACAAACAAACAACAGAATAAAACAGATGTCAGTGGAATCCAAACCACAAATTAAAAGCTTGAGAAAGTAAAAGAGCCTTTGCCCGGATGAAAAAGTCAATAAAATAGGTGCCTAATAAGCCTCCCTGAGGAGAACATTCTATTCTATTGTTGTTATTTGCTTACAATAAAATGGAATATAAATTGTAATGCATAAATAAGCAGGATGCCACACCAGAGAAGGCCACCTTCCCAGTTACTACCCACCTCACTTCAGATAGCAGAACCTTTCGGATAACCAACTCCTATTGGAACAGGCAATTCTGTTTTGAGCTTTATAATTGTGTAAGCATTTAAGAGTGAAGTTTTCATCAGTGAGCCTAATCAGCAGTCTACTGGTTTCCCAAGAATACCAAAGTAACATATTTGCAGTCAATGACACATTAGAATAGTCTTATCTGGATGTCACCAAAGCACGGCCACACTACCCCTGTCCAATAGGGGTCACAACTGCTTCACCAGCCTTAGCTTGGTAGAAAAGGCATTATGTGCCACTGAGGCTCCCATGGAAAAGCTGAATCTATGGGCACCCACCAAACTGGACAATTTATCCTTTAAGGCAGGGCAGCTGCCAAGACCCCAAATTTGGCTGTGGCAGCAAAAGGGGATGGGAAACAGGCACAGGGCTGGGAAACTTCCCCTTTCCAATAATCAGACTGATTGTTTCATGAGTGGACAGGTGCTATAACCCATGCCCTTGTCAGGTAACTTTCATGAATCATCTGAGGAGCAGGGCTGCCTGCCTCTGTGTGTATGTATGTGTGTCCTGTGTATGCCTGTGTTGCATGGGCAGTCACACTCATCACTAAAATGTAGTCTTCAGAGGGTTGGCCAAAGGTGAATATGGTTTCAGGCCAAAAGAGGATAGTCACCCTTGCTATAGAGGGAGTGAAACCCCACCCAAAAGAGATTAAACCCCACCCACCCAGGCAAACAAACCACCTACCAACCAACAGTATTTCTATCTTCTCTAGACAGAGTTTCAGGGTTTGGGTTTTTTTTTAATTGAGACTGCATTCTTTTAAAAAGTTATTTATTAAGAAAATACGTTTACTGCTTAAAGAACTATGTATAATTTGAACACGTCCAATAAGGAGTAACATAAGCAATTTGAGCTATACAAATCTATTTGAGGATTAGCAATGTTTAAAGTTCCTGCTGTTTTCAAGTGGGTTGCAACTGAAGAGGTGATTTATGGAATAGTTTCTCCCCATTAAGTATTAGCAAATGGTCTCTCCATCCTCAGAGTACTAAGCAATATTCCTGAAGCAATGAGGTAACATTTAGGTCTTTCTGGGCAAGGATGCATTCAAGCATTTTGACTAAATCAAAAAATGTCTGTCACTTATCCAAGGTCAGAAAACAACACCCAAGGATAAGGCAAATCGCTAGTTAAATGGGTGTCACATGGCATCTCACATGGAACGTTCAGAAAAAATAGCAGTTGCATTCAACACAACCCAGTAGTTTGCAGGAGTTTAGCTGGCACTGAAAACAATTAAGAAACAGTAGATTTCTTGGTGTATTAATATTATTCAATAATAATAATAAATTTTATTGATACCCCACCCTCCCCAGCCAAGACTGGGCTCAGGGTGGCTAACAACCAATAATAAAAACAAGTTGATTAAAATACAATTTTAAAAAACAAGATTAAAATATAACATTAAAACATTAAGATGCAGCCTTAATGTGTTTAGCATGATCACTGCTATCCATATACACCATTAAAACTCTTTATATATTTGAGCTCAAAATGATACTCAGTTTTATCTCAGTATTTTTGATTTAATTCAGTTCACAGGCTTGGCAATCAAGAGCTAATGCTGTAGACCTCACAGTTAGAACCACAAGGCAACTGGCATATAATCTGAATTTTCATTTTCTTCTCCCCATGAGAGAGACCATGCACTGACAGGAACTTTAGTACATCGGCTTTCTCTCAGCTCTCCAATCTATCTGCTTGCTATAACCACTTTATTTGCCTGAACACTCATTTCCTATTTACACAGTGTTGAGGTGAAGATTATCAAGCCTATGTATATTGCCCTGAATTATTATTGTTCCACATGACTACTGAAGCAAGGTAGCACAAAGTATATTATAGCTTTTTCAGTGGTTGTTCTAATACTTTTTTGTCTTCTTTTATGCACACTAGGTGGGGGGAGAATAGCATTAGAATTTGTTAAGAAGATTACATGACCAATGGGTGGGGGAACCAAGCCACTACAATGTTCAGAGCACTGTAGAATATGATGTTGTTACTAAAATGGTAAAGTGTGGTTGGTAACCATTAAAGCAGTAAATTATAGTTATTATTATCTCTGTCAGGGTTGGGAGACTAAGCCAGCCAGGCAAGTTGTTGAGTCTTTGGGCTTTTTAAAGCATTTTTCTTTAAAAATCGCTCTAGTTGCCATATGTCCACCTGGACGCCATTTTGAAAGTCTGATTTCTGGACGTGACTGGGGAAACCCAGACACATGGCAGCCCTACACCTAATGTCCTCAGCTGTGAGATACCCTACCCTATAATTCTACCCAGTTCTTTTTTTCCTTAAAAAATGTTTAGGGGTACTCTCATTTTCCTACTCATACTGAAATACTGCCCCTCAATGAGGCCAAACTTAGATTCACAAAATGTTTAGGGGCATGCATACCCCCAGGAAAAAAGCACTGATTCTACCCTAAAAATGGCCAACTCCTATGTTGCCAAACTAGTGTGAGACATGCTTCAGTTTAAAAGCTCTACAGTGGTACCTTGGCTTACAAACACCTTGGGTTACAGACACTTCGGGGTACAGACTCCACTAACCCGGAAGCAGTACCTTGGGTTAAGAACTTTACCTCAGGATGAGAACAGAAACTGTGCGGCTGCGTGGCGGCAGCAGAAAGCCCCATTAGCTAAAGTGGTACCTCAGGTTAAGAAGGGTTCCAGGTTAAGAACAGACCTCTGGAACGAATTAAGTTCGTAACCAGAGGTACCACTGTACTGGGTAAAAAGCAAACTGTGAATGCATCCACAGTTTCTCCCCACACTTGTGTATTGTTTCTTTGGATTAACAGGCATAAAGTTTCTTTTTTTATAAATATTTATTAAGGTTTTTACAATGTTACAAAATGAAAAAGAGAAAAGAAAAAATACAAAATAAAAATAGTTAAAAACAATTCAATCTTTTCATCACTTATCTTTCATTTACTTGTTTCCCGGACCTCCTCATACCTCCCCTTTTTGTATTCCAGTTCAATTTATTTGTTCAGCAATTCCTTTCTCTCCTTATTTTATCCTGATCTTTAATCTTGATATATTGTAACCTAAATTTACCTGTTAAGAATCCAATTTTTTTTCATATTCTTTTATACCATTACAGCTAGAAACCCCTTAACTTCAATCCAACATCATTCTAACATTCATTAATTTTACAATATTTCTGTAAATAGTCTTTAAATTTCTTCCAATCTTCTTCCACCGAAGGCATAAAGTTTCTTATAAAATAATATGAACCCTTACTTGTAAATATTATTTTAAAGTAATTATGCTAAGGTATTTATTTTCTATATAGCAGTTTCTTTTAGCTAAAATTGAGCTCTAAATGTAAGGAGAATAGCAAAAACTGGCTACAGTTTGAAAAATTCTGGATGAGAAAACTTTTTATATATGCCTACATGCTCTAACAGACCATCATTTTAAACAGGATTTTCCACGCACTTTTTATATAAAGAGTTACCAGTATTTCTGTCGGCATGATTGTCAAGAGAGGCTATCCTTTGGAAGACCAGAAATATGTTATTAATACAGTGCAATCATTTAAGAACAAAAGTAAAATTTCTGTATCGAGCTTCTGAACACAGAAGAAACGTTCTTTTAGCAAAGCTATTGAAAAAAGACAGCTCTTTTCATGTGTGACTATCAATATCACCCAGAACACATTTACTTGAATGTATGTGCCTTTAATTCCAGTAGCATCCTGCCAGCATCTAATTTGTCTAAATCCTGCGAATCAATTTGGTACGCTATAAATACACTATGAAAAAGAATAAAAGCTGTAACAAGAGGTTAAGTTTTGCTGGATTAAGGAGTTCTATTTTGCTCCATTTTTTTAACGGCTATTTACAAAACTTTTCATTTTTGTACTTTTGTGCTTCAGTGGTAGGGTGAGAATCAACTACAAAATAAACATTAGCATGCATCTAGGCATCCAGGTTAATTAAATATAAGGCTAGCTGAGCACACAGAAAGGGCATCAACC
Source organism: Podarcis bocagei (assembly GCF_964188305.1). NCBI lineage: Eukaryota > Metazoa > Chordata > Lepidosauria > Squamata > Lacertidae > Podarcis > Podarcis bocagei. Next base: position 84,098,101 of record NC_138126.1, on the reverse strand, counting down.
CAGAACCTTAGCAGCACATCCAACCAAATGAATTGCTAAACTCTGACCTGTTTTCTTTGATTTAAGTAAATCATCTCCTCAGTTACACTGAAAGATCACGGCCACTTCGCACAATCACACAAAATTAGCAGTGAATTCAACAACAAATGTACATGGAGCCTGGAAAATATTCCACATGGCATTTTAAAATAATTTTCTCTAATTTGATATTTTGAATGTTATTTCTAAGGAATTAATGAGCAATTCTGTCAGACTATAGAGCCGTCTTGACGCAAAATATTTAACATATTGATTCAGCTTGCTTCCAACAGCAGTTTAAACTCAAGTTTAAAATGGAATTTTATCTATCTATTGAACTATCTATCTAATCTACCCACCTACCTATCTATCTACCATGTGTTATTCAGATAGCGAACACAATCACCCCAAAGCAATGAAAAAGCAAGCAAATGTCCTAACAGTTTTAAAAGTTTCCCTCTGACTTCCAATACCTGAGGCTTTTGAATTTCCACCTTGCTGCGATTTAGGAGTTTCTTTTATCATACTGATGTATACACAAAACCACGGAGGGTAACCCATCAAATGTGCATGGGGAGTGCATGAGCTGTTTCTAAAGGCATGCCAAGTCCTAGAACCCTTCTTTGATTCTTCCTTCCTTCCTTCCTTCCTTCCTTCCTTCCTTCCTTCCTTCCTTCCTCTCTCTCTCTCTCTCTCTCTTCTTGTTGTTGTTGTTGTTTAGTCGTGTCCGACTCTTCGTGACCCCATGGACCAGAGCACGCCAGGCATTCTCTCTCTTACCTGTCCGTATAAGTAGCTGATTTAAAGAAAGCAATAAGGTGGGATGAAGGAGGACATGAAGAGCGGTATTAGGGGAAGCAGGAGGGAGCACATATATCTGGGAAAGGAGCATACTGTTAACCTATGAGCTAACTACGTTTTTTTAAAAAATCCATTAAAATAACAAATATTGATTCCAAGTTGCTTATTAGCAATTGTGGTCTCTTTAATGTGAAATTTATTACCACTTGAGATTAGGTATGTTTTAACAATCTAATTGTTAAGTCACATGTTTATAATCTTTTTTTTTTAAACCCAAACTTTTCCTGAATGAAATTTCCAATTGCCACCTGCTGGTTGTCTTCTGGTGTTGTGTTATTTTTGGTGTATATTTTGCAGTTATTTTTTATTTACTATACACTATTCTGTTATATCATAATGTGAGCAACTTACAAATCTTTAAAAATAATATAATATTTAATTCTCAGGTACAACCTGCTGAGGGGACCAAATTTAATGTCCCTTTTTTATATGATCTGATAAGAGGCAATGTTTACCCACAATTTTTATATAACAAACTACTCACTTTCCCACATTCTACTATATGTTATCTGGGATGTGAGTGGGGTATATTCAAAAGAAATGTGACCTGTGAGAAAATTAAGGCTGGAGCCAAATGAATACCATATCAAAAAAAAGAACACGATTTTTATTCCCAGTTATCTAAATGGCTTTCGCTATGATATTAGGTAAATCATCTACCTTTCCTGCACTTCAGCCTTACCTAGTAAAATGCTTTAAAAATTGAGGACAACAGAAGTGCTAAATGCAGGCAATTAATTATAACTCTTTAAAAAAAGCTATAAAACTCTCACTCTTTGACAGAAGTAATATTACACTGAGGCAATACAGATCCATATTAATCACATGGTAACATGAACCATTATGCTTATCTGCTTAACATGTTGTGATTAGAAAGTTTGTTGGGGGGGGATTCAAATAAAAAGGTACTTTAACAAACCTGTACCCCTTGAGATACAGTGTAAGCACAGAGAGACAAGTAATAACATTTGATTCTCGTATATCTGAAATGTTTTTATTTATAAAATTAAATTTATATATTTTCTCTCCTTTAAGGAATTCAGGAACTCAAATTGCAGCTTTCAGCTTAATGAAAACCTGAATTCTCACCCGTACTATTCCTAAATTAGTTAATGCAATTATTCTGCTCTAATTTTTAAAAATTGTTATTAACATTTAATTATCATGTCCTGTACTGGTTTAATTTATTACATGATGATCACATGGAATAATACATGTTGTGAGGTACAATAGTCAGTCCCTGGTGGTTATAATTCAGAATTCACTATAAATGGCAAGGCAATATCCTCCAATGTCACAGAGGAAATCAGAAGTACTGTACAGTGGTACCTCAAGTTACAAGCGCCTCAGTTTACAAACACTTCAGGTTACAAACTCCGCTAACCTGGAAGAGTTACCTCGAGTTGAGAACTTTGCTGCAGGATGAGAACGGAAATCGTATGCTGGCGGCACAGCGGCAGCAAGAGGCCCCATTAGCGAAAGCACGCCTCTAGTTAAGAACAGTTTCAGGTTAAGAACGGACCTCTGGAATGAATTAAGTTCGTAACTAGAGGTACCACTGTACTGTGAAAAGAAAGGCAGCATTGCACTGGAATCTAGCTTGTAGCTGGAAACAATTACAAACTGCTGGAAAATGGGAGACTACGAAAGGAAAACCGCAACAACAAAACACAGGCCCACAAATCTTTCTTACATCCAGTACAACTCTGCTTCTGAACTTGTTTGAGCAGTGTTTAAATTTCACTGCTTCAGTTTCTTATACTCTCATGACATAATGTCCCCAAAAGCAAGTTCGTTCCATGTCTGCAGTGCTTTATTTGTAAAATGAAGTGCTTAAGCCTGTCTGAAAACTGTATGTTCTGACCTAGAATTCCATACCTAGCCCACTGTTGTCTACTTATACTGGCTGACAGTAGCTCTCCAAGATTACAAGCAGGGTTTTTTTAAAGTCCTACTTGAAGATGCTGTGGATTGAACCTGATACCTTTTGCATGCAAGGAGTGCACTCTACCACTAAGCTGCAGTCCTTCCTCAACATCTAATGGTGATTTTCACATGCGAGTGAGCCATCTCATATTAAATATTATTGGTGCAACCACAAAGCTTTTCAGCACATTCTATTTCGGGATAAGATCTGAATAGGTGTGTGATCTAAACCTGAGAAATTTCAACTGAAGAAACCTGGGGTCAGGGGGAAATATTTTGAAAAACATAAACATGTCTTAGGAAACAAATAAAGAAAAATGTAAAAAAAATTATATTACAGGAAGGAAAATGGTGTGGTTGCACACAGCAATGGTTTTTTTGTAAATACCTACTAGTATTCGAAGAACTGTGGTAAGGTAGCTGCTATACCGCCTCAAATCATTACACATTTTCACAGAGTACTGACTCATGAAACAAAGTCCACCTCACTTTACATATGGTAAACATGAGAAAGAAACATTTGTACCTTCTCTGTAATTGAAACCTTTTCCTCAATATGGGTCTTTAATGCAGGCCCGTTAATAACATGAAGGTATTCCACAACTGGGGATTCTGAAGTCTCTGCTACAACTTCAGTATTATCACTCTCTGATATGCTTGGTCTGATGTCAAGTGGTTATATAACTGTCTAAATTATATCCTCATGGACTAGGGCTAATGGATCAGGGTAAGGTTCAACTGTTTCGACCCCCAGCTCATTGGCATCCCTGGCTGTTTCTGGGTACAACATACAAGGATACAATTCTGGATTGTATAAACAGCTGTAGAAGGAAGTAAATCTGTCTCCCTATATCTGTGAGTTTGTGGCCGCTGAATCAACCTTATGGTCCCTGCAAGTGTGCAATCTGCTGTTTAAGTTCATCCCTGTGTCTGCAGTGCTTCATTTGCAAAATGAAGTGCTTAAGCCCTTCTGAAAACTATGTGTTCTGACCTAGAATTCTATATCCCTAATTCAAAATTGTACGAGGGTTAATTGTGGTTACTTAGGGACAAGGGAAAAGCAATCTATAAATGCCCTTTATATAATTGCTTCATCTATTCCAAGGCACCAAGCTCAAACACAGCTCCAAGCATTTGAGCCAATGGACAAAATGCTAAACATCCCACACTGTGAGACAAATCTCTTATTGCATAAGTCTAGAGGCAGTAAAAAGAAAATGTATAATTACAATGTAGCAACAGATATAATTAACTGATCATGTAAACCAACCATGGAGGTTGCAGCCTTGCTGTTTGACAGGGTTCCTGTGCTTTCAACAACCAGAATGAGGCATAAATACAACTGCATCTCCATGCTGGGAAAGGCTTGTTTGTCTAATGTTTCCATCAGACTGCTAAAGGCTAAATAAATAAATAAAGCAACACAGCGAACAGTATGCAGCATATTGCTTATCTAAGTAAGCCTCACGAATTCCTACATAAAAGGAATTAAGAAACCTACTCTGGTGGAGAACGAGAAATTGTTCTGATTCATTTTTAAAAAGGATTTGTGTGAGTTGAACAATACTGTCAGGGAACTGCCATCAGTGCCGGAGGGAGAGAGCAAAAGCCAGAGGGATTCCAGAGAGTGTCCAGGGATCGGGAGAAGCAGCCCATCTTCTGGGGAAGAGAATCAGCGTAGCACCAGTGAAGAAGGGGGGCAGATGGGGGAAGCGGCGAGGCGGTCCCATGACTCCTTGCCTGGGACCAGCGGGGAGAATAGGCGTCCTCCATTGCCCACGCCCTCCTTGCGCAGAAGGCTTTCGCGCAGAGAGGGTAGGTGGAGACTAGGCGTCAAGGAGCTTCCTTGCTGGAACAAGTTTAAGAAACACCCACTGACGGATTCTGCCAGCGACTGAGTCAGCCACGGGTGAGTGGCGTCCGGACAGATAAAGTTTACTTAGGCAGCCCAGCCAGGTGTTTGCACCCAGCCAGGGAGATAGTTGCCTGCTTACGCACGAGCAACCCCTTAGAAACCTTTACAAATACGTTTTGTTTGTTTTGCAATTAAAATATTACTGGTATGTTGCCTGGCATTGAATTTCCCCCACCTGCCATACTAAGGGAAACAAACTGAACATCGAAACGAGTTACCTACTTTTTCAGCCAGACCTTTGGAGGAAATAATGGCAGTTGCTGCTGTAGCCATACGCTGTTTAAGGTTTATTACTTTTTAAATTATTGTTTATTAATGGTTTTATTCTTTGGTAACTGCAGTTTTATTGTTTTAACATATATAGTGTTTATCACCCTGTGATCTTAAATGATGGACAATTTAAAAATGGAATATAATAGAGTAATAAATATTACATTTTAAATAAACAGCTGTTTCTGTATCTTATTGATCACTTATTTAGTAGCCAAAGCACTTTGCTACAAACTAGACCCAAAGGAATGAAATACTGACTTTCTTAAAATAATGAATGATGCACATGATTTTTTCCAAAAATTTAAAGAACCAAATCCAGCTATTTTACATTATCTCCCAAGTGCCACAATGGTGAAATTCCTATAAGCTTTCCCAGATTGCATGCTTAATTCTTACTTTGCTATGCCTAGCTTTTATTCTACATTTAATCTCTTTATAATGAGCTTAATCCCATTAGCTGCGAAGAACAGCTAAATGTCAAAGTAATTGGATAATAGCCTTGGATTTTGTAATTATTTCATTATATCAGTAGGCTCTCTGTAGAGCTGTTTGCCTACCCCCTGGCATCAAAGTAAAACAAGCTTGCAACTTGGCTTTTACATGTCAGTAATCCAGCTAACATCAACACAACACATGGTTTTCTAGGATTGTTAGCTGAAGTATGGAAGTATTTGAAAATGCTGCAATGAAGCGCAGTCACACAAGTAGCCTCCAGCTGCTATTCTGAATATCACAATCTTATTTCAGGCTCTTGTATTAGGGAACCTCATATTCTACCCTAACATTCACTTCCAGTTGGCAGCAGTTTATAATGTTTACAGTTGAAAGTATACATCTGATTTAGCATCCCCAATCATTGTCCTAAAACCGTCACTGTGATCTCACAGTTGAAATTCCACCTCTGATTCAAGTCAATGTAAAAAAGTACTGCCATGCAAGCTACAGCAGACTTATCGTGAAATCTCCAATGTTTATTTTCGTGTTATTTCCCCCTATGGGCTGCATACAAAGGTTATGAAAGTTGCAGGATTAAAAACAATATTAAAATATATGCTATGTATTTCATGGCACTTGTTCTCAGTTCCTGTAGAACGAACACTTTGAATGTTCTGTCAAGTCAGGTATTTGTGCTCCTGTGCAATCTTAAAATTGCTTAAGAATTACTGCAAAGAACAGTTGAATTAAATGTTGGGCATGATTTAAAGAGTCACAGAGAGGGGAGCATTCACATGAATGAATCTAGCCAGATGAATGGTATTTCCCCTTCATTTACATGGAGCAACAGTGACATCCAGGGGAAAAAGAGTGTGCTCACAGGTGAACTGTTTCATTAAAACATATTTTATTACTTAACTGTGCTAAGATTTTGTATGGTTATGTAATATATCCATCCCCAGTAGGCAGCTCAGGATAAAAGTCATTTGAGTAGGTTTTTGCTTGCATCACAGTAAGGCTACTTTGCCCCCTTCCCCTGCACTAGTAGCATGACAGGATTCAGCTGGGCTAGGTTCTCTGTTGTGGGGACTCAATTCAAATAAGTTTTGATTCAAAGAATCAGGCACCGCATTGTTCATTTCTATAGCAGCATATTAGCCTCCTTCTGGTCCTCCTAAGGGCATGAGCCACTAATTATATTTCACACATAGTTATCCTCTTAATGTTACTAAAGAGGTACAGATTTCAGAATTGTGGTTCTAAGGTTTGGAAACTTGAATGGAAGAAATTCTCAGATAATCAAGCTGCATGCTATTTATTCATGCCACAGAAGACATATAACTCATCCCCAAAAACCCACATTTGCTTTTATAGGATCAAATCGATGCTTCCAGTTAAACCATTTTACAGCAACTAAATGTACACAAAAAACATTAAAAGGTATAGTTTAAAAGAAGTTGGATGCTCGCCCCCAGAATAACTGTAAAAGACATTTTTACACTTGACAATAAAACCAGGTTGCAAACTTTTATTTAAAATCCAATACTAGGAAGTTCTGTACATAGTCAAAGTGTCAGCTGGAGAGGAAATAGCTCTCCCCTTCCCACTATAACAGATTACTAGCTAATTTTCCTTTGGGCCATATAATACCAGCACTGATGTTTCCTTGTTAAAAAAATAATAATTACCCTAATACCGCATTTAATGAAATTCAGTTACGGTACTTCGTGTGTGATGGGGCAGAAGAATACTTTTTCTATACTTCTTCATTAAAAAGGTAAAGGGACCCCTGACCATTAGGTCCAGTCGTGACCGACGCTCATCTCGCTTTATTGGCCGAGGGAGCCGGCGTACAGCTTCTGGGTCATGTGGCCAGCATGACTAAACCGCCTCTGGCGAACCAGAGCAGTGCACGCAAACGCCGTTTACCTTCCCGCCAGAGCGGTACCTATTTATCTACTTGCACTTTGACGTGCTTTCGAACTGCTAGGTTGGCAGGAGCTGGGACCGAGCAACGGGAGCTCACCCCGTCGCGGGGATTCAAACCGCTGACCTTCTGATCGGCAAGTCCTAGGCTCTGTGTTTTAACCCACAGAGCCACCCGCGTCCCTTCTATACTTCTTCATTACGTATGTCCAAAACAGAAAATCTGTATATGTGCATGTTACTAAACAGAAATGTGTGAACTACTCCCATGTCAAGAAGAAAACTAAAGTGGATGGCAAAGAACTGAGACAGGAAGCACAAAAGATTTGCACATCTCTTCCCTCTTCATAAGAATGTAGTTTTGCACACTCTCAGACAGGAAGACAAACATGGCACAGGTGTTGCAGGTCACTGCAGCAGCTCCTTTGCCGTCTGTGTCCCTTGGTCCAGTGTGCACTGTGAGATAAAACTCTGGGCTTCTCCCTCAAACATCCCATAGACTCCTCTTAATCGTTGTTTTAAATAAAGCCCCTCTGTCTGTGTGGCTTTGTTTCTCAGGACGCCAGAAGCCAATAACTCAGGGAGATATCAGCGGAAACTATTACGATGCACAATAAAAACCCATGGAGCAACAAACTATTACTTTATCAGGCAGAGGGAGACTTCTTCCAGAGATTGCTCAGGCTTGCACACAGCTTTTATGGCTTGCACCCAGAGGTTCATAAGAATCCTATATATATCATTAATTATCCAAAAACAGTTTTAGCACATCGGTTGAGGGAACTACTCCTGCAGGTGTTACCCTGTTATCTGAAAAAGGGTTGCTCAGCATTCGCAATTGGTACTGTAAGGAAGTAACCTTATTTAATAACCCTCACCCTATCCAGCCTGCTGTGGGCTTGCTGCCACCATTTAAAGCGATGCTTCCGCTGCACTTGTGGGGATACAACCTCCAACTCTACTCACCTCATAAAGAGCTCTTCTGTTGTATACCAAGCTTGGTAGAAATGTTTATTTTATGAAGTTATAGCTCTTGTGAGAACACAGCAGGCAAAACCAAAGAAGTGTCTCTACTAGATTTAACAACGTGTTCATTTGCCAAACACACTCTCCCCTTACCCCCTGCTACATTCAACGCTCCCCATTTACTTGAAAGTGGGGATTCAGGGTATTTTTATCCCTTTGTTTGAAGTGAACAATTTCGGCAGTTGTATGCTAATAGACTGTAAGCTTATATGTGCCCTCTAGATAGAGTACTTTATATATCATTATTTCTCAGCTAGAGCACAGTCCTGGGTACAGCAAAGCAATGATTATCATTTTTAAAATATATTTGCTAATTACTTTTCTCACAGAGTGATCCAAAGTGACTTACTTAGGAACAATGAAAAAAAAATCCTAAAAACGCAAATATACCATTAAAATTCAGGACTAACAAATTCTACCCCACTAAGACAGAACACAATGCTACCCTTCATATTAAGGTCCAAAAGCCTTAAAGAGAAAAGTATTTGCCTGGCACCTATAGACAGATAAAAGATGGTGCTGGATGTGCCTTTCTAGGGTGATTATTCCACAAGTGCTGTGTGTGTGTGTTTCACTGCCACAACGGAAAAGGCCTGATCGCATGTGGCCACATTATGAACCTCCCATGAAGGGGTAACCTAAAGAATTATGCTGAAGACAGAATCTGTGGGATCAGTCGAGGAATGTTCTCATTTTTTTCAAAACGAAAAGCTTGCAAATGCTTTCCTCACCTAGATGTCAACACTTGTGTCAAGGCTGTGGTTTCTCTGTAGCCATTTCAAATTCTCCTGAGCAGTGAATGCATCTAGTGGCCTTGATTGCAGAAGCCTTGTCTCTGTGTCTTCAAACAGGCTTTGCACTTGTGTCCATGATTATCTGCGGGGTCTGGACGGACTTTGCAGGTCAGGTTGGAGCTCCAGGAACACACAATTCACTTGTAGCCCTGTTTTGATGATGACCACAGGGTCTGGGTTGGTCCACATGAGAAGAAGCAGTCCTTGAGGTCCTGAGCCATATAAGGCTCTTTAGGTCCAAATCTACACTTTGAACTGAGCCATGAAACTAATTAGCAACTAGTGGGTAACCAGTGCAGTCATGCTAGAATTTGTGTTATATGTTCAGACCACCATGCCCTGGACAACAATCCGGCTGCCAAATTCTGCACCATCTGCAGTTTATGGCCAACATATACCATATGAAAGTAGTTCTACCTATAGGTTACCAGAGCACAGACAATGGAAGTAAAGACTATCCCTGTGCAGATAGGGGTGCAGTTGGGCCACCAGATGACGTTGATGGAGGGCGTTCCATGCCACCGAGGCCTCTTGAGCCTTCAGGGACAGTATGGATCCAGGACTGCCCCCAAGGCATTACTTGAAGCAAGACATTTCTCGTGTCATATTTTAAAATCAGGACTTAATACAACTCCATAAATACAATTTAAAATAGAGACCAGATCACATAAGATATACCTATGGGAAGGGAAATCCAGAATCGAGAGCTGCCACAGAAAACTCATCCTTGGACCTCCACCCACTCCCCCAAATTGTTCTTCCTCCTTCATTCATCTGCTTGCTTTGAGGCCTTATTTTGGTCTGTATAAAAGTGTTTCAGAAATATAAATAAAAACCCAATTTAAACCTGCTTGAATTTCCATTTTAATTCATTACACTCAGTTGGTTAGAATCGATCATGGTACCAAGAATGCCAAGGTTGCAGGTTCAATCCCTGCATGGGGCAGCACTGCAGGGGGTTGGACTACATGATGCTCAGGGTCCCCTCCAACTCTACAATTCTATGATTTAGTTCAACAGGCAGAAGTTTAATAGGAGGCAATGTTTGTTAGAGTCAGACTTGCTCACAAAACAGATAGATAATTAAATGTAATTTAGGGACCATATTAAGGGGAAGCCAGAAAATAAAAACTTTATATGGGGTAACTTCTGTATAGCAGAATTATCATGAATTTACGAGCCACTGAAGACATGCTTGTTTATATGTTTCACATACATTCCTGAAACACAGCAATTTTGAAAGTAGGCAAATTCATCACATGTGAAAACCTATGAAAATTATTGCTTTCACTTGCCTTAAAAAATGCTTTTAGCAATGATAAATTATTTAATTTACGTGGAATATTACATGCAAAGAGTGGGTAGTGGATGCTCAGGCTACCATATGAGCCCAACTTTGATTTATCTCTAGCTAAATAAAAAAACTCTTATTTTTTTCTTATGATTCCAAATATTACAGCTGTAACAACTTTATTACTGACCCTTTATGTATGTTTACATTTCTAGCTAATTGTTGGCACTGCAGCCACATCTGGTACCATTTTGCTTAACTTGCCTTATTATTCCTTTCAGCAGACTCCCCTAGTAAGCTGTTCAAGGATCTCTAAAAGCCCAGGGAGCTTCCTCTCCCCCTAATCCCCCCCCCAACTTTAAGTGTCTCACACTTTTGTAACCTTTCACTAAACAGCTAAAAGGCCCTTGTGTTACACTTCTCCTCTTCCATCCCTTGCCCTGTGCTGAAAGATGCTGAGTCTGCATTTTTGCCATTCTAAGTTTTAAATATAAATTTTGTTCTTCTACAAACCCCAAATTTGTCTCATTAACCTTGATCATCAGCATGTTTATAGGTACCTTTATACAATCAACAGTCTTTCCTAAGAAATGAAGATTTTCCCAGCTTCCCTTTATTGCAATTAACATTGCTCTAACAGTATGCTACTGAAATGATGATCATTATTATGTTTAGTGACCTTCATATAAAGATCCAATTAAGAGGCCCAGTTTATGTTACAATTAGCCAAATTGCTGCTCCATTTTACCATCTTTTACATCATTTTAACATCGCTCAGTTTCTTTTAGGCCAGGCATAGGCAAACTTGGCCATCCAGATGTTTTTGGACTACAACTCCCATCATCCCTAGCTAACATGACCGATGGTCAGGGATGATGGGAACTGTAGTCCCAAAAACATCTGGAGGGCCGAGATTGCCTATGCCTGTTTTAGGCAGATTGATAAATTTAAGGCTAGCATTTATTGCACAGCATGACAAGATAGACTTGTTATATTCATTTATTAGCAGTCAACTAACCATCAGCTACCAATCAGCTTGCCCTGAAGCATGCAATCATTTCTAAACAGGAGGCTTCATTGAGGGGACTGACCAAGAGGTTAAAAAAATAGAACATTTTCCTTGTTTCAGGTGGGGTAGCATTGTCACTAGAAACCAGGAAAGTCTTTTTTTCTAGAAAGATATCTCACTGCACCTCCTCTTGCCACCTCTGAGCAGCAAGGCATGTGGGTTGAAAGGTAGAGAAGCAATTGCAGAAGACAGAGAGAATTTTTAATGCTCCGTGTTCTAGCTGTTCAGAGGGCTCTCACAATCTGTGCAAGGACAAAAGCAACACATTTTGATTTTTTACAATTGCATGGTGCAATTGGGCCTATATCCTCCATCAGTCCTCACTCCATGCCTCACTTGTCTCTCAGCAATGCAATGGCAGGTAAATTAAGAAAGACAAAGCATTTAAAGAAGTGGAGAGAGACATTATTTCCCAGATGATAAAAGCATAAGTCCTACTTATTTTGTATTTCCCTGTTATGGACTGGCAGAGGAGTGATGGGAGGCATCAGCTGGGGAATCCCCAAGGAAATCCCCAGGGGAAGAAAGCTCAAAGCCAGGGGATTAGTGGTGGGATGACGATGTGTGGAGAAGAGTGTAAATGGCTTAAACCAGGCTTCCTCAACCTCAGCCCTCTAGGTGTTTTTGGCCTACAACTCCCATGATCCCTAGCTAGCAGGACCAGTGGGCAGGGTTGATGGGAATTGTAGTCTCAAAACATCTGGAGGGCCGAGGCTGAGGAAGCCTGGCTTAAACCCTGACATAAAAACCTGGACGATATAGTAACTGGAGTATATTTGAACCTCTGAAACTTAAATTTTAACCTAGCTCAGTGCTTGTAGCTGATTGGGTGATCTTGAGCAAGTTGCCACCCAAGGTGCTTCAGGTATGGAAGAAAAGTCCTTCTGGAACAGACTAAGAGCCTTTCCAGTCCAGCAACCTGTTTACTACAGAGGCCGACCAACTACCTATGGGAAGCCCATAAGCAGGACATGAGGGCAATAGCAGGGCTGTGCTGCTAACCTGGCTTCCCAACACCACACATTGCTGCTGATTACTGAGAAGGAGAGGGGAAGTGGCAAGGCAGTAGGGACCTCAGTGCTGGTACAGTGCTGCTGGATTGGCTCTGCCACTGCCTTGTCCCTCCTTCTCTAGGTAACTGACAGCATGGTGTTGAGAAGCCAGGTCAGCAACATAGCCCCACAAGCTGCTACTGGGACCATCCAACACTCACAATGTAAGCTTTTCACTTACCAGTAAATGAAACCTTGACTGAAGGTGGATATTCAAATATTTTGACTAGAGATGCATACATACACAGATGCAAAAGAAGATAATTTTGTGTGATGGTATGATGCTAATCTTTGCTTATCTAGGCCCACAGTTCACTCTTAAGAGGAAATTGGGGGAAGTTTTGTAGATTTAATTTAAAAAGTTAAGAATTAGTGGCTTCCCTTGTGGCAGATTACTTTAATGGACGACAAACCTCCTTGTTAAAATAAGTGACTTAAGTATACAGCATGGCAACAAAATTTTATTGACTTAAATGATGCCCAGAACTCGGCTGACCTGATGGTTCATGCCTTTTCTGTTTAAGTTTGGGTATTTTAAATAACTTCTATGTATCCAGCACATGGACACAAATATTGTTCCATAGCAAAAGTTGGATTGTGCAGCATAATACAGGATCTGGAATCCATTTTAAACATGTTCATACAGGATGATATCACAAGCATCTTAAAATGTTCAACATATGGTAATCGTTTTCTACATTCCTCACCCAGGGTGCATGAAACTTTACAGCATCTTGATAATTTCAGTAAAGGAACTAAAGAAAGATTTAAAACCATGATTAAGAAAGCCCCCAAAATGAGTATCCATTAACTTTGGACTTATTTTCCCCTAAGATCATTAAAGAAACGCACTGAAGATACAGTAAACGTTTTTATAGCTAAAATGTTTTGAAGATAGCACTTTACTGGTGCAGAAATGTAGACAAAGCACCCACAATTAGTCATTATAATGACAATCCTCTTTCAGCAAACACTTGCATGTTGCACGAACATCGAAAAATTGGCATACAAACTAAGTGAACAGATGCAACTACTAAAGTAGCTACTCAAGCTTTTTCTAGTACTCTGTCATGTTGAGCAAAGACCTTTTTTGTGAATTGGAGTGCTGCCTCCTCCATGTGAGATGTAAGCATTTCCAAGCCCTTCTGTACATGTTGAGAAGCCATTCATCTTCCCTTTCTTAACACTTTGGCGCTATGAGCAGTTCATCTGATTTCATTTTCAACTTTGACACCACTTACTATAATTTAGATTCCTCTGGGAAACCAACTCATGTATAAATGGATTCACACATGCACACACACCACCTGAAAAACAGTCCAGGTGTTTCTTGTATCAAGATTTTGTTATACCATGATTTAAACCTCCCAGGTAAAGCCATTTTCACTCATCAGATTCCATTTGGCAGTGTATTCCAAATACCACACCACTTCTGCTTTTTCTGATCTGAAAAGTAACATTGTCATTCATTGACAAGATGTGTCATTGGTTTAAAATTTGTGAGACAAGAGTTAACCTTCATTTCAGGAAAGTGTGTTAAACAGAGTACAAATGCTTTCTTCTGCTGCCCATCTCAAATCATCCCAAAGCACACAGTGGACCATTGTTAGTGTGAGAAGTCAAGATTCCTTTGGACAACTCCCTTCTCACCTTGGGAACAAAAAGTGATGACTTACATGACAAGAGAAGACTTATGGTCCTTGAAATAAATGATGAGATATGCCCTTTGGACTAATCTTTCTTCAGGAGGACACTAAGTTAAACCACATGTAGTGTTTTGTCTGACAGTTATAAAGTAATACTTTGTAATCATTATCAACTGATGCAACTAAAAATAAATCCACCCTGTTCAGTTCTTTGGGTGGTCATCATTACGTTTTCACCTAGGCTATAAGCAAAAATCACAAATTCAAGTTCTCTAGGTGACCAGTTCTCACATTTCAAATAAAATTTGATATACAATAACCTTAAAGTGATTACCTTAACATATATATATAAAGTGTGGAAGAATGCCCTTGGTTTCCTTCATCCATGTGTGATATAATTTTGCTTTCTTGCTTTCTTGCATTTTCATGTTTTCATGTTGTTTTACCCTCCCATTGGAAACAATGGGACTTTAAAAAGTAATGGAGATATTTGTAATAGCAATTCCTGCCCCCAACTGAAGTCAATTAAAACTTCATTATTTTAACACACTAGAACATGTCAAATCCTGTTGGAAAACTCCATGTGGTATGATAAGATGGAAGCATGATTATCATGCTGAATTAATAGTTTAAACAAATATTATTTGTCGACAAATAAAAAAAATACAAAAGACATGAAGTTTAATCTTAAGTAATAATGCAAGTAATGATGTAAAGTTGTTTGAGACACCCATATGGGCTATGAAAGAGCCGAGGAAAATATTACTGCAAAATGTGACAAGCAGCAGCTAAATGACTTTGCAGTACCTACTATTCCAAGGTTCTGTGCCAGAAAATAAAGGAAACAGGTAATTTAATACAAAGAACAAATCTGGGGATAAACCAACCATAACACAATTTATTTCTATAGTAGCATTCACATTGTGAGATCAGGAAAGGGGTTTAAAAGGTATTGTAAAGAAGTCAGCCAACCTCTACGAGGCACCCAGCATAGCAGACAACTCTGATACTTAATATATTTTTCCCAAACAAAAACTTCTCTTAAGGATATAAAATGGGTTTGCCTTCCTCATCTGTTTAGGAAAAGTATTATTGTGTTTCCTCAAAACCAATAATTTGGTCATGATGTCAAGAAAGCTTGAGGAAACACAAGCATTTTCAAGTGAAATGAGGTAGAATAGTGTAGGAAGGAGGGGGGGGGAGAAGAGGTGGCTTGCTTCTAATGTTTCAAGGACCAATGAAGCTCTATGGCAGAGCACATGATTTGCAGGTTCATTTCCTGGCATCTCCTGTTTAAAGTTCTCAAATAGCATGGCTCTAAAAGACCTCTGTCCAAGACTCTGGAAAACTGCTCTCTGTCATTGTTGACGGTAGTGGGCTATACTTACTATTAGTTTTATTCAAACTAAGATACTCCTTTTCATCCTAGTGTGGCATGGATGGAAGGAACAAATTTAAAAGTACCAACAGCAGGGCAATATTTGCAATAGATATTTCTTACTAAGTCCCAAAGCGTAAAATGTTTTGTGCCTGGATATTATCTACAGGTGGATGCTTGTGGAATCCCAACAGACATATACCAACCGAATATACCAACCACAGCAAAGAAAAGCAGTGCCCCTACACCACTTCTAGGGCTTATCTTTCAGGAATGAACAAAGTCACGCTAATATTGTGCCCTCAATTCACATTCATTCAAGGCAGTCCAAAGTGACACCATGACTGACAGAGGGGCCAGAAAATCAACCTATCCATATGATGTCAGGCATGGGAAAATTCAAGCTATGGCTAAGATCAGAGATAAGCTTCTGCTTGCTCTTTAAAAGGCAGCAGATGGATTATTTCCAATCCTAGTGATTTGAAATAACGCGTCATCTGAAAGATGGGGTGAGGGCAGAGAAAGAGAGAGGAAGGATGAGGAAATGCTGCAGTTCAGTGGTTCAGCATACATTCATAGGCAGAAGTTCCAAGGTTCAATCCCTGGTATTTCCAGACTGGGCTGGGAAAGACTTCTGTCTGGTCAGGAGAGCTGCTGCCAATGTCACTCGTAGTTAATCAGATGGATCGATGGTCTGATTCAGTTTAAGGTAGCTTCCTATGTTTGCTCTGCCTTTCCTATATGGCATCCTGAGTCATAACCAACTAGATATCTGGTTAGTACTCTATGAATTGCCCCATTCTTGTGGAAGACTCCTTTCCTACCAATCTGCAGCAACCTCTGCTCCCTATAGACATTAATTATAAGGTAAATGGTGGGAAACAAAAGGATAAGAGGTTACTGCTCAAGAGCTGGCAGTACCAAGTAACTGGGTATGAAAAGGAGGACAGATTGTAAATTCTAATGTGAAGTGCACAGCCTCAGATGCTACAGGAAGTCAGTATACCTCCAGTATACCTTACATCAGTTTTCAAAGCTTGCCTACTCCTACACCAACAGATGATGGTCTACAAAAGATAGCATTTGCCTATTTTGTATCTATTGAGTTCATTAATATATTAATCGTATTCTTCAGTGTGAGTGGCATTTATTCCTAGTCTTTTTGACAGAGTTTGCCCCACCAAAAGAACTCAGGCACATTTGTGAAATATTCAGTAACCTTCACATGGTAAACAAAGTATGTATTCTTTTTTAAAAATATATTTTTATTAGTTTTTATATATATTTTCCAAACATAACATAATATCTCCTCTCATCTTATACAACATTTTGGCTATAAGCCTAGGACTTCCATCAACCACATCTAATGATTTTCAACCTTCATCACTTAGCCTTGCATTTCATTATTTTCACTATTACTTTTAATAGTCTATAACTTAAAATCCATTCTCATAAATTTCCCCTGCAATATTTCATATACCGTATTTTTTGCTCTATAAGACTCACTTTTTCCCTCCTAAAAAATAAGGGGAAATGTGTGTGCGTCTTATGGAGCAAATACAGGCTGCGCAGATATCCCAGAAGCCAGAACTGCAAGAGGGATCGCTGCTTTCACTTCACAGCGATCCCTCTTGCTGTTCTGGCTTCTGAGATTCAGAATATTTTTTTTCTTGTTTTCCTCCTCCAAAAACTAGGTGTGTCTTGTGGTCTGGTGCATCTTATAGAGCGAAAAATACAGTATTTCTCCTTACAAAACTTCTTGTAATCCTACAAGCGTAGTCAATTGATTACAATTGTTTTTCAAATAGTTCGCATATTTACTCCAATCTTTCAAGAATTTCTGGTTCCGCCAGTTTCGAATTCTCACTGTCATCTTATCCAGTTCTTCCTGCTTCCATTTCTGTGCCAATAATACTCTTGCTGCTGTTTTCGCATATAAAAACAATTTATCTTGTCTAACAAAGGATGTATTCATATCAGAGATGTATCAGAACATCATATGCAGAAGGTGCCTGGATATATGCCATATTGATTATGAGATAGGATTTATTACCTTGGTGGTGGTGGGGAGAACATAAAAGTAAGGTGTTGTCAGTCAGATGGATGGGTTTAATCCCATTGGTACCTGATTAGCACCGTGAACATGTGCTCCGAAAATGAAACACTTGCAAGCCGCAACAGGTGAGCCCTTGATTTTTATCTCTGTAATTTCTATCAGATTTTCATAAAAGGTGACAAAGGTGGTATTTGGGTCAGATTGCTTTCCTAACACAGTTTAGGGTGTTTACTTGTCTCCATGAATCATTCTAGAAGAAGAAAGCAAGCTTTACAGCTTAAATTCATGGGTCTAAAAATGCAATCCTATGCGCATACAGTACAGGGCAAGCTTCACTGATCAAAATGAGACTTCATGCCTATGGCTGCCCTATAAAAGCTGTTAAAAAGAAACTTGGAAAGGTCTTTTATGCTTGAACTTTATGAAAACTTTGTCAGCCTGCTTTGGGTTTTATTTTCTTTGTACAGAAAAAATTGAAGAGTTACTTTGACTATTAGTTTGTCCATAAATATATATAGTAGCTTCCAGAGGACCTATTTATTGAATATTCATCTTGATTTGTTTGCAGAAAGTTTGTGGAACGTTAGGTGGCATTGGCTATTTATTAAACATTCATTCTCATTTGGTCACAGTGAGGTTATGCAACAGTGCATCAAACAATTATTATTCCACACTTTCTTTGCACTTTCCTGTCATGTTCCTAATTTAAAAAGTCCAATTTTGGAGAGAAGCAAGTTTGCTGAGCAAGAATGACAAATCATTTTTAACTGTGCAACTTGATTCTCCAGTATGTGATTGAATCACACCCCAAAATAGTGACAGCCTAGAAATACCCTCTGTGTGAGAGAGGAAGCGGGGCGGGCTTTAATCAATGGGCAATCTAAAAATGAAAAATGAATGAATATTAGTTATCTAGAAACCAGTGCTGTGCTGAGATCAATCCTCTGATTTCTTCCTCTGCAAAGCAGGCTTCCATTTTTCTGTTCACTTTCAGGCCACTTAAGAATTTATTTAACATATTGGTGGGTGTGGGGGTTTGAGCTTACCTTAACATTGCAAGCTACCCAAGGGTGATATTTGTGTTTTTCTTTACATTAAACACTTATCCAGCACTCTGCAGCCTCCTCGGCTCCTTGTGCTCTCTAATCTGAAAAGGCCCTATGGGAAAATTTACCTCATAATGTCCTCTGGGCTTTAACTGAACCATGGGCACCCCAGAGGTCTGAATTGCACATACCACTGATTAGATCAGGTATCCCCCCAAACTTGGCCCTCCAGATGTTTTGGGACTACAATTCCCATCACCCCTGACCACTGGTCCTGTTAGCTAGGGATGATGGGAGTTGTAGCCCCAAAACATCTGGAGGGCCGAGTTTGGGGGTGCCTGGATTAGATGATGTGTTGCTGTTTTACTGAGGAGATCATTTGCAAAATGAAAGGTAGAGTATTCATGCTTGTGCTACAAGAATTATTGCACAAAGGCAAGGAAAGTGGTGCATCAAATGTATTGGACAGAGTGTCAAAGTTTTCTTGCTTTCCCAAATGACTAAGAAAGTGCCTAAACCTTAGTATACATAATCAGCTTAGAATGTGCTAGATAAATAATACAGAGCTTTAATGAAATGACACTTCTGTAGCAGCTGCACTTTCAACACAATATAATTACTTCAAGAGCATAAGAGAATCTACTACTAATTTTCTCCATCTGTTTCAACCTACTTTTGCATACTGGTTTTGTCATTAAAACCCATATTTCCCACTATTTACTTGGTGAAACTAACAAACTTTTATAAGCAGACCAGAAAATTAGCCAATGAAAACAAGGCAATTTCTGAACACACATTTTTTGTTAAAATTTAACACAACAAACAAAAAATAAGGAAATGCAGGTGCAGGTTTCATTAACTGCAAAGTGTCTCTCCAATTCCCAAACAATGCATGGAAATAGTTATTTACTCTTATTGATTTACAATCTTGAAAAATAGGGTTTTTGGCGGGGGGGGGTTAATAATAAATAATTGCACCTGTTGTAGCTACAATATTAGTGCCAGAGATGAATGTTTTATCAGGTCAGCATAGAAAATAAAATTTATCAGAAGATCTAACGTGGTGTGGGAACTAAGGTAGGACAGGGCCATGATGCATCTGGTGCCAATTCCTGAAAATAGTCCATATTCTTTTTTTAAAAAAATAAATATTTGCTTTACTGTTCCATACTTTATATATCCTACGCTGGGCTTGGTAAATTTGCTATCTGAGATCAAATTTTGTATATATGTAGATATATAATACCGGAATACAGTATTTTGAGAAGAAACACCATTATGTAAAAGCTCATTTTACTTGCACTGAATTATATGACAGTGCACTGTTCTGGATTTGTCTTTACAGTGGTACCTCGGGTTAAGTACTTAATTCATTCCGTAGGTCTGTTCTTAACCTGAAACTGTTCTTAACCTGAAGCACCACTTTAGCTATTGGGGCCTCCTGCTGCTGCCACACTGCCGGAGCACAATTTCTGTTATCCTGAAGCAAAGTTCTTAACCCGATGTACTATTTCTGGGTTAGCGGAGTCTGTAACTTGAAGCATATGTAACCTGAAGTGTATGTAACCCGAGGTACCACTGTATTACATCATTGCTTTCATTTGGAAATGCGAGGATATCTAGGTAAGGTTTCACAGCATGGCCAAACATTACTCAGACTACCACACTGTATGCCACTTACAAGGCTAGAAAGGGAATGTCTTGCTCAAGACATTCGGAGATGAATCTGCGTATAGGGGGAGGTTCAAAAGGTATCCACATGATGCTCAGAGAATAATCTGCACCTAAACACGGGCAAGAAAAAGGAGATGGTGCTGTACTTTTGGAGGAAGAGAGGAGAGCTAGCCCCGTTGTATATGGGGGGGGGGCCTGTGTGGAGAGAGTCTCTTCCTTTAAATTCGTAGGAATCCATCTTAGTGAAGACCTTACTTGGAAGGTCAATACAGCCCAGGTGGTTAGGAAGGCCCAACAGAGACTTCATTTCCTTAGGGTCTTGCGAAAGAACAATGTTAGACAGCAACTGATTATTTCCTTCTATCGGTCCACGATAGAAAGTGTTCTCTCATACTGTATTACAGTGTGGTATGCTGGTTTGACAGTCATGGACAGAAAGTCCCTACAGAGGGTGGTGATTATTTGTGTCTGTCTTTCTGTGCCTGGACTGACATTTATAGGAATGACGCGTGGGAGAACTGAGGCAAATACTAGTGACAAATGATGAAGCTCTAGGCCACGGGTGTCAAACACAAGGCCCGCGGGCCGAATCCGGCCCGCCAGACCTCGTCATGTGGCCCGTGTAGCTGCCAGCCCGCTTCCCCCTGCAAGGCGGCGCGCTGCGAGGCTGGGGGGCTGGAAGGCGGACGGTGGAGAAAGCGAAAGCGCTCCCTTCCCGCGCCGTTACTCGGCCGGCCTGAGAGAAAATTTCTGAGGAGGCGGCGGCAGCCTTCATCCAGGGTCGGGGGGGCCATAGCGGGACTTTGCCCACCCGGCGGCCTGGAGCATCTGGAGCTGGGGCGGCTGCGGGACCCGCCGGGCAGCAGCGGCGGTGGCGGAGTCGTCGCCGCTGCTTCCTCTCCTTCTCCTCCTCCTCCTCCTCCTTCATCTTGCTCGCCGTTGCCGCCGCACTCGTCTTGCTCGAGGCAGGCCTGGAGCCGGGACAACCCGGGCTTCGAGCCCGAGGAGGAGGCGGGCGAAGCGGCCAGGGCGGCTGGCGGGAGCGTGGCAGTGGGGGCCGTGCTGCAGATGGGCGTGGTGGAGTGGGGCCGAGGAGGGGTGCCTTCGCCCTTGGAGCCCGACGCCCGGGAGGGCCCGCCGAGAGCGGGAGGCAGCGGAGGTGCAGGCGGCGCGGTGAAAAGGAGGAAGGTGGGGGGGAGGCAGGCCAGCGGCCTTGCTCCGCCGGAGGTGCCCCGACGCCGACGCCGCGTTTCCCTCACGAGGAGACGGGCAAGGAGGTTGCTGAGCAGCCACCGCCGCCTCGCCTCGGCCAAAGGGATGGCGCGCCGCCTGCGAGGTGAGTCGCCGCCCGGCCGGGCCCTTCTGTCGCCCTTCCCGGCTCGCATCTCTCCTGTTTCACCTTATTACTTTTATGTTACTCGCGAGTCTTCTGCTCTGAAGACAGATACAAATAATCCGTTCAGCTCCTCTGCAATCTCCTTTCCCACTTTTAGCACACCTTTGATTCCCTTGTTGGCCAAAGGCTCTACCACAGACATGTCCAAAGTACATTTTGGGGGCCTAATCCGGCCCCTTCGGCAGTTTATGGGGTAAAATCCTCAAAAAAACCCTCAACAACTTCAACCCTAAAAAAAAAAAAGCTCAACAATTTCAATCCTAAAAAAAGCGCAACAACTTTGGTTGGCCCTCACGGCCCTTCACTTCATCAAATCTGGCCCTCCGTGAAAAAAGGTTGGGCACCCCTGCTCTAGGCCTTATTGACAAATTTAAAATTAACAAATCACTGGATCCAGATGGAATCTACCAAAGAATTCTCAAAGAACTCAAATGTGAAATTGCCACTGTGGTCCAATTCAACAGTGTTCTTCTAAAGCATTCTGCAGTTTTGTGTTATCTGATGCAGGGCTGGATTTAGGTTTGATGAGGCCCTAAGCTACTGAAGGTAATGGGGCCCTTTATATGTCCAGCTGTCCTTTGTCAACAACAAATGGTCGCTGTTTTTTGTGTTGAATATATGCTATATGGTAATTTATGGACCTAATAGGTATCTAAAGCCATTTGCACAAGACAAAATATGTATTTTATCAAAGTAATTGTTCAACTGAAATACAATTTAGAAGAAGTATATTAATAGTGAAATTTGGAGGGGAGCAAGAGAGTGGGGCCCTAAGCGATAGCATGTTTCGCTTATACGTAAATCTGGCACTGATCTGATGCTATCCGTTAGCAACCTATGCCAGTCAAGTTATGCTGGCTGCTAAACATGCAGCACTGGAACCAAGTGAGAAAAAGATTATGTTTCCACTTGAGCATACAATTTGGGATTTTAGTATTTAGTAACACATTTAAAATATAATTCTAACCACATTGGTCTGCAAAAGAAAGAAAGAAAGAAAGAAAGAAAGAAAGAAAGAAAGAAAGATTCAGAACTTATTTTGGTACCTTAAAGCCTGTGCTATCTGTGCTATCTATATTTAAGCTCTGTTTATCATTGACTATAATTTTTACATCTCATTGCCATTCAACTCCCACCTTATAATTTTATTCTTAGTATACCAGCAAACTAAGATTTAACTTTGTGCATCTGATGAAGTAGTTGTCAGTTTTTAAGGTGCCACACAATAGTGTTTGATAGTCCCCTCCTACGGAATATAATCTTTACAAAAAGTGTGCTCATTATGACCAAATAATGAAATAAATTATAAACAAGGAACCTCACCCCCAATAAAGCTAATGTAAGTTTTGAAGTAAGGTAATATAAGCTGCATGTCAGATCAGCCAATTTTTTAAGAGGAAGGGAAAGAGAGCCAGTTTTGCTGTTGAGAACTCACAAGAAAACTCACGTGAAACTTCCCCTTTCTGCTTTCCCCATATTTTTTAAGTCCAACAATTAAAATGTGTCTCATTCATCAAGTAGCTGAAGAAGTTTTTGGCAGCATCATCACTGTCTTAACACTATCGTTTGAATTACATCTACGTTTACAACATATGAGCTCAAAAACCCCTTAGATTTAGTTTTCCCATGTTACAAGAGAGCTATAACTTGTGTTCTCCTGCAGCAGAACATATCAGGTTTCAGCCAGGGAGAATTTTGCTTCAATGAATTGTGGAAAGTAATTTTATTTCAAAATGTCCCATTCTTACTGGGGTTTAAGCTGAAGACATCACGTAGCAACCTAAGTCACATTTTCTATAATTTTTTTAAATCACCAAATGACATTTTTATGCCAAATATGTTTCTACTGAAACGAAATTGATTGTACTCAGTTGGAGGCTTTTCTGACCACCCTGGCTATTTCCAAAGCACAGCCAGTGAGCCATGTGGAATCCAACTCCCAAGTATGCCAACATGCCTAGGGTATGCCAGAGCTTTGCTGCCTATGCTTAGGGCTATTAGAACAAATGAGCACTCTTGTGGATTGCGCCTTTGATCTTTTCACATTTTCACATTCCACTGGAAGTACACAGCTAGCAAATTCTGGCTTTGGAATTTATCCTGAACAATCCCCAGTCCCTCTTGCTTTTTATCTCCACCCTGGAACAAATCTACCAGCACAAGCCAGAGTTTAAAAACACTTCAGAGTGCCCTATTTACTTTGGCAACTAGATCACATTCATCAAGTTTTGGAACTTGCTAAAACAAAACAAAAAAAAAGCTACATGCATGGCTGAAATTTCTTTTCTTCACTGCAATCAATTAGGACATCAATACACCTGAATAACTGGCAAAGGAAAACAACTAACAGACAACTTAAGGAGTCCACACCAGGTACAGTCTTTCTAGGTTAACCTTTCCAGACAAAGTTTATATTGTTCAAGCAATGTTCAGTTGTCACCTAGCTGCTGCAAAAACGCATTCTGCTCAGGAGGGGCAGGCCATGCTGCACTGTTGCTGTTTACCAGAATGGTGGTAAGGCTGGGGCCAACCCAGTGCTGATGCTGATGGTATGTCCATGCCCCATCACCTCTGGAAATGTGGACTCACTTGGTCCTGCAAAGTTGCCCAGGGCAGTGGTTTTCAACCAGTGTGCCGTGGCACCCTGGGGTGCCTTGAATGATGGTCAGGGGTGCTGCAGGCAACACTGGCCTCTTTCTCTCTGTCCTCCCCCTAGTCCTTGGATGCCCTGTTGTGTCTCTGCCTCCCAAAGGCTTTCACAGCTGTATGTTGTAGCAGCCCTTGCTACAAGCTCCCCAGGCAAATGGTGCCTCTGGGGCTGGGCAGGAGAAGCTTCCCAGGCCCCTGTGTGGTAGTGTGAGGAGGCATCTCTCTTTTGGATGGGGTGGGGGGCAGCTCAGAGACCAGGAGCAGCAGCAGTAGCTGCCCAGAAGACTCCAAAGGAGAGAAGGCTGAGGGAACACTCCACAAGGGAGGGTGAGAGGCTGCCAGTTCTGCAGGCGAGGGGTGACATAAGTGGGCTCCTGAGCCCCACAGGATGTAATAATAATAATAATAATAATAATTTATTATTTGTACCCCGCCCATCTGGCTGGGCTTCCCCAGCCACTCTGGGCGGCTTCCACGAAAACCAAAAAACCACTAAAATAGCATACATTAAAAACTTCCCTGAACAGGGCTGCCTTAAGATGTCTTCTGAATGTCAGGTAGTTGTTTATCGTTTTGACATCTGATGGGAGGGCGTTCCACAGGGCGGGCGCCACTACCGAAAAGGCCCTCTGCCTGGTTCCCTGTAGCTTTGCTTCTCGCAATGAGGGAACCGCCAGAAGGCCCTCGGCGCTGGACCTCAGCGCCCGGGCAGAACGATGGGGGTGGAGACGCTCCTTCAGGTATACTGGGCCGAGGCCGTTTAGGGCTTTAAAGGTCAACACCAGCACTTTGAATTGTGCTCGGAAACGTACTGGGAGCCAATGTAGGTCTTTCAAGACCGGTGTTATGTGGTCTCGGCGGCCGCCCCCAGTCACCAGTCTAGCTGCCGTATTCTGGATTAGCTGTAGTTTCCGAGTCACCTTCAAAGGTAGCCCCACGTAGAGCGCATTGCAGTAGTCCAAGCGGGAGATAACTAGAGCATGCACCACTCTGGCGAGACAGTCCGCGGGCAGGTAGGGTCTCAGCCTGCGTACCAGGTGGAGTTGGTAGACAGCTGCCCTGGATACAGAATTGACCTGCGCCTCCATGGACAGCTGTGAGTCCAAAATGACTCCCAGGTTACGCACCTGGTCCTTCAGGGGCACAGTTACCCCATTCAGGACCAGGGAGTCCTCCACACCAGCCCGCCCCCTGTCCCCCAAGAACAGTACTTCTGTCTTGTCAGGATTCAACTTCAATCCATTAGCCACCACCCATCCTCCAACCGCCTCCAGGCACTCACACAGGACCTTCACCGCCTTCACTGGTTCTGATTTGAAAGAGAGGTAGAGCTGGGTATCATCTGCATATTGATGGACACCCAGTCCAAACCCCCTGATGATCTCTCCCAGCGGCTTCATATAGATGTTAAAAAGCATGGGGGAGAGGACGGAACCCTGAGGCACCCCACAAGTGAGGGCCCAAGGGTCTGAACACTCATCCCCCACCACCACTTTCTGAACACGGCCCAGGAGGAAGGAGCGAAACCACTGTATAACAGTGCCCCCAGCTCCCAACCCCTCTAGACGGTCCAGAAGGATGTTATGGTCGATTGTATCAAAGGCCGCTGAGAGATCCAGCAGAACTAGGAAACAACTCTCACCTTTGTCCCTAGCTCGCCGGAGATCATCAACCAGTGCGACCAAGGCAGTTTCAGTCCCATGATGAGGCCTGAACCCCGATTGGAAGGGATCCAAATGGTCCGCATCCTCCAGGCGTGCCTGGAGTTGTTCAGCAACCACACGCTCAATCACCTTGCCCAAGAATGGAAGATTTGAGACTGGGCGATAGTTGGCGATACTGGCCGGGTCTAAAGATGGTTTTTTAAGAAGCGGTTTAATGACCGCCTCTTTCAGCGGATCTGGGAATGTTCCCTCACAGAGGGAAGCATTCACCACCCCGCAGAGCCCATCGCCCAGCCCTTCCCGGCTTGCTTTTATTAGCCAGGATGGGCAAGGATCAAGGAGACAGGTGGTTGGTTTCACGCGTCCAAGCAGCCTGTCCACATCCTCGGGGGTAACGGATTGAAATTGATTCCATACAACTTGACCAGACAGAGCTCCAGCACTCTCCCGCCCCAGCCCTGCTCCCACGGTGGTGTCTAGCTCCTTCCGAATATGAGTGATTTTATCTGCAAAAAACTTTGCAAAATCGTTGCAGGAGATCTTGGGGTCTTTACAAGGCCCCGGTGGTAAAGGTGGTTCCGTTAAATTGCGGACCACCTGAAAGAGTCTCCTGCTACTATTTTCTGCAGATGCAATAGAGGCGGTGAAGAAAGTCTTCTTCGCCGTCGCTATCGCCACTTGGTAGGCTCGACGTTGAGCTCTAACCTGTGTCCGGTCAGATTCGGAGTGAGTTTTCTGCCACCGACGCTCTAGCCGTCTCAGCGATTGTTTCATCGCCCTCAGCTCCGAAGAAAACCACGGGGCTGTCCGGGCTCCATGCAATCGGAGAGGGCGCTTCGGAGCCAGACAGTCGATAGCCCTGGTTAACTCCGCATTCCAGCGGGCCACCAGGGAATCAGCTGAAAGGCCATCAACATGGGATAAAGCATCCCCTACCACTCTCTGGAAACCATTTGGATCCATTAAGTGGCGGGGGCGGACCATCCGAATTGGTCCCACCTCCCTGCAGAGGGGAAGGGTCGCGGAGAAGTCCAGTCGCACCAGGAAGTGATCTGACCATGGCACTTCTTTGGTTTCACTTTTACTTAGTGTCAGATCACCCACGTCACCAGAGGTGAATACCAGGTCTAAGGCATGTCCATAACTATGAGTTGGGCCCAACTTATTCAGGGACAGCCCCATGGAGGCCATGCTTTCCACGAAGTCTCAAGCGGCCCCTTGTAAGGTCGTGTCAGCATGGATGTTATAATCCCCTAGGACAACCAAACTAGGTGTCTCCAGGAGAACATCCGCCACGACCTGAAGCAGCTCGGACAGGGAATCCTTGGTGCAGCGGGGAGGTCGGTACACCAAAAGGAATCCTGTACTGCCCCTATTGCCCAACTTCCAGAACATGCACTCAGAAAGCTGGGTCTTCCCAGTAGGACGCCTGATGCAAACTAATGACTTCCTAAAAATCACTGCAACCCCCCCTCCCCGCCCACATGACCTGGGTTGCTGTGCGTAAGAGAAACCTGGTGGGCAAGCGGCAGTTGGTCAAAGGAGCTGTGGACCAAAAAAAGGTTGAAAACTTTTGCCCTAGTAGCTCAAACGACACAGCCTCATGAATCTTCACACTCCTCACAACCATGTGAAAAGTGTTAGGTGTCCAGGATCTGGACAAAGAAAAAACAGGAAAACTGGTAATGTTCAGTGGTAAATGGCAATGAAACTGAAACAGCAGAGATAGTTTCAGCACTATTTTTCATACTTTTAAAAGAGGTTGCATACTTCCCAATATCACTATTCAAATGCGTAAATACACATCAATTACTTTAAAATATGCAAAGAAATGTCAAACCACTGTCAAGTCAGCTTGCTCCCCTCCAAAGCATTGCATCACCATTTGGTGAACCTGTTTCCAGTTTTGTAAATGTATTTTTTCCCTGAAGGTTATAAAGGCCTCTGCAACACGGGTTGCAAATCCTTCTAAGCAAGAAACAAAACACAACAAGGCCAAAACAATGATAGGTGGTGGTGAAATGCCATGCCACCGATGACCACTCACAGCTAGCATAGAACCTAAGTAACATCGTTTGAAAATGTTTAGATTTTTAAACACATCACAGAAAAATGTGCTGACAGGTTATGGTGCCCTCTGCTGGTGCTCACAAGGCATTCTGACAGTCTTGTGCTTGGCACACTAAATTCAGCACTTACTGCATTAAATGAGTATTTCGTTTTAGCCACTTTCTGTAGGGTTGTTCACATTCATAGGCTGCAGGAAAACGGAACAAATGTAGACAACTGTAATTCATGTAGCCGTTGGAATATAGGTTTCACAAGCAAGAGGAGAAAATGGCAAAATGAAAATTCACAATAAAATACCAGAAAGGAATGGATAGGGTTCGGAATAAAACAGTGCAAAGTGGAATGCTTAGTTTCAAAGTGGCATGAACCTGGGAAGTCACATCAGAGAAATCTTTTAGTTGATATGCTGCAATATATAGACTCAGTTTACACACACCTGAGACAAGATTGACTAAAGCCAAACCAGCTACGAACAAAAAACAAAAGAGCTACTCCAGGCAATGTCACATCTGTGATACGACTGCTATGGTTTCAGGCAGTATTGAGCCCTACAGGCTTCTAAGGAAGAGCTACTCTGGTTCCAAAAAACCCACTTAGGATTAGGTTCATAGTAGTTGAGGACTCCACTTGCACAAGGGGCTTCTGTACCCAGCCTCCCAACTACAGCTCCTCACCCCCCACTCTGAGAGATTGGGGGACCTGAAGGAAAAGCTCCTTACGTAGCCCAAGAGATGCAGCTAGAAGTCAGTTCCCCCTATATGCCTGCAAAAGGGTGTTCCATTCATGGAGTGGGGTGCTTAAGTCTTTTGAATGTACATACAAACAATAAACTAATATCAAGGTATCTCAAAGGTGCAAGTGGACATGAAGGGATATAAATGAATATACCGTATGTCATTACATCTTGGACATTGCTATGGCAGTCCTACATAAAGAACAGCTTAGGGTGTGCTGTATATGTTGCACCAAAGCACAGGCCCATTGCTTTAGCATGTCCTAACAATCTCTCTAGCGTACAACATCATTTCTTACCTTAAGTGTGATCTTCCATAAGCTTATCTCCTAATGTTATGGAAAATATTGAATTGGTTTTGCATTGTTCAGCACATCTGCTACAAAGTGTCCCTCATGGCCATTCTTTTCTGAGTCAAATTCACATTTATATCCAGATTTCCTTCTGTAATATTTCTTTCAGTGCAGCTATTCTAACGTATTGT
Source organism: Podarcis bocagei (assembly GCF_964188305.1). Lineage (NCBI taxonomy): Eukaryota > Metazoa > Chordata > Lepidosauria > Squamata > Lacertidae > Podarcis > Podarcis bocagei. Next base: position 84,068,719 of record NC_138126.1, on the reverse strand, counting down.
CTTTGGTATCTATGGAGACTGGCAGAAACTAAGGTCCAGGCATCCAAGTGTACTGTCATTCAAGTGTAAAACGATATTTTCTACCACCCACACTGCTAAATTAAGGACCCAGTACAAATTAAAGTTAATAAATCTTTGGAAAAACAAACCTGACCTTGTGAAATATTAACTAATGTTTTCATAATTATTCCAATTATGGAAGTTTCTAATAAGTTGGTGATGACGGCATAGAGTGCAGGATATAATAGAAATACAATCCTATTATTTAGTGATACATATACTGCATTGTCTGCTTCCCCAAAATCTGATGAACAATTGTGGTAGTAGAATTCTATTCACCTATGGCTTGGATTTGACTACAAGTGACTATGTCAAAGAAACTTTAGCAGGATAGCTTCCAAATTAAACAGAGCTGTGTCACATTCAGGCAACCAGAATCGCCCATTTTCTAGAGTCAATTTTCATATTCCTATCTCTTAGGAGGGCAAGATTAATGGTCTCTTAGGATAACACAACAAGCCGCCATGCACTCTTAGGATTGACAGTTCCTTCTGGTATCTGCGGCTTTTCTCTGAACATAATGCTGCAGGAGAACAGGTACTGTCAAAGCAAAATATTGCTGTTTGCAATGCTGTTGCCACTAAAGGTGCATGGTGGATGTGCAGCAGGAGCACCAGGGACCTCTCCTGACAAGCAGCATCCATTTCCTGGGACTGCAAAACAATGTTAAGGATAAGCTGGTGAATGATGGAAGCCAGCAACTGCTGACTATATTATCTGCCACAGCTGGAGGCTAAAAAAATACACAGAGAAGGCCTTGAATATATGAGGTACCTTGCTGAGTAAGTGATAAGTGCTATTCCTGTGATGGGATGGGGTGGACATGTACATTATTTTTACAGTTTGCTCATTTGTATTTTATCAATATGCTATGAACACATTGATAACAAATAACACAAAGCCACTGCTTCAAATACTAACTTAGCTGCCCTTTTAGTTTTCTATTCTCAGTGTCCCTTCTAAGTGTCACATCCTTCCCAAGTGTCTTTGAATGTTCAGTATAGCGTATTGTTCTGTACTTATATGGCTTAATCATTATTTCATATTTTGTTTTTCCATAAATCAGAAATAGAGTCTAGGCAATAAGAATATCCAAAAGTTCATTTGGCCATTCCCATGGCATGGCTTAACTGGTGAGTAATATTCTCCAGATTGGTCATATCCCATATTGTTGGACCATAAGGTGATCCTTCGAAACTTGAGCCAAGTCCAGCATGACTACATGCAAAACCTGAATTGTAAGGTCATAATTGAGGATAATCTTAACTATATTCAATACTGAGGAGCACCAAAAGTAGATTTATTTATTTCATTAAAAATATACATCGTTTGATGGTGAAAAAAACTTCAAAATTGTTTACAAAAAGATAAAATAATAAAATTGAGAAAAATTAACAACCCTACTTTAAAACATACAAAAGTTAAAATACTAAAATGTATTAAAATTACCTCAACTATTTAAGCATTTGAGTAGCAAATGCTCGTTTTATATAAAGTAGACTTGATAATTTGGGATAAGTGGTTTGTGATACTTTTTATTGCCAAGTATTTTGGATTTTTTCATTGTCTTGTAATAAGGTAGGTGTAAGATATCTATAGTTTGTTAATATAATATGTTTCCATGAAAACTGTTCAGTTTTGATGTAGATAACATAATACCACAGCAGATAATAGTACTATATTTTCATTATTTTACAAAAAATCTTTAGCTGAAATCTCACCTTGGTTGAAATGATTATCACCTGTTACCAGACACTGTAATCTGCTGTTCTACAGAGGTACCTATAGAGGTATTGGATAGTCCTGTTTAGCTGACCAGTGGCCAGCGAGCTCACAGGTTCAATTCACATTGGCTGCAACAGGATAGGAATGTTGTCCTCCCAGATAGATCCTGGATCATGTATATCTATGAAGTTGGCCCTGTCTAGCAGCCTATAGCCTATAGACCATGTCACAAGATCTTGAGGCTGTAGATCGGCCACATGTATCCACTGCTACCACGAAGGCCTTAAGATTGAGATGGAAAAGCAGTGGCCCTGCAGATGTTGGACTCCAACTCTCCTCCACTGCAGTTAGCATGGTCAGAGAATGATGGGAATTGTCCAGGAACATTTGGAGGACCATAGCTAGTAGGGCAGAAGTAAAAGGCCTGCCAACTATGCTGTAACAGTTATATGGAAGACAGGACCAGGCACATAGGTTTAATTCATATGCATACACCAAGGATCAAATGTGGTGACAGTGATAACAATACAACAAAACAACACCACCACAAACTGGCTTATATAGACTGGATAAATGAACCGTTTAACAAGTAGCATAAGTCCAATCACGGAACGGCAACCCCGTGCTGCCACAGCGGCAAGGGTAGCACACTGGAGAATATGAAAAAGTTTTTCAAAGCTGTTTTTCAAAGCTTGAACTGGATGAGATGTTCTCCAATGGGTCTTGAGTTGGAAACACAAAGCCGTGTACATGGCTCAATCATGGGAAGGCAAATCAAAGTATAACATTTACTGTACATGTAACTTGTTAAGATAGAGTTGTACATTTATCCACTCCATGATAACAGTATCTCCAGGCTTTGTTTTGCATATGGCACCTTAGAATGTTGGTTGTTTGAATGGTTACAAGCCTGTCTCTATTCTAGCTATCATTCTAGTAAATTTGGTTTTATACTTGTGGTGTTGTTGTTTTGTTGTATTAATTCATATGTAACCATTCAAGCTATAGCGATATTTTCTGATATTCTGTCATATACTAATGCACTAACAGACCCACCCCATTCTTCTCTTCCTGATTGCCATCTTATTTACTGTACAGCTCAAAATCAGCAGCATGAGAAACAGTGGGTTGTCCTAGGTGTGTAACAGCATAGAATCATTTCCCTTTGAAGTAGCAGTGCATGATTACACAGTAAGAGCTAGGCCCACTATGCTTTGAGTTGAAGCTCATGTGCTTCTGTAAATCAAGCTTAAATCTTAAATCTTGTAATCCATGCAGAACTCTGCAAGCAAATGGAGGCAAAGAATGCAGGATGGACTGACTGCACGTTTGAGGCATTTTTAGTACCTGCTTTATTGAAGAGCCAGAAACTTATTTCATAAAAGAAAATCTGAAGATGGAGCCTTACACTCATGGTTCTCTGTTTTATTTTGTATTAAAATAAGAACACTTTAAAAAAAATGATCGTGTTTTTACCACACTGTGTTTACATGACAAAATCCTGTTCTGAATTTCTCAGGGTAGATACAAGCAAGCAATCTAATATCAGGTCCTAAACAAGATAAGGAGAAATTTATCTTTATTAAATTATATAGAAGAGGGTCAAAGATTTAAATCCTCTGCCTCTCATTATTAGACTTCAGATGACAGATTCATTCCAGAGCACAGAAGGAAATATATTATCCCAAAACAGGATATGAAGTTTGCTCCCAGTAGACTATTTTCTGTTAAGTAAATTTACCATCTAATCTTTTAACTGTCTCCCCTGCAGTCCTGTCCAAGACTTTTCTATGATCTTTAAATCCACTCTGTACATAGCACTGCCTTCTGGGCCAAACATTACTAGAGCACTGATGGAGGATGAACCTAACTGGAAATCAAGAAGAAGGGGCAGAAGTGGGAGTTGAAGGGCCACAGCTGTAATCTAGCCACTAATGAAGACAATATGCATAGAATTTCCTAAGGGAAATGGACAGACAGAAAGAGTAAGGATGTAGTCAGCCTCGTGTAATGATAGAAGTATTACCAGCCATTATTTTAAAAACAGCTGTGTTGGATTAGATCAACAAACAACATTAATTGAGCAACATTAAAGGAGCCATTAAATTGGCAAAATATGCTTAGTGACATTTTTCATAGGAAGTGTAATTTCAGATAAGAATGAACTATCACATGGCAGTAGCCAACATCAGAGGACAGTCAACATTAGCTCCAAGGTGACATTCCACCCATGGGACCCACTACCATTGCTTTGACTTCAATGATGACCAGTTTAAGGGTATCAAACTGACATGAGGCTTATTTTGAGGAAAGATTGTTTTTTAAAATATCTAGGGCTTCTTTCTGAAGATGATTCAGAAATTGCGATTAGTCCAAAATACAATTGGAATGGTGTTGACTGGTCATTATGATCACATAAAACTTGGGCTTTCTCAACTGCTCTGGCTCCCAGTTCATATCTAGGCTCAAATAAAAAATCTGCTTTTGACATTAACACCTTTCATTGCTAGGAGACTAGGATACCTGAAAGACTGCTTGTCTCTACACACACCTGCCTATAAACAGAATGTCACTGGATGGACATACTATCTGAGGTGCTACAAGGGCCAGTACCCAGTGGTGGCATCCCAACTGTGGAATCCTCTTCCCTCAAGAAGTATCACTTAGCACCTACTCTGATGTAATTTTAGCATCAGGGAAATAATTTGTTTTCATTTTCCCAGACTCCCCCCCCCCCTTGATCTGTGCTTTTACGCTGTTTTGCATTTGTTTTCAGTTTTGCTGACTGCTTTCCTACTGCATTTTTATACAATGTTGTTTGAATGAATTGTTGTTGTTTTTTTGCTTTTTACTTGTTTCATTTGTAATTTTAAATTCTAAGAAGCTGTTGAGGCAAATGGTATAGATCCCTAAATAACTTTTTTTAAAGCAGGAGGATCACTGGAAGGTAGCCTTAAATTATGAAAGTAGTTCTCCAAATACTTTGCACTGATCCAGCACATGGAAGAGTTGCATTTTATAACCAAAATAATCATGTTGATCTGCTATATTATTCAAAGTGATCTAGTCAGAATCCTAAGAGTCAACAGTTTTACCATATTCTACCTTTAAAATAATGTTTCTCTGAGCCTAGAGTCACAGACCAAGATCAGAAGACGTCATGTGATACCTTACATTAAGCTGTATTATCTCACGTATAGCTGCAGGGCCCACAAATACAGTGGGTCTCCAGATCTATCAAGCCTTTTCGCTGATATAAGCAGGGTTGGCTGAATGTTCTGTGCTACTATGGAAGCTGATTGCTGCTGGACTGGAGACATCCTGGGAATCTCAGAGGATTCTGGGACACATTTTCAGTACACAGAGCCAATTTATACCAGAATAAGCAACAGAGCCTGTGACGTACAAGTTGCTTGCTTTGGTATGAGTGGAGCTCTTTGAATTGCACAATCTCAAGTAGCTGTGTAAGCTCCATATATGATCAAGCTGATTCTGTACATAAGCACCTAGCAGCTGAAAACAACTGCCACCCAATATAACCAGTAACTCAATAAAACCAGTAACCATAACCAACTGAGTGAAAATCTACTAGTACATCTTTCAGGGAAATTCCTGTTGACTACAACAGTCCATGAACACAAAAATAGCATGAAGAAGTGCTTCACCTGAGCCCTTAAAAAACCCAAAACACACACACCACAGAACCAATTCTTTAAAGGGGTGAGGTAGCAGTTCATAGACCAGCTCACATCATTTGTTAGGTTACATTTAAAGCTTTGTTTTGCCCTTGGCCTCCTTTTATTTTGTGCTTAACCTCTGCAGTGCCTTCTTAGGATTTTCCTTGTTGAAGTTGCTTTGTACTTTTTAATCTGATACTCTGAAAATTGTAATTGCAATTGGCTTGCTTTTCACCAAGGGAGTGCACTGTGAATATTAAATTTAGGGTAACAATACTCAAGGGTATGTCTCTTGTTTCTTCAGCTGGAACTCTTTTAATGCAAGTGTTTGTAACTTAAGGTTTAAATAGAAACCTCCAATTTCCCTACAATTGAGATTCCACGGGACCTTTTATAGGACATAACTCACAGGTTCAGAAGGGCTGGGCAGGACAGTTTCTTTTTATGGGAGGTCTGTGTGGTCTTGAACAAGATTGTGTTTCTTCTCAGCCATTCTTCATGAACAGCTTAGGTTTTTTGGTACTTTAAAAAAAAGTATGTTTCCCAGTTTGCCTATGCCATATTATCCAAGTTACAAGTAGAACAAACAATGACCTTTCAAACTAGGGATTTGTTTGGACTGAGAAAACAAAAAGGCAACTCTCTCCTAAAATGCCGTTCTTTTAAGTCGACCATGCCCTATCATAGCTATCAACTTACAGATTTGAAAATAAGGGACCAGCAGCCAAAATAAGGGACCTGCAGCCTCACCTGTTCCAGGCATTCCAGTCTTCCTGTCCTCCTGCAGTCTGGTCAAACTCATGCTGGTAGCTTCGAGAACACTGTCCAACCAACTTTGTAACCAGAGGTTCAACTGAATAGAATCTGAATCACATGCACCACAAGGCCTATGCAGCCTCAACTTAAGATGGCTCCCTGGCCTGGCTTTGTACTGCAAAGTTTGCAGCAGCACGTGCAACAAAATGGCATCCAGCATTCAAAAACCCTCTCAGCTTGCATTAACTAGCCACACACAAGGCATGCAGGCTCCACCCCCCAGTCGTTCTTAGACTTCTTATTGGGTGAGCAACACAGCCAAGCAACACAGTTGGAGCTTCCCTCCTCCCTGGCCGGCAGGGAGGGAGGGAGAGGAGCTGCTTCCTTTGAAATTTAAGGGACATCGTTTAAGGGACATTTAAGGGACATCCATCAATAAGGGACAGCAGCGGGACATGGCGCTGGAATAAGGGACTGTCCCTTCAAATAAGGGACACTTGACAGCTATGTGCCCTATACTCATTTGCTACACATTGCAAAATTCTAAGAGTAAGCTATAGAAAACAAATTTCACAGCGTAAACACTGCACAAATTTTCCATCATGTTTTATTGGACTATGTCATACTTCAGATTCACATTCCAAATTCGGCCACTTGGAAACTGTAGCTAAACAGGAGGCAGGAAAGCTTAATCTGACTTAATCTTATATCACATTTTATGAAATTCAAGAAAAAATTCAGTCTTAATCTGACTCTCACACGTATCTTATGAAAGTCAATGAAGATTTCACAAAATTTAGTGGTGGTGGTGAACAAACATGTGAAGGAAGAAGCCATTGGCCCATGCAGACCTATATTGTCCACTATGAAGTTTTGCATGGATATGGTCTAGCAATGAATTATGGCCCTTCTAATGTTCACTCCATTTATCTCTAGCTTTGATCAGTCATACAAACAACATGGAATATATGCACAATCTGCTAAAAATTTAGCATGTGAATTTGACCTTTATATGACCATGCACAAACAGTTTTCACTGACAGTAGTCTCCCTAAACTACATCAGCTAAACTGAGAAAAACCCATAATCACTTCCTTTGCACCCACTTTGAGCTGTGGTCCTGCCTGCCAGCATTACTCCTACTTCTACTAAATCGTTGCCTTGTCTCCTTTTGACTCACCATTGCTCCCTAGATCCTACTGTCACAACCTATTTCTCATTCCTGAGATTTTCAAATAACTAGAATAAGAACAATTAGTTTAATATTTAAGATAACTAGTCAATCTTTGACCTTTAAGAACATATTGAGATTTTTTTCTTTAAGTTATGTTATATAGAAATCAAATGAATAATAATAATAATAATAATAATAATAATAATAATAATAATAACTATAGTAACAATAACAATAACATCAGCATCAGATGCAGCAAGCATCTGAATTCCAGTTGCTGGGGATCATGAGTGAGGGAGTGCTGTTGCACTTGTATTCCTGCTTGTGGACTTCCCATAGGCCACTGTGAGACCAGACTGCTGGACAGGATGTGTCATTGGTCTAATCTAGCAAGGCTCTTATGTAATGTTCTAAACTCAAAAAGCTAAACAAGTTAATGACAACAAATGGTGTGGCTAGCAAAACATAACTCTGCTCTGATGACATGGCTTAAATCCAACTAAAAATGTAAGCTTCACGAGAAAGCTATTATTTATGAAGAGCCTGTTATGCAGAGCATGCTGTACAGATATATCAATGTTATGTTCCTATCCTAAGAAGGGCAACTGGACAACTACACACAATCCACAAAGAATTAATATGTGTGTATCTGACAAACTTATCTAAGGATTTGTTAGAAAAGGAAATCAAATCAGCTACATGCAAACCTCAAGGAACGAAATAAATCTGATTTGTAAACTAAATGTATGAGGAGTATGTTTGCCATCTTATCAGTTATGGGAAATGGATACCAGCTGTTGGATAATGTAGTGGGGGGGGGGTTGTGAAGACTCCATGATGATAAAACACTTTGCACAACACAGAGAAACTAACCACTGCAACTTCCCAATGGAACATATTCCTATTCAGTAACAGGAGGCTGTTTTCTGTTACTTCAGTTCAATGATTATTCACATAAAGATGTGAATACGCTTCGGGTTAGCAATGCGTGTTACTTCCGGGTTTCGTCGCGCGCACATGCGAAGACCGTCAAAATTATGTCACGTGCATGTGCAGAAGCGCCGAAACGTGACCCGCACATGCACAGATGCGCAGACACGGGTTACGTTTGCTTCGGGATGCGAACAGGGCTCCGGAACGGATCCCGTTCGCATCCCGAGGTACCACTGTATTTGTTGAGTCTTCTTTTGAAGCAGGTGGAGGCTTTTGCCTTTCATTGTCATGAGGGATGTGTAACACTGGCACGGGACTGTTGCATCTAAATGAGTAGCTAAGGCACACAGGAAGAGGTTTGCCACATATAATACTGCTAGAGAGAAGTGCTTTTGCTGGCCCCACTCACAAAAAATACCAAGGTGGTGCATGATGTAATACAGCATAAAACAACACAAAATAATCATATGAATCAGTGCTTCATAAAAAAAAACAATTAAAAAACTGAATAGATCTGTTTAAACAAAATTAAAATTCCTATTGTCCAGATTGTAAGACACACACCTCCTTTTAACCTTGGAGTCTAATCAGACATAACTTCTAGGCTACCTCCACTTGCCTTTGAGTAAGCCCTGCTGAGTAGACACTGTTAGGATTGCACAGTTAGTTGGCATGCTGTTCGGCACATCTTTGAGACAAAGTATTGCTTGTATTTTTCTCTAATATATAAGTACTAATTTTAAACCTCTCACCAGTCATACACAAGTCATGAGCTTCATACTGAATCCACAAAGCAAGAAACCACTTGTATACCACTTCAGGAAACGGATTCAAGGTTATCTTTGTCACTAAAATACAGCTCCAGATCATGACATTTTGAAAAAATGAAGTAGGAGATCAATTGAGTCCAACTGAAATTTGTGGAAATACTCCTACTTGCCCTAATCAAGAGGCTCTCATTGTATCCCAGATATGTGAACAGGATGCAGAACACTAGATCTACAGAACCCTTTTATCCTGTTTTACTCTATTCAATTTAGAAATAAAGCCCTTCTTTTTAAAAAAACTAAAAGCTGACCCTTCTGAGAACAACAAAAAGTTCAACATTATATAGCTAATTATTCTGCTATATAATTAACTTTATGGAAAGCCTGCAATATTAAGAGCTGAAACTATGCAACATCTAATGAATAAAGTAGTGTTATGCTGAGTATAACATTAAAAACAAATTGGCTGATTCAGCAGACAAAGACAGAAAAGGATATTTGTTCTGACTTATTAAGAATTGCAAAGCCAGAGACTACATAGTGTTAGAAATATTTTAAAGCAATCACAACAATAAAATGTAAGGAAAATATTAGTAACCACATTTGTAAGCAACCACAAGTTGTTGCTGTTTTCTAAACACTCAGTAAATCAGCATTTCATGACAATGGATTAAACCAACCAATCATGTACAATTAGACGTGACAAGTAATATTACAACCTTCCTCACTTATTTTATTTTTTGCCTCTTCTTAGATGAATGTACTCATTAACTAACACTAAAGATTATGAAGCCAAGTTAAAAAATGCTTTCATACTGTATGTGGTGTAGCATCCAGTCCTGGTTTATTACAGATGCTAACAAGGAATTGGGTAATCTCTGGACAAAGGCTATAGATATAACTAAAAATTGGGCTGATCCCCAAAGAGAATTTGCTTCTGGCAAGAAGCAAAGAGAAACAGATAGCCAAGAGGAAGGTGATGAACCTATAAAACTTACAGTGTTGAAGACAACTGGCAAGTGCGCCTTACCTTCCTACACTGCATTAGCAGTGCTGACTTTTCTGGAAGTCTGCTCTACTGAAACAGTGTTACACGTGACTTGTTGGGGCTTAATTTGGATGTTAATTCCATGGGAAGCACTGTAGCACAGATGCATACCCTCATTCCATTGCATATCTAAATGCAGATGTCACCTAGCTGTATGATACTATTTTCAATAGGATGTGCATTTGGACAAGCACCTCAGCACAAGTCATCATATTAACTTAACACCAGCATGGTTTCAGTTTTTGTTCTCTCGTCAACATGACATCAGCCCCCTTGCAAATTGTTTTGCACCCTTCCACAAAGGGGTGTGAAAAATCACTCTTGGGGAAAGAATGCAAAACAGGTGGATGAAAATATGCTTCAAACCTGAGACCAAAGACCTTTTGGCTTCAACAAGCACATTATGATTTCTAACCTCACATAAGAATTTCCAATGTATAATTGGAAAGGGAGAGGCAAGATGGAAGACACAAGAAGTAGCCATTATGCATCTTAGAAAGGTTATTACACTGCAGGTCATGTCTGTGCCTACTATATCATCATAGGTTTCCTACTACTTTAAAAACTCTTTCCAACACCTCCTCAAGGGTTCATAAACATTGTATAAAACATATTTGATCGCCTGAAACAACCCTGCTGGATGACACTTTGTAGACACAATGGTAGTAAAGGAAAGAAGCCTTATTAGCTACCATATTTGACACAGAATATTTCAGTTAAGGCACATTCAGATGCCTTTGCGGTGAGCTACTCATACTCTAGTCTCTCTTCCTAAGGTATCTTGGGGGAGAAATGGGCTAATGAAGTTGTAGGACAGGATACTTGGGGAAAACTATGTTGATGACAGAAGTCAGCCTGCCTTTCAACGTATTATTTGACAAAGAAGCTGTCAAGGTCAGTGGAAACACCCCCCCAGCCACCCCAAAGTACATCCAGCTCCATAAGTCCAAAACATTATATCCAAAAATAAATACCTTAAATAATAGAAAAGCATTCATGAACGAACATTATATGGAGCAATAGTCTGGGGTCACAGAGACCCCAAAGACCTGGAGGTAGTTCAAAACAAATGTATATGCTCTATCCTTGGTCTCCTGGCTCTCCTACTTACAGCAAAATGAGGATAACACTATTGCCTCTAAAACAAAGCACTGCTTCAGTAACTGCTTTCTACATATTCAGGCTTTTGAACTATTGCAATTTACCATGATTGTGCCTAGAGGAACAACTCCGCAAAAGAAATTTGCTAGTTTAAAGTGTTCATTGTTGCAAAAAACAGGCTTTTCTGTCATTATGTGATTGCATTATATTGACTGAATGTAAAATTGTAAAATCTAATAAAAAATATTTTTTAAAAAAACACAATGTTCATTGTTGTCATTGCAATTCTCTTCACTTGTGTGGTTTTTCAGGGTTAGTCAGTGTGGGCAGATGTAAGGCAAAATGCTTTTGTAAGTGAAAGATCCAAGACACAAACACACAACCAGGTTTATCATTACTAAAACCCTAAGTTCTGTTGTATTAGTGTTCTGTTGGGAGCCGCACAGAGTGGCTGGGGAAACCCAGCCAGGTGGGTGGGGTATAAATATTATTATTGTTGTTGTTGTTGTTGTTAGGTTTCTGCCTTGGCTAAAGCATGTTCTTGAGAAGCTAGGTAAAGATACTGAAATTAATGATAAATGATTCTGTTGTCTAATATATATAAGGAGACCTTAAGAAAACACCCATCTATGGTTCTTAAACTATCTGAATTAATGCTTCCTAACAACCTGAATGTAGCTAAAACATTCACTGTTGTGAGACTTGAAATGTTCCTGTAACTTATGTAGGCTAATGTCTGTACCATGACAGACTACAAAGAACATTGTTACCCAAATAAAACAAATAAAGACTTAATGTGTTGAAATCTGGTCTATTAATGTTTTGCATAAAACAAAATTTCAACAGTTAAAAATGCACTTATGACCTTGGAAACTCTCTCTGAACTTGGCTAGAACCAACTAAGAAAGCCTCTTTCAGCTTCATGGTTTCCAACTATGCCCACAATAAATTTGGCAAGAAAGAGGCATGAACTATCCATGAATCTCATCTTTGTGGCTGAGGTTAAATTGAAGCTCCTTGTCATATTTTATGACATTGTTGTTTATGTGCCAAGTTAAGAAAGATCAAGTTGTGCTATTTTTGGACAGAATTGGTTTTCTTTCTGTGGCTCAGAAATTAGGGTGCACACTAGCCAGCAAATGCATGAAAATTAATCATGTCGTCTTTGGCCTAGGGTGCCAATGGTACTAGGGAATCATTTTTCAAAATCAAACAGCGAAATAAGTGCTCCTTACAATTAGCTCTGATTAATACTTGGTTGCCTAAAGAATGCTTAAACTGGAAATACATTTATTGGATTGTTAATATGCTTAATCTCTAGCTATATTTTATAACAGAATCTTTGTTCTGTAGGCCTATTTAGGCCCACCATACATCTTCATTCACCCCACAGTGCAGTTTTGACCAAACCACACCCACCTGTCCATCATCTGACATCAGATATATGACACAAACCCTACAACACAAACTTAAGTAAGTGTGATATTGATTCTAAATATATTCCCAATACTTCCTTTCCATCCACTGGTACAATATTACTTTTTTTTTTTTTAAGGAGGAGGGGCTTTTTCTGTTGCCCTACAGTGACAGAAAAGAGCCTTCAAATATAAAAAAAAGAACAGGAAGAACTGGGGGGTATTTTTGAAAATATTTCAGTTGCACACACAGCTGCTGCCAGTGATTTCCGCTCACAATTTCTACACCACTAAATGGCAAAGCAAGCACAGTGAGCAAATACATAGCAGAACTACTTATTTTTTGTACAGCACTTCTTATAATCCTTTAGAGGCCTATGAAGAGAAATGGTTGAATGGACCTTTATACGCATAGAAAACATAACTTAAATTATGTGGAATGTCTATTTAAATAACATCATTTTTTCTGAGATAAGTGACCACTTGAGTAATAATACAACTGGAGTACTCACAGCTGTTCGGCTCTACTAAGATGACAACAGGAAAGGGTTTGGACATTTTTGGAATGACAAACACAAGTATAACTTAGAATCATATGATTCCCCCCCCCCCTGCTAATTGAATATATATTTGCAAATATTTAAGAAATTCATTTCTTCTAAAGGGAGTAAGGTTTGAGAAAACTAACTTCTTGTTCTCTAATCAGAGCACCCTACCTCAGCCCCTTCAAAATTCTTTTACTTTTTTGAAACACTCAGGATGAAACGGTGAAATCAGCTATGATTAAATGGGCACAAGATGTTGGACATAACATAATGATGGCTGACTGGGAACGGTTATGGACCACAGGTATGAAATTTACGGCATGTAATGCCTTAAGAGAAAATTTAATGAAAATGATTTACAGGTGGTACATGACACCAGTTAAGCTTCAAAAAATTTATCATTTGCCCGATAATAAATGTTGGAAATGTAATGAGACTGAAGGTACATTCTTTCACCTTTGGTGGACATGCCCAAGGATTAAGGCATTCTGGGAGATAATTTATAATGAAATGAAAAAGGTATTTAAATATACCTTCCTTAAGAAACCAGAGGCCTTTCTCCTGGGCATGGTCGGCCAATTGGTGTTAAAGAAGGACAGAACTTTTTTTATGTATGCAACAACAGCAGCAAGAATACTCATCGCGAAATATTGGAAGACACAAGATTTACCCACCCGGGAAGAATGGCAGATGAAGTTGATGGACTACATGGAATTGGCGGAAATGACTGGCAGAATCCGAGACCAGGGAGAAGAGTCGGTGGAAGAAGACTGGAAAAAGTTTAAAGACTATTTACAGAAATACTGTAAAATTAAAGAATGTTAGAAAGATGTTGGAATGAAGTTATATGGCTTTAGTAGAAATGTTATAAGGAATTAAGTATAAATAGATTATTAGAATATTAAAGGGAAAAATAAGGTTAGAATGTGTTAAGACAATTACAGGATAGAAAACAGAGGAAGATGGAAAGGAATCGCTGAAACAATCAATAGAAGTGGAATACAAAAAGGGAGGTGTGAGGAGGTCGTGGAAATTAGTGAAAGAAAGATAAGATATTGAAATTGGACTGTGTTTTAATTGGTTTTTGTTGTATTTTGTTAGTTGTATGTTAATGTTTTGCAGTTTTTTTGTTTTTTTGTTTTTTCTTTTTTGTATTGTATTGTATTATTGTATGTTTTTTTCTTTTGTAGTTTTTTGTAATGTTGTGTTCAATTTGTTGGAAAACTAATAAATATTACTATACAAAATTCTTTTACTTTTTTATTAAAATTATTTGTATTCTGCTTTAAATTTAAAATAAATACCAAGGTGGTTTACAAAATAATAAAACATTTTTAAAAATCAAGAGTGAAACTTTTAAAAATCTTTTATTTGTGACAATCAGTGAAAGAGAAGCCAGCTGTGTTGCTTTTAGACAGTAATTGCCATTTTTTAATTAGTGGAACACAAACCACTTGCATAATCATTCAAGCTTTTCTATTTTGGCATCCAAACCTCCCAAAAATAAACCCTATGGATTTTTAAAGTTGCAGTGAAATTTTCTGGTTGACAAATCTGACTTAAAAGAGTCCTCAACATGCCAGCAACCAAACATGGACACAGAAAAGCATTTTATCAAATAATGCTTCAGTTCTGAAATAAACTGAAGAGAAGAAGCCTGGTTACCAATGACATTGTGACCTAAAACCTGGAAAAAAAGATAAATGTCAATGTATTTCAAGTTTAAAATAGTTTCCATAGGTACTGTTACCATATGAACTCAGAGAAAATGAGACCAGCTTCCAATAAAAATTGTTTCCAGAGCATTTCCTTCAGTGAGCTCATTAGGAAATGTTCCATTTAAAAACTTGTAGCGGAAACAAGGAACTGCTTTATAGATTAGTTTAATTAGGTTTTTCGTTTTCTTTTGTACATTTTATACAGTCCCATGCTCTGCAGAGATTTCAAACAGTTTAAAATGAGGCTATTGGAAAAGCCTAATAAGGCAATATATATAGCCTGTCTTCAGGAACATAAACGGATCACTAACATAATTTGCCAATTAAAATCAAATTTCTAAAATAAAAGTAACCCGAGGCAAATAAAGAATGCAATAACCACAACCAAAATGTTGGTATTAGCCAAACTTCGAGATCCTACAGTCAAATACAGCCCAAATAATTTATCGAGGCCACATACTGTCTGGTCATGTAATATCGTACAATTTTCAGCTTGGATCCAGAGCTCTGCCAGATTCACATATGCAGCAGACAGATCCTGTTTATAACATCTTCCCTATTCATTTAAATGGATAGCTCTGGGCATGCAACTGGTCATGTAATCAGAGCTGTTTATTTAATCAAAGTGAGTGAGAAAAACCACAAGGTGTATTCAGAACCATTCATGCAGAACATCAGGTGGTAAGTACTTCGGAATTGTGCTTAACCAACTGTTCGTATTAATCACTTACAAGTACTTTTGATTAACTAAGGTGTCCCAATTCATCAGGAGGGTATTTTTTAAAAAAGCATTATTTTTAATATAAAAGCAGCACATAGCAAGCAAGCACTGCCTTAAAGGCAATAATGCTTCTTCTAAAATGATGTATGTTGTAGCACATATGTGCTTTATTTAGAAAGTCAAATATGTTACTTGTTTGATAAGCAATAGTTTTTACTCATATGTAACTACAGCTGGGTGACAGTCCTAAAAGTTAGAAGAATGTCCCCAGCAGCAGCTCACCATTCTTCACCAACTGAATGTGGCCTTTCTATCTTTTAACCCAAACTCCTTGTAATATGCTCTATTGCAAGTGCTATATTGTATTCTACCTGGTAATATTATGAGCACTTATACCTTACTATCCCCCTCTATTCCATATATAAAGCATATGGAGATATGAAGCTGCCTTATAGCTGTGTGCAGCCTTTGGTCTATCCAGACACATATTATCATGACCAGCTCTCCAAGCCCTCAGGCAAATGTCTTCTTAGCCCTGTAGGATAATATTCTTTAACTGGAGATGGTAGGGACTGAATACAGAGCCTCTGATACACAAAGGAAAAGAAGCAAACTTTAGTTGCTATTTAATGAAGCAAAATTGCCAGCATACAGGCAACTTGCTTCAGCTTTGAAAGTCAGTCCACAAAAAGACTACTGTCACCTGCTTGCTGCATTTTTGTGTGCTAGGGGAAGAGGAGGGTCCAAGTGCTAACTCTCCCTTTGTCAGCTGACTCACTCATCTATATGGAATTCCATGTGCCTGGTTGCAAGGAATTCCTTCTCACTTTTGCTATAAGCTGTCTTACTTGGGTATTCCATTAAAATACCCCAAAAAATTTAGTAGCCATGACCATGGTTTTATCATATGCCTGTACCCGATGATTTTTATGGTTATTGTTGTTCTTTTTTCTTGTTTTTTTCTTCTTGTTCTCCTTCTGAATGATGCCATGGCCTATGGTTAGTGCAATAAAAAGTTTAACTGAAAATTAAAATTTTGCCACATAACTAAGCCCAGTTAATGCAGCTTATTCATTTGTCTCATTTTGTATGCTCTGCCCAAGATCTTCCAACCAACATTGTAAAATTGAATTATTTACTGGTCCTTTTCAGGGTTTATGAACAGAAATCCACTCTTTTATTAAGCATTTATTTTAAGGTCTTCCCATATTTCTCGCTTTGAGCAAAAAGTATTTCATGGCATATTGGACTTTTATTCTTTGGCAAATGGAAAACACAGCAACAGCTTACAAATAGCCAGCAGGTGGCTCCATATTACACATCCCAATTTCAGTGTTCCTTTTCTCACTCATATTAACAGCGATTTAGACACTAGTTCTTAGGCAAATCTGTTAGCGATCCTTTTAATAAGAAGCAGTACAACAAAGATGGATAGATGAACAGAGTAAAGTAGAACTGTCAACTTTGTAGCTCAACAATATCTCTTATTCTTCTAGCATATTCTGTGTGTAAAGCATATATATTCTCACAAAAAAGTAAAAATTTGCTAGTGCTGCTACACTCTGTTTTGTATATTGTCAATGTTCATGTCAAAAGCTGCCTTGGGAAAAACTTTATTAACTTACAAAGAAATAACACTTAAAGGAATACTGGCTTGAATTATGGTTCCAGGGACGTAATTCTGCTTGCAGGAATCTCATGCTTGAGCAAGGGCCCACTGCACTCCTTTAAAATCTGCAAATCTGCTCCAGGGAGTTGGTGTACCTTCTGGAACTCTGTGGGAAGTGGAATGGAATTGGGATGGGGGGGTCACCCTGTTCCTTTAGCACAAGCTCCCTGTGAGCAATGGAACTCTGGATCCAAGTTTTTTTTAGGGTTCAAGCTTAATGGAAACAAACAAGTATGACGGAGAAATATAAATTCCCAGCAAAGAGCCTACAAGTTCATTGTACACTCAAGAAGAATCAGAGGGTTTATTAGGAATGTGACACCCCCAGCGTTTTCAGGGATGTTCAAGATTGACACAATTTATACCTTTTCAGACTCAGAATTGTTTTTCCATAATAGCAAATTTGGCTGCATCAATCAGGGATGCTCAAAATTCTTTCAGTTATATCAAACATTTAAAGTTTTGACACCCTAGTGCTGAATCCTCATCTACACTCCACAAATAGTTCCAGCAGTAGAGTAGTAGACTCTTTGTTTTCCCCCCAGTTTGGTCCACAAAATACCTTCTGCAAAATTATTTTTTTCATTACAGAAGCATTTATTTCATAATGGAAAAACAAATCTGAAATAAATATATGACTAAGCAAAACTATAAAGAACAAGTTAGACTCCCACTAAGTTCTGTGAAATACACACCCTTACCGTATATTAGCTAAAAAGATCCAATGAATTTTAATGTTCCTTTAAAGACTGTAGTTAATCAATTACTTTGCCCAAGCAGACACTAATTCTGAAAACTCTGCTACTGAAATCTACATTCCTCTTCTGTAACAAGTGCCTTCAGCGGGTGCTCTCTTGGCAACAGTTAAGAGAAGATGACTTTAATGGAGCCTTAGTGATGTGTGTGCTTATTCAGTTTTATTTAACACATTGGCACAAATCCACTTACCACAAACACTTAAAACAGGCAACCAGGGATAGCTGAAAATAATGCAGATGGACAGTTAAGCCATTATGATCTTAAATGCCTTAATGATACCCAAGGGGGATGAAGGCTTCTCTCCTCCTTTCAGGATACGTACTACTATTTTCAGTTGTAGCACCAAAATATAGCCTCCCAATTGCACCCAACTATAGCCTCCCAATAGAGTTTGCTTAGCACCTTTTCCCGACTGTTTCTAGACATATTTAATAATTTAAACAGGCTGTGTGAAATTCAGAGCTGCTGTTTCACTTGCAGAATGGCTTGGAATCAACAGAGTTAGAGAAGAGTTAGAGAAAGAGAGATTATCTTTGCCAATTCCTCTTCTTGCTACAGCCACCTATGACCCTAGAATCCAGAACAGCATGGAATTTGGTGCAGGGTGTCTGCAGGGCAAAAGGGACAGAGAGGCAACTGATACAGGTCCATGGGGCAGAAGCAGGAGGGCCAGATAAATAATTGCAGTACCATGGACAGATCATGGGGTGTAAGGAGCAGAGTTGTCACTCCAAATGATGAAGTATATTCTTCCAAACCCTGACTGCCATTCCCAAGCTCCACCCGAGGCTTAAAGAATGGATATCCTTACATGGACAGACCTTGGACCTGAAGTCTAGTCATATGGCTTCTTTCCTGTACTTCCCTCCTGGTGCATTTTCTGTGCCATTCCTAATACAGCTGCTGAGCAGGTGTTTGTTATACTGGGACTTGATTCCTCATGGATTTTGTGCTAAGGAGTTGTTGTTTCTAGGGTCCTGTTTCACAGGCAGCTACAAGGCTGTCTCAGGCCCAAGAACAGGAAGTGTGTTTCACTGCTCTGCTGGGGATGCAAAGAAGACAGATGTATGGACCTGTTTCCCTCTACTGCTCAGAACTGAGGCCAAGACAGAGAGTCTTGTCTTCCCTCATCTACTGTCCGCCCAACAGCTTGATTTGGATCACATCTTCTTTCTGTAGTGCATTGAACTCAACCACTAGCCTATTTTGACCACACCTTTTTTGTCTCTGATGCTGCTAAAAAAGGTAAAGGAACCCCTGACCATTAGGTCCAGTGGTGACCGACTCTGGAGTTGCAGCGCTCATCTCACTTTATTGGTACAGCTCCCAGGTCATGTGGCCAGCATGACTAAGCCACTTCTGGTGAACCAGAGCAGCGCACGGAAACGCCGTTTACCTTCCCGCCGGAGCAGTACCTATTTATCTACTTGCACTTTGACGTGCTTTGGAACTGCTAGGTTGGCAGGAGCTGGGACCGAGCAACAGGAGCTCGCCCCATTGCAGGGATTCAAATCACTGACCTTCTGATCGGCAAGTTCTAGGCTCTGTGGTTTAACTCACAGTGCCACCCATGTCCCTTGATGCTGCTAGGCCATAATAAAAGGTGGTATAGCAATACATTCCATATGCAAATGTGTCTATACATCTATTTAACAATGCTGCAGTGTATTTTGAAATTGTTTGGAAAGTAAGCAGAGTTCTACTAGCTCTTTTGTGATCAAATCAAAATCCATCAAACAATGTCTGAAAAAGAAAGTACTAATTAACTCACAGACATTCATCAGTTTAGCAGAGACAGACCAAGTGCCCAAAATAAGGAAAAGGAACAATGACAACTCACTGTACACATTTCTTGTCTCATGCTGTCATCTTTAGAAAATTAATTGCTTGTTCTGGCCTCAGGCCTTAAGTTGCTCTCCCAAAAATCAAAGAAAACTTGGACATGGAAAATCAGGCAGCACCAACAGGGAACTTTCCTTCTGCCAGATATAACAAGAATAAATACTGAAGCTGCCTCACATTCCAAAAATGAAATAATATTTTCATTTTGACTGATAACACAACACCCCAAAGCCTGACAGCTCACATAGCACACAGTCTTGGGGGGCAAGTTTTGTAGTGTTGTGGCACATCTATGTCTGGGAAACAACCTATTCATACAATTTAGACACCCTGAAGCTAATTTACCCACTAGCAGAATGTTGTAAATCAGGGCAGTCTATCAACTGTGTACTTTCTTGACTATTAGCAAGACCCAACTTTTAAATTCATTTCTTTTCCCCTGCCCCCCCATCAACTATAGCTATCCTATTACATTAGAATAATCTCTGTTGGAACCAGTTACCAACATGGGAAAATGTCTGGAATTCTAACTTTATACAAGGTCTGGAATAGCATATTAATCACTGTGGATATTTATTTTCCAAAACACTAGTATGAATTTATGTGCTTCATGCTATTAATTTGTGATTAGTTTCTCAAAATAATCAGCTATTGGTACTCTATCACGTTGTTGAATTTAAAAAGGATTTTGATAAATAATTACTAATTCATTCTCTGAATTTCCATGTGAGCCTACTTCCTCAAAATGCAGTATTGCATTATGAGTAGACCAACCTATGACTCTTTATTGCATCACTATTATTATCATCACATTTGTTAGATGTCTGCTACTATAAAAGCATAGCATACAACAAAACAAGGGAACAAAGATGAAACACAAGCAGAACTAAAACAACAACAAAATAATCCCACCTCCTCCCCGCTCCAGTCACCGGATTTTTTACAAGTCATCTAAATAATTCATGGAAGCACAATAGTCTTGTCAGGTCACCATACTATTATATGATGACTAAAGTCAGCATATTAAAAACAAGTGGCAATCTACTCTACATGCATCACCTTTCAATCATACTTCATTATAAGCCTAAAATTTTTGGCTCTTTCCTAACACAGCTGGACGAGCTCACAAGTTTAATTTAAACATGATACCTCTAACTGAATTGGACAGTAGATTTGTCCAGGTTTTAGAGCCTTGTCATGTAACACCTTCTATTTTTCACTTCTGAACTTGGACATCCAACCCGGCAAAGAACATAAAAAACCTGTTCCTAGTATTTTAAAGACTAATCGATCCAACAAAAATATCAATATAGTGTGCTCTAATTTCATTACTAGCCCTAGACTTTGACCAAGCAAACCAAATTATGCAAGCTAAGTGTTATTTTTGCTTACAGGGATTAACAGTTCTGCATGAATCAGGAAATTGATATATTCCCAGTACCTACCTAATGTATAGATCCATGATGGCAGGAATAACTCTAAACAGTGCTAACTGATGCTCATTGGGATTGGTAAGGTGGAAGGTGTGGTGAAAAACAGGAGGTGGAACCAAAGTCAATGACAGGAGAAGCCAACTACTAATTCCACTGTCAGAAGTGGGATTCATGTTTCCTATAAGAGAGGGCCTATAAGAGAGTCAAAATGGAGGGAAGAATAGTGATGTTTCTTGAGTGGCTTGAAAGAGTCAAGTGGTGACAAATCAAGCAGCATAGGTACCGGCAGAGGGGTTGGGAAGCTTCCGTAGAGAGGATAGTGTGACTCCTTATGAGGTAAGGGCCCTGCCAGATGAGATGCTACAATGAGTTGAAAGTGACCCAGGAACCCAGCTGCAATGTACTCAGATGGAAGGGGTGGTTGAAGAGATTCAGAGTGTGGATGAGCACCTGATGGGCTGGGACTGCGAAGAGATGCAATTGGTAGCTGAAGACAAGGGGGAAGACAATGCCTTGGAGAAGGATGAGCTTGCTGGAGCTGAGGAGATGCTGCTAATGGAATTCACCACTCCCTTGGGGCCTGTTATGGAAAAGGGAGTGGAGGAGGAAAAGCCAGCAAAGGAGGAGAAAAGTGCCTCCATGGAGGACAAACTGCAGGATGGAGGTGAAGAGCTACTGAAAATACATCTCTTCACACCATGTGTGCCAGCGGTGCAGGAGGAGATGCAATAAATGTGTGTGCATAAGAAGGAATTGGAGCCTGCGGAGCCAGAAGAATGGGTGCAGCAGGAGGAACTGGACTAATAGTGCTTTAAAAGCAGCCCTCTCAATGCTGCAATGGGAAACCTGGAAAAATGTGACAGGGCATGTTCAAAGGTTGCATGCAAGACCTTGAGTGTCTTCCAGGTATGCTACTGTCAAATGTTTTTTGCTACTATTATTTCATTAAGGTTAATTGTTTATTTTTTACATCTTATTCCAGGAGCAGTATATAATATTTAATACAAGGCTTTGAAATCATGAATGAATCAGAACATAATCAAGAAAACTTCTTTTTTAAAAAAGTCCTTTGTCTTTTGGCTCTGATTCCTTAAGTCATGTCAGAATTGTATTTTAATGTTTCTCCCTGTAGCTATAGGGACTATAAAGCCAAATCATAGTTTCAAATAACTGACTCAAGTAAATAATTTTTTAAAGAAATCAAAATGTAATGATTTACAATTACATCTGAGCAATGGTTCTCTCATATGGTTTAGATCCACTATGCTAAACAAAAAAACAAAGAAACTGCAGCCCTACTTAGTAAATAATACTTTATTGTAAGGCTTTTAAAATTATAAATAATATTTGCCATGTCTACTTCTAACTACAGAAAACAAAGAAAAAATAAAACTTACTTCATTGTCCCATTTCTCAGCATGTTTTGACAAAATGATTGACCACTAGCTCTACATATCTACAAGACGCATTTCTGAAGCGAATTTTAAGAGTGGATATACCAGAACTGCTGTATTTCATTCAGCTTTGGAGAACGTGACAAAGGAACCAAACTTTAGCTTTCAGTTCTTTTAGAACCTCACCTTACCTCAATGGAATTAATCTATCCTGGAAAGGTGCTTAGCCTAAATAAACTCATCAACATCTAATTAGCTTCCATATGGGAATTCCTCTCCACCCACCAAGTCTTGGCTGAGAATATACATAAGAAGCCTCCAGCAATCTTGGTGCTTTTCCCAGACATCTCCAAAAGTCAGCAGTGAGATCAGGAAGACATCAAGGAACCTGCCTTAGCCAATAGCATAAAGACACTGACTGCCCCATTTTGAGGTTAATCTAGTCAGTTTATGAACTTCACCAGGTGGCATCTGATAAATTTTTGAAAATACCTGAATATTAGTGGGCACTATAAGTAAATTATTATCACGCCATGAAAGAACACTTTATAGCGATAGCAATAAAAACTCTCACCTCTAAACTGTATTGTTAGATCATCAGCATAGGATAATAAATACAGTATTCCTAAAAAGACTTCTTTCAGGTGTTTTGTTTCCAGTCTTTAAATATACAGAGGAAAACAGCAGCAGAAAGAGGCACATTAACAGCACAATCCTGTCTCACCTTGAACACAGAAAAAGAAGAGCAGCCTATACATATACGGTAATTAAAAGGCTAGAATCACAAAAGTCTCCTTGTGCATATACAGTACAGTACAAGAGCTCTTACTTCTATGGGATGTCGCTTTAAATTATAATTGTGTTTGTTTTTTAATGTATGCTTTAATGTTTGTTTATATACAGTGGTACCTCGGGTTAAGAACAGTTTCAGGTTAAGAATGGACCTCCGGAACGAATTAAGTTCTTAACCAGAGGTACCACTGTAGTACTTAAATAACATTATGGTTAACCACCTTGTAGTGTGAAAACGTGTTTATCAATTCATATTAATATACAACGAAGCCTTACATTTTGATGGCAACCCAGCAACAGCTGTATGTATAGTCCAAGGCTAAAAATGGGTGGGTTATGGAAAGATTAACCTGGATCCTATTCACAATCTCAAGATCAAAACAAAAAGAAGATTTACCAGGTCCCAACCCTGAAAAAGAAGAAATAATCTCCAAAAACGCAACTACAGTGGTACCTCTGGATAAGCACACCTCTGGTTGCGTATCCTTCAGGATGCAAACGGAGCAAACCCGGAAGTATTTTTTCAGGTTTCACTGCATGCGCAAAAGCGCTCTACATGATGCGCGCATGTGCAGAAGCAGCACCTCCGATTGAGAATTCCTCGGGATCTGACCGGAGCTCCAGAACGGATCCTGTGCGCAACCAGAGGTACCACTGTAGATGTTACTCAAGTGGAAGGCTAAGTTGCTACAGCTTCCTGCACTCACATTCACTACCACAGGTATTATAGTCACCCACTGAAGACAGCTCTAAAAGCAGACTGGACAAATTCATGAAATAAAAGGTTATAAGTGGCTAATTGTCATGATGGCTATAATACTTTCAGTACCAGTGGCAACATGCATCTGAGTATTAGTTAGCTGAGGAACATCAATACAAAAGTACCATTGTGTTCATGCCTTGCTTATGGGCTTCCCAAAGTGATCTGGTTCACCACTGTGAGAACATAATGCTGGATTAGATAGGCCTTTGGTAGATCCAGCAGGGTTCTAATTACATTCTTATCTACCTTCCATCCTCTCCGAGCAATCAAACGGGACTACATATTAGTTAGCCTTACTGCAGGTGGACGAGGGAGTGAAATAATAGGAATGGGGGAAGAATGGGCAGGAGAAGCCAACCTCCAGTTTTAATGATTCCTTTAACATAAATGCTCTTTCTCCAGGTTGCAATCTGGTAACCCTAAACATAAGACAGTTAAGTAAAACTACACCACTGTAACTAACCAACAGCTCTAGCTGCAAACCAGAGAACACTCATGTTCTCAGAAGGCATCTATCCAGTGCTCCAGAAATGACAAAGAGCTCAACATGGCATAATTCAGAAGGCAATAGGACAGTGGCAGTACTGTCAACAACTGTGAATGCTTAATCACCAGGTGTGTCCCAGTGTGTTACTGCTACCACAAACTCACTAAAACTGTTAATTAGCCATAATGGTTAAGCTTGATTTATGTACAATTAAAGCCAAACTATGCACAAAATAGCAGTAGACACATAGAGGGAAATAATGTCATGTGTAAAACACTGCACTCCTGCTGTGCAAACATTTTCAAGCAGAGCAACCCTAAGCATGTTTATTCAGTCCCACTGAGTTCAGTGAGATTTATTCCCCAATAAGTACGCATTTATAGGCTTGCAGCCCTAGCAATAGACCTAAAGTAAATATCTGTGAGACGAACTTCTGAAAACCTAAATTGCTTTTGTCCTATTGTAAGGTTGAGATAGAGGGTCTCAAATATAACCGAGATTGAATAGCAGAAATACCGGTAGAACATAAGGCCAGATTCTTATTTTCTTTAATTCACATAGGCAGCAAATCTGAACATAGTTACTGGGAATTAAGTCCCATGGAACTCAGTGGGACTTATTTCTAAAGCATACATACATAAGACGTTTCTGTGAAGATACATGCAATCATTTAAATGCTCCAGTTTCTAATCATTCAAACACTTCCCTGCTCAAACACGATGCAGCCTATGATTGCATTTACTCCGTCTTGCTTTGCCATGGCCATAGCTTCATTTTAGTATTTTTCCATTTCTGACTCCACATTTCAACTTCTATCAGTGCTGAAGATCTCACAAAATCCGCAGTAGTGGAATAGGATCGATGCTATTCACTACTTGCAACAATTTTCCAGAATCACAGGTGCTCCGCTAATAATGAATAGCAGGGAAACAAACAAACAAACTTATTTCAAGCAGGAAACAGAGAATTATCTTTCTCTTAAAAGAAAACAAGATACCATGTACAGCCCATTTCGTGTGGTCAGAACAGGAGAAGCTCACTGCAAAAGCTTCATGTCTCATTACACTTGAAGCTGTTTGCCTGAGACAAGAGGGAAAGGTTCGCTTTGGACACCACAGGGGCTGGTTTCTGCAATCTTCCATCAAAATGAAAATGTAAACATGAGACGAAGCCTGTAAGCATTCACCTCTGAGAGGCAACAGAGGAATGCAAAGGAGCTCACAGGCCGGGAGCAAAAGAACTAAACACATATGAAGCAGAATTTCATCATGCTTCTCCCGTGCAGTCATGCTGCACAGTGCTTCCCATCAAAATGGGCTGCAATTTCAAACTTCCACCAGAACTAATTTTAGTGCCAAGGCTTATTTGCAGTGTTATCTGTGATGGCATGTTAGTAGTTGCACAGCTCATTGTTTTCCTGTACAATAATTCAAACAAATTCAAGAATAAGTAGACACCAGGTCACCCTGGTAAAAGTAATCTGCCATTTCTAGCTAGAAGTACTTTAATTTTGAAGTGTTTACAGCACATGGTGATTTGAAGAGTGGTCAAGGAGTCTTCCCTGAGTTTTCCTGCATTGCAGAGACACAAGGTCTGGCTTACTGTACTATGGAGATGTGCAAGAAGGGCTGTTCAATGGAAAAGGGCAACTGAAATTTTGCAGGGTTTCAGATTGCAGAATGACTGCCTCTGCAGCCACAATTTAGATGGGTGCAGATCTGGCAAGGAGGAATGTAGAGAATGAGGCTTGATAAAAAGGGCAGGCAAAGAAGACAGAAACTAAAAGTTAGTAGGATAAACTGGCTTTAATAATCCATGTTTTGATAACCTCCCATTTGATTTACTGCAATGTATTTATAAGTTGGCTTTCCTCTGAAGATTGAATCCTTAGCTGGTGCAGAATGTAGTGATGAGGGCATTAAACTGGGTCTAGATGGTGTGAGTACATCATGCTTGTCTTTTTACAGCTTCACTGACTTTCAGTTTGTTTCCAGGCCCAATTCAAAGTGCTGGTTTTGACCTGCATAGCTCTACACATTCTGGAACTCTAATAACAAAAAGCAGACTCTTTCTATACATACGTATCAATCCCCTGCAGTCACTTGCAGAGTACCTTCTTAGATAAGGGGACACAGGTGGTGCTGTGGTCTAAACCACTGAGCCTCTTGGGCTTGCTGATCAGAAGGTTGGTGGTTCGAATCCACACAACGGGGTGAGCTTCTGTTGCCCTGTCCCAGCTCCTGCCAACCTAGAAGTTCGAAAGCACAGCAGTGCAAGTATATAAATAGGTACCGATGTGGTGGGAAGGTAAACAGAGTTTCCATGTGCTTTGGTTTCCGTCATAGTGTTCCGTTGCACCTGAAGCAGTTTAGTCATGCTGGACACATGACACAGAAAGCTGAATGCCGGCTCCTATGCAAGGTATAGATCTACAGGAATACATTTTTACATATGAATCTACAGGAATTCATTCCAACTTGCAGGAAGGTTAGTCACACACAACACATGTTCCTCTAAACTCAATCGTGCTAAGACAGGCATAGGCAACCTCGGCCCTCCAGGTGTTTTGGGACTACAACTCATGATCCCTAGCTAACAGGACCAACGGTCAGGGATGATGGGAATTGTAGTCCCAAAACATCTGGAAGGCCGAGGTTGCCTATGCCTGTGCTAAGATATCCACAACACTAAAAAGACTTTAAGAAACCCAACCCTTACCCCCCACTTTCCTATCATTACCAAGTAGGGCAGAACAAATCTTGCTCATGTCTTCTTTAGTGGGTTGGTCAGTACGTGAAATTGAAAGAAGAATATACCAAGATAGTATTACTTCCCTTGTATGTCAATCAATGCACTAATATTCACTCGGTGACTAGAACACTGGAATGTAGAAGTTGTCTTGTTTCTTATCCAGGGGTGAAACTAGGCTTTATTTTACCCAGTTCAAAGACCTAGTCGTCCCCCCCATGTGCATTTGCCTCAATGGCGCCCTTCTGGTGGCTTCATCCAGGGCAAAAAAAAAAAACTGGCTAGCGCCCTCCCTCCCAACACTGTCTTATCAAACATCTAGGAGAAATATTGCTTGAACATTTTCACTCATATCTCTTGAAGGACAAGAGCTAAAGATTTACTCAACAGAAGCTGGAAATACTGGTTGCCTAACGTCATAAGCAGAAACCAAGTCATAAAATGCCTAGAATCCAAGTATGACTCCACGAGGCAACAAAATCATTGGCCTCAGTGTTGAGACATCCACGCTAATTTATACGAAAGACTAAAGAAACTGCAGTTTTTACATCAGTTGATCACACATACTATGGAGTAAATCCTACTGAGCACAGTGGGACTGTCTTCCAAGTAAACATGCATAGAATTGTACCGTTAGTAAAATGAAAGCAGCAATAGCTGGAGATTCTGCTTTTTATAGATTTGTTTTGCAGAAAGACTGCAATATCTAACAAAGAACTTACTACCTGACCTTCTCTTGCTCATAAAAAAAATCCTTACATCTGCAACACACTTGTACAGAAAATTGGAGGGGGGTGGGCTTCACTTTCCAGTAAGAAGCAAAGCAGAATTTTGAGGCTTAAATACGATAGCAATTTAAAGATAAATCCCTTTTTCCATACACAAAGCCAAGTCAACGATGTTGATACAAACAGATCAATCAAGTCTCTTAATTATGTGTTTATTGTGTAAGACTGTTCAGTTTTGAAAGATGGCACTACAGCATTAATATGGGAGAGATGTTAATCACTGTCTCTGATTGTTTGTCTAATATGCGCCTTTGAATTCTCTCTCTCTCTCTTTCTCCATACATACAAGCATAAGCTGTTTCCCTGTTTCCCCTTCCCCCTGCACATTCCCAATAGTTGAGGGTTCTTTTCCTTCATACCGCCTAGTCAAACCTCTAGAATCCATCAGCTATCTTCTATCCAAATATCAAGCTAATTACATTAGGTAATTTGTTGAAAGAAATTGGTAAAAGAATTTAATTCCTCTAAGTAAATTTTAAAAGCTTTTGAAGTTTGCCTTATTTCTTGGCCAAGATTTAGAAATGACTTTTTCTGATTTATGTTACTTTAAAGATATGCTCTTAAAAGCTATTCTTATCTTAACAAAATAAGAGCTTCAAGCAAAATGTTGCGTGCCAAGAGCAGTTTCCAGCCCATCCTCCAAAAAAGGCCAATATTAAAGTTTTTGGTATAGATTTATTCAAGTCTTTCATTTGCATTATTGGAAAGGAAAGTCCAGGTGGAGAAGGGCAACACTTCTTGCTGCACTCCAGTTCCAACAGGATGCATGGATTGGGTGGAACACTGGTGGTTCTTGAGGGGGCGCAGGGAGGCACAGGCAGTGGTGTCCTCCCAGTGCTGGACACCACTCATCAAGGTGAGAGTGGGGCAAAGCAGTGTCAAGCTTGGAGGAGCTCCAGGTTGGCAGCACTGACCCTGCAGATGCAAATGTACCTGCAAGCTGTTGTCCTCCAACCTGCTTCATTCAAATCCCAATGAGCACAGTGCTGTCATCAGAACACCTAATGAGCCATTGCTGGGATGGAGTCCCTGTTCCAGCAATTGGTTTAGTGTGCAGCTAAACGCATTACTGTACAGTGGTACCGCAGGTTACAGACGCTTCAGGTTACAGACTCCGCTAATCCAGAAATAGTACCTCGGGTTAAGAACTTTGCTTCAGGATGAGAACAGAAATTGCGCAGCAGCAGCGTGGCGGCAGCAGGAGGCCCCATTAGCTAAAGTGGTGCCTCAGGTTAATAGCAGTTTCAGGTTAAGAATGGACCTCCAGAATGAATTACGTTCTTCACCCAAGGTACCACTGTATTAGGAATCCTGCCAGTTGTTTGTTTTTTTAAAACTAAACAAACAACAGGTGCAGAGAATCCCAATTTTTATTGGGAATTCAGGTGTGCAAGTGTGCATTGGCAAAACCCTGATGATCAACCAGCAGCCTGGATAAAAACTTTGTTCCCAAGGTTAATAGCAGGTTTTCCCTCCTTCCATCAGGATTACAGCATATACCGGTAAGTGTGATATGGCCTATGTGCTTTTTATTTTATCTTAAAGGAACAGCAGATGTGGTCGCTAAAAACACATTTAGTATATAGTTTGCCTCTAAGATGAAAAATTCCAAGAGGCGGTTCACAAAAAAAAAAAAATCTCTGAAAGCTGCTTCTCATGTTGTTGGTATTATGCACTCTGAGTAAAATCCCACCATATTCTTTTATGAGATTGATAAGTGGCAATCATTCCCAACAGTCATTGCTTGGTAGCATCCAGGACCAGAGGATAAACTTCAGAGGCAGGCAAGACCTCCCATTGCCACATCAGTTTAACACAAACACTTAGCAGCAAAGATGAACTGCAGACCTTTGAATTTAAGTTATCCTGGCCTTTCCAAGTCAAAAGAAGTTTAATATTTTTTGTGAACTGCCAAGTAATGCCTCCCAGAAAACCACACACACTTCAACATAATAAGCAGCCTCTGCACAGCATCTTTTCTTTGAGACTGAATTACACACCTCACCCACCGGCAGGGTGGTCTATTCGCAAAAATGCTGAAGTCTTTTTGGCAGTGCAGCCACTGTGGTTGAATGCCTGGTGTGTAGATAAACATTAGGAATTCAACAGCAATTCAAACTCTGAATAGCCAGAAGCTGAAAATTTTGGCTGAAAAGTGAGCAAAGATAAACAAACAGTCTCCTTCTTTCCTACTATTTGCTGAACACATGTACAGCTCCTCCACCCATACCATTGTCCATGTCTCAATATGCAGCCATCCCAAGATATGCCTCATCTTGAGCATGACGTGGGATAGAAGCCTATTCAGTTGAGATGAGCCATGTGATCAAGGCATAGCTGCAATTTACACATACAGACTGAGACAAACTACTTATCTGTCTGTCATCACCTGAAAGCTATGCAAGTGATTACAGAGGCATTTCAGGCCTGATTACAAGAGCTTCCACAGGTAGTTTTTTGTTGTTTTTTTAACAGGAGCTTATGATAGCCTTGCTGAATCACAACAAGGATCTATGGGAGCTTTAAGCTTAACCTGGTACCCTCCAAATGTTTTGGACTACAAGTCCTGCCATTCCAGACAGTGGGCTGTGCTGGCTGTGCTGATGAGAATTGCAGCACAAAACACCTGGAGGGCATCAGGTCAGGTAAGGGTGTCTACAGGTAGCATGGTACCCTTCAGATGGCACCATGGACTACAAATCCCATCAGAATAAGCAAGCATGGCTAAGGGTTAGGGCTGATGGAAGCCAGAGTCCAGCAGCATATGAAGTGCACCATGATGGATAATCCTACAGCAAAGATGAGGGATCTTCTGGCCTGGGAATCAAATGCAGTCCTCCAGGTCTCTCTATTGGATCCTCAGAACTCTCCCAAGGCCACCTCCCACACTTCCCTGGCCATGTCATCCAATAGCTCTACTTCACATCTTCCTTGAGTGTTTTTGTCTGGCTGGAATGTATACCTGAACTCTGATAACGTCTCTTGCTTGCCTGGATGGAAGACAGAAAAGGGTGTGTGAGTATATGTAGAAACTAGCTTACTGCACAGAGGTAAAATGTATATTTGTTGCCCTGCCCACCACTGGCATGTGGCCCCTGGAAAGTTGCCCAGAAGGGATCCCGTCTCCCCCAACCCAGTTCTATCCTGTTTCCAAAAGCAGCCAGACTCTTGAGATGCCCACAATCAGGGCAAAAAGCCAACAACCCTTTCCCTCCAAATTATAGTTCATGTAATCATAGCTAACAACCACTGATAAATCTGTCCTCTATGGAATTGTCAAATCCTTTTAAAATAAGGCTTTATGTGACCCCAGCAATAGCAGCTTTATAGCCTGTGAGGTACAAGCAGTTCCTTTGGTCAAACCATTCACAGAAAATGTTTTGCACAGGTTGTTCTCACTCAAAGAGGATTAGCCCCAGCACAATTGCTGGACGAGTATATGTCCCATATGAGTTCCTTCAAAGTTGTTGTGCTTAAAGCCTACTTTTATGTGAAGCTGTGATGAAAGCTGTCTACGGAACCACAGGTGCATGTAATCTTATAGACCCCAAAGCCTTACAAAGTCCAATCCTACATATGCTTATTAGGAAGCAAGCTCATATGTGTTCAATGGAACCTCCTCCCAAGTAAGCATGCATAGTATTACTGTCTAAATCTGAGCACAAGGATTGAATGTTGGGGTTCTTATTCAAAGTCTGGATACCAAGTTATTTGGGAATCTAAGAATAAAGCGTGGGAAAAACCACTTAAGCCTAAGGCAATCGCCTTTGCAACCAAGGCTGGTTTCTGTGTTCTCCAACTTGCACAACTGAGCACGACGCTTAATTTAAAAAAAACAACAACCCAGAACAAAACCAAAACAAAGAACAAAACAAGAAGTGGAACTGAGCAGTCAGGCAGTCTGTTTAGGAAAGTGGATCCAGTCCTTTGAGATCCCCAATGGCAAAACACTTGACACTTATTAACCTAAAGATACTTAATTAAAAAGAAAGAGGCAAATGTTGCCTTTGATTTTTATGCCAAAGAAAGCATACTAAACAGCCATCTTAGCACCACTCTGACTAGCACATTATGCTGTTCAGCTAAAAGTTCAATACTGTCACCTTTGGCTTTGAAGTGTTACAAACAGCTTTGTATTAAAAGAAACACCACAAGAAAACTTCAACATGGGCAAATAGGTACTGATAACAATAAACTTAACAGACCAGCAGGTCACTCATATGCATATTAACTCAGAAGTAAATCCAACTGAGCTGAGATGTACTTACACCTGAGCTTGCATAGGATTGCAACCATAGGCTTTTTTCCCCTCACACAATATCAAAATACAGGAACAAGTTTTCAAATATTTGATAGTAAGATGAGAATAATGTTAGGAATTCTTGCTAAACTGGTTTGATATAATATAATTTTGTAAGCTTCAAAGGCTCTTTTTCCTGTTCTAGCAAAACCAATTTTGGAAGGCAAGTTAATGGAAACCAATAGAGTTTCACACTGAAAAATAACACAGTGTTAACAAAACACAACTACTCTTTCAGCATAGGCCTTATATTTTGGTATGTTTATAGACACATGCCATCATACATGCATGACTTAAGTACCATGCTCACAGTAAAACTGTCTTCTTTAAAATTTAATTTGAATAATGTGCTGATATAAGCTGACAGATAGGCCTTGAGTTCATAATACAGTGGTACCTCGCAAGACGAATGCCTCGCAAGACGAAAAACGTGCAAGACGAAAGAGTTTTCCATTTTTTGAGTCGTTCCGCAATACGAATTTCCCTATGGGCTTGCTTCGCAAGACGAAACGTCTTGCGAGTTCTTGAGTTTGTTTCCTTTTTCTTAAAGCCGCTAAGCTGTTAATAGCCGCTAAGCCGCTAATAGCCGTGCTTCGCAAGACGAAAAAACCGCAAGACAAAGAGACTCGCGGAATGGATTAATTTCATCTTGCGAGGCACCACTGTACAAATCCTGTTTAAGGTATCTGAAAACTGAATCATAATGCTGACTAAGCATCTCTGAGGCCATAACCTGTAGCTTTATGTTAAAATATTTATGATACTCAACAAACTCCTGACAGATCTTACCTAACTTCTCTTTTTAAAACTTCTAGAAGGAGATTTGAAATCTCCCAAGGCAACTTTCCCTACTTGTTCATTTGCTCTTAACTCTGAGAAACCAATTCAAACTGCTATGATGTCACAGAAGCCCAGAAGGGAAAGGTAGAAGGCAAAGAGCAGGAACACATAAGACCAATGGAAGAAGCAAGAAGCAGGAGACCAAGAATAGGGAAGTGGAAGAGACAGAATACTAAAGAAGTAAAATGTTCTAGCAGCTGCGAATCTGGCCGTCTAGCTGTCTCATACTGGGCTGTAGCTGATGGTGGGAAGGAATACTGAGAGGCGCTTTTCTCACCTCCTGGTGACCAGTTGTTTTGCGGGGTGAGTTAAGAGTCTGAGAAGCTCACCACAGCATGCTTCTGTGTGCTGTTAGTGGAAAGGGTCAGTAAGGATAACTAAGTTTTTATGAACAACATCAATGAATATTTTTATAGACTACATTTTACTCCTTCCTATTTGCTGCCAGGACTTACTGCTGCAAGAATATAATGTGTGAAAAGGCCCAGTATCCACTTCCCAAAAGTCTGGTCCTATTCATATGCCATTTTCCCATCACTGCCATCCAAACTTATGCCCCCAGAAATCTTCTTCACATTATTGTTGCCCTCCTCTGAGCCATACACCAAGAGTTTGGGGAACAGTCAGTTCCTATGGCTGTCTCATTCACACACTCAGTTCACTGGTTTGGAATTGCAGTATGAGGAAGTGGGCTTCCATGCCACTATGTGTGTGTACCAGTGTCGGCCTGACAACAATTAGGCTGTCTTCAAATGTCTTCAATGTCTTGAATGCCTTCAAATATTGCTCTCAGATTCTAAGGTTCTGTTTACTCAGACACACATACACAGTTAAATTACTTCAGTAGCTAGCAACAAAGAAGGTTGGATATTCTCAGAGTGTTATACATTTGTCCAATGTAAAGTTGTGGTTTCACAATAAAACATTTGCATCAGCATTAGAAAAACAGAGACATTGCCAGTCATGTGTTTAGGAAGGAAAGGCCAATTTACAACCATCAAAATAATTACCCTTTCATAACAAGTTGCTGCACAGGAATAGTTTGGCTTAGTTTCCTCTATACACAACAGGAGAAGTATCTCACCCTAATGTAACAATGATGGCGCTGTTAACATGATTTTAAGATGTTGCATGCAGCTTGTGGACTTTTTCCTTTACAGTTTAAGCAAGTCTGATTAGTACATGGATGAGGGGACAATAAACAAGAATCATCTCAGAAAGGCAGAGTGGTATTCAACCTATGACCCCTGGGCCCTCACTTGTGGGGTGCCTCAGGGTTCTGTCCTCTCCCCCATGCTTTTCAACATCTACATGAAGCCGCTGGGAGAGATCATCAGGGGATTTGGGCTGGGTGTTCATCAGTATGCAGATGATACCCAGCTCTACCTCTCTTTCAAATCAGAACCAGTGAAGGCAGTGAAGTTCCTGTGTGAGTGCCTGGAGGCGGTTGGAGGTTGGATGGCAGCTAACAGATTGAGGTTGAATCCTGACAGGACAGAAGTACTGTTTTTGGGGGGACATGAGGCGGGCAGGTGTGGAGGATTCCCTGGTCCTGAATGGGGTAACTGTGCCCCTGAAGGAGCAGGTGCGCAGCCTGGGAGTCATTTGGACTCACAGCTGTCCATGGAGGCACAGGTCAAATCTGTGTCCAGGGCAGCTGTTTACCAGCTCCATCTGGTACGCAGGCTGAGACCCTATCTGCCTGCGGACTGCCTCGCCAGAGTGGTGCATGCTCTGGTTATCTCCCGCTTGGACTACTGCAATGCGCTCTACGTGGGGCTACCTTTGAAGGTTACCCGGAAACTACAACTAATCCAGAACGCGGCAGCTAGACTGGTGACTGGGAGCGGCCGCAGAGACCACATAACACCGGTCTTGAAAGACCTACATTGGCTCCCAGTACGTTTCCGAGCACAATTCAAAGTGTTGGTGCTGACCTTTAAAGCCCTAAACGGCCTTGGTCCAGTATATCTGAAGGAGCGTCTCCACCCCCATCGTTCTACCCGGACACTGAGGTCCAGCACCGAGGGCCTTCTGGCGGTTCCCTCACTGCGAGAAGCTAAGTTACAGGGAACCAGGCAGAGGGCCTTCTCGGTAGTGGCGCCTTCCCTGTGGAACACCCTCCCACCAGATGCCAAAGAGAACAACAACTACCAGGCTTTTAGAAGACATCTGAAGGCAGCCCTGTTTCGGAAAGCTTTTAATGTTTGATGTATTATAGTATTTTAATATTCTTTTGGAAGCCGCCCTGAGTGGCTGGGGAAGCCCAGCCAGATGGGCGGGGTATAAATAATAAATTATTATTATTATATTATTATTACTATCATGCAGGTGGTTACAGCTAGATATACATAGTTTGAGGTATACTTCTCATCTATATTTGTCACTAGAGAAGTCTTGGTGACCTCAATGTTTTGGACTACAACTCTCATCAGCTAGCATGACCAGTTGCCAAAACCTCTGGAGGACATAAAGCTAGTCACTTTATTGCAGAGAGCCCAATTTAGATCTGTAAACTATGCTAGTCTGGCATTGGTGCAGCAAAATAGGTTGTGAAGCTGCCTGCTTTTTTGTAGGAACCAGCAGGGCTGAGAAGGTGGTGAAGAATCTGCTGTTCCATGCCCTGAGTCCCAGCTAAGACTGTACAGTGGTACCTTGGGTTACATACGCTTCAGGTTACAGACTCCGCTAACCCAGAAATATTACCTTGGGTTAAGAACTTTGCTTCAGGATGAGAACAGAAATTGTGCTCCAGCGGCACGGCAGCAGCGGGAGACCCCATTAGCTAAAGTGGTGCTTCAGGTTAAGAACAGTTTCAGGTTAAGAACGGACCTCCGGAATGAATTAAGTACTTAACCTGAGGTACCACTGTACCTCACTGTATTCTTGGATTTGCAACAGATACAGGAAATCGTAGTCAGAGTGCAAGTCACTGCTGCCCAGTTGTCACTGAATCCTCCTCTGAAACTTACTACAAAAATCCTCCACACAACTACAATGACACTCAACCTTTTCTGCTGCAAGTTTGCCCAGTATTAGAACTAATTGAAATTTCCTAAGGACAAAACATTAGAGCACCGTAGGAACATCTGTTACCATTCGGCATGTATGGTGGTAATTTTACAAAGGCAGGATTTCAAACATCTCTATCATGTCTTGTTTAAAACCGATTTAGAGCGGGGGGGGGGCAAAAGCTGGCAAGAGATCGAAGAGGAGTGCTAGCTTCAAATGTGAAAGAAAAGTCCCCACTAACATTTCATTACTGAGAAAAAGGTGTGAAAGCAGATGTAATTCCAGCAAGACAAAATACCACAGATTACTTAATTTGTTGTTTGTCTTATGTTACAGAAGAACACACAAAGGCTTTCCATTTCCCAATAAAGCCATGGTCTTTTCAAATTAAAATGTTAAGCATGGATTAAATACACTAAAGGTTAAATCACAGCCTGGAATGTTGTTCGCTTACTATTAAGTACAAAGTAAATATTATGGTGTAACTAAATGTTCCATAATTACTTCATTTATTTAATTCCAATAAAGAACCTTAACCTGGAAGTCCTTTATCTGATGATTATTCTTTGTACCATTCCTTAATGGCTTAAATGCTGTTTTATGTTGCTTAAAAATTACCAACTATTCATATACAGTACTGATTTCTAGTAGCAGAAACACAGATACACACAGGTGTAAGAGCCATGAATTAAAACACTACATAGACATGGAGGTTCACAGAATAAAATCAAAATATAAAACCACAAAATACATAACCAAAATAAAAACAACCACCCAATGGTTCCTCCTCTTAGCGTTTTGTAGTTGCAGGAAGGCAGCACAAAGCTATCCAGGCTATTCTAGTGGGAGAGCTGACTTATTATGAAGGCTATGGAGGTTCTTATTTTTCCACGCCTCACTTTAACTTTTAAAAGCTGCTACCTTCCATCTTTCCCAGAGCCAGCAGCCTTTAAAAGATAAAAGAAAAGGGAAGAAGCCTTCCCTATGCTGACAAATGACACTGACAACGCTATCCCAAATCACTGCATGCAAATGAGAGGATGAGTTCTGTGTTTGTGGCCATTTCAGTCCACCTCAATGAGAAAACAACAATACTATTGCTGAGATTCCAGGGGGTCCAAGCATGTACCCAGGGTTTGTGTTTCCTTTTGGGAATGAGGCACAGAGGAAACTGGTGTCTTCAGGATATATGGTTTATTTACACACCTATACAACCTGAAGGCTTCACAGCATTAACACCCCAAAAGGGTCTTGTTTCTCCCGTAAACCCAGCCTTGGATTCAAGCAGAGATCCAGCATAGCTCTCTCTGTTTTTCTAGCCTGCTGCATTTGCATCCAACTTCTAGCTCACATAACTCCTAACTCTCACCTCTGGCTTTATTCCATTTTACTATCTGTGAGTTGAGGTAGAAGCCCCACTCATTTGTGTCTCCCACAGAGCCCCTTCCTTTGTTCTCCTTACATCTCACCAGGAGGCTATCCTGGTCTGATTAGCTTATAACACTTGCTGGATTCAGGGATTAGAACTACGACACTCAGTTTAATACCCCAAGCCTTGATTAAATTCTAATGGTTGCTGGATCCAAAGATTAAAGGGTTACGGTACCCATAAATTCAACAATACGCTTGTTACCCAGAGTGGAACTACTTTTTACATAGTGTAAAAGTTAGGATACTCCCTCCCCTCTATCATGCATATAATAATAATAATTTATTATATATACCCCTCCCATCTGGCTGAGTTTCCCCAGCCACTCTGGGCGGCTCCCAATTGACTATTAAAAACAATACAGCATTAAATATTAAAAACTTCCCTAAACAGGGCTGCCTTCAGATGTCTTTTAAAAATAGGATAGCTGCTTATTTTCTTGACATCTGATTGGAGGGCGTTCCACAGGGTGGGCGCCACTACCAAGAAGGCCCTCTGTCTGGATGTTAAGGTCATATGAGTTGACCATGCCTAGTCAAACAAACTCGCAACTTATGCAATTTCTCTTCTTCCAAAAAGGATGTGGAAAACAAGGAAATAAATTATATGAATTGTCTCTCCACGAGATTAGAAGCATTACATTGACTCTGTGATGAAGGAGATAGAGTGTTCTTGTGTTTCCAACACAAACAATGAATCAGTATCCCAAGTAAGATGAATTGTAGAAAATTCAAACTTAACTACTGCTTGTCAGCTCTCCTTAGCCAGGTTATGCTGTCTCTGCAGCTTACTTCCATAGCAGCTCTGTGTTGATAAACACAGGTGTTGTGGTGGGGTATTTATTTTCCAGCAGTGTTGTGCTATTAGCACTAGTGACACTCAAGCCGTCCTCAACATTTTCCTAACCATTAATATGATAAACCAGGTTTGATTACTTAGGAAGTGTTATGGGAAACACAAGTTGAAATAAACAGGATGCTCCATAGCTCCTTGATCTCACTGAAAAACCACATTCTAAGACTGTAGGTGTGTGTTTCCCCTGCTATGTAAACTCCTACTTTTTTTGACAACTTCATTTCCTCCACTCTTCAGCAACCCAGACAGATAAGTATTTAATGTACAGCATGATTGTGATTAAATTTTCAAAGGCATTCTTCATCTGGATTGCAGCTGGTACAGCATCTCAATTACAGCTGCATCATACCACCAGGGCCCCATTATTGACATGTTGAGCCTTAGATGAAGGTGCTAGATTTAAACATTTCCAAAGAGCTATCAAATCTGACCACAATCAATTGTTTCCTCTTTTCCTAGTCTAGGCAAACCCTTAAC
Organism: Podarcis bocagei; assembly: GCF_964188305.1. Lineage (NCBI taxonomy): Eukaryota > Metazoa > Chordata > Lepidosauria > Squamata > Lacertidae > Podarcis > Podarcis bocagei. The sequence continues at coordinate 84,029,491 of NC_138126.1, read as the reverse complement.
TGGGAAGCTTATTTGGTACATTAAATAGTGCCTAGATTCCATGCTTTATTTTCACATTAGGCTTTCCAACATACCGTATTTTTCGCCCTATAAGACGCACTTTTTCCCCTCCAAAAATGAAGGGGAAATGTGTGTGCGTCTTATGGGGCGAATGCAGGCTTTTGCTGAAGCCTGGAGAGCGAGGGGGGTCGGTACGCACCGACCCCTCTCGCTCTCCAGGCTTCAGGAAGCTATCCGCTAGCTGTGGGAGACCCAGCTCTCCCAGGGCTAGCGGAGAGCTTGCCTGCACCCAGAAGCTTGGGGCGCGCTGAGCTCCGCACGCCCCAAGCTTCGGGATTAGCGCAGTGCTCCACTAGCCCTGGGAGAGCCGCGCGGCTCTCCCACGGCTAGCGGAGACCTTGCCTGCACCCAGAAGCTTGGGGCGCGCTGAGCTCCACATGCCCCAAGCTTCGGGATTAGCGCAGTGCTCCGCTAGCCCTGGGAGAGCCACGCGGCTCTCCCACGGCTAGCGGAGACCTTGCCTGCACCCAGAAGCTTGGGGCGCGCTGAGCTCCGCACACCCCAAGCTTCGGGATTAGTGCAGCGCTCCGCTAGCCATGGGAGAGCCGCGCGGATCTCCCACGGCTAGCGGACTGCTTGCGCCCACCCAGAAGCTTGGGGCGCGCGGAGCTCCGCACGCCCCAAGCTTCTGGGTGCCAGCAAGCAGTCCGCTAGCCCTGGGAGAGCCGCGGGGCTCTCCCAGGGCTAGTGGACCGCTGCGCTAATCCCGAAGCTTGGGGCGTGTGGAGCTCAGCGCGCCCCAAGCTTCTGGATTAGCGCAGCGATCCGCTGGCCCTGGGAGAGCCGCGCGGCTCTCCCAGGGCTAGCGGACAGCTTGCCGGCACCCAGAAGCTTGGGGTGCGCTGAGCTCCGCACGCCCCAAGCTTCGGGAGTAGCGCAGCTGTCCGCTAGCCCTGGGAGAGCCGCGCGGCTCTCCCAGGGCTAGCGGACTGCTTGCCGGCACCCAGAAGCTTGGGGCGCGCTGAGCTCCGCACGCCCCAAGCTTCGGGATTAGCGCAGCGCACCTGGGGGGGGAATAAAAAAAAATTTTCCTTTATTTCCCCCCAAAAAACTAGGTGCGTCTTATGGGCCGGTGCGTCTTATGGGGCGAAAAATACGGTAAAAGTAAAGCAAGTTATAACCACAAATGGGTTGATTTTTTTAATTGAAGCTGTATTCCCATTATGCATACTATTTGGTTTTCTGGCCAGCAGTGACCATCAAGCTTGGCAGGCCTTGGTCCAGAGTCCAGGGGCCCTGCAGAGGCTACCATCAATGCCCCAGCACTGACCTGGTCTCTCCTCAGTGCCTGACACCAGTTTGCAGGTGCCAGCCTCTTCCTTCCAACATACATTTGTTTATTCAAGGTGGCGACCAGGATGTGGTGAAATACAGTACTGAGGAAGACAACATATATCACATAATTTCTATCTGAATATGTTTTTAGGAGTACAGTGGTACCTCAGGTTACAGACACTTCAGGTTATAGACTCCACTAACCCGGAAGTAATGCCTTGGGTTAAGAACTTTACCTCAGGATGAGAACAGAAATCGTGTGGTGGCAGCGGGAGGCCCCATTAGCTAAAGTGGTACCCCAGGTTAAGAATAGTTTCAGGTTAAGAACGGACCTCCAGAACGAATTAAGTTCTTAACCCGAGGTACCACTGTAGTTCTTATCATGTCATACAGGTGGTGCAAAACTAACAACCACTTATTAAGATGAAAAACAATCACACTGAAAAACCTTTATTCCATTTTGATACTTTGCTGAATAAGTTTTAAAAGTTCATGAATACAGTTTTGAGGGATTACATGGCCTTTGTCACAACCTGGAAACTATACTTGACATAAACCTTATGGATGCAGGTGGCAGGGTGCATGAGATAGTCAGTGAATATTTTGAAGAATGGCTCTCACAGATTCAGGCCAAACTTTTTCATTCCAAACATCTTCTGTTTCATTTGAGTGGAACTTGCCATTGCCTATGCCTATGCTGTGATAGGACTAATTAAAAGTACATATGATATTAGAGCAAATCTTCAGCAACTACCCAGTACTACTAACAAGTTCCTACTGAACATTTTTGAATATTTTATGAGTAAACACTATGAATGAGGAAAACATAAATGGATAAGTCCTAAAGGACTGAAAGCAAGAGACCGAAGGGAATATCTCTCTCATTTATAGCAGTTCTTTTTTTCCATTCATTATCTCTCAAAATCCAAGCACCCTCAAATATTTACTTTTCACATTTATTGAGAACTTTTTATCTTGCAAACCACCTTTTTTAAAAAAAAAATTTAATATCAAGACGAGTCTGTACTGCTCTGCACCATGAAACAGTTAGCATTCCATTAATACCTCAAGTGTTGAAGCAATCCCACCTGTTTATAATTTCCCATCAGTTTGCCTGATACCTATCCAACTGCAGAAACTATATCAAAATGCGTAATATACGGAGACAGAAGAAAAATGCCTAACAGGATGAAATCTTTCATAGAATAGAATGCTTCTATATCATAGTGAAATATAAGGTATAATTAATTGTTCCAACTGTTATTTGACTTCCAGAATCAATAGGTCAATTGTTCAGTTCAGGCTACATCAAACCAAATACGTTAAAACTGAGCTTGCCATGTTATCTGAATCAACAATAGTATAGCTGTGGGCATTACTCCACCTCCAGAAGCTGTTCCACCACAGAGACAGGAGTAAATTGGTTAAGCAGCATGCTGAAACGAAAACAGCAAAGCAGTTCTAAAGCATGTTCTGCCTGTTTAAATTTTTAAGTTGACAATATCCCTTCCCACTCATAGTCAATCTGGGTTACATTGAAAATGGTCTCATTCTTCAGTGCACCTGCTCCTCCACCATCTCTGCCAGTTTCCTGAATTCCACAAGCAGAACTCCTTACCTTGGGAAAGGCAAGGGAGTGCTGGGTGGTGGAGGCTAGAGCAGTGAGTCAGGAGAAGCCCCTTTGGCATTCACTTCAGTATCACTGTCAGCAGCAAATGATAAACTTGTTTTACTACAAGTCCTATGACCCCGCAGGAAATGATGAACAGATTGTGTTAATAGCTGCCGAGGAGAGGTCTCTCCTGTCCTATGTCACTTTATTATCCTCCCCTTTCCAAAATAACTTTTTTTAAACAAAGGGAGGAATTTGCAGGAAAAGAAGGGCAGCAGAGAAAGCAGGCCAGGTTAGAGAAAATGGGATTGTTCAAGCAGCCCAATTGATAATGAGGGTCTGGTAAGCAGGTGCTTGCACATTCCAAATGATTTGGGTTCTAAATTATCATTATTTATTATTAGTGCAAACCCTGGTTGTGTCTAAATTAAGCCATATCTCAACCGTGTCATGGTAGTATGATTACTGTGATATGAATGTTCACTACAAAGTACTACCTGCATTACTTCACCCACATTACATGTATTAAGTGCTGCACACGGATAAAATACTTGCAGGCAAAAGGATGAAATTAGAGGCTACTGTAGCTGTCTACTTTGCCTAACTGCTGGCTGAATTGCTATGATGCCATAGAAATCTGAAGGGACCAGTGGGAATGCAGAAGATGATGGACTGGAAGGGAGTATATTAAAGGAGGAATGGGTTGGTCTGTACATATTGTGTTGCAGGGCAAGAGAAAGATAAACCAATAGACCAGAAACAGGGGTGTGGGGAGCAGACAAAAACGTGCGTCTAGAAGAGCAGTGGAGAAAGTATATGGCCTGAGGGAGATGAGGTGAAGAGCAAAGTGAAAATTGCAGGTGGAAAGAACCTGAAGCTGGAGGTAGCCTTACACAGGGTCAAGAGAAGCCAAAGAGGCTTGCCTGGAGCCTTCATTACGTATCTTTAGGTGCCAGGAGAAAACATTTCTCTTCAACCAGGCATTTAGCTGATTAACATCCTATAGCTTTAAAATGTGTTGGTGGGAGGGAGGTTATTGGTTTCTTTTGCTTTTGCTTTGTTTTCTTATGTATTTTGTGTTTTCATTTTGTATTTTTATGTTGTGAACTGCCTTGTGATCTTTGGATGAATCAATAAATCCCCTTTAGTGGATGTTTTATTTAAGATACGTGTACTGAATTTTGCAAGAATTTGAGAGATTTGTGTTTTTGGGGGCGGGGGGGGGGTAGTACTTTAACCTCAAAATTCCCAGTTATTTTTTCAAAGACGATTTGGGGAAAAGAAACATATCCCTGATGAAGATTACTCATAGACACTCTTACAACATATATTATGTACTTTAGTTTCAAATGTGTCTGCAGGCCAAGAGGGAAAAGGACTGAGTGATATATGAAGAACAACACATTACTTGCTGCTACTTCTTTTTTTCCTGGGAAGGAATTTCTTTTCTCTTTTAAATATGTAGATTATACTCAATTTAAGAAAGGAGAAAACGCGGCTCTCCTACTTCAAACAATTCTATTTCAGGACAGTGCTTTTATAAATAAATAAATAAAAATCCATATGGCAATATGAAAAAGCAGTAAATGAAATTCTGGCCCAAAGACTTTTGATTCCTCCTTTCCTCCCTGAGGAAAAGCAATGAATGCCAGATGTTCTAGTGAAATGTCTTCATATCTTCCACTGTAGCCGATCTGTCTCAGACAGCCACAATGCATTTTATTTATTATTACACAGGGGTCAAGAGGTGTTCAGCAGATTTATATGAAAGTTGCAGACATTTTCAGACTCCCCTCCCCCAACACTTTATGCATCGTGGCCAATTAAACAAGCATTAAAACTGCTCATTGTTCCCCCTTTAAGTCTTATACTATGAGCTCATCAATTCCAACAAAGCACCCCATTTTCTAGCTGCTTGTAGTACCACAAAATGAAGTTGCAGCAGGGCTAATATCAAGGCAGTAGCTCTTAAAATGAAGAAAGAGTAACAAGAAGAATATACAAGGTGGGGGAGGGAGTGGGGGGGGGGGGAGAGAGAGAGATGGCCTCTGTCAACAATCACAAGGCACTGCAGAATTGCTAAGCAGACCAGCCTAAGAGGCATTGTTTTCTTCATGCCTCCTTCACCAGTCTTAATAATGATGTCACAGAACGACTGATGTTAAATGAGATTGTGCTGAATCAAGAGAAGATTTCCCCTGCAGTGTCAACTCTGCTTGCAGTGTTTTCTCACATATCGCTATTAAGACAGCAACCAGGTAACTTTGCTGTGCCCCGTCTAAGTGGCCATCCTTTCCTCTTTTATTTCTTTTGGTTTAAGGAAAGCCTGTCAATCTACTTGTTTAAAAAATGCCTCTGGCAAACATTTTCCACACGACAAATCCTCCAAATGTCAGCTTTAGCAGGTGAATAGCTTATAGTGCTAAAGGACTCCCGAAAGAGACAGGTTAGCAATCACTGTCAACACAATGATTAATGATTATATACATCTGAACTATTTCTCAGTTCTGGTAACAGAGAACCTACTGGCTGAAAAAAAACTATACATTTTTAATGGGACAAATGTAGCTTCTGCTCCTGTGCTTGCTTTACATTAATTTAGTTTACCATCTTCCCAAAAATACTATCAAGGGCATTTAGAAACAAAGCACAGCACATTAAAAGAGCACTTCAAGGTCAGTTTTGTTCATTTGAAACAAAATGTGCCAAACGAAAAAGGACATTTTATCGCTTCCAGAAAATACTCAGACTTGGACTTTGTGACATATCTGGGGGAAAGGCATTCCAAATAAGAACATAGGGGTGAAAAGCCTGATTTAGGTTGGAACAATTACAATACAGAGTACTAGTATAGATGCTGGAATACCAATGAATATCATTTTGGTGATCCATCTGCTTCCGCAATGCCATGCTGTGTGGAAGGCCCTAATTTTGTTTGGCGCAGAATGTAACAGCAGCAAATATTGAGGGGGAAAATATTTTCACCTCAACAGTGCATCACTCTATGATATTTGGCTTCTTAACTGCAGCAAAACTGAATATAAAAATGGTTGGGATTAAAATATGATTCAAGTGTATTTGTGAGTAGCTAAACTGTATTCGTGCTCTGGTCCATGGGGTCACGAAGAGTCGGACATAACTAAACGATTAAACAACAACAATCTGTATTCAGATATACAGTAAACACTCAGGGCTTAATACATGTATACTTCCTCTTCTGAAAGAGGAAGAAGAAGAAACAAATCTATAAAAATTTGTTTTTATAGATTTTGTTATAAAACTGAAAGCCTCCATCAACAGACTAAGGAGTATCCAAACACCAACCACACACAGTGGATTTCTGGACATTTCCCAGAGGCTTCTGTTAAGTATTGGCATGGTTTTAAATATAAATGGTGCTTGCATTGACATCAGTACTTAATCAGATTCCAGGGACAAATTCAAATTTGGAACACTTTGTATTTGGACAAGTAACTTGGCTCTCAAGGCTGTTTATTTCTTGAGCTTAGTTTTACTTCTTTTTGACAGCTAATGGAAGGATTGATTGCTTGGCAAATTAGAAGAACATATACAGCCAGTTCCCACAACTACATTGAGGAAACAGTTTGTTTCCCTAATATATATAAATTCAATAAAAACAAACAAACTGTTTTTTGTTTGTTTGTTTGTTTTTATTGAGTTTATATACCGCCCTATACCCTAAAGTCTCAGGGTGGTTCACAGAATAATATATTTGGTCTTGTGTTTTGAACAATACTGTACCAGCTCAAATTTGCTTTGGGGAAGAGCTTTGGAGCTTTATGATTGTAACCCCAACAGCAAATCTATTTAAGCTAAGAATAGTCAAAGGACATCTTCCAACTTAACCACAGTCTATAGCCAATCTCTTCAAATGGCAGCCTGCGATCATTTCCTGCATGCCTGCATTTAATCTGAGAATAGCAGGTGAAGTCCATTTTGACACATTCTTTAAGAAGAAGAAGAGTTTGGATTTGATATCCCGCCTTTCACTCCCCTTCAGGAGTCTCAAAGCGGCTAACAATCTCCTTTCCCTTCCTCCCCTACAACAAACACTCTGTGAGGTGAGTGGGGCTGAGAGACTTCAAAGAAGTGTGACTGGCCCAAGGTCACCCAGCAGCTGCATGTGGAGGAGCGGAGACGCGAACCCGGTTACCCAGATTATGTGACTACCGCTCTTAACCACTACACCACACTGGCTTAAGAGTTATCTTCCCATTCTCACACACTCCCAATAGCTTAATCTATTTAAGGCATTTGCGAGCTTTTTTGCGGAGAAGGTCCTGTTGCTCCGCCATGACCTCCCTGCCAATTTGGATACAATAAAGGAACTGGAGGCCCCTCGACTGTCCTCGGGTCCAGTATTGGACCACTTTGACCGGATATTCCCAGCCGATGTGGACAGACTCCTCCAAGCTGGAAAGCCCACCACTTGTCCTCTCGACCCGTGCCCATCTTGGCTGATTAGAGCGTGTCCAGACGAGGTGCGGGCCCCCCTGGGGGATATCATCAATCTGTCCCTTGGCACCGGGACATTCCCAGGGGAACTGAAGGAGGCAGTGGTGCGTCCGCTCTTAAAGAAAACATCATTAGATCCCTTAGATCTATCCAATTACCGCCCAGTTTCGAATCTTCCGTTCCTGGGTAAGGTGATTGAGAGAGCGGTTGCTGAACAGCTTGGTAGGTTTCTGGATGAAACATCGGCTCTGGATCCATTCCAGTCCGGCTTCCGCGCTGGTCATGGGACCGAGACGGCTCTGGTCGCCCTAACAGATGATCTCCGCAGGCAGCTGGATCGAGGCGGGTCGGGGCTGCTGATTCTTCTAGATGTCAGCAGCCTTCGACATGGTCGATCACGAACTCCTGGACCACCGCCTTGCCGACGTGGGGATCCAGGGCACAGTCCTTCATTGGCTGCGCTCGTTTCTCTCTGGTCGGGGACAGAGGGTGGCGCTTGGGGGGGAACTGTCACCCCGCCACTCCTTGGTGTGTGGAGTGCCCCAGGGTGCGATACTCTCCCCGATGCTTTTTAACATCTTTATGCGCCCCCTCGCCCAGCTTGTCCGGAGTTTTGGGCTGGGCTGCCATCAGTATGCTGATGACACCCAACTCTATCTGTTGATGGATGGCCATCCTGACTCGGCCCCAGACACACTGATCAGATGCTTGGAAGCTGTGGCTGGATGGTTACGTGGGAGCCGGTTGAAGTTAAATCCTTCGAAGACAGAGGTCCTCTGGCTGGGACGGGACGATATGGGATTGAGGGGGCAACTCCCATCTCTTGCGGGGGTGCAATTAGTGCCAGCACCGTCCGTTAAGAGTTTGGGTGTAATCTTCAATACCTCCCTCTCCATGGAGGCGCAGATTGCAGCTATAACAAAGGCGGCATTTTTTCATCTCCGCCAAGCTAAGCAGTTGGCTCCTTACCTCTCTCACCCTGACCTAGCCACTGTGATCCACGCGACGGTCACCTCCAGACTGGATTATTGTAACTCGCTCTACGTGGGGCTGCCCCTGAGACTGACCCAGAAACTCCTGCGGGTGCAGAATGCCGCAGCGAGACTCCTTACGGGGTCTTTGCTGCAGGATCACATTCATCCGGTGCTATACCAGCTGCACTGGCTCCCAGTGGAGTACAGGATCAGGTTTAAGGTGCTGGTTTTAACCTTCAAAGCCCTATACGGCCTAGGACCCTCGTATCTACGGGACCGCCTCTCCTGGTATGCCCCACAGAGGAACTTACGGTCTTCAAATAAAAACATCTTGAAGGTCCCAGGCCTCAGAGAGGTTAGGCTGGCCTCAACTAGAGCCAGGGCTTTTTCGGCTGCGGCTCCAACCTGGTGGAACGCTCTGTCACAAGAGACAAGGGCCCTCCAGGACTTGACATCTTTCCGCAGGGCCTGCAAGACAGAGCTGTTCCACCAGGCCTTTGGTCAGGGTGCAGCCTGACTCCCTCCTTTGGCAATCTTTACAAAACTTTAGTTTATGGTTGCCATCAATTTTGATTTTAATTAAGTCTTTGATGTTTTATAATGTTGCACTATTTTAGTGTTGTTAGCCGCCCTGAGCCCGGCTTCGGCTGGGGAGGGCGGGATATAAATAAAATTTATTATTATTATTTATTATTCTGCCAAACTACAAGAGCCTCAGGGATGCAATTTTCCCGAGCTCCTGCACAAGCATTGCCAATAGTTTGGCTAAGTAAGGAGACCAGTGTGGGTTGGTGGGTGTTGGTGGGTGTGTACGTGCAAGCTGGCTTCTGTGCATGCATTGCTTGTGGGATCAGAACCTGGGATCATCCAGGTACACATCCAAGTACATACACTGTCCATCAACATGACATTGTTGTTAATGGAGTGAACATTCAGAGACAGACCCAAGTGCATGTACAGATGCAGATCATGGTGCATATTCCATCAAAATGCAGATCGTGCATAGACAGCACTGAATGTATATTCAATTTTACACCTGTGAGTCCTGATCCAACATGGATTTCCTTACAGCTCACCCACACTTCCTTTTGTGACATTTTTCTAGGCACAGGTCCGGGATTTTCATGTCCATGTCCAAACTGTTTAGGGTTTTGCTTTGTTTTGCTTTTGCCCCACCACTTTCCCCAGAAAACCACATTTTACCGCTGAATTTGAGCAAACAGCAATCGAATCAGGTTTTCCATGGACTGACGATTGCTCCAATTCAGCAGTAAAATACAGGTTTACCCAGGGAAAGTGACGCACCTGGAAATCCCAGACCTGGGCCTTGAAAGTGTGGCACAAAAGAAAGTGTGGGTGGGCTCTTAGATGCATTGGGACAAAGAAACATGCATATGAGAATACAATGAGAAATCACTTTGTCCTCTTTGCCCTATCCTTTTCTTCCACCTCCATGAAAATTGTTTCCAAGACCACGCCCAATTTTAAGATAAAAACAATGGTATTATAGTGAAAGGGGTGGAGGGTGCAACAAAATATCCAGACTACTACTGATTTCCATGGGTCTGCAGTTGCTAAGCTGTTGTTGTTACTGATCCAAATAGGCAATAGAGATGCACAGAACTGCCATCGATGGGCAGAGTAAACTTACAATTATGCTCCCTCTGGCTTAGATAGTTTACAAAGGGGATTAAACAAATTCACAGGAGGCTGGCTGTATCAGGATCTACGATAGCTAAATGCAATCACGGGATGGGAGTCAAACAGGGAGAGCTGTTGCCTTTTTCCTGCACTTGTGGGCTTCCTGGAAGCATCTGGCCAGTGAAGGAGACAGGATACTTTATTTGATAGCCTTTCTGTCTGGTTCAGCAAGGGCTTTTCTCATGTTCTTATATAGCAGTGATATGACTAAAGGAACATGGCTATAAAACATTGGCAAGCTTTCATTCCCCTTTAAAAGTTACAAGGTGCTGGAAATCTGGTAAACACCTTTCTCTTCTAGCCCCCTAGTATGAAACTCCAAATATCAGGGTCATACTCCCTGTCCCTGCTTTTTTCTTTTTTGTTTTTTGGGGGGCGGGGGCCAAGAGGCACATTTCCTTTCAGGATCAAGGTCCGTCTGGAAGCGCCTTGTTCAGAGGCACAGGGGACTAATGTTGAAATGAATTTGACTCCAGAAATAGCATGAGTCGTTGAGGGGGCCAAAGCACAAGCATGCAATGGAGATCCTCAGCCAAAACCACAGAAATTTCAGTATGCATGAATGAGAGCTTACACAGAAAAATGAAACTATTATCAAGTTACCAACACACTCAACCAGTTTTTCACTTCAGCAAATCTAGACACAGAACCAGCTAGCTATCTCTGCTTTTGGACTTGTTGGGAATTGCCAAGTCTTTGGGACTAGCACAGCTCACATTGCAGGTGGTATTTCAACTGGTGGCATTTTCCCACTTCTGTTATTTTGGATATTTATTTCCATATTTTTAAACACCTGGGTTTTTTGGGCGGGAGACCTCTCTTGTTCCCAGCCCCTTTGAAAATACAGTGGTACCTCAGGTTACATACGCTTCAGGTTACAGACTCCGCTAACCCAGAAAGAGTACCTAGGGTTAAGAACTTTGCTTCAGGATGAGAACAGAAATCGTGCTCCGGCGGTGTGGTGGTGGCGGGAGGCCCCATTAGCTAAAGTGGTGCTTCAGGTTAAGAGCAGTTTCAGGTTAAGAACAGACCTCCGGAACGAATTAAGTACGTAACCAGAGGTACCATTGTAGATATGAGGGTTAAGTCATGGTTCACACTTGAAACAGAAATTTCTATCCTGAAGTTCCATATCTGAGGTCAGAGAATGCTGACCTGAATGTACACATCAAACTTTCTTCTTGATGCTTCATTCTTTAAGTGGTATCATGTCTTCACATAGAATATCAGTCTTAGTGTTTCATCTCATCCTTGAGCTTGTTTGGAGGTTCTAGCAGGGGAGCGCAGCTATCGTATACCCTTGACCGAAGAACGGTACACTCCTTCTATCTGGGATGGTCGTCCTCTTCCACCGAGCGCACAGCTTCGGGAGGGACGCACATGGAGCGGTGAGGGAGGAAGGGGACACCCGCCTAGCCAGCCAGATCAGCCGAATCAACCCTGGCGATCAATGGGGTGACAGATGTCGCAGCCAGATCGCCCTCACATCCGTGTTTCATCTCATCCTGTGGCTCCAGCAGCTGTAGTGACAGTAGCTGCTTCTTGTCCTGGCAGATCCTTGGGAAGTGTAGTAACTGCAGCCACCATAGCTAAGTAACTGGAGGGAGGGGACAGAAATTTCCTGCTTCAGTGGCTTGTACTGCAACAGCTAAGTAAGAAGGTTTACAGAGGTTCCAGTAGAGATGGAGGGTTCATAGGTGAGTCAGTGGAAGGCATTGAACTCACGGAAAGAAGACTGGAGAGAAACGGATTCACATTCTAGACCCCATCTAGTTGCTTCCTCAAGGTGCCATCCCCGAAGGAACAATACTCTTTGGTGTCTCCCCTTCAGTGGCAGCCCAGCTGAGGGCAGTCATGCCCCCAGGGCAGGTAGGCAGGCTTTATGAAGGTGTCCCAGCAACTGGTGCATGCCTAGCTAAGCCCGTCATTCATTATATTTCCCCTGCTATCTGAAAACAGATTTATTTAATTTGTATCCCATCTTCAAAAAAACAAAAACAACAACAACACTCCATTAAAGAAATCCCAGAGCAGTTTACACAATAAAACATTCAAATAAATAATAAACACCAAATCCACAAATACAATTAAGTTTGTGGAACTAGCTGGTATTCAAACCTTAAACAGAGAATTGCACCATAAATGTTTTATCCTAATACCTCAACGTTTAATAGACTTATCACATTTCATGCAAACACAATGCCAAATTGTTCTTTACTACTAAAAGAAAAACCTCACTTTGCTTGGCCAATTTAATAGAACTACTGAGGCTACAATCCTATGCACATATACTTCAGATTAAGTTCCACTGAGATCAGTGGGGATTACTTCTAAGTAAATATCTATAGAATTGGTTTGCTCAATTCTCAAACAGAAAAGACATACCAGATCTTATAACAAAACAGAATATTTTAAAGTAAAAGTTACCACAAATTAAGCAGACATGATTCCATTAACAGGTCCTCAAATTTATGCAGTGTTTGAACCTTATCTTTTTGGAAGTTTAAAAAACTTTGCTTTAATATTAATAAGCAAACAGCCGGAAAACTCCACTGTTTAAAAAGTTCTCTCATCAATCTTCCATAGCAAGCTTCTTGACACATTCCACATTTTAACCAACTCTGAGTGACTAATTGTAGGGCAATAATGAGTATTTGGACCTTTGCAAGACCTTTCAACAAATGTTCATTTTCCAAAGACTAACCATGAGCCTTGAAAATTAAAACTAATAGGTTAAGCTGAAAGCAATTAAAGACTTCTTGTCATAGCATGAGCACCATCAGGACAGTGTTTCAAGCTTTCAAGATATTTACCAAATGCACCTGGTATGGATTTTAAGAACCTCTGATTTAAGAAAGCTTTATACTAACTAATAGCAGAAATAAAATTATTCTAAGCTGAACGGTTACTGTTCACGAAACTAAAAAATAAAAATAAAAATACAGATTAATGAAGCAGAAATTTGTCCAGATTATTTTTTTATCAGATAACACAATGACTTACTGTGCTATAAACACTGCAAATGCAATTTGCAGAAAGAATTCGAATCAGGCTTCTCAAAAATACAAATGTGCATGTGTTGGTAGCAATTCTCAAACGTGCTTTCTAATGCCTTTATCCTAAATGTTTTACTGGTACATTGGGCTCCAAAACCATGAACAACACCACTATAACGCTAGTAACTTTTATTATCTCTCTTAAACAAGAACAGGACAGCCAAAGTAAACACTCAACTCCACTCAGATCCCATGTTCGGTGCCACCGGGAGACTAACCATAATGATACAGACCACAAACTGACATTGTGCTGCTGCTGTAATTGTCCATATGCATCTTCTGAATTTTTTTATATACTAATATAGTATACAAGTAACTGTATAAAATGAATGACTAGTGATGAGACCGGAATAATAATAACTTCCTCACTCTTGAGGTTGCATTGACACTCAGGCCTTCTAACTAGATTTTTTTAAAATAACACATTGGAGTGGTTTTTCTCCTGCATATATACTTACACTCAGCATGTATTCTCACCTTACCTTTTAAAACCAAGCCGATTCGTGACTTCTACAAATGCAGAATTTGAGACTGAATTTAAACAAAGTGCAGAGCCTAGTTTAGCTTCTGATAAGGCCCGGTTTTCACCCTTCATGGTTGCAGAGATATGTTCCGTAGCGGCAAGTGTGACAGTGTGGAACCAACCTCCGGACACACTTCACTACTGCCTACTTCGATGCTGATGGGACACTGGGAAGGGCAGGTTGGTGCCATGGAAGTGCACTGGTTGTTGACCCAAACTGTGCTTTTAACATCATCAACCTGCCCCTGCTCCAGCCTAGCCCTATCCAGGTGCAACATTGTGGGATGTAAAACTGCAGTCAAGTACAACATTCCTACAGTGGACATGTTAGAGGATGTTTTGTACCACTCAGGAGAAGACTTCCTGTTTCCTCCTCAGCTGGGACAGATTTCCACTACACGTGACTTGAAGAGGGTGTGGTCTGTTGTACTAGCATAGAGGAGCACACGGCCTCCATGTTCTGATAAGTGTGTGTTCTCCATTTTGTATGTTGCTGTGTGTTTGGAGAAGTGACTGCTTAGTCACAGTCACTTGGGACTAACTTCTTTATGGAATAGTTCTAGTTGTTATGTAACCTAAGCCTGCCTTCAGGGATATGTCTGTGAACCTGAATGAATATGTGAGTAAACTACTTTTATATTAACGTTAATCAGATTCTTGTGTTTATTCTTTTTTAAGAGGGATTAGAAGGGATTCTACCAGGAAGGAATCTTTAATAGTAAGACTCAGATGAGTCAGCAACAAGCTGATTACTGTGTAATTTAAAAAGGGGGATATTTGGAACTCTGCTAGAATATGGAACTTGCTAGTGCAAGTTAGGAAGAATATGATTAAATAATATATCCTCTCCTGCCTCCCTAATCATCCCCACAAACACTGCAGCTGGGAGAGCAGATCTGCTTCACCATAAATGCTACTGCTGGATATGTTTGAAAACCAAAATCTGCACACAGGTATAGATTGGGATAGTTCATATTATAATTTGCAAAGATCAAACTTACCAAGTATCCTTATTTCTGTTTAAGGGGAGCCCCACACACAGTTTTACCAGGAGGTCTGAAAGGGCAGACTTACATGAAGGCAAATTACAGTGCCCTGATTTGACAGCCCTATCCCAGGATGGGCAATTTGTACAAAGCAAAAGCTTCATATTCTAGATGCCCCAAATGTTTCATTCAAAACCCATAAGCCTTGGTTTTCTATGTAACTACTAGTCTATGCTTTTTGTAAACCTTCAACCATCCTATGAAGTGGACTCTAATATGTTAACCATGACGGCATGGAAATGGAAAGCTGACAATTGAGTGGAAATTTAACTCCCCCAAAAGTGTTAGCCTGATTATACATTTTCCTTTAGTCATTGTGTCTGCAATATGGAATTAAGATGCTTTTTTTAAAAAAAGTTGCTTGTGAAAAACTCCGTTCCTGAAAGTACAGTCTCAGCAGAATGGCTTTGCTGGGGGATGGGGAGGCAGAACAGCTTTTGAAGGGTGTTAAGCATGCATTTCTCTCAGGGCCTCTGTACTGAATGTTATGAAATAGAACAAAAAAAAATTCATGTCTACACAGCATGATGCATTCAAAGTCCAGTTCTTCATGAAACAGGCTTTTCTGCTATCTATTCAGACATTTTCTAACATATATTGAAATTCCTTCAAATCAAAATATGCTGCCAGTCAAGAGGTATTAGTATGTTTGTAAACAGTGCACTAAAAACAAACTTCAGGTTAATAACATATGGTTAAAGTAACGCTTTCCACAAAAATATAAGCAAATAATTTACATTCCATCTGGAAGCTACTGCAAAAGAATAGTACTACAGGCAAATCCTGATTTAGTAACATCTGAATGACACGCGATTGAGCATGGATGCACAGTGGAGAACCCAGAAGTAATAATAATAATAATTTATTATTTATATCCAGCCCATCTGGCTGAGTTTCCCCTGCCACTCTGGGCGGCTCCCAATCAAATATTAAAAACACAATACAGCATTAAACATTAAAAACTTCCCTAAACAAGGCTGCCTTCAGATGTCTTTTAAAAGTGGGATAGTTGCTTATTTCCTTGACATCTGATGGGAGGGCGTTCCACAGGGCAGGCCCAAAACATCATAAAGAGGTAATAAAAGGGGCGTGGCAAGGGGAGATGAAGTGGGCTTACGTGTGTGGGGTCCAGAACGGAACCCCCACCGAAACGAGGATTGCCTTTATAGTACAACTAACAAAATGCTCATCTGACCCCAGGCACCCACCTAGAAGGAGGTATGCCCAGAGAGGCCTAGCTCCATTGGGAATCTGGGAAGCCAGACTGCCCAACAAAGGAGCGGAGGTACTCTACCCTAGTTCGCATGGGTGGGCCTGTCTCTTTGCTGTTGACATATTTTGAGCAGGGGAAGCAAGTCAGGCATGAAGGCCAGGCTATATGAGAGAAAGGAGAATCCCTTCACCCAGTCTTGACTAAACTTTGCAGCCCGCTTCCTCAAAGGGAGGCAAGTCAGGTGCAAAAGGAGATAAATTTGCTTTGGGCGGAATCAAAGTCTGCCTGTACACTTTGCACACCAAAAAAAGAGAGAATGTACCATACTGTTAGTTCAGTAAGAGAAAGAAAAAGTTGTGTTCTCATAAACAGAAAGGAAAAAATACTTTTTATGTACATAAAACCAATGCATCTGGATAAGTCAGAAATGTTTGCATCATATATGTATTTGATTAAGCAGATTTTCACAGTATTTTATTTTTAAAATACCTTGGCCAATTTCCCCAGACGTTAGTATATGTTCAGTTAGACTAGAAAGAGATACTGAAAGAAAGTAGCCTAAAATTTATGGCAAGAGGTTACCAAGACATGCTTGCTTCACAAAATGGATATGTAAGTCATTATTTTATTCAAAGCACCATATGATCCTCCAAACACATTGCAAATTGAGTTCTGTGTTCCTTGACTCAGCCTCACATTCCTGACCTTCTCCTTTGGGATGAAGAGTAATGTAGGCTCTCACTGCTATTCCTCATTCTTACATATGTGAAAAACTTCTAAGCAGTCTTAAATCATTGTTAGGCTCCCACATTTCTGCTGTGCAGTCTGCTTCCATGGAATCCTTGAAACATTGCTTCCCAGGATGCACCAGTTATGCTGGATACTTCAGAGGAAAGAAACAGACATTCTTCACTTGTTAAAAAATATGGGTCTCCAGTGATTTTGTGCTGTCTTCCTCTCTTGTTTGAATTAAACTTGATGGTCTTTAACAGATATTTCTTCATGGGATATTTTAACCAGGACATCACCACTATTTTGAGGGAATCTGTAATTGTTGGAACTAATTACATCACACCACACAGGGAATTGCATCACACAGGACAAGTGTGATACTCTAGGAACTGAATCTATTTTAGTATTATGATTATGGCTTCATTCATGCATCACAGTATGTCATGATTCACGGTTATAAGTCAGAAACAAATGCTGATGTGGCCTGTAAGTTATATGTATTTTCATACATATGATCTTGTTTGGATACTTCAAAGACATTTATGTTTGTTATGTCCCTAGCTCTTAACTAATCCAGAATCCTGTCTAAAAATTGTACATTTCATAATTAAGAGTTGCTCAGGCATTCTCCATCCCATCTTCACCACCAACAGAACTAACAACTATCATTTGGACTACAAGAGCAAGGTGTGAAAAGACTATATCTCTGCAGAAAAGATTAAAGAGGGCAAGGTCTTTGAAGCAGTGAGGCAAAAGTGAAGCAAATACAGTGGTGCCTCGCAAGACGAAAATAATCCGTTCCGCGAGTCTCTTCGTCTAGCGGTTTTTTCGTCTTGCGAAGCAACCCTATTAGCGGATTAGCGCTATTAGTGGTTTAGCGGATATTAAAGGCTTAGCGGCTAAAAGGCTATTAGCGGCTTAGCGGCTTAGAAAAGGGGGGGAGCGAAAAAAATCGCAAGACTCGCAAGACGTTTTCGTCTTGCGAAGCAAGCCCATAGGGAAATTCGTCTTGCGAAGCGCATCGAAAAACGGAAAACCCTTTCGTCTAGCGGGTTTTTTTGTCTTGCAAGGCATTCGTCTTGCGGGGCACCACTGTACAAGTAAGGCAGAGCAGAGACAAGTGGACAGTGCGAGACAGGTCTTCAGAAAGGACCAGGAGAACAATAGCAGCACATTCCCATTATCTTTTCAGGTCAAAAGTCTGAATTGCAGGGTTTTTAGGGATCATATCATGATACCTGCTCTACCTCCATTCTCTTGATGTTGTTTTGATTTTGACTGTTAGTTTAAATATTGTATTGGTATCTGAGTTTTTCCATACGACGCCAGGTAATCTAGGTTTAGAATATATCTCTATTTTCTAAATGGGTGGAGATGGCTTTGCTGTCCTGTGTGATGACCTTATTATTTCCTGCACTTGGTGATAGCACACTGGTTAAACTACCTAACAGCTGCTGCAGGTTCTATTGTAAATATATCCAAGTTCGAAATATTTACAGCATTTTTTTAGTAGTACCGTTTGTTTTGTGTGTGTCCCCCCCCCCAAAAAAAGGTCACTATTCTACACCACTTCCATGTTCAAATCTTTGAAAAGCTCAAGAGTTTTCCAGCCTGCAAGCTGGATCAGGATATTATCACTACCCAAACGATTTTAGCTTAATTCTAAAACAAGCACCCGAATATACCTATAACTATCAATTCACTGGTTCTAAAGCTACCATTTAACCAAAACATGAAAAGTAAAAAGGAATTCATTTGTTTTAAGTTCTCATATGCTTCAGAATCCCTGTAGAAATGCATCTGCAAAGTCATAGCACATTTTCCATTTTATATCACTTAAGAAAGAGAGATCATCAGATTTCTCACATCTGATACAAATCGGAATAGATTTCCTTGATTTTGAAATGCTTAGGTTTTCTTTTTGTACTGCTGGAGAGATAAAGTCTTAATAATGGAGCCTATGGCTGGCACAAACATGAAAAGGTCACAACCCACCCACCCACTCCAGTATCTTAGGGACAGACAATGATTAGGCACACCTATATGCTGTGCAGAAAGCAAGTATATAGTGCATAACTATAGTCATGTTAGCTAAAGCAATTAGAGTGATAAGTCTGCTCTTCTTATGAAGGGTTAAAACTATCCAAAGCTAAAGCCTCATAAATCTGACTTTCATCTACTTGTTGAATTTAGTGACTGTTTGGGGTGGCAGTATGATATATAGCAACCATCCACAATCCATGTGCAGGTGTAGACACTGCTGGGTAAGGTGTTGTGTGTGAGTAAACCCTTGTTCAAAAGCAAGGTTTATTGTAACCTTCCTGGCATAATGATTAGCTGCAGCCTTTGCCCTCCACCAGGCATGTATGGTTTTGCTTTTCAACAAGAGAGAGATGTGAGATGCACTACTATATTTTTCAGCTCTGTCAAAGGAGCTAATGCAGTATTTCTAGCTGCAAAGCAGTCCAGCAAGGAAGGAGGTTTGGGATACATTTTGCTGAAAGTGCATATAAAATGTTTTGTTGCAACTATTTCCATACACATACAAAAAAAAGAGAAGTTAATGTGAACAGCTCCAGATCACTGTATGTCCAGTTCTTGGAGGTATTTAACATACCTCCAAGAAAGCTCTGTTAGTTGGCATGGTTACATTACAAAATACAGCAATTACAGATTGTGCTAGACAAACAACACCCGCTCTAACAGATAATACATACCTAGCATCAAGGACTCTTCAGTATCGACAGTTGGGTTGACTGGCCCTGGCCTGCACAAAAAGGGAAACTGGCACTCCAACTGCCTAACATCCCTTTTCCCTTTCCATTCTGTTAATTCTTGTTCTGCCATCTATCCAACAAGGGAGAACAGTAGGTCCAGTTTGTCAGCAAGGGTAAGGGATATTATATTTCATGTATACGGAACATACCAAACCACAAGAGGTAGTGGTCAATTACAGAAGGAACCTGACAGAGCTATGAAGGACTTAAGAAACTTGCCAGAATCGGTCAGAAGGCACACAGTTTCATTAATAGAGTGCAGTAATTGCACTTGGAATAATAAAAGAACCAAGTTAACTGTTTGCAAACCCTATAAAACACCATGAGCCTACATTAAATAATACTTAAATGGGTCAACCTCAGTTTTTTCATTATCCATTTCCAAAACTTTCAGTCATTCAGTAATTTTTTTGCTTTTATTATGGCAGGTTGTGGCATCAAATAGTTAAGTGCGAAATGCATAGCTTTAACCACTTTAACTGCATCTCTGCGGCATGTCACTTGAAAAGTCATGGAATTAATATTTTTATTTCAAGACTCAAAAGGTATGTAGTCTTGTCATTTTCAAGGAATACTTTCTTCATTTCACTCCTGCACTGTTCATAAATAAGCACCATTCATTCCCTGAAAGGAAAGCAATGGAGAATTTTATCTCCGTTTCTCACAATAAGCTATGCATATGCCACATTTAGCTTATGTTTTAGTGACCCTAATACAGGCAAAAAAACCGTGAGGCATAAGAAAGATTTATCAGCTTTAAAAGCCAGTCTTCCATGGGTTGTATACTGTAAATTCTGCACCATTATTGAAATTCCTCAAGCCCACACAGCATCAGAATTATTATGATCCTTCTTCAAAGCTGTTCTTTGAAAATTTCCAGTGCTACATATTTCCGCCTTCTTTCCCACCCTCTGCTCACTTCTCTTCAGCACTTTATAGTTGTAAGCTAGCCAGGACTGCATGCCAAGATGGGGCTCAAAGGAGGGGTTTATAAAGGAGGAACCCTTCCAAATGGAAGCAGAAATGGCATTTCATTTTAACAGTTGCGATATTGCTTTTGTTTTAGGCTTAATTTCTCTCTATCCTTGTGCACCATGTCCTTATTTGGTTACAAAGAGCTCCAAAAGGATCACTGCTTAAAATTCTGACTTTTACTACAAAAACAACATGATTTGTTTTAAGTAACTACCTTATTGCCCTAGTAGATTCATTCAGCCATGGAGTGCATAAGTCTATTTCAGTGCAACAAATCTAGTATAGTTCCTTTCCCCCATGCTATGTTTCTTTAATGGAAGTCCTTTCATTTGATGCTTGCAAATCTGTGGGCCTATTGTATCCAGCGACCTGGGACATCCAACACAAACCACTGTAGTTTATTTGAAGAATATTTTATAACCAGAAAGAAACAAGATAGCATTGTTGCCTCTAGACACCTTTAAAGTGTTCAAGTCATTAAAATATATCCTAAAGTTAAAAAAATAGCAGACAAAAGGACACATCTGAATTACTCATTGATCTTGCTGGTGTTGACTTCGTTCCATCTTTTGTGTAGGGGCTAGTTCAGACATTTCCTATATGCACAGCATGAATGGTACCAGGAACACAGCAATGTGGGAGAAATAATATCTAACTTGGTACATGTTAAGATGCAGACTAGAGGCACTTCAAATGAGCCCAGTGATCCGCTGACCTCACCTGAATTGCTGCCTCACAGTGGGAGCAATTTTACTGGATGAACCAAGCCAGATGCTACATCTGTTATGAGGTTCCTCCTTAGGGCTGTTCTACATGGAACAATGTACAAGTGAATGTCTCTACTGGTTTATAGGACTGATATCCAGGTGACAATACAACAGTGGCTGCAAAGACATTATTACTTCATGCCCTTACACTGATTATACCCACCGCCAGCTTATTTATTTCTATATCTCCCTACATCTGCTCCCCAAGCGTGGAATAAAATGTGGGGATACTGAGTGGACTGTTGCACCCTCCCTGCAATGAATGATTCCCTACCACTATAAGTTCAGAAAACCTAAGATCGGTTGTGGGCACAAATAGTTTTAGGTCCATGTGTGGACGAGCCTCATGTCACCTAATTTTAACTGCCATACATTACTGTGATACAACTGAGAATGAAACTAGTTAAAGAACACAGAACTCTTAATACATTGTTCGACCTTATTCTGAAAACAGGAAACGGTAATAAAGATTGCAGCATGCTATACCTTGAAAGAAGAAATCAAGTTTATTTTACAGAGTGCTCTTAATTGTGTTACCTACTTAAAATGAAACATCCGCCCAGACATATTTTCCACAGCAGTAACCTGCCCTTGGACCTAGATCACAGATATTAAAAACTAATTTCTGTTGATCTAATTTCTGCTGATTAAGAGGGAATACAGAGACAGACAGGCGCGTACACACACACACACACCATTTTCTTATATGGAAACACAATAAAAATGAAGGTGTTCATATTTCCCAAACTGATGTTAATGCAATGAAGACAAATCCAAGAGGCTGCAACTGGTAAAAAAAAAACCCACAACGCTGTTAATTAAAACCAAATTACGGTTGATAGGAGATGTAATGTGTAATTGACAATTAACATTTCCCTTTAGGTAATTTTTAAACCTAAAGAGAGCCTTGCAACCATTCCAGCGATACTTGCCCCTTTCTAATTTCAGCCTTGCAAACTGACAGATCCAGATACTAACTAGACCTTGTAACACTCAAGCTGACATCCAGCTTTCACTATATTTTACAGATGTTGACAAGATAGCCTTAGTCTTCCTATGCTGGCTGACTCCATGTTTGCTTTTAGTTGGTTACCAATAGCAAAAATGAGGAATACTGTTTGAATAGAAGGAAGGAAGGAAGAAAAAACACACACCGCCTATCCACTTATTGACTTGCTTGGAAGAATAACCTTAAGTTTGGTGTTGACTTGTTAATTGCTGCAAGGTAAAAGCAGCCACAGGCCACAATGAAACTGCAAGGAATGTTCAGGCTAGATTCAAATAAGTTAAGGTCAAGCCAGTGACACTTGAAAAGAAAGCAATTTTCTACTTCTTCTAAAATTCCTTTTTTCTCCTTTCTCCAAATATTTGTGAAAAAGCAGAGCCTAGAGTTCAGTGCAGCATTTTGTTAACTTGTAAATTGGTTGGGGATACCAACCTTCAAGATAACATACTAAATAATGCTACGCATGTATCACAAACAATGCATTTAATATAACTTGTAGCTTAGTTCTCAGTAATAAAAACTATTGAATTTCTACATAACTTACTCCCATGCATTCATATTTCTGAAGAGAGCCTAATACATAGTTCAGCTGTGTTATGAGAACAAGGCATACGAAGGAAGAAGGAACTTCTGGCTGTAGTTTCCAACAAATCTATTTCTAATTTTTTGCCAGATATAAGAAAATGCAGTTTCTGCAAACCATAGTTTCTTCCCAATTAAGAATCAGATCCAACTGTGGTCTGGGATTGTGGTTTGACAGTAAACTAACTTCTTTAATTAGTAGGTTGACATTTCATATTTATTTATTTATTTCATAAAATTTACAAGTGAGAGTTCAGAGGATGGCAACAAAACAACATGCCTTTTCTGCAGTGGCTCCCTGTTTGTGGAATGCTCTCCCCAGGGAGGCTCAGATAGCACCTTCATTATACACCTTTAGACGCCAGGTGAAAACGTTCCTCTTCAACCAGGCCTTTGGCTAATTACTATCCTATACCCTTTTAAATGGGACGCGGGTGGTGCTGTGGGTTAAACCACAGAGCCTAGGACTTGCCGATCAGAAGGTCAGCGGTTCGAATCCCTGCGACGGGGTGAGCTCCCATTCCTTGGTCCCTGCTCCTGCCAACCTAGCAGTTCAAAAGTTTAGGTTTATCTAAACAAAGAAAAAAAATTTTTTAGCAGGCTCTGAAAAGAGTCCAGTGAAGGCACCTGTGTGATGTCAATAGGCTAGGAGTTCTAAAGTATAAGTGCTGCCAGATGAAAAGATATATTTCTTACAAATGCAGAATGGGTATGATGTGGCAGCTGTAACAATGACAGTTCCACATGTTCAGACAAATAGGAAACTATGATTTGCTACTTACTAGAAGTAGTAGCTTCTAATCTACTGCCATGATGCAGGTAGAGTAAGGGGCATGCATACCTGAGGCTTGTACCTGTACTATTGTCTTGAGTCAAATCTTACAGAGCATACCTAAGCCCTGAAAGACAGCAGTACAGCAGAGCAGAATGGTGAATCTGCCATCACCCTGAGGTCCTGTCACCTGCTCTGGCCAAAGTGAAAAATAGTAGGATTTATCCCATGCTTTTTGCCATGCCAGCTCCAGGCTGAAGAGACTGAAGATTGGTTCAGGCATTCCACCCTTGCCCTGAAATACCTCATTTTGGAGCTTCCACAACTGGCAGCAGTAGGTTCCTGCCCATAGCAGCACAGATCAGGGGTTGAGGACTGCACCATTTATTAATACTGATTCCATACTTATCTACCCCTATTGCTGCTCGTAAACCATTTATTATATTTACATATTACACTGAGAGAAAATCCACTATCTGCCACCATAAAAACAGACCTTCAGATTCCTTCATTTTTCTTAGGATATATGAAGTGCAAAATGTACAAAAAAAAGCAGATTGCTATTATAACTTCTTTTAACATAAATAATTATTTAAATGTGACAGTTTGACAGGATGCAAAGAATTGGATTCAGCTGCTTCACAGTCAAATATATAAAACAG
The DNA here is from genome assembly GCF_964188305.1 of Podarcis bocagei. NCBI lineage: Eukaryota > Metazoa > Chordata > Lepidosauria > Squamata > Lacertidae > Podarcis > Podarcis bocagei. The sequence goes on along the minus strand of NC_138126.1, from coordinate 84,005,282 downwards.
ACTTTAGTCACTGTAAATTTCATGCTACTAAGTAGATTTCACAATATATTAAACAAATACATTTATATAAAACAGGAAACAAGAACTTATTTGCTCATAAGAAACTTGCTGTGATTGTGAGAAGAGGGTTTAAATTAATAAAATGCATAGCTGAGGATATGCCATACTGAGCTTTAACTGATGCTAACCAACCAACAGGATATTGCTCTTGTGATCTTCTTGTCTTCAAAGTGGTGGCTTCTCATCTCTGTTTACTGATTCAAAGTTTAATTAGCCATCTATATGGACTCAATCTGTGCACAGCAGGGAAGACCAAACACTGTCAGAGTTGGTCTAATAGATCACACTCTATTGGAAAACACAGAGCTCATCTTACAGCTTCCAATCTTTATTGGCAGAGCTGGCATTCCTGAAGCATACCACAGATAATTAGTCTTTCTGATCCAGATAGACAATCTCTCCTCACCATTCATTCCATCTGTTTCATATGGCTTTTGTGATATAACTAGAATATTATGCACACACATGCCTGCACACACTTCTTGTTCCAAGACAATGAACATGAAGGGCATGCTATAGAATTTCCACTCCGAGAATATAGCATGTGTGTGAATTACTTTGGCCCTTTCATAGGACATATAAGATCTTCTTACGCTGAACACAATACTCACAACTAATAGGAAATTACTACCTGGCATCAAAGGGCATGCTTATTGGAGTACTGTGACAGGCAAGTTGTGCTGGACACAAGAATTCATTCCAGTAGTAACCATCTTTAGATATAATAAAAACACTTTGGAGGACAATCTCAAAGCATGCAACTATATATACTATGACCTGAGAATTGTCTACATTGAATAAGCTAGCTGTTTGTTTGTTTGTTTGTTTGTTTGTTTGTTTGTTTGTTTATTTATTTATTTATTTATTTATTGAATTTGCCCTTCATCTGAAGATCACAGATTGGTTCACAACTAAAAAAAAAAAAATGAGAACACAAAATACATAATGAAAGCAAGAACCAATAACCACCTTCCCACAAACACATTACAAGACCATATTTTACAAGTGGAAAAACACACGGATGTTTTTGGGAGAGACTGTGGCTCAGTGGTAGAGGACATGCTTTGTGGGCCGAGTTGCAGTAAGCCTGAGGTCGCTGGGGTAGGGCCATAGGAAGCAATCAAACCTTTTGGAATTGAAATGCCCACAACTTTAATGATTAGGCGCTGGGTATGTCTCCCAGCGTGGGTGGCGCTGTGGGTTAAACCACAGAGCCTAGGACTTGCCAATCAGAAGGTCGGCGGTTCGAATCCCCGCGACGGAGTGAGCTCCCATTGCTCGGGCTCTGCTCCTGCCAACCTAGCAGTTCGAAAGCACATCAAAGTGCAAGTAGATAAATAGGTACCGCTCCAGCGGGAAGGTAAACGGTGTTTCCGTGTGCTGCTTTGGTTCACCAGAAGTGGCTTAGTCATGCTGGCCACATGACCCAGAAGCTGGATCCTGGCTCCCTCGGCCAATAAAGCGAGATGAGCACCGCAACCCCAGAGTTGGCCATGACTGGACCTAATGGTCAGGGGTCCCTTTACTTATGTCTCCTGGAACAGCCAACCCAGTTGCTGGCTGATAACTTTGTCAAGGTCAATCTTGGCTTAAGGATCCCCATATGACACATATCAAATAAGGGCAACCCCTTCCAGGATTCCAGTTGGGGAGTTCCATGACCCCTTAGCCCCCATCTGGGCATACAGAAAAAATCCTTTCCTTTGGACCTCTTAGCCTGGGTACCCTGATACTTTGAACTGGAGGGGAAGGTAAGGTTCCCCCTAACCCCCTGATTAGACTAAGGATGCAACCCAATGCCCTTTTCCACCAACAGGTTATGACAATTGCTGCAAGGTAGACAAAACCCCCAAAGTGGCCTAATTGGTCTGCTGGAAAATTCCTCCCTGGGCCTGAATAAGGCAACTGTGTCAATACACAGCAAGGTCATCCACACACACACTGCCTGCCTACCTTCAGGTGAGGGCAAATTTCTACAGGGTGGGAGGGTTTGTGTCCGATGCCAACTGTATTGCTGGAAGGCGGCGCAGTTGGCTTTTATGATTTGGAGATGGACCTGCGTGGAAACAGGCTTACTCGGGTCCATCTCCAAGTTCCTGCCCCACAGTCTGGCTTCTGATTGGCCAATTTAAATTCAAAGAGGTAGGGAAGTCCCATCACTCCCTGTGGCCGGCTGGGGTTGATGAGGATGGTCGAGGTTTTTGTCCCCCTGCCCCCAGCCACACTGGACTGCAACTGCTGCTACCATGGAGAACGGTAAGAGGTCTTTGATTCCCAGTAGGGCTGGGAAAGATCCTGCCTGAAACTCTGCTAAGTCACTGATAATCAGTTCAGACAATACTGAGCTAGATGGATTATTGCTTTTCACTAACTAGAAGGCAGCTTCATTTGTTGAAGCTGGCATACAGAAGCAGTACTTGAACTCTGGCTCTCACACTAGACCGCACTTATCTGTTCATCTAAGACAGGGAGATTCTCTTAGGAGAATTATAAGTTGAAGGATTGGAACTAATTATTGGCTATAAAACAGAAGCGACTTGGCAGATGGGTAGAGCCCCTATGCTAGCTTCGCAGCAAGTAGGCTGCTGTTGCTTACCAGGAGGGAAAGAGGTAAGATTGGCACAGTTCAAATGCAGATATGAGTGCCAGATTGGCACAGAAAGATGAGCCATCTCACTGGTCCTTATCTCCTCCCCAGTAAGCAACAATGACCCACCTGTTGGGAAACTAGTATAGCGACTCCACCCCACCCAGTGAGCTGCTTCTTCTATAAACCATGCATTGTAGCAATGGGGAGAGTGTTTCTGGACAAAAAAATTATGAAGTGTAAAGTAATTTAAAAACACAATCCTTTGTATCTAAATGTAACTGGCCCACTTAACAGTTTTTACATAGTTTATGTTCACAGTGAAATCGTTAAATCATAGTCTTTAAGGGGTATAAAATAAAATAATGGCACTATAAGCTTATCTCTATCCTGAATTAACAGCAAGCATTGTAATTTGCTGCCTTCCTATATACACTAATGTGTTAATTGTGTGTATTTGGATAAAACCTTCAATTTGCTTTGTTTGGATTAAAAGGTCAAATCAGTTTCCACAGTGACTCAAACACCAAAGTCGGTCTTGCTTAACATTCCAGTTAATAGTGTTTACACTTATGATAAAATCTTTCAACAACATACAACAGCTTTTGTGGTTAACGAAAACAAGACTTGTATTAAACAAGTGGAAACTAGTCATAGGCTTGTAACACTGCAAGAAGCTAATCTTTGCGCCCAAACAGGATTCTCAACACTTAAATCAATTTAACAGATCATCCTAACGTCTGGATTACAGTTTTCTACAACCAAAGATGAGGAGACATGAATTTGCCCTTTGGCAGGAGAATCCCTTTGACAAGCAGTAATTTTAGAAAGTTAATTTGTCTGTACTACTGTCAGACATAGTTCCATGCTGGGAGCTGAGTGAGGTGTGACACAGATGAAGCAAAGTGAATGCAGTTGGTAGCCAGCACAAGGAATCACAAGATCAGGCTCCTAGTTTATTTGTTAAAAAATTATACTGCTTAATATAATAAAAATCTCCAAATCAGCAGCGATATTGTATACAATCTCCTGTTATCTGCTCAATTCCTTGCACTGTTAATGAAGTCCATTTATGTCTTAACATCTTGCCTGGCAGTCTTTATGTGTTTCAAGATCTTCTCCTGTAAGACTGCTTGCTGCTGTTCAGATGTCAAGCTTGCTGTTCACCTGTCAAAAATTCTTCAATTACAATCTAGTTTACTAAAGATGCCTCTGTTCTGGGCCTAGTTGCTGTCTGGGTTAAGACATGTCCTGCTTGCAGAACCAAATAATACTTCATTGATTTGGATTTGCCCAGTGTTTTTTTTTAGGGGGTACACAAGGGTACACAGTAACAGCACCTCTTTTTGTTGTTGTTAAAAAGTGGGGGGAAAGCACTGCACTTGCATGAAATCACCTTTCTGATTCTGATGCTTACTCTGTGCATATTGGTTCAAACTCCTTGGTAGGGATGGGACCTTATCTAATTTGCACTTCTTAAAACAATACATGAATTAAAGCAAAGCTATCCTTTGAAATTTGCACTTCTTGTTGTTTTCCAATAGAGTTCTCAACCACAACATGTGTACCAAACCATATTTGTTAGCAGAAAATGTGACTAAAAATGCAAATGTTAATGAAAATAACATACAATTATTTTATTAGGAGAAATTGCTTGCAAACATGTGTATATTAGGCAAAATTACATATAAAAATTGTATATTAGGATAAATTTGCATTAAAATGCAGGTAAACTTTTTAAAAAAATCACAAATTGATGCAGAAATGTGGTGAACTGAAATTAAATTTAAGAAACACAGAGAAACTGAAATTGACAGAGTCATCTATCTTTAGTTCTCAGTATGTCTGATTTGGCTGGAATAAACTGTTGAAAGAACAGAACTCAGATCTCAAGAATTCATCTTGTCTGGTCCTGTAACTATATTTCTCTACCTACCCTTCCTCCTCCTCCTCCTCCTCCTCCTCCTCCTCCTCCTCCTCCTTGTGTTGTTGTCGGTTGTGCAGTTTATTTGAGGCCATACATTTCTTGGTAGCAAGGATCAGTCTAACTTTTCCAATGTATCTCTGTTAAGATGTCATGTTCACTGATGGTGTAGTATAAAATGGTAACACTAATAGTGACCAAAATAATGGAGGAGAGTTGGAGCCTACATAACTGCATGATAGCACTAGAGATTGGCTTTATTATATATAGGTCAGTAAGGATGTGACTCATGTAAAGTACACCTGGTCTGCATCATCTACACTGAAAACATCTGGGGAATCTGTCTAGGTTGACCATACTGCTTTGAATAGGAGCAGATTGCTTTAGTTATCCAATTACAGAAAGGGAGGGATGTTAACAACCAACTGAATCAAACATCAGAACTGGTGCTATGGGTGGAGCTTGTTGTGTCCCTATTTCCTTTCCCTCTACCATTCCAATTCACTCCCCTTCAAGGATAAATTTTCAACACACCAAGCCAGATGACACCACTGGCTAATGTCCTAAATAATAACAAGCTGGGTGTGGGAATCATAATACAGCTCATACAGCAAATGTTCTGTCCAATCATTAAAAAACAACAATGAATTGTACATATTACATTGTGGCCTATTGCTGACAAATAAGAAAATAAGAAAACAAATAAGAAAAACAAATAAGAAAACAAGTGCTTGTTTCGGCAGCTCATATACCGAAATTGGAATGATACTTATTTGGCCCCTGCACAAATAAGAAAATAATTCAGTTGCTGGGCTTGCCTGATTTACACTATAAAGTGGCTGGTTTGCACTACAAAGCCCTGCTACATACATGCATACAATGCATACATACATACCATTATATGTCAGTAGCTTTAATTATCACATTCCAAACCCCCAAACCATGGTTTACAGGGTCAAAAACTGTGATGAAAGCTTGCATACAACCTGTTACCCCTTTCCCCTCTAATCTTGTGTGCTGATTGATTCCTCCCACTCCTAGTTTAACCATAAGATCATAGAGTTGTTAGGGATCTCATAGGCCATCTAGTCTTGAATATGGTTAAAAGGTGTTCTCATCAGGCTAAACGTACACAGGACTACAACTTTTTCTCAGAGGACTTGGTTGCAAGTCCCAACATTATCCTTGTCACCCACATTCCAGTTTGTTCATCTGAAACATCATAATTTAGAACTGGACACAGTAATCCAAGTGACATCTCAATTGGGCAAAATGTGGACAGGGCTAGCTAGGACTGCCTCCAAATCATAACTTCAACCCATGGCTTTAACTAATATTTTGAAGGCAGCTATAGGTTGAAGTCATCAGGGAGCGGTGGATAAATCGCATGCAAGTGAGGAGGACAGAATGTTCAAATCCATAGCCTGGTTCCAATCCTCCAAACTATGGCTTGAAGCATCAGATTCATTATGTCCAAACCAGGCCTGTGGCTATACACCACTTGCCATAATGAAGCTCTATGGAAAAATACCTTCTTTCTTGACATAGGCTATTAATTCAATCTGACTCTCTTTTAAACATCTGCTGATATGTTATGTACTTTCCTAGCTTTGTTTATATAAAATACATTCTGTATATTGGATGGCAAGAGAGCAAGAAAGAAAACTGATACATTATGCTTCCAGGGAATAGTTCATCAAATCTGTAGGCTTTACAAAGATGCATGATCTACCGCCAATGTGCCATATGCAGCCTTCAAGGCATATCTGTGTGGCCAAAGAAACCTTGTTAGATTTCCATTTTGATTTAAAAGGAAGGAAGAATCCTACTAAGGTGGGGGCTTATTTATTTCATTCTCGATTTTGTGCAGTAAGGAAAATTATGACAGTTGCATCAGCTGACAAGAGAACATCAAATCATATTTTCTTCACTATATTCAGACTTGATTCACAAGTGACAGCAAATCTTCCTAGTGGTCAACCAACCACCACACAAGCAGAGTTTATGCCATTGCTTTCATGTAAGAAAAACGAATTGATTTCCAAACCCATTTAATTATTTTATAGTTTCAGTATTTGGTACTAGTTGCAAACCATGGGTCACATTGTCCTCAGATGGCTGAAGAAAGCCAATAGGTCCTGTTTGCTGCATTCATATAGTTTACCTAATTGTTATGCAAATAGTATGCAAATTAGGAAAGTCATCTTGTTTGTGACACCTTTCCTTTGTGCTCCACAACTTCAAACTAATTGCCTGTAAAAAATGTTCTAGCATAATTTGCACCTGCTCACCACCTAGCAGGCTTAAGGATTAGTAAACCAAATGATGATATATATGAACATAATAAAGAAATGGCTTTTTTTTCAGCAAGAGAAATCTGTGACTGTTTCACAGACACTATGGAAATAGATAAATTTTATTTTGTGTCAACCCTACTTATCTAATCCAGCTGTCATAAATTCCTTTGGCACCTCTAATGTTTTTACAGTGAGCTAAAGCACACAGTTTTAAGTTCTAAGTAAATGATTTAATAGTTTGCAACCCTCTCCTCCCCCTACCAAATTCTTTCTTCATTCCACAGCAGCTTGAAGAGAAGCTGGACAGCCAGATAGACTTTTTGGATTTGTTCCTGATCTGGATTAGTACTTAACTCTCATGTATGATAAATGGCCACACTTCGCCTCCATGCATATTTCAGACAGATAATCTGGATAATATACATCAGCTACCATTAAATTATGACTTTGGTGACAAGCCCAAAGCATGAAGACTCACTAACATTTTTGAAAGTCATTGGCCATGCTGCATTAACACTGCTTTTGAGAGCTAACCATGAGCAAGGGCCATGGGGTGTGTGGAAGAGCAGAAGGAGTGAATAAAATCCCTCTTTTTACCACCATCACCTGGAAGGAAATGTGGCAGTAGGATTGCTCCTGGCAACCAGTTACCTTTTGCAAACTAGTAAAGACAAAAATTATATAATGCAAACATAATCTCTCTCTCATGCACACACGTACAATCCTCTGTAACAAACTTTTATGCAACACTATTTGGGAATATATCCATTTCTAAAACATAGGACAGTTCTAAATTCAGCTTAAAACAAAACATTATGTTGATTGTTATTAGGAAAACAGTATGGGGAGAAGGTAGCAGGGGGGTGTTTACATAATTTTTGCCCCCAGATGTACTCCAAAACTAAGGAAAACCGGCAGGGGCAAAACCACTCTAGGGACAGGAAGAATAATATATGTAGGAGAACTTTGAAGGGATTATTACCTTTTCCACCCACTTATCTGCTGCTGCAGCTCTGCTCCTGGGTTTCCACCATCTTGGCAAACTGGGGCTGAATTTATCAAGGTAACATCAAGTTCCATCCTTAGAGCTGGCAGGTTTTATTTTAAACATGTAGCCTGAAACTCACAAGCCTTTTTATTGTATAGTCTTAGAAACAAAAGTGTCTCATTTCTGAAAAGTCTAGACCTAAGTCTTTCCCCCTCCCAATGATCTATATTGCAACCAAGAAACCTCATGAATTAACCTGATATATGTGTGTTCTGGACATCAAATTGACTTAAATAATAATCACTCTTTTTATATTTGGTATGCAAGTTATCAGTTAAAAATGTTATCTAGCAGAGTTTTTAAATATATGGCCCAATCAAAAAGTTAAAAATTGTGGACATTTACAATTAGCTTTATAGAGGTTGGCTCATTTCCCCAGGCAACTACTTTCCTAGATCAGTATTCTCTGGGATTGTATGTAAGCCTATAAGCAGCCAGCTCTAAATTCTGTTAAATCACAGTAATGTAAAGTGTAAATGATTACTAAAAATGAGTTTGGCTTCTTGTGCTGCTCTGTCTCTGTTTTGCTGAAGTTTTGGCACCTGCTAGCCAAGACAAGGGACCCTTAGTTGTGAAGCCATTTAAGCTACAAACAAGTGCAAGTGCCTAGGTCTGCAGTAGAAATTTTGATCAATTTTAGAGCAACTGGATTTCTCTTCCCATAATATCTACAATGGACTGTGCAATCCATAGTGGGGATATTTCCAAGGCATGCTAGCCACCTACCACACTATTTTTCTGGAGCAGGCTGAAATCTACCTGCATACACACACCCTTTTTCTAGTATCAAAATCACTCTGATCCAACTTGTATCAGGCTTCCACACCAAATTCTCACTAGAGCATATTTCATGTTCAGTCTTAAATAAAACTTAAACCTTTGAAGAACCAGCTTAAAAATTCCCATACACAGTGGTACCTTGGTTGTCGAACAGCTTGGCTCCTGAACAAACTGGCTCCCGAATGTGGCAAACCTGGAAGTGAGTGTTCCGGTTTGCGAACTTTTTTTGGAAGCCAAACATCCAACACAGCTTCTGCTTGAGTGCAGGAAGCTCCTGCAGCCAATCGGAAGCCGTGCCTTGGTTTTCAAATGGTTCCAGGAGTTGAATGGACTCCCAGAATGGATTAAGTTCGATATGGGCAGACATCGAAGCCCAGCATTTGACTCCCTTTCAGGCAGAACTACAATATTGCAAAGCCAAACTTAAAAATGGTTGGCATTTAAAACATCTTAGGCCCTGCCAACGAACATCTTCAGTTGAGAAACAGAGACAGCTTAGTTTAAGTGTTTAGAATGTGAGACTAGGGAGACCCAGGTTCAAATCATCATTCATCCCTGGGCCAGTTACTCTCAGCTGAACATACCTCATAGGGTTATTTTGTGAGATTAAAAAAGGTGGTGGGGAAAGGAGCACTGAGTATGCCACCCTGAACCTTTCGAGGAAGGGTATGATATAAATGAACAAAAGAAAGACGCAATGAAAAGAGAACAAGCCTGGGAAATCCTGGCTAATCTGAACTTCAGAAGAATATTCTTTCCATGCCTTCAAAAGATGAATGAATAACTAATCCTAGTGTCGCATTTAATGATATGGTAGGCAGGGATGCCAAGAGCGTGAATCTAACGAAATATTCTGTTCCTCCTGCATTTTACCATTTCAGCAGCATATTTGCCTTTTGTGCACCTTATAGTCAAATGATTAATGAAATACAGTTCAATGAGTATGCATTGTTCTAAGCTCTTCCATTTCCCTCACGAAAACATTACGTACCAGAGGAAAAATTAAACACAGAAATTTAGTTAAATTTAAATATAATCAGCATGATAATATTGTTGCATGCCACCCAATCTCCAAGCGATGTGAGATTTCAGGGGTTCCAGGTGCTTACCTAGGGTTTGTGTCTTTATTATGTAAGGTAGCATTTCTCAAACTTGGGTCTCCAGCTGTTTCTGTTTAACTACAACTCCCATCATCCCTAGCTAGGACCAGTGGTCAGGGATGATGGGAACTATAGTTCAACAACAGCTGGGGACCCAAGTTTAAGAAACTGATATATGGTTCAGTTACAACCTAAGCCTGTGATGGAGGGGTCAGCATCAACACCCACGCATTTGCCATCTTACATAGATTTCCTTTCCTTTGTTCTTCTTAATGGTTCATCGCCCATGAGGCTAGCCTGGCTATTCCAAGATTTAGAAGCCTTGATTAAATTTTAATACTTGCTTGATCCAGGAATTAATGGGATCTGGTATACAGACCCCAAACTCATAACAATGTAAGTTTTTTCTTATTTTTTTAATACGTATTATTACATCAAGCCTATTCAATTACAGTGGTACCTCGGGTTAAGAACTTAATTCATTCTGGAGGTCTGTTCTTAACCTGAAACTGTTCTTAACCTGAGGTACCACTTTAGCTAATGGGGCCTTGCGCTGCCACCGCACAATTTCTGTTCTCATCCTGAAGCAAAGTTCTTAACCCAAGGTACTATTTCTGGGTTAGCGGAGTCTGTAACCTGAAGTGTCTGTAACCTGAAGTACCACTGTATAGACTCTAATGCATCATTTAAAAACAGCAACAGAATACCCATCTAGCCTTTATCTGAGAGTTGTACATAATGTCAACAGTTAACAACTCCTTGAACTAGCGTTAAATAGTCCCCATAAGTAAGAATTGCAGCTTCCATTCCATCCATTCATTCTTGTTTGTGTTCTGCTAGGAAAACTAGACTTTAGCACTCTGCTGCCTAAGCTCAGATACACCATACTATGAACGAAAGATGCAGCCCCATAAGTGGAGACTTCAGCAGCATGCAAATACCACAAAGCAGGGGTTGGATACAAAAAGCTCCACAGAGGTTAACCATTATCCTTACTAACAAATAATCAATTATGTCAACACTGTACAGAAAACATATGGCTGCCTTGGATAATGTCACTCTATCATTTCCACCATAAACTCAGCGAAGAAGCCCCTGAAAAAGTGTAACTCTCTTTTTTTTTAAGGATTCATCTTTCCATTCAGTTTCACTAGTTGGTATCTTTATCCTCTAATCCTCAGAACTACAGTGGTACCTCAGGTTACATACACTTCAGGTTATATACACTTCAGGTTACAGCCTCCGCTAACCCAGAAATATTACCTTGGGTTAAGAACTTTGCTTCAGGATGAGAACAGAAATCGTGCAGCGGCACGGCAGCGACAGGAGGCCCCATTAGCTAAAGTGGTGCTTCAGGTTAAGAACAGTTTCAAGTTAAGAACGGACCTCCGGAACGAATTAAGTTCTTAACCCAAGGTACCACTGTACCTTTACTTCACTAAAAATAATAATAACAACAACAACAGCACAATCTACTCAGATGCAAGTTCATTTGAGTGCACTGGGGATTACTCCCAGGTAAGTGAATACAGGACTGCAGCCTAAATTAAGCACACATACAAATTAACTAATTAGGCCCATGTACATATTGGCATTGGGAACTCAAGGGTTGCCAAGTTACATTAGGACCAAGGAGGACTGGATTCAAGTCCTACTCTTACTTTGTTAGGATCATCTGGATTTGTTTATTTAATTATTCAAGGAATTTATACCCTGTTCTTTAACCAAAATGTCTTTCAGGTTGGCTTACAAAAAATCAGTACTAAGACTAACCATGCTCTCAGGCTCACAATTCAAAAAAGAAATGACATACAAGAAATGACATACAAGGCAAGGAGGAGGGAAGAGCAAACTCAAGCTACAATTCTTACAATGCAGTTATATAGTTATGTCTATGCATATTAGAACCTTCTAGAAGAGCTGGTTGCCTTGACCTGTTCCAGAAGAACTTACACTCACACTCACTCACACACAGACACACAGATCAGATCCAGGAGCAGAACTGGTGACAATGCCCAGGCCATACATTCAAATTCAGCCGTAGTGTGCAGAGTGTGGTGGGCTGCACGAAGTACTACCAAACTGTAACATTCTTTCCCCCAGTATTGTCCGCTCTGACATTACTACAGCACCTGTTCCCTTCCCACACACTGCCTACAGTTTCATCAAAAAGAATAACTATGGCAAGCTCAACACAGGCATGATAATGTCACCATAAGCAAAAAGCACAAATGCAATATTGCAAAATTCCATTCCCATCTGTATTTGAATGAGCATGTGTATCCAAACTGCTGAAAAAAATGTACTGGGAGACAGCAAATAATTTCTGGTGCCATTATGTTTGCAGCTAAACCAAGAGCCAGTTTGTTAGAAATTCAATGGGGCTTAAGTGGACTGCACCCTCAGGATCGAAAGGAAGGTCAAGAGAACAGCAAATGTAACTTCACTGCCTACTTCTAGTAATTTAGGAATATTTCAATATAAGCTTAAGAACCAAGGGTTCAACTACTACAAAGTACTTATTCAATCAGATACAATGACATTTTTTATGCCATCATAAACAGATACTTTAATTAGCCAAAGGCCAGGGAAAAGAGAAATATTTTTGCTTGGCATCTAAAGATACAGTATGTAACAAAGGCAACATATCTCCCATTCCCTGGGAGGAAAATTCCACAAGCGAGAAGCCACCATAGAAAAGGCCTGCAGTCATACTTCAGCCCTGTCATGGAGAAGGCACACAAATAAGGGCTTCAGATGTTTTTTGTAGGGGTGAAGGTATGTAAACAAGCTGAATGCTATGCATATATGTGAATAAAAATGATGCACATATGACAATAAAATATTAAATGAGCAAAACTTCACAGTCTTGGTTAATTAGAATAATGGAACATACTTTTAAAGTGTTGGTTTCTACTTTAGATTCACTTGCTAAAATTAATTCAGGAAAAATATTCAAATTCAAAATTCACATTGCATTATACAGCAGCATACACCTTGTCATAAATCAAAGACATAAGAGACTAACGTTACCAAGCACATGGATGCCAATGTTGGATATGCAGACATGAGAACAATATTATGTGCCATAACTTAAAACCTCGTACTATATTTAATGTCTAGCTATGCATCAGCGCAAGCAAAAGCTTGGAGCAGCAATTGAACCCTAGAAATTATAGCCTGAGCAAGCCAGAAAGAGGCAGTAGGGGGTGTTGCCTTTTCTAAACTTGTTGACTGAACAAAGCAAGGAACAAGTGATTATGGTTTAAAACGCAGAGAATGTTCTCATGGTTTCTGAGTATGAGATTTGGTTACCCTTCTAACCACCTCGGATGCAAAGAGAAAAAACTCCACAAAAATGTTAAGTCACAGGTGGAACAATCCTGCAGTCTAATTGCACCATTGTGAGGAAGTGTGCAACACTGTTTTCACTTCAGCTAATGAGTCCAGTCAGTGGAAGCCCTGCACAAGAACTAGAAGTCACCCTGTGATAATGCAGAGCAAACAGTTGAGGAGAGGCTTCTAAGCATGTTCAGTGGATCATGCCTGGAATCTTCCTTCAGGCTTTTGTGCTGATCACATGATAGTCAGGAGGAGATGAGACATGTGGGGATATTAAGGATGTGGCTGGCATTGCCCTACAGTTTATGCCCTCAAGCATTTAGCTGAACATTTGAATAAAGATCAATGTGACTCGTGGTCTAATGTCACCTAAAGCATGGAATTAGCAGGTGGTCTTGGGAAAGTCACATTTTCTCAGCCTCAGCTCCGTATTGTTTTTTTAAAAAGTACCAACTGAGGGGTGATTTCAAGGGCAAACAAGATGAAGATTGTAAACTTCTTTGCACTTTAAAAAAAAGCTGTATAAAATGAATAATCACCATACTGCTTATCCATCAAGATTCACTTTTATGGAGAAGACAGTAAACTTAGATCAATCTTTCTAGAGACAGTTTACTACATACAGCTGTGGCCAACAAATGTGCCTAGACAAGAAGGTCAAAACATAATGAGCTCCGAACTAACTTTTGGATATTTAAGTGTAAGAGCATGTAATGTTAGTAACATAATGAAGTGTTAAAGAACAAGTAGTATCATTTGGCAGCAAAATGATTTGAGAAGCTGAAGTTTATGCAGAATTAGTATACAGAATTAAATAAAGCATGTCTCTGTTAAAAGTGTGCTATCTAGAAAATTATGCTGATAAAGTGATTCTCATAAAATTGAAAGTGTGTGACTTAAAGACTATATTACTGGAACAGAAGTTAAAATAAACTTAATGAAAGTTCATGGGCACAAGTTTAAAACTAGACCTATGCAGAAGGTCTAGCTCTATTAAATATGTGTATATGTGTATGTAAATTTGCAAAAGGTGTAATTAATGTTGCTTATCCAACTTAATGAAAGCACACACAATAAGAAAGCATCCAAAAGTTTAGAAAAAGAAAGTGAAAGGTGTCTCAAAAATAAGCTAGTGTTTTACTGCAGTTATGCCAAACACGGTTCAGCATGATTGCCTTTATCTGTAAGAAATAATAACACAACACAACCACACACATAAAAAAACCAATTTAGCAACTTAATATGAAGTCAAAGCACTGATTGATTCTACACTGTAGGAAAAGGTGAATCCAGACAAGGTGCTGAAATCTTTATTCTTCCTTAGTCCAGCACAGCATGTTATTAAGTGTGAATATCTGTGCAAGGAGTAGTTGCTGTCATTTTCCTGCTTATTGGGAGACTGTCTTATACTGAGTCAGACCACTGGTCTTTCCATCACAGTATTGTCAACACGGACTGGCAGTGGCTCTCCAGGGTTTCAATCAGGGTTCTCTCCTAGCCCTACTTAGAGATGCCAGGGATAGAGACCTCCTGTATGGAAAGCAGATGCTCTACCACTGAGCTATGATCATTCCCCATTATTATCTCAAATAGAAGCTTTGCTCCTATAGTTTCATTCACTATATACTATGAGCTAGTGTCATTATTACTCAACTATGACTCATAGTTGACCACACACATTTCCTCTATTATATAGTGGTACCTCGGGTTACATACGCTTCAGGTTACATACACTTCAGGTTACAGTCTCTGCTAACCAGAAATATTACCTCAGGTTAAGAACTTTGCTTCAGGATGAGAACAGAAATCGTGCAGCAGGAGGCCCCATTAGCTAAAGTGGTGCTTCAGGTTAAGAACAGTTTCAGGTTAAGAACAGACCTGCAGAACTAATTAAGTTCTTAACCCGAGGTACTACTGTATTTGAGGTGATACAAAACCTATGTTGGGTCTCTTTTACACAAGGAAGTTAGCAGCTGACATTCTAGACGAAGCTACCTTCAGAGTTAGCAATGCAGACAATATCCTTTCACACACACCTTGACAAAATAGGAGTGTAATAAAACCAACAAGCCATAAGCAAACAACAATTCTCAAGCTGCAGTTGTAACAGGCGCCAGTCCTGTCAAAAACAGGATTTCTTTATAGAAGAATTACAGATAGCATTTCCCTTAAAAAACAAGTGCTTCCCAAGAAGTGGAAATTAAAAGGCTACAGTAAAGAGCCTCAGGAAGTCACTTCCTCTGCCTGCGTTGGTGAACAGCTCTCAGCAATTACTATGCATGGCTTCTGCCACATGTCATTAAGATATGCCTGTTATTGTTTTTATAAAAAGATGGAGGTGGAATTCAGCACATGATTATAATTAAAAACAACTGCTGCCTTGAGTGCACGTGGTGAAAGATAAACTTTAAAATAATAAACTCAAATACATGCCATTTGTTAACTAAGCTTGACCTAATACTAAGCCTTGAAAGAACCAAGACCATACATAGGGGGGCTGATACGTGAGTCTTTGTTTCATAGTCTAGCTAATTCCAGAATGTGGTAATTGTGTTCACCTTCATAGCCACCTTTTCAGAATCTGGACTTAAAAGGCAGTCTACATCCAAAGATCATTTCCTGGGCCCCATTTCCTTCTACCATCTAGATCTAGCGTAAAATCACCTTGGTTTGATAAAGGAAAAAGGTAATGTTTTCTGAAAGTTCTCTCCCAGCTTAAAATGTTGATACGCATGGATAACATAATATCTAACACTTCTCCAATGAAAATAGGGACACCCTGTGCATTCACATCCCCCCTAAGAATTATAGTTTGATTACACTTACCTTGCACACACCCTACAGTACTACTGCCACATCTGAAGAGTGTCTTGGAAATTTGGCCACCAACATTCAAACATACAGAAGCTTGAGAAGAGGATTTTTTTAAATATATAGAAGGGGGGCAACTAACACATAAAAAGTTTTCAAGAAACAAGACCAAACCAACTCAAAGTCTGCTTGGTTGGGGCTGTCTGGTCACATTTTTCACATCAAGAGAAAGTTTAACAGAAATTAAGGGGTTAGCATTAAAGAAGTTCTACAAAGCAGCTCATTTCGTACAACTACCTCCGAGGAGCTGGAGCAGAAGAATAACTGTTGATGAAAGTGTTTGATTTGTAATACAACCAAACATTAAAGACCAGCAAATTTCTTTACTAAAACAGGAGTTACTGATTTCAGATCCTGTTTTGCAAAGAAAGTTTTATGTAATTTATGTAATTCTTTATAGCAAAGCTAAACAACAAAAAAGCAGCATGTTATGCAGACTGACTGCTTTAAAACTAGAACATAAAATGGATGTTGTTGGTAGTATAATTTTGTGCTCAGATTGTATTACATGCTTGAAATTACAAAAACAGAAGGCTCAAGCCATCATCTTGGATTCTGAACATAGACTGCCTATTTTGTTGCTCCTTCAGCTATCATTATTTCAACCACTGAAATTAAAACAAGGCACTACAAGCCTGAAGGAGTATTTTTGGAGGTCTTACGCTTTCCATCTGTAAGAAGTTGTGTATACATATACTTATTTTAAAATAAAAAAGTGCATCTGATTATCAATTAGAGAAATCTGCATACACTATATTGTATACGTAAACTTTAAAGTCTAGTTACGAAAATAACATGTTTCTCCCATCAAAGTTCAAAAGCACTCACAAAAAATGACCTAGAATGACAATTACCTATCTGATGTTCCTTCTCCCCCCCCCCCTCAACTCAGTTCTGCGGAGCTGTGTGATTGGTTTTTCATGTTCTGCTTACATCTTAACTAACAATGGAACATAGTTTATTGATTAGACTCACCATAGTGAGCTTTAAAAAAAGAGAAAGAAGGAAAGAAACCATGGAAACAAATGTCTATTCATGCAAGATAGAGAAGGATCAAGGTGCCTTGGCTCCTCAGTACAAAACACAAGCAAGATGATGGTTATCAATCTAATCCCCAGCATACCTTTTTGAAACACCCCATTATACATACATCTGGCTTTAATGATGCAGTAACCACTTCTAAGAGTAAAAAGCCAGGGCTACTATTCAAAAGCAACACTCTTGTGACGATTAAGCTGTCTGTTACCTGCCTCCTCTTTGCAAAAGGCAAATTGACAACGTGACTTCCTCTTGGTTTCTAGGCCGGGAATTTTTACCAGGTGCATTCTTTCCATACCAATCAATCAAGTGAAGAAATTAAAGCTGCAAACCAGTTTCTAAAGTACACTGAGTGCAGCTATTCTGCATTTCCACTACTGGCTGAGTCTGAGCCAGGATCTCGTGAGCTCTGAATGTGTTTGATACACTGGCCTTTTCTCTTTAAGAGAAGTAATTTCTACAGAAAGTTACTAATTTTTTTTGTTATTTTCATTTTAATCAATCATTAGGGATATACCACTCCTTGGCCTTGTCTTTAGCTTTGTGGTGCCTTAAACACTGCTGTTGAAATTGCATACAGGAAAGTCACTCTAGGGCGATTTACCATCTGACTTGTGTGCATTCCACAAGCCTACTGAAGCCTGGAAAATTGGGGTAATTTGGACTGGTGCTTGTCCAGCATCATGAAAGAGAACAATTGAGCGAAGTCAGGAATTCAAATTTAATATGACTTAAATGTAAGGATCAATCTTATTTGTCTGCTTATCTGTTCCTTAATGGAAGGTTAAAGGGAAAACAACTAGCCAAATATTTTTAAAGTGCAATGCTTCTATTATCTCAAAATCTATCAATGGCAGCAAGAAATAAATGTTCACAAGGCTTTTAAAAAGCCGTTTCCCAGCAAAAAAAGGAGAACGATACCCTATGACAATTTTTTGGGTATGTTAATATATGCACAAGAAAAACTTAAATTAACACCCTTTCCCTCTTTATGGGACATTAATATTACATCAACAGTTGATCAGATTTCAACATTTAAAATTCAGGCTTGCAGGGTTGTTTTTCTATACACACATTAAAGAGTAAGAATTCCACTCACCAAAAAATTGTATATATACCCAAATCGAGTCAGATTTCTCTAACCCTGAAACAATCTACACCAAGCTCAACACAGTATCTGTAGCTATAAATCACAAGTGGCAAATGAAGACTAACTCATCAGGAACAGTTAACTGGATATGATATTCACAAAGTTTGTGATAAAAAGTGTTTTGTGAAAGGATTAAGATATGCCTTTATGCAAGAGCATGGAAAGGAAGTTCAGAGCTAACAAAATGGTACAGACAGCGTTTAGCTGTATCCGACTACAGATAGCAATTTCAGTTTCTGACTTTAAAACCCACCATGTTCTAAATGCTAAATTTATAGGGCAGGATTATTCTACTAGTGCAACAGGAATTCTACTAGTGCAACAGGGCTTCTCCCCCTTCGTCCCTCCTGAAGTTGACTTGGTGGGGGGGGGGGGGTCAGGAGAGCTCCAGAACAGCACACAGGGGGAGGAGAAGGCAGATCATTCCAACAGACAAGCAGAAATGTTTGAATTGATGAAGTGATCTGCTTAGCACTATGCTGAATTTCTCCCAGATTTTAATTATTGTGGCATGTGACCCACTGAATGCAAGACAGGACTGGTTGTTATTCACTGCTGCAGCAAATAGTAGACTGGGGAAAAACTCACAACAATATTATGGAGATAGGTTAGTAATAAAATATTATTTATAAATTGTTCCAATTCCTTGTTTTCAAGCACAATAATAATACTAATATAATTTCCTCACAGCAGCAAACTGTTATATTATATCATCATCATCAGGAACTACAGCAGAAAAAATTACTTGCCTCAAACACCCTAGAAAATGCATATCTAAAACAGAGTTCATATCAAGAATTTCCCCAATTCCACTTCAGTATCATCACCCCCAATCCACACCCTTCCTAGGGTTATTTTCCTAAATATTTTTTATATGTCTTCTAAACTCAGGATTTTTGCTAAGTATGATAACTTCCTCTTGTGCATAGGTGTCCCTTTGGCTACATAAGCAATGACATTCATAGCCTGAGTTTTGGAAATGGAGGGGGAAAGCAGAATTCTACAACAAACGGTTGCAGTGTATGTGTTACCTGTGCCAATAGATGAAGCCATGGGTGGCAGTGGTGGCGGAGGGGGGGGGGTTGTTCTTTGCTGACTGAGCAGTCAACATATATTCTAAATGAATAAAATAAATTCTAACTAGTTGATATTTTTTCATAACACAGTATATACATCTCAGAACAAAACAACCTCAGCCTCTTTTCTTGCTCTCACCTTGGAACTTTAATACTTGCTTTCTGGAAATTCTGGAAATCTCTTTTCCCACTTTCCATAATATGCTGTTTTCTGAATCTCAATAAGAAAGTTGAAACAATTCAGAACTCTGATTTTGCAGCTTTTTATTGACTCTTTGATTCACTTTTCCCCCAGTTGATGCACATTATACTCTAGAAAGCAGCTTTTTAAAGAACTTTGATATATTATTATAATTTTAGCTTTTCTTTGAAATATTGCCTCAGCAGAGCTGCAAATGCTTTGGAAGAATCAGTACAGTACTAGTATTCCCCTTTAAATTATTGTTGCACGCTCCAGCATATAATACGAGCTCAAGCTTTCCATAGAGATGCCTTTGACTTCATCCACTTTGCCTCAATCTGAACTAGTGCTGTCTGGCTTGTTGTTAAACATAACTCAAGTCATACATGGGGTTAATTATTTACAGTCGAATAGGGTGGTGCTGTGGGTTAAACCACAGAGCCTAGGGCTTGCCGATCAGAAGGTCGGCGGTTCGAATCCCTGCGACGGGTGAGCTCCCGTTGCTCGGTCCCTGCTCCTGACAACCTAGCAGTTCAAAAGCACATCAAAGTGCTAGTAGATAAATAGGTACTGCTCTGGCGGGAAGGTAAACGGCTTTTCTGTGCGCTGCTCTGGTTCGCCAGAAGCGGCTCAGTCATGCTGGCCACATGACCCGGAAGCTGTACGCCGGCTCCCTTGGCCAGTAAAGCAAAATGAGCACTGCAACCCCAGAGTCATCTGCGACTGGACCTAGTGATCAGGGGTCCCTTTACCTATTCCTTATAAATAAATTAGTTCTATTTATTACTTGCATATATATTAGGTTCTACAGAAGAGGACAGTCTGATGGTAGCAACACGTCAATATCCACTTTGCCTCCTATGAAATGGGGATCAAGTTTCTGCATGTTCAGGTTGTTTTACACCAATTTCCCCCACAATGAAATATCTACAGGAACTGAAGACAGCAGCTTCAGAAAATGTAATTGTAATACCATCTCAAACGACAGCATCAAAGAACCACGGTCATGTAAGCCCACACTAATCCTTTTGTTACAGAACGGAAAGCTTTTATTTGCAGTCTTCAGTAGCAGGAACTCTCTCTTAGAGACAGAACAGAGGCAAAGCAGATAACTTCCCGAGTTCATTCTTAGTTCTATAACTCAGTGGCCTTTAGCTTCATTTTATTTATTTATTTTAAAAAGAGGGCATAATGTAATATAATTTGCTGATTTACAAAAATGCACCCGTTTTAGTTGATAACACTGAGTCGCTTTACCAAGTTTTCATGGTTGAAACTCCTTATTTGTAAGCTGACACTTACATATGTAAGGTATCTGTTCCCTGTTTATATATAAGGTTCCTTTTTTATTTTTAATGAGAAAATAATATGTTTAGATTAGCCTTATAAAGAATATAGAATTGTTATCTTGTTATTTGGGAAGCATTAACAGTAGCATGCTTCTGACATGTAATAAAAACACACCATGTTGTTTCCTGGTAATTATCAATGGATTCAGCAGTTCTATATTTCTTGAGCTTCTGACATTTTTTACTTTTTGAAATAGTATATATATTCTATGTTGTGAACTGCTTCAAGATAAAGTAAAACTCACTGTGATATAATTTCTTTGTGATATATTAAGAAACTACAGTTTTGCACTGTACTACTGTAATTTGCTGTCACATATTATACCAAACAAAATTCTCTTTTGAATGCTCTTCTTTCTCACACATTTACCCAGTATTCTGCATATACAGAACAATAAGTTTATGAAACAAAACATATATTCAATAATTGAGGCAATTTAAAAATGCTCATTCAGAACACCACCACTATGCAAGAAAAGAAACAAGAACCAGAAACTTAAACTAGAAAGTTGCATGATGTAATTTTTACTCTCTACTTGGAAGTCAAATGAGAATTACATTCTGGCCCTGGTAATGCATCACAAACCCTCTCCTGAGTGCGAGAAAAGTTCCCAAAATGTTCTTATGCCACATCTGCCTTGCAAAGAAAGTCACTTCATTCAACCTCAGCTAACCTCCAGTTAAATGTTGATCTGTAAAGATAAATATCCTGAGAAGGTTGTGCCAGACAATTCAGACCAGTGAGTTTTTCTACTCTACCCCTACCCCCACCACCGCACCCACTGCCCCAGGGCTCCAGTCTCTGGTGCCTTGATTTCTTTAGGCTGTCTGGGCCCACCAGTTTTCTGAGAATGTTCCCACAGACTTTTCTACTTTACCCTTAGAGATCCACTCCACAGTCTAATCAGTTTTTGTGTTGGTTTCGCATGCACCCCAAAGTTGTACCATACCCAGATGCTTGAGGCAGGAATGCCGATGGTGAGTTACTTAAGGCTGAGATGCTATAATGTTAGCCAGTTGCTTCGTGTATTCTCTAACAGTGCAAACCTACGCATGCCTATGCAGAAGTATTTCCAGGTAAGTGGATGTAGGCTTACAGACTATTTGAAATGTTTTAACAGATTCATCAGAACTGCACAGGGTGAAGCACACTTAGGACCAATTCGTATGCCTCAAAGAAGCAGAAAAAGTACAACTGTCTCACATTTCCCTCCCCACTTTTATCTGTCTATCAAAAATACAAGTCAGCTCTAAGATAGACCACAGCGAAGAGGTACTAAAAGCCTATTCCAAAGCAAACCATCACAGCCTGCAAACTAAAGTTCAACTTCTTCTTATGCCCATACAGCTGTAATAAACACATGGCATAAAACAGAAAATTGGAGATGGACACTGCTAGGGTGTTCCCGGCTAACAGTCTTTTGACAAACACATCACAGCAGCAGAAACATCTGCAAATATTGTCGGTGTGTAGCAATGCATTCCCATTGCCTTTCCCTTCACCTTGCACATTCAGATCACCTGCATTGCAGAAAAGAAGAATCTGACTGAGCTTGAATTTGGGAATTTTTTTCAAGGGGCATTCTATATGGTAGCTATAACCTTAAAAATGTGGTAACCTGCCAAGAACAAGCAAATCAGAACAACAGGCAACAATACAAACTTTAAGAATTGCTGAGTTATATATTCTAATTACAAGGAGTACAGAGAGAGAATGCACGCGCACAGTGGTGGTACATCAAATTATAAATGTAACATGCCTTGGCATCATAATTATATAAATCTACTCAAGACTGGATATCTATCATTTATCATGTCTTTGCCTATGGCCTGTCAGAAGACTGTTAGAGTGCTGATGTTAAAGAACTGCTGATTCCATTATTAATACCATTTCAAGATAACTCAGAAAGACACCCTCATCTAAACTCTGCAAACAGTACCACAGCAGAGCTTATGGCTGAATACATAACTGAAGCACAATTTCAACACTCTTTCTTTCAATTATATCAATGGTCTTCTATTACATAAATGGATTTATTGGGGGTAAATGAGGCAGCTACTAACCATGTTAATAAGCAAACAAATCTCAATTATATATATTTTGAAATACTTGTTAGTATGATATGAGCAAGCAAATCTGAGTTATAGCTTTCAGAAATATGTAATTATTTATAGCAGAAGGTTAAGCATATGAAGCACAAGATGTTCATCATCTTCAATGTGATTTTGACATAAGAACTCACCAGGGGCAATGCGTAGGATGAATACCATATTAACCAAGCCAAGGAACAGGCATGCGATCTCCCACACATATACGAGCAAATCATAGAAATGAATAGACTAATATTTCTTAAATTTTACAAGTTAGGGTAAAATCAAGTCCTGCACCATCTCCTTGCTTAGCTAATCCACAGTTCTGTTGGCTTTTCCCACTGGGTGGACTGCTCAGATTAATGCCTCTCAGCTCTATGTAGGATTTTGATGGCCCCTCTGTTAAGTCTGCCTGACTTTTTGGTTCCCCTGCTTATTTAAATACTTTAAGGGAAGGGATGCCCCTCTTCTTATGGCCATACCAGGCCCTCAAGTATTCTATCTTTTCTTCCTTCTGAGGCCTAGAATTTATTTTATGTCATAAAATTTATATACTGGTTGCTTCTTTTTTTAAAAAAAGAACAACCCACACACCCTCAAAGCAGCTCGGGGTGGGGGGAGCAAAAACTGCTAAATACAGGTATTTAAAACATTCAAACATTGGTGCTGATATCTATGCACAAAAATCCAGCCTTAATCTGCGTAGGATGGGAAGGTCCCTCTCTCCTATTCTCCATGTTTATGAGCTGGACAGTGCTTCAAAGATTTTAGTACCTTTGTCAACCTAGCAGTTCGAAAGCACGTCAAAGTGCAAGTAGATAAATAGGTACCACTCCGGCAGGAAGGTAAACGGCGTTTCCGTGCGCTGCTCTGGTTCACCAGAAGCGGCTTAGTCATGCTGGCCACATGACCCGGAAGCTGAACGCCGGCTCCCTCGGCCAATAAAGCGAGATGAGCGCCGCAACCCCAGAGTTGGTCACGACTGGACCTAATGATCAGGGGTCCCTTTACCTTTTTACATGTCAATATACAGCAAGTCCCCACATTTAACCTGTGCACATTCAGCTTTACGTTGCATGGCCATTAAAAAAAAAAAGGATAGAAAGGGGGTAGAGTTCCAGGAAGAATATTTGGCAATCCCACCTACCAATGAACCCAATGGGTTTTGACTATACACAATTTTGGCTTTAAGCGCTATCTCTGGAATGTAACCACCATGTAAGTTGCAGGCTTATTGTACTACAAAAAGCAGCTCTTGCATTAGTGTCTCAATAGAAAACATGTCACTATGGAGAAGCAAACATACACAAATGCAAAGATCAGAATTGACTGAAGTACACACACAAAGGGACACATCTATCGTTTATTTTGTTGTTTTTCTGCACCTCATAAGGCATTTATGAGGGTAGGAAACAGTCACAGAAGTATGTATTATTTGCAGGGCAAGTTGTCAAAAGAGAAAGCAGTTGAATAATCAGAAAAGGCTACCTTCCATCCTGTCATTAGAGAAGGAAAACTATGCAAACTTATTACAGAATTTAAATGTCAAAATAATTTGTACAGCCCAATTGCCATTTAGATGAAGGATTAGATCAACACCAGATAATATCTACCCAAATTAGTCAACAAGCTGTTCAGACTTCAACATGCAGCAGCCTCGGTCTCAGTGCTCAAGGAACTAAAATTCTTCATTGCTATGTTTCTGGTATATTCAACAGAGATATTTCTTTGAAAGCACTACATTTCACACTAGATAACAGTCTCAGTTTCCCTGAAGAACAATAGCAAGATTGTGTGCTGCTTTTCCATGAATTAACCATATGGCTGCTGTGACATTTAAAGCTCTGATTTGTACAATTATTCCCCACAGATTCTGCACCCCATTACAACATCTTCGTAAGGCGAACTCCCAGAAAAAATGGCTGTCTGGGAGTCCCAATTCTATGGGGAAAGCTCATGAAATCAATTCTGCCTACAGACCTTTAAATGTCACAGAAAGATGAGCCCAAGGAAGAAGAAAAGATCCCTGCTGAGTCAGTTGCCGTATCTGCAGTGGTGGTACGACAGTCCAGCAGAAAGCAGGTCAGCCATTCCTTCCTTTGACAGGTCTCCATAGTTATGTAAAGAAAAAGGCATCTGAGTCCCGCTGCTGGGGAGAAAGTATTCTGCCATAATTTGGGAAGCTTTAACACACATAGACACTTCCCTGACCCTGAAGGTACACCAGGGTTCACCTGAAAATAACTTTTTTATTTGCCCTTGGCTTTCCTATTTAGCATCTCTTTTGATATGATTTCTTAATCTGTTTAATTGCAAAACACTCAAATACTGATGACTGGGGGAAAGTATCATTTAAAATGTTAAAGTAGTGATCTGCAGGGCAAACTCTTTCACTTCAAACAGTTTTTATTTCCTCAATTATTTCTTTACCGTGAGGAAAAACTCCTGATAAGCTCATGGCTCCAGTCTTTTGACTGATTCTTCAAAGTAAGGCTCATACTTGGTTAGCTCATCTCCATAGTTTTGTTCAGAATGTGACTCTTAATTCTATAAAGCCTTAATCTCGTTTAAGCAAAGATTAGCCTTATTTGACCTTTCACCACGAAATAAACTTTTTAAATTAATCATGTGAAACTGATTAAAACAATATCATATAAATCAGAATCATTAACAACATCCTATCAGTAAAAATACCACTGTTAAAAAGATAACTTCTAGTAATAATCAATTTCAAGTTAACCCTTGATTTGTCTTTTGATTTTCTACATTTTACTATAGCTTTTTCAGATTTCTGAAAAAGGAAATGGAAAAACCAATGGGTTTGGGGGATTTGGGAGGGGGGTACACGCATGCTCAGGAGGGTGCTGTGCCCAAGAAGTGGAAGCGCCACAGCAGAGCGAGGCAGTCTCAGTGAAGATAAGAATAAGAATAAGAATATCTTTATTGTCATTGCCCCCTTCGGGGACAACGAAATTACTTGACTGCTCCATAAAAACACTAATTAAACAATACAATATAATACAGCAAGGGAGATTAGATGACTTTCAAAGTCCGGGCTTCCCATTCAGGGCCAAGATCGCTCTGGAGAAGAAGCTGTTCTTAAGACGACTCGTTCTTGTCTTCATCGTCCTGTATCTCCGTCCCGACGGCAAGAGCTCGAAGAGACAGTGACCAGGATGCGATGGATCTTTTACTATGTCCAGTGCCTTCCTATGGCACCTTGTGGCATAAATCTGCTCTAAGATCAGGTAGGAGGTCAGGCTGGCAGTAGCTTGGGCGGCTCAGGCTCAGGCTGCTCTGTGCACCATGGCCGCTGCCAGCTCGAGCCAGGGAAAGAGGTGTGCAGGGACAGCGCCCGTGCGCCTCTTTCCCTGGCTCGGGCTATCCTCTTTTTTGCTCTTCAAGATAAGGCAACACTAGATTCATGTAATATCTTTCTTATTCACAGAAACATACGTACATAACACGAGAAACATTAAAATCAATACGAAAAGTTAGGACCAAACAAGATATGATGTAGGAGATGCAAAATCACTTTTTGTTTTGCTTTCTTATACTCACTAGCAGCCTCATATGGCTCGGGGAGGGGGGGGGACCTATTTAAACCTTTCCTCCTGTCTGATTTCCCTTATCTAAATCCACACACATCTCCTGAAGCTCAGTGGGAGGAAGTACACAGGTACATACAGTTAACTATGTTTTCCTATACTCACCATGCAGAGCGAACAACTTTGGGGTTGGAATTTAGAGTGAGGAAACTGTGTGACGAGAAAAGGAATACACACAGTTCACATATAAACCCAGCACAACTTCCCCAATCCAGCTGAACAGAGACGTGAATTAGTGTGTGAGAGAGACGGGGTGGGAATCAAACAAATGTGGACACTTTAAAACCAATTGGGTTTAATTCTACAAATTAGGGCCATTGATAAAACAGCATATAATACAGATATCATATCATGGTGTAAGAACATGAAGATAAGCTCTGAATACATGGAGAGCCATGTTACACCTCATTCCAGTTGGCTTAGCATGCCGTATTTACACTGCCACAAAGTAATCTCCGAACAATGTTCCTGGACATTTTTGGAATGCATTGCTTGACCCTCTTCTTCTTAAGCTTATGTAGGACACACCCAAATGCTAACAATGTAAAGAACAATTACTGTTTTGCTGTTCAAGTCTTTTTATTCTAGCTTTTGAAATATCTTTTTTTTAAAAAAAATTGAGCATATATAAATGGATCTTTAAAAGCAACTCACATAATTAGAAGGCCATGTGTATGCCTTCAGTATTTAAATCCTTATGTTGTAAGATAATGCACGCAATATTTAGAATGACCTCAGCATTAGATTGCAAAGATGAAGTTTAGAAGTGTACAGCAGACAGTAGTTCTCCTGCTGAGAAGGCAGATTGCAATGTGCAAAGTAGCCACTATTGTGGAAAAGGTAGCTAAAATGAAAGAAAGGTTTCGTATTTGAATAGAAACAGATCACACACACACACACACACTATGACAACAGCATGCTGGTTCTGGCACCCCACCCACACAGTCTGGTGTGCCAACTAAGGTCCACTTTACACAAGACTATTTTTCTCCGGAGAGAGAAGGAAAAAGCATACATACTACATACACACAGTCACATGTGATGAATGCAGATGAGATTATGTACATGTGGTATAAATGCTTTTTCCTACTTGAAAGTCTGTTTCATACTTCAAAGACAATGACCACAAAGGAAAGTAAAACACTGTTATACATTCCTGCTACATCTGGAGAGAAGTAGACAGGGATACAATATTGTACAAGTACTATGTAGTAATTTTATATTGGTCAGGCAGCCATTTATCATGAAAATTCTTGATAGAGCTGGTTTGCATTTGTAGCCCAACGTGTCCTATATTTAAGTAGGGAATCTATATAAACTATTTGTTCCTTTGTCTGCCTACTGCCAGCACACTTACAAAAAACCTTGTCAGGCAAACAACAGCCATCAGGACAACAGAAGCTAAACAAACATCATTTTACCAGCATTACAGTATGTTGACAACGTCTCAGTGTGAGCTCTTCACACAAGAGTGTCTTGATGGAGTGACAAAGCAGCATGATGCTATATTTTCACACTTTCCCAGAGCAGTTGGAATTCTAAATAAAAACTGGTGGTACAGGAAGAATACTCAAGGGTACAGTCTTTAAAGTGATGACACCAAGCTGGATATGAGAAAAGACCTGTGCAGTGATCTACAAGACCATGGAGAGAAGAAAAAGCACAAGGTTTTCAGAAGGAAAATGACCATAATTCAGGCTTTAGCAAAATGCAATCTGGCCATTGTTTTCAATCATACATTGGAACTGAGATCAATGGAACGAAACCTAAAATACTCACTTTAAAATTGCCCTCACACTCAATTTGCTTTGTTTGCCCTCTGTGATGCTGTCATGCAGCCAAATTCAACTGGCTATGTAAAGAACTGGCATCATAATCATACGTACTTTCTATGATCCACAAATGGCTGGAATAGTTTATGATGAAATGAGTCCACCATTAGTATATCTAGTCAGTGGTATAGCCATGCTTAGAGCTTAGAAAACTTCTACATGCAAGTTAACAGCAATGTCTAGAACTTAATTTACCTGATTTATCAGGTGAATCCTTATCTGGAAAAGAGGGGTTTGGTGGCCATATTAGCTGCTTTTGTAACCTCTTTGTTAATCTGCCCTTGTGGAACCTCTGAAAGCTTTGATGGATACAGAACCCTGTTTGATGTGTACTAAATATTGTGATTGCATAACTTCAGTCTTCTGGTTCTGCAGTGCCACCAATTTGCTTCTGGAATAATACAAGGTACTGGTCTTTAACCTTTAGATCTCTAAACAATGTGGAATCAAGCCTATACATCTTTTCTTACAGAGTGACCATCTCATGTCCTTAGGTTGCTGGGAGAGTCCCTGTTCTCAATCCTCTATTGGGCCTGCGAAAAGGGGGGGGGGTTGACTATTGCCATACTGGGTTTAGAATACAGTGGTACCTTGGGTTACAGATGCTTCAGGTTACACGATTTTGGGTTGTGCACCGCGCTGAATCTGGAAGTACCGGAACGGGTTACTTCCGGGTTTCGGCTCTCGCGCATGCACATAAGTACTAAATTGCGCTTTGCGCATAAGCGCCAAATCAGGAACCGCTCGTGCGCAGACGCAGCACTGTGGGTTGCGAACAATGTGGGTTGTGAACATGCTTCCCACATGGATCAGGTTCGCAACCCAAGGTTCCACTGTAATGAATTCATTTACGAAATGTGGTTTCATAATTGTAATAATAAATATTACAATACATTAGTCTAATTGCCAATTTCTCTTATCATGCCCACAATACAGATAATTTATGATAATGAAAAGATGGATGTTAAGAACTATTCTGTATCCTCTGAAGGCACCTCACAGCTCTCAGCCAAGATTTTGTCTTTCAAACTAATGCTCGTATTGTTCCCACTGCTCTAAGATTCTAAAGCAATGCCCATTAAAACAATATTTGAATAAAATAAGGCAAAGTTGTTGTTTTTCTTCTTCTGTCAAATGGAAATGTACTTATTTGCTCACAGCTCTCCAGTAATTTCTGTGAATGCTTTAAGAGTGCTGTAATGATGGCATGCCCCTAACATCAATAAGCTGTAATCAAACAGTCAACTCTCCCCCCCCCCCCCGTGAATGAAATATGGCAGCAATTTGACATCCCAGCAGTGCTTTGCTCTCCTGAACCCTGGCAGTGACCCAAGAGATTTGCACTCCACTGCTAATCAGAGAACTAGCCAAGGCCATTTCCCACGACATAGCTGAAATTCTCCTGCTGCTTACCTTGTCTGATTCAGTTACCAAGCCACGCCAAAGCTATTTGCTGTATTCCTGATTGTCAATCATGGCACTTTTCCACTAGACACTCCCCGTGCAGCACACTCCAACCTTGCTAAGAGATGCTGTGGGACAACTCAGATATTTCTCCATGTCCACTGCGGCCTAGTATCATTAAGTGACTTTAATTAGGAGAGAAACTATCCCATCAAAAGCAGACAAATAGGAAGGAGCGCAAGCATTTGAGAATTAAGCTGAAGCTCAAGTCCTAGTGCTGGAAGATATGTGTGTATACACAGGTATGATGTCCACATTGGTGTATTTACTGCTGGAAAGTCCAACCTAACATTGGGACACCCCTACAAAAATAAGAACATGTAGAGAAGCCCCTATTTGTTTGTTTGTTTGTTTGTTTGTTTATGTCAATCTCTACACCACCCTTCAATATGCTCGCAGGGCAGTTTCAAACAATGTGTGAAATTATACAATTAAAAAATAAAATACAGCAGTAAAACGATGATGATTAAAAAGTTAAAACTGTGCATAAAGCTGCAACTGTCAAATCATCACAGTATTAACACTTAAAAGGCCCAAGAGAATTGAAGGAGGTCTTTGCAAGCACCAAAAGGATAGCAAAGTAGGCATCAGGTGAGCCTCCTGGGTGAGAGATTTTCAAAAATAGCATACCACAGCTGAGAAGGTCCGCTCCCCCAGGTAATCACCCACCTTTAGGTTTCATTTGATAGTATATATGATAGTCTTCATGATGCATTTGTTATGGTGTATCTAATCCTGAGTCCTGATACCAAGCACCAGGATATTGTGAGAGATGGTGTGTGAACATCCAGCTGTGACCAACAGGGAAATCAGACCTGCAACCAACAAGCCAGAGTGGGAAGGGCAATAATCTCTCATTCTATAATGGCTCCCACATCTCAGTTACTCCTTGCTCCGAGCAAACCAAACTGGATCTCTCTTAAAACTGGTTGTGGGCTTCTGTTATCCCTCAACCTCTTGCCTCAGCTTCACCTGAGCCATGTCTTGCCTGAAGTTAGGTCTGAGAATCAGGAGATCATAATATACTTCTTACGGTGGGTCCAGTGGAGTTCACTCACACAACAGAGAAAGTATTAATAAAAAAAGCAGACAATATGGTTGGACCTTGAACTCAAGGAAACAGCTCTGAGCATGTTCAGAACAGATGTACTGGCTCCTGGATCGACCAGAATAGATCTGCTAATGTGGCTGGATTGCCATCAGGACAACAGGGGCGAAGGAAAAACTGCACAAGCAGGGTTAAGACTCAGGAGCTCCATTAACATACAG
Source organism: Podarcis bocagei (assembly GCF_964188305.1). Lineage (NCBI taxonomy): Eukaryota > Metazoa > Chordata > Lepidosauria > Squamata > Lacertidae > Podarcis > Podarcis bocagei. Next base: position 83,974,215 of record NC_138126.1, on the reverse strand, counting down.
ATTTAATATTGCAATGTCCCGTCCCATCCCGTCCCCGAAAAAGATGGGTGGTGTTAAGTTGTGGGTGAACATATCAGACGACACAGCGATTCTTCAAACAGCTCTTGTTTATTCACAGGCCAGAACAGAACTGAAGGGTTCAGTCAGCCTGCTTATATAGAGCTCCAGTACAACGTAACTGTAACAATTTTCTAAAACTATCCAATCACTGAACGTCACTTTCTATCCCTTATTTGCATAACTATCTACAGTATCCCCCTGCTGGCCCAGGGTGAGAACTTCAGTACATAACAGGTGGGAACTCCCAGACGTGGCATTACATCTGAACCAAGACTGAGTAGTACAGAGAACTGACTGGTCAGACAATAGGAGACTGACAGAAAAGTATCTAGGACTCTCTCTACATTGAAATGAATTGTGGCAGGATGTGTTGGGAGGAAAATAGTGTGGCTTTCAGATTTTGAGGGAAACTTTTTTACAAATTCCTTCACAATTCACTTGGTAGGGCTAAATCCTGGTTTTCTGGATGGATCAGCCTCCACTGACTTTCAATGGGGAGAAGGAGAAATGAGGAGAGGAAACAATACAACACACTAAAATACTATAAATCAACAATAGCATGTCATTATTTGTAATCATGTTTCAAAAGTAGCTTGTCAATTAACAATGTTTACTAACAACTTGGGTGCCCATCAGCCACATGGGACCCTAATTCTGCACATACTGTGCATACCTATAAATCTACCACTGTTTATGATGCAAATGTTATTTATTTATTAAGATCTCTTTGGGGCTTTCCAACCTGAACCCCCAAAGCAGTGCACAACATGCATAAAAATACAGGCGTTCCACTTAAAAACTCACTCTTGAAACAAAGATATTTATATTTAAAATAAAATGTAATTGCTTATAAAATCTTCCCCATGTTTATTATAAAACCCTCAATTGCTTATATAAATGAGGTATCCATGATTTTACAGTTCAATTTGAGCCCTGGCAGACAACCAATTCACAATAGTTTAAAAAAACAAAAAAACACACCATCCTTTTATTTCTCTGGATTAGTCAAATTAGGATTAGCAGATCAGTGTCTCTGGAAGAAATGCTGTCTGTTCCATTTAAGTAGCACTCAGATCACATGCCAGAAATGGCACTTAACTTTCTGACATAATTTATTTTCTTTATGCAGTTTTATCTAACAATTCATTCACACATTGTTAAGAAGGTTCCCAAATGAAACTCTTAAAACACATCTATGGGACAAAAAGAGAAAGCATCTAACACAAGGACACTGAGACTTGATCCTACCAAATCCAAAAGTCAAGAGGTAGGGTACATTAGCTAAAGCATTTAAATAGTTTTACTTTTCAATGGTAATTTTATTGGCAATATCTTGTTTATCAGTGCTGTAGTGAGGATCATTCCATAGTTTTTTGTTTTAATTTTTTTGCAGTGCAAACATATATTTAATATGAAAACTTGCCTTTTTAGTTCACCAACTACAAAGTCCTTTAATCAATCAACTACCAGAAAGTCTTTTGAATTGTGTTTCACACAATTTCCCCCCCCATCAGTTACCCAAGAGCCAATCACAAAACCACAGCATGTACTAATTCCATCATCAGAAGTTTCCATGGAAGTACAAGAGAAGGAGGGAATGAACAATTAGAAATAGCCTTTTATGTGCTGTCACAGAAAGGTGAACTTACCGGTACTCAGGAAATAAGCAACCACTGATGTTTCATCAGGGTATATTTGCACTTTCTTTGGGTATAGATAGATAGACAGCATATCTATCTATCATCTATACATACATACATACATGCACACACACCCACCCACAGTTATTAACCCAGCATCTTCCACAGCCACCCTATTGGAAAAAATTTCCTAAACAAAATTATGTGAACAGTCATTTCTAGAATTACAGATACATTCCAAACTCAATCTATGTAGCAACAAGTATATTTATTGACCTATAAACCAGGGTGCAACTGACGTAACAGCTTCAGCTACACAAACTTCTTCCTCAGCATTTGTTCCCAGACACAGGACTCAAGGCAGCTTACAGATAAAATAGGAACAGGAAACAATTATATACTTCATGTTAAGATACATGTTCTACCTCCTCAATCATTTTCAAGAGGGCTACAGTGAGCAAGCAAACACTACGCAGGTACAGTACTCTCAAATTCTGTCAAAACAAATCTCCCTGAAGTCAAGAACAACTTGAGTTGATGCTTCCTAGATTTAGCTATGAGAAATGATCCACTCAGTTGCTGGTACTCAGTTTTCTCCAAGGGTTGTGAAAAGGATGGGGGTGGATGAGGATTTAGGAAGTGTTTTAAAGCCACAAATAAGGAGCTTAATATAAATAAGAAAAGAGGCAGCTGCTAAAAAGACCTGCTATGCTGTTAATCACAAATTGTACACATGGACACATCCATCAAACTTATAATAGTTGGTAGACCGTTTACTTCTTGATCCCAAAAATATTCATACATAAGAAGGACATGTGAAAATCAACAATTAGCTCACAACTCCATTAATACTGGATTCCTAAGGCCTGCTTATGTGAGAACTTGAATTCCCAATTTTCTTAATCCTTGCTATACCTAAACTGTTTAAAATGGCATAGCTAGCTTCCCTATGTTATTCTTTAGATGTCAGTAGAAGACTTATGATTTTGCAGTTTCCTATTCATCTGGAATCTGAACAGCTGATTTGCAATATAAAATGGCTATACAATGAATTAAGGTTTTGTGCAGACATGTTATCTATGGTTTATTTTCTTTAACCATTGTGTCAGATGGCAGTGGTGGTTGCTTGTGAGTAACTAGGCAGGACTCCGACCTGTCTTTTACAGGTTTTATTTGGTGCAAAACTATTTACAGTGCAGAACCACAAGTTCATGACTGCCTCAATAGCTAGCAGAATCCAGGAGTGGTCCCTTCCGGGTCCTCCCCCAACATAAGAACTTAGTGACCCCCAGCCGTTTCCTTCCTTCTTTGCGTTTTACCCCTCTGTGCAAGGTGGGTGACGGAAGAGGCGTGTTTCCCTCCTGGCCAGTCTGGCAAGGAGCGGTGCTGAGGCTCCTAGCAGCATCCTCTAGCCCTTTCCCCTCATTTCCCCTGGAGGTGTGGCTTCCCCCACCCTCAGACTGACGAGGTGTGGCACTGGGGCTCCCAGCAGCATCCTCTGGTCCCTTCCCCTCTTCCCCACTGGAGGTGTGGCTTTCCCCACCGCAGGAAGAGGAACTGCTTTGCAAGATTTTCGGAGGTTCCCTGTATCCCAACAGCCCCTCTGCCTCCCTTCCCTGTTCTGATGGCAGGCCCCTGACAGATTGCTAAGTATTACATCACCTAAATGAAGGTTAGGGGATTAGTCTGCAAATCAGGATGTGGAATTAGGTGTGCAGTAAGTATGTAAAACATGGTTTCATTGTACATCTGTCATCTTAACCATGGTTTAGGCAACAGACCATGGCTAGTACTAACCACTGTGAAACATTCAACTTCTTTGGGCTTAATTAAATGTTCCAAAATTTGAACAGGGCTTTTTTTTGCACAGATTTAAAGTTCAAGGAGAAAATATGTGAAAGCGCCAATTAAAAACATCTCACCTTCCACTATTGATTACTCTGAAGTTAGTAACAATATATATGTTCCACTTGTTGACAGAAACAAAAGCATTTTAGAATGAACACATTTTAGGAAATGCTTACCAAATATATTTTCTCCACAGATTTTTTTTACATGCTAGTATAAGATGGAAATTCACCATCAACTGCAAATAGGCCTTTTTCCTATCTTCAGAAATTATTTTCTGGATGTTTCTAAACTAAACTGCTTTCAGGTCCTTGGTTTGAAGAAATCCATTATCAGGCAACAGCCTGAGATTGTGCTTTCAGCTGGTTCTAGTCACAGTGATGGATGTCTCTCTTGTGGCCTATGTTGAATCTGGCTATGAAGTTCATTCACATCTTACATGCAAAGCTCTGCAAATAGTACAGACATACTAAATTGGATATACTAGAAACTTTCTTAGCCAACTTCAGATTCCTTGCTATATACTGTAAAGCAATCTAGATGAATCTAGCATGGCCATCTTCTACATTTTTAGTACTAAATTTGTATTTTGCAACTATTTTCATCCAAATGTATATCATAACAAACAGGCAGAAATTTGTCTGAGTTTTTCATGTGTCAATGATTTTAAATTTCTTCCCCTGCATTCACTTCAAATAAAATATTCCACAGTATGAGCCTCCTGAAACAACATGATGCCAGATACATGGGTTTCCCCACTTTTCTGAAAAGTCCCTTGTGAAGTACACTCCCCACCCCCATTCCATTCACAGCATGCTTAGAATGGTGTTTTGTTTTTGTTTTTTTTCCTGGGGCTATATACTGTTTTTAGTACATGTTCCATTGACCAATATTTTTAGAAACTTTCGAAATACAGTTATACCTTGGTTCTTGAACACCTTGGTACTCATATGTTTTGGCTCCCGAATGCTGAAAACCCAGAAGTGAGTGTTCTGGTTTTCGAATGTTTTTCAGAAGCCAAATGTCCAACGCTGCTTCCGCTTGAGTGCAGGAAGCTCCTGCAGCCAATCAGAAGGCGTTCCTTGGTTTTTGAACGTTTCGGGAGTCAAACGGACTTCCAGAATGGATTACATTCAAGAACCAAGGTACGACTGTATAAAACTGACCAATATTTGTTCAGGTTATAGGTATTGGTGGTGTGCAGGACTTTCCAAAATGATGCCTGGTAATATTTAAATGGCAATCTATTAAAGAAAGATAACTCCACCACCCCCCGAAAACTAGTGTTCAGGTTACCAATTAGCAAATTATTTATTACATTTGTGTCTTCTTCCCTCCCTCAAACAAATTCAAGGCAACTATTTGGGAATATCAATTTTTTTCTAAGAACAAATACGTGATATTTCTTAGGGTAATAAGTAGTTAGCCTTGAGTGCATAAATGCTCTGGGCAGCTTTAAAAAAAACACACCATTCTGGCAAGAGCTTCTGCCCTTCTCGAAGAGCCCAGAAATAGACAAGAACTGTCCCAGACTTCACAGTGAGCCTCTGAGAGCTCCAGGAAGCAATGAAACTATTTTCTGAGCCTCTCTGAAGTCAGCACTAGGTCAAAAAGGAAAAAAAAAACCCCACAAAAAAACAGCACATGCCAGCCTCCAGGGAAAGAAGATGCTCAGAACTAGAGAGCAGTACAGGAACTTACTTGAAGGCGCTCAAACACCTTCAAAGATCAGCATGGCCTCAAAATTAAGTTCCTGCTACTTTTAAGGACAGTCCTAAAACTGAACTAAATGTCAGAGGAATGTAAAAAAATGGAAAATGGAAATCCTTCTCCTCACCTGCACCTGGGATTTCAGAATATTACATGTAATATTTCAGAATATTACATGTTTCTTATATTTTATTTTACAGTGGTACCTCAGGTTAAGTACTTAATTCGTTCCGGAGGTCCGTACTTAACCTGAAACTGTTCTTAACCTGAAGCAGCACTTTAGTTAATGGGGCCTCCCGCTGCTGCCGTGCCGCCGGAGCCCGATTTCTGTTCTTATCCTGAAGCAAAGTTCTTAACCTGAAGCACTATTTCTGGGTTAGCGGAGTGTGTAACCTGAAGCATATGTAACCTGAAGCGTATGTAACCCGAGGTAACACTGTATTTTTTAAAAAAGAATTACCTTGCCCCTAGAAGCAAGGGCTAGGTCAATAGCAAACACATATTTTGACTAGCTACCAAGGACAGAAGAGCACATTACAAATGCACAAGTGCACACTTAATTTTTGGTTTAAATGCACATGGAAAAATGAATGGTATTAATACAAATAGATGTCTCAAAACACCTGTTACAGGATTGGCTGCTGTGCATGGACATGTGTATGTTCACTGGAAAACCTATGTTTGATGCTACACAAATCTATGAATTCGTCTGTGTGGAGATTTAAACCCAAGTATCCTTGTACCAGTGCTACAGTCTATGAACAGTTTACACTTGCTTTCAGTTATTGCACAATCTGGTATCTACATTAAGTCTATGATTTTCAGAAGAAAATTCTAACCACTAATTGGGCAGAAGAAGAAGACAAAAAGGGGGGGGGGAAATTTGTTCTGTTCTGTTAAGAGAATTAAGAGTTCTCTTTCTGAACATTGTGAAGACATTTCCTATACAACAAAATCCTTGCTAGTTATCAGTGGTGTGTTGTTGGTGTTTTTTTTTATAAAAAAACACACACAAAACAAAACAAAATCAACCACTCTATTTGAAACTCATGATTATCCCTTTACATTCACTGTTGCTTCTCTTTCCATTTTGCCACATTAGAAAAAAAGGGAAACATCTGCACATATTAGTTTTGAGTAGCTAACTTCACACAGGGGAGACTGGAAATCCAGGATGGAACCTCGATTATTCACTTTCTGACATCCCCTCATTTGTTTCCTACTCATTTCAGATCATTTGTTAACGTTCCTTTCATACCTCAAGAAAATAAACAGAGCCCTCTGCCTCACTTGGAGTAGACTGAACCGAAAGGTGCCATAAGGATTTGCAACCAGAGTCACTTTTCCAGACATGATTTTGTTCAAATTATGCCATTTAGAGTCAGCACGCAATGCAAGCAATAAAAATAGCTCCAGCTTGATAAATGGTACAAGAGCCTCTCAGCAGTCTGTAGTTCTCACCTCTGACCTAGTGAACATCCTTTCAAACCTGAAGTGCCCCCAGGAGAACTGGTGTTCCTTGTAATTATTTACCATCTTCTGAGCAGACCTGCTGGGATCTGTACACAGTAAAGCCGCAATTCCTGAATGAGCCAAAACCATAGCAACCTCTGCTTAATATGGTCATGTTCATTTTGCCCTGGCAGTGCTTAATCATTTGAGCTCGTTTACAAGGTGAGCCACTTGCGCCTGCTCTCACATGAGAGGGGACCTTTAATTTAAGGGCACATTCTCACAAGGCACTTGCCTCACAAGGTTAGCTTTCTCTCTCTAAATAACTGCACAGTGCGAAAAAGACTCTCGTCTGCATCAGATCCCAAGTAATGTCAAGGCACACTTCAAGGTGCTGTTTTTATATATTTAGCCCTAAGGAGTTAGAGCACAGATATTAGGAACAGCCCTGTCCCACCACGTTCACAACAAGTACACAACTAGGCTTCAGAAGAAATTTCTTTTTTGCTTTATTGTAATGTTAAAAGTATATACAAAGGGGAGAGATATAGCAGGGTATGTAAAAGTGCCTCTGTGCAAGCTGTACATCATTTGAGCCAAGGAGCTTTCCAGAGACAAGTTATGGGAGAGACAAGCTTCTTGTTCCCAAGGTGCTAGAAGCTAGATCTTTTCTACAGTTCTATGGGGCCTTTACAAATCATAGTCTTGACAGGCTTTTGTGCAGTTCTTTCTAATAACCAGGACAATGTTTAATAGACATCATTTCATGGGGGCACTTGATTGGAAATGCATGTTTGAAATTAGAAATGCTCTTTAAAAAAATAAGAAGATCAAAACTAAATTAATTGTTTCAGCTCACCGCTAATTTAAAGGAAGGACCTCCTGTTTTTCTGCATAGTCTATTTATTCCTCTTCTAGCTCTTGTTAGGTTTGAAGGTCTTGGGCTTGTTTGGAGCTAGCTTTCTAAAAGGAAGGTTTATGGGGTAATTTTTAATCAGTTTTAACATAATTTTCCAGTTTTATCTTGCTAGTTTTATTGGGGTTTTTTGTTTGTTTTAAAGTAATTGCTACCTACTTTAAGACATAAGGTTGAAACAGAATTGAAGGTGTAGGAAATATTTCCCTAAACTGTCAACTTCACCAGTTGAAGTTTGACTTCATTTTTGTTTCCCCATCTCACAACTACAATCTAATCCATCTTCACCTACATTCTACCAAATTATTCTTAAACCTATGGGAAATGTATTGCACAATAATCAGTGAGCTATCTTAGTGAACTGTTATCAAAACCCAACAATAACAACAGGAATATGTCAAACTAGACACAATTAAAAAGCAGTTAGATGAACCACATGGGAGCAAAAAGAAGCACCACACCAATGATAGACATAATACTCTTGCTTTTTGTTTGTATAACTGTGCATACACATAAAACAAAGTACCTCTGGCACTTCTCAATTAATTCAAAGAATTCCTTACAACAGAAGAGTGGGGGCTGGTGTTCACTGGGACTAGTAAGGTGGAAGTCAGTGGGGAAAATAGTAGGTGGAGCCAGAGCAAAGGACAGAAAGATCCAACTAATTTTAGTTTTGTTCTATCCTCCTGCCTGCTGAGTTCTACAAGGACAACACTGAGACTAAAGAAGAGGTAGTGGAGGAGGAAGAAGCTGACAGTCAACACCACTTCCTGGGCTGGTTGTAAGAGGGCATAACAGAATAATGTACTTAATGGTCACTAGCACAGGTGAGTTAAAGAAGAAGACTTGTTAGTCCAAAAGGAAAACCAACCTACTTTAGGCGGGTTACTCCCAGGTAAATGATATCTACCTTAGTCCAGCGGCGTAGCGTGGGTTATCAGCACCCGGGGCAAGGCAAGTAATTTGCGCCCCCTAACCCGGGGCAAGGCAAGTAATTTGCGCCCCCTAACCATGGTCATTAATACTGACGGCTCTACTCTGGTGACTACTGCCCTCCGTGGTGTTGTTTTTGCAATTAAAGGACCCCTGCCTCAAATAAAGCATCTTGGGGATTGGGGACTGGGATTTGCCAAGGGAGCTGGAAATTGCAGTTCAGTGGCGGGTCAGGGGGAGAGGGTCCCTTCCGCGTCTGGGTGCCGCGGGCCCCTTTGCGCCAAGACGCGCGTCTTTGGGCGTCGCGGCGCAGCCTTCTCGGTCTCCCTCCCTGGGCCGGCTAGTCCCGACATGGCTTCTTTCTGGCGCGGGGAGGGGGCTTCTTTCTGGCGCGGGGAGGGGGCGGCTCTGGGGCCACTGCGTCGGCCGGCCTCCGGCGCGGGTGGTGGGGGGCCGTCGGGGCGGGTGGGCGGTCTTGGCACGCAGGCACTAGAGTGCCGCCGATGGCGTGTTTGGCGGGCTGCGCGCGTCCAGACAGCGACCCGAGCCTGGGCGGCGTGGCGCTTGGTGCCGGAGCCTCCGCCCGCAGCGCCCCGTCGGGAGACCCGGCCGGAAGGAGCCTCGAGCCGGCTGTCGGACACGGTTGAAGCAGCCAGGGCGGCATGGCAGGCGGCGTGCACCCCCTGCACCCCCCACGCTACGCCACTGCTCTCTGCCCCACCGCCAGCCTTCGGAGGAGGTCCGAGGACAGTGGGGTTCCTGCTTCCTCGAGGAGGGCCGGCCAAACGCGCCCCCCCAAAATGTTTCGCCCGGTGCGGCCGGCACCCCTGGCACCCCCCACGCTACGCCACTGCCTTAGTCAAACCAAAAGAGGATCATCAACACCATGACATGTTAAATCATGATTAGAAATTTCATGCCATCCTTTACTATTTAGGTTCCATCAAATTCCCCTAACCTGGCCAAAACCAAGATGAAGAAGGACGTTGACACAGTAGTTCTGGTATTACGTTGCTAAACTTAAGGAAACCAAGTAAAGGCCTCAGAGGATCCTGCCTCCTTTCACAAAAGTCCTCTGAGCTTCTTGTTGCTGCCAGAGGCAGATTTAGGGGAGCACAACCAGTTCACCCGCATTGGACACAAAGCTGAGAGGGCACTGCAGGGAGTGTCACAAAAATGATGACCAACAGAAGGTGAGAGGAGTTGTGTGTACTGAACTTTGGCATTGTACAGGGCGCCACTGGAATTTTAAAGCCCAAAGTCTGCCACTGCTGCTGTGCTTGTGCTGGTACAAACAACAATACATCATATACAGATGTTCTGTTAGCCTGGTATAGTAATTAAAACTTGATGCAGTCATTCAGAAGGAACTGTTAAGTTCAAACTGATGCTTGTTGATGGCTCACCATCACCACCAAAAAACCAGAAAAACCATTTGGGCATTACCCAAGGAGGAAGTATGTGCAAGGAGAAAAGCTTACTAGTCTTGCTGCAAGTTGTATGGTTGGCAAGGCTCAAGGTACAAGTTTTGGTTTTTCAAATATCAATGAAACTTGATATCCATTGTTAGATGGAAATTATAAATGTTAACTTTGTTTTGATCACATAACTAAACAACTTCTTTGATCACATAACTAACACTAACTTCTTTATTACTTATATGTGGATTCAGTGATCTGAATGTCTATTTCAAGAATCATTTCCTAGAAGTGGTATAGATTGAAACAGAAGTGATTCAGTTACAAGTACCTCAATTCAGACATTTCTATCTCCCTCCCCTCTCCCTCTTATTCCTGGCCTTTTAAAAATGCTTTGCCTTTTATATTGGGGGCAGGAAAGTATAAGTAAAGTATCATAAAACTTTAATAAAATGACCTTGGAAGAAAAAGCAAACATGCAATGTATGAACTCCAGACTCCTCCTCCTGGCAAGAAAGGATAGAATAAGGCATGCATCAAACTCCTTTAACAAGATGCTTTGCATTCCATTTTAAGGTTGATTCTCCTGTATATTCCTACCAGTAATATCAAACAGATGTTACAAAGGACCATAGAAATAATTATAGATGTTGCAGACATATTCTGTATTGAAAGATACTATAATTTGATTGCCTCCTTATAACTTTGGCTTTTACAGAGCTGTCCAAGTGGTTTATTTGTTTCATTTATACCTTCAGAGGGTGCATACCTTCCTCATAGTTATGTAAGTTGCTGGACAAAACACCAAGGCACAACATATTTGCATTCAGCTTCATGTGAAAAGTTGAAGTTCTTAATTAAATAGCTACTGGAAGTATAAGTAATGAAAAGCCCATGTTTGAAGGAGTTGACACTAAAATCCAGGGAAACTTTGTCTCAGTAGACAAGAGAGTTGTTACCTTTTAGTGCTTCGTTCTTGTACAGTAAAAATATTTTCAAAGCTTAACTTCACATTTTTCGTGAAAATGAAGTTATCTTCTTGTAGGAAATACCTGGCATTTTTCAAACAACCTTTATCATCTTTGCTATTGTTAACTTTGGCTAGAAACAAAAGATCAACTTATTGACTGGCACAGAGGACAGGAAAAAGGTGAATGCTGAATGCTGGCTGATTGCTAGGTCTATTAATATTCTAAGAGCCATGCATATGCTGTGGCTGCCAGATTATCAACAGCATTTTTAATTTAAGCTTTTATAGTGAATGGGATTCTTTTGCAAACATACCTTTTCATAAACCTAGAAAAAACCTTTTTGTATGTGAGCTATCAGAGTAAAGTCTTTCAGAATGTCGAGGGCAGATAATGTTCCAACACATCTATCCTAACCACCCCACACCTAGTGCTAATGACTGGGGAGGATGGTGCACAATCACCTCTCCACTAGCCCCTGTCAGAAGAGTATATCACTGCTGACCAGGGTGCTGTGGGGAGTGGGACTGTTCTGCCACAGGAGAGACTTCTGCTCCACTCAAGCGGACAGTAAGCTACCACCAGTCGTAGCCTGTGAAAATACCCTGAAAAAGAGTGTTTCTGGGCAGGCTGAGAGGTAGGATCCTGGTTGCTTTGGGAAACTCCGTGGATTTCCTGGGGGACTTTGTGCCCTTCCCCCCGTCTGGAGCTGGCCTAGCTCCTGTAGAAGAAAACAATGTGTGCATCCCATCCTGTCCTGTCCCGTTCCGTTCCGTCCCTTCCCCATCCCATTCCCTCTGGCCTGCAGCAGCCAGCAGGGCTTTCCATGTGGTAAAGAATCCGCCACTCCTTCCCAGCGCCTCACTAGGGCTGCTTTTCCCATTTCTCTTATAAATCACTGTACTGTAAATTTAAGTTAGGCAAGGCTGCAAATTCAATGGCTTGACCATTCTCACTTAAAATCAAGTTAACCCATATCTTGCAAATATTTCAAGACACGTGACAAGTGACAATCATCACAGAGACATAAGAGATATTTCCATCAAGCACAGCTGTAATCACAGCGTGACTATACCAAAACCACTCTCTTTGTGGTTACCAACTTCTCAGACTCCTCCTGTATAAAATATGTTGAAAAGGAGTTGTAACATCAGCAACCTTCAATTTCTAAATAAATCTACAGCACCAGTAAAAGGAGAAGGAAATGTTTCTCAAATTTGTTACTCAAATATGTTTTTCAGCAAAGAGTTTGTACAATAAACCAAGATACATCTCAAAATCCACTTCAAGAAGGCATCATACCAAAACCTCACAGCCAAAATTGCTGACTAAAGAACCAAACAAAGCACTTATACTATGCCAAAAATAAAAACTATACTTACAGTCTGGTCAGCTTCAGCGTGTTCTGAAAAAGAAGCTCTGGAAGAACTTGAAGTTTATTTCTGTTCAGCCGCCTAAATAAAGAATGACCAAAGTTAACAAAGATTATTTGGAGTCTCTTCCAGGACAGCAAATGTTATGAACAATTAAGGTTACAAATAATACTCTACACACAGAATCTTTCAGAGTTTGTTTTTTTAAAAGTCTGATCTTTGGGGGGAGGGGGGACAATTGCAGTAAACCTTGAACCCAAGCTTTCTTTTCACATTTTAACTCTTGTGTCTAAGAAGCCTTTCTCTGCCTGTTGCCACACTCCTATCCCAAGAAAATATGACAGAGGGCACATGGCAAAGAGAGGGATCCTGTTGAACTGAAAACTCCAGGTTTTTTGAGTATTCAACAGGAAAATTTGAAAACCCACGTGGCTTTTGAAGCAAACCCAGGATCACACACTGCTAATTACAACTGGTTTCTAAGTATGGAAATCCTAATTTTTTGAAACTTTAAAGATGCCCTCATTTATGCCGTGCTAAGATATATTGGAGATATTGAAGGATCCAATTCCAGCATTGTTTGTATCTATGACTGTATTCACATCTGCAATATAGTTTTCACCTTCTACAATTACATTGTGCTGTTCCATTACTCCCAACACTTCTTTCCTTTTTGTTCCATTTCCAAGGAGTTACATCAGAGCATGCTACGATGCTCAAGACCGGATTTATTCAGTTGCAGGCAGAATAGCACATAGTGTATAAAAAGACACTTATCTTTCCACTAAGCATCTAGGTTCTGAAATAGGCATACCATTTATATTCTTGCTCCTTTGTTATATTACCAAACTATTTCTTTTTCAGCCTTTAATTTCCTATGTTATGGTTCATTTAAAAACCCTATGCAGAAGAAGTGAGCCATATAGTACAAACTCCAAGAGCTTCTTTAGACACACCAGTTACACTTTATGACTGATTTGAGATTTGTGAAAATCACTCATACTAAGCCCTTAGATAACTGCTGAAACCCACAGATGCAGCAGGAGTAAAGCCACAGTTATTCTCTCTTTACACATAAGACCTTAAGGAAGTTGAGGCTCTGGGAACCACCATCACCTCATCACTGTTCTCTCCCTGATAACAAGATTCCACAGATATAAATTCTATACACTATCCTAGGCACTTCATCTAAGATAAGTACATCACAACCTTAATAGGTTCTAACAGAAGAAAACAAAATACATTAATATACAGTATCAGTAAACAAACTGGGAGTGTGATTGAGGAAGGACAGCCCATGTTTGTGTTAGTATCGTTAACAGCAACAAAAAAATGTTATAATATTTTGTGTTCCTTAGCTTCTAATCCACCAGCTTTTCAAAAGAGATGTGGAATTTAGCAGCTGGGCCAGCAATGCTTTCTTTAGACGTAAAGCTGAGACTTATTATTGGGAACATTTGGGTGTAACTTTGTCATTGTTTAGTTTTGCTCAAGTTATATGAGCTAATCAAGTTTATTTGAGACAGCTGCATTTTTTTCTATATATGTTACAGTTAATGTGTGAATTTAGCTAATAACATAATTAGTGTGTAAAATGAACCATCCAACTCCAACCATTTGGTACATTAGCTAGTTATTTTGTATATTATTTTGTATAAATTGCTAGCTATTGCTTAGAAAAAGTACTAGATTACAGTCATACCTCGGGCTGAAGTTGCTTCAGGTTGAGTGCTTTCAGGTTGCGCTCCGCGGCAACTTGGAAGTAATGGAACATGTTCCTTCCGGGTTTCGCCGCTCGCGCAGACGGTCAAAATGATGTCACACGCATGCGCGGAAGTGGCCAATCGCGACCCATGGATGTGGGTTGCGTTTGCTTCAGGATACGAACAGGGCTCCAGAAAGGATCCCGTTCGTATCCAGAGGTACCACTGTACTATTAATGTGAGCAAAATAAAAATATACTGGACTACATCTGTTTATATTTGAATTCTTTATGCAAAATATGTTTATAGACAACATTTTCAATAAAGTTTTCTGAACAAGGAAAATTTTTATTTCACTAAGTTTTGAAAGGAAAAGCAATGAATGCAATCTGTTTAGTGATACTCTGAATTTAACACATGGTTTATTGAACATAGGCACTGAAGGCAAACATAAAAAACAGTTGAAATAAATAAAAAAAAAGTCCAGTAGCACCTTAGTTGGTCTACTGGACAATTATTATTTTTTTATTTCAACTGCATCAGACCAACACGGCTACCTACCTGAATAAAAACAGTTGTGAACCCAGCTCCCATTCTATAAGAGACCATAGGAGAGGAAGTGTTTGAATATGGAAACAAGGCTCAGATGAAGTAGAAAGGAGCCGATCACATTGGCTGGCCACTACAAGACAGAGTCCTGCATGGTTAAGGGACCATGGGTGAATTCCTGATCCACCTGACCCTTTCTTCCTCTTCCCAAAGTAGACTACAGGTCGTAATAAGATACTGCCTTCCTTTTCCTTGGGACATCTTTCTCTCTATATACACAAGAAAGGGTTATATTGTCTTATACATAGCCTGAGTGAAATGTGAAAACAATACTTAAAATATATACTTAAATTTTCTTCCTCCCTAGAATCTGTTTCTGACATTTAATCTGCTTCTGAAGAAACCTTTAATTCTGAAAGTCCAGGTCAAGTGATAACTTGTGTCATATCCAATAAGCATTATCAAAACATTGTGTCACTACTATCTTCATATGGTTTACATATATTTAAATATGATATATTCTTGATAACTATCATGAACCAAAATAAAAGCACTTGCCACGACTCAGAAACAGAGAGGGTCTGACCAGCCAGGTCAGGAGGACCAGTGGTGTAAGCTGTGAGGGTTCTGGATGCAGGCCTCAACACTGAACTGAGCCTGACAGCCAGAGGCCCATATCCATAGTTTCTCATGCACTCAACCAAAATCTACCAAAAGCAGAGGTAGGTATCAATCATGATACTAATAATCAAGATACCCATAAAGCCTTGTTTGGACTTTGGTGGTGGGCTAGGACGGCCATAGGCAAACTTGGCCCTCCAGATGTTTTGAGATTACAATTCCCATCATCCCTGACCACTGGTCCTGTTAGCTAGGGATGATGGGAGTTGTAGTCCCAAAACATCTGGAGGGCCAAATTTGCCTATGCCTGGGCTAGCACTTCCTTCTTACAGTGCCAACACTAATTGAGGTTAGGAGATCTATGATGTACCAGAGAATATTCCAGTAATGGCACCCCAGTTGTAAAACACCCTCCCTCCTCATGATGGCTCCTCCTCTGTCTATTTCCTGGCACTACCAGAAGACAAGTTCTCTTCCTCCAGGCTTTTAAATAGGGTTTCTGAATATATTGGGTATACACGACAAATTGATCTGTCAGTAACAGGTGTTGATTGTATTTTACTGTTATGTTGTGGTGGTCTGCCCCAAGATCACTCTACTACATGAATTAAATTAAACTGGAGAGCTAGAACATTTTAGCAACATTTTCTGTTTCCCTTATGCAATCCCAAACCAGACATGGCATTAAGGTCAAGCTGGACGTGACATTAATTATGTGAATGCAATTAACATAATTTTTTTTGTTCTGTAAATAGTAGCTGCTGGGAAGCCTGTGCTATCTCAGGACCATGGAGAGTGGGGACCGATAATAAGTTGCCTCTCCAAAGCTATTTACATTTCATGTGAAGCTCACATAATTAGAGTTACTTCCCAGCAGCCTCTATTTAAACAACAAAAAAGCATGCACATTAATTGTATTAATGCATTTAACTTCACTTCTTCTTTGACCTCAGTGGAGTTCTATCAGAGTACAGAAGCACAGGAGCTCTACTCTGATATTCCTTGCCGATTTGCTTTGGAATTATCTTTAGCATTCCCCTACTATTTTCATCATGGTCCTTGTGACTACCCAAATCTGTCCCCATACTAGATTTTTTAAAATACAGTTTTATTTTATATGCTTGCAAATCTGACGGCTTGTTAACACACAGTGGCAAGTTTTAATCTGTTCAGCACTAGCTACTTCATAGCTGGTTTGAACCAAATAGTTCTATGGAAGAGCTAGAGTCAAACTTATCTTCCTTTCAACTACATGAAGAATCAAGTTTTAAATGCCAAGTATATCAGACATTATATAAACAGAAAAACCACAATATGAATAACACAAATATATTCAAATAACTGACATATTACTGCTAACCCCTTATGTTGGAAATCCATTAACAAAAACGTGCCTAATGTTTTGTTCAGAACTTGATTGCTTTGATCATTTGGCCAATTAAACTATTTGTAAAGGTATTTTAGCAGTTATAATTGACAACTCTTATTTGCTTCTAAAACAGAATCCACTTAGAAAGCGAATTATGCAATTTCTTAGTACTGTATATGTCCTCTGTTAGGATCGCCCTACTCGTGTGTAGGACCCTGGCAGAGACACATGCCCGACTGGCATGTTCTCTCCCTCCTGGTCAGTCATTCAGGAGCTTCAAAAGCTTTCTCCAGCCCAAACATCACAGCGACTGATACCAAAAGGCATCAGCACACTTACAGAATCTGCAGAGTATTAGTGGTTTGCGTAACAAACTCAATAGCTCAGCATTTTGGCTAATCTACTTTATTTACATATAATACACTAAGAGCATTCTGACTTAGCTCCTTCCTCTTTCTCATCAGACAGCAAAGGGGGGAGGGGGAGACAATAGTCCCACATCACAGAACACAGTAATAAAAACATCCTGTCTCCATCACTTCCCACTATGTGGAATGAAAACATACACTGTCATGTGATAGACAACAATCCCATGACTGCAAACCCGGAGCAAGAATCCTAACATCCTCACCCTCATTTAGATCTCTCCCTCAAGCAAAATAGATTTTTAGGTGTACCTCACAAATCTGTTTTTACTTTCAACTGTAGGACAGATGATCACTTAAAAACAGTAATAAAAATGGCCAACCAGTTAATTATACCCTGTGATTCTTTTATACCTTCCAAGTGTTTTATTAGCTGGGTTGTTAAATTTTATAAAACTTTCCATTTTCTTTACACAAATATATATATATATATATATATATATATATATATATATATATATATATGCAGGTTTTGGTGTTTTCGGGTATCTTCCCGTGTAAGAGTTGGGGTGTCTAGGCGACGTTTCGACGAGGTCTCACTCGTCATCTTCAGGCTGGTGCTTTCGGCTTCTTGTTACTGGAACAGAGCAGGATCTCAGTGTTTGAGTTCCTATAAATACTGTTGAGGGGGTGTGGTGTATAGCCTCCAACGTTCTGGGCAGAGAGGAAGTTCCCAGGTTAGTGTGTCTTTTCTTCTTTTGTTCATTAATTACTTGAGGGATATCTTGAGTGATTTCTTGAGTGATATTCTGAGTACCACTTAGGAGGGTCATTAGGTGTGGATTAGTTGCTAAAGCTTTCGTGTCTTGACCTCTTGAGCTTGTGAAGAGTTTTTTTTTTTTCCGAGAAGATGGCTGTACTGCACTTAGTTGTGCTCTGGCTTGGCTTCGTGTATAGGGGCGAGCTGTGGTTTTGTGCCCTGTGCCAGCCAGATCTGTGTAGGGATTGCAGGGGGGTGCAGCATCCGGAGGTGCCACTATGGTTTGGCTACTGGATGGTGTCTGTAATTTGTCTGTGGAGAGGGTCTGGGTTTGGGTCTGGTGTGGTTGATTGGAGATGGCGTTCTGTGTGCCTCTGGTTCTGGTGTCGGTTTTTGTGGGGAGGGCTATTTTCCAGATGTCTGGCAGGCGGGACGTATCGTCACGCTTGTTCATGTTGTGAGGGTGTTTCTCTATCTCGATGGCTTCCATGATTATTCTCTTGTGGTGGTGTTCCATGTTAAAGAGCAATTTGGAATCTGAAAAATTAATTTCGTGTCCTGTTTCTTTCATGTGTTGGTAAAGAGAGGAAGTTTTTTCTTCTTTTTTGACGGCATTCTTGTGTTCTGCGATACGTGCATTTATTCGTCTGTTTGTTTGTCCAATGTACGTGGCTGGGCAGACTTTGCAGGGTATTTCATAGACCCCTTGGTTTTCTAACTGGATTTTATATTTGGGGTTTCTGAGGATATTGGCTATTTTTTGGTTGGTGCAAAAGGCTGTTTTGATATTGTGTTTATGGAGGATTTTGCTAATTTTATCTGTAGTGCCCTTGATATAAGGAAGGAGGGCCATGCCATTGTTTTCTTCTGTGTCTTGGTTTTTGGGGGGTGTTTCTTTTTGGATTAGCTTCGTAACCCTGTTTTGCTGGTATCCGTTGGCGATTAACACATTTGAAAGATTCTGTAACTCAGTTGTCAAGTGGTCTTTGTCAGCCAGGCGTTTGGTTCTGGAGATGAGAGTCTTGGCTACGGAGTTTATTTGTGCAGGGTGGTGGTGTGATTGTGCATGTAAGTAGCGGTTGGTGTGTGTTTTTTTCCGGTAGATAGTGTGTCCTAGGGAGCCATCAGGTTTTTTGTAGATTAGGACGTCAAGGAAGGGAAGTTGGTTGTTGGCTTCTATTTCCATAGTGAATTGTATTTTGGGGTGTAGGCTGTTGAGATGTGTGAGGAAGCTATCTAGTTTTTTCTTCCCGTGTGGCCAAATTACAAAGGTGTCGTCAACATACCTGAGCCAAAGTTTGGGTTTGTGTTCTGACTTGTCTAAAGCATTGGTTTCAAAGTGTTCCATGTACAGATTTGCGATGACCGGTGAGAGGGGTGATCCCATAGGTGCTCCTTCTATCTGTTTGTATCTTTGTCCATTGTGGATGAAGTACGTGTTGGTTAGGCAGTGGTTGGTCAGGTCCAGGATGTATTCGGGGGGATTGTATTTGTTTTGAATGGCTGTCAAGGCTTCATTAATGGGCACTTGTGTGAAGAGAGATACAACATCGAAGCTCACAAGTAGGTCGTCGGGATGTAGGTTTTGCTTCTTTATTGTTTCTATGAACTGGAAGGAGTTTGTAACGTGTGAAGCGATAGATTCTGCATAGGGCTGAAGTTGCTTAGCGAGAAATTTAGCGAGATTTTGTAGAGGTGAGCCTATGGAGCTGACTATTGGTCTGAGTGGTGTTCCTTCTTTGTGTATCTTGGGGAGACCGTAGAGTTTGGGGCATCTGGATGATTTTTCTCTGGGGATGATTCTTAGCTGGATTTCTTCACTGATAGGAGAGGCTTTTATTTTGGATTTGGTGGTTTTTTCCAGATAGGTGGTGGGATCTGTTTTTATAGGTTGGTAGGTAGGGTCTTGGAGTAGATTTGATAGTTTTGCTTGGTAGTCCGATGTGTTCATCACAACAGTGGCATTACCTTTGTCTGCTGGGAGAATGATTATGTTGTTGTCTTTCCTCAGGTTGGTGAGTGCTTTCTGTTCTTCTTTGTGTAAATTGCTTCTGGGTGGTTTGCTGGAGCAGAGGATGTTGGTGACTTCAAGTCTGATTTTATTGGCTTCATCTGGGTTGATTTTGGTTAGGCTAGCTTCGACTCCGCATATGATATTTTCCGTGGGGATGCGTCTCGGGGCGACTGCAAAGTTGAAACCTTTGGAGAGTACTTTGGTTTCAGTTGAGGTGAGGATCCTGTCTGATATGTTATGTACTGTTTGTTTCATGGGTTGTTGTGGAGGGTGGCTGGGCTTCTGGCGTTTCTCTAGTTTGTGGAGTTTGTTGGTGTGTGTGTCTGTCTTATGTGCGGACTCCGTTTCAGCTCTCCAAACGGCTAGTTGTTTGCATTTGTCCCAGAGTGCAGGGTGGATTTTGTTACAAAGTTTGAGGTGAAGAGTGAGCAGATCTTTGTTGGTTTGGTTTAGTAGGTATCTTTTCTTATGTAGTTCGTTTCTGATTAGGGATAGTTCAGTTCGTTTCAGGATCCTTTCGGTAGCTGGGGTTTTAGAGTGGAATTTAAGTTGGAAGCATGTGGGAATTAAGTTGTTGTCTCGGCAGTTGCGTAGGAACAAGAGATCACATAAGATGGTGGCTCTTCGGATTTCTAGTTTCTCGTAGGTTCTTGTCAGCTGGAAGGTTTCCTCCCCGTAGAGGTGAGATATTTGCTTTCGTAGATTTTCACGGGTACAGGAATGCAGGTTTTGGTGTCTTCGGGTGTCTTCCCGTGTAAGAGTTGGGGTGTCTAGGCGACGTTTCGACGAGGTCTCACTCGTCATCTTCAGGCTGGTGCTTTCGGCTTCTTGTTACTGGAACAGAGCAGGATCTCAGTGTTTGAGTTCCTATAAATACTGTTGAGGGGGTGTGGTGTATAGCCTCCAACGTTCTGGGCAGAGAGGAAGTTCCCAGGTTAGTGTGTCTTTTCTTCTTTTGTTCATTAATTACTTGAGGGATATCTTGAGTGATTTCTTGAGTGATATTCTGAGTACCACTTAGGAGGGTCATTAGGTGTGGATTAGTTGCTAAAGCTTTCGTGTCTTGACCTCTTGAGCTTGTGAAGAGTTTTTTTTTTTTTTTTCGAGAAGATGGCTGTACTGCACTTAGTTGTGCTCTGGCTTGGCTTCGTGTATAGGGGCGAGCTGTGGTTTTGTGCCCTGTGCCAGCCAGATCTGTGTAGGGATTGCAGGGGGGTGCAGCATCCGGAGGTGCCACTATGGTTTGGCTACTGGATGGTGTCTGTAATTTGTCTGTGGAGAGGGTCTGGGTTTGGGTCTGGTGTGGTTGATTGGAGATGGCGTTCTGTGTGCCTCTGGTTCTGGTGTCGGTTTTTGTGGGGAGGGCTATTTTCCAGATGTCTGGCAGGCGGGACGTATCGTCACGCTTGTTCATGTTGTGAGGGTGTTTCTCTATCTCGATGGCTTCCATGATTATTCTCTTGTGGTGGTGTTCCATGTTAAAGAGCAATTTGGAATCTGAAAAATTAATTTCGTGTCCTGTTTCTTTCATGTGTTGGTAAAGAGAGGAAGTTTTTTCTTCTTTTTTGACGGCATTCTTGTGTTCTGCGATACGTGCATTTATTCGTCTGTTTGTTTGTCCAATGTACGTGGCTGGGCAGACTTTGCAGGGTATTTCATAGACCCCTTGGTTTTCTAACTGGATTTTATCTTTGGGGTTTCTGAGGATATTGGCTATTTTTTGGTTGGCGCAAAAGGCTGTTTTGATATTGTGTTTATGGAGGATTTTGCTAATTTTATCTGTAGTGCCCTTGATATAAGGAAGGAGGGCCATGCCATTGTTTTCTTCTGTGTCTTGGTTTTTGGGGGGTGTTTCTTTTTGGATTAGCTTCGTAACCCTGTTTTGCTGGTATCCGTTGGCGATTAACACATTTGAAAGATTCTGTAACTCAGTTGTCAAGTGGTCTTTGTCAGCCAGGCGTTTGGTTCTGGAGATGAGAGTCTTGGCTACGGAGTTTATTTGTGCAGGGTGGTGGTGTGATTGTGCATGTAAGTAGCGGTTGGTGTGTGTTTTTTTTCCGGTAGATAGTGTGTCCTAGGGAGCCATCAGGTTTTTTGTAGATTAGGACGTCAAGGAAGGGAAGTTGGTTGTTGGCTTCTATTTCCATAGTGAATTGTATTTTGGGGTGTAGGCTGTTGAGATGTGTGAGGAAGCTATCTAGTTTTTTCTTCCCGTGTGGCCAAATTACAAAGGTGTCGTCAACATACCTGAGCCAAAGTTTGGGTTTGTGTTCTGACTTGTCTAAAGCATTGGTTTCAAAGTGTTCCATGTACAGATTTGCGATGACCGGTGAGAGGGGTGATCCCATAGGTGCTCCTTCTATCTGTTTGTATCTTTGTCCATTGTGGATGAAGTACGTGTTGGTTAGGCAGTGGTTGGTCAGGTCCAGGATGTATTCGGGGGGATTGTATTTGTTTTGAATGGCTGTCAAGGCTTCATTAATGGGCACTTGTGTGAAGAGAGATACAACATCGAAGCTCACAAGTAGGTCGTCGGGATGTAGGTTTTGCTTCTTTATTGTTTCTATGAACTGGAAGGAGTTTGTAACGTGTGAAGCGATAGATTCTGCATAGGGCTGAAGTTGCTTAGCGAGAAATTTAGCGAGATTTTGTAGAGGTGAGCCTATGGAGCTGACTATTGGTCTGAGTGGTGTTCCTTCTTTGTGTATCTTGGGGAGACCGTAGAGTTTGGGGCATCTGGATGATTTTTCTCTGGGGATGATTCTTAGCTGGATTTCTTCACTGATAGGAGAGGCTTTTATTTTGGATTTGGTGGTTTTTTCCAGATAGGTGGTGGGATCTGTTTTTATAGGTTGGTAGGTAGGGTCTTGGAGTAGATTTGATAGTTTTGCTTGGTAGTCCGATGTGTTCATCACAACAGTGGCATTACCTTTGTCTGCTGGGAGAATGATTATGTTGTTGTCTTTCCTCAGGTTGGTGAGTGCTTTCTGTTCTTCTTTGTGTAAATTGCTTCTGGGTGGTTTGCTGGAGCAGAGGATGTTGGTGACTTCAAGTCTGATTTTATTGGCTTCATCTGGGTTGATTTTGGTTAGGCTAGCTTCGACTCCGCATATGATATTTTCCGTGGGGATGCGTCTCGGGGCGACTGCAAAGTTGAAACCTTTGGAGAGTACTTTGGTTTCAGTTGAGGTGAGGATCCTGTCTGATATGTTATGTACTGTTTGTTTCATGGGTTGTTGTGGAGGGTGGCTGGGCTTCTGGCGTTTCTCTAGTTTGTGGAGTTTGTTGGTGTGTGTGTCTGTCTTATGTGCGGACTCCGTTTCAGCTCTCCAAACGGCTAGTTGTTTGCATTTGTCCCAGAGTGCAGGGTGGATTTTGTTACAAAGTTTGAGGTGAAGAGTGAGCAGATCTTTGTTGGTTTGGTTTAGTAGGTATCTTTTCTTATGTAGTTCGTTTCTGATTAGGGATAGTTCAGTTCGTTTCAGGATCCTTTCGGTAGCTGGGGTTTTAGAGTGGAATTTAAGTTGGAAGCATGTGGGAATTAAGTTGTTGTCTCGGCAGTTGCGTAGGAACAAGAGATCACATAAGATGGTGGCTCTTCGGATTTCTAGTTTCTCGTAGGTTCTTGTCAGCTGGAAGGTTTCCTCCCCGTAGAGGTGAGATATTTGCTTTCGTAGATTTTCACGGGTACAGGAATGCAGGTTTTGGTGTCTTCGGGTGTCTTCCCGTGTAAGAGTTGGGGTGTCTAGGCGACGTTTCGACGAGGTCTCACTCGTCATCTTCAGGCTGGTGCTTTCGGCTTCTTGTTACTGGAACAGAGCAGGATCTCAGTGTTTGAGTTCCTATAAATACTGTTGAGGGGGTGTGGTGTATAGCCTCCAACGTTCTGGGCAGAGAGGAAGTTCCCAGGTTAGTGTGTCTTTTCTTCTTTTGTTCATTAATTACTTGAGGGATATCTTGAGTGATTTCTTGAGTGATATTCTGAGTACCACTTAGGAGGGTCATTAGGTGTGGATTAGTTGCTAAAGCTTTCGTGTCTTGACCTCTTGAGCTTGTGAAGAGTTTTTTTTTTTTTCCGAGAAGATGGCTGTACTGCACTTAGTTGTGCTCTGGCTTGGCTTCGTGTATAGGGGCGAGCTGTGGTTTTGTGCCCTGTGCCAGCCAGATCTGTGTAGGGATTGCAGGGGGGTGCAGCATCCGGAGGTGCCACTATGGTTTGGCTACTGGATGGTGTCTGTAATTTGTCTGTGGAGAGGGTCTGGGTTTGGGTCTGGTGTGGTTGATTGGAGATGGCGTTCTGTGTGCCTCTGGTTCTGGTGTCGGTTTTTGTGGGGAGGGCTATTTTCCAGATGTCTGGCAGGCGGGACGTATCGTCACGCTTGTTCATGTTGTGAGGGTGTTTCTCTATCTCGATGGCTTCCATGATTATTCTCTTGTGGTGGTGTTCCATGTTAAAGAGCAATTTGGAATCTGAAAAATTAATTTCGTGTCCTGTTTCTTTCATGTGTTGGTAAAGAGAGGAAGTTTTTTCTTCTTTTTTGACGGCATTCTTGTGTTCTTCCTTATATCAAGGGCACTACAGATAAAATTAGCAAAATCCTCCATAAACACAATATCAAAACAGCCTTTTGCACCAACCAAAAAATAGCCAATATCCTCAGAAACCCCAAAGATAAAATCCAGTTAGAAAACCAAGGGGTCTATGAAATACCCTGCAAAGTCTGCCCAGCCACGTACATTGGACAAACAAACAGACGAATAAATGCACGTATCGCAGAACACAAGAATGCCGTCAAAAAAGAAGAAAAAACTTCCTCTCTTTACCAACACATGAAAGAAACAGGACACGAAATTAATTTTTCAGATTCCAAATTGCTCTTTAACATGGAACACCACCACAAGAGAATAATCATGGAAGCCATCGAGATAGAGAAACACCCTCACAACATGAACAAGCGTGACGATACGTCCCGCCTGCCAGACATCTGGAAAATAGCCCTCCCCACAAAAACCGACACCAGAACCAGAGGCACACAGAACGCCATCTCCAATCAACCACACCAGACCCAAACCCAGACCCTCTCCACAGACAAATTACAGACACCATCCAGTAGCCAAACCATAGTGGCACCTCCGGATGCTGCACCCCCCTGCAATCCCTACACAGATCTGGCTGGCACAGGGCACAAAACCACAGCTCGCCCCTATACACGAAGCCAAGCCAGAGCACAACTAAGTGCAGTACAGCCATCTTCTCGGAAAAAAAAAAACAAAACTCTCCACAAGCTCAAGAGGTCAAGACACGAAAGCTTTAGCAACTAATCCACACCTAATGACCCTCCTAAGTGGTACTCAGAATATCACTCAAGAAATCACTCAAGATATCCCTCAAGTAATTAATGAACAAAAGAAGAAAAGACACACTAACCTGGGAACTTCCTCTCTGCCCAGAACGTTGGAGGCTATACACCACACCCCCTCAACAGTATTTATAGGAACTCAAACACTGAGATCCTGCTCTGTTCCAGTAACAAGAAGCCGAAAGCACCAGCCTGAAGATGACGAGTGAGACCTCGTCGAAACGTCGCCTAGACACCCCAACTCTTACACGGGAAGACACCCGAAGACACCAAAACCTGCATTCCTGTACCCGTGAAAATCTACGAAAGCATATATATATATATATATATATATATATATATATATATATATATATATATATATGCAGGTTTTGGTGTCTTCGGGTGTCTTCCCGTGTAAGAGTTGGGGTGTCTAGGCGACGTTTCGACGAGGTCTCACTCGTCATCTTCAGGCTGGTGCTTTCGGCTTCTTGTTACTGGAACAGAGCAGGATCTCAGTGTTTTAGTTCCTATAAATACTGTTGAGGGGGTGTGGTGTATAGCCTCCAACGTTCTGGGCAGAGAGGAAGTTTCCAGGTTAGTGTGCCTTTTCTTCTTTTGTTCATTAATTACTTGAGGGATATCTTGAGTGATTTCTTGAGTGATATTCTGAGTACCACTTAGGAGGGTCGTTAGGTGTGGATTAGTTGCTAAAGCTTTCGTGTCTTGACCTCTTGAGCTTGTGAAAAGTTTTTTCTGAGAAGATGGCTGTACTGCACTTAGTTGTGCTCTGGCTTGGCTTCGTGTATAGGGGCGAGCTGTGGTTTTGTGCCCTGTGCCAGCCAGATCTGTGTAGGGATTGCAGGGGGGTGCAGCATCCGGAGGTGCCACTATGGTTTGGCTACTGGATGGTGTCTGTAATTTATCTGTGGAGAGGGTCTGGGTTTGGGTCTGGTGTGGTTGATTGGAGATGGCGTTCTGTGTGCCTCTGGTTCTGGTGTCGGTTTTTGTGGGGAGGGCTAATTTCAAAACAAATACAATCCCCCCGAATACATCCTGGACCTGACCAACCACTGCCTAACCAACACGTACTTCATCCACAATGGACAAAGATACAAACAGATAGAAGGAGCACCTATGGGATCACCCCTCTCACCGGTCATCGCAAATCTGTACATGGAACACTTTGAAACCAATGCTTTAGACAAGTCAGAACACAAACCCAAACTTTGGCTCAGATATGTTGACGACACCTTTGTAATTTGGCCACACGGGAAGGAAAAACTAGATAGCTTCCTCACACATCTCAACAGCCTACACCCCAAAATACAATTCACTATGGAAATAGAAGCCAATAACCAACTTCCCTTCCTTGACGTCCTAATCTACAAAAAACCTGATGGCTCCCTAGGACACACTATCTACCGGAAAAAAACACACACCAACCGCTACTTACATGCACAATCACACCACCACCCTGCACAAATAAACTCCGTAGCCAAGACTCTCATCTCCAGAACCAAACGCCTGGCTGACAAAGACCACTTGACAACTGAGTTACAGAATCTCTCAAATGTGTTAATCGCCAACGGATACCAGCAAAACAGGGTTACGAAGCTAATCCAAAAAGAAACACCCCCCAAAAACCAAGACACAGAAGAAAACAATGGCATGGCCCTCCTTCCTTATATCAAGGGCACTACAGATAAAATTAGCAAAATCCTCCATAAACACAATATCAAAACAGCCTTTTGCACCAACCAAAAAATAGCCAATATCCTCAGAAACCCCAAAGATAAAATCCAATTAGAAAACCAAGGGGTCTATGAAATACCCTGCAAAGTCTGCCCAGCCACGTACATTGGACAAACAAACAGACGAATAAATGCACGTATCGCAGAACACAAGAATGCCGTCAAAAAAGAAGAAAAAACTTCCTCTCTTTACCAACACATGAAAGAAACAGGACACGAAATTAATTTTGCAGATTCCAAATTGCTCTTTAACATGGAACATCACCACAAGAGAATAATCATGGAAGCCATCGAGATAGAGAAACACCCTCACAACATGAACAAGCGTGACGACACGTCCCGCCTGCCAGACATCTGGAAATTAGCCCTCCCCACAAAAACCGACACCAGAACCAGAGGCACACAGAACGCCATCTCCAATCAACCACACCAGACCCAAACCCAGACCCTCTCCACAGATAAATTACAGACACCATCCAGTAGCCAAACCATAGTGGCACCTCCGGATGCTGCACCCCCCTGCAATCCCTACACAGATCTGGCTGGCACAGGGCACAAAACCACAGCTCGCCCCTATACACGAAGCCAAGCCAGAGCACAACTAAGTGCAGTACAGCCATCTTCTCAGAAAAAACTTTTCACAAGCTCAAGAGGTCAAGACACGAAAGCTTTAGCAACTAATCCACACCTAACGACCCTCCTAAGTGGTACTCAGAATATCACTCAAGAAATCACTCAAGATATCCCTCAAGTAATTAATGAACAAAAGAAGAAAAGGCACACTAACCTGGAAACTTCCTCTCTACCCAGAACGTTGGAGGCTATACACCACACCCCCTCAACAGTATTTATAGGAACTAAAACACTGAGATCCTGCTCTGTTCCAGTAACAAGAAGCCGAAAGCACCAGCCTGAAGATGACGAGTGAGACCTCGTCGAAACGTCGCCTAGACACCCCAACTCTTACACGGGAAGACACCCGAAGACACCAAAACCTGCATTCCTGTACCCGTGAAAATCTACGAAAGCATATATATATATATATATATATATATATATATATATATATATGACCCAGAGACAGAGAGACAGACAGTGTCATGTATGACTAATGAAATAAATGTTTTCAACTTTACTAGAAAACACAATGAATGGCATATATGGTCTCCAGGAAGGCCTATAGCTCAGTGGTAGTGCATCTGTTTTACATACAGGAGGTTCCAGGTTCGATCACTGACATTTCCAAGAAAGGCTGAAAAGGTCCCTTGTCTGGAACCCTGTAGAAGTACTGTCAGTCAAAGCATTGGTCAAATAGACCAATGCTTTGACTCTGCATAAGGCAGCTTCCTGTGTTCCTATGATGTGTTTCCCAGAAGTCAGAAGAACCTGAAGATGGAGACGCAGGAATCTGAAGTACAGAAAGCAGAGGGTGCTGCTCTGATGTCCAGTCAAAGGCTAAAGGTCAGGCTCCAGGTATTTATCAAGGGGCTTCATTCTCAACAATGAATATACTTTTAAGAAGCAGTAAGTTCTTGTGCCTTTCTCTCCTGTGGTTTGCCAGAAACCAGAAGGGGATAAGCATCGTGGCATATCAGAGCAGAGAGGTTGAGCCCAATGGCTCTTAAAAATTTGTTTACATAGTGTAAACCTGGTTGCACAATACTGTACATCTGAACTAGCTCGGAACCCACTAACTGTAGGGGACACTATTCAATTCAACCCCACAGACGCAGACAATGTGGCACACTGCTGCCAAGGCTGTAATTGGATAAACTATTCCAGCATTCTCATGCCATAATAACAGCCAACTCAAATTTTCATGTGAAACAGGAGCAGCTGCTGCAGATTTTAGTTAATATCTGGAGAGTGAATGAGAGTAAACAAAGCAAAGATGAACATAAATAAAAACTGAGAAGAGAGGAGTGACAATACTATTGGTCAATGAGAGCTGAATAGGCTCATTATTGATGGACTTGCCCATCATTTGTCAGTTAGGATCAAAGTCTAATGATACTCTTTATAGTGAAGGGTGGAGAAGAAATCTTAAATATAAATAAACTAACAAATGTCCTTTACTCTTGCATTTAGCCAGGAAAAAAAATTTTCTCTGAAGATTTATTGAGAAACTGTAGGCTATTTTAAAGGCATCCACCTTTCTTGACATCTTTTCTGTCCCAACAAGAAAAAATGTCATTCAAGCATGACAGGCAATGCAGCTACGATCACACCTAAAGGTGTGTCCTTGCTATGTTAACAACAGGGTTGAAAATATACCTAAGAAAAGGTGACACAGCTAAACTCTCATTAAGCTCTCTTTAAGAGTGCTGCAGACAAATTCTAGAGTTAGGGGTCAGCAGAGAGGGAGCCAAGTTTGCTGACAACATGAAATTGTACAGGGCGGTTAAAGCAAAATGGGATTGTAAAGATCTCCAAAAATTACCTCTCTGAACTTGGTGAATGGATAGTAAAATGGCAGATGCAATTCAATGTAAACAGGTGTCAAGTGGGGCATGCTGGGGCATAAAAATATATATTCCACATATATATGCTTATGGATTCTAAATGGGTGGTGGCTGATAAGGAACAGCTTTGGGATTGTAGTGGATACCCGATTCATTGCAACTGTGAAAAAAGTGAATTCCATCCTAGGGATCATTAGGAAAGAATTGAAAATAGAACTGTGGCTCTACAAATCTATGGTGTGACCACACTTGGAATACTGTGTACAATTTTGGTCACCTCACTTCAAAAAGAATGTTGTAGGAAAGGCTCTGAAAACGGCAACCAAGATGATCAAGGGAATGGAGCAACTCCCCGTTGAGGAAAGATTCCAATGTTTGGAGCTTTCTAGTATTGAGAAAACATGAGTGATAGAGGTGTATAAACATATGTACGGTGCAGTGAAAGTGGATAGAGAATTTTTTCTTCTTCTTCTTTCAAAGCACTAGAACTCAGAAACACCCAAATAAGCTGAATGCTGGAAGACTCAGGAAAGATAAAATAATAAATTATTTCTTCACACAATGCAGAGTTTAAAGATGAAATCAGCTCCAGTGAGAGCCAGTGTGGTGTAGTGGTTAAGAGCGGTAGTCTCGTAATCTGGGGATCCAGGTTCGCGTCTCCGCTCCTCCACATGCAGCTGCTGGGTGACCTTGGGCCAGTCACACTTCTGTGAAGTCTCTCAGCCCCACTCACCTCACAGAGTGTTTGTTGTGGGGGAGGAAGGGAAAGGAGAATGTTAGCCGCTTTGAGACTCCTGAAGGGGAGTGAAAGGCGGGATATCAAATCCAAACTCCTCTTCTTCTTCTTCTTCCCACAAGAGGGAATGATGACCACCAACTTGGATGGCTTTAAATCAGGGGTGGGGGACATTTTCTGGTCTGAGGTCAGATCTTTATGTCCCACACTTCTAGCAGGCCAGAGTTGGCAAGTGGGAAGGGCGATCCACCTGTCAATCACCTGGCATCATAGTAACACCAGATGATGCTTTCGTTTGAAGCCCTCTGTTACTGAGATTTCGAAGCAAACCACAAGGCTTTCAAATAGCCCTTTGTAAGTATCCTAATGCAGATGAGGTCATCTGTGGCTACTAGCCATCATGGCTATGTTTTACCTCTGCTGTTGGAGGAAGTATGCCTCTGGATACCAGCTGGATACCATCCTGTGCTTTTATGTGATAGTCAAGACAGAAGAGGGTGCAAATAAAGAGGACCTAACATTCCACTAATGCATTTAGAAGTACAAACATTAAGATACATGTCACAGAACTACAAAATAGCTTAAGCAAAGAATATACAGAAACAACTAAATTAATAGTTCCAGAAGCTTTAGTTCTATGCTGTGCTTTCTTCATTCACAACTGTAATCCTTGGTCTGGAAGCATAGGAATTGTGGTTTTAAATCTTCTGGTCTATTTAAACATGACCTTTTTTGTTTTTCCTTGAGTTCTTATGGGTCACTGACCTACTATGCAAATGTTTTTGATGAAATCGGGATGACTTATTATTCTATTAGTTAAAATAAGCTTCTGTGTTTTTCAGGCCTGTGCAGATGCACCCATGCAAACCAAAATAATTTATCAAAATATGTTCCTTGTGGTCTTTCTAGCTGCCCTTTTCCTGAATTTGGCTTCCTCCTGTGAAGGCCTGTTGACAGAGCTGCTAATGGCTTCCTCTGTAGAAGAGGCGCCAAATTTTTAAGTGTTTAGGAAGGAGCAAAGTCCACTCTCATCAGTAAAGGGAGATCAAAAAAGGTTCCATGTTGCAGAGTGTAGTTATTGCTTACTGAAGACAGACATGCTGTATCATGAATGGAGCTCAGTATTACTGTTCTGTCATTCATTTTAGCAGACCAATAATGCTGAACAGGCAACACTGATTAAGGATTTCATTCCAATTCATATATCACAGAGCCCAACAAACAAAGTGCAAAAAGATATAATAGCTGCTGGGAGTTCCATTGCATTTCTATCCCAAGTTGTATAGTTGTTCAGTTCAAGACATTTTCTTGTTCATATTAATAAACCACTTCTAAAAGGTAGCAGCTGTCACTAGCCAGGGAGGTTTAATTACCAACTGCTTCAAGCCTTTTAAAAATGAAACAAATGCCCCCACCCACAAAATAATTAAATAAAAACCTTGGTTTTCTCCTTTACTTCTTCATGCATTGTGTGACATTTATTCCTGTGAATAGGAACACATCTTTTATATCTAACCACTAACCACACATAGTATAAAACATGCTAATTTGATTAAGTCATAACTACACTGTCCAGAATGGTACGGAATTTCTTAAGTAAATGTGTGTGTTAAAGTGCTATTTACATCCTGAATATATTTGGAATCATTCCAACCCAGTTCCCAAGGCCATGAACCCCTGGTCTAGTTCATAGGTAATGCTTACTTATGGTTCCCTTGATCATCCAAACATTGCAGTTTTCAAATCAGTAGTTAAAATCAGTTTAGTTTTGAACGATTCAGTCCACCATCTTGATTCAAACTGGTGTCCAGCTGTATCCAAACTATCGTATATCAACTATTCCTAAGTTGGGAATTGGTGCCCTCTCCTCCCCATAGTGATCTGACAGGAAAAGGTAGCAGGCTTCTCATATACTGTTCATGGATCCAAATGCAATCAAAGCATTAACAGTTTGTATTTATACTTCCATAAGAATATTCCCAAAAGCTCATAGAGAAAGAGGCTAAATCAGAACAAGTCTTTAGTTAACTGGATGTTACACAAGCAAACTTTGTCCACTGCACTTAGTTTTAATCAGTATCAGCTACAGGATAAAATATGAATCTTAAAAGAATTGTTATCCTAAAGCATAAATCCAACATGACCTAAGTAATATGAAACATCTGAACAAACATTTATTTACCCCAGTTCACCAACTTTTTATCCACTAATCAGGAAACTATTCACAAAGAATTTCAGAACATTCCTTTTGAATGAGGAAAATATACTTTGACGCAGCCCAAATTTATCTCCCACCCTCCTCTCCTTGTAAATATCGCATAAAAAATGAACTGTCCATTTCCAGTCATCTTGAATTTGCCAATGGCCACCTTTCCACTCAGAGTAAAGCCTTTTTAAAAAGCCTACCATGAAAGCAGCTCAAAACAGTCAAAATAACTTATCTGAAACATGAAAATGGGATCCTGTAACTAGATCTTCCCTAATATACAGAATTGGCTTACACTGGAATACAGCTTCTGGAAGACTGGGAGTGGAAGTTAGTTTCCATGTGTACAAACTACATTCCAACAAATGAACTAAGCACCCAAATCAACAACCTGCACTATGTACACTACATGGAGCCAATAATATATTGATTTTTTTACAGCCTATAATAGACTTTTAAACTTCTCCTTTAATAAGAATAACAAGTTTTCAGCTATTCACACCTCTGCAATTGTGAAGCTCTACTATACTTGCCTACACAAGTATACTGGACATAACTGATTTCAGAGCAGCCACCGCCACCTCTGACTGAACAGCAGTTTTCCTATGGTGCAACCTTTTCCAAGGCCACATTTTATTTGCACTTAGTAATTTCAACCACCCTAAGTATTTTGCTGTCTATTAAAGTAAATCATTGCATTATGGTTTGAGAACTTATATGCATCCAAATGCTTAATCTAAGTTACAGTTTTTAGGAAGCGTAAATCTTCAAAGCAACATAACTTGAAAGCTGTCAACAAGTGTGTTTTTGGCCTGAATACAATCTATAGACCTTTTCATATATTCAAAATTTACATGCAGGAACCATAACAAGCAATAAATTTCAAAGAAAAATGTCTATATTTTTAGTTTGTAGTTTTAGCTCTACTTTGATGTGTCGGCAAGTGAAATACTATTAAAACAACATTCATTTGGCATTGGAGTTTCATGCCTTTTGAATAACCACAAATGAAGCAAGTATTATTTCCAGTGATATTTTATTGCAATATTAATGACTATTTGGCCAGAGAGAGTCTAGCTGTCATAACAGCTACTTTATTAAAAAGAGCTAATAATATTTTTTCATCTAATATAACAGATCAAACTACAAGTGTAATTAAATATTTTCAACAAGAGTAAAAAAGAAATTGTATGAATAAAATCCCGTTTTAAAATGCGGCCTAATGTTCAATACTGAACTCTGCAAACTGCATTAGTGAAAAGGCAATCCCAGTCAGCCTACGGCAAATTATGTCACACTTTCCATGACATGTGAACACTTGCAGGGATTGACCACTTTTTATTAGAGCTCATTTACACAACCATTTGAGCCTTTGGCAACTGTGGGCTTTGTCAGGCTATGCTACTGGAGGTTGGGCCAGATGGTGTTATTCACCACATGCTAAGCTGAGCCTACACTGCCTTTTGGTATTCAGCTGCCAACTGTAGATTTTCAGTAATGGCAATTGAACACCATAAGCCAGTCTGAACTCTGACCATATCAGCACATGGCACCTATCTGTCTTCTCTGATGAAAAGAACCACTACAACTATACACCCCAGCTTTCTCACTATATTAAGATGCAAGGTTTAATACA
Organism: Podarcis bocagei; assembly: GCF_964188305.1. Classification (NCBI taxonomy): domain Eukaryota; kingdom Metazoa; phylum Chordata; class Lepidosauria; order Squamata; family Lacertidae; genus Podarcis; species Podarcis bocagei. The sequence goes on along the minus strand of NC_138126.1, from coordinate 83,940,383 downwards.
TTGTGCATGAATTTTTTGGGGGGGGAGAATGCCATACTTCTCAACTTTTCTCCTCAAACCTCTTCTTCCTATACACTTTCCTTATCCACTGAATGTTCTCTCTACTCTGTTGCAGCCAAACCATGTTGCTTCTCCATTTACAACTTTGCAGAAATTCAGCCCTTTCTCTCTGTCTCCTTAGCAAAAACTCTCATTCATGCCCTGCTCATCTATTATCTCAGCTTATGCAATCTTCTCTCTGGTGTTCTGTTTTCTCAACTTTATACCCTCACATATATCTAGCACTCTGCTGCCAAAATCATTCATTCCCTGGCCATCTGATCACCTTAAATCCCTATGCACTGGCTTCAAATCGATTCCTGGATCTAGCACAACCTGCTTTGCCTTTATTTTCAAAGTCCTACACAGCTTCCCTGATCATCTCTCCACCCTTATAGCCTGATATATCACTGTGAATTCCTTCTCCAGATTCTTCAATTACCCAAAGATCTCCATCCATTCTCCCTTACTGCCATGTATACTTAGAACTGTCTGGCAGAACAACTTCACATCTCTCCTTAAAGCCCACCTTTGTATTAACCTCCCTACTTCTTAAGGAACAGCTAATGGAGTTGGTTATGTTTAGCCTGAAGAAAATGTGATATGATAGCCATCTTCAAATAACTGAAGGGCTGTCACACAGAAGATGGCACAAGCTTCTTTTCTGCTGCTCCAGAGGGCATGGTCTGAGCCAATGGATTCAAATTACACAAAAAGCAATTCCAACTAAGCATTAGGAATGACTTTATGAAAGTAAGAGCTGTTTGACAGTGGAACAAACTACCTAAGAAGGTGTGGACTCTCCTTCATTGGAGGTTTTTAAGCAGGGGTTGGATGGCCATCTGTCAGGGATTATTTAGCTGTGGTTCATGCATTGCAGTAGGTTGGACTAGATGACACTTTGGGATCTTTCCAGCTCTACAATTCTAGGATGCCTATGCCCTTCAGGAATTTGGCATGCAACTCAGTCAAAGCATGTGCAACTGAAATATCTGTATTATCTAACTCTGTTGATTCCCCTGTGTTGAATTTTAGATTGTAAGATTCTTGTAAGAAACTATTCTTTTGTACTCTGTAAAATGTCATGCACACTGGTGGTGCTATTATGGTTATTATTCAGTGCTTTTCATAGATCACAAAATAGCAATCATAACTTGTTTATACAGTTTTAACAGCTTGAATATATTCCATCCTCAGGCTCAAACCATTTTCCCACCCCCCCAGAGTGAGACAGCCGCTATGTTAACATGTACAGTGGTACCTCGGTTTAAGAACAGTCCTGTTTAAGAACGATTCGATTTACGAACTCCGCAAAACCGAAAATAGTGTCCCGGTTTGAGAACTTTACCTCGGTCTAAGAATGGAATCCGAACGGTGGAAGAGCACCAGCGGTGGGAGGCCACATTAGGGAAAGCGCACCTAAGTTTAAGAATGGTTTCGGTTTAAGAACGGACTTCAGGAATGGATTAAGTTCGTAAACCAAGGTATCACTATGTGATATGTCACCCCTAACCCACCCTCCATCACATCAAGATAGCTTTACCATCTCTCAACTGTACAATTTAGATAGTTTAGCAAGAGAGAATACTTACAGCCGTTCAAGTTGCTTTAGATCCTGAAATGCTCCACGTTCTATTACACTAATTAGATTCTCTTCCAAATGCCTATTTTAGAAAAAAAAGATATTTGTTGATGTTAAAAGTATAAGCAATCTTCAAATTACTCCAATTGCCTATGTAAAAAATAAATCAATCACAAAGGTTAGCTTCCCACTCTCTCCAAAACAAATGCTTATTATATTCAGTTAGCCTTCATCCCAAAGGGATCTCAAGGCAGCGAATAGCAAACCACTAAAATACAATGTTGCAAAACATTCACATTAAAACAGAACTATTAAACAAGCTAAAAACCAGTTATATTAACTAGGGAAACAGAGAAGATACCAACTCATCCCTCCCCAAATGAAAACAATTCCTGCTTAAAAATGAGTTTATCCATTAGTTTCTTTTCTTATCTATCATATGACAATGACCACTGACTAATAAGGGCATAGAAATTAGATGTGGCATAGGGGAAGGGTGGTGACAGAATTCCTTGGGTCAACTTATATGTTTGGTAGAAGACGGTAATAGGTTAAAAAGGTTGCAGTCCTATGCATTACCCAGAAATAGACGACAATGAACACAGTAGAACTTGCTTATGAGTAAACATATAGGATTATGTGATATAGGGTGTAGTAATCATCAGCACTACTTAGCTACTGAATGACATGTGCATCAAGTGTTAATCAGGCTTGAAGTATAGTTATCAAGTTAACAGAAAACCATACGAATTGAAAAACTCTATATAAGAGCTATCAGCTGATTTATATCTGTCTGTGTTAGATCTGTAATGTCTCTTTCATGCATGCAAGTTATTACTGCGGTCTTTGAGTGACTAACAGCCATGTACAAACTTGGCCTCAGGCTGCAATTTTAAATACCAGAATTCAGCTGAGTTCAACATGACATTTGACTAACCATATTGGGGGGGGGGGGCTTGTTAAAATCACACATTTTATTAGTGAGCATTTAATGGTTTGCTAACGCATTTGCACACAGATATTTCTACCACAGCATAACTTCAATAAATCAGACCATTGTCTGTTGTTGTTTTTCTGTTGGTGTCACTTATGAAATGTCACTTAGGCAGTAATGCTATTCACACTTTTTCTGGATGTGAACTCACTGAACTGAGCCGGCTTTTACTATTTAGGACTGCACTGCCTAAGTCTAAGTCAATATCCTACAGACCTCTACAGAACTTCTTGCTTACCAATTTAGTAAAGTCAGTTTACAAGCAAGCGAAGCGATACAATAGACTTATCAAAATCAAGTGTGGAAAGTACAATGTGCCCGACATTGTACCTTTGAAAAGTGTACTTTTAGCATATAAATGCAATACAGTGTATGCAGCACAGCTGTGTATCAGCTTGAAGACTGACAACACAGAGGGAAATTTATTGCTTGTGGTAGATAGCTGCTGAATACTAAAACAAAAGGAACTTCTTTAGGGAGACTCCCCCCCCCATACTCACAGAACACGAAGATTCTTAAGCCCAGCAAAGTCCACCTTTGTAATCCTTGTAATGTTGTTTCTGTCTAAGTCACTGCAAAAGAAAAAGTAAATTCATGTTTGACAAAAGCACCTGCGAGGCATTTCAACAATTTAAGAAATAACTATCTGTCTGAGAGGGAGAGAGAGCACCTAGGAAGACAAGATTAATTTATTCATGTCATAAGGCATTTAGCAAGTTTGTAAAGACTGGTGTGCCAGACATGACCAATTGGTACATGAATAATTTCAGCAGTTTGCTGCAGGCAATACTACTACTAGAGCTATTACTGTATTTCACTTTTCACAACTCCAATGTTGGCTCTATCAGTCTTTTCCAGAACAACCACAGATGGCTACTCAACTGAAGTTAATTAACTATAAGAAAGTCAGGGCACTGTTGCAAGCCAAAATAATAATAATAATAATAATAATAATAATAATAATAATAATAATAATAATAATAATAATAATACTTTTCCCAGCACTGAGCCGGAACTGAACCAAATTTAAATGTCACTATCACACCGAACTAGTACTGGTCCGTTCTGCAGAGAAGCATGTCTGGTTTCCAGGGCAGAGCAAATTGGTAGTGCATGTCTGCCTATACTATTGAGAAGAGTAATACTTTTTAAAATACCGGCACACATGGAATTTTGCATAATTTGACATTTTATATTTATTTTAATGTATAGGCAGTACATTAAAAAAAACCTCTCTTGATGTTAACACTGAGATTTTCATGTACGCTTTTAAAAAGCAAAATCCAGGCTGTGATAGTTTCAAATATTAGCTTTGCCTATCTAATATTACACACTGCAGTCCTGTTGTCTATTACATAACAATGCATTTTTCCTGTCCCTGTATTATTATAAAATCTGCATCATAAAAACTAATCATGAATAAAGATGCTACTTGACAACATGCATACAAAATGATTTTATGTGCACATTTTAAACTGATTTGTATTATTCAGAATCTAAATTTCCTTGATGCACAATTTGTTTTCTTCACATTTTCTGCTTCAGTTTAAACATTGTCTGTCATATCTCCACTTGTAGAATCAGTACTTCATGAAGCTCATAGTAAGTGATTTTTAATCTATGTGTAATTTTTAATTAATATCCCATCCTGTAGATAAACATATTACCTTGTTGCTTGTAAATACTAAAACATAAAATGGGCACATAATAAAAAAAATGATAGAATTTAATCTTAAACATGTTTATTGAGAAGTTCCAGTATGCTATTCAAGGTTAATCCCAGTTAACCACCCACAGACTTGTAGCCTTAATGTACAACTTTTGAATAATTTTAGCAAATCCATGACCCTGATTGGCATGACATGCTATATTTAATTTTTTTCAAACATGGAGTCAATTGTTCCAGTGGAATTTTATCCTTAACAGATATGGCATTCTAGACCCCTTCTCTCCTGTGAATTTTCATTTGTTTAAAACCATCATTAACTGGATTGTCAGGTATTTAGGTACCGTGAAATTATTACACAGGTGGGAAACCTGTGGACTCCAACTCAGTTCAGCCTGCATAGCCAATGATAAGGATGGTGTTACGTTATAGGGCCTAACTTGCTCAATAGGGTCTCTAGAAGACCAATTTCATGTAAAGGAGCTGGAACAAGAGAGAAAGCTATTTTCTACAAGGCCCAACCTCAGTCTTTCCTGCCCACACCCACAAGGATACTTAAACCCTCAAGTGAGTTTAAACTTTTCCCTTTTTCCAGCATACACTTTCAATCTAAGTATTTTTATTTATTTATTGTCCTGTGAAAGCAAGAACCTAAGAAGCAAATGCTAACAAAGACATAAAACATATGCTTTGGAAACACATGCAAATGAGTCCATCAGTCCTCCACTTGAGATCTGTTTGCAGTAAACTTAAAAAAAGTTTTAAAAATCACAATGTACCACCAACATCCACTTCCTGCTCAAACAGGCAACATCCTTGAACTAACTGGCTCATCTCCCTGGCCCACTGGCCCTGTGAGGAGAGAGAGACTTGGCAACCCTACAGGCCAACACAGTGAAAGGCCTATTATTAAACATTCAGTAGCAATTTGCGTATACAAAGTACTCATGTTTCATTGAGCTTTAAGAGAAAGCAACAAAACAGTATTTTGGCAGCCTCTTCCTTTTCCAGCCTGGTAGTCAACTGTTCTCCTCCTTAAACACTTCTCCATATTTTCAACTTTGTTACTTGCCACATATCACTACCCTCTGAACTCTGAAGCCTAAGTGCAGCCATTTAGCTTCGCTGAAATACCCACCTCCACCATTAACTCTGTCCCCTCCCACACCTTTGTTTTACCCCACACCCTTTAGCTATGTGACTTGTACCACCAGCTGTCCACAAAGTGTGTTCTCCTTCATGGAGAGCACGTGTTGCGGTGGGGGCCGCCAGGACACTCCAAAGTTGGGGGCGGGCTAACTGATCGTTGGCCACTGATGCGATTGGGGCTTCCCTTGTTGTTGGGAAGAAGTTAATGTTGCCATTTACTGATTGACAGCTAGAAATACTAAAACTCCTTGCACGAGGCTAGGGCTTCCTCTTTTCGCCCGTGCAGCGGATTGCCCGTCCCTCCCTCCCTAGAATAGGGTTGTTCGCTTTGACCTTGCTATGCCTGTCATGGGGTCGTCCGCTTTGGAGCGGGGGCCTAGTAGGAATTTTGTCCATCTGGCTGATTGGCTGGGGCCATTTGGTTTTGCCTACTGCGTAGCAAATCGTCACAACTTGTAAGGTTGCGGTTAGGCATTGGTTTGTGGTTTGGTTGGTTGAGGGGCATGGATTGGCTGTGCCTGCCCCTCTAATGCTGCTGCTGCAAGGGATTCCGTTAAAGGAATTGGGGGCTAACTATTGCTTGTCCACTCTGTAAAGGGGGCTCGGGCCATAGCAATGAGCTCCTGGTTGCATTTGGGGTGAGTGCAGGTTCCCTCCTCTGCGTTACCCCCAAGTGTATTCCCCTTTTCTGACTTTCGCATCGTGCGGAATGTCAGTCTGTCCCCCATGGTGGGGGCAGATAGTCGCAACCAAAGTCTAAGCAACCACTCACAAATTTGTATTTTAATAAAGTTGTGGCCAAAATTATGCCGAAAACCTTAAACAAAAAATTCTGTGTGATGTGTGAGTTATTGGGGTGGACCTGGGGACCTCGACACGCAAATACATAAAAGCTTCCTACCGTTTCCCTCACAATTGACTGCGTATCAGGAAATTGTTGTTTCTGCGTACCTTGTACTGCTCTCTAGCCCCAGGAGCCTTTGTGATAGCTCTGAGGGGATTTTCTTGTCTTTGGGTTGAAGCATAACAGGGCGGGGATTACTATGTATTAATTTTACTGGGTTTGGGTGTGAAATTATAATATATTTTTACTTGCTATATTGGTGAACTTGATTGGTGACCTTTTGATGTATACCAAATGAACTGTTAATGGTTGGGGGTTTTAGTGTAATGTTTTCAGGTATACTTTTTTATACTATGTATTGTTACTGTACCACAGTATTTAGATGGTTTTAGTTTCTTATGTGAACTGCTCTGAGCACAGACCTAAAATGTGATCTATAAATTGAGTACAACCATGGCCATTGCAACAGGCCATACAGGTGTCTTATCTGGTATAGTAGAATTCCAGGAGCTGCAGCCTAATCTAGAAAATTCTTTGGGGAGATCATAATCCTCCACTTTACCTCAATAGGTTAGGTAAACAGTCCAAGGTGTGAGGTAAATTGTTCCTCATTCATCACAATTGAATGGACTATAAGTCTCTTTCTTCACACCACTCACTTTCCAGTATAGAACAGGGAAAAGAGGACACAGGTAGGAAAAGCCTCAAGAAGGAAAGAATCACCCCACACTTACATTTGTTACAAAATATGGCACTGAACAAAAAATTATCTTGGCCAACCAAGAGTCTGAACTTTTCCTGGGTCCCACAAACTTGCCAATTAACTGTGCCACAACTTGCTATTTGTGGCCTGCTGCTGCAGTTAAAAGCTAGTTATCTTTACTGTGCTCAGCCTGCAGTTAACTTTTACTTCTTCTCTCCTCCTAATCGCACCCTCCTACCCTACCAGATCTTCCCAGAACCTTAAGCCTTCAAATATATTCAGCTGCCATCTGCACTATACATTTAAAGCAGTAACATCCCACTTAAAACAGTCATGGCTTACTCCCCAAAATCCTGGGAAGGATACCAAGAGTTGTTAGGAGAATCCTATTCTCCTCATAGAGCTACGATTCCAAGAGTTCCCTGGGAGGAGGGATGGATTGCTAAACTACTCTGTGAATTTTAGCTCGGTGAGGAGAAAAAGGATCGCCTAACAACTCTCAGGGCTTTTAAACCACAGTTCCCATCATTATTTTGGGGAGGCCATTACTGTTTAAAGTGGTATGATACTGCTTTCAATGTATAGTACAGATGGGATCTTGGTCATTTTTTCAGATCAATAAAAAGTATATCCCACCCCCTGCAGCTCTAATAATGCTTCTCTGTTGCTTGGTATCACCATATGTACTTGGTTTCCTGCCTCAAATCTGTGGTTCTAAGAGAGGAAGAAGACCCTCTGAGAGCTTTTGCGGGTGAGGGGGGCATTCCCACAAATGGGGACACAGCTGCTTTAATTATGCCCTTATTTATTTATTACATTTGTACCAGTTTTGCCTTCATAGAGCTAAGAACAGCCACATATGGCTCCCAGATGGTATTCTGCCCAGGCCAGATCCACTTAGCTTCAGCAGTAGATTAGAGTCACATGTTTCAGCTGAACTAATGCAAGTCAAGAGGCGGTATCTGGTCAACCTGGCACATCCCTCTTGACTTTATCTTAACATAAGTAACGGGCTCAATATGAAGACCTGTACGTCACCTGACAACAATCCATCTGGACCTCCTTAATCTTACATTCGAGACATACATATTGAGACAACCACTGGACTAGAGAATGCCTCATACTGCCCTCTGCTGGTTACAGTTCTCTCAAGAACACAAAATGTACATTTTCAGCAACTTGGAACTTAACTGAACTTTTACTGGGCTATTTAAGGGGAGATGAAAACACAGATTAGAGTAATCTTTTGTGTGAATTAGTGGGACCCACCTTATGTTATACATTGAAGCCAGGGTGCTAAATCCTAATTTCAATGTTACAGGACTGACAGTTTGTGGAAATAGCCAGTTTTACTATAATTGCAGATTTGAAAAAGTGGACTTTTTGGTAATGGCCAAGAAAATGAAAAAAAATTAATGGCATTTTTATCAACATGTAAAATATGCTGTCGCAATCACAGTACTGAGTTTGGAAAACTAGCACCAAGACAGATGTTAGAAGATACTGAATGTCTGTTGGAAAGGAAGTACCCCCATCTTCAGGGAGTGAGCTCCATTACCAGCTACTACTGAGAAGTCTCTGTTTTCGGTCACAGTACATTGGACAATGCCCACTGATGGGACCATGAGCAGGGCCTTCCTCACTGATCTCAGAGCAAGGATCAGGAGGTACTGAGGAAGGTACTCAGGCCCTGAGCCACTTAGGGCTCTGTACACCACTATCAACACCTTGACTTGCCAAAAAGTTGAGTGTCTCCATTAGTAGTGATGCAGGAACAAGTTACAACAAAAGAGTACATACCTACATTGTTGATGTTTCCCTTCACTATTACAGTTGTGGGGAAACAGATTGTTGTTAATGAGAAGAAAGTTAAACCAAAACACAATTATCACTAAAGCAGCTGTAAAAACACTGTTAGCTATAGATGCCAAAAATGATACCAAAATGTTAACATAAATATATGGTGCACATTGAATAGAGAAGGCATTTCAAAAGCACAATGAAAGTTACAAACAACCCATAGTAATAGTAAGTAGAAGGAGCGAAGTTAGAGATACGTGCAGAAATTTAGAAAGCAGTGAGGAAGTGCAAGTTAGTCAAGTTGTTCAACAAAATGTGTGCTGAGCAGAAGATCATTTTCAAAGTATTATCATGTATTTAATTCAGTATATAAAAGAAGAGATATTACTGAGATATTACTGCTCAAATGCTGTATCCTTCAAACACATGGTAATAAGTTTTACCAGTATTCGCTAAGGAAAATATGCACAGGTGGCCATCAGTAAGTTGTCATCTTTAAAAGAAGGTGAAGAAGCAGTTATGAAGCAAGAAGGGAACATGTTGGAGAAGGGATATTCTGCAGTTAAAGGATGCTACACCATTAACAATGGACTTCAGACCATATAACTTCCATTTACCTGAGTTTTGCATCCTCATTTTACATCACAGTTGCAGGGGACAACATGAGAGGATAGTGGCATCAGCTTCCAAACAGATCGTTCAATGGAAATTTTTTTACTAAGAAAGACATTTGGGGCTGTATCCAGTGGTGCCCTTCAATTCATGGAATATTCTTTGACCTAGTGTTGGTCTCCACTAATAAGAGAAGAGGGAATGTGATTTCTCACCATTTTCCCCCTTTCTCCCTGCAGCTTCTCTCAGCACCTTCTAGAGCAGTTCTGGAGATTCCTCCCTACCTCAAGGAAGAGATTGGGGGAGGGAAACAGCTGACTCCCTTCTCTTAGCAGAATCTTCTGCTATATCAAAGACTGAGTGAAAAAGCATCACTGGATTCAATGACAGATATCAAAATACCTCTTTCCATTCTCAGTTCTTCAAGCCCAGTTCTTCAAGCTCAGTACAGTGGTACTGTTGAGTTGTGGGCGAACATATCAGACGACACAGCGATTCTTCAAACAGCTCTTCTTTATTCTGAGGCCAGAACTGAACTGAGCTGAAGGGCTCAGTCAGCCTGCTTATATAGAGCTCCAGTACCTTGTTACTGTAACAACTTTCTAAAACTATCCAATCACTGAACGTCACTTTCGATCCTTCATTTGCATACAAACTATCCAATCACTGAATGTCACTTTCAATCCTTCATTTGCATAACTATCTACAGTATCCCCCTGCTGGCCCAGGGTGAGAACTTCAGTACATAACAGGTACCTCAGGTTACATACGCTTCAGGTTACATACTCCGCTAACCCAGAAATAGTGCTTCAGGTTAAGAACAGAAATTGTGCTCCGGTGGTGCGGCAGCAGCAGGAGGCCCCATTAGAACCTGAAGTGGTGCTTCAGGTTAAGAACGGACCTCTGGAATGAATTAAGTACTTAACCCGAGGTACCACTGTACACTTTATCACATTATTGCGATAAAATGTATGCAACAAACTGCTGAAGCACAAATTACTCAATAATTACATGGGTTAGAAAATTTTCCCTTTTAAATGGAACTGTAAATAATGAGTTTAACAATTTATCAACACTTTATGTGCTAGATTTGCTATTTCTGTATCTTTAGAATGCCAGCTATTTCCAGTAAAAGCAGCTTTGAATAGCCAGGAAACATTAACATTTGTTTTAGCATTCCAAAAAACGATTATGAAATGAGTCTCATACATTCATAACCTGCATGACCTGTGGCCCTGCTTCTCTCTCAGCAAATATGGCAACAGTTGTTACTCCCTACAACATATACTATTGGTTGTGTTCTTCCATTGTACCTGCTAGCAACCTCCCTCCCTATAGTTTTAAATTCCATAAACTCAAACTAAGGTTTAATCTTGATCATTTTTAACTAAAACAATCAAGAGCTTATTTCTTAATAGAACATTCCCAATACAACAGCCAATCCTCATAATTGACTTCAATAGAATAGTTCCAAGTTAAAGTTCTGTAAATAACTAGAAGCTCTTTCTTCACCTCAGTAGGTTTATACTGAAATAATTACCTATTAGGCAAACTGACATTCACATTACCTATACTGTTTGACATCTACATGAAACCTCTGAGTGGGGTCATCCAGAGGGGTTTGGAGTATGTTTTCAGCAATATGCTGATGACACACAGTTCTATTTGTCCTTTACATCTGCAGGTGTAGCAGTGGTGGTGCTGGACTATTGTCTTGCCTCAGTAATAGACGGATGAGAGCCAACAAACTGAAGCTCAAACCACATTACAGTGGTACTTCGGGTTAAGTACTTAATTCATTCCGGAAGTCCGTTCTTAACCTGAAACTGTTCTTAACCTGAAGCACCACTTTAGCTAATGGGGCCTCCCGCTGCTGCCGCGCCGCCGGAGCACGATTTCTGTTCTCATCCTGAAGCAAAGTTCTTAACCCGAGGTAATATTTCTGGGTTAGCGGAGTCTATAACCTGAAGCGTAGACTGTAGACTGTTCCACGCTAATGGTAGATTGTGCCCAGCTATAGTCACACCCTTTGTGTTCTTCCCACCAGCAAAACTTGGCGTTAGAAGCATTTGTATAGGGATGGGGAAGGAACAAAAACCTTTGTGGGCGCAGTGCAGCCAAAAGCAGCTTCCAAGCCAGGCCTGGCTACATTTCCTCCAAGTTCCCTGGCAGGAGGCCCAATAGGCTTGGGTCTGATTTGGATGAGTGTGGACCATGCAAAGCAGACCAGAAAAGAGATTGCTTACAGCCAATCAGTTTAAAGGGAAAACCCCTACAGGCACAATATGAGCTCAGCTGCTGGATTTTAAATAATTCCTGGGGCTAATGTAGAAGAACTAGTGGATTCAGTCAGCCAGAGTACAACTGATGTGTTTATTCAGTTCACTTTGTCTAACACAACATGCAGATGATACACATTCTTGACCATTAGCCTTTATGATGAGCAGCTTTTCTTCATTATGAGTACCTATTAATTTTAAGTACATGCAGCAGCCAAATTCCACTTCAAATGTGACTTTTAAAGACACTGGAGTACTACAAGAGTACATTCAAAGCAAAACCTGATACACACAAACAACTTCCCGCCAAAAAGAACCCACTTTGATGCAGCTTTTCAAACTCAATTGTAAAATAATAATAATAATAATAATAATAATAATAATAATAATAATAATAATAATAAACAATTCTTGAACTTTGGAAAAACTATTGCTATACCCTGCCAAAACTTTATATTTATAACCTCAAGGTCCAGCCTTTTATGCCTCCTGTAGCCAACTCCTACATCCGAGCTGGTGCCAAATGCATCGTCTGGGCACCCCAGGACCTCCATACACAGTACCCTGGTTTGCACCCTGGAGAGGTCACTTTGGTGCTGCTAATGCAGCAAAAACAGCACAGGAGGCAGCAGTTACAAGTTACCGATCTCTGCAGCCACAGCAGGTGCTGTGATTCTCCAGAGGTCTCCAGACAGAAGCCTCCAAGGGCCAGCCCACCAATTCAACAAGCCAAAAACCAGTTCATTTCTGTAGGCTCGGTTTTCTCCCACCAGCTACTAACAACCACCATTGTGGCACTTAGATCTTGGCCATTTCAAGGTGGAGAAGGGAGGAACAAGCATTTTGTGGTTTCCAAGTAATCACAGGGCACATTTGTCAGCTATATATAGTTTAGCATGTCATTGGTTGCTAGGACACCACAGAGAGCTTACCTTCCCCTCCCCTGAACTAAGAGAATAGCCATATGACACAAGTTGAAGAACAGCAGAGACACCTGTCAACTGTCTGAAATTGGCCCAACATAAAGGGAAAGAGATGGCCACACCCAAAACCACTACCCAGAGCACAGAAATTTGGCCTACTCCAAAACCAAGCCAAGTTACTGATCCAAATAATGATCCTGTCATCATAAATATCTATGGTACTCTTTTCTTTTTCTTTCTTTTTAAAAAAGGAGTGTTTAATGTTTAACTTTGAAGTAAACAAAATGCTACATTGTCATTGCTAAGCTATGGGCAATGAAAAACTGGCATATGACCTTCTGGCCATAACAGCTTTCGGTACGATTTTTTCCAACCCAAACAACAAACCAGACTTATTTATGTTGGCACTGTTAAAGGAGTTGGCGGGGGGGGTGTAGAAATGTACTTCAGGGTTCATGAATGATGCAGTAATGTAGCCCTCTGTGATGGGGATGAGGAAGCAGGCATTACACTCTCCCTTTGGGAGAGACTGAGCAGTTAAATTTTTCTTCAGCTGTGTGGCTAGCAGGATGTATTCTGGCTTTTAACAGTGGTAGCTTAGCAACAGGAAAAGGACAAAGTACCCCTGCCTATTGGAAGACTTTGCATTACTGTGGCTTCCCATAACCAGCTGCACATTGAACATTAGCAAGGGTATCAAATCAGGCACCCCAGAAGCCAGACCAATGTACCATAGTCTCCATGCACTGAAAGAAGGCACTTCAGTTTGGTAACTCACCAATTTGTCAGGCAGCACTATGGGCTCCCAGACAGGAGTTAGGGAACATCTGAAACATCCTACCTCCACCCTGTTGCAGTCTAACCAAAGCCTCACTGAAACTCCATTGATTGGCTTCCAGGAGCCCTAGAAGGAAGGGCACCACACAGGAAGTGCTAAGCTCGCTGTAGAAAAGCCAGTTACCTCCAGCTCCCATCCTCCCTTGTAAATCAAGCCAAAGATCACTTCCCTTTGCTTGGGAACCCACCCAGAACCACCCCTTCTTTAATAAAGTAGTCAATGCCCAAGCCTATAACTGCTTGGACACACCAGCCCTTCCTTCTTTTGGTGCTCCTGAGTTGCACTTCTATACTCTCCAGTCTCCTTTCCTGCAGAGTCTTCTTTCCTTTCAGGTATTTGTAAGACAGAGTGGAAGGGTAGGTAACAGCGGCGCCTCTCCTATCCAACCCCATTGTCCTCCCTGTGATACTGCAACTATCCTCCTTCTCCCTCCACTTTTGTTCAAGCTGCATTTAGACGGCACAGTTGTGTTACCAACTCACCCGACAACCAGGAGCAAGACTGTGCAGCTGTGAGGTCAAGGACATGTTCACAGAGTGACAGAGCCAATCCAACACTTCCACCGGTGCACCCGGCCCGCACAACCCCAACTTTCCCACTAAGCTGACCTGCCTTCCCCACTCATGCTGGAAAACAGCAGCACCACTGCTGTCAGGAGGGCAATGGTGTGGCACCGCCTCACCGCTCTGGATGTTCCTGCCAACAACCCCTTCTTCCCTCTGCCCCCAATCTCCCTTCTGGGAAAGTCTCATAACTGAACCGTTGATTGCTGTTTTAGTTTTCTTTCCATCAAAATAGGTATTTTCTAGAAAAGCCCTGACTTTGAGGACACTCCTCCACCGAGACTAAAAAAATCTGATCATCCACACCTAGCTCCTTGGTATTTTGATTAGTGGGTAGGACAAGGCTCCACCAGCTTGACATCAGGCTGTTCTTGGGTGGAACAGGACCAAGGCTGCATTTCATCACCACTTAATTTTTGTATTCCCCCCCCCCCACACACATACACTTATGCTCAAAGTGTCTTGCAACAAGGACAACAGCAATATACCACAAAACAGCATTTGCAAGAACCATTTCCTAACAGCAACATAATGGCAAATGCAACAGCATACAAAAAAACAACACTTGTATATTATAAATGTAGCAGCATTACACATCTTTGCAGTAGGAAAAAATAACAAGGGAGTATGAACCATTTCACCGTGGTCCTAGATGTTCTAGCCACTGCTTGGATATCCACTGCAAATTAGCCAAGCATCAAGTCAGTCTGACCAAATGTCAAGGCTTCCCTCAGTTTCCCCAGAGGATCACTGCGTCTTTGGCACCAGCAGTTCAGGCACCACTGAGGCTTCCAAAGACAGCGGCTGGGGTAGCTGGAAACACTCCTCCCTTGAGGTTACTCAAAGTAAACAGAGTTTTTGTGCACTCTGGCACTTGCCATGGTGTCCGATTGCACCAGAAGCGGTTTAGTCATACTGGCCACATGACCCAGATGAGTGCGGCACCCCACAGTCAAGTTTGACTGGACTTAACCATCCAGGGGTCCTTTGCCTTTACCTTTCTACCCACAGTCCATCGCCTGCAGCAGATTTGCATAAGGCTTCCAAAGGCAGGGAGTAGGGTCACCTTAGGAAGAGCTTTCCCCCCCTCGCACACCATTTTTGTGTTGCATAAGGGCTTATTCCCCAACACATGGAGAAGTAGAGTGCAAATGTGTTTAGAGACTTGTGTCCTGAGCAAGCATGGTAGCAAACTTTTTTTCTTTTTGATATATTCAACACATACAGCCAAGCAAAGCCATTGGTATAACAGGCAGTTTTTTGGGAGGAGGCAACAACAGTGGAATGCAGTGATTTCAGATAGAAACATAAACACAGACTACAATGGCATGGAATGCCTACTTAACATAAACACTAATCATGTGAGTTCAGAGCTTAGCTCCTTTGGAGGAAGCTTTACCCATAAACATGCTGCATTAGCCATTTAATGTGAAGCATATTTGAGTAAAATGTGGGCTTGTGTGTGTGTGTGTGTTTTAATTTAGTATGACTTTCTACAAACAGGAATGTTAGAAGCATGTGAGCCAACCCTGATACAAAAACAGGTTTGAATTGCTTCACCACTCCATCCTTCTGCAAGAGTAATTATATTAACGACTGCCAGTCATTTAGAACACTGTTGCTCTCCCAAATCCAATACTGGTCTTAATAAAAATTTAAAAGTGGCATAATTTGGAGGATATAACCTTCCCAAACAAATGAATTCTTTTTTTCCACCCGTCATATGTTACTGAACAATTCAAAATTTGGAAATCAATTTCATCCCACTCATTATCTCCTGCTGTTAACAATACACATATCAAAGATGACAGATTTCATCTGAATCTAAATATTGTATTAATTTATGCTTTTTTAAAAAAAGAAAAGAAAAAGCTCTCTCTTCACTTGATTTTCAGATGAACTGCCAGCTCCCTTGTTACTTCCAGCCTTCCCCAGTGGCCAAGAGCTGCCAAGAGTTCCAGATTCCAAGGTTCTTATCTCCCAGTTGTTATGCTGATGTATCCACCCTTCTCTACAAGTGGGTCCTGTCCAACACTGCTATTCAGCAGATGTCCATTTGTACAATGGAACTTTCCACTCGGCTCCCCTCTGGAGCAGATTTTGAGGGTGAGCAGGGAGAGGGGAGGCAGGGGAAAGTCCCATTGCATGAATGGAACTCTGCATATGCAACACTAGATTCAACACAGGAGGTTTCCATACTGGAGTGTGGAGCACTGTCCAGCTGTGTATGGCTGGGAACATCTCACCATGTTCCTTTATGAGTATGACGCACACCCATAAAATATCCTCCTATTATTTATATAATCATTCCCCAGGGAGGTTCACCGGGCACCTTCATTGTATGTTTTTGGGCACCAGGCAAAAACATTCCTCTTCAACCGGGCCTTTTCAACATTCCTCTTCAAGCAGGCTGATTAATGCTCTACAACTTTGTCTGTGGGAAGCGGGAGTTATTATTTTGCTGTTTTATTTTTAATTATTTACTTGTTTTTATCCTGTATTTTATTCTGTAAATCACCCTGAGATCTTATGATGAAGGGCGGTATATAAATCAAACGATCAAACAAACAAACAAATATAATAATTATTATTATTATCCGATGATAAAAGAGTTGAAAGTCAGGGAAGTCATTATTATCATTGTTGGCTTCACTTCAACTCACAAAACCTCTACGTTATTCTCTAAACAGGTAAAAAAAATGGATCAGCAGTTAAAAATGAATTCAGGGATAGTTGACACAGGACAGTGTAAACCAGCATGAATTTCAGGATCAATCATTTAAGTTTTGCCACATCTCTCTACCTCCATTCACATCTTAGAGCTCTTCCATTGGTTAGAAAACCTCAAAACCCATCAAACCACTGGCTGGAACAAAGAGCAGCCAGAGAAGGTTTGGGATCGGGCAGGGGGGGGGGAGAGATCTTACAATTATATCCCACCGTCCTTTCATCATAGAACCACTGAGGGGGCACAAAACTGAGGGTTCCCTGGATGTCTCTGGCACTGCCAAGACCTAGACCTGCTTAGCTTCAGCAAGGTGGAAGCCTCATGTTCAATAACCATACCATGGGTCAGAAATGGAAGGAGGATGAGAGTGAAGCAGAAGTTTCTGTCCTACACAAACCCATGCTCCTCAGCAGCTTTGGACATCTTTTCAAAGTGTTACTTCATTGTCTGTTCTGGAAGTACCAATCTTCCATGCAGCATATGCAGTAGCTGTTGTGGGTAAAAGACACAATGTTGTTTTTAAAAGGTAATAACAATGGGTTGCTGTGGGACAGCAGTGGTGACAGGAACAACTACTATTTCTTTCTCTCCAACTGTTTTGTTACAGTTCAAAATTTTACTATTTTAAATTATAATTTAAAATGCATCAACAGCTTTTTAAAGCAAGGGCTTTACTATGTGTAAATCAAGATCCTCCCTTCATTAGCCCATTGGATAATACGTAGGTGGATTTGAGTCAGCAATACACCAACTAAGGGTCAATATTTTCTGGGCAAATATTTAGGAGACAAGTCAATTGTTCATTCATTGTACTCTGGAGAGAGCAGGGTTGAGCCATCGCCCCAAATTCACATGAATTAAGTGTCTCCCAGGCAACTGAACTGCCACAGCTACTGAAAATGTTGCTTCACAACACTGTGGACTCATGTCCAGTAGTCCTTATTCCTGTAAGAAAGGAAGCATAAAATATCACACAGCTTCCTTGAACGGTACTGAACCCAATCCAATCATCTTCAGCAGAAGGCGGCTGGCAAAGCTTGTAGAGCAGCCTTCTGCCCAACCGAGTGGGATGGTTTTATTTCCCCAGCTACCATTCCAGTAATTCTGCAAAGGCTTTTCTTTCACACAGAGTGGCATAAAAGATATCAAAGGTTCAAAATGAACACCCCAGAGTGGGTATATGAGATTCCAGAGATGTTTACAAACAAAAAGTAAAATGTAGAAAATAAAATTAACAATAAAAAAAATCAAATGAGCTGTGTATTAACCACTGTTCTATATCCTGAGCCAGAATTGTGATTGGCACAAATATGTTGAAACACTGTTGCAAGGCTATGAATATACTAGCAGTGAACTTGTGGTTTTAATCCTAGCACGTCAGCGGACCTGATCCTTCCTGCATCTGATCATGATTTTGGCCATGGCAGGAATATTTCTGCTTGAATTATTCCACAGCATCTTGTTGGGTGGTTTCTTTCCTCCTCCCTCTAAAAGGGTCCTTTCCACACACTACAGAGTTCTCCTTTCAGTTTATCAGGTTCCTTCCTACAACTCAAAAGCAGGTATCCCTGCTTTTATCCTGTGTATCAGGCAGGGATTAAAGAAAGTAATTTTCTGCATGGAGGTGGACTGATAAAAAAATGTTTACCTGGCAAACCTACTCTAGAAATATACTTTTGCTTCTATAGTTACAGAATATCGTTACCCCAGTACTGCCTATTATTTCTTTTATTTTATTATTCAGTCATAACCCATAATTTTCAGGGTTCCTATTACTCATAGCTATCATTTTAAAGATGGTTAAAAAACACCCTACTTTGTTCCAGACAAGCTGAGAATTCAAGACACACATTTCCCCAGCTCAAAACAAGTTCCTAAGATTATTAAGCAAGGAACCGCTGTAGGAAGAGGATGATAGATTATGAAAAGATTCTTAATTAAGGTCAGCAGTTTGTTGACTTCTAAATTGTTCTAATAAGAACCAGAACCACCACTGCGTTTGCCAGGAGAACATGAGGACACTTTTAAACTCCCACCCATCCTTCCAGATGCATTCTCATGTTAATATTTTCCCATTTGCTTTTCAAATCCCACTTGCACTGTTTTTATTACATTGGTGTTTCAACATATTTGTGCCATTAAGCCATATTAAGCGTTCTGCTTTCAACCATTATTCTTAAGGGCTTGGCACTGTGTGTCAGAATATCTTTTGTTCCAGCCTTCCCCATCATATAATAGCTATTTCCTGAAACTTGCATGGTGGGCCTATCTTCCATCACTCGGGATTGAAAAATATATTTAAGCATATCTATATTTTCTTTGCAAGTGAATCAGCGGTTTGGGAAACAAAATATTTCAAAATACATCACCACCTTCACACCAACTGTGGAATGTTTTATATCCTGCCACAAGAGAGCATAGAAACCAGATATTACTAAAATAAAGTCGAGTCACATTATTGACCTCGGCCAGTTACCTTCAGTCAGCCTAACCTACCTCACAAGGCTGTTGAGAGGATAAACTGAGGAAAGGGAGAATCGTGTATGCTGCCTTGAGCTTCTTGCAGGTGGGATGTAAATGTAATAATAAATACATATATGCTTTTTGAGGAAGATGGCAATCCTGTCTGGAAGCAAATATATTCTGGCGATTTCCCACACAGAGAACCTAAGGCGCCTCAGATGTTGACAGACTACAACTCCCACAATCCTCAGCAAGCATGGGAAATGGTCAGGGATGTTGAAACTTGTAGTCCAACAACATCCAAAGGGCCACAGTTTCTGTCATAAAGAGTTGACAAAAGACCTAATTCCTTGAAGGAAATTTATGCTTGGCATGTGCAGTGAAAACAGTGGTATCAACACTGCTCACTAATCTTGGTAATACCACCTCCAACAAAATTACAGTGGTACCTTGGGTTACAAACGCTTTGGGTTACAAACTCTGCTAACCCAGAAGTAGTACCTCGGGTTGCGAACTTTGCCCCAGGATGAGAACGGAAATCGCATGGCGGCGGCAGGAGACCCCATTAGCGAAAGCATGCCTCAGGTTAAGAACGGTTTCAGGTTAAGAACGGACCTCCGGAACTAATTACGTTCATAACCCGAGGTACCACTGTAATTAAGAAAGCCAGCATTATTTTTGCTGTCATTGCCCAGGAGCTGTAGTCACATCTTCTGTTTGTTTCCCTCTCCCTTCCTTCTGAAGGAACCAGGACTCTAGATGTTGCTGCTCAGACAGTGATAAAGGAGGGAAGCGGCAGAAATAACCAAAGCTGCCTCATCTTAAAATTCTGCAGCAAATGTAAATCCAGCAGGGAATCTCCAGGTTGCAACTCAACTTCCCTACACTCCTGAAGGTCATCCTGGATCTCTTTTGTAAGGGAATCCATCTTCCTTCAGCATAGAGCTATGGCAATCGTTGGGTCAGTGCAAATATTTTGGCTTGCTAGATTGAATGACCCCCTCCTCTCCCCCTGATGCACTGTTATGTGGGTTCTCCCAATGCCCCCAAACAAATATGGGGGGCACAGAGGGCAGGGGAGAGGGGTAAAGCCCTGTTACGCTCCCAGAAGAGGGGTAAAGCCCTGTTACGCTCCCAGAAGTCCTTGCACAGGCTTCCACTAGCAGGACTCTTTAGTTGAATCTGGTAATATACTTGTTATTCCATCTGCGGAGGATGATTGTGTAGCTCTACGTTTTCTTGAAGATCTATATGCTGCCTCACTATGATTTTTAACAAGTGTCAGCTTAATCCTGTGACTCGAGGGTGGCTAACCTAGGCCCTCTAAATGTTGCTGGACAACTCCCACCACCCTTGACCATTACACACACTGGCTGGGGCTGATGGGAGCTGGAATGCAACAACATATGACTATAGTAGCAGGTGTTCATTCCTAATCTACCTACTTAGCAGACAGCTGACATTTTAACACTGACAGTTGTGTGGAGAGACAAACTCCCAGTGATCCAGTGATGCTCCCTTTGGGGCCAAAACACAAGAATTGAGTGTTCTCCTGCCATAATCCTAGGTTGAATTCCTAATGGCTAGCAAACAGGTCGAACCATTCCCACGGTAGTAGGAGGAACCAGCCAGAAAGCTGGTGCATCTCTGGAAGGAGTAGCCATGGAAAGGAATTACATAAGCCATGGCAAGGAAAAGGGATGAAATAAAATCTCTTCATTGATGCAGCCTGCCAGCTTGGCTGCTCAACACAGCAAAAGTTAAAACGCTACAACCACTGTGATGATGCAGAAGAAGACTGTGGTGGCTCATTATGTGTGGAGGAATGACTTTAGGGTTTTTAGTTGCTAAAATGAAAACGAAAACCTGCAATTATCTGCCCATCCTTAGGTTTTTCTCTCGCTTGGAAGGCCATCCCAGGCCCACAAAGGAAGTAACCCTTGGCATCAATTGTGTCAATATTCCTAGCCCTGACCAGATTTTTCTCTAAAGAAATTCTTTTTCCTCTAAGTGAAACAACACCCAGATAATTGATACCATTCTGTGTGAAGATCTAAAGCCTATTTGGTTGGCATTATCCATGGGCAACTTCAGCTGTGCTGTTACAATGAGTTACCTTCACCACATACATGTATATGTGTGTGTGTGTACACACATTAATAGCAAGCTCAGTTCTCCATGGGCTTGGCTGGCTTGCACTCTGAACAGGAACACTCCACACTACAAGAGTTTGTTGCAGCTCCCATTTATTAGTTTAAAAGTTTTTGCATTCATCAGTATGGCAAAAGAAAAAGAAAAAAAGATGTCCTTACTTTTACTTCTTCATATTGCAATGACATTTTGCTCTCTGAAGCTGAGTTTTGCACAAGTCTTCTGCTCGCTATTCATTCTCTCCCCAAGCTACCACTTTCCTCTTCCCTTCTTATGTGCCACAACTGAAGTCTCCCTGAGCTAATTAATTATAGTTTCTTGTTACATCCATACTGGGAAATTATTGTTGCCAGGCTCAGAGCAAACCAGGTTCTTAAACTAACTTCAAGCTGTGGTTTACAATGCTACTTTGGATGTTTCCAGATGGGGGCTTAATTTGCAAACAAGTCATTATGAACAGCTTTTTTTACTTATTGGATTTCCCCCGGAAAAGGTAAATCAAGATTAAATGGGAGGGAAATATGGACTGGCATTTTGATGTCGATGACATCATGTGGACTTCACACACACACACAAAAACCCTTACATGCATGAGGAGAACCAACACCACAATAAACACCCATCTGGAAGCACCCTTTGTTCTAATCCTGGTATTCCCAGTTTAGACATCAGACAAAACTATGGTTAATTAACCCTGAAATTCTTCAGCTGAAGCATGAAAAGAAGAGAGGAGGGAAGGAGAAATTCAAATATGGTGCATATCTTGGATTAATCAACTGAGATACAAGCATCTGAATGAAGTCTAGCTTTCAGCCTAACCTACTCACATGGTTGTTGTGGAGATAAAAATGGGGTGGGGAGCAGAACTATGCTCCTGGGAGAACAGGTGAGATACAATAATAATCGTACCATGTACATGCCGCTGTAGTAATTGAATTTTTGTGGTGAACAAAGCCCTTATAACACCTTAAACACCTGTGTACCTGTTGCACTGGTGCAGAAAACATTAGCTGCATTAAGATGCAATACCTATAGGATTGATTGCATCCATATGATTAGCTAATATATTTGTCATGTTTTAAAATTGTTACCAAGCCACTAGACAACTGGATTCTTGCTTATACTGTTGAAATGCAAACCAAGCATTTCACTCTTTTTTGTTTGTTTTGTTATTGGCCATTTACAGCAGATACCCCCCCCCCCCTTTTGAAGGCTACTGCTTAGGCAAAATGCAGGTTTTTTACCAACTCTCAGTTGAGTAGCTGTTAGGAGACCAGAGGCTGCCAGCAGCAGTCTGAGCAGACCTACAAGTGTTTTACGTGCACCTCAGCCTGTGATAACACTTAATTTTTAATCAAACTAGCAGTAAAACATGCCGCTGTCTCACTTTTGGGATAGATAGGATAAAAGGCCTGCCATTTACAACAGAGTTTGCAAAGTGAATCCATTTACTTATTTGTTTGCCGACTTGCTTCCACATTTGAGAGTGTTCAGACCGACAACACTTCAAGCAATCTGAGCAGTAGATAACAGCATAAGCCTTACAAGTACCATAACATCCTGGGCCTACTTTTGGAATCAAGGCTTAAATTTCCCCATATTTCAACATGTTCTAACTGAGAATATTCAGAATGAGAGATGGGCTGGACTAACCCACAGTTATTGGCACCTCTTGCTTCCAGGTAGCCCCGTCTGCATGCCCCATTTAACAACAGTTAAAAACAGACTATGGTTTAATGAGAACATTAAGGTGTGTGAGTCTATGCTGCTTGGTCTCGCTCCATTCCTCCACTGCTTCTACTGTGCTCGTGGAAACCAACTGGTGCAGAGAGTTAATCTTAATAAATACTTTTCAGCAAAAACAACCAACCAACCAACCACCAAGGTCTGATCCAGCCATTTTGGGGGAGATACTGGAGCTAACTAAACTCCACAAATCAGGCTATAAACACAAAATGTTCCCGACGTCAGGAGAACTTTATTCATTCCATCCAAGAATGCATTTAAGCATTTATGTAACACAACACTCCAAACCTCATAAAAACTTCACGGTCAGCATGCCTGAGCCCGACTATTCAAACTGTACATGCTCAGAACCTGTGTTCAGCAAGGAGCTTATCCTTGTTTGGAGAGGCACACGCAGCACACACAAATCCTGTGGTGTGAAATTATTAATTTATTATCTCAGAACCACTTCGCTTGAAGAGACACATTGTGAGCACTGTCTACAGCAGGGTGCTACGGCTGCAGGTTTCTTTCCAAACAGAAGACAGAGGAAGATGGAGGGGGAGAAAGGGAGGCCCATTTGGTCACACCAAGCTGCAGGAGGAATTCAACGTAGGAGCGCTCCATCAGTGTAAGCATTTCTGCTTGCCTAATGGAATAATGATCTGCCCACTCTTCTACACTGCTCTGCCCACTCTTCTACACTGCTCTGCCCACTCTTCTACACTGCCCTAGTGCACTGTTCTGGGAGGTACGGTATCCCAGTGGGGTAGTAAGCAAAGCAGAGGAGGGGAAGCCCCATAGCACTAGTCCTTGTAGTAGGCTGGTGGAAATTGTTAGTTGAATCCCACCCTGTAATGACAGCCAATTCCCCATGGTGTAATCTGGGTACCTTAGAGATGGGCTTCTCCCACATGTATTAAGATCAGAGGCCGCTTTCTGGGTGCCCTTGCTTTTAGAGAAGAGGGGTGACCATAAATAGGGCCTTTTCAGTTGTGGTGTACCAACAGTGCAAATCTCTCCTGGTACTGACTTTGATTTCTTTTGGGTGATAGGAGAGGAGTTTATTTTTAGACATTGTATAACCTGTCTTCTGCATGTCTACTCAGAAGTAAGTCCTTCAGAATGATGCTCAAATAATTGCTATAGGATTGCGGCCTTGGTATTTTATTTGGTTTTTATACTGAGATTTCTGGCTGCTCAAATGGCTTAATTTATTGGTTGAAATCCACTTTGTAATTCCATGCAGATTTTGATCCAGTGGTGGTGTCCAATGGAGGGAAGGGCCATAGATCAGTGGCAGAACATCTGCCTTGCATGCAGAATGTCCCAGGTCCAATCCCTGGCATCTCCAGGAAGGGCTGGGAGAGAACCCTCCCTAAAAGCCTGGGGTGCTGTTGCCAGTCAGGGTAGACAATACCGAGGTAGGTGGACAATGATTTGACTCAGTATAAGGCAGCTTCCTATGTTCCTCACTGCTAAGCAAAGAGGAAGGGGGTGATTTTCTATGTCCCCCTCTTCCTGCTACAGCCCTACCCCCACGTCACCTTTCACACTATTTTAGAGGGTTTCCCCAAGCCGAACAATGGATTTTCCACAGAGGTCTGCAATAGGAGGGCAACTAAGTGAAAATCCCCCTCCCCCCAATCTTAGTTGGCACCTCCAGTAGATCAAATGACATCCCAATCAGATTTGCCATTAGATTGTTTTATCACTATTTACTGTTTTATTGTTGTTTTAACTATTCTAAGTCACACTGGGAGAGTCCTTTGGGACTTAAAAAGCAAGTTATTTAATAAACTAAGCTAAACCAACAAAAACTACTGCAGGAGATCTATTAAGTACATAGGTGGGGACAATCACATATGCCTTTTCTACCCAATCAAGAGCCACAGTGGCAAAGGCACAGGCACCTCGGTCGCCCTTGTAGTTCTTGTATTCACACACAAATTATCACCAGTGTGGGATAACAGAACAGGAAAGCAGCCCCATCTACATGTTAGAAAAGTAAAAGAGAGAGAGACTGTTAAGAGTGTCTGACTGACTAACAGAGAACAAGAACCCTCCAACTCAGGGGTCAGCAACCTTTTTCAGGCGTGGGCCGGTCCACCGTCCCTCAGACCATGTGGTGGGCTGGACTATATTTTTTTTGGGGGGGGGGGAGAACAAATTCCTATGCCCCACAAATAACCCAGAGATGCATTTTAAATAAAAGGACACATTCTACTCATGTAAAAACACGCTGATTCCCAGGCTGTCTGCGGGCCGGATTGAGAAGGCGACTGGGCCACATCTGGCCCCCAGGCCTTAGGTTGCCTACTCCTGCTCCAACTGGTAACAGATACAGGCTTCGCTGTGTTTCCCTGATCGGGGTGGGGAGGACTGTGGGGTTACTTATGGCTGCTGCATCTCCAGCCTCTGTTTCAGAACTTTTTCCACACACCACAATATGACACTCTGTTCCCCATAACAATCTTGCAGTGCTCCTTCTCACAGACAAGATCCTATTTAATCTAAAGTAAATTCTATTCAGGACTTACTACTTAGAAATTGTGTTTAGGATTACAGGCCACAAAGATCTCTCCATTTGGGGTGTTTTGAATCAATTCCTGGTTCTCCCAGGTAGTGGCCCTTTATTTAGCTCAGTTCAGGAAATGAATTAAAGAGCTGGTAACCAGGAGAAGGAGCCACTGGAAAACACAAGAGGTGGGAGAGACCGTTGCCAACTGTGGACTGCAATCAGGAAATGAATAATTAAAGGACGCTTTAAGCCATAACGAATAGGGAGATGTTTACTGAATCAACCCTTTGAACAAGCTGTCCTTCCACACCTTAGTTCTGAAATGGGGAGGAAAATGTGGTACCAATCCATATTCAGTCCCCTCAGTGCAGACTTCATTCCATGCTGCTCCCCTGGGAGAACAAACGAAGCCCATGCAGAATGAGAGCCTCAAAAAAAACAGGAACCTACTGTACTTTTTCTTAGGTATTCACTTTGTCTCACTTCTGCATGTAAGCACCGAATGAACATCCCTGAGTAGCCACCTTGAGCGCAGAAGACACATATTTTAAGTTGATAAAAGAGATGCATATAAAATTAAACTTTCAGCGCATCCTCAGGTCATTTGAGGCTCTGTGCGTGCACATGCGCCTGTGGTGGCATATTTGAAAGTCAGCTCTGATGCCGACTGCTCTGCCCAAATTAAATTTGACAGACAAAAGAAGGCTCATAAGAATTATTATTAATTCTTGGTCACATGCAACTTGGCAAAATGCCTTCAGAGCTGTCTGTGATACGGGACTATTTGTTCTTCAGCAGCAAAGAGCAGACAGTAAACAATATTTTTTAAAAGATCGCATGTTTCAGTTTTACCAAGAACCCACAGCTGAGCTACAAGCAGCACGTCTGCGTTGTTTTAAAAGTGACCCATCAACATTTCCGCAGGAAGATTAAAAGTCAGATACATCATATTGGTATTAGATATATCCAAGCCTTTATTTCCCAGTCAGTGTAACTCACACTATACAGTGTGTGTGTGTGTGTGTGTGTGTGTGTGTGCGCGCGCCTCCTTAAGAGAAGCTGCACTTAACATTTTTAATGGACAGTACTACCTGTTTAAACTTATTTTAAGGGACTGTTAGGGCAAGCAAGTCTCCATTATTAGGGGTGCTTTTTAAAGTTCCCACACTCTGTGAACAGGAAGTGCATAATGAATTATGGCTTTTAGAAGCACATCTTAATCCAACTAAGAAAATGAAGACCATACATGCTTTAACTATGCAACAGCAGAACCTGCTCATGTGAAAGGTATTTGCGAACATCCTTGGGGGTAGGGAGGAAGCGGCTAAAAAACACACAGAGTTAACCTAAATTCTTTTTCATCTGACTTTTTCCTTTCTTGAGGTTTAAGAAGAAAATAGTTTTCTGTGGGTTCTTGCAATGCAGATGGTAGGCACTCTTGTGTGTTTACTATGTGAATCATCGTAAGTATTTTTTGTTTTAACCACCATTTGTGTCCTCTGTATTTAGTCTTCCTGATGCTAGAAGGATGTATCACTAAGGAATTTCTGCATTGTTTATTTAGGCTTATGTGTGACATTGCTAACATCACCATAGCTCTGTGAGAATTGCAAGAGACACTGAGAAGCAAGCCTAAAGTAGGCCGTGTATTGCAAAACGTAGAAATCCTTGCTCTCTGCCAGTTACTGTGATTTATAACAATTGCTAGCAGCTTTTGATCAAACAGAACCACATGCCACTTAATATAGGCACATCAACAGTTTCACCTTTGCCAAGTGGTGTCCCCACGGGCACCAGTATGCCCACCAGCACCCTCCATGGCACCCCCAAAAAGTCTCAGTAAAAATCCACAATACATGATTCACTGTTTTCTCTTCCTGCTCACTATCTGGCTCAGCCTCTCTTGCAGTGTACACATCCCTTTAAACTTGTCCGCAAGTACAGATTGTATGCTAGTATTGGAAGCCCACTATGCCATCTGTTCTAAACAGAGAAGAGGTGCAAAGAGCTTCTCTCTGTGAGATAGCATAGCAGTGCCCACCCATGACAGGGTGACTGGTGGGAGGCATCTCAGCACTATTTTGTGGTCCTCTCTTAGAGATGCAGCAGCTAATATGCCACACACCCCAACACATCCGTTTTGTGAATAGCTCTCAGGGCACTTTCTCAAAAATCCAACTGTGCCAGCTGGCCAAAAAAGCATTAGTAGGCTGCAGCTTAGTGGAAAGTCCCATGTGTGGGGCAGAGAGTGCAGGGGGGCAAATATTTCAACTGGCAAATCAATAGAAAAGGTAAGCCATTTTCAATGCTTCCACCAGGTCAAACCTGTGCTGAAGATTGGTCACGGAGCTTCATACACACTCCAGTGTCTTTTCTCCCAAGCAGGCCTGCCAACGTGCAACTCACCAAAGCCCTATCCTGTAGCAGGGGAAGCAACATGATTTGGGATGCAGAAAATGGTGTTTGGGTGGTGAAGCAAACCCTAGCCAGCCAGGTGCAGGGAGGGAAGAGTTCTATTCCACTTCTGGGTTGCAGCCAATTGTGTCCGTGTATGAGCAAAACGGGCTTCTTCTCAAGCAGCAGAACCTCCCCTTTCTCTTCATGACCCTCTAAATCTGCTTTGGAGGGTTAGGGGACACATAGAGAGGACAGGAAGGGAATGTTCCATTTAGGAAGCAGAGTTCCACTCCCACAAACCACCTTGAGTCAGTCTTGCAACCCAGACATGGGGTGCATACCTTTAAATCCAAATTCTGTGGATTTTCCTACTTGAGCTTTCCCGGCCCTTGTTCACCTGCTGCTTCAGTCTCCAGACATGTGGTGAGGAAGGTAGGAGGGGAGGAGACTGCGAACTGAGGAGGGATCCATGGCAGCCCACCTTCTTCAGCACTGGGGTAGTTATGTGGATGCATCTGGTGTCCCATTTGCAAGGTGGAAACCTACCAACAGTGGTTTAGGGTGCTGGACTAGGCCCTGGGGGCCAAGGGTTCAAATCCCTAGTCAGCCATGAAAGTCACTGGATAACACTAGGCTAGTTGCAGTCTCTCAGCCTAACCTCCCTCACAGGGTTGTTGTGAGGACAAAATGGGGAGGAAGAAAACCATGTGCACCACCTTGAGGTTCTTGGAGGAAAGGTGGAATATAAATGTAACACTGCACATAAATTAGTAAATAAATTTATCTAGAACTTTTAACCTTAGTAACGCTTTGCAGTCTTCTGCTGAAGGGACAATTTTCTGGGATAACTATGAAGGGACTAGTTTCTAGTGATTCTAGTTTAGACTAGATCAAGGAGTAGGGAAGCTGTGGCCCTCCAGATTTTGTTGGACTCCAGGTCCCATCACCCATTGGCCATGCTGGCTGCAGCTGATGGGTGTTTGTTCCTACAACATCTGGAGGTACACAGGTTCCCCATCCCTGTTGGACTTGGAGACTCAATAAAGTAATCTGAAGTACTCATAAACAATTTCTATGTAATATAACTTCCTGAACTATACTTCAAGTTAGTGCATTACAGAACTATCTAACTGAGAATTAAAAGGCTTGGGCTGGATTTCTTGAGGATCTAATTGCCACTAACAAAGACATTTTCTTAATATATTGCTGCAGATATTATGACAAAACAAGCAGCTCATTTTTCTTGCTCCTGGTTGGAAGGCAAAGTAGAGAAACAGCCCGAGACTTGTCCCAGTCAGCAACACTTTCGGCACAAAATTCATTTTAAATGCTTACCAATGATCACAAACAAGGTTGAAAGAAACCAGTTTCAGCTGTGACATCTGATTTCAAGCTCCCCAAATCCTGCATTTGAGGCACAAACATCAGGGAAAGGACTTCTGCTGCAAGTACAGATTTCATAAGCACACAAACCCAAGGGCTAAATCGCAAAAACTGTTTGCATTGCAATATATGTGACTGCCAGTGCAAGTTATTTCTTAAGTGTCTGTTTCATCTTTTAAAAATGTTTTGACAAAGTAGTGATTCCCAGAGTATGAAGTTTGTCTCTGTTAGTTAGTTCTGCTCACTGATTCACCCTCAACACACACTGCAACTCAGATTCAGCCCCTCACCCCAAAGTCAAATGATCAGGCGCGAAGGCCTTACACTTTTCCAGGGGTAGCCAACACGGCACACTACAAATGTTGTCAGACTACAATTCCCATCAGGTCCAGCCAGCATGACCAATGATCAGGGCTGATGAGAGTTGTAATCCAACAATTTTTGGAGGCCACCATATTAGCTACTCTACACTATGCTATTTCTCATTGACATTTGTTTTAGATTGACTGTGGTCATAATCTCAGGGTTCTTTCCAATCACACTCTACAATTTCCTACACCAATAACCCCCATCCCATATCTGCATGTGGTCAAGAGACTGTCCATGTTTACTTGGAAAATAAGTCCTACCCGAGTTCAATGTGACATACTCCAAAGTAAAGCATGCATAGGAATGGAACCTAATTTAGGTTTTATTTCTAAGAAAGAATGGATTTATTTGACCATAAGCAGCAAGCTAAATTGTAGGTTTAAGAGGTCTGGATGCAATCACACACACACACATATATATATCACTTAACTAAGTTCAGACAAGTCTAAATCTGAAATATATTTATAATTCCTGCTTTAGCTTGGGAAAAACAGAATCATAATGATACTTGAGGGTTTAAATGTGATTTCCAAAACACAAGCTCATATGTATTAACAGCAAAAGGAATGGCAAAAAGCTGGCTCATATTAAGTCCTCGCAGTAAAAGTCATTCTCATTTTGTTGGTGAATTCTTTGCTTTCTTGGCTTATGTGGGGCTTTTCACATGATACACTGACGTGAAACTTTATCAGGTTTTGCTTTTCTCATATCTCACTCTGGCAAAGTCTTGATTGCTCTTACTATTTGCACACTGAGGAGCGCACAGATAATTTAAAATGTGAGGGTATTATTTTACTCTTAAGACATTTACACCCTAATCCTAGTCATGCTTACTCCGCAGTAAGTCCCACTGAATGCAACAGGGCTTTTCCCCTTGTATGTGAACTGCATTGCCTGGACTCAAATCCTATAGAGAAAGTTAAGGTTGCAATCTTATAAACCCTTTCCTGGAAATAAGCTCCACTGAAAACAATAAAACTTACTTCTCAGTACACATGTATAGAAATGCACTGCAAACTACTTTAATCAAGCTGGAGTATTTAAGCAGCTGGTGTGCAGGCTTCTATTCCATGTCTTCTGGCATATTAAAAATGGCAAACTAGTAGAGGGTTTAGCAGCACACAACTAAAAGGCATGCAGAACTAAATACTACTCTGCTACATCAATTCCTACATTTTGATTCACAACATTGTTCCACAAATGCATCAAGTTTTCGCTATGGACTAAAAATTCTTGCTTTTCCAGACCTGTTATCCCCAAGGGACACAAGCAATACCCGTCATACCAATGAGCATGTGGAACTTTCTCCAAAGCACCAGCTTGTGATAGTGGTGCCTGTCCCAACCGACTGATGGGAAAAGAAGCAGGATGCAGGGAGGACCAGGGAAGTAGGTATTTAATCTTATATGTACCTAGATTTGGTCAGGATTTTTCTCACCAAGAAGGGGAATAGTTTGCAGTTGGGTT
Organism: Podarcis bocagei; assembly: GCF_964188305.1. Taxonomy (NCBI): domain Eukaryota; kingdom Metazoa; phylum Chordata; class Lepidosauria; order Squamata; family Lacertidae; genus Podarcis; species Podarcis bocagei. Next base: position 83,909,187 of record NC_138126.1, on the reverse strand, counting down.
GGGGAGCTCTTGGAACACCTGCCTCCAAGAGGAAAAAAAAGACTTTGGCTAAAGCTGTATTGTCCTGGCACAAAACTAGGTAATTTCTCCATTAACTTTGCACATGAGCACAGAAAGCATGAGAGGTGCCTAATTCTGGCCACAGGTCCATACTAGCAAGCTCTCTAAAACACCATATTTTCAAATGTTTTTGACCCTATCAAATGTCACTGTTGATTGAAGCTCAACATCTGGAACCAAAAGGATTCAGCTCCAAAAGAAAAATTTTGACACTCATTTTCAATGTTATGTTTTCTTTTTTCGTAAGGGTAGAGTGAAATTATTAGAGAACTTCAAATGCAAGGTTCTGTCGAGATCCGTCTGCTAGCCTTTTTCCTTTGAAGATGTGCATAAATCAAGTTTAAGCTTTTAGAATCTCAGTCACTAGCCATGTGAAGAAGACATATTTAATCCATACTTCAGTTCATTTATTACTGGCTCCAGATAGTAAAACGGTACAAAGGTGATCTGAAGTGTTCAGCTATGCATGCTTCTAGCTGCATAACTGACACCTCAATACTGAACACATGTACTTGGACCTAAATCCACTTAATTCACAATGGAACTTATTTGTAAGGATTTCACAGGGTCAGCAAAGCAGTGCCTACATTAGGACACCATGCAAGCATGAGCATTAGCTGGTCCTAAATATGGTAAATACTTGAGGGCATATTACTGACCCTATGGGATTTTGCTATAATGAACCAATGGCCTATCTGGTTTTTTTTAAAAAAATTCCAAAAACTTTAGATTAAAGTTTTAGTGACATTAAATTACTAGATACAAAGAGGGCAATGGGGTGCACAAAGGAAAGCAAACTGGGCATTTAAGTATTTGGAAAGTAATATAGAGCAGTAACCAGGAATATATAAAAAAATCTGTGTTAGTCTGCCATAGCAGAAATACAGTTTTTGACACCTTCAAGAAACACTGTGGCATAGACTAGTGCCTACTTCATTTGATGCATGAAGTGTTGTGTTGGCAGATTTCATATATGTAGATAGATACATAGATTATGCAGGTTTTGGTGTCTTCGGGTATCTTCCCGTGTAAGAGTTGGGGTGTCTAGGCGACGTTTCGACGAGGTCTCACTCGTCTATATACATAGATTATATATAGAGAGAGAGAGATGATGAATGATTAATACACACACACAGTTTATCCATTTTGTAAACACAAGTGTTAAAGACCTACTTCCTGCATTTTATGATTCTTAAGCCTCACTGTTTACATTTTAAAAACCGTACCCATGTGTAATAGGAATGGGTTATTGTACGCATCCTTAGCCAACAGAGGATATAACATGTTGGGCATCCAATGTAGTGTCGTTAGTTCATGAAAGTTTGTGCCACAATGACTCTGTTAAGTCTTTAAGGTGCCATAAGGCTCTTTCACTTCTGAGGAATATGTAGGCCTTTTCATTTGTGGCTATATGGCTGGTTTCATAATCCTACTAAATGTTAAATGAAAACTAATCACGCATTAGATCAGGGATGAGATGACTATTTCCTGAACTGCTCTAGTGAATCTATCAAGACACAGGAAAGGTAAGGTTCCAGTCACTTAATGCATCCCATTTATGTTTGGATTTCTTTATTTGAAGATCTTTTGGGCCCATCTGCCCCCAAATCCACTAGGCACACAGACATACACACACACACACACAGTTATGTAATGCGCGTGGAAAACCAGCTGTAGAAACAGGCAGAGGCTGAACTAGTCACAGACTGTTCGGGTTAGCCTTGCAGGCAACCAGAAACCAGCCTAGGCTTAAAGCACCCTACATATTGACTATGGCAGTCAGATGCCCCCTCCAATTGCAACCAAGCAGATGCACCTTGAGCGAATGCGGTGTGGATGTGCAAATGTCAGTAAGCCAGCACAAAGTCTGGTGAGACATTCCAGTGAGCATCATGTGGAAAAATGCCAACCATACTTGTTGCATGTGGTTCTCCCACCACACACTCCCTCTTTTCCTTCCTGAGCATTTACACACAATGGCTAAGCTGCCATGCAATTAGAAAAGAAACCCACAAAGGCTCTTTATAAGGCTCTCTCTTCCTGGAGTGCTTTGAGCTCTGTTGCTTGCCAGGAAGTTAAGAGGAGCAGCCCGGCACCTCCCCGTGGCTCACAATCCCCAGGAACTCCAGTGCCCTGAAGCTGCCAGTGGCCAGCGGTCCAACCCGGCGAAAGCACCACTCTCCCCGTTTCTATCTTAGGCTATCTTATTTTAACAGCTGTGTCTAATCTACGCCCGGCAGGAGCAGTCTCCTTCTCGGCAACCTGGCGGGCAAAGCAGCCTCCCCCTCCTCCGCCTGGTACTCACAGTCTCTCCGCATTCCTGGGAATGCCTCGGGGCACAGCTTTGAGTCCCAGTCCGTGGCAATCCACATTGGATCCGGAGCAGGTACATTTACTCGGGCATCCTTCGGTCCGCTGCCACAGCGCGACGCTCCACATCCCCAAGAGGAGCAGCCCAAGGCGCCCCCAGCTCGTTCTCCCTGCGCCCAGCATGCTCGCCTTCTCCTCCGGGCAAAAGTGGGGAAGGGGGGAGGAGGGAGAAAAAGAGAACCCCACCAAAAAAGCGCCTCGGATCCCAACCAGCAGCCCTCGAGGGCGCCACGCAGAGATCTCACAGCAGCCGAGGGAAGCCCGGCGGTGCGGGAGGCATCTCTTTCCGAGTCCCCGGACGGATCGTCGCGTTGCCTTTCAAGCCCAGGCGGAAAGCGCGCAGGATCAAAACGGGCGGGTGGGTGGAAGAGAGGGGGCCGGTCCGCTGTTTAAGCCACAACCTGCCCGATCCTGCTCTGTCTCGCAGTCCAGGTAACCGGTTGTTGGAGAAGGAGCGACGGAGCTCAGCAGCCCAGGAGCGCACTCGGAAGCGCCTGGCGGGAAGCCCAGCCTGTCCCCTGGAGACCGCGGCGGCGGCAGCAGCAGCAGCGCCCAGGTCCCGGGATCAGAGCCTCCGGAGCTGGGAGCGATCCAGGGGCGCTCGCAGCCGGCCGCCTCTCCATGGACTGGGCAAGGCGAAGCAGGCGGGCGCCGGAGCCGGAGGAGCCGCCCCCTCCCCTCCCCAAAATAACACCTTCGGCGCGGATTGGCGGCCGCGCCGCTGACGTCACCAAACTTCGGAACTTTGGCAGGGAAGGTCGGGCGAAAGTTTTGGAAGGAGGGAGGGGCGGGCAGAGCGGAGCCTTCCGCGCAGGGCGTCCTCTTCAGCGTCGCGCTAGAGGAGCTGCAGCGGGATACCTCGCGAAGCTTGGGCTCCATGCGCCAGGCTCACACAAGGCAGAGGGGGAAAGAGTGCCTCTGAGCATAAGCAAAGCGCCTTTCTTTTTCCGCCGTGACGTCTCACACAGCAGCCAGGCTTTCCGGCTCTTTCATTTCTTCTTTTAAAAACTAGCACGAACCCGCTGTATCGTCAAGGCTGAGGTAAATTATTCCCCTTCCCAAAAAGATTTCCGTGGTATCACAGCTATTTGAGATAGGATTCAGACCTGAAACCTGAGGAATTATAATTATTAGATAATTAATTTATTTGTACAGGTATTTACTTTCCACCGAAGAATAAACTTCCAGCTTTTTACTGGATCCTCTCTAGGGCTTTGATTTTTTTCCCCAGAAGCACAGGAGTGTACAGCCATGAGAACCATGTAACTCATTTTGCCAACCAGGTTTAGTTGGCCAGACTACTTTCACCACCAGAAATATGGAGAGGGGGAGGGGACTTCCTGTGTGCAGGAAGGGTGGCACATTTTTACCCAGTTCCATGGGCATGGCCGAGAGGGGGCAGGGAGGCAGCTGCCCCCCATCAAGTAAAACAATAGAAATACTTAACTGACCAATCGCGTTGATATTGCCCCCCAAGAGTCCTCCCCCCTATGAAAAATCCTGGCTACGCCCATACCCAGTTCTGTTAGAAACTACACTGCTAGGACTGGAGAATAAGGCACCTGAGCATATCCAGTGGGAAGTATGTGCCATTATGTTCAGTGCGCTGTGTTTCCATTTCAAGTAAGCATACATAGGAATGTGAGGGTTGTGACTGTGCAGAGATCCTATGCTCTGCATTTGCCTTCCCATCTACAGTGGTACCTCAGGTTACAAACGCTTCAGGTTACATACGCTTCAGGTTACAGACTCCGCTAACCCAGAAATAATACCTCGGGTTAAGAACTTTGCTTCAGGATGAGAACAGAAATCGTGCTCCGGCGGCGCAGCAGCAGGAGTCCCCATTAGCTAAAGTGGTGCTTCAGGTTAACAGTTTCAGGTTAAGTACAGACCTCTGGAACGAATTAAGTACTTAACCCGAGGTACCACTGTATATCTGGTTGGACACTATGAGAACAGCTTTTGGCCTTATACATCAGGTCTCTTCTTAATTTCTCAGAGTTTAGGTACACTTATTGGGGGGTGGGGTGGTTGTTGTTAGGTATGCCAAACAATGGGAAGGAAAAGACCCTTAGTCATAAAATAATAATAGTGACCTACCTTACAAGGTTAGCATACAGATAACTGGCGTAACTTATGTGCACTGTTTGCTCTTTTAAAAAAAGTGCAGTATGAATAAATCAAAATGTCTTTGTTGCTTAAGTCATCATAGGCAGCCCTCAAGCGGAGCAGGACTGAAAAGGCAACCCCAGTCAGGACTGACCTCTGACACTTATAAATTAAGCACAGTTCATTACTAAGCAAGCTGATTCCCTGTTCTCTTCATCCTTGTTCCCATTTTTCTGAAAAGTGGGTGACCTGGTCCTGGGAGATCCAAGGAGCAACCCCTACCTTGAAACAACATGCCACCTGAAATGTTTTGGCTACTACTATAGAAATAAGATCTCCACTCTCCCCACCACTGCAACCACACAGTTTTAGGTTGTCTTCATTTCCTTTAAATACCTGTGAAGGTCTTATATTCCTGAATCTTTGTTTGGAGGAACCATAGTCTTAGGCGCTTTTCACTGAGAACCAAAGCAGAAAAGAATACATTTCTGTGACAAAGCAGTTGGATTTCAAAAGTCAAGCTCTGCTGTGTTTACTCTGCCCACTTGGTGATCCAAACTCAGTGGGTCACAGAAACTGGAAGCAGAAATCTAGGCAGTTGGATCGAGCTCTGTGGTTGGCCACAGGTAATAAATTAAATACAAAGGAAATTAGAAGCATTCCTCTAGGCACTAGAAAGTGACAATTGCACATTTGTGTGTTTGCCATATTATGGAGACCGTATCTGATTTCACAGAGAACACATTTATTAGCATGGTTTGTTTCATTGGACAGAAGGAATTACATAACTTTTTTAAAAAGTTATATTTTCATCCTTATCTCTCTGGGCATTACTTGGTTCTAGGACAGTGGTTAAAAACAAACTATGGTAAGTCACACTCTGAGTAGACTCCATTACTTAAGTCTATTGTTTTTAGTGGGTCTACTATAACTAACCTTGGATATCACTCAGTAATTTTAGCTTGCTCTTTTGTCATTCTTTCTATTGTTTCTTTCCATAGCTACTACATTACAACACCATTAGTATGCATGAGGCTTTGCAGAATACAAGTGGACAGATTCCTCCTTCAAGAATCTTATGGTGACCTATGATTTACCATTTCTCATTCCATTGCAACCTCCAGAATCACTCTTCTTGGAGCAAAAGCTGCGGTCCTATGCACACTCCCATCAAACTCCATGGGGCTTACTTCTGAGTAGACATACAAGGAAAGCTGTATAAGATTTAAATGTCCCACCTGACTTCTATGGAAGATGCGCAAAAGTCCTTAGTACATGTTCCCCCTGCTTTGGTGGATATTTTTTCATAGACCACTAAGTTTTCCAGAGCCACACATAGACAGCAACACAGGGGAAAGCCACCCAGCAAGTTAGTCTTTTATTCAAAATTCTCAAGTTCCAGAACTTCCAATGAAATCACATTTTTCTTCTTTTTTCCTCACTCTTGTACTACCCTCTGGTGGTAGAAATGCTTTCTCTTTTTAACCAGACTTAACTTTTCTAATACAGTAGCTAGTCACCTACTCAGGGCAAGCAATGTGCTTCCCAGCTTCTCCCAGACTATAACTTCTTTCTGTCCCTTTGCCTGGTGGTGAATCAAGTTAGGGAGATTTTCTAATCCCAAAATATGTGGCTTTATATGAATAGACACATTTATACACTACTGATGTTTCAAGAAATGCAATCTAGCTATTAAATCCTTGATAGGGGTATGGGAGACTTCCAAATGGGGTATTAAGAAGCACAACGTGAGTGATTGACACAGTTCCTTGTAAAAAGAGAAGTGGTTTTGGTTTTTTAAATGATACTGCCAGGTGTATCCAAGGTAAAAACATCATGCACCCAGCAAAACAAAATGAGAACCAGAGCATTAGGAATTCTCTGTCGTTCTGTTTTATTTCTGAATTTTTGTGGAGTGCTGTGCATACAGTGTGCCACAACATCCAGTCATTTCCTCCCCTTCTACTTTGTCAATGAATATTTCCCCAAGGAGCTTCCAATCTAAACCAGAGATGGGGAACCTATAGTCCTCTTTTGGCCATATAATCTTTTGAGTGAACATGACACATACCTGAAAACAAAAGGGAGCGTGGATAGGGCAGAGCCCCCAGCAAGTGGTCCATATCAGTTAACTTACAATACATGATCTCTGAAACACTGGGCTTCCTTTGGACCCTCTCTATTCCCTTCCCCTCCCAGGAAAGTCTGGCTTTAGAACTGAAGAGAGAATAGCCTTGGATGTTATTCCAAGTGGGTCATGCCCTCAGCCATAATAAGGAGCATTAGAGAATCAGTTAAATGCTTTTAAAAATAGGTTAGGGTGGTTGCCCACTAATGGTCTTTCAAAAAGAGCAATTTTATTGTCCCAAACAGGCAGTAAGCCGTATCTCATCTCCTTAATGTGAGACGGCCGTGAGTTGCATTGAACAACATGTTTTGTGGATGGCCAAGGACCTGTGCCAGGAAATGTATTTTTTGCTTGCATCTAAATATGGCTGCCTTTTAAACCCACCTTAAAAGTCATTCTTATTTAATTTCTCTAAGTGCAACACCCAAAAAAAATTCTCATGTAATTAAATCACACCCAACAGGTTCTGTTGAATTGCTCAATCACTTATTGTCTTCAAGCCCATATCTTGGCCAGCAATTAGTTCTTCCCACCCCTTCTTCGCCTGTTCAGTTAATTGCATTTCAGTAGCTTTAAAGCTGAGGTAATGAACTGGGAAACTAAAGTTAAACAAACACTTAAAATATTAAAGACTAATCGCATCTTCCTGTTTAAATGTAAGCTAAGTCAGCTTCCACTTGTGTACTTAAGGATAAAGATAATGTACCTGGGTTCATCTGGTCTTCAGGTTAGGTTTGCTTTTCCTACACACTCTGGATATTTACATAGTTGGAAGCAGTGAAGTACCTGTAAGTTAATAATGTGAAGTTTCAGCATCAGGATGTGATAAACACAAGTGGCGCTTCGTTTCTGAAAGAAGAATTGCCAAGGCCAAAACCTGCCTACACCTTATGCCCTCTGGCCTGGCACCTTTTATCTGTGGTCCGCAATGCATCGTCTGGTTGTGACTATTCAGTGGGCAAGCAAAACATTATTTATCCATCAAGCAGCATACTTCTTCATGATTGCTACATATGTTTGAGAAGCAAGTGTCGACATAAAGTCCCAGTGATCCTTTACGCCGCAGCTGTGCTGCCTGGGGCAGTTGGGAGTCGTAGTCCAAAACATTTGAAGGGTACCAGGTTGGCAGAAGCTGCCTTGGGCAAATTAAATCATGGGCATCAGTTGTGTATGTCATGTAGCGTTGCAGAGGTGGTGGCTGCTTGTGATTGTAAATGAGACAAATGAAAGAAAAATGCTGAACTGTAAGACCACTTAGATGTAAATGCAATAAATAAATTGAGACAGACTGACTGATGAATCTAAATGATTTCTGACCATTCAACATGAGGTTTCTTGAGGTGATGTTAAAGGTCACTGCTTGATATACAGAAATAGACGCAGGGCTAGTGTATATGTCCGAAGAACATTTGGTGGAAAGGCAGGATCCAAATTTAACAAATAATTTTTTAAAATGCAATTATCTCTCCCTTGAATTTGGGCATGCATCCTTAAATACAACTACTAATACCCTCAGGTCATTCCAGATGACACATTTGCATTTAAAACCTCATCTCTGTGTTGGTGGAACATATGTCAACTTGGAACAGGGAAGCATTCGGGTGCTTGCCAGGAAAACAGGAATGCTCCATTGCCAACTGGCCCAAGGAATATACTCCTTAGGAATGAAATCCTCTTCATCTAACTTTCTCTTTCTTCTAGATCCATCTTTCTTTTCTTACTTCTTTTTCATATTTAATTCTTTTCTGTTCCTGTGTCATAGTTTGACAATTAACAATTTATTATTCATTCCTCTTCTCTCTTTATATCTCTCATGTTACTTCTGTACCAAGGAATTTCTGAAATACTACTATTATTGTAGTTTCTACTTGGGTATCTGTAACTGAGTCCAAAAAATGAAAGTGAGGAGCTGACCTAAAATGAACAGCTTCCTGTTTAGAGGGCCTAGGGTTAAGAGCCATTCTGGTGCCAAAGCAAGGGCGAGTAGGGTTTGTGTATGCCTACTGGGGAGGACAGAGAACTGTTTGGGATCTTAATCATTGGCAGTGCTGGCCCATGAAATTTTGCTGTCTGAAGTAGAAGCCAAATAGGAACATCAAAACCTGCCTTATACTGAGTCAGACCATTGATTTATCTAGATCAGTATGACTGACTGGCAATGACCAGGTTTTCAGACAGAGGACATTCCCAGTCCCACCTAGTGATAGCAGGGATTGAACCTAGGATCTTCTGCATGCAAAACAGATGTTCTACCCCTGAACTATGGCACTTCCGATCATGCCCTCCTCTCCGTGATAGGACCAGCACTTGAAAAGTCTTGTTGCACCATTAAAGGAACCAGTTACTTTCTCCATCTGCATCCACATGCATGATGCTGCCTGGAAAAAACCCACTTCACCCTGTTGCGTGACAGGCCAGTCTTAGGGGCTGGCAGAAACATCATACATTATTACCTTGGGGGTTGTGTGTGTGTGTGTGTGTGTGTCTTTCCTTTTGCTCACTGTCTTAACAAGAAGATTGACTGGATATATTTTGGACACACACTTCTCATACTTTTCCCTTGACATACTCCTTTTCAAAAGACTCTTGCTTTTTCAAGATTGGCTGTCAAGATACCAGTTGAACCTTTCACACAATTATGTATGGCAATTCAACTTCTAATAAGTACCTTTCCTTTTCCCCCTGATAACCTCTATTGGACCTCATGTTGCTTGCACTGCTTGTCATGTCTGATTGTGTATGTTTTAACCCTCAGGGATAGCTTTCTTTCCCCCACCGCTTTCTCTTTTACCACAGATGGGATTAGCTTTCCTAGATTAATATGGAAAATATTCCACCCCACCTGCATTGTGACAGAGATGAGAATGAATGTAAGAAGGAAAAGTCACCCTTCTCTGCTGTATATTAGCTAGAATCCGTGAAGCTCCAAGGACTATATTAACATTTGAAATGTGGTCTCTCCTTTCATGATGGCTTTTGACATGGACTTCATGTACAAATACAGAAGTACAGGAAGCATGAGTGAGTCACAGTCCGCAGACCTGCAGTGTGGTGGGCATTTAAAGTAGAAGAGAAAGAAACTTAGGCTCTATAACCTGGAAGGCATGGAAGTTAGTCCATCTGTTAATGGAAGTAAGCCTACGAAGTAGCCAATGTCATTACCATCTGGTAGAAGTGGTTTGCTTTGTTTCATTTGCAGGAAAAACCTTAATACATTTTTAGAAATGTATATGTAAGGAGAAGTTAGCTCAAACAAAGCAAGCTCATTTAGCTCTACCATCCAGCATTTCAAGGACCTGAACATTAAGTACTTCAAATGAAATACAGACCTGACTTGAGGCAAGGGAAACTTACCTTGGTTTTTAGTAGAACCACATTTGTCTCTCGGGCACACGGGATATGTTTGCTTTTATGCCTGCAAAACAAATAGAGATCCCATTTAAATCACTTCTGAGCCCCAAGTGGTGATGTTTGCAACTTTGTTTGTGCGGGGTCCCATGGTTTGAGAAAATATTTTCTTTGGCTTTCAGTCCTGCACTGAATTATACTTGATGCCCATTAATATCAATAGAATTGCAGTGTGCAGAGCCGAACAGAGGAATATAGCCATTGTTAATTTCTATTTATGGGGCTATATACCCTAGAGCTTCATGCAGAGTTCCTCAAGATGTGATACTCACTGGTGATAGTCAACAGAGACATCTGTCTTCATCAGATTTGATTTTACATCCTGCCACATTCTTTAATGCTGTTTCAGGAAGGTTTTTTTTAATGGTTCGAAACAGATTGGTACAATAAAATTGCTTAACAATAAGCAACCTGAATAACAAGTAAATAAGCAGTGATTCGTTAAAAAAATGGTTAGGTAATTCTGAGATAAAATTCATGACTGCCAGACTTCTAATAAATACAGAACTGCAGCCTGACAAGCCTCTTGAGAGGGCATTCTACAATGCAGGTGCCGCCATTAACAATGTGGCTACTAGTCATAATGGCTGTGTGCCAGCTCCAGTATTGCAGACAGTGAATACCAGTTGCAGGGGAACATGAGTGGGGAAAGTGCTGATAACCTCATGCATGTCCCACTTGTGGGCTTCCCCTAAAAATCTGATTGGCCACCTTGAGAACAGGATGCTGGACTAGATGGGCCTTTGGCCAGATCAAGAAGGGCTCCTCTTATGTTCTTACCCTTCATTCCAGCCATCCAAAATCAGACAATGCGGGCACTCAAACAGGGGCCCAACTGCTGAACTCAATGTATGGGCAAGTTCATTCAGGAAGAGGCCTAGTTCAAGGTAGATTGACCTTAAGCACTTCAAATTGTGCCAAGAACGTAACTGTAGACCTTTCAGCACAGGTGTTGCATGCTCTATTCAGGACAAATCCAATGGGATAGAGCCACAGTTGCCCTAAATGGCCTCGGCCCTGTATACCTGAAGGAGCATCTCCATCCCCATCATTCAGCCCAGACACCAAGGGCCTTCTGGCGGTTCCCACACTGTGAAGTGAAGCCACAGGGAGCCAGGCAGAGGACCTTCCTGGTAATGGCGCCCATGCTGTGGAATGCCCTCCCATCTGATGCTAAGGAGATGAGTAATTATATAACATTTAGGAAACGATCTGAAGGCAGCCGAGAAAGGGAAGCTCTGTAAGGTTTACTATGTTTTTATATATGCTGGAAGCCACCCAGTCAGATGGGTGGGGTACAAATAAATTACTACTGCTACTACTACTACTACTACTACTACTACTACTAGTAGTAGTATAGCAATAACCACTGAGACCTTTCTGGGAGTGGATAGCAAAATCTCTGTCAATCTCCAAATAAGCCACCCAAACCAGATAGGTACCATAGTGTGCATTACAGCAAGCAGCTCAAAGGTTAGGAGAATCAATGCAGCTACACACACAGGCACAATCTATCTCCCTGTGAAGGCGGTCCTTTATGTAATGATATTTTAATCTAATTCAGTTTTGGATACATTCCCTTTGCCCAATCTGTATATTTATTTTAAATGTATACCCTATAATATAATAAAAAAAAATCTCTGAGTGGTTTACGTAAACTAAAATGCCCACAAACACTCAATACAACTTCCTTAAAAAAAAATAGATTAAAAAACAACAACTGTATATCGCAGATAAAACTGAGTAGTGTACAAAACAAATATAAAAATAAAGCTTCAATGTTCGGGAAAGAGTGGGTAAACATAAGTTTTTAAAAGGTGTTTAAAGGTCATTACTGTCTCCGCAAACCACTTGAGGGGGGAATTTCACTTTTCACTGGTGACAACCTGCTGGCTGTCTCCTTAGAAAATCTCAAAGATCAGCTAGGTCTGTACCAGGACAGACACTCTGCTAGGCATCTTGGTCCAAAGTTGCTTAGGGCAGTAAATGTCAACAATGAAACCTTGAATGTGGCTCAGCAGCTAATAGCCAGCCAGTGCAGATCTTCCAACACTGATGTGAAATGTATAAAGCTGGGTGTTCCACCTGGCAGCTGCATTTTGCACCAACTGCCACTTCTGAACCAGGTGCAAGAGAGGCCCCACTTACAACGCATTACAGTAGTCTAATCATGAGTTGCCAATGTAACTCCTGTCCAGGAATTGCCATAGGTGATGCACCAACTAAAGTTGGCAATGGGCACTCTGAGTCAGCTGGATTTCTCTAGTAAACAGCAATGGATCTAGGAGCCCCCCCCCCAAAAAAAAAACAACAACACTGGGACTCAAACCAACATACCTTTCAAGTTACCTTGAGCACTGTCACTCTGGGCTCTTTGAGGATGCATCGTGACTTGTATTCAAATGCCTCTGTATTGCATACTTACATCAGTTCTGAGATTGCAGTAGCACACTGTAATTACCACACATTCATGGCCCACTCTTCCAATCATCTGCTGTTCTGACTCCTCACTTTCTTATTAAAACATAGAAATTATGTCCTCAATATGATCTTCTGAGTTTCAAGCTTAAAAATGTACCCTTTCTCTGAATTTATAGCAACAACCTCTTCTCATTGTTCAGATTCTGCATATTTTACCCAAAGTATTGTGCCCTTGTTTTTACACAGGATGCTAGCCAGATCTCAATAGCTATCTTAATGTAGCTGTATCATTCTTTTGTGATATGGCCATCTGTTTTGGGGGTGTTTGTTTTTTGTTCCTTTCATCTAATGTCATGCTTTAGACATGCAAAAATGGATGGTTATAAAATTCTGCTTTAAGCACACTTAAAGACTACAAGACTGCTAAATAATCTGGTTAATATTATGGCGCTGGCTCCTTGGGAGCATTTCTTATGTAACTAGATTGAACCAACAAACTCTGGCACCACAAGATCTTGGACCTGAACATGACCACATTAATGCGGTCTTTGTTTGTCTTAACATAGTAAGGTTTGTCCCCTATCGATGGTGGGATCTGGAATGTATATTCTACTCAAGCCTTCTCTAGAAGCCAGTCTGTTTCCAGATAGAGTAATGGGTACATCGCCATTCAGTTTCTTTCAGTGGTGATAAAGTGCAAGAGGAAGGCAAGTAAAGTGGTTGTTTTACACCAACTTGGTGCCCTCTAGATGTTTTGGGCCATAATTCCCATCAGTCCTATATATTACAGTCATGCCAGCAGGGGCTGATGGGAGTTGTAGTCAAAAAATCTGAAAGACACCAGGTTGGCAAAGGCTGTGTTGCAGTGCTACATTTCATTCTTCTCTAACTACATTTATCTTTTCTATCAGTTCACATTCTATCTTTCAAATGCACGGGAAGAGATCTTCAAAATATGTTCAGATTTCCAACATACTTTGGCTTCCTAATATCTGTTGATTTCCACTTCCTTGTGATTTTTGTTTATTTTTCCATAGCAACTTTTCCATAAATATGTTCACCACTGCTGCTTTCTATAGATCTGTTTTCACAAATGTATGATTGTTTTCCTCAAACTAGCAAAAATCAATCACAGAATGCAGCCAAATATTTTGCACAAAGAAACACTACAGAAGTGAAAATAAAACGTATAGTTGAACATTACGGCTGAATTGTATTCCACACTTATATGACTAAAACCCAATTTTCCAAAAAAAAAAACCCCCAACACCCCACAAATTTGTCTATTTACGCAGGAAAGCAGCATGAGAAGAAGCAGTGGTGAGGAGAGGAGAAGCAGAGCAGTTGGTGTGGGAGTCGAGAGAGGGGGAGAAGGCACAAAATGGGAAAGTGAAAATGGGAAATTCCCACCAAATGGGAAATTCATGGACGTCTTCCCACCCTGCCCCTGGAGGTGCTATAGGAGCCTTTGCAGGCAAGCCACTGAGCTATGGCCTCTCCCCTTAAAGAGCACTGCAAGAATGCTCTACAGCATTCTCCCCCTTAAATACAGCTGCAATTATTTTTGCTCTCTTAATGTTACTGTGCAATGAATAGCTAACTTCCCTGTGTGGAACTGTGTTCCATGCTGTTTTATGCTACTCTCCTAATAAGGTTACATACTCATCAATAGCCAATTTGTTTGACACAGGAAATGGTTCATAGTGCAGAACCTAATTAAAGGACCTATGAATTTTGATGCAATACTGAGGGAGTGGAGACAAAACAGAAAGTTGGAAGTTCTCCAGAAAGACTTCCATGAAACAGATGTAAAATGGTCATTGATATGATGTAGTCCACTAAACTGACTATAGGGACACAATTTATCAGATTATTTTCTATTGTTACACCTCATGCTAACTCTGGCCCCTATACTCTCATGGGAATAGAGTGAGACATCTGGCTAATGTAATAGTCATCAAATATTCTGTGCTTGCCCTCTTTTTCCAAATACATTCTGCCTTCCATATCTCCAACCCAACAGTAACCCAGGTTTTGCTGTACTACAATTTCCAGCAGTTCCAGGCAGCATGGCTGTTGGTCAGGGATGATGGAGTCTATAAACCAATGATATTTGGAGAGCACCATGTTGGCTAACCTGGTGCCAATCTGACACCAACTTGATGGGTAAGTGCTCAAAACAGCTTTGCCCAACTTGGTGTCCAATTTGCCTATGCTGGGTGAAGTTGATGGGAGATGTCGTCCAAACCATCTGAAGGGCTTTAGGCTGGGGAAGGTTTCCCCTTTGCACAAGACTCCAGTAATATGGAAAGAGGCTGTAGAATGCCCTGTTTTACCAATCCTGGAAGCAGTAAATAGTCCTACAGCAATTAGCACATGTATTTTTATTTTATTTTAAGATTCGCTATTTCCAGAGAAACGCAGAAACCAATTTTCAGTGTCTTCAAAATTTCCAGGAACTTTGCATTGTGAATTGCATTTGCCAGCTAAACTCTACTGATTTCAGTACCAGATATGTAATTAGAAAGGAGCCCCTGCTTCTAACAAAATGGAATTACTTCACCCACAAGATATTCTTTCAGTACATAAGGATTACAAACCTATTTGTTCAGCTCTTCTAGGCACTCATGGTGGAAGCAAACTAGTGATTCTTAAATGCTGGCTTTCTTCCCAGATGCCACATCAGATGCTTGACATGAGTTTTATGTTAACCCTATGTCAAGTGACAGCTTGCTTTTAGGACCGAAATGTTCTGTGGAGATGTGAAAAAGAAGCCACACTTTCATTAACAGATACACACACGCACACACCAGCAGTATTAATTACATCCAGTGAAGGACAAATAAGGATAGGAACCACAATAGCATCTTTCCTTTGTATGTTAGGGCATTTTAAAAACAATGACTAAAGAGAAACAGATGAGTTTCTATTCTTGCTCCAGCCAGCAGTTTATCCATGCAAGAATAAATTCAAATAACATCTAGAGGATAGCTATGAAGCCAGGTCATAATGTTTGTCTTTTGGAGATGAGCGAGACCTAAATTCAATCCTCCATTAGATCAGATTGCAACCTTTTAGGTGGTCTCCATCTTGCATAAAATATGTTGGCCAACGTCAAGCATAGAGAATGTCGGTGAGTTCAGTTGTGGTTTTTAGGTTTATGAGCTACACAACCACGGAACACTTGTTATGTTAAACCCTAACTTTCCCATGAAGGTCTTTTTTCATCTCCGCAATCTCCCACAATGAAGACCAAATCTATGCGTACTATTGTACAATTGTACAGATGTTTGCTCTGAAATAAGTCCTACTGTGATCATTGGGGCATACAGTACTTCCAGGTAAGTAAATAAATGATTGCCACCTAAATACACAAAACTGCAGTTATTCACATTAATATAGTTGCCTTTCTTTCCCTTCCCTTCCTTGTTTTCTTGTGAGAAACTTCAGGTAGTTGGGGGCATTTTGTTTGTTTATGTTGACAAGCAACAGTTCCACGAATGTGAATACTTGTAAAGTTTCCTGCCACCTTTTGTTTTATTTCACCAAGAAGATAATATAATAAGAACAAAGGAATTAGGATGTGAGCTTGCTCTTTTCTACTCATAAAGAACACGATTCATTGAGACAGATCTGGTTTTCTTACTTGTTGCATTTTAAGAGAGTCTCAATTCCAGCTGGTGCTCTTACCAAAGAAGTGCAGTGACCGAGCCACGGGTAGCGCATGGCTCTATGGTGTTACAGAAGTTGTGGCCTTAGGGAAATCTGCAAGGCACAGAAGGCGTGGAGCATCGCCAGCCTCACCACACAGCCTTCTCAGGGAGTTGCAGTCTAATGCACACCTGTGTCTCTGACTTTCGGAAAATTAAGTGCTATGCGGTGGGTCTGGCTTGCTTTGGCTTTTAGTTGCAGTGGTGCAAATACATTGTATGTATTACTGCATTTGCAGTGAAAACAGATGTGCTGTGTTGGACTCGTTGCTTTAAATTCTAAATGTCTTTCTGTAGGCCATTGTATATTTTCTAAGAGAGAGAGGCAGGGGGTAGGGAGAGAAATCAATGTCATTTAGTTTGATGGTTTTCTCCAGTGGTTCTGTTTAATGCAACAGGTTTCCTGAAGGATTCTCTAATGTTTGTTCAAGCATTTGACATCTGCCTTTCAATCTGGAAGGCCAACCATTCTGCCCCTATCCCCAATAACTAGGTTCCCTCCCATCTAAATGTTTCATGCATAAATCTTACTTTCCTGCCAAGTTTGACAATGCTGCCTTTTTAAATTATTCCTTTCTTTATATGTGCAGTAAAGTTTATTTCAAATTTTATGTACCAGGGACATAGTCATTACCAGTAACAAAAGGGTTGGAAGTTCATCAGTTTTAGGCAGAATGTACACAAGAGAAAGTTCATTCATGCAACGCTGATGTCACTCTATTTATGTAATGTTGGTAGACAAATACTTATAATGGGCATTGTACAGTCGCATTTGCAAGGCAATCTAATCTTTAACCCAAAAGCAGATCCCACTGAATTTAATGGTGCTTACTTCCTGGTAAGTATTTTTGGGATTATTTCAGGGATTATTTCACATACGCATATTCATAATGTGGAATGTCATCATGATTTTCAGTTCTTACTGCTAGCACAGAAACGTGTAATGTTTGGGCTGGTGGATGATGATATGAAGGTATTGTTTTTGTGATAGTCACTCACATGCACAGCAAGTCATAACTTGAGAAACTTAATATAAATATTCAGATTTATACTGGGAGGATGGACAGCAAAAATAAAACAAAAACCTCATCACAGAATAGAGTTATCTTTGCAGTGGACACTTCAGATAGGTTCTAACTGAATATATTTTATCACCTCACCATTACAAATTTGGCTTGTTTGGTACATAGTCATAGGTCATGGGGAAATTATGTAGGAGACCAGATTTCATAAACAGATTTGTATTATGAAAATACCTGCAAAAAGACAGCATTCAAGTGGTAATGTGCACAAAACTGAGGTCCTGTTTATATTTTACTTAGAGCAACCTACTTATTGCTATTCTTTGCTACCGAGCAACTTCTCCTAACATCTGCAACTTGTGCCCAAGTGGTTAGGTTGGATTATGTGGTTATGTATGATACTACTGATGCCTGCCACATTAGGCACTGAGCGCATGATTTTCTGTGGCTTTTAACATCTGACTTTGTTAAAGCTCTGACATTTTATTATTTTTCATGTTAATGATTGGATGCTTTAGTCAACTGTTTTTAGCTTGCCACTGTTCTGAGGATCTTTCAGCATTATAAAGTAGAATATAAATTATAAAATAAACACAATAAGTAAAATCACACATATGGGCATACTACAGAACAGCTTTAAGGCATGCAGTGACTTTACACAGATTCAAGAAGCTATAGGTGGCCTTTCTGCCACCCCAAATCATGAAAGCAGAGTCTCTTACTTGTAAGTAGAAAGAGATATTTATTCAGGCAAATAACAATACAGGCTCAGCAGCAGACCCAAGGCAGGGCAAGAAGTTCACAAGTGGGAAGAAGCAATGGAGATGCCTCCATAAGTTTCCATGCCCTGGCCACCAAGCTTTTCAAGGTAAGGCATGGCATGCTCAGGAGAGCAAATCTCAGCTCGTGAGACTTGCTCACTTTGCAGGAATGTGAGGATTGCAAAATTGTGGGTGGGTGGGTGGGTTTGCAGTGAAGGCAGTGCCTCATTCTAGGTGGCAAGGCTTCATCTTCCTGTTCAGGCTGTTCAGTCACTGCCACATCCAGTTCTGCCACCCTGCTTGGCTGCTCACAGCACTCCAGGCTCTCTGCTCCTCAGGAACGGGTGGGGGTGGGGCAGCTGGCATCCCTGCTCACCATTCTGAAGTTCGGGTAGAAAGGGGAGATTGCTCCTTCTTCAAACCAGGTTCCCACCACATGGTTTCCCCTCAGTTTCTTCTTCCTCTTTTTCCTCCTCCTGCATCAGAACCTGCCTACCCAATCCCAGTCCCAGAACTGTGGGACTCATGACATCACGAGGCTTGATACAGAGTGGCCTTTGGTACATGTGAACTACACTGGACAGAGCCAATTTTGTAACATTTATTGGACTTTTCCTTAAGACTTATTGAATGAGAAGACATGGCAGTGGACAGCAAATGTTGGAGTTGGAAGGGACCCCAAGAGTCGTCTAGTCCAACCCCCTGCAATGCAGGAATCTCAGCTAAAGCATCCATGACAGATGGCCATCCCACCTCTGTTTAAAAACCTCTAAGGAAGGAGAGTCCACCACTTCTCATGGGAGTCTGTTCCACAGCTGAAAAAGCTCTTACTGTCAGAAAGTTTTTTCCGAATGTTTAGTCAGAATCTCCTTTCTTGAAACTTGAAGCCATTGGTTCTAATCCTACCCTCCAGAGCAGGAGAAAACAAGCATGCTCCCTCCTCCATGTGACAGCCCTTAAGATGTTTGAAGATGGCTATCATATCTCCTCTCAGTGTCCTGTGTGGTGAGAGCCAGTGTGGTGTAGTGGTTAAGAGCGGTAGTCTTGTAATCTGGGGAACCGGGTTCGCGTCTCCGCTCCTCCACATGCAGCTGCTGGGTGACCTTGGGCTAGTCACACTTCTCTGAAGTCTCTCAGCCCCACTCACCTCACAGAGTGTTTGTTGTGGGGGAGGAAGGGAAAGGAGAATGTTAGCCGCTTTGAGACTCCTGAAGGGGAGTGATAAAGCGGGATATCAAATCCAAACTCTTCTTCTCTTCTTCCTCTTTTCCAGGCTAAACATACCCAGCTCCTTCAAGTGCTCCTCATAAGGCTTAGTTTCCAGACCCTTGATCATCTTGGTTGCCCTCCTCTGCATACATTCCAGTTTGTCAACATCCTTCTTAAATTGTGGTGCCCCAAATTGGACACAGTATTCCAAGTGTGGTCAGACTAAGGCAGAATAGAGTGGTACTATGATTTCCATTGACTGGTACACTATACCTATATTGATGCAGCCTAGAATAGCATTAGCTTTCTTTTTTGCTGCTGCATCACACTTGTTGACTCATCTTAAGCTTGTGGTCTCCTAAGACCCCTAGTTTCTTTTCACATGTACTGCTAGTAAGCCAGGTGTCCCCCATCCTATATTTGTGCACCTGGTTCTTCCAGAACCTTACCTTTGTCCCTATTGAAATTCATTTTGTTAGTTTACGCCTAGTTTTCCAATCTGTTAAGGTCATTTGGAATTCTGATTCTGTTTTCTGTGGCATTAGCTACTCCTCCCAGTTTGGTGTCATCTGCAAATTTGTTGAGGATCCCCTCAATTCATTCATCCAAGTCATTTATAAAGACATTGAACAACAACAGACCCAGGACAGAACCCTGTGGCATCTTGATTTTCTCCTTAAAGAAAGGCAAAATGAAAAAGCTTTTTTAAAGAAAGAAAGAAAGAAAGAAAGAAAGAAAGAAAGAAAGAAAGAGGGCTAAAAATAACAAACACCATTTTTATGAGATCATTAAGAAGTTAAGATTTTAAATGCACCTAAGTTATTTTCCTCTATAGTTAGCACAGAGCTCCATATCCCTGTGTATGTGTGACCTGCCATTACATTTGTTTGTAGTGGCTGGATGCCCTGGTGCCACATCAATTTCTTTCATCAGTTTCACAGATTGGTTTTACAAAACCATCATGTCCTCTCAATAAAGTGATAAAAGTAGCTGTTATAGGATATGGGATTAGGAGTTGGAGCACCTTCTTCTGTGGAAAACATCTGAGGCTTTTCCATGCTGGGGGATGTGATGGAAAGTGGACGGATAGAAATCTCTTTCCTATGATACTAGAATTGGGGCTGTCCAATTAAATTGATTGGCAGCTGATTCTGGATTTAGGGGGAAAGAGCACTTTCCTCAGACAGCACATTCTTAACTCATGGAATATATTGCTGCAAAGATGTGGCGGTGGCAACCAGCAGATGGCATTTAAAAAGGATTAAACAGAGTCATCTAAGATAGGTCTGTAATTCTCTCCGTTTCCGATGTTCAGGCTGTCAGAGCCTGTAATAATGTAGCCAAAATGGCACGATGCACCACACACATGAGTAAGGTATCCGCAAGCTTGGAAGAGCACCAAAGTTTGTGGAAGTACAAAAAAAACATTTAGCAAAGAACCCCAAAGAGGGGAAGAATAAGCTGATGAGGACTGAGTGTGCTCAGCTGCCATGGTACACTGCCTGGTTGTTGGGGAGGACAGCAGAAAACAGGGAGGGGAGATGGAACTGAGGTGCTAGAATCCTGGGCAGGGAACAAGTCACACTAGAGCACTTTGGTCATGGCAGCCGTATGAAACCCCCATGTACAGAGGCATACCTCTGAACACCAGGGAGCAGTGTCCAACACCAGGGGATATTGATCACTTTCATGCCTTGCTGGTCACCGCTGAAAACAGAATGTGTGACTACATAAACCATGGTCTGATGCAACAAGACAGATCTTGGTTAACTTTGGTTGGTGTGTACAAAGTGTTCACAATTTTTATTTGCACATTTTGTCCATCGGGAAGAACAGGAAGTATGTAATTTACTAAAGATGTGTCTTATAAAATTGGAAACTATCTGCAGAAAATAACATACCGAGCAGTTCAGGTTACAAGATATGCATGTATATACAGCACAACAGAGTGATGTTAGCTTCCCATATTTAACCACTAGATGGCCTTCTCTAGGTAAGCACATATAAATCATGGCACTGACAATGAATTCAGACGCTGTGTAGTTAAATACTAGCACAAGACTGCAAAAAAACCACAAAAAAACAATAGGTTGCTTAGAGCAAGAAACATCTTTGAAGCTGAGCAGGTTACTCCTTGAAAGGATCCCAAACACCTTTTAAAATGGGTAAGATATATTGTAAGTTGTTTTTAATATTATTTATTGGGTTTCTTACTTACTAGTTATATACGCCTCCTTTCCTCCAAGGAGCTGAAGTTTCAATTTGATATAAAGACAGGATGCAAATTAAACAAACAAACAATGACAGTGTACATGGCTCTTCCATCCTCTATTTTATCCTCACAACCCCTGGGGCAGGTTAGGCCAAGAGGTACTTTGGCCTGTCCAAGATCACCCAGTGATCTTTGTGACTGAACGGGAATTTAAACCCAGGTCTCTCCAGTCCTAGTATTTTTTTCCCTGGAGGACCGCTCCCTTTTTATTTATTTACCAAGCATGTAAAGCTGAATGAGTACAAATTAAATCTGTGTAAGTTGTGAGTTACCTGTACTCCAACCCAGGGGTAGGGAACTTTTTTCAGGCTGAGGACCATTGGCAAAAGTGGGCAAAGCAACAAATGCAAGTTTTACTTTTGTACAGCAGGCCAGTATCAACACACACTCACATGCTTGGTTTTTATCCTCAAGGTAAGCAAGAGGCATTAGAGTTCCAGGAAACTTTCCAGCAAGGAAACTGTGAAGCTGGGCCAGTGAGGGGCCTAGCTAGGGAGAGGTGCAGCTTGACAAGTGTCTTGGGACTCAGCTATAGTACATTGGCAAAGAAAAAGCACTTTATATGCGTTGTATATGCATTATAACACTGTGACACCAGGTGGCACTGTGGAGTTCTGTTTTTGCCAATCCGATTTCTCATACAACGTTTACAACACATTTAACTGAAACACTTCTTTGATGTATCTAGATCCAGCCCTGGAGTATTTGGCCCCGGGCTGGAGGTTCTCCATTGCTGCTTTAATTGCCTTCAGCAGCAAATTGCACAGGTAGATGAACTGCAGGAAGCCCTGGAGGTTGAAAAGAAGGATGTAGGGTGCGGTTGACTGGCTCAAGATGTGTCTTCCCACAGTTTCTGCTGTCTGTCTCAAAATCCCTGTGGGCCCATTTGCAGGGCAAAAAATCTGGTGATGCTGTGAGCAGAGAACTGGTACTTCAATCTCCGCTCTCCATATGGTGCCTGGCATTAAACAAACGAAACACACCCTATAACCTATAGCTTGGGATTTCTCCAGATGTGCAAATAGAGCTGTTTAAGCAACCAAAGATTTTTGTCCAGTCTCTCTAACGCATCTGAAGATTTGTCCAACTCGGGCGCAGTCAATCTTACTGTGAATGCACTTCATCAGAGCCTTCTTTTCATCATATCTGCTATACTGAGCTCTGACTAGCTCAGTGATTGCTTTTGGTCGCTTTTATTTAAGTGAGATCTGCCTTAGATCAGTGCATCACAAAGCTATAAACACACGGCATAACATTGGACTCATCTCTTTTGAATCTTGACTAGTTTTGACCAGCTGAAGGTAAACAATAAGTATTTATGCTTATTTATGTCCCTTCTCTATAAGTTGTTTTGGCAAATCTTCTCTTGGACTCCGATCTAAGAGACCTTCCCTCTTAGGCTGATTGCTCTCGCTTTGTGTGTTCGCAAGGCAAACCCTTCTGTGCTTATAAGGCTGTTTACTTGGGGGAAATGCCAAGCTCTCGAAATGGACGCTATCTAAGATCTGGTATATGTCAAGAGTCTTCCATTACTTAGATGGAGCTAATGTGCACTGTGAGCAGGGGATATATATATATATGTTTTCCCCACACATAATGGCATAAAACAAGATCATTCATAGATTGGCTGATTAACATGACTGAAGTTTTTAAGGGGGCCACCATGGTGTGCTGGCCCAAAAGACTTCGGTTGCAATCCTGTATACACTCATAGGAGAATAAGCCCAATTCAATTAAGTAGAACACAGGATCCCAAGAGTTTGGGATCATATTTCTCTTAACAGTGCGGAGAGGAGCAGCTGTTGTAGCATACCTATTGTGAACAGTAAATAAACAGAAGCCTAATTCCAAAACAATGTGCAAATGTCATTCGTGCCTGTTTCCCCCATTCAAACTTTCCCTTGATTCCAAAATGCCTGGGACTAATTAGCCTGAGAACTAAAGCTGACTCCTGTTGTGGTTATTTGGCCACTGGCAGGCAGACTGGTGGCTCTGCTAAGCAGCCAAAGTTGTGGCGGGTCGTGGCCAGCCGAAATGAGAGATTTTTTTCCCATCCACAGCCTTCATGAGAAGGCTAATTCCATTCAACCATAATGAGGGGCTGGGTAATTCGTTGCAACTGTTGTACAAAGGACTAGCATCCTCTGGGTGTTTTGATATGTGGGAGGATGTTTATTCAGGATAAGCACAGAAATGAAGTTAAAAGTTTTCAGTGGGCAAGCCACAACGAGGAACAAAGTATTTTGCATCTTTAGAGGCTGGTTCATTTGCATCACGGTAATAGGCCTTGAACTATGAAACCAGCTTAGTTAGACATCCCACATAGTCAAAGTTGCAGACTCTTTTCAAGCCAAAAGGTACTGCTATCCAAACCAGTAATCTCATGACTCTCACCTGGTAGATGATTTCCTGTGCTCAAGGCAAGAGCATAATTGGCACAGAAACTATAGACACTTCTGGATTATGACTTCCCACGCTGCTGATTAGGCTATAAAGCAGAAAATAAAGTCCCCCTTGAACAGCAAGTATGGAAACCTGCCAGACAGACGACCCACCCTTGCACCCTGATACCAAAAAATGCACTTTCACCCTTTGCTTAAGCTGTCTTCATTCCCTATTGTTGTCCATTTTTCTTATTCTTTTTGAGAAAGAGTGACATAGATTGTTCTATTCCCTCAGCAGTTTCTGGCTTGTCTGTTCCTTGGAGCTGGTGGCAAACAGTTGCTTAGCCCTTTGGGGTAACTCTTCCCAAAAAGCGTTGGGACAGAGGAATCACCCTACTCACTCAGCCATTTCCTGCCCACCAGCCATGTGGAACCGGCCGTAGTTAATTGGTTAGCTCCCTATAAGGGCTATTTTGTTTTTAAAGTATGTGGGTGAGGATAAGAAGGAACAATGGGTATTAACACAGTCAGGGTGTGTGTCTGTATGAGAGAGAGAGAAACATGTATGTGTAGTCTGTGTAAGAGAAAAAGATAAAGGCTTATGAATGTATTTATGTATGTAAAGTGCGTATTTGTTCTAAATTAGAAAACAAAAAAATCTGTCTCTGTCTATCTATCATCTATCTATCTATCTATCTATCTATCTATCTATCTATCTATCTATCATCTATCTATCTATCCTCTGTTATTCAGTGGTCTGTGTTTGCCTAAGCTTGAGTCTGGACTAAGGATTCTGAGCCCCTGTGTTCTGATTTGATACATGATATCCAGTCACAGAACATTTCAGGATTTGGGCCGCTGCCATTGGCCCTTAAACTCTGAGTTATGATTTGCAGCTTGGGAGTTTAGACAGCCAATCACGTTGGGAGTGGAAGTGGCTCAGGCCTTCAGAAATGTATATAAGCAGTTGCTTTGCCCCTGTTATCCAGTTCTGTTAGTTCAATAAAGGTTCTTGCTGTTATTGCTGTGTCTTGCTTCGTGGGGACCCACCTACACTTCACTATCTATATCTATCATCTATCTATCTATCTATCTATCTATCTATCTATCTATCTATCATCTATCTATCTATCTATCTATCTATATATCTATCTATCATCTATCTTTTCTGGCTTCTAGCTCAGGCCATCCTAAAACTTATAGAATAAACCTCATCTGCAATGATGTGCAGCTGGACTAGCGCCATCCCTGATGCGCACTGAACATGGATGCCTGAAAATAAACCCTCACATGTGAACAGCCCAGTCTATACCATCAGGACACTTTGCCCCTTGTTCTGTGTGTGGAGCTTTTCAAGTGTATTCAAGTGTATTTTCAAGCAATTCTAGTTTATTAGGAACAGAATGTTAGGCCCCACTAGACTTTTAAATGGCACAGCCCTAAGATGTGTGTGTGCACGTGTGTGCATCATATAGCTATATTTACTATGACCAATAAAGGGTCAGAGAAGGTGTACAACAGACATGCCTATATTTATGTCTGTGAGATGTTGAAGGATATATTGCTTTCACAGGACAATGTTATCAAAAACTTGCTCAAGAGCACTGAAAAAAGCTTTACATTGAAAGATCTGTCTAAAAGAGAATTGGCTGAGCTGAAGCATGCTTATGCATGCTGCCAGTGCAAAAAAAGAAAAGAAAAGCCAAACTGTTGTTTCAGACACATTTTAGTTTAACCAGAAACAGTTGGAACTCTCTAAAATAGTCCAAAACTAGAACACAGTCAGTAGCACACGACTGCTTTTCAGCTAAATCCTTGACATGATTGCAATCAACACACTTAGGGTCCTGATCAGGAGACACTTTTCTCTTGTTTAACAGTGCCAGCACATTAACGTTCGGTCAGAAAGGTGATACGCTTCTCAGTAGTGTGGCAGTCCATTCTCTTCTCCTGCTTTCCTTCTTCTGGTAGCAAATGAAACTCCAGTTCTGTATCACAGAACATGGAACAGAAGGAAAGGAAGATGGATGACGGCACCAGTCATTCTTATGCTGTGGTCACAAACAGCAACAGATGCAGCTTCTGGCTCAAGGGATGGCCATCCTCGGTTTTTTAAAACCAATATCTTAATTTCTTAGCTGAACAGAACAAAAAACTTAAAAGTTTGGTAGCTATTTACAAAAACAAATGTATGGGTTGTATCCAGTGCTAGTAATATTCAGAGTCAACCCTTTGAAATTAATGGACATGGCTAAATGAGGTCCATTAATTTCAGTGGGTCTCCTTTGAGTAGAACTTAGTTGGATACAACCTTCTTTTTATGATCATCCCATTGACCAGAGTTTTCTTTGCAGTGGTGACCCTTCTGGCCTTTTAAGGGGAAATGTTTCCTCATATGTACGACGGGCAAAAATGAAGTAAATGGAACATATCTCTTATATATCACATTTTAAAACGAAGGTGTATGTTCATGTAGAGACCATCAGTGACCAACAATATTCACTAATCAACTAATATTTATTTCTTATTGGGAACTGCAAAACTTATTGTTAAGAGAATAAACAGCATCAGCATCAGCAAGGCAAATAGCAAGGTCTCTTTACATTAGTCGTCTTTTCTGTCTTAGCTTTATGGAGTTAAGCATGAAATAGTCACAGGGGTTAAAATATGTGCTTTGGCTAATGCGGAAAGCCTAGGTTTAATAGTTTAAAATGTTCCGGCTAAAACAGCTTCATCTGGTAAGTAACCCTCTCTGAAAATGCATTAGAGGGACTTGTTTATAAAAGATAGATGTCAAATAGCATAGTAGGTTTTAGCAGAATGTGAGTGGCTGCAGTGAAGCAAGGAACATGAAATAAGACTCATGGTATGCAACAATGTGGTTTCAATATATACTAAAATATAGGGCCCTCGTGACCACCACTGAGAACATCTCACATAACTTGCAGAATATAGAAGAACGTGAATATGTAATATCCCAAAAGCTGACACTGTCTGTTTACTCAACGCTGGAACAATGATGGAAATAACAGCTGAACAAATGCAAATTACAGTTTTGAATAGAAGACTATGATCATCATAGACAGGCTTTTGAAAGTAATACACTGCAATTATAAGTGGACAAACTACCTCAGACAGGGATCTCCCAATGAGAAATGGCAGACAGGCAGAGGGGCGGTGTAATAACAGTTTTTCACATCTTACTGGTGATCTTTAGGCTGTTAGTTGGGTGTTGAAAACCAGGACCAACAAGGTACCGGTAGCTTTATTGAAATGCTACCGGTTTCACACACGGGGCCAGCTGGACAGGCAGAGTTTTGCAGTCTTGATGTGTAGATGACACAATGGTATTGGGCAGAGGGTTTTGGATTTGTTAGGCCCTGGGGAACATTATGGGACAAGCCAGGCCTTTACAAGAGGAATGGGCTCCTCCATTTGAGCCACGATGGAAACAAACTGCTGGTACCTAAAATCAAAAAGGTGGCAGAGCAGCTTTTAAACTGGTCACAAGATTCCCAAGAGCATTTGGTTGGTCACTGTGAGAACAGGAGCCTGGACTGATCCAGGGGGGCTATCCTTATGTTCTTGAGAAGCTGAAGGGAATATTCCTGAGAGACCATTAACGTGCTTGACAGTGCATGCACAACTTCAGCCTTAGTGTGTTTCTGATAAACCTGTTTGCCCATCCTTCTGGACTTTAATATTGTCCCTGTTTCTTTCTATGGTTGCATAAACATTCTATCGAACAATCGACTATTTCACAGGCCCTTCTCAGGAGTTGTTGCGATAGGTAATTTACAAAGCATGTTAAAGGTTTTCTACGTGTCATGGAATTTGGACGGTTGGAAAGAGTTTTAATTGTGATCTGTTTTCAAGAAACCCAGTGCTGGGGAAGCTGCATGGAAGCTGCAGGCAAATACTAGCAGCTCACATTGGCATGAACAGCTGTACTTGGCAATGCAGGGGACTAGATAAGTTTACTTTAAAGAAATAAACAAAACCACTTTGTTTACTGGAGGGTAAAATAGGGGTTTTTAAATGAAAAGTTTCTTAACGTTTTGCTTCGGCAATTGGTAAACCATTTCCTGCTCTCAAGCTGAGAATAAGCTCCCATAGCTATTTCTGTACCAGTTCAAGCCCACATAGATTGATACTGTTACAGCTGCAAGTGAGCAGTCCGCTTTGAAGAAATGCCCTTTCCTATTGCAAAACTCGTGTATGGAAAGAAAAGTGATGAAAAACAGGATGGATGGACTGTAAAGATGCTTTAATCTTGGCAAGTAAAAAACAAATAGACAGAAGATTGGGAGTGTGCATGAAAAATAGTGCATGTGTCCCAACTAAAGTAATGCAGGTTTACAAAATTAATCCCATTTTTTCTGCTGTATCAGAAATTATATTGGTAGTAGTATCTCCCCCCCTTTTTTTTACAGAACAGAATGTACGGTTCTCTGTTTTTTAAGCAACACGTAGTCTCATGCATACTTATTTGAAAAAAGTATGCATGCAATGGCAGCCCTAGGGATCTTAGCAGTACCACTTGATGTATTCTACCTGCTCCATACAAAATAGCAATTGATAAATTGGTACAAACTTAGGAATTTGTCTTATAGAAGACCAGATTATTTCCCCCCATTTAACCCAGTGTTGTCCACTGTGGCGGGCTGAGCTCTTCATGGCTTGTTAAAACACTACAGGAATAGGCAAACTCGGCCCTCCAGATGTTTTGGGACTACAACTCCCATGATCCCTAGCTAACAGGACTAGTGGTCAGGGATGGTGGGAATTGTAGTCCCAAAACATCTGGATGGCCAAGTTTGCCTATGCCTGACTTACTACCTGGCCTTTTGAACTAGAGATGCCAATGATCAAGCTTTGGATCTCTGTGTGCAAAACTTAGAAACTGAAATGTTGCAATAGACTCAATGCTAATGCATTTTCTTGAACAAAAAAATAAGTTTAGCATTTAACCTTAAAAGGATAACCCTAAAGATCTGGTGTCGTTGAATTTAATTTAGACAGACATGTTGAAGCCTAAGGTAATAAAAACAATACGGAACTTCTAACAGTCCCCTTGCTAATTATTGTCAAATAATGAATACAGTCAGCTGTCAAATAACATAAGAACAAGTTTGCTATTGTTCTATTATAGTGTGGGTGTGTTTTTGTGTAGGATATAAATTATAGTGATAAAATAAAAAATGATTAAAAGTAAAATAGCATATATAGGCATGGATCAGTATGAT
The DNA here is from genome assembly GCF_964188305.1 of Podarcis bocagei. Classification (NCBI taxonomy): domain Eukaryota; kingdom Metazoa; phylum Chordata; class Lepidosauria; order Squamata; family Lacertidae; genus Podarcis; species Podarcis bocagei. The sequence goes on along the minus strand of NC_138126.1, from coordinate 83,880,087 downwards.
ACTTCACAGTACAGACGACATAAACAAAATGCAATGAAAAGATAATTGTCCCTGCTTGCAGTTACTCCAGGAAACATAAACTGTGAAACTGGAAACCTTCCAGTTTAGAAAAGAACATGAATTGGTGCCAGGTACTTATGCAAAGCTGATAAAAGCAGGTGACTGAGCAGATCGAGATTTGCCACCTGGCCATCTTTTTTTTTTTTTTTAAACCTGCCCTTCTTATTTTAAAAGGCCTGTTCCGTACAGCAGCTTTACAACAGTTCCATCACGAAGGGTGATCAAAAGAACTGGCCCTACCAGTGCAGGAGGCCTTTGTTGTACTTTCCCCCATTATAATACTTCATGACACCTGGGGTTTTAAAGGGTGTGAATGTTTGATAAATAATGAACACACACTGTCCATATATGCAGAATAGTGGCCTATCAAAAGGAAATGGCAAGGCTGCCACTTGAGGATCAATATCCTGCCATTTCAAGACCCCTTTCTTCAATTCTTTTTAACAGGCTACAAGACTGACGTGCCCCCCTCACCTTCTTAATTATATTCTAGACCAGAGCATCTATTTGTCCCGTACCCCCCACTTTGACCTTGTTAGTGGTTTGGCTTCTAATCTCTGGTTACTGAAAAGTTTTGCTGTGAGATGTTACCCTATGAGGATGAGAGGACAACGTGACAGGTTGTCTGCTACACACCAGCTGGAGCTTCTGAAGTATCAAAGGAAACTCCATATAGAGTTTTACTGCTTTTAACTTCAAAAGACAGCAATGGAAATAGAAAATGCTTATTGGGCTCTAAACCAAGCTTTCAGAGTGCATTAAAACACTGATACAATTCTATTAAAAATGAATAAATAAGGCAAAACAGAGGTTTATTGCAGCAAGTGAACTGCATAAAAAAAATGCTTAAGTTAAGAAATTATAAAACTCAAATTAGAGCTTGGCTCTTCACTCCAATACTGTCATTAATAGATGTGAACGAAGCAAAACAGAGGCAGAAACCAAAGAATCTGGTACAATAGGAAGATCCTGTTAAAATTCCTAGCAAAGCAACATGCTTAATTTATAGGAACAATGTTGCAATGGAACACATTGTCCTAAAGGGGAAAATGTGTCTGTCAACACAGTGCTGTTTTTAAACAAGTGAAATAAGATGAGCACTAAAGTTATGAATTACTCAAATTGCACAATAGGCCACAGGCAGATGAGAATAGATAGATATTCCCAGATTATGGAATAGCTGTCTTAAATAAAAGTCTTTTGTGATTATTATTTTTTAAAAGCAATCAGTTGCTCTAAGCCAAGACAATTGAAAAGCCACCATCTGCTGCTAATCCAATTAGCCACTTCAAAGCCACTTTTGCAAAACAGGCTGCTATTGATTTATTCCATAAACATATTTTTCAATTATACGACATGGAGGTCTACATTCCTTCTAATTATGCTTTACTTAGAAATTACAATGATTCATGGATCAAGGAGAAATTTGAGTGGTGCAAGAAAAAAAGAAACATGTGAATTCCCAGTGACGTCCCTCCGCATACAGGCATCCAGCCACTTTTTACTGCACCCTCTGCTTCCATTGTGCACGTTGCTAATGTTCATCAGTTGAAACCACGTCTTTCCATGAGATACTGAAGTCTTTTGCAGAAGTACAAATCCACCTAACACGTAAAGCAGGCTGCATGTGCATTTATAGAGGACAGGGCTGTAGCTTGGTGAGAGAGACCATCTGCTTTCCGTGCAGAAGGTCCCAGGCTCAATTACCAGCATCTCTAGGTAGGGCTGGGAGAGAATGTGTGGACACAGCGACACACTGCGATTTGCAAAGCCTGGCTGGCTGATGGGTGCAGGCAGATCTTGTGCACTATTTGGCTGCGGCTTTGGCATTTTCTGTATTTGCCAAATTCCTCCACACAAACATGTATGTAAGTACATTGTCTTGAGAAGCAACATTAGCACGATTTGAAGCATACATGCAGAGAGTGACAGGGATGTCCATGATGACAGCTACACTTTCCTTGGCAGCTTTGATCACAGTAGAGATGACTTCCATCTCACTGTGTGTTTACCACTGGGTTCATTCTAACACTGGGCTGTATCCAACACTGTTGCAAAACAGGCTTCCGCTCGGGCAACAAAACTCCTCCCTCCTCTCCTCCCCCTTCCTACCTCCTGTACTGTCATGAAATTCTACTCAATATTGATCCATCTGTACACCGCCCATCTGGCTGAGTTTCCCCAGCCACTCTGGGCGGCTCCCAATCAAGTGTTAAAAACAGTACAGCATTACATATTAAAAACTTCCCTGAACAGGGCTGCCTTCAGATGTCTTCTGAATGTCAGGTAGTTGTTTATCTCTTTGACATCTGATGGGAGGGCGTTCCACAGGGCGAGCGCCACTACCAAGAAGGCCCTCTGTAGCCTCACTTCTCGCAATGAGGGAACCGCCAGAAGGCCCTTGGCGCTGGATCTCAGTGTCCGGGCTGAACGATGGGGGTGGAGATGCTCCTAGTTAGCAGAGTAAAAACTTAAACACGTTGCAGGATCCCCCAAAATAGACCAGAGGCAATTGTATTTAATTCAGCAGAGCTTTACTGCTACTGAAGGCAAATGAGCATAATGGTCACAAATCCAATACACCCAGGATTGGCACTGTCCATAAGAAATCCAGTTGCAGCAGACTTAACTTAAACTTACAATACTTATAATAAGTCTAAACCTTAATACTAAGCATACTATGTACAGAACAGCACACTAGAAAGAAGAGATAGAAAGAGAAAGTGAAACTCAGGCTCCTTCTGGCCAATTATTATAGTGGGGTTTTTTGGACAGAGAACTTTAACAACAGATGCAATAGTTGCTCTGTCCCAGTAAATAAACTGTTGTCACCATTTTTCTTCTCAGCCTGGGAAGGAGAGTAGTCTGTCGAACTGCAGATGACTCAGTGAAGAACCTTATCAGTTCCTGGGCAGCTCATAGACTCCTTTCATCCTTCCTTCCAACTGAAGATATATGAGCAATTATACTTCCAATTAAATTAAATTCCAAGTCCTCTTAGCATTATTAAGTTCACTTTGTAAATAATATAGGATGGGGAAGAGTCAGCTCTAAGTTTCCATCATACACCTTTTGCAAAATACAGCTTCCCTCCCTTTCCCATTTTTGTTACACAAACAGTTCCGTTTGGTGTTATATTCCATATTTATAATCCAATTTCTTCCATCCTCGCTTGTACAAATATAATTTGAACTAACATTCAGAGGAGGGTTGCCGAATCATAAATGTAGAGAAGAAAACTTTAAATAAAGAAACAGTAGGCTCCCCTCCTCCCCACCATCTTTTGCACCAAATGAAGTCTTATCTCGAGTTCAAACCTTAAAGTCCTTGCAGTTGGTTTGTTCCGCAGTTTGTGATCTCATCTCTTCTAGCATGTGTCTGTACTTTACTCCAATTAAGCTCTAATTAACAGTAGAACCTCTGCTTCATAATGGCGACGTTGGAGGGTTTTCACCAGGCAAAGTGCTTTTGCACTCAGTGCCTCCCTGCCCCCGCCTTCCATGCTGGAGCGAGTGCCAGGTACCGATATGGACTTTGAGTAAAGCCCCATTCCCTCTGTCCCTTGGGAGGAATTTACAAGAATGATTACCCTCAATCATCATTGTTTTGTTTTTTTTTAATAATAATTTTTTATTGCTTTTTTTCCAAGGTCAGAATACATCGTCAGTAACACAACAAAAGCGGTTTTACAAAGAAAAGAAGAAATTATAGAAGAAAATTCACTTTTTCAAATCAATTTTCATGATCAACCGGACTTCCCCACGTCCTCCATCCCCTGCTTTCTTTACAATAAAAATAAACAGCAAATTAATACCTTATTTCATATGTTTTTGTGTTTTCATTTAGTTATATAGTCTGCAATTTATGCTTTTATAAATCATAACTTAGTTTCCATCATTTACCAATCTCAGTACTGAAGCATGTTTTTCCCAAAAGCTTAGCAAATTCTCAACATTCATATAACTTGTAGTATTTTTGTAAATAGTCCTTAATTTTTTTCCAGTCCTCTTCCACTACTTCTTCTCCCAGGTCTCGGATTCTGCTTGTCATTTCGGCTAATTCCATATAGTCCATCAGCTGCGAATGCCATTCTTCCAGCGTGGGTAACTCCTGTGCCTTCCAATATTTGGCTATAAGAATTCTTGCTGCTGTGGTTGCATATAAAAAGAAAGTTCTATCTTTCTTTGACACTCTCTGGCCCACAATGCCCAGGAGGAAGGCCTCTGGTTTCTTATGAAAGGTATACTTAAACACCTTTTTCAACTCATTATAAATCATTTCCCAAAAAGCCTTCACCCTCGGGCATGTCCACCAGAGATGAAAAAATGTCCCTTCAGCCTCCTTACATTTCCAACATTTATTATCAGACAAATGATATATCTTTGCAAGTTTGACTGGGGTCATGTACCACCTGTATACCATTTTCATAATGTTTTCTTTTAAGGCACTACATGCCGTGAATTTCATACCGGTGGTCCACAACCTTTCCCAGTCTTCAGACATAATGTTGTACCCAATGTCTTGTGCCCATTTTATCATAGCTGATTTAACTGTCTCATCTTGAGTGTTCCATTTAAGCAACATTCTTGAAAGCACTTTCGTCTTAGGTTCAAGTAGTTCTGTCTCTAATTTTGATTTTTCCACCTGGAAACCAATTTTTTTATCTTTTTTAAAAATCTCTAAGATTTGGGCATAATGAAACCAATCTCGCACCTTTCCTTTCAATTTTTCAAAACTCTGCAACCTCCATACCCTCAATCATCATTGTTTTTCCTTCGCCAACTATCTTCTGCTGTCGTGGGGGCTGCCCCCATTAAGGCAACACGGAACTGGAAGCCAGGTGCGAGTCAAGAAAGGCCCTTTTTAGTGCTATTCCATTGTGGATTCATTTGTTTTAATGGATGCAAACTCGGGCTGCTAATAGGTTTGTCGAAATCTCAGTTCAGCATGCTCCACGCTAAAGGCAAAGCCCAAAGGCATATTCAGCATTGTTTCCTTAAGGATGTCAAAATAATCTGCAATACCTTGTACAGGTAACTGAGCTGGGGAAATCTTTTTGCCTATAAATGGATGCTAGCGTGTATAGAACAGGTATCATGCTCTTTGCACTAGAAACTACTTTGATATAGGTCTTAATGGAAAACACATGCTAAATACAGATATACAGAATCAACAATACCAAGATTTGGATGGGGCTGTTTGCAAATGGGATGCCAAGCGAAAGTTGCAGTGTTTATAAATTCACTGTTAATCCTGAACTGGGAAGAAAAGAGAATTACTTACTTTTATTTATTGACATATTAAATTTAATCCCATCCTTTGTCCCAAAGGAGCCCTGTAGCCGGGACCTCCGGGTTGGTGCCTCTGGCAATGGCTGAATTCCTCTGATCGGGAGGAATTTTCCCCGTGGGAATTTGGGTCTGTACCGCACGGCTAAGGCGAAGACCCGTAAAAATCACAGGCGGGAGAAGCCTGTGAACGTGGGATTCGGCAGGCACCTTTTGCGCCTCCCCTACTCGCGGGGAAACCCAGTTTCGGGGATCCGGAGCGATGTGGGGTGAGTGGCGCGGTGCTTCGAATCGTCTGCTTCTTCCACGGAGCGAAGCCGCATAGCTGTTGTCGGAGAGCACTGACTTTTTCCTGTGGACAATTTGACTCTAAAGTAATTACCTGTGAGTAGAGCTGAATTGGGAAGAATTGGATTTTTAAACGTTTAATCTGGCATCAAAACGGGGAGGTTCAATACAGGAAGTCTGCCTCCCCCTTTTGTAGATAAACTGAAGCAAGGAGGCTGCAAGCTAAAGTCTTGGAAAGCCTTTTGTAAAAAACTAAATTTCCATCGGTAAAGAACTAACCCCCCCTTTTGGAGACAGGAGAAGAGGGGGGGAAGTGGTGGACTGAATATGCCTGTAGGAGAGAGTTAAGAGAGTTAAAATACCGCCGCTCTGACCCTGGAAACGGGCTGCTAGCAGGATTGATGTTTTTTGGAACGTCCATTGACAGCGTTTAGAACGTTCATTGACAGGTAGCTAAACAAGAGAATACATTGTTTCTACTGTCTCCAGTTGTTTTCAAAAAAAAAAGGGGAGGAAAGTAACTGAAAATTGAAACTAACTTTGGATTATTGAAACTGTGTTTAAAAGAGGACATACTGACCGATACAAATAGAAACTGTTTTCCCCTAGTGGAAGCTTTTGAAATTGGTTACTTTACAGGAGCTGGGCTAGGGGAATTTCCAGCTGCAAGATAAAAAAGTGTGAGACTTTGGAATTGACCTTGAATCTCTTAAGTGTTATGGCAAATGGAAAGGAAAAAACAGTCGGGATGTCGACAGAAGAGGCCTTAGTGGCTGCATTATTGAAAATAAATGATTCGCTGGAACAACTTCACAAGAAAACAGACGTGATAAATGTGAAAATGGATGCTGCAAATATTGAAATTGACTTAATCGTAGAAAGTTTAAATAACTTGGGACAAAAGGTAAATACCAATTCAGAAACCATCCAGAAACTGACACAGGAATCTACTCTGATACGGCAAACTGCAGATGAAGTCAGGGAAAAAACCCTTGCTGCTGAATTTAAAGCAATACAACTGGAGAGGAGAGTCCCATCCATACAAAGACAACCTGATGAACATAAGCTGACATTCGTTATGATTGAACTTAAAGAAGAACAGATGAATTTGAAGACCAGAGCCCTATCTGAACTGGAAAAGGAAAGCTTGACAGAGTTTCAGGAGGCGACAGGACTAACATCGGTTGAGAAAGAGAGGTATTTGGGGGTTAGTATGACCGCCAAAAATGTGAATCTGTTTAAGGATAACTGTGAAGGATGTTGGATTGAAGAGAAGGGGGATTTGGAAATATGGACAAATCTGAAGTTGTTACTGTTGGGCCGAGTTACTGTGGTGGGGATGAGGGCTGCTGTGTTGCTGGGGATGTTGCTTTTGTTTCAAACATTGAAAGCTTTGGATGGGATGGATTGTTTCAGGAGGTGGCAGAGGGATGTTTTTAGAGTTGTTTGGCAGGGCAGGAAGCCTCGAGTAAAACTTAAGATATTGATGGATGCCAAAGAAGGAGGTGGACCTGCCCTGCCAGACCTTTAAATTTCGTTGTGAACCATCTGTTTTTTGCTGGTTGAAAAAATGGCTGCTTCTTGAAAACACTGAAGTGTTGGACAATGGCAGACAAAGTTGATGGACTATATGGAATTGGCGGAAATGACTGGCAAGATCCGAGACCAGGGAGAAAAGTCGGTGGAAGAAGATTGGAAAAAGTTTAAAGACTATTTATAGAAATATTGTAAAATTAAGGAATGTTAGAAAAATGTTGGAATGAAGTTATATGGCTTTAATAGAAATGTCATAAGGAATTAAGTATAAATAGATTAATAGAAAATTAAAGGAAAAATAAGGCAAGAATGTGTTAAGATAATTATAGGATAGAAAACAGAGTAAGATGGAAAGGAATTGCTGAAACAATTAATAGAAGTGGAATACAAAAAGGGAGGTGTGAGGAGGTCGCTGGAAATAAGTGAATGAAATATAAGATATTGAAAATGTTTGAGGTGTTTTTAAATTGTTTTTGTTGGTTTTTGCTTTGTTTTGTTAGTCCATGTAGCGTTGTTGTATTGTATTTGTATTGTTTTTTCTCTTTTCTTTTTTGTTTGTAGTGTTGTGTTGAAAATGTTGGAAAAGTAATAAATATCATTTAAAAAAACCCCCAAAAAACACACCAAAGGAGCCCTGTAGCCATACTCTGTTCATCCATTTTTGAAGCAGCGAACAGAACTCACTTATGATCCTCTCAATTGGTCAGTGATAGAAGTGCTATGTGAAAATGGAAGCAACCTTCATATTTACTAGGTGAAAGTGAATAGAGCTGTCAAAAGAACTTATGAGCTTAAAGATTAAAATTCTGTGAAGTCTGCTCCATTAGCTCGTGCATGCACGAGCCTGCTTAGCATCAGGGAAGTAGATGAGAGCGTTCAGGAATCCTGGCTTGCAGAAGAATACAAGTTGCGCTGGCAGAGCTTCACATAGCATTGCATAAAAGTGTGAAAAAATTGGATCAGGCTTTTGGCTCAAAAGCACAATGAAGCAACCCACAGTGATAAGAATGTGCTGCAGCATCCTGTTCCAATAACTTGAATGGATGTCTTCCAAGATCCTGTGCTTTTGATCAGAAAGTGATTTACGGGAAAGATACCCAAGTTTTAAAAAAGGGGGAGGGGAAGATGATCTGGGAAAGATGCAAATAGCTGCAATGCTCTCTTGTGGCTTAGGGTTGTGAAGGCCTACACCACATGCTGAACAGAATGAGTACAATTCTCAGCTTAGCCATTGATTCTGAGTAGCTTGGTCGCAAGCGAAAGAGCCACAAAATATCAAGCATAATTAAAGGTCATAATGTTCAGCCTTACCGCTGCAGTGCAACTTGGTGCAAAAAGAATTCAAGAAAAAAGCTGATGAATCTATCTTGGTGAATCTATCCAACACCCTGAAGACTACAGCTATCAAATGCTGACACACACTTGAAAATGATTGTGTCCTTTCTCTTCTAGCAGGACAAGTGAATTCAGAAGTAAAGCCACTTTCATTCCAGTTGGACATACTCCCTAGGTAAGTGGGGAGGTCCTCTTAGGGATCAGGAACTGGCTACATAACAGGAAGGACAGTTCTCCCATGTAGAAAGTAGTTTCCCCCAAGGATTGGTATTGGTACCTGTGTTTTTTTAATTGGTTCATAAATGATATTGAGTTAGGGATGAGCAGTGAGGGTCATTAAAACAAAAAGGATTGCAAAGTGCTCCAAAAGGGCCTCTCCAAACTAAGTTAATGGGTAGTAAAATGCATAAAGGGCAGGATTCAAACACGTTGTTGTGTATGTGGAACGAGGTCCGCTCATGTAATGAGTTTTCCTCTGCACCCTCTAAATCTTCTCTGGAGAGTAGGTGGGGGGCCCATAGCCCATACCATTTAGGAGGTGCATAGCGGGAGGAGAGGGAGGAAAGTACTACTGCCTGAGCAGGCCTCATCCCCTGCACACCTGCAAGACACAGCGCTACGTTAGATTCCACAGAAAATGCATCTATCCCTTATGGAGTAGTTGCTAGACGTTATGCATTTCTTAAATGGATCCGGTAAGGAATTATAAGGATAATGAACATAGCCCCTACAATAGGGTTGTATCTTTAATTGCTTGCCAACACTGAGTAATACTTTGGTAATCAGAAGGCCTAGGAAACATTTGCCCTGAAAAATTTTGGAAGGGCTTTATTTGCTTTTAAATGTTTTCCAAAAATGAAAACTTCAACGTTGCTGACTGAATAAACAAAAGGGTTTCAAAGACAGGTGAAACAGACCCATATGATCCTATCTGAAATAAATATATGGATGTATTTGCTGAATTTTTCACACTTAACTAATGTTCAGGTCATGTTGACTAGCATAAAACCAGCCATAATTGCACTCTGTATGTAGAGGCCACATGGAGTGGTAGTTTGAGCTTGTGGACTCCTGCAAAAACCAAAATAAAGCTACATTGGCCACCCTCGGCTATTTATATAAACTACTGTGCTTTCATATAGCTAGCTCTGCTATTGCTAATAATCTCACGATGGCTTAAAGATGGCATAATCTTTCAAATATAGAGAGGGGGGCTTCTCATGGGTGGAATGTATGAATAGAATGTCTTCAAAGAGTAATTTGTTTTTCACAGTCTGTGAACTAAGTGATTCCAACCTTAAATTATCATATGTTAGCAATAGCTACTGCTGTCTTAGTAATACAAGTAAATGATGTATTAGACTAAACACTGTTAAGATGGAAGTTGCATATCAAGGTGGTAATTATCTACCTTCTGTTGGCACTAAAATCTTCAGTGAGAGCAGCGGTCTTTTCTGTTGGAGCTGTTGAGTGGTACTCAATCCTAATGTAGTGTTAGCATATATTAGCTCTTCCTCTGAGACACTCAGCTGCATGCACAGAGCGGGTCAGAACCACTCCAACTGCTGATGACATCCCCGAGTAAATCCCTGCTAACGAAATTTGGCTGAATTAGTAAGTAAGGGTTCTGTTACAAACCATCTGTGAATACATGTCCCTTTCCTTTAGCTAGCTGAGCACACACATGTTGTGGGTGTGGCCAGCTGCCATGGTCCTGCCCCATGTGCAATGCAGAATATGTGAAGAAAACAAGTGAAAGGGGCTGTTATATCCTCCATTCCATATCATCCTTGGAGGCAGAATGGAAGATGTGCAGGTGAATGAACTTTAGGCAGAACAAGTGGGATCTGCAGCAACACCTTGCAGTGTGCAGTGCTGCTGTCCAGTGTTCCAGTCCAGGGAGGGTCAGGCTGGTGGGAAAGTGAGTGGGTGGGTGGGTGCCTATGCTTTTGTTCCTCTGCCATCCTTCTGCAGCCACTCTTCCCATTCTGTGTTTCAGTCTGTCCCTCCACCACTCAACAGTTGCTCAGCATTGTGTGGGCACTAAGCATTCTCAATCCCTAAAAAGATAAAGGTAAAGGTACCCCTGCCCGTACGGGCCAGTCTTGCCAGACTCTAGGGTTGTGCGCTCATCTCACTCTAGAGGCCGGGAGCCAGCGCTGTCTGCAGACACTTCCGGGTCACGTGGCCAGCGTGACAAGCTGCATCTGGCGAGCCAGCGCAGCACACGGAACGCCATTTACCTTCCCGCTGGTAAGCGGTCCCTATTTATCTACTTGCACCCAGGGGTGCTTTCGAACTGCTAGGTTGGCAGGCGCTGGGACCAAACGACGGGAGCGCACCCCGCCGCGGGGATTCGAACCGCTGACCACACGATCGGCAAGTCCTAGGCGCTGAGATTTTACCCATAGCGCCACCCGCGTCCTATCCCTACCCGCGTCTCAATCCCTACTGGTATGTTTTTGTGGGGAGGGTTCTCCTCTCCTCTTACATTTTCGTCTTCTATAGGTGTTTTTTCCCCACCCATACTTCTACATGTTGTGCAATTCACCAAAATATCCTGATACTTCGCTTTTGCCCGTTGCTGTTGCTCTTTTGGCTATGTAAGCAATGTAAGTGGAACGTTCGAATAATTAACAGGAATATGTATAAAAACCTTGTAAGCAAGTCAGGATGAGTGCTGGATCAATGCTCATATAAGCACCCCATTAAAAAATCAGGAGAAATACTCAATAAGGATCAGACATAGTCCAATCACCGTGTTAACTTTGTGCAAGCAAATCAGGATGAATGCTGAATGCCATCTGTATGAGTCCAAATAGTATTGGGGTGATTCACCTAAAGAGCCCTATCAGAAGTCTTGCACAAGGAGTTGCGCTTGCATAACAGGACTCCCCCCCCATCCCTGTGCACCCCCAAAATTGGCTCAGGGTGTGTGTTGAACAGCAAGCTGGTGGGGGGGGGCAGGGGGGAGTGACCACTCGGTCTGGCAGGCTGAAACGCTTGAGCAGACAGAATGTTCATCAAAGTGTGACGTTGAATTCCATCGCATATATAAGCTTTCACAATGTCTTCCTTTATCTTTTAATCTCACCTTGCAAAAGAGTTTTCCTCTGTGCATATATAATGTATTTCCAACACCTTCACTGTCTGAGGAAGTAATCTTCATTTTATGAAAGCTCATACTGCAATAAATTACTTGGTCTTTAAAGTGTCATACGACTCATTTCCTTACGGGAATTAATAATTTTATAAAAACACTGTTTTCATTTTTTTCCCCATTAGAAAACGTATCAAGCCATTTGTCACTAGCCATTACAATAAATCTTAAACAAATCGTATACAGTCCCATTTCCATGAATCATGGCTCCAAATACAATTTAAGAATAAAAAACAAACCATACATCTAAAACCAGGAAATTTCACACTTGGAAAAATCTATTAAAAATAAACAAATCTTACATTTCATCACCGTCTGGTCTGTGATCTACTTCCACTGTAAATAATAGGAAAGTTGCTCATTGTTACTACTCACATTTTAGTAATCTATTGCTTTCATGTCTTGATGGACTTTCCAGCTTCCATTCTTTTACTGACTTGGCTAGTTCTAGGAATGTGGGCCTTGTGTTTGTCACAGCTCCAGCGCTGTCTCACACGCCTGTAGGCAAATTTAAAATAAATATTGTCTGATGTCCACTGTCAACCGAAAGTGCAGCCACTAAGTGCTTTGGAGGTCCCTACTTGGTTTCTGTAGGGTTGAACAAGCCCAGAATCCTTCTGAACCATCTGCTTCAAGATTCAGGATTCATTCAAATCTGCTGCACACCCCTAGTATTAACAGAACCTTTAGTTTAGTTATAACTGCTGATTTACTTAGTAGTATACAGCTACTAATAAGTGTTTGAAATAACGCTTGTGACTTCATATTAAACGTTTCTTAAAATGTTACTGGAAATAGTATATTTATTTGCAGTATAGTTCATAGTTGCAAATGATTGTCTTAGATACTTTTTTCTTTTTGCTATACAACCACCATGGGTCCAAATCATATTCCTTGGCTGTCCACTAGCTGGGACTGGATTTTCAGTTTAAAGTGACCTACACACCAGTCACACTAGTCTTGCAGTGTTCATCCTGGCGATCTTTCTAAAATTTTCTTTAATTAATTCCCATCACTTAAATCAAAGGTATTACTATTACTTCAATATTTAACCAGCATAAATGCTTGTGTCAGGAACTGCAAAGGCTGAAACAGAGATTGTCTTGGCTGAGTTTACTGTCACTGGAATACACCTAGATTGGCCTGGTGAAAAGAAGAGTTTGGATTTGATATCCTGCTTTATCACTACCCGACGGAGTCTTAAAGTGGCTAACATTCTCCTTTCCCTTCCTCCCCCACAACAAACACTCTGTGAGGTGAGTGAGGCTGAGAGACTTCAGAGAAGTGTGACTGGCCCAAGGTCACCCAGCAGCTGCATGTGGAGGAGCGGAGACGCGAACCCGGTTCACCAGATTACAAGTCTACTGCTCTTAACCACTACACCACACTGGCTCCTCAGTGTGGGGAGGGGAGGGTTCTTGCACATTTAACAGTTGTGTAAAATAGGAAGCCCTGTTGTTTTTCACTTGAGCACTGACTGTGTCCAAGGTGTACCAGAAAACAAACTGGAGGAAATTCAGGCCAATTGGCAGCCCCACCTTTCATTCACAATAAATACATTAAGAAATAGATTAAACAAATGAAAGAGGAATGGGAAAAGCAACCCTAAACTCACAGAACAGCAAAGCTCAAATCTTGCTCCCCAGTATTTTACGCACAAAATTCAGTATAACGAAGAAATGTGTAGAACTGCCACAAGAGGGAGCTAATGCATAATAATTGAACGAATGTGCAGCATTCAAGTCAGATTTGTGCAGAAGAACTCCATGGACTTTCAGACAGGATTTTGTAGATGTGCAAGTCAGTGTACTGTAACCCATTTCTCCTTTTCTCTGCCACCCCCCCCGCCAGCTTTCCTGGCTGCTTATGAATAAGAGTTTGTTACTTTTTGAATTAATAACAAAAAATAGAAATTATTTTAAGGGTGAGTTTTTACAGTAAATGAATGTAAGAAAAGAGTAAGTAATCATACAGTCAGGAAGCGGATGCCTGTTGGGTTAGTTTGAAATAATAAAAAAACATTATTTGAAATAAAAAACACTATTTGCCTTTTTTTGTAAACTGTTTCTTATTACTTGCTAGAGATGTGTAGGGATAGAATGAGTAGGGGGAAGTATGTGGGGGGTGGGAGGGCTCTGACCCATCATATCTCTAGCTGCTCCTAAGTATATGATGTAATTATTTAAACATATAATAGTCTGCAGATAAAATAAATAAATACTGTATGCATTTCTTCATTTCCCCATTTTAAAACGCCTCAAACTTTTAAATTGCCAAGTACAAAAGAAGATATCTGAATCAATTAGCCTCATTTTATCATGGTTCATTTCAGAAGGGGATGCCTTCAAATTTTGCAATTCTGGCAAATAATAATAATAATATACAAACATTAAGATTCCTATCATAGCCAGTGATGAAGGCTTTGGAAAATGAGACAAGTTGAGGCTCTGTATTCTAAGCCAGAGCATGATGTCAGTCCAGGCCTCCTTGCAAACAAGGCGGGTTCTGAGGAATATAAATATATATATTGTTTTGAAGAGTGCTGCCAGATAATATGCTGAAGGCATTCCACTGTAGTTGCAAGCATGTGAAATCTCAACAAAGAAGACACCCCTTTTATGCCTCTAGGCTACCCAGTACTGATTGTTCTCACAATTCTGACATGTATAGAAATGAGAAAAATTCCTCTAAGCATGCAGTTGCAATTGGAGATCTGTGATGGAAGAAATTAAAACAAAACAAAATGTAAACTAAAATGTAAAAGGAAAAACACAGCAGGCTGCCATGAAATGACACAATAATAGGCCTCAAGGCCTACAAGGAAAGAGGTAGCATTAAAGGCTATGAACACATTAGGGTCTGAAAACAGTTTGATGTTGTCTTCCCGCTCCCCCTCCCCTCCCCGCATCATTTCAAGTAGCATCATGTTGCTGTACAGACCAGAGGGGGCATCTCTTCAGTCCACGCACATCACCCAGTGCTGAACTCTTTATCACTGAAACTGTCATCTGCACATGTTCAACGGCTGTCTCTAACGTACACACCTCAGGTTAACTGTGCTTTCTATTTTCTAATCAGTTGGAAGCTGATTTTGGGGGAAATACATCAAAAGCAGTATTTCTCAAGAAGCTACAGGACAGATATGGATTGCAGCTAATGCCATGTATATTCAGCGTCAAACACCAACAGCAGAAGCATGCTGGAGCATATAAGTGGTAATATATACACAGTCAAAATGTGACTTCTTTTACAAGCTGAAAATATTCTTCCATTTCCTTAGGAGGGAAAATGTGACCACACTTTTTACTGTATTTTTGATACACCTTCTAGCCAGGAGGCCAGATAAGATTGCTTTGGGTTCTTAAGGGATGATGGTTTAAAAACACATAATGAAGCAACTTTGCTGAAGTAGAGCAGGTTTGGGATGGTAAATGTACTTACATCGCCCTCAGTTTATGATGGTAGAAAGGCAGAATATTATTATTATATTTTTTTTAAAAAAAGACAGAATGTAAAAAAAGAGAGAAAGCAAAGTGTATGCTCTGGAATAGGAAACTTTCACTTGAACACGGAATCCTTTTTGAAGTTCGTAAAACTAGACCACATACTTAAGGAAACTCGTAGAAATAAAAGTAATTAATAATGGTTCATTCATTAAAATGAAAGCAAACATGAACTTTCAGTTCCATTGGCAAAGTTCAAATTATTTTGAATGAGCTCTTGGTACAATTTTTTTAAAAAAACATACAATGGTACATTATAAAGAGGCTGTTTTTATTCTGAAGTACAGAATGACTGAAGAAGTTGGCTCTTAATACACGTACAGTGTTTGTTTAGTTTCTGATTGAAGCAATAAGGATGGGCACTAGAGCAGTACTTAAGGGCTTGTGTAGTTAAATCATAATGCAGCTGCACGTTATTAAACTGCAAACTCTATGCTAGAAAAATGGTCTGTTTGTTAAGAAAGTTGGATCACTGCCTAAATAGCACTTGGTTCCTTCTGCTGCTGCCCTTTTTCAACTCCTGATTTTATTTTGAGAAAAGATAATGCTAGGTGTACCAGCCTTCCTTAACCACTGAATAAAATGTGACATATCTACTTTTTCATTGTGTAGCTAAATGAAACATGTGAATTCCATACCAGTACTGTATTATTATTTCCTACTCTAAGTTCATTCTCAACGTAACAGAAAGCAGGTTAGGTTATTGCCAGTTTGAGTGGGGGAGGGGAGCAGCAGTTGTGGTCCACAGTTGTGTGTAGTTGCAGCACTGAGGTAATCTTCCATCTTTGATGCACCCAGGGAAGGACATCATTTCCTCATTCACCGGCTGCACTGGCTGCTGGGGCTTGCCTGGTTGCAGTCAATCGTGGGTGAGCCTGGGGTGCTGTTTAGGGAGTGGACTAGAAGGAAATCTTCTTTCCTCTGGCCTTGTCCCTGGCTATAAAAGTCAGCTGTACCCAGCTTTCAGCCTCACCCAGTCAGCCCTGGATTCTTCACCCACCCATCCCATGCTTTATGTGTAGGACTGCCCAAGGGCGAGCAGGCAGGCGCTGCTGCGTAAGATCTTGCTATGGAAGCCTTCAGTCACTATGGAATTTACCTTCAGACAAATTAGGCTCATCTGGGGTTTTGCCTACCTCATACCAGCTTGGCTGTCTGGCTGGTGTACCGACCACCAAGCACACTGGCAGCCACCCTGTCAGACCTGCTGGAGTTGGTGGCGGGCTGGGCCTCGGAGTTCCCAATCCTACTGGTTTTGGGAGACTTCAACGTCCATGCCGATGCTGCTCCCTCCTCACAGGCTCTGGACCTAGTGACTTCCGTGGCAACACTAGGGCTCTCCCAGTTTGTTTTGGGCCCTACTCATCAAGCAGGCCACACGCTGGATCTGATCTTTGGGGCTGGCATAGATGTGATCATGCTCCCCATTGTGGAAGTGCCATGGTCTGATCACTACGCTCTGAAAGCCAAGATTGACTTCCCGCTCCTCCCTGGCTCGGGTGGCAAACCTATTTGGGCTCGTCCGCGAAAACTGATGGATCCTGATAGATTCCGACAAGCCTTGCGGAACCCTGCTCCTCCTGGCGACTCATTAGATGACCTTGTTGAGGACTGGAATAACCGGCTCTTGGCAGCAATTGATGAGATCACGCCTAAGCGCCCTCTGCGACCCCGTCGAAACTGGGCCCCTTGGTTTACTGAGGAGCTCCGGAAAATGAAGCGGGATCTCAGACGGCTAGAGCGAGTATGGCAACGGACTCGTGACGGAGCCTCAAGAACATCTTATAGGACGCTTATGAAAGCCTATGAGATGGCTATGAAAGCTGCTAAGAAATCTTACTTTGCAGCTTCCATTGCATCCGCTAGCTCTCACCCGGCACAACTTTTTAGAATAATTAGGTCAATAACATCCTTAAGAGGACAACCAAATTTAAGCACAAATTCGACCCACAGCTGTGAGGCATTCGCGAGCTTTTTTGCGGAGAAAGTCCTGTTGCTCCGCCGTGACCTCCCTGCCAATTTAGATACAGTGACTGAACTGGAGGCCCCTCGACTGACTTCAGGTCCAGTGTTGGACCATTTCGATCGGATACTCCCTACTGATGTGGATAGATTCCTCCAAGTTGGTAGGCCCACCACCTGCCTCCTTGATCCGTGCCCGTCTTGGCTGATTAGGGAGTGTCCAGATGTTGCGCGGACCCCCCTGGTTGAAATTATAAATTTGTCCCTTGACATGGGGACATTCCCAGGGGAACTGAAGGAAGCAGTGGTGTGTCCACTCTTAAAGAAAACTTCATTAGATCCCTTAGACCTATCCAATTACCGCCCAGTTTCAAATCTTCCATACCTGGGTAAGGTAATTGAGAGAGCGGTTGCTGAACAGCTTGGTAGGTTTCTGGAGGAAACATCGGCATTAGATCCATTTCAGTCCGGTTTCCGTCCTGGTTTTGGGACAGAGACGGCTCTGGTTGCCCTAACAGATGATCTTCGTAGACAACTGGATCGAGGCGGGTCAGGACTGCTGATCCTTTTAGATTTGTCAGCAGCCTTTGACATGGTCGATCATGATCTTCTGGACCACTGCCTCGCAGACGTGGGGATACAGGGCATAGCCCGTAACTGGTTGTGCCCTTTTATCTCTGGTCGGGGACAGAGGGTGGCACTAGGGAGGGAAATGTCGTCGTGCCACTCCTTGGTGTGTGGAGTGCCACAGGGCGCTATTCTCTCCCCGATGCTTTTTAATATCTTTATGCGCCCCCTTGCCCAGATTATCTGGAGCTTTGGGCTGGGCTGTCACCAATATGCTGATGACACTCAGCTCTATCTGCTGATGGATGGCCACACCGACTCGGCCCCAAACACACTGACCAGATGCTTGGAAGTTGTGGCTGGATGGTTTCGTGGGAGCCGAATGAAACTAAATCCTTCGAAGACAGAGGTCCTATGGCTAGGTCGGGATGGCATGGGGATGAGGGACCAACTCCCTTCTCTTGCGGGGGCCCAATTAGTGCCATTGCTTTCCGTTAAGAGTTTGGGTGTAATCCTTGACGCCTCCCTTTCCACGGAGGCGCAAGTTACAGCAACAGCCAAGGCGACATTTTTCCACCTTCGCCGCATCAAGCAGTTGGTCCCTTACCTTTCCCGCCCCGACCTGGCCACAGTGATCCATACGACAGTCATCTCCAGGCTTGACTACTGTAATTCGCTCTACGCGGGGCTGCCCTTGAAGCTGTCCCAGAAACTCCAGCGGGTACAGAATGCTGCAGCGAGGCTCCTCACGGGGTCTCTGCCATGGGAGCATATTCACCCAGTGCTTTTCAAGCTGCACTGGCTCCCGGTGGAGTACAGGGTCAGATTTAAGGTGCTGCTTTTGACCTTTAAAGCCCTTCACGGCCTAGGACCCTCGTACCTACGGGACCGCCTCTCCTGGTATGCCCCATGGAGAGCCTCAAGGTCCATAAATAACAACACCCTAGTGGTCCCAGGCCCTAAGGAAGTTAGATTGGCTTCAACCAGAGCCAGGGCCTTTTCAACTCTGGCTCCGGCCTGGTGGAACACTCTGCCTCATGAGACCAGGGCCCTGCAGGATCTGAATTCTTTCCGCAGGACCTGTAAGACAGAGTTGTTCCGCCTGGCCTTTGGCTTGGAGCCAGTTTGATTCCCTCCCTCCCTCCCTTTCTTTTTTCTTTTCCTTCTCCTCCTGCGATGAGGCTACATTTTAATATTTTAATGTTCCAATATTTTAATGTTGTATTTTATTTTTGTTTTTAAGTTGTAATCATTCATCTTGTTTTTATTATTGCTTGTAAGCCGCTCTGAGCCCGGCCTTGGCTGGGGAGGGCGGGGTATAAATAAAAAATTATTATTATTATTATTATTCTATCATTTATCACAACTTGAGTGTAGGGCATGTGCCTACTCTCCCATACAGTTGTCAACCACATGGAATAGGGCTCCAGTGACAGGTAATGTGGGGCATTGTTCTGTTGGAAGTAGACAGAAGTGTTAGAGACAACACGTAACACCTATACTAAAAAATCTGCATTGGCTCTTAGGATCTGCACCAACTGAAATATCTGAATAGTCTTCTAAGGCAGTCCCAGGAGGACTGCGCTGCAGTAGTCCTTGCTGCAGTTGCAAAATAATGTATGGAACCACAGGCACAGCTGGTGGTGAAGTAGCTGAAGCTTGCAAAAGGTATCTCTACTTTAGGAGCAAACATAAAATGTAATTGATGGCAAGTGTTTAATGTACAGTCACACCTTGGGTTGAAGTAGCTTCAGGTTAAGTATTTTCGGGTTGCGCTCCGTGGTGACCCGGAAGTAACAGAGCGTGTTACTTCCAGTTTCACCGCTCGTGCATGTGCTCAAAATGACATCACGCACATGCGCAGAAGCAGCGAATTGCGATCCGCACACACATGGGCTGCGTTCCCTTCAGGATGCTAACGGGGCTCCGGAACGGATCCTGTTCGCACCCAGAGGTACCACTGTATCATTATTTTGTACGTTAGCAAGTGTATTTTGTTTTCTTGGCATGAGTTTCTTCACTTCAGGTCTACTTGCTTCATAGATGTGAAGCATGCTGAATGCTAGAAAGTAAACGGACAGAAGTCTTCTGTGAAGAAAGAAGTGTTGGGGACTGAGCTGCTTGAAAGAATAAAAATAGTGGAAACGGAGAGCCGATCTGATGAGCCTTTATGATTCTAACACTTGCGACGTACTTAGTAACAAAACAAGACAGGGCAGGAGTCGTCAGCCTATAGAAGAAAGCAGCAGCACTGTATCGCCAGCTGCTTACTCCCGCCAGTATTTACGAAGGAATAAGCGATGACGGGAAGTAAGAAAGGCAGGGAAAAGGGTGTGGTAAAATGAAGAACTTTGAAAATGGCGACTCCGCCCAGCCAGCTAGCTATGTGTTTGCAGGGCTCTGGAAGCTCCTGTTCTTCCGTACGGAGCGCTCCGTCTGATGCGGAGCTGCCGCCGGTGCCTATTTATCACGGCAGAAGCATTCAACCTGCCACAAGAAAAGGACGCCGGAGAAAACGGCTCCTTAATACATGGCTCGTAAAGTTAGCATTTGTAACCCTATCCCATTCCATTCCCGACATTTCACCTACTTTTGCGCCCTGCCTATTGATCTCCTGCGCTTGCCTGCTTTTTTACGGAGAGATGTCTTTTAGGTAATGTATAGGGAAGCCATTTGCAACTACGGGCCGGCAGCTGCCACGGGCGAGCCTGCTCAACGGGACACTTCCCTGCTCTCAGCTGGGGAGTAGAGGGAGGGAAGCTCCTTCGTCGCGTCGCTTTTGCTATTGCGGAGCCCGCGCGCCTCAAACGTGCTCTCGCTAGATGCTTAACGCAGAGAGGTTTCCGGACCTGCGCGCGCATCTGGAGCTGGGCTGCCCCGCCCCCCTGCCCCGACCAACCCACAAAAGGGAAAGCAATAAAGTATCGTGAGATTTGGGCCGTCTCGCGCGGGGACGGAGGGGGGCCCCCGAAATTTAAACTGGAGACCTGGCGGATCTTTCTGTTGCTTCCCCAGCAGCCGGAACTGTGGACGTTTGCAAGGAGACGCAGGTGAGCGGCAATTGAGAGGGGGCGAGAGGAGTTTATTTTCTCTTTCTTTCCGTTTGGCTTTCCTGTTTCTCTGTTTGCTGAGGGAAATGCTTGGCGGGTGTGGGGTTTTATAGAGAGGGGCTGCTGTGTAGAAGGATGATCAGAGGAAGGATTCTCCCACCACCCCCGCTCCTCCTCCTCTCTCTGCCTTTCTCTAGGAAACCCTTTTGCGATGGTCGCCAACTGCTTTTTAAAATGGTCCTGCTCTTGAGTTTTCAGTGGCGCGAGTTGAGGTGAAACACCCCGACCCAATTGTATCTCTGTTCTGGGGAGGGGGAGATCCACCTGCTGAATTTAGTGCTAAGAGGCTTTCTTCACTTCTCCCGTAGGCTGCTTCAAAGCAAATGAAACACAGGGATGCTCTTGTCTTTTTCCACATCTCTGCTCGCTTATCCTTTCCTCCACTCGGTTTTCCTCAACTTGCTTTCTTGAGTGGCGCCTGAGCCACTTGCCTTTCTTTTTAATAATATTTTATTAATTCCCCCAAAATAACAAAAAATAATAACAAAACAAATTGACTTCCCTCTAATCCCTTCCTTAGTTCAATAATTTATCAAGATAGTGCATGTCCATTGTTAAGTTTATAACATATTTAAATAATGTATTATCGATTCATAACAACGTTACAAGTAAACTTAAAACCCTGCTAATGTATTGACCTGTGTACATTGCCTCTGTATATATAGTGGTACCTCAGGTTAAGTACTTAATTTGTTCCAGAGGTCCGTTCTTAACCTGAAACTGTTCTTAACCTGAAGCACTACTTTACCTAATGGGGCCTCCCGCTGCCACTGCACCGCCGGAGCACGATTTCTGTTCTCATTCTGAAGCAAAGTTCTTAACCTGAAGCACTATTTCTGGGTTAGCGGAGTCTGTAACCTGAAGCGTATGTAACCCGAGGTACCACTGTATACAATAAACATTTTCCATTCTTCCTTAAATTCATTATCTTCTCTTCCTCTTAATTTCATAGTCAGTTTTGCCATTTCAGCATATTCCATTAGTTTAACTTGCCAATCTTCTTTAGATGGGGCACCTTCTTCTTTCCAGTATTGGGCTAGTAAAGTCAGTGCGGCCTTGAGCCACTTGCCTTTCGATGAAGTTGGGAAATGATGAGGCTGCGCTTCATCATGGCAGGCTTTTTTTGCTCTCTCGCTCTGCTCTTATTTTTACTCTGCTGAAGGTATGTACAAATAGCTTGTTGAAATCCTGAAGCCCAAATAGCCTGATGAAGGCCTTTGGCTCCATTGCTTAGCTGTCAGGCTAGCTTTCCTCTTCCCATTCCCTCTCCTCCAGCCTTTTGTCACAAAGGGTGGGTTGGAGAGCCTGTGTAGTAGCTCCTAAATGCTTGCAGGCATTGGTAAGGAATATTTGCTCTCCTTGGTCTCCTGATGGAAGTGGTCAGAAAAGGAAAGCTTCTGAAATGTGCAATTGAGGAGACAACCTCTTTCAGCAAGCATGGTTAGCTCTAGCTGGAGATGGGAAGGAGCCATCCCTACAAATTACATTGGGCATCCAAACTCTGATCCGTCATAACTGAGAATGCCTCCCAGCCTCCTCTCAACCTCCTAGCTGAAAAAGAGGACTGTGGCTATATGTAATGCAATTACATTATTTTTAATTTGGTTTTTAATGCTGTAACCCCCACCTCAAACAATAGAACAGGGAATGATCCTTGAGAACATGTATTTCAGAAGTTTAGCACATGAATAGGAATAAGGCTTTGGATGAGGGGCAGGCTTCTGGCAACCACCAATACTTGGCTGACTAGGAAAGCTGCCCAGAATTTGTGAACTACTAAGTGTTATGTCTTAGCTCTTGAATATGTGCTTGCTAGCAGATTCTAAGGTAGCCCTTTGTGCTATCTTCAAGGAAATAGGATAGATATAATGCATATGGCTCAAGTCAGAATTCAGTCCAAATTGTTGCATCATTGGCTTTTCTGGGCAGCTATCCCATGTTTTTATATGTGGTCCTAATTATTACTTGTAGAGTAATTGCAACTTAGATTATATTTTGCCACCTAGTTTTATATGAGGAACCATAAAAACTACATATAATTGTAGGGTGGCATCCTCTTCTCTTCCATATAAATCGTAGATAAGAGGTTCTGGGTTGGAAAGAAAGGGATCAACCCAGTAGCAAGTGATCCGCTGTAATACCGTATTTACTCAGATCTAATGCTCAACTTTTTGGGCCAAATTACATTGAGAAAATTAAGGCGCAACTAGATAGATTGTATCTCTGCTTTGTTATTAAAATAATAAACCATGCATAGTTGTAGAGAGAGCTCTTTATATAAGACTTCCCCTTGAAACATATCTGAGATAAAGAAAAAAACCCTGCACAGTTGTGCTGTGTCTCCCTTCTGGCCCTGAAATCATTAATCTGAGGTGGTGCAATGAAGATGTGTCACAGCCTAGATTTCCCAAGTTCCTTTCCATTCTTGTTGTGATAGTAGCCACAGGTTCAGGTGAGTTTTGAATGTTTTATTGTGATAGACTGTATTATACTAAGTCCTCAATCCTAAACAGTGGGTAAAGCAAATTGAGCATAACGGGGCTTACTTCTCTGTAAACATGATTAGGATTGCTCTGTAAATGTTATTTGTTGAGTATTTATAGTCTTCTACCCAGAGCGGTTTATCACTTCCTTAATAAGGGAAGTCATAACCTACAGCCCAATGAAACTTGATCACTATTAATTTTACCCTTTTATTTTGAGTAGGCATCTATGTACAAACAATCAAAAGCATCTATCTCGTATGCCTTTCTCTATTCCTGTTTCCTCTTCGAAGTGTAAAATAGCAGGAGTGCTTTGTTGCCAAGTCATCAGCTGTAGAAGAGTGTGTACAGTAATATACCAGTTGAAATGCCCCGATTGTATACTATACATAGTTAGCATAGAATTTTTTTAATGCTAATTTTACGTAATGGAATTGGGTGTAAACTTTCCAAGAATCTAATATGCTGAGCTCCAAAGTTCATTAAAGCTTAGTAAACAATGATGGGGGGGGGACACCCTTGCTTAATTATTATTGTGGCTTGGCTTGTATTGGAACGCAAAGAGAGACAAGAACTATGTTGGCCTTGGTTACAGAGAGCCACTGTTCTTTGACAGGCTTGTAGGCTTTGGCAGCCATGGAAATAGTGAACAGCTGCTCCAAGTAGATTGAAAAGGATTTGCATTTCAATTATCTCACCATGTGATTTTTACCTATTCTGGGAGGCAACAGTGAGTGTGATAGAAAAAGCTGAAGATTTTTTGGAGCAGAAAGAAGTAGATTATTTGCTAATTAAAAGTCACTGAATTTTAGTTTACAATATCTTAAGATGGAATACACTTAAAGGTGAGTTACTAGTCTTTTTATCTACAAGATAGAATAACATTGAAAACATTTCTTTTTGTTTTGTTCTCAGGGCTGTATTCTTAAGTTTGTTGTTAATGTATAGTGGATGTCTAAAAGTGGGATTTTGTGTTCCTGCTGCAGTCTTCCCCCCTCCAAACAACAACAAAAAATGCAGTTCAAGCTGTTAATTGAGTTTTAAAAATCCATCACAAAGCTCTTGGTTTTGTATTGATACTATATTTCTTCTTTAGTGACACTTCATGATTATCACTCAGTTTCTACTTTGAAAATGCACAGGAGTTACTGAAAGCCCAAAATGGAGATTATCATGGAGATTACAGTGCAGACGGAAGCTACCTAGCCTAATCAAGTTGAAGCGGATAAAGACACTTATTTTCACTGTGACTGTGTAAGTAACAACTAACATTAGAAAACATATTTTACAATTCACGGAAACTGAAATTGCAGGCTGGACGCACTTTACGTGTGCATCACCATATGTTAGTAATGAGAGCCATGTATCAGGGCTGTGCACAGTGCCTACCCCCTCTGCCCCTGATCAGGCCAGTCTGCCCAGGAACCACCCCCAACCACCACATTAGACAGTATATTTTGGGAAAAGAGCTTTTGTTTTTATTCTTTCTGTGCCCCATTATTAAAAATACTCTTGTGGTTAGCAGCTATATCTGGTTGAGTTTAAAAACTAAATACTAGGGATGGGGAAGATGTGAGCAGAGGGGGCAACGGACATCTGTTGTTGCTAACAATGCAGTAAAAGTAACAGCTAGTTTGGCCCTGAGTCTGGAAACTTAGCTTTGCAGTTTCTGTTGTACTCATCCCTGAGAGGAACCTTCTGTTTTAAAGTTACAAACAGTGCCACATGAAAAGCGTTAAAATGTGCAAATTAGTTAGTGCTACAGCATTGTGCTTCTAGCGTGGACAAAGATTTTCCCCATTATATTTTCTTGCTTTATATGCAGTTAGGTGCAGAGACACGGGTGGCGCTGTGGTCTAAAACACAGAGCCTAGGGCTTGCCGATTGGAAGATTGGCGGTTCGAATCCCTGTGATGGGGTGAGCTCCCGTTGCTCGGTACCTGCTCCTGCCCACCCAGCAGTTTGAAAGCACGTCAAAGTGCAAGTAGATAAATAGGTACCGCTCCGGCGGGAAGGTAAACGGCATTTCCGTGCACTGCTCTGGTTCGCCAGAAGCGGCTTAGTCATGCTGGCCACATGACCCAGAAGCTGTCTGCGGACAAACGCCGGCTCCCTCGGCCTATAGAGTGAGATGAGCACACAACCCCAGAGTCGTCCGCGACTGGACCTAATGGTTAGGGGTACCTTTACCTTTTACAGTATTGTGCTTCTAGCTTGGACAAAGATTTTCCCCATTATATTGTCTTGTTTTATATGCAGTTAGGTGCAGTTTTGCTGAAAAAATACTTAGGGGCAGTTGCCCACCTACCTGGTAATCGTGTATTTGTGCTCATCGTGTCATTCTACTGCCTTTCCCTGCTCTTTGAGATTAAAGGTCCATTGATGTTTTAACTACAGTAGATTAATGTCCTTCCCATTTTCTCACTTTGTTAAAGGGCTAGTCAGTATCTGATCTGGTGTCAAGCTATGAGTGCCAAACACATGGCTGTTTCTCCGCTGCCCCCAATCATTAAAAGACTTCTGGCTCTGGATTAAAAACTCCTGTGCATGTATCCCTAAATCTAGAGACTGTTTCCCTTTAATGCTGAGCATGTATAACTGATGAAGTCTGTTGTCTATTCTTTTAAGAGCTAGGCACGTGTAGCCTCCATGGCATGGCCCTCTTGTTTAAAACCACAAGTTTATCAGAGCTCTTATCAGTAAAAGCTGAATTAACAAAATAGGCTTAATATTGTTAATTGTTTCCTTCATTTACATACAGTACAGTGTGAGTTTTAATGAAAATGGAGCCCGATCAAGAAACAATTTCACGTCTCCGACGTCAGCTCAAAGAAGCCGAGGAGGAAAGAAGAAAGGCAGCACAATATGGTTTAGATCTGGTGGAGAGCGAGAGCTTGTTACAGAATCAGCTAGATAAATTGCAGAATGAAATAGTCACCATAACGGAGGTGAGCTTTTAAACAATCAACAGAAAGTTGCTCTCCCTGGATTGATTCCACTCTACCTACTGATGGGAGCATGAATGCCAAAGCTGTTAGCCATTAAATTTAAAATATTTAACATGTAAGAAGAGTATCTAGCAAACTGTGTCAGAGCTTGATAGCGCACCATAAAATCCAATCCTCTCATTGTGCTACTGTACCTATAAGATAATTGAAAGAGCAGCCAACATGTTGCTAGAGTGGAAGCCTCATTAAACCCAGACTTCTCAGACCTATTTCTGGATCAATGTGTACAGAATGCCTATTGCAAAAACTTCCAGGTTTGCCAAAGCCTTTTAGTAGTACCTCAACAACAAACGTGACTTCAGGTTGTTGGTTTTTTTTAAGAAAAACAAGCTGTACCCTAACCTGCTATTTAGCATGAAGTGGACAAAATATGGTACTGGATGAGAAGCATTAGCAATCTGGTACTATTGAGAGCTGCTTGGGACCCCCAATGATATGTGCAGGGTAGCTCACAAGGTCATTTGGCTCTGCCTAAATCTGTTTTAAGAGGATTCACAGGACACAGCACTATGTGTACTAAACAAAACATGGAAGTTTATGAAATCAGATACTGTACAAATTATCAACTGCTACAAAATATTCTTGCTCTTAAAAGAGTTTTGCTACAGGTCGATGCACTTTGGGAGGAAGTAAATAGGACTCGCTTCTGTGTAAACATGCATGGGAAACGTGCTGCTGGGGTGGGGGTGGGGGAAAGATGGAAGCCAACTAATGGAAATATCTCTCCTGCTCACCTGGATTTTACTCACTACCTCAATGTCATGTATAGGATTAAGCAAATCTGTTAATGACACAGTAGCTATGAGACATGCTCTGACAATTTTCTGCCTGCTAAAGCTAAAGGCAGCACATACTGCCTGTGGTGAGGCATGCTTGTGAAGAGGGAGGCAGCATAAGATGTGTACAGCAACAAAGTTTAGTTTTTGAAGTCCCTCTTTCGTTATCTGCTGTTGGGAGAAAGGAGCACAAGCTTCCCATAAGCCTAGTTCCTGATGTTTGGTGTGTGTAGCTGTGTGTGCATGGGTGGGTGGACAAGAGGGAAGACCAGTCTTCCACGTTTGCATGTCTCATAGGCCATCACAGGGGCCTATGAAACTCTTCATAACTTAATACCTTGTCTCACATAAAATAAGCCTGACTTTTTAAAAAAAGCAATCCCTGCCACATGATGAAAACTGTACACCATCTGCCTGCATCTGGGTGCACTGTGTTTGTAATGCTTTGTGCATACTCTTGGACCTCGGGTGATCTCTTTTGGTGGGTGAAATAGAAAAGAAGGTTTGGGAAACCCAAGTGTGTACAGGGACCTTTCCATCCTTGCTAAGGCCTATACTTTTGACCACATACTTAATGGAAGATCCTTTTAAAAACAGTTTTCTATCCTGCATTGTAAATGTGAAATTTATTTTTCAGAATTTTGAACAAGAAAAATATACTCTCCAGAGAGAAGTAGAACTAAAGAACAGAATGCTAGAAAGTATGAACCTTGAATGTGAAACACTTAAGCAACACCAAAATATACAATTAGATACACTACGTGAACAACTAGTAAGAATGCATGGACAAGAAACAAATGAACTTAAGAATAAGGTTGGTGATAGAATACGTATTATGTGCAGCAGGTGATACCTTAAAGCAGTTATTAATGCCTATCTTGAAAGTGTTATAAACATAATTCAGTTGCTGACAAAGCTGTTTTGAATAGATGAGTGATAAAGAGCCACTTATTAAACGTGGTAATTAGCCACTTATAAGTGTATGATTACATAGTGTATGATAGAATTATGGTATTTTTGTTTGGGATTCTGAACAATGTTTTTCTAATGACAGCATATATCATAATCTTAAAATCCTATGTAGTTCAGATGTGCTTGAGTTGGGCAAATACTGAGGAAGGGATGGCTTCCTTATCATATATTGATAGGATATTGATGGGAATGGGAGACCTCCTGGGAACCGTATGCATGCTGCCTTCAGTTCCATGATGGAAGAGAGTGGATATAAATGTAATAAATAATGAATTTCTTAAGCTATTTGGAAAAATCAGCTCACAAATGGGTAGAGGGACATGCTTAAAGGACTCTGAACTCAAAAGGTGTTTTCTCTGGGTGTTGCTTTGAAGATGGAAAAACTGAAATCTGAACTAGAAGAAACGCTTCTTAGTGAGAAACAGTCGAAACACAAAGTGGACCATCTGAAGGAGGTCCTTGCTTCTAAAACAGAAGAACTGCGTATGATGTCAGAGCGTGTACATGAAACCATGTCTTCAGAAGTGCTCAATCTTCAACTTGAGCTGGTGGCACTTGAACAGGCAAAGGTATGCAGCAAATTAGTGTGAATAAAGTATTTAATAATAATAAACCACAGATAAAATCACCCTTCCTGCTACAGAAATTTGATCATGGTCTAATATTAAAAGCACTAGTACTAATATTCATCTCTGCTTCAGGTTGCAGTCCTTGCCTTGTACAAATAATTGAAAAGGCAAAATTGTATTCCAGAATATACAATTAGCAAATACTCATATGGTATCTAAATTTTGTGATAGGCAGACCTTGAGGACAGGTTACATGATCTTCAGTACAGCAAGGAGCAACTAGAACTTGGAAACAGCAATCTGACTAATCGACTGGCACGTCTCGAAGAGGAGAGAGAAGACAGAGAAAAAGATATTGTTTCATACTGTAACGCGTTAGAGGTGACGTATCATGCTTCCTATTGATAGTGATGGTGAAAATAACACTACACATTTAATGCTGAAACAGCGAGCTTGTTTTCTAACTAAGGCTATGTGGATAGTTTTAGCTGAAATATTGCCTGACACCAGGTTGAATATTTGACATTGTATGGGTGCAGTAACGTTCAAATGCTGTTTGCAGTGGTGAGAAGCCTCTTGTGGCTTTGCACTCATGAAGATGGGGAAGTCGCATCAGTTTTTCTTTCATTTTCCTTAATGTGAATTAAGAGCAGGCTCTTTGGGTGTGCCTTTGCAGTGGTGGTGACAGATTTATTGCATTAACTATTAAACAACACAACAGTGATCCTGAAAGTAAATGCCACAAATCAATAAGAGCATGTGCTACACTACAACACAAATTTAGTTCTGAAAATATAACAGAGATCTAACGATTTTCCGTGACTCAATTTTAGAAAGCTCATGAAGTAAATAGAGACCTTCAGCTTCAGCTTGACCATGCACGGCAAGAAGCCCTGGATCCTTCCAGTAAAGGCAATTCCTTATTCGCTGAGGTACTCATCTTATTTTTGTTAACAGAAAGTATATGTATGGGCCATTCTTATGACACTTGGAACCAAAGGGTCTGTTTGCTGTGGGGTATGAGGGAGGGGATATTTAGTTTTATTTGAGTTAGTTTATTTCTTATAGTGGTTCTGTGTATGTTAGTTTGCAGGGTGAGGGAAGTATAATAGTGTAATGCAACTGTATCAGCATACTTTATTCAATATAGTAATAACTTTCCCTGATTATATATTTACTTATTCTTGAAAACCTAATAAGATTATTTTTTAAAAAAGTCAGGAAAGTATATGTGTCAAAGATTTTTAGAAAGTATGTTTCTGGTTATACAGGCGTCTTGCATTTGCTCACTTCAAAAGCTGACCAATGTATTTGAATCATTTGTTCAATTTAAAGTCAGAATAATACTTGGAACAAATATTTTAGTTCAGTATACTTTACAGTTATTGAGCTTAATGTCTTTTCATAGTAGAAATACTTCAAGACGACCATGTCATTGCAAAATTCCTCTGGATTGGTTGAAGTAGTTCTGTTGAAGTGTTTGTTTGGGATTCTGAACAATGTTTTTCTAATGACAGCATATATCATAATCATAATCATATCATATACCATTGAATTGGTGTGCCAAGTGCCTGCAGGTTGGGCATGCTGATTCCTGTTAGTCTGAACAGTCCAGGGCCATAAATACAGGTAGCACAACAGCAGTAATTCAGAACACCTAGTAAGGAAATAACTCTTTGAGTTGTGTCCTGTCCAACTCCCAGAGCTGGATCTGCAGGAACCACTATCTGAAAGAAAGAATTAGAACATCATGGATGGATGCTTTATTATTATTATTATTATTATTATTATTATTATTATTATTATTATTATTATTATTATGATAGGCTGAGTCAGTGTGTATTGCCCTAACAAATATTGGTGCTTAATTGAAGGGTTGAACTTTTATGCCTGAGTGCATGAAATCTTTGTGGTGGTGGTGGTGGTAATATATAACTACTTAATGACTTTACATATATTAAATATAAAGTATTCCTTCAAATGCTTGTAGAAATGTTTCTGCCAGGTTTCATGGCAACTAATTATTTTGCTACTACAGTGGTACCTCGTGTTAAGTACTTAATTCGTTCTGGAGGTCTGTTCTTAACCTGAAACTGTTCTTAACCTGAAGCACCACTTTATCTAGTGGGGCCTCCTGCTGCTGCCACGCCGCCGGAGCACGATTTCTGTTCTCATCCTGAAGCAAAGTTCTTAACCCAAGGTAATATTTCTGGGTTAGTGGAGTCTGTAACCTGAAGCGTATGTAAACCTGAAGTGTCTGTAACCCGAGGTACCACTGTAATCTGGCCAGTACTTCATGCAAATGGTACAGATGTTTCTGTTGACATGGTTGTTAATAAAGCAAAAATATCTAATGACACTAACATACAAGATAGTGTGAAAGACAAATTACTATGGTTTCATTACTATTAGTTTCTAAAGTATAACATTTTAAATGATACCAGAACCAACTTTACAGGGTTTTTTTTCTTAATGTGTTGTAGGTAGAGGACCGTAGAGCAGAAATGGAGCGTCAATTGATCAGTATGAAAGTGAAATATCAGTTGCTACAAAATCAGTATTCTTTCACTAGAGAACAGCAGCAAAGACTGAAGGTATGATTAAGTCAACATTTCCTTTGTTAGAAATTGAAAGACTATAAGATAAGAATTAAAAGTATGTGTGCTAGAGTTCTGTACTCTCAGAGACATTAATTTTTCATATACAGTGGTGCCTCGCAAGACGAAAAGAACTCCTCTTCAAAGACGAAGAAGGAAGGATAGTAGCAGCACAAATAAATTGGCAAGGAGAAAAGATTATAATAGTCGGAATATATGCACCTAATATAAATAAGGCAGAATTCTACGGAAGGTTGGAAGAAAGGTTATCTGACTACGCCGACGAAAAAATCATATTATTAGGTGATATGAACGGCGTGGTGTCGCTAGAATTGGACAGATTGAGGGACACAAAAGGCAAGGAGGGGAAGCTTCCAAGAACTTTCTTCTCTTTGGTCCAGAATTGTAACTTAATAGATATCTGGAGGTTCAAACACCCACTAGAAAAGCAATATACCTTCTATTCTGAACCTAATGATTCATCATCAAGACTAGACCAGATATGGGTCTCGAAAGAGTTAGCTCTAAGATCGCTACAGGTGGAGATTCAGGCCAGAACTATCTCAGACCATAACCCAATAAAAATGGAATTAAAAGAGCAGGAAAGCAGACTATTTAGATGGAAATTGAAGGACTATCTGCTAGATGATCAAGAGGTAGTAGAAAAGGCTCAAAATAGATTAAAAGAATACTTTGAAGATAATTTGGGTAATAATATAAAGCCTAAGGTGGTATGGGATGCAGGAAAGGCGGTGATGCGGGGCTTCTTCATCCAACAGAGTGCAATCAAGAATAAAAAAAGGGAAAAAGGGAAAAAAGAAATCATGCAACAATTAGCAGAGAATGAGCAGAAACTAATCAAAAACCCAAAAAATAAGAAAATAAAAGAGAATATCAAAGTTTTACAATCTCAATATACAATGCTGATAAATAGAGAGATAGAATGGAAAATTAAAAGACTGAGACAGAGGAATTTCGAACATGCTAATAAAACGGGGAAAATACTAGCTTGGCAATTGAAAAAAAGAAAGGAACAGAATACGATAAATAGGATAGTGGTGGAAGGAGAAGAGATAAACAAACCCAAAGAAATTAGGAAAGCCTTTTTGGATTTTTACGGAGAACTTTTTAGAAATACAGAAAAGAATAAGACGAGGGAAATAGAGAGATATTTAACATCTAAGAATATAAACAAGATCCCCACGGCAGATAAAGAGAAATTAAATGCTCCGATCGAGGCAGAGGAAATAAAAGTAATAATAAAAGATTTAAAAAATGGGAAAGCCCCGGGCCCAGATGGGTTCACTAGCAGATATTACAAAGAGATGGAATCGGCTCTGGTATATCCTTTACAAGAAGTAATGAACAATATTTTGAAGGAAAGAGAAATTCCGGAGACGTGGAAGGAGGCACTGATCACACTGATCCCAAAGCAAGATGCAGAACTAGAACAAATTAAAAATTACAGGCCGATTTCCTTATTAAACGTAGACTATAAGATTTTCGCGGGAGTCATGGCAAGAAGATTTAAAGCCACTTTGTTAAACAGTATCCACAGAGACCAAGCCGGTTTCTTGCCGGGTAGGCAAATGAAGGATAATTTAAGAAATATCATAAACATTATAGAATATTTAACAGAAAGGTGTGACAAACAAGGCTTACTGCTATTCGTGGACGCTGAAAAAGCGTTTGACAATGTAAATTGGGAATTTCTATTGAAACAATTGGAATATATGGAAGTGGGCACTGAATTTTCCAACGGCATAAAAGCAATATACACGGAACAAAAAGCAAGATTAATAATAAACAACGTAGAGACGGAAGAAATAATAGTAACTAAGGGAACAAGGCAGGGATGCCCATTGTCTCCACTGTTATTTATAACAGTATTAGAGGTCCTATTAAAAACTATCAGAGACAATAAAGAAATTAAAGGCATTAGGGTCGGCAAACATGAGCATAAAACCAAAGCTTTCGCGGATGACTTGGTCGTAACATTGGAAGAACCACTAGACTCAACAAAAAAGGTACTCAGAGAATTTGACCAATTTGGGGAGGTAGCAGGCTTTAAATTAAACAAAAGAAAAACAAAAATAATAGCCAAAAACATGCGGGCAGCTGAAATTGAGGAATTACAAAGAGAAACAGGAATAGAGGTAACAAAGAAGGTGAAATACCTAGGGATATGGGTAACGCCAAAAAATATAGATCTGTTTAAAAACAATTACGAAACGGTATGGAAAGGAGTTAAGAAGGACATAGAAACGTGGGGTAGGCTAAGATTGTCATTTTGGGGTAGAATAGCCACAATCAAAATGTCGGTTTTTCCAAGAGTTCTATTCCTCTTCCAAAATATACCGATCATTAAGGGTAGCAAGACATTCAAAGCCTGGCACAGAGATATTTCCAGATTCATCTGGCAAGGGAAGAAGCCGAGAGTAAAGTTTAAAATTTTGACGGACACGAAAGAAAGGGGAGGCTTCGCCCTTCCTGACCTGAAGATATATTACGAGGCATCTTGTCTATGCTGGATAAAGACATGGATAAAACTAGAAGACGGGGAAGTGCTAGACTTAGAGGGTCACGATAACCGATATGGGTGGCACGCTTACCTGTGGCATGGGCGGAAGAAGGGCCACAAAGGATTTGGGAACCATATATTCAGGGGCCCTCTATTAGAGGTCTGGGAAAGATATAAAGAGATGCTAGAACCCAGAACACCCCAATGGTTATCTCCATCAGAGGTAATGGCCATCAAAAAGGTCAATATGGGAACCAACTGGGCAACTTACGAACAACTGCTCATGAAGGAGGAAGGAAAGTGGAAAATGAGGCCTTATGATCAGGTGAAATCTCAAGTATACGATTGGCTAAACTATCACCAAATAAATGACATGTTCAGGAAAGATGTAAAAGATAAAGGCTATGCCGACAAAAACTCTAGGTTCCAAACTGAGATTCTGGGAAGTAACATAAAAATATTATCAAAAATGTACAAGTACTTATTGGATTGGAACTTGGCTGATGAAGAGGTTAAGGTGGTAATGACCCATTGGGCTAGAGATCTTGGCCGCAATATCTATCTTGAAGAGTGGGAAAAACTTTGGAAACAACACCTAAAATTTACGGCCTGTGTGTCACTTAAGGAAAACCTAATGAAAATGTTTTATCGCTGGTACCTGACCCCGGTTAAGTTAGCCAAAATGTATGGATCCTGCAATAAATGCTGGAAATGTAAGGCAAAGGAGGGTACCTTCTACCACATGTGGTGGGAATGCCCAAAGGTTACAGGGTTCTGGGAAAGTATATATGATGAAATGAAAAAAATGCTAAGATATACCTTTAATAAAAGACCAGAGGCGTTCCTGCTAGGTTTGGTAGGAAAAGAAATTAAGAAGAAAGATTATAAATTGTTCCAATACGCAACAACGGCTGCAAGGGTCCTAATAGCAAAAAATTGGAAGCAGGAGGGTATCCCAACAACGGAGGAATGGAGAAGCAAATTATTAGATTACGTGGAGATGGACAGGATGACATGTAAAATCAGATATACAAAAGATCAGAGGTTTGTCGAAAATTGGGAAAGTCTTACGAAATATCTGGAAAGCTTAATTGATGAACAGACAACACTAGTAGGTTTCCAAGGAGTTCTGTAAGAGGTAAAGGGTAAGGCTAAATAAAAATGGATGGATAAGAATGATTTATGGCTTTACAAATATGGAAATGCGGATTTATTGTTTAAATGTTATTTTGGACGATTCGTGGAACGATTGAAGGAAGTCAACTTCTTTTCTTTAAGTGAACAGATATGAGTTTTGATAAAGTTTGTAATGTACTGTGATCTTTGCAAATCAATAAAAATTACGTATGAAAAAAAAAAGAAAAAAAAAAGAAAAGAATCCGTTCTGTGATTCTCTTCGTCTAGCGGTTTTTTCGTCTTCCAAGCAAGCCCATTGACGGATTAGCGCTATTAGCACTATTAGCGGCTTTTAGCGGCTTATCGGCTTATCGGATCAGCTAATAAGCGGCTTAGCGGCTTAGAAAAAGGGGGGGGAGGGGAAAAAACCAGCAGGAACTCGCAAGACATTGTCGTCTTGCGAAGCAAGCCCATAGGAGATTCGTTTTGCGAAGCACCTCCAAAACGGAAAACTCTTTCGTCTAGCGAGTTTTCCGTCTTGCGAGGCATTCGTCTTGCGGGGCACCACTGTACGTGAATGATAGAATTGGGTTTTTTTTAAAGTGATTTAAGATGTGAGGAATGTTCTAAAAATTCAGCTTGGAGAAATGAGCACTGTTTAAGAATCTGGGCAATAAAGACCTTTAGTAGTTGTTGTGTAATTTGAGATCGTAAACAAGGGTTCTTTTGAGTTGCTGTTTGCATACTGCTTTTCTACAAATTTGCTCAGAGTGGCTGACAACAATGCATCAAATGTCATTTTACTTAAATTTACTATAAACAAATCACAGTGTTTGTACACTAGAAGACTCCTGCTTGTAGGGTTCTTCCAAATGCGATAGTCAGCTCAGTATTAGTTTGATATGCCTCTCTGGGATAAACTTTGGTGAAATAAGCCTACAGAATGGAGGGGCAGTGGAGGAAATTTAAAGTGATAACATTGTGTTCTGGTAAATTAGCTAGCAGCTACTAGCAAGCAGCTCATAGCATGGCTATTGTTGAATAGATGATGGTGGCTGGTAAAAATGCACAAATGAATTTTCAATAACTTTAAGCAGCTGAGACCAATGATGTATTACACAGAGCTTTTCAGCCAACCATCAGTTTCAAAAGCAATTTGACATGTGGTATGGAGTACAGAGGGAAAACCAAGTTCAAAACTTCTTTGAGTTCAGATAACTAGTGTCTTGGTGTTCTGAATCTTGGTCATTCTGTTCTGGGACTTGAGTTGCATTAATGTGTACTGTAACAGAATATTTGTAAAAGTGCCAACCCAATATTTGGTTTATCTTGTAGCTACAGATGGCTGCTCTTCTACGGATGAAAGGTTCACAAGGGGAGCATGATCAGCTGGAACGTTTGCAAAGCATGCTTCAACAAAAGAATGGTGAAATAGAAGAACTTCTAATGAAAGTGAAGCAACTGGAAAAGCCCATGGTATATGCATGGAGAATAAAATTCTGGTTTTGTTTTTTTAAAGTATTAGTAATTGGGTAAGGAAGCACATACAACTGTGTTGGAAAACATTGCACAGAAAGCACAGAACCAGGTAATCTGGATCGCTGACTTGACAATGAGCGTGCATTGTGCATCTGATTGAAACAGAATGTTACTAATTGTATGACAAGTATTTATGCCAGGAAGTAAATGGAAAAAACTACATTTACAGAATTACAATGGTACCTCTGGTTATGAACTTAATTCATTCCTGAGGTCCATTCTTAACCTGAGGTACCACTTTAGCTAATGGGGCCTTCTTCCGCTGCCGTGCTGCCGGCACATGATTTCTCTTCTCATCCTGAGGTAAAGTTCTTAACCCAAGGTACTACTTCCGGGTTAGCGGAGTCTGTAACCCAAAGTGTTTGTAACCCGAGGTGTTTGTAACCTGAGGTACCACTGTATCTAAATATAACTGAAATAATCTGGATTTTGTGTTGATCCAGCTCCTTGGAGCATTATTTGGAGCCTCAAAACTATTTACCATGCACACTCGGGAGCCTGCAGTCACAAGAGATGGTAAAAAGAGACCCCACTTGTATGTGCATATTCCTAGCAAGATACATCTTCCATGTCCAAGTTCTGAGCCCTTCTCATTTCAGATATATTTCAATAGGTTCTAATTAGAGTTTAAAGATGTGTATAATATTCTCTGGCATCCTCTTTTATTTGTGCTCCAGGGTTGAACACTTTCTGAAAAAGTACAAGGACTGAGTCCTGGTTTAAATGAAGTACAGTTGCCTGGAGTAAAATTGTATTCTTTTATGCTTGATTATGCTCAGTGTCACATATTCCTGACTGGAGAACAGAAGGCAACCTTATTTGTATGAGCAAGAAGAGATTGATCAAACTGTCCATTGTAAATTTTAACACCCGTGGTATTATTTAACACCCAAAACATATTTTGGGACATGCTGAGGAATTGCTGAATGGTTGCCATTTATTACTTTAGTTTAGCCCTTGGTAGATAACACCTTCAGTAGTGATTCCAGAAAATACTGAACAGAAAGGTATGCTTCAGCTTTCCAGCAGGCGATACAAAGCCAGTTTGGCTTGGCCCTGAAGTAGACCAAGTTGGGATGAGAATTTGGTATAGCAACTTCCTCTGCTGATATGCAGCATAATTTATTATTACATTTGAATTAGATGCACTTCTGTCAGTGTTGTCTATGTGAAAAAAGTTTCCTCTTTGCCATTAATATTCAAACCCAGATGACTGAAATGGCAAAAGGAAAAGAGCTCATTTTTTTATAAAAAAAATTATCTTCCCAGAAGTCTGAAAATTCAAAAGCGCTGAAACTTTCAAGCACTTCAGAATATGCAGAATCTGAAGATGGATATTACACCGATTTGCTTCAGATGAAACTTGACAATTCAGAGTAAGTCTTGTGAATTAGAAATGTAGTATTAAAACCTCACAGCTGGTTATAGAAACTGACAACCTGATTCTGAGTCTGGTGTAGTGGTTTGAGTGTGGAACTAGGAGATGAGGGTTCAAATCTCTTCTTAGCCCTGAAACTGACTGGGTGATCTTGGGTCAGTCAGTCTGTCGGCCTAACCTCCCTCACAGGGTTGTTGTGAGAATAAATTGTAGAGGAAGAGAACCATATACGAGACCTTGTGGTCCTGTGAGGAAAGATGGGAAATAAATGAGATACATAATAGATACAAATAAACAAAACCTATTTGGTTAAAGTTAAGTATTGTTTCATAAATCTGAGACAAATTTACTAGTCAGAACCCCATTCTCTCTTCCAGACAGGTAGTAAAAACATAGGAGTAATGGTAGAAACATGGTAACACTGACAGCCTGTTCCACAGTGTCTTTCCAACTCTGTCACAACCATCATATTAAGTTGCACATTGATGTCCCCACATCAATGCAAGGAAGACACAAATCAAACAGGGCAGCAACATGAACCTGTTCTTGTTTATCTTACCATAGGTAACTCCTAAATGGATCTGCTAATTCTATTGTATTCTGGCCCACTAGTAATCTATTTTACAAACGTTTGCTGCTAGTCAATCTGTAGTTTATCTTAATAACATGCACACATTATTGGAATAAATGGGATAAGAGGATTTTTTTCCTGGTACTGAAAGGTGGTGAGTTCAAGGCTGGAATGGTAAGAACACTAGGAACTTAATGTTAATGCAACTATGTATTTCAGTATTCATACAGATAATTTATTTTCAGAAAAGAGATAGAAAATTTGAAAAGTGAATTGTCGCTACAGCGGATGAAGGCTCTGTTTGAGAGTCAACGCGTCTTAGAAATGGAACGGAAGCTCTTTGCAAAGGAAAGACAACTTGAAGCTTCTCAAAGTGAGAGCATAAATTTGCGTGTGCTGCTGGATGAATTGAGAATAAAGTATCAACCTGAAGGTAACAATTTCTATTCCCTTATTTTGTATGTACAGTATGTGAATAGGGAGTGTCATATGATTTAATTTGCGCTTTGTATCCTGGAATAAGTTTATTATGTGTTTGGTAGCTTCCCTGCCTCCATCCCCGGTGTGATAAGTTATGGCATAATGTGACCAGTGTCAGTTACGTATTTTTGCCTCCATCCAATAAAGCTGATCAATGCTGGTAGGAAAACAGAGGTTAGATAGCGTAGCATTTCTTGGCCTTGACATATGCTCAGTTACCTTCTGTTCAAAGGCTTTTCTTCATCCTGATCCTCTTTCCTTGCTGTGAATCAGCTGTCTAGTGGTTATAAAGCAGTGTTATTAATGCAGTAAAGCCCACTGCTCATGAGGAGGTCTGTTGTATGTGTTTGCCCAAGAGTTTTTCAAGGACCTGCATCAATTAGTTACATGTCTGACTTTTATTCTGTTCTAATGTATGTAAAAAATAAGAACTTACAATTTGATTAATTGCAAAGATTGAAGTGTTTGACTTTTTTAGAAAATGAGTTTATTTTGTGTAACATGATGCATCACAGGGTGTTTTTTGTTATTACATGAGGTCAGCAGTTGTCAACTTTTTTGGGCTAGTGAGCACAAAATGGTAGCTGTGGAGTGAGCACGGCATAATAGAAAATGGCTGTCCCTGGGACTGGCATAATACAAAATTAGAGAGACAACTACTCCCAATAACCTTATGCTTACAATGAGATGTCAGCTATGTGCTGCTGATCCTTATTAAGGACATTAGACAAACTAATGCTATTGCTATCTAATAACAGGAAGCATTCCTCACCACCAGAAGTATACAATGTAGCCACACCACTCTCGTTTCACAGAAATTGCTTAAATGCTACCTGCACATTTTGCTCCATAACTTTCTAAGAAGATGAGACACTTTTTAAAAAAGATGGAAGCTCAAAATTTGGGAAACCATTGGAAACCTTCGTGGTCAGCCCCAGTGTTATATAGTATTTTAGAGATGCTGGGTGGTATTCAACAGTTTTATGTTCCTTATTTCCAAAGGATCTACTCAGAATAAAACTTAGTTGAATACGACCTATCAAATATGTATTTTACTAATAAAATAATAAATGCACTACATCTGTTCAATACTTGTATGGCTGCAAGAAATATTAGCCCTTTGACTCAATTACAGTGGTACCTTGGGTTACATACGCTTCAGGTTACACACTCCGCTAACCCAGAAATAGTGCTTCAGGTTAAGAACTTTGCTTCAGGATGAGAACACAAATCGTGCTTCGGCGGCAGCAGGAGGCCCCATTAACTAAAGTGGTGCTTCAGGTTAAGAACAGTTTCAGGTTAAGAACGGACCTCCGGAACGAATTACATACTTAACCTGAGGTACCACTGTATTAACCTTTATAATATAATCCAGCAGCCTCATCTATAAATTGGATCCATCCACAAGCATGGGGAGGAATAATACCAGTTTATCAATAACTAAAATGTTATACAGTAGTGCCCCGCAAGACGAATGCCTCGCAAGACAAAAAACTCGCTAGACGAAAGGTTTTTCCGTTCGCGATTTGCCTCGCAAGACGAAATTTCCCTATGGGCTTGCTTCGCAAGACGAAAACGTCTCGCGGCTTTGTTTCCTTTGTCTAAAAACAATGACATGTTTTGTTTATAAAGTTAATTTATTTTCCCTTCAATTTTTGAACTGCTCTTTACAGTATGTGTGACTTTAAAGAGCAGTTAATAAACTGTTGTTGTTTGGCTTTGTTTGGCTTTGTTTGGACTTTTTTTGACCATAGGAACGCATTAATTGATTTTCAATGCATTCCTATGGGATTTCGTGCTTCGCAAGACGAAAAATTCGCTAGACGACAAAAATTGCGGAACGAATTAATTTCGTCTTGCGGGGCACCACTGTATTAATGTACATTGAAATAATCTTCCAATTTTTTCTGTCTCTTGACTTTTAATTCCACTTAAGTTTGATACTTTTGTACCATTTTAAAAAGTAAATATTATTCCTTTTACCTTTCTGGTTGCTTGCTTTGAGTTGGCATGCTGCCACCATAAAAAATGTTACCACATTGTGTGGTAAATTCTTAATTTGATTCTCGGCTATAGACAAGAGGGCTTCCTGTGACCTGCTATGAATACATTGCTTTACTATCTTCCAACATTCAGAGAACACTTTTGCTCAGAACACTTGTATCCTTGGTCACAGCAAAATTAACCAATGAAAACAAGGCCTATGTCATTACTCCAGAATCTGCCAGTTTCCTTGGGGTAATGTTTAACACAACTGCTTTCTGATCCAATATTATGCTTTCCTTTTGCAAGCAGAACATTGACTTAAGGATTGTAGATACATAAAAGTTACAAAAAATGTTTTTTGGATCTGGATGTTGAAATATTTCTTGCAGTTGCTCAGAGTAAACAGAACAAAAATGTAGTTAAACTGTGAAATCTTAAGTAGATAGGTAGCCGTGTTGGTCTGCCATAGTCAAAATAAAAAAAAATTCCTTCCAGTAGCACCTTAAACTTAGTTGGTCTTTAAGGTGCTACTGGAAGGATTTTTTTTTTATTTTTATTGTGAAATCTTAAGATTTTGCCATGGTGATCCAAAATGCATTTTCTTTTAATGAAAAAGGAATGAATATAGATAAGGGGTGGAGGTCAATCAAACCTATTTGACCAAAACAATTGTGTGTTTTGTTTCATTTTTTTTACTCTAGAGTTAATGAGAGATTCGTTCAATCTCAAGAAGGCTCCAGGGGATGTGATTTCATACAACCTAAGTAGCAGAGGGTCTTCTGAGTGTGAAACCTCTTGTATGCTATCTCAGAAAAAGGAAGAGACAAAACTAAGTGAGGATGCTCTGAAAACCACACTTCAGGCTGTATCAGTGAACAAAGTTCCCCTTTCTGCAATTGAACAGAGAAGTGATCAACCTGAAAGGAAGAAGGTTAAAATCAAGGAGGAAGAACTGGATAGGACAGCTATAAATATGAAAGATAAGAATGAAATTGGACCCTCCCTCTCTACCAGGTCAGTGTCTTCTAATATGTATGAGCAAGGCAATCAGCACAGACCTGCATCACTTTTTTTCCGCTGCATGAACTTTGCTATCCATTTCTTCATTTACTTTCTCAGTGTTGCATGCAGTGTCGTCCCTCAGTTCCAGCTACCTAGTTTGAAATTTTCAAAACTGTTTAAAAAGATCAAAATTACAGAGAATCAAAAGGACTCTTAAATCATGGACTGATTTAAAACTAAAATGTTCTTTCACTTTGAAAAATCACTGCAATAATCTCGTGCCTGCACTATATTTTCCCTCTGCATTGGCATTTGTGTAATTCACACTATTGTACTTTCCAGCTTATTTTTCAATTTGCATACGATCTTTGCAAAAATTTGCAGTATTAACTTCATGATGAAAATGCCTGAAAAACCATTGTTAGCTTTCAGAATAAATTTTAAACTGAAAGCCCCAAGGTTTTTAAAAAGTGGATATAGAAATTTAGTGTTGAAATGGGTGGGGAAACTAGGTAACTAGGTGAGCTTTTCCTTATATGGAAGGCCATTATATGGCTATTAAACTTCCAGGAGTTTTTTATTTTTTGTGTTAATGTAATTACAGATTATATTTTGCTTTGGTGTTTCTTCACCCCCACATCCAAGTTATATTTTCTAATTGATATATATTTCTGTTTTTATGCTCTTGGGAGGATTAGCAGTGAAGGTCTGACTTGTCCAGATACAGTACGTAACTTGTCTCAGACATTCAAGTTCAGTGGTACCTTGGTTGTTGAACGGCTTGGCTCCTGAACAAATCAGCTCCCGAACGCCGCAAACCCAGAAGTGTTCCGGTTTGCAAACTTTTTTGGGAAGCTGAACGCCCGACACGGCTTCCGCGGCTTCCGACTGAGTGCAGGAAGCTGCTGCAGCCAATTGGAAGCCACAGCTTGGTTTTCGAACAGTTCTGGGAGTCGAACAGACTCCTGGAACGGATTAAGTTCAACAACCAAGGTACCACTGTACAAGATTGCTTAGACCAGGTGTGACAAACCTTTTATATCCAGAGAGCTGCATTGAGGATTGGCCAAGCCTACAAGGGTTGTATGTCAGCCAGTGATAGGTCTGGCCAATGTACACTTACACTTGTGTGCATACAGCATGCACACACCACACCCAGTGCACTTTTCTACCCCAGTGCTCCAATGGGTGTGAAAGCCCAGAACGGAGCATCTTTTTAAATTTTTGAAAAGTGGCGTTTCTCCTTCTGGTTTGGTGCCATTGTAAGAAGGTCCTAGGAGCCCGGAAACCAGGAAGGAGCTCTCTTCCCACTTTACTTGCGCATCACTTCAGGCACATGCCAGAAGGAGAAGAGACATTTTTCAAAGGTCAAAAGATGGATCCTGATTTTGGAGGATAGTGGCAGGCCAATAAAAATGGTTTCACAGTCTAGGACTGGCCTGCAGGCTATAGCTTTGCCATCCCTGGCATAGACAGTTTCAGGATTTTTTTAATTGCTAGGTAAAATTTGCTTGGATAGCTGTGATCAGCAGTTGTAGTAATCAGTGTTTGGTTTTTTTTAAAAAAAAATTGACTAACAGTATGATCTATGCATTTCTACTCAGACGTTAGTCATACTGACTTCAGTGGGACTTATTCCCAAGTAAGTGTGAATAAAGGTAAAGGTAAAGGGACCCCTGACCGTTAGGTCCAGTCGTGACCGACTCTGGGGTTGCGGCGCTCATCTCGCTTTATTGGCCGAGGGAGCCGGCGTATAGCTTCCGGGTTATGTGGCCAGCATGACTAAGCCACTTCTGGTGAACCAGAGCAGCGCACGGAAACGCCGTTTACCTTCCTACCTTACCTACTTGCAATTTGACATGCTTTTGAACTGCTAGGTTGGCAGGAGCAGGGACTGAGCAACGGGAGCTCACCCCGTCGCGGGTATTCGAACTGGCAACCTTCTGAAAGGCAAGTCCTAGGCTCTGTGGTTTAACCCACAGCGCCACCCGTGTCCCTAAGTAAGTGTGAATAGTATTGCACAAATCTAATGCAAGCAATCCTGTAAAACCAAGTTAGTGCATGCTTATATTGTCCAGCATAGTAATTTAGGAAAAGGGAAAGAAACAGTTTGATATTAGTGACTTGATAAAAGTGTGTGTGTTTGTAGAAAGTGAGGTGGTTAGGTTGGAGCTAGAAATGGAGACTGTCTAATAGGATTAGTAGAAGAATATTAGGGCATTGGTGCTCTGTAGGTGATTACATTTACTACGTAAGTGGCGGTGTAGGGGGGGAACACTGGTGAGGCTTTTTGTTTTGTGTATTTGACATGGTATGTGTTATTTGATCTTGTGCACTTGTGAATTATTATGCTCTCCTGGAGACTACACACACTACTTTAGAATTCTTTTCCAGGGGTAAGGAAAATGATTACCAACAAATCCAGATAAGACATATCAGACATATAGCCAGGCTTGGGGTGGAATAAAGAACTGCAGTGCTGAGGTTAATGTATATTTGGTCCCATTGCATGGGGCATTATTGCACTTGCAATACAGTCAGAAGCAAGAATTCCGTGACTTAAATTACATGTGCAAATAGCTGATTGACTTGGGCAGGTAGTACTAGAAAAATAATCCTTGTTGAATTTTTTGTGGTGTGTTTGTGGTGTGTTATGTTGTGTTGGCATTTTTTTCAGATTACTACCTCCCCCCATCCAAAAACAAAACAAAAAAACCCTAGGGAAAGCCCTGGAAATACATGTGCGAGTATTTTCAAAATGAAAACCTACCAATGGCAGATGTATGTGAGGGGTTGCTTATACAGCCAGCCATGGGACTGTTGTGAACCATCCTGAGACCTGCAGGTATAGGGTGGTGGTATAATAATAATAATAATAATAATAATAATAATAATAATAATGGAATAATAATAATGATGGAATAATAATAATGATGGAATAATAATAATAAT
The DNA here is from genome assembly GCF_964188305.1 of Podarcis bocagei. Taxonomy (NCBI): domain Eukaryota; kingdom Metazoa; phylum Chordata; class Lepidosauria; order Squamata; family Lacertidae; genus Podarcis; species Podarcis bocagei. The sequence goes on along the minus strand of NC_138126.1, from coordinate 83,835,328 downwards.
AATAATAATAATAATGGTATAATAATAATAATGGAATAATAATAATAATAATAATGATAATAATAATAAATAAATAAATAAATAAATAAATAAAAATACTAATTTAATAATAATAATTTTAAGGGCGTTCTATATTCAAAATGATCAGCTAAAAAGATGAAGCATGTAGACACAGGGTTGGGGTTAAGATGTTTTGATATGTTTAAGATGTTGAATCTGATGGATATTAGTCATGTGAAGAAGGTAGTTGGGTGTGGAAGGTTTGGCACATTAAATAGAAGGGATATTTGTTCAGAGGAGAGAATAATTAGTGAGATTACAAAGGAGGGATTTAACTTTAAAGAGAAGGTGTTGAAAGGCAGGTAGTTGTTTCTGAGAGATGGAAGTCTTGCATGTCAAGTTGGGGTAGAACTTTTGAAAATGTGGGGCCAAAAAACTTCATTTAGTTGTACGCAGGTACAACTTTGTTTTATTCTGCTCTGTCTTTTGAGTTGGCAATTTAAGGATTCAACACTGCACTGCTTTTTCTTTGGCTGTTTGTGCATTGTGGAGGTGGACATCTGCACGAAAGACACAAATAGTTCAGAATTTGGAAGTTGATCCTACTGGAGAACTGGAAAGAACAAGAAGACAGTTAACCAACAGTTTTAAAATTAACAATTTCCACTAAATACAAAGTTCCTTCAGTAGCATGAATAGATAAATTTTGCCAAGTGAAAAAATAGTAGATTGGCTTAACTAAAGCTCAGTACATTTAAATTATTGTAAGAAAGAGGGCAGGGTGGTGGGATTCCCACTCTTCACTTTCCAGCCAGCCCAGTACCCACCAAGGCTAAAAGAATATCTCTAAGTCTTCAATTAAAGAATAAAATAAAATCTGTAGGGGTAATGGATATTGGCAAATGCCAGTTTTTTTGGGGGGGGAGATTGTTGGTGCCATGCACCCACATCTGCCATCCTGGGGACCCCAGATTTATGCAATACCCTAAATGTGCAGCATATTGCACCACATGGATGAGGTCCCCACAATGCTGACTGTACATGTCAAGGGGATCTGAGGACAAGTGTTCTTGTATTGCCAAGCACTACTTTTGATAGGATGATTTCAAGATCCTCACTTCATCCTACCACTCTGATGTGGGGGGGGGAGAGTAAGCCACTGAATTTTTCTTTCTTCATTCGTTCTCCTGTCACAGACAAGCGAAGGATACAAAGGCCCCAAAGTGCTAGAATTAAGACTCTTGGTATGTTCCATGTGCAGGTGGTGTTTGGGGCATGCTGTTGACAGTTGGCAATCTAAATTGGGGCTATTGTACATGTTTTCTATTTTGCCACGATGTGCAAACACTCTACAGTGTTATATTCTGTCTATTATGAATGTTTTGTTTAGCCTAAAATGAGACCACCATTTTACTTCCACTTTATGACAGCTTCCTTGTCTATTCACCTAGAAGCAATTCTTGTGTCTCAAAGATGAATGGCTATTTTAACCTTTATGCTGCCTGAAGTCCCTGTGGTATTCTGACTTGAAACAATTTAATTCCCAATTTTTGCACTAGTCAAGCTAGAAAAAGATTTCTTGCTTGTGTACCAAATGTACAAACAGTACTGCTTAATATGCTTACTCCAGCAGCTGGTAAACCTGGTGAGGAGATTAACACTAAACTTCTGATTGTACCTAACCCATAATGTAATTTTGTTCTTTTTAGTAAACTTGTGTTGTCTCCATGGCTTCTTGTATGTCTGCTTTTTACATTTTTGGCATGGCTTGATGTAAAAGTGTTCAGAAGCTAATAGTGCCTGTGAACAAGGAAACAATAGCTTAATTTTATGGTATTTTATTGTATTTAACATGTTTTGGGTAGTAGTTTGTCAACTTCAGTGTTCATTATTAAAATTTAGAGTGAAACGAGAGTGGTTGCTTTACCTATAGGTTGACATCTGACCCTGGAATAAAGACAGAAGAAAACTACACTGTTGCAGCTGAACAGACAAGAAAACATGAGAAGAAAAGCCACAAGAAAACATACCCCATAATGTTTATGGCTCCCAAACAAGATCCTGAAACTCAGTGTACTCAACAATAAATCGAATAGCCTTTTCTGTTACTGAGGTATTTAAGTGTACAGCAATCTACTAGAACATTTGGTTATCTTGTTCAGTGCCTTTTATTAAAAACTCAGACTTCATATAGGCAACCTTTATCATGTTGCCTTAGCTGAGTAGATATGCAAAACAGAAACTAAATTCATCAGATTCTACTACAGGAGCTGTGTGATATACCTCAAAAGCTGTTGCTCTAGAAGAAGTAAAATAAGCACATCAACTGGTTGGTTAACAAAGCAGAAATGTGTAATAGTTTCAGGTACCTGTTAAAATGTGACATTAATTGCACACTGGGCTGGCAAGTTTATTTTTATGAGGCAAAATGTAGACTAGTGGTTCTCTTGCCTCCTTAACTACATTTCTGATCTTTTCAGATGTACTAATGTTATGAAAGATTGACCATGTTTGACTTAAATAAATTGTTTGAGTTATTGTATTCAATTTGTAATCTCGATTCTTTATTAATAAATTCTATACCTTTAGGTGTGTGGGGTTTTTTAAACGAAAGCTTAAAGGTGAAATGCAACCCATCTTTCTGATTCTTCTGTCAGTCAAATGGTTCTGTCATACTAAAACCAAGCTCAAGCCAAAGCTCAGTTTTTAAAATACTGTATTGTATATCTCAGATTGAACCGCATGCTTACTGTGGATACACTTTTCAGAGTGAGCTATATACAATGATACAAGTTTCGATCTTCCTAATTAATACTAAGTAATACTAATTTGAGTATACCACTATTGTATCCTATAAGCAAAAAGATTTCTGCTTGTACAATGGGACTTTACCTCCTCTCCTCCCCCTGCATCTTCAAATCTGCTCCAGACGGTTGGGGGACTCTACAACAGATTTAGCAGTGTTGTGATGGGAGGTGGAGACCTTTACTGTGCAAGAGAAATCCTTGTGCTGATGGAAGAAGAGACATAAGGCTACATTGAATTTCACTCCTAGCATCTATCCTTATGTAGCCATACCAGGCCACGCATGAAGAAGGGAGTTACCAAAAAACAAACAAAGAATATTTAGGGGGAAACTCCGAAGGGCAGGAAGAGAAAACAGCTGTGAAATAACCTAGTTGCCCAGAATGTTCAGAGAATGACAAAAAGAAATTTGGCAACAGTGTGGGAGAATGACAGAATGACTAGAAGAAACAACAACAACAATAATTTATTATTTGTACCCCGCCCATCTGGCTGGGTTTCCCCAGCCACTGTGGGCAGCTTCCACAGAGACCGAAAAGACACAAAAATGTCACACATTAAAAACTTCCCTGAACAGGGCTGCCTTAAGATGTCTTCTGAATGTCAGGTAGTTGTTTATCGCTTTGACATCTGATGGGAGGGCGTTCCAAAGTAACGTTTTGGTGTGGACCAGAAAGGGACTTGTTGAAACAATCTCATTGTTTCAACAAGTCCCTTTCTGGTCCACACCAAAACGTTACTTTAATGTGTCCTGACAAACAGAAGGCAGCTGCCCATCTACTCCAGTGTTGAAATTAATTTAAGACAGCAAGTGTATCCACACCGTGAAAACCTCCGAAATAAGAGAGGGGTAGTGACCAAAACGGTCAGATCAGATATAAGTTTGCTTGGTGAGCACAGAATGGCTCATTGCAAGCAGGGGAGAAGGAAGACTGGCAGTACAGCTGGAACTGAAGAGAAGTAGTCCATCCTGCAGCATGGGTGAAACAGACTGCTGTGTAACAACTCCAGGCTCTCTTAAGCACAGATACTACTGTTTGTTCATGATGCTGTATCTTTAATACTGAATAAAGCTAAAGCATTCTATTGTTCAGACCCTCCTTGTTCAGATCCTGTAGTTCCCACTCTCTTTGATAGGGTCCTGGTTTTACCATGGCTGCAGTACTCATTTTATCCTTTTCTCAGTGGTGTCTCAATGTTCCTCCATTATTCTGCCTCCACATTTCCTACCTGGTCAGGCTAATGGAATAACAGCAAAACTGCTGCATGACCTTTCCCCAACAATACATGTTTCTCGGTATAAAATGGAAAAATACAAATTCTGCCAGGCATGAGGAAAAGTATACTTTTGTATTTTATGGCTGAAGAATGAACTTTTGGGAAAGCATTGCAGCAGGAGAAGTAAGGCATCTTTTCTACATAACCTTTCCCCTAAAATCTTCAAGTCTTATACTGTAGAGTTAACCATGTGATATGCAAAATAAGGCTAGTACAAAGTCCACAAGCTGTTTAAAAACAATAGGACAACTAAACAATCTTGTTAAAAGCAGGCCAACAATATAATGAAATATGTACCCGTTTTTCAGCTGGTGGAGACAGGGATGGATAGGTGTTGCGCCTAAAACGGTGCTGTAATACGTGTCACCATTAAAAAGGATGGAACATGAAGCAGCACCTCATTAACTGATCTTACCATCTTGGGAGGAACACGTGTCTAGAAGCTGTGTGATTGGCTTAGCATGTAGTGGTGGTAGTAACCATAGTCCCCTTACGTTCCTATTTGCTTGTGTTGCTGTCATTGCCCTGTCAGCAAGGCGCTGTGTTGTCCCTCCTCTGCATAGAAGCATCACTTTCATTTAGCGTAAGAGCCTCGTTGAGGACAGTGCACAGAAAAAGAGGAAGGAAGCTGAGGGATTGTGAGAAGTGCAAAGTTCCCTGCTGCAACTGCAGCAGTAGACAAACTTGCCTTGCGATTCACTTGACTCCATCCTTGAACATTACTGGGATTTTATCCGGTACCAAACAGCTGTTCTCCTGAATCACGGCTACCCTAGCCTGCTGGACTTGTTGGCTATGACTCCTTGGCAAAAAACTGATAAGAAGATTGGAGTGGGTATGTATCATGCAAGCTCCTCTCTGGGGTTTTCCTCCTCTGCAGGATGTGGGGAGAAGTGCTGCAATGAACGAAGATAAATCAATTTGGTCAGGAAAAAACCCCAAATATTTAAACAACAAAATAGTTGTTTTGTGCCTTGTCTGATGGGTCTATGCTGAACACACACATAAGAAGGTTTCATTGATACTTGCTTCCAAGCAATCTTTGCTTAGTACTATTTCCCTATTCTTGTGGAAAGCCCTGTGGAACTAACTAAATTTGAAGCTGTAAACTATAAAAACAGCCCTTTGTCTTGCGATAACCAAACTGGAATCTTAGACATTCGAGTTCTTCTTAGGCATTGACTCAGTTATGCAAGTTGTCCTCTTATTGGCTTTGTTATAAACAGGAAATGGAAAGGGAGCAAGCACATTTTCAGAAACAAACTATATGTACTGTGCTCCTGAGACTTTTGTTTTACTGATTCTTGGTGTGCTCTTTGGCCGCATCATGCAGTCACCTCGCTGGGTCTTGTCAGTGCTTGAAAATCCCATATTGAGTTACATGATGAACAAAAGGCAGGAAATAAATGTGCTAAATAACTGAACTTGTTGCACTTATGTGTTGTGTGGATTGTTTAGTCCACTGCTTTTAAAATCTTGTTGAGATTGTTCATTCATTTTCCAGTGGTAATATAATTATAACCCACAGCAAACTACCAACTAATTACCATGAACTGTGCTGGATTAGGGGACTTTCATGTGAGAAATCATTAAATGAGTGAACATGGCCAAAGCTTAAACATTCAACCCCATTTTGAAACTTAGGAAAGGCCGTAGCTCAGTGCATGCAAAAGGTCCCAAGTTCAATCTTCTGGTAGGCTGGAGGAGACTCCTGTTTGAGCCATTGCCAATCTGTAGACAATTCAAACCTAGCTGGATTGATTGTCTGATTGTCTAAGTCAGCTGTGTATGTTCCTGTGGTGACGACAGGGCAATCTACACATTCTGATTTGCTTGATATTGTATGAAATTATTTGGATTTCTGGAAGAAATGCCTGAAGCAAAATACAATTGAGTTTCAGTGCAATTATATAGTAACATTGCAAAATTATTCAAAACTCATACTAAGCTTGGTAGATAGCTCCTTTTGCAAAACTAAAGAACCAGGATACTCACTTCTCTCTTGCTAATGGTCAGAAGTCTTTTGCTGCCTTCTGAAAAGATTCTTGGGCCCAGTGCTTGAATTACTCTGGCAAAATACTACCACATACAAAATACATAGCATCTACCATTATCTGTATATGTACTGAATATATTTTATAATTCTACTAGTACATAGTTCATACCTCTAAAGAGCATATAATGTATGAGCAATCCTGCACTAACTATGGAAGATGAATCCTAGTCATCTTAAGGTTTTACAATTGCAGTAAAACAAAGGCAGAGCCTTTAATGTGTTGATATACATAATTTAATTGATGGTGCTCAAGAGAAATAAATAGAGCCAACAGTCACAAGAAATTTTATTTTTGTCAGGTAAAATCCAGTTATGTCTGAGTCTTACTTACACAAATGGGGACTTCACTTCACTCTTCTCCCCACTGAGCCCCCGGAAGACCTGGAACTCTACTTGCATGGCATATGTTTTTCCCCTTGGTCTTCCTTTAGACCTAGAGTAGACCCACAAATTGTGCTAGTTTCACCATTAAGACCAGATGCCAAGATTTGCTAAACCACACAATTTCGGTAGTCAATAGGGGTAAATGTCAACAAGCACCAATTACAATTCTTGGTGCTGTTACAGTCCATAGAGGATCTAAACCATGGGTAGGCAAACTAAGGCCCGGGGGCTGGATCCAGCCCAATCACCTTCTAAATCCAGCCCATGGATGGTCCAAGAATCAGCGTGTTTTTACATGAGTAGAATGTGTCCTTTTATTTAAAATGTATCTCTGGGTTATTTGTGGGGCCTGCCTGGTATTTTTACCAGAGTAGAACGTATGCTTTTATTTAAAATGCCCCTCTGGGTTATTTGTGGGGCATAGGAATTTGTTCATTTCCCCCCCAAAAACTATAGTCCGGCCCCCCACAAGGTCTGAGGGACAGTGGACTGGCCCCCTGCTGAAAAAGTTTGCTGGCCCCTGATCTAAATGGTCAGGCTGAATTGCATTTTAAAATACACACTTCAGATTTAGCTGTAAGGAATATTGATGGTTCTGCTTATAATGGCAATGATTTGGGGGTTTTAATCTTTTTTTAAAAAAAACTTTTTCACATTTTCACCACATATGTTAATGGAGCATTCTTCCAAAAGAGATTTGGCAGGCACCCTCACTTTTGACTTTCAAGAATCGCCTGAAGACCTTTCTAGCTGTTTCTTTTTTATTTATTTTTACTAGCCAGTCACTTTAATTATTATCTATTTTGTTTTTAATGGCGCTTTAAATTGTACACCACCCTGCTTTCATAAAATGTTGGTATAGATATTCTTTTACAAATGAATTAAAAATAAGTAGGAAGTGAGCAGCACATTTCTCACACTACAGTGATACCTCAGAAGTCGAACGGGATCTGTTCTGGAAGTCTGTTTGACTTCCAAAATGTTTGGAAACCAAGGCGTGGCTTCTGATTGGCTGCAGGAAGCTCCAGAAGCTGCGTCGGACATTCAGGTTCCAAAGAATGTTTGCAAAATGGAACACTTCCGGGTTTGTGGCGTTCGGGAGCCAAAACGTTAGACTCGCAAGGCTTTCAGGATCCAAGGTACGACTGTATAGGTATTTTTTTGCTAAATGCTGTGGTGTTAGATAAAAAAAGTATGGCACTTTAAAATGATTTTCATTTAAGTGGAGGCAAGTGTTGGAAAAGTTAGATTTTTTTTTAGGGCTGAGCAGCTAAGGAGACTTCAAGAGTTTGAACTGGAATATAGGTGGCTAACCTATGATCCTCCAGCTGTTACTGGGAGTTGGGAATTAGCTGGAAGGCCACATGTTAGTCACCCCCAAATTAGAAAACAGCTGTCCTGACTGTATATACTTGAATTAATTTTATAATGAATGATTTTAGAGTGTTGTTTGTGCTGTACTTTTGTACTGTTTTATTGTTGTTAGCTGCCCTGAGCCCTGCTTCGGCTGGGGAGGGCGGGATATAAATAAAATTTATTATTATTATTTTTATTATTATTTTTATTATTGATTTGTTTGTTAAGTCCACGGAAACATTCCAAAAGTTCACACTGAAACCAAGCCAGAACTCTGAAAGTTTAGTTGTTTTTCTTTTCCCTGTTTGCATCATTGATTCTCCTCCAGGAGCTTTACAAAACATGATAATGAAGCAAGCATGGATCACAAGCAAGTGCCACAAAAGGAAGTTGTGAGACTTCAACTGTGGCTTATATATTCAATCCAGGGCAGCGCTGAAAAAGCAATGTGAATCAGGTTTCATCTGCAGAGGTCCCATTCTTGTCCCTCTTCTATTTTTTTTCAGGGGGGTGGGGGTGGGGAGGGGAGATAGTATTAATGAATTGTAATGCAGATGGCGAGGGTTGGATTTGCTTCCCCCCAGACATGCAAATTAAAGAAAAGCCATTTCTTTCTGAGAAAATGTCTGAATCCACACCCCCCGTACAAAATGGAAGAGCACTTTGAATAAATTTGTACAAATATTCTCTACCATTTTTGTTGTGGTGGAAGCTGCCCCCCCTTCCAACCCCGGTGAATGATGCTGTGTAATGATGCTGGGCCCAGGACACTGTGGAGCATAAAAATAGGGATCAAGCTGCCAATACATTTGTGGCTGTTGTCACTTGGAGAGGCAGAAAAATAAAAGGTGCTATACTCGTGACAGTGTTGAAATCTATTATCTGCATGAGAAAATTGGATAATATCTCACCACCCCTGGATAAATTTGGAGGAGCCCACCCTCATTATTTTGTCTACAAATAGAGGAGAGAGTTTTGATAGGCTATCTGCATAAGCTTCAATTCAAATACTTCTTAAACCTTACTTACCGGTAACTTGTATAAAAATACATGTGGTAAGGTTTAGAAATGTACCCTAGCACAGCGAAGTCGCAACATCTAGATAGGGACCTTTGCATAAGGAGCGGGAAGATAATGTTATGGGCTTACTATCAGATTTCTGTGAACAAGACTGTGACAATACCTTGCCAAAATGTTGAACTTGACAAAAGTAGTTTTAACAGCCCTCAATAGGGGTCAATGGTTGGGAGATTGCTTTGTGATGCAGGACTACTCTAAAATGGTCAGAGAAAGGGGCATGGGCATACCTTCTCCCATAGCTTCCATAAACTAGGTTTCTCTGTGTAAAGAACAACAGAAATGGCAGTTGTGAGTAGGAGACTAAGGCAGACTGTGAGAGAAACAGAGTGGTCTGAGCTCAGTTTTGGGGGCTCTGTAAGCTAGCAGCTCTGGTGAGTGGGCAAGTGTTCCTTGCTACAGATCTGATGTAGGGTTGCTGTTTAAGCTGTCCACGACCACCTCTGCTCAACCTACCTATCTATGAATTCTACAAATCTGTAAGTAAACTCTGTTACAAAGCACCTTATGTATCCAGTGATCCCTCCTTCCAAATGAAATCAAACCCAGGCAGTTCTCACTGCTCAGGGAAGTGGGACACACATAGCCACAACATGTTGTGCTAACCAATAGTAAAATCAGCTGTGGCATCTTAAGGATTAGTAAATACAGCGTGCCATGAGCTTTCATGGCCCGGAAAAGTGTTGTTTTCAGCTGGCAGACATACACACATGCACCTCTGCCAACTCAGGATGACAATTCCAAGTATTTGACAAGTGGCACTGGTCTGCAGAAGCTTACGCCACAATGCATTTCTTTGACCTCCAGGTGCCACAGGACCTGTTGCTTTTTACTACAATAGACATCCAGCTGGGAATTGTTAACCAATAGGAGTTTTAATGGGACCTACCCCACTCTTTGGGATTTAGGAATTTGTTTATAGTGCTCTGTATATCTTGGCTCCAACAAAACATGCATGTTCCTGCTTTATTCCCCCTTTCCCTTTTTTAAAGTAAAGAAAAGAAACAGGACTTTTGTACTTTCAAATGACTTTAAGCTGTAAGTTTCCACTTACTCAGAAAACATCAAGCTTGCAAAACCACTTCCTTTGTCAGTTGGTTGATGTCACCATACTAACCCTTTGTAAAAAGAAAAAAGAAAAAAAAAGGTACCACTGGGAAGCAATGCAATATTATGTTAACACAACCATGCTCTGAACTTTTAGTTTTTTTTCTTTAAATGAGCACGACGAGTAGTGATGGCTTAAAGGACAGAATGCACTCCCCCTCCCCTTCATCTGGTTTTTGAAAGCTTATTTTAAATGCCAAAATCCATAGGAAATAGTTTAGTTGTTGGTATTTATTATTGTTGTTGTTTTGTTTCTTATAACCTCTCATTCAAATCCACGACAGCTAACAATAAAGGTATAGCTTTTTTTTTTTAAAAAAGTACAGTGTGACAAGTCAGTATTTATTTGATTCTCATTTGTCTTAGATTGCTACCCAAATATTGGATCATGGAAATACATTATCTGCATATTCTAGCAAATCCCTCAACTGTCCTGATTAAATCGGGAATCGTGTTATGGGGGCTGTGCTCTCACGTGGAAACATGGCCCCATAAGGGGAGCATTCTGGTTTTCCGTGGCAACATGTTGGAGGGTATGGACTAGCACTGTGCAAGAATCTGTATACCTTTATGGGTGGTCAAAAGGCCATATCCTGAAGTCAGAAGTAGTTCAAAAGTGTTTTTGAGAGAGAGGGAGAAAGAGAACCTTAAGGTAAACTTTCCTCAGCTGCCAAGGCTACAGCCAGCTGCCAGGTTGGAGAAGGAATGGTGAGGAAGAACAGAACAAAAATGGAAGGCGAAGTGATGTAAAAGCTAAATATTATTAGCTTTATACACTTTTAGGTTGTTAATATCATACACCTTTAGGTTGTTATTTGTGAAACTGACCATTTTGTGGAAGGGTCACTGTTTTAACTTAAGAAGAAGGGAACACAATGTATCACAAGAACAGCTTAATAAAACATGGCTATAGAAATTGTACAGTGGTACCTCTGGTTAAGAACTTAATTCGTTCTGGAGGTCCGTTCTTAACCTGAAACTGTTCTTAACCTGAGGTACCGCTTTAACTAATGGGGCCTCCCGCTGCCGCCGCGCAATTTCTATTCTCATCCTGAAGCAAAGTTCTTAACCCGAGGTAATATTTCTGGGTTAGGGGAGTCTGTAACCTGAAGCGTTTGTAACCTGAAGCGTCTGTAACCCGAGGTACCACTGTATTGAGCTGGTACCATGATTAGAACTAAATTACATCAAATACTCTGGATATCTGAATCTGGGTCACGGGGTATGTTTAGAGTTCTAAAAGGGGCGGCCAAATGTGAGAACAAAATGCACTAAAGTTTTGTTTTTAATTGTTGCTGAGATATACTGTTTTTGTTCTGTTTTGTGGCTGCTATAACTTGAAACAGCCTTCTGCGGCTTTTTCTGTATTTTGGCCAAAAGCACTGGAAAGAATGCCAAGATTGATTTCTGAATGGCAGTGAATTAGGGGGACAAGAGGAGAACTCAGAACAATTTGAAGCTATTAAGTGTGTGTTCAGGACTTCAGTAAATTGACGCTTTAAGGCTATTCTGCCCAAGCCAATTTATTTAAGATTGAAGGCCCAATTCTCACTTTGGAACAAGTCTAATTCTCACTCCTATCTTCCAAGTTGATTTAATAAAAATTGCAGATTTGCTTTACAAATGGTATTATGCTTTGGCTTAGACAAGCGTACTTGACAGTACATCGCCTTGTATCCAAAAGTGCTGTTTCACAAGCAGAAAGCACATCAGCTCAACCAGTGCAAGGTTAATACCGGCTTTGAGGCAGGCTGCCAATAACTATGGATGCTGTATTATTTGGAGTTTATATGGTTTTATTCCTATAATTGTTTTATAATTGTTTATGCAGTATTTCATTACCCTTTGTTTACTGCTCTGGAGTTTTCAAAGCAAAATGTTTTGAAAAATAAAAGCAGTTTTGAGAAATAAAACAGTAAACAAATTAAAAAGGTAGCTCTCTGATCCCTCCTCCTCAGGTGCAAGTCTCTCTTAGTGTGTGGTTAGAAAACAGTCTATAAAGATTGCCACACCCTTTAGTTGCTTTATTTTGGAGACATATTACTTCAGCTTGCTATCTGCATATATTTCTTATGATTGATATTTCAGGTGTGAATTTCCAATTTCCACATTTTATGGAGAGGTCTTTTGCAAGTGAGGCAGAGAACTGAACCTTCATATTCAGTTTATTTAATATTTATTGCTGTGCTTCTATTTAAAATAATGTTGACTCTCAAAATAATCTTTATAATCCCATATTAAGTTGGATCACATGCAATGCTAAGATATAGCAGGGCTGCCATACGTCCTGATTTTCCAGGACATTCTTGTAGCATTTACTAAAAAAAACTCAACAACTTTCGGGTTGTATTGGATCTTACTTTTTGAAATATGGCAGCTCTAAGCTATAGTTTGGTGTTACATGCATGAGCTTTAAAGGTTGGGCCTTCCTTTCTGATATGGCTGTTTTGAAGAAATCAGAAGATTTTGCTTTCGCTTTCAACTGTCATTACTTTTTTATGTCCAACGTCAGACAGACTGTAGCTAGTCTTAACTATGGTTTAGGAAAGCAAGGCAATTTCAAACTGGAGTTGGTGATTCTGGTTTGTCTTTTTAAAGCGTACTTTACACTAACCACAGTTCTTTGTTCGGATCTAGCAAGCTTCCAGATTTCTTGTCACTGCACCAAAGGAGGAAAAGGGAGTGGGTAGCAAGCAAGCAAGTTCAAGGCTTGCCCCCATAGCACCAAATTGTGGTTTAGCATCTTGTCTGAAACACAGCTCTTGTGTTTAAAATGTTAATTTGATTGAATCCATAACAGCTTATTGTGTATTTTCACAGCTTTAGTTGAAGGAGTGTTATTTTTAATGTAAATAATTATATAGGTAATTAATTATTTTGTCTACTGCGTCCACCCCCTGGTGCTGATGTAGTACATGTTGTTGATACTATTTCTGTTGTCTGTTTAACCGTAATAAAGATTGATTGAGTGATTGTCTTTTCACAGCAATATCCAATTTCAGTGCTGCAAGAGTACCACAGCTATCTCTGTATATTGGTGATGTAGTCCATATACTGGAAGACTGTGAAGGTGAGAAATAATTTTTGGTTTGTATTTTGCATCATCACATTGAGTTATGAGCTCATTGGAGAGAAAAAAATCCTGAGACAATGCTTATATTACTGTTGTCTTGAAACATGCAGCCATCATGCCTGCATATTTAGAAGCATATTTGTTCACTGAGTGCATTTTTGGTGAATTAATGAGACATTAATGAGATTTTACTCTTATCCAGATGTGACTTACCTCCTTACACTGAAACTGTGATGTCTGTATTATGAATACAATGATATTAATTATTAGGAGGTGAAACTTGTTTAACTTGCCTCTTTTTTTTCCTGCTTGTGGGTTTTATGTGTGGGTTTTGTGGTAAAACCATCAGAACTAACATAAGCAGAACAACACTTCTTAATAAATAAAAACAGCCTTAATTCTGCTAGTGGTTTTGGTTAAATGATAACCAGAAATGTTTTATCCATAGCTGTAGCCATAAAACAGGCTTTGTAGTTTTTTGTAATGTGGCAGTATTACAAACAACTATGCTTGTGGAGAGAGATACCAACATATGAACTCAAATAAACATGATATATTAACTATGAAACAGAGGGAGACCTTCTGGTGCTCTTGTGCCCATGCAGCATGTGCACACTGAAATATTCAGTGTGACTGAGAGGCTGAGGAGCTGCAGTACTTACTCCAATTGATTCTCTAGTTTGACTGCAATTGCACATGTTTGTTTAGTTAATGAGTCTTTCACATTGCCTGTTTTTCCAAAGCTTAGTTTGCTTTCCAAATGATATTGCCCAATGCCTCTGTAGCTTAGCAAGAGTCTAGGATAGGGTGGCCAAACAAAGTATGGTTGAGCAAGGTTGTTGGGTTCAGGCATGGCACCAAAATCATAGGTAAAGCAAGCTATGGCTGGTATGCTGGCAAGAAACCATGGCTTCTCATCATTGTTGCCAGAAAAGAAACCATGGTTAATCTGCTAGGCTAGGTTCGGACAAATCATATTTAGGCTAAACAAACCAAGGTTTAGTTATATGTCTGAACCAAACCAATATTTAATTTGCTCTGGGCTTTTCTTAGTAGTGTTGTATAATTTTAACCATCTAGGGGGTTTTTTAATTAAATTTTTTTGTGTTGTAACCCACTCTGGGTTCAGTAGTAGGATAGTGAGAAACAAACAAACAATCTCCATGGAACGGCCATGTTCTCCATCTGTTTGAAAGGTGGATGAGAAGCAGGAGAGTGACCTCCTTCCTTGTCCTTCACTCTTCAACCAAGTAGCACCTGTGGTGGTAGTTCCATGCAGCAGTGAAAGTAGGTTTCCCTTATTATCTTGAAGCAAAAAAATGTGATTTTGCTCTGTTCCTTTTTAATTCAGATATTTTTTTTCTTATTCATTCTCAAGGGATGGCATTCTTTCAGGGGTTATAAAGCTTGAAAAAATGCAACTTTTGGATTTCATAAATACACCGTTAACATATGAAAGTTGTGTGCTCAGAAATGAAACACAAAACTGCTGGACTGAAAGCCAGTACTGGAAAAAAATGAGATGGCAGAGTTAATCTGAACAAAGGTGGACAGCCCCAGAGAGATGTTCTGTAGGTTTATGTCACAGATGAGATTAGCGTAGATATGAAAAAGTTACTCAATGTGTTTATAACATATTTCTTACCAGAAGAGGTCTCTCTTGAGTTACAAACATTGACCTGAGAGCCTTAAAAAGCATTTTCTTCAAAATATAGTTACAGTGGTACCTCTGGTTAAGAACTTAATTTGTTCCAGAGGTCCGTTCGTAACCTGAAACCGTTCTTAACCTGAGGTACCACTGTGGCTAATGGGGCCTCCCACTGCCGCCACACGATTTCTGTTCTCATCCTGAGGTAAAGTTCTTAACCTGAGGTACTACTTCTGGGTTAGTGGAGTCTGTAACCTGAAGTGTCTGTAACCCAAGGTGTCTGTAACCTGAGGTACCACTGTATTTCAGGGAGACTTAACTGACACCCCATAAGCAGCATTATGTCTGCAAGGTGCTTTGTTTTGTTTTGTTTTGTTTTGTTTTCTTTTTTTGCCTTGGGTCCTGTGATTTACACATCATACCTTGACTGCCTCATCCTGTGAAGGATGTACTCAGTGGTGCACTTAGAAAACTTTCGACTCTATATTTAATTTTCTTGTGGAGGGACCATTTTTAGATGGTAATGTGTATTACGCTGCTTGCTTCAAAATCTGATAAGGCAGCTCTAGTGTGTTTGGAAGCCCTGGAAATCCCACAGGGTGTGCTTCAAATATTTCCCCCTTGTGTATTGCCCTTCCCCATGCTCCAGAATTGCCTCAGCTTCCACTTCTGACAGTTACCAAAGATGGATGAGTGTCTGGGTTCCTTATTTTGTTTTTTTGACCACTTGCCAGTGAGCTTCCAGGTTCAAAGAGGGACAAGCTAGGATGCCAAACAGGGGAAGTGAGGCACTTATGTCTCACAACAGTAAGAGTTCCTAGCCACCGAATGTTAACATCTAACTTTTGCCTTTTAGCAACTATTCTCCAGGCCTGTGCAGAGCTTGTCTGAGGCCTGGGGTGGGAGTCTTGTACTTGGCGTGGCAGTGTAAGTCCATCAGGCCATGGATGAGGCCTCCCCGGCATGCTTATAGCCCTCTGAGGCTTGGGGGCAAGTATATCTGGCTGCCCCCACTCTGCACAGGCCTGACAATCTAAGTGATTAGCACTTTTAGTGGCCTAACCCTATAGTGTTAAATGTCTGACTTTGAGGCTGACAAACATGGCCTTTTTGGGGTTTAAGTGTGCCTTGACACAATAATTAATACTGGTTGCTAAGGGAAATGCTCAAGCTTTTTCCCATAGCAGAGAAGATCTGGCTATGCTGCAACATGACTGTACAGCAGAGCTTCCGCCGTGTCCTGGATGCTGTCGGTGAAGCTATGCTTAGGCTCAGGTGGCTTTTCCCTCTAGGAAATGACTGTCAAACCAATTCTGGCTCCCACTGGTAGATTATAGTCTAGTCCGACAGGCCTACAAGGCAAAGCAACCTCTGAAAAGGATGCTGTTGTGCCTCCTGACTGGAGGACTGAACAAGACATGAAAGCTATAATCAGAGCATTGGGGGGGGGGGGGAATCAGCTAGGAAAGAAGTAACATTGCTGCTTGCCCCCCAACCCAGATTATTTTGGCATGTTGCCCTCTCCCCTTCACTATTTATACCGGTACAATGTATTACACGTGAAGGAGAGAAAATTTGGGGGAATTTTAGTTAAGAAAAAAGGTAAGCAGGGAGCATGAAAGAGTTGCATTATATTATGCACACAGTGTGTGGAGAAAGTAGACACATATTTTTCTCTCTCCCTGTACTGAGCCCTGGGGTTGTCCAGTGAAATTGAGTATTGAGAGATTCAGGGCAGAAGTATTTCATACATGACACATAGTTAAACAGTGATTTTTGCTTCCATAAGATGTAGTCATGGGCACCAACTCAGCCTTTTGAGGGGATTAGACAAATTCATGGAGGATAATGTTATCCATGGCTATGAGTCTGGATGGCTATATATTACTTCCAGGGGCAAGATCAAACTCCAATGCTCTTCTAAACTCTTTAAAAAGGCAGATTTGGTTCATAAAAGGGATTTATGGCATGAACCCATCACTGGTGATTTTTTAGAAGAACTCTTTAGATTGTTTTAAATTTGCACCCACTTCCTTTTTGTTATTTGGTGTGTCTTCATTATGTTGTGTCCTGAGGATTTGCTGCTCATCAAAGGGTGTAATGTGGATTTTAACTTTATTCTTTTTATATTGTTATGCTTACTGCATAAATTTTGTGTGCCTCCTTGCTTGGGCAATTGCCCTGAAAGGCATTTATGAATACTTTATTATGAACAAAGAAACAAACAAACACAAATACATACATACATATATACATACCAGTAATCCTCTTTCAACACAATTTAATCTATGCATACCAGGAAGTAAACTGCACTGTGTTCAGTGGAACTTACCCTCATGTAAGCATGCATAGGATTGTTACCCTAGTTTTGCAGAAATTGAACGAATTGGTTCAATTTGGACATTGAAAAGCATATAATAAGTAACTATGGTTTTGCTTTGACTTTTAGGTTGGTACAAAGGATACATTGTAAGACATAAAGGGGTAGAGGTAAGATTATTCTTATTGACTTTATTCTTTTGTTGTTGTTGATTATCTGTTTGATTATTATTTTTTGTAATAGACTATTATTTTATTCTTTCTTTTTAAGTGTGTGGAGTTTAATCCTGAGAAGAGTCACTGAATCTATGTCAGTGGCCAATATTTCAATAAGGAAATGAATGTTTTTGTACTATGAGAAAAGTAGATTAAATAACAAATAATGGACTGACCAGCGTCCAACTAGTCGTATACACTGAAGGGATCATGTGTATCACAAATTGTAGTGCCCTTTAGCTAATTGAAACTGATGTAGCTGTTAAAAGCAAATTATGATATGGCACAAGATAAAAGTTGAAGATCCTAATAGGTTGGCTGAAGCCTAGGGACATACCTGAAATCTTTGAGCCAAATCATTCATTCATTCATTCATTCATTCATTCATTTTATTTATTTATTTGCACCAGGTTTTTTTAACCACACTTTCATTTAAGCACCCATGAGGCATCTCACAACACCACAGTATAAATCACAAAAGTAAAAATACAACCAAGTAAAAACATAGGCATAAGAGCAATATTAATATTGTTTGAAATATGAATTTGGAGAACAGGTGATATAATGAAATTCAGTTAGAGGGGTTTCGAGGAAGTCAGTTATCAATGTTATGAGAATGAGATATTTGAAGAAATAATTTTTCTTTGTGTTTTTGTAATGCATTTTTCTTTGTTGTGTGTTTTGTATGTCATTTTTGTTATAATTGTGGAAAATCAATAAAAACAATTTTTTGGGGGGGGAAAGAGCAACAGCAGTGTGATAAGACATCTTAGTGCACAGGTAGAACACCACAGCTTCTAAGGAAAAAAATGCCTGCATAAAATGGAGTACATTAGAACCAGTACCTTGGATTGGATCAAGTCATGCCCTTCTGCAAATGGAAGGTCTTCCTGTTTTCATAAGGGACTCTGATCTAGCAGTGCCTTTTTCAGAGCTATTTTGCAGCTCTATAGCTGTGTATCTACCCTATTACCCACCGGCATCCCTTTATTCCTGCAGTGCCTAAGTTCCATCTGACATCTGACTGTGTGCCTTTGTTTTTTACATTGAACAACCACTTCTTAAGTTGCTTTGTTCCCTTTGGTTTTTCCCCATTGACTCTGCCCATTAGGCTTATCCCCACATGACATTGAACGTAGCTATAAGTACAAATGATTGTGTGAAAGAGCGTAGACTTGATTTGTACAGCTCAGTTATTGTGTCCACAGACACTACATTTGTTGAATTTAACACATGAGCACCCCTTTTCATTTCCCATTTCCTTCTTCTCTTATGTGCCGATTTAAATATTTCCCTTTCCCCTCCCTTCACTGACTAGCATTGGCATGAACGTCCTGGTTTGTTTAAACTTGAATTCCCCTCAGTTTAGATGAAACAGTGAGCTCAGGTTTAATGTCAGGATAATCCAGGATCTGAGTGACATTTCAGTTTTTCAGCTTCACTGCTGATCATAAGAGGATATGTGTATCATGTGTTGTATTAAAGAGAAGATTCACAAATGGATCTTAGGCTACATGTTCCATCAACATGATTAGCAATCACATGGTTAGCAAAAAAATTAAATATGGAGCGGGATATGATGGTCACTCCAACACTCTGGGAGAGAAGGTTTAAGACTCCTCTCTCCAGCTGCAATCTCAGCAAAACTATCCCACTACATGGTAATAAGCATTAGGAAAAAATGCTCAGTGGCACCAAGGTAATAGGGTAGATACACAGCTATAGAGCTGCAAAATAGCTACCTATACTCTCAGGCTGTGGTGCTGATCAGAATTGTGGTCTCCTGCACTGGACTGGCATTTAATTTTTAAGAACCTAGAGTGTGACTGCTAATCCTCCTGTGTAACCAAATGTGTTGTTAGGCCACCAGACCCACAGCTTGTAGACAGAACCATGTCAAAGATACTTTAATACATAAACTCCTCTTGAGCCTCGTAGGTATTATAAAATATTGTATGAATGGAGATGTTACCTTGAATGTTTGTATTTTGGTGAAGTCAATGGTTCCTTTATATGGAGACTATTTCTCCATTTTCTCCAGTATTATCTCTTCCATCTAGCAGTGGCTTTGAGGCCTCAGGCAGAGCTCTTTCAAATAACTGGCTTTTTGAAACATTTAGCAAGAGATGCCCCTGGCTGAATCTGCATAGCTGTCAACTTTTCCCTTTTCTTTCGAGGAATCCTATTGGGAATAAGGGAATTTCCCTTAAAAAAAAGGGAAACATTGACAGCTATGTGAATCTGGGACCTTCTGCTTGCAAAGCTTGTGCTCTACCACTCAGTCAAAGAAAAAGCTGGTGTATGGAACCAACACTTGAGTCAGGCGTCAAGAAATAGTTGAGGATGAAGAAAATAGGTGGACGTTCATTTGCAGTGGACAAGTTCAGTGGACAGGACTCTATGAGCAACCCTGGTAATGTGTGAACTTGATCTGATGCCCTTCAGATGTTTTGGCTGGCTGGAGCTGCTGGAAGTTGTAGTCTAAAACATCTCTAAGGCACCAGGCTGGGAAAAGTGGCAAATGGTTAATAATTTAACTCTGTACATAGTAGTTGCAGCTACATGAGAATAAAACTCACCAGAGTTTTATTCCAGAACCTCTATATATCAATCTACTTTTGGTCCTTTTAATTTGTCATAGAAGAAATTTTCGGTACAATATAACAAATGTGCTTCCCCCCTTCTTCTTCCATTAGGGAATATTTCCAAAATCTTTTATCCACATCAAAGAACTTTCGGTTGAGAAAAAAAGGTATTTCATTGAGATAATTCTTTTGAGGTATATGTCAGCGGATGGGAGTATTATAGCTAAAATCCCCCATGTGATTGATGCTGAACAGCTTGGCGAAATAATTTCTGTAACTAATGCTTGAAAGGGTATTTCACTAAGAGTGATCCTTATTGTCTGATGGGAAAAGCTAGAATGTGCACACCCAGTAGCTGATAGGCAAAAGATTTGTAAGGTGCCCTTTCCTAACGACAAGGAGGGTGGGGGGCGCTTGTGGGTGGTGTTGTCAGTCAGGTAACAGTCTGGCATAGTAGGACCCTGGACGGTTCCAAGTTAGCAACTTGATTCAGTGTTATCTGCAACCAGTGCTGGCCCACCTATGAGGCAAGGTGAAGTAACTGCCTCAAGTGGCAGGATCCACAGGGGAATCAGATCCAACTGCCAAGAAATGCCCGCTGTTGCTGCCACTACACTACCCCCTTGATCCCAATGTGGAACTTTACCCTCTCCCCCCATTCCCCCCTTCTTCTTTGAAAGGTTGGGGACGCCATTTTGTTGTTCATTTCAGGTGCCAAAATTATTATTATTTATTAAATGTGTATACCACCATTCATTTGTAGATCTCAGAGTGGTTCACAGCATAAAAATACAAGAAAATGTCTCTGAGACTTGTGGTCTCTTAGCCAGACTAACCCCCTTTGCTTCTGCCTCCTTCCTGAAGAATGGAGAGCCTTTTGGTCTGGAGCCTAATACTCCACCTCCTTCCTGTCAGTTCTTCTGGCCAGTGTGAGGTCCTTGGTGCAGAGGGGCTTTCTCACAGAGGAAATCAGCCTGGCCAGAGTTTGCGTGTGGCTGTTTTGGGGGGCTTCTAGTTCAGGAATGTGAGGTTTAAGAGGCTCCAAGCTGATTGGCTCAGCCTTGGTGTTAGGCCTGGGTCCATCTGTGTCCATCTAGCACCCCCTGTGTATTTTATCATTGATCCTTCTGATCTGGCTGACCGTTCCTCCTCTGGGCTGGATTCTGGGCTGCTGATAAGGGTGGGAATCATGCCATTAAACCACTGTTTATCCTTTTGTTCAGAAATGCAGAAAATGTAATACCTGCTGAGATTCCTTTGGTGCAAGAGGTTACCTGCACACTTTGGGAATGGGGCAATATCTGGAAACAGCTCTATGTGGTAAGCAATCCCTCCCATAGGTCTATTACTTCAAGTATTTTAAACAAAAAGTACCTCAGATGAATAAAATTATTGATTGCAGGCAAAGAAGACGTTAACAGGGTTAGGTGCTATGTTAGCCATATTTTGTAGGCTTAATTATGGATATGCCAAGTGTTTAAGACAGTGTTTTGTCTTTCATTTCATGAAAAGAACACTCCTTTGAAAGAGACTATAAAGAATCAATCCCTTCATTGAAGAGTTTGCTCTTTTGTTAAAAGCCTGCCAGTATAATTCCACTTTGAGTTTTATGCTCTTTCAGTCTCTGACTGACCTTTAATACGCAATGCAGGAATGTGCTCACAGTAGGAGGTTGAAGGCACCTGTAATTCAGAACCTACTACTTTTTGCTTATAGGGAAAAGCTGCTATTATATATTTCTAAACAACTTGTCTATTTTTAATGTGTTCCGACAGCCTGCATAATTTAAAGAAAGGGAATTTTGTGTGCTAAAGGACAGCACTATTGCACAGTGTATTTAAACCTTAACTGGAAGTGCCATTATTATAAATAGCCTCTCTATACTGCGTGTTTTAGTTGCCACAATCAGTACATCTGGTGAAAGCAGTGTGACTCAGTGGCTATAGCACTCTGTCAAAGGCACAAATAAGAAACCTAAAAGCCCCCCCCCCTCTTCTAGCTGAATTTCACCAAATAAAAGATCCATCACACATAAAAAAACAAATTAGAAAAAAAATATAGAATCATTGCAGTGGGTGTGGTACTGCAGGGGATCCCAGGTTCCTCTTAGGCCATGCAATAGTATTTCTTCCCTTGGTGTGGTGAGGTGTGACCTAGCCCACCTTTTTCTGATTGGCAAGCTTGGCATGATGTGGTTTAAGTTGTGCTGAGAGTAAGGGTAGGCATAGGAACATAGGAAGTGGCTTTACAGTGAGTCAGGCCAAGAGCCCATCTAGCTTAGCCTTGTCAGCACAGATTTGTAGTGACCATTCAGGGCTTCAGACACCGAGTCCTTCCGAACCCCAGCTGGGGAAGCCAGGGATTCACCTGGAGACCTGTGTATGCAAAGCAGATGCTCTACTACTGAGCTATGACCCTTCCCTGTGGGCTACACCCACAATCCTGGGGAAACAGGTCTGCCCTTGTTACCTCTAATTTTCACTGTTGCATCCCATCTCTCTGTCACCCTGTAGCATGAATACTATCCACCAAGCCTTTGTAAATATGATAACATTGGTTTTACATGCACTGGTTCGTTTGTAGCTTTTGAAAGTAGGATAGTTTTGCTTTAATACCAGAAGAAAGGTCCTTATTTTTCTGCAATCCAATAATTGTTTAATCCCTGGAATAAAAGAAAATAGCATTTGATATTTCAGATAAGTTGACATCTGAAATGTGTTACATGTTTCAGGCAAACAAGAAGGACCGGTTTCGGCAAGTACAATCTATGATGTGCGAGTTAATGGAGTGGAGGTCTCAGCTTCTCTCAGGGACACTGCCCAAAGATGAGCTCAAAGAACTGAAGCAAAAAGTCACTTCCAAAATTGACTATGGCAACAAGTAAGTTCTCTAGTTCTGTCTTACAGCTACTGATACAGTTCAAGTCAGTGTATGCTGCAAGCTGGGATATTTCAGAAATGTTAACAATGATTGAGTTGGGTTTACTATTGCTTTCAGAAATGAACTCATAAAATCATAGTGATGTCATATTGTTCTAGGCAGGCATTTTTTATTTAGATGTGTTTGTGTTTAATTTTAAAGTGTTTTCATTCTTAAGATTTTTCACAAGGCCCGTCAACCAGTATATATAAATTTGAACACCTGGTGTGATGTATTGTTTCATGGGGATGTAGACATTTTAAAAGTGATTCCTAAATACATATTAAAGGATAACATTTAACTATCTAAAGACAAGCATGAGCTTCAGATTATTTAATGCTAAGTGACTTGGAAAGGTATGCTTCTATAAGGTGGTTGATATAAGCTCTAAAAAACAAATAAGGTTACTGATGTTATTTCCTCTATGCTTACAGGATACTAGAGCTAGATCTGATAGTTAGAGATGAAGATGGGAATATCTTGGATCCAGAGAAGACCAGTGTCATCAGCCTCTTTCATGCTCATGCTGAAGCTACTAACAAAATCACAGAACGGATTAAAGAGGAGATGGTATGAAGTTTACACACCCATTTCTGTGCTTTCAAGTAGAAGTCTCCTTTCTCATAGTAGGAAGGCTATTACATGAGAACCTTATCGTTTTCTGATTTTAGCCAGTGAAAGCTTTTTCATCACCAGATTGTGTACATTGAGAATGTTTTGTATAAAGTATCTTTACTATGTACTGTACTGTTAATCTTTTATTTAAGTTTTCAGCTGCAAAGGCTACCCCAATTAGCACAGATCACTGCTACAGAGACAAAAGAGAATTCAAGTCTGATATGGTGACAAATAAGATTTCAAAAAGTTAGGTGCTCATCTCTCACTTCCTGCTCCCCAAGACCATTCCTTTTAGCCAGCCAAGTAGCCTTATTTTACATTTGGAACTTACTTGATCATCTGTTGGTGTGTTAAAAAGCTTCAGTCCTCTTGAAGTAATAGCTTTCCAGGCTCATTATTAGAGAAGCAGCAATTGCACCATCTAAACTTTGACACCTGGATAAGTAAGCGGTATATAAATAGCAGAAATAAAATAAACAATGACAATGTCAGGTCTATTCCTGCAGCCTAGTTCCACAGTGACATGCTGTGCTACTTCTGTTCTTTATAACCCAGGATTAAGTTTGCCAGTGCATCACACCCTCCTTGAGAAGGCAAACTTGGTGAGCTTATCTGTAGCTGGGTGGATAGAAGTCTTTATCTACTGTGAGGCTTGAGCCCACCCTTTGAATTAGTGCTTAAATTGTGTGGAAATATCCTTAATACCCTCACATAGTTATTTAATGTCATTAATAAGTAACAAAGACCGAGCATCATTAAAAAAATCAAGTGCACAATAAATGCCACATTGATAAACTGATAGCGTGTCATAAATTATTGTATAACCAGCACATACAATACAAAATATCTGTTCTATTGAAAATTCACTGCTGGTTATATCTGTAAATATGTTGGACTTGGAAAATGATATGGTGCCCGGTGACCTGCTTCCACTGATGAAGACCTCTGTCAGAGGAACAGAAAGGGAGACCATCTCAGTTTTTCATCACGCCCCCCTCGGCAACCTCTCCAAATCTATTATGGAGGATTGATGGGACCTTCTGGAGCAGGGAATTGCCACCCTCCTTGTTCCACTAATGGATGTTTTGCACTGGAGGAGGAACACCCATTGAGTGCCATCTACTGGATTCTCAAAATATTCACAAAATCAGTGCATCAATTGTTGAATTTGAAAGCAAAGGTTAAATCTGCACCTGATAAATATAGTGGTTCAAGTTGTGTACTGTGGCCAAAATGATGCTTGATTGTGAAACCTAACACAGAGGAGGAAGCAGGTTCTAGGTGTAGTTTGGATAACATTATCTTCTTATGATTTGTTCATACACAGTCAAAGGATGAATCTGATTATGGAACCTACTCCAGAAGCTCTACATCCCCCACTCACAGTCTTTATGTCTTTGTGAGGAATTTTGTCTGCAGAATAGGAGAAGATGCAGAACTTTTCATGTCACTCTATGATCCCCAGAAGCAGACAGTTATAAGGTATGCTGCTGTTTTGCTGGTGTGAGGTGTCAATCTTCCTTGCCAAGCTGACAAGTGTTTTTCGGATAAATGTGTGAGGTCTAAGAATGATCCCTTGAAAATGAAAACACACACACATTTCACAGCTTAAAGAGATTGCAAATTGTCAGGTACTTTAAATAGACTTTCACACTATCAATGAGAATCTTTGCAATTGTAATTTCAGTGTTCATTAGGTGTTTTGGAACCCTAAGGGACAGAACAGTCAAAGAATCGAAGACAGAATGAATATTCATACTATAAAAGAGAAGGGGAAAAGATAGAACAGAAAAGGAAAAAAACCAAAATGTCTACAATTAAGCATTTTAAGTAGCTCTGGGAGGAAGAACAATATAAAATAAGCAATAAATAAATTATATTAGTATGGAATTCAATTGCATTATAAGCATGTTCCAAAATATTAAGGAACGAGGTAATGTTGGGCCTACTTATTTATTACATATCTTTAAATGTGCAAAAATAAACTGAACAATGGAGCTTAGGTGAATTTACACTGAGAACATTGGGAAGCTTCAAATGACTCTGGTGGCTTGCAGCATTTGAACTTATCCATGCTAGTGAATTCTTTGACAGAAGATTTGGAAGGTTTAGTATAAGTAGTATACCAAGCGAAAATAGTAACATATAGAGCCAGTAAGACAGCATGATCTCTTGGAAACCACCATTCTTTATTGCTTAGATCCAGACTTTGCTCCTGCTGACTGGAGCATCTCCTGAGTGGAGTTGTGCTTGGGGGAAACCAGGCTATGAATCCAGGAACTGACCTCTGAACCCATCCACAGGATCCAGTTATAAAATTTCACAACAATACTGAAGAAAGCTATACTCTTAAATATATACAGTATTTGCTTTTATGCTATTGTAGAACTAAACACATTTGAGTGCTTTTTTTCTTCTAGTCTGAGCTGCCTTGTGCATTCTTCTTTGAATTTGATCTCGTTTTTGCACCCTTACTACTTTGGAAGTATTTCCAGGAAAGTGGCCTTTGAACCCCTTCTTAGTCTAAAATCCTGTGAATACTTAGCTAGAAATAAACTCCGCTGAAGTTAACGGTATTTATGTCTCAGCGGCCATGTGTAGGATAAGACTAGAAGGAAGATACTTTCATGTCTCAAAACCATTAATGGGGCCTTAGCTGCTTATCCATTATAGCATTTTTTAAAGTGCAGACACAATATATTTTCCAACCTTATTTCTTGCTTAATTATCTAGACACCAGCCTTCATGGCATGCCATTATTTTGTCTTTAGAATGTGCTTGTCAAAAGCAAAGAATGGGGTATATATCTGAATAAGAGTCAATTTATAGAAGTGGCATTGTCAGGTGTTCAGATTTGTGCAGAGCAATGTGTATTATATAATGTTATTTGCCAATTATGCTTTGTGAAGCTATTAGATGACCCAGTCATACAGAGTATAACACAATGTGTTCTTTTTAAACAGTGAAAATTACTTGGTGAGATGGGGGAGCAAAGGTTTTGTGAAAGAAATCGACAATTTCAACAATCTGAAGGTGGTTTTCACCGTGAGTAGCTTGTATCTTTACTATAAGTACTTAACTGCCAGTGGCATTTTTCTGGAAAGCTTATCGAATCAAGCATTTTTCAAATTTTGTCACATCTCCAGGATGTTCTGTTCTATATTTTAAAAATTGTTAGATTTTCAGGAGACAGGATAGAGTGCCTAGTTTAGTCTGGTCTGACTTAATATACCTAATACATGTAGAACTGTATGTGGCCCAGGTTGAGAGATGTCTTAGACTGCAGCCCTATACAAATTTACCTGGAAGAAAATGAAAAATGTATAGGATCGTACTGTCAGTATGCTCATCAGCACAATGATAATACACTGAATAATTTTTCAGAAACATAGTCATGTGTCTATCAGAAAACTAATGCTAAAATAATAAACAGTAACATTTCTTAGCCAGGATACATAGAGGAAACATTTCCACGCATCTGGAACATTAGTTCCAAGTCTAAATCCTTGGGGGCCTATGCTGTATTAAACTGCTTTGAATTCAACTTTGCTTTCAGCTCCATTTGCACTCTTCATCTCTTTCAGGATGAATAATATGCCATTGTATTTTGCTTTCATTAGATACATGACCTAGTAGAATAGATGCTGGTCAGGACTCAGCAGTAATTGACCCGTATGATATTAGCTTGTTCGTAGCTATATTTGGCAGAAGTTAATACTGTAGTACAGGGAAAATACCTCTATTAATCTTGTAGACAGATGTTACACTAAACAGAAGAGGTGATTGAAATCACTGAGACATACAATTCCTATTCTGATTACTCAAGGACATCAGTAAATTATTGCTTATGCATATCACCCAGGGAAGAAAAAAAACACCTTATTTGTCACCAAGGGACCAATAATATTTCCCCCCTCCAATACAAGCTTAATGAACTTGTGGCTGTTCAGTTTAATCATGTTTAATTTTAGAAAAAGCAGAATGCATAGAAAACTCAAGGCCAGTCAGCGAAACCTGTGAACACTCTTGTTCCAGGAAGCTTCTCTCATAGAACCAGATACTCTGCAAGATTTCAAGACTACTTCTTGAATTCCCCACACCACCCTGCCCAGTTTAAAAAGCAGCTGGGGGATTGGGCTTGTGAATTTTTGAAAGGGACATTTCTATTTATCTCCTTAGTTTTCTTATCAAACTCTTGAAACAAATCCTCAACTACAGTTTAACTTTGGATGAGTTTAAAAATCAGGGTTTTTTTTTGCAGGAGGCGGGGGTTGAGGGTGGCATGTAAAACCTCCAGCTCAGAGCAAATGAAAAGTTGAGTATGAGGATTGTATTTGCAGTCTTTTAGGTTGCGACCCTAATAAATAGTGTGTGAAGGAATTGTATATAAAGACTTCTGAAAATTCACCTTCATTTTCAGAACTCCGAGAGATCAATACATTTGGTTCCTTCTCTCTCACACCCCACATGCCCTGTTAGAAAGGTCAAACTGATTCTGATGTAGTTCGTCATTTGCTTCAGTGAACTTGAAAGTATTTTGAAAATGTTGGATCAAATTGGGTGAAGGTCTGCTGATTGATTGATCATGCAGCGACTTATTTCTCACTGGCTTCACTTAGCTTCTTGCTTTGAAGTTGATGCATACTTTGAATCCAGATTTCATGTCAGTCAAATCCAGTTTTCTGAACTGATGTTTTCCTTTAAATGAAAACATGTCCTTTCCATTATTGAAACATTATTGCACCACTCTTAGTACCTATATATTATGAATCTCTACATGGTATGGAATTTCATTGTGACTCTTGTAATTGGTCTTTGATTTCACAAATGTCAGGATCTTGGAAACAAGGATCTCGGAAGAGAAAAAATTTATTTGATTTGCCAGATTGTACGGGTTGGAAGAATGGATCTTAAAGACAGTAATACAAGAAAATATACCCAGGGCATAAGACGACCTTTTGGAGTGGCAGGTAAGAAAATACGTGGACAGGATCCAAACAGGGTTGCATGGTCTTCCTCAGGTACACTGCGGCTTTTAAACTACTTTTTGTCTTTTAAAGCCCCGACCCCTAAAAAGCTGCCTCTGAAAGTTGCGGTTCCTCTAAAGAGGCCTTGTATTATGCATAAAGGGCTGCCAATGGATGTGAAAATTGGCAACATCGTTCCTCCCCACCCTGTATGTGGGAAGATACGTGGGGCTGTAACTGGCTGTCATATTCAGCATACACCCATTGAAATGTTTCTGTGGGTCTACTCTAAGTTTGTCATAGTTCGTCATAGGCATACAGCCACTGGTGTAAGGTGTATTTGGATCATGACTCTGCCCCCCTCCTTTAATGATGGTAGGTCAACATGAGTCAGTGTCATGCAGCAGCAAAAAAACCTAATGCTATTCTAGACTGCATCAACAGAAGTCTAGTCTCCAGATCAAGGGAAGTAATAGTACCATTCTATTCTGCCTTGGTGATACCACACCTGGAATACTGTGTCCAGTTCTGGGCACCACAATTTAACAAGCTGGAACTTGTGCAGAGGGGGGCAACCAATATGATCAGGGGTCTAGAAATTAAACCTTATAAGGAGCGCTTGAAGGAACTGGGTATGTTTAGCCTGGAAAAGAGAAGAATGAGAGGAGATATGATAGCCATCTTCAAATATCTTAAGGGCTGTCACATGGAGGAGGGAGCATGCTTGTTTTCTCCTGCTCCGGAGGGTAGGATTAGAACTAATGGCTTCAAGTTGCAAGAAAGGAGATTCCGACTGAACATCAGGAGGAACTTTCTGACAGTGAGAACCCTTTGACAGTAAAACAGACTCCCTTGGGAGCTTTTGCACTCTTCTTCCTTCCTAAATTTGATCAGGGTGGTATTGTTAGGTGAAGGTATTCTTTGAAGCTCTTTAGTGAACATTCACTTCAAAAAAGTCCACAAGACTGCAGTAGTGTGGGCAGGATTGTGGCAGAGAAATGGAAATTTGTACATGGCCTTTTGTTGGAGATGTGTACATGAAATCTCCCGGGTGTGGAAAAGGTGTACAGGATGAAATGCTCTAAACAAATTTTTTTTTTGGGGGGGGAATACCTCAGCATAGGATGCCACATTGAAGTTTTATAGGGTAACAAAAAGAAACTGTAGGGATGTAATGCGCATAAGCAAAAGCTGAATGCTAATGTATTATTTAAGAATGCACAACGAATTAGCTGTCTCAGCTTCCTTGAAGTCAAGTTAATTACCATCTACCTAGGGCTCTGGTATTTATTGGCTGTTCTTCATTGCTACATGATTAAATTAATTGATGAGGCAGGAATCAGAGGCAAATAATTTAATTATTTTTGTAAGTTCTGAATAATTGAGAACACACAAAATGTTTTCCCTGGTTATAGATCAGCATCACAGTAGGAGGAACTTCCTTGGCAGCAAACTGGCCATACTTAAGACTATGTGTTTTGTTAGATTTGGCCAACATTGCAGAGTTTGATATTGTTAGAACGATTAGACTTGGACTACACTAGAAAATGAAACTTGCATTTTTAAAAAAATATGTGGTAAAGTAATTACATTTGAAGCTATTTGGAATGAATTTGCATAATAAGCTTGAGAGTATAATCTGCAGTATAATACTTGTCTACAGTCCAACTCTATGAAATTGATGAGGTATTTGATCCTAACAAGAAGAGGAATTACTTGTTTGTCCATTTCTTTCATGCACATTTGGACGGATTATTTCTTCACCACCCCCAGTTATGGATATTACAGACATCGTAAAAGGAAAAGCAGAAAGCGACGAAGAGAAGCAACATTTCATTCCTTTTCACCCGTAAGAATTTTTTATTAATTAATTATATTTTTTTATCGCATGTATATTCCACCCTTCTTCCAAGGCGCTCAAGGTGGCATGCATGCTTCTTCCTCTACATTTCTATCTGCACTACAACACTGTGAGGGAGGTTAGGTTAGGTTCTACAGGTGTATCGGGCTGGAGTCCCACCACAGAAGCCCTGTGCAAAGCCTTCCTTGAGCATACCCCCTAAACCCTCAGCCCCAAATTGGCTAGAAAGAGAATTCCCAGAACAGTGCAGAGGGAGGGAGACCAGGGATCGCTCCTTCTGGCATAGCACAATTTTGAATTCCTCCCATTGTTGCAAATTCAAGTATTGGGTGGAGGAAATGGAACAAACATTTGTACATACATCCTCCAATTGTCCTTCCTGTTCAGCTTACTGCATGCTTGTATTAATGGTTTATTTTTACAGATACATTTTCCTTCTTCTTTTTCCTCTAGAGTGTCAGAGAATGATTTTTTGCATAACCTCTTAAGCAAGGTCACAACACTCAAAGGTGATGGACAAGGTAAAGCATATTGGTGTCTGCTCTTAACCCCCACTCACTTTAACCTAAAGGCATTATTGACAGACCTTAGGACCAGTTTGCATTTCACCTGGTGCCAAGTTGAATGCCTTAGGAGCAGGCAAGAATTCTGTGACAGGCACTCTTATGTGGGTAGGTATATGTACTTAGATTATGATTTGCTTAACGACAGCAGCTCACATAGAAGTGCTGATTCTTACAAATAGCAGCAAGCTTAAGCTTCTAAGACAGATGTGCTGTCACCTGATGTAAGAGGTGGGGAACTAGATGGCCAGTGGACTCCCCTTCCCAGTGGACCAGGTTTCACAGGTGGGCAAGGTCACCCATCTGTCAGTCACCTGATGGCACAGTAACAGCAGGTCAGCCTTTTTTTGCACAGCGTTAGGGAAGCCCTGATGTCTAGTTTTCTGTGTACAGTGCTGTGCTAGCTTTGATGATCATCTGATTGGTACCTGCCACCCCACTATCACCAAGCCACATCTTTACCTGTTCCACACCTAACATCTTGTGTGGGGCAGATAGACATGGCTTAGCCAAAATGCCCTCATTGGTCAAATGGGGAGGCCTAACAGGCCCTATGAGTTCCTTGCTGGAAAGATGTGGTTAATGTAACTATGCCTGTAGATTTGTGGCTTGTGAACTAAGGTGTCATGATCTCATTTCTGAGGAACAATGTGCAGAGCTCACTGGAGTGGGAGATCAGCCAAGTAGAACAATCTCTGACATGTACTTGCCTGGAGGCAGAGGCAGCATCCAAAGTCAGGTCCAATCCTAGGGGTGGATGAACAGCAATCCACATGGTCCAGGGGTCAGGGAATCCGATGATCATGGGGTGAAGGGTCAAGGAATCAGCAAGGTAGGGCCAGAAACTGCAAGCATTGTTACCAGCACCTGAATGCTGCTGGAAGCTCTGCTTAAGAAGGCTGAAGCCAGCTGATTCTCATCAGTGCCTTCTCCTCTGTGTCCTTGAAGGCTGATCAGCAGCAGGTAGAGTCACTTCGCCTTCTGATTAGCAGGTTAAGCTGAGTCCTGGCTCATGGCACAAAGTACCTCAGCAGGCTTTTCTTGAAATGATAGTCTGCATTGGACTATAAATATTGTCTTCTTTTCTTCTACAGGGCTATGGGTAACTATGAAAATGCTTGTTGGAGACACTACTCAGATTAGGAAGGACTACCCTCATCTTGTTGACAGGACAACAGTTGTTGCTAGGAAGCTTGGTTTTCCGGAAATAATCATGCCAGGTATGAGGTTTTTGCTTCTGCTTAGAAGCTGGCTATTTTCTTTTTACAAATGAAACCACCCAAAGAAAGTCTGTTCTGAGGTGCTGAAAGCAACAGTAATGTTTTTACTGGGACTTTTATTTCTCAATTTTCCTATAAATTAGTGGTAATGCCTTAATGGGACTTTATGGAACTTCATGCCCTGACTTCCTCTTCTGTTGCAATACTTTGAGACCAGCTTCACCACCCATATTTTTCCTGCTGTGACATTGCCTGGGGTGGTTCTGCAATTTGGGGTGGGTGATAAAGTGTGCTGTGAAGTTGTGACTTGCACCATCATGCTTCTAAGAGTCTCACTGGCTGGTGGTTCCAATCCCCCGCTACAAAAGGCCCCCGAGTGAGATCAAAAGGCAATTGGCTTCATGATGACATAGTGACATCAGAGTGAAGGCAAAGCTTTCTGTCCTCATTCTGGATCCAGCTGGTAGTGGGGAGGGGGAGAGAGGGAAATGGTGCCTCACAATCACTGCAGCCACTGTATGAATACTGTTGTCCCCAGGACCATGAAGCAGGCAGTGGTGGTGAAAAGGGTGAGTCAGGGTGCTGGTTCATGAAATCTTTTGCCTGTGTGTATTTCCTTCATTTCAAGCCAAAAGAGTTTTGACAACTTTTCAATCAACCCTATTTTTGATTCCTTAAAAAAAATACAACAGACAGTCATCCTGTATCAAAAGCTGCCTTGTGCTTCTCTTCTGTTTCAAAATTAGTTTGGTGGTGAAATGGTCCCATTTGCAGTCGGTGACTTTTCCCCATCCCAACTTTCGTCCCCTCCCCTAAAATTTGAAGGGGAGTTTTGCTTTGTACTATTTCTTTTAGGTCTCTGCCTTGCAGAGTTGTGTTGTTTTTAAACCTATATTTTGTCATTTTTACTGTTTGATTATAGACCACCTTGAAACTTACACAAAAAGTGATTCACAAATTAAATTTACAGCAACATGTTACTAATTGCATAGGTCTTTCAAATCTGCATGACACTCTTCCCTCTTTCTGGTGTGCCTTTGCTGTTCTTCACCAGGAGGTGTCATTGTAGGATGAGAATTACATATCGCTGTAGAAGCAATGTAAAGCTCTTTCCTGACAAGACTATAAAAGTTTGATAATGGACATCAAAGCCGAATTTCATTTTCTTCCTTGAACATTCACACTTCAGTATATCACTGAGTAGGGCAAGGCATGGATCTTATGCATTCTGTCACCTAAGCTGCTTTCAGTCCTTTCTGTCCCGGTATCTACCCCTTTTGAATTTATTTCATAGGCGATATAAGAAATGACATCTACATTACCTTGCTAAATGGAGACCTGGATAAGTCTAATAAAACTTCACAGAGAAACATAGAAGTCAACATGTGTGTCTGTGATGAAGATGGGAAAGTGATACCAGTAAGTGTTGCTCTCTTGTGTGCATATTGAAGATGAGCAAGCACAACCTTTCTGTAACCTCATTTCCTAAAGCTTGTGCTGCAGTTCAGATCTGTTGGTTTTGCTCTGTTAGCATGTATATGCTGATGAAGAGCGCTTGATTCAGAAACTCTGCACACAGAATTCTTCAACCATAGGTATATATTGGCAAGCCATCTTATCCCAGCCATGACATATTCTGAGAGATATGTTTGCACTTGATATATGATGGGGTAAAAAAAGAAGTCGTATAGATGCAAGTTGGCCTAAATAGATTGCCATATGTTTTAACTGTTGGACTTTTAGTAAGATGAGTTCTAAGAACCCTGGTATAATATATTGATAGCATTGGCACATTGGTTTTTTATATATATAATTGTGCATTTTTAGTATAAGAAAGATTCCCCCCCCCCACACACACATTCTGCCCTTGAATTTTACAGGTGAAGCAGCTAGCTAATAAATCAAGGGCAACAAGAATAGGTTTACTTCAGCAACTATTGTTTGTTGACCTCCATAACTCTCTTTAAGAGCAAAACATAATGTTTTTTAGAGTCCACAAATAATAGAATCATAGATGCCGCTTTAAAGTAATCCATTTTGGGCCCAAGCCCAATTTTGGGCCCAAGCTGGTATATTCCATAGCTTCTGCTCCACACTCCAACATGCAAAAGTCATGCAAGGTTGCTTGTTCCTGCAAGTTCTATGTGTACTCACAACAATGCAAATTGAGCAAATTGAAATGCCAGCTGCCAATGAAGCAGTAGTGAACAACAAAGAATTTCCCTTTGGTGTTTGCTTCTGCGAGGCTTTTCTGGAGGTTCCAGAATAATGTGAAAAATCTGAGATAGGTCTGCGGAAAGATTATTGACAGTCTGTGGCACAGAGTCTCAAGTCTTCCTCCTGGTCTGATCTAAGGCTGAAATTGCCTGTACTGTAAAAGCAAAAACAAAATACCTTGATATTTAAATGACACACACACTCATATGTGTGTGTGTGTGTATGTGTATATATATATATATATATAGGTGTTTTGTTTTTGTGTTATATATATTTTGTGTTATAATATATATAATATACAGTGGTTCCTCTGGTTAAGAACTTACTTCGTTCTGGAGGTCCGTTCTTAACCTGAAACTGTTCTTAACCTGAGGTATCACTTTAGCTAATGGGGCCTCCCCTGCCGCGCCATATCTGTTCTCATCCTGGGGCAAAGTTCTTAACCCGAGGTACTACTTCCGGGTTAGCGGAGTCTGTAACCTGAAGCTTTTGTAACCCGAAGTATTTGTAACCCGAGGTGCCACTGTATATTATAATATATGTTGTTATATATTATAATATATGTTGTTGTTGTTGTTGTTTAGTCGTGTCATGACTCCATGGACCAGAGCACGCCAGGCACTCCTGTCTTCCACTGCCTTATAATGTATAATATATATATGAAATATCTCTTCTCATGCTCATGCTCCTTGTGACTAATAATTCAGATAAATTCAGATAAAAGCTCTATATACATTTTTGTCTGCTGTGTAGGTGTGCTTAAATAGATGTGACCAACCTGTTCGACATCTTAGCTTTAAAAATAAATGATACAGAGTGAAAAGAAGGAAGAATTTATTGGAACAGCAAGCTATCCTTGGCTGAGAAAATAATTGCACTGTTAAATTTCCTGGGAGTTACTTAGGGATCAGAGTATTGGTTGGATATTGGTTGGAAAGGAAGAAAAAATTGGCAGGGCATTTGCATGAAAGACTAAACGTGCAAATAAGTAGCATAAAACAGTTACATAACTATAAATTCTGGAAAACTGCTGAGAGAAGAAGTAGCCAGAAAACCTTCAATGACTAATCTCCTCTCCTATGCACCATATAGCTTTGTTGGATGCTGAGAACATTATTTCCAATATTGGAAAATTTATGAAGTAGCTGAATAATTTTAGGAGCTAGGTGGTGGAAATGCAGTTAAATTTGCTAATGAGTTACAGTTGGTAGGACAGATGTTACTATCCTTTACAAGTGGGAGAAGTACAGCATTTCCTGTTCAGAAAGAAGAGACAGGTACAGACATGGCCACATTCCCAGATAATGTGGTCCTTAAAAGTGCTTCTGTGAGAATTTCTGTGCACCAGCATTTGAATTGTAAGCTAAATTTCTGCTTAACTGCAATCATTGCCTCTGCAAGTATGTCTGTTAATATCATGCCGGATCTGGGTCCATTGGAATCCTCAGCAAAGTGCGGCCTAGTGGGCCCCCAATGCTTTGTAGCCTTCTCTGGGGGCTCACCAATGGTGGTGGAGAGCACTGGTGGCAACAGGTGGCTGCAGGCTGGCCACTGTTTTACATTTTCCACAAAGCCTTGATGGCAGTATCAGGGGTACTGAGGGACACAGACAGTTCACAAATACAATTTAGGCCAAAGTAACATGGTGGGCCCTTCCAAAGTGCATCAGAGTTGCCAGTGGTCCATAATGCTAAGTGCTGATGCTGGCCTTAATTACTCATGTTCTTGCTGTGAGGTACTTCACCCTTTCCTGCCTGTTCAGGTAATTTACAGGGCTCCACCATATTTTCCGTGGTTTTCCTTTGGTTTCTGCCCCACTTTGGGATGGTACACTTACCCTCTCTGGAGAGTCAAGACATAAGAGTCCTAGGGGTTAGCATAGACTGTATGGATGGCAGTATTAAAACTATAGTACTTATATAGTTCTGAATTGAAAATATATACGTAAGAACTAAGAAGCTGCACCTCTTTCCTCTTCTCCCCTGTTTTGTGTAAGAATGCAATTTGTTTAGGAGCTGGAGACAAGCCTACAAGTGAATACAAATCAGTGGTCTACTACCAAGTTAAACAGCCCCGCTGGGCGGAGACATTAAAGGTATGACAGGGGAGGAGACGCCTCACCCCCCCCCCATTTAAAATCTTTGCTTAAGAGGAACCTAGGACTCTGCTACTTATGCTAAACTGGAAGCTCTGACAATACAGTTGAAAGAATGCAAGCCACCAAGGAAATTGCTTGCATTATTTTGCTGTCTAGAAGCAAGAAGCGTGATTTTTCCATTTGAAAAGTATACAGTTAACTTAGTTGCCCATAATCTCCAAGATTAATTTGATAGAAATTTTATCCCATTCCATTTTCTTCTAGTATTATAATAATGCATTTTAAAAAAACTTAGAGCAAACGTAGGAGTGTATGGTCCAGTAAGCTGAGAAAAATTAGAAAATACGGGAACTTCTGTCACCTCATGAAAAAAGACCTTTTACAATTTATATCCTTGTTAGAGAAGAATTAATTGACATCTCTATGGTTTGCATGTAACTTGTAATAAGCAAATTCTTGGAAGGTTGTGATGGAAATAATTACAAAATGGCTGTAGGCTACTAGAAAAGCTTATTGTAAATCTGCTCCTTTTAAAGAGAGAGCACTATAGAAAATTGCTGTCATAATGTGGCTCTTAGGTAGATAATGAGTTTAATTCTATTAAGGTGCTTTGGCAAGAAGAGACAGAGGGCAGCAGGGAGAAAAAAAATGGCATAATAAAAGGTATTATAGGGTACAAAATGTATTTATTTCCATGTACTTTCAAATATTTATGTGTCAAGCAGTGTCTCTTCTGAAAATGGCACACTAATGGAAATCCAAGTTAAGCTTATAATAAAATATTTGGAGCTTTTAAAAACTAGCCTTTGGAGTCTTCTAATTCCAAGTTAATTCTGATTTTGATCAGTAGTGTCCAAACGAACGTGCTATAATGAATTAGAATAATGGATTGGATCTAGAAGAGAGTGAATGTTCATGGTCTCTCCTCCCCACTTTTGTGTCCCCTAAAAAGCGCTCAAAACTGGGTAGCTCTCTGAAACAGCATGAGATGTAGCACAGGGAGCTGTGGTGCAAAAGGGGAATTGGCAAATAATAGAAAGGAGACCTTTGTATACAAGCTTAAGATACCTGGTGTAGTATAAAGATGGGTTCAGACCATAGGTTCCAGTGTGTAGCTCCACTGAAGATTTAACATCTGACTTGTTACTTTCCCAAATACTGGCACTCCAGGATTTGCATGAGACATGATGTCATACTCCCCAAGTAGTGGCAGTTGCACCAGCTCAGGTCAAAACAAGCAAACAAACAAAAAAAATCCTTCCAGTAGCACTTTAGAGACCAACTAAGTTTGTTATTGGTATGAGCTTTCATGTGCATGTACACTTCTTCAGACCAACACAGCCATCTACCTGTAACTAGCACCAGATCAGGTGTTATCTCTTAAAATAGCAGGGCTCCTATTTGTGGAGGAATTTACATCTGAATTGCCCCCATTTCTACATTGGTGGATCCTTTTATTATACAACTTTTCACCACTGTGAATCTTATCCACACACAATTTAAAGATCAAATAACAAAGGAGGCACATTAGAATTTACTTTTTGCAGTGTAGGGACTTCAAAGCAAGCCCTTTAATGTATCTATGACTAAGCAATACTATCTTATTCAGCAAGAAAGTTCATTCAACAGTAGCATTAGTCATGATATGAATTTGCATTAAAATGCAAAGTTTCTTTCAAAGGCATATAATCTGGCATTTGGTGGTGGTATAGCTTCATTTGGCAAATAATGAAATACAAGTCCTGAAAAAGTGCAGCAGAGCATAATTTTAGGTCATTATGCACAAATAGCTGCCACAGCAGGTCTTTAGCCATAGATGGATATTTGGGCAGCACTAATTTAGAACTGCTGGTGGAGCTTCCCTCCATGTATTCATCATATCATTTTTACTTTAATAACTGTTTATGTATTTAAATGTTTATGTATTTAAATAGGTAGCATTGCCCATTGAGGATATGCAAAGAATTCACTTGCGCTTTACGTTTAGACATCGGTCATCTCAGGAGTGTAAGTAACCCGCTTGATTACTTGTTTTCAATATGCAACATTAGATAAGTGGACATGTTATAGGCGGGGGGAAAGAATCATACAAAATTATTTCTTGCACAGCTAAAGACAAAGGAGAAAAGAACTTTGCAATGGCCTATGTGAAGTTAATGAAGGAGGATGGGACAACTCTGCTTGATGGCTTTCATGATCTCGCCGTTCTGAAGGTATTGTTGGTTTTGCTGCATAGACTTCCACACAGCTTTGCACAATCCACTAACAATCTCCTGTTGCTCTACTTAAAATGTTATGCTCCAAGCCTGGTGTGTGTGGGGTGTTAGGGGAGGGGTAGTACCTCTGGTAGGGAACACACCATGCTCCTTTTGGTGTAGTATGTCCACATTTGGTGCCCACCCTCCACTCAGCTCTCACCTGAGGTTCCTAGAAGCTGTCCGCATGTGACAGTGGCCACACCCCAGGAACAACTTTGACTGGCTGGCTAAACCAGGTAAAGGTAGCCAATAGGTCTCAAGCCCTTGGTGAATAAGGGACTTCCCATGCATGTGAAGACAGGCTGGGGCAGATTGAGTCCCAGGGGGATCACTTTGGTGCTGCTAACACTGTGCTTTTACTTTCCCATCAGAGGCACACTCCATTGTCTCTTGAGACAGACAGATACCAACAACTCCTAGCCTGAAAGGACTAGGGGGAGGGCATTCTGTAACTGGCATGCAAATACTGGGGAAAAAAACCCCTTCTCCCCAGCCCAGATTCATATGCCTAAACTTTGAAAGAGGGGTCCTGAAGGACAGCATATTCATATAGGAACATCCATCAGTGCTAGAACTGAACTCAGTAATTTCTTTGTGTAGTGTGAGTTATGCCAGGAATAGCTAATGTGGTACCTTCCAGTTGTTGTGGACTACAATTCCTATCAGTCGCAGCCAGCATACCCAATAGCTAGGGATGGTGGGAGTTGCACTTTGGAGGCCAGCACGTTGACTATTCTTGACTTACACTGTTCTAGCACATACAGCAAGCGAAAATGCTGTAGCTGGCTTTTCCTTAAAAAATTCAGGTGTACTCAACACATCTGGCAACTAGCCCGTTTCTGGCTTTTACACAAAATCCTTGCAAATGGCCTAGTGGGAAACAGAAAGAAAGGGACGAAAAGACTGAGCTGACTATATTTCAGGTTGTTTGGAGCTTTTCCAAATATGTCCTTATAGGATGCTGGAGATCTGTCAGACAAAAAGCTGTAGTCTGGTGATAAAACCTTTAGTCAGTTTTAAATGCTAAACTGGGAATGGCTGCCTAAATACCCAGACTTAGCCCTTTGATTTCCATTTTTAAAAGCAGTTTATTACTAAACATCCGCAATGTTTCCTTGAAGACAAATAAGGAAAATCAGTTGTATGAAGCAGGTGTCCCTAGCACCAGAGTTGTGTGGCTCCCCAAGTTTGAAAAACAGTCTGCAATACAATTTAGGAACCTACTCTTAGTAATTAAGAGTTAGAAGCCCTGTGGGACATGGCCAATGCCCTGAGTGTTGCTAAAATGAAAAAGACTCTCACTTGTGGAGTTTTAGGGCACAACTAGCAATGAGTTGTAGGACTGTTGCTGAAAATGGAAGCCCCTGTTCAAGTTTTCCCAGCTGTTCCTGTCGTGTTTAGTCCAGGGCTGGGGAATATGGCCTGTAGGCTTATCTTGACCTAGTTGCAATTTGGCCAGCAAGGCCATTTTTCTGAAACCACTCCTGCATGTGAATCAAGTTACATCACCCTGATGGGCAGGTGATATCAGCTGGTGGGAGGTGGGGGTCAATTATCCTTGGTTTGCCTGTAGGTGCTAATTCCCTGCAGGGAACTCTCACATACAGCTGGTCCCTGCCAAAAGGATAATAAAATTTAGACGGACTTAATACTGTGATCTTTCCATACCCAGCCAGTGGTGTGGTGTGGGAACACAATAATACACAAAATTATTACACAGCAGCATAAGTAAGTCTGTCTGTACTAGGGTAACCAATGTGGTACAATCCTGATGTTTTTGGACTTCAGCTGCCATCAATTCTGGCAACAGCAATGCTGGCTTGGGCTAATGAGGAACAGAATCCAACATAACATGGAGAGCGCTCCCTGGCATCAGTTGAGGGACAATTCAACCCAAAGCTGCTATTTTTTGAAGCTTTACTTTTCACCTTTACGCATCCCATAGTTTAATCCCATCCGGTTGCTATAAGAACTGTTGCTTTAAAAACTGGTGCTTGAGTTTGCTTTTTAGTTCCTGCCCCACCCTCTGCAAAGGGGGAACTGTGGCAGAGATGGGGGAACTGTGCAGGTGTTGTTAGAGAACAACCCCCCCCCCATCCTTGACTCTTGGCTATGCTGGCTGGGATTGATGAGATGGAGTCCAACCAAATCTGCAAGGTCACAGATTCCCCACCGGTCTAAGGACCATAGTTTTGATCTATTTGTAAGCTGCTCAGGGGACCCTTTTGATTGAAGAGCAAGGTAAACATGATTTAAATAAAATTAATTTGTTTCCATTTCCATTGTTCACTGAGAAGATTTTTTTAATGGTTTCTGTGTGTCCAAGGACTTATGTGCATGTTGTGACCTCTTCTCTTTATAAACCAGCAGAAAATTCTTTGCCTACCTACGTATCCTCGGTTAGTTTCAAAAGTAGATTGTGAGTTGAGGAGTTTTGTTTGTGCAGAGAAATTGCATATACTTTTGCAGTCTTCACTGGGTTAAGTCTCTCAATCCAATATTTTTTTTAAAAAGATTTATTTCTAAAAGGCTACTGGTGTGGAAGAGTGCAGCAAAGTTATCCTGGTTATATGTGAATTTAGCTCATTCCACTGAATCTCACCTTGTTTTCATGCCTTGCTTTCAAGGGTGATAGTAAGAAAATGGAGGATGCCAGTGCTTACCTGAGTCTCCCTTCCTCACGTCATAACATAGACTCTAAAGGCTCAACCTTAAGTCGGAGTTCAAGCAGTGTTGGAGGGCTCTCAGTAAGCTCAAGAGACACATTTACCATTTCAACGCTTGTTTGTTCAACCAAGCTAACTCAAAATGGTAAGAATATAAGCTTCTGACAAGGCTTTTTAAGTTGCACTTGAAAGCTAGACCCCCTTTCTCTGTGAATATATTTCTGCTCCTCTCTTCAGTTGGTTTACTGGGCCTTTTGAAGTGGCGTATGAAGCCAGAGCTCTTGAAGGAGAACTTAGAAAAACTGAAGATTGTGGATGGGGAAGAAATTGTGAAGGTATGTTTTTAAAATGTTTACAGTAGTGTAATTTTAGGTCAGGGACTTTCTGAAAAGCCAGATACTATGGGGGAGG
Organism: Podarcis bocagei; assembly: GCF_964188305.1. Classification (NCBI taxonomy): domain Eukaryota; kingdom Metazoa; phylum Chordata; class Lepidosauria; order Squamata; family Lacertidae; genus Podarcis; species Podarcis bocagei. The sequence goes on along the minus strand of NC_138126.1, from coordinate 83,793,626 downwards.
TAATCACCCCCCTTTCCCGGGAAATGATGTAGTGTGCAGTCCTTGGTTCCTCAATGGATAAATATTTCCTAGAGAGACAAATTAGGAATCCTGGTGCTATTCCTCAATTTATTTCCAAAATCCATGTAGGAAATCTTAGCCATTTCAACAACATGTTTTTCTATCTCAAGTGGTAACACATCTTTTGTGCTCATTGAAGCAAACTAATCCCTTGAGAATGGCTCAGGAAATTGTCTTCACTCGTATCAGCCATCATAGGCTGAGAGCATAGTCCTCAAATAATACAGTTGTGTTTTCTTTTTACAAGGCATCAGTCTTGTTGGCTTCATTGGGGGAAAGGCCGTGGGTCAGTGGTAGAGCATATTATTTGCATGCAAAGGGTCACAGGTTCAACTCCCAGCATTTTCAGATGCAGCTGGGAATTTCTCCTACCTGAAACCCCGGAGAGCCACTTCTTTCTGGAAATAACTGCCCCAAAGTGACATCCGTTCAGGACAATACCAGTCTTGTTTACACAGAAAACAGATGGCAGCTGAACAATTGAACTGGATTTCAGGCATACCTTACATGGCAGAATTTCCATTTTATTTTAATGTTTTCCTATTTTATTAACCGTGCTGTGCTAAATGCTGCCCTGGAATATGCTTCTCTTTGTTAGCTTTTTTGTTTTTTAAAAGCAAACATGATTTTTTTAAAAAGACAATGATGAAACAATTGTGTTCAGAATATTTTCAAACAAAAGAAAGCATGTTTTTCAAAGACTTGGTATTAGAGTTCCCCCCCCCCCCCAAATATGCCTCTGCCCCAGTGACCCCTGATTCGGTGGGAGCAGGTTCTTTGCAAATTCCTGATTGATTGTATGTGATGGGGGGCAGTCCTGGTTGTTCATATGTCTGCTCTGTTCATTTATCAAATAGAGGATGGGGTTTGATTTTTACATCAAAAGGGGCACCTGGGTGGAGGGTCGCACCTGCCTTCTGTTGCATTGTGCTGAGCAATTTTCTCCCATATTAGCTTCAATACTGAAAGTAAGTTAAGGCTGCATGTGTGCTAAATACAGCAGGTATAATTCATTTTCCCTTGACTTGAAGCTTCACACAAATATTCTTTGGGGACACTCGCACTGATTAAAGTAGAACCAGCAAGCTGCTTCTTTAGCACTCCCCAAACTTATCAAAATTCTGGGCATGGCAGTTTTGTAACAACCGTAGATCCTTTGATTCAAGTCTTTACTCTTTACGCACGATTAACTCAAAGTAAGCACAATATCAAGGCAAATCTAAAAGGCAATGTCTCTTTGCCTGTACAAATGAAATGAAATATATGCTTACAAAGTTGTGAGACAGAAAAGCTACCCATTATCTTTTCCTTTCCTATTAATATATATAAAAAGTAAATTGATCTCTGATCAAAAGGTGAGTGTTGCTCTTTTTTGGAAAATATTTGTGTTTATTGATGAAATGTGAACATGTAATGGTTTATCTATGTGATGCAAGCTCCTTTTCTATGAAGAACTATACTTCAGACTATGACTATGGAAATATGTAGCAAGGATTACTTACCTACATACAAAATCCACAGCTTGGTAACATCATTATTAGGGCCAACCAAAATGTCACAAACTTTCATGTTTTCCATCAGGCAAGATGTTACACACAGCAGTCACTCTAGAAGCACTGATGAAGAGGGCGAGATTATAAACCTTCATTCATTTGATGCAAATGGCTCTTTAATGGGGTTTAGAAAAGGAATTCAGTTGACCCAGGCTATTCTAGAAGATCTATTCAGATTGTTTCTAAACTTAAAAAGCTGCCTTCTGCACCGTGTAAATAAGCAGTTCATTAATCTTTCTTTGCATTGAACTGATGTTTCTTTTTCTGCTGTAAGAACTGATTTTTTTGGAAATGTGGGTCAAGTTCAGAGTTGTCCCTGTGCTAGCTTGTAGCTTCTTTTTGTAAAAGATCAGTTCATCTCCTGATCAATGTCATATATTTCGCATATTGGAGCTTTAATGTTGTTCTTATGATGTCTATATCATAAGCAACATGTGGTAGAAAAGCCAAATAAAAGTTTTCATCACCCTCTCTAGTGGCATTCTGTAGAATATTCCAGCTGGGGTTCACGAGCACCAAGTTTCTGAGGCTGGAATTGTGGTTGGCAACTGGCAGCACAATGGCTGATCCTGGCCTGCTGCAAACCTCTTCACCCTCCTTTCCTTTTTCTCATCTGAGCTTTCTGACAAAGCACAAAGGGTGGGAGAGACCTGAGCTGGTATGAATGGAAGGAGGAATCCTCTTCCAGTTGGCACGCACCATGTTTTCATTCCCACTTGGCAATGATTTGGGTGATACCGAAGACTTGAGACCAGGCATTCTAATGGGAGGAGAGATACTAGATTTATCTCTTTCCCCTGCATTCGTGCTTTAAGTATCTTGATGGTCTAGGCATACTATCAAGCCATTTTAGGCTGAGGGATATTACTTAACACCAGCTGCAGCTAAATTCACAGTGACACACTGCTGAAAACAATTGCTTTCCACATTTTAAGGGACTGTGCAACTTACAAACCTCTTGCAGTACACCTGTGAACATTTACAGATAAAGCAATCAACTTTCCACTTGTGGGGAATAGGAAATGCTCTGTTCATTCCAGTATAAACTGTAGGCCATCCTTAGCATTACATTGGGGGGAAATGACTGCTTTGCTTGTTTGAGTCAAATGTGTGCTATGATAAGAAAATAAGTCTTCAAAGATGTGGTGATGCTCCAGGTGACAAGGCTAGAAAGATGGATCCTTTGAGGCATGAAATGCTTTCCCTGGGGCTAGGTGGAATTTTTCTTTTAAAGACATGAAAATGTTTCTCAAAGAATCTTTATCCTGTCATGATATCAAAGCTTGTAAAATATTTGTTCATCTCTCTCTCTCTCTCTCTCTCTCTCTCTCTCTCTCTCTCTCTCTCTTTAGTTCCTCCAAGATACTTTAGATGCCTTGTTTAATATCATGATGGAACATTCTCATAGTGATGAATATGACATTCTCGTCTTTGATGCACTGGTAAGGATTGCCCTCTGCTGTTCAAGTTCAAACTATGGGCTCCATTTTTTGAAACAATTTACTATAGGAGCAAGGCACTGCTTGTAACTGAAATGGCTTCAGGATCACCAACATAGATATATTGCATCCCTCGATAATAAACTTTTGGCTTTAGCTAATACACAAAATACCTAATTGAAATTTTTTAGGAGCTCATTGCAAACTGTAACTTTTCAAATGACTTTTGGTGTGCAAAATAAAAACAAAAAAACCACTAATCCTATTAACCTGTTACAGATCTACATAATAGGACTCATTGCAGACAGAAAATTCCAGCATTTCAATACCGTACTGGAGGCTTATATACAGCAGCACTTCAGCGCAACTTTAGCCTACAAGTAAGTTGACGATATTTCAATCATTACAGAGAAAAGTGATATATAGAACAAGTAATTTGCATTCACACCATCCATAGCATCCCTGGTATCTCCATGTAAAACTCGGTGGCAGAGCTGGAAGTGACATCTTCTCTGGACTTTAGGGGAGGAGGGGGGCTCATTTAATTTCACTGCACATAGGTGGTGTAGGGACAATAAACGTTTATTATTATTATTTATTATTATTATTATTATTTATTTTATTTTTATTTTTCTGTCAGTCTTCAGGAAAGATAATGCTCCCTTCTCCAGATCAATATGGAAAATTAAATAAATATTGTCATCAAATTAACATACAAACACCAACAGATACTCATCTTGGGAAATGCCATATTTCTGAAGAGAGGTGCACAAATTTTCCATAGACAGATGGTACGACAAGCTGTGTCATCTTGCCTTGTTGGAAAAACTTGCCCACAACATAAGACTCACTAAAGGTCACATAAAATCAGGCTCACTCACAGCAATTTGGCATTCTTTTTATTGATTACACATCAAAGCCAAGTGCACTAAAGCAACCCCTAACCCTGCCCCCTATTTATTAGTTTGGTGGGGACTTTAGAACACTATGGGTCTTCAGATCTACCATACGCTCAGGAAGGAAAAAGGGAATAAAAGTACCAATGAGTTTGTTGGCACTAAACTCCATCTATTACTACCGTATGTTGGTTTTTGTTCACTGTATTTTCAAGAAAATGATTCCTCATCGATCTCTGAGTACTGGTCTACATGCTTTGTATACAAGGCTTGTCTGTGCAAAGTTTAACTTGCCGAATAGATTTCCTGCATTATGTGTAGCAGAACTCCATGCCACTGATGGAAGATCTTGTCTGGTGGTGATGATGGTATGGAGATTCTGCACTGTGTGGACAAGGCATATGGTGAACTACACTACAGATCCACAAGCTGCAAAATTAGTTATGTTGTTCCATGTGTAGATGAGAACTTAGTCCCTTGAGATGTGAATGTGTTAGATCTTATGGTTGGAACTTCCCCTAAACTGCATGTGTTGGGGCATCAAGCTGGGTGCAGTTTTTTATGCACAGCTTCTGTCTGTTCTCTAATGGTTGCCCTCAGTGGATTCTGGAGCATTGAATCTCTTTTTAAAAATGGGCAATGTCTAAGGCTTTCCCATTAGGTAGAATGAGTTAATCAATCTCTTTAGGCAGCACATGGAGACAATGCATCCCCTGCTGCCCTCAGGTGCTGTGGAATATGTTACCCTATTGCCAATGTTGCACTTAAGTTCAACGGCCAGCACAGTCAACTTCTGTCCATGGAGGGTGGAATCTTGTCCTTTGCCTTGGGCAGAAAAATGTCTTGGGCTGGCTCTGCTAAGGAGTCTGCCATGGTGCTTGGGGTGTGATTTCATGGGCCCTTCCAGGGAGGCTGTGGAAGAGTCAGAATCTGGTTAGCGCTAAAGTTTCATAAGCTGTGAGTTAGAATGAGGTCACCTGCTCAAATGTTCAAGGGATTGCTGGTACTATTCTACAGTCTTCTTAAGATCACTGATACATAGAGAATTTTTACTATCCACATGTGTGTATGGTATGTAATACGGTTCAGAATGTGTCCTTAGATTTGTTTCTAGTCACTGTATAAAATAGTTTTGCTTCATACTAAGAGCAGGATTCACCTAACGAGGGCTTCCACTTGTACAATGAGGCTGTGCACCCTGCTGCTCCCTGAAATTGGCTCTGAGGCAGGGAAGTCGGAAGAACCCCCAGAACAGCACATGGGGAGGGGAGGATCAGTCTGCTTTTGAAACCAGTCATGACTTAAGTCTCATAGTTTACAAAAGGGGAGCTCACCTAGTCTAGATTCAATCCATTTTTTAAAAGGGAGGTGTTTTGTGTGTGCAATTGCACACACACTTTCTTCTAAGAGCATATTAGACTATGGAGCATACAGAATATATTGTATGATTTACAATATATATTTCCACCAATATATTTTCCACTCATAGCTATGAGTCGGTGGCTTTCAGGTACAGTCCTTTGTCATCTTCATCATCATTCCAGTCCTTGCCAAAATACTTTGCATGCTGCAAAAACGTTTAAATACTGCAACCCAAAGTACTGCTTTGCTGCAGATTGTTTGGCGCCAAGAATTCCCAGCCCTACACTGTACTAGCAATATTATTCAGTGCAATGACCGTGGCCACTGTCCAAAGCCATCCTGTGTGATAGATAGAAATAATAATGGGAAATAAAAGGTCATGCTACTGTGCTTTCCCCCCATTGAATTGTGTAATATTTTTATTTGAATTATAAAGTAATAAAACCAAGTCTGCCATGTTACATCATGCACTATATAGATATTTGCCACTTTACACTCTATACAAAGGAAATGTGATAAAGTTTAACCCTATTCCTCCTTTGTAACACATTTTTCCAATTTCAGGAAACTAATGACAGTTTTGAAGACTTACTTGGACATTTCCTGCAGAGGGGAACAGTGTGAACCTATACTAAGAACTCTGAAATCTCTGGAATATGTGTTCAAGTTCATAGTTCGGTCAAGGACTTTGTTTTCACAGTAAGTATTAGAGTCTGATTACTTTTGAAATAGCACTGAGGGTAAGGGTGAGGGGCTTCTGGCCTGACCACCAGATGCAGCCCCTGCTTAATTTCATCAGGCTCTTGGGAGTTTCAGGGAATTTTTCACCTACTCTATTAAATAATGTTGGAAATCTTTTTTTTTTTTAAATATATATTCTTGATAGATCGGACATGTGTTCACCTGCCTATTATTCAAATAGATTAATTGGGTGGGTGTTGCAGTTACTGTGACAGTGAGCTCACATTTTGCCATAATAGAAATAGAACTGGAAATGCTCTGGGCCGGAGAAGATTACAGATGAAATTTTGTTTGCAAGGTCAATGAAAGCAGATATTGCTCACAGATATTATACAAGGCACCTGATGCAGTGGCACAATTTACAGTATTGGCAGAGGTTATCAACCTTGTTTGTGCTGTCCTTAGAGGTAGTAATGGCACTTGTAAAATAGCACCTTGTGTTTCAGGATACAAAATCAGCACAACAATGTAAACTTGCATAGCAGTCTCCAGTAGCTTTAATTGTATTCTTCAGGATCAACACATTACAGTTGCCAAATAGGCCCAGAGAGGAGAAGGGAGTCTGAGAAACCAATAAGTGTGTAATAAGCTTGTACATTTAATTTCAAGGAGCAATCTTGAATTTGGAATAGTGTTTTCCTTAAGATCTACGATTTTTAAGAGCAAAAGTTCTCCATTTGCTCCAAAAGAAGCACAGGCTTGCCATTTAAGCAAGGACGTTGCTTTCTTCTGTAAATAATTCGGTTGACTTTTACTATATACAAAAACAGTCCCCCCCACCCCCGCTCTTTATATGATAGATCTGAGAGCACAGGAGGGAATACCCCCCCCCAATAAGGAGTATAAAGCTACATTGTGCAAGGAAACTGCCCTTACGTTTTTAATTCAGAACCACAAAATAGAAACAACTCCTTAACCAAATTGTTACTTTCCATGCATTAGGAGGAATAGCACAGAAACAAAACTGGTAATTGGACAAGAGGGATTGTTTTCAGTGCAAAATGCCACAATAAGAATAACATTTAAGAACTTGAAGAAAGAAACAGTCATGATCCCAGCGAGTCATCAAACCTGGTCTATAATTTAATACTTTGCGGAATGCTTAGCATAAACTCAAAAAATGAGTTCCCCATCTTATCAAAAGTATCTTGCATGTTTAAAAGAAGAAGAAATAAATACATTTGTATTCCATACCCAGCAGTTTCTTCTACTCAAGCTGTGGAATATTGGAGGATCCCTAGCTTTCCTTGCTAAATACCTAGCTATTAAAGCAGCAAATCATAGCCAGGCTTGCTGTGACTTTGATTACGGGAAAGGGAGGATTTCTTTGTTAGGGGTCCATCAGAGCTTCACTGGAAGGATTTCATACATTTTAAAATGTTAAAAATAAAATTAACTTTAAAACAAAGTTAACTTCAGATTACAAAGCACACCAAAGGAAGGTGCTAACTACATGTTTGTAGCAGCTACATTTTTGATGGGTTACTTCAAGGCCTAAAGCTAAAAAACCACACCTGTTGATTTATACTGTATACTCCAAGAATTATTTTGACTTCTGCAGCAGTTCACATTATTAAACCTTGTGTATCATATCAGATTACAATTTCAAAACAATTGGAAATCTTCTTTGTACAGAGGCCATGTTTGTGCTTTCAACTTTGGCAAAACTTAAAAACAAACAATTTTAGGGACATCTATCCCCTCTTTTTTAATGTAATCTCGAAAAATGAGATTTACTATCACATTCTTGCCCTGTCCTGTTGAAGTTCCAGTCTCTCTCTCTCTCTCTCTCTCTCTCTCTCTCTCTCTCTCTCTCTCTTTTGACACATTGGAAACATAAACCCCAGACTGTTCAAAAACTTCAGCTCAAACTCCTCAATTTTAGCTTAGCGTGGAGACCAACATTTTACCACAATTTAATTTAATGCTTAGGTTGAAATTCCTTCTTCTCCCCACTGCAACAATTTTATCTAGTGTGCTTGTTATAATTAGACTAGGCTTTGTATTGCCTGTCATTGTCGCCATCAGCATCATCAGCATCATAGACATTTATTGCGCTAGCCATAGGCCATGGCATCATTCAGAAAAATAACAAAAGGAAAAACAGCAATAACCATAAAAATCATCAGGCACCACACATACAATATAAACCACAGTCACAACTACTAAGATTGTTTGTCGCATAAAATAGAATAGCAGAAGATTCGCTAGTAAAATGTGGCAAATTAAATATCCGAATCCCCTTTGCAGTTGACCGCTATTTTATCTAGTTCTTTCCTCCTGATCTTCTTAGCTGCCAGCGCATAGAGTGCTATTTTATAACTTACAAAGTCATCAGTATCGCTCAGCAGCCATTTCACCCTTTCCAACTATTCAAGTGAGTTCCATTCGGAAACAGGGGTTTTATGAATCGGTCTCTTGGGTCTATATATAATAGGCATTGCAATAAATAGTGGTACAGGTCCTCCACACAGGGTTGCCCACACAAAGTATTTCTTCATAATGTACTTTGCTGTAGCGTCCATCCAACACCGCTGAGGGTATCGAAATTCTGTGAAAGCAATTCTAAGCATGGCAAGTGGGAGCTTTGACAGATAATGGCCCCGGTATGCTCGGTTTTAATAAGTAGGAACCATGGCGAACTCTTGGTAGAAGCCATCATGGTTAGATCCCTTTCTGCATGGGACCTAAAGAGACAATCTCTTAAGTGCCTCTTGTCCATCTTCATAGTCACCTGAAAATCTTGTAATTGGTATTGGGACAAGAGGCGTTGGATACTGTCCTTCCAACATTTGGTCTGTTTCTGTTCTGTGTGTGACATAGTGGGGAATCTCTCCTCCAAAAGAAATTGAAGTCATTTCACGTAATTTAAGCACAGGTAATCAATTCTGGCCTGTATTGTTGTCACAACACAATTGTTGTCAATATACATCCAAATGAAACCCTGGAGAGGGAAATCAGAGTAAACCTATGGCTTATACATATGTTGATAGTCTGATTTATTTGTAGAACTACTGGTCTAAAATGAAACCAAAGATACATCCCATTAGCTGAAGTTACCTCTACTTCTCTAGGTTTTCATGTATCCATTAGATCAACTAAAAGCTACAACCTTGCAGCAACCGTCAGACATAATAACAGTATCTTTTTAGATGATTGCTTTATTTTTTCTCAAGTGTTGTTGACAAAAGCTTTAAGCTTTTTTTCATTACTGCAAGTTTGCCATCTGTCAAAAGACAATCACTTTTGACCTTCACTCAGTATTTCAGTCTTTTGAAATATTCATTCCCCAACACATTCTAGATATTATTTTCCTACCCTATTGCAAACACAGGAAAATCACTTCCCAGCACTTTGAGCAAGCTTCATTCAAAGCTGGTCTATAGTTACATGTCAGGACCCCTCCAGGCATTATTTTTATTGAAGATTCATCATGATGTACATACCTGGTGTTGATGGAGAGGCTATATGTTATTGCACTTTCAGCACAACTTGTGCCTGTGACAGTTGCAGGGTGGTTAAATGGCTTCAGTTGCCCACTTCAGCTCTTCTCCACATGTACGCAAAATGTGAGAGGGAGAGGGAGACTGCAGCACTGGCCCTGACCCCCTTGTGTGTAAGTTTTGCCCACATTAAAAATCCTGCAAAGGAGTGCCTATGCACAAACAGGCAATGCTTTGCAGGTACCTAAACGGGCAGGGTCAGCAGTGCATGTGAGATTGGAGGTGGGTTCAGCAGCGCAGTCCCACTTCACCTTTTTAGTGTGCTTAACAAAAGTATGCTCAAGGTTTGCAAGGGTCTTGCATCTCCATGGCAATAGTTGAGCTTTTCTTAAAAAATGAATACTGTATTTGGAGTAAAATTTCTATAAATATATTTTAGGCTATTATTTGTTTTACAAGTCCCAGGTTACCTCTTCTGCAGGTATGCTTGTTTTCTTTTAGACTTTTAGAGCTATGAGTTCTGAAGGAGCAATACTGACTTGAAATTAGTGCCGTTTAATTGTTTTGGGTGGTACCAATAGATCTCTGGATCACTAGTACTACCGTATAATATAAACTAAACAAAAACATTGTCAAATCAGGAAATTGAGATGCTGTGTAGTAGATATGGGGGTTGGGGGTGGGAAACCAACAGCAACCCAGCACTTATGCTCATTATTAAATAAATACATCAACAGCAATGGGCTCTTTGTATGACGAAGGAATAATATGCTACATCAAAGCAGTGATGTTTAATAAAGGTAAGCAATATTTCACCAACATAGATGCTGGTTGTCGTAACCAAGTTGTATGGTGTATCAGAATATAGTTGAAATAACTGGCAAAAAAATGTGAGTAGAAACAATCATAAAATGGCTTCTCCCAGCTGAGAAAATACATTGTAAAAAGTGATGTTTACAAATCCTGTTTCCATGTTGTGCTGCTATAATGTATGAGAGAGTCTTACACGTCTAATGTGCTTGACTACATCGCATCTTCATGCAAGGGTAAGCTTTGACTTTTAGTTGGAAGTAAATGGTGCCAGAGGAAGCAACTGTAACTTGCAGATTGGATTGCTGTTAGCTTTTGTATATAGGCTTCAGGCAAGTATTAGCCTTCCCTTGTCATAATAAAACATGCCTTTCCATTCTTGTTTCAACCTCATGTAGCGGGTTAGATTAATTTGCTAATAAAGAAGATTAAATCAGCTTTAACGACCACTGATAAACCTGATAGAATGAAGGCTTCAGTACTGTTATTAACTAATGTGAATTGGGAAAAGTCCTTAATTTTGTTGTTAATTAGCAAGCTTTGAGCTTTACCTTTTTCGGAAAAAGGCAATATGTATTAACTGATATTTGATTTAATAAAGGTATAATACAACCAGATGATGAATGGCTAAATCCTGCTTTCGCCTTTTATAAATACTGCTGGGATATGATATTAATTCATGCTGGCTGGTAATCTAATTCACATTTGCTGTCTGGTTTTCTTAATATCTCGATTTGACACAGAATTGGATAGTGATGGAGTTACTCAGGAAACAATTATGAATAGCATTGGGTGCTTTAATTGTGCTACAAGAAACTGATGAGAAGGAATTTGAGGGTTTCGTGCTACAGACTTGTATAGTACAGGCTACAGCATTATTCATCTGAACAGAATAAGTGGCATCCAAATGCTGGGGCAGTTAGAAGTTTAGTAATCTAAGTAGCAGTGTTGTGTTTGTGTTTTAAAAATATAGGGCTACCATTGTCTGGGATTTCCTAAAACTATAGTCCTGAATTAATCTAGACTGCTCCTGCTAATAGTGCTAGTAGTAGATTTTTATCACGTCTTAGTTCTTAGTAGTTGCATGGGTCCGGATGATGTCTGTATATGTTTTCCGAGTTCTCAAGTGCAGGACATGGGGAGACAGCCTGTTCTGAACTGGGTTGTACTCCCCTGGAAGGAACAGCTCCATAGCTTGGGGGTACTCCTGGATCCAACATTGTCATTTGAGGCCCAGGTAGCTAGGTGTGCCTGTTTCCAGCTATGTCTGGTTCACTAGCTACAGGCCATTTTGGATGGAGATGACTCAACCATGTTACTCCATGCTCTAGCAATTTCCAGACTGGATTACTGCAATGCATACTACATGAAATGTCCAAGTTGTCTTCCAAAGACAGCCTCAAGTATTTTTTCTGTAAAGGCTATTAACTTGGGGTGGGAGGAGGGAAATAAATAAGTATGTTTTTATGTTCTGTGTCCATGAATTAGAACAATAACATTAGGTTAGTCATTTTAGGGACATACCGATGTATCTGTCTGATAATAACAATCCAGTGATTTCATTTTTTTATTTGTTAGGGAGTTACATTTCTTAATGAGAATATGTTTTCTCTCAGGCTGTATGAAGGCAAAGAAGTGACAGAATTTGAAGAAGCAATGAGGAGGCTTTTTGAATCAATCAACAACCTGATGAGAAGTCAAGAAAAAACAGCCCTTATACCACAGGTTTGCCTACTTTACCTGTCTTGCCCTGGATTAGAGCATGTGGAAGTACATATGTAGATAGGCAGCTTTGGGGAGCTCAATCTCTCTTTCCCTCCCTCCCTCTAATGGAAGTATAGAATTTCTCAAGAGCTCTCAGAAACTTGTGTGTGTGTGTGTTGTTTGTATGCTTATTTTAACGCTGAAAGTTCTTTAGGACCAAATAATCTACTCTAAGCAGGTGCTTGACGCGGGTGGCGCTGTGGGTAAAAGCCTCAGCGCCTAGGACTTGCCGATCGAAAGGTCGGCGGTTCGAATCCCCGCGGCGGGGTGCGCTCCCTTCGCTCTGTCCCAGCGCCTGCCAACCTAGCAGTTCGAAAGCACCCCCGGGTGCAAGTAGATAAATAGGGACCGCTTACCAGTGAGAAGGTAAACGGCGTTCCGTGTGCTGTGCTGGCTCGCCAGATGCAGCTTGTCACGCTGGCCACGTGACCCGGAAGTGTCTTCGGACAGCGCTGGCTCCCGGCCTCTAGAGTGAGATGAGTGCACAACCCTAGAGTCTGTCAAGACTGGCCCGTATGAGCAGGGGTACCTTAAGCAGGTGCTTAGAAGTAGAATACATTGTTATTGGTCTGCCCAGAGTGCCCTTTCACTGTTACAGTAACTATGTGGGTAGCACTCTGTGGGACTCCTGCAATCATATGAAATCATTCCAAATGTTTAGGGCTTTCTGACAGAATTTGTGCCTATGTGACTAGCTTTGCCCACATGAAAAATGCTGAGAAATAGATTTTTTAAAAAAACAAATAAATACTGAAATATTGAATATTGAGTCAATATTTGAATAATAGAATTGTAGAGTTGGAAGAAATCCTGAGGGTCATCTAGTCCAACCCCCTGAAATGCAGGAATCTCAACTATCCAAGGAGAGTCAGTCACCTCTCATGGGGGTCTGTTCCACTGTCAAACACCTCTTACTGTCAGAAAGTTCTTTATTATTCCTCCCTGCCAACAACATGACTACCTCTGCCCCCCCCCCCATTCTTTTAGAAAGTGAATGTAGCTGTATAGCTTCCTTTGACAACTTGGTGTTGTAGCGAATGGGGTGGAGAGGGATAAAGAAGACTCAGAGGAAACCTGAGCTTAATCAGGCAGCGTATGATATGCCTTAGACTTAGGTAGGTTGTTTTCTGAGGCACCAAAAAGGAATCGTAGAGTTGGAAGGAACCACAAAGGTCATCTAGTCCAACCCCCTGCAATGCAGGAATCTTTTGCCCAAGGGGGGGGGGGCTCGAACCCATAACCCTGAGATTAAGAGTCTTGTGTCCCAGCTGATCTGAATCCTGTGCATTGGTGAATAGCACTAATAAATATCGAGGTGCCAAATAGGCTAGCACAAGATCTAAATTCTATTTTGGTATTTGCAGAAGCCTTTCTTGGAGATATATTCAAATTTATTTATTATTTTGAGGCTGGGGTGTTATTTAGATTTGTGATAGCACTGTGAAATCTTACAGCTAATGTAATCCCACTACTAAGGGCTGGACGATCAATCTTCCTGCGAAGTAGCACAGCTGAGTATTAGAGCAAAAAATAATCAATTGCACTTTGAATCCCTCTATTTAGTTTCAATGCTAAAGATCTGCACGTTGGAATAGGTAGTGATAAACTGGGAAAGTGAGACCAAATATGGATGAAGAGGCTTACATTCTGTGGACTTGAGGCTGCTAAAAGTAATTTAAGCATGGCATTTTACTGTTGTTGTTGTTTTTTAAAAAATATGAGCCAGGAAACTAAGGACTATTGTTGTTGATAGTTGAAGGTCAGCATATGAAAATGTGTCATACATATATATATATATATATATAGAATTATCCTCTTAATCATCTGCTCAGAAGAATACAAGTTGGGCTTTGTTTGTTTGGTTGGTTTTGCTTTGTGGTGTGGTTGTTAAGCAAAGCAAATGTGTTTTCCTCAAGCACCTGATTTCATTTGGGCTTTGTAGTCTAGGGCAATGACTGATTGCTCACACAGAGATGATTTTAAACACGTAGCTGTCCAGGAGGCAGAAGTGCCCTAAACATGTCCAAATATCATTAATTATGGTCAGCAAATGAATATTTCAGTAACAACATGAGAGAAGTTGAAACCACAAGGAAAGGAAATGCCATGTTTTAAGTCAGACTTCAGCAGCAGGGAAAGATAAGGTGCCAAGTATGTTGGAAAAGATAGGCACTAAAATGGAAATGCCACAGCAGTGTGTACATGGACTGAGTATAAATGAGAGCAGCTGAGCACTTTGATCATAAAACTAAGCTTACGATCCTGAGCGAAACTGCAGGAATATTTTTAGTTGTATCACTTGAATTTGGGTGGAGAAGTCTCCCCCTCAAACTTCCTAAGTATTCCCCCCCCACCTTTGCTTGGAATACTTTTCTTATAGAAACCAGACAATGTAATGATTTTTTTAAAAAATAACCCTCTCTTACTATTCTTCCCCACCTCCAAATTTCTGTATTATCTTGCTCTGAAGAAACTGCCTTACAAATAGGCACTTTAAAAACAATCAATCTTGGAGAATCAAGTAAGGCTACAAGAAATGCCTTTCAAATTAATTTTTGTTTGAGGAGAGTGGGAAGGGATTTTACTGAAGGAACAGTCATATTTAGGTGGCCTGCTTTTTAAGTTTCTTAAGGCTCCCTGCTTGCAATTGAAGGGGCTATTCACTTCTAGAGACAAATGATTAAAAAAAATTGTTTTTGTTTAAATAACCCATGAATATCTGTGAACATTTCGTTCCTTTTAAGCAAGCTAATGCTTAGGACCACATGATGAAAATGTCCATGTACATGTCTGTTAACTTCAGATATGTCACTTATTTGTGGGCATTTTCTGGCTGTTTAGATTTACTTTGCTATTCATAAGAAATCTATATTTTAATGTGGCAGCACCTACACTTTGGAACTCATTGCTTCTTGATATCAGGCAGGCTCCTTCACTGTACTTTTTGGTGACTGCCAAAAACATGTTTGCTTAGACAAGCCTACTCAGATATGTGGAATGTTGATTTAGATTTGTTTTTAGTTTATTGCTGATTTGTTTTTGAGATATTTTAAATAGCTGTTTTTACTGATACTTTTATTCTTTTACTGATATATTTTATTGTTTTGGTAAACCAGTTTCAGGTTTGTTTTTACAATCAAGCAGTATATAAATTTTATGGAATAGAATAAATAAATAACTAGATAGATAGAAATGTTTTGGCCTTTTAGTAGAACCAGTACAGCATAATGGCTAGAGTGCTGGTCAGCCAAATTCAAATTCCTTCTCATTCATAAGATTCCCTGGGTATCCTTGGCTGAATTTCTCACAGCCTAACCTATGTCACATGAACCTAGTGTGAAAGAGAGTTCTGAGGATAATTACCACATGGAGGAAGGAACATACAGGGCCACATTAACACTTGTAGACGTCATAAGCACTTAAAAGATTTTGGTGCCACACACACACACACACACACACACACACACACACACACACCCCATAAAATATTTTTTATTTTGCAAAACCGATAGTAAGATGGAAAATAATGTTTATTTTTGTATCCTTCCACTTTATTTATACTTTTAAAAAAATTCTCCTACTTTTTCTAATTGCAAAGTCTTTGATCACATCCTCAAAACTAATCTTACGCAACACATCTACTTCTATACTTAGTAGAGATAAGGTAACCAGCCTGCCTTGTTGCATAATTGTTCTGTTGGGATTTTTAACATACTTCAAGTGAGAAAATGAACACTCAGTGGAGCAATTTGTGACCATTAATGTTAAAAATCTGGCAATGGAAAATTTCTGTGGTGTTCCTGTTCCCTTGATGCCCTAAGCACTTGCTTATTTTGCTTCATGGTTAATATCCAGCCCTGGGAATGTGTCTAATCTGTGTGGACTTCATTCGGTATTTTTTTCATAGTACAGAATCTGTGGACAGAGCTTATGTTTGTACAAGTTGTACATAAACAGGCTATGTGCAGAAGAGTCAATCCATGTATTGCGATTGTTGGTGGGGTTAGCAGGCACAGTGCTATCCACTGCCAGTGTGCTTTGATTATTCCCAGAATGGCTGCTTACCCAGTCCTGTGGTGGGCGGCAGCTGCAGCCTGTTGCGACTGTTCCTGACCCCCCAGAAACAATGCTGGACAGGGTGGCCGGAAGTTGGAAAATCCCTATGCTGGCCATGGAAGAGGGTAGGGTTTCCCACCCATCTCAATTTTGAGTTCTGGCCAATCAGGCCAGTCCATGGGGGTGGGACTTGGGAGCGGAGAAGAGTGGAGCAGGCTTCGCTCCAGTCTGCCCCCAGAATTACTGCCTGTTCAGACCTAGAATTGTCACAAAGACAAAGTGGTGGTTGGGATACACTACGCACACAGCCCTAAGTTACTTGAAAGAAGGATGAGATAAAATATGTAATAAAATGAATAATTCTGTTCCCTTTTACCCTCCCCCCTCAAAAACAGTACACAGTAGTACAGTACATGCAAAGCTTTATGTTGCAAGTAGCATTTTGTGGTGACTGTTACCCAAAAGGAATGGAATAAGTTGGCACGTTGCTTTTAAAAGACAATTGAAATAACTGTGAAATAATTAAAAGTGACACCTTTGTTATCTCTGTTTGTTGGAGTATGGTGAACCTGAATGGCAAGCTTTGTACCAGACATTGTAAACAGCAACATTGTCTTTGCCAGAGTGTGCCATACTTAATGGGTTTGCCCTTGAGAAACATAGAAGTGTGGTGTTCTTTAGGACATGTGACGTACCATTTGTGTGTGTGTGTGTGTGTGTGTGTGTGTGTGTGTGTGTGTGTGTAGCACGTGGAAACAACAAGCAGCACTTTGCACATGCTTCTCTGTTTGAAGTTTTGTTTAATAAAGACCTGAATAAAAATTGAACTGAGCTTTTATTTCCATTTCTTTGGGGCCATCTTTTTGAGCCTCGATGTGTCTACTGCTCCCCTGAGAGTAAGGATAGCGCAGGGACTTGCTTTCTTATTAACAAACCGGAATGTATCTGCCATAATTATCATCATGTATCTTTCACATTCACAAATTTGTTGTGATGGAATCAGCTAAAATATTAATACTGTGGTGGGAATAGTGTGTGTGTATCTCATCTCATAAATATGCAGCATCCATGTGTATGGGTAATGTGTCCAGAAGCCTAGCTTACCATAATGCCCTTTCCAGTCTAAAATATAAGCCTAGGTATTACTGAGCGAAAGCAAATGCAGTTGGTTTACTTCAGGTTGGTTCTGTGGGAGTGTATGGTTGTGTAATGTGCGTAATTCTTTTGTAGTGGAGAGTCAGGAGAAAACAAGTTGATTATTTTATTTCCATTTGTGTTTTTTTCATCAATCTAAATGCTTCTTACCAGGAGCTCAGGGTCCCATTTATTATTAAGCTATCCTCATGTATCCTTAAGTTGTGATGATACTCATCCAGACTTCCCTTTGTGCTGCATTTCTAGGCACAGGTTCTTGCTTTAAAACTGCATGTTTGAGCAGTGATTTTTTGGGGGTGGGGTGGGGGGTGGTGGTCCTGGCACTCTTCTCGGGAATACCAGTGTTTTCCAGCTGAATCAGAGCAAGCAGCAATTAGGTTTTCCAAGGATTGCCATTTGTTCTCATTTAGCGATAAAACATGGGTTTTCCTGAGTATGATGGCCTTTAGTTTACAGGTGTTTATGAAACATGCATCAAAATGATCAAGTATTTTATATTTCTTTCTTTCAGGTGGCTGCCTTGAAGTATATTCCTTCTGTTCTCCAAGATGTAGAAACAGTGTTTGATGTCAGGTTACTTAGGTGAGCTAACATTCAGAATTCAGTGTCATCTAGCTGACACTATACCTTTGGCAGGACTATGCTGGTATTGGGTTAGTTAGTTAAGTAAATTCACACTTGATGCATTGCTGCTGCAAACTCTTATTCTGGAACTGAAGTCATATCTGATTTCAGAAACAGCCTAAGTTGACATAAGCAATGTGTCTAAAAAGCATAGGCTTCTCATTACCAGATATAGAATAAGCAGGAAAATAACAATTGCTCTGTTGTGACAGTTAAAGTATCTATGGCAAACACTAGCGAGTTTAACTGTTTGGAAGACCTCCATATGTTTCATCAGATTCTTTTTTTAAATATACCATATTAATTTAATCTAATCATTTCATTTTTCTATCTTTTGCAGCCAGCTCTTATATGAATTTTATACTTGCATTCCACCAAAATCTCTACAGAATCATAAAGTGCGCTCCATGAAGAATATAGTATGCAGCAATCTCTTTAAAAAACAAGGTAAATTCAGAATGACTTGGGAATAATGATTAAAAAAACAACAACCCTGATATCCCATGTTGGTTTAGGTCTCTCTCCAAATATCTTGGGCACATGCTCTTTCTTCTGCACTGCTTTGGCCCCTCTGCGCTTTTGTTTGGACATGTTCACCCTCATCCCTTACGTATGATTTACCATGAACTGAGATGCTTCTGAGCTCCTGTAGACTCTACCTCAAGATCAGGTTAAAAGCTGCTCTGCCTTTTTGAGTTTAAGCACCAACAATCTGGCTCCATTCTGGTTCAAGTGGAGCCCATCCCTTTCGTACAGGCCTGGCTTGTTCCATAATGTTGCCCTAAACATATTCAAACTTCTCCTTCTGATACAACTGTCTCATCTGCCCATTAAGACTCCCAAGCTGTGCTTGTCTAGCTGGCTCTGCCTTTTCATCAGGTAGCATTTCAGAGAAAGCTACATTGAAGGTCTTGGTTTTCAACCTCCTACCTAGCAACCTTCATTTTGCTTCCAGGACTGCATGACTGCATTCCACCACATCAGTGGTACCACATGTAACAAGATGTAACAAGACCACTGATTTCTTCCCTTCTACCAGGGGATATCCAGACGTTGCATGACATCTGCAGACAGGCTGCATATCCATCACAAACTTAATGACTGAATGAGCCATTTCAATATGCTCTGCTATTTAAAAACAAAGGGCTTACTGATTCTTTAATTGTTGTATCCTTGAAAGCATTTGAGAAATGCTAGTGATATGCTATGGCACACATCAATTATTTGGTGGCTAACAGTTTGCATTAGGTGTTTGAGAGATGTTTTGAATTCCAGGTGTTTCTGTGCCTCTTCAGTGTTTGCAAAAAATGCTGCAGAGTATGCCTCAAAAACACTTTATCATCTCCTGCTTCCTCAGTTCTGCTGATGCTTATAAGTTAATTATCGTAACAGTGTCTTAAGCACCCGTTTGCAGGATAAAGCATGCATTATAAGATATAGGAGCTCCTATAATAATTTGTGCTGGTGCAAAACACACCTCAGCAAAACATACCCACCACCAGTATAATTCAGCTGTTGTCCATTCATTTTCACCACCTCACTTTCAGATTAAACTGCCTTTCTTTATTTTTTTAAAATAAAGTTTTAATAAAACTTTTCAACATACAATAAAAAAGAAACAAAACAAGAAATAAGAAAGAGAACAAAGAGAAAAGCAAGCAGACACAGAGATAACAACAGAAAAGAGAAAGACATAAGTAAAAGTGACTTCCAACTATCTATTTGTCAGTTGTGCCTGCAAAAGTTCCTTATAATAATCCAGTGTTCAGTCCAGAGTAATGTCCAGTTATTCTTCCCTCTGCTAGCTGATGTTAAATCCAGGCATCTCAGTTTCATTCCTTTTCCTTCCCATCCATGAAGTTCATAAGTAAGAATCAACCTTTAATCTTTCTCTAGTCTAACACCACAACTTTACCTCCTGATTTAAAAAGACATTTGGTCCTTATTCTTTATTCCTCATGAGTTTCTTCGCTGTGTTTATATAATAATACAATATCCATAATTGATTACAAATTATGTAGACATTAATTCACAGCCCAAACAATAGTACTGCAGGAGGCACGGCCACTTTTTCTTCTGAGATGATTCCAAGCTGTACACAGAGTCCTCTTTCCATGAATTCCATCTCCTCCTCCAACGTCATAGCTCCAGCACAACATTGTTCCACTGCTTCCAGCACTGATACTACTGCAGGAGGCTTAGTCACTTTTTCTTCTCAGATCATTTCAGATTGTACTTCCAGCATCAACACTAAACTATCCTTTAGGGCTGGCAAATCATCCTTGG
Organism: Podarcis bocagei; assembly: GCF_964188305.1. Classification (NCBI taxonomy): domain Eukaryota; kingdom Metazoa; phylum Chordata; class Lepidosauria; order Squamata; family Lacertidae; genus Podarcis; species Podarcis bocagei. Next base: position 83,773,437 of record NC_138126.1, on the reverse strand, counting down.
TATTTTCCCCCAGGAGCTGTGACTCTTCGGGAATCTGTGTGCAACCTTCCTTATTTTCTAAGATGATTATGTTCTGAAACACTTTGTATCAGAATAAAAGATAATACATGGTGCATCTGCTTAAATGAGTTTCAAGTGCCTTATGGCATCTTCAAGTTTTTGTGACTTAAGCTTTTGTGCACCAAAGCCCACTGTGCCATTCCGCGAAAGCTTACGCCACAATCAGTTTGTGGGTCTTTAAGGTGCCACAAGACTGTTTGTTCTAATGCTGCAAGAGACTTTACATTCGCTGGAATCAATAAATGTTACTTCAAAAGTGAGTATAAAATAGTATGGTTACATGCCTCCTCTAACTAGGGAGCTCCTTACTATGAAGCAGACCATTCAATAAACACAGCATGCTAGTGGTAAAAGCAGCACCACCTTGAAAATGTGCAAATTATTTGTTTTCTGGAAAAGCAAAGAAACCAATTTACTAGCTTTTCCTTTCATGAGATTTTTCTTCGTATTGTAATTTGGATTGCCCTATCTTGAAGAGAGATAAAGTGGACAGCCTGAGCCACTGCTAGCCTGAGCTGGGGAAAGAGACTGTGCCTGTGCACCTCTTTTCCTGGCTCAGGCTGGCAGCAGCCATGATATGCAGAGTGCCTAGAAGTTTCTATAAACATTCCACAGACCTTCAGCTCTTCACAAATGGACCCTGTGAAAACTCTTTAGACTTTCCTTGGAGACTTAACTTCTCTAATAGCTTAATATGAGGTTGCCAGTTGATCAGTACTCATCCATATGGATCCATTCTATTACCCCAAATTTATTTGGGAACTGTTGGTGAGAAACTTTGGCAAAAGCTTTTTGGAGGTCCAAGTATATGATGTTAACCAATCTAACCCCAATCCACATAGGGTAATTTTTCTTCAGGGTGAGGCAGAATTCCCTTTGCAGAAGCTATGTTTATGCTTTCTCACAAAGGCTTATTCTTCTACATGCATAACAAATCTAGCTTTAATTGTTTTTTCCACATCCTGCTGGAATAGCTCAGTCACCAGGGTTGTGGGTCTAAGTCCCACGCTGGGCAAAATATTTCATTTTTTGCAGGAGGCTGGACTAGATGACCCTCATTGTCTGTAGAAATGAAAAATCATTTCCAACAATTATGATTCTTTGAAATAACACAGGACAGTTGTTAAACCATGTGACCTGCAATTTTCTAGCTCTCCCTTGAGAGCTCTCTCTTTAAATAAATTTTAGAGGAAGAAAATCTTGATAGCTTTCCCCCTGAATCTTTGATATCTGGAAGGCAGAGGTCCTTGCCAAAAGGAAATCCCTTGTCTAGTAGCAATAGAGAAGTGTTATTCAGAGTGTTTCTAACTCTGGTTGAGAAGTTATTTGCAAAACTGTCAGGTCCCTTTCTCCATTGTTGGTAAGAAAGGCAATCCATTTTTAATTGTGCCTAGAGGCTTTCACAATAGGCTCAAGAGCTCTTACAAAATTTAATGAGAGTAAATAAATGAACATACTCCCTTCAGATTGTCAGACTCTGTTTCCCACTTCAAACAACACATCCACAGAAGTCAAAATAAATAGGTTAAAACAATATTTTGCTGCCTTTGTACGTAAGAGAATGCTAATTACTTCACAGAAATGTTAGGTGAGAATAACATTGTAGTTTGAGATTAATTTTGATTTTGTCTAACTATGATTAAGATGAGGACATGTGCCTTTTTCTCTCCCCTGTATTTGGTGTTCATAGCTAAAAAGCAACACAATTGCAAAGCACAGGTGCCCACAGTGAAGTCTTTTAGGAATTTCAGTCACTAAGAGCATTGGGAGTTTTTTCATTTGGATAGTAATGCTTTACACTGAAGAACTGCTGAATAAAATAACTAAAATTAATGTATTTTGATCTTTTGGAAGTCAGATCCCAAATTCTGCAGGATAGCCTTCTTTATCTTAATGGATAGTTTGTTCCAAATGACTGTGCAACTCCTTGAGAGATTTGCCAAGTGAACCTCGTTTTAGAAGACCATGGGGCTTTCCCGTATGCCAAATATTTTATGAAGCTCATCATTTCCACATCTTAAAATTGTAGTTGGGGAACTATTAAAAAATAAGCAAGTGTTGTTAATTTTAACATTTATAATTCAAGTCATGAGACCAAGCAATACCAGAACCAGCGCACATTGCCTCAAAAATGGCTCAAAAGGAAGGTGACCTGGTAGGTGCAAAAGAAGAAGAAACCAAAGATTCCAACTGCATTCAGCAATTATGTTTTATTTCTATAAAATGCTAGGCCTTCACTGATGTGTTGTAGAATAATCAGCCTGCATCTAACACAGGTCTGGATAAATGTGAGTTTTGATAAGAGCAACAGCTTAGAGTGAAGGATGTGTAGCCTTTTCCTCACATTTCGCCTTTCAGTTCCATTCTGCTTTCTTCATTTAAATCTCACCGCATTTTAAAGCTTCGGTAAGGCTAAGCAACACTTCCATTGATAAAACTATATAGATTGCCTTCTGTACTACTTTCACTTAGGGCCACACTAGATTTGCTGTCTTGGCATTTAAAATATAAATAGCATCGACTGAGGGTGAGGGCTGATAATTATCCCGATCACAGCAAGCAGGAAGGTAGAAATTAACCCCTTCTACCTCTGCATTTTTTAAAAAAATGTTTTTTTATTGAAAGATTTTCATGGATAACCAAGATATATATAGTGTCTCTGTTTTCAGTTCATAGAGTCTTTTCTACAGATCAGTTACATTTGGCCTAAGATACCATTCTACTTTCAGTTTGTTGGTTAGCTTTTCTAGCTTTTCTAGTATGGCTGTTTCCCATACAGTTTGGTACCAGAGGTCCATGTTCACTCCTGACAGGTCCCTCCAGGATCTAGTTATGATGCTCCTAGGTGCTGAGAGTAGGTGAGGTAAATCTCTCCTCTGAAGCTGGTAATCACATTGGGAGAAAATCCCCCATTAGCACAAATGGGGAATTTCCTATCAATTCAAATTCTGGTTGCAGAAAAGGGATTTTCCTCAGGACTACATCTGCAAATGAAAGAGTCAGCTTCACTTTCTCTGCTTTACAACAATCCTGATCATTATCACCTCCTCCAATGATGCCACCTTAGTTTTATAAAACCTGTGAATTAAATTCAAAGCATTTAACATCACAGTGTACTTTAACTCTTATAGAAACAGTCTTTTTCTTTGATAAGCCCCTCCATTTTCCTTTTAATACCTTTAAAACACTTCCTTTTAAAAACAATAAAATACTTGGAACAAAAATTTACCTCATACACCAGTGATTAAAGATAACATTGTTTTAAAATGGACCTATGATATCACATATATTGTCAAAATGAGAGTCATGAAATCATAGCTTCCATTTAAAAATCTATGCAAATGCAATTGCGAGAGTTTTATTAGTCAGCACTACTCACACATACAAAGGGAAGCTCGTGAAATTGCATTTTCTATTGCTGAAATCTGCTGTACTAAGCAGGGGCATGGAAATCTTATATCAAATTGGCAAATATTCTTGCGATTTGAATGTTTACCGAACTTCTTATGAATAGATGAGTTTTTTAGTGATAACATTTCAAGTAGAAAAGCTGAAGCCGAAGATAGCAAGCTGATACTGGACTCCTGGAGACAATAAATTTTAGCAACTTGACCTCTGCTGTAAAACTACCTCTGCTGTTGTAGGCACTGTGTCGCTGAATATCAAATGCTGGGAATCACAAGTGGGGAATGTACTGTCCCACTCAGATTCAGGCTTCCCACTGTGAGAACAGGATGCTGGACTAGATGTGCGACTTGCTCAGTCCAGCAGGATTCTTACGTTCTTAGGTGGATTTTCTGCCCAAGGACTAATATGAAATAATTCCCATGTTGGAATGTTTTCTTGTAGCCTGTCTATTACATTTGTATCCTGACCCTCATTCCAGGAACTCACAGCATGCATGGGAAGTTATCTCACTTTAACTCAGCACATTGTTCTGTGATTTCTTCTACCTTGAAAATAGGTGTGGGGGTTGAACATATATTCAACATATATTCTTAACATGTTGAGTTGTACTAAATAGCAGCATACCAATGCTCAACAGAGGAATCATATTACTGATACTGATATGCAACTTTCAAATAGAATGTCAACCAGATCAGTACCCAAAGTCCTCCTTTGGCTTAGCCAATTATAGGTTAAAGTTCTGGATATAAATATATTTAAGTGAAAATAAGAGCTTCAGATATTCAAATTATCCAACTCCCTGCAAAGCAAGTAAGGGAGCCTGGGGTCAGTGTTCAAGATCATCAGTGGAAGATCTTCTGTTGTTATCCAGGTGAGGGTTACTCACCAAGAAAGAAACAGTAAGGGAACTTTTCATTGGGCATTGGCAAACATGAGCAAGGGTAAGGATTCAACCCTCTCTTCCCACCCACCCCTTCTCTGTTTTATATTACAGTGCTTTACAGTGATTGGGTGGTAGCCCAATTTCAATACATTCATTTGCTGCCTTCATGATTAGTTTGGTCTCCAGTTTTTGTATTATAGGAAAATATGATGTAAGGAAAGAGCTGAATCATTTGGTTGTATAACATCTAGCCTAGGGCTCCTGTGTGTTTAATCCAAGTACATCAGTTTTTAAATCAGAATGTAAAATATGCAGTTAAGGGCAAGTATTTTTGGTGTCTTTAAAGATAATAATTTCAAACGAGTTCAATTGCTCAGTGAATAATTATGCTAAAACGTGATACTTATTGGTATTTTCCATAACTAATGTTTACAGATGTGAAAATTAAGTCAATCATAAATAAACTACAAGAACTTACAAACCTCTGCCAGTAAACATTTCTGTACTGTGGAGGAAGCTTCAAGCTTTTCTGTTTTAAAATCTGCCACTCGAGCAAGAATACAAATGTACAAAAGATTTGTTGTGAAAACAGTACCCCTTATAATAGGCAAGTCTATAAATTTCTTCATCTTAAAATTAATTTTACAGAATTGTACAAATATTTATACTTTTAAAAATAGGAAATCACAATGAATTCTTCATTAGCGGCACATGGCAACTGGGGATGTATACACCGCAATAGCCTTAGATGCTGTTTGCTTATCAAAATTACTCCATAGAGAAACCTCTTGGGCTGCATAATTTTGTTTTGGCCTAGAAAAATGTTCCCAGCTCAAAATGCAACTAAGTAGTCGTTGCCGCTGCTTCTTAGGGTCAAAACAAATGCTATGAGGGGGATTTTTGAGTTGATCTCTCCAAGTTTTAAATTTCATTTTGAAGTGCTTCAGGTGGCTGTAGTTATGGGGATGGCAGTGGCATCATGCAAACTTAAAAGCTTGCTTTCAATCTATCCCTGGCAGTTCAATTCTGGGGAAAATATGTTATGCGCTTCCTACTGTTTCAACTGGTGAGGAGTTTGTCAGATAACCAGCCTCATATGACCAACATGCTTAACTCTTAATTAATGCATGAAGTGGTTAAGACCATAAAGCTGTCTTGCCAGGCTCATCTCACCTTGTGAGGGTCTGTCAAACCTCCCCCTCTTCAACAGCTCTGCCGCCAGTCTACCTGAGAAACTCAGCATGCAAAGGGGGCTCAGCTGGCTACTCCAAGCTCAGGCCGCATGGCTGTCACAATCCACACTTGAGTTCCTATACCAAAATGTTAGGAGCTTTCACCACTGTAACTTAGCCACGTTATACTGTCTGTGCATCTTTTTCTAAATGCTTTATGGAAAAGCACATGACTCTGCCTTTGGAGAGCTTGTAAATAATAAACCATGTTCACTTACTAAACATGTGGTCTTTTTCTATGCTAGGGGAGGAAGGGACTATTTTGGAACCCACAATGGCATGTTTTAAAGGTCTAACAGCCTATTTTTCTACACTTTGTTGCATATTTTCTTATCTTAAATCTCTGCTGGGGTTCTCTCACCAAAAAGTACCTGCCCCAAACCTGGATCTTGGCATCCAGCAAATTCTCCTTGTATACCTATTTTTATCCTTGCCACCAGCAGTTTCAGGGGCACAGCAATTACCTGGGGTTGGTTTACTTTGGGAGGTCCTTTGTGTACCCTGACTGCTCTTCATAGAAGAATGCTTCCTAACTTAAATCTGAAAGGGGAAAAAGCTTAAATAACTGATATTGAGACTGTACAATATATAGCATAGATGAGAATTTTTGCATATCTTATTATGCAAGCAATAATATACAGTATTCAAAACAGTTAACCACCAGTATAGGTGAAAACAATACTGGTTATCATGTGTGTGTGTGTGTGTGTGTGTGTGTGTGTGTGTGTGTGTAGGGGAGAGGATTAATTAAGATTCAATTATGTCTGCTATTGTTAAAGAAATCTGAAGTGGAATGAATATAAATAGCTATATAAATTTCCATTATCTCTAATAAAATGCCTGCATAGCTAAATTAAAGGCTAGAATGATCATGATTACATTATTTTAATAATAAAGATTAACATGGTAAGTTGGCTATTAGTTAATTCATGAACATTATTAATGGAAAATGTGTATTAATTGGGTCTACAGTGCTGCATAAATAACAGGCAACCCATCTTGCATAGTTAGCATATTTTCTCCTACTTTATGACATTTACCACATAGCCCAATTTTCTCTTAGGCAGAACAGTCAAAGTTATTATTATATATTAAAAACAGTGACAAGTACAAATTATTTTTTTCTATTAGATGTGTGGGTACTGCTTTGTTTTACTGTTAAAGGAAACTTTTAATGCTAGTATGAAAATGGATGCTTGAATCTATTTGTGTACAGAATGTGTTAGGAGAAAAAAAACCCAGTTCAACTATTACGGTTCCTGCTATTGTTTTCCACTCAGAAAGAGTGAGAAAAAAATGCTGTCTTGGTAGAATTGTTTGGCGTCAAATGTAATACAGTGGTACCTCAGGGTACAAACACTTCAGGTTACAAATGCTTCAGGTTACAGACTCCTCTAACCCAGAAGTAGTACCTCGGGTTAAGAACTTTACCTCAGGATGAGAACAGAAATCCTGTGGTGGCAGCGGGAGGCTCCATTAGCTAAAGTGGTACCTCAGGTTAAGAACAGTTTCAAGTTAAGAACGGACCTCCGTAATGAATTAAGTTCTTAACCAGAGGTACCACTTGTAGAAGTATCAGAATGCGCTCATGGTTTCAGGACAGTATATACCATGGGAAAGACCTATTTGATGCCCCGCCTAAATGGTTGCCTCATTCAGACCATGTGAATGAAGCAACGTGGGATCCATGCATGGAAAAACAGCTCCCAGCTGTGGGTACATCTCAAGAGGACCTACCGTAATTGTCAGGTCTTCCTGACTCATTCTATTGTCTATGCAGTTTCCCATCATCTTGGAGTGTAGGTATTATAAATACCCTGTATGCATTAATTTGTACCTCCTGTTTCAGTCCTTGCCTTCACTCAGCTTTTTAAGTTCAATAATAATGCGAGCTTTTAATACCCTGTTTGTGTAATTGCACCCAATTCATCTTATCTTACCTCCCTTGAATAAAGAGTTACAAGCTTTAAAAGATAAGAGCTGAGGACTTGGGCAGCTGCCAAAAAACTTCTATTTATTGGGTCACAGAACAAATGCACCTTACCCCTGCCATAAATATATTCTTCCCCAGAGATGTTCTGACTAAGCACTGTAAATGTTATTTTCGTATATTTTGCAGCCACAAGAGTGTAACTTCATAATAAATTCTGAAAAGATATTATATATATATATATATATATATATATATATATATCTATTCCATAGATATATCAATTCACCCAAACAAGCTGAAGTTATACACTAGGGATGTCAAGCTAAAGTATATTTAAAATTAAAATTTGCACAAAAAGTAAGGCTTCAGGTTATGTACTAAATTGTGCTTGCTAAGTATACCTCAATTATTAATGACAGTGGCTGGGATTTACAACGAATAGAAAGGATTGCTTTTAAGAAGCTTAAAAACAGCCACCACTCCATCTGGGCCAGGGATTACCATTACCCAAACTTTATCAGCTCTTCCACATTTGATCCAAACAAATGGCAAGATTCCCCCCTCCCAAATTCTGCCAAATCCCCTTCTGTTGTACCTCCATGCGCCGCTGCCCCAATATTCCATTTTGGAAGTAGCCCTCAACCCCCAAAAACAGATTTTGAGGGGCTGCAAGGGTATTGCAGACATTCCGTCTGACTTCTCCCTCCTTCAGTAATGTATGCTGGGGAAAACTGGATGTTATTACAGCTAATAGTACAAAGCAATTTCAAACAGTAAGCAAGAGAGTAAATAAATATTTTCATAGGGAAAGAGCATAGTTTTGTGTAAATAGGTGTGCATCAACCACAAGATTCACTTTGGACTTCAGTTTGGTGCTTCATAACAACCTGATTTGGTCAGACATAGGCAGTCTAATTCTTCTGCCCCAATCACTGTAGACACAGCTATAATGCCCTGCTTTTTATAGAAATGGATGAAATTTGCAAGCATCACAATCCTTCCAAAATGAGTAAAGCCTTCTGTATACCTCTAAAATATGGTATCTCCCATACAAAGTTCTTGTTGATTTGGGGCAAAATTTGATTAATGTGAAGGCATTGTTACTCCTTCTGAGTGCATAAGTTCTCTCAAATTTCAGAAGTGTAATTGCAGGTATTCCTGCAAAGGCAGCCATTAGTTTTAGGATCTGCTCCATTCCTCTTCCTTCCCTATTGAGAATTTTCAAGAAATGACTCTCACTTTATTCATTCTGGCAGAAGTGAATGTAATCTCAGGCTGGATAAAGGTTTCCCAATTTATAAACAAACACGTATAGGGGATTTTGTGCTAGAAACCAATAAAATCTGATTCCTGGCCATAATAATAATAATAATAATAATAATAATAATAATAATAATAATAATAATAATAATAATAATAAATTTATTTATTTATAATTTATTTATACCCCGCCCATCTGGCTGAGTTTCCCCAGCCACTCTGGGCGGCTCCCAATCAAGTGTTAAAAACAATACAGCGTTAAATATTAAAAACTTTCCTGAACAGGGCTACCTTCAGATGTCTTCTGAATGTCAGGTAGTTGTTTATCTCTTTGACATCTGATGGGAGAGCCATGAATCCTTCAAAATGTCTGAAGCAAAGCTGCTGTGATACAAGAGCAACTGTGGCAGTTTTGGGTGGGAATCACTTAATCTCCTTTAGTGTTTTGTGGACAATTGCTCTGAAAATTGCAAACATAAAAGAGGTGCCACTGGGTAAGAAACCTGTTAAATCACAAACAAATAGGTTCAGTGGAATTGTGCCAGGTACCTTTAAAGTTGGATTCGGGGTGGAAAGAACCAAATGATTCACATTCCAAGAAAAAAAATCATTTCCTCTGATACAAACTTGATCTGCCAGTTGCAATGGAGATCTTGACCCGTTTCCACGCCTCACCTTCACACCTTCCTTGATCTCAGAGGCATAAGTTTTGTTCTTGAAAAGCTGCTTCCTTCACCAAAGCACTGGGATTGGAAAATGCTGGTAAAATAATTTTCTCCCCTTTCAGCCAATGTTTGTCTGCATTATTGTCAATGCTTCAGGAGTCCTTCCTTTGACTTGTGATACCTCATAAAGATCCCCTTTCACCTGTGACAATCAACCCCAATACTTCTGAGGCATCTCACCACCTTGGGACTTGTTAGATTCAGATGCAGAAACCCTACTAAACAATACTATGTCAGGTATAACTAGGGACTGTGTCAGAATTGGCCAGTTAATATTCTAACATAAAACCACCACCATCACCCAGCTTTTCACACCATGTTATATTCTTCATATGTCATATTTTTTTATTCACCATAAAATAAGTTGCTGGGGAAAATGAGTGTTTTCTTTCTGGTGCTGAAGGTGGCATTTGGGGATGTTGGGTGTGAAATTTTGGTAGGAAGAGTAGGGTTACAGATGGCCATTCTTGAGTTTTGATGATGCATGTTTATGTTTCATGAACAGTTATATCTCTGGCTTAGATGCTGAGTGTCTGTTACATTGTTTCTCTCCTTTCCCCAAATATCTGAAGTAGTGTGCATATGCACAATTCATGAGTAAGAGGCACTCTTGCTTTTCCAAGGATGTTCTAGGAACAATCTTGAATATAAATGTTGTGGGCAGAACTTAGCTCAGCTTCATAGATAATGTGTTTGGGTTGTTGTTGTTGGTTTGTTTGTTTTTTGGCAAATTGGTCTTCTGCATAGTTTTCCATGCCATTTGGATTTATTTGCTCTGATTTGCTGTCAAACGTATGCAAGCTTCACATTTTCAATGTATATTTTGCTGCCTTTCTAGCTCTTGGTCAGCTTTTCACTTTCTCTTTTATTAATGCGACAAGAAAAGTTTAATAATAATAATAATAATAATAATAATAATAATAATAATAATAGGAAATTGGCATTGCAGGAAGACATTTATTACCCACAAAGCATACACATGTACTCTGTTCAGAATGATTGATTCATTCACCAGCCAGATCTTCATGAAGTGTAGAATGTGGTATTACTCTTTGCTGAACTGCCTTTAGTTACTTAGACATTCATTCTGTAGATCCTAATTGCTTTCTTCATGTTTACATTGGTAAGATGAAAGGGGATAGAAGCCAGAAGGCTCTACATGGGAAGTGATTGGAATTAAGCATAGTTGTGGGAGGGGGAGCTGCATTGTATGCTTTCTGGGAAGAAAAACAGGAAAATTTCTGTGATAATCTTAAGTAGCAAATTATTACTTTCAGAATGTAGAGATATCCTGCTTCCTGTCATTACCAAAGAACTGAAGGAATTACTGGATCCAAGGGAAGAGGCACAAAACCAAGAGAAGAAGTATTGTGTTGAATTACTCAACAGCATCCTGGAGGTTCTCAGCTGTCAAGATCCAGTGAGTATTGATGATTAGAATGATTATGTGGCTGATTCCAGGAGGTTGTAAGACGGTGCTGATTAAGTTGTAAAATATTGATGCTGATGACTCTCATTTAAATTCTAAATATAACAGGGCCCTGACAGATTGAAAGAGTTCTCTTAGTTTTCAGTACTACACTGGAAACAGAGTTATAATTTTTCCCTCTTGGTTTTCAGGATCATTTGCCTTGACACATCATCAATCCTGAATCAGCTTTATTTTATTAAAGCCAAAGGAGTCATGCTGTTTTGTACACATTGTATCACTGACACTAGACACATGAACCGTGGAGTTTGGGAATATGTTGCTGGTTCACTCTTTCCTTGATACAGTGGTACCTTGGGTTAAGTACTTAATTCATTCCGGAGGTCTGTACTTAACCTGAAACTGTTCTTAACCTGAAGCACCACTTTAGCTAATGGGGCCTCCTGCTGCCGCCACGCCGCCGGAGCACGATTTCTGTTCTCAACCTGAAGCAAAGTTCTTAACCTGAGGTACTATTTCTGGGTTAGCGGAGTCTGTAACCTGAAGAGTATGTAACCTGAAGCGTATGTAACCTGAGGTACCACTGTACTGTGTTTAAGGCCATCCAAGTTGCCCCAAACCATTTATTTCATTGTTTATAAAAATGCATAAACCGTGTGTGTGTGTGTGTGTGTGTGTGTGTGTGTGTGTTGTACATAAAATAAATTAAAATAACTGTCAATAATTCAAAGATTAAAATCAGCATTTAAAAAAATACCAATTTAATAAACTAAATTAAAAACAAGTATACATAACTAAATACCTCTAAATGGGCATGGGCTTATGGAATTTTTAAAAAGTGTTTACAGGTACCTAAAAGAACATAGTCGCCTACTGTGGTTTCAAATCCACTTTAAGTCATGGGTTTGAGGAATCTTGGTGCCCTAGTAAGTGCCAGTGTGGATATATATATATATTTAACATCGTTAAATGGAAGTTAATGAGGTGGGAAACTCTACAGGATGTTTCTGATATCCATACCATAGCTATGTCTGCACTGAATCACTGATAGTGCTGTATGAAAAAATCCAAATGAATAAATGAACGAGTCATTTTTATGCCTTTTCTGCTTCTAATAAATATTCAAAACTGTTCTGCAACACTAAAGGAACAGTTACTTTTTAAGGGTGAGTTATATTAGTATGCCTTGAAAGGCAGTGGCCAGGTCCTTGTTTCATAAGCCATATTGCCATCATCACATGTGCTTATTTAATATTAGCTGCTGTACAAGCTTGCTTTCCACATTTTGCATATGTGATCCATGTGCACATATGCAACACATTTCTATAATGGGAGAGTTCTAAAAGGTATGTTTAAAAATGTGTCATCTTTATGCTGGGTCACAAGCAGAAATCTGCATTTGACTTAAGGAGTTGAGTTATATTCTATTTCTCAATGTCTGTCTTAGTTATCATTTAATTAATGCACCTTCACTAATCTGCATTTTAAAAAATCATATTAGTAATGAAAGTTCTTACACTATTCTGGGTGCTGAACTCTCAAATTTCACTTGTGAATATGACAGGTTTTCCTGACAAGCTGACTTGGTTTCCCAATGCCACACACTGCTGCTGCAACCTTGCCACTCTCCTCTCTGTTACTGGCAGTCATCAGGAAAGCCGCCCTGCCTGCCACTACTGTATTTCTAATATACACTTAATTTGTGGTTTTAGGTACAAAGATATTTGCCACTTCTTTTGAGATTATCCCAGTTTCTTCCCATTTCTTCCCAATTAGAATGTCTTAAAGTGGAAACTGGATGAATTTTGGGCCACCTCAGGGACCTCAGTATAATTTGTACCACTGGTTTTTGAAGTGACACTGTATAGTTACTTAAGTTGTGCTGTTTTAAATATGTGGAGGGTGGCTGCATAGCTGAATTTCCTTTATTTTATCCATTTTAGTTAGGCAGTATTTCTTGCTAGGGAGAGTCTGAGATACTGTAGAAGTACTAGCCTCTTCAGTTTTCATTGTGACAATGCTAATATGCAAGAAGTTTAATAGAATAGTTATTATTCTATCAGAAATGTACTTTGTTTGACCTGAATTTTCAAGGAGAAAAAGCTTTGGCTTAGATGACCCCGTTTGGCTGAGGTCATACAGGGCTCAAGAATGATAGTCATAGCCTTAGTGGAAGGTTCTTTTTTCTTTCTCAGTTCTGTGATTTTAAAGTATTCTTTCCATTTCACAAGTAGTTTGTAGAGATGGCCAGGCTCAGAAAATTGGTATCATTTGTTCCTTAGGATGCACTTCGACAGTCTACCTTTCACTTTCCTTGGCAGCGAAATTCTTTCTTTTGAAAAATGGAAAGATCATTGGATGAATTGTTGTAAAGTTAATGCATCTCTCAGCAGGACATTGAGACTTCCTCTCTGTGCATTGTGTACTCACTAGAAGGAAATCTTTAGGTCTGGACAACCTACATACCTGAGGAAGGTGTTCATCACAGGCTTCCAGGAGCAACTGGCTTACAAGAGGCTTCTGCTTATGGGGTCCTGCTTGCACAATGGAATTTCCCCTGTGCTGTCCTCCCTCCTGCATCCCACACTGCCTCTCTGCCAAATAATTTCAAGAGGCCTGGGGACCCTCTAGAGCAGCCTTTCTCAACCTGTGGGTCCCCAGATGTTGTTGAACTACAACTCCCATCACCCCTAGCTAGCAAGGCCAGAGCTCAGGGATGATGGGAGTTGTAGTCCAACATCTGGGGACCCACAGGTTGAGAACCGCTGCTCTAGAGTAAATTGGAGGGGGTAGGCATGAAGATCCGCACGCATGCTAACTGTTGCTGAAGTGCTTTAAGTTAGAGATCAGGAATCAAATTTAATTGTTTTTTTTGCTGTAATTATTTACTGGTGTTTGGTATTTTGCTGGATGTTTTGTTTTTAAGTTTCATGGCTTGTTCTGTTGGTGATAGTAGTGGTGTTATTATTGTAGATTATTGTAGTGTTAATATTTTGGCTTTCATATATTTTGCTGGAAGCTCCCTTGGCTGGGCATAACCCTTAAATTTAGCCTATGAGTAGTTTAAACAAATAAATATCTTAGTGAAGCACATAAGGGCCTATTGAGTTGACTTAGGAGGCATATCCTTGAACTTTCTGATCCTGTACTTGATGACAGTGGAAGACATAATTATTAAGTACAGAAGGAGAATGTGCTGAATGGAAGGAAAGGGGACCTTCTATAGGACTAAGAAGTTTTAGCAAAGTAACATTCACTTTCTCAAACATTTAGTTTCAAATGTACTTTAAAAATTAAATGTTAACATAATGCAGTGTCTTCCTTTTCCCATGTTTTAACATACCTGAAGTTTAGTGCAATTAAACTAAATTGGAAGCATATGGCAAATGTTTAAAATCCAGCTTAGGAACATGATGGATGAGGCGCTCTGTAGATGCTCACTGCCACTACTAAGGAGAGAGAGAACTCTGTTAATAACCTCATCCTATGGATGTTTACTCATATGTCCCACTGAGTTCCAAGACATTAACTCCCAAGTAAGTGAGCATGGAATTGTAGCCTAAAACTTTCTCTTTAGGGCATTGCAGTGAAGCCAAATGATGCCCCACCTTGGGAACAACAATACAAATGTTTAACTTTACATGAGCTTGTTACATTCCCTCCACCCTCCAGCAATTTCTGCGATTGGGTTCATTACTGAGGTTTGTAAATGAAACTGTTACAATAGGAGCAAGGCGATAACTCTGTATGTGAAGTGTGTGGTTGCAATGCCCCCTTGACATTTAAAGTATAGTTGTTTAAGATAATTATAGAGTAAACATAGTATAGATATTATAATGAGCTTTCATGTTTTGTCCCTTATCTATTACTGTATAGCTATTATGTAGCTTTTACCACTCAGGAGCCAATGATACATTTTCTCTTTTCCATGCTTGACAATACTAGTTTGTGATAATGCCAAGTTGACTAGTACTGTTCAACAAAGTTGTGCTTTCAATGTGAAAAGGCCATATTAAAGCAGAAAAATGAAAAAAAAATCTTATTCTTCTCTCCCTCCACCTTTCTAAAAGTAATATTTAGCTGTTGCCCTCAGTTGTTTTGAAAAGATGCTGTCTCCTCCAAGATGAGCTACTTGCTGTTACAGATTGCATGTATGAAATCTCAAAGGTTATCCCCCAAACACTGTTTTATAATTAAATTGACTGTATGTTGGGATCTCAAGTGCGAGAGTGACCTTAAATTCCTGGCAGGCTGCAGATGCAGGGTGTATTATTGCACAAATAGCAAAAAGCAAATGCACCACGATAAAGCAGATGTGCCTGCTTTTTGAACCATGCTTGTCACATCTGAAAAGTGAACTTGTGCATTTCTTCTACTGCTAAATGCTTGAGTTCCCTTTTCAAACCTGATAACTTGAAGTGCAAACTGAAGCCAAATGTGCATTTGCATTTTTAATAATAATAATAATAATAATAATAATAATAATAATAATAATAATAATAATTTATTAATAATTTTGTATATTCATGAGTATTATACAAAATGGGTCCCTGCCATTACATAGAATGATCAGACAGAATAGCTGTAGATCAGGGGGCAATGAACCTATAGCCCTTGGACCAGAAGTGGCCTATGGTTTCCCTGGCCCTGTGCAGTAATTAAGCTTTTAAAACATGTAATTGATGCCAATCTGAGGTATTTCCTAAAGCCTCATTGCTGTGGTGGTAGTTTTCAGGGGTGTAAAGCTGGGGAGAGGAAGTTTAACTCGTCCTTTCTTACCTGTACCTCCCTATCCATGTAGTATGACACTTCTCCCCCCCCCCCCAATCCCTGACATTAGGGAAAATCCCAGAAAAGCTTCTGTTGGCACCAATGGAAGCTTTTTAAAAAAACAGGAAAGGAGCCAACAAGTGAGGTGTGTGTGTGAGGTAGAAAGAGAGAGTGGGCTCTGACTCTGCGCACTTTTACTGTGTCAACATTTGGTACTGGTGCTGCCTTCTATAGCCATGTGGTCGCTGAAAGTTTTCCATGAAGTTCACAGGCTGACCAAGATCCCCCATCCTTGTGGTAGTTGTGGGAGGGAGGGGCCAAATGGCCATTGGTCCCACCCAGCTAGGACAGTGGAAGGGACCTCAATGTCTTGCTTCTCCCTTTGATAGCAGCCATATGGAATTGTTAGTGACAAGTTCTTATTGCTCAGAACTGAGCCAACAGAACCCCCAAATGTTGCTGAACCTGCAGCTCTCGCCATCCTTGGCCATTGGCCATGCTTGCTGGGGCTGATGGGAGTTGTAGTTCAGCAACATCTGGAGGGCCAAAGGTTCCCCAGCCCTACAACAGAAGGTCCTTTGATATTTAAACTCTTCCTCAGAGAAAACCGGGTACAATGGGTGTTGAAATGGGTGAACACACATGGTGAGAGTTCTGGGAAAGGGAATCAAGTGGCAATTGGCCCCAGGCAAGGCAATTAATATTTGACAGATCTTCTAAAGTGCAAAGTGACGCGGTTATCTTAACACAAGGTTCTATTGGGATTTACTATGCAAACAGAGATCTGATTAATTGTGGACTGCAACGTTTACTTGAATGTTAGTGGATGTTTTGTTCACATATCATCAAAATTGCCCATAATTTTTTCTCTTTATTAATGGGACACCACTTACTCATGGGAGCTCTGAATATGTAGTAGAGCTGATAGAGTATATCACTCATAGTAGGTGAATCTTCTCCGGAACTTGAATACCATTTAATCATGCGTTAAAATAGGGTGAGTAAACTCTAGCTCTCCAGATATTCCCCGACTCCAGTTTACATCAGTCCTAACCAGCATTCTGGGGATTATACTCCTGCATTATTTGGAAGACCATAAGTTAGCGACTCCAATTTTAAATACACACATACCTGTATAGTCTCTGAGACTCTGCATACATGGCAAGTAGTTTTTCAATTAATTTGCCTCTATACTTATCTCTCTGAAAGGAAAAGAGCCAGCTCAGTCCATACTATTTTCTGTTTTATCAAGTACTGAGTAGCGTTTCACTATTTTATCTCTCTCTCCTCTCCAGAAGTGAAAGGCTGAGCCTGATTTATGTATTATTATAATTATTATTGTTTTAAAAGCAGGGCTATAAGTAACTTCAATCTGAGCCCCTTTTAACAAAATGTAAGCTTCAAGCTAATTATTCAATATCTACGATGAGGTGTTCTTTTGGGAGAGTAAAGTATCTAATTAGAGAACTCTTAGGAGAACTTGGACCTATAGTTACTTGTAACATTTATCAAGGCAGAGGGAGTGAAGGGGGAGAGAGGAATGAGATAGCTTCTTAGGAAAACTCTGTCAGATCACAGCAGCAGTGTATGACAGGCCCTCTGAAAATGCCAAACCTGCCAGAAGGAACTGGGAAATCTGCCAAACAACCAGATGCTGCTTTTGGAAAGAACCCTACCCCACTGTGGCATCTGGCACAGTAATTGCTGATCAAAGAAAGAGGATGAGGGTTAGTAGGCTGGCTAGGGAAATAAAAGTAGGTGCAAGAGTAAGGCTGTTATCTGTTAAGTTTTAACAACTTCAAGAAAAGTGGGAATGCCAGTAGCATCCCATGTTTATTCTTAATTAGACCAGGCAAAGCATTTGTTCAATATTTTAAGCTGATGTCACGCTTAAGGAATAGTCTATATTTTGATTTGGTAAAGGCTGTGCTTAAAGACAGCATGGAAGATTTATGAACACTGAGAGTTTAATGGATGTGTCTGTAGGTGTATTGCTGCAAATTAAGTTAGAAGCTGTTACAGGAGTTAGCAATTAACCAGTCTTGTCATAAACCATCATGGGCATTCATTTCATCAGATATTAGTGAAGCAGAGAAGGGCAGTATAAATCATGGGTAGCCTGCCCTGGTGCCCTTCAGATGCTTTTTGGGCCACAATTCCCAGCATCCCTGACCATTGGCCTTGCTGGTTGGGACTGATGGGAATTGTTAGTCTTACAATGAGGGCACCTCATTGGCTTTGCCAGGGATAAATACATAAATAGGTTTGAAATAAATTGGAGAATAAGTCAAATGAAACCAAATTTTGATGTTTCCCCCGCTGTACTGCAGCGCTGTACTGCAGCAAAAAGTGAATGCTTCCAGTTGGGGAGAGCCTATACTTATTTGAATGTAAAAAGACCCCCATTTGTTGGTACCCAACTAACTTGCTCAATCCATGCATTGATTTCTGCTTGCGTAATGGAACTCCTCCCTTTCCTCTCTGCATGCACCCTACAGTCTCCCCAGATGTGCTCTGGTAGGTTGAGGGAACTTCTAGAACAGGTTTGGGGGGCATGGGGGGAGGAAAGGGGAGAAAGTTCCATTGCACAAGCAGAGATTCTTATACTGATGGATTGAGTTAGTAGGGTACCACCTATTGAAACTGGCCCCGAGTGTAACATGCCCGAGTAAGCAGCAAGAAAGGAGTACAGTAAGTGAAAACTCTTAAAAGAATAAATATGCAATATTTGTATGAATTTCTTTCCAAATGTTGCCTCAAAAGTGCAATAAGAGAGAATACACAATTCATCTTTCCCTGCTAGCTTCTTATTTAGAATATTTGAAGCAATTCCAAGCCAGATGAGAATGAAAGGTAACTGGATACAGCCAGCACAGGCTGTATGAATTCAATCTGTAACAGAGCAATAGGAAGCAATTGATGGAAGACGAAGATCTGTGAGTCCCAATTTGGGTATGATATCAGAAGAAAATATTTGGAAATTTGAGCAATGGGCATTTCTGCCAGTCCCACATCTAGGAACATGTGAATCACTCCTCATATTGTCAAGCATACATGTATGTTGTAACCGGAGGAGTGTAGGACTGGGGAACCTGCAGAATTTTTAAATGCTAATAAATTGGGAGAAACTATTTTGCATTTGCACAGTAATATAAGCAAGTGTTATCCCAGGAAGCTGTGATTTCCCCTATGGAAACTTCGATAGGTCAGATCCCCCCTTTTTTTCCTGGTGATGTACCTAAACTGTTAATGTTAAAATTATGTTCAAAATATTGATCATGAGGCACAATCTGAACAAAATATGCATATGTATAGTTACACAACTGGGAATATATAAAACACTAGCATTGTACTCATATTCTGAGATATGATAAACTATATCCTCGTTGACTAACAGAACAAAATGTTATGCCAGCATGGTGGATCTATGCCAGCATAGTGATGGGATTGCATTGGCAGTATACTGCGCCAGCATAAACCTTACCCTATGGGGACACTGCCAAAACCATGGGGAAAATTAGTGGAATTTGGAGCACAGCATAATTGGAATCCTATGCTCATGCCCAAGTTGTTCTAACTCCCAATGTCATTGCAACATTATACTAGCAAAAGAGGTGGCATATGAAAAATACATTCCCTTTAGAGTTAATGGAGAGCCACATACAAACTGCTCCCCCCTCCATATATACTGGAGGAGAGGATTCTGACCAGAAACCAGCACAGATCCCTGAGTAAACACAGGAAAGGGAACACTGCTGATATATGAAAATGTGGATCATGAGACTAAATGAATCCGTCCCAATGGTTATAGAACCATGGACACAAAAAAGGGGAATTTTGGCAAAAGGGCATATTGGAAGGGCACAGAGGAAGAATTTGAAACACATAAATAGCAATGGCTAATCAATATAAGCAGAGTACATAAGTAACACTTGTGTCTGTGGATGCTATGGAGATTTCTTAGTGAGCTTCGTGATGATGAGTGAGTGATGCTGGAGTTGCTGGGGTCTATGTGGAGTATCTATCAGTATCACTATTTTGCTTCTGGTTTCTGCTGCAATTATGCTATTATCTACTTTCCTGCTTGGAGTATGTAGGATTGCAGCAACATTACACTGGTACAGCATTGGCTTATGGCCATAAGATCACTCTTTAAGTTACCTTTAAGAATCCAGTGTTTTTTGAACTACTTTGTTGCCCTTAGAGAAAGACAAAACTGTAACCTTTTTAAAAAAATCAATTCACTGCAAGGCGCATGTTCAGCCAGTAACTGAAACCCAAGGTGACATTAGAAAAAAATTGAGGCAATGCACAGGGAAACTTTCAGCCCAGCAGTATATCCGAGGAAAATGAAAAGTTAGTCCACTTTTAGTCATTCTACAGATATCGCTATCAGATGGTGGGGATAAACCAGTGATTTATCACATAATACTGAAATAATATTGCTACATAAGAAGAAGGAATTGCATTTTTATAGTATGTACTTAAAAGACACTTGGGGTGTTCAGCTGAAAAGTGGTCAGTTGCCTTGTCTGCTGCAAAGCCATGTTTTTATATTGTAGGGGTTTTTTTTGATGTTTCGAATGGTTTTTATGTGGATTTTATTGTTGTAACCAGCCCTGGGATTGTAAACTGATAAAGGATGGAATAGAAACCAGAGTCCCAAATAAATACATTAAGCAGTTGTATACAGCCCCAAATGGCTTAATTAATTCTAAGCAGCCATTATACTTACGACATTGGTAAATCTGGTGGTTTGCTGTGGTGGAGGGATTCTGTTCAGCTACACTGTCAATTTGCATTACCAATTGAGGTGGCAGTTATTAGGTGATTAGCTCTCTGACAGGTACTGTGCTCATAGGCCTCAGAATGAAGTGTGCCTTTGCATTTTCTATGTAGATTATTCTTCATTATTGTGAAAATAATTGCATTTGCTTTACAGAAGTCAACTCATCAGCACATACAAGAAATAATGGTCCAGCTGCTGCGCACCATTAACAGGGCTGTCATTAGAATGGGAAGAGATGACACCTTAATTGTGAGTAATCGGTTTTGTAAATACATTTCACTGCTAGAGCTCTGGGCACACAAGCACCATTAGTGGAAGATGTAGAACTAGCAGGCAATAGCCTCCCTGGCATGTTTGAAGGCTGCACCTCCCAGAGCAAAGCCCATCAGTACACAGCCATCCTGCTGCAGGCAGAGGGAACTAGCCAGTCCCCTTCCATTGGCCTGCTCAGGCCACCTGCCACTTGGCTTCTCCCCTCTAAGGCCAGCATTGGTGCAGCTGGCAAAAGTGGAGAAGGGGATGGTGATGTCCTTTCCCTGGTTTCCTGAGTTCATTTGTTGTTTATGCTGTTGGAGTTTTTAATGCTAACTGCCTGAGGTGCTTGTTTTGAAAAAAGAAAAGCAGGATAAAATGAATACTAAACATTGTGTGGCAAATAATTGCACCTGGACAAATGAACAACCACAACCAAAATCCCTAGGAGCATATTTTGCCAACAATAAGTGCTTTCCCAATATTTGGGTGACCTCGTCTACTTCAGAAGGTAAGAGATAATTGAGAGGTTTAGAACCAGTGTTGAGTGTTCTTTATCCTCATAAGGAGGCTCTTGGGAAGGTGCGCTGACATGCCTGACCCTCATCTGTTATTGGTTCCTTTACAGCTAACAGTTTAGCTGTAGCAAAGAAGAAATCAACCCTGACAGTATTATGTATTTGGCAGATCAGAAGGTACTTGAATAAAATGTTGATAGCTAAGCATTTTATAAAGACAGGAAGTAACCACACTGTTGAAAACAGGGTTCTTTTCAACAGAGCTTAAGATACTTTGCAAGAAAAAGGTATCAAGAAAATCAAAATAACTGTGCTATCCCCCCCCCCCCCGCAGCATCGTTTGATATAGTTGGCTGTCAAAAAACGATTGGCTTGGCAATTTAAATGACAGTATGGTATCTGGCTGCCAGTTTGTTTGCAAATGTAAATACTCCAAAACAGCTGTGCTACAAACAGTTTTGATTCCTGTGCATTATTCTTCACATTTAAAAGCTACTTGTGTACAGATTTGTTCATAATACAATGCCACTTACAGACCCCATGTGTTTATTTTGTGTTATCTATTGTGTCCATGGCTACCAGACGATCGCTTTTGTCTTGTGGCATCATAATGATGTCAGCTTGATTCCAACCGAGTTAATGCCTGCTTTTCATTGTGTGTTAGATTTCAAGCAGTAGAAAACATATATTATTAACATCATCTGTAAATGTTTTTTGTGTGAAAATGAGATTGTCCAAACTCAGCTTTGTTTTCATATATTGGTATATTAATTTAAAAAATATATATTTTCAATTTTTAAGCTTCTGCATATAAGGTGGTCAAATCAACGTGTCATTCTTCTTCCCATAAAAAATTCCAAACACAATAACTTGCTTCAGAGAATGATGTACAATGCTGCCCTCATAAATTTTAGCTGTGAAAGCTGTCTCAGCTGTGAAGTGAAAAAAAAGTGAAGCTCCATGTATAAAAAAAACAGACTGTCAAAGAGCGATGTTTTATCTAGACTGGCATGTGGAAGGAGTACTTATAGTATCAAACCACACAATAGACCCCACTGAGAAATGAACCAAATGGCTACCATGTCCTAAAGTAAGCTGCCACTTGCTTAGTCATTTGTGGAGAATCAAAATACTCTCCTGGTGAATAGGCAGCGGTTCAGCTTTGTTTAAGTGGGATATAGTTTGGCTTCTTTTCTGGTGCATAGGCCTTTTATGAGACCTGGCAAGCAAAAATACTTGGTGGTAGAGTCATTTTTGTGGACTTCTTTGGAAGGTTGTCTTATATTAATAATCATACTTTATATTAATAATCATACTAGAGCACTTTCAAATACTCCAAAGCAACAGTGGAAGATAGGTGAGTATTTTTATGCTAATTTTGCAGATGAGAGTCTGAGGGAATGGCTTGCCTAAGACCACATAGTGAGCTCATGCAGAGAACAGGAAACTCTGGGGACTTGCGAATTCTCAGTTCCATCTCTTAGCTGCTATGCTACATCAACTTAAACAATCCCATGGTTGTTGGAATTGCCTGCAAATGAGTTTCCCCACTTATTTGGAGCCTATGCCCTCACAAACTGATGCATTTCTTCTTGCTGGAAAAAGAAATGCCTGTCTGAAGGACTTTATAATTTCACACTGGATAGATTTGCATTATTATCTTTATGACGTAAGCAGCTGTGAGGTTATGTTTTATATAAAAAGTGGGCTACAACTTACTAAAATGATTGTAATAAATAATAAAGAGCTGTTTTTCCAGTTCCACAATAGCATATTTTAACTGGTATAGCTACAGCTGGAATTAAGACAAGTAGATAATATTGCCTCTGGCGTGGAGAGGAAAGACTCAGGAGGACTGTGATGTTGGTTTGCTGCAGTCCATTCAAAGCAGCCATTGCTTCTGCTATTACATCTCCCTGACTAAGGATTCGGGGGCTTGTTTATAGATCACTTACAGGACTCACCTGCTTCTGGCTGGAAGTGTTTCAGCATTCACATCTAGTGCATATATATAGCGTTCAGTGGTGTGGTTGCTTCCTGCAGTGGCTGTGTCACACAGGCAGCCTGCTTTTCTAGGTCAGATATTCCTGGCTTAGGCCTGTTGCCTCTCATTTGCATTCTTAAGTTACTTGGCACTTTCTTGGTGCCAGGAAGGGTGCCATACATAATCAAAGTGGCACTGGGCAACCTTTTCAGCAACACTCCTAGATTTCTTATCCTTATCATCCTTGTACAAGTACACATATGTACAGTTGATCGCTTTCAGTGTTAGGCCGTTCACCAGCAATGAACCTTTGGCTTGGTGAGTGTTTTATGGTCATTTGTCTTTAGTTTTTGGGTGACTGCTAAACAACAATGCGGTCCTCATAATTGTTAAAACTGCATCCATTAATTCACTGCCACAGAAAGCATTTCGCCTAAATATAATCTAGCAAACTCAATTATGTTTAGTCATTCCCGTATGATATACAGGAAGTCAGGATCAGGTCCCATCCTAGAGCAAATGGTGCCCCAGGCAAGGAGCATTCTTGGGGTCGTAGGCAGCATTCCTCCTCCTCCAAACACAGCGAGTTGAGTTGATGCCAAAGAGCTCAATTTTGGTCTCTTCTGACCACAACACTTTCACCCAGTTTTCCTCTGGGTCATTCAGATGTGCATTGGCAAACTGCAGACAGGCCTGTACATGTGCTGTCTTGAGCAAGGGGACCTTGTGGGCTCTGCAAGATCTCAGTCCTTCATGGCGTAGTGTGTTACCAACTGTTTTCATGGTGACTATGGTCCCAGCTGCCCTGAGATCATTGACAAGTTCCCCGTGTAGTTCTGGGCTGCTTCATCACCGTTCTCATGATCATTGCAACTCCACGAGATGAGATCTTGCATGGAGCCCCAGACCAAGGGAGGTTGACAGTTATTTTGTGTTTCTTCCATTTGCAAATTATTGCACCAACTTTTGTCACCTTCTCACCAAACTGCTTGGCAATAGTCTTGTAGCCCAGTCCAGCCTTGTGCAGGTTGACAGGTCTTTGGTCTTGATCATGGTGGCTACTTTGGAATCTGCTGGATTGATTGCTTCTGTTGACAGGTGTCTTTTGTACTGGTACTGTAATGAACTGGGATTACAGGTAAGACCTTTCCCTTACAGCAGGTGCTTCTAATCTCAGCTCGTTCTATACAGTGAAGATATCAGGTAGCCTGACATCTGGCTGGTTGATAGGGGATCAAATACTTATTTCATTTATTATAATGCACATCAATCTCTGACTTTTGTCTTCTGGGTTTCTGGGTGTTTTTCTGTTGTTATTCTGTTTCTCACAGCTAGAATAAACCTACCATTAAAATTATGGACTAGTCATTTCTTCGTCAGAGGGCAAATGGGTAAAGTTAGCAGGGGATCAAATACTTTCCCCCCTCACTCTACATGCTTATGTTGGAGTGTGTGTAGTATTCCTTCTCAAGCACACCAGAGGGTGGACACATGGGGTAGGAGTGGGTCAGCACTAGACTGTCTGAACTCCTGTCTGAACGGGCGGGTTAGTTTGGTTTGAACTGCCCATAATTTCTCTTGCATATGCTTTTTGTTAAGCAGTTACTGCTGATGTGCATCTGCCTGAGAAAGGGAAGCGGATAGCTTTCTGATGACAGGCATATCCAGAATCGGGTACCCTAGGCAGTGAGTGGGGCTGACTAGGAAGGGCAAAACCTCAGAAAAGAAATCTGCAAGTGGTGCGACTCTTTCAAAAATAAGTTGTTTTGATATGGAGACAAGTATAATGAAACTCACAGGATTTGATAAGCAAGGAAATTAATAAGGAACCCTATTGTGTTAATTTTAGTTGCTTTATTCTAATGGTAATTGTGCTTTAAATGCTGACAGATAAGCTGTGCTGAGCAGTAGGATTCTTCTTATTTTATGCATTGAGATGCCATGAGATACCCAGCAATTTGGAAAGTATCTAGGGGGAAAAGTATACCCCTGCTGCTTATCAGATTTTATAAAGTAACCAAAGTTAAGAATCTGCTAATATAACTCTCTGAGACTTGAAGTTGGTAGAGTAAGAGACAAATTAATTGCAGGAACAGACATTTTAAGCATATCTTAAAATGAGGAGTCAGCTATAGGAAACTTTCTTGTGAGTTTGTCTCTTTTCTTGCTTCTTGTGGCTTAACTTTTTATTTTATTACAAAAAAGATGACTCAGATTTGTGACTCACACGCCCCTTTAACCGCATGATTGAAAGCCACTGAGAGACTGAACTGTTGACATGTTTGATGTTGTATCTGTCTGTCTGTCTATCTTACTTTATATTAACTCATATATTTAATTAACTTTGGTAGGTTGCTTTGGTGTTTTTGAGAAAATGATGAATCTGATTTTAAGAAATGAGAATGCACAATTTTATACAGCAAGGACAATGTTAATGAACTAGGTAGCTGTCGAGTGAATGCTGGAAAGAGGTTGCTGTGGGGGGGGGGCAGTGACTAAACCACGGATGGGAAACCTGTGGCCCTCCAAATGTGGTGGGACATCAGCTACCATCTGTTCCAGCTGGAGGCCATGGATCATGGAAGTTGTAGTCCAATAACATTTGGAGGATCAGAGGTGCCCCCATTCCTGGACTAGGCACTCTACAGCACCATTACTCATGCTGTGGCCCTGTGTGTTATACCTTACAGGTTCAGTAGGAGGGGAAGGAGGAGGTTGTAAAGTGCTTTGATTTTTTTAAAAAATAATTGGGAAAGGTGAAGTTCAGTTTCTAACGCTGACTAATAACATCAGCTGTGAGACTAGGAATATATTTTGTAGCTCTATTTAAAATATTCTGTTGAGTTCATTACAGTGCATATTGTGTGGTAACTGAATCTCTTGGTGTTTTCTTTTGCCATGTTTTTCTTTGTTGTGAAAGAGTTCTTTTCATAGAAAGTAGCCAGTCTGGTAGGTCTATTTGCTTTACTTCGCATACTCAAGAAACATGATTAAAGCAATCCTCCATCAAAACAGCTCTATCCAGATGGCTATTTAACTGATTGTGAAAGAAAAGCATGAGACATGAGATATATCTGTAGGCAGGTGGCCAAATGGCAGTGATATAGTGATGTTTACTGCCTTTGAAAATGTATGAAAACCCATCCGAGGCACACCTAGGAAAAAAAAATGTGTGCCATGTTCAACATGGAGCTGAATCCTGACCAGATGTTGTAAAACTGACCTTGCAAAATTAATAAATAAGTGGGGGAAAGACCATTTGGAAAGCAAGAGTTTTGCCGGTTTTGAATGAGTGCCTTACCTTCAGTTACCATAAACTCTGCTATCAAGTTAGAATCCGGAGACAGAAAAAATATGTCCATTTATTGCAAAAGATATTATGCCAATAAAAGAATCTAGAAATATACAAAATAGTATATTTGAGTAATACATTTTATCAGGAAAGTAATCTGTATTGGAGCCTGCTTATTTTCCAAGAGTTGTCACTGTGGGTAGGAGGAATAGGTATTTATTATACTGTAGGAGTACATAAACCTTTAATTAAGATACTGTTCATAGAAGATTGACTGTGGTATTCTTAAATTTTTCTTCCAAAAGTTCACTTTCCTCTGCAAAGCAGAGGAATTTCAAGTACAGTAGTTTAAGAATATGTAATATGTGCTATACAGTATTTTACAAACATTCTCACTTAAGTACCTCATTTCACTTTTTTTTTAAAAAAATGGCAGCACGTCATGTATTTTCTGTATACAGTTAGTGTTACTGAAAGCTATCCCCAGCTTGCAGGTACATACAAAGGAAACCCTTCTGGAAGGCATTCCAGAGGTGTAGACTGTCATCATACACAATACTTTCTAACATAGTTTTTAAATAAAGACTTTTAAATATATGTAATCTAATTCTCAATGCTGAAATATGAGCATAGTGTGAACTGTCAATAAATTTTACTTATTTGTAATGTTGCATCAAAAATCTAAATAACAAGTGGGGTGTTTGTGCTTGTGAGCACCATCCTTTTCCTGATGCAGATTTCCTCCTAAATCCAAATAACACATGTTCAAAGCAAGAGCTGAAGAAGGGTCTTGGTGGATCAGACCAAAGCAATCTTTTCTATGATTCTGCTTTCAGCTTGACCAGCAAGGTGCCTTTGGAAACTCATAAGCAAGGTATGATGATGCTGTCTGTACTGTTAACAGATGGTTGAAATACCTGCTCACACAGCACATATCAGAGGAAAGGTAAAGCCTGAATTCTGAGCCTTTCCCTTCCAGAAAAAGGTGACAATTTCAGAGCCCATGACACCAAACATTTGCAACAGGCTGTGTACATTGACTTCATTCAGCATGTACCACCCCATGGATAACTGTAGGTGCTGGGTTTGAACTGCTATAAGTGGCACCCCCTCCCCAAGGTACATAGTGCCTAAACCAGTCATGTTATTTTGGCACTGAGCCATAAAACCCCACAAGAACTGGCCACTGTACTTGGAAGTAAAAATATACTAATAATAAATTAATTGTGAATAAACAAACCATTTCCTGCTATTTCATGACACTCAAACACATCTGTCTCAGTCTGACAAATATTAAGACCAGGCCTGTGATTGAATGCTGATGTGGAACTTTCTTCTGCATGTTGCTTATCTCTGCTGGATCAGGACACCCGTCTTCACATGAATAACATGTGAACTGGTCAGCTGTGGATGCTCAGTCTGTAACCTTGAACATAGGTTGTTGCAGATCCTGGAAGTCCCTGCAACTAGTTGTCCATATATCAGAATGTTGCTGTAATGCTGTGGGATGAATTGATGGAAGAACACACTCCAGTGTTTCCATAATGGGAGATGTGGTGGTAATGTTGAAAAACGTGCTCAGGTTAACATCTGAACTTGGCATCTGTGGTCCATCTTTAAAGGATGCTGCAACAGAAGGGTGGGTAAACTAAAGGCACATCAGTAACATGGATCTCATGGCTGCAGATAACTGATATATTTTGGTGCTTGTAATTCATGTAAGTCCATTATCATTTTAAAATGTAGCTCTCAGGCATGCTAAATGATGGTGCAATATTCTTCCAGAATTGTTTATTCCAAATGGTGGAAAGTAACATTTTAGCTTTAAAATATTGGTGTGATCTAAGAAACACATCTTAGAAAACTTGATTTGGGTCTCATTTGTCTCTCTTAGCATCACAGAAACTTACTTCTGTAGCCACGAAAATGAAAAATCCTCCTCTGCCAGCTCTTAGCTGGTCATGTGCAGCATTATCTGTTATCAACAATGTGAAGCTATCCTGCAGTTCACAGAGAGGTATCCAGTGATCTGTTCCTTTCCTGACTCCCAGCATTCAAGGAACTCCTGCTCTTTTTAGAAGCCACTGAAAAATGTTTCCCTCTGGTGACAGGAGCTATAACATTGGCACTTACCACATGGATTGGACCAAGCACATGGAGAGTCTCCATGCCAGTGCCAGCAGCCTCCAGGAATGTGCACCTAGGAGCAACCACACAGGGAGAAAAGGGAGGATATGCCTTAGTGTTTTCCTTTTCTTCTATCAGTGTTCCACACAGCTATGTTTTCAGAAACTGATTTACATCCCAACACTGTGCAATGTTATGTGTGCCTCAACCCATTAAGATAGGCTAGGTTATAAATATTTCTGCCTAAGTTAACCTTTTGTGCTGTCATGACTTATCAAAGATAGGTCTTATCTATTTGTTTAAACTACAAGTCCCCTGGACAGGAAGTGCTTTGGCCTGGATCCTTTGATCAATCAGTCAGTGTAATGAAGATTATAGACAAAGAGTTCTTCATTCTTGCCTCCCCTCCTGCAGATGGCTGTACCTCCTGAAAAGCCTTCCCAGAGAGAGGGGGTTCCAGATCCACTATGTATGGGGCTCAGGGTTTCCCAGGGGAAGGGAGCATGTCCAATTCTGGACATTTCTCATTTTCCTGAGCAGCCCCCTGTGTCTATCCCACATTGCTCAGGAGGGTTCCCCGGGCATTCAGAGAAACTGTGCAGGGAAGAGGAGGAGGAGACAGCAAATTTTCCTTCTCTGAACTTCCTTAACTTATTTTTAGGATCCAAGCCATCATTTGTTGTTTCAGAAGAAGTAATTTCCCCCTAGTTCAAAGTTACTTTGAGTAGTGCAGAGCTTAAAAAAAAATCTTATTTGTGTGCTTTGATTAAAATGGAATATAACAGTCACAGGGTGTTTTCCTGAATTATAGTTAAATATTTTATTGTATGAAAGATCTGGAAAAGTCTGGTTCTCAACATTTTCCTACATCAGTATTTATGCTGACTGCTAGGCTTTATTTAGAAGGAACACCTTTCTACAATGTGAAGGATGTTAGGTGCACTTTGGTACAATTAATACAGAGTTGCTATAAAGGAGTTTGTCAGGGAAAATAAGCTATAAAATCTGAAACCCAAAATCTGGCAGCTTCAGAAATTCTGATTCAAGCTAACCAAAACAAGGAATGGGGGACCGAAATGATTCCATCATGCCCAAGTTATAGTCATGTGATGGAATTGCTAAGAGTGTCAGATTCAGAAAGAAAACCAATGTTCCATTCATTTCAGAATTTTAATATGAAATACCAAGTTTAGCTGGATCTCTAACTATCTTGTTCCGGTCTTTTTTGAGACTGAGCTTTTTATGTATATTAAAGTAGACACAGCCCTGACTTACAAGCCCCACTTCCCCCTTCAGATCTTAGTGATTTAGACCCAGTTCAGATGTTGCATCCAGACCATGGTTTGTCTGAATGAGCATCATGGCACACAAACCAGGGAGTGAAGGAACAAATCAGAGTACGTGAAGGAAGGGTTGTTCATATTTGAAGTCCATACAGCTGGACCAGCCCATACCCATACCCAGTTCTTAAGGCTTTCAAATCCACCAGAAGCATTTCTTTTTCTTTGACTTTCTTCTTATTTCCTGTTTCTCAGTGACTGGATGATCAGATGGTTGCCTTTGTAGAGCCACTACAGGAGGGCATTCTTCTACTTCATCCAGTGTTTTCAGAACCTGGTGAAACCTGCCTTCCTGTTGTCTGAAGTCATATTCTACACTACATAATGAAAACAGGGAGAGAAATATGTTAGGGAGTTTTCAAGTATGCATTTCAAGAAACAATTACGTTTGACACTTTGCTTGAAACGCTGCAATTCATATGGTCAGTCAGTCTAGAAATTGAATTATTGAGCTAATTGACCTGGCATGGTAGATTTGAAATAGAAATTTCTTCCCATATTTGTAACAAAGGTTCTGGATCTATGCATGTTTGTGTAAAATCTGATTTGTATGTGAAGAGATTACCTTAAAAAAGAGTTCCGGTTCAAATTATTGCAGTTGGAGGTCTTTTTCTTTTTAAATATTTCATTCCAATAGCAGTTGAGGCAAAGATTTTGCTTTTCTGATTGCTTTCCTGTGTGCTTAAAACTGCTTTAGTTAATCTGACAGATGGCCAAAGCTGTCAGTTTCAAGTAGGCAAATAATTATGCAGTAAAACTTATGGGAAGGATGTAAAAATAAATATCTTGCAATTTCTCTTCTACATACGTTATTCATTCTTATTAAATGGTGTAAAAAATCTAATAAAAATATTTTTATTGAATTGGAAAGGAAGCAGTCAGAGTGTTGTGGTAAAATACAAATCAATTAAATGTATTTAAGATAGCAGTACATTATTTAAATGCTTTACATGTTTAAATACTTTACGTGTTTCCAGATAGCTCAGATTGTAATCAAACAGGATGTCAAAATTTAACCACTTTGTGTGTTGTTGTTTTTAATTAGGTCTCTTTCTTTTCTTAAAAAAGGCCTCCCTCCAATTGCTTGATTTCAGATTAATAGTAATAATAATTTCAGATTAATAGTAATAATAAACAAATCAATAAAAGCAATTTAATTTAAAATTTAGCCATATGAACATAGGAAGCTGCCTTAGACTGAGTCACAACAGTCTCTTCCAATTCTACCTGGAAATGTCAGGGAATGAACATGGGGCCTTCTACATTCAGAACAAGTTCTTTGTCATCAAGTTACAGCCCTTTTCTGATCATTCATTAATCATGTGAATTTTAAGTTGATCTATCAAGATTTAATAATTCTGAAGCAAGAAGCAAGGGTGTATTTGTGTTGTAGCAGGCCTAACCCTAAGAAAAGACTTTGACTTCTATATGATAAAAGGGGTTGGAATTTATTTATTTTCTGAAGATGGGACTTGCCATCTGCGGTTTTTATAAGTACCAAATACTAAAACAGCCAATAGGCTTACTGGGTTAAATTTTAAGTTTTTACTGTTAGTGTGCAAACCCCTAAATAACTTTCTGAAGGCTCCCCCTATATTCCTGCACATTCACCTTGGTCATCTGGGTGAAGCTTTCCTTGTGTTGTCACATACATGGTGGCTCAGACTAGGTCCTGCCTAGCACGCACTCTGTGGAACCCACAGCCCTTTGAAGTTACACAAGCTGCAGCATTGTAGATGGTGAACTGGATGCTAAAAACGTTTTTTTTTTATTCTTTTTTTTAGGCTTTCCCAGAAGGATGAATTTTTTGGGCTGTATCTGATTTCTCTTTTGAGAATTGCATTATCCATTTCAACTTGTTGCATTTTTGTTGTTACATACTTCTATGGTATGTTGGAATGTTCAGCCATTTATCAATATTCCAAACAAATGAAAACATACTGAAAATGTTAAAAAAAAAAAAAACCTGCTGCCTCATTGATTGTTTAAGGCATCAGTCCTATACTCATATAACTGGAAAAAAGCTTCACTGAAGCCCAACTAATGGGTAGATCTGAGATATGCAGGGCTCAGGCTGTGAAGAGTGGTCTGACTTACAGCTGATAAGTATGCCACAGAGTGACTTTCTGCTTGTTATCCAATTACCTTTTCCAGTGTGTTGCCATTATCTTCTACCCATTTTAATTTGTAAACTTGTAGGTGGCTGAACTCTGGATTTAGGCCTAATGTTTAGCTTATAGAAACATTCAGCAAAAAAAAAGGAAAATGCTTAGTGTTTCCACCACATTATGGTGCGTAGCCAGAGAGCCTTTGTCAGAATTCCATTGGGAATTGGGCTTTCCCACCTACCAAGAAGTCATCCCTTGTGGTTGGACGACTCTCTCACATCATGGAGATGTGGCGCAGTGGGGGTGAGGGGAGAAACTGGTGGAAATCAAAAATCCCTGAGTGAAGTGATAGAGGTTTTTCTGTTTTTACCATATCATGCTGAGGTTCTGCTCTGTAATATTAAGGAAGAGAAACACAACTGAGTTCTCAATTACGGATTTCACATAATATGCAATACAACAATATGACTTAAAATATCATGGAGGATAAATCTATGATGGCCACTACAATGACTGGGCAGTTTCCAGGTTTCAGAAAGAACCAGTTGCTGGGTCCTACTTGTGAGCTTCCCAGACGCATTTGGTTGGCCTTGTGTGGAACAGTAAACTGGACTAGTTGAACATTTTTTCAGATCCAACAGAACTGCTGCTATATTCCTATGAGAATAGAGCTTAGAATACACCACCCACATGAATAAAAAGGTATTATGCAATTTCTGCTAATTTAAAAGAGTTGCTATTACTAAAGCACCTGTACATCCTAACACTAGTTTGACTCGGTTTTTCTCTAGCTCTTCTTTCCGCTGTTCATTTTTCCTGCACCCAGTGACTGCTTTGTGTTGCTTACAAGGCACTAAGTTAAAATAACCTGCAGACCTAGAAATGTGAGGTGCAAATTTTAATTGGAAGATTAATCAATTAAAGTGTTAGCTGATTTATTGAAAAGGGCCAATTTTAATTGGTCAGGCCAAATTTAATCAGTGGAGCTGTGATTTAAAGACCCATTTGTTTATTTTTTTTAAAGGCTATTTGACTGTGGTGTCTTGCTGTAATAGGCAATGAAACAGAAAATAAGAAAGATGACTTTCCTTTTAATAATGTGGCAGCGGTTGTTCATTAAGTTATCTTGAATTTCCTTCAGTATCTCAAAAGGCACTTCTGGTTAGCCTTTGTTTACATGCAAATATATTTAGATGCAATCAGCTGAAAAACATATGATCTTTAATTGCTTGACAACCCTCCTAGAAAAAGGTTCTGATGAGAGTCGTGGTTCAGTTATTTTCTATCTGGCTAGATGTAGAACAGTCTAAGTCTTTCTAATTATTCTTACCTCATAAAAAATGAGGTTTTTTTGGGGGGGGATATTCTATCTGCTATGGCCCTGGAGCCCTCAGACCTAGTGTTCCTGAGCTGATATGGACCCATTAACTATCTCATCCTGAGTAAACACATTGACATGAGATTCTGTGTGTAGCCCCAAAATCCCTTCGCGTTTGATCTTTGACGATTAGATCACTGTCTCTTCTGAGGATAAAGACCCTGTTGTCTAGGATGAAGCCAGTGACAGCACCAAAGGCCCTTTAATTAGTAGGGTCTGGATTCTCCAGACCAAACTACAGAACTCTGGCAGCTGCAACAAGCCAGGGCTGAGGCAACTCTATTCTTTCCTGCCCTTAGGTGCTGTTTGTGGTCTTGAACTCTTATTTTTGTTTTTTGTTTGTTAGTATTTATAAAAGATTTTATTGGACTGCAAAAGTACATGTCTTGTCTCTCTTTTCAAGTTGTACAGTCTTTTCTACAGATCAGTTACCGGTACACTGGTTATGAGACATTAGTGTTGAGTACAGTATAAAGAACCTATGGTGCTGTCTAGGGTCCTGAAATTGCTCTATCATGAAGCTGGTTTGGGCGTTCCCCTGAGCCTGCTTTCACCATCTTGCTTGCATGTCACCCAAATGATGGAGATTGCTGTGGATCAGGGTATTAATGAGGCAACACCATCTAGAGCAGAATGGGTCCAGAGGTATTTTGGTATTTCTAGTACAGGCCTCCTTCACCATCAGTTTATTTTTAGTGGGAAATTATAGGTGCGCCCTGGGTGTGAGTTAGACATCCCTGAAAGTGTGCTACTGATGAAATGCAGAGAATGGGGTAAATGGCGGGAAAGGTAGACTTTTAATGAGCATTTTCGCGGACAGGGTTATTTTACTATGGAATAATAAATATGATACATGTTCACACATTAATGGTAACTTTCTTGACCCTGTAATATTGATGTTAAATGTTGATAGTATATAAGAGCCTTTTGGAATAATGAATTTTTACTATCTTCTCTCTGTGAGAGTGTGTCACAAACAGTTCCCTCACCCAGTGCAACAACTCAAAAGAGATAACAGATAAAAGTTAAAGCGATTAAATGCCATACTTGCTTTGCATTTGAAATTCAGAAACTTTGTGCTAGATTGCCCAGTAGATCATCAATATTTGACCAGATGGCTATCAATAATAAGTATTTATCACTTGCTAAGAGTACGAGTAATCTTCAGAAAGAGATAAGTTGTGTGGGATCACCAGCATACTTGGTTCAGGAACAAGCTTTTAATTCTGATTCCAGTAGTTCAATTCTAAATGTAGTAATAACACGATAAAAAGGATTTTTATAAGGATTATTTAGATTACAGAGGTCTCCACTGTTGCTCGTTCTTCAGATGGGAACAAGCTACATACACCATCTGTCAGTATCATCTTAGGAAAAAGTTTTACAAAATGCACCCCTCCTAAAGAGGCAACATTTTCAAAACACATTATGATTCATCCACTTATATTTTGGGAAATATGCATACACATAAGCAAAATATCTTAGTGTTTTCCTGCTTCCTGACTGGCATGTGTTGTTGCTTACCTGTCTTTCATGGAAAACATTTCTAACTGGTTTATATCACAGCATAAGACGGGATATTTAAGTGCCCCAGATCTCTTTCAGACCACTTAGCATTCAAAGCAATGTTTCTTACAGTGTTAAAAGGTATTGTTTTGCATTTTCTGCTTTCTTAACTGCTTATAATCATAGAATAGTAGAGTTGGAAGGGACCACACGGGCCATCTAGTCCAACGCCCTGCAATGCAGGAATCTTTTGTCAAAATCACTAGACCAGTACTCTGATCTCAAGTTGCTATTTAGCCACAGGTTGTTATGTGAGCAACAGTCTATAACCAGAACACAAATGGACCATGCCACTAGGCACAGGTAAGAAGCTATGCAAACGCATGATTGCAGCCTTCCTGATCAGATTTAGCAGATGATAATGTGATAGTGCAACATGACAGTTGCAGTTCACCTGTTCCACCTGTATCATTTTTACCCCCCAGCACCTATCAATAGAAGCAACTTCATTATGTGGCATGAACAGATTCATGACAATCTACCATGTCAGCTCGAAAGTAAGTCCTATTGAATTCAGTGGGGCTTACTCCCAGGTAAGTGGAGTTAGGATTGCAGCCTAAGTTGCACTTTGCAGGACTGTGCAAGAAGACTAAACACTGCAGTGCACTTGTGAAGAGTAACGTCATAGTACGAGATTCCCATTTAAGATTTGCCTCTGTTTTAACAGGAACCCATGGCATTCACTGAAGTAAACACATGTATTTATTTTAACACAAATATCCCACCCCCTCAAAAATAAAATAAAATAAAATAAAATAAAATAAATAAAATAAAGGAAATCAGGGCCAGCTGCAGCTCACCACAGCACATTCTCATGTGATGGATGTAATGAGTACAAATTGTCAACTGTATAATAAATTTGTAACCTGGAACTCCTAAAACTATAGTGGAAGAAGCAATCTTGATGATTCTGCCGGATGTAGGCACTTCAGATGGTACAAGATAAATTGATGTTTGGTTCACAGGACCTTTTTCCTTCACTTTGAATTGAAGAGTTGACATTCTGTCTGAGGCAAGCTACTGGCACCATGAATGCCAGTTGTTGGGGAAACAAAAGTGGCAGAGGCCTATTGAACCTCATGCCCTGCTTGTGGGTTCCTCATAGACATTTTCGGTGGCCACAGTGAGAAATAGGATGCTGAATTGACCTTTGGTCTGATCCAGCAGGACTCTTTTTATGTTCTTATCTTGAAGGTAAAATTTTTTTACTATTTCACTACTTACACTATTTCACTTTCGTGGTGCAACAGAAAAGTGAGCCCACAATTCATTTCAGAACAAAAATGTGCCTTAGCTCTCAGAAATTTGGGAAACACTGCCCTAGTTTTTCACCTTGAGGTAATTAAATTTTTACTCTTAATCTCTAGGGGAGGAGAAACCACACTATCTGTTTTTCTGTTTGCATTTTCTTTCATCTTAAATAGTGACCTCTTCCATCAGTATGTTTATTCAGTTAATGTAGTTTGAACCCAGCTGACTGTAAAATACACAAAAATTAAAATTTCTTAATTAAAAATATGCCCAAGCCAACTTTTTTTAGCTTCCTTCAGATCTTACATTTAGTATCCTTAACAATTCATACTTGCTACCCCTCTGAAGCTGAGATAATTAGATGGCAAATTCTCCCTTATGTTTATAGTAAGCATAATTGCAAGTCTTAAGGGTATATTCTTTCCTCTCTCATTAATGTGATTCAAGAGAAAACTATACTCCATTTTTGTTTCTATGGAAACATTGACCCTTGTAATTTCAAAGTGGTACACAGAGAATTTAGCTGGATGAAGCATGTTAGTATCAATCGGAGTTAAATAATGCAGGGATATGTAATAAGATTTTTGTAATGTTTTGCTTCTTGTTTTTTTTAACCTGCAGTGCATTCCTGTGCATGTTTACTCAAGACTAATTCTCATTCTGTTTTGCTTACTCTCAGTGAAGAGTGCATAGCACTGCAGTCTACAATATATGTATTGAAGCACAGCTCTTAAAAAAATTATTTGTTTAATTCCTTTAAGAAGACCTATGATCATTGGCCCCACCTAGTTCAGTGCTGTCTACTCAGACTTGCAGTAGCCTTTCAGAATCTCAGACAGGGCATCTGTTCCAGCCTTGCTACCTGAGAACTTATTTAAATGGAATTACCTGGGATTGAACCTGGAATGATCACTGACACCCCAGTCAGGTGTTTTGCCTGTAAAACATCCATGAGAGTGGGAAGAGCAGGGGATGAGCATGTTAAGCTTCCCACACCCCACTCCATGGCTGTCACTATCAACCTCCAAGTCACAGACAGTGAAGGTCTGAAGCAGGAAGCCTTCTCTATGTAGTTCAGTACCTGATTTGAACAAATGCCCCGATTCCTCTCGAAATGTAAGGATTCTATATTACATCTCTAGCTAGTTTTGTTGTTTGTACTGGGTGGGGTTTTTTGTGCCTACCTAGTATAAGGTTGGAGAAGGAACCTCACAGCATGTTCATCACCTTCCATAAACAAATAATCTCAGTATATAATTTCCTTTAACTAGTTTGGCTTAACTGTAGGTGACTAATCAAACTTGCAGTGTACTTATTCAGTTTTCCTGTTAGATATGTGTATTCATTGTATACTTAATAAGCAAATTGATTAAGGGTAAAGCCACACATTTAGTTAGTCAACATCCACTATGGACCACTGCCTTTAAGCGCTTCCCAGCTTGACCCTGATTTTGGAATGTTTGCTTCCAAAGCATATAAGAAGCAATGATCCATGTTTTGCTTACTGTTTGTAGACTGAGGCTAGCAGTTTCATCTGTTAAGGTTAGTTACATGAAACTGTGATAACAGTTATTTGGTAGCATGCAAACCTCCCTCAATGGCAATGTATAATTTAAAAGTGACCTAAATGGTCTCAAGCTGTCTTGGTGACCTGTAGCCTAATGAGAAGAAGCAGCAATTCTAAGTATAAACAGGATGGGTAGGTGGGGAAGATAATTAAAATCACAGGGAGTCTTAGATGTGAAGGAACTACTTTGATTAAAGTTGGTTTATGCCCTAGAATATTTTTGTATGGTACTAGAAGATAAAATTAACCAAGAAAATGTTGGGCTCACTGCACAATATGCAACTTAAATTTAAAATAAAATAAAACCCAGATCCCTCCCTCTTTCCCAACCCACCATTCTAACACAGTTGAAAGGAGTAAATGGATCTGTTAGGTAGAGTTGAGTAGGACTGAAAAGGTCCATGAGTCCAATTAGTAGCCAGACATCCCACCTTGTTACAAAGGGGAGCAGATCTCCCCAGTACTGCACATAGAAGTAGATGCTTCACATGATGTATGGCAGGGATATGACCAGTTCGTTTTACAGTAATGAGCGGCACAATTCTGTGCCTTTTCCAAGTACTCAGATAGCAATATTTCATCTCTTGTGAAATAATCACTTTCCCATTGCAATAGTGAGTTCCGTATAGAATGTTGTTACATGAATGTTGCAGGCATTTATTTTTAACAGTGGCATATACACAAGTTAGAAATAAATACATAAGTTGGACATAAAAAAACCAAAAATATGGCATTATCTATCATAGAAATTCTAGGCAAGGGGAGATTTAACCAGATGAGGAGTGGCTGCACAGCAGGGAAAGGAAGGCTAGGACAGAAAAAGTGTGGGTTATCAAGGTTATTGAATTTTGGCAGAATTTGCACAATGGGGCAGATAGTTGGCAGTCACATGAGCTGGTCAAAAAAGATGGACTTTAAGCCTTAACTCCTAGAATCTGAAGCAAGCAACAAAACTCAAGAGAGTTGTAGTTGTAGTTGTAGTTGGTGGCGCTTGTTGC
Organism: Podarcis bocagei; assembly: GCF_964188305.1. NCBI lineage: Eukaryota > Metazoa > Chordata > Lepidosauria > Squamata > Lacertidae > Podarcis > Podarcis bocagei. The sequence continues at coordinate 83,734,567 of NC_138126.1, read as the reverse complement.
CTAGAAAGTTTCAACAATCCTGCAAGAATACAGAATGAGAAAGAAGCCTTTAACTAGACCACTGTTTTTTAGAGTGGCCAAGCAGATGACCCTCATGGTCCCTTCCAATCTTATGATTCTATGTCCTAGATACCTTTGGGAAGCCCACAAGCAGGACATGAAGAAAATAGTTCTCTCCAGCAGTTTGTACTGGTATTTAGAAGCATACTGCCTCTCAACATGTGCATATATCTGCCATGATTTTGATGCCCTGTATGTGGTAAAGTTCAGAGAATCAGCACAGTTCCTTTGGTTATAGGATACCTGGTCCTATAATTTTGAAGCTGACATTCACTGAATGTCTAAACTAATAAACTGGATGAGTTGTTCTAAGTTTGTCTTTAGTTTGTCTTTATATTATATTAAGAGATAGGAACTAAAGCTTTCATGGTAGATGTCACAAAAGTACTTTGGTGCTTACGCTTCTTCCATAAACCGGCAGACAAGCAGTTGTGACTTTATTGTGTATATTAAATAATGTGAGGCTTCAGAATGAATGTGAACATGCAAGATTATTGATCTATCCTGTTTCCTAATGCAGAACATTTTCTCCCAAAAATTGATAAGCTTATATATTTGGTCTTCTTTGGATTTCAGTGATTTATTTGTTCAGGTAGCTTGTTTCTGCAAGTAATTTAAGTATCAGATGATTGAGATAAATTTAACTATGTAAAAACTACAATAAAGTAGATTTTTCCATAAGGAGGGGTTAGAGGCTTCTGGAGAAACTTAGATTACAAGGGGCCTCTACCTTGGCTTCTGATTCACTTTGCAGCACAACCACCATGCTGGCATCACAACAGTTTTTGTTCTGCATTTATGTATTTCGCCTTAGTGTAGGTCAACCACAAGAACTGCTTTGTGGAGCTATAACATCAGTCGTTTTGCTAAAGGGAAAGTTTATGTTTGAATTTCATAAAATTTATATATATTGTAGGAAAAACCTCAAAGCAGTTCCATCGTCAGATACACTGAGGTGAATGAGTGACTCAGTTCTGCAGTTTAAGTGATGGCTCTTGCTTTTCATGCATAAACGTGTATATCAGGAAAGCTGGTTTAGAAATAAGCTGTTGTAAAATTGTTCTAGTAAAATTGTAAAAAAAATTTAAGAAGAGGATATTGGTGACTGGAATCTTACTTGGTGAGCCGTCTGTGCACTTGCCTGTCTCTGCTGGGTGCCAGTGTTGTATGGGACTTTACAAGCATGCTTTCCTAATTTATTTTTTATTCATAAAATTCAAAACAGATGTATGCAAATTAGAATATGGAGATATTGAAAATGAAGCAGGGGATAATTACCAAAGCAAAGCAGAAAACATAAAATTAAACCAATAGTGTAGCTGCACTTTTGCTAGATAACACCAAAATTCTGCATAGTCCAGCAGTCCTTCCAACTGTGTCAAGCCAGAAAACTGTCACTGTATTTGCATATTTGATTCCTCTCTTTTAAGTTTTAACCTGTAATGATCTAGGAGAGGGTCATTTTATCCCATGGTTGCTAAATTTCTTTGTGCAGGTTTTTTTAAAAAAATAAAAATAAAATAAAATCCAAATATATAGCACCTAGTAGATAACATCTGTTTAAATGCTTGTGTTGACAACTGCAATTAAGGGGATGCAAGGCTTCTGTTTTCTGAAGCCATGTAGATCTCCTCATGCCATTTATTATTTCTATAGTGGTAAGCTTTACAATAAAAAAATACAGCAGTTCCCACCGCTAGGCTTTAAAACCTCATCATGTTGAATTATTCTAGCCTCAGGAAGGCTTTCCACTAATTTAACCAAGACAAGCATTATAAAGCAGTTTCCTGGATCTCCCCTGGATTCTTTGTTTAATATTGGCATTATGTTGGCCAGCTTCCAGTCTTCTGGCATGGAAACTTGTCTTAACAATACATTACATATTTCAGCAATTTCTCATTTGATTTCTCAAAGAACTGACATGAGGGCACAATGTACAAGTGGGCCTCAGTCATGTTTAATTGAGGTAGCAAAGTCCTACATTTATAGATTAATTGACTTCACATGACAAACCCATGTTAGAGAGAAGGCTTGAAAACTAGCTAATTCTCTTTGGAAATCTTCTGGGCATGCAGCCTTCACATGTGCATTTCCTGACACTGAGGACAACAAAATAGTAGCATCCTGTCTTCATCTGCTGAATGGAATATTAAATCATTATCTGAGTCTTAAGAAGAGGCCAATGGAACACTTGCAAAGCTGAAGGATTGTATCTGTAACGTGTTCACATGTTACGTTCAACAAATGTACAATCTATACCCACATGTACATTAGTTGTGCTGGACACTCAAAGATTTATTCACATATAATATTCAACAACTGTACAGACTGTGTACACAGTAAAAGACCAGTAGAAATCAACAAGGAACACTCATTCACACAGGCTTGTACAGCCTGTGCCTGTGTTCAGTGTAATTTCTGAACAGACCTAGACACAGTGGTGGAGGAAGGGGGGGTGCAGGGGGTGCTGTCCGTCTCAGATGTCATTACTGGGGAGGGTGACAAATGAGGTTTGTTTTTTTTAAAAAAATGGGCTCACGAAACTTTTTAGGAGTGAAGTGGTGGCTTAGGCACCTGCAGATTTTGCGCTGCCTGAAACGGCAGCGTGGGACTTAGTCTGCCTACTGTCTCACCCTCAGCCCCCTACAGCTGAGTGGGAGGCAGTGCAGAAGCTCCAAGCACTGGAGAGGTTGGCCCCACCCCCATGGGCACACCCCCACACCAGGCACCCGACGGCTAGCTATGCCGCTGCCTAGACATATAGGTGAAATAAATATTTGGCTATACCAGTTGTACTTTACAAACACATGCTAATTTTTAAACAACACGTTCTGCATCTCTTAGAATAAGAAACATATTCCCAAATGACCCAGAAAGCTGTCTTTAAACAAATGCCGGCTCCCTCAGCCTGAAAAGCAAGATGAGCGCTGCACCCCATTGTCGCCTTTGACTGGATTTAACCATCCAGGCATCCTTTACTTTGACCTACCTGTAAATGATACATGCCGTGTTCTGGCAAGTGCTGCAGTTGTTGAGATCTTGGCCAGTGCGGTAGAAGTTCCGCCTGCAATAAATAATAGGTACTATGATTTACCATTTAGAAAACCAGCAGTTCTACTTCTAAGTCCTCAGTCACAACACTTATTCTGCAGGTATTTCCATGTGTAACACTTTAAATATTAAGGAATATTATTAGGAATTTGGTTTTACCTTGATTGAATTAGACTGGAATCCTACAGCACTTTCTTACAGCACAATCCCATACAGGTCTATACTCAGAAGAGAGTCTCATTGAATCTAATGTGTCGTACTCCCAGATTATTGGGAAGTTGGCCCCATTGACTACAGTAGAATTTACTTCTGAGTAAACATGAGTGCACTGTAAATCCTTAAAAGAGCTCAAAATAGCTTATCTCTTTCTCTTACATGGAAGCAGACTACACAAAATTCCAGATGTATCTCATTGGGGAAAATGTAAGTGTGCACCAGTGGTAAAAGGATCCCAAAATCCATGGTGGTAAGGCTTTGCATTGCAATGGTTGGGGGGAAAGTGCTGTTAAAATTACTGTGCATTGTATCTGTGGGCCACTTAATATACTGCATTTTTAAAGGGGATCTTTCAAGTAAGAATGTAAAGTATGAATTGTAGCCATCTATTAAGGTATGCTTCATACAGGTATACTCAACATACAACTTGGATTGTCTACTGTTCCTTGAAGAGTATACATCAGTGGCAAATGAGATGCTTGTGTTTTGCCTGGTTCACACTTAAATTTATCCTTGTGATCATGAGCATATGAGTGAGGCTATGCCTGTTTGCATGCAGTTACATGCAGCCATAATTGGGAGTGTCAGACTGAATGATGGAAATACATGAGTGGGAAATGTTATGGAAAACAGGGTGCATTAATTAAAAGTTAGTGTTCCTGAAAGGCCCCTTCTCTTTCCGCACTTATCCATCTTTCTATTTCGCACACATGGTTTACTGCCCCTGTTTTGTTTTTAACAGAGATAAGAATTATTTTAAAGTCTTCCACAAAGCCATGCTATTACAGAATGTTTTAATTTTAAATAACATGATTTGCAGCATTTGTTCCTTCAGTTGCTACCTGCTTGAGCAAATATCCAAGCTGCCATTCCTGGAAATTTCCTTCAAGGCTGGGCTCGGCAGTCATCTATCAGGAATGATTTAGAGACGAGTGCAATAACGTAAGCCTATTTTCAGTGAAATGGCCTGGATGTAACATTTTAGTGGGATTTTCATTCCCATGGGTCAAAATCACCCCATTACTCACTGACAGCTTGCACTGAGTTATGGGTGTGGGCATGTTCAGCCCAAAATGAATCCATGAATTCTCTCTTAGGCTCTAATTTTACTCTTCTTTTCAGCACTTAATGATAGTTGTGCCACCATAAAAGTTCTTTGAAAATTGCAAACATTACAAATTTAATGTCACAGTGATAAAACGAGTTCAGAAGAACCACTAGAAACCTAAAGCTTGATTTGTTATAGAGTTGAGAACTATGTTGATATTTCAGGCACTTCTATGGAATTAAGCTATGGATACCTGTGACCCTCCAGATGTTTGATGCTCCAGCCGAGGTGGTTTTAGGGTGGTGCAGCAGGGGGCACCAAAACTATGCTGTAGAATGGAGCACGAGAGGGAGGGGGTGCACCAAATTTTAGCACAGCACAGGGCACTGCTGAAATTTGAGAGCCCATAGCCCACCACCATGTCTCCAGCCACCCTAAGCGACATTCGTGGTCATAGGGACAACTGGAGTTGTAGTTCAGCAGTGGCTGGAGGGCTACTGGTTCCCCACTCATAAAAAAAGGATTGTGGTATGTCTTGGATGATAACATGGGAAAAGGCAAGCTCAGTACTAGAACTAGCTTTAGGCACTGCTTTTTCACTGCTGCACATTATAGAAATAGGCCTGTAGCCAGACATTTTGAGCTGAGGGTGCCTGAAATACACTGTAAGAAGAAGATCAATACAGAACAGCCAGAAGGTATATTCCAGTGGTTTAATATGTTTAAGGTTGTTTTATTTGTATTGCACACTAATATATTTTTTTGATTTTTATAAAAATTGAAAATAAGTTACTTGTGCTTGTAAGTCATCACAGTGCCTTTGTGCTAATTTGCTAAAACACTGGAAAGCAGATGCAGTTTTGCTTCTTACAGCTTAAACAGTTAAGCAGCTTTAAAAAATATATCACAAGGAAAAAAGTTAGAGCAGCCTTCCCCAACCTGGTGCCCTTCATATGTTTTGGGCTCTAACTCCCACCAGCCCCAGCCAGCATGGCCAGTAGTTACAGATGTTGGGAGGTGAAGTCCAACAACATCTGAAGGATTGGGAAGCCTAGACTAGGAATGGTTGTAAAGTTCAAGCTGAAAATCCAGGAAGTGGCCTTATGGGGACTGAGTTTCCTTATGGTTATATAACCCTGAATGAATAAGAGGAAGATTTGGTTTAGGGGATAGTGTTGTTAACAGAGAGAAACAGAGGACAGTATAGATAGATGATAGATAGATAGATAGATAGATGATAGATAGATAGATAGATAGATGATAGATAGATAGATAGATAGATAGATGATAGTGTTAATAAACAAAGTAGTGTTAAATACCAAAACACACCGTACCCTTCATTGAGGGCTCTGGCCTTTTCCATATCTTGAATTACATTCAAAAGGACTTTAATCTTCTCCTGGTTCGACTGCAAAGATTCCTCAACGGACTGGAGCCTGTCTTGCAGGGCACACAGCTCGCTGTGCGCCAAGTGAATTTGATTAATTTCTTTAATCTCTTTGTTGTGTGGTTTTATTTCAGCCCCTGGAAGATAGGCATTTATGTGAAAGCCTTCTAAGCAGTTGTCATACTGTGGCACTTCGGTATTGGTAGAAACGTTCTCTGTTACGGTTTGACATGAGGGAACAGACGGTGATGCATTGTTGTTAGTGAATGATGTTGTTTGTATATCATTAGTCAATGTCTTATGGTCAGAGTCTGTTTTCTGCTGAATTGGCTGCTGATGTTCTTGGAGGGAGCAGCATAATGAACTGTGGTGTAGCTGAGGCGATGACAGAATGGTTTCCTTAGTGCTAGTGTCATCCTTAAATGCGAGTAGCTCAGTATAGTTTTTTTCTTCATAGGAACTATGATCCGCACTGGCTTCATTGCAGTTACTACTTAAGCAGGGGAGAGATTTCTCTGAGCCCTTGTGCACGGAACAGTTCTCATTGGATTGTCTGACAGCTGTAGAAGAATGAACTGGGCTGCTGATTTCCATTTGTGTGTGCGGGCCATAAATGGAAAAATTGTCTTGTGCAGAACCCAGGTGTGTGTATTCAGGGGCCTGGGTAGAAACAGTTGCCTTTTCCAGTATTGTAATTTTATCCGAAACCAAATGGACAGGCCCGTTGCTTTGTGCTTTAGGCACCCTCTGAAACAGCCGATTGGCCGTTCTTGGTCCATCATCTAAATGCTGCGTGATACTTAGGTAAGAGAGACTGGAAGAGATTATGTCCTGCTCAGAAAGATTGCCATTGACTTGAATGGAATATTCAGATTCATTCGGCATTTCTGTTAAGGACTTGCTTGTTGTGATTTTTTTCTTTTTAAATACCGGAAAGTGCTTCCTGAGGCTGGGAGAAGTCTGTATGGCAATGTTTTGTAATCCTTTGTGAGAGGGAGTTAGAAAGGGGGAACCACTGACTAGGGACGTTTGTGTTTTACCCAGTTCACACGGGTCTTGAGCAGCTCCTGTCTCCAGTTCCGATTCTGCCACAGGTGGGTTGTCTGTTCCATCGTCTTTGAATCGGACTTGTTGAGATTTGCTCCTGCGATGGTGGGGCTGCCTCCGAAAATCCACTGAATCCAGACTGTTCCGCTTCAGCAGCACAGGGCGCACTTTGATGCCTTGCTGAGCCATTGAGTCGCAATTTAGTGTAGGCAGATAATGTGTTTCTTTGCGACCCATTTCATTTGGTCATTTGAGCAACATTTGGCTTGAGGCCACAGATTCTATTGTTATTAGGTGAAAACCTAACTCTTCATTTTATATGGACTTGCCATGTATATTTTCGTTAGCAATTCCTGGTGTCAGGGTTTTTCTTATTACTCTTTTACTCTATTAAAATATTATTTTATGACTTAAATAGTAAACTTACAACTTAAATATCTGATCCCAGATATTTTGTCTTTGCATAGAATATAAATAACAAGCATAATAGCAGTTTAGGGCATTTGCCTCCCTGATGCATAGTTTTGCTGGAAGAACATATCCTTTAATAATAAACTGAGACTTTTCCTTTAGGGGTTTTTCTTCTTGTTGTCCCATATTCTCACTGTTACTCTTGAAACTAATCTTAAGTAGCTGAACAGAAGCCAGAGAGTTGTGTCCAAATGAAAGTAACGCATCCAACAGGATTAACTGGAAGCAAATTATTTAAGTATATTCCTTGATCTTGTTCACAGAACTGTGGGGTTAAGGATGTCTGGCGAACTGAGTGATAAAGATGAGATCCAGAAATATTTTTGGTCTCCAAAAGCCTGTCTTTGCAGAAAAACATAGAAGTATTTTTTTCTGGAAAAAGAAAAAGAGTTGTCAATTAATAGTCAAAGTAGCTTTCTTAAACTATTCTGCTGTCTTATCCTCTAATTTTTTGATGTGATCAAATAACAGAAACAGACTATAAAAAAATTCCCCAATCAGTTATGAACATTTATTTAACAAATATTTATTCATATTTAATAAGATTTTGATAAATCTTCTCCACAAAGGGACTTCCAGTATATTGGATTTTTTTTTGCAGTTATTGCAGTACAAAAAACAATATAAGAAAAAAGGATCAGTTAACTAATCTAATGAATAAATCAGCAAAGAAATATTAAAATTCAAGGGCCCACAGCATAAAATCTCTAATATATATTACTCACCAAAAGCAACTGATAAGAGATGGCTCTTCAAAGCATTGTTGGGGTGACACCTGTCACACTCCCAAAAAGAAAGAGTTCCACAACTGCAGGGCCACCACTTAGAAGGCTCTAGTACAGGTGGTAACCCACCTAATAGTCTTAACAGGTGGGCATCTGAGCAAGCTTTCTGGTGTTGATCTCAGGCTACAGGTATGTGGATACGTGTGCAGATAGGCTTTCGGGTAACTTAGCCCTAAACTGTAAGGTCCTAACCAGGACTTTGAATCCACATATCTACACAAATTGAAAGACCTGAAAGACCTGGATGAATAAAACGGAATTCACCTTACACCAGAAAGATATCAAATGAAACTGCTGGACTCTACAAATGCCCTGTGGACTGCCGACCATCTAAAGCACACCTGTTTCCATCTGGTATCAGCAACCAGTGGAGCAACCTGGCCTGGTTCTGATCACCTTCGAAGCATTGAATCAAATGTGTGCCTAAGACTTGAATTTCATTTATAAGCCCATGCTATTTTACTTTATTATTACCTGATTTATGCATAGGGTAGAAGTTCCATTTTTAAAACACACCTCTACTCACACCATTATTTTCTTCATGTGTTATTTCCACTCAAGGCTTTGCACATGAATCAGAAGTATCTTTTTATTTAGGACAACTTTCCCAGAGAAAAATTAATTGTGTTCCTGATTTTGATTTGGTTTCATCTAAGTGTGGTGACAAATTCAATTCTGAATTTAATCCTTAAAATTGGAACTGGATAAAAAGTCATGCAAAGAACAACTAGAGCTATTTTTAGCATGTTCGTTCACAAAATCATAGGATCCTCAAACTTTAAAAATCCTATGATAACAAGGGGGAAAAGAAACGTCCTCCCTCTGGAAATTCCTTCATGATTAGCTTTAGGCTGCAACCTGACACTTACCTGGAAAGAACCCTCATTGAACACAGTGGGACATTTTTTTGAGTAAACACTGATAGAATAGCACTGAGAGTCTTCCTAGCAGTATTTACTCACTTGGCTCTTTATTTTATAGCACAATTTGTGATGCGTTATATCAGATAAGTTATTAAATATACCCAAGTGCAGTCATAAATATGGAATTCATTTAAATGTATCATCCAAAAAAAGTGACAACTCTGCATAATATTAAAACTATATCGATTTCTCTCCCATTTGCTTTGTTCTCCCAGTACATGCCTTCCTAATAATGTTTAGGTGATTGATAAAGGTTTTTTTAAAAATAAATAAATAAATACTGGTTTGAATTTTGTTAGAGATTGCCTACTACGAAAAGAGAGAAGAAAGGGCCACCTCTGATCAATGTGCTTTTTCTTTCTATTTTTGTTTGTTTGTTTATGGGATGTAAATACTGAAACATTTATGCCAGCAAAATGCTAACACAGCACAGAGTGTCAAAAGTTTTCCCAGGAGATAAAAGGCATTTTAGAGGTGAAATAATAATAAAAAGTTGCTGTTTGAGCAAAAGCTTAACTTCTCCCTGCTCCCAGTATAAAGGTACTTAAGAATTTAGTGGTCATATAACATCATAAAAATGCCTGAGCAAATTTCTAAATACCTTGTGACAAGTACAAGGGAGCAATGTATGAAACATTTTTCTTACAGTATTCTTGAAGGAAATCCACAGCAAAACTATTAAGGCAAGTCATCCTAGGACAGATTTTAATGGCCAGCATTAACTTGCATAACATAAGAAACCGCAGCAGAGTTTACAGCCCCTTTTTGTGCTAAATTGTAAGTTCAGGAAGGCCAGAAAGGACTCATTGCAGTTTGATGGGCTACAGGAACAAATGTTAATAGCATCACCTTTAATTTAAGTAAATCTTTTTTTATAGCACACCTGGGACTCAGCTAGATTGGTAAAGAAAAAGCGATTTATATGTGTTGTATATGCGAAATAACATTGTGTCACCAGATGGCGCTGTGGAGCGTTGTTTTTCTCTACCCATTTTCCCTGTTTAAATTTACAACGCATTTAATTGAAACGCTTCTTTGATGTGTCTAGATCTAGCCCTATTTCAGTGGGTCGGTTATTTGATGATTTTTGGCTATCCTTAAGAATCCATAAGTCCTGTCCTATGTAACAGTCCTTCAATATTGCATCAGGAAATATAATACATATTAGAGATCTGCGGGAGGCAATGGAAGACAGGAGTGCCTGGTGTGCTCTGGTCCATGGGGTCATGAAGAGTCGGACATGACTAAATGACTAAACAACAACAACAACAAAAGAGATCTGTAGCTATTACCTTAGCTGGTAATAGCCTCCGCTATTAAATCAGTGAATTGTTGAACTTAGAATCCACCCATCCCACCACTATGCAGACTTCTAACGTCTCCTGATGCATGTTCTCAAAAGCGCCAAACTCATTCTCTTCTGTCATGTCTCTTGTCTGTCATATGCCTCTACTACTCATTTGACATGTAGTTACAAATCTCTCTGGCTAGTAATTTCTGTGTTTTTCTCAGTTGTGCAACCAAAACTTTCTTCCCCTGCCTCCCCCTCCACCACACTCCCAGGTTGACACACATGCACGCCATTCATGGGGAGCCTTCCTAACCACAAGGGCAATACAATATATTTAACCATTCTAAGTAGGCAAATGAGCTTTTTGTTCTGTTTCCAAGGCCTCCCTCTTTTTTTTTTTTAGTACACCTTTTCTCTCACAATTAACTCAAAACGCCCAAGAACTGTGGAGAAGATTATTTAAACCTCTTTTCGGACTTAGGACCATTATATTATATTATTTATTTAAATATTTATAAGCCACCTTCCTGGACCAAATACTCCAAGGTACAAGGTACAGTACAAGGATAAGACTATGATAAGGTATTGAATATTTTTAAAATACAAAATACCAATAATATATTAAATTGTAGTTCAATAATAATAATAATAATAATAATAATAATAATTTATTATTTATACCCCGCCCATCTGGCTGGGCCTCCCCAGCCACTCTGGGCGGCTTCCATAAAAACCAAAAATACAATAAAATATCACACGTTAAAAACTTCCCTGAACAGGGCTGCCTTAAGATGTCTCCTGAATGTCAGGTAGTTGTTTATCGCTTTGACATCTGCTGGAAGGGCGTTCCACAGGGCGGGCGCCACTACCGAGAAGGCCCTCTGCCTGGTTCCCTGTAGCTTTACTTCTCGCAATGAGGGAACCGCCAGAAGGCCCTCGGCGCTGGACCTCAGCGTCCGGGCAGAATGATGGGGGTGGAGACGCTCCTTCAGGTATACTGGACCGAGGCCGTTTAGGGCTTTAAAGGTCAGCACCAACACTTTGAATTGTGCTCGGAAACGTACTGGGAGCCAATGCAGGTCTTTCAAGACCGGTGTTATATGGTAAGAGAGAGAGAGAGAATATAGATGACTCTGTAAAAAAATGGGGAAGGACTAAGTCATAATCACTCATTTCATGTATTACTATTTTTTATAGTAAGGTTTTTCTCTCTTTTTTAAGTAAAGCAAAATCATTCCACCAGCAAAACCTCTGCTTGGCTGGGCACATCTTGACCTTATTGATTCATTGAAGGTAGACAAGCAATATTTATCAGGTACGTGCCCTGTCAGCAGCTGTACTTTTACACCAATTGTTCATCTACCATGTAAGAAAAAGAGGAAAAAAATAGGGACAGATGGGGGTAGAGTAATAAGCATGGATTTGGCCCTGTATTTTTGTCTTTTGTTTGAAGTTTGTGTTCAGATTATATACCATGGTCGTAGACAGGTGGGTGCAGGGAGGGGCAACTGCCCCCCATCAAACAAACAAACAAACATAACTAACTGAACCAACTGCTTTGCAGATAACTCGGTTCTGCCCCTGCAACATAAAGTCTCTCACCCCCAAATAAATCCTGGCTACGCCCATGTATAGACACGAAGCTTTCTGTGTGTGGAATGTTAGATGGATAGATAGATAGATGATAGATAGATGATAGATAGATTTTTCATTTGGCTGTCTTATTTTTCTGACATTTAACAAAATTACCCAAACATCCTTGGGTTTTCAGGAAAGCAACCAAGTACAGTGGTACCTCAGGTTCAGAACTTTATTCGTTCTGGAGGTCTGTTCTTAACCTGAAATTGTTCTTAACCTGAAGCACCACTTTAGCTAATGGGGTCTCCTGCTGCTGCTGCGCCGCTGGAGCACAATTTCTGTTCTCATCCTGAAGCAAAGTTCTTAACCCGAGGTAATATTTCTGAGTTAGCGGAGTCTGTAACCTGAAGCGTTTGTAACCTGAAGCGTATGTAACCCAGGGTACCACTGTAATAACAACAACAGAAATCAAAAGGAGCATTCCTATTTTAGCGTTTAATATAAAATTGGGAATGTAACACTCTTATCTTTTCTTAAAACAAAAATGCACACAAGGTGAAGACAAAGTCATTTAAGACTCTGTGACTCAGGATGTCTCTATAAAGCTGCAAATAAATTGTACCTCTGATTTATGGCCTGCTCTTGTAACTTTTTAAAAGAATCAGCAGATTGATTGTGCAGCACAGAGACATGCTTGTTCACAGTGCTGCCTCACAAAACATTTATGACATATTTTCTGCTCTATTTTTCTCTTGGCCAAGTAATTGTCTTTGCTGAAATCATAAAACTCAAGTACATACACTTAGAGCAGAATCTAAACCCCATGGCTGGCAGTGGCAGGTATTAATGGAGCAGTGTTGCCATTGCTGCATCCGCAGTTCTGCCACTCACACTGGTCAGGGTGGAAGGTGGGGACCGGGGGGAGGGGAAAAGCCTCTTTGTTACTCTAGTTGCTGGGCTTGGGCAGTGAAGAGACCTGGATCCAGCCTACTGCCATTGCACGATGGCAACAGATCTGGTTCTGGATCCAGCAGATCCTGCTCCAGGCCAGGTCAGATCTGAATGCTCTGTTTCAGGAGCTGTTCTACAGGATGCTGCCAGTGGAGATAGCACTGGTGGAAGCTTCTGCTCAGTTGCCATTTGGGCAGGCCCACAGGGTGCTCCCAGGGACCAGCAGAGGCAAGCCTCCATCTCATCTAAACCTTCACCACCACATCAGGTTAGGGATCTGGATTGCTTGGTTAGAGTTGGTTGTATTGTCTATGCATAGTTAGTATAGGCTGCAGAATATAATTTTTAGAATGATGTGTAGTTATTTTCATGTTACATATAATTACTATGAATTATGTGCAAGCCACTGGGATACAGTTGCTACATCTCAGTAGGAGTTCCACCACTACAACCACAGTGGTCTTGAAAGACCAGCTATCCTGTGTTAAGGAAACCATATTAGGGAAGCAGGTGAAGACCATCCGATGCCTTGACTTTATTTACTGGTGGTACTGATCCAGGCATGGCCAAACTTGGCCCTCCAGCTGTTTTGGGACTACAATTCCCATCATCCCTGACCACTGACCCTGTTAGCTAGGGATGATGGGAATTGTAGTCCCGAAACAGCTGGAGGGCCAAGTTTGGCCATGCCTGGATTCCTCCACACAGCATCTATGACAGCTGCCCTATTTGGGACAAGCAAGGAAGGAAAAGGAAGGCAAACACCATCACATGTGTGTCCCAAGTCAGAACAGAGCTGCTTCTGCTTCTGTTCCTTTGGCCTTTGCTATAGAAATTGAATTTTATCTGTGTGGGAAAATATTCTGGTGTCTCTCTGTGTGTTTTTGTTGCTGCTGCTGCTTTTTGGTTCTGTTCTCCTGCTTCCCCTCTCTTCAGGGATCTATTTGGATTTAATTTTGCTGTATTTACAGAATAATGTGAGCTCCTTAAGATCAGAAATTGGGGAAACAAATCTGATAAATACATTCAGTGTCTGCAAATAATGGAGAGTCAATTAAAATGATTGTCTCAAGTGCAAATGCCACAAAATTACTAATAAAGCAGGCAAAGTTTTGAAAAACCCATCCTATTTAGTTAATGAATTGAGCATGAGATAATTTAGATAGCCAGACTACATTTTGAAAAAGCTGTTGGGAATGTAAACCTGTGGAGAACTGCACTTCTGTGTTAGTGTATTGATTTGACTAGCACTTATTATGTTAGCCTCTTTACTTTTTATGAGGTGGGATAAAAAGGTTTCCATTTGCTGTTTGCATAACATTGTCTCCTTGGAATTTGCTCTGTTTAACATAAACTTCACACATCATTTAAGATTATTAGATTAAGAGCACAATCCTATGCATGTTTACTGAGTTGAATAGGACTTACTTCCAGGTAAGCATTTATAGGATTATGGGCTTCATCTTCACTCTATAGGCAAGGAGTTAAATAACTTCAGAGAGTTCAAAGCCAAATTATGGACTCTCTCACATGACCTACTTATTGAACATTCATACTGATTTGCTTGCACAAATTAGATTATGTCCAGTCTTTATTGAGCATTTGTTCCAACATGTTTGCAGGGCAACTTGTTTGTGAGCGTTCCTTTTGTATTCATTCTGGTTTGCTCGTTGGGCATTTATACGTATTCATTTAATGTTAATCATTTGCTCATTGCACACTTTGTGATAGATTTCCTTACCAGTTTCCGAGTACATTCGTATAGTGAAACAGGAGCAGAGTCACTCCGCCAGTTCTTCCACCAAGAATGCATCCCTGCTTCACTGAGCAAAAATGACTGCAGATAAACCTATATGCGGGAGCACTTGCTTGTACACAGTGTGTCTATGCACAGTTGGGGCACCTGGGCACTCAGGGCTGAAGGCAGCAGCAATTCACCCAGAGTCAGTCATCACTATGTGAGAGTGCCTGCATTGAGACTAGTAACCTATCATGGATCCTGTTAAATATCAATTCTGTCAATCCAGAAGCTGGTTTCTTCATCCGATTCTTGATTCTTCAGCCAGTTCTGTGTCTGCAATAATACTCAAGCAACTCTCTAGTGGCATTAAAAGCACACTTTATTGCACCTGGATAATGTTAGAATTCCTTCAGGTGATGGGAAAAGTTTGGTCACATTTGAAACCAAATGTAACTTGTGAGTTAGTTATAGGTTAAACTTTTGGTTTTTTTTTAAAAAAATCTGTTTTGCAAGAAAAGGGGACAGTTGTCTCAACTTCATTCCTTAAAACACTTATCCGGCAGAAGAAGGACATGGGGTGCCTCCAGATTGTTGATTTTTCATGGAAGGGATTAATTTTGGAACCAGAATTTCAGGTTTAGGCAATTAAATTAGATCGTATGAATGACACTCAACTAAATTTTACTCAGAGTTGACCAATCAAAATAAAGTAAGAGTAAGACCATAACATAAAAGAGCATGCTGGATCAGGCCAATGGTCCATCTAGTCCAGCATTTTGTTCTCACAGTGGCCAACTAGATGCCTATGGGAAACCCAACAGTAAAAATTAGTTATATACTACCCCAATGGCAACAAATCCACTTTTGGAAAAAGAATTGTACTTTGTGTGATTTGGAAAGTAAATGAATGCTCAATAAATATGTAGTGTGGGGAAGCCCATAATTCTTTGGCACTGAACTCTCTGAAGTTATTCAACCCTTTGCCCGTAGAATGCAGACTTAGTTTGCAAGCCTATAAATGCTTACCTAGGAGTAAGTCCCATTCAACTCAGTGGAACTTACCTCTCAGTAAATATGCATAGGATTGTGTTGTTAATCTAATCTTAAATGGGATGTGAAGCATACATTAAATAAAACAAGTCAGTTTAAGGAGACAAGCAGAAAAAGAGGAACTTTTCAATTCCACTTCATAATAAAATTCAAGAGGCTGCTAACATAATAAGTGCTAGTCAAATCAATACACTAACATAGAAGTGCAGTTCTCCACAGGTTTACATCCCCATCAGCTTTCTAAAATTGTAGTTTGGCAATCTAAATTATCCCATGCTCAATTCATTAACTAAATAGGGTAGATTTTTCACGACTTGGCATAAACGTTTTATTTGTAGTTTAATGGCATTTGTCCTTGATAAGATATTCGTTTTAATTGGCTTTCCATTATTTACAGCCACTAGCATTATAAAAAGTGCTGCTCATAAAAATGTGTATGCCATCCAGACAATTGCTTATGTCAAATATTTAAATGAGATCCTCTGTTTTAGACCATGCTGTTCCTTGGCTTGCTGCAAGAGCTTTAAAGCATTATTATGAATATAACGAATAAAACACATTCTTCCCCCCACTCTCTTACAGGTTTGAAATTGCTTAACAGATATTTATCCTTTCCAGCAATTTAAAGTGGATAAACAGTTAGGTGTAGCTGGATTCTGTGTAATGTCAAGCCACTGGAGAGCCAGTGTGGTGTAGTGGTTAAGAGCGGTAGACTCGTAATCTGGTGTACCGGGTTGGCGTCTCCGCTCCTCCACATGCAGCTGCTGGGTGACCTTGGGCCAGTCACACTTCTGTGAAGTCTCTCAGCCTCAATCACCTCACAGAGTGTTTGTTGTGGGAGAGGAAGGGAAAGGAGATTGTTAGCTCCTTTGAGACTCCTTTGGGTAGCGATAAAGCAGGATATCAAATCCAAACTCTTCTTCTTCTTCTTTGTATATACAGCACTTGTAAACAGATATAGGTTTGACATCATTTATCCTTGTGCCACAAGTTGTCCATATCTCTTGAATATGTATGGTAAAGGTTAAAAAGTGGGTAAATCCTGAACTTTGCCATAAATTATTAGCACTTTGGTCCAGTCTGTTGAGGTGAGATGAAGGTGAGGACACTCCACTTGGGCAATTGTTTGTGGAGGGGCTGTACCTGGGTTGGAGACTGGAGACTGAGGGTGGGGGAATGTAAATTAAACTGGGTTTGAATTGAGAGGTGGAATTCTGATGAGCGTCATATGTGGTGAAAGTAATAAGCTCTTCACATTGTTCTTTCTTTAGATTGTCTTAATATTGCCACATTCGACACATTCTTTTGTTCTCATTTGGGTAAGACATTCAAGGCCCCTTTCTGTATCCCAGCACAGACTTAAGGCTCTGATGTCTGCAATATGTGGAAGTGTATTTTAAGTGGCCGCATCCCAGTTACAGAATTTTATTCTGTGAGAGGTTCCCTTCCTTTTGACTTTCTACCTTCTGGCCAAGGCAGTTTTGTTTAGACAAGTTTATAAAATATGAACTCCAGTTGTTATGTCACACTATCTCTTTATTTCTTTCAAGCGTTTTGTATTTGGAGGTGGGGTGGTTTGTTTTTTTAAGTTATTCATAAAAATATTTATACATCACTGTACAGGGCTTTCTTTTCAGCTGGAAGCTGCCAGAATTCAGTTCTGGCACCTCTCAGGTGGGCACCATTGCCATTAGAAGAGAACGAGTGAGATGTTCATGGTGCGTTTTCTAAAAAAACGCACCTCTTTTTCTTAAAAAAAACAAAAACATTGCTGCTGTATCATGTAGATATTACAGCGGTTTACAACAATCTTCTTTTAGCAGAAAGGCTGTGATTTAAATCATTTTAAATAAATAATAATAATAATAATAATAATAATAATAATAATATCCTCCCCCCCTTTCTTTGAAGGAATCTTCCTTGCCTTTTGCAGTTTTTCTAGCTCAATTCTGCTTATTAACCACTCTGACATCCTCTTAGACTTGTTGGTGTCTTTATAAATTCTAGCTATGGGTTGTATCTAACAAATGTCCATGCAATGGGACTTCCATTCCCTCTCTTCACCCTCAGATTTGGACAGGTGGTCCGTTGTGCAGGTGGGAGTTATTGCACAAATGAGATGCTTCCATTAGATTGTTTTAGCTTTTATGGTTTAAAATAACCTCTAAGGTTTTTGGAGATATTTGATCCTCCTCCTTTTAAAACTTTCTTTTAACTAGTCCCCTCAGTTTCTTTTATATATATATCAAATGTGATTTGTGATGGACTTCATTGGTAACTTCCAACTTAACATATGTGTTGAATTTGACTGTGGTCATTTCAACACCACATCTCAACATCAGGTTGTGGGCACCACTTAGGATAAAGTCTAGGGTCTTAAAGAGGAATGGTTGGTCAGCTTTTGGGGGCCATGGGAGTATTAGCATAAACTTTAGTTAAATTGGAAGCAGGGCAAGATGAGGGATGTGTGAAAGTAAAACAGGGTCAATGTGGTCTACTGGAAGAATACATCAACAGAGACTGTTTGTTGTTTAGATCAGTGGCAAGTACGGCATCAGAGTTTTAAACAGGTTAGGTAAGCTCCTTTCTGGCTTGTTGTTACGAAGATTCCTTGCTGGTATCCCTCTTGTTAGTTTATTTGGACAGAACAGACTAGTGGTACACAGGCTGACTCCCTGCTTGAAATCTTTTGGGTCTCAGGTTCAAGGCAAGTTATGAAGGCTTTTTTACAGAGAAGGCTGGACTAGATGTTGTCAGTCTTGGCTATCATCAATACTATTTTAGAAGTATGAGCTTCCCTACGTAGAACAAACCCAACAAATATTTTCAGGCATATTTTCAAATACCAGACAGTGGCTAAATCTTTTCCCCCCTGCGACTTTTGAAGCTTTTATGTGAGCTAGTATATGTTTGCACATGAGTGAAAGGTGAAGGACATTGATTCATTGTGTTATTAGAGCATACCTTGTTTCATGCACATCTAAGGTGACTTTTCACTTTGCAATTTCCTCACTTGACAGTGACCCACAGAGTGGAGACATCCAAGTTTCTCCATTTCTGTATTAAAAATGTTTCAAGTGTTGCGCTCAGAGATCTGTGCCTTCATGCCGCCTTTGATTTTGCTTGGGCTTTAGTAGTGCCAACTGTGCCTTGAGAACTGAAGCTTAATAGTATGTTAATGCTGCCTTTAGTTTTGCTTGCCTTAAAGGGGCAATGTTGATGCTGAGTTATAATTTCTTTATGTCCGAGGAACTCCTAGAAGTTAAAAAGGAATAAGATATATATTTTGTAGCATTTTTCATTCTATCTTCTTATGCTCACCCCCTCATAACTTGTTAGAGTTTTCAAGCTTAAATATTGTTCACTGAGGTGGGGGACAGTCATTCCTCTGCCACTTACTGCAGTTATATTTTCTGAAACTTGTTATATAACTTCTTGTAAGTGGTGAATCAGTAACATTGACCCCAGGGAACCATATAGAGAAACTCTAGACATACTTCCAGTTCTATAATATCCTTTTTGCTGCTGTTCCAAACTAGAACAGTTGTGGGGATGGGAGGAATCCTATTAGTAGTGTAGAGGAGGCCAGATCCTGTGAAGAGGTGAGGCACCTGGCACTTTTCATTTGACAAACGCTGTGTATACTGTTCATCTCAAACTTTTCTAATGCCTCAGTAGCTTTAATCCAATGGTAAGGAAGACCCAGGTATGCCCCACTTGTCCTTGAAAGTTGCAACCAAACTCAAAACAATGTGATGAAAAAGAGGAGGCCACCACAGAAAATAACAGCCCCATGTCACATTCTCCTTTTCCTTCTCCATAGCTTGTGCCCTGATAGCATCATATGTATATCTCTTGCCTTCCTCACCTGGTGTTGCAACATTGCATGGTGCAGGTAGGAAATGCACAATGTGATGTGAGGACACAGTATGATTTTTACTACATTATTGGAGAAGGAAGTGGAAACCTTGATATGAAGCAGACATGTACCTGCTGGCTGGGGTGTGCCTCTGTCCTTATGATCAGGACTGCAAGCGGGTAACAGCTGGATAGCAGTAGGCCAGGCCAATATCTTTGGGCCTCTAGAATCCTGGGTTCAGTCTTGTAATATTAAAATTCATTCTAATATTCCTGTATACTGCTATCTGTTCTTAAAGAGCTGCCCAAAGCAGAACTGTTAACACCTGCCCACAGCATCCATAGTGTTATCATTTGGCTCCTCATCAGAAGAATACTTACAGACTTGTATCCAACTGATGCTTCTCCAGCCAAGAACTCTTTGTTCCAGCAGGCAATCTTTGGCAATGGTGAAGGTGATCCTCAAACCCAGGGTTGGGATGATGGGCTTCAGGAGGAAGGGGCATTGCAGGATATTCTCTCTATCCATGTTCCACTAGAAGAAGGTACCACTGGATCAGAGAGCCTTCCATCAGCAGAGAGACACCAGTTGGATACAACCCATCAGTTCTTGGCATTAATTAGCTCTTAAGTGACTAAAGTGTGGCTTACACTGGCATGAAGCTGCAAAGGTATTTGAGCTTTGTTTTAAGTGTTGCTTCATGAGAGAGCCAGTAGTTCATATGACAAAATGTCAAGGCTAGTCCCTAGTGCTGCACAAGGAGGTGATGACTGGCATCTGAAGAGATGTGCTGAATTTTTAATTGAGAAATAAGTCCCTTATGGTGATGACCCAAATCTTATCTTGTTCATATTCTCATCCACAGTTCTTTTCCCTATATCAAACCATTTTTGCATCAGAATAGTGATTTCAATTTCTCCCTCTTGTTTGAATATCAACGTGCAAAGGAATTTAATGTGGTATTTCAGAGAAGGAGGTCTCCTTATGATGTGGGAGCCCGGGGCAGTCTCTGCTGTGACATGCTAGCTTGCTAGTGCTTTGTCTGGTGTTGGCAGAAGAACACTCTTTGTATCATAGCAACTGTCACATAGCCCTTGACATAACCAGTCTCCTTACCTCTTTTCTAAGACCCCTCTTCAATAACTGTAATGTTTTTAACATAAATTAACCTTGTTTGACACATGACAAACAGAACTTGAAGCAAGTTTTTAACAAAGTTATACAGACACACTAATATTTGCTACACTGCCCCAGTCTATCCATCAATTAGGTATAAGTGATACAAGTTTATTTCATTTCCATGTCATTTCCATATGTATTCACCCATAAATCTGTTCTGTTCTGATTCTGCATTAATCTGCAATTTAAAAAGATCAGCATAAAAATGTACATTTAACATGCATTAAAATATACATTCTAAATGTATTTTTTCTCTCATATTATGATTTTCCTCTGAAAATATGGATTTCTAATATATTGTGATACCTTTTTTAAGCCAAGAACTGCATCCAATCATCTGGGAAGTATGAGAACTGGTGTGCAACTAAGTTCTTATCTGCACATTAGTTTAGGAGGTGTAGATCAGGTCTGTTTGTATCAGAGTTCTCATATATAGAATTCCTTAAGTATTATCTATATGGCATCTATCTTTCCATCCATACATCTAGTAACAATGTAGGACATTCTAAGGTAAATCATAGGCCAGTTTCTTCACTAATCACAAGTGCTATAGGCCAGTGTTTCTCATACAGTGGGCTAAGACTCACCTGTGGGCTTTGGACCATTTTCAGGTGGGCCTCAGTGCAACAAACAGTGCAGTGCCTACTCACTTGCCTGTCCTGCCTCCAACCCTTGCCATAGTCTTTTGATTAGATCCATGCTAGCACCTCTTGCACGCTATGTAGAGGAGACTAGGAGAAAGAGAACTGCATGGAGGTGGATGGAGAAGGAAGGAAAGTCTCCCTTCTCTGAGGGGAAAGATCTAGAGAAGTTGTTGATGGAAATTAGAAAGTGAAATAAAAGGTTTTTATTAACAATAATTGTAATAAACAAACAGACTAGGAATAGAAATGAAGAGAATAAGAGAGGAA
The DNA here is from genome assembly GCF_964188305.1 of Podarcis bocagei. Taxonomy (NCBI): domain Eukaryota; kingdom Metazoa; phylum Chordata; class Lepidosauria; order Squamata; family Lacertidae; genus Podarcis; species Podarcis bocagei. The sequence continues at coordinate 83,713,019 of NC_138126.1, read as the reverse complement.
AGGTCTTATAAGAGGAAGAAGTAAGTGTAAAAAGACTAGAGAAGAAGGATAAAAGAATCTGGCAATTTGGGGGATGGAGGTGGGAATGAGATGCAAGTTGAGTGTAAAAGGAGAATGGAAGAAGAAATGATAAGAGACAGGTAAAAATACTTTGAGAGGCATGTAGTGATGAGAAAGGTGAAATATAGATATAGCCTCTTCCACTCTTTGGATCAGCCAATTCTGCCGAAAATGGTGAGGCTGTCACAATACTTCAGGAGCAAATTGTCTGTTCTCAGGATATGGAAAACTAAGCTATAGAACTCCTTGTACAAGGAAAACAATGTGGCAAAGAATTTAGAAATTTCCAAATATGGACTAGATATTGGTAGAAAGTGATGTTGGTGATCCCCAGCTGATTATGCCAAGCTTTGCCTTCACCTGCCTTCATTTTGTGGCTGGCTCTGTCCCTGCACCGCCGTTTAGTGGGCCGTAGTTACCGGTATTTTCACATATCTCAAGTAGGCCCTGCAGTTAGAACTTTTGGCAACCCCTGCTGTAGACTAATCTTTGTTTACAAATATAGAAGTAGAACATGTGAAAGCAAGTAGGCATACATTCAGGTCATCCATCTAAAACAGCATCAATCCAGCACTAGAATGCCCTGTAAAACTTTTTGATTACTATGTATACATTTTTTTTACTATATATGTTATTTTGTTGTTACACCACTTTGGAAGCATTTATTGGAAAGCTGTTTATAAAACATTAAATAAATGCATGTGAAAAACCAGCAGGCACCCACTTAGTAATCTCTGGCATCCAGCTCCAAAGTGCCAAGTGTTTTATTTTTCTCTGCTTAATTTTAATATGCAGAAACTGATTCATACGGTGTCCATCTTTCAAGTTTATGCAATTCAGGTACCTTCCGCAATGGGCCATAAGAGGTCACCAAAGCTGGCAACACCTATGGTTCATCATCCACTGACACAAGAAGCTAAAAAGAGAAAGCTATGTATTTCCTTTGCACAACAGAATAAAATAGCCTGAACAAATAAAGTTTGCACTGTTCATTGACACCCAATAGCCCACTTTATTTGGCCTGTGCTGGGGTCAGCTCTTGGTTTATATGGCAAAGAAGTTACTTAAAGGATCAATAATTATGCCTAGAACTTCCATAACCAGAAGTATCAGAATATACTTGGTTCTATGCCATCCAATATGAAGTAGTAATATCTTACTTAGTAAAGACACTGGTGTAAATGAATGGACTTGCCTAATATTATTGGAGATGCATTTGCATGACTCATTGGAACAATTTAAAAAGGAGCTACTGTAGTGTTGTTGTGTTATTGTCAAAACAATTGCTTGATAGTTTATCCGTCACTGTGCTAGTTCCAATTGCATCTAAACATACATTCACTATGCCAGCACGACATCTGCTGATTTGTATCCACGATCAAAACAAGTTTTCATTTCTGGGATGCCAATTTCCTTGTTTCTGCTGAAATGATATATTTACTGTTCTTTCCCTCTTATGTTTTGAAACATTTTTTCAGAAACATTAATCCTTCCAATCCTTAAATGTTAATAAGGGCTTCAGGTTAGAAGCATGTTATAGTGTGATAACTTTCAAAGCCTAGCTGACTTGGAGAAAGCTTTGGCAATTCCACGTGGCTTGCTAGTGTTAAATTAAGTCAGACTGCAGCTGTGAGTGCATATTGTTACCCTGCAGCTATTATTGACAGTGTGTGTGTGTGAATTGGTGGGTGCTATGAGGCATTTTCCCTAACCAGCCCATCAGCAAACCTGAACTGCAATCTATCAAACAACTTGAAAGGGTGTGTGAAAGGGTTTGAAAAGTCCATGGAACTGTCAACATTTTTCTTGCTAAAAGTAGGTCCTTAGCCTTGCGTTTAATTCTAAAGCTCCCCAAGCTTTAAAAAAAACACAGGTTTTTATTATATGTGGAAGGCCTGATTATGGCCGGGGGGCGGGGGTGAGATAAAACTTCCATTAGAGTTGTAAGCTTCTATGGATTGTAGCCTAATTCTCCCCATTATAGTTTATTTTCTTTAGTAGGGGTCACTTAAGTGAAGTCACTGTGTCAATACAGCCAGAGATTAACTACAGCTCAGACTTAACTGTGAAATGAGGTTTCTCTGCAATACTATTGTGCCTTGAATTGTGGAGCCAGGCAGGTCAAGTATAGGAGTGATAGGTCCAAGTGGGACATGTTTGACTTTTAAAAATGCTCAGTGATTGAAAGAGCAGCTCTGTTTAAAGCATCCGTGAACTCCATGAGACCACCAAGAAGCAGGAAAGCATTTTAACATTAAATTCTTCCCCAAGTACATACATTGTAGGGAAGAATGACTGCTCCTGCTTCTGTTCCTTGGATCATTAGGTTATTCAGAATAATGAGAATGAAAACAGTAACTGACTATCATTATCCATTATGCCATGGCATTTAGGGGTGAATTGGTTCCATTTCTCCTTTCAGATGTAACAGTTGAACACAATATCAGGCAATGATGCATTTGTTTTTATTTATTTTTCTTCAATTTGCTTTCATAATGGTGTCCAGGGGACATATGACCCATATTTTCATTTAGAGATGGTACATAGACTCATAGAATTGTAGAGTTGGAAGGGACTCCAAGGATCATCTGGTTTAACCCCCTGCAATGTAGGAATTTTCAGCTAAAACATCCATGACAGTTGACCATCCAACCTCTGCTTTAAAACCTCCAACGAAGGAGAGTCCACCACATTCCAAGGGAGTCTGTTCCACTGTTGAACAGCTCTTAATGTCAGAAAGCTCTTCCTGATGTTGGAATCTCCTCTCTTGTAACTTGAGGCCGTTGATTCGAGTCCTACTCTCCAGAGCAGGAGAAAACAAGCTTGCTGCATCTTCTGTGTGACCGCCCTTAAGATATTTGAAGATGGCTATTATACCTCCTCCCAGTCTCCGCTTTCCAGGCTAAACATACCCAGCTCTTTCAACTGTTCTTCATAAGGCTTGGTTTCCAGACCCTTTATCATCTTGGTTGTCATCTTCTGCACACATTCCAGCTTCTCAACATCCTTCTTAAATTGTGGTGCCCAAAGTAAACACAGTACTCCAAATGTGGTCTGACGAAGGCAGAATAGAGTGGTACTATTACTTCCCTTAATCTGGACACCGTACTTCTGTTGATGCAACCTAGAATAGCATTAGCTTTTAGCTTTGTGATCTTCCAGATGTTCCTGGACTGCAGTTCCCATCATCCCTGACCATGCTGTCTTGGGCTGATGAGAGTCGTAAGTTGGAGCCAGAGGATTCCCACCTCTGTTCTAGGGCACTATATTGCACCACTGCCCTTGACCAGCATCCTCTTCCATTTGCTGAAGAGCAAAACTAGAATCTTTGTTGCTATCCCAGGTAGGGAAGAAGGGTACATACTCTATCTTGCTGCCTTGCCCTTTTAAAGATTGCCGTCATCCTGGTTAAAGTCATAACGACCTTTTGGGAAATGACTGTAAGCATTATCCTCACTGCATAACAACCACAAAAAGGATGATTTAGAAAGAAACTATCAAGGTGACTCAATAGATATCATTGTAAAGGTGAGCATATTACAAATCTTTAGGAATTACATGGGAAAAAATAACAGGAGATATTAAACATTCTTACAGCTAAGGCAGGCTTCCCCAAGCGGAGACCCTTCATATGTTTTGGACTACAACTCCCATCAGCCCTGGCCAATGGGCATACTGGGGCCAATGGGAGTGGCAGAACCTGAACATCTGGAGCATGCCAGGTTGGGGAAAACTGACTTAAGGAAATGTAAGCAAAAGGAAAAAGGGATGCGGGTGACGCTGTGGGTTAAACCACAGAGCCTAGGACTTGCTGATCAGAAGGTCAGCAGTTCGAATCCCCGCGATGGGGTGAGCTCCCGTTGCTCGGTCCCTTCTCCTGCCAACCTAGCAGTTTGAAAGCACATCAAGTGCAAGTAGATAAATAGATACCACTCTGGCGGGAAGGTAAACGGCGTTTCCGTGTGCTGCTCTGGTTCACCAGAAGTGGCTTAGTCATGCTGGCCACATGACCCGGAAGCTGTACGCCGGCTCCCTCGGCCAATAAAGTGAGACTGGACCTAATGGTCAGAGGTCCCTTTACCTTTTTAAGCAAAAGGAAAACATCTAGATATTGTCTTCCTGGGAGAAGGCGGAAACGAAATATTACGTTGATATGGGGAAGGGGAGGACCAAGGCAAAAATGTACCAGAGAGGGTGGACTGACTCCTTTCTGGTTCTTTTTTTAATCTTCCTGCATATGTAGGCCTGCAATAAAGAGCGATGAAATTAAACTGCACTTCCTTTTGGAAGCAATTCTAAGGCATAACATTTGATAGCGCTGCTTGGAATCCTAATTAAAACAAAGTAGCAATGTTCCAAGAAGCACTTTTGTGTTCTTCTTTTAAGTGCACACTCATCAACTCTTAAAACAGAATTGATTTTTTAAAAAAGAATTACTTTAGCAGGACCACCTCCACCTTGCTTATTTTCTACACTGTGCTTTACCTGACGTTATGATTCTTTCTAATAATTATACATTTTAAGAACTTGTGGTTTCAAAGGATGAGTAAGCTACCAGCAAATTGTGGAAGTTATGCATCTTTGAAATGTCAGAAATCTCATGCTCAGATGTGAAATCCACATACTTCATATTTCAATATGAAAAAGATGTTAGAGGGAATAATTTGGCTTGTTCCCTACATTCATTTTAATAAGGCATAGGTTTGGACTTTAGAATCAAATGTATTCTAATGGGTATGGTGTCTTGGGCCTGTAAATAACTACTCTGATACATAGAGTTAGCTATCTCCCTCTCGCTGTATAAACTGTAGTGTCACAATTACTACAAACAGATGGTTTATGAATTACTTCTTTTAGAAGTAGAAGAAAGAGCTGAGCACTGGTTACATATGTGTTTTGCATACCACTGAAGCTGTTTCTGTTGGTCTCTCTGCATAGTTCTTCTTAAAGGACTGTTTACTGTTGAATGGTGACAGGAGGCAGCCGTGGACCAGCCTGGGTCCCTCCTCCTGCCCTGTACAACCATTGGAGGACACCCTTCTCCTGCACCAGTTGCACGGACTGCTGGGTGGCTGCCTGTTTGAATGAGCCAATCATAGATGGGCAAGGGAGTGTAGCCTACGCATCAGACTTGAGTGAGAATCTGAGCCTCACTCAAGGTCTTTATTCAGGTCCACTTGCCAGGTATTTAGGCAGGCTGTGACCCTACACCCACCCCCAGCCAGCTCAGTCAGAGTTGGATTTCCCACCCTATGCAATAGTCTGTGCTACTGCCCAAAGGTGAGCCTTGTGCGAGGCCTTGCTATGGACCTTGCTGTATTCAGGGCCAGGGAGAAATTTTCCTTCAGGCAAGTTGGGGTCGTCTGAAATTTTTACCTACCTCATAGCAATGGTCACAACTTGTTGATGGATAAGGCACTGGGTTGCATCCTTAGTCTTGGCAGAAGTTGGGAGCCTGCCCCCTTCTGTAACAAGAAATGGGGTCTGGGAGGGCTTGCTACTGTCTAGAAGCTCAGATGGGGGCTGATGGGCCATAGCTCCCCTCCAAATGGTTGTCATGGTGTGATCTCCTGGAATTGATGAGCATTATAGGACAGCCCTCAAGCTAGGGCTGACCCAACCATTAATTAACCTGCATTTTGGTTGGCTGATATGATACATACCCAGTGCCTATGCCAAAGCCTATTTGCATCTGTAATCAAATAGTTGTGGCCTATTTGAACCCAAGACCTTGCCCCCTCTCTTTATTCATCATCTTTCTCTGGGCCCTGGCAAACCACAAAATCTCTGCATGCAAATAAATTTATTTAACCTCTGCTTGACACCTACATTTCACTCCACGCTTCAATAAAATAAATCTCCTTTTCCATTAAAAAAATAATCCCAACCAGAACAATTTAGGATTGCATTCTTTCTGCAGATTTAAACTCCAGTAGATAAAGAGTTTGTACATAATTGCTCACCACAAGACAAATCATTGGTTGTACTAGCTGTTTTCATTTGCTGGGATTTAAAGAGCATTTGATTAATCAAGTTAAGCTTTAGCTCTAATAAGCAAGGCAAGTAAAAGAGTTGCTTGCATTACCCTCAAAACATCCAAAAATACAACCAAACTTCTAAGGTTGTCCAGCCCTATTCTTTTAGTGTCAGTGGGATAGCCAGGTGCTACCCTAAACTAACTATGCATATTCAGAAATAAGACCTATTGAATTCAATGTTGTACTGTCACTAGTGTTGGTATAGTTCCAAGTGGAAGGTTAGTGGGGCTGTCATTAATCCTGTTGTACTTCAGGTAGAAGAGTATAGCCAAGTCCAGTCCATGAGAGTGGTACAAAGGATCAGAGAACAGGGCATGTAGACCCAGACTAAGGCAGTTGTGCAGAGTTGGGTCCTACTGTCCAAGGTGCTAAATTTGTTTCTGGTTTGTAGTGATTTAAAAGCCTATTGCTTTTGAACCTGCTGCTGAACTTAAGCACCTAAAATTAGTAATTAGTTATGCTCTTGTGAATATTTAATAGAATGTTCAGAAACTGATAGAGGATTATCACACAAGGTCAACTGTACGAGTTGCTTCAAGTCTTCCCACTTTCCTTACTGGATAGCTTTGGCAATAGGATGAAGTCCATGAAAAAAATTCCATATTTTTATTAACAGAACACGTTTGCTCTTACTAAACCAAACTGCTGTGTCCAGGTAATACAGAATCACTGAAGGCCAAACGCACTAATACACATCTTAATTTTCTTCAAAATGCAAACTATTAAAAAAAAATATTCTGCTTAATGGTCAAATCATACAAAGCTCAATATTCAGACTATAACTTAAAAAACACACAACACATTTCCCCCTATATCAGTGTCTGGTTTCAATTCATACAGTCAGTGTTCCATAACTACCAAAGTACGCTTGAAATATTCTTGGTTTTCCACATTTCCTCTTACATGTGTTTGCAATAGAACCTGACAGAATTAAATAGTCATAAATGCAAATCATTGCATAAATGGAGGAGAGGAGGTAGCTTATAGATCTGATATACAAATAAATTGTAACCAACAAGCACATTATTAGCTAAAGTGGAATTGATATCAAAACATTGTTATTGAATGGATGTTATAAAATGACTAAGAAAATTATTTACTTACATTACTAAACTTGGATTCCCAATAGTTATTGCTTTCTGAAGTTGTTTCACTAAGTTCAACCTTGACAAAAAATAACCACCCTGAAGCCCTCACACACTGAGTTTATTTCATAAATATCTTGATGGCTGTGTGAACGTTTCCTAATACAGAGGAAAAACAAATGTCACATTCTCTGGCAGCTCGTTGAGCTAGTTGTTGTTGTTGTTTTTAAGTTACTCCAGGCTCTGCATTGTTTGATTTTAAAAAGTGAACTATGTAATTTATGCACCAGAAATACTACAGAGCCTGGAATGTATGTGCTACATTACCGTGATCCCTTAAGAGCCCTGAAAGCTGTAATAGAAATCCAGTAGTTGTTTTGCAGTCTTTCTAAAGCCCAGCTACCCATTTCCCCTCTTGTGCTTCCTCATATTTAAATACAGTTCAATTTCATTTCTGATGAATTCATCTTTTGCTTTAACCCTGAACCATCCCCTGACAGAATACTGAATCCACCCACACCACACAATAAACTATCAACTGTTCTACATTTTGGCATTTTAATTATACACAGCTTTTAAGTGGCAGAGTTAAGATTCCATGGATGGAAATGAATCTGCCTTGAAGTGTGTGACATTTTGTCTGGCAGCCTTATGAATTGATGTTCTGCCTTGTTTTTGCTCTTTGGCTTTACTAACCTCCATCTTGATGCACAAGCACAACACATTTCTTTGAATAACAGTGGTCTCTCATTTGTGCAGAACACAGTTCATATTCATTTTTCAGTTTGTTATTTGTGATTTTAGTAATATTCCATAATGTGTGTCTCTCCCAAGCCATGATAGCTCTAGATTTGGTTTGCATGCTTCCTTTTATCTTTAAAACATTAGCAATTTTTTTTCAAATCAATTTCACGAGCCCTGGCCTCGTTTGGAATTTATCAGATGTCACATGCAAGGCAGTACATTTTACTATTAAACACTGCAGCAATCCCCCAAAGTGTCATTCTTGTCCAGCATGTGTCTGCTATAAATGATTGGCTTTGTTCAAGCACTTTATCTTTCTTTTAAAATAAACCTAAACAATTTTTAGCATTAAAGTTTGAACTAGAAAAATGAGTTGCATCCCCCCCCCCTCTGGCCACCTTAAAGTAAAATATTAAACTGAAACAACACAGTGATTTAATCAGCTAGGCATTTTCAGGGAGTCAGAGTGGAAGCTGCCAGAAGCAAACCCCATACAAATGGCTATTCTCAGACTCTGGGACAATCTTTGCATTTTTGCCCATAGTAATTCTCTCTGTATTTTAAGAAGCCAGTCTTCCCCCAGAAGCTATGGTAAAAAAAGGGGGGGTAAGGGCAGTTTTGATCAAAATAATCTACTGTAGTCTTATTCGGGAAGTCATTTTGAGTATTCTTTTTATGTGGCTGTTGCAGTGGCTTACTTGACACCCCCCCCCGATTATTTAATTTATTTAGGAATGTATATGCTGCGTTTGAGGGGGGGGGTTCCCCCAAAGTGTCTTTCAACTGACAGAATTGGACAAAACGGGGAGTGGGTGAGATAAATGTGAAAGAAATCACTGAACCAGTTCTACTTATGCATACCCATATGTTTTAGCTTGGCCTTTGTAGAGACTAAGATAATGAAGAGTTTACACCATTCCCCCCCATCATTTTTTTCCATCTATAGTTTGCTTTCCTACCTTTTTTATGAGCTACTTAAATACCTGAAAATAATTTAAAATTTGGTCCTAAGAAGTTAACTCTGAAAAGTTCACAGAAGGAAAGATTCCCATTTCCTCCTTCCCTCTGTGTCTCCCCAAAAGCCTCTCTGGATGGTCAGAAGGGCGTTTTTGAATAATGTGAAATGGGGCGCTGGAAAGAGAAGAGAAGGGGACAGGAAATGTTCCTTCCATGAACTTAATTGAGCTAACATATATCAGGATCCAAGCAAATCCTTTTAACTCTTTGCACACAGAAACGGCAGAGGAGACACTCCCCTGGATTTAACGAGAAGGATAAAGCTAATACTCCTCTAATTGTGGCACAAAGGCTGATTGATAGACGTTGTTCTACAGATATTTCCAAATAGGGGACCCCTGCCTTACTGGAAGTCAGCCAACTAACGCCGTTGAATGGGTTCCCACTGATAAGAGGAATGGAAACTTTTTTTAGACAAAATTGGGTAGGAAGTGGACAAAGTGGAAGTGACAAGCACAGAGCCTTAAAGGAATTGGGGCTAAAACTGATGTCATGGAACATAGCAGGTTGGTGTTCAAAGCAGAATATTAAGCAGCTGATGAACGATTTTGAGCAATTTGATATTATTCTGCTACAAGAAACATGGCACAATGGCTTCTATAATGCTTAACAGATACAAATTTCACTCATTGACAGCTACTCTCTCAACGAAAGGTAGTAGGGCCACTGGGGGTCTAGCATGTTTCATCTCCACAAAGTTGAATACAACTACAACTGCCATGATTCCATGTAACCCGTTTGCAACGGCTGTCTTGGTTATAGTTTGGCAAGTATGTCTAATGCTGATTAACATCTACATACCACCTTGTCCCCCCCAAAAAAACCCCACTACTATAAATACTATCTGGACAGGTAGCAGGTAGCAACAGGGAGGAGGAAGAGGGGATGAGAAATCTCCTTCAGTGTATTTCCTTGATTTACCTTATCTTTGAATTTAAGCCACTGTATTATTGTTGACAAGCGAGAGGTCATGTTTAGGCAAGCAGTTTTATGCTTTGCCTGTAAATTTGGAAGCTCAAGCCTCATTTTTCATTTCAGATCATGTTTAACCAAACTATGGTTTGACAGAATGTCTGAACTGAGCCTAACTCTTTGACTTGCAACATTTCTCATTCCTGACATCACTTCTAACAGTCATCATAACCATGAGAACTACTGCCAGATTTGGAAATATGTCTGTAAAAGCTTGCAAGCACTGGCAAATGCAAATTACTGAGCAAGCAGAACCCTGATCCTCCTTATTTCTTTGTCTCCAGTTTATAGGGGCCTGACTGGAGAGCTAATTTTCACTCCTCAAGTTCCATTCCCAACATCCTTGCATTTCTAGAGAGTCTATGTATAGAAATGCATATTTAACCACATATATAGTTGTTTATTCTGTTCTCTCTCCCACAATCTACCATGAATCATTCCGCACTGTGCTGGATGGCTCTTATAAACGCTAGGGAGGTCTTCAGTATCCATTGATTCTTCAATCTATACTATTCTTTATCCTGATCAAATCTCTCTGTCTTTCCCATGGAAAGGGGAACTATTTATTACATATTGTGTGTCAGTGCAATTCTTTATTTTAAGTAGCTCCTGAAAAGTCAGGGAAATGGCACAATTCATGAGGAATATTTATAATTTCTAACTCAAAAACATGTATATTACTCTCTTCCACACCTCTTCCAAGTTTACAGAAATTCATTTACTGTTAATAAAGTGTGAGCTGTGGTTACATGTTATATTTTCTCAAACTAGGTACCCCAAGTGGTCTGGGGGAGGGAGTGGGGGAAGGCAAGAGTTGTTCCTTATTTTGGGCTGCTGCTTCTTTTTTCTTTTTCTTCTTTTTCACTCCTGGCATGTTATGACTATTACTACATTTTTGCATACCTGTGATACTTGTACTAAAAGAATCCATAAATATATGTTTGGAAAAGGGAAAGAACAGATGCTGGCGCCATTTTTGATTGCTGAACAGGTGCTGCTGGTGTTGCAATATTTTACAAACAAGATTTATCTTTTCTGTGAAAATACAACTGGCACTATAAATATTGCCCTGATTTAGTTTTCCTTGGGGGTTTCAGTGGTGTGGGCTCCTGTGTGCAGTTAATATTGCACATGTAAAGAGATGCCCCTCCATAGAAGTCTCTGTGCCAAGGAGTTCCTTAATATTAAATTCCTCATACTAGCCTGCAATTTGAAAAAGTTTTCCGTCTATTTACTTTGTCAAAACGCAAAGCTGGTTTAAAGGTAGCCAGCCCCAAGGTGAATTATGGCTTACTGCAAACATACACAAGTGCAGGCTCTTAGTTTTTGGCTCCTTTTCCGGTTCTGCTGCTATACTGCTGTGAGACAAGCCATTGTTTAGGTTAACATTACATCTCATGGTTTGTCTAAAAAGGGAGACAAACATTTGAGCCCAGGTTTGAATGACACACAAACCATGGCTTAAATCACAGTGGTGCACCAGCACCATTGCATTGATTGACAACATCCCAACATGGAACTTACTTCATGCAGTTAGTTACATGGATCACACAAGAAGCTCATGTGACAATCTGACTACAATTCCTGCTCTTAGAAGTACTATTTTATCAGTTCAGAGCAAGCCTCTCTGGGTGGCTTACAATAAAACAGGGGGGGAATGAAGAAATGAAGCAACCAGTAACATCAAGAGAGCATGATAAGTGGAATAAAATACAACAATGATTAAAAGACAAACAAAAAAACAAAAAAATCCACGCTAAAAAACTGGCTCAGTTTAAAAGCTCTCTGAGAAAAAACAGATTGCCACCTGCTCCATGAAATCTAGTAGGAAAGTGCCAAATCAAACCTCATTGGACAGGGAGTTCCATGAATGGGATGCCACCACCAAGTAGGGCATCTTATGTTATTGAGATAATGGGTTTCTCCCAAGGAAGTATCTTTGAAATATAACAGTGCATGGGCTGGGTTTTAACATTTATATGAGGAGGTTCCACTAGAGTCAAATTACAGTCACCTAAGCTAGAAAGCAGAGATTGTCTGCATGTACTCATATGTGAGACTGTTGCATGAGAATATATACATGTGATTTTTATGGTATTTCTCACAACAAAATGATTCTGTGTCATATGGAAAGGGACATAGCTCAGTAGTAGGTTCCTAGTTCAATTTCTGGCATCCCCAGGTAGAACCATAGAATTGTAAAGTTTAAAGGGGTCCAAAGGATCATCTAGTCCAACCCCCACAATACAAAAATCTCAGCTAAAGCATCTATGACAGGTGGCCATCCAAATTCTGCTTTAAAACTTTCCATGAAGGCGCGTCCACAACTTCCCGAGGGAGTCTGTTCCACTGTCAAACAGGTCTTACTGTCGTAAAGTTTTTTCCTGAAACTTAGTCAGAATCTTCCTTCTTGTAGCTTGAATCCATTGGTTTGGATCTTACCCTCCAGAGCAGGAGGGGGGAGAAGCTTGTTCCAGCTTCCATGTGACAGCCTTTTAAATATTTGACGATACTTAAAGGGATGTCTTTTCTTTTCCAGTCTAAATATACCCAATTCCCTCAGCTGTTCCTCATATGGCTTGGTTTCCAGACCCTTGAACATCTCAGTCACCTTCCTCTGCACACATTCCAGCTTGTCAATATCCTTCTTAAATTGTGGTGCCCAGAACTGGACACAGGTAGATTTAGGAGAGACCCCAGTCTGAAATCCAGGACAGCCACTGCCAGTCATGTAGACAATACTGACCTAGGTGGACCAAGCACACCCCACAGTCTTCTCTGTGGGCTATAATGTAATGTTGCTTTCAAGTTTAATTTCTGCTCGGGGGTTGGGAAGGAAAGTTGCTGGAAGGAAAGGACCCTGTTTGCACCATGGAAGGCCTCTGTTAGTGCACACATGGCTACCACACTGGTGACTCCAGCTCTAGTAGGACTTGTGCCTTGTTCTTGCCTCCTCCAAGTATTAAGCCATCCTCAAAGGTAGTTAGCTTTAAGCCACCCAGCCCTAATCAACCTTAAGCTACCCAGGAGCAATACGACATTTTCCTATGTACAGTGAATGCAAAGGTCTATTCTGCACTGATGTGCATATTCTCAGCACCTTTACATATTCAGCAGTTTAGGTGATATACAATTTCAAATTGCTATTAAAACCATGGGAATTTTCTGCACTGGGGCTTTTGAAATTCATCTCCATTGTGCATAAATGAGCTCCCATTCTGAGCTTGCACATTTATAACTTTGTGACTAGCATACATTAGCATACTTTCATACAGTGAAGAATTAAAGTGCTAGTTGCTGTCCAATTTAATTAGATCCTGGAAATTAAACAACGTGTTTGTCTTAATGAGAGAATTGTCACAAAAGCACCATTATTTAGTAGCTCTGCCCCTTGAGTAAATTTTTTAACCTCATTTCCTTTAGTGGAGCATGCCAGATTTTCAACCTGATACTCTTTTATCTAAACTGAACCAAGCCTGATAAGGGAAAGCACAGTAGGAATAAAAAAACCCTCTCTCTCTTTTTAGCTGCATTTTTAAAAAAAAAAAAATTACTGATGAAGGAAGTATGACCAGAACAAATAACTCTGATTTTTGGGTCCTAAGCAAATCTGCAGGATTATGCCTTCAAGATTTTTAAAAAACTTATCAGTGGTGCACAGTTAAGTCATTGAAGGAATTAAGATGCCATTTTTAGCATAATTTCTAACAGAGCTCCTGTATTCCAAAACAGAGAGAACTCTGGCCTGTAAATTATAGCTCAGTAACTTTGCCTTATATCACAAATGTCTTTTTTTTTATTTGCTGCATTTGCAGTTCAACTGGGGGGGAAATCATACTGATCAAAATGCACATTATTTTGAGAGTTCATTGAACCAATAGCAACATTCACATATTCAGATTGTACTAAACATTAACAGTCACTTCTGGAAATGTTTTTACTTGTGCACTAGCTTAACTTTCTCTTGCCAAGCAAAAGCAGAAAGGTTAATGATCCTTTTTCTTTGTATACACATACAGAACTTTATTGTGCATAAAGTATCCCTAAAGAAAGTGCACATTTATTGTTCTTTGTCCTTGGGGAGATGTTTCCCTTTCATCAGATTTCTGTTATGCCCACTATATCTATGCTGTCATCTAAGGCCAAACATCCAGCTTGCCCATTTTGGCTCAGAGGCTTCTAGCATTCATGTATAGAACATCTCTCTCCACGTATTTTTGGCATTTTAGTTTACAGGGTTTTTCCCTCTTTGATTTGCTATTCGGCACCTAGTTCTACCCCATTTGAAATATTGTATTTTTCCACCTTCATCCTGAGGAGAAGATTTGTTGTGATCCAGACCTTTTTCAAATCCTTCAGCTCCCACTCCCCAACAGTTTAAAAGCTGCTCTGCAGTCTTTTTGGTTCTGAGTGCCAATGGTCTGGTTCCATCCTGGTTCAAGTGGAGTCCTTTTCTTTTGTTCAGCCCTGGCTTGTTCCTTGAAAGGCTCTCAACATCCAGCTAGCAACCCATACTTCTTTTCCAGGATCTCCTCACTACATTTTCCCACGTCTTCACGTAGCACATGGTCAAACCATGGAGTTAGCTGAAAGGGGATTAGGCAAATACACGGATGACAACGCTATCAGAGACCTACAGATAACAAGTGGGAAACCATTATTGCACTCATGTCCTGTTTGCAGGCTTCCCATAGGCATCTGGTTCTCCACTGTGGGAAACTGAAGTAAAGAGACATTTGACCTGAACCAGGAGGACTGTCCTTCTGCAGTTCACTACTTATTTTGCTTTTTTGAAGAATAAATTATTCTAAACTGAGATTGAGTTCTAGGGGAATAAAACTGGGAAATTCTACCTATCATGAGGAGAGATGTCACTGCAATGGTTTATGACATCAGTGAGTTTTTCTAATGTGTGTGTTCTTTTTAGTACAGCTTCATCTTGTTTGCAAGTTTACATAAATATTCGCTTTAAGGCTGACTTTGGGCAGCATGCATCTTAATTAAGCATAAATCTCCATGGTTACAGAGAAGACACAAATGGTAATGCTATTCTGATGTATTTGAACCTCTCTAAAAGCACATGCTGCTATAAAAGACAGAGGATGATTTGCTGCCCCAAGACTTTCTACTGTTGGGCTGCCTAGAAATTCAATCAATGTACTTTGTCTCTGTCAAAGGGCAAATGCACACATTACACAGAAATTGTTTGTTTTCTGTTCCCCGGATGCTGCAACATCAGAAGTGGGACCTCATATTTCATAGACCTCACCTGCAGGTGAGATTCAAGAGCCATGAAAAATCTCAAGCACAAATCATGCTAAGACTGCATATAAGTGTGCTTACTATATTTATTTATGTCAGTAGATCAAAGTGCAGTTCCATGCTTTACATAGCCCAGATGATCGCTGCTTGCAACCCAGTGTTTTCTGAAGCAAAAGCACAACGTATGGATAACACATGAGTGCCTTTAGACAGCCATCTAAACATATCTCAGAACCTTGGTCCAATCAAGCTCCCCAAATACATACGTACAAAGTTTTAAAGTTGCACGTGCATCATCCACACTTTTACATATTTGTTGCAGGAAACATAAGTGTACACAGGAAGCAATTATGCATTTTGCATAAAGGATGGAGCCACGAACTTCCTAAGTGTTTAATGTTCCAGGATATGAACATTTCCTGCTGTCTAATCTTTAATCCTACTTCTTAGTTTCTTTGCCTCTTGAGGATCAAGTTGCTAATTATAGGGTTGCAGTTACTTTTTGGCATTATTTGGGCTTTGACAATTGCCACAGTTTCAAAGATAGTTTCACTGATATGCAGTCCCTGATACAGTATGTGGATATGGATCACAATGAACACTGATAATATATTCTTCAGTTGCACGTTACACAGGCAGAAGAAAGAATGGGATGAATGGAAAGCAGTAAAAAAAGTGGTTATATCATCTACTTGAGATAATTAGTTTATACATTTTGTGCACTAATCTTTCATTTCCATATAACCTATTTCCAAAGCCCACAAAACAGTTCCATTTCTTTGAATATATATTTCCTCTAATACCTTTCCTGAACTATGTTGTCAATATATCAATGACCTCCTTTTCAACACATTTTACTGACTACTCCCAAACAGAAGGTGAATTCCAGTCCTTCCATTTTCTGGTTCAAACAATTTTTACAGCCATTAATAAAATGGTTGCAAGCAAAGGAAATGGGAATCCTCTTGTGCCTGAAGGAACCTCACTGACACAGCACTGGATACAACCCTAAGTCTCCCAAAGCAGAAATCGTACCTAGAATTCAAGCTACAAGTAAAATGCTTTTACATTTCATGTATATTTTACCTATCACTTCTAGTTAATGAATTTGGTTGGAAAGCCTGTCAAATCATGCTGAAAATAGTACTGATATTTTTAAGGCAAAAAGCCACACAATTTTTCTAAAAATATCAAAAGGCAGTTATTTCCACACAGCTTTTATTAAAATTCAAAAGTGCTCCAGATAAACAGCAATTAGGAATGGCATTTGCTCAGCAAAACTAAAAAGCTGAAGATTGTTTGCCGTCTTCTTTTATAAGTTCCTGTCTGTTATTCCAAACAGAACTAATAAATGGTGAAAAGACAGGCATGGCTTGCTGCATATTGTAATAACACCAATTTTCTGCTGGAATTTGCTTTAAGACATTTCAATACATAGTAGATTTTTTTTAAAAAAACAAACTATTTCCATAAAACTATGTCTTAAACTACTTGTCATACAATTGGCAGAGAATAGAAGGAAAATGTTGCTCTCTTCCTGTGAAATTGAAAGCTTTACTAGATCGGGCATGTTTGAATGGTTAATGGATTTAGAATGGGCCTTACGATGTGACATTTTATTTTATTTTATTAGAAAAACCAACTATGAAAGAAAATCCCAATGGCTGGGGCTGTCAGAAAGAGTAGAAGCAGAGCCTTTGTTAGATATGAGGAAAGGAGAGGCATTTAAGGGACAGTTCATTCATCCATAGAACCACTTTCGAATGTTCCTTGTATTGTTCAGTATTAGTTGCATATTGTCCCAGTTGATAAGTATTTAAAAGCACTTATACCGTGAGGGAAGCAGTTCTTGATAAAAAAATATATATAAGGTAGGGAGAAAGACCCACTCATTCTGGCTGCAGAGAATTAGCTACCAAATGAATTATGGTTGTGTTTCCTCTAAGCTAGTTGATTTGTGTGACTAGAATAAGATATATGGTCTCCAAATATGTAAGTACAATTACAGGTGTAATGGGGATGTAGGTGGAGATGATTGAAAAGGATACTTCCATTTTAGAATCCTTCATGTCTCCTGAAATTATACCCACTTGTATTATCTATATTTCTATCAGATGTAGCTATAGGGTCAAACTACATGTTACACTTAATGTGTGGGATGCAGCTACATTTCTTGCCTTTCTTCCATTACGTACAGCAAGAGGGGGCGATTGCTGTCTGCAGGGAGGAAAGGTTTATCTCTTCCCATCAGCCATGGGTGGTATTCAGTTAAGTCCTATGCAGAGTAGATGCTTAATGAACATAAGTTAGTCATGCCCACTAACTTTGATGGGTCTACTTTGGGTACAACTACTGCTGAATGCCAGTCACAAACTTCACCAGCTTCCCCCACAACTTGCACCTAGGAAGTTTCCTTTGAAAAGTTCCCATTGGTGCAAAGGAGTTGGAGATGTCTTGGGGAAGGACACAGGAGGGGAAGAAAGGGACAAACTCCCTATTTATCTCTTTCTTGCCCGAGTGCTGTAATCCCAGTAACAATGCTCTCTGCAATTATTTAAAGAAAACGAGAGATATATCTACACACTAAGCACTAAACATATCATGTAGTTTGAGCCTGAACTATACACAGACATAGTTTTAATTGATTGACTGCTTTTATAGATCAGTGCATTGTTGCCTAGCAGTTGAATATAATCTTGAACTGCTGTTTTTAATTTTTAGAGATGTTCTAATATATTGCAGTATAAATTTCCAGAGTCTATTTTTCTGTTTGTATATGAGTAGTATCCCACTTGCCTCTTTTTCAGATTAAATTATAATGTGATTACATTTGTATTACTTGCTGCTAATATATGTTTACATTTCAAGGCTTTTTCATACAGTTGCTCTGCAGTTTTCAGCAGTATGGAATGACATCCTGTATAAGAAAGTATAGTTCAGTTCAACTTTAGTCCTTGTTACCAGAGGCCATCACAAAATAAAGCAGATATGATGAGCATAATACTGTAAAACAGATATGGCATGAAACAAAACACAATTAAACATAAATAAATAAAACCCCACTTAATTAAAAGCCAGCAGTCAACTCAACAAATGACATAAGTAAAGTCTAGCTCTGAAGTCCAGTCCTACTTATTTAGCTAGATTTTGATTTCCATTGTATCAGTTTCCAGTTTTAGCTTTGTAGTTAATGATTAGCCATCGTAAAAATATGGGAGGAGCACGGGGAGCGTTCACACGACACACCTACACACTGCAGCCAACACACTAATGTGTTGCAACACAGTTTGGAAAGCTCTGTGCTATTCCATTGGACTGTCGTGTATGTGTATATGTGTGTGTGTGTTTGTGTGTGTGTGTGTGTGTGTGTGTGTGTGTGTGTGCACGCCCTCCCCTCCTGTTCAGGTTGCCAGCCATTCCATTCACTCCCACTCTCCCATTCCATTTCCCCCTCTCACCAGATAGTAAGCATTCCATAGCCAATGAGCATGCTCAGTCCTTGCTGGACTGTTTTTGTTTTTTTCCTGCACAACTACAAATCTTGGCATTTCCCTAAATCTTACATTACAGCAACAGCTAATTGATACACAGGATCTGAATGTAAATAATAGGTTTCCATTGTTTCACATAAGTTCCTTTTATGTATGCAAGCAACTGAGAGAGAAATCAGTCTTTTTTCTTATTTTATTAAACTTACATTTCTTTTTTGATGTCAACCAAATTAAATTTATTGAGGAAATGCCTACAGTTGAAAAAAGTCACTTCTATAATAAATCTTTTTGTCAGGGTGCTAAGCCGTCATGTATTCTACTGCCACAAAAGCTTCCACACATTTTAATTTCACAAGATCTGAAAATTCTGTTACTTCTCATATAATCAAAGTCATTTATGATTATAGGATAGGTGCATAATATTAGAATTTTAGGACACCGTGTTCCCTATTGGTCACTGCTAAGTGTAAGCTTGTATAAACGGCAGCACTGAGTGTGATGAACACTGGTAAGTTGAGAAAACTTTAAATTGGAGATATGCATTTGCACACTTTTAAAAGCTCAGCATTTCTGTTTGCCTGCTTCAGATCTAGCAGGGAATGTTGCAGGGGGTTGCCAAAAGCATAGCTTCCTGTGTATCTTGAAGTATCTTAATGTATTTAATAAGCTCTGCAAGATTAATGTAGACTAATTAATTTCAGTATCAAGGTAGAGGGTTTTAAAATATGCAGCTGTTTCAATGCCTGTATTTGTTTTATAAAATGTATTAATACATGGTGCCAAAAATCATTTTGTTCTTACTTCTTCTCATGTGCTAACTGAACGTTAAAAATCTTCACTGAATACTGAATTGCAGAATCACCTGTCTTTGGACTCTGAAGTCTGCCTTCCCATCTGTGCTTGGAAACTGTCTGCTTGTTAGAGGAATGCTAAATTTATTCTCCAGTGTTTAATATTTTGAAAAGTGACACTGGGTTTTAGAAAGGTTTTTAATAAGCATTGGCCCCATTTCCATTGCAGATATTGATAGATGCAGTATTGTGGCTGTGCTGAGTATAATTATTCTGTGGAGAAACTCACAAATCTTCAGTTGTCTGTCACAAAGGTCTGCAGCTCTCAGTGCTATTTGATGGGAGAATCTTTGAATGCCACTTAATGAGTAGCTATGACAAGTCTCTGTGTATTTTGGGCACTTTTTAATTGTTTTGCAGTGCTGCAACATGAAAGATGATGGAGAGGAAATGATATTCATCATAGAATGAAGCCTACCATTTGAAATCTAAACTTATCCTCCATTTGAGAGCTAAGAGAGAACAGTAGTTGTGTTCTTCAAAAGAGTTGCCGGTTACGGTGCTGTGGACAGTTGTCTGGTGTAGATAGCTCTGGGTATAGATGCTGCTTGTTACTGGAAGAGGGTAAAAGATTCAGAACCTCAGAATACATAAACCTTGAGAAGATAAGAGTCTAAACCAGGTTTGAAGAACACAAGGAACTGGACAAACCTATAATTTGTGGATCCTGCATGAACAACATAGAAACAGCTGGTTCACCTGCATGAGCACAGCATCCATTGCTTCTGTTAATCCCTTTCTGTCCTCACCATAAAGGCTTCTGTGGCTCTTGCTAGCCAAGCAAGCTGCTGGTGTTCTAAATTTTCATATATAGCCTTTGAAATGCCCTGCAGCTCAGGGCTCTTAGGCATTTTGGATGAGGATGTGCTTCATAATGACGCACTCCCTGATAAGCCTCATTCTAGAGTTTATTTAACATGATGATAATCCTGCCCCATGAATAGCATGCCTTGTGAGGACATTCATACATTGCCATTATATTCACTTTGAAAAGCTTTTAAAGTTAGTATGTGATGTACAGTAGTCATGAATTAGACAGAGCTTACAATTTTTTAAAAGATGCAAGGTAATATTTGGCTCGAATATGATCCAATAAAATTTGTGGGTAGATAGGTTAGCAAAGGTTAATTATCAGTGAACTGAATCTTCCCTACTCAGTAGCAATTGCTCTCTCACACAGCCACTGAAATATACCTGGCCCCAGAAATATATTTGCCTCTATATGCAGGTATTATAATAATTCAATTCTCCGTTTCGTAAGAATCTATGTGTAATTATTATTTTTGCACATAGCAAAGGCTATTGAAACAATGAACATTATATATTCATTTTGAGTTGATGTGCTAAGGAAGATACCAACTACAAAACGCTTTCGAAATTTGGAGCCCTGAGAAAAGCAGCATGAAAAGGCACATCAAACTCAGCAGAGATAACTTTTTGGCATCTTCGCAGTTGCTCTGCATGAATGCTTCACTTCCCGGTATGAAAACATGCATAATATGTACTGACTCAACTTGTAAAAAGGAAATGTAGATAGATAGATAGATTGCACCAATATGAAGTATTTTGCTCATCTTCTGGGTGATTATTTTGTGGGAAGAGCGTAGCTGTAAATTAACGGCATCATGTTGTATCTTAATTCAAAATGTATTAGGTTAACTTGATACTTAAGGGAAGATGGCATCTTTGTTTAGCTTGGGGCTTTCAAAACTGAAAAATATATGGCTTGCGCAGATGCATCCTTTAGTTCAAACTATGCAGATTGCATTCACTTGGTTTTTAACAAGCCCAAACCTCTCTTTCCCTTAAAAATCCATTGTTTGCTGTCGAGTGTTTCCTTTTATCTAGCAAGGAGAGGAAGGTTCCTGTCTTCAATATTCTCCAAATCAAGCCAACACAAGGGCACCAGGCTTGTTGCCCAGTGCACAATGAAATGCCTGATAGATAGAAAGAAAGAAAGAAATCTTTTTCAACTTTAGACCTATTCCAGATATGTATTTAGCTTACCTGGATGCTGGGTACTGGTTCCTTAATACTTTTTGGGTGAAGGCCTTTTCAGTAGTGGCACCCTAGTTGTGGAATAGCTTTCCTAGTGAGGCTCCTTTCTGTTTCCCCAATCCTTTAAAATAACTTAGGTTAATGGGGTCTCTGTGTTTTTAGGGTGTTGCAAATTGTTTCACTGTATTTTTATAGGTTTTATGGTTTTTAAAAATGTTTTTATATCTTGCCTTGGATTTTTATTTTCTTTTTTTTACCTGCCCAAATCACTTTATGATGAACAAAAGTTCTAAGTCAAAACAAATAAACAAAATTCCTGCTTGTGTGCTAGACTGAGTGAACCTCAAATATCATCCCATATTAGAGGCTGACCTTTTTGTCTATCCATCCTCTTTCACACAACTCCTTTAAAATGGCTTTCCTGTCTACATCTCTGTTTGCCTTTTACTGAAGCTGATCAGGATTGGTCCCTGAACTCCATGGGGATCTGAAGACTGTGTGACCGCAGGCCTGGGATCATTCAAGCTGAGGAAGGTTCTTTGTAGGCACTACACTATAGCAGTTTGAATGCTCCCTGGAAAGAGAAAGTGTTACTTTATCTTGCGTCCTGTCTTTGTGCTGATAACATCTGGAGACAAGATAAAACCGTTTGTTGTCACAATTTGTGATCCATAATGTGCAAACTGTATAAGGTGTCCATAGTGGACCACTTTTAAAACCTAATGTTCTGCTGCTGTACAGTTTGATGTGCCCTTAGGATGTTTCTGTGCTATCTTGTTGGGTTCAAGGGTGAACTATCTGCTAAAAAAACCCCATAACATCCCTTCAAAATGTTGGTGGTGGAGAACATGACTAAGTGCTAAAGATAAAGGTAAAGGTAAAGGGACCCCTGACCATTATGTCCAGTCGTGCCAACTCTGGGGTTGCGGCGCTCATCTCGCTTTATTGGCCGAGGGAGCAAGCGTACAGCTTCCGGGTCATGTGGCCAGCATGACTAAGCCGCTTCTGGCGAACCAGAGCAGCACACGGAAACGCCATTTACCTTCCTGCTGGAGCAGTACCTATTTATCTATTTGCACTTTTGACGTGCTTTCGAACTGCTAGGTTGGCAGGAGCAGGGACCGAGCAACGGGAGCTCACCCCATCACGGGGATTCAAACCGCTGACCTTCTGATCGGCAAGTCCTAGGCTCTGTGGTTTAACCCACAGCGCCACCCGTGTCCAAATGACTAAGTGCTGCTTTGTGTCAAAAAAACCAAATTAAAACTTGGATAATTTGTTTTTTTACTTGCAAACCTCTTGGAAGCCTAGGCTGGTATTAAGTGGTTTACACATTAATAAATAATGTTTATGCCTTGGTTTAAGGGACAGGAGTATAGTGGCAAGATAGTTGTCTGGTGTTATGTACCTTGAATTCATGCTGATGATCTTTTATTGCCCCACTTTTGATGGAGTGGTTGACAGCAAAGTAATGTCATCAGCTACAACAATATGGTGCACTTTGTTGACCAAGCATCTCTTTTCATGACTATAATAACGAAAGTTTGGCTTACATTTGATGAAAGAGGAGGCTTAGGCCAGCAAAAAGCCTGAAAGAAAATCTCTGTCAGCCGTTCTGTCCTTGAAGACAGTGTTTTAAGAGCCTAGATCCAAGATTCTGTCTTATGTGCCCATTCAGCCTAACGCCTGATGATTTGTTCTTCCTTAGGGAATTACTTTTGCGTGAATGCTGGGCTTGCCATTGCTATGGTGATTATACCCAGCTTTCATATCCATCCTGACTCTGAAAGGGTTGTTTTTTTTTGCTAAGGAACTGAATTATGGTAACTGGAGCACTGCATTACAATAAAATGACTTAAAATAAGTTATGGGGGAATTATAATAAGCTAATTGCTTCATATAGCAAATATGTATAAAATGATTTTGGATAAGCAGATGAGGGGGAAGGTCTTGGGTCTGATTGCAGAGCAAGAGCTTGAGAATCGGTGCAGCCCTGGGTCTCGCTTATTCTTACATTTAAATGTAAGTTTTCCTCCCATTCTTAAAATTGATATATGCCATAAACGTGGCTACTGTCCTAGAATGAATATTAAGCTATCCAGTTCTAGCATTATTTCAATTTCAATAGGGATAAATGTCAGATTCTACACTTAGGCAGGAATAAGCAGCTGCACAAATATAAGATGGGGGACACCTGCCTTGCCAGTAGTACATGTGAAAAGGACCTAGGGGTCTTAGTGGACCACAAGCTTAACATGAGTCAACAGTGTGATGCAGCAGTAAAAAAATCTAGTGCTATTCTAGGCTGCATCAACAGAAGTACAGTGCCCCAGTCAGACCAAACTGGAGTACAGTTCTGGGTGCCACAATTTAGGAAGGATATTGACAGGCTGGAAAGTGTGCAAAGGACGACCAAGATGATCAAGGGTCTGTAAACCAAGCCTTATGAGGAATGGTTGAAGGAGCTGGGTATGTTTAGCCTGGAAAAGAGTAGACTGAGAGGAGATATGATTGCCATAGCTAAAGTGCTGTCACATGGAAGCTTGAACAAGCTTGTTTACTCATACTCCAAAGGATTGGGCCCAAACCAATGGCTTCAAGTTCAAGAAAAGAGATTCCAACTAAATATCAGGAAGAAGTTTCTGAAAGTAAGAGCTGTTTCACAGCGGACAGACTACCTCGGGAGGTTGTGGGCTTTCTTTCATTGGATGTTTTTAAGCAGAGGCTGGATAGCCACCTGTCATGGATACTTTAGTTGAGATTCCTGCATTGCAGGATGTTGGACTAGATAACCTTTGGAGTCCCTCCCAGCTCTAAAATTCTGTAGTTCTATTGGCTTTGGCTGTAAGGAAATGCAGTGGGCCATCTGACCCAAGCCCCATTATGTTTTCCAAGTTCCTTTTGGATGTCTGCTGCATCCATTCAGTAGCTCTGGTCTTGCTAACAGCAAACCGTGGTTATGAAATGTCAGCCTATATTGCACTGCCAAATGTTAAAAGCATTTGTTCATGATGTGCACTGTTTCTTTACATTTCCCTTTCACTAAAGGAACAAAAAATGAACTCTTATCTGTTCTGGTGAGTTAGATAAAGGTTGTGGAAATGGGGGGGGGCGGGGGACAAATCTAGCATCTGATTTATATCTTCCTGCCTTGAAAATGGTGTCTTTATAGTTGCCCGGAGAATAACTAGACACGCTGCTTCTGGGAATCTTTGTGCAAATAAATGGATGGTTCCAATATTTTAATGGTCAGGTATCTTGGGCATCTGCTTAGGTTAATTTTTAATATGTTATGAAAAGTGATGTGATGAGCCTGAATTCCAAAATCAGTGACTACTTATAGCCTTTTTTAAAAAGTTAACGCTCTGATTACAAGATTAACCAAAGGATAAACCAAAGATTAACCAAGATTAACCAAAGGTAAAGGTACCCCTGCCCATACGGGCCAGTCTTGACAGACTCTAGAGTTGTGCGCTCATCTCACTCTAGAGGCCGGGAGCCAGCGCTGTCCGCAGACACTTCCGGGTCACGTGGCCAGTGTGACGATGCTGCTCCGGCGAACCGGCACCAGAGCAGCACACAGAAACGCCGTTTACCTTCCCGCCAGTAGCGGTCCCTATTTATCTACTTGCACCTGGGGGTGCTTTTGAACTGCTAGGTTGGCAGGCGCTGGGACCGAGCGACGGGAGTGCACCCCGCCGCGGGGATTCGAACCGCCGACCTTTCAATCGGCAAGTCCTAGGCGCTGAGGCTTTTACCCACAGCGCCACCTGCGTCCCCAAATGATGGTAGTGTTTTAATAAAATAAGGGGTCCTGAATCCTTTATAGTACCTTAAGCATATACAACAAGATTATAAAATCAATAAGATAACTAAATGGAAGCCAATATAAAATTAGTGAAGTATGAGTCTATAGTTTACTTTGTGCGAAAAGGCTGGAGAGGATGCACTCAGGAATCAAATGGAAGTCTATGTGTTTCCTCCTCTGGCTACCATCCAGAAGAGGAGTTGAAATAATCTAGTAAAGAGATCACAAAAAGCAAAGATAAGCATTCTGTCATCCTCTTGGGAAAGGTGATACTATAACCTTGTGCTGTACCCAGGATAAGGACACCGCTCAAGTTAAATGTTCATTAAAAATGAAATTAAAATCCATGATCACATCAAGGGCTTGGCCCCTGCATAGACAATTAATAGTGTATCATTTATCCAGTGGAAGAAACAGACTTATCCCGCTAGTAAACCTGCATGGTATTGAAACCCAAAGACCCAACTGTAAACTGGATCATGTAGTTGGAACAAACTAATATTTATGTTAGTTTTAAGTATTTGTACTGTGATGATTTGATCTGTCTTAATTTGCATAAACCAGTTGCATATGCTAGATTTCACATGGACTGGTTATAACTTTACAGGGGACTTAACATGCGGGGTAGCTCCTATGCATACAGCATTTGTTTGCCCTTATGGTTTCCCTCTGGACCATGGATCACTAATAGATAACACTGGTCAACAACAAATTTGTTGTCTGCGTTTTTTCAGTTGATTTAGGATGAATCTGATGCACTGAATCCAAAAATCATATTGGTTTTGCTCAATCAGGTCAAGTTTTTGAGCTATGGCCACATGTCATTTTTTTACCTTTTTGTTCACATGTACGCTTGTGTGGAGCATTTTAGAAGAAGTTGGTGGGGTAAAATGCCATGTCGAATAGTTGTTTTGATTGGAAATGATTATTTTAATGACAAGAAGTATTCAGGTCCGATAGTTCTGGGTGATTATGTCGAAAAGGGATCAATTTGAAGTCATAAAACCTTGAAATCTTCCATAAATTGGTGCGGCAAAGCATAAAGTTGGGGGATCAAAACTAAGTTAATGGGGCAGCTGCCCCACGAAGTATCCTGATCTTCAATCAGCACGTCGTCCTGTTGCTCATTGTGATGAAATTCCAGTGCCTATCTCCGGAGAACTTCCTGACGTTCGGAGAACTTAGTGACGAAGATGCCTCCAGTGTTGAAGGACATGAAGAAGAAGTGGTTCTTGAAGATGATGCTCCACATCCATTTTCCCAAAAGGAGTTGAATAATCTAGTTCGCGACCTCAGCTTGTCAAAGGACTCTGCCGAACTGTTGGTATCCAGATTGAAGGGAAAAAACCTCCTCTCCGACAGTGCTCTGACAGTGGTGAAGTATGTGCTGGAGAAAATTGGTTATGATCAGCATAAGTGGTTTAATTGTGTTGACCTGAAGATGGTGAACTTTTTGTTGGGACAACAGTCTGGCTTCACCAAGTACCCATGTTTTCTGTGCATGTGGGATAGTAGGGACCGTGCTCAGCATTACACGAAGAAGGACTGGCCTGTGCGGGAGGAATTGGTGCCTTGCAAAGAAAGGAACGTTATCAACGACCCTCTGGTGGACAGAGACAGAATACTCTTCCCACCGCTGCACATCAGGCTCGGCTTAAACAAGCAGTTCACCAAGGCTCTGGACAAGGATGGTGACTGCTTCACTTACTTGTGCCAGGCTTTTCCAGGATTGACCATGGAGAAGTTGAAAGCTGGCATCTTTGATGGTCCTCAGATCCGTCAGCTCATCAGAGATCCAGAGTTCGGAAACTCAATGAACGAAGTGGAACTGGAAGCGTGGAAGGCATTTGTTCTGGTAGTGAATAACTTTCTTGGCAACAATAAGGCCAGAAACTACGCAGAACTTGTCAACAACATGCTGACTGTTTTCAGAAACCTGGGCTGCAACATGAGCGTCAAGATGCACTACCTATTTTCACATATGGACCAGTTTCCTGAGAACCTGGGTTCAATGAGTGACGAGCAGGGGGAGAGATTCCATCAGGGCATGAAAGAGATGGAGACCAGGTATCAGGGTCGCTGAGACGCAGTCATGATGGCTGACTACTGTTGGACTCTGAAGAGAGACCTCCATGCTGCTGAGCATTCCAGGAGTTCCAAGAAACAGAAGTTCAAGCCCTGAAGTTTGCAAAATGGTGAAGCAACATGCAATTTATGTGTACTTACCTTTATCAATGCCCACCACTCAGTTTACAGTAAACCTGACCTGATGGAGAGAAACGGATGCCATTTCCTGATTCAGCAGTGCAAAAATACCCTAAATCAGTTGTAGAAATCTAGACAACATTCAAAAAGTAAAAAATGGTTGCCCAGTGTAAGATATGCATTTGTTAATAATTCTTTAAATGCAATGACAGACTATTTGTAACTCTGCATCTTGTTTGAATTGGTCTTCGATTGCTACAAAATGCACCCCAGGCAAAGCTCTTTGAGATGAGTTTCTACATGGATTTACACAACCTTGCAGATTACAAATCTCCTGTTGAATATATGGATGACGTATTTTTAGGAGCAGTACACTCTGGCCCAGATTGGGCTATCCTGGAGTGAGCCACAGCAAACTAACTTCTGTTGTCTATGCTCTGGTAACCTCTTGGTTATATTACTGCAACGTGTTATACATGAGGATGCCCCTGAAGATGGTTTAGAATCTTTAGCTGGTGCAGAATTCAATGGCCAGGCTGCTCACTAGGTGAAACAGTTTGAGCATATAACACAAATCCTGGCCTGGCTGAACTGACTGCCAATTAGTTTCTGGGCCCAATTCAGTGTGCTAGTTTTGACTTATAAAGCCTTAAATGGTTCAGGACTGCAGTACCTCAAGGACTGCCTCTCCCCATACGAACTGACCCATAGCCTGCACTCATCATTTGAAGCCCTTCTTCATATGCCCCTTCACAAGAGGTCTGGAGGGTCACAGCAAAAGAATGGGCCTTTTCTGCAGTGGCTCCCCATTTGTGGAATGCTCTCCTCAGAGGGACTCACCTTGTGCCTTTGTTACATTTCTTTAGGCACCAGGCAAAAACTTTCCTCTATAACCAGGACTTTGGCTTTATCTGTGGCTTTTTAGAAATTGGTAGGATGTTTTTAGTGTATTTCTTTTCCCTCTTGGTTTTAATGTATCTGTGTGGGGTTTATTGTCTGGTTGTAAGTCACTTTGGGTTGCCCTGGGCAAGATAAAGTGACTAAATAAATAAATAGTGCTAAGTAAGGTTGCCAAGGAAACCCCAAATGCTGTGTGATGTGAGCAATGCATCCCAGCATCCTCTGCAATGTTGCAGCGGACGCTAGCTTTGGCAGCTGTAGCAGAAATTCTGGATGGACTGCAGCATTCTCCATGGCATTGAAACAGATTCTGGGGTACAAATTGTCATGAGCTGGCTGTAAGAATGATGGAAGCAATAGAGTTCATTGACATTCCATATTAAGAATTCCTAAAATGAGTGCCCATTGTGCAGTGTAATATGGGAAATGAAAACCTTTCCGATAGTGATAAAAGCTGATTGTACCTTCTGTCAAACATTCTGCAAGATAATCTTTTTGAGAAGGGCATCCTGCTAAATCACAGTAGAGTTGTAAAGACACTCTACTCAATAAATTTAATTCAAATCCCTGCATAATGCTATTGCAAAGCCCAGGCTCTTTTGAAAAGATTAAAAGCAGAGGGTTGCCCTGCCAAGTTCATTTGTGTAATGCATACTGTATGCCAGAATATACGTTATTGTCTTTAAAGATTATTGTTTCTTCTTTGCTTGCCTAATATTTATTTTCTTCAGTCAAATTATATGATTCTTCTATTTCACTATATGTCAACTGAAGTACCCTAGAAACAATAATCTGTTTGGTCTCAGTGATAATAACACCGCTAGAATTTTATAAACAATAATATGGTTGTTACCATATACAGTGGTGCCCCGCAAGACGAATGCCTTGCAAGACGAAAAACCCGCTAGACGAAAGGGTTTTCCGTTTTTTGATGCGCTTCGCAAGACGAATTTCCCTATGGGCTTGCTTCGCAAGACGAAAACGTCTTGCGAGTCTTGCAATTTTTTTCGCTTCCCCCCTTTTTCTAAGCCGCTAATAGCCTTTTAGCCGCTAAGCCGCTAAGCCTTTAATAGCCGCTAAACCACTAAACCGCTAATAGCGCTAATCCGCTAATCCGCTAATAGGGTTGCTTCGCAAGACGAAAAAACCGCTAGACGAAGAGACTCGCGGAACGGATTATTTTCGTCTTGCGAGGCACCACTGTACTTAGACATTTATGCACGCGGGAAGATATCATAGGCTTGTAATTAGCTAATCTCCTGGCCACCAGTGGCAATCCATAATTGCCCTCTGGCAACCGGAACTGGCAGAGCTAGAAGCCATACTGTTGTGTGTACTTTATTGAAGTGAAATGATATAAAAACCACTTTGCATCCCAGTTCACATCTTAATATATAAAGAGCAATTCAATAAATGTTGTTCTACAGAACATGAGCAAAAAATGTGTTACTGAGTATTATGTACCAGTTTGAAAATCCCTGAAATTAAAAAAATAAAAATAAAAAATCATACTATTAGCTGCCTGGCATCATTAGAGGCCTCATACTTTAAGGGAAAAATACTATTCTTTAAACATAATATAATATTTGAACTGTCCCCGATGCAAACAGAAATATACTGATGAGCACTCACATTGCGCAAATTACTTGGCTGACTAATGAAATGTAATTGTGAACTACAATTTTCAAAGTCAATGGAATGGCATTTGTATTGCAGCTTGTGTGCCACAGTTACCCAGTCTATGCATTAAGAGTATTGTGTATTTTTTCTCCTTGGCTAGAGGTGTACATTTTCTTAGCACAAATTGCCTAAGTGATATATGCCTTCACTTGCTAACTTCTGCCTTGTCCTGGTATCTAGGAGCTATTGCACAAATCTGTAGGGACTGTTTGTATGTCAGGAAAAAGAAGTCATTAATGATGAGGCTAAACCCTTTCCTTCTAGCCAGGTGCACCCTTGAATCTCCTGCTGTTGTTTGTCTGGTTTGATTCAAAGCTTCCCAGCCTCTGGCTCCTTCCATCTCTGTCTGCAGCACACACAAAAAAACTATTTTAAGGCTTGAAGGTCAAACTCGGTCATAGATCCCTCATATGATTGTGTAAGTGTTGATGCTAGTTTGTCAGAAGCATCTTGAAATAGCTGCAACCTTGCATGCTAAATTAGTCTTTTCTGTCTTTATTCCTCTCCCATAATTCTTCCATCACTGACATTACCTATGAGCACAGTTCCTGGCTTCCATAGAGGAACTCACTACTTTGGATCTTTAGTTGCTGTCATTGAAGCTGGTTTATATTTCTTTATTATTTAACAAACGTATTTAAATCAATCTTTGTGTGGTATAAAATAAAACATTAAAAAATGTAAATAAAAAGGGTAAAGGGAGGTATTGAGAAAATTCAAAAGATTGTTAAAATCAACAGTAGCTTAAAAAAGATTAAAATGCATCAACATCTGTGTGTTTGGGTAGGCTGTCTAAACCAACAGGTGTTAGACAGGTGCCAAAAAGAGTACAACGAAGCAGCCTGCCTGATAACAATAGGCAGGGAGTTCCAAAGTGTAAGTGCGCCCACACACAAAAAAATGATTTCTTACAATTATGGAACAAATATTATGTGGCACTTGAAACAGTGCCAGTTCCTAAGATTGCACCAATTGCACTTATTAAAAGGTGCTTCTAGTCACTGTGGCTACTTGGGCCTCCAGCGACAAAGCTGGACCCAGGAGCACCCCCAAACTGCATACCTTCAGGGGAAGGCAGACAATTCACGATATTGGAACCATTCACCCACAGTGTCTTCATCCTGTCAGGATTCAAGCTCCCTCATTCTTTTCCACCACTGCATCTAAGCAGCAGTTCAGGATTCACATGGTCTCTCCAGATTCAGATGATATGGAGAAATAGAGCTGAGGATGCGGGTGGCGCTGTGGCGCCTAGGGCTTGCCGATCGGAAGGTCAGCGATTTGAATCCCTGCAACAGGGTGAGCTCCCCTTGCTTGGTCCCTGTTCCTGCCCACCTAGCAGTTCGAAACCATGTCAAAGTGCAAGAAGATAAATAGGTACCGCTCTGGCGGGAAGGTAAATGGCGTTTCCGTGCGCTGCTCTGGTTCGCCAGAAGTGGCTTAGTAATGCTGGCCACAAGACCTGGAAAAATTGTCTGCGGACAAACGTCGGCTCCCTCGGCCAGTAAAGCGAGATGAACGCCGCAACCCCAGAGTCGTTCGTGACTTGACTTAACTGTCAGGGGTCCTTTACCTTTATTACTAGTGTACCAATGGCACCTTGCACCCAAACTCCTAATCACTGCTCCCAGAGATATTAAATAGCATTGGGGGGAGAGTGATGCTGTGTTGTAGGTTGCCTCTTTTACGTGGTTCTACCTCACTTCAACACTGTCTTCAGAACAGTTCAGTAGTGCTTTTCCCACAGAATCAGAGAAACATTCACAAAGTTCATGTGTGAATGTTCTGGAAGTGTTGATTCAAGGACCGCCAAAAGTATCTCCATCTTATCAATACTGAGATTTATTTTATTGGACCTCATCCACTTTGTTTCCATTCCCAGGCATCAATCAGTTCAGCATTTGTTCAGCCATAAACAACAAGCAGAGCAGACTCATTGTGCAGCCATGACTATTAAGCAAAAGGTATTTGGCCAAAAAACACCCAAAGTAGCATAAAAGTGAAAACACAATATGCCAGTTTGAATAAGCCTATCCTATAATATTATAGTATAAGTTAAAGTTTTTAATGTTTAATGCTGTACTGTGTTTTTAACATTCGGTTGGGAGCCGCCCAGAGTGGCTGGGGAAACCCAGCCAGATGCGTGGGGTATAAATAATAAACTATTATTATTATTATTATTAGTAGTAGTAGTAGTAGTAGTATTACTACTACTACTATTATTACTACTACTGCTGACATCTGAACTGGAAGGTGGGCAATCATAAGAAATGCATGCTTTCTCAAAAGTAAATCCTACTGAAGTAAATAAAGTTTACTCCCAAGTAAGTGTGAATAGTTTTGTAGCATTATAGTACATCCCTATTCAGAAGTAAGTCCCACTGAACTCAACAGGGCTTTCTCTCAGGTAAGTGGTTATAGGATTGAAACCTTAAGCAGTTACTCTGCAGTAGTTCCGGCAATGTTGCAGAAAAGCACACCACATGGCTGAACATTTCTCAGAATGACAAGGAATCCTTTATGGGAGAAAGTAACTCCATTTGGATATATGCTGCTTCTGTTTGCCATTCTGCTTTCCATTACCTTTTTTTTCATTTCCCCTTCCAAATTTTCCCCTCATCCTCATTGTTAAATGAACTACACCTGTTGACACTCACAGTGATAGTATAGCAAGTGAACACAAAAATAAGTGTATAAAAAAGCAAGTTGGATTTTACATTTGCACAGGTTATGACTTCCAGTTTGAGTGGATACAACTCAGGAAATTGAAGTTTAAATTTATGCATTTCTTGTGACCTTTGATCCTGAAAAAGGCTCATGTTGTGTTTCATTTTGTTACTACATTTTAGCAAAGTTTATCTAGTTTGGGGTAGAGTTTTGCAGTATGACAAGAAGCAAGTTATTTCACACTTAGCACAAGAATTAGAAACACAAGTTATATTTCCTATTATTAACAGTCACTTCTCCTATGACTCCTAGCAGATTCTTTGTGGAGCCTCATGAAAGTTTATAATAAAAACAGGAATATTTGCAGCAGGGAAAGAGCCATTCATAAGCAAAACTTCAAATAAATGAATGATGGGATTAATTACATATTGTACTATAAACACAACAAGCATCTAGCAAGAAAAATATATATTTTAGATGTTTAAGAAGCAACCCCACTCAATTCAATAGGACTTATTTCTAAGTAGACATGATTAAGATTGTGCTGCTAGGCTATAATTATGTGCAAAAGTGGTTGGGAGTAAAATCCGTTGAAATCGATGTGACTTGCTCAGGGGCAGTGTATCCCATTTCACTCCCTGAGGCAAAACTGTAAAGTGTTGCTGCCGCCGCCATGTCACCCCCACCCTCCCTTACCTGGGTTGCGTGGCAGTGTGTGCGAAGCTACAGCAGCAGCAAGATCTTGCAGAAGGCATGAGATTTCAGTGAGATCTCACCAGAAACCACCACTACTTCCAGCACCACTTTTCTTCTGGGGGCAGAGGGGGCAGGATGGGCAGGGGTGCTGTCTCATGAGCTTCCACCAACTGAGGCGGCGCCTGGGCTCACCTCATGCAAGGGGGGGGCAACCCTGGACTTGCGTTTGAATAAATATGGATAGAATTGGGCAGCATATGACTTAATAGTACTATTTCACTTCTGGGAAACAGTGAATCTTTGTACCAGTAGTTCTATAAACCATCCATATGACTAGTAATTTTTAATAGCATGGTGGAAAACTCAGATTTTTTTTTGTTGTACCTTAAATTCATAATGCATTGATTTTGTGATAAATTTTATGTGTTCTAATATGCATTTAGATGACGATTGTCTCTCAAAATAAGCATTATATCTGAGTAGGTCATTCTTGGGTAGATCCATTGATACAGTCATGCATACAAGTCTGTCACAACATTATCCTGTGTCACAGATATGTAAAGCTAATTTGTGACCTGCCCCTAGAAGTGCCGGTCAGGTTTAGTACAGGAATTTACAAAGATTAAAATTACCAGACATCCCTTGCTGAACTCAGGATGGACCAGGGGCAACATGTCCCATTTTGCTGCTTGAGGTGAAATGAGAAGTGCTGCCCTGCCTTGCTGTCACATCCCTTACATAGGTTTTGCAGCAGCGACACAAATTGGCAATAAAAACAAGTTCTAAGGGGTGCTGGTGCCAGAACCATTTCTCCACCAGTGCCAGCTGCTTCACCTCACCTCATGGGAAGGGTGGCAGTCAATAACCACAAAAACCCTACAATAACAACCTGAGTTCAACACATGTTGAATTTATGTCAGCCTTAGCTGTCTTGAAACAATGTGTCACAAGATAAAATAATCATTGTTTAAATAGGGTGCAGGTCATGCTGAAGCCAAGAAATTGCCACCCTCCTTCAAGTTATCAAATCAAAACTAGTTTCCTGCCTTGATCCTCTTGATTCTTGCAGCTTACAGCAATAAATTCGGTATTGCGGGTGACAACCTTCTGTTGAATAGGACCAACTAGAGGATCTACTGCAAGGAAGGAGAAGCTGTGACACTCTAGATTTCTTGGGACTACAGCTTCCATCATCCCTGACCATTGGCCATGCTTGCTGGGGTTGAAGGAAATTAAGAGTCCAATAACATCTGGAGGGCCACATGTTCCTTTTCTGATCTAATTGCTGCTTCCCATTTTTAACAGCAGCTGTACCTTTGCAAATCCATCAAATCATAATGTTAAAAAAAGTTTATTTGCATGTCTACTAATGCCATAGATACACATGCTAGCTCTAAGAGCAACACATCACCGTGTCCAAGTCTCGCTGACTGGCTCCATGTGAAAACACCTCTTAAATTTCACTACAGTGGTACTTTGGTTCTCAAACACCTTGGTATTCAAACAATTGGAATCCAAACACTGCAAATTTGTAAGTAAGTATTCTGGTTTGCGAACTTTTTTTGGAAGCTGGACGTGCTCCACTTTGAGTGTTTGCTTCCGATTTGAGTGTTACGCTGAGGTCTGTCTGTTTTTGCGGCTTTTTTCATTTTGTTTTTGTGACTGTGTGGAACCCAGTTCAGCTACTGATTGCTTGATTGTGTGACTGCAGTACATTGTTTATTGCTTTCATTTTATGGACCAATGGTCTTGTTAGATAGTAAAATTCATGTTAAATTGCTATTTAAGGGGTTGTTTTTAAAAGTCTGGAACAGATTAATCCATTTTGCATTACTTTCTATGGGAAAGCGTGCCTTGGTTTTGGAATGCTTTGGTTTTGGAACGGAATTCCGAAACGGATTAAGTTTGTGAACCAAGGTACCACTGTATTTTGTAACATCAGTGACTCCTCTTAATGCTTGCAAATTGTGAGTATGCAGTTGTCTGCACAATACATGAAAATCAAGCTACACCTTAGCATGTAACAAGTGAATTATCTATTCAGCTTCATGTAGCACAGTGCAACTAAGAACATGGCTGAATGAATAGCTACACTCATATTTCTTTACTGAAAAATTTTCATCTGAGAAAGCACATGGGGACAGAAGTAAACATGCAAAGATCATGGGGAATACAGTTTATTATTAAAAACTGGGGAAAATGCCCCCAACAGTGATTTGGGCTCAGATTAGTGTAACAACATTAGGGGAATTGCTTGCATTAATATTTTGGTTACTAGGGTGATACAGCATGGAAGAAAAGCATCCTAATTTTATAACCCATAGCAGCCTTTTTAAACTGCAGAACACCAGCTGCTACGACTCCCTTCTCATGTTCATTCAAAATTATATATCTTAGGTTTCCCCATAAATAAGTCCAGCAGGTAGATTTCTATCCTCTTAAATTCTGCTAAGCCTAATGTCCCTAGAATGTAAAGCAAATAGTGGGCCAAGGCAGCAGACCTCATTTTTTCAATCTAAAACATGAAGCTGTCAGTAAGATGTGCAGATGGGGCAGCATGGCCTACACTCCAGTCACCTATGAAAGACAAGAAGACAGCTCTAGTGAACTCTAAGACATGAAGCATACGCGCATGAAAGAAAAGATCTCGAAGGTGATGGAGTTGATTATTGTGGAATGTACGCCAGTAAGCTGTGACAAACATGAAGAAGATGGCTGAGTTTCCACATTCTAGTTACATTTAGTGAACACAATCAAAATTGGTGTACAATAGCGGATTGCCAACATTTGTATTACACAAATATTATTGGCTTCTTTGGCATGAAGGAAGAGATCATATTGTTTTAAATGGATTGGAGCCAGATTCCGTAAGCTGTACTTAGTTCCTATCAAAATAACTGATTAACTTAATTGTATTGATTAAGTACAACTAACTTAGTCTTCAGTCCTGTACCCACTTATCTGGCTACTTCTTCATATACGTGTATAGGATTACACTGCAGTTCTGGGAAAAGCCTATTATTTTTATTTCAAAACTATGCTGTCTAATTAACAAAACTGCTATTCCAGATTCATTTCACATTTTTCCTGCAGACACAAACATAAGCTTTTATGCATAAGTATATGATCAGTTGGGGGAAATGTGCTTGCCTCCTCTTCTTCATTTTTTACTCCAAACCTCTGACATTCTTAAAAGGTAAAGGGACCCTTGACCATTAAGTCCAGTCACGGATGGCGCTCATCTCACATTACTGGCCAAGGGAGCCGGCGTTTGTCTGCAGACATCTTCTGGGTCATGTGGCTAGCATGACTAAGCTGCTTCTGGCGAACCAGAGCTGCGCATGGAAACACCGTTTACCTTCCTGCCAGAGCTGTACCAATTTATCTACTTGCACTTTGAGGTGCTTTCGAACTGCTAGGTTGACAGGAGCAGGGACTGAGCAACAGGAGCTCACCCCATCAAGGGGATTCAAACCGCCAACCTTCTGATCAGCAAGCCCTAGGCTCTGTGGTTTAACCCACAGCACCACCCCCTGACATTCTTAGTGGCCTTTTTATAGTGCTGCAGTGACCATACATGATAAATTCTACATTATGGAATCAGGGATCTGTCTTTTGATTGTTACTCTATAAAGCACTGTGTATGCTGATTTTACTATGGAAATAACATTAATGGCTGCACGGAAGTTTTCATTAAGCACAACGGCAAAAGCCAAAAGTTGCTGACTGTGGACCTCCTGCTGTCTCAACAAAGAAGCTTTTACGATTACTGGTTCATATTATATATGTGATGTGTTCTAGTGTGCACTTTCTGCCTATTTTGCACAAGTCACTCTCTTACACACATGCCTGGGGGTGGGGGATCCCAGACATGAAACTTCCTATGTCAGCACAGGCAGTTCTACTTGCGGTTCACTGATCTCTGAAGCTACTGCTTTGCTTATTCAGCCCCTCCCCCGCCACTCCACTACTCCACTGTTGGGAAAGTAGGACACTTGCACCTCCCTTTTGCTAATAGGGTGTCATGTGTTGAGGGTGTTTGGGAAGCCATCCACACACTACTATGATCACAAATGTCTGCTAAGGGCACCAAAGGTTAACCATGGTAGAGCAGTGTTGACAAATAGCTTTATTAGTCACAGTGTCCTGACTCCTCCTGCTTCTTTTACAGCTTTTCTTTTATTTATGTGGCTTTCCTATGTTGTTTGAAGTTACTACGGCAACCTGTCACCATCTGGTGTTGTAAAGTATGATGAGATTTTGGTTGCTAGGTGCTGAAGTTTGCCATCTCTTTTTGTGAAGCCCTGTGGAATTTTCCCTCCCTGCCCCCCTGCCAATCTATCAAAATTACATATCAAACTCTTAGGGATCATGATATATTAATTTAGCCATCTATTTGTATAGTTTACCAAGGTATGTTCCTCCTTCTGATAAGGATAAGTTGTCACTTCTATTTATTTTATTTTAAATTCTACACAGTACAATATTACATTTCTGTAGCCGACGCTTCACAGTATTATGCATTAAGGCCACTCAGTTCTTTATTACATTTTTTCAGAGTCTAATGAATCATTTTATCATAATTTCTTTGCTGTCAGAGGACTTTCAACATTTACTAGGAGAGTATCTCATTTTCCTTTGACATCTAGTTTCATCTTTTTTATTGTGCTAATAGATATAAATTCAGTAACACCCACCTTGTCATTATTTCCTCACCAGGCTAAAAAGTGTCTGTATTTCATTTTTTCAAATATTGTCAGCCAATTTCCTTAATGGACGTTGTTTTGCTTAGAGTTTGTGGTCACAGTCAGATGGTGAGACATTGCTGTGCACGCAGCCATGAAATTTATTCACATTATTGATTGCTTCTATTGGAAATAGCATTGTGTCTTCCAAACAGACTTATTCCTCTTAACATTCTGTTAAGTGCTCCCTCATCAGTCAAGTGTTTGCTGTGATTACACTTATTTTTACACATGTTTGACCTAGTTTCAATCATGCATATCAGCGCAGTGATTCATCATTAGACACATTTTTAACAAGGCTAAGTGTAGCTGAAATGACATGTCAGGATTCCACTTGAACAACTTCATTGCCTTGGCTCCTAGTTATTTATTCATTACGCTTATTGGTATCAACAGTCTCATTTCTCTGTCTAAAAACACAACATGGTGCACATCACAATTGGTTATTGGCTGTGTTTGCACAAAGTGCCTTTATCTTCAGTTATAAGCATTGATGACAAAAAGGAAAGGGTTCTCTGGTAAGGGAGGGGGCAGTTTACTATAGTGTACAAAAGCATCCAATGAGCCCAATCTTAAGTCTGTTGTTCTTGCACAAGGTAGATTTGCTTACATCTACTTCCTAGTTTGAATTGTGCAGTCCTGAAGCATGCTCAAGTTTTGATGTTTTGGAAAATATATTTCAGAGATTCTGGGTAACTTGGAAACAAGCCTTTATACCTGGAAATCTGGGCTCATGCAGTTCCTTGATTGGATGCTGTTCAGATGATTAGGAGTAGATTTCAGAACTAAATGGGAGACGGTTAATTGTAATATTAAGAATCTCTCAAACAGGGAAACAATTTGAGGGTCGGTTGATTATAAAGTTACTGTACAGGCATGGCATGATAAAGTAAGACTTTTCAGCAGCAACCTTACTAGAATCTGTCCCATCTGTAGTACCCATTGATGACTGATTCAAGTAGCAGAACCATAAATTTAGCCCACTGGTAGCAGAAATGTTTTCATAAAACAAAGCATGTCATCTGTTAGTTCACACTGTTCCCATTTGCAGTTGATAAGTCTATGCACACATGCAGGGCTACAGTGAACATATAATGCTACAATCCACAGCTAGCTGCATTTTAAAAAGTTAGATTAACATTTCTAAAATCATTTTGGTTCAGTTGCAAGGTACCTCTGCCTAAAGGCTATTAGTGATGCTGCTTACGCCACAAGAGGTTACTGAAAATCATTTGGGAATGAAGAGAGACATTCAGAACATATTTCACATGTTATTAAAGAGATCAAAACTGCACAGCATCCTTGCATATAGAATACTTTCTGGTTTCTACTAGCTCTGATCCCCCACCCTCCACCCCCAAAATCAAAATCAGGACATTTGGATAGCAAAGCTTGTCTCAATGCAATTACAATTTTAGCACGATGTTCTGTGCAGGCAGCTGACATTTTTCATATACACATGCTCTCCAGAACATTTGCTCCCGTAAAAGTAAACTACCATAGCATGAAGACAGAAAACAAAACACAAGCATTTACTATTAGGAAGAGGATCAGTAACAAAAGCCACACGAATCCTTACCTGAAAGATCTGTGATTACCTGCTGGAAATATCTCCTTTTAGACTCCTACAGATAGCCAAAACTCTGAGTAGCACAAATGTTACTCCAAAAGCAGGAATAAGTAATCGTTTATGTTGTAATTTTCACTGTTTATATGCCAGAAGTGTACTGGGTCTGCTCACGTAGGAATAAATAAAAAAAAGCAGCACCAACTGAACAGAAGCTACCATATGAAAGTAAAAAAGACCTCTAGTGGCTGTAACCTGAAGTTAAAGAGGCTTCTTTCCTTGCTTTAAGTGGTAGACAAAATGGTTGAGTATGTCAAACTGCAGATAGTTTACAGTGATGTGTGACCTTGCTGAATTTGTCACCATAAACAAATCACAGAGTGAAATCAGATTTCTCAGGGTGGCTGTGTATGTGAAATGAACTTCTGACCGAGAAGCTTGAACAATCATTGGAAGCACGAACAAACTGATCTAATAAGTTTGATATGAATCCAATCTGATTGATGGACACATCCAACTTTGGGTTGTGTGTGTGCACATGCACAAGCATTGCTTCCTAGCAACAATTCAGAATTATCAACAAACCGCTGTTGTTGTTTTTTAAAAAAAATTATGGCAGCAAGAAACTTTCATAGCATTTTGTATCCATATAGGGATGAAAAGCGCTGGCAGTTTCAGTTCTCCAAGTTTCTCATTTTCCCAATCTTAATTTCAGTTCCCAACATTTTGCAGCAATTTATGATTTATTTATTTTTAAATCCTCATTAAAATTCATCAGCATTTTAGTGCAATTTTCTCCTGAGAAATACATTTTTATATGTCGTTATGAGTAACACGCACCTTCTTTTGCAGGCAAGTTACCCTAAAGTGGTGCATTTTTGTAAGCTATTTTCATTCTTATGCACTCTTACGCCTAATATAATGGTAATGATATATGCACTTTTCTGAATATTGGTTGGATAACTGCATTGAAAAATTCAGATAATTGTGAATTTTGAAGGATAGCTGTATTTTGGTTCACATATAGTTTCAGAAAGAGAAAATTAGATAAATTTGGCCTTAAATGCATACTGATTTGATTACCCCCTCCATCCCTATAGCCACATGTAGCTGGAAGAAACCTGGAGTTTCTAATAATGCTTTTGGACAGTTCTAAACCCATTAATTAGAAAAGTAAGAAGTCTTGATTTCAGTTCAGCTAACCTGAAAGTTAAATGTGCTTAGGACTGTAGTTCAAAGGATTCTTTTAAAAAGCCAAAACACACATATGAGGCATAATTAGTGTAATAAGCATGTCACACAGGATGTATCAGGAATACAAGCCATATACTTTGGGAATTTGGAAAATACCTCCGTAATAGTTGACATACAGAAAATTCATAGAATCATAGAGTTGGAATAGACCAGAAGGGCAATCGAGTCCAACCCCCTGCCAAGCAGGAAACACCATCAGAGCACTCCTGACATATGGATGTCAAGCCTCTGCTTAAAGACCTCCAAAGAAGGAGACTCCACCACACTCCTTGTCAGCAAATTCCACTGTCGAACAGCTCTTACTGTCAGGAAGTTCTTCCTAATGTTTAGCTGGAATCTTCTTTCTTGTAGTTTGGATCCATTGCTCCGTGTCCGCTTCTCTGGAGCAGCAGAAAACAACCTTTCTCCCTCCTCTATATGACATCCTTTTATATATTTGAACATGGCTATCATATCACCCCTTAATCTCCTCTTCTCCAGGCTAAACATGCCCAGCTCCCTTAGCCGTTCCTCATAAGGCATCGTTTCCAGGCCTTTGACCATTTTGGTTGCCCTCCTCTGGACACGTTCCAGTTTGTCAGTGTCCTTCTTGAACTGTGGTGCCCAGAACTGGACACAGTACTCCAGGTGAGGTCTGACCAGAGCAGAATACAGTGGCACTATTACTTCCCTTGATCTAGATGCTATACTCCTATTGATGCAGCCCAGAATTGCATTGGCTTTTTTAGCTGCCGCGTCACACTGCTGGCTCATGTCAAGTTTGTGGTCAACCAAGACTCCTAGATCCTTTTCACATGTACTGCTCTCAAGCCAGGTGTCACCCATCTTGTATTTGTGCCTCTCATTTTTTTTGCCCAAGTGCAATACTTTACATTTCTCCCTGTTAAAGTTCATCTTGTTTGTTTTGGCCCAGTTCTCTAATCTGTCAAGGTCGTTTTGAAGTGTGATCCTGTCCTCTGGGGTGTTAGCCACCCCTCCCAGTTTGGTGTCATCTGCAAATTTGATCAGTATGCCCTTTAGTCCAAGTCGTTGATAAAGATGTTGAATAAGACCGGGCCCAAGACAGAACCCTGTGGCACCCCACTAGTCACTCTTCTTCAGGATGAAGAGAAACCATTGATGAGCACCCTTTGGGTTTGGTCAGTCAGCCAGTTACAAATCCACTGAGTGGTAGCATAGTCAAGACCGCATTTTACCAGCTTCTTTACAAGAATATCATGGGGCACCTTGTCGAATGCCTTGCTGAAATCAAGGTAGGCTACATCCACTGCTTTCCCTTCATCTACCAGGCTTGTAATTCTGTCAAAAAACGAGATCAGGTTAGTCTGACATGACTTATTTTTCAGAAATCCATGCTGACTATTGGTGATCACAGCATTCCTTTCTAGATGCTCACAGACTGTTTGCTTAATGATCTGCTCCAGAATCTTCCCTGGTATTGATGTCAGACTGACTGGGCGATAATTATTTGGGTCCCCTTTTTGGAAATAGGGACAACATTTGCCCTCCTCCAGTCTGCCAGGACTTCGCCTGTTCTCCAGGAATTCTCAAAGATGACTGCCAGTGGTTCTGAGATCACATCTGCCAGTTCTTTTAATACTCTTGGATGCAGTTCATCTGGCCCTGGAGACTTGAATACTAGCCAAGTATTCTTGTACTATCTCCTTAGTTATTCTGGGCTGTGTTTTCTCTGCTGAATCATTTGCTCCAAATTCTTCAGGTCGAGCATTGTTTTCTTTATCGGAGAAGACTGAGGCAAAGAAGGCATTGAGGAGTTCAGCCCTTTCTGTGTCCCCTGTTTGCATTTCACCATC
This sequence comes from Podarcis bocagei, assembly GCF_964188305.1. Classification (NCBI taxonomy): domain Eukaryota; kingdom Metazoa; phylum Chordata; class Lepidosauria; order Squamata; family Lacertidae; genus Podarcis; species Podarcis bocagei. Next base: position 83,670,165 of record NC_138126.1, on the reverse strand, counting down.
TTCTCCTCTGAGTGACCCCACTGTTTCTTTGTTCTTCCTTTTGCTGTGGACATACCCATAAAAGCCTTTTTTGTTGCTTTTAACCTCTCTAGCAAGCCTGAGTTCATTCTGTGCTTTAGCTTTTCTGACTTTGTGTCTAGAATCTATCAGAATCTATCAGAGTCCCACGCCCCCACTACATCTGACTTAATTTTCCAAAATGGCTATCAATGGTTTTCCACCAGGTTTTCTGCACAGCAGAAAACTTAAAATTACTTTATTTTATTTTTGGTGTTGCCTGGATTTTTTGCCTGCCAACTTAGCGTCCGTGTTACCCAATCGACAATTCAAAAAGAAAATGCATCTAAAGGAATAACATAAATAGGGATTTTTCTCTGGGGAAATAGTCTTTCCTTCCTATAATTATTGCTCTACAAAATTCTCAATAATTTTAATCTATTTAAGGGATTTTAAGACAATGTTAAATTTATCGGTTTTGGCTGATAGATATGTGTCTGTAGTCAAACACCCCTAGTTTTTCAAGAAGACAACTCATTCCAAGTGGCAGAGATCTTTGTAAATTGCCACTTATGCAGCATAATCAGAAGCACTTCTTCCCTTGCCTGCCATCAGATTTATGATCAACTATGATTTTATATGTCTAACTTCCTAAACATTTTAAGTACATTTTGGCGCCACATAATATAAATGTATTCTTCTGCTTCTTCATGCGGCTCAACCTAAATGTGCTTATCAGTATTGCTAATCTCTTTCTTTTTCCCTTGTAGAGTCATTTTGTGGCTTGCATGACAGCAATCTTGAACCAAATGGATGACCAACATTATGCCTCATATATTGAAACTTTTCGAACAAGCTCAGAGCTAGTGGTAAGTAATTGTGGGTAGGAGGGCAAGTGAGTTTTCCCCCTTTGCACCTTTTAACCTTGTACCTCCACCAGTTTCCTATCAAAAACATTTTTGTAAAAAACTGAAGAAGAAAAAATAGTAATAGCTGTCACCACACTTACTGCCAGAAGTCTTCATTTCCTTATGAAAGGAAAACCAAAACCATCTTTTTAGCAGTATAAAATCATATGACTGAGTAGATCAAGGGAAGAATCAAGACAACAACTTGCAATTAAAGGGGAATTCATTTTATTTAAAGGAAGTGGGAGTTCATATTGCATTGGAACATAAATTAAGGGTTCTGTAAGGTCTTTACTGAAAAGCTGTCATGGCACCCAATCTTATTGGATAGTTTCTGGCTAGCCTCCAATTTGTTATTATTGGGCAAGCTGCTTGAACACGTAGCATTGATGCAACTACAGGGTTTTTTTGGGACTTGGTCACCGTAGTGGATGATCGGTGCTGGGACAAATAGGCAAAGAAGGCATACTTTGCTGAAGGAAGTCTTGGCCTTCTGTATTAGTGACTGCTAGGAACCACATATATACTGCCTTGGGTTCCATGACAAAGGAAATGTGGGTTATAAAGGTAAGAATACATAACTAATCAATAAATATTTCCTGCTGGACCTCTCATATTATGATCAACTATTGTAGCCTTCTGGACAGCCAAACTGGGATGGGCACTGTTTTCCAGTCTTTCTTGGAAGTACTTCTTCACACAGTGGGGAATTAAACTATGGAATTCGCTCACACAAGAGGCAGTGATGGCTACCAACTTGGATAAAGCTATCAGTAGTCAGATGCAGCAATGCTTCTGAATACCAGCTGCTGGAAACGGCAGGAGGGGAGAATGCTCTGGGGCTCAGGTCCTGCTTGCAGATTTCCCATGGGCATCTGGTTGGCCACTGTGAGGTTAGGATGCTGGACTAGATGGGCCACTGGCCTGATCCAGAAAGCTCTTCTTATAGATTCAGAGTCTGAATCTATTACCACTTCACACCACCTGACTGAGAGAATAGCATCCCAGTACTTGTTAGCAATTGTAGAGCAGCATTCTCTGTATCAGCCAAAGCTTCCAAGTTAGCTTCAAGGGCAGCATCATGTAAAGAGTTTTCCAGTAATCCAGTTATAGAAGCATAGTTAAATATATTGAAGTCTGACTCGTCTAGGACAGGGAAGGACATTCATATTAGCCAGAGTCTGAAGATAGCACTTGTAACAATTCTGCATCTTAAAAAGTCACATGTTGTTGTTGCAAAGTACTTTTTAATCAGATAGGATTACAAAGACTTCATCAATCACTGGCAGTTACTCCTTCCAGTGCCATTTCTTTCCAGTTTTACTGCCATCTTGTCTTGACTCAGGTTTGCCATGTTCTTGCTCATTCCCTTGACCATAGCCTCTGAATGCTAGTACCAGACAGAGATAGCTGCTGCTAGACATAGATCTTTGAATCTATATACCAATTAGATTCATCTTTAAAATATCAGCTGGGTTCTGCTGTATTTTAAATCTTTGGGTGGGAGATCAGAAATATATTGATGTCCAGGCTTTTTTTAAAAAAAACTTATAACAGTAACGGATATGAAGTATATATTAGTTTACACAAATGCGATGTCTTCAGGGTCTCAGTCTGTATGTTTTAGGTGAAGTATAGGAAATAATGTGGATGGACCACTATGAGGTAACGTAGGTTTACATATTTTCAACTGGTTGCTTATGAACTTGGTGTAAACTGAGAGGAATATGTTCAACTGTGACATTCTCTGTTTTAATCATTTGTATTTATACTTCTATACTAGTGTCATGAAAATTGTCTCTTAAGAGCAGAATACTAGCACTGATTTTGTTTTATGACTTCTGTTCATTGCTGCATTTTATTGCTAGACAGGTACCTCATTTTAGAGCCTTTGGGATAACTGATGATAACTTGAGCATGTGGGAGCAAGATATCACTGTCTGTTTTTCAGAAGTTTGTTATTGTTTTAGTGTAAACGGTATAATCCACAGTGACATTTTCCTCCTCCTAGGACTTTTTGATGGAAACCTTCATAATGTTCAAAGATCTCATTGGAAAAAATGTCTATCCCTTGGACTGGATGGCCATGAGCATGGTGCAGAACAGGTAATCAAAAGCCATAGGGAAGACTGCAGTATACTAGGCCAAACATAGCCAGCTAGCAATCTCTGGCAGCCCACCAGAACTGAATGAACCTCTGGCTGGGGAAGAAATGGGCGTGGGGGTGCCAGTCATCCACCAGGCCACATGACAGGTTGTTTTCTGTTTGGTGGTCACAAGTTTAGGAGGTTGAGGGTGAGCAGATTAAAGTGGCCTTCAAAGAGGCTGAGGTGAGAGTGAAATAATTTTAGCAAACACTGCAGGGTGAGGTGGTGGTGTCCACTTACCATACTAAAAGTGGAAGGTGACTGAGTACTCTTTTTACTAACATCTTCAAAAAACGAAATTCATCCTGTGCTGGCACATTGTTCACACCTCTGTCCCAAATGTTCATGCAAGTTTTACTCATATCTGCAAAAGCGGCAGAATAAGTGATGCCTCCTTCATAGGATGCAAAGACTTTTGCTAAAGTGGGCAGTGGGGTTTGACACAGCACTAACTCTCTTTATTTTAAATATGAAATGTACATTAAAATCATTGAGAAAACTCAGAAGTTAAAAATAAGTTGACCTTAAAAAAATTCAAAATATAAATAAAATCAGCATTTTAAAATATACATCATAAAATAAAATTACATATTAAAATACATGTCCACTTTATATATCTGAGTAGGCTTGCCTAAACAAAAATGTTTTTAGCAAACACCAAAAACAGTAAATCTGTGTCGGTATGTGTCTACTCAAGGGATCTGATGTGATGCAATGAAATTTGCTGTTTGTAGGAGTCCAGCTGTCCCTCCACCTATGTTCATCTTGCCTATTTGTAAATGAAGTCAAATAGCACAAAACACTTTAAGTGATCCCTCCTTCCAAAGAAAACCGAGCCCTGGAATTTCCATGCTTCTTGGTGATGTTGGACATACATAATCTTGAAAGTTTTAAACGAAGCAAGGCATGAATAGATAACACAAGGCTAAGATTTTGCTAGCAATGTGATCCAAACCCACCTAAAATATCAGGGCATCCAGCCTTGATCTTAACATTCAGCTCAGAAGGATCTGGGTTGTGGAGCTATTGTCAGGTGTGGTGGGGGGATGGAAGTTAATGTTATGGATTCTTATTTTAGTACTCTGAATCATCCCCAGTATTTGGAACAGAAACACCACTGCTATGTACTTGTGAAAGACATTTGTACAAAAATATCCACACAGTACCTAATACTTAAGTATAAAACACTGATGTGATGGTTTGTTCACCCATCTTTATAACAGCATTGTCAAGTGGTTAGGGAGTTTAAAATAAACAAACAATTGACCATTTAGATAACTAATTAAGCATCAACTGTATGTATGCATGCACATATAAAGGTGCTTGTAATCATAACACATAGGAGGAAATTAGATTAGCACGCTGTTGGAATTATGTAAGTTTGCTATAGCAGATTAGAGACTAACTTGACAGTTTGGTCATTGGCTATGCTTTTTTTTAATTAGCAACCAGCATCTACTAATCAGACCTAGCAGACTCACCCTGAGTCAATCCATCCTCACCCAAGTTTCCTGGAGTTTCAAATCTACTTGCAGGCTGAATCTCCTCCAGATGCATGTCTCAGTGCAAAATTTAGAATTCTTTCCCTTTTTCATTTGCAGTTCATTCTGAGTGACTGCTGTCATCAGTCTCAAACCTGATTTTCCCAAGAGTACAGGCTCATATTTTAAATCTCTCTTTCTTGTGTGTGTGCATCCTCTCAGTGGAAGTGTTCTGCATTTTTTAGGCAGTGCTAGTGGAGTTCAAACTGGTTCTTGCTTAATTTGAGATAGGACCAAGCTTTTTTATTCTACTGGGAAACTATTGTCACCATCTCATAACAAGGTGGCCTCTGGCCCCACACATATCTGAAGGATTGCTATTTTGGCACAAGCACAAGTTGCCACACTCATGGGCACAATTGCAGGTGATCTGATAGCACCTTTCCTTGCTGAATTGTCAGCAGATCCTTGAAAATGAGGCAACCCACTGGTAGCACAGTAGCAAATTGCTCTGTAAGTAAAGCAAGCAAGCAAGCATCTCCCCCACCAGAATTTATTTGTTGCTTGTAGTGCTGTATGGCTCACTTGTACCTGCAGTTGTTTGTAGCTTGTAGCTGGCATTCTTCATCAGAGAGATTCAAGATGCATATGCCCCCTGTTAGAGATGTACCTAATAGACATCCAGCATTTCCCCCAAAAGCAAAACACTGCTTTACTGGGGGCAGGTGTTATGTTGTGGGTGAACATATCAGACAACATAGCGATTCTTCAAACAGCTCTTGTTTATTCACAGGCCAGGACAGAACTGAACTGAAGGGTTCAGTCAGCCTGCTCCAGTACAATGTACAGTAACTGTAACAATTTTCTAAAGCTATCCAATCACTGAACATCACTTTCGATCCCTTATTTGCATAACTATCCACAGTATCCCCCTGCTGGCCCAGGGTGAGAACTTCAGTACATAACAGCAGGTACTAGAAAACCCTGTTCCTGCCTTTTTTCGGGGCAGGTTTTCTCTACCCCAGTGTTTCCCAACCTTTTTTGGGCAAAGGCACACTTGTTTGATGAAAAAAATCTCGAGGCACACCACCATTACAGCCCCGTGACGTCAGCGCGCAGCGTCACGCCGGGAGGGACGCACGAAAGTGTAAGTTTCAATTTTTCCCCTCCCCCTTGCCGGGGAACCTCCAAGCTTTGGGGGTGGGGGGGGAGGAGGCAGCAAAGCGAGGCAGGAAGGAGAGCGCGGCTTGGCTGGGTGAGCTTTGGCAGGGGCAGGGAATGAGAGCCGCGAGGCGGGCGCTGCGGACGGAGGCGCTGCCCGCCAAGCTCGCAGGCAGCCAGGCAGGCAGACGGCGAGAGCCCCGCGCTGGGCGGCCTCTCCTCGCCGCCGCCGCCCCGCCTCTCGCCGCCCGACTCGCCCGCCTCCCTCCAGGCAACATCTCGCGGCACACTAGTGTGCCGCGGAACAGTGGTTGGGAAACACTGCTCTACCCTTCCTAGTGGGAAATAGACTCAAGGTGGTCTCTGCATCTGTGAGCCATCTCTGAGCTGGAGGCTTAGGCTTTCTTTGGGGACTGGCCTGCACATCATGGAAAATTCTGGACAGCAGGGCCCAGGTACATAAGCTGGGGTATAATTTCCCCAAGGCTCACTTTAGCAAGTTCTTGGCTGTGGAGTAATAATGTGCCAGTTTACATGCCCAGGGATTGGAGGAGGATGCTTCCTCATATGTCATTAATGATTCCCCCTGTCTGCATTATTGATTATATTCTTCTGCCCTGCTCACCTGGACACTGACAGCTAATCCAGGATCTTTATAAATAGACTACAAACTCCATTCCCCCATGCATAAACAATAGCTAGTAGGGGAATGTAGCCCCCCCCCAAGGAAATTCTCAAACTGATCCACTTATGCCCCATTTTTAGCAGATAAACACACCTGTAAATATTGACCTGAAGGGGTGGGGACAGTTAGGTATCTTGCTTGTTGGGCCGAAAACATTCCCCATCCCTGATTCATCTCTTCTGAAGTTCAAAAAAGCTGCTGGTTTAATCATCAGGGATTCAAGCAGGACTATATGCATATTGGCTATGTTCCTGTTTACAAATCAATCCCCAATTAGTTTTGCGTGAGAAATTCTGTAGGCAGCAAGTATTACCCACTTGTCTCATTCTGCGAAAAAGAAGAAGAGGTTTTGGCTGTAACAAGAGGAGTTTTGTGTAGAAATTTCTCCTGCACTTTGATGCTTGTCACCATTTGGAGTATTTGACTGTACAGGTTGTTAATCTAAATAATGGCTTTTTAATACTAGCACAACTTTCACAGTCCTTTGTATCTGAAGACTTCTCACATCTAAATTGTTCTGCACAGCAAGAACATGTCAGCATCTGCATTATTCATGAGTACAACAGTATTTTTAATTCTACAGAGCAATGACAACACATTGATTTCAGCTTGCATCATTCCCCTATGGGATTGCCTTATATTTACATTGCATCAGTTCCTGACATTAGCAATTCATGTGTGAGATTACACTTTCTGTCCGCATTGCCACCCTATTGCAATATGCCTAAGGTCCTTTATTGCTAAAAGTTTGCAGCAAAACAAAAAACAACAACACCAGAATCTTTGCTGTCCTTATGGGTGGAATCCAATTGGTACAGTTTTGCATGTAGAGGGACTTTGGATCCGGAGATCTCTGCTATAGCAGAAGAGGAGGGGAAGCCATTTTGATAATTTCCCCCTTTTTTCTGTAATCTCCCAAAGCTACCTTCTGCTCTGTTGTGGAGGGTCCCTTTCTGACTCTCTGGAGCTAATTTGGGGGTGGGGGACTGGGAATTGCAGATGGAGGGTGAACTGACAAAAAAAAAAATCCCCTCCCCCTTACGATAGCAGATGCTTCTGTTGAATCAGAAGGCCCTCTGTGAGCCCAAGGACAACAGCTGTAATCCACCCTGGGCATTTAAATATCTACGATGAAGGCCCAAGTTGAGCTTCTCACACTCAAAAGGTGACACTACCCCACATCAAATGGCATTTTTTTTTTGTACTTACTAGGGAAGGAAGAAGATTAACTTTGAGTAAGTGTTAGGTTTTATATTTAAAAAAATGGTGGAATAGTTGTTATTGTTTCTTGTCCTTGCAGTGCCAAGCAGAACCCCAAATCTGTCTAATCTAGTTAATGGTGTAATCTTATACATGTATATTCAAAAATGAGTTCCAGCAGGTTCAAGGTTGTTGAGTGTGGGGTTATACTCAATGGAAAGTCAATGAAATGGAATTCTGAGTGAACATGTATATGACTGTACTGTTAGTCTTTCTGATACTTTTCACATTACATCTTCAAACTTTTGCAAACTATACACTATGGGTTGTCTCCAACACTGTGCCTTCAGGATTCTGTTGGGCTTTCCCTTCCTTTCGTCTTCCTGCACAGCCTCAAAATCTGCTCTGAAGGGTCTTCCAGGCCTATGGAGAATATGGGGGTGTGTGCATGGGAAGAGTAGGGGAAAGTTCCATTGCAGAAGCAGAAATTTAAATAAATAAGCAGAAATCTGTGCTAGCAGAACAGCTACATTAGAGACAACTCTTTGAGGCTTCAACAACTTGCCCAGTGTTTATTATTTTCCTTACTGACCCCCCCCCCAAATTTTTAATATATATAAATCCATCCTGAAGAATTCTGTAGACTTAAAAAACTTGCTTACTATTTGTGATTGTTTTGTTGGTCCTAATATGGTACTAGCCTTAATGGCTTTGTGCAGCGGCGGGGGGGGGGGGCGGGGGAGGGTTGGGAGGGGAGACAGTATGAGTAAAGATGGCCTCCCATTATTCACCATATTATTTAGGGATGGTGCAGGCAGATCTTGCTCAGGGGTCAGGGAGAGAAGTTGAAATTCTCCAACATTCCTCAGAAAGTTCCAAGAAATTTCAGTTGAATGAAAATCTATTGTTACTACATATTAATAGATGAAACGGGCAATGAGCTAAGAAAGGAGAGCTGGAAGGACCAGGAGCCAAGTCTACTGCTTCCTTCAAAAACATTACGATATGACTAACAGTATTAAAACATGGTCCACAGTGGTGCCCAGAATTCATGGATGGCAAAGCTGGGGAGACTAATCTCCAGGGGAGGACATAAATCCAGCTCTCCTGGAGATGCTTTTAAAAAATAACATTTTCAAAAATGTGTTGGGCAATTCTTTTTTTAAAATGTTTTAACTGAGTCCTAGATTATTATTATTTTCTAATAGACTAACAAAGTTACCTAGGGCGTGTGTATGTGTAGGCTGCATTCTAACATATTTCCTGTAAGGATAATAACTCAGCACATATGGATCCCAAAAAGTAGCAGATGTTTTGTAGGATGCATCGTTCTAACAAGAATGTTTCCTTTTTCATTTCTTTAATTGAAAGACTCCATTTCTAAACTATATGCCGATGTATATAACAACCTTTAATGCAGTGGGTAGCGGTGGCTGTTTGCAAAAGCATAATGGCTTCACCATATGTTCCCTGTGGTTTTTGTGCTTTTATTTTTGTGCTGTATGGACAATAGTAAGCAGTTTATGTTACGAGTTTCCTGCAGCGCACACAAATCTAAAAACAAAATGCAGTGTATTGAGTAGGGAATGGGGAACAGTTTGAATTTACAGCCTGATAGTGCCAGTAACTAAGAGCAGCATTATGTGTTTCAAGATGGCGCAGTGTTGGCAGTCAGTGTTTGATAAAATCCACCACTCCCTCCCTCCATGCCCCCCCCCGCAAGGGAGAGGTTTAAACACACTTTGGCCCAGCTGAGATGTAAAAATCAAACCATAGTTTGTTATCTTGAAAATCTGAACCAGCATGAAATAAAATAAAAATCATTTATTTTAAATATTTTGAGCTTGCTCTTTTCAGCCATAAAGTAACATGAAACAAAACAATAGTTACAAAAATAACCTTGCATGATTCTCACAGGACAGGATGGTGGACTAGATGAGCAATTCACCCAATCCAGCAAGGTTATCCTTGTGTTCCAAATGGATAAATGACAGGTTGCCAACCTTTTTGGGTCTGTGGGCATGTTTGCAAACCAGAAAACTGCTCATGGCACCACTCTGTCCTCCCATGCAGCAGCCCCACTGAAATTGCTCCCACTGCGATTACATACCCCACAAGTGTCCCGGAAAAACTGGGACATCCCGTATCTTATCACGAGAACATGGTGGCCATTTTGGTTGCCATGATCTCACGATTTCGCAGGGTGATTTCTCGCTAGGAAAAATACACTTTTGGGGAGGGGGACCATGGCATGAGATCAGAGCAATCAAATTGGCTGCTGTGCTCTCGCAAAAAAATATAATAAAATAATGGGACGGTGGTGTCCTGGTTTGGGGCTTCAAAGTGTTAGAGGGTATGAAGTTAAGCTTAAAAAAACATTTTATTTGATGAATAATGCTTTCAAGCCTAATTTCAGCAGGCAGGATGGGACACTGTGGCCATCAGCAGGGGGTCTTTTTGGTCATGTTGGCATCCACAGGCACCATGACAGCAACCGATTGGTTAGATAAACTTATAGACAATAGGGCTATCAACTGATAGCTAAACACGTTAAGAGGTGGTACACCTCCATATACCAGATATTAGGCTCAACCAACAGTGAAGGCTGTTGTCTTCATGTCTTGTTTGTAAGGTTCCCAGAATCATCTGATTAACCACTGTTACAAACAGAATTCTGGGCTCTGTGGTCTTTTTCAGCAAGGCTTATGCTCTTAAGCTGTGTCTACCTTCAGTGGAGAAAGAAAGGCATGGATGGGAAAGGAAATGGATTTGTTTGGGCAGTGTTTTCTTACCCCCATCACTTCTTGCTCCTCTGCTGTCACTCAGCTCATCCAAAGATTGGGCTGAGTGATTTTCTTACAAGAAGAGAAGAGTGAACACACAAGTCATGAATGGGGCAAGAGGCAAGTAGAAGGGAACTAGGGCAGGGGGAATCTGCCACTTTCCTCAGTCTTTCCCCCTACTTGCTCCCTTTATCCCTTACCCAGGCAAATGCAAGCCTGGGGTGAGATGGCAGAAGAGGGCTCCAAGGGGAGAGGAAAACACTTTACTCATCAGTCATCTCCCTTAATCAGCCATTTCTGTATCTTTAGCAGTCAGACCCATATTGCAGGCAAAAAAATCTCCAAGAGGCAGCAATCCTAAGCTAAATACAATAAAAGGAGCTAAAACAGCTTTGCCTGATCAGGTCCAAATGTAACATCAGAAAATATCATGTACTCACAGCATGGGAGATGATCATGACAACTGATTAGCAGGGGAGGGTAGTATCTATGTGCAGGAACATATGTGCACTTATTTCACAGGGGCAAACAGTTTATGAAGCCTCAGGTAACAAAATCTACAAAGTCTTTCCTGCTATCGTCTAATTAAGCCTGGAGGCAGTGACAACACTCATCAGAAGTTGGCAGAGTCAAGGGTATTAATATCTGTTCCAAAGGGTCCAATGTTTTACATCCTACATATAGGCTGCTCCTTTTAGTTGGATCTTTGGGAGCCCACCTTTAAAGCTGTTATGTGATAAAGTACTTTTGCAGTTAATAAATGGCAATGCTTTTCTGTAGAATTGATGGTTGTAGCAATGTTCGTACTACATTATATTTTTGTCTACCATGCTACATTTAGTCTCCAGTTAATTTTACCCTGTTTTTAGCTGGAGAAGGCTTCAGACCTAGTTGTGCATTCACAGAACTTCTGTTGCTGTTTTTTAAAACAGGCACATAGAATGCAGATCTTGCTGGAATTTTATCACTCATAAAATACTTGAAACTGTGCAGAGAAGTAGGTATAAAAGTTAAATAAAAATTGATAGTAGAACAGCATTTCCATGATGAGGATGGTAAATTTGTTTTGGAGAAAGGAGCATGTTTAGCATAATATAAAACTGATTTATCAAGAAGGCTAATTTTGTTGACAATAGTTAGGTGTGTGTGTGTGTGTGTGTGTGTGTGAAGCAAAATGCATACCTTAAAAAACTTATTGTTAGTTGGATTTATTTCATCATGAAAATGTGTTGTATAAATTCATGAAAACCCAAAGAAACGGAGACACTGTATCAAAATCATTATTATATGATGTGCTGCATCCTTCAGGGGCAAAGAGTTATTAGACCTCTACATATTCGAATCCCTGTGACAGGGTGAGCTCCCGTTGCTCCTGCCAACCTAGCAGTTCGAAAGCACCTCAAAGTGCAAGTAGATAAATAGGTACCACTCTGGTGGGAAGGTAAACAGTGTTTCCGTGCACTGCTCTGGTTCACCAGAAGCGGCTTAATCATGCTGGCCACATGACCCGGAAGCTGTACGCCGGCTCCCTCGGCCAATAAAGCGAGATGAGCGCCGCAACCCCAGAGTCGGCCACGACTGGACCTAATGGTCAGGGGTCCCTTTACCTATTTGTAGTTGCTCACTTAGATCATGCTAATGTTAAGTGATCTGTAAAGTGCCCCCCCAAAAAAATGATGTACCTGCTGTTCAATATTTATAGAGTGCCAGGTTGTGCATGCAAGTAAATAACATGCAAGCATGTTCAGTATGCCACTACAGGGGACACATTCTCTGAATCTAAGGGTGGTAGCAGGGCTATGTTCCCTGGCTGGGAGACTCCAAATACAATACAGATAGAACTCCCTCACAGAAGTGACCTGAGCTTAATATTTATCAGAATATTCTACCATGTGGGGTAATAACAGATACAATTATACAACTTGACTAATCTTTCATATGAAATAATCAGGATACAAGTTACTATAAACATGTGTCTGCCTGGTTCGTAATACCAAGGAGAAGTAAGGTTTGGCAGATAGCTTCTATGTTGTGAACCACCCTGAGATTTACAGGTAAACAAATTTTTATTATTATTATTGTCAGGGAACTGACATCGGAGCGAGAGGCGAAGGGGAGGCTCCCAGATGATGCTGGCGAAGGACCCAGCAGCAGGGGGAGAAACAGCTCAGTAGAGGGGGAAGCCAATCAGCGCAACACCAGGGATAAAGGGAGGCAGACGGGGGGAAGTGGAGAGAGGGCTCCAGGACTCTTCACTGGACATCAGTGAGGAGAGCCCAGGTCCTCCGCTACCCACGCCTTCCCTGCGTAGAAGACTCCCGCGCAGTGAGAGGAGGAGGAGACTGGGTGTCAAACAACTTTTATGTTGGAAGAGGTTCAAGAAACGCCCACGGACGGATTCTGCCAGTGACTGAGGCAGCCACTATGAGAAGTGGCTGTGCAGTCAGAAAGGTTTAACCAGGCAAATTAACTGAGAAAGGCACCAGTTTACGCACGAGTAACTCATACCTATTACAATTATTATTACTACTACTACTACTAATAATAATAATAATAATAGACAATTATCCAAGGCATCAAGTATCTTGGACTCTGGGCAGGCAACATGGCACTAAATCCTTCTGCATCACAAGCTGAGAAAAACTATTGTGCTTGTCAGAGTGCATAGTATCACAATGGAAGTTTATATCACTTGCCAAGAAGAGACTTGTTTATAATCCGCTGCAGAATCAGAACCTCTCCTTAGCTGGATAGAAAGCCATGCATTATCACAGACAGCAAGCAGAACATCTCAGGGGAGATATGAACGTCACAGCTGACCAGCTGAGTCACCAAGACTATCACCAGAGAGTATGTTCACTTCATCTATAAACTGCTCAACAAGTATGAGATTAGTGAGGAACTTCAGTCTATGACCTCTTTTGAGCTTCTACTCAATAAACACTTTTCCAGCTCATTCAGTTACAGTTATTCCAAAGAGGCCTTGCAATGCATTTTACACATGACTGTTTACATCATACTTTCTGCATGTAGATGACCACTAACTAATAAAATGAGAAATATGAAGCAACCCTTTCAACTCAAGCAATATATAAATGTGTGACTGAAGTTTCTTATTCCATCTGCACAATGTAGTTGTGTATAAGAGCTGCACACCCAGTCCTTAGATTATTTTGAAGTTTTATTTCTGAATGAGACCTTCATTTTCAAAGACGCAGCATCAGGAAGACAATAGTTAAAGCTATTATGCATCTGACTTTGAGGGAGAATTTGCTGATTCACTATAAACCCGTTTCGTACTATTCTAATAGTTGCTTTGAGGTAGTAAGCTTATTGCCTCCCTATGCACAATGCACTCTCATGCGGCCAGTCTCTCTCTCTCTCTCTCTCTCTCTCTCTCTCTCTCTCTCTCTCTCTCTCTCTCTCTCTTGCTGCCTCAAGGTGAAAAATTAAAGTTAGCACTGCAAGCACAGCACTTTCTTTATCTCTTTCAATATTTTTTCAATAGTAGAGTCAAGTGTAAAGGCAGCATCCTCTTGCATTTGCTGTATCTCAACAAAGCTCAGGGAAGATGAAAGTGAAACGCATTTGTATTGGCTTGTAATCCTTTATGCTCTTATCACAGTGGATGCTTTGCCCGAAGGAAAACAAATATGTAATACACTTTCATATTTCAGGAGAGGAATGGAGGACAAATAGTACAATTCACAGAAAGCATTTGTCATCTGCTCTTTATATATAATCAGTTATGTTCTCCTTTTATAAAGTAGTATGTAAAGCCCAGGAGTACTATAGGGAATTCTTTGATTTGTTACATGCTGAAAATCTGGGCCAGGATCCAAAGAATCATGAAAGAAGTTCTGCAAGTCCAGGGGAGGTTTGGCTTATATTTCTTGAAACAGCATGCTCCTCCATGTAGCATGGTAAATGGCTTTTGATATTGAGGGGAGTTTCAAATCAGTTTTGTGATATGCCATGGGGGTGAACAGTTCAAAGAAAGAGGTTAAAAAATCTACTGCGCTGAATATATTTATATCTTGCTTTTGGGTTCTAAAAAGGGTCTCCTTTTGCAAGACCATTGCTGAAGAGAGCTAGTGCAGACCCTATAGCACTCTCAGACTGTGTACTTTTATCCAGAATCAGTAACTGAACACAAGTGCACAACAATTTTTCAGTTCGTTTTTCAACCTTTGTATACTTCCTAATCAACTTTGGTTAAATAAATAAATGTACTGCTCATATGAATAATTCAGCTGATATCCAGACTGCTAGGCAACAAACATATGCTAGGATTATGAACTGTTTCAGTTTCCTTCAACATGGGCCTGAGTATGGGTTGAATTAACCAGGTAACTAGCTAATACATCAAAAACAAACCTAATCATGATACATCACAATGCCATGTCCTCATGTAAATGTATGAGCCTTGATGTAGGAATTGCAGGGATCAGCCTAATTCTTCCTTTCTCTTCTGCCTTATCTTAGCACTTGCTGCTCTCATTGGAGCATTTCCTTTGTTGCAAAAGTAAATCTATTAAATTTACTGTACTCAGCCAAAGTTTTGACAGGTGGTTTAAAGTTCTACTTGTATGACTAAAGACTGTAACTCTAGTCTGAATGCAAATTTAAGCATTTGTGAGAGAGCATCTTGTACAGCATCCTCAAGAGACTGCTCCTTCTTGGGATTCAGGTAGAGGATCATTTCTCTTGAAGTACCTGTTTCAAAATCTTCCTATCTATGAGAATCTTATATACTAGCAATAAATCTAGTATGATTTTCATTAAGTTTTGAGCTTTACTTTTTTGAAAATATATTTTGCCCAAATCCCGTTGCTTTAAAAGAAAAACTTGGAATAGATTACAGAGGACTTTGGAAGCATTGATGCCTCAAGCCTGAAAAGGAAATACTTATATGTTTCTTTGGATTGCAGCCTAAACTTAAATCTGCATTAAGTTTTCCTGCAGGTGAATTAAAAAAATACTAGGCACTTGAGGAATACTCTAAATTCAAATACAATTACTGGTTCGTAGAAGGGAAAATATAAAATTAGACCAACAGCAGTCCTAAAACATTAGAAGATGAGATGGGAAGAAGCAAATTATTGGAGAGGCAGGACAGAATGAATTTAGAGTGCAGTTAGAATAGAATAATAAAAAAAAACAAACTGCTGCAGTTCTTTCAAAAGAAATATTGAAGTGTGAGCCTATTCACTTTGCCATAGAAGATACAACATTAGGAATTTTGCAAGGAAGCATTTTGCCCTACCAGAAAACAGTCCATTCAAATTAAATCACTTCATCACTCTGATGGCTACATGACAAGTCTTGCCAAAGTTCATACATCAAACATCTGTGCCTCTGAAAATTTTCACATTCATAATGGGTTGTCATATCTTGTGTTCAATTCCATCTTGCAACGTGTTCTCTTTGTGAATTGGTAGATTGTCACACTATTGTCAAACTGTGTCTGTCGTTCACATAGCAAATTTGACATTTTCCATTCTTGCAATTATCTCTGTGCTTTTCAAGGTATCTCATCTTCACTGTATTTTGCATACAGAGGAACAAGAAAATGTCCACACCAATCCTTTTCCTGTCATACTGGTTACTTACATGATCTGTAGCAGTAGGTCTTGTATACTCTGAATCCAAACTGTTGCCATTTTAGGTTCTATATGTGATGATTAGGGTGGATTTCAGTTAGGCCAGATCTAAGCTCTGAGGGGTGTCCCATGTCCCCCTCAAAATAGCACAAGTATTAGGGTAGGGAAATATTTTTTATACACCCCCCCAATAGATCTTAGATACCTTCCCTTCTACTGAGGTGCAGAGATATTTTAATAGAACATTTGGTGGGTGAATATTTGGGTCAACCTATTGCTATTTTGATTGGACTGATGCTGAAGTAGTAGAAAACCTCTGAAAAGACAAGTTCATTAAACAAACTGGTCATTTTATCTAGGTATACATGTACATTTTCAAGTTTAATTATTCCCCACTTTTAAAAGAGATTGAGCTAGCTAAGAAATGTGGTTTACATTACACATGGGAAGCTGCAACATCTAACTAGCCATATGTATGACTGCACTTGCACAAGGAAATGTTATAAGCAGCAGAGAACACTGATAGATCCAGAAGTAAAACAGGCCTTGCTCATACATTATATTACAAGCCTTAGTGACAATACCTTAAGTAGCTCACATAAGAAGTGTGTGTGGAAACTTGCAAAACTCTCTTTTTACTTTGGAAAGGTTGTAGGTATACCTGCAAGTACGAAAAGTTTGTCCCCTCTATTGTATCTCCTTAAATGTAAGTCAGATAGTATTGCCAAGGCATACTCAAATGGTGCACACTTGTAGCCAGATATTTGATTATCTCTCACTTTCCCACATTTTTGGCATTATGTTGTTTCTTCCGCAATTAATCTTTTGGTTTGTTTAACCATGAGTAAAAGCATGCAGGAAAGCATTGTTTAATGTTTGGATAAGATACAAGGACTTATTGGAAAATAAAACCCCAAGGTGGCTGTCACCGATGGAAGCGAAAGCTCAGAAAAAGCTCAATATGGAGGTCAAATGGCCGAAATATTGGGAAATTTTGGAACAGGATGGAGATAGACTGAAATTGCAGAGTTTTGAAAAACTAAAAAACAAAGTGCGAGACTGGCTTCATTATTATCAGATAATGGAGGCATACAATTTGGATAAGAAAATCGGCTTCCAGGTGGAAAAATCAAAATTAGAAACAGAACTGTTAGAACCCAAAACTAAGATTTTGTCAAAGATGTATAACTTGCTGTTGAAATGGAATACACAGGATGAAACGGTGAAATCTGCTATGATTAAATGGGCACAAGATGTTGGACATAACATAATGATGGCTGACTGGGAACAGTTATGGACCACAGGTATGAAGTTTACGGCATGCAATGCCTTAAGAGAAAATATTATGAAAATGATATACAGGTGGTACATGACACCAGTCAAGCTTGCAAAAATCTACCATTTGCCCGATAATAAATGTTGGAAATGTAAAGAAACTGAAGGTACATTCTTTCACCTTTGGTGGACATGCCCAAGGATTAAGGCTTTCTGGGAGATGATATATAATGAATTAAAAAAGGTATTTAAATATACCTTCTTGAAGAAACCAGAGGCCTTTCTCCTGGGCATAGTCGGCCAATCGGTGTTA
Source organism: Podarcis bocagei (assembly GCF_964188305.1). Classification (NCBI taxonomy): domain Eukaryota; kingdom Metazoa; phylum Chordata; class Lepidosauria; order Squamata; family Lacertidae; genus Podarcis; species Podarcis bocagei. The sequence continues at coordinate 83,652,612 of NC_138126.1, read as the reverse complement.
AAGAAGGACAGAACTTTCTTTATGTATGCTACAACAGCAGCAAGAATACTTATTGCAAAGTATTGGAAGACACAAGAACTACCCACTCTGGAAGAATGGCAGATGAAAATGATGGGTTACATGGAATTGGCGGAAATGACTGGTAGAATCCAAGACCAGGGAGAAGAGTCGGTGGAAGAAGATTGGAAGAAATTTAAAGACTATTTACAGAAATATTGCAAAATTAATGAATGTTAGAATGATGTTGGATTGAAGTTAAGTGGTTTCTAGCTGTAATGGTATAAAAGAATATGAAAAAAATGGATTTTTAACAGGTAAAAATTTAATGTTATAATATATTAAGATCAAAGATCAGGATAAAATAAGGAGGGAAAGGAATTGCTGAACTAATAAATTGAACTGGAATACAAAAAAGGGAGGTATGAGGAGGTCCGGGAAACAAGCAAATGAAAGATAAGTGACAAAAAGATGGAATTGTTTTTAACTGTTTCTTACTTTGTATTCTTTCTTTTTTCTTTTTCATTATGTAATATTGTGAAAACTTTAATAAATATTTATTAAAAAAAAAATGAGTAAAAGCATGAGCATAGGATGTTTCTGTTGTGCTGCTAAATGGCAGTTAGAAACCCAGAATTAATTCACGTAAAGCCAACCTTATCAACTGTTAAATGGTTTGGTACAACTTTGTATAGCACAGCAGAATGATCAAGGCAATACACATGCATTAACACAAAACAATATTGTGCAGTTATTTGATCAGTTTTATCATAATAAAAAGCTTGCATTACAAGGAATGCTTGTCATGGGATGCTAATAAGTGTACCAGTTGCTATCCCTGTGTGCGTGTGTATACATTTTACAAAAACCACCAGAGAGAGGATAATTTAGTGACTAATGTCTGCAAATGTTAATGAATTAAATCGTGTTCTCTTTACTTAAAGTGTTGCTGAGATCCAAAGAACAATTTTGTGCATGCAACAAGCCCTCCCAAGTGTTTTCTTTCTACAAATTCTAGCCCTCCCAATTATCCTCGCCCAAGTTCCAGGAGTAACATATTAAGCAGTGTTAAGTGGGGGTCTGTTTTCAGAAACGGGGAGGTGTCAGAAGCCATAGTCTCTCTATTAATAAGAGGGAATGGTTGTTGAAATATTTTGTATTAATAAGCCATCATGTATTTTTTCAGGAAAGACATATTAGTCTGTTTTTCTGTTTAATTACTAAAAGCAGTAGTTACATGAATGTTTTGCACCAAAAAATGGTTGTGTTGATTTAAATGACATCATGTATAGCCAGTCAGAATGTGGTAAATAAATAGGGTAATTTCATATTTCACAATACTGGGCATTATGTAGGAGGCTATTTCTAATAAGCTAAGAGTCAATCTAAATAATTAAAGAAGTTAATATTTCTGCCTGGCTGATCAGTTAGAAACCCTTCCCCTCTTTTAATTGTGTACAGCTAAGTCTGAAGAAGCAACTTGAATGTGAAAAATCTACTATGCTGTATTCACAAGAACAAACTGTAATTGTGCAGCAGACCAAAAAGACAGGGTCTTTTCTTCTGTGGCAAGTACTAATTAGAACATATTGCATACCAGAAATTCAAAGAAATGCTTTCCCTGTGTATAATACACTATTAATTATATGCTGTTGCAAGCAATTTGTATTCTATGGGTGTATCATTCATACTTTAGTTGTGCTCTAATACTAGCTAAGATGATAAAATTCCATTGTAAATTTCAACTAAATTATTTCTTTAGGGTGTTTCTGAGAGCTATCAACAAATTTTCTGAGACTATGAACCAGAAGTTTTTGGAAAACATGAATTTTGAAGAACAAGTAAGTACCTGTCTTATTTCTTTTATATTATCCTTTAACAAAACCAAGAACTGAACGTATGTTTTTACATTACTTAGTTATTTCAGTAGCAAATATTCTCTATTTCAGTAGCAAATATTCTCCTGATAAAAGTCAGTGCGGGAAATGATTGCTCTGTGAGCCGGTACTGATATTTTGGCTCCTGTAATGTTCTTAGTCTGGTACACTTATATGTTGAAAGTTATGATCATGAACACTCCAAACATATAAGGCAAGGATAGGGAACCTCAGACTTGAGGGCCAAATGCAGCCCTCCAGGCCCCTCAGTTTGACCCTTGGAATTATCTTCTGACCACACACATGCAGGTAACACCCCTCACAAGCCTTGCTTCACACTCTCCAGGTGCTTTTGAGTGTGTGTGTGTGTGTGTGTGTGTGTGTGTGTACACCTGCTAGTTTTGGCTGGAATGTAGTTTGCTTTGCAAAGGAAACATTCACATTTGTTGTTTTTCCACTTTGCCTTCTGGCCCCATCCACCATTGGCATGTGGCCCCCATACCTAATGAGGTGGTCCAAGTGCTCTTCCTTTCTTCTTTCTTTGCTCCAAGCTACTTGGGGCAAGTAGAAAGCATGGTGGTTGCCATGTTTGTTGGGAAATGTGTCTAAAATGCATTGGAAGTAGTAATATGTTATGATGTGCTATGTATGTGTCATGAATACAACCCAGGCGCGGCAGGACCAAGGCATTTTGACACCTGAGGCAAACCACAAAAGCGCCCCCTCCCCCTGCCAGGAAAGAAGGGGTAAGTGAAGCACTTCATTGGGAACAAGGGAAGAATCTAATTAACCTTACCCAATCACTGAAAAGGGAATCAAAGGTCATTGCAGGGAAGAAAGGGACCCAGGTGGGTGCAGAGTCCAGGAGTCTAAGGTGCAGCCCCTAACCATTTCCTTCCTTGTGGTGGAAGGAGACCAGCAGCGCTTCCTATTTGGCTAAAGGCCACTGCAGAGACAGCATTGCAGGGTGGTGAGCTGCCAAGGAGGTGGCAGATCTGGCCTGCAAGGAGTGTGCTGCAACCACTGCTGCCACTGTGGATCCTGCCACCTGGGTGGGCCAGCCCTAAACCTGGATAAAGGGGGTAAAGCACAGAGACCAAGGCAACGGCGCTACTCTTCAAAAAGGATTTATTAATTGCATCTATTCAAGTGCTTTCAGTAGTACAGCACATCCACGAATGCTCTACAGGTGTTTAATAACCAAAAGTAGTTGCCTTGTCTAACAAGTTGACCAGTCTAGTAGCACTGAGGGATAGATGGATCAGGGCAATGGTGGAAGGTTTTCATACTTCCTTTGGGTATTGCTGAAAATGGTGTTTAAATGTTTCTATCACCACACCAAAGTTACTTGGCTCAGTCTCTTGGTACGTGACAAGTAGACTGAAGATTTAACTGCAAGCATTCTCTTGCATTTCTGGTGATGTGACCCAAAAGTTGTCCTATCTAGCCTTATTGAGGTGCCTCTAGGCAAGTGGGCACAGCTGTCCTGGAACATGCCATTTCCTCTTCTAAGGAATGTTGCTTTCCTTTCATCTGATGTTTTGCTATAAGCAAAGTCCTGTTTATTTGAGATAGCCATCAACCACTGGAATCTGTCACCCTTCTTTAGCACCCTTGCGGAACCACCTTTCCAAATATCCACTCCTTCTTCTGTCATTCACACAGGTTATAGCTGATTACATTAAAAACAGTAGTACATTACATTAAAAATAGTATAAGGGTAACAATATACATGAGTATATTCTCAAAATTGTCAGACTCATTTTGCAGAATCCTAGGTGCACAACACCTGTCCATGCAGCAGCCATCTTTCTTTTATGCAATGTCCCTGTTAGTTTCACAGGAGCATTATATGGGGTGGGGGTGTCACTTAAGATAACAAGCGAACAGCCATTCCCCCCCCCCTTACAGACGTATCAAGAATGAGGCATCCCATCATAACATATGACTGTTTTCAGGGCATTTCTATAGACATTTTTCTAGCAAGTGCTGTTTTAGAAAGGTCCATAGGAATGTGGCCTAATCTATTTAGCTAGGTTCTGATCCAAGCTCTGGCCCAGTAGGTGCAAATCAGGGAACTTTGCTTCAGATTGTGGAATAAATAAAACTGCCTACTTTCCCTAATTCTCACTGAAACGTTTAATGATTAACTCCTTGCTCCAACCCCAAGACATACTAGTCATGCTTTCAGCTTGAGATGTATGCTAAATACAGGCATATATATATAAATAAGGAATCTCTCCCTGTCTGTAGGTACCTCTAAGATGTGGAGGGGAACTGAGGTCCTTCAGATGTCGTTGTTGGACTACAACTCCCATTATCCTAGAATATTGGCTATGCTAGCTAGGGCTGATGCAAGTTGGAATACAAAAAACACATGTGGCTGCTTTCTGTTCCCCTCTCTCTCTGTGTGTGTACACAAACAGTTCCAATTGTTTTCTATCTCCATTTGCTTACATACACACAGAGTGTGGACTCACCCCCCAAATCACTTTTACTAAGGGACTGCTGATTGGCAAGTATTTACTCCATTGGGGAAAGTGGAAAATAAAAAAAAGGAGATTCATATTGGTCCTCTGCCCCTTCTAAGCCCTAATCCCTTCCTTTTAGAATTTATTATTTAAAACCCTTTTTTTTATCTCTAGACACTGGGGTGGAACCATAGGAATGATTGTGATTGACTGTGCTGAACAGAGATAGTTGACCAGCACAGGCAATGGGCAGAAATGAGTCCTGAGTGTCTCTAAATGTGATGTACTGAATATAAATGTAAGAAGCAGAGAAGGGAGTGGGTTGTAGGTTTGTGGGAAAGCGCCTCCCTTTCCCTAATGGGCCAGCCTCCACTGCTCATGCCCCTCTTAGAGATTGGTTTTTGAAAAGCGATAGCATCAGCAGTGCTTACAGAAGAAATGCAATCTCGAAGTATGACAGAATTTATTTGTATTTTCATTTCATTCCATTCCATTCCATTTCATCAGCCATACTACTTTTCCTTGTCTACAAGAGGAACACTGAATTCCACTATATTCAGTGAGACTGTGACAATATATTTTCTTTGTTCCTTTTCAGTTTGTGGACATTTTAAGTGTACTGTATCTGTTGTGAGCAAGTGTTTATCTTCAAGTGAATTTAATGCTTGTGGAAATGTCAAAGCAAAGTGACACTTCTGAAGCTGGGCATTTTGCTGTCTTAGTCACATGGCAGGGGCAGAACAGGGAACTGAAAAGGGGCAAGGGGTTTTGTTTTACTTTGTTTCTTCAATGCGCCCATCTGCTGACTCAGCGGCAGGGTTTCTGTGAGGAGACAGAAGCTAATTCCTTTTCTGTGCCTGTTCAGTTTCTGACACTTACACGAAGGGAGCAATTAGGATAACACTGATGCCACTCAGACACTCCTTGTTGCCTCACAGTTAACTCTAGCTGTATCAGAAGCTGCAGTCATGTTTGTCTCTTGCAGCAAAATATTCCCCCAAAAGTGTTTTGACCCCCTTCTGGATGCAGTTGCTAGAATCGAAATAGCAAAAAATGAATTTAGGCATCAGTTGGGCTCTGCAGCAATGAAAATAAAATTGGTAGATTGGGAGGTGTATGTGAAACAATTTTTCAGTGTGTGAAAAAAGAACAGTTCTACTTCGCTCTTCAATAAATATTTCGGTTGCTGACCCTGATTAGTTTTTCATCAGTTTGCCTCCTATCAAATTATAGTAGTAAATTATGTGACCCTACTTTTTGATAGTACCATTCGGTTTATGTTTCGTTCCTTTTCCAAGTTTGTTTGAAAAATCGTGGTGGAAGAGTGACACTTGCAAAGATTATACTGTTTGAGGGTCTGATTGAACTGTGATGTGAATATAAATGAGATTTATTGCAAGGGAGGTAAATATGCTAATTTTAGAGATTGGAAAAGTACAAAAACAGTGTGATCCCTTCGCCTCCGGTAATTACTGCAGCATTATGTGCGAAAGAAGTGTGCTGGCATAGGGGTGTTGCTAGCAGACCAGGTTGAAAGTGAACTTAGGGTAGTTGTTCAATGCCACAGTGAAAGACGATGTCATAGCTATGCATTAATGGATTCAGTAGAGTTCTGGTTTATGCATAATGCGTCACACGGTTTATGAAGAGTTTTCAACCTTTTGTCTTGCTGCTTTTCCCTGAAGTTGGCTCAGTTTCCCTGGCTCTTCCTCCTCACTGCAGCCCTAAGTCACTCCCTTTGAAACATCCTGAGATGAGGCATTGGGGTGGGGTGGGGGGCTGCAGTGGGATGCAAAAATCACCACAATTGTGGAAAAGAATAAATGCTTTTCCACTGCTGCAAGACTCAACTTATACTGGCATTTCTGTACTGACACAATAAACTAGGGACAATTCTGCAGACAATTCTTTTCCACCACCTCCTTGAAAACATATCCTTCTGCTTTTCATTCATGAAAGATAGTGGGCAAAAGTTCCCATCTATTCATCTTCATCTCCCATTTTTATTCCTCAGAATTCTGAATTTTTTGAAAGATTTCACTGGATGGGAATGAATAGAAGTTTGACATGAATAGAAATTATCCTTGGTCATATTTTACTTTTCTTCCGATAAAATTTAGTTCATCAGAAACACTAGGAGTTTTCACAAAGCAATGGTTAACATATGCCCCCATAACACACTATAATTATATTGGTTGTTTGGATCTGGGGAGTTGTGATTAACTTGGGATATGCAGCATTTCACAGGCACTGCTGTAAATTGTGGTTTATTGTTATTAGCTAATGAACCCCATATGAATCTCCTGATGCTACTGAGGGAATGCAGGCCAACGGGTATAAAAATCACACTCTTGCCTTTATTCTAATTGCAAGGTAATAAGAGCTTCCAACTTTGCATAATATTCCAACCTCGCACTGCTTCGGCTGGTTGCCTTCATAAATTATTTAGGTTTCACACAGCTTAATATCACCTCCCATTTTAGGTGAAACCCATTACAACTATTCAGGGGTCTGTCTTCTGCTTAATTTACAGCTGTGGAACAACTATTTCCATCTTGCTGTGGCTTTTATCACCCAGGATTCTTTGCAGCTAGAACAATTCTCCCATGCAAAGTGCATAAAGATTGTCAGCAAGTAAGTCTTCTTGAAAGCTATATTTTCTTCTCATTTTCACAACAAAGCTTTGATGATGACTAAGTGATGATGACTATTTTCTCTTACAGATATGGAGACATGAGACGCTTGATTGGGTTTGCTATTCGTGACATGTGGTACAAACTTGGTAAGTAAGTGCAGTCATGAACACAGATGTTCCTCAAATAGGTGTTGAGTGAACATTTCTAATAAGATCAGATGAGTTGTTACATTGGTTTATTTTTGTGTTTTAAAGTGGCTCCATCCTGCAATTTATATGTTTGTTTGTTTGTTTGTTGGCTGGTGTGTGTATGGCATAAAATAACTTCTAAATGTGTGAAGGTACCAAGTGTCGTGGGATTGGAATATGCAGAGGAAAAGGGGGAAAGTATTGCAAAGATGGGTAACAGAAGAAATTCAATTTGCAGTGAAACACATTGGGAGACCCTGGAAGGTTTTGTCTCTTTGACAGCTTCAGAAAGATGACATTCAGGCAGATCAAACTGAACTCATCCACTTGGGGTGTCAGTTGCATGAGCGGACTCTGTATTCCGGACTCCAATGTCTGGTTGTCATTAAAGAAAAGAACTCCTGTCCAAGGAGAGTGGCATATGTTTCGATCTTTTGTCTGCAGATTGCAAATACCTCAGCTGGCACTGCAGCTTCTTATTTATCATCAAGAAAAAAGAAAACTGATCATCTTGGTTGCCCTCCTCTGCACATATTCCAGCTTGTGGTGCCCAGAATTGGACACAGTATTCCAGGTGTGGTCTGACTAAGGCAGAATAGAGTGGGACTATTGCTTCCCTTGATCTGGACACTATGCTTCTGTTGATGCAACCTAGAATAGCATTAGCTTTTTTTGCTGCTTCATCACACTGTTAACTCATGTTAAGTTTGTGGTCTACTAAGACCCCTAGATCCTTTTCACATGTACTGCTAGTAAGCCAGGTGTCCCCCATCCTATATTCATTTTGTTAGCTTGCGCCCAGTTCTCCAATCTGTTAAGCTCATTTTTAATTCTGATTCTGTCTTCTGCGGCATTAGCTACCCCTCCCAGGTTTGTGTCATCTGCAAATTTGATGAGCTTCCCCTCAATTCCATTATCCAAGTAATTTATAAAGACGTTGAACAACAAGGGGCCCAGGACAGAACCCTGCGGCACCCCACTTGTCAACTTTTTTCCAGGAGACGAGGAGCTCTTTGGGTTTTGTCAGTCAACCAGCTACAAATCCACCTAACAGTTAGCTCGTTCAACCCACATTTTACTAGCTTTGTCTCGATAATATCATGGGGGACTTTGTTAAAAGCCTTACTGACATCAAATGTTCAAATGTTCTTCCTTTGGTATAGATGTGTGTTTGAAAATGTAATGTAGAGAATGAAAATTATTTTGGATTTTTATTGTTTCTCATAGTTATTACTATTTTTCCATCCAGATGGGTCTCTTCTTTTATTTCAGCTGATTTTTAATAGGGTACTAAAACAAAAGATGCTTTAGGTACAGATTACTATTTCTGCTGAGATTAAAAACAACAACAGAAACTGTAAAAACAGCTGCTTAATATCCAGTTGAAATGAAAAAGAACAGGATTGTTGTTCCACACATGTTTTTAAAGCCACTAAAGCACATCTTGAAAACAGCTTTATTATTATTGAGGAGAAAGGCCATATTCAATACATGATGTGCATGCTTATCTCTAGGGGGGGAAATGTATTCACTTAAAATATTTTTCTTTCGCCAGTGTTTTTTTTAGGGTTAAAAGCAGCTGGAGGAGAGAAGGGGGATCAGGATCTCTATGCTGTGGGAGGATTTATTTTTATTTTTATTTTAGAAGACAAAAACCCTGTGCCATATCTCATTGTATCATTGTCCCAACCAAAGTTGCCTCCCCTAAATATTGCTATTTGATCTGCAGAAGAACTACTTACTAGTACTATAAACTGCCAGGAGAACATTTGTTACTGGGTGGTATGAACATTGTACAAAGGAAGAAAGGGGGAAATGCCCCAAGATTTAATAATGGATACGGGGCAGGTCTAATATATCCAAGCAATTGCATTATTCCCTATTATACAAGTGTGAGCAGCTCTGGTTGTGAAATGAGACCATGAGGAATGAGCTCCAATGTGGGAATGGATTGCTGCTCTTTTGTGGTTTTACAAGGTGCCTTGTGTCAGGCGGTACTGCTACAAATCAATCCTAAATCGGACCACAACTGTTCGTGTTTGGGGTTTTTTTTAATCTACCTTCCCTGAAATATTAGGCATCATTAAGGATTTCTAGGAAAAGAGCATTAAAGCTAACAAACAAATGGTTTGAGTTTTTCTGCATTTGATTTTGTCCTGCAAAAAGCCATATTTTAAGAATATTAAAAAGCTGTTTTTTCCTGTTGGAGATGACATTTGCAACCTCATTTCTTCATTTTTTTATTGTCTGTCATAATTGCAAATGTCTCCTAAGGCAGACTCCGATGACTCTCTATTTCATATGGCTTTTAAGCCATTGTACAGCGAATCTATAATAGAGTTAGCAGGACACTATTTCTATTCTGAGCTTTCTAATGGCTGACATTAGTCATCCAGGAATGAAGGCAGATAAGTTTTGTCCATTGTGATGGAGAGAAGAGGACATGTCAAATGGCTCCTGTAAAATGTTGTCTGATAGATGGGTTTTGATGGGAAGGGGTGAAGAAATCTATTGTTTCCAATTATTTTCCTTTCCAAGCACGCTCAGCAATGAGATGTTTGAAACTGACTCCATGTGCAAGTACATTCAGTTGGCCACTACCTAGGATATTGTGAGGTGCTTCTAGAGTCGGCATTCCATCTCGAATTGCAAATCTGCTATAGCAGCAGTGCAAGTTTGTGGTCTTGCAAAGTTAAGCCATGTGTAAGACTGCCGCAATAATGTATTTTATTTATTTCATAAAATGTATACACTACTTGGTTCGGTAAAAAGAAGAAAATCCCTCAAAATGTTTTACAAAAAGATAAAGCCAGAAACATTTATAAACACACTTTAAAACATACAAAAGTTAAAATACTAAAACCGATTAAAATTACCTCAATCTTCTGTGAACCTGGGCAGGAACCAAAAAGAGTACAGTGGAGGTGCCTGCTTGATCTCAGTAGCAGGGAGTTCCCCAGTATACATGCTGCCACACTAAACAATTGAGTTCTTACAAATGCAGAACAGGTATTATATGGCACCTGTAGTAGTGCCAATTCCACAACTACCAATAATGATGATCAATAATTCTGCTCTCAATAATGATGATAGCATTGTTTCTATAATGTTCTTCATTATACTATTCATTGTAATAGTTTGGTGTTATTCTTTTAATGGGGTGCTCAAAGAATTTCATGAATGCCTATTTGTGCAAAGAAGGCTAATAATATTATACATCTTTAGTGTGGTGGTTAAACATAGTGGGTTGTGGCTTGCAAGTGAATTTATGGCTGAGCTTGAACTACAGGTCATAATCCATGTTCTTCTTAACCACTACACAACATCAGTTCTTAATAATTGGAAGAGGGAAGCTTATTGAAAGCTTGAGGCACAATATATTCAGAACTCATCAAACTATGATGTGGGTGAAGGGCATTAGATACTAGTCTGTATAGTCGAAAAAGTACTGAATCTGGACTTTTAGCATAGAAGGAATAGTCTTTTCCATTCCACTATATTGGGGCAAGAAGCAGAAGACCCGTAGAACTTATGTGATGGGCCATTTCTTAGTCCATTGGAAGGATTTTTCTGAATTGAAACAACAACTTCTTAAATGTGTATGATATATGTATGCAAAACAGTTATTTAAAACTGAAGCATTAAGATATATGATACTTTTAGATTGTTTTTATTTATGTTTTTTGAGGTTTTAATTTGTGTTTCCCTTGTCCTTTTGTAATTTGCTGGTTTTAAATTGCAAGTTGTGTGTGAATCGCTTTTTATACACACTTTTGTGCATCTCTCTTTTGAGCAGATTTCATGTATGATGAAGGCTGGTTAACAATTTTTTAAAATAATAATAATAGAATAGCTACACAGAATGTCTGCATGCATTGTGTCCGATTTTTAATATTCTCTTTCACACTTTGATCCAGGGCAGAATAAAATTCGCTTTATTCCTGGAATGGTTGGACCCATCTTAGAGATGACCCTTATTCCTGAAGCTGAGTTACGGAAAGCCACTATCCCAATCTTCTTTGATATGATGCTGTGTGAATATAGAAACACTGGAGAATTCAGAAAGGTATTGTTAGCTTTACATAGTGTTTGTCAGTATTTCCATTATGCTTAAATAGCAGCAATATTATATGAATACTCCAGAAAGGTGCTTGTGATTCTTGACACTTTTCTATAGAAAGGTGAGTGCTATAGAAAAAAGGGAAAGAGCTGCAGCACTGTGGGCAAAGATATGGAAGACTGAGTTTATCAGTGATTTAATGAGGCCTTTTCCTGTCATAAATATATCATTCATCTGAAACATGTAACCTAAGAAGTCATCCTTACAGAATCAGACTCACAAATATGCCGTGTGTGTGTGTGTGTGTATACACACACACACTCTGAGCAGTTTGTTATGTGGGATGAAATGAATTACATTGATATGAAATACCTAAATGAAAGTGAGAAGCAAAGTATGTGGTTGAATGAATTAATCTAGAACTAGAACACTTCATGGAGGAAAGTTCTGTGGTCAGTGATGAGTTGTGTGTGTGTTGTGTGGGAATGCACCTTCTGTGAGTTTTCAGCTTTTGTTTTAAAAAACAAGTCTCCAGCACATTTACTTGGGAAAGTTATAACGAAGCATGGGAAATTGCTCATGAAGTTAAATAAATGCATACATATTGGGCTACCTGTATTTAGATACAACAGTTCTTTAATGGTCTTCTGGCCCCTTAACACTGTCTCTCTCCCAAATATCTGTCTATGGATCTCTGGAGGGGTCATTTAATTGATCCACACTTTAATTTCTCCTCCTGACCTTTAGATAGATAGATAGAACATAAGTCTGTGTATTTGGTGAACTATTAGAGGAAGATCATGGCAGCTTAGGTTACAAATGAACCAAATTTGTTATTTATGCATTAGCTTTTAAGACATTCAACAGTTTTTGCCTTGCGATTAGTGCAGTGAATCACAGCAGGGTTCAAAGAGCAGTCGCGACGCAGGCTGTGGTAAATTAATAATGATGGTTCTATCTATTGCTAGATTTCATTTGGAAAGGTTGTTATTAAGTGCTCAGTATTTACTCTCCCAGAAGAAAGAAGAGTTCAACATGGTTTGTAGATGGGGGCACATGTGTGCACTGCATTTAAGGCATCATGATTATATCAGCTGAGCCTGGAACAATCTGGCAGGTGGGATTATTGTTGTTGGTAACACAGCACAAAGCTTTTGGCCTGAGTCCAGGTCTGAAAACCATTTTGCTTCTCTGCATCTGCTCTTCCCTTGACTTAATAGCCCTCTATTTCCGTTTTTAATTACTGCTTCTTATTTTTGGCTTGTAACTGTTTCTCTTGGGGATCAATGCAGAAAAGCAGGTAGTAGGACCAAAATAATAATAATAATAATAATAATGCTCCTGAAATGTGTATCTCAGACTAAAAAAGGTAATATAAGCTTAACAAGGATAACATCTAAAGAGTCTAGGAAATTATAGTTGCAATGTTGACACACAATTTAGTTGCTAAATAGATTTCTAAGGTTCAGGTGGACAGTCTGGTGTTACAGAATAAAGATATAAAACACATGGTTAAAGCTGCACCAAAGGATGGTTAAAGCTGTGCCCCAGTGGTATTTATTTATTTGCTTAAAATGTTTATTAACAACCTTTCAGAACAATCACTAAAAGGCATCAGTAAAATACAATAATAAAATCACATTATCATCAGACAAATAAACCTAAGACCTAAAATACACGAAAACCAACACTGGACATTTATAGGGTGGTTGAGGACTCAACCCCTGGTGTCTCCATTTTTAAAAAATAAAAATAAATTGTGTATCAAGGTTGGAAAAGACAACTGCCTGAGCTCCAGGTGAGTTGATGCTGGAGTACATAACAGCCAACTGGCCCACCTGTGATGCTAACATATGAGAGTGCTGGAGGTGAAATAGTTAAACAGGTTACCCAATCAGAACCCAGGGGGTGGAGCCAAAGGGACTATAAAACCAGCTCTGGGAGAGGCGAAGGGAGGAGTTTGTTGGGAGTTGGGTTGGAGTGGGAGTGAATTGGGATAGAGTCTGTGGGTTGGTTGAGTTGGTGTAGTGAAATAAGCTGAGTCAGGAACAGTTAGGAGCTAGGAAGACAAGTAGATATCTGAGAGGTGGTTTAGTGAGTGAGAGCAGGTAGCGGAAGTTAAGGTGTGGATACGCACCCCATGATTGTAATTTACTGAGACTGTTTATGAAACCACACACTTGTTAAACTGCAAGCTCATTTATATAAACAGATGTTTATGTTCCAATTTAACCCTGACTGGACTCAGCATTTTACCAGGTAGGGCCTGGGTGGTGGCAGCGAGAAATAAAGTGGTGGCACAGGGATCAATAGATGGTGAAACATCCGGGGACCCTGTGTGATCGCCACACCACCTACTCCAGCATCCTGTTCTCACAGCAGCTAACCAGATGCCTGTGGGAAGCCTGCCCACAAGGACCTGAGCACATCAGCACTCTCCCCACTTGTGATTCCCAGCAACTGGTATTCAGAAGTGTACTGCCTCTGACAGTGGAAGTAATAATAATAATAATAATTTTTTATTTATACCCCGCCCTCCCCAGCCAAGGCCGGGCTCAGAGCGGCTTACAAGCAATAATAAAAACAAGATGAGTGATTACAACTAAAAACAAAAATAAAATACAACATTAAAATAATGGAACATTAAAATATTAAAATGAAGCCTCATTGCAGCAGAAGGAAAAGAAAAAAGAAAAAGGGGGCGGAGGGAATCAAATTGGCTCCAATCCAAAGGCCAGGCGGAACAACTCTGTCTTACAGGCCCTGCGGAAAGAAATCAGATCCTGCAGGGCCCTGGTCTCATGAGACAGAGCGTTCCACCAAGTTGGGGCCAGTGCTGAAAAGGCCCTGGCTCTGGTTGAAGCCAATCTAACTTCCTTAGGGCCTGGGACCACTAGGGTGTTGTTATTTATGGACCTTGAGGCTCTCCGTGGGGCATACCAGGCGAGGCGGTCCCGTAGGTACGAGGGTCCTAGGCCATGAAGGGCTTTAAAGGTCAAAAGCAGCACCTTAAATCTGACCCTGTACTCCACCGGGAGCCAGTGTAGCTTGAAAAGCACTGGATGAATATGCTCCCATGGCAGAGACCCCGTGAGGAGCCTCGCTGCAGCATTCTGTACCCGCTGGAGTTTCTGGGACAGCTTCAAGGGCAGCCCCGCGTAGAGCGAATTACAGTAGTCAAGCCTGGAGATGACTGTCGCATGGATCACTGTGGCCAGGTCGGGGCGGGAAAGGTAAGGGACCAACTGCTTGATGCGGCGAAGGTGGAAAAATGTCGCCTTGGCTGTTGCTGTGACTTGCGCCTCCATGGAAAGGGAGGCGTCAAGGATTACACCTAAACTCTTAACGGAAGGCAATGGCACTAATTGGGCCCCCGCAAGAGAAGGGAGTTGGTCCCTCATCCCCATGCTATCCCGACCTAGCCATAGGACCTCTGTCTTTGAAGGATTTAGTTTCAATCGGCTCCCACGAAACCATCCAGCCACAGCTTCCAAGCATCTGGTCAGTGTGTAAGGGGCCGAGTTGGTGTGGCCATCCATCAGCAGATAGAGCTGAGTGTCATCAGCATATTGTTAGTAACCCCGATAGCCTTATCCTCCACGGATTTGTCTAATCCTTTTCTGAAACCATCCAAGGACACACAGTACTGGATGAAATTGACCAACTAGGAAGAGGAACCTGTGGCCCTCTATAGTTTGTTGGACTTGGGACTCTCAAGTGGCCCAATGGGTCAGCGTGTCTGGCTGTTAACTGGAAGGCTGGTGATTCAAGCCCACCTAGGGATAGCTGTGGGCATTCCTGCATTGCAGGGGGTTGGACTAGATGACCCTCTGGTCCCTTCCAGTTTACAATTCTGTGATTCTGTGTGACTAGCATCAGCCCCAGCCAGCACACGCAACTGTCAGGGACAATGGCAGTTGTAGGCCAGAAACATCTGGAGAGTCACAGGTTCCCATCGCTGCCTTATATAATTAATCCATTTAATTTCTTTTCTTTCACTTGTCTGGTTCTTTCCGTGCTGCTCTTTCATTGTTTGCAGTATGAGCATTGCCAGCCTGTGTGCAAGAATCGAAAGGAACAAAGAAAAGGGAAATGGGGGAAATGTCAGGTTGGAGCATGCCCTTGTTGGTAGATTCCCACACAGGGAAGCACTTTCTTTCATTGTTTGCAATGAGAAACTGGGTGTGCTCTCTCCTAAGGAGATCAGTTTGTAAGGTGCACTGTGTAGCCTGCCATTTGACACAGCAGGCTGGATAATGTTTTACTGCATGACAGTGCTACAGTCTGCTGCAATACCCAAAGACATTTGTAGATAATGTTTCTTTCAAGAAAAAAAGCCAGAAACTTATTGTTAACTTGCAGCTGTGTTGGTTAGAGTGTGGTGCTTATAATGCTAAGGTTGCAGGTTCGAGTCATACGGGCCAGATCCTGCACTGCAAGGGGTTGGACTAGATCAGGGGTCAGCAACCTTTCTCAGCTGTGGGCCGGTCCACCGTCCCTCAGACCATGTGGGGGGCCGGACTATATTTTGAAAAAATAATAATGAACGAATTCTTATGCCCCACAAATAACCCAGAGATGCATTTTAAATAAAAGGACACATTCTACTCATGTAAAAACATGCTGAGTCCTGGACCGTCCGTGGACCGGATTGAGAAGGCGATTGGGCCTTAGGTTGCCTACCCCTGGACTAGATGATCCTCAGAGCACCTTCAAACTCTATAACTATACAATTTTATTATTCAATTTCCAAAATATGCCCCTTAATATACAAGAGGGGGAAAGTTTATTATATAAAGTCCCAGGAAGCAACCCTTTAGAGGGCATTTTTGAGGTAAATCATGCTTTTAGAGATGTTAAATATTTTACTTCTCATTATGTTTTTTGAAAATGAAAAATCCTATCCATTCAATCCCTTATGAAAAAAAAGTCCTTTTGTGTTTTTTCTCTCTCTTGCTCACATACAATTTTAATAGATACTGAGAGAAATTAATAACACACACATAAGCAATTCTGGGTGGTATTCAAATATGTTTTACTCAGAGCAGTAGACCAGAGTAAATTAATATGCCTAGCTCAGTCATGTTCATTCATTTCAATGGGTCTACTCCGAGTAAAGCATAGTTAAATACTACTCTAAGATTCCTTCCATTAAATCCAAAGGCGTAGACAGTTGTAGTTACTAGCTCAAAGGTCCACACACAGAGTTAAATGGAATTTTGTCCTAATAATCCATTTGGAAGAATAGTTTTCTGAATGAGCAGCCAATGGTTTTATGTGCTGAGCTGATGAAACATCTGCCCCAAAAATAAAATGGTTTGTATTCGAAACTATTTGTAGGGATGAAATAATATGCAACATAAATGAAAACATCACTGAAATAAATATCTGGTTAAGATTATTGTTAAAAAAGAAGATTTGTCTTTGGCTTAGCAAAGATTAATTCCTAAGCATAATACTATTTTGATCCTGGTAAGCAACATGTATTCATGTTGCAGATCCCTGTTTAAATCCTTCACTCAACATTTCCATCACATATTTTAACCAGCTGTGAGCAGGTTTTTAAATTACTTTTCTTGCCTGGCAGTTACTAGACAGCAGCAAAAATAGTACTGACTTTGAGCATTCATTGATAGGTTGTGTATTCACTGTGAGCTCTAATTCCCGTGTTCTTTTCAAAGACACAGGTGGTCTCTTGAAAATCCACCTCTCAAGGTTGTAATATAATGTTGGAAGGCATAATACAGGTGTCTGCTTGAAAAGGAAGGTGCATGTTCTTAGACAGTAAGCAACCAGAAGGTGTTCTGTAAGAGGCACTTGCCTTACCCTTGTGTTTTTCAAAGCCTTTTATAGATACTTTTGGCTCAAGGAAAGAAAAATGTTCACATCTTCCCCCAGTAGCCTACGCTCTTTAGCTTTAATCCCCTGGCTCCCATCACTTCTGTCAGCCTTGAGGCAGTACAAGCACATAAACTCATCCTGTTTCTGCTGAACCTTTTGGAAGTTAGAGGGAAAGTTAATCCTGCAAGGCAAGGAGTGCGTCAGAATTGCCACCAGCATTACCACCCTGATGGATCAGGCTCAGTTCCCAGGCATCATGGAAGGTGGAAGGAGGATATGATTTATTTAAAGTATTCCTTTTAGTTGCTTCTGAGGGCTGTGCTGTGCTCCCACAAGGTGACACACAAACAGGAGCAAGGCAAGATCAAAAGATATAATAGCCATACTAGGAAGACTACGATCTACGTTAAGAAGCTACTCGGTAACGCCTAAACTAATTGGGCTAAACACAGTATTGAAGAGGAAAGTCTTCAGTTTTCACCTAAACAGCTGTACAAGACAAGATGGAAGTCAATAGCTAGGGAGTTCCATATTTTGGGGGCCCTATTTCTGCTGCTTGCCAACCTAGCTGATCTTAATGGTGAGCACTCACAGAGGATCCCTGAGGCAAATCTTAACCAATTGGCAAGATTACATGGCAATGTGACACAGCCATCTCCGCTAGGTGGGCAAAGAATCCACTCATTGTGATCATTCTGCTGATGACAGTGTGCGTTCCCTCTGCTTTGATCTGTCATGGTGCCTTGGGTTATCAGGATGAGAAGGACAGTCTTAGGACAGATACAAAATCGCATCAAACAAGTGAGCCCTTGCAATAAAATGTTGCAGCATCAACAGTTTCTGTTCAGCGCCCTCCTCCAGCATACCAGACAGTATGACAAGTCTGGTAAAAAAACCAACAACAACACCCTGTACATTTCACTAAAAATAAATGCAAAAGTAGCAGTGAAAGAAAACAATCTAAAGATAATAATAGCATAGAGGTGAGAATACAATTTAACACCTACTGCAGCCAAACAACACTTTCAGTTGCCAAACATTAAAATAAAACAGCTTCTTAGCACCATAACAACATATATGTTGAATGACAGAGAACAATTAATAACACTTTAACAGTCTATTGCAGATGAGCAACACTTTCACTTACCAAATGCAATTATTCTTTCAGCCTTCCCTTCCACCTGGTTCCCGCCCCCCCCCAAAAGAGTCAATGCTCCATGGCCATTCCTCTTTTTCAGTCCCCATCTTGCAAACCTTGGTGTTCCTGCTAATACCTCCCTCTTGTGCATGGATGATGCCGTTTTGGCTGCCTAATCACAGGCTGAACAACAGTAATAATGAGAATAGTGATTTAACTCCAGAATCATTTTATATGATATTATATGAAAGGTTCCTGCCAACCTAGCAGTTTGAAAGCACGTCAAAGTGCAAGTAGATAAATAGGTACTGCTCCGGCGGGAAGGTAAATGGCATTTCCGTGTGCTGCTCTGGTTCGCCAGAAGCGGCTTAGTCATGCTGGCCACATGACCCGGAAGCTGTACACCGACCGGCTCCCTTGGCCAGTAAAGTGAGATGAGCGCTGCAACCCCAGAGTCGGTCACGACTGGACCTAATGGTCAGGGGTCCCTTTACCTTTATATGAAAGGTAATACAGGAAAGACGAAAGCACTTCTTCACACTGCACATAGGTAACTGTGGAATTCATTCTCACAAGATGTAGTGATGCCCTCTATTAGGTGGCTTTGAAACAAGGTTAGATAAATTTCTGGAGGATAAAGCTATGAATGGCTCCTAGCTGTGATGGATATGTTTTCCCTCCACTGTTGGAGGCTGAATACCAGTTGCTTGGAATCACAAATGGGGAGAGTACTTTTGGGCTTCCCCTGAACATTTGAGTGGCTACTGTGAGAACAGGATACTGAGCAAGATGGGCCTTTGTCCTCATCTAGCAGCCACTTCTTACGTTCTTACATTCTTGTATCAGTACGGAGAGCACTTCTGCATTCAGGTTCTGCTTGTGATCTTCCCATAGGCCTCTGTTTGGCTACTGGGAGAACAGGAGGCTAGGCTAGACAGAACTTTGGCCTGATCCAACAGGATATGTCTAGTCTTTGACCACAAAGATTGATTGATTGATCCAACAGGATTCTTATGTTCTTAACAGATGTTTTCAGTGTATGCCCCCCTCCCCTTTAAGAATTTAGTACTGTTGAGATAGTTCTATGTTGCTCAGGGGACAAGCCACAGCTCAGTGGTAGCTCAGTGGTTCAATCCAGATAGGGCTGGGAATATCCCCTGCCTATAACCCTGAACAGCTACTGCCAGGCAGCACCAACACTACCAGAACCTTAATCTGATTATGTACAAGGCAGCTTCCTATGTTCCTACATTACTTCTACCTCTTACTGTGGTTCATTTGATGTACTGTATGCTTTCACTGATAATCTAGAGAGAGAGGCTTAAACTCCCTCTTCCACTTTCCTCCCTGTGCGTAGGAGGTGGATATCTTCATCTTGCTGTCTTGGATGCCCTTCTGCAGTACAATGCTTCACAGCCTCGTATTGTGAGGGTGCTCAGTTTAATTTCATTTTCTTGCATTCCGTGCAATAGTCTCTGCGGGAGAAAGGAATCACATTTTTCCGATGAGGTGGTGCACCTAGTTCTTGCAGTTTTCCCACTGTTGCAACAAAAGCGCATCAATTTAAATTTTATACTTTCTGTGCCTGCGTTAACCTCCATATATGGATCAGAACAAACAATAAGAGAAACCGTGGAAGAGATAGTGTTTCTAAAATACACAGAGAAGCCAGTGAGGAAGAGATCTGGTAACCCCTCTTGGATGAACTGGAGACTCCCTGCCTCCTCTTAAACCAAATGTGCAGGGAATGAGGAGTGGAACAACATACTGTATTTTTTGCCCCATAGGACGCACTTTTTCCCCTCCAAAAATGAAGGGGAAATGTGTGTGCGTCCTATGGGGCGAATGCAGGCTTTCGCTGAAGCCTGGAGAGCGAGAGGCATCGGTGCACACCGACCCCTCTCGCTCTCCAGGCTTCAGGAAGCTATCCGCAAGCCTTGCAAGCCCGGCGGGAGTTCCCGCGGGCTCACAAGGCTTGCGGGCAGCAGCCTGCAGCCCCGGCGAGTGTCCGCAAGCCTTGTGCGTCCGGCAGGAGGTCCCGCCGAGCGCACGAGGCTTGGGGCGGCAGCCTGTCGCCCGAAGCACGGGGAGCCCTCCGGAGGGTGCCCCGTGCTTCGGGCAGGTGTGCGCAAGGCTTGGGGCGGCAGCCGCGGTGGGGGGGGGATAATTTTTTTTTATTCATTCCCCCACCAAAAAACGAGGTGCGTCCTATGGGCCGGTGCACCCTATAGGACGAAAAATACGGTAGTTAACAGCCATCATCCACATGCACTGTTTCTATATTCACCTAAAGAGAAGAAGCGCAGGGCCTGGGGAAATGAGCAGAATGCGTTGCAAATGGCAGACAGACTGCTGCCAAGATTCGGTGACACAGGCTGGACTGTGTCTATAGGAACAGATCTTCTTTGGCCTTTATTTCCTGAATGCCTGGCAATGTGCTGGTACCCTCTGGCAGTAGATAAGCATTTTCCTTTGGCTGCCTCCTCTTTAGCTGCCACTCCAGCAAAGGAACAACAGGCCAAGATTATCAAAATGCTATTTAGATGTCATGGGAACTGTCTGACATGGGCCTCAGAGTCAAGAAAAGAGAGGAAATGGGGTGTATAGCTGGTTGTTGGTTTTTTTGCTGTTATGTTATGTATTTGTGTTTTTATGTTGTAAACTGCCCTGTGATCTTCAAATGAAGGGTGGCATATAATTTAATTTAAATAAATAAATAAATAAATAAAATAAAGGAAGAAACTGCAGAAATGGGGGACGGGGGAAGGAGGACACAAACCAAATCAACTGGGTGGGAAGCTGTGTCTATGAAATGGTTATCACCAAAGAGAGTGGGTGGTTGGTGTTGATCAAAGTTAGACTTAATACCCATGTGAATGAGAGAGAAAGGATATCTGTTACCTGTTATCTATAAGAGATGAATGAGGAGGATTGCTCTTTTTTTAGTACCTATTTTCTTTCCTTCCCCACCACCTTCCTTCTACTTTTAGTTCCTCCTGGCCTATTTTGGATTTTCATCCAAAAGTAGAGGTTAGATTTGTATTTGGATGTGAGACTTTATAGATCAAATAGAAGCTTGTAGCATCAGGGAGAAACTACATAAGGAGCCACCTAGAATATTATGGGCACCATAAACATTAAGTGTTTTGAGGGGGTGATAAAAGGGATGGGTCATCTAGACCTAATGGATAAAGGGAGATGGGCATTTTAAATGTGATGGAACATAGATTAAGTGGTTTAAATAAACATTCTCTGCCATGATGACAAATGTTTCAGAATACACCAAATGTATGTTTAAACACTTCCATCACACTTAGATCCAGTGTGCATCAGGTTTGTTTTTGGTTTACCAATTGTGGTTTGGTTCAGCAAAACAAACCACTACCCTTGGCTTGGATGTAATACTAATCCAGGGATGATGTTTTATTACTTGCAGTAGGGGAAAAGTGGATCAGGAGGCATCCACTTATTCTCAGTAAACTATTAACTATGGTTTACTATGACATGTAGGTGCTGCCACTGAGCACTGTGTCTTTCTACAGCCAGCAAAAAGGATGAGAGGAAGAATTACAAATAAGATGAGAAAGAGATGCATAGATATATGGCCACTGTTGGACCAGCAGATTTGGGAAAGGTTGTTTTTGTGTCCTGTGAAGTGAAAATGGCAAAGCAAGCACTCTCTCTATGGTTAAATTAGGACATTGCACTCTACCATTGTTGTGCAAGATATGTCTGAATTGAATTTTAGTTTTCAGAGACATTTAAGCAGCAGCATTTTGAAGGCTCAGTCATCAGTAATCAAATCCAGCTAGCCTCACATAGAAAGGAAGGTCAAAGAAAAAGATGTGTTTTCTAGTGTAGACAGTGTTGACGAAAGACTCAGTGGGATAATTAATCACACTGAGCATATCTGAAGAGCAGAGCGGAGCATAGAAGTGACATGTTTCCTGTCTAGTTACAGCACAATCTAGGTAGCATAGGACAAAGATGAAGGGAGAGGACAAAGGGACAGAGGAATATCAGAAATTTGCATGTACTTGTAAAGCAGCTTTAAGCAATAGCCAGAAGTATTAAATGTTTGACTTGTGGTTTACAGTGGTCCAAGTATGATAACTTTGTGGAAATGGGCCGAAGTAGGCGTGAGTGTTGCTGATGTCCTGTATGGCCAAGGTTGCTGTCACAAGAAACATAGGTGGTTGATGGAAGAATTGTGCATACAAAAATGAAAGACAAAGAGAATTATGGGAAATGAAGGAAAGATACCGCTAGTGCAAGCATTAAGACTAAGTGGAAAGTGACCAAGAGCCAGTTCAGTTGTAACCAAAGTCTCTAAAGCAGAAAAGGGTAAAACACAGCTCTGTGGGGTAGGGCGTCTGCTGGTATATAATAGATATTATAATCCAATCACACTAAAAATATGGAGAGACTGGGGTGCACTGATGGGGTTAATGAGATCTTTGCCATAATATCTATTTGCAGCATTGTTGTTGTTGTTTTATACATTTCTCCCCACATGGCAGCAAATCACAGTATAATAAAAATGCATATAAAATACTTGCAAATATGAAAAAGAATTTAAACGCTAGCATTTAAAAGCATTCAGAAAAAGCACCCTAATTATATATATATAAACAGTTTAAAACAACAGCACAAACATAACACGAGTTAAAATCTAATCCAGGTACCAAATGTTGGGACAGATATTGACTCCTGAAATAGCAGAAGATGGAAATGCTTTTGCTAACATACATATTGGTGTGGTAACAAATCATACTATACCAGCTGTGCCAAAGGCAGCTATAAGAGTAACAATGAGTGGCAAGGGATAGGTGGTGCATTTATTTTCTTTAAAGAAGCACACATGGCTTTGCCTTACACTCTTCGGCCATTGGAGTTTTGCCTTTTTCAGCAGGTTGCATATCACAGGTCAAACTCTGATCTTCAACATTTTTGTTATGAATTAGCACACTGCAAAATTTACATAAAACGGGGATGGAGAACAGGGCCCAGCCTGTAGGTGGGGTCCTCAGTTCCTCCCACCCCCATGGGCATAGCTGTCAACTTTCAGATTTGAAAATAAGGGATCAGCAGCCTCACCTGTCCTGGGGACAGTCTACGGGATATCTAACAATCTGGGATAGCAGCGGGAAGCAGCGCTGGAATAAGGGAATTTCCCGCAAAAAAGGGAAGGTTAACAGCTATCCCCATGGGCCACTTTGACAGGCAAGCAGTGCCGCCCACCCGTCAGTCGCCTGGCATCACCCATGACACCAGCTGACCCACCTTCAAAGGAAAGAACAGGAAGCTCACAGCCAATTCTTTCTTTTCTTGTTTTGCAGCCTGGCTTGAACTCAAGCCAAGCTGCAAAAGAAGATTCCTGCCAAAAAGGGGCCTGCTGGTCAGCATAAAACTTTAGAAGACATTTGTGCTGATTACATGACTAAAGCCTTGATTCTATAAAGTATTGCTCTCTAGTTTTGTGAAAATATTTCTAGGGGGGCTTTTCAAATATATTTCCGAGTTACAACCTTTATGCTACTGGTTCCTCAGGGACTTTTCTTGAGTATGTGGTTATAAAAATTGCCATCTTGTTAAATAACCTTGCAAGTGATTTCTGTTCCAAAAATGTACAACGTATTTAGTTATTTGGAATACTGAAGTAGACAAATATTCTATATTTGTACTGGTGAAGAGATCTGCATGAAGGATGCCTTTTTGCTGCTGTTGACTGTTACTTAAATGGGTTTTTTTCAGTCCCTAGACTGTGTTTCTCCAAGGTTACCAAGGAAACAATGATGCCATTCAGCAATAAATACTAATTGTACTGGATGTGTACTGTGTTACTAGAACCAGGGCCCACATCAGAACATGGTATATCGGAACAGGGAGGGTTGACTGGTGCTACAGTCAGGCTCAGCACCACGGGACAGCCTGCTGTTCTTACACAGTCACTGACCTCTGTAGCCAGCAGCCTGCTTACCTGTCCAGAGTGACAGCTGGCAGGGATGTGTGTGTGAGAGAGAGAACAGGTGCTGACTGGGCCTGCAGATGGCAGGTGCAAAGCCTGCAGCTTCATCATCTTTAATTATGCTGGCCCCACCTCTGCCATAAGAACAGATGATGGGCCCAGTCCAGCATCCTCTTCTCACAATAGTGAACCGGATGCCCATGGGAAACCCCTGAGCAGAATTTGGGTGCAACAGCATGCTCCACACTTGTGCTCCCCAGCAACTTTTATTCAGAGACATACCACCTCTGATACTTTAGGTAGTACACAGCCATCACGATTCGTAGCCATTGGTAGCTTTATCCTCAATGAATTTTTCTAAACTCCCTTTAAAGTCCATTTGGTGGCCATGCTACATCCTTCAACATTGAATCCCACAGTTTAACTATTTGCTTCTTGAAGAAGTATTTCATTATATCTGCCCTGAACCTCCCAATATTCATTTTTATCCTGGTGTTCTCTCTATCCACTTTCTCCTGCACCTCTATCTTGTCCTGCCCCTCCCCTATCCCTCTTTTTTCTTGAACTAAAAAGTTCCCAGTGTTTTAACCTTTCCTCATAGGGGAGTTGCTTCAGCCCCTTTTATCATTTTGGAGGAATTCAACATCAAGCTGCCACAAACATTTCATCATTGTAAACATTTCTGCTTGTCTGACGAATGATATCCCCTCTTCTCCACACACAGTTCTAGGGTTTCTTCCACCACCCTGAGCCAATTTGAGGGGAGCATGAGGGGAGGAGAGGGGAAAGCTCTACTGCACTAGCTGAAGTCCTTGTGCAGGCTTCTGCTACTGAAACCAGCTAGCTGAATCTGGCCCATGATGTCTATTGGATTCCCCCTCCCCCTTTTAAGCACTAGTCCCTTTTCAAAAATATTAGTTCTTAGCAACATGACTAACCATTACTGTTTAGAAATACTTGTGCCCATGTTTGTCTTACGTCTTTCACATTATCATTTATCCATTCCGCTTAATTGCTCACTTTCTATTTTGTGTATGCACAAGTCACCCCGCCAAGTTCTCAAGGTTCCCTTAGCTTGGTTTTTGTTATTTTTTTTTGAAGTGTGAAGTAATACTGGGTCCATGGCAGATATCAGGTGGGGGACAGACCTCTGTGTACGTGGCGTTTCTTCCTTCTATTTGGACCTAAGTACTTTACTTGGAGGGAGGGAAATGTGAATAAAATGATTCTTTGCCAATCTGTGGTGCTCAAACTTTGAACACTCAAGCACTGGTGAGATTTCACATGCAGCTGGGGGGGGGGGAATAAAGCCTGAACCAAAATAGCTTCACAACCAGCTTGTATGGGTTCGTTGTCACCTCAAATGGCACTGACAAGAAAGGGCAAATCTTCAGCAGTAAACAGTTCATTCCATTTCCTTTTTAACCATTTGCTTCCAAGGTAACCAATAATGCAAGGTAACTGTACATTGATAGACTAGACTTGTAAATCAGTTTTTCAACCACGAGTCCCCAGATGGTTGTTGGTCTCCAGCTCTGTCACCTCCAGAAAGCCTAGCCTACTGGTCAAAACTAAGTTCTCTGAGGAATCAAGGCTGAAGGATATAAATCACCTTATAAAGAAAGTGGGTGCATGTGCATGTGCATGTACACATGCACGTGCACACACTATCACTGTAAAAAACCCCAGGAGCAATTCAATTTCTGTTCAGATAGGATTCTTCAATGCATATGTATAATAGCCATTACCCAGCACCGAATCAGTGACCTAAAAATAAAGTTACAGGCCTTAAGAACCCAAACTATAAAAGCAATGGCTCATCACCAAAGTCAAATTTTCTCAGATAAGACTTACCTGGATATTACTATTTAGAGCTTCAGCAGTCTAAGGCAAAACCTTTTTCTCCACACATCATTCAGTCTTACTACCTTCAAAATTTGTCTCAGTCCTTTATTTTCAGAGTAACTCAGAATTAGCCACATTTTTTCCCTCATAGTAAATCACTGTATTTTTCACCCTTATTAAACAAGTAGGTTTTATAATTGTGCAGAAAAAAATAGTCTGGTAAGGCTGATACTTTAAAAGGTAAATAAAACGTAAGGTTTATTCATGGCAAACAAAGCTATTCTAAGTCTAGGTTTTATATGTGGCCCAGATGAAGCCAGAACTTAACACTAGTAGATGCTAGCTCATGCTTGGACTGACTAACTTGGAGATGAAGCAGGAAGGAAGGAAAGTTACTTGAAAGGGAAGGAATCAGGGAGTGGCACAGACAGGTTGCCTTTCTATCTATGCCTCACCCCCACCCCCAATTAAGGGAACTTATTGCATGTGTTGTTGCTTTACTCCCAGCAATAATATCAAAACCTGACTTCTCAATAATACTTTAATCGGGACAGTCATCTTTATGGGGGGAGGGAATATTGTTTTCAGTCTGTAATGTTGTCTTAATTTCTATAATCACCAAGCTGTTGGTAACCGTCAATGTTCTTAAATATTTAAATGGTTGGTGTGGGTGACATATTTTCCTTTATGTGCACAGTGGTTAAAGGTTTTACCTCCTTTCCCTGAACAGTTTGAAAACGAAATCATTTTAAAATTGGACCATGAAGTGGAAGGAGGCCGTGGAGATGAGCAATATCTGCATTTGTTTGAATCAATGTAAGTACAAAGAAGGGGCAAATCCTTATTTTTGGGGTAGGATTCAGCCAATGAGCCCCATCAGTGGAAGCCCTGCACAAGGACTTCCATTTGTACAAATGGGCTTTCCACTCTTTCCACACACATCCCAAAATTGGTTCAGGGGGAATGTTGTGTGAGAGAACCTCCAGAACAGCACACAGTGGGAAGAGAATGGAGATTGTTCCATCCAGTAAGTTGAAATGCTTGCCCTGACAGAACAATCACTTTGTTGATTGTTCACGATGATGAATGCCTCCCACAATTTTTAAGGTTGTTATATTTTAAAGTTTAACATTTGTTTTAAGTACGATCCATATAGTAACTTATTTATTGTACTTCTCCCCTGTTCTTACATGGGGCTTCCAGTGGTCTCCTAGAATATGGCCACGAGATCCACCTCTGCTTAGCTTCAGGGTATTCCTTGGAAAATCTCTTTAAATGGGCGTTTTTTTAATGTGGGGTGTGTGTGTGTGTATGTGTGTGTGTCTTAAATAAACATAGGTCTGTAACTCAATTGTGCCCCCAGGGCACCTGTGCTCTGTCATGCAAATATATATACAGGCAGAGAGTGAAAAATGCTTCAGGCATAAAATATTCCCATTCAAATTTAGTGTGCCTCAAAACACAAACTTCTCCAGAGATGGTAGACCTGACTCAGAAGCAAAACAGAAAGTACATCATAAAATTGGAACATGCTAGGATGTGGTATTGGAGCTAAGCTACTGGGTTTGTTGTTGTTAGAGCTAGTATGTTCAATCTAGCATCGACCACCATAGAGGTTAGCACAGTCTACGCTTGCCTTGCAGATGGCTGACCTGTAGCAGAATGTATGTTGGGGTGGAGCAGCCTTCCTGACTCCAGAGTCATTGCTGCTTACCTGGACAAGACTGGGGCAGTGCAACAGCAGGGTCAGGGCATGTGGGTGCACCTGTGGGAGTACCTGATTGGTCTCACTGGGGCACCTACATGGCCCTGACCTTACCACCACTCTGCCCCCACACCAGCCAGGCAAGCAGCAGTAATGGATCCATGGCTTTACCCCACATACTTCTGTGGCTGACATAAAAAGGTAAAGGTAAAGGGGACCCCTGACCATTAGGTTCAGTCATGGCCGACTCTGGGGTTGCGGTGCTCATCTCGCTTTATTGGCTGAGGGAGCCGGGGTACAGCTTCCGGATCATGTGGCCAGCATGACTGGCAAACCAGAGCAGCACACGGAAACACCGTTTACCTTCCCGCTGGAATGGTACCCATTTATTTACTTGCACAGGTGTGCTTTCGAACTGCTAGGTGGGCAGGAGCTGGGACTGAACAACGGGAGCTCACCCCGTCGCGGGGATTCGAACCGCCGACCTTCTGATCAGCAAGCCTAGGCTCTGTGGTTTAACCCACAGCACCACCCAAGATACTGGCATGCAAATCAGTTGTAAGGAAGTGTCCATAATATATAAACAATTTGTTTTTGCAAAGGTACTTTGCATCCAGATGCTGATTGATCCCCTACGTAAATAGTGATACATAGGGGAACACTGGCTAACATTTTTTCACTTTTGGAGGCATTACAGAAATTAAATTGGCTTAGTCATTGGACAGTACCCTGTTTAATAAATGCAATCCTTCCCTCCTTTTCTTAACATGTGTGGATGGGTTCTGTTTCTAGAATGGAACTGAACAAGCATAAGAGCAAAAATAGAGTAGTGGCTTTGTTACCTCAACTTGTCACCCACCATAATTCTGGCCATACTAGGAAATGGATAATTACTTCTCTTTTTCCCAAGGTAAAGATATATTCTTATTATCTAAGGGAGCTGTTGATCTCAAAGGCAGAGTTTCAGCACAGAAGCAACATTTGATGAACGGCATCATCTCTTGACTTTGCCTTCTTTGTTGCTGTGGCCTACAACTTTCTGCTTTACAAAATAATACTTAATTTTCATGCTTAACTCTGATCATGCTCTTTGACAGTTGAACTGTGAATCAACTTATCAAAGAGCAGCCTAAGAATCAGAAAAGAATTAATACATATGCAACTAGAGGTCTGTGCATAGAGGTCACAGAAGAAGTGTGGACAATCATGTTGAAATGTGCAAATCTCTTCTTTCCCGAAGGACAGAACCATTGCCCTGCACTTACATTTGATTTATTACAAACTACATACAAACCTTCAGGTAAATTAAGTCTTTTAAGTCAAAAATAAGTTTAAGCAGAATACCTCAATAATCAGAAGACAAACATCCCCAACAGTGGTCCTTTTGGGAGGCAGAAATTTCAGGAAAGAGGTTAAATACGTCTGTGGAAGTATATCAGCTTGGAACGTATAAAATGATGATGATCTG
The DNA here is from genome assembly GCF_964188305.1 of Podarcis bocagei. Taxonomy (NCBI): domain Eukaryota; kingdom Metazoa; phylum Chordata; class Lepidosauria; order Squamata; family Lacertidae; genus Podarcis; species Podarcis bocagei. Next base: position 83,623,418 of record NC_138126.1, on the reverse strand, counting down.
CACTTTCAAAATTACAGAGATTCCTGGAGAATGCCACAGAAAGCATTGCAGTATTTCATCCTGACACTTCTCAGTGCTGCTCAATTGAATTGTTACATGAGATGACAGAATCTAATGAAATTCACCTTGTTATAGATTCCCATCTATATTATTTCTGCCAGATTGGGAATAGCCAGAGTGAATAATTGGGGACATGACCCCTATTTTGTTCTGGAGTATCCCAGAAACATTGTGCCACCTGAAGTCAAGGCTTCACATGCTGTGGATAATAAGTTGTTTGTTTGTAAAAGCAATGATTTGGAACATCTATTTATTTAATTTGCTTTGGCTCATATTCTGCTGCCTGATGCTTGTATTTTGCCCTTTTCCAGAAGGCAGGACAGGTAACATAGAATAGAGCTACTCTGTCCTAAAGTAATGGTTTCAGATGGTCTGATGTATACAGAACACATTCCTCCTCATAACTCTCAAAGTTAAAATGTGGAGAATTGCATTTCCCCAAATACTTCCCTCCTGCAAAGCCTATTTAAGACCAATATGGGAAGAATATGCCATATCATGAATTCTGTCCTGGAGGTCAGAAGTTATTCAACTGAGATACCAGTGAAGATGGAAACAATAGAAATTAAGTCAAATGCTGTTTTAAATTTAATAGATTGCACTACACAGTAATACTGCAATCAAATAACCTTAGGAAAAAAGAATGTGGCACTGGGTCACTTCAGAACACAGGCTGAGGATAGTACGAAGAATGTTCCTCCATGTCAAATATGCCCTTTGTACAGGAATCAAAGCACTGCATGTAGTGTTTTAGTGAAAAGATGCTATAGTCCACTGTCCCTGGTGTGCTAGATTGCAGAGAGCAAGGAAAAATATGTTTACACCTCTATGGAACTTTTCTCAAGGAGAAGAAAACTCAATATGCTTAGGAGGGAGAAATCAATTTAAATTGAGCCAAAAGGGTAATTAGGATTTGACCATGGTTGTTTTTCACTGTCACCATGGAGTGAGTTTGAATCTGTAGCTGTGTCATTAGAGTCTGACAGCATGGCCACTGGTGAAGGATGTTGGGAACTATAGTCCAACAACATTTGAAAGACCACAGGTTTCCCACCTTTGCCTTTGATGGAAGAGCAAGGTGCAAGTGAACTATGAAAGGAAGCATAAATAAATTCCCAGTGTACAGAGTAACTCCTCACATTCCTTATGGAAAGCCCAAATATTAGGTTGAAAGTTAGATTATTCTTTGGAGGTAACATTAAATACCTATTAAAACATGCCACAATATCTAATGAAAATGCAAGATTGCATTTTCTAAAGAATGCCAATGAATTACAAAATAAATTTGCATATGTAAAATATACTAGTGCATTACAACACAGCTTTGCATTTAAATGAATTTGCTAATGAAGCCCAGGGAAATCAAGAACTGTACATACTGCAGCAAAGCAACAATTCAAGACATGCAGGATAATTGCGTTTTAAGACGGTGAAGAATGAAACTGAGCATTTGCTAATTTCTTGTCATTATTTTCCAGTGCAGTGTCCCTCATAATTTCCATAATTTATCAGATTTAAAATCCTTAATGGACTTGGTTAGTTGCTGCTGCAGTCACTTAAAAGCTAGATCAGAATGTAGGAAGACAGGATGCTTTAACAGGATGTGACTATAATGGTGCAAAAAGAAACATCACCAGCCTCTCACTTTGTCAGAACCCATGAATCCCCTGCCTCACATTAAAGCAAAGCCAGAAGACATGAAGAAAATACATTCAGGCAGCACTGTAGTGTCACACATTCAATGACTCAAGACTGAAAATTACCCTGCTGTACAGAAGCAGCTATCCTATCTTTTCAGTGCATTTTTTCACTGAAATGGTAGTGAAAAGGCAGGATAGGACTGGCAGGATGGGCAAAACACCCCCATGAGATTTCCTTCAAATGATCATATTAAATTCATTTGCAACTGCCGCAGACCTTCTGCACACCTGATCAAGGACAGCAAGTACTTTTGTGAACTGGAAGTACTCATGCACAGAGGATTACAACAATTTGTATGACCATGGCATAACTGACTGCTGCCGCCATGGGTTCACTGTAGTGTATGCATGTACTTCGAGTTCACACAGTATTTCAAGCACATAATCACAGACGTGCACAAGTTGGGTAACATGGCTGTATTTGACCAGCTCTGCCATGCCTGAGAAACAGTCTGTCACTATCTTGCTGGAGGGATTTAAGTGCATACTGGAATGTTGGGTTTTGTGCAGTTGAAGTGGCTCTGTTATGCTAGTGCAACAAATCCAATAATAATAATAATAAATTTTATTTGTATCCCGCCCTCCCCAGCCAAAGCTGGGCTCAGGGCGGCTAACATCATATAAATAAGACAATATGCATAATACAAGCGATCAATCAATTAAGATACACCCCACAATGAATTCAAACAATTAAAATTAAAATTGGACAAGTGGCAATCTTCAGGTTAAAATTGGAAGCGGTTAATACTCGCCAAGACCAACTGTTTCCACTGATATTATAAGGACCTATGAGCGGTTCTTAAAAAAAGAAGTGGCCTTTTTGCAGTTTGGAAAGTGACAGGGAAATGCATAGAGAAAGTGTGGAATGAACAAATCACTAATGGGAAGATGTATAAACACCTGCAAGCAAATCAAGATGGTTGCAGGGCATTCAAACAAATCAGAATGAATGATCAATAAAGACCATATGTAATCTAACCTCTGCTTAAGCTTTGTGCTAGTAAATCAGAATGAATTATCTATAAGATTTGCTTATTGGGTAGCAAGGGGGCATATAACCAAATGCCAGAAGTAGGGAAATAGCCATCAGGTTGGGCTGTGGAGGTGGTGTGAGCACACATTTCCCAGATGGGTAAATCTAAACTGCTTGATTTCTTTTATTCCTGGGCTTTTAACTTAAACTAGCAGCCAGAAGCTTTACTTTGGAAAAACATAGCAGACCTGCAAAACCCATTCTGGGAGCAATGTACACGTGTCTGTAGAATAGTGGGGCTCTGGGCAACAGTGCCTAGAGTATCATATTTATAGAGGTATAATCCCAGACTTGCAGTCAAATGATTTTATTCACTGCTCCCATCTCTCCCCATCTCCCCTCCCTTCTTATTGCCAAGAGGAACATCCACCAGTCTTCTCCAACATGCTGGTTCTCATACTGTCTTCTTTATTTTCAGTCTCACCGAGTGTTCCTCAAGTTATGCTAAGATTGCCAAGGCAGTTGAAACGTTTGTAAGCCTAGTCAAAGGCCTTTTGGAAAAGCTGTTGGATTACCGTGCTGTGATGAATGATGAAAGCAAGAACAACCGCATGAGCTGCACTGTGAATTTGTTGGTATGTAGTGTATTGAAGGGTTGTTTGAAGACGTTCTTCAGATAGTAAATCAAGAATTCCATACACTAGCATGGTGGGGAAATGTTTTGAAGTTGTGAGCAATCTACAAAATCTGCAAATGCTTGATCTGTTTTGAAGGTGGCTCATAGTAATGACTGAAGGGAGTAAACATAGAAAGGAAATGGAAGCTATACTGTATCCTCATATTATCATAGACCTGGAAGGGAAAAAATAAGTTATCAAGTCTAAATTTTATAATGTTAGATAGAAACTTCTATCCAAAAAGTATTAAGAGAACACTCCATGTATTCCCAAAAAATAAAATTGGGCTGCTAACTAAGGGAGCAGCAAGCCAATATGCTCAACAACAACAACAACATTTATATAGTACCTTTGGGGTACTATATTAGATCAGTACCGGTAATTCTTACAATAGCCCAGTAAGGTAGGTTGATACAATTCCCTTTATCCTGTTGATGGGACACTGAGGCGTAGAGGGTAGATTCACACCTAGTGTACTCATGCCTGAGGTAAAACTTGAATGAACCAGGTACTTTCTGATTCACAGCTTATCTACACTACTACTGTCTCTTACTGCTGTATACATCATAGAAAACAACATATGGTTATAGAGCATAGAAATCATAGAATTGTAGAGTTGGAAGGGACCCTGAGGATAATCTAGTACAGCCCTCTGCAATGCAGGAATATGCAGCTGCCCCATACAGGGATCGAACTTGCAACCTTAGCATTATCAGCACCACAATCTAACCAACTGAGCAATCATAATGCTCAGCACTTTAACTAAGCCACATCTTACAGAGAAAGGCAACATTTGCTGTACCTGCAAGGGTACTGGCCATTCTGAGCTGCCTAACTTATCCACCCTGTTTTCTGTCTTCGAATGTATGTCACAGTTTGTGTATTTGATCAAAAATAGTCCCATTGGCTACCTATGAAAAACTGTCAGTGCCAGCAAGAACATATACAGTCATTAGAATTCATGTTACATTACTGGGCAAATAGAAGGCCTGATTCTTACTTTTCTCAAGCAAAAACTTTTCATCAACAATTGCTGTCATGATCTCAAAAGATTTTCACCCTAATGGTTTCAAAATATCATTTCAGCAGAACTGTTGTGGGGAAATATGTTATGACCCTAGATTGGGACAGTACATTACCGATTATTGTATGAATTCTGGTTTCAATTAGATCAGTGCATAAGTAATGCATATTCATGTTAGTGCTAATTAAAGCCTTGAAATTTTAGTGATGAAATATGACATAAAGGCAAAGTGATTCCCTGAATGAAACTAACCATGATTTCTGTGTGCAAAGGTGATCAGATTTCATTCATTTTCCTTCCCTAGAATTTCTACAAGGAGATTAACCGTGAAGAGATGTATATAAGGTATGGTGATCGTTCGGCTGGTTTTGTTGTTATTGGAGATACTGCTATTGCTTTTCCTCACATAATCTACAGGAAGTTATATGTAATTGTGGTACATAACTGATAGCACTCCATTCCCCTCAACTTTGCAATGTCTGAGGCTCATCCAGTCCTGTATAAATTTTGCTTGAGCCTTCTGCAACTAAGCCATGCCATACATATAACTTTAATTCCCCACCTCACCCTGGTATTTCATTTGAGTGAACCAATTAGGTGCCTGGCTTTCTCTCTCTAAAAGTTATGTAACAGGAGCTGAAATTTGAAGCAAAGTAGATGACACATTCCAAGTTGGCAGATGGAATCAATCCCGATTGCTTTGCATTAGACAAAAATCTGTAAATAAAGACCTGCTCTGTGGGGTGTGCTGCTGCTGTAGTGTCTTGCACATGGAGCACTACATTTGGAATTAGATCGGAAGTCGAAGATATCTTTGCAGAAACAGCTTTTTTATACGATGTATATTGTGAGTATGTGTGTGATGATGATAAATAGGCACATTAGATTTGTAAAGCCATTAAATTGCATCTGTAAATCCATAGGCAACAGTCAGCATTTTAAACCCTGCTAGAAACATGCAAGTTGTTTCTCCCTTCCTCACTCCCTATTTTCAACTCATAGGCAAACTTAGGATTTTATAAAGCAGGCCAACAAGCATCTTTCAAACTAGTATATTAGGACAGGCAGTTTGTCAAGATGGATCGTACCTGCAATGTGAACTTGGAGATGTGCAGTGCATGCAGTTTACCTGTGCTTTCAGTTCTGATGTTCATTTTCTTTCTCTTGGAACAATAAAAATACAATGCAAGAACTGTTTCCTCCCTGCCCCACAAAAAATAACCCTTCTTTTGAATATGCACTCCTCTTAAAATTTTGAATTCCAACATGTTACATCAGTTTCTTCATGAAACTTGCCTATCTTCTTATCAGGGCATGTTGCTTCTTCCCTTATATAAATACAGTATAAGGATATGGATATTTAGCAAGCCTTTTGTGTCTCTGTGAATTTGGATGTCAGCTGCAACTGACAGAAGATATATGTAGCTCCTTTCATGGACTACAAGAAAGCATCAGCACCAACTCTGGTTTTAAGCCTGTTTTCAGTATAGATAAAAGCAAAGTGGTGAAAGGAGAATAATTAAGGATGTGAGGCTCCCTCATTTCTCTTTTTTGTAATGCAGCAAAAGTCAGTGGGAGTGGTCTTCAAAGCACTCATTATGTTCTCATTTGTATGTTAGCTTTCGTGCCTTCACATTGTCAAGCTTTGCTTCATAATGAAGGCAGTCAGAAATATAACATTTGATCCGGCCAGACATTAAGCATTTTTAAAGTTCTATTAGGCTGAACTCAGTTTTAATACATTAATTTTTTATTATACGTCCCAGATTTGAATGGTGGCAGTCCTGCTCATCTTGCCAACTCTTCATTAACTTTTCTTTTGTTCTGTCTCACTCACTCGCTTCATCCACTAACAGGTACTTGTATAAACTTCGGGATCTTCATTTAGACTGCGAGAACTACACTGAGGCAGCCTATACTCTTCTGCTGCATGCTTCGCTTCTGAAAGTAAGTAATGTTATGAATTTCAGTTGGTCTACTGTGGCTGAGACTAACATTTGATACATTTCATGGGGCCTACAAACAGGGGACTATCAAGACAACTGTAAACCATTGGCCCTTTTCCACTAGCACCCCTAACAAAGTTTGAAATGGGAGAGCACTGAAGCGCATTTAAATCCCACGCTCTTTCATCTTCCCCCGGCCTTATACTGTATACAGCATGGGTAGGCAAACTAAGGCCCGGGGGCCAGATCCAGCCCAATCGCCTTCTCAATCTGGACAGTCTGTGAATCAGCGTGTTTTTACATGAATAGAATGTGTCCTTTTATTTAAAATGCATCTCTGGGTTATTTGTGGGGCATAGGAATTTGTTCATTTTTTTTCTTCAAAATATAGTCCGGGCCCCCACAAGGTCTGAGGGACAGTGGACCAGCCCCCTGCTGGAAAAGTTTGCTGACCCCTGGTATACAGCATTAATGTCTCACATTGAACTTAACTGATTTGTAGAAAAGACTCTACGACCCAAAAGTAGAGACAATGCACATACTTTTGTAACTGAAGAAAATCTTTAATAAAAATTAGTTTTAAAAAAAGTTCTCCAAAGGAGATACAACACTTTTTCTACCGAGATATAAATGTACATGTGCAAATTTGCCCATCAGAATCAACATGCATATCACTAGTGTTGTTTTACATTGAAATGCACACAGTGAGTGATTGGACAAGGACTGGGCCCATGTTCAGTGCATGTATTTGGTACTCAACTACAGTACAAAAGACTGCTTTGTTTGTATCACTCCAGCTCCTAAATTATAGACAGATGGCAATTATGTATTTTCTTCTTCTTTTCTCTCCTCCTCCTCCTCCTCCTCCTCAGTGGTCTGATGAACAGTGCACTCCCCAAGTCATGCAAACAGAATTTCAGAGTTCACAAACTCATCGGCACCTGAAAGAACACTTGTATGAGATGATAATAGAATACTTTGACAAGGGAAAGGTACCATTATTATTATTATTATTATTATTATTATTATTATTATTATTATTATTACTACTATTATTTCCTGAAGAGCTTTAGACAATGGCTTTTAAGTTTGTTCCACAATACTGTATAAAGCTCACCAGTTGTTTTTTAAATAGTCTCATGGGCTAATATACGTATCCACTTGTAAACATTCTTTCCATTTTGCATACATCATGAAATATATTGCTTTTAGTCTTACTGGTGGTACAAACATAGTGTTTGTGCATAGATTTATTTTTTACAAGTGTATACAAGTTTCCATTAGCAAGGTGACCTTTCCATTAGCAAGGTGTTGCTATGATTGAGGCAACACATAGATTATGTATTGAGATCAAGCCAACACGTTAAGGTCTACGTGACACTGCTAAAGCCATCTAGGCTTTGATCTATCATATTTTGAGGTCAACAGTAAAGCAGTTTTTATCTGTAAAGAGCAGGTTTGCATTGAAATCACTGGAGAACTTAAAGGCTTTCTTTCAGAAGGCGTATTTATCTCCTAGGAAGGCACTAGGCTGTAGTACATTCTACCCTGTGCAACTGACATCTTCCATTTAGCCGTGGCAATAGTTCAAAAGGTCTTGGAATTTGGTGATAGCATTGTGAAGGTTTCTTCTCCAGAACATTTACTTTTTGTCATGGCAACATGAAATGTGGCAAAGATGTGGAGAAGGCCAGTGTGTGTACATAAACAGTCACTATTATACAGTGGAGGAAAAGTTGAGATTTGTAGATGTTATCTGGATAATATCTGGTGTCCTTGACGTAAAAAGATTTTAATATAAGGGCATGTTTGCACAAAGGTGAACTTGATCTAATTTAGCGTAGACCTGGTTTACTGCATTGAGTTTGCACTGACACAGCAAGAACCTAGGGAAGACTTCCCACAATAATAAAATAAATTTTGAGATCTGCATGTATGAAATGTCACATGTTAAGATTAACATTAGCCTGTTTTTATCAGAAGGTGTGTGTAGTTGTTTGATACTCGTTGCCCCAAAAATCATATATCTTCTATCAGAAATAAATGAGCTATGTCTTGAATTTCTAGCTTTATATTTTTGTGCATCTTAGCAAGCAGGTATGCATAACTTAAAAGACAGATGGTATAAAGTAGGCAAGATTAATTTAGGTGCCCTTTATGGCACTTAAATATAATACATTTGGAAAGGTAACACACAAGCCTTTAAAAATATTGGCTCAAAGCAAATGCCTCTAGTAGCAGAAGTGGCATTCTTCTGGTATTCAAAGATAAAAGCTGCCCTACTTGTGCTCTTCTTTTAATGGTTCATGCACCTTTCTTTTAATAATTTTACACTTTTATTTTTGCACATTAGTCTTTTGTGTTTCAGATACATTTGCCTCTAATACTTCATTTTACACATATCCTTAATTAGTGGCATTTTAGATATATATATTATTTTGTTCATAATAAAAATCTCTAAGTAGTTCAATATTCAATAGAATTTTGTAAGGACTAGATGAAAACAAAATGTGATTGTACCACAAAAAGCTGAGCAGCGTGCAGATCTTTCAACACTGGTGTAATATGTGGAAAGCTGGATGCCCCACTAAGCACCACAACAGCTGTATTTTGCATGAGCTGCAGCTTCTGAACCGAGTGCATTACAGTAGCCTAACAGTGAGTTTACCAATGTATGAATCACTTTGGCAAGACTATTCTTGTCCACAGAAGTCCAAAGTTGGTGTACCAGCTAAAGTTGGTAATGTGTTCTCCAAGCCACTGAGATCACCTGGGGCTCTTGTGAGAGCAGCACCCCTAACTATGCACCTCTTCCTTCAGAGAAAGTGCAACCCTATTATGATCTTATATACAACAACATATCTGAAAACCATCCAACCTTATTAGCACTAATTGAACCTTATTAGCACTAATTGAACCCATGACTTCATCCTGGCACCATTTTAGAATATGCAGGAACTCTCATTTCAGATTTCACAAAGAAATCAAGAAATCAAGAATCATACTGGTGACACCTTGCCCAAATCTACTAAAGATCACTCCAAGCAGCTTCATATAGATATGAAATAGCATTGTGGACAAACAGCACAGTCACCCAGTATTACTCTCTGGAAGCATCACTAAGATCGCCATACTTGGTGATGATTGAAAGCATTATTTATTTTTGTGATCTTGTGACCATGCTTCTGAATGTCCTGTTGTGTTGCAGATGTGGGAAGAAGCAATATCCTTGTGCAAAGAGCTGGCAGAACAGTATGAAATGGAAATTTTTGATTATGAACTTCTCAGCCAGAACCTGGTAGGAATGCCACTCTCCAAAAATATCCAGTTACTTGTAATTTCGTATTTCTTTTTAAAACCTTTATGTAGATCTGATGGCCGGCATTAATCGTGTTGATTCATACATACTGCTGAAATACTCAATGTTCAAAGACTTGCAGTTTAATATGTGATGTCAAGTGAACTAAAAGTGCTGTCTGTGGTATTTGATTCCTCGTTGCTGCTCCATATATGCAAATCCTGAAGTGTGTTTTGCATTTGCTGAGTGATGAAAGTGCATGTGTAAACTTACTTAGGTGGTGTTTGTCAATCTGTATTAAGCTGCTTAATAAAAGTAAATCAAGAACACTTATAAAAATGATCTTTGCTTTCTTTTCCTATTGTAAGTTGATTGGAGAGAGGAGTGGGCCTGTTATGACATTCTGTAAGTTATAGGAGGGTAGCTATGATGTAGCCAGGAAATCTTCATCAAGCTGGAAGGCACATGAATTTCTTTCTGGTCAAGTGTCCTCTAAATCTTCAGATTTTATTCACTTCAGGCATCAGTTTTTTTCTCTCTTCTAGAATTTTTTAAATAATTCGCTGGGTGGGGTGAATAGTTGTTTTTCTTTTCATAGTAATATGCAAATGTACTAATATACAAATGCTCAAGGAAGCTATGTACAGTAAAGCATAATTGCATACTTAATGAAAGTGATGTTAACCAGTTTCTTTTTACTGTTATGCAAAAGGAACCTATCTGTGTCTTTACTTTTAGAGGCAGCAAGCAAAGTTCTATGAAAATATTATGAAAATTCTGAGGCCTAAACCAGACTACTTTGCTGTTGGATATTACGGCCAAGGGTTCCCCACCTTTCTAAGGGTAAATGCATCTGCTTTGTGTACTTTATCTTTAATAACTGTTTGTACATAGCCCTAAGGAACACCAATATTCTGCCAGTGAAAATGGAGTTATTTACTGCAGGAGAGATTTATCTTCATTTGACTCTGCAATGCACAGGATTTCTCTTGCAGCCATCTGAAGTGTCATTTGTAACAATAGTGAGTGTCACATTTTCAGAAAGAAATGTGATTTATTGCATTCTGTTCTTTTTCCTGCTGCTTTCAAGGTTAGAAGAGGCTTATAGTGGTGATAAGGGAATGTTCTGGATTTTTACAAGACAATCATAATTAAGGAATGGTTTATAGCTGGAACACTTCCTAATGAACAATAATAACAGCAATACAAATAGCCCAGAGAATGAAACAGGAAATCTAATGACTATTACATCTAGTGCGCTTCCATTTATATTTGTAATTTGTATAGGTGAAATCTCATAAAACAGTTGTGCCTTTACTACAGTTTTTATGATTCCTGTTGCTGTTAATAGCTTAAACTTTCAAATGCTGCTAATCCACAAAGACAATTTCCGCTTCCTCACCCTTCAAAAACTGATTAGCAACGCAGCCATAGCCTGAGATACACTGAAGAATACTAGATGTCCCTACCCAGCCTATCAACCTACAGGAGAATTGTGTGGGTAAGGAGCAGTGGTCCATAATAAATGGACTTTTTGCTTCTTTAAAGAATGGCAAGGCTCTATTGTTGTTAGCCGCTCTGAGCCCAGCTTCGGCTGGGGAGGGCGGGATATAAATAACATTTTATTATTATTATTATTCACCTTTTTTAATTGGCCCTCATATATAATGTGTTGCAAATGACGACCTTGAAATATTGCTGATGTTAAGAAGACAGCGTTGCATATGCAGCCTGCATTCACTAGTGCTAAGAGGAAAAGAGTAAGTAATGTTCTAATGCATAGCAATATTATCTACAAGTTTGTAGTCTCAAAAGTCATCTAAACTTTTCTTGCAGAACAAAGTGTTCATCTATCGTGGCAAAGAATATGAGCGGAGGGAAGATTTTCAAGCGCAGCTGATCAGCCACTTTCCAAATGCTGAAAAAATGACTACTACTGCACCCCCTGGAGAGAACATAAAAAACTCCACAGGCCAATGTATCCTTATAATGCTTATTAATAATCTATAGTTATTAATAAAGGGGAAAGAGATGCCTAGTGTTAGATGGAAGTCTAGAGAAAGCAGTACCGAAATTCTCAGTGTTTTAGGTATGCTTTTTGAAGATAAACTCCTAAAGTGTTTTACATATACATTGGAAATATATGGAGTATACAAATAGACATTCACATTTTCCAAGAAGCTCTGCTTGGTTGTGGCTCTATGAGCACTCGGTAACTGGCACAATTTACTAAATGTGTAATGCTATATTTATTTTAGGTTTTCTGAAGTATTTAATGTATTCTCTTGTAGGCTACGTGAGTATCCTTGCTTTTGTAAGTACGAATCTATTGGGTTCAGCAGCTCTTTTCCAGTTGGCCACAGTGATCTTCACCTTTCTTTTTAATTATGTATTTATTTTTTAGAAAATGTTTGAGTTAACCAACATTACTTGAGAGACAGTTGCAGATACTTGTGTTTATCTATAATTATAACTATAGATGTAAGCAAACTATGGGAAGGGAGGCAGGAGAAAATATATTTGCATGAGAGGATAGGAGAGAGGAGGAAGCAAATTGTACATTCTAAAATTGAAATAGGGTCTTTCTCCATAAATCTGCCATTTGTGCTAAGTGCATATCAGAATCCTTAATGAAACACAATGTGGGATGCATTCATTTCTCACTTCTTTATATTATACCGGATTGCATAGTTCAATGCTGAAGACAAAAAATTACATTTAAGAGTTGAAAGTGCTATAATAACACTATTATTTTCCTCAGTATACATACACTTTTTAAACCTACTATAGAACCCTGAAAAATGAAGTTGTCTTATGGTGACTTAGACAGTTGGTCCATCTAACTCAACATTGTCGACTGTGATTAGCAAAGGTATTCTTGATCTTTAAACTCCAGGATGGGTAACTTCTGGCCCTTGAGTTGTTGGACTCCAACTCCCATCATCCCTCATCATTAGCCATACTGGCTGGGGCTGATGGGAGTTGGGAGCCCAATAGCTAGAGGATTGAATGTGCTCAATCCCTGCTTTAATTGGAGATGCTGGGGACCTCTGCTACTGAACTATGAACCTTCATTTGAACATAATTACCACAGGTGATCATACATAGATGCCACAAACCACGATGTCTTTCACATACAACTTTAATATGCTGAAAAATTACTGTCCATCTCCAGCCTAAGAGGGAAGAGATGTTGACAGGATGATAAACAGTTATGGTTTAAAGGCATATATGGAACAGCTGTCATATCACAGTTGTGCTTTGTGTAGGCAGAGAGTGGTGTACGTCATGTCAATACTGTGTCCACTACTGCAAAATACATCAACGAAACTACTTAAAATAATTTTGCACATAGTTCTTGTTAGCAGTATATCCCGCTCTATGCATATGTCACAGGAATAATACAAATTTGACCACAGTGGCACACCTAAGTCCATAGAGTGTTTAAGGATCATTCACAAAGTCAGAGAGCGGTTTGTTTCTTCATTAGACCACCATCACCCTCAGGTACAAAGCTGTATACTGACAATGCAAGTTTTAGCACCACAGTAATTCCTTTTTGTTTATTTTTAAACCTCTGCCACAGTGGCACCCTTAACTCCAACAGTGGTTGGTAAAATAAGATATAAAACATTTAAAACAAAAAGTGCCATAAAACAGCTGCCATCAAGTCTATCAGGAAGGAAAATCAAAAGCGTCACTGGGACACATCAGGCAGTATCTGAATGGCCTCTCAGAAATGCCTGTCTGAATGCCCTGAACAACAAGAGGTAGAGCAAAGCATCACCCTCCCATTGAAGGAAAAGCAGTCATTTAGAGCAGGGATGGGTAACCTAGCACCCTCTACAGTAGGCTTCCTCAACCTTGGCCCTCCAGATGTTTTTGGCCTACAACTCCCATGATCCCTAGCTAGCAGGACCAGTGGTCAGGGATGATGGGAATTGTAGTCTCAAAAACACCTGGAGGGCCGAGGTTGAGGAAGCCTGCTCTACAGGTTGTTGAACTATAAATCCCATCATCCCTAACCTTAGGCCAACATCTGGAGGGCCACAAGTTCCCCAACCCTGGTTCAGAGCTTTCTTAATGCTAATAATAATAATAATAATAATAATAATAATAATAATAATAATAATAATAATAAGCCGCCCAGCCACTCTGGGTGGCTTCCAACAAATTTAAACACAATACACTCGCTTTAGCTATTTTCTCAGCATGTTGCAACATTGAATGCATTAGTTGTATTTGTTCTTTTGAAGTGAAAGGTTGTGGTGATTTTATTTCTAAGCATGACACTGTTTATTCAATAGGGTGGTATTTTTGGATCATGATTTGATAAGACCATGTTCATACTGTAAGGAGGGCTTAGAAAGCTTTAAAAGCCTTAAGTCTGTCTTTTATAGGAATGTTTTATAACAGCTTGTCAAAATATCATGTGTCTCCATTTCTCAGGCCCAACACTCAAGCTAAAAGCACTTAAGAACCAAGCTCTTTTTGTTTTCCATTCACCCTTCACCTTTCCTTTCTTCTGGCTTCCTATTCTGGGAAAGGAAGCTGTCACACATACACAATCACCTTTAAAAAAAGAGACATTTCCTACCTGTAGGGCGCAATTTTGAAACTCAATTTTAGTAACCAAACAAATGTTCCTTGTTTGATTTCTATATTATGCTGCAGTGCTTTCCACTCAAAGATGTAAGATGTAGGAAGCTTCCTTTTTAGTCATTCATAAAGTGACTGAATGGCAGGACACTTGCAAGCAGTCTTGGATGAAACTGATTATCTTGACTCATTTCAGTCCTGGTTCAGATCCTACTATGAACCTTGGTCTCCCTGATGGATAAATTTAAGCTAAGGATAAGGAGACCGTTAAGCAGAGTGTGATGTTTTTATTTGACGTCTCTGTGGTTTTTTATACTATTGAGCTGCTCAGAGTGGCTGGGGCAACCCAGTCAGATGGGCAGGGTACAAATTGTCATCATTATCATCTTTATGAACTGAGTCAGTGAGAGACGTTTTGACAGCAGTTTTAAAATGCTTTTGATTGTATCTCCAAGTTCAGTTTCAAATAATAGCACTGGGTGATTATTTGGGGGCCCTTGTTACTTTTGCTGTGCAATACCACAGGATGCCATCTTGTCCTCAGTGCTGTTTAACAGCTATATGAAGCCATTGAGAGTAGTCATTATGAGATCTGGGTGAGATGCCACCTCTTTTTCTCTTAACATCTGTTTCAGGGGAGACCATGCAAGGCCTGGACCAGTGCCTGTACTTAGTCGTGGACTAGAATGAGGACCAAAAAATTGGGTCTAACCCTGGCAAAACAGAGGACCTAGTCTTGATAATTAATTGATTACCTGCTTGGGTTGGGGTCATATGCCCTTTGAAAGACTTTTGATTCTATCTTTGTCACCAGAGGCCCCAGTGACCTTACCAGCTTCAACTAGTAAGGCATCTACAGCCAGGATAGCCTGACCACTGTTCCTTGAGGTTGGCCCACAGGCTGAATTTAGTGCAAAATGCAGAGGCTGAACTGCTCACTAGGGCAGGCTACCACCACCACGTTACGCTACTGCTGAAAGAAACTCAATGGCTGCCAATTAGCTACCAAGCTAAGTTGAAAGTGTTGGTTAAATCGCTTTAAGCAGGACATGTTGGCTCAATATATTTTGGACACCTTAATAGTCATGTAATATTTTTGAACCTAAATTTTAATAAATGTCTACTTTGGCAACTACTGTCAACTCCCCAATACCCCGTGTTTTTTGTTTCCAAGCTACTCATATCTGCTTACAAAGCTTAGCAGAATATGCTGTGATGTTTTTGTCCTTAACCAGTGTGATCTTAGATGTACAATGCTTCACAGTTCAACCAGTTTTGGAAGAACACCCTCAGTTCAAAAATAAGCCAGTTCCCGATCAGATTATCACGTGAGTTTATGTATTTGTTGAAACTGATTGTATAAAAATGCTTGAGAGTGGCACAGTCAGTGGGTTATCTTCTGTCTGGCTTCCCTACCAGCTAGAAATCTAAAAGCCAAGCCAAACTTCAGATGGAATGTAGCCTTTCATAACATGAGGAGCTTTAATCTTTATACCATTCAGGATCCCAGTATTTGTTGGAACGCCTCTTCCAATGTGAACCTACTCATACAGCAAGAGAATCATCTAGGGCACTTCTATGGGTGCCCTTGGCAAGAGAGGTTCAGAGGGTGCTGGCAAGGGAGAGGACTGTACAGAAAAAGGAGTGCAAAGGACACCCACTAAGCAGAACTAGAAGGTGGTGAGCATTTTTCCATTTCAGCAGAGAGTATCAATAGGACCTACAAAATGTACTTTGTTCTAATTTTTATAGCCCTTGCATGAAGGGTTAAAAGGATTAAAATGCAAAATACCGTGGACTCAGAATGGCATGTGTGTAAGCAAGTGCTCTCTGCTTACAATATGGACTACTGGACCAGGTTTTCCCCCCTTGGGTCAAATGTCTGAACCTTACCCTGTCACAGCCATGGAGCCCAACAACATATAACCAATTTTTTTGTGGTGTTTTTTTTTGCTTCACATACAGACTTAAATACCAGTCAATAAATAACATGTTTAGTTCATCAAATGTTAACTCCAAAGAGATCCTCCTTATATAAGTAACTTTTAAAATTGGCAGCATAAGGTACTTCCCAGTTGTATCTGTTAGCTAATTTAAAGACTTTGCTACCATGAGACACACAAATTGCTATCCTAATAAGGGACACCTTGAAATGATGCACTGCATAAGTCTTTGTATCTGTCCTTCCATCTGTCATGTTGCCACTGCTAAGTTTATTTCCCCACCCCCACCCTAGTCATTAAGCGGGAAACCTGACACTGAACCACCAATCTAGCTAATGCTGCCAAAAGCAGCTGATTGAAGAGAATGATAATTCAAATGTAATGCAATAGCCATAATCTATTAGATGGAACCTTTTGAGCTTTTGTTTCTTTTGATCATTTGTGCTGTAATGGGAGGATGGCAAGTATATCACGGTGCTATATTGGGAGGGAAATTAGCTGATAATAAAGCCAACATCAGTGAATGTGCTCAAGAGTGGCCAGATGTAAAAGGCAAAATGTACCTGCTAAAATGTCCTCTTCTACACAGTTATTAAAGGTGTAGGATCCCTGACCACTTTCCCATCTCTGCCCACCCTAATGCATTCTCCTAGCACCCTGGGATAATTTCTTGGCTGCTTTGGGGGAGCTGCAACTCATCTTTCAAGCCACACTTCCCCCTACTAATACTTCTTTCTCCTTTTTTTACTTGACATGTCATATTGAATGTTTAGCCTTATTCAGATGTTCTTTGTCCCTACTTGTCAACATGGGAGTGAGTAGCTTCGGAGGTGCCAATACAGCTCCCAGCCAAAGGTGCAAGGAACTTGGGGGGTGGGGTGCCAATATATCTCCTTGCCAAGGGCACAAGGCACAAGGGGACACAGATACAGCTCCATGCCAAGGGTACAAGGGAGCCTAAGTACGCCTCTGAGTTCTGGTCAAACTGTTGTGTACAATTTGAATGGAGGGAGCAGAAGGCGCAGTTTGCTGTTTATGATCATAGCAGTCACCCAAATGAGCATGCGCCTCATGGGCAACAACATCTGGACAATGATGCCTTCTTTCCCTTCCATTATCTTCCTTCTCCATAGCTATGAAAATAGCTCTGATGGTGATCATTGCTCTCTGCTCCCATTTGAGTCACTTTCTAGACTTACCCAGGTGCCTCTTTGTCTTCTTTCTCCTCTTTTGCACACTCTGGGCTCAGAAACTTCTACTGTCTGTCCCTTTGAATTCCTATTCTCGGCCCAGTATACCTGAAGGAGCGTCTCCATCCCCATTGTTCTACGCGGACACCGAGATCCAGCGCCGAGGGCCTTCTGCCAGTTCCTTCACTGCGAGAAGTGAGGTTACAGGCAACCAGGCAGAGGGCCTTCTCGGTAGTGGCGCCCGCCCTGTGGAACACCCTCCCATCAGATGTCAAAGAGATAAACAACTACCTGACATTTAGAAGACATCTGTAGTTTAGAGAAGTTTTTAAGGACTGGTGTTTTAATGTATATTTAATCTCTGTTGGAAGCCGCCCAGAGCGGCTGGAGAAACCCAGCCAGATGGTTGGGGTACAAATAATAAATGATGATGATGATGTCTGGAACAGACATGGTCCATCTGGTTACCCATTCTTCAAGCCCCTCTGCTGCTAGGTCTGCATGGATGTTGCTTTTGTGCACTTCCTGCTGCCAGTTAAATGTCTTTCACTCCTCTTGCTGCTCCATTACCTTTTCCTGTCTTAGCTCATAAAAAATGACTGTATCACTGTGTCACATCTAGCCAAAGACTCAGGCAATTCAGTATTATATATTCAGCATCTCATACTGTTTGGAGTTATACGTTCAGGACCTGCAACAAAATGTTGCACAGTAGAGTACTCTTGTTCAGGATGCTTGCCAGCCATGCCTTTGCCCCCAGTTTTCCATTTCCGCCCTCCCCCAAGTCAGTTTGTATTCCATGCACACTGATCCTGCTTGGTCCTCCTTGAGCAGTTTTGAGCCTATCTCCTGCCTTAGATTTGTACTTTTGCGAGCCCTGGAGTTCCCCCAAGCCTTCCTCTTATACACTGATAGTGCCGTTCTGGGAAACTGGCCTGTGAGTTTTCCACTGGAACTCAAGGAAACGCTTCATGTAGCTGATGAAGTGGACCGCAGTCCACAAAAAGATTACATCGTAATAAATTGGTTAGTCTTTAAGGGACCACATGACTTGTTGTTTGTTTTTAACCTTTGATCTTGGTGGGGCTTACTTCTGAGCAGACATATATAGGATTGCCTTATTTTCTAGAGATAGACTTTTATAATTAAACTAAGACAGCTGGATCTGAAACAGATACAGTGGTGCCTCGCAAGACGAAAATAATCCGTTCCGCGAGTCTCTTCGTCTAGCGTTTTTTTGTCTTGCGAAGCAACCCTATTAGCGGATTAGCGCTATTAGCGGTTTAGCGGCTATTAAAGGCTTAGCGGCTAAAAGGCTATTAGCGGCTTAGCAGCTTAGAAAAAGGGGGGGAAGCGAAAAAAATCGCAAGACTCGTAAGACGTTTTCGTCTTGCGAAGCAAGCCCATAGGGAAATTCATCTTGCGAAGTGCATCGAAAAATGGAAAACCCTTTCGTCTAGCGGGTTTTTCGTCTTGCGAGGCATTCGTCTTGCGGGGCACCACTGTATCACTATCCTGACTTCAGAAACATGCTTAAGAAGGTGAGTTTTCCAGCCATCATGATTAAGAGAGTGAAACGCATTGGGGGGAAAGGGATTATTATTGTTGTTGTTGTTAAATGATACATACAATCCAACATCTTCTGGGCAGACTAGTTTGCCAGCTTACAGTCCCAAGGTCCTCACTCAGTGAAGGAGCATGAGTTCTCAGATTCAAATTTTAGACTCTCTAGTTCAATCCAATCTTAGGTATTAGGAAAGAGCCCTGGAGATATATTTGCCATGAAGACAGTCAAAGTAGATAGTACTGGGCATCAATTATCTACTCAGTTTGGTTCATGTGTGCTTAACTGTGTCCGCCTTCCCTACTTTTGTCTTCTATGTGGCTGACTGACTGAATGGCAACAAATTAATAAGAAGCATACACTTCTTATTAATAGTTATCCATGTTTAATTCTGAAAACCTTTGTGGAAAATCAAAGTAGAAAAGATATCATAGCCTACATTTCTCCCCTGCTCTTTGTTTTGCTGATGACAGGGTTGAATGGAAACGTGGGTACACAACAAGGAGTCAAAGAATAGCTGTAAAATATCCAGTAGAAATAGAAAACAGCTGCATGTATTGTTCTTTAAGTCCAATGGTAGGAAACAGCACCTATTACATTAACTTGCATGTATTTTACAGTCACTATGGTATTCTAAAATCATAATAGGCACAATACACACACACACAAAGAGAGAGAAACATTTGAACAATATTAAAAATAGATAATATAACTATTTTGGGGGGAAATAGGAATATCCCTACGCTAATACATTTGCTGTCACTTAGAGGGAGGTTTTCAGAAACCAATTGTGAGTAGCATTATTACATAGGAGATTTTTAGAACAGAAAATAAAAAGTTAATTTTGGTAAGACAATATTCTAAAGATACAAGAACAATTTTGTTCATTTTTATGTAGCTATGGCTGTTCCTTGTTGACCCTTAAAGCAGTTGGATTTAATTGTGATTATATAGGGCACGGAGCATCATTAAATAACATGGATTCTGGTGCTCTGGCATCACTTTCCTTCAAGGCTTGCCTACCCTTTGCAAACCAGAATTGTTTTATGGCTTCATGCTTTTGAGTGTCTAGATTTCCGCACTGTAAGTGGAATTGTCACAAGAGGTGATCTTGTTATGTCTGCAAAGAGGTTGAAATATCACATGTATCAACAAGGAAAATATCATCTGCTTCACCAGGTCATTTACAGCTCACCATAAAACATAGTGCTTTATGTCTGTCCATAAAAAAAGGTGGCGGAGAGAGGATTGATAGATTGGCAACAGGAAACAGCAGCATCTGCAGAGTGAGATTTCAGCAAATTGCCATTCAGAATCATTGGATAGACTTGTTTTTTGACCTTAGAAAATGTTGGCAATTTTTTGGTTTTCGTATAATACTTTTAACAAGTGTCATCATTTCACTTTCCCCTTTGTGCCAAATCACTCTGTTAGTTAATGCAAGTCCCCTTCCCACCCCATTTTTCTGTCTTCTCTCCTCCCTGCACCCCAAAACTGCCAGCCTCTGAGTCCTCACTCAAATGTTACCTTTGCAATATGGACCAGAGCTGCCTGCAGTGAGTGAACTGTGCTGTAACTAAAAAAATATACATTTAATTATTTTACTTGCACATTCAATGGAACGTAAAGCAAACATGCAATTGAAGAGTTTTGTAATACTTCTTTTCTTTCAGCTTTTACAAGTGTAACCATGTGCAAAGATTCCACTACTCAAGACCAATCAGAAAAGGGTCTGTTGACCCCGAAAATGAATTTGCTGTAAGTATTTTTTCCCCCAGTTATGTTTTAGAATGATCAAGATTGCATACATTAGTTGTGCAGAGGTGATGTTTGGCGAAGGCCCCAGCTGAACTGCAGGCTGTGTTACCAGCAGAAAAATTGGAATCAGCGTACAAATGGGACAATAGCACCATTAGAGCCAAGTGTATCTGGTCTTCTAAAATGGTTGGTTCCTTGGGCCTTAGCCTCACCTGCTATTTGGGGAGATAAATTTAATCACGATTGGGCCTGAGAAGGAAACAAACAGGCATTTCCTCCTGACTACATAGAATGCTGCTGCCAAAGAGAACATATTCCCACTATTCCTGGTGGGTATACTGGTAATATCCAGGGCAGATAAAGTAATAAATGATTTGCTGGGCATGACATACAATGAATCTTTTGCTCCAGATAATCTTGGTTCAGAATCCAGTATGTTATTTACTCCATTACCCTCTGTTTCTTTTTCGGTGCTTGACTCTCCCTTTATGTTTACAGCTTGCATAACAGTGGCCTAGTTTAAAATTGGATTTAGAAAGACACCTCTTCTATGTTTGCATTTTTATTGCTGTTACAATGCTGATGTGGGGCAAGGAGGGGAGCAGCTTCCTGCTATTATTTACATTTTTGTTCCAGTACCCTTAACGTCCTAACATTATTGTTTCACTGCTCCCTATTCCCTCTGTGTGTCTTTTAACAGTCTATGTGGATTGAGAGAACATCCTTTGTTACTGCTTACAAGCTCCCTGGAATCCTGCGTTGGTTTGAAGTGATCGCTATGTCACAGGTGTGTATTTGAATTCTGATTAGGGTTAATACAGTTTAACTCACAAAAATACAAATTAAATACACTCAGCACTATTTCAATGGAAAGCCAAAGGGGAGACACCAAAGGGTGTTGTCCCTTTGGGGGTGGCACTTTGGGGGTGGAACGAGGGCATGGCCAGCCCCCTTGTGCTAAAAATAGGGTTTTAATGGGGATGGGATTTTAACTTGGTGGGGGTTGTTTATTTTTTTGGGGGGGGAGTGGTTTTAAATTGTTCTTAAGTGTTATACAGTGGTGCCCCGCAAGACGAATGCCTCGCAAGACGAAAAACTCGCTAGACGAAAGGGTTTTGCGGTTTTGAGCTGCTTCGCAAGACGAATTTCCCTATGGGCTTGCTTCGCAAGACAAAAACGTGTTGCAAGTTTGTTTCCTTTTTCTTAACACCGTTAATAAGTTGCGACTTGACTTCGAGGAGCAACTCATAGAACGCGGTGTGGTAGCCTTTTTTGAGGTTTTTGGTGATTTTTGAAGCTTTTCCAAAACTTTTCCGACACCGTGCTTCGCAAGACGAAAAATTCGCTAGACGAAAAAACTCGCGGAACGAATTAATTTCGTCTTGCGAGGCACCAGTGTATGTTAATTTTTAATTTTATTTTTAATTTTTGCTTTATATAGCTGATTAATATTCTAAAGCCTTTTAAATGTGTTTATGGGAGGAGAGTTATTGCTTTGTTGTTTTTGTTTTAACTATTTCCTTGTGTTTTTACCTTGTATTTTTATCCTGTGAACCACTCTGAGATCTTGTGATGAAGGGCATTATATAAATCTAAACAACAACAACAACACACTATGTTACCAGGAAATTCATTCTTAGTACTTAACATGGGTTGGGTTCCCTCCCTCCTTCTTGATATTGGCAAATCTGAAGTATTTTAAAATATGTTTTGGAGTCGACCCTGCATTTTGAATGCAGGATTCACTCAAGATTTTTTTGAAGCACATCTATTTAATAGATAGGTAGTACAATTTCAGATTACACAAATTATATTCTTTATTTATTTCCCCACAGACTACCATTAGCCCCCTGGAAAATGCTATTGAAACAATGTCTATGACCAATGAGAAGATTCTAGCCATGGTTAATCAGTACCAAAGTGACGAGAACCTTCCAATTAACCCTCTGTCCATGCTTCTGAATGGAATTGTTGATCCAGCTGTCATGGGAGGGTTTGCTAAATATGAGAAGGTAAGGTTTTGAATAGTTGCTTTTAAAATTAAAATAATGCTTTGATTTATTATATCAACAACACAACCTTGGAGATATCATTGCTTGTTCTAATGTGAGGAAGAAAGACAGAATGATCTGTTTTCTGCTTGCAGGCTTTCTTCACTGATGAGTACATCAGGGACCACCCTGAGGATCAAGAGAAACTAAACAGACTTAAAGATTTGATTGCTTGGCAGGTAATACAATGCTGGGCACAATTCTCTGAAGCTTTTTCTTCTTTCCTCCCTGCCTCTTCATTTATTGATCTTGTTTCTAGTGGAGCAGCATAATGTGATTTTTACTTGTATAATATGCACATGTTTTCTCTTAATATATTTTTGTAACAAAGTAGGGAACTGGCTCTGCAGTAAGTAACTAATATTACTGAGAAGGAGCTTTTCATAAAGGCTTTTAATAATAATACAAAATTCTTTAAAAGTGTTAGTTGGGATGAAAGAGCAGCCTCATCATGAAGTTGAGTTGACATATTCTGGACTTTCTTTGCCTAAAATATGCTAACCCCTGATCGAATGTAATACAATTGTGGAAAAACCAGTGGACCCAATTCAAAGGATCTTGTTTACATCTCATTTAAATCAATGGAAATTACATTTGTCATTGCTAACTTGTTCCATTGATTTCAATAGAACTTAAACTTTCTTTCCCTTTGGTCTGAAGCATATGTTATTGCTGTGAAATATCTCACAAGGCAAGGAGAAATGGAAATAGTTAAAACTGACCACTTTCATCCAAAGATTGATTAGCTTTTACTGGCTAATTTCAAAGCATTTTAGGAGTTAAACATCTAGATTCAGGATCCATGAAGTTCCATTAACTTGCTCCTACCTTATGACATACAGGAAAGGAAACTATCCTATTGTTTTAAAATGTGTGTGTACAGATCAAGTGCTAGGCTGTAATCTTAGGTATAGGTGTGGGTAGGAGATCAAGCTTGAGATCTTTCAGAAGTTTTTGCTATAACCACATACAAATAATGGAACAAATAAAATGCTCTTTCCATTTAATATCAATATGCCAGTTTAGCCAAGCGGTCAGGCGCAGTTCAAACTTCCAAAATACGTCCAGTTGTGTGGTTGTGCTTCCATGGCCTGCGCACGTAGCTGCCTAGTATTATGGCCTGCCTTGGCAGCAATTCTGTAAACCTTTGTTGCACCAGTCTTGTTAAGGTTCTGATGGAAGATTCTACTGCCTGTTTAACGTATTATACACTTTTGAGAAAACTCAGTGGAGTGTTAACGTCCTACAAGAAGATAGGAAATATAAATCCCATACTGACTCTGCAAGGGTAGGAAAATGGACTATAGTTGAGGAACGAGCAACAGTAAATAGTTGTACTATTTCCATAGCAAGTATTCAGTGGGAACCATTAAAAATTACAGTGGTACCTTGGTTTACGAACTTAATCTGTTCCAGAAGCCCGTTCTTAAACCAAACCATTCTTAAACCAAGGCGTGCTTTCTCATAGCAGCGGGGAACTCAATTTACAAATGGAACACACTCAACAGGAAGTGAAACATGTTCTGCTTCCAAGGCAAAGTTCACAAACCAAAACAGCTACTTCCAGGTTTGCCGTGTTCTTAATTCAAGTTGTTCTTAAACCAAGGTACCACTGTATTCTGATTTCCAACAGAAATATGTCCTGGGCTGATTGATGATTGTCTGTTTTTTACATTTGTATTTTTCCTTTTGTAGAAGCAGAGTCCCATTTTGTGTCCTACATACAAAATAGAATAATTTTTATTTTGAGGAGTTGCCTAATAATTGTTTAAGGGATGTGGAATGGTGCACTGACCCTTGTCAAAAAAAATTGAGTAGATTGCAGAGAAGAGCAGGTAAAAAGCTAAAATCATCCCAAACCTCCTATGAGTCAGTTAGCAGGATTTTAAAAATGACCTCTGAAGTGATCCTTCACTTTTCAATAGCATAGCTCTGATTCAGCAAGGTGGCAAAGTAGATTCTAATACGGCTGATGTTACACTTTTGTCTATATTCTTGAAATAAAAGATAAAGGGAAGAGACCAGCTGCTAATAGCAAACACAGAAAAGAAGGTTTTGTGTCATAAAAAAGATCAACTACCGTATTTTTCGCCCTATAGGACGCACTTTTCCCCCTCCAAAAATGAAGGGGAAATCTGTGTGCGTCCTATGGGGCGAATACAGGCTTTCGCTGAAGCCTGGAGAGCGAGAGGAGTCGGTGCGCACTGACCCCTCTCGCTCTCCAGGCTTCAGAAAGCTATCAGCAAGCCTGGGGAGCCCGCGGGAGTTCCCGCAGGGCTCCCTAGGCTGCGGATAGCAGCCTGCCCCCCGGCGCGCGGGGCGCCCTGAAGCAGAGCGCCCCTCGCGCCGGGCAACATCTGCAGCGTGGGGAGCCCTGTGGGATTTCCCGCAGGGCTCCCTAGGCTGCGGATAGCAGCCTGCTGCACGGAGCGTGGGGCGCACTGAAGCAGAGAGCCCCGCGCTTCGGGCAGACATCGGCCAGCCCCACAAGCTCGGGGGACAGCGGGGAGGCGCAGCGCCGCCATCCCGCTGTTCCCCGACCTGGTTTGGGGGGGGAAATAAAGGAAGAACATTTTTCCTTTATTCCCCCCCCCAAAAAAAAACTAGGTGCGTCCTATGGGACGGAGCGTCCTATGGGACGAAAAATACGGTAATTCAGAAACTTCCAGTGCACATGGGACTCTGAGGAAAGCCATATACGCATGATTTTGCATGTGGGTTCCACACTGATTTTATGGGGTTATAGAGGAAGAGGACTATGCAAGCGGTTGTTATGTGCATATATCAAAGGGCCCTCCATGCATAAAGTTAAATATCTTATATTTCTCCTTTATCTCAAAATGCTTTGTTATTTTGAAAAAGAGAAATATTGAATTTAAAACTTACTTGTAGGACTTTAGAGAGGGATGCTAGGCAATGTCATAGAAAAAGCATAACTTCTGCTCAGACTTTGGGGAGAAATAGCCCTCATTGGTTCCCTTGTTATTAGCAGCTACAGCATGAGGGCATGGGAAAACCGAGAGCAATCAGATCGCCTGGAAATATGACTTTCATTTTTATGTTCTTGTCAATTATTTAATGTTGCAAAAAAGCTACATGAGGGATGCAGCGTGATGGCAAAGTTTCCTTTTCATGAGCTAAATGTTTATTGCTGCCAGCCTGTTTCCGGGTAAGCACCAATAATTGTCAGTTTCTTCCTTCCTTTGTGAATCAACAAGAAAAATGCTCTTTGCTGTGATAGTTACCCAGAGTGTTTATTCTGTGGGTGCTGTAAGTGTATACAAGAAAATTTTTAATCTCAGGCATAAGGAATGGCGTCTTTCCTTCATTTAGATGTCTAAACATTGTTTGCATAGGGCTGGATTCAACTAACCCAGTACACTAGAAGGCAGCAGCACAGGATAAAGTGAAATGGTGGTCTGCTGCAGTGTATTTTTCCAGTTACTAATCTGGACTGATTAAGCGTGCCCTGGCACATTATGTTCAGAGCCTAAACGCTTTTGAGTCCTTGCTCTCATTATGTGTATTAAAACTACACGAAATGTAATAAAGCCTCCCTCTATCTAAACCTCTACTTGTCTGTGATCTTCCTCAGGAAACACACAGAATCATAGAACTGCAGAGTTGGAAAGGACCCCAAGGGTCATCTAGTCCAACCCCCTGCAATACAAAAATCTCAACACACAACATCCAATTTGAAACCATACTGGATCCTCCTTAGCTTTGTAAATGTGCTCACCGTTGTACTGCTGCACCACCTACCTCTTATTATTTAGAATTGTCTTCAGTTTACAATAAGATGCGAAACTGCTGTTAAATGTTTCCAAGGAGGTAAAGAAAAGTCAGTCGGCAAATATATTACAATTCTTGGCTATATTGTGGCAGGATTTTTTTTTTACACATTCTGTAGATCAGGGAGATAACCTGGCTAAACTTCTTCCTGCTGTTCCTTCCCAGATTCCATTTCTTGGAGCTGGAATTAAGATCCATGAGAGGAGGGTTTCAGATAGCCTTCGTCCTTTCCATGAGCGTATGGAGGAGTGTTTCAGGCACTTGAAGGTCAAAGTGGAGAAACAATATGGTGTCAGAGAACTGGTAAGATCCCCTGCTTTTACTTGTCTATTTTTACTTTTATTTTAGCTGCTTGAAGGGGGATGGGGAAGGAATCAATGACCCTTGGACTGTAAGGTGCAGCCTGTGATCTGAAGGCACTACAGCTTTCATCCAGCAGCCAGATCCACTTCTGGGGCACTAGGCTTCCCCTAGCGGAAAGCCAAGATCCTTCTGTTTATGTGAAAGCTATTCCAGGTAGTTAGGGAGCTGAATTAAAAACCTTATGAAAGTTTTCCAGCCAAGACCTAGAGCCCCTGCTTCCTTTCCTCTCCTCTGTAATTTTTAATAGCTTAGAGCTTTGATCCAGACTGAATATCCAGGGGTCCTGGTTCTTGGAAGATTCCAGCTGTTTGCTGAATCTGCTTCTGAAGCAAGCTCTATAATAAAACATAAATGCATTAGCTGAGGCTAAAATGGTTGTATAAAAAGGCTGTGCAATAGAATTAGCCACTATGTGTTTCTGACAGCTCTTGGAGCACAGCCAACTAAATAGCCGAATAATTAGATGAAATGTTTGATAGCATTAGGAATGAGAGGGTTGTTGTATATGGAAGAGAATTTCTGCTCTTGCCTGGAACACACTGCCCTTGCAGGTTGTAATGGTCTGGTTTGGTTTTACTGAAGAAAGGGCTTTCTAGGTGGTGAATTTTTAAGCTTATTCCTTGGGGGAAATTACATGGCCCAAGTCCCAAATAATGCAAATTATGGCTATTTGTCTACTTTGTGTGCATGAATGGAAGTTTATTAACTTCCTTTATATTAACTTAATAAACTAGCTTCAGAATCCATAGTTGCCTTTAAACAAACTTTGGACCCCTGTTTGAAAGCCAGAGTAAGATGGGATTCAGTAATAGCAAAATTACAATCTGCTAAAGTCTTCCTCCCAACCATAAATGGGGAGGAGAGGGGAGTGCACAAACCTGACACATTGCTCAGGCTTTTTCACTATTGTCCACATAGTAGCACTGAAGCATATTTTTGCATTATGAATGACTAGAGCCAGTGTCAGCTTGGTTGAACAGTCCTTGTCACTTTCAGGTCAGCTAAAATGCATCCAGGTTTTCTCGGCTACACTTGCACTTCGCCTAAGCTGTTCTCACTGGGAGCTTGGTATAAATAGATCCCGATTGCTGATTTGTGTCTCATTGCAAGATCAGTTAATTTAACCTGGGCTTTAGCAAACGATGGGGAACTTCCCAGAGTCTGACATGCACAACCTGATATAAAGCACATGGATAAGATAGCAGCCTGGCTCTAGTGTTTTAAATGTAAAGCAAACTACTAGTGTGGTTTCTTCAATCCCTTTAGATTTGAACATCTCCCAGCCTATTCTGGGTTCCAACTTGAGCTGAAATTTCACATGCATATCAATGCAAAAATGAAAAGTAATTTCCTTCAAGTATATGTTGCAAAATGAAGTATTTCATCACTTCTGAATACGTTCCACATAAATTAATATGCTTGGAGGATGCCAATATTTAATATATATTCCAAGACATATAAAAGCCAATGAATTCAAAGAGCAGACCCCTTCTGGTTTTATCATCTCTTTGGCTGGCTGGTATGTTCTCTTTACCTGTGAAATGCAGCTGTGTGATTGTGTCTTCTCTCTGAACCTGGGGTTCACCAGATGAGAAGCAATTCCCACTGCATATAAAATGTAAAATGTATTTGAAAATAAACTTGGGAGCTCTAAATGGCTTTCCTGAGTTTCTTGCCGGAGGTGGCTCTCTGAGTGAAATGAGACAGCGTCAGAATGGAGCCTGAAGTATGAGATTACATACCAATTTCCATAGAGGCTTCATAATATCTCTGAAATCTGGTTTTTTTTAAAGGCCCTGACTTTCAAGTATTAAACTCAGGGAGGTGGCAGGTTTTTACACCATGTACATGTTGAGAATAGCTTCTCTGCCTTAATGCTAGGTAACTGAAGAAATTTCTGCTTCTTCGATAATGTGAGCTGAAAATCAAGGGGGTGATCTAAGTTCAAAATACAGCTCAGTTAGTCATGGATTGCACTAACCCCGGAGACTTGATCTTTCCTGGACATACTGAGCTGCTGTAGGCAGCCTTTCTCAGGCTGATCTGTGGGTGAATGAAGAAAGTCCTCAGCCAGCAGGAATTATTTAAGTACAAAGGCAAAAGCATGCAAAGTCAGGAACCCCTGGAACTGCCCCTTCCCTTTAAGGCTGCTTATTGGGGTCTGGGAAGGTCGTAGAAGGGCCCCAGCAGCTTCCCAGGCCCCAGTGAGAATGACTGCATCTTCCTTGCCTGCCTCTGGGATGCTCCCAGAGCCCTTGCACTTCCTTCATGGAGGCCAGTAAGGAAGGCACAGTCATGCTTACTGGGCTTTGGGAAAGTGCAGCAAGGACTCTAGGGTGCTGTCAGAGCCCTTGTGCTGCCTTCCCAAAGCCTGGTAAGCGAGGAAACCCCACTGGGTGTGCAGGTGGGAGGAAAAATAAATATTTGGAGAGCAGGGAATGGTGGGTTTTTTCTGCTCTCCATTTATTAATTTATCTCCATCATCATTTGTATAAGGTTGTGATTGCTTAAGTGAAACAAGTGCAAGTTGCAAGTTTACTGTAGCCGCCTCCTTTACATTTTCAAGGTTGGTTAAAAAGAAAAATAGAGACCCTTGCATGCTGTCTGGTTCATTTTTCAAAAATAGGGTGTAGTGCCAGTATACAGAGTTTCTCCTTGAACAACTGAAGTCTAAACATTAACTCTCTAAACCAGTTACAGTAGAAACACCAAGGTTAGAAAATTGAACAAGATGCAGGGAAAGGGTGTGTTAGGTTAGTATGCCATCACTGAACCTTGCTGAGCTCCCAGTTGAGCTACCTTTATGTCTTCAATACATGCTTGCCGCTATTATCTTCCAACAACACGCTGTTTATTTTCCACTTAATTTGCAAACTTTACAAATGGGATTAAATCAAAGGAAAACAAAATCAAGGGTTAAATGCCTTGCTGAGGTATTTGAGTTTTATCTGTTCTACCTCATGGTAAATACCGATCTCCCTTTCCACCAGGGAAGATTAACTACCTTATATTTCCTATTCAGCCGGATTTTGATGATAGGCGAGTTGGTCGGCCAACATCTATGCTGCGATCATATCGTCAGATGTCTATTATTTCCCTGTCCTCTATGAATTCAGACTGTGGTACACCAAGCAAGACTACTGCAGAAAGGTGAGTTTTATACTGACCATCCCATACAGATATGGCAGGAGTTTTCTCTTTCTCCTCTTCCTCCCTTCTCCTTCATCTTCCTATTACAATTTCACGTTATACAACAAAGTTATCAAAGCAACTTAATAATACTACAGAGAATTTAAAAAAAAATTACACTAGAGCATAATAGTAATCATATACTAGCTCCCAACCATTCCCCAAGTACATCAGCATAATGATAATGATCTAAAACAACAAGCTAGCAAACAATAAAAAATCAAGTAGCAGGAGACAAAATTAACAAACAAATGCTTAGGAGTAAAGAGAGAATGGAAGCAATTCTCTGAAAGGCACTGCGGTTCCAAATCTGCATATTATGTTTTTGTATTTTATTATGATTTTGCATATGCTGGAAGACGCCCAGAGTGGCTTGGGGAACCCAGTCAAATGGGCAGGGTACAAATAACAAAATTATTATTACAGAACAAAACCGGTACTTTGAACTGGGCCCAGAAACACAGTGGAAACCAGTGCAGCCAGACCAGAGTTGCTTTTATATGTTCAGACTGCCTGGTCCCTGTTAAGATTCCGTCCACTGAATTCTGAACTAGCATGCAATGGCTTAGCCGAGACAGTAAGAATCCTGAGGAAATACAGCATGTGATGACTCAGCTGAGAAAGGTTTTTTAATCTTTTATATTTCTTAGGGAAACCCATTTCAATACTAAAAGCTACTTTTGAAATTTGCAATGGCAATCTGACTACATAGATCGCTGGTGAACCTTTGAAGACTTACTAATTCTCATTCCAGCACAACTTGCTACTTACAGTGTTTTCAGGAGTCATAGCCACAAAAATATGCATTGGGCAAATGAAAATATGTGTGCTTTATTCACAGAGAAAACATGAGAGCTTGAAAACACGCCGTTTTTAAAACATGAGTGTTGCCTTCCTGGATTCTGTCCACGTATTTTAAGATAATTTGGTAACTTCTAATTGGGCACCATTGTCCTCCAAAGTAACAAAAGAAGGTCCTCTAATTATGATGATGCCAAAGATGTTCTGTTAATTAATACAGTCAGCTAATGAACTATCCTGGAGTTGCTACATCACCAATAGACAGTGAAGAAATAAAGCCTAGAATTATAAAAAAACTATTGATTTTATTGTTTTAACTGTATTTCAAATATTCTTTTAACTGTTATTCTTATTGTTTTCTTGGATATTTTAACTAAGGATATTTTAATTTTGCATGCATTTTAACCATGGATTGGTTTTATAGTTGTAAACTGCTTAGAAGCCATTTGGGCATACAATCAGTATATAAATAAATTGCAAATCATAACAAAGAATTGCTGTACCATTGTTACCTATTTATATGCAGTTTGTTTTTCTTACCCACAGAAGTATTTAGAGCAGACATTTCAAGTGTTTTGTTTCTGGTCCCAAGCTCCCCTCTCTCACCCTAGCACAGGTATCCCCAGACTCAGCCCTCCAGCTGTTTTGGGACTACAATTCCCATCATCCCTGTCCACTGGTCCTGTTAGCTAGGGATGATGGGAGTTGTAGTCCCAAAACAGCTGAGAGGCCGGGTTTGGGGAAGCCTGCCCTAGCAGGCCCTGAACTCTTCGCCACAACTTCCAGCACCTTACCTCTGCGAGAATCTTCTGAGGTCATCTGCTGTTTATTGCTTTGTTGTCACTTCTTGTTCTATCCATTTCCTTTCAGCTGCATTTGTGCCACTACAAAAAAAGACTACATAAAGGTACTTTCCCCAATAAACCTGCTCTGACCCTCATCTTCTATTTTCCTCCATCAGCTTCATGCATATACCCACCTGAGGAAATCCCGAGCTGTCTTGCATAATGGGCCTGCAATGCTGAATAGAATCATCTTTCAATATAGGAGCAGTGCTATGGGCATAATAATTAAAAGTGATTTGCCTCAATTTCTATCCGCAGCTTTGAACTGGAAGTCCTGTCTCCCAAGGCTACCAAGTCAGTGTCAGATGAGAATGTACGCCTGGCAAGCCCCCTGCCTGAAGTTAAGCTGAGAAAGTGCAAGAAGAGAGCAAAGAGAAGCAGTGTGGTCTTTGCAGATGAAAAAGCATCACCTGAACTTCTTGATATGAAAAGTGTACGTTGTTATAGATGAGTAGTCTCATTATAATTCTGAAGTACAAACTGTCAATTTCATATTAGACGTATGTTTTCTGAACAGTATGTGTCCCTTAAAGTATCAATGTCCATGAAAGAAAAAAATGTGGTTTTCTTGCAAGATGTGACACTCATCTTGGAAAATGGTGGAAGATACATTTGCTTAATGGAACATGTCAGGTGTTGCTGAACGCTAACTCCTAGCATCAGCCCTAGCAGGCAAGGCCAAGGATGTTGGGAGTTGTAGTTCAGCAACATCTGGAGGGCCAAAGGCTCCCCACATCTGGTATAAGTGAACCTGTATAGTTACAGTACGCATAACAATCAAGGAGGCTGGGAATATATCCTGACCTAAACTAGATTATTCATTTTTTTACTGTTGGTGACAGTCAGATGGCTTGTTTGGTGGGAGGTTGTAGCAGTGATCCAAAAGAAAGAAGTTGGCTGCACTTTTGTGGTCCTGATTGCTGTTGGATACTTTCATAATGACCACCTATCCCTCTTGAGTCTTCTTAAGGAAATTAAATATTGTTAGGGCATTGCAAGTTTGCAAACTGTGCTCTATAAACAGTGCCAAGCTGCAGACTACACCATTGGCACCTTTTTGTGCGATCTATCATTTGAGCACTTTGATCACACTAATATATCATCAGCCTGACTTGCATTGCACAATTTTATAGCATCGCCCCTAAGAACCAAATGTTTTTGAGTATTAAAAAAGCAACGTCATTAAAGCAAAAATCAGAAACAGTTCAGTAAAGAAGCCTCATCTAATTTAGTTTACTATCCCGAAGCAAAGTGAACTAAAAATCACTTTGAATCATAAATCCTTTGGAAGAATTGTTACAAAGGACATAAAGTTCTATCCCAATATAATCTGTTTAAGACCCTATTAAATGGTCATCAGCTTCATTTACTGTTCACCCCAGGAGTAAATTAACTCCCTTTTGTGATCACATAAAATGTAAACATACATAACTTTTATAATTCAATAATTCTAAATATGTTTCATATGCTTGCTGAGATCAGTATAAAATTCAGTTTTTAAAGACTATCATGGCATAAATGACTAAAACTTAATTTGTGCCTGCCAAGCAGTTGTTGAACAGATTTAGAGTGTTGGCCACACCTTTGCCAAATAAAGAAAGATGGGGTAGAGAAGTGAATATGACACCAGTTATTTAACCTTCAGAAATTTAGCATGTGTCCTTGAGCATGTATGTCTAATTACTATGACTCTGTGGGATTTTTCTAGCTTTCTGTTGGTGATATCCTATAGATCAAAGCTTCTGCCTCATTTCAGTTTTGTGACAGGGTAAAAACCATTAGAGTTAGGCAGAAGCTCAGGGACAGCCGAAACAGCTGCTGGCTGTTCCCCCTGAGACCCCAACCATTCTCCTCTGTTGCCAAATAACCTCTTCCTCCCCCCATCCGCCCCAAACCAGCCTACTGCTCCAGGTATGGTGGTCAATACTTCACCAGTGTTGTAGAAAGATCCAGTCTATTTGGCTTCTGTGTACAGAACTATGTGTTGGGAGTGAAACTACAGTCCCTGGTTAAGACCTAATGCTATATTAAGAGTTGTGGATTCCCTCCCCACTCCTTGCAACAGTGGAAAAGAGTGAAGTGGGTATGTTTTGCTCATATAGAGAAAGTATGTTTACTGTGACATGCAAATGAGGCCATTGTAAGAAAATAGAAGTGTGCTTGGGTGATCTTTCCTCTGCATTCAGTGTCTATAAGTAAAGAAATGGGAGTGGCTCCCCTTGCTTGACTAAGTAAGATTTCAAGGATGCTATAACCTCCTTTGTGCCCTTGGGCAAGTCTCATTAGTTTCAAGATAACTTGTACAAAACCTCCCAGTGGACTGTATTTTTAGAGCACAGTTCATATTCTACTGAATTACAGAGGAAAAAACTCCCATTGATTTTAATGGTCTTAGGCATCATACCTGAGTCAATAAAATGACTGCTTGGCTTTACTGATCTTTAGTTATTAAATGAAGCATTTTGCATTCTTCTGGCTTAGCCAGGGGCAGCTTCACTTGTGAGGAAGCAGTAGTCTCTTCAAATAATTGGGGAAAAAAAATATGTTTGCCAACACAAGTAAAACTCGCACAAATAATTTTACCCTATATGCAACTGTTAAAATCGGTTAATTCCCCCTCCTGAGTACTGAATGATTTGTGTGTTACTGCACAGCTGTCAAGAAAACATGCATTTATGAGTGACACGAATCTTTCTGAACATCTGGGTGTACCTCACAAAACATCTGTTCTCAAGCAAATGAGCTTTGCCAGCCGTTCTATGCCAACTATTCCAGGTAAGGCAATTGGGATAAGAGAATGAGAACTCTGTACTTTGGGGCTGCTAGTAATTAAAATAAAATAAAATAAAATAGGCTGCTTCAGTTCACTTTTGTTTTAAAAAAGAACTTCAATCTTTTAAAATTCAAAATGTGTTGAATATTAAGTATTATATTAATGTTTTAGTGCCTGAAGCAGACATTTTGATACAGGCCAAGCATCAACTAATATTTTATTCAATGTTGCCTAATCATTATAACAGTTACAATCAGTTAAGATTACTATCACTCGAGTCCTTTAACTATCACTGTGTGTATAGAGTGCGCAGACGCAAACACAAGCTATGTGCTCAGATAGCCCTCACAGGCATCAGAGCCATTTAGAAACTCACAAGTATAGACACTTTTGTGCCAGCATCAGAGTAATAAAGAGTAACAGCAAAATCAAAGGAACATAAATATTTCATTGCTGTTGCAGTTAAGAACTTGTGAAGTGGCGGGACAGGTATTTTGTGCAGCACAGAAAAGAAGGAAGAGTGTTTGGACATATATTTAGCAAGACAAAAACCCACCCCTGATAAATGCAATAATGGAGGTGGGTATCCCACTCCTCTGCCTTGCTCTTTTCTTGATTAGCAGTTCTTACTCTTCACTTGATTAACTAAAGCTCTTGTGGACAATTGTCAGCGAATTCCCAGATGCACAGCATCCAAACAAGCATATTAGAGAAGGAGTGAAATTATTAATCTTGCTGGAATCTTGGGAGCTACCTGACCGATGGGGAGAAGGCCAAACCCTTCCATTGCACTGGATCTGGAGTAGGGCGAATCCTATAAGACAGGTCATTTATTCTGGAACAGGTGCTTCTGCAGAGATCCTTGGGTAGCAACAGTTACCAGTCATCTTGATCCTTGTACATGCAGTTGGAATGGAAGCCCTAAGAGGCAAAAAGTCTTTTTGCTTTCACAGTTTGTGTCAAGCTGTTTAACTGTTGCCATTGTCCAAACATGGGAAGACAGGGAGTTACATTTTCTGCATGCCGGTTTTTTTAGAATTAATTAATTTGGGCTCTCTCTTGTTACTTAATTAAGTACCAGTGTTTGCTTGTTTTTAAGGGGTAACTATGTCCGTGTGCTGCCCCCCACCTGAGGAACCAAATGCACCACAGAGGATGAGCCAGGCAAGCATCCCTCCTCCCATCTTGGAGGCAGACAGGAAAACTCTAAAAAAGAAGAAAGTGAACCAGCTCTTCAAAACAATAGTAAGTGAAAATTTTCAAGTTGGGGCTCAACTGAATAGTGGTGTCTGATCAGCTTCTAGCTGCTGATGAGCTCCACCTTTTCCCTGAGTTTTCAAATCAGATCTTGTAACTTGCATTGAATATGTGAGGAACTGAAGATGCACAACCCGAAAAGCCCTACTGAGGAAATCGATCTGCTCATTTCGTTATTTTTAATATTTACCTATTCTGTATGCACAGCATGCTCCAGCACAGCAATTTTAATATTAGGTTAACACAAGAAGTCTCATTTGACCTTCACTTGTACTCCTGGCCTGATTTATTTGCCAACCCAGCAAAAATTTAATGCTTCGTTAAGATTTCAAAAAAACAAAAACAAAAGCCATGTGAGTTGAACAACTCAACCACACAGTAGCAGCACTACAGAGCACATTTCTGTTTAGATCATAGTAGGCAAGTTGTTACACACATTACACTGTGGTGCTTCCATACACATTTGTATAGAAGGTGTTAACAATGCTGCATTTCATGTACTCTAGGCAAAACTTTCTTCTTTCAATGAAATCACATCTTGCCTGCAAAGCAACATACAGTTCAGGCAAGTGTTGGATTACAGCTGACATCTATTTAAAGTTGATAAGTTTCAGGGTTTTTTCAAAAGCCTGACTGGAGATGTTATTATTTTCTAAACTCCGATAGCAAAACAAAATATGCAACCTAGAAATGCAGAGGGTGCTAGTATTTCTTGTGGTGCATGAAAGGATAGCAAATTCTGCCATTTTATATGTACTGTCTCGCTGAAATGCTGGAAGATTTCTAACTGGTATTCCCTTTCATAAGTTGCTATAAAAGACAAGAATCGTGTTTTGTTTTAGCTGACTATGATCACTAACATTAAAGTATTCAAAGGATGCCATATAGAATATTTCAGTACTTCTTGCTACAATACTGTAAGGTAAATCAGTATTGTCAGCCCATGACTGATGGTGAGGAATGAAGGGAGTTGTAGTCGGACAGCACCTGGAGAGCTATAGGTTCCCCAATGCAGCAGTAGTAGCCGCCACTGGTTTTATTATCTTGCATGTGTTCCCAGCATCAGCTCACACCTAGTATCTGCCACTAAGATTTTCTTTAACTCCTGTTTTTAAAAAATACTTTACAAAAAAAGCTCTTACAGGTAATCTAGCTTTTATGTTGACCTCACAAGTGTAGAGTTCAGGAGTATCTTACTTGCATTTTGATCATGTACATGTTTAAAACTCAGTGTGATTTGCTTTTGAGCAAATAGGAATAGTTCCAACTAAGTGTGCACAATATTGCAGCCTTGAAGTAGTAAATCAAATCACATCAAAAGTGAACAGCTTGTGGGACAAAAGGGAACATATTTTTAAAAGCCACTTCTTTCACTAATAAGAGCCAAGCAAAAGCTAGGCTTTAATTCATCAGTCAGCCAACCTATATTTTGACTTCATTAGAGTTCCTTAGAACAAGGAAGTTTTCCCCTTCAAAGGGACAGCAACCTTAGTAACAACCTTCAGATTTGATTCACTGTTTGTTTTCTGAAATCTCCCTGCACTTTAAAGTCTGGTTTTAAGTATCAGGTTTGCACTTGCAGTAATACAGGATAGAGAATATAGAAAGGATACTCCTAAGAGCTTAGATGCGAGTGTGGAATCTTGCGGGTTTAAACTCCTTTGAGACAAGCCTGAAAGGGAATCTCTCAATGAAAAGCAAAAAACCAAAGACCTGCCTTGCAGCTATCATACTGAATATATACATCTGCTGCCTACCTCCAAGGATGTAGGAGCACCATCATCTTGGCTGTGGCCACACATCCTGCTCTAGTGTTGTAGCAGAGAAGAGGGTGTTGCAGTGGGACTCAGCAAGCCTTAGTAGCTAGTTTTTTAAGGAATCCCATGCCACCTAAGCCACTTTGGGGTTTTATACAGAAAGGCAAGTTAAATATTTAACATAAAAATAAACATCACTGCTTGGAGTGGATTGGAATTCCTTCATGACATGCATTCATATAAGCACTACAGGCTGATTTAAGTGGGCGGAAAGCACTGGACCATTCTGACAGAAAGTCCAGGTGATAAGAAAAACTGCTGGGTTAGCTGTTGGACAGTGCCTTATTTGGTGTGCTCACAGCCAATGTGGTGCCATCCAGAAGTTGCTCAGTTATGACTTGCACCATTCTTGACCACTGGCCATGCTAGCTGGGCCTGATGGGAATTGGAACCCATCTGGAGGAGTGCCACGTTGGCCACCCCTGGCTTACAACAAGATCACTAGAGGAAGAAAAATGTTGACAGGCAACCTTCTTTTTTATGTATCCAGTACAGGACCAAACAACTTGAAGATGGGAGGCATACCAGTGAACGACAATCTGATTTCTTTCCAGACCAGTGAATAAATTACCATGTTTGAAAGAGAAGAGATTTCCCAGCAAGTGTGGAAAACAAGATTTCAAACCGGAGAGGAAGGCTGGCATAAAAGAACATTACTAACTTGTATAACTCACTTGCACAATCTATACATCTGCTGTTTTAATCAATGCACAATAGTAATTAAAATATTTGCTTTTCCATTTCTAACAAGATTATAAAGTCAAGGCATTTTTAGTAATCTTTAGGCCAGTTCCCAGACTCAGCATTCTAGGAACATGGTGGCTCACTAGAACAAGCATCCACCTGCCACTGTGCACAGGACATAATGTGACAGATAATATGCACTTAACATGATTTATGCAGTCCTTTTGCATTTTATTTGCACTTTTTATTAAGTGT
This sequence comes from Podarcis bocagei, assembly GCF_964188305.1. Taxonomy (NCBI): domain Eukaryota; kingdom Metazoa; phylum Chordata; class Lepidosauria; order Squamata; family Lacertidae; genus Podarcis; species Podarcis bocagei. The sequence continues at coordinate 83,584,859 of NC_138126.1, read as the reverse complement.
ATGTGCTGGCTTCTGTATTCCACTGCACTTATAGGATACCTAAAAGACTGATCTTGTAAATCGGGTGTTAGGAATTACCAGTTCAATGAGCTAACTATTTTAAATTCCCAATGAAGTTTAAAGGTTGACTGAAATTCTGTTTTTATTAAAGTACAAGCCCCACTTAACTTACAACCTTGAACTGTTGTCATGAAATTGTCTTGCCATATATTACCGCACCCCCAAGAATGATAGCTCTTTTGTGTTTTAATTTCACACACACTCCGCAAACATGCAAGAAAAAGTTTCTGTATGAAAGAACCTCTTACACCCTTTCTATAGACGATATACTTCCTGCAATTTAGTAATCAAATGTTATATGTGTTCTCTCATTTGCTCTGAATCATCCTTCATGGAATTTCTCCAAATTCCTCAGTATATTGCATAATTCATCTCGTCTTACTGACAAGAGAACTCTACAATTCCTGTATTGCTACTGTGCCAATATAATTGATTTTCTCACCTTTCTGACATGCTTATGCTATACCTTTTTGCTTGTTTCATTGTTCCGAGACAAAAGTACAGCTACATGGTTTTAGTACTATTATTGCATAACATACCCATTTATTTTAAAGAAGTCAATAAATGTATCATCTTGATCTGGGATTACTCAGAAATTTCGACATATTCATTTGCCTATGTATCTCCTGGCTACTGTGTAAAAACTGCACTGATTTAATAAACTATGCCCAGTTTTGGGGCTTCAAGGTAAAGTTTTAAATTGCTTGTTATAACAGGAAAATGTAAACTTTGATTTGTGTGTTCTGGAAAATATGAATGTCTAAAAGCCCACTTCCTCCTGGTAATTTATATTCTGCTGCAATTGGAACTGAGATGGGGTAGAGTTCAGGATCGATCACTGTTCCCTGGAGCATTTGACCAGCACCAGAAGCAGCAGCAGTCAGTGATAAAGGTCTCCTGCTTAGAGCCTACAGCAACTATAATAATGCCATGATTATATAATGGGAAGGAAATTTGGAAGAAACTACAGAGCTTTCTAAAACAACACAGCCATATGCCTCTGGCAGAATGCTATCAGCTAATTAGGTCATTTCTAGGAAAGTCAGATTTGTTCCCAAGTTTCTGAAATCTTATCAAAAAGATTGATTTCACAAGAGATATTATGGGACATATTCCAAACAGCTGCTACAGTCTACTCATCCCAAGTGGTACTGTTGATGAGCATTTCCCCCCAGAAAAGTTAACTGAGAAAGTTTGTATTTTATTGATGAAATACTAATTCTGTGCATTGATCTTCATATTGTTTTGACTGGCATTGCAAGTAACAAGCCAACCACTAGAAAAGGCAAACCAGTATGCTGCCCATGGATTAATTTTAAGTAGATGGTTGGTGGACTTCCTTTGAGTAAATTCACTGGAGCAAAGGAACTCCAACTTGCCATTTGGACTACAGTGGTACCTCGTGTTAATAACTTAATTCGTTCTGGAGGTCTGTTCTTAACCTGAAACTGTTCTTAACCTGAGGTACCACTTTAGCTAATGGGGCCTCCTGCTGCTACCGCACCGCCACCGCACGATTTCTGTTCTCATCCTGAAGCAAAGTTCTTAACCCGAGGTACTATTTCTGGGTTAGCGGAGTCTGTAACCTGAAGCGTCTGTAACCCGAGTTACCACTGTACACATTGTCACTCATAATTCCTTGGCTTATCACAGATGACCTGATGATCACAACACTAGGCCCCACAAACACAGCAATCACCCTACCAAAGAATTCAACACATTTGCAATGCTGTCAGGCCTCCACTGGGAGCTGGAGGGTCACAGATTCCCCACCCTGGGCTCTTGTTTCATCCTCATTATGTACTGTCTCGCTGAAATGCTGACTGTGGTATTTCCCTTTCATATTTTGCTATAAAAGACAAGAATCACAAAAATGAAACTCTGCAGCACCAAATTCAGATACTATGGGGTACAAATAACCAGAAACCTTAACAAACTATACCTCCACAACTACAACATCATGTGGTGAGAAAATAACAAAGACCTGAGGAAATGGAACAACACCGACTTCACCCTCTCAGACAAAATAGCCATGATCACACACACACACACACACACACCAAAAAATTAACCTACATATTCCAAGCCCTGCCAATTTGGATTCCCTCAACCCAACTCTATAAATGACAGACAAAACTACACTTGTTTATTTTCTCACACAAAAAGCCAAGAATAAGCCCCAAATACCTGCACCTCCCCTCCTCAGGAAGAGGAATCCCCAATATATAACTATACTACATTGTCAGCCAAGTGCACCCCATACCGTAATCCCATACATACTAGAAGACGAAATGAAACAATGAGAATACACAGAGATAGACACAATTGAAAACACCTCGGCCACAGCATACTCATTCCTTCAAAACAAAGGAAAATCCCTATAACACTAAACAGGTTCACAAAGTCCATGCTTATAGCATGGAACGAAAAAGTAGGAAAACTATCCCCACTAACCCCCCCTGCCATTACACAGCCCGAAACGTCTAAATAAAAACTTGGCAAGCCAAAGGCTTACACCGCCTAACAAACATCTACAAAAATAACAAACCCATACTGACACAATGTAAGACAAACTAGGGGACACCCAAATACCCTGGCTAACATGCTACCAGCTGCACACCTTCTTAAACAACCCAGCAGTAAAAGCAGCAGCCACTAGGCCTTTGACCATCTTCGAAAACCTTCTCCTGACAGGAGAGGGACATGGCAAGGGGAAGGTATCCACAATATGCAAAATATTACTCCAGAATCCCACAACCCCCCTCATCTCAATCAAAAAACAATGGCTCCACGACATAGGTTATGAAATGTACCCTACCCAGTGGACTAAAGTGTGGTCTAAACCTCCCTTTAAATTCATCACAGCCAAAAGAAGGGAACTTGAAACTTATCTACAGATGGTACCTAACACCACGAAAGCTGGTGACGATACACCCATGAACCTCACCAAAATGCTGGAGAGGTTGCATCTCTACAGGCACATACCTCCACGTGTAGTGGGATTGCCCCAAGATCCAACCCTTTTGGACATCAGCCCTACCTGAAATATGCAAAATAACTAAACAGGCATTAGAAGCCACCCCAGAACTAGCCATATTGAATATTTTCCAAGACAATAATACATACTCACACTAGGAAGAGCTCATAAGCCACCTACTTTCAGCAGCCAGGAGCATCATATAGACACTGAAGGGACCCATCAGGAGTGAATATGCACTATTGATACCAAACTGTAAGGGAAACAGCCCTACTAGATAGAAAATCTAACCCACAGACTGAAAGTAGCACAGGGACAAATAAAAGAGGACACCTTCACCCTGGTGTGGCTCCCCTTTATTACACACACAGCCTAACAAGAAACCACTGTCAGCATACAAATTGGTACGGCTATCTTGACCCAACAACCCCTCCGCCTCACACATGCAAACAAAACTCACTGCAGTCAACTTAAGGCAACCCTTGGCCTCCAATCCCTCTCACTGCCAATGAAAACTAATAAATGAATAGAAATAGAACCTACCCACGCAACGCTGATACAAAAACCTTACACAGACACTATGTAAGAGAATGAAAGTTTACTAACCCCCTCTTCCCCACGCTGTCCCTCTCCACCTCTCTTCTCCCCCAACCTTATACCGACTACAACGTTAATGTCTCACATTGAATATAACTGATCTGTAGAAAGTATGATCTGAAAACAGAGATGATGTATGTACTTTTGTAAAAAAAAAAAAATCCATTTTTTTTAATAAAAACAATTTTAAAAACAATAATTCCTTGGCTGATCTGCTGGTGACTATTCTGAAATATATGTGTGTGCTGCTATATATGAGCCAGAGGAACTAAGCAAATCAAAATTATTTGTGCAGACATACCCAAGTCTTCTAATGCTGGTCTTAAAAACAACAATATAAAAACTCAACTATGAGTTATTAATAATAATAATGATGATGCTTATTTTTATACAGCATCCGTACACTTACTAGGAATCAATGATCCTGGAATATATTAAAGTATTTGTGTCCATTAAGTATCAATACAGAAAAACAGTTCTACAGCCTTTGCTGCTAACATCACATTTCTCATTTGCATGTGAATTATGATCTCATGCTCACCGTTCGTTACAGAAAATAACACAGAGACAGTTTTGACACCAAGGGTGAATCATTCTAACACTATGAAGTGGAGAATGAATAAGTTAATCCTTTTCCATCAATCAAATTTGGTAAGCCCTATTCATTGCTTAATTGTTTAATATACAAGCTTTTCAAGTGTCTGAACAAGCTAAAATATAATGTTATACACTGTCTTGGTTGTCTCTTAGGGCAGACCCAGGTCACTGAGCCTGATTTTCTACAGCTGCTGCCCACCATGAACCACCATTAGCAGGATTGGCAGCAACAGCAGCAGATAGGTTCTATGCCACTATACAAATACACTTACAAATACACTTTATCCGAAAGGTTTCCACAATTGTGGCTACTAGTGTAGTTAGTAACTGTGCAGTGTGCCAGCACTCCTTCAACCTGGGAAATTGTGGTTGTTCTATCAGCCAGCCCCCTGTGTTGAGGAAAAGATGAACAAAAGTCTCTCCTCCAGACTTTTCTACTGATCACAGTGCCTTGAGCCCTGTGAGTCCAGTTTCCTAGCTAGGTTTGGCCCAACAGTCAGTCTGGATGATTTTTTTCTTTCAAAAACCCATCCTAAATTATGTATCCATGACATTTAATAGACGTTTTATCACCAAACAGCAATGGCTTAATGCACGGAAAATGCTCAATTACAGAGACCATCCTGAGAAAACCTTTGAAGTTTTGTCAAATGTTTGGACTTCGTTCAGTGAATGTATTGCTTTTTTTAATCTTGGGCTCACACTTCCTATGGGTGAAAATGACAGAGTAAAGTAGCACTGCCAGTGCAAACTCACAAGAAATAGCTAGCAAAAGTTTCAGTTAGATGCAGCTAAATGCCACTGAAATCAGTAGAACACAGTGCTGAATTAAATGTTTACAGGGACTACTTTTTGTAGGACTGTTGTGTTACAAATGATAAAATGTAATCTGTTTTCCAGTTGAAACATTTTTTATGCCTACTTAATTAGCGTGTAAACTTTGCCCGTGACCACAATACATGAAAATTAAAAATGAGATATGAAACTTAACACCAAGCCAGCAATTATTGACCAATTTGTTAGAATCACTAAAGTTGGGAAGTAAAAGACTCCTGGTGGTAGGCAAATCCAGGACTCCAAAAAATGAAATTGATATATCAATAAACTCTGCTTTATCGCCAGTCTACTCATAAAACTTTATCTTTGTATAAGCTTAAGGCATCAAACTGTCCTTCCATCCTAATCAAAACTTGATAAATTCCATTTCTGTGACCCAGCTGACAACTTCCTAAAGAATTGTAACATGGGTTGTACCAGAGGCAAAGAGCTGGGGAATATACAGGCCCATAGAGTAGGCTCAGGAGGTGGTTCACACCGTCCGCCAAACACAGGTACAAGCGGCCTCTGCAAAAACGATACAAGTGCTTGTGCAAGTGTATGTGCACTTCTTCGTACAGCTCAAGTATTGTCTACACAGTTACAAACTACACACTCATTCAACGCTACATGTGAATAACTGCATGTACACTGGTCAGCTACTTGTGCACGCAGGAACAAAAAATGTACTCTTGTCGGATGTAACATCATCCTGACTTGTGGAGAGCAGTAAAAGTGGGGAGGGGAGATGAGCATATGTACTCGTCCCTGCCCATTATCCCTGCATGCTAAGTTAACCTGTTTTCCAAGGTGTCTTTTGAAGATCAAGAAACCGTAGGTTTTTGTTTTGAAGGAGCAGAATACAGAATACACCAAACAAGCAATAGTGTATCAGCAGAGGGCGAGGAACTTGCTTATAAACGTCCTACAGCATTCTTCTCCAGGGAATGGAGAAGACAGGGATGCCTTTGAGGCCTGGGGGAACAGAGATGGAGGAGAAACCTCCATCAACAGCCTGTTGAATATTACCCAAAGTCTCTCCATGATGCAGCTGAATTGCAACCTTTCTTCAACTTACTGGCCTGCTAGCCTTCCTAGCCTGTAGGCTAGGATGTTACAAGAAAGGCCTCACTTTCTAAAGTCAATTCTAAGGTGACCCAAAAGGTATGGCTTTGCCCTCCACAAGACTGGTAGGAAAATATGTCCACTGCATGCACTGTATCACCTAGGCTGCATTTACATTGCAGTTTGTTCCATTTCCCTATCTGTTAATTTCCACAGTATATTTGAGCTTTCACACAACGTAAAAGCCACTTTTCCATATTATTTGCAAAGAGATTTTTTTCTGGATTTTTCTATCCTTTTCCTTTCCATGAAATGGAAAAGAGCACTATATTTGCACAAAAATCCACTATAGTTCCAGAAGTGGCTTTTACAATAAGTTATTGTATAATATGGAACTTACAGGGGAAAGCTGTGAAAACAATAAACTGTCATCTGATTGCACCTAAGGCTGCATTTATTGTGTTAGTTTTACTTATACTAGTGCTTCTCTCTTGATTTCCAGAAGTGATTTTTACATTATTTGAAAGATCACATAAAATGTGAATACCAACAAGTAAGAAAATGTTGGCAAGGTAGAATAAAGTGCTGTCTAAATGCAGCTGTAATGTAGATCTGTTAGCCCAGGCAAAGTAATAGATTTTCCTTACCCTTTCAGAGAATGGCCTGCATGATTGGGGAGCTATATTTACTATGTTGAAGAATAGTGAACCCATGGAGTGGTGGTTTTAAACAATCAAATTAAAGGCAGAGGCTTGGATTCAGAATTCCCATGAGTGGAGTTCTGCTGGAAGAAGAAGAAGGGTGAAGCAAGTTTTGCCAATTCCTCTTCCCCACTGCAGCTCCTTCAAAACCTGTTCTGGAGGATTGGTGACACTTTGGAATGGTGTTGGAGATGAAGGAGAAATAGACAAATATTGTGAGTGTCCTCCAGTTATTGAGCCCTTCCTTGCACAGAAAGGGTACTCTGGGTCCAACCCACGTGACACACACATACACAACCAACTTTTACGGAAATGACAAGCCCATAACAATACAGGAAACACAAGATAAACTAGGGGACACTCCAATGGTGGCTAACCCACCACCAACTACAAGCCTTACTAAACAACCCAGCAACGAAAACAGCAGCTAGCAGGCCACTGACTAGCTTTGAGAAACTCCTCCCAACAACAGAAGGACACAGTAAAGGGGTGGTCTCTACAATATATAAAATACTACTCCAAGACACTATAGACCCCTTTACCACAATTAAAAACCAATGGGAGCAGGAATTAAACCATACCAAATGGTCTAGACTATGGTCTAAACCACCATTCAAATCTATCTCAGCCAAAAGACGAGAAGTTACCCTAAAACATATATACAGATGGTACCTAACACCACAGACGCTAGCACAGATATACCCAGGAACTTCATCTAAATGTTGGAGAGGCTGCACCACAATAGGCACAAATCTCCACATGTGGTGGCAACCCTTCTGGATATCAGTGCTGCAGGAAATTTCCAAAATAACAAAAAAGGTAATAGAAGCAACTCCAGAACACGCCCTATTAAATATCTTCCAGGACAACAACACACACGCACACTACAAGAAATTCATAAGTCAGTTACTCTCATGCGGCTAGAAATATCATAACTAGACACTGGAAGGACCTATCAGGAGTGAACATAGACCACTGGTACCAAAATATATGGGAAACCACAACACTAGAAAAGCTAACCAACAAACTCAAACTAGCATGGGGAAAAGCTACGGAGGATGCCTTCACCCCAGTGTGGTTCCCCTTTATTACATACTCAGCAAGACAGGACAATGACCTATCCGCCCCAACAGCATACAAATCAATATGCCTTACCTGACCCAACAACTTATCCCGCTTCCCTCACACAAATAAGCCACACCACTATCAACTAAACACAACCAACCAAGCTCGGGAACCCCTAACCTCTCGCAATATCAATAAAAATAAATAAATACACAAAGGACATGCCCGTGTGATGCTGACACAACCCCCCCCCCCCCACATTAAGAAACTGCAAGGTGTCTATGACAAAAATGTCTCTCACCAAACATAATCGAACTGTGAAAAAGACTATGAATTGAAAGTGGAGACAATAGATGTACCGTTCCCTGTTTAGTTTTTTGCTTTGTAACACAAAAAAACCCCAATTTTTTTAAGGGAGGGAACTTTTGTGTTTCCAAATATTCTGAGAGATTAAAATTCACAAGTGTTCCTCTTATATGAAGCCCCAGTAAATGAGCTGCTACTGAATCACAGACTCATAGAACTTGTGGAGTTGGAAGGGCTCCCAAAGGTCATCTAAACCCCCTGCTATGCAGGAATCTCAAGACGCAGTTTACCAACAAATTTGTTTTTTGTTGTTTCGAAGTGGTCTTTGTTCCAAGGAAGTCTGAGTTACTAGGCTATTCCTTAGGGGTTGCCAAGGCCTATTTTATGAACTGTGAGCAGCCCATTTCCATCCAAGCTGGTCGTAATAAGAACCCTGTAACATGTTCACTTGTTCCCCTTTCCCCTCCATGTCAGATTTTCCTTTCCTAAAGTTGTAAGCCTAAGGGCAGGGACTGTTTTTAAAATATTTTAAAATAAGCCACTCTGAGAGTGGTTCTGGCCAAAGAGCTTTGAAAAAAGAACAAATGAAATATAATAAAATAAATAAAAATAATTAAAAAATTCCTTCCAGTAGTACCTTAGAGACCAACTAAGTTAGTTACTGGTATGAGCTTTCGTAGAGGATACTTTTCCGACATTATGTTTCCGTACAGCCTTAGACACAGGTATGTATGTTCTTTTCTCCAAAATGCAATTTTAGGTTCAGTCTCAAAAGCTGTTACAATTTTCATACATTATGTAGCAACCTTACATATATTTCATTTTTTACTTGCAAGGGAATTGTCTGGATGAATAGTACATGTATCTACTTGCTAATGGACTCATCATCAACAGCAATGCTTTAGGAGCAATTCTGCAGACTTTTCACAAGTGATCCTGAAATTGCTTCTCACATTCCCCATATCTGTAATTTAAAAATAAAACCCGCATTGGCTGGAATGCACATAATGGCTTTTAACTCCATTTGCACTGAACGTTAGTACTGAGATGCGCTTTGTTTCAGCATCACTTAAAAAAGCGTTTGAAGTTGTATATAGAGCTGATTTAGAAACAGATATTGGTATACTTGTGCAAAGGTGTGGAAACATGGTGGGAGCCTTCCCACGCTCTAAAACATATAATAGGAGAAGCAGCCGGTTGGCTTGTGTACTTACCTGCACAAGGTTTTGCTACTCTGAATAGACCAACCATATTTTTTCCAGTGTGCTTCTAACAGCTTTCACAAGAGGGAGCTATTCACCTACAGTAGTCAAAACATACTGAGTCAGTTGAATAAATAAATACTTGAAAACTATGGCAAAACATAAAACCAGTACCTTGTTTTTCACCCTTGTTTTAAATCATTTTATAACTTCATTAGAAGTAAATATTTCAGTAAAAGCAACAAAGAGCTTTATAGCACATTAAACACTAACAAATTTATTAAAGCTTAAGCTTTTTGGGGGCTACAGTCCACTTCATCAGATGCATAAAGTAGCCTGAAATGCAGGAACATATATACGTTGCTGGTGTGTGGGTAAGCAGAAGGAAAAACAATGTAGAAAAGTATGGGTGGTAATCATGATTATCAGTCACTCTTCAGCCGCAATCTTAACCATGTTTACTCAGAAGTAGAACTCTCTCTGAATGCTCTCAGGTAAATTGGGCTAGGATTGCAGCCTATGTGTGTTAATTGGTTTATCAATGCCAGGATGTCTGTGTTATCAACATTATTTTGTTTTTGTCGGGTGGCGCTGTGGTCTAAACCAGTGTTTCCCAAACGTTTTTGGGCAACGGCACACCTGTTTACCGGAAAAAAATCTCGCGGCACACCACCATTAAAGCCCCGCCCCGTGACGTCAGCGCGCAGCGTCACGCCGGGAGGGACGCACAAAAGTGAAAGTTTTTTCCCTCCCCCTTGCCGGGGTGGGAGGAGGCAGCAGAGCGAGGGACTGAGGGACGGCGGCAGCTGAGGCGGCGGCGGCTGTTGTGGTGGTGGCGGCGATAGCGGGCGGAGGAGGGGGCGGCGGCGGGGCTTGAGGAGCCGTCGCCGGGAGTTGCTGCTGCTGCTGTTGCTGCTGCTGCCCGGACATGCCGGCCTCCTCCTCCTCCGCTGTCTCGCGCTCCTCCCTTTTGCGCGCGCTGCCCCGCCGCTCGGCACCACCACCGCGGAGCCGCCCCCGGCTCGACGCAGATCCTCGCCGCCGCTGCCTCTCGCCGCCCGACTCGCCCGCCTCCCTCCCACGGCACACCAGCCGATGTCTCACGGCACACTAGTGTGCCGCGGAACACCGGTTGGGAAACACTGGTCTAAACCACCAAGCCTCTTGGGCTTGCCAATCATAAGGTTGGTAATTCGAATCCGTGCAGCGGGGTGAGCTCCTGTTGCTTTGTTCCAGCCCCTGCCAACCTTGCAGTTCAACAAAAGCATACCAGCACAAGAAGATAAATAGGCACTGCTGCAGCGGGAAGGTAAACGGCGTTTCCATGCGCTCTGACACTCATCATGATGTTCCGTGCACCAGAAGCAGTTTAGTCATGCTGGCCACATGAACCGGAAAAGCTGTCTGTAGACAAATACCAGCTCCCTCGACCTGAAAGCAGAGATGAGCACCACATCCCATAGTTGAATTTGACTGGACTTAACCGTCCAGGGGTCCTTTACCTTTTACCTTTGTGAATTACCACTTACCTACATAACTGTCACTTTCTCTGTACTTTCTGCATTTTATTTCCCTCTCATTTCTGTTTACAGTCCCTCTACTGTATACCTGCAACAAAGGTTGTACTGTGTGAATCTGACTAAGTAGACTGTAGTATACAAAAGCTTATGGCACAATAAATTTGTGAAGTGTTTAACATGTCAAAATATACTTTCTTGCAAGACAATTTAAGATGGTTACTTCTCTGGAGAATATTTTAGTGTTTCTTAAATGCAAACAGCAAAGATTTAATTAAATGTCAAGCTGCAAAAGAGATGAGGGCTGCTACCCTACACCCACTTACCTATGTGTAAGCCCAACTGAACTCAGAGGGACCTAATTCTGTGTAGGCAGTTACAGCCTTATGCTGTAGGAGAGCTTAGCAAATTTGACTTGGGTGTAATATTTCTACACAGCTCTTAAGAAGCAGGAAAGTTGAAGCATAGGGCATTCCTGAACATCTATTCAGAAGAAGGTCCCACTGAATCAGCAGTTGGAAGGGGCCCAGCTGTCTGCACAACTCAAAAGTTCAATGGGGATTCATTCCAGGCTTAGAAGGTTTGTGAGGAGCCTCCACACTGAGGGGGGAAATGCAGCCTCTCTATTCAGCCCTTAGGACTCTCCCCAGCTGACACTCTTTCTCCTCAGGGCACGCCCTTCACTGGCCCTGTTCTGCAACCACCTCAGGTGCTTTTGCCTGGCTGGAATGTGTCTTTGAACTGTGATAATGCTTCTTGCTTGCTTGGAGTGTGTGTGTGTGTGTGTGTGTGTGTGTGTGTGTGTGTGTGTGTGTGTAGAAATCTTTGAATTGTTATGCAGCCTGCTGTACAAAGGAAAGAATCACACCTGTTGCTCTACCCACTTTTCGCCTCTGGCTTTGGCCACCTTTAGCATGTGGGCCCTGCAAAGCTTGCTTGTGACAGAATGTGGCCCTCAGGCTGAAAAGGGTCCCCCACCCCTGGAGTATAGGGTTGCAGCCTTGGATACGTCCGGAGACAGCATTTGGCCTAGAACTATGTCTACAATTGCCAGCATGCAATCAGACAAATAAATGGATTGCTATTACTGGTGACTGAAAACGTTAAACCAGGAAAAAGAGAGAGAGATAGAGAATTAAAGTGATAGCAAAATTAACTGATGGTATTTGTTGTTGCTGCTGCTGCTGAGTTTAAGGTACTGTCTATGGAAGGAGGGCAGTGATTTCCATCCAGGCGTTCCATTCATTTGTTAAAGCAAAGCAAAGGCTTTGTAAATAAATGGTATTCTATCAAGATGCATTGTCAATATGCTGAAGCCAAACCAATACATCCAATTCTCATAAAGTCCAATGAAATTTGCAAGTTACAACACACAATGAAATGCTTGTGTAGGCAGGCTTCTGCTTGCTCTGCAAGGCTTTCTTTTCTCCTTGTCTGGCTGAAACAGCATGAACAGCTCACATACTGAGCTCAACTTCTTTACTATTTGCTTAATATAAATCTGCTATGCAGACTTCCCTCTAATTTTGGGGAGTAGAGGAGGCCTAGCATCTTTCTGCAACATCACAATCCTATATACACCTCCTTGAATGTAAGCCCCATTAACTTCAATGGGACTTTCTCTCAGATAAATGCATCTAGGATTGCTACCCAAGTTCTCCTTGGTGCAGTGCATGCCGCTTGCCTTTGTACATTGTAGCCTTAAATTCTTGAACAAACTGCCAACAGCACAGACCACTTGGACTCTGCTTTGATATCTAAAACTTTAGAATAGTAGGTTTAATAATACCTTGGAGGTGAGTTCAATTCTTTTCTTCCTTTGCCCCAGCTGTGGATTCCTTACAAAGCCTGCATATGGAAAACACCCATGTCAGTATATTTTAGGTATAAATAAGGACGCGCTGCCCCAGGGAGCAACCCATTTAGAAGCTAATCATCAAAGCCTACTTGTGGCTGAACTTTCACTTACATGAAAAAGAGACTTTAAAAGGCTTTCACCTGTCTGTATTTCAAGTGCACTTTTAATGAACTAGCAACCTTCTCCGGGTATTTTCTAGCTGCATTTTCAAATCAGCAAAGTCCCTTCCTTCCAACCATAGTGGCTTCTCTTAGTAACTTGTGAATCTGATTCTCCTGAACAGTTTTTATGCAAACACTGAGCTGAGAAAGGATTGCATTCATATTATTCCTGATTTTAAATGCAAATAAAGCAAATGGCCAGATTAACTGGAGGTTTGCCCAGTACCTTTTGAAAGGTGCTAGAATCCTAAGCAACTAGCTGATCTGCCTAATCAGAAGATTCACGCAGTACTGGACTGGACCACTTTTGAACAGAGGTGAGGAGCTGCATGGCTGAATATTCCGCCTGTATCAATATGTACATGAAGAATTAGCTCTTCCTTTTCATGTGGCCTTCTCCCTCATGCTGGCTTTGACCATGGGGAAGATTTCAATCATGCACTCGCCACATGCATTCCAAACATATGCAGTGCCAAGAGAGCTGTGCTAAGTGATTCCTCTGGATCTGTATATTGCTATGGAAGAGAGTTGCAGAGCAAGGACTTTTCAGGATGATAGCTGGGAAGAGCATTGTTCATATTTATGTGGCATTTCCAAAATGACTATTAGAAAAATACCCACTGGCCAGTTTATTAATATCTGTGCTCAAGGTTGCCACCTCCCTTCCTAACAGAGGTTCCTGCAACTTTAACAGCTGAATAGCGTTGAGAAGCTCAGCAGGTATAGCCACATACATAATCAGGAAGCACCTACTGAATTCAGAATAATGTTCATTGGTACAAACTATGTTTTCCAGTCCAGCAGGTATGCTTTTCTGTGAAACGCCTGTTTTCTTTGTGGGGGAACCTGTGCTGTTTTGTGCTCTGATATGGCATGTAACATTTAAGATACTTGAATTATTTCCTGGATTAAATTATGAGATGGCTTTAAAATATGTGTATGGGTAATGAAAGAATTAAGTCTAGCTGGAAAGAGTTTTGTTCTTATCTGGTTGCTTCTATCATGGACATTTCACACCTCTGGTTTGTCTTGTATTGTTGAATTTCTAGGACAACTTATATATTTTCTGCATTGGGATGGAAACTTTGCCCACCTTCTCAAAGCTTGGCAACCCTCAAGTGGGAAGGAACTGCATCATAGCCCCACCCATGTAGTTCCTGCATACAAACTTTTCTAGGGAAACATGGAAGAAGCTGCAGGTGACCTTTGGCGTTGCTGATGACATGGCAATATGTTTTACAAAATCGAGGTTTATTGAAGTATTTTAAACCAATGCTCCAATGACTGTAAATTCCCCAGGATTCAGATGAGGAAAGAAGAGACTTGGTTATACTAAATAAATGATTTGCATTGTGGTAAATTATTTGCAATATAATGATGCAGTTTTAACATTGAGGCAACAATTTCTACCACAATCACAAAAAAGAGGCATGAAATTTTACAGGCAGAAATAAGTATGTGTGTGTGGTGTGTGCATACACACACACACACACACACACACACAGAGAGAGAGCAATGTTCTGGTTGGTTTTTAATATAACAAAGAACAATGTACAATTTCTTTCCATAATTAGTCAAGTTACACTCCAAACTCCCTGGTACCCCATTTGTTTACCTCTAGCTTCTATAATTCCTTACAAACATATTTAATTTAATTTTAAAATGAAAGGGTTGTTACTTCTGTTTGGGAGTGAGGTAGTTCTTGTATGTCAAGCAGAAATTCAACTGGTAGTGCTTTCCCCAGCATGTAAAGAACAGGGGGTAGGCAGACTTCAGGCTTTCAGAGTCCACTTTGTTTTCTACTATAACCTTCAGATCTGCCAGGAGTGAGGTACAAAAGACGTATTCTTAGGAGTCAAGAATTCCAAGCCCAATAGTTTGTCTTGATTACCAGAAATGAACAGAGTCCACAGTCCTTCAACACACAAAATCCAGTACTGGCTATCCAAAAATTTATTAAATAAAGTAGTGTGAACCAAAGCTTATCTACTGTAAATTACCCAGAAGTAGACCCAGGAGTAGACAAAATAAAAGGGAAAACTTCACCCCTTGAATTTCAGTTTAACAGAGTTTTTAAAGGTACAAGAATCCTGTCTGAGAGATAAAACTGTAGAAAGCCTATTCTTAGGTTCCCAAGATATTTAGCAATGGATTTTTAAAAATCCTTTATTTCCTTCTGCCTAAAGATAGCTCATTAGCAGCACGCTGGTAAAATATTTTCTGTCTCTAACCCCTGGCTTACCTTGGAGTAAACCCCACTGAAGCCAGTGGGAATCACTTCTGAGTTGAGCAACACAGGATTGTGCTGTTAGCAAGATACATTTTCCTTACCAAATACACTGTTTCCATAAGAAATGTGAAAGGCTTACAGTGTGATTCTAAGAGCATTTGCTTATGTAGTCCATAGTGTGTGCGCAGGACAGAAGCCCTCATAGTTTAAAATATGGATATTCCTAAACAGGGAAATCACAAATATTCCTAAACTGCAGATCTCTTTGGTGGTTTAAGAGTATTAACAACAGAATATACACATTTGCTTGTCTCTGCATTCACTACTGTGTTCTACTTGCATTTGAGGAAGACTATCTCGCTCATTGCATCAACTTACGTGCAAGTGATTTTCAGGTTTCTTCATGTCAATCACACTAGTGGAAAATTCCTCCATTCATTTAAAAAGATAAACAGTTGTAACTTTCAAATTTGGTTAATGCGACATCTATTACTGGCTTGGGCTGTCAGCATTCCAAAAAAGGGATATCACCCTGATCTCCAGCCTATCAGGATGCACTAGGCTGAGCCTTGGAAGGGAAACCTAAACATTACAGGTGTATAAGTACCAGAGCTAGCCAGCACAGATGATGCACCTGTCTCAGGGAAAGGAGTAACACAGGTGTGTTGAAACTTGGTCAACTGCCAGAGCTAGATTATGAGCTCATTTGATCCACAGATACACTCACCACACCGCTGCAGCCCGCAATTTCCTAACATTGGGCAGGAACCTCCTGAAATGAACATCTACTATGAAAATTTCTTTCATCCACAGAATATTCCTAGTCCACAGAGGCCTACAAACTTTGAAACAGGGGACTACAATGCTACACCCAACCCTTACTTGTGGTTAAATGGACCTTCCATTAACAGTCCACCTTACCTACCGGGAACCAATGGAAGCCCATACATCCCACCAGCCTATGGGATGCAAAGGCAGCTCTTGCCTAACATGCACGGCTTGGCAGGGAATGAAATGGGCTGGCTCCCAATGCCTTCTCAAGAAGAGCTGATGAAGCTGGTCAGACCACCTTATTCCTATTCTGCGCTCATTGCAATGGCCATCCATGGAGCCCCGGACAAGAGACTGACCCTCAGCCAAATCTACCAGTATGTCGCTGACAACTTCCCATTCTACAACAAAAGCAAAGCTGGTTGGCAGAATTCCATACGGCACAACTTGTCTCTCAATGACTGCTTCAAGAAGGTGCCCCGGGATGAAGATGACCCAGGTAAGAAGACTTTTTAATAATAATTGCACCCCTCAGGCTCCCTTAAGAGGACATTCACCCATAAGTTCCCCAGGGTATCTAGTAGGCTAAATGTGATTCTGATCCAGTTTCCAGCAAAGTAAAGGCAGACTCCTATGAAACCTTGAATGGTAGCTATGCTATTTGTCCTCTCCTTCCTAAATTACTCCCTAATACCTGTTTGTTTGGTTACCACCAGGGAAATAAAGTTATTGGGGTGCCAGGGTGTGGGAGAAAAATTGTTTGCTTTTTGAATCTGGTGATGTGTCTAAAATATTTTTTGTAAGATTCTACAATCCCTATTTTCTATAGGCTCCCTAGCAGCAATTGAATACCCTTAGTAAATTTGTCAACTTCTTCATTAACCCTTGATCCTATGACTTTAATAGTAGGTTGATTCAAAGACATTGGCAATTGATAATCTTTTCCATGCTGTGAAATTCTTTCTTTGTTGATTAAAGATCACACAAGCAACCAGGGCTGTTTTTTGGGGTGGGGATGTCTGGTCCATAGGTGGCCTAGAATTCATTAGTTCCTTTGTCTTGAATATAAAAACACTTGAGCTGTTTTTTTAAGGAACTCACTTTCAGGGCTGATTTCTTGTTGGGTGTTACTGGGGGACACAATCACTCTGCCTGATTGCTGTCTTGCCGGAGGGCAAATAGTGCCTTGTCTCAGTAAAATCTGCTGATGTTAATGAAGGGTTTGTAAAGTGTTTTTGGCGGTGGGGGCGGGGAGTGGAGTGGGCTATTAGGACTGAAATACCAAGTTGCATTGAAGTAAAAGTTCAGCTTCAGTTTACCTAAAGCCTGAACAGGGGCTGGCTATAAGGATCTGGACAGATTTGAATACAAGCAGAGAGTCTCTGTCTTTCTTAAAGGGTGTTTCCCAATGTGTTGCTTTTTCTGAATCCAAGCCAGAATAAGCCCTGAGAACCATCTCTTTGTTGGCTGTGATTTATATTTACATTCTGCTGCTCTTGTTCTAACAGGGAAGGGCAATTACTGGACTCTGGATCCGAACTGTGAGAAGATGTTTGACAATGGAAACTTTCGGCGGAAGAGGAAGAAGAAGTCTGACTGCAGTGCCAGCACAGCGTCTCTTGCTTCTGACAAATCGGAGGACAGCGCCTTAACTGGCAGCCCCAAGGTGGCAGCAGAGCACCAAGACCTGCTGGAGAACTCATCTTCTGGAGCAGAGAGCTCCCCTGAAAAGAGATCTCCACCACCATCTTCCACCACTCCCTGCCTCAACAACTTCCTGTCAAGCATGACAGCTTATGTGAATGGGTCCAATTCAGTCAGCCGCTCAGTGGCCCTAGGACTTGGCACCGATGCTGGTGACAAAATGGGACAGAACGTGGTAGGCTTCAACTCATACACCCCTCTTGCCAACATCTCCAGCCATGGCAGTGGAGAGCCATGGTCCAATTCCATGTCCTCTGGTCATCTTGGCTATGGCAGCTCAGTTCTCAACCAGTTCAACAGCAGCTTTTACAACAGCCTCGCTGCAAATAATACTCTATATTCCAGAGAGGGAACTGAGGTGTAAACAGAGGGAGGTCTTGTGAAAAGAGGGGAAAATGTAAGGATACAGGGAGAGAAAATATTGTCGGGAAAGGTGCTTCACGTTAGCCCCCTCACTTCTTTCAATTTATGTTAAGATACACCAGAAAGGTATCTCTGTCATGGCCAAGGTAGTGGTATTCATGGCCAATGTTTTCAGGTAGTGGTATTCATAGGCCACAGAAGCTTCAAGCTGCACTGTACAGCCATGACTGACAGCAAACTTCCACTTGTCTTAGGATCTGTACAGGACAGCATATCATTTTTAACTCCATAGTAATCACTGCTTCAATACTTTCTGCCATTAAAACAGAATGGAATCATCACTTTACACCTAAGACTGCCTTGGAAAAGTGACTCTTCTATTGCTTGCTCACCATACAAAGGGGGGCGGGAATGACTAAAACTTCATGAAATGGTCTTGATTCTGCTTTCTTGCTTAAGGCATGATTTGGTCATTGGCAAGTACTTTTAAATCTCACTGATTTTCAATTGGAGAGTTGATGCTTCTCTTCAGCTGAAACCAATGGGATTTAAAAGAACATAACATTGATCGGATCATGTCCATGAGATCTGCTACTTTCTTCAGAATATGCATGTGCATTCTGATGGTTCTGTGAAACATGATATAACAACACTTAACGGGGGGAAGTGTAACAAAGGGTAGGAAGTACTAGAAACTTCTGTTCCTTCTTAATAAAATCCATATTTAAAAGCCTGGCCTTTAATCTTTTATGTTTACAGGTGTGAGGGTAAAAAGATTTCGGAACAGGAATTGATAGTTTGGGTCTGTTTCAAAACCCATTACTACTACTGGTATTTAAAAATAAATAAATCTAAAACTCAGTTTGCAGTCATGCTAGTCCAGGCAGCCGACCTGACATAGAAGTTGTCACTAATTTTGTTAGCATGGTGTTTGGGTGGAAAGGTAAAATTTCTATGTACTCGCCAAGTTTCAACACTGCTATTTTATGAGAACCTAAGAATCTTTTATGTTGGTTGCTAGTGCATTTTCCAAGGGGGGGGAAAGAAGCCTTTTTATTTTCCAGTTCTTAAACAATCTCTGTCCACGGTATTAACACAAATGGGGCATTCTTTTATTTCTTTTTTTTTTAACATGAAGGTTAATTTATGTACACCTTTCTTATACAATACTGTAAAGCATAAACTTGGGGCAGTTTTGCAGTGCAATCCTATACATGTCTACTCAGACGTAAGTCACATTAAGTTCAATGGGGTTTACTCTGAGATAAGTGGGTAAAGGATTGCAGCCCTAACAAATGCTCTCTGGCAAGGTTGCCAAGGGGACCTTTATGTATTATGATGACAAAGAAAACACTGTCGCTTGATATTTTTATTCTGCATATTTTGGTTACTGTTTCATTAAGAGCACATGCAGGGAAGTATTTTTTAATAAAACATTTGTTTGTAAAAACTGTGTATGTATTGTACTTGAAGTTGACAGTATGTGCCAAAACAAATAAGATGAAAATGGATTATTGTGATGTTCTTCTGACAACAGCTCAAGATCTGGAGATTTAACTTGTACTTAACTTGCAGGCTGGTGGGGAACTAGCACAACAAATTCTCATTCAAAGGGGCAAACAGGGCAACATTTGCTTGCCAGCTCTTTAATATCAGTGAGCTACATGCCCTGATCACAAAATAACACCTACAAAGCAGGACACAATTGTCAAATGGGCCAGCTATAGTTATCGCATACCACTTCCCAAACTTAAAGGGCAGTATTAAGTTGCATACAAAAGAGTGACACAAATTGCCTAACTAGTGAAAGAGGGAAATACGTAATAATGATCCAGCTAAATTAAATTAGTCCCGATTACAATGGAACAGAGCCAACCACATGGCCTTCCACTGGAGTAAGATTTGACTGCACCATGCTCAAAATCTGTCTCTGGGCGAAGGATGTTGTCATGTCTGTTTATGAGTATATATGTGTTTTATGCAATATAGTAGTAGTAGTAGTAGTAGTAGTAATAATAATAATAATAATAATAATTTATACCCCGCCCATCTGGCTGGGTTTCCCCAGCTACTCTGGGCAGCTTCCAACAAAATATTAAAATACAATAGTCCATTAAACATTAAAAGCTTCCCTAAACAGGGCTGCCTTCAGATGTCTTCTCCCAGACATCTGGGAGTGTTTTGCACAAGCGGAACTTCCACTTTGTGCACAAGGAGAAGCCATTCTGCTTGCTGACTTATTTAGCTGAGTACTGCCTGTCTGGTGGAATACTGACTTAACTTGCTGCAGACATAAAGACTCCCTCCCAGCCACAGAAAGCTTTTTGATCCGGCAGAGGGATCCCACTGGAGGAGAAAGGAGAGGCTGACAAGACTGTTGGCAATCTCCTTCCCCCTGCAGCCCCCAAGCACAAGCTCCGACCCCTGGTCCAGAAGGTTCCTCAGCCCTCTGGAACAATGGCAGAATGTTGCTTGAGGCTACAGAAGGAAGGGGAATTATCAAAAGACAGCCTCCACTCCCTCAGCCACTGGGAGCAAAGTCTGAATCCCGTCCATTATGTAAATGAGTTGGTCTACTGTAAGTTGCCTTGAACACTGTGAGAAGCTGGGGGTTTATTACAGTCCAGCCTGAGAGTGCTTGGGTGGGTGGGGAACAATAACTTTAGTCGACTATTTACATAAAGTATAAAGTGTGAACGTGCATTAATCCACATGTCTGAAAAATGAAAGCATGCAGAAAGGAAACGTGAATGTTTTATGCAACAGAAGCGGTAAAAAAAATCCCTGCTCGACTGCTTAAGACTAAATGCTTTTCCCACTTGAAATCTCCTCCTAAGATTTCCATCTGCCAAAGCAAGGCACTTACATGACTCCTGTGTTTGGGTATGGAGTGATCTGGGGACAGAATGGCTATCCTGCATCACTTTACCCCCATGTCCCTGGTACACTGATATCCTGCTGAGTGTTAGCTCCAATGGTCTCTCTTAAGGCTGCATATGCAATCTACATTTAAAGCACATTCTCCCCTCAAAGAATCCTGGGAACTGCAATTTGTTAGGGAGGCTGGCAATTGTAGCTCTGGGAAGACAGGGGGATCTGCTTTTAATGTAGTGGGTGTACAGGAAATGCCAGCTGAGAACTCTCTCATGTGGCCTCAGATTTTCCTCAGATTTTGCTTTGTGGAAATTAAGATTGGCAGCAAGCCTTTGCTGGTCTGGGAGGGTCTGGTGGGTAACTGACCCAGCCATGTGCTGGAGCTGGCCTTGATCATGCTCATGCTCATGCTCAGCTCAGAGCCTAGTGAGAAAGCCACCAGTGGTCCAGGCCTACCAAAGCCAGGGCAGGGGGCGGTGAAATGGGCCTGCATGGAGTTCCATGGTCTTCTGCAGTAGTTTGCTTTCTCTGCCAATCTGCTTGTGAAAGGATGTGAGTAGTGGGGTGAAGCATAAAAAAGAGAGCAACCTAGAAGATGAACAAATGCTCTGGAGAGCTCTTTAGGTGGAATCTTCTTTCTTGTAGTTTGGATCCATTGCTCCGTGTCCGCTTCTCTGGAGCAGCAGAAAACAACCTTTCTCCCTCCTCTATGTGACATCCTTTTATATATTTGAACATGGCTATCATATCACCCCTTAACCTCCTCTTCTCCAGGCTAAACATGTCCAGCTCCCTTAGCCGTTCCTCATAAGGCATCGTTTTCAGGCCTTTGACCACTTTGGTTGCCCTCCTCTGGACACGTTCCAGTTTGTCAGTGTCCTTCTTGAACTGTGGTGCCCAGAACTGGACACAGTACTTTCTACATAGCACTTCTAATTTACATTTTTAAAACAAGTTCTGCTCGGCCTTAGAATTGTACAGCTGGGAGGGATCCTGAGGGTCATCTAGTCCAACCCCCTGCAATGCAGGAATCCAGCCCACAGTCACCCTTAGGTGGGCTCAAACCACCAACGTTAATAGCCAGATGCACTGACTCATCAAGCCACCTTATGAACTAAGACATGATTATTTCCACTCTACTCTCAGTGCTAACTTGTCAAAGCAGCTCTGGAACTTGAATTCATTCAAACGCAAATCCTACTTTTGATCTACTGGGAAACATCTCTTTTTCCAAGTCTAACAAGTTTTAGAAAGGCAAGCTGTCAGTCCAAAGGCTTCATAACAAACATGCCAGTCCTTCATGCAGTGCGGCCAAAGATTCAGGGTGCACTCTGACACAGGGAATATTGTGTTAGTTTCCCTGATTAGAATATTAGTGCTTCTCTCCTGTTTGCTAATGTTCGTTTCCCACTACAGTACCTGTGGCATTATGGAACTGTGGCTATTTGATTGCTATACCAGCAAGTTGTGCTAAATTTCATTCACACCAGTGGGTATGGTATGATACAACAAATGTTGTTGGATGATGTTGTTACTACCCCACCCTTTCTGCACACGTGTGTTTCCTTCTGAAAGCAGTAGGAAAGAACTGTACATGGCCGCAAATTTTCTGGGTTAAGGGAATTGAATAACATGGAAGTGAGCCCTTAGAGAGAACTGGCTTTTACGTCATATGAAGCCTGAAATATAATGCGGAAATTAACATTTAGGGAAACATCAGGGAAATGGAATAAACTGCTGTGTGAATGCAGCCTCAGATAGTGCTTATTCAACAAATTCTTACTTAGAGGGTTATAAAGCATATGCAGAACTACTTTGTTACTGACCCAGACCAGTGCTAATCCCTAGTTTTTGTTTGACTTGTACGTCATGACCTTCCAGCTTCAACTAATCCGACACACACAGGTGTTGAGTATTGGCAGGTGTTGAGCAGTCAAGGTCTATGTACCCTTTCACCTCTCTTTTTTAGTCTGAGGAGGAGGATGTCTCTAAGCAAGTAGGAAAGATCACCAGGAAGCATTATGTCAAGGAAGGTTGTCAGGTGAAGAAATCTTTTCCACTTGAATCTGTGCACAAACTAATTGGCACAATATCCTCCTCCCTGCAAGAACCTGTCACGTCAAGCAAATGTACAGAAGGTACATGTTCAAATGAGCTCTCATGGAATATTCAGAACAAGTGATTTCCATGCCAACAGTTTAGGACTTGGACAGCTTTCATTTGGGTTTGGTATATTTTTTTTGAAATGCTCAGGTTGATATACAACACCTGAAGACTTAAATCAGGGCTGTGGATCTCCCTGTTGGACTCTCAAGTCCCATCATTTCATTGGCCATGCTAGCTGCGGCTGATGGGAGCTGGAGTCCAGCAACAACTGGAGGGCCACAGGTTTCCCGTCCCAGGTGTGTGCTATTACAGCTCATGTCTGCCCGTCTTGGTAGCCTGCTAATATGCTTCTAAACAAATCTGGAACTTTTTCATTTTAAACATAATTATTATGGCTTAGGCTGTATATTGCTAGCTCTCAAGCTTGTGTTTCTTTTTAAATTATGATTGTTCCAAAGGATTTACTAGAATACATGATCATTTATCTGCTGAGAATATTGGGACCCGTTAAGGGCTCCAGTGCTCTCTCCTGTTCACAGAGGCAAACATGAAACATTTAATAGCCTTGATCTTGGTCTGGAAGCTGCAACTGGTGCAAGATGCTTGACTGCTCATTGGGGTAACTGTTTACCCAACTGTTTAAAGAATGACACTGACTGCCCATTAGCTCAAGGGGCTGGTTTTGGTGTATAAAGCCCTATACAGCTTGGGACTAGGATACCCCAAATATCACCACACCCGTTATATTCCCAATCAAATCACTATGCTCTGTAGTTGAGGACCCCCTGCAGGTACCATCTTATCAGGAGGTCCATTTCTCACAAACTATGGAACTTGCTGCTACAAGATGTGGTGATAAGCCACTTGCTTAGATGGTCTGCAAAGGGATTAGACAAGTACATGGAGGATAGATCTATCATTGGACATTAGGCACGGTGGCTAAATAGTTCAGATGCAGCAGGGCACTAAATTACAATTACTATAGTGAGAAGGCTAGTGCCCTTGGGCTCTCATTGCATTCTTGAGGTACCTGGTTAGTTTCTGTGGGAAAACAGGATGCTGCCGTAGATGGACCTTTGGTCTGAACCAGCAGGGCTCTTCTTATGTACTTGAGGGACATATATCCTTTGGAACTGCCTGTTTCTTAGTTTCAGTGGATAACTATTTCTGCTGTATTGATGCAGAAGCAGCAGAAGCCCTATACTTAGCAATTAATCCCAGACCCAATGGGAAGCAACACAGTGTCTGCCTGTTTCTCTTCAAAGCATTTGAGAGAGACTTCTTCCTAACATAATGTCATGCATTGAGACAGTCACAAATAAGACAGCAATGGGATTAAGCTTCCTCCTGAGGTACTGCAGGGTAATTTGGAGGCACAGTATCTTACATACCAAAAGGGTGTTTGATGCCTTTCTTTGAACTTAAAACAGCTTATCATTTGCTGCCACATTCCAAGCTCTCAATATGCAAAATGCCATGCAAATTCAGGGCAAATTCACTCCATCTGCCTCTTAACAGGAAGGAAAGGGACCAAACACTGGCTTGTTTTCTATCTATGCTGTAAGGCTTATGGTAGGAATGTTAGGAATGTTAAAGGAGTACCACATGTTCTTCAACATGTTGTGGCCTGCTCAGTGTTGTGCAGCTCAAAAGATGGCCAATTCCCTAGTTTTATCATGGACAAAGTTTGGTTGTTGCTGAGCTTCCAAAGTGACTATCGTCTTTGTCAACGCTCATAGGAAAATCCTATAAATAGGAAATTGCTATGTCATATGATCTGATGCATAATTTCAACAGCATTTTGCATATTGGATGAAATGCAGCCTCACAGATTTCTGTACCGTAGTTTCCACAAACCATAGAACAACACTCTTTCTCTGCTGAATTCTCCCTACTTAAACACCCATAAGCAATCAATTAGCTACTCAAAAGGCTCAGGGCTAGTTCACTGGGTAAACGGTCTCAGTTTTAGAACTAGGATCTGCTTCTTAACTGTGCAGTAACAACCTTGCAAGCTCATTAGCACTTTTTGTGTGGATGCGAGAGGATTGTGTGTGTGGCTAGTGGTGATTGCTCTAATTAGATTATTATGTAGTCTTTTGCTGCCAGGAGTTTGTAACAAGCTTATTTAACTTTTTTTGATGCTTTATGTTTAACCTAGAATTGTTTATTATAGTATAATTATCTTGTACTGTGCTTTCCAGAAATACCACATGCATTAAGTAGGATGGGGTGGGGAGAGAAGTGAGGAGGCAGGAGAGAATAAGATTTGATTAAAATCCTGACAGAAGTCAAAGCTGGGAGATCCCTGTTCTCTGCCTTCCCACTGGTGAAATTTATTCTCCTTAAGTAAGATAGATTGCATAACAGGCCTGTGCATGATCAGTCGTCATTGATAGGACTTCAGTAATATATTCTAATAAAATCCACCAGCATGCAGTTTTTAAACCCACTTCAGACTAGGTCTAAAGCAGAGAATATCTATGTGTTTCTCTGCAGAATCTCCACAATTTACAGGGCCTCATTCTATTACAAACATCACCACAGTATTTGAGAGACAGGGTGGTGGGAGGCTTTAGCTCAATGTTATAGCTAGTGCTTTTAACACAAAGTTTCTTAGATTCAATCCCTGACATCTCCAGATAGGGCAGGAAGAGCCTCCTGTCTGAAATCCTCAACAGCTTCTCTCAGTCACGTTAGAAAAAGCTGAAGAAGATGGACCAGCAGCCTGATTCAGTATAAGGAAGCTTCCTATGTTCTTATTCACCATTAGGACTGTATACATGTTACTTAGGCATACAATGAATGTGCACAGAAGGGGAAATGAGATCATGCACTCCTGTCTGTCAGACCACTTTATATTTTGAACATGCAGACCTAAAGGGTGTGTAGTCTTTATGACTTTTACTTTTGAGAGTGGCATTTTAAAAAAATGACAAAGCAGGATTACTTGGCATTGTCGTGACTAAGCTTATAAAAGTTTGGCTTCATAAAAGGTTATAAAAGATTTCCTTATATTATATTATAATTATTTATAATATATCCTTTATATTATTAGAGAGTATTAAATATGGATTCGGCATTTAAGCCACTTACAGTAGTTTGATACCATGTAAGTGTAGCATTTTGACAGTCTTTACTGTGTGGAGAATGGGAGCTTCAATGAAATAAAGGGTCTTTTTTATTCAGGTTTGTTCGAGCAAGTTTACAAAAACTACTTTTTTGAAGGTCTGGTGTTATAAACCAGAGCACTCCATTTATGGAGAACTGGCATTATGAATGACATATTTGTATATTTGAGTTTCTCTATATTGAAAGGTCATGTACATTGTAATTAAACTTTGTAAATATCTATGAAGCAAGAGAGCCATTTCTCAGATTTCCATTGGCAGAATGGCAGTCGTATGTTGTAATTCTGCCTCTTTATTTCATTCATTCTTTTTAGAGGCTTGTGGAACTGTGAGAAGCTAATGAGGAAGAGCATGGAGTTGGAATGATCGAGAAGATGGGTAACCTGAATATATTGTATCACAGGAATGAAGGTGTTTTTCTCTGCTCTGTTTCAACTACTGGAACTGAACTTGACTAGTTGATATATCAATGGTAAATGGGCTTGCCTCTCTTAAAACTACCTGCCACAACTGTAACCAATTTATTGTGGATTTACAGCCTGAAGTTATCAGTTTTTAACTCATCATTACCATTCTTTAAAACGTCTTAGGAAAATGGTACAAACAGACTTTTTTATGGATTGTGTTACTGCAGAATTGTTATTTGCCCTTGCAGTGTATGTTGCCTTATCATTCTTTCCTTCATTAATCTATCTCATTTTTATACCACTCTTCTTTCAAGGTGCTTAGGAAGGTATACACAGCCCCCCCCCCATTTGTTCTCACAGCAACTCTCTCAAGTAGCTTAAGGCTGAAAGCTTTATGAAAGCAAGCAAACTTTATGCCTAAAAGGGGATTTGAACCTGGGTCCTAGTTCTACATTCTCACCACCACACCACAAACATTCATGTCATGCAATACTTTTTGCATAGTGAAGAGCTTCCTTCCCACTTCTTTGTCTATCTTTGGGTATATATGTATAGACACTAACCCATGGTTTAGTGCTGCTTGCATGAACTTAAGCGAGCGAGCAAAGCCTTCTAAATCCAGCCCACGGACGGGCCGGGAATCAGCGTGTTTTTACATGAATAGAATGTATGTTTTTATTTAAAATGCATCTCTGGGTTATTTGTGGGGCATAGGAATTCGTTCATCCCCCCCCCCAAAAAAATATATAGTCCGGCCCCCAACAAGGTCTGAGGGACAGTGGAATGGCCCCCTGCTGAAAAAGTTTGCTGACCCCTGCATGTGGACTCACTCTCTCCTTCTCCCACCCAGCCAGGAAGAGGACTTTGTCAAAGATTAGCTTAACTTTCACAAATGCCAGCCTGCTGTTGGGACCAGACAATGAATCCTGGCTCATAACAAGTTCTCATTAGTTAGTTTGACCTTTGAAACCTCCATAACAAGATGTGGGGATCACCACCAACTTAGATAAAGATAGACCTTTGGTCTGAACCAAGGGGGCTCTTATATTCTTATGAGAGGGTGAGGGAGAGCAGGGACATGACCCTTACCTCAGGCACACAGTGCTAAACCAAAGCTTATTGTTATGTGTGAACCATACCTTTGTATAGTGCTGATGTCTGATTGTATATACAGTAACCCGTGAACCACGGTGCAGACTACCAAGAGGCAAGAGGGGAGAAATAGGCAGAATACCTCAGTGACAGAACCCAGAGCTATACTCTGTTCTCCAGAGGTTGTGTGTTCAACCAACACATTGTCTGCAGACCTTCATGCCACCATATGCCAAGGGGCTAGGGTGGGTGACACCATTTTAAGCACCGAATAGTGACATGCAGTTCAGATTAGGTCTGAATTGGGCTCTAGCTATCAGGTGAAACATGGTGTCCCGCTGTGCATGCAATACTTAGCCATAAAATTTACAGCCTTGTTATCTGTGAGCTAAACTGAAAACAAACACTCATACAGGTGGAGCGTGCCATCTGTTTACATATAAACAAGTGGCCTAATCCAGCCTTCAGGCAATTGCCATAAAGGGAGGAAGGGAGAAGCGGTTAGTTTTAGGAAGAAACCAGTCACCTCAGGCAAAGGTAATTTGTCCTGGCCATCTGCAGGTTCAGGAAGGCCTAGGCAGAACCGGCCAAGGTGCAGGATACTGAGGAGACTAAGGTGTTGCCTTGGCACAGACACATGGGTGGATGAGCAATGGAAGCAGAAAATGTGAGCTTGCCTAAGCTACAGGTTGAGCAGATCTTTGTGTTGTGGTAACATGGTGCTGAGTGAGTCACCACGTCTTGAGGTTGAAACTAGGAGAGTTAAATCCAGGTGTTTCCCTTGGATATATGGGATTGATTGCTCTCCATTTCAGAAGCACGGCCCTCTGTCCTTATGCTGCATCCTTACCTTTTAAGAGAAAAATGCAGTCCTTTTTCCAATCCAGGAAAAGACAGTGATCTTCTTCAGGGACCCAGGAAAATGCAGGGCACTGCAAAAGATGGTTTTATTACAATAGTATTGGGCTTGTATCCAAACCAAGGCCTACCACTACTTCTAGCTTTTGTGGGGCAAGAGTTTGGCTGAGAGAAGTTGAATCTTAAATAAAACCTGGGCTGGAACTGCTTCAGATTGAAGTGTACTAGAACTGCCAAGAAAACACGGCCTGGATTTCTAAACATGGGACAGACACAGACTCTCTCTCTCTCTCTCTCTCTCTCTCTCTCTCTCTCTCTCTCTCTCTCTCTCTCTCTCTCTCTCACACACACACACACACACACACACACACACACACACACCCAACAACCCACAATGTGCTTTTTCAGATGCTCAAAGCTCCTGAAGTTCAAAGCACCAATATTGGTTCTTCATAAGTCTTAGCAGTATGTGACCTGGCAGACTTGGTTTTATATAATGAATAGACTGAAGGAAAGGGTAGTGACAATTTCTTTCAAATACTGTGGTGCTCAAACAAAACTAGTTTCACATAATACACACTTAATAGGTAAAGGTAAAGGTACCCCTGCCCGTATGGGCCAGTCTTGACAGACTCTAGGGTTGTGCGCTCATCTCACTCTAGAGGCCAGGAGCCAGCGCTGTCCGAAGACACTTCCGGGTCACGTGGCCAGCGTGACAAGCTGCATCTGGCGAGCCAGCGCAGCACACGGAACGCCGTTTACCTTCCCGCTAGTAAGCGGTCCCTATTTATCTATTTGCACCCGGGGGTGCTTTCGAACTGCTAGGTTGGCAGGCACTGGGACCGAGCGATGGGAGCGCACCCCGCCGCGGGGATTCCAACCGCTGACCTTTTGATCGGCAAGTCCTAGGCGCTGAGGCTTTAACCCACAGTGCCCCCTGTGTCCCTACACACTTAATACCACACCATTAAAACTAAGGTACCTATATACCAATACCAAAGTGCCAGATTCTAGGCAGATGCTACATCTGAGTCAGGAGAGGCAGTGCAAGCCCTGGCCTGGTGCCTGAATACCATGGTGCACTGGATGAGGGTTGATAAGCTGAGCTTGAATCCAGCAAAGCAGGAGACCTTGTGGGTGGTTGTTTCCCATGTCCAAGAGGTGTTCAGTTGCATGTTCTGGATGGGGCTGCACTCCCTGTGAAAGAGAAAGTTTGCAGTTTCGGGATACTCCGTGAGCCATCTTTGTTACTTCAGGCCCAGGTAACAACTGTGACTTAGGAGTGCCTTCAGTTTCAACTGGTATGCCAACTGTCGTGATTCCTGGATTCTTGGATCAGGATAGTTTGACCACAGCAGTCCATGAATTGGTAACCTCAAGACTTGATTCCTGTTAAAACATCCTGGAACTGGTTACTGGCAACATGTTACTATACGACTCAGTGCCAGCTTACCAAAAAGGCAGAGTAGGCACTGACCAACCTATGGGCTCCACGCAACAACGGATCGAAACAATATTGATTTGATCAAGAAAGAAAATTACAAAAACATCTTAGATGATTTGCAAGGCTGGCCCCGAGATTTTGACTGCCATGGGGATTTCAGAGGGTTTAATATGGCACTGCGACAGCTGAGAGAGCAGAACTGGTTACTGATTTTCCAGGTTCAAGTTTCTTGTGTTAATTCTCAATGCCCTAAGCAACTTGGGCCCCTTAGGGATTGCCTGGTTCCTTATGCTTCACCTCAGTCGCTTACAACTTCTGACAGGGAACTTCTGGTGGTAGTCCACATTCCTGAGCTTCAGCCAGCCTTTACCAGAAGCCAACCTATTAGCATGGCAGGCCCTGTCCTATGAAACTCTTCCCCAGTAGAGGTCCAGCAGGAGTCACCCCTTCTTTTAGACAGCTTTTAAAAACAGGCCTTTGGAACATGATACTTTTTGAAATAATGACGACAACAACAACAGTATTTATTGATAGTACAGTGGTACCTCAGGTTACATACGCTTCAGTTTACATACTCTTCAGGTTACAGACTCCACTAACCCAGAAATAGTGCTTCAGGTTAAGAACTTTGCTTCAGGATGAGAACAGAAATCGTGCTCAGGCGGCGCAGCGGCAGCAGGAGGCCCCATTAGCTAAAGTGGTACCTCAGGTTAAGAACAGTTTCAGGTTAAGAACAGACCTCCAGAACGAATTAAGTACTTAACCTGAGGTACCACTGTACTGAAATATTATCTTTTTTCTTGTGTTTTATGAAAGTGCAGTTTATGAATATTTAAACAAACAAACAGAATAAACATTTTATTTCAAAGATTTGACCTGGACCTTAAATGAAACTGTAGAAATGCAAAAGATAGGAGAAGAGATGGGACCAAACTTGCACCTAAGGTCAAACATTGCCCATAAAGGCAAAGACCTCAGTGTGAAATGTGCATTTGCAAAGTGTTGTTAAAGTTTCACCAAAGGAGTGAGTTCAACTGGAAAGACTTTGAAACATCCCCATGAATGGGTAGGGAAGGGCCATAGATCAGTGGTAAAGCATATGTACTGCATGCAGAAGGTCTTGTGTTCAATTCATAGCTCCTGCCGATCAAGAGTGGCAACACCCAGTGCGTATTTGGCCCTAGAAAGTTGTCTTCAGGAGATTGTGGTCTTCATGCTGAAAAAAGGTTTTCCAGTCACCGGCTTATTTGAGCCACGGACCAGTGCCAGAATGTATTTTCAATAGCATAACTTACTCTAGGGCATGTGAAGCAGAAAGTAACTAATTGTGTTCAGAGCAGCTCTTTTTTACTTAATAACTAAAATTATCCCACACACATTTTGAGGAATGAGGCCAGAAGCTAACATCCTCCAGGTCTGAGGGTTGGATTTTTGGCACTCAAGAGCCTGTTCAGCTCTCAGTGTTACAATTAGGCACTGGTCAAAAGGTTCACTGCCATTTTGATAGCTTTTTATGTGAGTAATTGTGCTGTAGAAAAGGGAGGGTTGGGTTTCACTGAAACTCTGTTTAAGAAAAAGCCAAGTCCAAAAGGAACCCTCCCCAAGGCTGCCTTTGAGGGTTATGCAAGACAAATGAAAGAAAACCTGAAAAGGTCAAAGAGGAGTCTCTCTCCCTGACCAAAAAATACAAATATGCTCTGATAACGATCTTAAAAGGGAACATCCTACAGTGAGGGGTGGAAGGTGCAAGAGGGTTTGGTC
Organism: Podarcis bocagei; assembly: GCF_964188305.1. Classification (NCBI taxonomy): domain Eukaryota; kingdom Metazoa; phylum Chordata; class Lepidosauria; order Squamata; family Lacertidae; genus Podarcis; species Podarcis bocagei. The sequence goes on along the minus strand of NC_138126.1, from coordinate 83,553,196 downwards.
AACTTTTGATTTGGGTCTGCCGTACAGTCTCATGTGTCTGAGGTGAAAACTTTCCTGCAGCATTTTGTAGTGTTTTCCCAACGGTTATTATTGCTTCCTTGTTGCACCTACTGGTGTCAAAACCACACATAAACAAACTAACTAAAAGCAAGGACCATGTTAATAATAATGGAATTATTTTGAGAATAGCAAACATTCTACATTCATATGCATGACCAGCATTTTTCATAGCATGAGGTGAAAAGTCTAAACATTTTGTGGTTACGATTGATTGTCTGAAAGAGCACCTGTTTTCCTATAGGCCTGCCTGGGGATTAGGATCAACAAAGGAGGTCCTGTACCATTCTCAGGGGTTCTGGGATAGTGGTGGCTTGCAAAATGGCCTTCTCAGTGATGGCCTCAAGAATATGGAACTCTCTGCATGCAGAGAATATCTGGCACCCTCTCTTTATAGGTTCCATTGGTTGCTTAAAATGTAACTCTTTGCCCTGTCCTTTGAATGTTGAAGAACTGATTTTGGTGTCCTCCCTGTGTATTATGGATTATTTATTTATTTATGTTGCATTTATATCCCACCTTTTTTCTCCATGGAGCTCAAGGTAGTTTCCCCTGCTCCTCATTTAATCCACACAACAACCCTGTGAGGTAGGTTAGGCTGAGAGGTAGTGACTGGCCCAAGGTCATCCAGTCAGCTTCATGGCAAGTAGAGAATCAAATCCTGTTCTTCCAGGCCATAGTACAACACTCTAACCACTGCACCACCATTGGCTCCCACTGATTTTGAGAGCAGCATTCCCTATCCTTGCATCCCCAGATGTCCTTGGAATGCAACTCCCTGCTGGCTAGGGGTTATTTATCCACACTGGAGAAAATAAAGTGTTTGTAATTGCTAACGGGAGTGCATGAAAGCTTCACACATTCAACCCAATGGGGTTCCTACAGTAGAGACCTTTGCAACACTCATCCAGCCTCTTAAAATAACAGTTCACTCATTTTAAATAACCGTATCTCTTCATTAAACAAAATGTGTTTACTTTTAGCTCAGTTTGTTTGAATGAATGCTCAATTCATTTTTGTTCATAACTTTCAATGTAAAGGACATTATTTTTTCTAATGCAGGATCATCGTCTTTTATCTATGTCTATCCATTTCATCTAATTTATTTATTTCATCATCACATGATGACCAAATGCTAACATACTAAACAAATACTTAACAATGTGATTACTAAATGCTAACACACCAAGGTAGAATCTACACACATATTTTAAAAGGTTCTGAAAATGCTTTTTTTAAAAAGTGTTTTTAAAAATACATCGAATTTTCCATAAGGCTCTAGTGTCACACTGTATATTGCACTTAAAACACACTTAAAACATTTTATTTGCAGCTGTATAGCTGAGTCCTAAGTCTTACAATGTTCCCATTTAATTGGCATTAGCATCATTTTTATTAATGTAGAACTCAATAAAGGGGATGAAAGCTAATTCATGTCAACTGTGGTGAATCTTTTCAAAACCACTTTTGGGTCCACCTTTGTTACTGGAGGTCTAAGTGGCCACAGCACCTAAGAATGTATTTTACCTTCTTAGCTGGTATGCTAGCAATGTCACTTCTGGAAAATGTTGACTTTGCCACAGTCATTACTCATTTACTATAATGCACTTTATATGGGGCTGCCCAGAAGGTTGGTCCAGAAAGCAGCAAGTGCAGAATGCAGTCCTAGGTTAGTAGCAACTGAGTGGAGTTCCTGGCACAGCATATAACATCACTATTAAAAGAACTGCACGGACTGCCAATTTGCTACAGGGCCAAGTTTAAGGATTTGATTTGACATACAATGTCCTAAACAATGTGAGACCAGGTTATATGAGGGAACACCTTATCCTGTTCAGACCTGCTCAGTCATTGAAGTCATCTATTGAGGCCTTCCTGGTTCTGCTGAAGCTCATCTTATGGTGACCAGGAAAAAAAGGCTTTTCTGCTGTGGTGTCCACCTGTCAAGGTGCTGTCAGAGGCTGGTTGCCCAGGAAAGTATAAAGACAAGGAAAGGTTTATTACAGTCCTTTTTTATTTCATACTTTACAGAGAGTAGCTATAGCACCCAGCCTCTTGGATAATGGTGTTGTCCTGAGTGAATCTCTACCCCCCCTTCTCTCCCACTTCCTTATTCATCATCATCATCTCCTCTACAGGTGCCACTAAGTGAAGAAGAAGAAGAAGAAGAGTTTGGATTTGATATCCCGCCTTTCACTCCCTTTAAGGAGTCTCAAAGCGGCTAACATTCTCCTTTCCCTTCCTCCCCCACAACAAACACTCTGTGAGGTGAGTGGGGCTAAAAGACTTCAGAGAAGTGTGACTAGCCCAAGGTCACCCAGCAGCTGCATGTGGAGGAGCGGAGACGCGAACCCGGTTCCCCAGATTATGGGACTACCGCTCTTAACCACTACACCACAGTCTGTCTTTGAGCTCTTTGCTCTCCTACTTTCAAGGCTTGCCGGGTTCTGGGAGATGGTGGGTCTGGAATGCTTTCTAGTGACAACGTGTCAGCCAGCTTCTGCTCCGGCTCTGCCTGCTCCTCCTCTCCCATTATTTCCCAACTTTCCCCCTCATCTGCCTCTGAGCTGTGATCTCCAGCAAACCACTGTTGTAAATCGATACTGTCTTCCTTTTCCTTCTGCCTAGAAGGGTCAGGATGGGGAGGCAGACTCCAACACTTCTCCTCCAGTGCCCAGTCCCTGACACCACTCTTTGGAATAGCCTCCTTCCAGAAATAAGGCAGGTGTCAATGGTGATGCAGTTTTGGCACATGATAAAAACTTGTCATACCAAATGATTAGGGGCTTTGTTATTCAATGGCTGTATGCTAGTAGAGAATAAAAGATGTGTTCAGTCAAGGTTTTCTATACATAGGCATTCAAAAGATTGCAAACTGCATTTGGTTTGTTGCTTTCCTGTTCTCACAAGAGTGGAAGAAAACGGTTCTAGTACAGTCCTGCATGGGGCAAAACCAGAGGTATGAGAGCAAAATTCATCCCCGCAAGGTTGATGGTGGGAGATTAGAATTGTGTGTTGATACTTCTCTGCTGGCCTTTGCAGTGGAGGTTCCAGGTATGCCCAGGGAGGCAGAAAGACCCCAAAAGGACATCTATTAGATCAAAAACCCCATCTTAGAGTCCCTAAGCTATGCCAGACTGGAGCTTGTATAACAAATAAGAAGAAAACCAAACCCTGCCCCCAAAGTATTAGCCCGCTCTTGTGTATGGCCCAATTACAGTATTGCCCCCACAGCGGGGCTTGGAATGCAGTGGTTGACCCACCAACTCACTCTTCCTCAACCCCACTTAGAACTGCTCTGTGAGTTCATGTTAATAGTACCTGGGTGGCTTACCTAGGGAGCTCTCTGGCTACTACATTGTTAGGAGGCTCGTATTATTTAGATTTCTGTCAGTGAATTTTGATTACTTCCTTTTCATCCCCACACAACCAGGCTAGCATTTAGACTCTGCAAGTAAGTAGTTCAACTGGTAAAACAACTGTGTTTGTAGAAAATGTGTGTTATGCCTAGATGGTTGAGTGAGATGCTTTGAAAGCTACCGACTTCAGCAATGCTGCTCTGTGTTTATTAAACACAGAAATTCTCCCAGTCTGCTAACTATATCACGTAGCCACTATATGCAGACATAACAAACTCTTGATGTTACTTAGACTAAGGCTGCTACTTAAGAATATTGATACAAAAATGGATTCATGCTAGGGTGTGTGTGTGTGTGTGTGTGTGTGTGTGTGTGTGTGTGTGTGCGTGGAATCCATTGTTGCTTTTAAAGAAAACCTGATTACTGTTGAGCACTGCAATGCTAAATATAGTGCATGTATATGTATGTAAAATGGTGTGTTAGCAGTGTCCAGGTATCACTTTTGTGGTTGCTATTTATGCCCTGACAGCCACCTAAGCAGAAGATTTTATGGTGAAACTACATATTACTTTAAACATACTATTTGAAGAAACGATTACAATCTGCCATACCGGTAATCTCATTTTTAAGAAGGCTGCAGGGAGTGGGAGCTGGAACAGGACAGCAGCAGAGGAGACAGGGAGTTAACCTTCCTCCAGGTACAATTTTCCCAATAAAAATTACCACCCCTACCCCCCTCCCAGCACACAAAAATTGATGTGCTTCCAAAGGTGGTAGGTACTAGAAACAGCATCTTTGGGGGCAATTTTCAGAGCGAAAATGATGCAAGATGTGCATTAAATCCCACTTTTCCTGCACCACAGTATTGAACTATGCCACAACTGCTGTTTGATAAGAAAGAGCTTAATGAAGCATGGCTTAATTGCATGTTTAATAGTCTGCTTGCCAGTAATGCTCGATCATAGTTGAGCATTGCAAGCACAAGCCCTTCTGCTCCTTTGGCACAGCACAAGGAGATTGGAAGGTGCCCTTTACCATTGTTTCTTGCCACATTTAGCCCCCAGGCTTGATGTTTCCCAGTCCTGTTCTATACCTGGCGTCAAATGTGTAACTCAGTAGCAGAACAGATGCATTGCATCCACACTGAAGGTCTCAGCTTCAGTCCCAAAGACTCCAGTTAAACACTTCTCCTGTAGCAAGACTGGGAAAGGCCTCTGCTTGAGACCTTGAGGAGTCATTGCTGGTCAGAGCAGTCAGTTCTGGCCTAGATGAGCCAATGATTTCACTCGGTATAAGGCTACTTCATATATTTATATGACCTCAAGGACTTTTATTATATTAGAATGTAGTCATTTCAGACTTTGGTCTTCTGTGTATGTTTGTTTGTTTGCAAATATTGAATGCCTGCAATCTCTTTAACATCAGCGTTCTTCATCATCATAACTACTGCTGTTGGTGAGTTCAACTGGGCCATCATTCTCCATTCAGAATGACACTCTTTCAGTGCATTACCATGTCTGGTTTATATCTCATGCTAATGTGTGCCATATATTGGCACCTTTCGCCTGCTGCCAAGACAGTTAAACTTCTGCTGGCTTTCAGCGCTTTCCATTTATCTTGCACAAAGCCTTTCCCTAGCAGAAGGTATAAATCTTATTCACCCTATTCTTGTGTCCTTGGTCATTCCAGGGAGCTACCATTTCATCATCATTAGGATACTGTTTGCGGCATCTCATCTGCATATGCTCCTTACATATCTCACCTCATCTGCATCTCCCTTGGGCTCTTCATGGATATGAGAAATGGCAATGAGCTCTGGCCTCAAATGTGGCACAACCTGAATTAATGTAAAGTATACAAGTGGTGAGGGACACGGGTGGCGCTGTGGGTAAAACCTCAGTGCCTAGGACTTGCCGATCACATGGTCGGCGGTTCGAATCCCCTAGCAGTTCGAAAGCACTCCTGGGTGCAAGTAGATAAATAGGGACCGCTTACTAGCGGGAAGGTAAACGGCGTTTCCGTGTGTGCTGCGCTGGCTCGCCAGAGCAGCTTTGTCACGCTGGCCACGTGACCCAGAAGTGTCTGCGGACAGCGCTGGCTCCCGGCCTCTAGAGTGAGATGAGCGCACAACCCTAGAGTCTGTCAAGACTGGCCCGTAGGGACAGGGGTACCTTTACCTTTACCTTTTTTATACAAGTGGTGGGCGATCTCTGGGAAATTTCATTGTGGTTCTTTTTCTCTCTCTCTAACATAGATGTAGTTCACTCACAGCACATTTGGAAACAGAGAAGGCATTTACTGTACATGCTCATTTGGCAATGATACCGTGTCATTATCTAAGACAACTTATTTTTTAAAAAATCATTTAAAACTCTGCATAGGTTCAGGTCAGGGATGTGCCTTTCCAGAAGTTTCTGGGCTTCAGTTTCTATCTTCTTTGACCGCTGACCATACAATCATAGAATTGTTGCAAGGGACCCCCAAAGGTCATCTTGTCCAACCCCCTGCAATGCACAGGCTGTGAACTGGAGCCTAACAGCACCTGGAAGGCCACAGGTTTCCCTATCTTTTTGCAAGTATACAGGAAGCTATCATGGTACCAATCTTAAGATTAAAACTAAATATTCAAAATCCACAGTTGGGCAATACCTTTATTTGAACCAACCAAACTGTCACATAATGGTGCACACAGTTTTGAATTCTCCTGAACTCTCACCATATGGAATGTTACACCAAGCAGGAGTTGGGGAGGGGAAAACCCAAACTAAAAAGCAGAAACAGGGAGGATCTTGAAGTGTCAAAGCTTGCATTTAGACCCAGTCTTAAGATGGAGATTAAGGGAATGACTCGGGGGTCCAGAGAGGCCCAGGCTGCCCACTTCTAGCTTTTCAGACCCCTAGTCATAATAAAAGTAATAAAAAGGTGACAGAGGAAAACTAAATAAGGAACCAAAAATGAGTACAGTATACGGTTTGCCTATTTAATCACCTGATCAAAAAGAACATATTCCTCATGGTCTGATCTTGTGACATCAAAATATAATCTCTCTGAACATTTTAAACTCTTTAATATGACAAAATCTTTATCACTTGGCAAAAAAAAGTATTGCAAAGAGAGGTATGCCTGCCTTTATACTAAAAATGTTGAGGATAAATTCTCAGTGGTGCACTTGGTGAAAGAGTCAATTGAAGGCAAATTGCGTACTGGTCAAGGGGCATGTAGGCCTCAGAATTTTCCTTTGGTTGAAGATTCTACTGTGAATGGCTGATACAGTATTCTCCAAGGCATATTTATTTATTGCATCATTTAATTCCATTTATTTATCACCTTCCTTGAAGTGATTGAGAATTGTAAGATCAACAATGAAAATGTATACAACAATGTATAAATGAACAATGGAGACATAAAAAGCAAATACAGGCATTTGGGTCCAGAAAGACTGTGTCCCCTGCTAATACCTTTATTAGGACCAACCAATATCACATCCCCATCCAACCACCCACCCACATCCTACTTGGTGCATAATCTTAGCTGGCAAAGTGTTCAGGAGAAGTTGGAAACCAGAACGTTATGTTCAGTAGTCCTCATAAATCTATTGCACAACTGGATTTCAGAGTTTGTTTATTTTCTTATGGACCAACATAGCTGCCTTTGTTTTTTTTATATATATCACAATACTAATTTTTGTAATGTATCATTGTGACTGTCAGAAGGATTTATCCTCCTAGGAGCTCAGTGGTGATCTGGAGTAGGCAAGTAGAGGAGGTGGTGCCGTTTTTCTACCAGACGACATTATGGGAATTTAGCTGTGAAGACTTCCCCAGCTTTTCAAATGTTGGCATGTGTAATTAATTACTTACACAGGAACATAGGAACTGCCTGATACCAAGTCAGATTGTTGGTCTGTCTAGCTCAGTACTGTTGTTGACATTGACAGGCAATGTCTCTCCAGGGTTTCAGAGAGGCGTCTTTTCCAGCCTTACCTGAAGATACCAGGGATTGAACCTGGTACCATCATTGTTACCACAGTGGTTTCTCTTCCAGTTTTTAAAATTTACCATGGCAAAACAAGATTTCTACTGAGTCCACACTCTCATTCATTTACATACAGTTCAGAACTCAAAAATGATTAGGGTTTGAAAGTGTATTTGGCCAAAGCTGGAGAGAGATGTACTGCCCCCCCTCTAAATGTATCTATTTATTTCATAAAATTTATACACTGCTTGACTGCAAGAAAAAACCCTCAATGCAGTTTACAAAAAGATGAAAGATTAAAATCAAGAAAAAATCAGAACCCTAAGACATACAAAAGTTGTTGTTTTTTTAAACAGATTAAAATTGTCTCAGGTTTTTAGGTATGTGTCTAGGCTTTTCCAAACAATAATGTTTTTTGCAGGAGCCAAAAAGAGTACAGTGGAAGAGTTTGCTTGATCTCAATAGGCAGGGAGTTCCAATGTGCAGGTGCTGCCATGTGAAACAAGTTCTTAGAAATGTGGAGTGGGTATGTGGCACCTGTAGTGGTGCCAATTCTGCTGATTGAAGTGGTGGGGTGGGCATATGTGAGGCAAGGCAATCTTGTAGGTAAAATGGTCCCAAGTTGTTTATATGCTAATAGTAACACCTCGAACTTGGACTGGCAGCAAACTGGCAACCAGTGCAGATCTCTGAGCATAAGTGTGGTATGCTGACAAGGCCTCACTCCTGTCAGCAAACCTGTTGCAACATTCTGCACAAACTGCAGCTTATGGATAAAGCACGAGGGAAGTCTCACATAGAGGGGGCACAAGATGCACTGCCTCCAGCATCCTGTTCACATCCGCTGATTGCATAAGGTGACATTGATCCCAGAGAACATCCTTGGTACTTCAACAGGAGCTGCAACAAGTGAAGAGCTAAGATCACTGTGAAGTCGAGCAACTTTATCCTCAAAGTGTGTAGCCAGTTGGTCACAGCAGGTCTTTGAAGGCTTCAGAGGTCCCTTCCCCACACTGGGGGTCAGTAACCTCCAGACTGTCCGCGATAACTCCGCTGGCCAGCTACTAGAGGATGCAATGCGAGCCCCCACTGCCACATGGTAAGCACAATTACGTGTTCTCAGAGTGAGACAGACTTCTGCCACTTGTGCTGCAGTCTTCGTCTGGCTTGTTTCATAGTCCAGAGCTCCTCAGAGAACCAAGGAACAGCCTGGGCTCCAAAGTGCCAGACAGGGCGCTCGGAAGCTATTGTGCCAACCGCCCATTTCATTTCGCCATTCTATAGCGAGTCTGGGGCTCCGACAGGATCGCCAGCTTTCTCAATTGGAAAATCCCCCAGAGCATTCAGGAACACATCCGGTTCCATCAGTCTCTGAGGGCTCCATAGCCAAAGGTACAAACACTGGCACAATTGTTATGAAATGTCCTGAAGCTGCTGCTGTCTCCCTGTGACATTTGTGGAGGGTGAGTGTTTACCCATGAAGGAAGGCTTTTTCCCAGGCAACCTGTCCATCTGTTGCATAAAAGCTTCCAGTTTGGGCAGCTGAGAGCGCTTGTGCTTCCAAAAATAACAAAGGGGAGAAAAAGATGAAGCAAATACCTAGATTCCAGTCCAAATCCATTTAGCATTGCCCTTGCGCAGCCGCCTCTATTTTTAACTACAAAAGGCTCAATCCAGTCCACCATGGGAGCAGAGGTCATGAACAGAGCAATCCCCATGTGGCATAACAGAGCCTTCCTTCCCTGCAGCACTTGGGTACATGGATATGCTGCATGAAGGGTGTATTCCCTTCCAGTCATGTCACTCAGCTTGGTCAAGAAGCAGGTAGATGATGTGGGAAGATGCATTGCCATGAAGATGCATTGCACATATGGTTAGGCCCTATGAGGATCCAGAGATATAGCGGGGGAGGGCTGGGGGGTGTTGCCTCAGGCACAGTTTGGGGAAATCCCTTTGCATGTGGGCACTGTGCTCATGGAAGACATACAGTTTAAGACTAGGGCTTTAAAGATAAATGAAAATCACCTTTATCTGTACTATTTTTCATTTCCTTCCTGGTGTGAGACAGAGCAAAGTCAGTATATGTCCATGAATATTATTGAAAATAGTATTTGGTAGATATTAATACAGTGGTACCTTGGATTAAGAACTTAATTCGTTCTGGAGGTCCGTTCTTAACCTGAAACTGTTCTTAACCTGAGGTACCACTTTAGCTAATGGGGCCTTCCGCTGCCGCCGCACAATTTCTGTTCTCATCCTGAAGCAAAGTTCTTAACCCGAGGTACTATTTCTGGGTTAGTGGAGTCTGTAACCTGAAGCGTCTGTAACCTGAAGCGTCTGTAACCCAAGGTACCACTGTAAAGGCTAAGATAGAATGTATTCCATCTGAATGACGCTCCTTTTTAAAGTCCTTTCCACTATTTCTAGGCACAGGTTTTGGATTGACATTTGCTCTGATTGAGCTTTAAAGAGAGGATTTCCATGGGGAAAGCTCCAGAGCTAAAAAAAGGGGGGGGCACTCAGACCTGAAGCTTTATATCGCGGACTGTGCCTGGCAAGAGCGGAGCAAAGCAGTGGCGTAGCATGGGTTGTCAGCACCCGTGGATTTGCGCCCCCTAACCCTAACCCCCAGATGTTGCGCCCGGTGCGGCCGGCCCCCCCTGCACCCCCCACGCTACGCCACTGGAGCAAAGGTAAGTGTGAATAAACCCTTAGTTACCAGTAAGCACTTGATTCTGGCAGAAGGAATTTTAACCTTATAAAATCAGGCTTTGGGACTGAAGTGGAAATGCCTGCAGCTAGACATAGGATAACCATAAAATATATAGCTGGAGGCAGCAGCATAGGTATACTGATGGCATTGACAATGAAAAGCAGTGGAAAGGAGGTTATAGGCAAAACTGCAGTTCTGCACCTCTCTCCCACGTAATGCCACTAGTACTCAAGATTCTTTTGGTTTGCCTCAGTATTCCCCAGATCATTTGGCTGAGTAAGCACCTCCAAATTCACACTGAATCTTGTTTTTGTAAAATTTAGCATTAGTTCTTAGGCAACATGTCAATTGTGTCTGTGTCAATTTTGTGTGGACATCTTTTGTATTTTTGCAGAAATGTGAAGTAAACAACAACAACAACATCTATATTCATGAGCCTTGCCAAATATATATATATATATATATATATATATATATATATATATATATATATATATATATATATATGTAGGTTTTGGTGTCTTCGGGTGTCTTCCCGTGTAAGAGTTGGGGTGTCTAGGCGACGTTTCGACGAGGTCTCACTCGTCATCTTCAGGCTGGTGCTTTCGGCTTCTTGTTACTAGAACAGAGCAGGATCTCAGTGTTTGAGTTCCTATAAATACTGTTGAGGGGGTGTGGTGTATAGCCTCCAACGTTCTGGGCAGAGAGGAAGTTCCTAGGTTAATGTGCCTTTTCTTCTTTTGTTCATTAATTACTTGAGGGATATCTTGAGTGATTACTTGAGTGATATTCTGAGTACCACTTAGGAGGGTCATTAGGTGTGGATTAGTTGCTAAAGCTTTCGTGTCTTGACCTCTTGACCTTGTGAAGAGTTTTTCTGAGAAGATGGCTGTACTGCACTTAGTTGTGCTCTGGCTTGGCTTCGTGTATAGGGGCGAGCTGTGGTTTTGTGCCCTGTGCCAGCCAGATCTGTGTAGGGATTGCAGGGGGGTGCAGCATCCGGAGGTGCCACTATGGTTTGGCTACTGGATGGTGTCTGTAATTTATCTGTGGAGAGGGTCTGGGTTTGGGTCTGGTGTGGTTGATTGGAGATGGCGTTCTGTGTGCCTCTGGTTCTGGTGTCGGTTTTTGTGGGGAGGGCTAATTTCCAGATGTCTGGCAGGCGGGACGTGTCGTCACGCTTGTTCATGTTGTGAGGGTGTTTCTCTATCTCGATGGCTTCCATGATTATTCTCTTGTGGTGATGTTCCATGTTAAAGAGCAATTTGGAATCTGCAAAATTAATTTCGTGTCCTGTTTCTTTCATGTGTTGGTAAAGAGAGGAAGTTTTTTCTTCTTTTTTGACGGCATTCTTGTGTTCTGCGATACGTGCATTTATTCGTCTGTTTGTTTGTCCAATGTACGTGGCTGGGCAGACTTTGCAGGGTATTTCATAGACCCCTTGGTTTTCTAACTGGATTTTATCTTTTGGGTTTCTGAGGATATTGGCTATTTTTTGGTTGGTGCAAAAGGCTGTTTTGATATTGTGTTTATGGAGGATTTTGCTAATTTTATCTGTAGTGCCCTTGATATAAGGAAGGAGGGCCATGCCATTGTTTTCTTCTGTGTCTTGGTTTTTGGGGGGTGTTTCTTTTTGGATTAGCTTCGTAACCCTGTTTTGCTGGTATCCGTTGGCGATTAACACATTTGAGAGATTCTGTAACTCAGTTGTCAAGTGGTCTTTGTCAGCCAGGCGTTTGGTTCTGGAGATGAGAGTCTTGGCTACGGAGTTTATTTGTGCAGGGTGGTGGTGTGATTGTGCATGTAAGTAGCGGTTGGTGTGTGTTTTTTTCCGGTAGATAGTGTGTCCTAGGGAACCATCAGGTTTTTTGTAGATTAGGACGTCAAGGAAGGGAAGTTGGTTGTTGGCTTCTATTTCCATAGTGAATTGTATTTTGGGGTGTAGGCTGTTGAGATGTGTGAGGAAGCTATCTAGTTTTTCCTTCCCGTGTGGCCAAATTACAAAGGTGTCGTCAACATATCTGAGCCAAAGTCAGAACACAAACCCAAACTTTGGCTCAGATATGTTGACGACACCTTTGTAATTTGGCCACACGGGAAGGAAAAACTAGATAGCTTCCTCACACATCTCAACAGCCTACACCCCAAAATACAATTCACTATGGAAATAGAAGCCAACAACCAACTTCCCTTCCTTGACGTCCTAATCTACAAAAAACCTGATGGTTCCCTAGGACACACTATCTACCGGAAAAAAACACACACCAACCGCTACTTACATGCACAATCACACCACCACCCTGCACAAATAAACTCCGTAGCCAAGACTCTCATCTCCAGAACCAAACGCCTGGCTGACAAAGACCACTTGACAACTGAGTTACAGAATCTCTCAAATGTGTTAATCGCCAACGGATACCAGCAAAACAGGGTTACGAAGCTAATCCAAAAAGAAACACCCCCAAAAAACCAAGACACAGAAGAAAACAATGGCATGGCCCTCCTTCCTTATATCAAGGGCACTACAGATAAAATTAGCAAAATCCTCCATAAACACAATATCAAAACAGCCTTTTGCACCAACCAAAAAATAGCCAATATCCTCAGAAACCCAAAAGATAAAATCCAGTTAGAAAACCAAGGGGTCTATGAAATACCCTGCAAAGTCTGCCCAGCCACGTACATTGGACAAACAAACAGACGAATAAATGCACGTATCGCAGAACACAAGAATGCCGTCAAAAAAGAAGAAAAAACTTCCTCTCTTTACCAACACATGAAAGAAACAGGACACGAAATTAATTTTGCAGATTCCAAATTGCTCTTTAACATGGAACATCACCACAAGAGAATAATCATGGAAGCCATCGAGATAGAGAAACACCCTCACAACATGAACAAGCGTGACGACACGTCCCGCCTGCCAGACATCTGGAAATTAGCCCTCCCCACAAAAACCGACACCAGAACCAGAGGCACACAGAACGCCATCTCCAATCAACCACACCAGACCCAAACCCAGACCCTCTCCACAGATAAATTACAGACACCATCCAGTAGCCAAACCATAGTGGCACCTCCGGATGCTGCACCCCCCTGCAATCCCTACACAGATCTGGCTGGCACAGGGCACAAAACCACAGCTCGCCCCTATACACGAAGCCAAGCCAGAGCACAACTAAGTGCAGTACAGCCATCTTCTCAGAAAAACTCTTCACAAGGTCAAGAGGTCAAGACACGAAAGCTTTAGCAACTAATCCACACCTAATGACCCTCCTAAGTGGTACTCAGAATATCACTCAAGTAATCAGTCAAGATATCCCTCAAGTAATTAATGAACAAAAGAAGAAAAGACACACTAACCTGGGAACTTCCTCTCTGCCCAGAACGTTGGAGGCTATACACCACACCCCCTCAACAGTATTTATAGGAACTCAAACACTGAGATCCTGCTCTGTTCCAGTAACAAGAAGCCGAAAGCACCAGCCTGAAGATGACGAGTGAGACCTCGTCGAAACGTCGCCTAGACACCCCAACTCTTACACGGGAAGACACCCGAAGACACCAAAACCTGCATTCCTGTACCCGTGAAAATCTACGAAAGCATATATATATATATATATATATATATATATATATATATATATATATATATATATATATATAGCTTATAGATCTGCCAACTTTACAAAAGAAGATGAGTGGGCAGCGTACAGTTTTTATAAGTCTCTGTAATCATCTCTTTAAAACCCCGAATTGGAGTGTACAGGTTATGAAAGAAAATATCACTAAGAAAACAACCTCAGTATTTAAATAAATAACAGGTCAGCTACTCTTGAATCAGACAGTGAAAGGATGAGGGACAAATGCTTGAGATTTTTTTGAAAGCAAACTTTGGTCATTTCCTCTAAAGTGCTTTGAAATCCTCTCAGAGTTGGGCTCCACTTTTAATTACTGGGATGGGCACCCTGGTGAATAGCATTCTTGACATTTCTCAAAGACTTTGGAATACAAAAGACATTATTAAAAAGAAGTTGATTAAAGTTTTTTTTAAAAAAAAATAAACCTCTGCTGAGACCAATATACTTTGTGGAAAGACTTTGTTCACTTCCCCAAATTGAATGTTTCAAGGGTTAGTTGTGTAATTTTGTTTTCAATCAGCTATATAAAGATAGTTTATGTTTGTAAAAAAAAAAAAAGCAACTGCTCATCAATGGATGCATCACATCATCCAGGGTCACAAATGAAGTGCTGCATTTTTAAGGTTGCCATATGTCCTCTTTTTCATGGGTAGAGTCATCATAGTGATCCATAGTTAAAAGCAGACGTCTGCAAATGTCTCCTCTTTTTTGCTCTTCAAAATATGGCAACCCTACATTACGGAGACCTTCTTAGCTAAAGTAGCCAGTCTATAAAGACTGGAATACTTGCCCTCAAAGGGAGATGTTTGTACAGAACTATTTGCCAGGCTGACCTATGCAAAAAGAAGCAACTCAGAACTTAATATAAAAAGCATAACTCATATTTATATAAATCAAACATTTTGGCCTTACTGATAGAGTAGGTTCATGACATTGGTATTTGTAAGGTAAAGGTAAAGGGACCCCTGGCCAATAGGTCCAGTCGTGACCAACTCTGAGGTTGCGGCGCTCATCTCGCTTTATTGGCCAAGGGAGCCGGTGTACGGCTTCCAGGTCATGTGGCCAGCATGACTAAGCCACTTCTGGCGAACCACAGCAACGCACGGAAACGCCGTTTAACTTCCCGCCGGAGTGGTACCTATTTATCTACTTGCACTTTGATGTGCTTTTGAACTGCTAGGTTGGCAGGAGCAGGGACCATGCAACAGGAGCTCACCCCGTCGCAGGGATTCGAACTGCTGACCTTCCGATTGGCAAGCCCTAGGCTCTGTGGTTTAGACCACAGCGCCACCCACGTCCCTGTTGGTATTTGTACTGACATTATAAAATATGGCCACATTCTGATGATCATATCTGGACTTCATGCACCCGCATGCGGTTGCTTCTGTTCTTCCATGGTAGGGGTGGGGGCAGGTGGATCGGAAGTCGCATTTAACCATATGTCCCTGCTACCTCTAAGCAGGGAAACTATACCAACTGGGAACCACTTCTGTCTTTGATATTGCAGTATTAATTAACAGACGGTCTTTCACAGATGTGAGGGGTTTGAAAATATAAGAGAGATACTTTTGAAATTTTATGAAATTATGCTTCACCTGCACTCACTCAAGAGAAAAAGGAGACAGCAGACTTGTGCACATAATGCTGCTAAACTATGGCTTAGATTGGAATCAGGTCGATGGGTAGCTTTACATTAAGTTTAATTGTTTTTCTTTGTGCGATTCTTGTTGAAACAACTTTGAGACTCTGGGTGGAGAAGTGTTGGCACTTCGTTATCCTGTTTTTGACTGTGAATTAAGCTTGGGAGAAAGATTCAAATGTAGGCTGCAATTATACATAAATCATCCTTGAAGAACCCTAGCCCTGAAGGTAAAGAACAAGGAGTGTCCTTTCTCTTCTTTCTCTCCCCGTCTAATTCAAATATAGATATAATTCAAACTCACTGTTAACAGATTCATTTGAGTAAATGTATTCAGATGATGTTTCTTCAAAAACCCTAACAGTAACCTATTTCATATTTGCATATGTTTTGAATGACGATTGCCAGAGCCATGCAAACTAGAAGCCAAAAGAGAATGTTCCTTTTCCAGATAGGCATCTTAAAATACAAGATAAAAACTAATAAATACAGCAGTCAGAGAGTCTTGTGTCTCCTTTGGGCTGACAAAGAAAATGAATTTGCATGTTTCTTAAGTTTATTTCTTAGGGTTTATTTCTTCCAACAGTGGATTTGATTTGATTTGTAATGTTCTCAAACTACACAGTATCCCTCAATACTTTAAACTCACATTCTTATATATTTCTGATATTAAGTAATTGTGAGGTAAACAGGGTTTTTATACCAGGGTTTTTATAAATTTGAATGAGGGTCATCTAGGCCAGCACCCTGCAGTGCAGGAATCTTTTGCCCAAAATGGGGCTCAAACCCATGACCTTGAGATTAAGAGTCTCATGCTCTGCCAACTGAGCTATCATATGGAACCTTTTTTAGAACTACATTCCCTTCTGGGTAACCTTCTGGGGAGCCACATACCAACAGGCAAAAGTGGACAAGAAACAATTATACCCACACATGCATGTACAAAGCTAATATGTTAGAGATAGCAGTGATTTTCATGATTGCAGCTGCATCCTCTCCAGCTACTGCAGTAATGGAATTCAGTGCTGCCTCTATCTAGGTGAGGTATGTTCCTTGGTAGTACAGAAGGGGCCCTTCTCTGCAATGGCACCCTATGGAATTCCCTCCCTTCAGCAATTTAAGCCTTCCATTCATTGAAGATCTCTTGATGCCAGCTTCAAGCATTTTTATTCTTCCAGGCTTTGGGGCAGAGCTAATAATAGGAGCTATGTTTGGACACTAGAATGCTGTGGAGTTGCTGAAGCCGTCTGCTGTGTATAATGTTCTAATGTTGGTTTTAGAATTTATTGTTGTACTTTATGAGGAGTTGCATTTTATGGGTTGTGTAAACCACCTGGGGTCTGCTTGGACGAAGGCTAAAGCTAATAAATAACAAAATAACCGTATTCTATGTTTGAATGTGCCTGAGGTTGTTCAGCACTGCTAGCCTGTAAGGAAAAAGGAAAGGCAACCTTTCCTGAATAGACATAGATGTCACCTGGAGTTGCCTGCCATGCTACATTTTAAAGACATTGATGTAGTATTGTGGTTTGCTGTCTGACATGAACATACACGTTGGTGATGTATAAGGATGACAGTATGCTTGGAGAGGAGACCTGTGAATGCAGGTGTACTTCTAGAATCTCAGTTTTCATGGGATCTTCTGCTGCATATAATGTGGTACACAAAGAGTACTTTTGCAAAACCTCCAAACCAGCCCAATTTGCTTGCAGGCAAATTCTTCCCTGGCTTAAAATATGGTGACCAAGTAATTCCACAGCAAGGTCATACACATGCACTGCCCACTTACCACTGGCAGGGTCAAAACATGCGAGGTGTGTGGGGTTGCGATGTCTGTGCTGACTGCACTGATAGAAGCAACTGCAGCTGGTTTAAATGCATTGGAGATGGACCTGAGTGAAGCCAGGCTTCAGTCAGGTCTGCCTCACTTAGCTTGGCCACAATTGGCCAGTTCAAATTTGATTGACAGAAACATCTTGAAGAAGAAGAAGAGTTTGGATTTGATATCCCACTTTATCAGTACCCTAAGGTGTCTCAAAGCGGCTAACATTCTCCTTTCCCTTCCTCCCCCACAACTAACACTCTGTGAGGTGAGTGAGGCTGAGAGACTTCAGAGAAGTGTGACTAGCCCAAGGTCACCCAGCAGCTGCATGTGGAGGAGCGGAGACGCGAACCCAGTTCACCAGATTACAAAACTACCGCTCTTAACCACTACACCACACTGGCTCCCCTTGATACTCCCCTTGACTGGCTGAGGCCAATGACAATGCCAGCCTGGAAGCTTTTTGGCTCCTCTCTTGGCTCTCCCATGACTATGCCGGGCTGCAACTGCTGCCACCGCTGAAATGGTAAGAAGTCTCTGGCAAGAACTGAATTTGTGAACTTATAGAAGTTTCACATGCTTGACACTAAGCCATGCTCCTGAACTAATTGCTGTTGCCAAAGGTGTTACCTATACGTTTAATCTGTAGAATAGATTTACCTGTGGTGCAAAGGTTCCTACCATGCAGTAGGAGGTCTGATTTAGATCAAGTCCTTGCCAACTTTGGTTGATTAATCCAATAGTTAGGATCCTCTAGCCTTCAATTCTGGAACTGATGGAATTATTATTAATATTATTATTATTATTATTATTATTATTATTATTATTATTATTATTATTTTATTTTATTTCTATCCCACCCATCTGGCTGGGAAAAGCAATGCCTTGTTCTACAGGCAACCAAAACAGACCTAGAAAGATGTAAGCATCTGCAGTGAGTGCTCAATTTCTTTGTCTCAGCCTCCATAAATAGCTATGCAAGTTACCAGATATTAGTCTCACTGATAAATGCCTTGTAAAAGGTGCTATGGCTATTTCAGTTACTAAGCTTGAAAGGATAAACAAGAAAACAAATGAGCCTTAGCATGAAGTGATATTTTATGCTCATAACATTATTTTATAGTTCTATTGCCACAATGGTAAAGAAACAACATCCACACAATGTGATTCCTTGCAATCATTCATTGATGAAAATTGGTTTATAATGGTGTGGTTTAGATAACATCCTTCTGTTAATTTCACAAATAAGTAAAACCTATGTTAACTGAGAAACAGACAATGGTTTGTCATGCCAGTATGGAAGTCAAAAATTACTTTAGTATGGAATCACAGTTAACACATCACTGTTTTCCATGCAAAACCATCCTAATTGTCTCCAGATGTACACTCACAAGGACAAATCTACTCCCAGTGAACGAAGTAGCAATGATTCTCACGAGTGAAGGAAAACAGTTTGCTTTGCGATTGCTTCATAGATATGGCTTCCTTGGTTTTGAAGATCAGCCAAATTTCATATCCCCCAGTCCCCCTTGGTCTGGAGCAGGCTGAAAGTGGGGCTCACTTAAGAGGTTCAGGCATGCCAGTCACCTTGAGGAGCTCCATAATGGTGTCACAGGAAAGGTGAGACATTCTTCCCTGCAGCTTGTGTGCAGCATATGTGTTCCCTGGGTTATGATAATAGTGTTATGGTTAAGATTAAGAGAGGAACAGCCATGCGGCACTGTGATGTTATTTGCTGTGAAGTGATTTAACAAATGTTTGAACAGCTGTTGCCGAGCAAGTGCTATTGCTATAAGTGAAGTAATCCTAGCTGTTGTTTCTCTTGTTTATACAAGAATAGGATAAATCAAGTAGGGGAGAATAGAGTCAGAGAAACGTGTTTGTAGAGAATTATTGCCTACAGTTCATGAACAACATATAGAGTGAGTTCATTATCAACATATAGTATGCCCCCAAGTATCTCAGGCCAAAGAGCTCTGTGCAGTCTTGCACAAACCAATTTGAATGAAGATGTTGACAAACCGGATAGGATTCAGAGAAGTAATGGGGAATAGGGCTTGGGATCTAAACATAAGTGATACATATGATACATGAAAACTAACTTATATTAACTTATACAATTTGTTTACCTAGCCCAGTCTTGTCTATTCTGAAAAGAGGAGCCCTTGGGGCCTTTAGTTGGAGTGGCCATTTGAGGTTAATTAATAACTCCATATTTGTCTGTTTTATCAGATTTGAGTTGTCTAGAGATTATCCTCCTTAATTTTGTGTGTATAGCAAATGATGTTCCCATAGGGCTTTGCTAAGCAGAATGGCGATACAAGCAATTACGGTAAAAAAAAACCCCAGTAGACTTGTGTTTTATGAGCAATTGCCTAAACAGTCCATGTTGTCAAATACTAATTTGGTGATTTGGAAAAGTGGGCAAGGCAATAGACACAGCTCTTCCCTTTGTAGAGTAAGGTGCCTTCCAGCTATGTTTACACACACACACACAGACACACATCTACCCAGGCAAGCAAGAGGCATTCTCACAGATCAAGAATGCATTCTAGCTGGTCAAAAGCACTTGAGGAGGTCACATAGCAGGGTTGGTGAGGATGCTGTGCTGGGCAGAGAGGATGTGGCTTGAAGGAATGGATCCTTGAGAGAGTTTGTGGGAAGGACAGAGCAGGTTGGAAGGTCACAATTGGTCCCCTGGACCTGAGGATTCCCACCCTGGCATAGCACAAGTGTTTATTGCAACTCTGCACACAAACTGACGTACAGGCAGAATAGTTTGTTTTGTACCTAACAAATTTGCAGTGAAGTCATCACATCATTGTCCTTTCCATAAATCTTCTCCACACACTATGATATACAATAGCTTAAATAGCTGCTCTCTCAAGATTTCTGCTTATTTTACCTGCCTCATGATGTCCTTTCTTTAGGCTCTAATTTTCATAAGATCTCCTTTTATCTTTCCAGCAAAGCTTTTTACATGTGGCTCTTACTGGTGTGAGAGTAGAAGGATGGTTATAAACAAGAAATACAGAAAGGAAGAGGCACTCCCCTCCCCAAGGGCATTAATTTACACTGCATACTTAAATCAGTTTCAAACAATTAGAAGTATGAAGGAACCATTAAATATGACAGTGACATGGTATTCTCAGCACCTTAATAAAACCATAATTTTCAGAGAATTTTGAAGGAGATCATCACTCTGAAACAGATTACACATTTAAAACATGAAGTATAGCTGTATCTCTAGTCCACCTAGGAAATATGCCTGATTGTCATACTCTAGAAGGACAATTGAATTCTGTTAGCTTAAATCCCCCTTTGTAAAATCTATTCTTTATCACAAGCATCTGTCCTTTGAATTAATCTCTGGTCACCTTAGAAATAGTGTGGGGTCTGTTATTGTGGTTGTTCTGGAATTTGTCCTGTTCAGTGTGCAGTCTTTAAAATAACCAATGTAAACTAGTTATATTCCATGACCAGTAACAGAAGGGAGGGGGGGTCAATTTAATTCAGTTTTTCCTTTACAAATAGTGGTATGATCAGATATGCTTGTAAAAAAATTCTGCGGCGGTAATCTGACAACGATGGCTTTACTGCCAGGTATGAGCAATCATTGTGAAACATATATTTAAATTTATATTACCACTGTAAATCCTGAGAGCAGAGGATGAAATGAAGCAGCCCTCCAGATCTATGCATACACTTCATGGTGTTGCGATACCAGTTAGCAAGAAGGCTTTTAACAATGCGCTTTCAACTTTTAATGGAGCATAAGAACATTGTATATTTTATTGGTAACTGTGCATTTATGACTTTCATCCTGACTTTAAACATTTTCACATAATATAAGTCTCATTTGTTTCAGTGGCATTTACTTCCAAGTAAGTATGATTAGGATTGCTTTTCTAGCTGAGTCTCCTAAGAGTTGAAGAAAGACAAGAAAGAACCATGGAGGGTGTGGAAGTTCTGGGTTGTGGTGACTTGCAATGAGATTGCATTATTTATCATTCTGTCAAGCAGGACTCACTCCCTTCCCTGTACATTCTGTATCTATTTCATTTGTAGTGGAAGACAAATCCCCCCAAAGGGGGTGAGGTTATCCTGCTGCAACAGAGAATGTACAGGTTGCCCATTTAGCAAGTCAGACCTGACGAGGTAAATCATACTGACTTGTACTGAAACTATTGCTGAGCTGTCACTGAAATGGTAAACCTGTTCCTGTACCACTTCAGACTAGCGGTAGGGGGGTTATGTGAAATAATGTTTTTCTGTACCAAACAAACAAAAAATCATTCCCCCCAAATCACTCATTCATAATATATAAGACCTGTGACACAATGTACTTCTAATGATGTGTAGATTAGATCATTGCATCCTCCTTTAAGCAAAGCAGTAATGCATTCTCCTACCATAATTGTTACCGTGAAATCTTTTTGCCTAGTGCAGGGGTAGGCAATCTAAGGCCCTGGGGCTGGATCCGGCCCAATTGCCTTCTCAATCTGGCCCATGGATGGTCTGGGAATCAGCATGTTTTTACATGAGTAGAATGTGTCTTTTTATTTAAAATGCATCTCTGGGTTATTTGTGGGGCATAGGAATTCATTCATTATATTTTTCAAAATATAGTCCGGCCCACCACATGGTCTGAAGGACAATGGACCAGCCCACTGCTGAAAAAGGTTGCTGACCCCTGGCCTAGTGTAAGGCATGAGAATTATAAATAACTTTGGTCTAGTATAAAATTGAATGACTAATATATAGGATGCCTGTCTGCCCACAAAGACAAGATAATCTTATTTTATAGAGCTAATAATCTACAATAAATAGGATAAAATAAAATTAAGGCCTTGTCGCTCTTTCAGTCAGCCACTAACTGAGGGGGCTAGAAAATAAACTGCCCCCTCCATTTTTAGCTGGGAATAGTAGTGGTCATCTTTACAGTACTACAGTAAGAACAACAACAACATCTGGCAGCTAGAGCTACTATAAAAGTGGAGAGCTGGAATTTCACACAATATGGCTTGTCCTGGCTGGGTCTGGTTCACTCCAGATTTCTACACTGATAAATTTACTTCCCCAAAGCCTTGTGACTAGCTCTCTGAAATCTTTCAGAGCCACTACTGGAAGTCGTCACGTGTACATGTCCTTAGACTGCAGCTGGATAACTGCTGATCATTTCGTGATTGCTTAACAATTCATTTTCACTAGCAATTAAAAGTGGGCATACATCCAAGGCATTTCCCTTCAGGCGGGCATGAGAATTTAAAGGTTGTGGAGTGTAAGTGTCGTACCTGTGCCAAATACTTTTTTATATATCTTGAATCAGATATACAGATTGAGTTTGTCTAGCAGATTCAGTCATCTAAGGGATATCAGAGCTTAGGAATCCAATTCATCTGTTCTTGCCCATCTTAAGAGTTATGACTTTTGTTTAAATGTTGAGATGAAAAACTATTTTCTACTATGGTCATGTATTCACTCAATTAGTAGTTACAAAATTAATACAGCAAGATTTAAAGCAGATTTTCAGACTGTCCTTCACAAGTTATGACTATTGGGGTAGAAGAAGAAGAAGAAGAGTTTGGATTTGATATCCCGCCTTTCACTCCCCTTCAGGAGTCTCAAAGCGGCTAACAATCTCCTTTCCCTTCCTCCCCCACAACAAACACTCTGTGAGGTGAGTGGGGCTGAGAGACTTCAAAGAAGTGTGACTGGCCCAAGGTCACCCAGCAGCTGCATGTGGAGGAGCGGAGACGCGAACCCGGTTACCCAGATTACGTGACTACCGCTCTTAACCACTACACCACACTATTTGTAGAGGTGGATCTCATACACAAACACCCCTACATAGACATGTAATGTATGATCTCACCACCATCTGAAGCCCATACCTGATGATAGAATTAATCTGCAAATACTCTCCTCATATATTACCCCATCCCCATGTCTGTACTCTCAGAACAAATGTAACAATTTCCAACACCCGGGGTTAAGTGTGATAAAGTATTGATTCATCGCATATTTAATCTTTGGGCTGGATGAATCCCAAACCGGAATTAAGATTGCTGGAAGAAATATCAACAACCTCAGATATGCAGATGACACAACCTTGATGGCAGAAAATGAGGAGGAATTAAAGAACCTTTTATTGAGGGTGAAAGAGGAGAGCGCAAAATATGGTCTGAAGCTCAACATCAAAAAAACAAAGATCATGGCCACTGGTCCCATCACCTCCTGGCAAATAGAAGGGGAAGACATGGAGGCAGTGAGAGATTTTACTTTCTTGGGCTCCATGATCACTGCAGATGGTGACAGCAGCCATGAAATTAAGAGACGCCTGCTTCTTGGGAGGAAAGCAATGACAAACCTAGACAGCATCTTAAAAAGTAGAGACATCACCTTGCCAACAAAGGTCCGTATAGTAACCCAGTAGTGATGTATGGAAGTGAGAGCTGGACCATAAAGAAGGCTGATCGCCGAAGAATTGATGCTTTTGAATTATGGTGCTGGAGGAGACTCTTGAGAGTCCCATGGACTGCAAGAAGATCAAACCTATCCATTCTTAAGGAAATCAGCCCTGAGTGCTCACAGGAAGGACAGATCATGAAGCTGAGGCTCCAATACTTTGGCCACCTCATGAGAAGAGAAGACTCCCTGGAAAAGACCCTGATGTTGGGAAAGATGGAGGGCACAAGGAGAAGGGGACGACAGAGGACGAGTTGGTTGGACAGCGTCTTCGAAGCTACAAACATGAGTCTGACCAAACTGTGGGAGGCAGTGGAAGACAGGTGTGCCTGGCGTGCTCTGGTCCATGGGGTCACGAAGAGTCGGACACGACTAAACGACTAAACAACAACAACAACAGCCAAACTTTGCAAACTATCATACTGCATTTATTTTCAGGTTTAGAGCCATGCCTTTGTCAACTGCATAATCACTGCAATGAGATGTCAATACAGTGGTACCTCGGGTTACATACGCTTCAGGTTACAGACTCCGCTAACCCAGAAATATTACCTCAGGTTAAGAACTTTGCTTCAGAATGAGAATAGAAATCGTGCAGCAGCAGCACAGCGGCAGCAGGAGGCCCCATTAACTAAAGTGGTGCTTCAGGTTAAGAACAATTTCAGGTTAAGAACAGACCTCCAGAATGAATTAAGTTCTTAACCCGAGGTACCAAAGGATAAACTGCAAGATACTCCCCAGGATCACACTGGGAGATTGGGATTTTGCTCATTCACCATGCCTGCAAATGCCTACCAACCATGCCTCCTGCCAGGAATGCAGCAGAAGTGTGTGTGTGGGGGGGGGTGTCTTTCACAAGTACAGGTGTATCCATGTAGGGCTTCTCCTCATGAGAAGAGACAATCAGGGCTCCCATGCAGATGGAGGAGGCCAAAGTGCATCTGTACAGATTTAGAGCCCTTCATGCTACTGTCAAAGACATGCTGGTAAAGGGCATGGCTGGCGCAAGTACTGGCATGCCATTCCCCTCTCGTACATTAAATAAAAGTGTGCATGTGTGGGTTGTTTGAACACCTCCCTAGAGTCTGTGACAAAGGGCTTGATAGTTTATAAGTAAACAACCACATTTGTCCAATAGCACTGGATGGTTTTTTCAATTGTTATTTCAGCCCCAATAGATGGCATAATGTGCCCCTTGCTTGCACAGGTTAAAATAATGCCACAGTGTGTCTGAGCTATAAGCACTGCAGAATAGGCAGACGGATATAATGGCTACTGCATCAGAAAAACCTGCTTTCCTCCCATTAGAACACAGATTCATTCTGCAACTAAGCACTGCCTTTATTAGACCATTAATAACCACCTTGTGCAGTGTGGCCACGATGCCTTTAACATAACAGCAGCTGTTAACATATGTAATGACTACTTTGGGAGAGTGAAAACTGACCTTAAGGTCTCACTCCTGTCATCATCTGACAAAGCAATTATTGCTTAAGGACAGGCAGCAGTTTCTTGAGAGTTCACCTTTAATTAAATTCCCCCTGGACAAACTGACTCATTCCTGAGCATTTTCTGCAAGTAAAATATATGTACGCTACCAGCCTATTCTGATTGTTATACTCAAATTCAGAGCACCAAGGCATTTACTAGAGAGCTTATGGCTTTCGGGTGTCAAACATCAGGGGTCACATGTCTTACTTGCATAGGATTAATTGAAAGTGAGACCCTGGGCCAAACTACACATGCTACTTAAAATATCACTGCATTTTTCAATAGCAGGTTAAGAAGGTAGGGACAGGACCCTGATGTGGATCAGAAAACAATGACCCCACACAGAACTTGTTTTGGTCCTACTGATGCCAATGAAGGGACATCAGCTGATGATTTTAGAGTTGCCCCCTGCATTTCATAACAAACTGTGTTTTAAATCCCACTCAATTTCAGAGGTCACCTGGGGTGCAAGCTATAGGGCAGTAGGTTAAAGTAGCTATTTCAGCCTCACTTTGATTTATTAACTCTTTTAAGATTCTGAAAGGGCAAATTCCACAGTTGCATACATCTTCCAAGAGATTTGGTAATGTACTCGGTAAGGAAAATGTAGGGGAAATGCCACAGAATAAAATGACCATAAAACAAGCAATCATTTCTAGCCATCTCCAGTGTTAAAGGATGATTGCACCATTGTTCAGAAGGACAAGTACATAAATGTGTTACTGAACTAAACGGAGCTCTGAATATCTAGATCTCTGCAACATTATCCAGGCACAATGTGATTGCTGAACATGAAGTTCTCAAGATCAGCATATGAGTCTTATTTCTCCTTCTTAACCCCTAGGTGAGATTTTGTACCAGGTCTTTTAAAGGGAAGGATTTGGAATCTCTGACATGACCATGTAACAAGGAACGCACTTACATGCAGGGGGTTGGACTAGATAATCCCCAGGGTCCCTTCCAACTCTAGAATTATATGATTCTATGGTAAGAATATAAGAAAAACCATTTTGCATCCAAATGAGAGTCCATGTAACTTCCATGCTGTTTCTAGATTGGGCCATCCAGATGGGAAGCTCACAAGCAGGGCATGAATCTCTTTCCTAACATTTTGGATTTAGATGTAGATTGATTGCCTCTGACCATAAAGGTTCACTATGTTGTCTTAGCCTAATAAAGGTGTGAGAATATATTGTTGTTGTTCATCAAACAATTAAGCATAACACAGTGGGATTACTTTGATGTCAGAAATGAAGCCAGGGATTGTTTTGGGGTCCTAGAGAGGTATAGCTGTGGACTCACAAAAATGGCTTTAAGTTGCTCTTAACTTTTTCTTCTTGCACACACAACTCTATCCCTGACCCTTTCTTATTTATTCCATCTAGCCCTTAAAAACCCCCACCTTGTATTTACTGTGTAATGCTATACATTTCTACACTGAAGTAGGTCATTATATTCAATAGGTTAGGAACATACTGTAGCTCAGTAACAGAGCATTTATTTGTTTTGTGTGCTGGAAATGGCAGGTTCAAACCCCGGCATCTCAATACCTGGCTGGGAAGGTTCCATGTCTGAAAGCCTGGAGCACTGCTGCCAGTCAGTGCAGGTGGTGCTTGACTAGATGGATCAAAGGCCTGAGGCAGCTACCTATGTTCCTAAACATATGTAAACCAGTGCCTGGGTCACCAAGTATCCCTTCAACAGGATCAAATTAATTTACATGGTATCATATGCGGAACAACAGTCTGATTTTATTTTACACACCTGAATAAAGAAACACATTCTATGTTCACCCAGCAGAGAAGGGTTATGGCTCAGTGGTGGAGAATAAATTTTCCACTCGGAAAAGGTGAAGCTTCAATTCGTGGATCCCCAAGTAGGACTGGAAATATCCCCTGCCTGCCTAAAACCCCGGAAAGTGACTGACAGTCAGTGCTGGATATTTATTCTATTGGTTTTTTTCAAGGTATTTACCTACCACTTAATTATGTCTTGACTTACTATAAGGCACAAGGGAGCTCCCTGTGCTCCTAAGTGTGTATGGTATAAGATTAGGACTGCAGCCTTTAGTTCTTGAAAGATCAGGTGTCTAGTTATTGCAATGTGAGACCGCTGGGTTGAGTGCATGTTCAACCAGCTACCGCTCATTGCAGCTAGGTGGGTGCGGTATACTCTAGGAAACTCTGTATCTTGCCTGCTTCCTCATTTGACCCTGGCTCGCCTACTGCTCTGTTTGCAAGCAGCACCTGTTGCCTGTCCTTCTGCTGTTGCTGCTTGTAGTCCACTCCCTGAGGCAGGACCACCTTCTGTCCAGTGTTTACTGCAAACACTGGCAGTGTGCCTGGCTCCTGCATCTACTGTTCTTCCATCCCCTCCCATGCAGCAAGCAAAATAGTCATGGTAGACAGTCACAGCTTCTTCCCTTTTGCTGCAGAAGTGGCACTTTGTGCCCTCTAGTAAGTTATTTGATTCATCTGCCAAAGAGTGTATGTCTCTGAAGTGTGGGGCTCAGAGGCCTGGGAGGAAGCAACGACCAGTTTTTATTAAATCCCCCAGTGCCACAAAGAGGATGAACAGTTCCCATAGAGTCAGCTAGTTTAGACCCATCATTTCCTTGAGTCAGAGGAGACCTCATAGTCCAGTAAGAATAAGTTCAAACTTTAAAATAATTGCAAAAGAAATGTACTAGGCACCAAATGTATGCAATATTTTTTTTTTTGTAAAGCTGGCAAGCACTGGATCTGGAACTTCTACTATACAGCCTACAAGTGTACTGTACGTTTTAATTTGACAATGTTTTTTGGTTTTTTAAAATCCTGTGTAAAATCACACAAATTCAGGAAAATACATTTTCATTCCACTGGATCTGACTTTCACCCATGCAAAGACCATGGGTGTCTGGCTTTTTCTGTCAGTTTGGGATTGGGAGGAGCAAGTGGAAGGTGTGGTGTCCTTAGCGCTTATTGTGGTCATACTATCTCCTTTTTCTGTAGCACTTTATGGCAGTAAAACTCTCTTGGCTTCTCCTGGCTTCAGCATGTTGAGAAGGTGTAACATTGTAATTAGTGCCTAGACTTTCCTACGGTGTTATGGAGGTGATAACATAACATCTTGGACTGGAAGCTGAGGGAACTTTCACTTTACAGCACAGCCAACCTTCATACTGTTAAAACGGCAGGCTATTCTTAATCTCTCCCATTTATCCACTTCTGGGTTTATGACATAATGAATTAACACCACTGGGATAGGAATATTTAGCCTCAGGAATCTGATAAAACAGTGGCCAAAAACACACATGCAAAAACCTGCCAATGAGGGAGGAAGTTGGTAAAAGTTGGAGGGTTATAGTTGGTGGTTTTAATTGACAGTTGTGGTCATTGCTTGCTCATCCATAACTGTCCTTGGCTACATCTTAACGAAAGTTGGAGCACATGAAACAACGGAAGAATGGTAGAAATTATTTAATGGCTTCTACTTTATGGCCTGCTAGGGTGGCTCACCAAGTGACCAGGATCATAGTCCACAGTCTTGCCTGATGGTGATGAAGTAAGGGAAATGGTTAATTAATATATTCTAGAATAAGAACATAAGAGCCTGCTGGAACCGGCCAATGGCCCACCTAGTCCAGCATGCTGTTCCCACAGTTGCCAACCAGATGTCTATGGAAAACCCACAAGCAGGACGTGAGCATCACAGCACTCAGGTGGTATCCATGTAACTCTGTTGTGACAAAAATAACAGAGAGTCTGGTGTTACCTTAAAGGCTAAAATGTTTCTTATGACATTAGCTTTTATGTGCTGGAGCCCACATTGTCAGATGAATGACATCTAATTACTGTCTCTCACAGAATTTTGTGAGGATCATCCTAAGCATGTTGACTCTGAAGAAGATTGGGATAAAAATCTAATAAGTGATCGGGACAAAAGAATATGCTCTAATGCTCTTAATATTTTCAAAGGTGAGCCCTGAAATTCTGATATTTTCAGAGTCATAAGTTTGAAAACCAGGTTTATCCCATAATTTGCTTCTAGTATTTTAAATAGTAGTATTGTCTATTAAAAAATACTGCATCCATTTTCCTTCTAGGATCTGAGAGCCCTAGATCAGGAATACCACAATTTGACCTTGCTGTGCATGTCAAATCCATCTGAATGGGACCTTGGAAGACTGTGGCAATGTACCCTGCTTATTTTCCTGCAGGGGTATGCAGTTCCCTGTAAGGCATGGATTGCAACATCCTGTTCTTAAGAATTACCGTAAGTCTTTTACAAGTCTTTGTGAAGAGACGTAACACAGGACAATAAATAAAATATGGCAATAACTCAGCATCATTAAAAGAAAAGGAAAAAAAGACACCAAAAGATAGCTTCAGCTAGAAATACAGCATTTCCAAACCCACAAGCTTTGGTGCCAGTTTAGGAATGGTATCAGCAGTACAGGTATAACCAGTTTAACGGTCAAACATAAATGACTACAAACAATTCTTTTCATGGGCTTACGCTTGGGCTGGATTTCAAGTTCTTATCCCACCCCTCCCGAATAAATCCCATTGTGTATATCTTTTGGCAGGCAAAACAGCTTGCCTGACATATAGGCTAGGAGACAAACTTTCTATGTTAATTTGTTCCTGGCAGCAGGTTTCCTTCGGCATGCTCTTCTAAAAGAGCAGTGACCACTTTTGAATGGACACTTTTAAGACTTCTACCGTAAGTCTGAATATCCTAGATTAGGCAGTGGTACCTGGTTGCCTCTTCCATTATTCAATACCCTATTGCTAAAATTACAGATGAAAATCTTGGCAGCATTCTAAATCTTTTATTGCATCTATGAGATAAGTTGGGAATTTATTCCCATTTTTTTAAAGCCACTGCATTTAAGAATGTATACATAGTATAGAGTGTATAGGGTGTTAAGGGAGGGTAGTACCTCTGGTGGGGGACACACCATGCTCCTTCTGGGGTAGTTTATCCACCTTTGTTCCCCATCCTGCACTCAGCTCTCACCTGTGGCTCCTAGAAGCTGTCAGCATGTGACAGCAGCCACACACCAGGAAAGGCTTCAACTGGCCACCTAAACCAGGTGAAGATAACTGATAGGTCTCAAACCCTCAGACAGCAGATGAGACCAATAGTGGGTCCAACAGTCAAGAAGGTAGTTTCTGCACATGCTGTAAAGGGAAGTGAGGGGCAGATGAGACTTATCAACCTGGGAAGGTAGCCCATCTAGGAGAAGGAAAACTCTGATCCTAAACCTCCACTGCTTTATGGAATATCTTCAGTAGAAGAAAAGGCTAAGGAGTAAACCCTACAGAAATCCAGAGTGGAGTCCCTAACATGGTGGGATGGCATCTTGTACACCTCCTTCCAGCAACTCCTGTAGCCAAGCTGGTGCCAAACTTATTGCTCTGCTTTTCTTTGGACCATATCAGTGAGGCCTAGCGGGAGGTTCTTGTCATCTGGGCAGCCCAGGAGTGCTGCTAATGCCATGGTTTGACTTCATCCCCAGAGGCACACTCCATTATCTCTTGAGACAGATGGATGGCAACAACAATATAGTTGCACCTCTTTCCCGACAACAAATTTTACCCTCTAATGTGATCAAAACAATGTGAAACAAATTTCCTGAACTTGGGCTTCCTCACCTTCTGAATCAGCAGTTTTCATTTAATTAGTTCAAAACACGCACGATGAGAGTTACACCCATGAGCTAACTGTAGATGGAGAAATGACCCCTGTTTTACCCATGAAAATGTAAGAGAAGAAAAGCTGAAGAAAAGATTGGCATTTATTGTGGGAACATGTTTAAGGTCATTATCTGGGTGGGGGGACAGCTTGGTGCTTAAATCATTAGTCCTGTTACTCATCTAGTTCTGCAGGTACATTTCTGCAGAGCAACAGTTCTCTGTGTGTAGCATGCTGGTTGTCTGTATTGTGCTTGGTTATCAGTAGAGGAATGATCAAATGGGATTCTCCTGTGGTTGAATTATATGGAGTTTTGGTTCAAGTCTGTAGTTAACAGATCCATCTTACTGGAGGCAAGGGGTGGGGAGAATCTAGGGCAGAGCAAACACCACCTCCCATGCCCTGCCAGCTCCCTGTGGCCAGAATGGAAACAGAGAAGGTGGCTTTATTATACCTTCTTTATACCTATTTTCTGCTCCCCTCTCCCCTCTAACCTCTAAGATCCTGAGCTTATCTTCCTCTTTGCTTTAAACTCTTTCCTTCCCCAATCCTTTTTCTGACATTCTGGAGCTTCCCACTACATGCACCTCCAGTTCTTCCCAGAATTCAGAGGAAGTAGTGTAGTGGCAGCAAATCAGCCATAGTTTGCAGTCCTGGGCTGTGGTTAAATTAGGGTACCCTGCTAAACTGGAAGTGAGGAAGGAAATTGAAACATGCAAGGTCAGGATTGAGGGAGAGTGGAAGATGGAGCATTTGAGCAGAGAGCTCATTCACATAAAACCAAACCATAGTTTTGCATTACAACTAAATCAACCCTAAATCTTTTATACAATTACATGCCATGTATATGAATTCTTCTTAACTGCATGTACAGCAAATATCAGGCATAGTGCTTTATACGTAATGTCTTTGTCATTCTGAAATTTCTTCAGAATTCCCCTTAGGCTCTCTATTAGCGAAATGAATAAAACTTAGCAAGTTCAAGTACTTGGCTAAAAAGAAAAAGAAAAGGAAGATCTATGTTTAATGACTAGCTGGATGCGATATTGTATGATCATGACAGCTCTCTAATTTAAATTTCTAATATCAAGTCTTAACATGTTTTCTTCAAAGGTTGGGTGTGTGGTGGGTGATGGTAATGATATTGCCTAAGGTATTATGGAGATTTAAAGTTAAGTTACTCACAAAATGGATGCCATTATGCCCTTGGATAGAATTTGTAACGGAATTAGCTGACATCCGATTTACGCATAATGTGGTATTTACATAGGGAGGGGCGAGATCATGTGTGATTGCATGCTTGAGCGACTTCACTATGCACCCAGGTAATCTTCAAGGCAGATTTGAAATCAACAACAGCTGGTGCAGGGCAGACAACCAGAGAGAAGATGCATGCTCCAGTGATTACTATGCTAAACTTGCTCAGCCCAGTGATTAGGATGCTAATGAACAAATGCACTGATAATAATGTAGTCTATCAAAACACTGGCATAAGCCCCTCCTCGTGCATAGGCTTTGATCTTCAGAGGATTCTAAAGGCAAATTCTTGTTAGTCTGAAGGAGGCTAGGAGTCTTTGCAGTTGCATATCAAAGACTGATCTTGAAGCCAGCAGCTACTGGGCCCACTGACAAGCTACTATGTTTTGCAGCAAGGAATTCTGTGGCATCTGAAAGCCTACCAAGACACTTATAAACCAAGGACGGAGTAATAATAGGGCTGAGGAGGAATTTGGCTTGGTTCACATTTTATTGTGAGCCTACTTAATTCACACATCCTATCTGTTGAAATCCACACCTATCCAGATTTTGTGGCACAGTTCTCCAACCAAAAACAAAAATGTGTACAAAATGGGTATTCTAGATAAAGTGTGCATAACAATGCATATATGCATAAAAATAATCACAAACAGGTGAAAGTGTGGCGAACTGAATTTAAGATTGAAAAAAATGAGAAACCAAAACTGACAGCTTTGTTGATTCCTAGGTGACAACAGTAATTTTTATCCTTGCCTAATTTAACATCTTAAGGGTGAGCTACTGGGCTCAAGGTGTTAGTAGTAGCATATAAAGCCCTAAATGACTTGGGACTCAAGTACCTAAAACAATGCCTTCCTCTATCAACCATCTTTGGCCCTATGATTGGCAGGTGAGGCCTTGTTGACAGTGCTGACACTGGGGGCTGCCCAGTTGGCAGTGACCCATGGCAGGGCCTTTTCAGTGGCAGTTGCCCATTTGTGGAATGCCCTCCCTAGTGAGGTGTGTCTGTCTCCCGCATTATTGATTTTCAGGAGGAGGGGGGGATATAAATCAAATAAATAATAAATAGTAATAATACACATACACATAGCACACAAAGACCAGCAGTGTATGGCATATCTAATTTATTACGATCAGCATTACTTGGGAGTAAAGTCCATTGACTGTGGTGGTCCTTTCTTCTGACTGCAAAGTTTCAATTTGTAAAGCATGGTGTGATTTTACAAAAGACCTCCAACCAGCTGAAATGCAACCTTAACTTTTAAATAGGGATGCAAAAAATATTGCAATGAACTGTTATAAGTTAAGCTGCTAGCACAAAGTAGGAACCCATTACAGAAAGTGAAAGAAGCATCCAGAAACGGTTTTCCTCATTGTTTCTCTTCCTCTGTGCCAAGGTCTGAGGTCCACACTCCCCCATGAGAAACCTTCTTTGGAAGGAGGGGACTCACATGTCAGTGATGGGTGGGGTCAGAGGCAAAAGTGGGTGCAGCAATAAATGCACAGTGGGCTGCATCTCCCATCAAAGCAAGCAAAAGCCATTATTGTAGTTGAAGGACACACTCATCAGGTATAAACATGTGAGGAACATGCAGAGCAGGACTGGTGAGGGGGCTGCTTGGACAGAGAGTCCTGATAGCTGGAAAGAGAGTACTGGAGGGCTACACTTCATTCCCCCCTCTGCCAGACCTGAGGTTTCCTACCCTTCCTCCATGCTAATCTGTTGCAAACAAGCCTGAAAGTCTCATTATCATTGCCTTCACTTGGCAGAGGATGCAAGGTCCATCAATTTTCCCTCCTGCTCTTGAAGGTGATCTTGCTCCTGCTCTGAGAAAATCCAGTATCGCCCTCCCCTTCCACTACACTATTCAGCAGCACAGTCCATTGAAGTCACACTAGCACATTGATGTTCTAGACAAAAAGCTTCTATCTGAACTACTGTTGAAACGCGTGGGTGTTTTTTTAAGCCACCTATTTAAAATCTTCTTTTGAGCTTTGGTAAAAATGCTAAGTTCATAGCAAAATGTTCTTTCTCCCTGCCTCCCTGCTCCAATACTTAATCACAAGCTGAACAACAAAACAGCAGCACTGTAATGATAGAACGACAGGAAATGGGGAAACAGGGTAGCCTGACTTGGGAATGGTCCTCCATTTCACATGCTGTTGTCATTATGGAAGGTTGATTGTGGTAGACAGGGACTGTCATTTAAAGGCCTTTTGTCTGTCCTTAATGATAGTGCTCTTCACAGAGCCGTTCAGCAAATCTTCTCTTCAAAGACGAAACTTTTTCCATTAATAATTGCCACTGTGGGAGTCCTGGGGTGTTCCACCAAATGCAAGTTTTTTCATAGTCTTGTCTTCATCTATTTCCATGTCTCCTTTTAAAGAAAAGAATATTGAGCATTGCCAGCAGAACCTAATTAGATAGAGTGAATGTTACAGTCAGTTTAGTGAGCTCATCACAGATTTCCCGGCACTTGGTGGCTGCTGAGCCTTTGGTTTCAGAGGAGACATTTTGTTGGGAATGAAGAAGCCATGAAATTGGATGATGAGTGTTTCATAAAGATTGAATTGCCATAAAGCACTGGGGAGATGATTCAGTTTGCTCTAGGCTTTGGCATATTAGAAAACTTTTTCCCCCTCCTGTTTTGAGGTGGTGGTGGAGGAATCACATGCATTACAACTTCTGTTTTTGAAGACAAGCACTTAATGCATAGTTTCTTTATGTCAAAGATTTCTTTAACCTACATGGTTATTAGCAGAACAGCAAGAGTGATTCATTTTGCTCTTGGGCTCACATTTTTCTTTTCTATCTGAAAGAAAAGCATTTAAAGAACCTCCTGACCATAATAAATTGCCACTGTATGTGGTCTAAACTAACACTGAGCTGAAATTTCTCAGATGACATTTTTTCTGAGAAAATTTCTGCTATTTTTCATATCAGTCTGCCAGACCCCAGAAAAAGGCCATTTTGTTGCTTCTGCCACTTGCAGCTGCACAATATCATAAGAGCCCTGTTGGCCCAGGCTAAAGTCCCATTAATCCAGCATTCTGTTCTACAGTAACTGAATAGATGAAGATAGGAAGCCTAAAAATAAGATATGAGCTGGTATTCAGAGACATACTGCCATTCACAGCCTTAGTGTGGTTTTGTTGCTTGGTTAATGGCACAATCTGGTTCTGTAACATGAAAGACTCCCCAGAATAACCCCATTTCATGTTGTTATTCAGCAAACGCACAGAGGTGATGGCACTTGCCTCTTGTTTTGGGCACAATTCTAGGCTAAATGATTTTTCCCTTCTCATATGATGCCCATTGTATCATGCAAATTATAAAATGCCTCTTAAAGGGGAAGCTTGAGGATGCGGGTGGCGCTGTGGGTTAAACCACAGAGCCTAGGACTTGCCAATCAGAAGGTCGGCGGTTCGAATCCCTGCGACGGGGTGAGCTCTCGTTGCTCGGTCCCTGCTCCTGCCAACCTAGCAGTTCAAAAGCACGTCAAAGTGCAAGTAGATAAATAGGTACCACTCTGGCGGGAAGGTAAACGGCGTTTCTGTGTGCTGCTCTGGTTCGCCAGAAGCGGCTTAGTCATGCTGCCCACATGACCTGGAAGCTGTACGCCGGCTTCCTTGGCTAATAAAGCGAGATGAACGCTGTAACCCCAGAGTTGGTCATGACTGGACCTAACGGTCAGGGGTCCCTTTACCTTTAAAGGGGAAGCTTAGGGGGAATGTGCTCTTTCATACTTCAGGTACCTTCAATGCCACAGTGTGTGCGGTCCGGCAGATCATCTCCTTTAAAGCGATCGATGCATGCAATTTTTAAGAAGGCAGTGCAGAGCACAATCTAGAGCATGATCAAGGGTGTGATTTCATTCCTTCTCTGCAGCATGAGGAGCATCACCTCCTTCAATGTGGTAACTGCTACGTTGAAGAATATCCGCAGCATGGTCTGCATTGAGATCTCTCTTCCCTGTGCTGCACTGAGATTTCACCACAGGGCATGTTATGGATCACATCATTTTTTAAAAGTGGTGCAAATACCATATGATGACCAATGGAATTCCCCCTCCTCTTTTGTGAAGAGGAGAGGAGGACTCACACTGTGCAACAGTCAACTGATCACTGTGAAGAACATTTTTGTTCTGTTCATGTAACTAATCAAAATAATGTTGGGCCCTTTTCCATAGAAGCAAAGATTTCATGAAAGAGGCCGTAGCTGAGCTTGGAACGTCATGTAGTGAGCTGATATCTTATTATTTGGATGACAATAGTGAAAACCTAGTTCAAATATAACGATGATGTAGAATCATTTCCTGCAAATTTTTTTAATGGTTGCCCAGGTTTCATAGCTGTGACTTAAAATGCTTTTATGTTCAACAAGTATAAAAGAATCTGACTCTACATTTCAAAATAAATTCTTTAACATTCTTTAAACCAGGGTTGGAGAGCCTATGGAAATCCAGGTGTTGCTGGACTACAGCTGCCGACATCTCTGGCCACTGACCATGCTGATTGGGGCTGCTGGGGATTGGGGAGCCAGAGATTCTCCACCCCCATTTTAAACAATGCAACTGCTTGTGCAGCATGGGGAATTTAATTTTTTTAAGAAAATGGAAACACTGGATTAAACTAGATGCAGCCTCAGCTCCTCCTTCTTTCCTCAAACACAGCTTCGGCTTCTATTGCCAAAAAAAGTTTAGCATCAGAAAGACACAAAGGGAAAGACAGGTGGAGCAAAGTAACTGGAATTGGGGGGGGGTGATTGATAAGAGATAGAGCCTTACATAATAGAGGTAGTCATGAGATCTGCATCCTTTATGATTAATGACAGGACTGTGAATGAATAACCCACAAAGGACAATTCACACCTTAGCATTCTGGTCTAGTGAGATGTAAATTATTTTAATGAAATTGTAAGATCTTTGTCTGCTGTTTGTTTAGCCATGTCACTATACAGTAAAAAACTGTCAAGGTGTTTTACAGGTTGTTCATTTTATTATAAAAGGCAGATTGATTGACTCAGCACTTTAAAGCCATAAGTACACAAATATGCAATAGTTGCATGCGCTTAGCAGAAGAACATTTAGGTGAAGGTTCATCTACAAAGTCACAAAATCAAAGAGTTGGAGGGGCCCTTGTAGACCATCTAGTCCAAACCCCTTCCTTGAGGCAGGAAATCTGGAGCTCCAGAAGATGGCTCTTCGGCCTATGCTTGAAGACCTCAAATGAGGGAAAATACACCAGGGTAACTGATTCCGTTGCTCAGATTTTGTTCTTACCACTAAGAAGCTCCACTGAAATCTACCTTCCTGCAACTTTAGCAAATTATATCTAGTCCTGTGCGGCCCTGCAGATGTTGCTGAATCCCATCATCCCTAGCCATCAGCCTTGCTTGCCAGGGCTGATGGGAGTTGCAGTTCAGCAACATCTGGAGAGCCAAAGGTTCCCCACACCTGATCTCATCCCACTTTCTGGGGCAACAAATAACAAGTCCTCCTAGCTCATTATTGTATACTCTGACTGGCAAC
This sequence comes from Podarcis bocagei, assembly GCF_964188305.1. NCBI lineage: Eukaryota > Metazoa > Chordata > Lepidosauria > Squamata > Lacertidae > Podarcis > Podarcis bocagei. The sequence goes on along the minus strand of NC_138126.1, from coordinate 83,515,561 downwards.
AGCTTTGTCTGTTTCAGGCAAAGTCATTTCCTATGGGCTGGTTACCTGACCCTTTCAGCTGGAGATGCTGGGAATTGAACCTGGGACCAGCTGCATGCAAAACTTGTGCTCTTTTATTGAGCTGTGACCCATCCTAATTCAAGAATGATGAATGTTGAGTGACTATGTGTTGCATAAGCCCGACACGGTCAGGGTTGCTGATTCATAGGCCCTTATTGTGTTGTAGGCCAAGTAAGGGTTATTATAGATCTTATAGATGGGTTATTTAAGCATTACACACATAAGGCAACATTTAAAGGGGCCCTCAGGTATACAAATTTTAAATTTTGAGCTTCTCTCAATCCTGTTGCTTGACCTCTTATTTCCTTTCCAGATGACCCCCTAGAATGGTAGTCACATTTTACACAGCTATCGTACACTGATTTGACATTTTCATTGAAGGACCCTAAATACCAGGCCATCAGTGTATATGTGAAGTTAACTCTCTCTCTCTCTTTGTCCCAAAGCATATCATATTACCTATATTGAACGGTTTGCCATTTCATAGCCCATTCACTCATTTTTTTGAGAGATCCTTTTGGAGCTTTTCATTAACTCTTTTTGTTTTTACCACTTGAATAATTTGGTGGCATCAGCAAACTTGATAATTTCACTGATCAACCTTAACTCCAGATAATTTATGAACAAGTTAAGAAGCACTAGTCCCAGTGTAGACCCTTGTGGGGATCCTATTTCTTATGTCCCTCCATTCTGAAACTCCCAATTTATTTATTCCTTCTGCTTCCTGTTATTTAACTAGTTAGTGATCCATAAAAATGACTCACTTTCATGAGACTATGAAACTTAAGTAAGTATTTCAGGTGAAATTCTACATATTGAGTGCACAAAGGTTTCTTAAAATATAGAGGTTGTTTCTTATCTGCAGTTAACACTAAATGACAGACCAAAACCTCATTGCTTGTCTCCTCAAGATTGCATTAGTTGAAGAGTAAGCCATTTGTTGCTACACTTCCATGACAGATGCCTTTCAATATAATGTATGGTTTTGGCATTTAAGTACAATAGGTTCTGTTCTTTGTTGAAACAGGAACACTTCAGAGATTATTGAAAAGGTGGATCTGTTCTCGTACATTTACAGGTTGCCAATGGTTTTCCTATTAGTTTATATTTTTCAGATCTCTTCCACCACAAGCTCAAAAGGGTACGTGAGCCTCTCGGAGTTGACACCATATATCATCTCAGTGGAGAGGGGCTTTAACTCCGTGATAGACCACATGATTTCCATTTTTAAGGCTCCAGGTTCAATAATCAATATCTCCATGCTTTTATTTATTTATAAGATCTCTTACATGGCCTTCACCACATTGTCCTAAGGCGGGTTACAGCAAGAAAATATACAATTATAAACATGTTAACAAGGATAAAACAGGTAAAAGCATTCGACATTGAACAGACCAGTAAGGCTGGGGATTTCTCTTTTTTGAAATCCCAGAGAGTGACTGTAGACAATACTGAGCTAGATAGAGCCATAGACTCACTCAGTATGATACAACATTATTCTTATTTATAAAACCCAATAAAAAGAAAAAAGAAAAGTATGAGACAGCTACCTTTGTCCCTAAACCTATGTAAATACAACTTCCCATTGCAACCTCATTTCAGATAATTGAATCATAAATAATTCCTCAGAACTAGAATTTAGTGAAGAAGACGATATTTTGTTAGGAAAGCATGTCTAGATTTGTGTCTTGCCACACAGTTTATTTAAAAGAATAGCCTGTCTTTTAAACGAATGCTTAGAAACTCATAGGAAATATTGCACAATGATTCTGGGGTTCATATTCATAGTCATTATAATCCTTCAGGCTCATTTAATAAAGCTTTATATAATAAGGTTATTGAATAACAATTGTTATTGAATGTATGGCATCCTAGCATAACTAATAATCTATATTATGCTTTAAACACCACAAAAACTCATGCACCTCATCTGGATATTTAATAAATAACATCCCTGAGCATTTATATAGTGATTTATGGTGTTCAAAGAACTTCATTTATGTTACTCTCTACAGAAATTCTGTAACTAGTTCCATATAATTCTCATATTGCAGATAGGAGTGTTATGGGAATAGCACTGAGGCTGAGAGGCTGAGTTTTGCCTAAGCTGTGATCAAGAAAGTTACTAGGTTCAGGGCAAATGCATGATCTGGGGACTTCCTATACATTACAGTTCTCAATCTGTTCTCAGTGAGATGGTAAACCTGTGTCTGGGCTCTACCACTTGAGACTACTAACTTGCCCACTTGCTCCTTTTTGCAAAAAATAACCAGAACAATAAAAACCTGCACATAAACTGGATGCCAGGGATAGGACTGGTCTTCTAGGGTAAAGAAATATTTATAAGAGGAAAACTGAATCATCAGAACAAGCCTGCAACTGAATTCTGAAGTGGTGTAGCCCAGACATGGGTTTGTCACCTCTTTCTTGTGGCAACTATGCTACAGGTGTTGTCTGGAAGATTGTCATCATGCACAAAGTCAAGGAGCAATGCCTGTTGGAAATTTCTCCCGTGTTAAGCCTCATAGAGAGAAGCTTTGCAACAGATGAAGGTGCACACACACACCTGCCTTTTGCCTCAACGGAGCTTGCATAAGAATGTTCCAGGAGGGTTTGTGTTCAGTGCTTTAGTGTCTGCAAATCTGAGAAATTATATGCCTGATTTGATTATTTAATAGCAGCAATGAACTTATACAAGCAGACAGCTTTGGTCCATTTATGGTGTCATGGAAAGGCCTGCTGCAACAGCACAGAAATGCTTAGAGTGACAATGGTGTACATGGACAGCGAGACCAGGTTCATCAGTGTAGCTACACCTTGATAGTGCTTCTGGAAAGCACAAGAAAAGAAAAGATACTGGCAGAAGGTTAATCCCCACAGGTAAAGAATGTTCTAAGCAACCACACTGAACTTTCAAAAAGATCCTAGACTTCAGTGTTTTCATGTATCTGGGGTTATCAGGGTGGTAAGATATTGTAGATACAGTGGTACCTCGGGTTACAGTTGCTTCAGGTTACATATGCTTCAGGTTACAGACTCCGCTAACCCAGAAATATTGCTTCAGGTTAAGAACTTTGCTTCAGGATGAGAACAGAAATTGCGCAGTGGTGGCACAGCTGCAGCAGGAGGCCCCATTAGCTAAAGGAAACCCAGCCAGATGGGCGGGGTATAAATAATAAATTATTATTATTATTATTATTAAGTGGTGCTTCAGGTTAAGAACAGTTTCAGGTTAAGTACGGACCTCCGGAACGAATTAAGTACGTAACCGAGGTACTACTGTACTCAACTTGAAGCTGTTTCATTTGTAACAAATAGCATAGCAGTGAGCAGCATTTTGTGCTACAAAGAAATGTCTTTACAAGGGTCAGACCACTAAGCGAAAGACAATTTGATATAAGTGAAAAATGAAGCTAGGATAATTTCACACTTGGCAAATGGTTGCTTTACAAAATACAATTTTCTTAGGTCCGAAAGATTATGAAAGAAATTAATTTTGAAAGCCTTGTATTTCATCACCTCCACTGCTGGAACGTGAACCATGGATAATTTGTTTGGGGCCTACAAAACGATCGTGGAGAAAGAGCGAACTGCATGGAAAGATGCCAATGTTCTAACAGGTGCAGCTGTTAAAAACTTTTTTACTCAGTACACAATAAGCATACACAGTTACAGGAAGCAAAAAGACAAACTGACGATCACACATAATATATTATAATGCATGCAATGTCGTGTTAACACCAGCCAGAGCCAAATCCTTGCTTGCTGGAGAAAACCTGTTTTGTGCAATTGAAGTCAATAAGCAACAGAGAGAGGGGAGCATGAGAGGCAAAGAAGCAGGTGGGCCCTTCACACTTTCCAATATCAGCCCAGCCCTGATCCAATAGAAACACCATTAGAGTAAGAAGCTTGAAAAATGATCATGGTTGATTTAAAGTAGGGAGCAGCTCAAACACATTTCAGCTCATGGGGAAAAAGAGAGAGAAAAGCATGCAACAATCACACTTAAAAATCTTTATTCTACTAATTTCAAGTATGGAAACACAAGGTTTTGGAGGCAGCATTTCTAGACTGACTCAGAGGAAGAAAATACCAACTTAAGATAGCTCAGTGCAGCTGGGGTAAATGGCATTTTCTCATACAGGGGCTCTGTTAAAACTCTTTGAAAACTTCATTTTGCATCAAGGAGAGCAGCTGCCTTAGCTGGAAAGCATAATAATATCTCTCTGTGTTATCCCTTAATTGCATCATTTCTGGACGCAGGTCCGGAAGAATCATGACAGACTCCCCTTCACATGAAACTGAGGGAAACTATCATAGTCCTTTCCAGGTGGCCTTTTTTGCTGGAGACTGGGAAAAACACATACCTTCAATATGATGTATGGCAGCACTCGAGAGGTTTAGGTGACAGGGTCTTGAGCACACTGTCAAAATTATGTAGCTGATAAATCAGGTAACCTTTTTGCAAAGTACTGAGCAAAAAATGTGACCATGTTGTGTCTTTTTACCAACTCCACAATGCCCTAAAATTCAAGAATTGGCTAAGTTGGATTGGTTTTCTAGGCACTTCTGCTCAGGTTGCTTCTCCAGTGAAGTTTTATAGAGGGTTTGCCGTTTCTTGTTCTGCTTAATAATGAGGTCCAGAATTCTGTTGGCTGTTTCAGTGAGATCTGTCAAGTTCATGGTTACACTGGAGATTTTGTTCTGCAATGGTTTGATTGCCGTGGGGCATTCTGTTGCTAGTTCTTAGGGCAGCTGCTTTAGTTGCTCAGTCTTTTCATTTAGCAGCTCCATCTATCACAAGTCTGGTGTGCTTGGACACCGCACTTGGGCCATCTTCTTCTTCTGATAGCTCTGAATCAGTGGTGGGCTGCCCTGATCCAAAATATGGCTTTAAGTCACTGAATCTAGATAAACCTAGCTGCATTCCATAGCTGAGGATCACATTTACTCTGCTATTAATGCTGCTTTTCTGGTGGTGGAACCGAATAATAATCATAATAATCATAATAATAAAAATAACAACTTATTTATACCCTGCCCATCTGGCTGGGTTTCCCCAGCCACTCTGGGAGGCTCCCAATCAAATATTAAAAACACAATACAGCATTAAACATTAAAAACTTCCCTAAACAGGGCTGCCTTCAGGTGTCTTTTAAAAGTAGGATAGTTGCTTATTTCATTGATATCTGATGGGAGGGCGTTCCACAGTGCAGGCGCCACTACCGAGAAGGCCCTTGGTGGTGGTTGTTTTCCCCGAGGTCAGGTTCTGCTGTTTTACTCTATTAGAAAATGAAATAGATTAATTCCCTTCCCCCATGGTCTTTCAATCTAACAATACATTGTAGCCTTTCCTTATTAAATTAGTTTTGTATAATTTCTCTTACATTTCCTTCAAGACCTCAAAAAGAGCTTTGGGAGATATGGAAACATATTTAAATTTAATCAATTAAAAACCAACCAATTGCTTGACATTCTCCTGTTTAAATAGAGGAGAAATGACAAATCCTTCTTCAGTATGGCAAAATATTCCATACCTCAATTTCTTAGGATATAAGGAGCCCCTAAGGATTTCGTGAGATAGTTTAAACTCAATTACAAATCTCCATATTGCACAAGCACCTAGAGCTCCACTTACATTTTTTAATGCTGCAAGAAGTGTTGCTATTATTTTATTACTTTTTGAAATTCATTGGTTTGAGAGTTATATATGATGGGGAAACAGCAAAAAGAAGAACATTCGGGCGTGAATTAATGGAATGTCTTCTTTTTCTTTCATGCTGAATGATATCCATGAAGATATAGCATCTGCTGCCAGCTTGTACTAACAATTACGATGAAAAACAAACACGCGTGGTAGGCAGCATGTCTTGGGATGGTTTGAACAGGACTGGTCTGCTTCAGGTTTCAGTATTTTTTTCAGGATAACAGTGTGGAGCACTTTCTTGTTTATAGGATAAACACAAGGGATGGAGTCTATCTGTGTAGCACAAAGGAGCGGCTGCCAACCCATAACATTGTGCAGAATGCAAAAATTCCACAGCTCCCTTCCTCTGGAGAGCTATACTGCAATCTACCTGCGTGATGGTTATAGGGTAAACAGCATTTAAGTCATCAAAGTAGACAAGATGCCAGGTATATTTGGAACAATGTATTGGTTGGACCATTTCCCTGATTTCCAGCTGCAAGAGCCTAACCTGAAGGTAAATCTTCTTTAGAGCATTTCAGTTTAAAGGTATAGATTAAATGTACTACTTCTTTTCTTTTCTTCTTTCATTTAAACCAAATTAGAGCCATTACCAACACCTTTTTTTTTACAGGCTATAAAAAACCCCTATAAGATGGGTGCCTTGATTTTTAACTATGCTAAACCAATACTTTCCCTGTGAAATTCAGGACATTCTATTTTGACAAAATGCTTTATAAATATATATAATGATTTCTGTATGATGAAGCTATATTACACACACAGACACACACACACCTGTATCTATATTCCCCCTTTCATGTGCTTTTGGAAATATGAAACAAAAAAGAAACAAAAGCAACAGGAAATATAATTCCAATGTTTGAAAATAAAGCAACACACCTATTTGGACTGAAAAAACTATGTATATATGTGTTCACATGCACTCAAATTAACTGAACTCCATGCACATTCTCAAAGTGATTGCACATATCAAATAATTTTGTCAGGAAGTTATGTCAGGAAGAAAGCTTTGGGCTGTGATATGAAATAGAATGCCATATCCCCATGGCAATTTGGGAGACATTATTTTATTACATTTTAAAAACAAAGATGGAACAACTACATTGCAAGATCCATAGCTTAATATTAGAATACAAGTATTTGGGCATAAACTAGTGCATGGATAATCAAATATTACTTCACCAGAGTCAATTTAATTTACATGGTACCTTACACAGTTTTGTTGAATCATATTCTTGACACATCTACAAAAGCAGGTTATCTTTTCTTCCAGCAGAGTATCAACTTTGAACGCAGAAGTTATCAGAAGTCCCTGGAATTTCCAGTTAGGGCTAGCAGAGAGCCCTTTTAGATAACTCTGGGAAGATGCTGCCAGTTAGAGTAGTCAATACTAAGCTAAATAGGCCAATGGTCTGATTCAGTATCAGGCAGCTTCATCTGTTCCTATGTTCCATTTATATGTATGTAGAGATTCAGAGAGACAATCCTCTCCTTATACTGGGCATGTTAGTATTAGTATTTATTTGACTTGTCAGTCGCTTTTTACCCAAAGATCTCTAAGCAACTTATGGCACATAGCAATCATTCTTCTAGAGCAACCAGAGTTTTAAAAATCTGCCATATCTGCGATTACGATGACTACTACCACCATCACCCTTGATATGTGATGATATTTGAACAGCAAGCAATTTTAAAGTAATCAGAAGTATTAAGCAAGTTAATCACATGTCTCAGAAAAACACTTCTTTTAAAGGCCACTATTCGGTTGTGGGCCACACAGGGTGATGGCAAGTCTGAGGCTGCATGGGTACATGGGAGGAATGGCAGATTGGCTGCTTCCATACAGCTCTGACCTCACTCCTGCCTCCACACTGCCCCAGTCCCATCCAGTAGTTCCACCTCACCATAAGCATCACTACTGGGTGTGGCCATACTCTATAGTTTACTTGGCCTGGTGATTAATCCAGCCCTGGTTCACCTGCTCTGGTTCTGGTTCACCAGAAGTGGGCTTAGTCATGCTGGCCACATGACCCAGAAGCTGTACACCGGCTCCCTCGGCCAATAAAGCAAGATGAGCACCGCAACCCCAGAGTCGTCTGCAACTAGACCAAACGGTCAGGGGTCCCTTTACCTTTAAGTGAAACCATTTGTTCATCTACAGGCAAAGCTGGAAATAGGCCCAGGCCTGATGGGAAATGTAGGCCTCATTTCAATAATCTTTACCAAAAGGTCCCCCCCAGGGGAACTCAGAGTAGGCCCCCTCAAAATCATAGGCCCACTGTCATTTGGCCCACCTGCTCCCTGCCCTTTGTTCTGGCCTGTCTTTCCAATTAGCAATGGCTCCTGAGGGCTTCAGGCAGGAGTTTTTCCAAGTCCAACCTGGAGGTGGCAGAGGCTGAATCAGGGGCCTTCTACATGCAAAGCATGTGCTCTACCACTGAGCTTTGGCCCCTTCCCTTCATATCCAAAATAGCCAGCCTTAACACCTCACATATATTATACTTCCAAAGATGAAAATGATTTTGTTAATGCATTCAGCAGTACATGGTCAATATCTCTGTTTCTCACCACTCCACCCCTATAACTTGTTTACAAAAATACTACAGACCTAGGCCCAAGCGTCAGTTCTTGGAAACAGGAATGTTCTGGTTCATAAACTGAGTTATGTGACGTAGCTTAGGCAGCTCCTTAGACAAGTGTCTAATTCTGTGCCTTCAGATCGCTGAAGACAGTCTTCTAAATTCCTTTGTTTTGTTCAGTTAGTGCTTCCGACTAACAGGTACAAGTCTATGAAACATCCAACAACTTCTGGAGATATATGACAGTGGACACACATCTCTGTCTCTGAGATATTGGCATCAACACTCAAATGGGCAGCTGAGCCACACAGTACTTGTTATCTTACTCTTACAAGAGTTCATTCAATTATTAACTTGAAAAATGATAGAAATCTTTACATTCCATGAGTAAAGGCACTTCTGCCTCATTGCAGTCTCTCTATCATTATGCTTTGTGACCCTTCTTTTGGAACTTATTACAGTTAAAGTACCAATTGGTTTTGCTAATCTCCCAGTTCCATCACTTCCATCACTGCTGAAATATTCTCAACTCCGAGAACTGTGAAGTCCAACTCCCAGGTGAGTTGAAACAGTGCACATCTGCCCCCTTCGCTGCCCCCTTTCTAAGTCCACATTCTATCATTTCCAACCGGATGTTATTCTGGGTTCATACCACTCAGATAAAGCTGTGTTAACCTCTTGGCTGAGTCTGACAAAATGTGAAATGTGAAATAGGCATGGTTTTTAGAGGCAAGCATATGTTTTCTTATCATTATTCTTACACTATTCAGTTCTGCTGGAGTTTTGCTGCAGCTTATACAGACACACACAAACAGAGCACAGCACAGCACGGCACAGCACGGCACAGCACTGAATGGATACATGACTGCTTCACAAGTAAGCAGAACAACTGTTACCAAAGGTGATTGCAAAAATGATTGTATGTGTGGCTCAGTAGAACAGCGGAAAGCTTATTATAATCAAAACACAGCCTAGCCCAAGAGAGTGTCTATGGGCGTACAATCCATCTTGATATATTCTTCATGCTAAATACAGTACTCAGATGGAAGAGTGTCTGGAAGCCACTGTGAGCATGATATATGTGGAAATAAAGGACAGGATTCACCTAATGTTCTCCATAAGCAAAAGTTCTGTGGTAGGATTTCTGTTTGCACAAAGGGGTCTCCCCCACTTTGCCCTGCCATGTGCTCCTTGAAATGTGACTGGGGAGTGTTATGGGAGCGGACCCATAACACCATAAAGGGGTGGGGAGAGGGGAAAAATTCCACCCTGCAAGCTTCAGTGCTGGCAATAAGATGTAACATTTGTAAGAGTGCATTTAAACGTTGTTTAAAGAAACAAAAAACAAAGTACTTCTTCACAACATGAATGTAAGAAGTATTTTGCTTGATCAGACAAGGTCCAGCTAGTCACAGGCTCCATCTTCAGCAGTAGCCACCAGATCCATATTCCTAGGCAACTCACATGTAGAGCACAGTTGTGATAGCTATCTCCAGGGAAGCTTGCTTTTTAGCTATTAATGCTATTTGATTGATAAATCTATTGTTCATATATTGTGTAGACTTTTTAAAGAGTCACTATTGCACCATGTAGTCATGAATTATATTAGTTAATGATGCACTGTTAGAAGAATAACTGATCCTGCCTTTCTTCAAACTATTGCCAGTTGATAACTCATGGTATCCCTTCAAGATGTACTTCCAATTCTTTTCTGCAGTTAAGAGTGATAAAAAGAATTTGTTTAGCTTCTGTGAAATTCCTCTGTCCCATTTTTGTCCCTTATTTCTTCCCACAGCAACCCAGTGAGGTAGGTCAGTATGATTCCCATACTGCATATGAAGAACAGATGCTGAGCAGATGTTTACGGATATGACTTAATGCTGAAGGAACAGTCAACATGATGGAGTTGAATAGGAATTTGAATCCATCCACTGGACCAGATATCTTCAACCTTTTCAGACCCAGCACTCACTTTTAACCCGCTCATGCCTTTGCAAGCCCATTTCTTAACCTTCTAACATTTAATTGCATGGTGGTAGTGTTCCTGTTGTGACCCACCTTGAACCAGGCTGTGACTCAGTAGTGGGTTCTGACCCACCAGTTGAAGACGAGTGCATTGGACCATGCTGGCTCTCTATTACCTGATATACAGTTGTGAAATAGTGAAAAGGTTGGCAATAAGTAGTGACAGAGGGGCCTATTAAAAAATAACCCCTCCATAAACAGAGGTATTACTGTTATCTGAAGGACCAGCAGCACATTCCCTATTGCCATCAATGGCAAGGTAGAGATAGATTTTTATATGGATTTGTTTTTCAACAACTGAGTATGAAGAGTCCAGGTGGAGAAACGGAAAACTTTGTTCTGAAAAAGTACAAGACCCAAGACTGTGTGTTTGTATTTGATGACTGGAGGAGCCATTTAAATACCAGCATAATTCTTCTTCTAAATGGTTGAATCAGGTCTATTGTTCTTTCACTGTGAACTCTGTGACATTAGGATTAGAGATTAAGGTTGAGCAGGATGATTCCTGTTGCCTTCCAAATGCTTAGGTTATTGCCAGATTTAGCACAGGAAATAATTTCAGTTGGTAGCACCTTGGCAATGTGTGTGGGAGGGTTTTCACTTGTTCTGTAGCACTGCTTCTATTGCTTATTATTAGTTTTTAAAGACATGAATGTTCCAAGTGTGGTCTCTCAACCCACTGTCCCTCCAAATTACTGATGCAAGATATTGCTGTTTTTACAGTGTATAATAGTTTTTATCAAGGAGAATAGTGTGAGGATTCAGAGACATACTGGAGACCGCTTTGTGTTTCGGAAACAAACTTTCACAAAACACATTATTTGTACCTTTCAAGAGCTATAAAGAATTCATCACTTTCCCAGGAACACAAACAACTGTGCTACCTGAACAGTACTATAAAATAGAACACAGGCACTGTACTGATAAAACTAATATGCTGCAGGCAAGAAGCGGAGAAAATAAGTGTGAATACTAACTTTCTTATTGAATTTATCTCTGTTGGTATGGGAGTATGTGAGCTTTTGGGATAGCTGAAACTATTCAGAATAACCTATCTAACACCAGTTCTGAATAACTCAGAGGTTTCTTATATGAAGTCTTGCGCACAAGTTTTCTGAAGGTGGATGGAAAGTGTGTAATTTCCTTGGCTGGAGCACACAACTGGACAGCACAGTTTCACTTGTCAGGCTTAGAATGAAAAATTAACTGTGGTTAACTCCAGACGGGCAGCTTTTGCAGGAGGGATTCAAGCATATTGTGAAAATTTAGATTTGCATCATTAAAGTGGATTAAAATGCTCTGCCATTCTGGTGCAACAAATCAATTAAAACACACACACACCAGACTTTTTGCAGTTAGGAAGACAATGGGGAAATGAGCAGGAAAGTGTGAGAAGAACATACTATTAAGATGTATAACATCCTCACAAACAAATTTGAATTTAATAGAATTCTACACAATTCAAATTGTATACATGCAGCAGAATTAAGTGATCTGCATGCTATGGTTTGGCAACAATTGTCCACGGGGTGGCGGGTGGGGGCAGGATCAACAGAAAATATCAGGTATGAGTTTTTCCTCTTAGTATAATGCAAATAATTTTACCTTTATGCAATTATTCCTGTCAAGTAATTTAGTAAAGTGGCTCCCAGTCCTGAAGTCAGTGAAGGCATTGTCATTGGTCTTGGTAAGTTCACTAGGTTCAATGCATATAGTTGTGAAATAAAATACTTACTGGGTGCTGCAAGCAGCTGCTCTGAATTAAAAAAAAAAAAAGATAGTGAAGAGGAAGCACTAGAACTCGAAGAGAGAGTTGGAGAACTTTGCCTTTGCTTGTAAACTTATATATAGACTTTTCCCGTTTCTTGTAACAAGGTAAGAGTTGATACCTATCCCCACTCCTGGTTAAAATTTCATTTGAAGAAATTTCATCTGAACAGCTAGCTCAAACACCCAGATTCATTGTTAGCAAACTCAAATTTGCATCTTGCTGAGAATCTTTAATTGATTCCAAGTACAAGACACTTCCCTGTCCCGTCCATCAAATCCAGCCTGCTACTTCATAGTTTTTAGTTGCTCTTAATCAAAGGAGTATGTTCCTGTTTTTGAAATTTTCTTTCCGTAATAGATCAATGCAGATGTCTGTATATATATATTTTTAAGTATCCTATTCCCAAAATGCTACACTGACCTCTAGAGGTTGGTGAACAAATTCTGTAACAACATGTGATGAGCCTGACAGCACAATAAGTATCCAGCCCCATAATGACCAATTGTAAGATATGGAGTGAGGGTGCCCATTGGCTCATTCTGACAGTATATATTTATTCCAGGAATTCTGCCTCAGAGGAGTTATGGAGACGTGCTATGTGGATTAAATATGTCTACTTTGGCTGAATGATGAGCAAAGTGGGATGAAACAGAGGTTTGACTGCAAGCCTGGGAAGGCAATAAATGCAAAGGAGGGCAGGTTATTTAAGGTGCTTATGTTAAACAAGAGAAGGTTTCAAAGCCCTTCAGTTACATTCTTCTACTGTAAATGCATTGCTGGGAAAGGACTGGGAATGTCACTGGAGGGATCATATTCACATGTTTTATGAGGCCACTGAAGAATTACATTTAGTAACAATAAGGTTTGTATTATGATGTTTACATGCTTGTTGTATATCACCCTGTGCTACTTTGGGGGTAAAGGGGATTTATAATTCTCATAAATAAATAAAGTCCATAGTGTTGTGCGTTTTTTTAAAGTATCTGATTTTTTAAAAGCTACACTGAGAAAAAGACATTCAAAAGCCAGCTTCCCAAAGGTGTGACATGCACAAAGTGCAGTTAGAAGTTCTCATTAGGGCTGTACAATCTCTTCACCCAAGCTCTGGAGCAAGGCAGGCATATCTGAGTCAAACCAGGTGCCTGTTGATGTGTAGTTGTTCTATCCATTTCTCTGATTTGATATGGCGTTTGTCCCTGAAAATTATCAATGCTATCACCAACCATGACTCGAAGCAAATATGACATGTGCTTCACAGCTCCTTTGCAGTTGGTTAAAAGGAAAATACTTCTTCAAAATTGTGAAGTTGGCAACTGAATTTTAATCGGAAGCAACACAAATGTTGAAAGCCATTGTTGGGCTATTCATTGTCATCTCTGGTAGGAGCACACATTCCAAACCAAGAAATGTTACTTGAATCTTACGTGCTGCAGTATGACTGCGCCCAAACACTGGTGGACTTTGGGCTCTCAAATTTCAGCAGCGCCTTGTGCAAAGCCACTTACCCACCTCTCTAACTCTGTTATACAGCATTATAGTGGCACCCCCTGCAGCACAGCACCCAGTGTGGGTGAACCAGTCGAACTACCCTAAAATCACCTCTGGCCCAGCTTTTTGCTTTACTTCTGTACTGTTCACATCTTCTTAAGAACAAATGTAGAAAATGCTGCAGCCCCATTCAGCCCCACACGTGGAACATTTCAGGCAATGTGTGGGGCAATATCAATGTATGTATGGGGGAGCAGAATTGCCCTACTGCCTCTCGTCTGCATGTTCACTGGGACAGGCTCATTAGGTTTGATGCTTTGACATTGTCCCCATGAATGCTCTCTAAACAGGGTCTGTGTTTCTCTGAAGAAGGACAAAGTCCTGTGAAGTAATGTTGGGGGTATTTACTGTTTGCCCCATACCTCTGTTTGCCCCATACCTCTGATAAAACAGCTTGCCCCGTACCTCTGATAAAATCTCACAAGAAAGCAGACCACAATAAAAAGTGGAAAAAACCAAAACCCCAATCCTCTCACCCCCGTCAACTTAATTCTATGCTCCCACCAAAGCTAGTCCATTATGTTGGACATTTTGGACCTTGTAAGTAATAATAAGGATTTAGATGTATGTTACTAATGCAAAATGAGGATGAGCAACCACCCTCAGTAGATGGCAAGCTGCTGGGTTCAGTACCTGCTGAAGATTTCAAAGAATATTCTAGAGGAGCTTCACTGAGCAAGCATTCCATTAGTCTAGCCTCATAGGTGATAAAGCATGAATGGTGGTCACCAGCTTCAGTGTGTGTGTGTGTGTGTGTGTGTGTGTGTGTGTGTCCCTGTAAACACCCTCCGATGCAGAGTAGATGAACTGACAAGCCCTTCCAAGGCTGGAACCCACCACTCCAAAGCTATGACCTTGAGGGCTGTATGTAAATTTCCATGTCACCCTCGAGTTTATAAGAAGAGAGATACAGTTTGGCTCTCTTCAAACTATTTTCTCAGTGGCATCATGAGCATGAAGAAACAGAAAGAGGAACAAGATTGACCTCTGCAGGACAGAGTAGGGAAGAGTCCAGAGAGGCCCTTATATTATAAATCTCACAGGATTAAAAAAAGGCCTCTTAATTTCTACTTCAAAGCAAGTCCCACTATCTGGAGACTTGCTCCTCAATAAGACTTACGGTACTCCTCAATAAGTGTATTTAGGTTTGCAACCATAATATGTTTTTGTTAAACTCAAATTAATTGGGTGAATATGGGCTGTAAAAAACCACTTCTAATCCTTTTTGCATGAATGCAATGTCTAGCTACAAATATGTCAATTGTTATTAAAAAAGTAAAAGTTTACAATTATGTGTGTTTGGTATGCCCTGAAGTGGCTGTGAAGTTGGCTATAAAAATCTATACTGATTAATGTATTTATCTTAGGGAAATGCATGACTGAGACGTCAACCATGAAGAGAAAGAAGAAGAGCTTAATTTACATTAAAGATTAGTGGACTTTAAAATCAAGGCTGTTCCCAAACCAAAGGTTGTTTATAAAATGGGATCCTACTTGTACTTTCCTGCATACTGAATTTGCATGTAGTCTATGTGCCAATGACTGCTTTCCTTACTGAACAACATACAGCAGCACATGAAAGTTCCTTCTTCATCTCCAAATCTGTTCAGGCTGTCTTTATCACTTGCCTTCATTTTTTTTTAAATGGGTCCTTTAAAAGATTTATGTGCATAACCAAACATTAGACGGCTCAGTGTGTAAAATAGATGAAGCCTATGCCAGGGATCATTGAAAGGGACTGAAAACAAAATGGCCGATATCATAATGCTATAATATAAATCTAGGATGCAACCACACTTGGAAGCCTGTATCTTGTTCTGAATGTTGCACATCAAAAGGATACAGTAAAATTATGAAGGGGATGGAGCAACTCCCCTATGAGGAAAGGTTATAACTTGTGGAGCTTTTCAGTTTAGATAAATTGACTTTGAGAGAGTCACGTGCCAGTGGTGGTCATGACCAAACATGCCACTGAGCACTCATTTTCACATGTGCACACTGTACTTTCCACAAATGCAATACCTCCCCCGCCCCCATGCACTCCCTCCCACACATGCAGGTATATGCAACATATTTACTCTCTTACACACAGAAACACCATACTGAACCATATTGCAGCATTGGGCTTGCTATAGAAGTTTAAAACTTCTCCTCTCATTCCAGTGCTGTGATGGGGAGATTTCTCCATTGTAGGGCTGTATCTGGTGGAGAAGTTTAAACATCTGCACCAGGTCTAGTGCTGTGATGGAGAAGGAAATGGCTTTTCTGGTCTTCAGAGAGTGCTCTCTGAGCAGCAGGCAGTGATTTTGCTTCCCACTGCAGTATTGGACCGAGAAGAGAAACATCTCCCCACCCTCAACCCAGTGACGTGATAGACAGGAAGGGGCTGATGGGTCACTTTCAGTGGCTTGGAGGGCATAATCCAGATTTTGGACCAGCTACTCCTGAGTTAGATGAATTTAGGCTTATTGAAGCTACTGGGTTTAAGCATACACAAATATAACTCTCCTCATGAGAAGAGAAGACTCCCTGGAAAAGACCCTGATGTTGGGAAAGATTGAGGGCACAAGGAGAAGGGGACGACAGAGGATGAGATGGTTGGACAGTGTTCTTGAAGCTACCAACATGAGTCTGACCAAACTGCGGGAGGCAGTGGAAGTCAGGAGTGCCTGGCATGCTCTGGTCCATGGGGTCACGAAGAGTGGGACACGACTAAACGACTGAACAACAACAACTATACAGGACTACACCCATTATTTACACAGAGGACTTTCATTTGGGATAGACAGCCTAGATCAGCATTTTCCCAAGCCAAATGGTTTGTGTGTGTATATTCAATGAGATAGGCTTCACCTTAAATGGCCCGTGCTTGTGTGTCTGTGTGTGTGGTGGTCTTGGTGGGGAGAGAGAGACATTATGTATAAGTATGTGATTATATGTGTTAGGGTGAAAGATTATATAATATATAAACATGGAAGAATGAAAGAACTGTGTTTTTCTTCATATTGCATTTTCAATTTTTTTTTTAATTTTAACAGTAAACTACTTTGATTATATAATTTTTCACTGTTAAAAGTTTGTTCTCTATTAATTTATTTCATCTTTATGTACAAAACGAGGGACGCGGGTGGCGCTGTGGGTTAAACCACAGAGCCTAGGACTTGCTGATCAGAAGGTCGGAGGTTCGAATCCCCGTGACGGGGTGAGCTCCCGTTGCTTGGTCCCTGCTCCTGCCAACCTAGCAGTTTGAAAGCACGTCAAAGTGCAAGTAGATAAATAGGTACCACTCCGGCGGGAAGGTAAACGGCGTTTCCATGCACTGCTCTGGTTCGCCAGAAGCAGCTTATTCATGCTGGCCACATGACCCAGAAGCTGTACGCCGGCTCCCTCGGCCAATAAAGCGAGATGAGCGCCACAACGCCAGAGTCGGCCATGACTGGACCTAATGGTCAGGGGTCCCCCCTTTACCTTTACGTACAAATGTGCACACATAAAAACCAGAAAATCTAGAAGTATCTCTGAAGGTGTTATGGAAACATTTATAAAAGAAGCATCCTGGAAAATGTTTTCTATGATTGGAAATATGACTGATGCAATTCAAAAACAAAACAAAACATTTCAATAGACAGAAATTTTCAACCAGTGTGCCATGGCACCCTGAGGAGTCTTGAATGATGATCAGGGGTGCCACAGACAACATTGGCGTCTATCCCTTTTCCTTCCCTTCCTCCTCTGATGCTCTTTCATGTCTCTGTCTCCCAAAGGCTTGCACAGCTGTTTGTTGCAGCAGCCCTGGCTACATGCTCAGCAGGTGAATGGTGCCTCTGGGGTTGGCCAGGGGGTGCTGGTTGCCAGGAGCTGAGGCAGCCTTGGAGTAAGCAAGTGGGTGACGGAGCCCAGCTAGCCAGTCCACCAGCCCTTGCTGTTGGGAATGGACTAACAATTGGGAGACTGGGTGGGCAGGCACTGGCCTTTCTTGTGATTGCTGTGTGCAATGCCTGCCTGGGAGCTGAGTGCCCAGCGCTGAAGGGGAGTTTTCCCAGTATGCAGGCCTGGTGGCAACTGCTGCTGCCACTGCTGCCTTCAATGGTGAGTAAGGTGCTGGCCTCACATTCACCCTTTGGCCAGCCTCTGTTGGTGTTATTCTCTTCCCCGGCCCCTGTGGCACCTTCCTTCAAGGAAGGGGGGGCAGCTGCTGTCCAGAGGACTCCCAAGGAGAGGAGAAAGAAAACACTCCACAAGGGTTGAGGACTTGCTGGCTCTGCAGGCAAGTTGGGACATAACTGGGCTTCTGTGGCTTGGAGTGCATTTCCCCATTGAGGAACCTCAGAAAAAATGTAGTTGGTCAAGGAAGCCATGGATTCAAAAAGGTTGAAAACCTCTGTCCTGGATACAAACAATTGGCACCTTAATAAAAGCATAGGAATGCAGTGTGATATGAGACTAACATACGGATTCTGTAGGGAAATGTGTTTTTAAAATTACACCATTTTAAAGATCTACAGAGTATTCACTTGAAGCATACTAAACTTTTTGGAATACTTCTCTGATAAAAGGTTTCACAGCATCTTTTGTAGTTCATCACTGTTTTTAATGGGTTTTGGTATCTGATTCCTTCTTTATGTTCTAAACCAGAAAGGGAGTGAAAGCATCCTTTTTCTTCAGTGCAAAACTTTAATACAATCAGCCATAAAAGCCAGAAACAGCTTTTCAGCTTCATGAAAGAAGTGTTGACTTAGTATCCAAACACTGAGTTAACTTTTCCTTTCCAACATCACCTTCATCTGATCTCCTGAAAGTCAAGGGCACGAAAAGCTGTAATGGCGTGTTTTGATAACACTCATATCACCAATAACTAGGAAACAGAACAGTCCGGACTTTTATAAACATTACCTCAGATGTGTTGTTAGAGACAACATGTTTGCTGAAGCTTTCAGAATGAACTGAGCCCACAAGTCATGTATTTGTGACCAGTAGTGGATTTATTTCCTGCTAGGACTGGAAAATGGAGTAGTACATTATACTGGTTGCACATACCGAAAGGATGAAATGAGGCCATCAGTATTTTGTGTAAATAAGCACAAGCCTTCTCTGGTTTGAAGGACAAAAGGGTGTCAGAAAATGCAGATAATGGAAAATCCCTGGGCCCAACTTAAGAGACTGTAGTTGGGATACAAAAACCAAGAGTTCTTACAGACAGCAGTGTTTAGTATTGCAAGCAGATCACTTTGATCTCAAAAATGAATAATTGGCAACTGGTTTTTTTTCCTTCTAAATAAATTTACTGGATTTTCCATGGAAAGACTTGTGTGCATGAGCAGCACCTATTCCACAACAAAAACCCGTCTGGAAGAACCCCAAGAGACTGGACATGCCCAGCACACTCCTGTACTATGTCAAAACCTCCTCCATGTTGGTTCCCTCCCCCCATTGCCATCTGGTATTAAGAGCAGCTGTTCAAAAATCACAGGTCTTGAGCCTCATTTGTGTTGAACTACTTAGTAATTATTTGTATTCCAGCCACTGGAAACAATTTTCCACGGATGTTTTACATCCAAATTTCCTTCAGTTTCATTTCAGGTAAAATCTGGGGACAACCTAGGAACCTACCAAGAGCCCCTGAGAAATTTGCTACTTTTGTCAAAACGTTTGGATTTCCACAAAAATTCCTGAGGTGAGACACCCAAATATTTCGCCTCAGGAATTCACCACCCAAAATTAAATTCAAAAATTGTCTTAGTCAAAAATGTTGGCAATTCAACTCTTAAGCAGACCTGAGGACTAATTATCATTGTTTGTGGCTGGACAACATAGAGAATACCGTGATTTGTTAAAGCCTTTCCAAACACTTGGCGCAACCTCTTGAAAGATACCACTCTCCTATTATTTTAACGGAGGTGTCTAATCCTTAGGCTAAAAAAGAATGCTGTACTATTTTCTCGTTCTAAGAGCATTACATGGAAACACTATTTCAAAGGGAATATAAAAATATATAAAAAATAAACATTGAACTCGGTGGGGTCTATGTCTGAGTAGACATGTATAGAATTGCACTATGAGCGGGTATCTCAATGTAAGCCTATATCTCCCCCCCCCCAATCTATATAAAACAGAAAATTAAAACAATCAATGGGGCATGATCCAGCTAAAATGTACCCTTTTTACTCTTTCTGAAGTATAGTGGCAGTTGAGCATGTCTCAATTCATTGAGTTCATTGTCCCAGGAAGGCTTGCCTGGCATAATCACTAGTTACTTTTAAGTGTCAGACAAAATTCTTATTTTCAGCTAGGCTTTTGGCCTTCAACTTGAAGAGTTTTAGATATTATGGCATCTTTCTGTGTTAGGCAGCTTTTTATGCATCTGATTGTTTTCAATTGTTATGTTGTTTTAGATTTATAATGGTTTTAATTTTTGTTTAATATTATAAGGCACTTTGAGTTTACTATGATAAAAATGCACCAAATAAGTACTACTACTACCACTACCCATATCAATCAATCAATCAATCAATCAATCAATCAGTTTATTATGATCATAGACCACTACCAATAGCCACTGGGTACAATATTGTGTAAAAGAGGCAGACAAACAAATGGATGATAATGAAATAATTGGGACTTAAACACCATCTATTTGGCTGGATTGTGCCTTTGACTTTTTTTCCTTTCATTTAGGTTCCACAGAGGTGTTCATATTTTAACCATTTTATTTTACTTGTGCAGCTTTCATAGCTGACTAGATGGTTTTTATGATGAGAAGCACGTTTATTTTATTTATTTTTGGTTCATAAAATTTGTATACTGCTTCACTGTAAGAAAACCTCTAAGGGGGTTTCCAAAATATAAAGTGTGTTTCTACTGCACAATCCAGCAAAAACATTTGGTTGCTTAAAATATGTCAAAGAAAACATTTGATTACGCATTTCCAAGATAGCATAGGATGAGGTGATTCCAATGTGTTTTCATGGTGTATAAACCATTTCGCTGTTCCATTTCTGGCCAATGCCCCCGAAAGCTCTAATATAAAGTATCTTCTTTTTCATTCAAGACAAAATAGGACATAAGATACAATCTAATGGTCAAAAGTGTGTGAACTTTTCCTTTATTAATACCAAGTGATGATTCACACCACTGAATCCTGCAGATAATATTTTAAAAGGTCCTGTAAATATAGACATGGGAAAGGAAGACTCACCTGTAAGCAGATAGCCTTATGAACAGCTAAGCTTTCACTGTACTGATCAGGACAAAAACAACAGTGGATGCATGCCCAAATTACGAGTCAGTGCTTGAACTAGATGAGGCCCAGAAGGGGCTTTTGATTTCCAGAGTTGACTGCTCTCACACTTTTATTTTTATTATTAACCTATACAGCTTCATTAGTGCAAACAACATTTTAACAAGAGTCTCACAAGACAGCTTAGAGCCTTTTCCTTTTATTTTTGATTGAGCAGTCTATAAACCTTGTTAAATAATCAAGCAAATAAATTAATAAAAGTAGTCAGGACCTTGCTCAATGATCTTGCAGTCCTAAATTGTGAACGGTGTGAATTCCAAGGTCTGGAGTTACTATAACTCTACAAAATCAAGGTGTGGAATAACCAACACCCATATAAGTCAGACTTCAATTGATAATTGAAAACAGAATCCAGTCGGCAAACAATGTCATTTTCTTCTCCAAACAGAAGTCTGTACCAGTTAAACAATTCAAGCATTTATTGTCTTAAAAAATTACCTTCATATTTTAATTTATAATTTTAATTTAATTTTGAATACATGACTACTTTAAAAATCTTTTTAAAAGGTGATTATAAATGGAGCAATATATAGGGAAACACTTATAAGACTAACTGCTGAAAAATTAGCCTGGCTAACCACAACTTCTTCCCTGCCTGAAAACTATATATTTACTCTATAATGTCTCTCTCTCTCTATATATATATAGCCACAACACATGGGTTACTCTGGTCCATAGTAATAATCAGTTATTTTATGCAGTTTGCTTGCTTCAAAAAAATCAAAGTACTAATAAGGCAATAAACATCTTAAGATTTATGTAGTGCCCTAGATTCAAGTAAGAGCTTTTTCTCAAAGGTCTGGAAATCAAAAGAGCAGATGGCCACAAATCCTTTGAGAAATACTCATCCCAAAATATATAGGAGGATTAACTAAAGCAAATTTGTCTTCCCGCTCTTTCAACAGTCCCTTCCATCCAAAGCTCCTTACAAATATCAGTAGTAAGTGACACAACAATTCCATCAAGCCATTACTCTGATATGATAACATGGACAAAAGAGTGGCAAAGTAAAAAGAAAAAGAAAAAAAACAGAATTTGGCAAAGGGGCAGCAAAAATGGAATAGGAATAGAAGGCTAACTGGAAACAGAGAGTGCGCAGAACCGGGGGGAAAATCTACCGAGATTTGGAAAATAAGGGTAAACAAATGAGCTTTGAAAAGGGATTTAAAGGAGATAACAGGGCTTGGTTGATTGATAGAAATGGTAACACTGCTCTAGTCATGGTAAGAATATGGTGGAAGTCATGAAAATAGGTGTGGGAGAAAGGAACACGGAAGGCTGATAGTATATTATTTTTGTATAGTGATGTGCGAAAGGGAATAGGAAGTGATGAGGAAAGAGGTTGACTGTCAGAGATGACTGTCAGAGAATTCTACTACTAATACCTCATACAAATATTTATAGGAGCAATGCGAGTACAGCCATAGCAGGTTAATCACTTTCTACAAGACCTTGTGCATGTCCCAATAGGCTCCTAAACAGTCTTCCCAGCACATGCAGCTCTGGAACACCATGTAGTTAATTTCTAAATATATCTAAAATTGAGACAACAGACAATAGAGAAGCATGTTTTCCCTATTACAACCCTTGTGTAACCGTTTTTCTTTTCTGAGGTTGTTGCTGATTTCTTGTTGTCTGATCTTGTGGTGTTTAGTGTCACTGGCTTTGGCCGTAATAAAACTTGAATAATATACAACCCGTAATTAGGAGCACATACATTAATCTATCTTAATAGAAGAAACACTGGGATGCGGTAATTTAGCCATAGCTGTTAATATATTAAGGTTTGGTTTTTTTAAATGCAAGACAATATGAAGATGTTTGGATATAAAGCTGCCACATTATCTTCAAAAACACATATTAGACAATTTGATCCCACCCCAATAAAAGTGCTGGATTGATGGCATATGAAAACTAGACTTAATTAAACTACACACACACACACACACACACACACACCCTGTTGTCATTTTGCTGTAGTAGATTCAGCTGCAGTCACACACAGTAGGTTTTGCCTTTGGATGGGTGTTCTGATTTGAATGAAAATGTGCATCCAACCAGTTTGACAGGGCTCTGGTAGTATCAGAATCTGGATCTGAAATTTATTTCTAAAATTAAGAACACATATCTGTGCTTCAGATAATATCTGATTGCTAAGCTGACCAATGCGAACTATGAAGACATTTCCTTTCCCAACACAAAAAATTCTTTGATAGCAAAATAAACATTCACAAGCATTCACAAGTTGTCTCTCAAAATGAAGCTTTTGCACTATATCATAATATTAAATTGAATGTTTTTATTTGCAGTTTATTCTTTTTAAAGGATACTTCCTGGAGAAAATTCTTTTCAAGCAAGGTAGAAGACAGCATGGTTATATTAGCTGAAAGAAATAAAATTAATACTGCTGTTTGAACCATTAAGTGGAAAGAGATATTTACAAGAACAATATCAACCTCATGAAACATTTACTAGAAAGGCTTTACTTATCTGAATTCTCTTAAATGCAGTAATTAATAATGTTCATTCATGTTCAGGCAGGCTAATTCTAGACACCCATCCTCCAGAGACCAATTGTGTAAATGTGTAGTCTCAGTAACACTCAAGACGAAATGATTCCTTACAACCTGCTCTGTAATTTCTCTCAAAAATATTACTTTTTTCACATAGCCTTTGCTCCTTATTTTATTCAGAATTGTGGTTTTTCTTTAATAAAAAAGAAGTGGTCACAAAAGTATAGTTTCTAGCTATAAAGCAGTGTGTTCCCCACGCTGACAAGTCCTTCATTGTCATGCCATAGTATCTTGTGAAAGCTAAAGCAGTTTTTTTTAAGTACAAGCAGTAAAAGCATTGTATAATATTCATTTAGGAAGACACCTTCTACAAAGCAATTCAAGAAGTAACTTTTAAAAATCGTTGGGACCTACTTCACTTATGTATGCATGAGGCTCACAGAAGATCATTTTCTTTTCATATTCCTTCCTTAAGCAATCTAATATCCTGACCCTGTCCAGTGCAGTCCTGAGAAATTGTCTTCTTTCTCAAAATGAGTCCCTGCTGGGCAATTTATATAAAGCAATAAAATCTGCAAAATATAAAGACAAAATATATTTTTGCATATAATATTAGCATTGTCAACATGAAAGACTTTATCTACTGGTCAGAAAGGAAATATTCTAAATAGTGTCATTTGTTTGTGGGAATGCACAAAATAGTTTCAACAACTAACACCTGGTGTTTCTTTGCAAAATAAGCCTTTGCTGGGTGCTGAAGCTCAATGTGTTTGTGCCCACTTGTGTCTGTGTACTCTTGCAAACAAGTCTGTACAGAGGAGAAAGGTCATTGACTAGAAGAGTGCCTGCTGGCTTTACATTGGGCGATGTTAATTTTGCACCCCAACCAAAGAGGAATAACAGGTGAATCATTATGAGATGTGAAGGTGAAACTTTCATTGGTCCATTATTTTACTGCATTTTCCAAGATGCAGCCATGTTAGTCTGTTGCAGTAAGGACTATGAACAGTCTTGTAGCGCCATAAATATTAACAGATGTATTAGCTTTTGTGAACTATGGTCCATTTCATCAGATGCACAAAGTGTTATCCTGAGCTGCAAGTTAATTTACCCAACCTATAACTCAGGATAACATTTCATCCCTCCAATGAAGCATACTGTAGGATACAAAAGCTTTTGCTAAAATAGAGTTGTTAGTCTCTAAGGTGCCACAAGACTTCGTGTTGTTTTTAATGTGGTTTGTCCTAATTTTTGTCATATTTGCTCCATAATTAACAGTCAGTGTTTTTATTAAAATACAAACCCTGAATCCACAACACTACCGTTCTAACACAATTCACTTCTATGAAGATGTCAGATTCAGCTTATGCCAAGTGATGTTTGCATTTAAATGTTTACTGAGAAGCTCCAGGGTATTAAAACTCTCCATGTGCATGCCAGAGCTGATTTATCTGAAATATTTATTACATGTTCTTCATTGCGATAGGAATCACACAGCTGATTACATAAAAAGTTAAAATAAAGCATATATAATTAAACAGCAAGAATAAATACATGGCATAACTTTCAACAACCAGAAAAAAATAAAATAATTACTTGCTGTTGTGATGATCAAAGGTTGCTGAGATACATCATATTCTATAAGCCCAATCTCAACTTTTTAGCATATTATATATTGATACTGAACTCATTTCTCTGAGTGCCAACCTTTATGAAACCAAGGTAGTCAGGAAAATGCCTTATACTGAGGCAGACCATTGGTCTGTGTAGCTCAGTATCCATACTTAACATGGAGAAGTTAGCAGGCTTGGGGGAACTCCAAGCTTTGCAGAAGTACAAAAAACTCAGTGTGGGGGAACAGAGGCTATGTTCAAATGCAGCTATGGAAGCTAGCCTTCTGCAGCACTTACATATCTCTGGTTTGGGGTCATAGCTGATAAATCATTACATCGCAAATTCAAAACCACAGAAAATACGGCTCTCTCTGATCTACTTATTGATGTTGCAGTAATGCCCAAGAAAGTTTGTTTATATTTCCCATACTTTCCCCTAACTAACCCACCACCCCCATATCACATAGCACATAAAGGTTAATGATCGAACACTCCTGCAATGTGCGATAAAAGCAATGCAGGAATAGTATTTGAAGCATTTCAGACAGCCCCCAGAAACTCTCTTTTTACAAGGACAATACAGCAAAAACAACTTAATACCGCAACATTACAAAGTAATAGCTTGTGCAGGATGGTTGGAGACTTTATCACAGTCACTGGGGAGTTGCACAATTGCCTTTAGTGTGCTGAATAACAAGCATATGATGTGTTGGAAAACAAGTTTTGTTGTATTGCTCCCCTTAAGAACCCGATTGTTGTCAATGGCACTTCGAAGGAGGAAGCGTGGTGATTTGTCTTATCTTATGATAAATGCATTTATCTGATTCCTGATCCCAAGCTTCCTCCTTCAAATGCTTCAAATAGAAAGTATCTCTTATTTAAAAGAACAGCTGGGGTTAGCAAACCTATCAGAAGCACCACTGACAGATCCATGTTCTTGCGAGTAACTTGATAATCTCTCTGTTGTCAGGGACAACTATTTTGAAACATATTTTTATTGGATTGAGAAGTTTTCAATTGTATTATTCAGTGCCACTTCAGAAAAAAACTTGGAAGAATATTATGTCTCAATCATTTAAAAATGATTTTACTCTGAATCAATGTGCAGCAAAATTGTGATGAGTCCCAAGAATAAGGCCTGTGCTTACAAAAAAAACTTTCATCCATCATTTTACTTCTAAATGTCAGCATATTTACTTGAGAAGGAGCCAAGGCTCATGATGAATATAAAGCAGAAAAAGGAAAATTTCACTGGAAGCCTTGACAATTCTATAGCTGCTTAATTCACTGCAAGGTGAGTTCGGCAGTCAAATGCTATGGTCATAAACAATGTCCATAAGCATGCTTCTAGCATAGTAAAAAAATGTGTGGAAATCTGGACTGAAATTATATTAATCTTTATTTATTTATTTAATTTATCCCGCTTTTCAACAGTAAAATTATTCCCAGGTTGGTTCATGTAATGTATCAAAGAACAACAATAAATATAATTCGAACACTAGTTTGTATCCAGCTAGGTCTTACTCAGAGTTAGGGATGAATATTATGTTGGACAGTTCCAATAAAACAGGAGTGGAAATCACGGTTGTTCACTTATTTGTCCCATGTCCAGAATGGAAATCAAGGCAGCGAGTCTGAATGGTATTCACCATGGTTGATGTTTTCAGTCAGCAAATGTTATATACCGGTAATCCATAAAATTGCCATCCTTTTGCCTTGAAATGGATTGGAATAATGTAATAACATAATTTATGTAATTAATTACATAATTTCAGTATTGCAGACTGTGAGTTGAATAATGCTGGTTTTGGCAGAAGATGAACTGCAGCAGAATGGAGACAGTTCTGAATGCAACAAATACAAAGTAGAATAAAAAATGATGCCCTTTAACATCCCTGCTCAGGGTTGTTTATACACTAATTCTAGAAGCCTCTGAGCCAAGATGGGTGAACTGGAGGGCTTGTCATAGAGGGCAGCATGGATAATGACAACCTGGTAGAGTGGTGAGAACTAATGGGACACAGTTATCTTTGGATATAAACTCTATAGAAAGGACAGAGAATGGCATACTGGAGGTAGCCCACGTCGAAAGGGCACTGAGTCTAGCAACCTAGACTGTTCCCAATTTTTTAAAGAGTAATAAAAATTGTATTGTTAGGATCAAGGGCAGATATTGAAAAGACAAAACTGAGAATGTCATTAGATATGTTAAAAATATGTTTAATCTTCTTCATAAGCTAATGCAAAAAGGAATAAAGAAGGCATTGACTAAACACAAGTAATATTGATCCCTTAAGCAGTTTATCTTTATATACATTCTTACAGTACAAAGGAATAAATCCAGAGAGAAAGAAACTCAATATCTTCATGCAAAACTAACTGAAACGAAAAGCAGTAATCCACCTCTGAAGCAGAGCCACAAGCAGAGAAATCTGAATAAAATGCTTAAGATAAACTAGGAACACAAACATTGCACATGTAAAGTGCATTTGAATTTCAGAGGTCACTTTGTTTATATAGATTTAGCTCTTACAGTTATCAGCATGAAAAAGCTGCTATATTACCACAAATTGGCAATTAACTTTAAAATGTTCTTACTATTGCTGTTTGCTTTAGTTTAAAAATGGATCTCATTTAAGTTTAGGAGGAAGAGAAGATTGATTTGCATGTTCCAGCAGTGTCAAGAGATAATAAACAATATGAGACATAAAAAATAATCCTGCTTTGTATTTGTTTCTGTCATGCTCTGACTAAGTAATAAGTGAATATGAAGAGGGCTTAATGCTTCTGAAGTCATGCCATGTTTAAATATTTTTCTCACATATCCTATAAAGTTGAATTAGGTGCTACCAGAAGGTAAACTCATTCATCTTAACATGAAAAACATTTATTAACCCAAGATGAATACGTGGGGTTTTTTTTTGTAAAATATGCTTGGATCAGGAATCTCCTTGTTTATGAAACAGAAAACAAAAGAGTGTGCCTCTATGTAAAAGAGTCATACCCCAGAATAAATCATGAAAATTTAGCAACTTTGATTTCATTTGGTTTAACTTGCCCTCATTGTTCTTCTATCTGAATTGGAGATTTATTATCAAGGACATAGTAATGTTGGCTCAGGTCAGTGTTAATTGATAGAAAGATGCATGGGGTTCACAATCATAGCTTTCAATTAGATTACTGTAATATGATTTACGCGGGGTGCCTTTGAAAACTGTTAAGAATTAGACCATAGCTGCCTGGTTGTTACTTGGCGCCTTGAAGGGTCCTGCTTATGTAAATAAATGTTTGCTTCCTTATGTATGAGGGTTTTTTTGCATGCTGAGATCTTCAGAGTGTTCCCTGCTCGGAATATTTTATGTCTCTGTGGTTAGACCAATGGAGTGGAGCCTTTTGACAGTGGTATTCTTTCGGAACATCCTTCCTAGCCTGGTTTGACAGCTGAACTCCCCTTGGCCTTTCAATGGCAGGTCAAGATATTCTGGATAAATAAAAGGTTTTGCCCATGCTGTTTAGCTAGACTTTATTTAAGTATATACTATCTGACTGGTTTTACAGTTACTTCTTTTTTAAATGACAAAGTTTTAATTTAATATTATAATGTAAATATGAGTCACCTTGATGGCCCGGTGGCCTTTGTTGGGTAGAAAGGCTATACATAGCAGAAGTTTTATCAGATGAATGAAATACACTTTTTTTCAGGTCTCCACTACATTATGAGGGGTGATACGAATACTTCTGAGAATTGCCTATAGGCAGATGATCAGGGAGAACTTGGTGATTATCAGCTCTAAGGTAAAGGTAAAGGACCCCTGACTAGGGTGTGGCACTCATCTCGCTTCAGGCTGAGGGAGCATTTGTCTGCAGACAGCTTTCTAAGTCATATGAGCAGCATGACTAAACTGCTTCTGGCGCAATGGGACACCATGACAAGTGCCAGAGTACATGGAAACGCTGTTTACCTTTCTGCCACAGTGGTATCTATTTATCTATGCTGGTATGCTTTCAAGCTGCTGTGTTGGCAGGAGCTGGGACAGAGCAGCAGGAGCTCACCCCATCACGAGGACTCAAACTGCCGACCTTATGATCTGCAAGCCCAAGAGGCTCAGTGGTTTAGAAGACCACAGTGCCACCTGCATCCCTCTGTCAGCTCTAATGACTGATTGGGAGGATGGCTGCAGTCAGAGCAGCTGCTGAAACCTTTGATAGGCTGAGCGTTGCTCATCTCCGTTCCTTTACTCCATTGAAATCACAGTGGCATTTTAAACGTGTTTCAGTTTGAAAGCTGAATTCAGTAAATTTTAAAGCAACCCTAACACAATAAATGCCATCCATACATCCGCCTCTTATGCCATTGTGTAAATAAAAGCTTTTAATTTTTAATGCATTTCTAGGAGTTCACAACACACATTTATTTCAGCATGGCAGTGAGTAATCGCATCAAGTTTTAAAATTCTGTTCATACCTCATTTAATACATCCAGCATATGAAATATCCAAGCCTAAAACGTAATTACAGGAAAGTGCCATAAGGTCATTGCAAAGGTAGAATTCCTCCAACAATATCTCACTATGCCTCCTACAGGATAATTTATCACTTGGTATAAGTGATGTTTTTTGCCATATTGTCAGAACAAACAAAATTAGTTTTAATTTTAAAATACTGCCAGTGTATTTGTGCTTGAAATATTAAGTAGATGGAGTCATTTCCTTAGAGATTTGTGGCTGTGATAAATATTCTGGTCTGCGTATGTATCAGCATTTGAATATGAGTTAACAGCTGGAAGTGTTGATTTTTTTTGGGGGGGGTACTGAGATATAATAAATTGATTCTATCCATTCAACTACATGACATAAATTGAATTTAAGCAAAATGGCATTTATGCTGTACAAACTGAACAACTCAACACACTTAAGAATGGAGGTTGTTAATCGTGTTTAATGATGTATCTTCTGACTATTTTTAATATATTTTTTGTTCAATTAAAAGTGGAGTACAAATAAAATGTAGATAAAACACAGTTAAGATCCACAAAACTATTAAATGAATATACATAAAATAATTCTCAGTAAAACACAGATAAAGCCAGTTATGCTTTAAAAACAAATATAGGTAACTAAATTATATGTCCGGTTAGGTCTGATAAAATATTTTCAGCAGGTGTCTAAAGCAATACATTAAGGGCACCTGCCTAATGTCAATAAGCAGAGTTCTAAAGCAAATGTATATATACCACTTAAAACTGGGTAGGTACATCAGTCACAGAAAGTCAGCAGCAATAACAAAGTACAACCCACACCCATACGCATTGTACATTTTAAGCAGTTTCGTGACACTTTAAAAAGTCATGGCCCCCTCTTCCCAAAGAATCCCGGGAACTATAGTTTGTTAAAGGGTGGTCAGAGTTGCTAGGAGACCCATATTCCCTTCAGCGAGCTACAGTCCTCCTACGAAGGGGAATTGACTTTCACAATACTCTGAAAACAACAGCTCTTTTAAGGGGAATAGAGGTCTCCTGACACAGTTTGGACATAACACTAAGCCTGGGTTGTGATTTTTTTCTCCTACTTGTTTGTGTATTTAATTGGGACAGGATAAAGTGGTTTTCTCTCTGACTCCATATCCAGGAGTCTTTAAGCTGTGAAGGAGTCAGAGTCTTTGGCAAAAAGATTTTTTTACCCTGAACTGGAAGGAGTGTAAAATCTGTGCATGGTAGGACATCAGACTCTTGGGCTAAGGTGGTGTTTAGTTTTTTGTTTTTGGGGGTGGGGGTTGTTGCTGTTGGTTTTTTGCATCTTTATTTTAGATCTTGAGATTTATGTGGAAATTGTTCTGTTTGGCTGTGTATTATGTTTTATTTATTGTTTATGACTACTGTTGTTATGTTGTAGCTATGTCCCCCCCCCCATGTTGTACTGCAGAAAGGTGGTATAGAAATAAAATTATGTATGTATGTATGTATGTGATAATATCTTGACCCAGGTCACGTCCCCACAATTCAGAGGCTCCCTTTTCCTGCCTCGTGCTGCCGTGAGTAGCAGTGGCGTTGAGTGCGCGGGCGCGCGGATTTCCAGTTTAAAATGGTTCCCTTTGTGAGGCTTGTCGG
The DNA here is from genome assembly GCF_964188305.1 of Podarcis bocagei. NCBI lineage: Eukaryota > Metazoa > Chordata > Lepidosauria > Squamata > Lacertidae > Podarcis > Podarcis bocagei. The sequence continues at coordinate 83,484,339 of NC_138126.1, read as the reverse complement.
TCAGCGGCCTCTTGCGGCGTCGCGTCAGGTCGGTCGATCTGTGGTGAAGACAAACGCTCTCTCTGAGGAGGAGCCGACACAGGAGTCGAAACTTCTCTCTGCCCAGCCTTCGAGTGGTGGTGGGGATTCGAAGTGCGGCAGCTAGACCCCGCCATTTAGAGTATTTCCCAATAATAAATTATCTGATAATTATAAACTGATAATTATAAACCGTGTTCGCTTATCCCTCCAGCACTCTCATTTCTGGTTTCCCTCAGCCACTCAGGAATTTTAATCAGCTCAACTTGTTTCCATTACGTTCATTTACCTCAACATTTATCCCCTTTCTCCAAATTCTGTCATATATTTCTATCTATATGCACACACTAAAAAACAACAACCCAGCCATTTAAAACAAAAACAAAAAAACTCCCATGGGGCTCAACTAGCAATTTTACCTTTGGACAAAATGTTCTAAATTCTGTGAGCTTTCCTGGAAGTAATATTTTATACAAGTCTGGAAAGAAAAGTCACTATAATCCACAAAAAGTGTTTTTCATTTTTCCAATGATTTAAGGGGGAAATGACTTTACATTTGATTCCATAGAGCATACCTGATTGGTCCTAAAGTGTGCAGTGAGAAATGTAATAAAATATCAACAATGAACCTATGATTAACTTCCAAAGATATTATTACTGCAATATGATGGCACCCTCTTGTGGTTAAGGATTTTTATAAAAATGGCTGTAGCTAGTTTGAACATGAACTTCTCAGTGTTTGTTTCCCTTTACAAACAGTAAGGAAGAATTTTTGTTTTCAGCAGGTGAACGTCTTTTTATTTTCATGGTATATGCTTTCTAGGGAAACCATACAGTGCCCTTTAGATAAGTAGCTACAGTCACAGATTTGGAGATGTCATAAACCCTCTGATTTCTCCTTGGGGTTACTCACTTTCCCTAGTTCAGAAGGATTACATCCACACACAATGAAGTTCTGATTCTTCTTTAGTCAGAGGAGCTTTTTAAAATAATGCCTCTACTAGTACCTAACATGCTTGTGGCTTGCCAGATGCAAAATTCCTTATTCCAGTAAGGTCTAAATCTCTAGCTGGTGCCAACTATACTTGTACATTACAAAATAGTTACACCTGTGTGCTTGTATTGTGTGAACATATACTTAGACTAAAATTATCTTGCCACTGGCTTTTTTTTTAGTGGTGTCAGAAGAGTCTGCTCTCTGTTTGGAGAATGATCTGGTTTTCTCATCACAGCTATTTTTCAATTCAGATTATACAGTTTTTAAGCCCTTTGAACAAGTGATCCTTTTAAGGATGTTTTAACACATGAAAGTAAAATTTAAGCATATAAAGCCATCTCTCATATAATTAACCCCAAGAAAGTTACTGATTCTCATTCTGATTTCTTGGTCTTTTTTAGATGTCAAAGAATGATGATGATCAGCAGTTTACTATTGACAATGCAATTAAAAATATGGATAAAATGTCATCTGAACTGAATAAACTTATGGGTAATTATTAATGCTACTATTGTCAGAATGAAGATAAATGATTGATTTATTTTCCTATTATGTGATGATTACTGCCTGAAGAGTTCTAGGAAATGATGTATTGTATATGAATCAATATATACAAACTTACCTAACTGCATAAGAAATTAAAGTATTATTCCACTTCCTCTTAATGCATGATGGTTATAACCTGTGCATCTCCTGTTGAAGTCACAATTATTCAGGAACACATTATTTCTGTTAATGTTAAATGTCATTGCTATGTGTCTGCAATTTTTATTTACTTCTTTCAAAAGTAAAGTTTTCTGGTCCTATTTAGTGAATGCAGGAGGGGATGAGTATGCCTCAAACTAGAATTCATGGGTGGGGAACCTTTGGCCTGTGGACCAAATATAGCATTCTAGGCCTCCCCATTTGGCCTACCAGGCTGTTTTGACCAAGCCATAAACAACTGCCCTATACATGACACCAGATATCAGGCAATAGCAAGACTTGGTTGAAAGGGGCTTTGTGGGCCCTACCAATTGGCAATGCCTGCAAAGTCTGCACAGTGCTTCCCAAGGGATCAAAAGCCAGCTAATTGTTGGACACTGGAAATGCTGACCAAAGCATTGCAAGCCCTGTGCTCAGCAGTTCCCAAGTATGGGGCTTGCAGAGCCCCTCTTGGAATATTTTCCAAGTGCCTGACAACCAGCTAACTGTTGGGTGCTTGGGAAGCTCTGTGCAAAGCCCAAACCTTGACAGTTGTCAGTCACAGGCATCATTATGACAACAGATGATTGACCAGTAGATGGTCCCAAACTCCTGTGAAACCCTGCTAAGATGGAGAGAGAAAAAGATGTGGCCAATGGGCCAAAAACGTTCCCTACTTTTGCTGTAATGGCTGTCCTTGTGGGACAACTGTTGCAGCTATCCTTCTGACATTTGGCAGGTTTCAGAAGCGTTACATTTGCCTGCAAATATCTTCCAATTCTTCCCCAAATGAAAACATTGTAGCCATTTTTTAATTTCCCAATAGTGAATAGAGGGTTTGGAGGGGAGGAAGGAAGTAGATTTACCAGTGGTGAAAGGGGTGTGTGTGTGTGTTGAAATTAGGTGCTCCCTTTCACATGGTTATAAATTTAACAGACAGACTAAATGAATAAATACAGAAATGTTGTTGTTCTACAGTAAAAACACAACTGCTGCTTTGTGATCTTATTCTGAACTTCAGCCATCCAGCTCTAACAGATGTTTCAACAGAAGCTGATGAAAAGAAACGTGAGGAGTCCACAAATCTGTGAGTTCCTTTTATTGTCCCTCTTCATTAACCCTTTGTCAGTAGTTGGTGCTACATTTAAAAGGGCAAGTTGAAAGATAAATTTTATCTTTCCTAACTTTTTATGCCCCTGGACCATATTGTTCCTTTGAGACACTTTACAAAGTATGTCAAGTGTTGAGTTTTTGAATTGCACGCTATATTTGATTACTAATTAAATTACTGTTTTTGTGTAGTTGGCGTTGGTTTGTTAAGTTAGCTGGTGCTATTTTTTTATTTACTGCACATAGTAGGTGTGTAGAGCAAGCTAAGGAATTAATGGATACAAAAATATATCACCCAAATCCTCAATTTTCAAAAAAACAAAGGAGCAGTGAGCTTTTACTAGAATAGCTTCTTTTCATCCCTTGCATCTCCACTGTGCTCTACTTTTAATGGGCACAAAACTGTGCACATTTAATGTTTTAAAAAACAGAAAGAAAATATGTGTATAGTATCTTACATTATCAGAACATAAGGATGGATTTCTTAATAAAGTGCTGCAGAATTAAGGCCAATAATCCAATCCAATTTAGCGATGCAGTAAGATTTACAAAGTACTGTGATTGGTTTTGTTTTTTGAACTCAAACTGACTTTAACATCTTTAGACTGGGCTTGCCCCTGCCATGTGATGGTAACATAATTGCAAATTTGTCCTTGATAAGTCAGACGGACAGTGGCTTAAAGTTAGTGCTAAGCTATTCTTTATGTTTGTGAAGTCTAGGCAGGAATTTGAAATAACAGGAATTATTGGTACTGGATAGAATCTATGAGTATATGATTGCATTTCCTATATACATTAAAATGTACAGCTGTCATGCTGCAGTTTATGCAGCTGCCAACAGGTGGCCATGCCAGTTTCAGATGAGCAAGCGGGAACTGCAAACCACTGTGTGCAATGCCTGCCCCCTCCATTAAATGTGGCTGCAATAAGCTTTACAGAGGGGGAGGCACTTCAGAAGCCACTCTTTGAAGCACCTTCTTTTCCTTTAAAAAGTGGTGGAGCTTGGAGTGAGTTGTGGTGATTGGCAAGGTGAGGTATAAAGGGAGGAGGGGTTGGCCAGGTGGGCTGAATAGTTGGCAAAGAGGTTGGCGTGTAGGTGGAGTTGGTGAGCGGAAAGAACGGGGGCAGCAGCTCCTAGTAATTATATGAGGACTAAAGCAATACTTAAAGGGTTGTCATTTGTATTATGGGAGTCCATCTTGTACAGTGGCTAACTTGAAAAGATACATACAGAGAATGGAAGTTTAATTGTGTGAGAGAAATGGGTAGTAATAAAGGTTAGCAGTGGAAAAAGGAATATAAAAACAGATAGATACTTTATTGATTCTAGCTGCATCTGAAAATGCAGCATCTTAAACTAATTACTGTTATCATATGTGAAATATAGTACACAGATATAGTTCCCACAAACATTAGACATTAGCATTGATACTGTGTTTGAGAGCATCAAACAACTTGAATACACCAAGCTATTCTCAGGTGAATATGTCTATTGTATTTTATACAACACTACTCCACAAAAAGCATTCACATGTAAAGAAATATGTACACAAATTGTAAGACCACACAGTTATTTTCAGTCTGTGTAATGTTGCATTTCAGACAGTGGATATCACATGAAACTGTCTCATGAAGCGTATGCTTAGTGAGAAGTAATACACTGATATTTTCAGTTTGAGAACTTAAGGCAAGAAATGAACTTGCATTTTAACATGAAAATAAGAGAAGTTCACCAAATATAAATCAGTTAAATAGGTGATCCTCCAGGAAATTTTCTGTTATCTTTTAAAGAGATCCAGCCGTGTATGTCAGCAAGCACTGCTTTCTTGAACACCGATCCTTTCCGTCTATCAGTCGAAGAGGCATTTTTCTGAAGTAATCAATTATATCAGCCACCGAAGCAAAATCCTGTGTGATTTACAGAATGTCAGTCAGTCAATGATTCTGACTATAGAGAAAGTTAAAGCAATGTAATTTTGGCTCTTTGTTTTATACAAATTGTTCTTTAGGGACAGTAAATAAACTATCTTTGGTTCTAGTTTTTGCTGTTAGCCTAGATTTGATTCTGCTCAGTTACTGCACTCTCATTTGAGAAACCTTGAAGGAGAAGTAGTAAGAAGAGTTGTCATTATGTAGAAAGTATTATATTTAATAAGTAATAAATATTTAAATAAATAAATAAATAAATAAATAAATAAATAAATAAATAATAAAGTAAGTAAGTAAGTAACATTACATCATACCTCATTCCCTTTTGAGCTAGTTCCTAATATATACACTTTATCTTCCAGTTGGAAACGTATTGGAATATTGTATACTTTAGCACTGTAAAGCACCATCAAGACATAGGGTTGATCAGCAGCCTTCGTTGAGCTGTCTCTTACTAAGAAAGTGCCATCCTAGAAAAGTAACACATTAAAATATTTTTAAGACAAATGTAATCACAACTGTCAACAGAATTGATTGCATTTTGAAGCAAATGTGTTCAATTTCAATATTTTTCTCAAATTACTATATTGATGTTATAATTTAACTCTTTACCTGGTTTATGGTCCTAAGAGCAGCTTCTGCATCCGTCCGGGTTATATCAGCAGCATACCATTCCTGATTTAGCGGGAGCTGCTTATACTTGAGCCACATGAAAAGAGAGACAAAGAGCTGTTTATTAGTGAGAATATGGTATTACCAGTGTAGGGCAAAGGAGTACAGAGCTTTGAAAGGCAGGTATGGTATTTATTAACTGAATATGTTACTGGTAAGGTACCCAATCATTCTTTTCTCCTCTTTATGTTTATAACTGAAGCCATTGTTTCTTTGGGGGGGGGGGTTGCTTATGGAAGTTTGATGTGAAATTGCTGCAGCTCTTGCCCACCAGTCCAGCCCCTGTGTTAATATGACATCAATAGCAATAGCAAAATGCCAGCCCATTTTTAATTATTATTTTCTGACATTTAGGTTAGCTTTCTCCTTATCATGAAAAACAGATAAGTAAAAATAACCTGTTGTATATCTGTAGTATATCTGCGTGGAAACTCCTACGTGTGTTGTTGTTAATGGGCATTTTGTCATGAATGTAGTGATGGATTTGGTGGGAAGTCTCTATAACCACACTTATTATCCACACTTCCTCTTGTCCTACTGTTTTCTCCTGGGAAAAACTGCTTTTTAGCACTTAATTGTAGTAAATGGCAATTTTCTCTGGATTGATACTTGCTCTAAAATGATAGTTTTTCATGGGAAAGGAGTGGGCCAAGTGGGAAACCACTCAGACCCATGATTTTTGCACAGGACAAGCAGACGTGTGGATGAGTCCTTATGCTTGCATTTGCTCCTCACCTGAGCACAACCTAGCCATTTTATTTCTAATGGCTCCAAATGCCAAAAGAAACACATCTATGTGCACTGATTGCTGCATGTTGATTTCAACAGCGCACCCAGTTTAGAGAATCTATTTTCACAAGATATTTATACAGTATAAGACTTTAATTTCAGTACCTACAAGGGATAAATAAATAAATCCTTGCAGAACTGTTGTACAAGCTGATGCTCCTTGCTACATATGGACTGTTTTTCTTCACCTTGTCTCACCCAGTTTTCCTATGCTTTGCTCATATGTATTCTGTTATTGGTTCTTATTGGCATATGTTTAAAAAATAAAATCATAAAATCATACAAAGCCATCCAAATACATTAGTAATCCAAACACATACAATATATAAAAGACTAGATAGTCACCATTGAGTAAATCAGGCAACTCTCGATTTAGCTTTAAAAATCTCAGCTAAATACCCTGAAACAATCTTGGTAGTTTTGGGAGTATCATCCCTCAACAAATATTGGATTACAGACTCTTTGTAAATCAATATTTTAAGCTATAAGGAAGTTACCACACCTATCAGCCAATCACCCGTTCCCACCACCCTTCTGAGTAATACCCCTCCCCACCCACTCACTATATATATAAGGGTCTGGTGACTTCTGTTTCAGTGTATCTGAAGAAGTGTGCATGCACATGAAAGCTCATTCCAATAACAAACTTAGTTGGTCTCTAAGGTGCTACTGGAAGGAATTTTTTTATTTTGTTTCGATTACGGCAGACCAACACCTGTCTCAATAAAGAAGTTAGGAAACTTTCCGGGTCTGTATTAATGTGAATTTTTAACCAGAATTTGAAATTCATAATCCAGCCCTTAGATTCTAAGAGATGCCAGCTTAACTCTGCACACATAGCTAAATACAGTGGTACCTCTGGTTATGAACGCTCCTGGTTATGCACGCTGTGGGTTACGAGCTCCGCTAACCCAGAAGTAGGCGCTCCTGGTTGTGAACTTTGCCCCAGGATGTGGACGGAAATTGCACACAGGAGGCGCCATGAGCGAAAGCACGCTTCAGGTTAAGAACGGTTTCCGGTTACGAATGAACCTCTGGAACGGATTCAGTTCATAACCAGAGGTACCACTGTAGGAGACGCATTTTGGAGCTCCTAGAATTTGTCGGAAGGATGCTTGTACATCCTCGACTTTGTTGTTAAAGTCAGTTATCCATAAGGGAATCCCATAAAGGACTTGAAAAACACTTTTGCACTACAGACCCTAACTGCTGTAGGCACATTCTGGTTACCATAAAAAAATTTAGAATCCTTTAATTCATGCTGCAGTGCATTTAGCTAAGTTGGTTGTCCTGTTACAATGGGTCACCCATTTTAGATGTAATAAAAGGTGAACCCTAAGTATTTAAAACTTTTAACTTGTTCGATTTAACTTGTTCCATTTCTTGATCACCAATACGCTATTTAGATGGGTGTCATTTTGAAAATACTAAGATCTTGGATTTTGAATAATTAATCGCTAGGTGATTTCCTTGGCCATAATGAAAGAATGCTTTTAGATACCTTTGGAGCCCAATTCTGGTTCAGGAGAGGAGGAGAGTGTCATCCGCAAATAAAAGTATGGGAACTGCATAGGTCCTAACCTAGGAGGGTGGCCATTTACAATGAGTAGATGTTGTTTCATATCATTCAAAAATAGATTAAATAGATGTGGGACAAGAATACAGCCTCATATGTATGCCTTGGAAGGAACTGGGTCTGGCATTCTATCACATAAATTGTTCACTTGGAATTCACAATATATTAAACATTTTTGATGCTATTATTGTACCTTGTGGTACTGATCCATCGCTTCATTTTCAGCATTGACAGAATGTGTGAACGGTCTGTTAGGAATTGGTAATGGTGGTCTTCCATCAGCAGGGCCTCTTGAAGCAGTTCTGCCAATATTACCTTCAGAAAAAATGAACATATTTAAAAATTAAATCCAGACTACTTAATGGACATTGGAACATGATTCTAACGAACCACACAAGCTTGACAGGGTCTTGACAAAGTAAAAATGAAATTGACTTCCGATGAGAATATGTTTCATTACAACTTAAATGCTTTAAGCAGTAACTGGCAAACTGAAGGGAAAGAGTAGACAAGTCTGATAGAAAAATAGACCGCATAACTCACAAAATCTCACAGAAATGCAAAGTGTCAAACATGAGAAGCATTATGACAGACATTCCTAAATGCATTTATTTGATTTATATCAAGGTTAGAGAACCTGGTTCCATCTATTTGCTGCCAGACTATAGTGTCCATTATCCCTGGCCATTGTTCATGCTGGATGGGGATCATGGGAATTTGAATCTAAAAATAACTGGTGCGCCAGATTCCCCATTTCTGATTTAGGTTATTTCATTACTATACTGCTCTAAAACCTTGTAATTCAAGAAACAAAACAACTTGTGTTCAGACAACCAATGCTTCATAAATTTGCATTGTCGCAAAATATTTAATGGAAAAGCTGTTAGTTTGTACTGGCAGCAATCATATGTTTTGAAAATCTAAGCCTGAATATTTATGAGGTATTTATACAGTACATACTTGGCTGAAAATGTGGTGGTAGTGATCCACTTGATGAAAGAGTGCTGTAAAAATAAACAACGATTAGCATGTACAAATGAGATCTGATACTTTGTAAGTGACTAGTTTTATATCTTAGAAATGAGGCCAGAAAATACTTGCTGGAATAGCAGAATTGGTTGCAGGTTGCAACTCTTCTCTTGTTTCAAATTGTTTGTGGGAATCCACAGGATGAACTATTTGGGACAATGTGTGTATGTGTGTGTGTGTGTGTTCTTATCTATAGTATGGGAACATAGTCATTCCAGAGCTATGCCCACAGAAGCCAGTTTTAAACTGGTATAGCTGGGTGGGGAGGGAGTGGAAAACAGTTACAGTTTTACCTCGGGTTAAGTACTTAATTCGTTCCGAAGGTCCATACTTAACCTGAAACTGTTCTTAACCTGAAGCACCATTTTAGCTAATGGGGCCTCCTGCTGCTGCCGCGCCACCGGAGCACAATTTCTGTTCTCATCCTGAAGCAAAGTTCTTAACCTGAAGCAATATTTCTGGGTTAGCGGAGTCTGTAACATGAAGCGTATGTAACCTGAAGCGTACGTAACCCGAGGTACCACTGTACTGGAGTTAGTCTCAATCATGTGAGCAGGATGAATCGCCCTTACTGCATTTGATTCTCATAGAATTTAATTCTCTTATAGAATTAAGAATAGCAATGAACAAGTTCCACATAATGTATAATAGCACACAAATGGTCAGTTCAATTCAACAAACCTTTCTGCACCGGGTATCGTCTTGGATGGTAAAAGGCTCTGTTTAGAATGTGGCTTAGGAGATCTGATTGGAAATGTGTTACATGGCAAAAATGGCTGGGGAACTGACCTGTGGTGAATATCTGCAAAGCACACACACCAAAAAAAAACACAGTTAACTGACTCAGATTGGGACAGTGAATAAGAGATTTGTGGAACTACTCAGTTTGTTTTGGAAAAGCTTAGGCATTTCTGACTCATATTCTGGAATTCATTTCAGATTCAAAATGCTGTAGTTCCAGCATAGAAACTATGAGAGTTGAGGTTCCAGCAGATCTTCAAGTTTCACTGACACAGTAGGCTTCACCTTGCATGAACAAAATAACACATTGCATTTATTATTACTACTATTATTATTATTAGTTTTAGTTTTTAATAGCCCACCTTTTTTCCCCTGACAGGGACTCAAGGCAGCTTACAGATAAAAATAAGAACTGCTAAAAAATGAATCATTCAAAACTATTAAATCCTGATAGAATTAATGCTACATTAAAGCGCTTGCACAAATTTAGTATAGTAAGTTTCTGCACAAGAAACCTCTGTCAGTGGCAGAGGAACCCTCTCCGGCACCCTGGGTGGCGCAGCCTGTATGGACTGTGCATGTGTGGCATCTTGCATGCGCACACTCTGTATGGAATGCCGCACATGTGCAGTCTATATGGGCTGCCGCTCGTGAGCAGCATCCCGTATGGATGCCGTGCAAGCGGCAGCCCATACGCACTGCGCATGTGCGCCGACCGTACGGGATGCTGCACATGCACAGTCTGTACGGGATGCCACTTGCGCATGGCGGCCATATGGTCTGCCACTTGCACGGCGTCCGTACAGGCTGCCATGCAAGCGGCATCCCATATGGACGTTGCGCGAACGTTTCGCATGGCACCCATACAGACTCCGTGCGCCCTCGGCCACTCTAGAGCTGGGGGGAGGCAGCTCCCAAAGTGGCACCCAGGGTGGCCTGCCCCCTGTGCCCCCCCTTCCTACGCCCCTGACCTCTGTTAATATACAGTGAGAACCACAGCATCCAGGAAGATTTCTGAATTGATGATAAAATCTGCCCATTTTTCTTAAGTTCCATATCCATCCTGGTGTATTACTAACACTGGTAGAACTGCAGATTTGCTGTCAAATTACTTATTTGGTGAAATTTGGTATCACTAACATACACTGAAATGCTAGTGGCTGGTAGCCACTTAAAAACGCCCAAAATTCCTGAGATGACCTTGCTTGGTTCACCCAGTCCTGACGGTGATCAGATTTCACAGTTCTAAGAGAGGAGCTCCCCATGTTCCTTGTTCAATATTTTAGCAGACTGAAGCAGATACTTATGGTCAATATTGATAGGCGTAACTGCATGCAAGGTATTCAGCATTCAGGGCTTTATAGATCAAAATAAGTTGTTGTTGTTTAGTCATTTAGTTGTGTCCGACTCTTCGTGACCCCATGGTCCAGAGCGCGCCAGGCACTCCTGTCTTCCACTGCCTCCCGCAGTTTGGTCAGACTCATGTTTGTAGCTTCGAGAACACTGTCCAACCATCTCATCCTCTGTCATCCCCTTCTCCTAGTGCCCTCAATCTTTCCCAGCATCAGAGTCTTTTCCAGGGAGTCTTCTCTTCTCATGAGGTGGCCAAAGTATTGGAGCCTCAGCTTCAGTATCTGTCCTTCCAGTGAGCACTCAGGGCTGATTTCCTTAAGAATGGATAGATTTGATCTTCTTGCAGTCCATGAGACTCCCAAGAGCCTCCTCCAGCACCATAATTCAAAAGCATCAATTCTTTGGCGATCAGCCTTCTTTAAGGTCCAGCTCTCAAAATAAGTACATGGGAAGAAAAAAACACTAGGAGGCAGACAACTATATATTCTATTAACTGAAATTTCCAAGCAGCTTTTAAAGGCAAACATGTAGGCTACTCTTGAAGTTAAAGACAAGTATAACAGTGAAGGCTGAATCTGATAAGTTAAGGATTAGTTTTACATAATTTTTCTGGAGTACAGTTGCTGAAAGAAAATAATCTTGGCTACCATTACATTTTAGGATTCCACGCATGAAGATGGGTCCAGTAGTATTCCAATGTGGCAATCCTGAAAGTAGTTTAATCTGAGTTCCAGTGAAATCTTCATTCAGATTTCCTTAGAAATTTGCCACCTTTTTGGGAAGCCTTTTACTTAGCTCCTTAGTGGTCATCCCTAACTGGAAGAAGGCCTAAGCAAGCTGAACTGCATGCTCAAATAAATATCAACAATAATGATAGTAATAGGAATAATTAAGAAATACATTACATACTGCCATCTTCCATCTGAAAGAAGAAGAAAAGCTAGCATTAGGGTTGGCACTTAATTAAAGATATATTAGCTATATTCAAAGCAGCACTAAGCAGTGCTTGCCTGATGGAAAAATCTTCCCTCTCTTCCCCTTGTGTGCTGTTCTGGGGGTTCTCCTGACCCCTCCCCCCTGAGCAGATGTGGAGAGGGTGGGGGAGAATGAGGGGGAAGTCCTGTTTTGCTAGTGGGAATCATTGTGTTGGCTTCTGCTAGTGCAACAATTTAGTTGAATATGGCCCTAATAAGTCAGCATATGTCATATGAACTAAATAGGTTTAAAGGCAAAAAAGCATTATTTCTTCTTTTAGATAATGGACATGTGGCACAGCAGATATCATCTTAGGATAGTTATTTTCTCTAGTTTCATTTTCTCTAGCCTTCATTCGGGAAAACAGCTTGTTTTATTAGAAGGTATGTGATATACCGGTAGTTCTTAAAGTTAGGCAGATGTGAGCCTACCGTATTTTTCGCACCATAGGACGCACTGGACAATAGGACGCACCTTGTTTTAGAGGGGGGAGAACAAGAAAAAAAAATCTCCCCCTCTCTGCCCAGTGCCCCTTCAGCGAAGTGGCAGGAGGCGCTGTGCAGAGAGGGGGAGAATTTTCCCCCTCTTGTTTTCCCGCTCTAAAACAAGGTGCCGTTTGGGGTGCGTTCAGGCAGCTACCTTGGAAGCCTGGAGAGCGAGAGGGGTCGGTGTGCACCGACCCCTCTCGCTCTCCAGGCTTCAGGATCCTTTCGACCGGCTCTTTGGGGCTGGCGGGGGGAAGCCCACCACCAGCCCCAAAGAGCAGGTCAGGGAGCAGCGGAAAGGCGCAGCGGAGAGGCTACTGCCATAGTCGCGCGTCACCTCTCCAGCTGGGAGAGGGTCGCGGGGGGGGGGGTTCTTTAGTCCCACGCGCGCTCTCCCGGCTGGAGAGGTGACGCGCGGCTATAGAGGCTCCTGCCATAGCCGCGCGTCACCTCTCCAGCCGGGAGAGGGTTGCGGGGCTATGGCGTCTTCGCTCCATAGGACGCACACACATTTCCCCTTCATTTTTGAAGGGGAAAAAGTGCGTCCTATAGAGCGAAAAATATGGTAATCTGTTCCTGGAGCAGGGAAAGTTTTCAGATCAAGGAACAGTGAGATTTAAACATTTGGCTCCCCCCAAAATGAGATTCAATTGTAACAAATTAAATATAGTTTCTACACTTTCTCAAAAATGCATACTTACTTCTGTCTTCCTTTCAGCTATCTGATTGTTCCTATAGGAAAGAAAGATAAAAATAATTGTATGTATCATAAGAATAGCTGGTACACTCAATATTTAAGAAAAAACATTGCTTGCAATTTACTGCCTAGTTATTTTGCTAGTCAACCTCCATCAAGGAGGCTAGAATTTAAAATTTTAGTTTCTAGGTGAAAATGTGTTTGTTATAAGCAAGGAACACCCATCTTGGGCACTGAGCATAAAAGAGACTTGCTGGATCAGAAGTCCCATCTAGGCTATCATCCTATTCTCACAGTGGCCAGGTGCCTATGGGAAACTTGCAAACAGGACTCAAGTGCAACTCTCCACTTGTAATTCCAGCAACAGGTATTCAGAGACATACTGCCCCCAGCAGTAATAGCTTAGCCCTCCATTAATTTATCTGAACCTTTTAAAGTCATCCAATTTGGTGGCCATCACTATATCTTGTGGGAGAGAATTCCAGAGTGTAGCTGTGTGCTGAATGAGGAAGTATTTTCATCAGCCCTGAATATTCCAACATTTAGCCTCATTGGATGGCCTTATATTCTAGTATTACGAGAAAGGGAAAAAAACCCTCTATCCACATTGTCTGTACCATGTATAATGTACACCTTTATCATGTCTCCTGTTACTTGCCTTCTCCCCCTAAACTGAAAACCCCCACATATTGCAACCTTTCTTCATAGGGGAGTTGTTCCAGCTCCTTAATCTTTTCTAAAGCTTTTCCAGCTCGACAATGCCCTTCATGAGTTGAGATGACCAGAACTATACACAATGTTCCAAGTGGGGATACACCACAGATTGGTATAATGGCATTATGATCTTGGCATTTTTATTTACCATTCCTTGCCTAATAATTCCTAGTATAAAGGTAAAGGGACCCCTGACCATTAGGTCCAGTCGTGACCGACTCTGGGGTTGTGGCACTCATCTCGCTTTATTGGCTGAGGGACCGGCGTACAGCTTCCAGGTCATGTGGCCAGCATGACTAAGCTGCTTCTGGTGAACCAGAGCAGCACACGGAAACGCCGTTTACCTTCCCGCTGGAGCGGTACCTATTTATCTACTTGCACTTTGACGTGCTTTCGAACTGCTAGGTTGGCAGGAGCTGGGACCGAGCAACGGGAGCTCACCCTGTCACAGGGATTTGAACTGCCGACCTTCTGATTGGCAAGTCCTAGGCTCTGTGGTTTAACCCACAGCGCCACCCGTGTCCCTAATCCCTAGTATAGAATTTGCCTTTTTCAAAGCTATTGCACCCTGTGACGACATCTTCTTCAAGCTATCCACTACAACCCCAAGGTCTTGTTCTAGATCATTTGCTTCTGGTTCCACCCCATTAGTGCATATATGACATTACAATTTTATGCCCAAATGTGTATCAGTTTACACTTGCTTACATTAAATTGTGCTTCTCATTTTAATGCCCCTACACTTGGTCTGGAAAGTTCCTTTTGGAGCTCCTCATAATCCCTTTTTATTTTAACCATTCTGACCAATTTGATCAGCTAATCTGACTACCTTACTGCTTACCCCCTAACTCTAAACTATTAATGAACAAGTTAAAAAGCACAATACTGAACTTTGGAGGACACCCACTTCCTACATCTTTCCATTGGGAGAACTTCCTATTAATTCCTATTCTTTTCTTGTTTCTTAACCAATTCCTGGTCCATAAGAGGGCTGTCGTCTTATCCTATGTAACACATTAATCTTGCACATTTTCCTCCAGTTTAACTTTTTTAAAGATGACTCTCTGCTAAATCATTACTCTTTGCTTGAACATCCAGTTACAAATGTATTTCATTCCAATTACAAAATGAACCCACCCACCTACCACTGCAAAATATGTTATTATATGGCAGAAAAAAGCCTGAGTATTCATCTTCTGACAAGTGGACCAAAGGCATGCTAGATATTAGAGCTATGCAACCAATATATTAGTAGGAAGGTCAGGAAATAACAAATCACTATATTACATATTTTGTATGCTTATGTCAGGGAACTGCCATCGGAAGGAAGGGAGGTGGAAGGGCTCACACAGGTTGGGAGAGACTCAGCAGCTGAAGAGGGAACCAGTAGGGGGAGAGGAGCTGAGCTGAGGGAAAGTGAGCAGGAGGGATGACTCCGAGACACTTCCAGCGAGGGCAGTGGGGAGGTTTCAGGACCTCCCGTAGGGACACCCACTCCTCACCGGAAACTGTCACGCAGAGAGTCCAGAAGACGTGTTTCCGTTAAGGAGCTTTTATGTTGGAAGCGATTCCGAAAGCAACCACTGTCGGAATCTGCCAGCGACTGAGGGAGCCATGTTTAAGGGGCTCCGTTACCGACAGAGGTTTGCAAACTTGATCAAACTCTGAGGGACTTGGATTTTACGCACAAGCAGCTCATCGTCCCATCACAGCTTACACTAAGTTTTTTTTAAAAAAATGTAAATGTAGGTTTACTTTATAGGTGGTGGCATCCTTCTAGAGGCAGCATTGTTTCTGTCATAGCTATCAGCTGATGGTACTGGAGGCTTCTGTATCTTTTCTAACTCTTTTCTAAAATAAAAGAGAAAAACAGCAAAGAATAGGGTTGATTACTTTTGTCTGTCATGCTAAGCAGTTAATTGTGATAATTTGTGTCACAGAAACTAAAATATTTACCTCAGCTGAGGTGTCAAAGGCTATAAGGAAGGAATAAAGGAAGGTCAAATTAAATGAAAGGGTAAAATATATATTTAAAATGGATTAAAATGTAATTCAGTAGAAGTGAAGACATTTCTTACCATTTTGCCTGAAAAGATGAAATAAAAAGAAAAAAAAGTTAGTTAAAGTAGCTAGCTGTGATCGGTGACTACTGTCATGATCAAGTTTAATTGTGTGACTTTAGGACTGTCACAATTTGATTCTAGTATGTTTGTTAACCTACTGCATAGAATACAAAAATAGGTGGTATTTTCTCTTCTCTCTCTCATAAATCTAAGACATCCTATATGGTATCTCTGAAAATGAATGTGTTCATGTGATTATTTCCTTTTCACAAAGCAAGTATGTCACTGACAACTGAGCTGTAAATCTCTCTTTACTTTGGCATGTCTGAGGATAGGAATATACAGTGCATCAACCCTATTTATTTCCTTTTACCAGCTTTTAAATGTTGTGATAACCTCTAGAGAGGCAATAAGGTAAAACATTTCATACTTGTATTACTGAAGCTAAACTGAATTAATTTATAAGCATGCAACTTACTAAGGAAAGTTTGCAGTATTTGAAATGCTAAAAGACTGTGACTCTTGAGAGCCTGTCTTATTGATCTAGTCTATTCACCACTACACCTTATTAATAGTTGCTACTTCTGTTACTTTAACTGATATTTTAGATTGCCTTTTTTCTGATTTTCTCTCAGAATCAGGCAGTAATGTATAATGATGAAGTTTAACTTAAAATGCTACTACAGTGAATTAACTTTTCCTTTCTAATCACCAACAAGCCATATCAAGTTTTTCAGAAGGACATCTTGCTATGTTTTGCCCACAGTAGCCCACAGTTTGACTTTTCAGGTCATAGTTGTAAGTTTTGTAGTAGCTTGCAGCACATATTTGTTCATAGCCTCCCCATTTATGTTACAGGTAGGTAGCTGTGTTGGTCTGCTGTAGTCGAAACAAAATAAAAAAATTCCTTCCAGTAGCACCTTAGAGACCAACTAAGTTTGTTATTGGTATGAGATTCCATGTGCATGAACATTTCTTCAGATACACTGAAACAGAAGCCACCAGACCCTTATATATATAGTGAGTGGGTGGGGAGGGGTTTTACTCAGAAAGGTGGTGGGAATGGGTGATTGGCTGATAGGTGTGGTAACAACCACACCCATTTACGCCACCCTTCTGAGTAGAACCCCTTCCCACCCTCTCACTATATATAAGGATCTGGTGGCTTCTGGAAGGATTTTTTTTATTTTGTTTCCCCATTTATGGTCAGCTCATTTTAGTGCTTTGTACAATGTCTGGCAGTTTATAGCTATGAACCAAAGCCTACCTGATCGTAGGATGTCTCTGTCAAATGGAGGCCCAGATTTTTCCAGTGAGGGCTTTTTGCTTCGATCTATGGGAGCTGGTGACAGTGAGAAACAAAAAATATTTTGTTAAACTTGGTGCTAATACTTTATTTTAGACTTTTAAAACCCCTCTACATTCAGAGAATACTCAAGCAGTTTACAGTTATCTGGTACAAAACATAACATAACACAGATCATAAAATAGTATTAAAAACTTAAAAAAAGAAGAATTAAGAATGGCAGAAATAAAGTTGACTAATCTGGAAAAAAACTAAAGCTTTCAACACTGAAAACATAAGAATGTTGGGGCTTGCTTCACTTCTAAGTGAAGTGAATTCCTGACAGCTGTCTGGATATGAATTTCAGCACAGTATTTCACTAATTCTTATAAAGTAATATTCCTTTTTAGAGTTAAAATAAAAAATTGCTCAACAATTAGTTGCAGGTTGTGGGAAAAGCTGGAAGGACAGATGTAAAAATAATGCTTTATGTTTAAAGCAATGTAAATATACTAAAGGATGCAGTTTTAAAAAAGGTTAAATAAAAGCACTTACGTGTAAACGGTTTGATGCTTTTTTCTCTGATACTCTCATTATTGCTTGAAGGAGAAAGGAAATGTGGCTGCTAAGGTAATAGATTTAGTAAATACTGTGTCTAGCAGAATGGTAATTACAAACTTGATTTTAATCTATTGAGATTATTTGAAGGTATTTCATAGCTGCCAACCAGTGCTCAAAATAACCAAGTATCACAGATCTGTATCACAGACCTGTTGCTTTCCTGTTTTACTTCCTCCACACACCCCCTCCAATGTCTGGATCTATTTCCAGTTAAACTAGGGTTGTGAATCTACACAATTTTGAAACATGCCTGAATTTTTTGTTTTTGTTTTGCTAGTCTAGCGCTGATTGACGTGTGCAGTGTAATCTGGCCATACTATATAGGTAACTACAACAAAATAATGCAAACAACCGGTGACATTTTCAGAAATAGGGCTGGTGAATTATTCTGGTAAGGTATTAAAAAGGCTTTTCCAAAGCTGATACACAGTTGTGTAGCAGTTCCTCACTGATTGACTGTGGTTTGCTATGCACTTAATCTCCAGGAAAAAAATAAATACAAAATGAAACAGTACATTCTTTTTGCACCAATAGAACCTACCCCAGGGCTTCTGCCTCCACTTGGTGGTACAGGGGAAGATTCAGGCCTTTTTGGTGGAATGGGAGGCTGAGTAGATATTTTAGACCTTTCTGCCGGATGTCGATCTGAAGAAAGGAATAACAGTAACAAAATAACAGAATATACGAGAGGTGGGAATCCTTCTTGCTTGATCTCATTAAAAAGACACATCTTTATATACTTTGAGATGTCATTTGAGAGAACTAAATTAATCCATTCGGGAAACAGAGCACATTTTCAAGCTTGTAGTTGGTTTACCCAGAAGGGGGCACAAAAATGTTATGAAAGCTCAAGTAAAATGAAGTTTTAAAATGAATTATTTTAAAATTTCCAATAAGAGTTTGTATTTAGAAAACAAAAAATGTTTTCTGTGTCTCCTTCCCAAAACTAGACAATACTCTCTAATGCATTTCATAAATGAAAAGTGTGAAAGAACATTTAACATGGTTACCTATGTATTCTGAGGCAGCTGGTATTAAAGTGGGAGGAAATAAGGTGTTTCGGTGTATGTCATCATCATTTGATGGAGGAGGTTCATAATCTGCTTCATCTTCAGCACCATCTTGATCATTGGGTGTTTCATAGTCCACACCATCTTCATGCTCCGGGTCATCTGGGCTTTCATAATCATCATCACTTTCATCCTGTCAAAACAGAAGTATCAGGCCGTCAAAAATATCTTATTGTAGCAAGTTTGTACTGTTGCATCCCTGTGCTTTCCATTGCTGAATGAAAGTGAATTCTAGAGTTCATGAGAAATTGTAACAAAGCCTTATTCATTTAAATTGGGGAAGAATGATACATAAAAAACTCACAGGTTTGAATAAATGGGAATTGTTTACAAGTGACTGTGTTATGATGGTGCGACAGCAGAGAATACTAGTGTCTTCTTGGAGACATCCTACTTTTGTATACAGCAGGAATAGCCAACCTGGGGCCCTTCAGATGTGGACTACAACTCCCATCATCCCTGACCATTGGCCACACTGGCTGGTGCTGATGGGAATTTCACTCCAAAACATCTAGATGGCACCATGTTGGCTACACCTGCTGTATAACATTGCATTAGAACAGTGTTAGTGTTGCGGAGGAGGGAAAAATACATTTTGTTCAATTTAGTATACTAGCAATCTACTGAATCAAGAAACGTGATACACTGCCTATGAGGCTGGCAAGAAGGCTTAAGCTGGAGGGTGGGCACATCACTGGGATACACAGCAGACAGGCCGAAGGCCAGCTGTTTTTGCAGAAGGAAAACCCAATCACTTCCATCAGCAACAATACTGCATCTGATACTGCAGGACTGTAGCTATCTGGGAGCTCTATACACCAGCCACCAGCAGATTGTTTATTGGGTACCACTTTAGCCTGTATATTAGAAGAAGTCTTAGTAGAGTTGTAGTACAAGTGTCTGCAGAGAGCTAGGGAACGGGTCTCAACCCAGAGCTCCCAGCAGCCACACTGATGCTCTTGTTCCTATGTGAATCTGGTATACTCAGCTTGGGGATTTATAGTGCTATTTAGGCTACAATGCTAGCCTGCCTGAGCATCCAGTCAGCCTGCACATCCAGTTAGTCTGAGTATCCAGTCTCAGAAGACCAGGCCGTATAAAGTTAAGGCCCAAAAGTTTGATCAACCTGAGCAACTTGTTTCTGGTATGAAAACTTTGGGCTGTATTCAACTACCGTACGTCTTACTGTGAAGAGACCTATTATAATTAATATATTATGTTCATTAATCTCAATGGGTCTACTCTGTGCAACACTTTGTTGAATAATACCCTTTGCCTAGCCCCTACTTTTTTAATGGATGCTGCCTTGAAACACATACTCTTCTTGACTTTGACCCCTCTGATTACAATTTTAGACCCTCCATTCACATTCAAGGAAATATGAGTAAATGCCCCTGCAGACCTTCCCTGTCATGGACTGAGCACACAGAGCAATACACACAGGGACACTGGGGTAGTGGGTGGGGCTTGCGTATGAACACAGAGTGTTCACATGAACATGCCCCCTTGTGCCTTCATATACTCAGATGCAACATCAGGGTATCAGAGAAGAAGAGAAGAGAACAAAACCCTCATAGGTGAACTCCTATGGCACTTGTCTTTTGAGCTCTAGGATTCAGTTATATCTGCCTCAAGCATTTAATTGTGCAAATCGGATAAGATTTCTCAGACTGGACCTCCAGTGAAACACTGGTAACCAGTTAATTGGAAATATATTATTTTCATATGTGCCCCCTTCAAACATGCCTCTATTTCCTTGAACCTGTAGAATAGGCAAGCAGCTGGCTTTCTGAACAGTCCCAGAGAATGAGATAATCAAGGATGTTTACTCCATCTATCTTAAAAAGTTGAAGAAATCTTATTTTTTATTTTGTCAAGTTTCAATAGCCGCTTCAGCCCCCAAACAACCTACATTGAATGCCTCTAAAGAGGAACATATGAGTGCAGTGATATTTGCCATGTCATTCTTTTAAGCTGAATACATTTGTAGTGTTGATAAAAAATACTTACAAAGGAAGACCAACCATCACCTTCATCCGGTCTATATTCTATGGAAAGGCAACAAAAATCACACAGCAGCTATAAATCTCCAAGTTCATGATGGTTTTACAATTAACAATTAAATAACTACAAGAATAGTTGTGGCAGACATTAATGAAACAGCCAAGGCTGATTCACACATGCATACATATTACCTGGTCAGTCACCTCAGTTGAGAAACATTGTATAAAGTGATATAAAAGCTCTCTGGGTATTGTTTGATGATGTTCATTTCACACATATTGCCATATGAATAGGAAAATAAGGACAGTTCCAGATGCACAACTCAGCAAATTTTAGATAACCAACACATGTGTGATTACTATATAATAATCTCTATCAAATAAAACATGAAATATTAGGTCAAGAATTACTTTCATGTGCACATGATCCAATTTACACTAGGGAATTTAATAAAGTATTCAATTCTGCAGCTCTGGCACCAATCATCAATTGGCATATATGTTAAGATAAAACCTTAACAGTAAATTCTAGCGTCATAAAAATCACATTAAAATCTGACCGTATGCTCTGTAAAAGGATTGTTTTGGCTATATGAGATTTTAAAAGAAGCACTTTCGCTGTATGGCCCAGGCCCAGAGCTGAGGTACATACCTTGGCTTAATAAGCTGTGGTATGCATGATCCTTGTTCCTTTGTGCTCTATCCTCATGCTGCCCTTTCCTTTCTCTATAGTCACCAGGATAAAAACAAGTTAGGATCTTAAACCAGTGTCAAGTTTCTGGCTTCTTGGTCCTGGTAACCATACCACATAACAGGAAACAACAAAGACTTCCTCTTTTGAGAGAAGGGGGAAAAGCCAGCATGAGGATGAAGTACAGAGGCAAAGGGGGCCCATGCAGATATTGCCTTATTAAGTGAAAAATGTAACTCCACACTAGGCTTCTTGAGCAGCTTTACAACTGCTTGAGTGTACAATTGCTTCTTTGAAAATATATAAGAATTAGCATAAGGAGAATTAGAAATTCTGTGTACATTACTATGGATCAGTTTTTCTTCTGCTACATTTTGTTTATAAACACTAGCATGTTATATATTTCCCCACTGAATAAGAAAAGGTTTGATCCATTTAAAACTTGCATTTAGGCTCCCCTGAAATAAATGTGAAAAGTTAGACATGACTTAAGTCCCATTGATTTTAATAGGAACTAAACTTAGGGAGCAATCAAAACCAATGATTTGTTGGGATGAGAGGGGTTTGGAAAAGGTGGATTTCTGGCTGAGCCTGGGCTCAGCTGGGGCTATGTTGGCTAAAGTCTGCCGTCCTGGCTCAACTGTACATACACTGTGTGAGTCTTCTATTCTATTCTATTCTATTCTATTCTATTCTATTCTATTCTATTCTATTCTATTCTATTCTATTCTGGCTCAGCTGCTTTTGCTGAATGGAAAACCAACACAGTGTATATCCAAACTCTTATTCCAAACTCCATTCAGGTCATGTAACCTAGCAACCCAGTGGAAATTAAGTGGCAAAAAGGGTGGTGCAAGTCAAACTCAATTTTAAACATTTAGTTTCTCCTCCGCTAGTCTTGGACTGCTTCTAAAAAAAGTCTGCACCAGCACAGTCTACCATGGTGTAAATTACAATGTCTTCCTGTAGTTTGGATTGCTCTGCTAGTCTGGATCCAATCCATAGACAGAGAACACTACAGAACAAAACTGAATTTGAAGAGGGTGGCTTCTAAATATCTGGAAAGTGGACACAGATATAAATTGGCAGTGTATTTACCTGGATTTTCAGGTACCTTCTGTGTTTGTGACCTGCTGCAATTTTGGGAGGAAAATGAGAAAGTTAATAGTTCATATTTCAATTATAAATTGAATATATTTGAGGTGAGCATTATAATACCTAGCCATCATGTATCCAAATAAATGTGCATTTTAACCGACATCATTTAGGCAAAACGTGCCAAAATACAGTGCCTAAAATGATAACATGTAAAATCCTGGCAAAGTGCAAAAGATCCATAACATAACACCTGGAAGAATAAGGTTGTGTGGTTAAACAGATGCCATTTGCCACTGTCCTGTGAGATTCCCCAACTCTGCCCCTCTTTGCTGCCTGTAGTTTTGTGAGGCAAAAAACTTTGCAGCACACTGACATGATGTCTTTGGTATTACTTTGTTGCCAGGGAGGAAAGCAAGGAATAAATAGAGAACTGATGTTTTTAGCAACAATCAGAGGTATCCTACAGCTTCTTGTTGCTGCCTCAGATACTTCCTTTGAGCAAATACAGTAAAATCACAAATGAATATCTTAGAATCATAGAATCATAGAGTTGGAATAAACCACAAGGGCCATCGAGTCCAACCCCCTGCCAAGCAGGAAACACCATCAGAGCACTCCTGACATATGGTTGTCAAGCCTCTGCTTAAAGACCTCCAAAAAAGGAGACTCCACCACACTCCTTGGCAGCAAATTCCACTGTCAAACAGCTCTTCCTGTCAGGATGTTCTTCCTAATGTTTAGGTGGAATCTTCTTTCTTGAACGTTAGGAAGAACTTCCTGACAGTAAGAGCTGTCTTGTTTTGCAGTTTTGAACAACAAGCTGTTTGAGGCCAGTGCTCCTCCCATGAACATTGAGGGGGAAATAAGTTTCTCTTTTTTAAAAGCTAAAACCTCAGAAGTAGCATTTTAAAGCAGGAGCAACTGACTGCCCCAGCAAACCGTTCTCAGTTTAAGTAGCCCAATGTGCTCCTCTGGGATATATACAAACCACAATAACCTCTGAAGTGGTTTACAAGGATACAATACAGAAAAAAATATATATATACCGTATTTAAAACAACAAAATCAGTTAAAAAGCCTGCTTCAGTTTAAAAGCCTGCAAGAGGAAGAAGAAGAAGTCTTCCATAGACAATGGAAATTCAGTACGAAGGGTCTGACCTCAACTAGAGGGAAGTTCCAGAAAATTCAGTCTACAATGCTAAACACACAGCTCCTGGTGCGTAAGAACAGTGACTCCCCTAAAGTTGTCAGAGATCAAGCAGGGATATAAAGGATTAGGCATTTTCGACCCAAATTGTTAAGGCCCTTGTAATTTAATAAAAGGACCTTGAACCTGGCTTGGTGGTGTATGGGCAGCTAATGCAAATTTCTGAGCGTCTGATTTATATGCTGGCAACATTCTGGCAGCAGTCTAGATGCAGCTTTTTGCATCAGCTGGAGCCTCTGGATCAGGCCCAAGGGTAACCCCATGCAGAGTTCATTCCAGTAATCAAGTCCTGCGGTGCATGGCCCATCATGGCCAGACTATCCCTGTCCAAGAATGGCAGATGATGTACCAGCCACAGCAGGTAAAAGGCATTCCATGCACTAATGATCTACAAACCATTTAAACAGAAAGCATCTCAATCACACTCATTTGGGATTCTAGAATAAATATCTGGGTTCATGTTCAGGTTAGATCGGGTCTTCTGAAATTTTGGACTTGTTTTTTCTATTCATTCATGGAGTATGGAAACCATATTTAATGTATTCAAATTAAGTTATACAATTAGTTTTCGAAGGTGTACATGGTCACCTGTTTGCTCCTCCTCCACATCTCATTTAAATATAGTGACCTTTTTTCCTCCACCCCACGGTTAAATTTGATTATGTTCTCATTCACCAATTTCTACTCCAAGAAATTCAAAAAAGAACTCATTTACTGTTGTAACAAGAAAAAAAATACTGAACAATTTCCCTACCTTTTTGGAAAAAAACTTTTTCTTTCTTCATGTCGGTTTATTTCCTGACTTAACTTGCTTAGAATTCTAGAGTAAAAAAAAGTGTTATTAGAGCAAGTCAGTATGTTGGAAGGAGAATCTCACTTGTATTGTACAATTCAGCCAAAGTTAAGCATTTTCATTAACGTCAATGGGAAAAAGTTAAGCACATGCTCAGGTCTATGGTTAAAAATAATGAGAATAAAAGGTGCATTTTGTCCTAGTTTTTCTTATTTATTTTAATGTGGTAAATTCAAACTGTTGAATATAAGAATGATTTCTTTTTTAGCAGAGGAATGAAAGATAGAGAAAACAAAATAAATGTTTTTCTCAACTTCATGTGAACAGATAAACCTGCTGTTAAGTGGAGCTATGACATTAGAATAATTTTAACACCCAAACAAAGCAATTAGCAAACTCAGTGCAGAGCATGGCAGTTTGGCACACTGCTACTAAAAGAGGAAAGAAAACAAATAATAAGGTAGAAACCCTATGCATTAAATACATGTTGTTTTCATAGACCAGGCATGGCCAAACTTGGCCCTCCGCTCTTTTGGGACTACAGTTCCCATCATCTCTGATCACTGGTCCTGTTAGCTAGGGATGATGGGAGTTGTAGTCCCAAAACAGCTGGAGGGCCAAGTTTGGACATGCCTGTCATAGACAAACAACACATTGTCTTCTTTCTCAAGTTATGCAAAACCATGGATTAGTGTAACATGCATGAGCAGGAATGAGCCACAGAGAGTCTCAGTCATGCTTTCATCCCATCTCTTCCTCTTGCACAGCTGGGATCATTTGCTTTCCTTTAACCATGGTTTGTTGTGTAATTTGGCATAAAAAACTAAGATTAGATCTCTAGTTTATTTCAAACACCCAGCTTTAAACTGGTTTCTTAAGGTATTAAGAAGCTAGGTATTAATCACAATTGTGTATAAGGATGAAACTGTGGTTAACTAAATGTAGACGTTTCTGAAGTTCTCTCTTCAGCCATGTGGAAGGAGAGGGGAGGGTGTAATGTGCAAGTTGCAGGCTTGTTGCATTCATTCCTGCCTTTGCAAAACACACTAAACCATGGTTTTGTGTGATGTGCAAATGGGTTAGGGTTAGGGTCTAAACCACTGAGCCTCTTGGGATTGCTGATCATAAGGTTGGCAGTTCGAATCCGTGTGACAGGGTGAGCGCCCATTGCTTTGCCCCAGCTCCTGCCAACCTAGCAGTTCGAAAGCATACTAGTGCAAGTAGATAAATAGGTACTGCTGTGGCAGGAAGGTAAATGGTGTTTCCATGCACTCTGGCACTTGTCACAGTGTTCCATTCACCACAAGTAGGTTTAGTCATGCTGGACAAACACACACACAGTTGTACTCAGTACTGTGCAAGGGGTTTTTCACATCCTTCCTCCCCACTGCAGATCCCTGTGGTTTCCCTCAAAGTCTCCTGTGAGGGTTTGAGGACCCCCATAAAGGCCTGGGGTGTGGGATCTGCAGTGGGAATTGCCAGTATTCATGTGCAGACAGCTTGTGTAAATGGAAAGTTGTTGCCTTCACTTAATATTTGGTTATTTCTCCCCCCCCACCCCGTTAATTCCTCATCATAGGTAACCACCTGTAAGCCTTGCTATGCTGTCCACAGTTTATCCTGCACTTTCCCCCCTTCTTAGAACTAAGTATCTCATATAACAGATGCTACTAGCCTTATAGTGATGTCTCTCATGTTCTCTTGTAGGAACATTTCATAGCATTCCTCATCCTAACCATTTTAATTTGCCTCCTTGTCCTGTCAATCCCCACGGTAGGATTTGTGCACATGTTCTCATTCACCAATTCCTACTCCAAGAAACAGCTAGAAATCATAGAAAGACAACTCAGAGCTGTTTGCGTAAAACCCTATTAATTCCTGATCTTTGTGTTCCTTCATAACTGGGAATGAGGCTTTCAACAGAGCTTCTATGAAGTGAGTCATGAGAAGTGATGTAGACATACACTTGCTGCTGTAAACAGCCAGTCTGAGGAAAATCCCTTGAATGCTTGAAGTGTTTAATGATGCTGATATTGAAGTAGTGTCAAAACATGCTACCTCCTTTTACTGAAACCGTTGATTTGTTTCCATGTTAGAATAACTTCTGCAAGCTCATGAATGCAATAACATTTTAATAGTGTTGTGCAATTATGATATTACCTGAAACCCAACATAAAATCTTTTAATTTATTACATTTACCCTTCTATGAATATTATCATTCACGCAAGGAATGCACACCAGCTAAAATATTTTTTGGGATGAGACTAACAAGTAAAGAATTAGTAAGTTATAGAAGTATAGTAGTAAGTTATAGAAATACAAGGTTAATTCATGTTGGAAGCCTCAAATTTATCTTCATTAAAAGAGTGGCTGGACAAAATGTGGGTGTTGGCCTATATGGCTATTAGCTCATTGCATAAGAAGCAAGGAGAAAAGACAGGATGAAGTAGTTTTGAAGTGAACTAGAATATTTTTACTGATTACTATCAAATCTTTTTACTGATTATTACAGAAACAAGTAATTAAAATGTTAAATGTTATTTTAATTGTTTTGAACTTGCAATTACATCAGTATATATATAAACATTGTTATAAACATCAGGATTTGAAACATGTTTTTTGTTATTTATGTACTAGAATTATGAAAAATAAAGATCATGTTATAGTAATAATAATAAAACATAAGAAGAGCCTGACTACTTCATAACACCAAAGGCCTATCTAGTCTAGCATCCTGTTTCTCGCAATGGGCACCTGAATGTGCATATGAGGCCAATAAGCAGGGATGATGTACTATTGACTCTCTTTCTTCTGTACTCCAGCAACTGGTATTCAGAGACTTACTGTCTCTGATACTGCAGGTAAAATAAAGCCATTGTAACTAGAAGATGCTAATAACCTTATTGTCATTAATTTGTCTGTTCCCCTTTTAAAACCTTCTAAGTTGATGTTGGTCACTACATCTCGTGGAAGCAAATTCCTTTGTTTATTGTGCTGCGTGCAGTAGATCTTCCTTTTTTATGTATCTGTCACCCTAACCTACCTCAAATTGATCAAGGAACAAAAGTTAACCTATCTCAGATTGCTTTGTACTCCCATTGAAGACTCAGATGTACAGTTGGGTGTTTTCTTGGATTAATCCTTGATCCTAGACATCAATATCTCAGTAGTAACCAAAAATACCTTTGGTACCTGGGTCTGGTATGCCAGTGATGTTTGTTCTTAGAGATGTCAAATCTAGCCATGGTAACACCTTGTTCAGATTACTGTAACATGTTTTCTGTGGGCTTGCATTTGAAGAGTATTTGTAAACTTCAGCTGATTCATAATACTGTAACCAGACAGTTACAGCAAATATGTTAACACTGTTAAAAACACATTCAATAGATACCGGTTCACATTTGGGCACAATCTGAATGTGATTATTATTGATATGTAGAACAATAGAAGTTGGAGTTGGAAAGAAATCTGAGGGTCATCTTGTCCAACCCCCTGCAATGCAGGAATCTCAACTAAAGCATCTATGACAGATGGCCATCTAACCTCTGCTTAAAAACCTCCAAGGGAGAATCCACCACCTTCTGAGGAAGTCCATTCCACTGCTGGACGCTCTTGCAGGAGGAAAGTTCTTCCTGATGTTTAGTTGTAATCTCCTTTCTTGTAACTACACTCCTACACTCCAGAGCTGGAGAAAACAAGATTGGCCCATCTTCCATGTAACAGCCCTTTAGATATTTGAAGCTATCTATCATATCACCTCTCTATCTCCTCTTATCCAGGCAAAATGTTTTTTTATGATATTTATTAGAAGTTTAAAAATTACAAAAAATAGAAAAAAGAAAAACAATAAAAAATTTCACAGAACATACCTTACAATAAAAAGAAAAACATAGAAAAATACAACAAAACAGCAAAAAGAAACAAAAACACTAAAACACACATCCAATGTTCCATATCTTTACCTTTCATTTACTTGTTTCATCGGCCTCCTCACACCTCCCTTTTTTGTATTCTAGTTCAATTAACTATTTCAGCAAATTCTTTCCATCTTTCTCAAATTTTGTTCTATAGTTTATCTTAACGGTCTAACCTTAAATTTTTTCATTTTGGCCCATTATCAATCAGTTTTTACTTAATTCTTTATTACAATTCCGCTAAAACCATATACCTTCATTCCAGCATCCTTCTAACATTCATTAATTTTGCAATATTTTTGTAAATATACTTTAAATTTTTTCCAATCTTCTTCCACCGACTCTTCTCCCTGGTCTTGGATTCTGCCAGTCATTTCCGCCAGTTCCATGTCCAGGCAAAATGTACCCAACTCCCTCAACCATTCATCAGAAGGCTTGGTTTCCAGACACTTGATCATCTTGGTCGCCCTCCTCTACAACATTATCATGGGGGACTATGTCAAAAGACTTACTGAAATCAAGATATACTATGTCCACAGCATTCCCCTGATCTACCAAGCTTGTAACTATCAGAAAAAGAAATGAGATTTGTCTGGCATGATTTGTTTTTGAGAAACCCATGCTGGGTCTTAGTAAACACAGCATCCTTTTCTAGTTGCTCATAGACCAACTGTTTAATTATCTGTTGGAGGACCTTTCCTGGTATTGACATCAAGCTGACAAGTCAGTAGTTATCTAGGTCTTCTTCCCTCTCCCCTCCCCCTTTGAAGATGAAGACAACATTTTCCTGCCTCAAGTCTGCAGGGACCCCACCTGTTCTCTAAGAATTCTCAAAGATAAGAGGCTCTGAGACTACATCTGCAAGCTCCTTTAGTACCCTTGGGTGCAGCTTATCAGGCCTTGCAGATTTGAATTCATTTGAAGAAGCCAGGTGTTCCCTTAACACCTCTTTCCCTATCTTGGGCTATAGATCCCTCCTTACGTCATTTATTCTGTTATCACCAGGATGCGCACCAGAAAGTGAAGCCCACCAAAGATTGATATTGGAATCTGCGCCTTTAGCTTGTGCATTAATAATCTAGAGTTAGAGGTGAGCAGTAATGTAGCCAAGTTTGCTGATACCAAATTGTTCAAAGTAGTTAAAACACAATCAGATTGTTAGGAGCTCCAAGCTGGCCAAATGTGCAATAAAATGGCAAAAACAATTCAATGTAAGCAAAAGAGGCACCTTTTTTTTTTTACAGAGTGCATAGGTAAACTATGGAATTTGCTCCCACAAGATCTAGTAGCCACCAACTTGGATGGCTTTAAAAGAGGATTAACATAATAATAATAATTTATTATTTGTACCCTGCCCATCTGGCTGGGTTTCTGCAGCCACTCTGGGCGGCTTCCAACAAAGATTAAAAATACACTAAAATGTCACACATTAAAAACTTCCCTGAATGGCTACTAATCATGATATATTTGTTCTACTTCCAGTGTTGGAGGCAGTATGTCTCAGATTACCAGCTGCTGGGAATCACAAATGGAGAGAGTATTATTGTGCTTGGGTCCTGTTTATGGGTGTCCCACAAGGCGCCTGGCTGGCCACTAGGAGAACAGGTTGCTGGACCAGATGGCCCTTGTGCCTCATCCAGCAGGACTCTTCTTATGTTATTAAAATAATACTTTTAACTATCTGCAGCCTGTACTACAGATAGCTTCTATTTATCATTATTTTTCACGGCTGAACAAAAGTTGTTTTCTGAATGAAATTTTAACATAAGCAGCTGCCTTCTACAGAGTTTGTCTAGCTCAATATTGTCTACAGTGCCTGGTTACACATCCCTGGGTTTTCAGACAGCACCCCCACTCAGTTCTATCTGGAGTGGTCTGTGACTGAAACTAGGGCCTTTTGCATGCAAAGAACATGTCCTTGCTACATGTAAAGGGCTGCTGTGAACACACCACACACCAAGCTTTTACAGGTCCTGTGTTGAATTGTGTCCCTCTGCCCCTTCCTCCCCTATCCCTAAACAGCTGGTAATGCTGCAGCAATTATTTGATCAGTGCTACATGTGCACAATCTATCCAATGTGCACTTGTAGCTCAAAGTAAAGAGTTTTAATGCATTCTTTTATGAAATGTTACAAGGAATGGCAGTGCCTCTGCATCATTTCTTTCTTGACTATTTCAAGCACAAGGCCTGTGAATCTGCAGCTAAGGAAGGAAGTATAAAAACCACACTGCTTAGTTATAAGGGAGTGGGGGTTGCATTTGATTAAGGATAAGAGCAGGCAGCAGACTTGCAGAAAATATTACTCATACTCCTGTCTCTTGTCTCCTGTCTCCCTCCCACATGGACAGGTCAGAGTTTTTGGAACATTTTAATTTTCCTCTCATTCATAATTCCAAATAGTAGGAGGTGGCTAGCTTAATTTCGCTAAAGGTTGAAGACAAAACAAAGCTTGTATCTCGAGCAGCAGTGGGAAACCTCTGGTCTGCCATCTTAATTAGACCTGCCAGGCCTCCCTATTAGGCCTATCAGGGTGTTTTGCCTAAGCCACGTCCTTGTGTCAGTGCTTTTGTAAGCACCAACATAGCTTTGAAACAAGCTTTCCAAGCACCAACACTCACCCAATCAGCAGTGCTTATAGAGACACAATTGTGGGTTTTGTAAGTGTTGCCAATCAATGGTGCTTGTAAAGCTCTGTACCTTTACCTGTGTGGCTTTATTTTTAACCACGTAGGCAAAGGGAAATGGGTCACTTTATATCATTGTGACACCATCGTAACTTTGGGTGACTGACACCTGTCAAAGTTGGCCCATGAGATGTGGGGGAGGTAGTGATCTGGCTGGCCAGCAAGATCCAATTCCCTTTTCCTGCATTTGTTGCCCAATTTGAAATTTCATGTAATGACACTCTAAGTCATTCTCTGTTACTTGATTTCAAAAGAGGAAACTTCTCAAGAATGAGTAGATAAAAGGAAGTTGAAAGGGAAAATCAATAGGGTCAAATCTGTCTGGCACAGAGATGCAAGAGGGCATTGGCTTCCATTCCAAGCTATGTTTGTTTCAGGCAGTGCTGTTCACATTAAACTGTAGTTTGGCTTCTAACAAATTGTGTTATTCATCACACTGCCCACTGTGGTGGAATGTTATTTAATTAATTATGTAACTAACTGCATTATGACTACGTTGTTCCACACCATTCACCTCAGCAAAAAGACCATTCATTTTAATGCAAAGGAAACACAATGCAAATGGAACAAAACATCAGCTGTGTATTGTTTAAGGGCTGAAAACAGCAGCAGCAAACACCAATCATGTCCACTGGATTGATTTCTGTTCCAGACATGGGATGCATAAGTGAACATATCACATCAGCTCCAGCCAGCATGGGTAATGATCAGGCATTAGTATTAGTGTATGATGGTGGGATACTGAAGCCTTGCTGGTACTGGATTACAGTGGTACCTTGGGTTACAGACGCTTCAGGTTACATACGCTTCAGGTTACAGACTCCGCTAATCCAGAAATAGTACCTCGGGTTAAGAACTTTGCTTCAGGATGAGAACAGAAATCGTGCTCCGGCGGCGCAGTGGCAGCGGGAGGCCCATTAGCTAAAGTGGTGCTTCAGGTTAAGAACAGTTTCAGGTTAAGAATGGACCTTCAGAACGAATTAAGTTCTTAACCCGAGGTACCACTGTATTATTATTATATAAAAAAACCTTTATTTGGGATGTGAAAGTGAAATCAGGGCAGGGCATCATAAGGCTTTGCTGGCAGTTCTGTCTTGAAGTTATGGACATTAAGAACAATAAGGCTCTCTACTTTTATGTGGAACATGCCAAATTATTCACTATGTGAGATCTTATTGAATCGATTTCTGTAGAGGCTTCTGGTCTTGGGGCATCAGAGTCCCTCTCAGTCTCTTCTTGTGGTGCACAGTTCTGGCTCCCTGCTTGTCTGCCTGCCTACCAGTTATTTAGGACAGTTGGCAAATAATACAGATTTAATTGCTATCTAAAACGAACAACTAAAATGAAAAAAGAGAACAACCTCAAATATGAATGGCAACATCGACAGCAACGGTGCCTGAGATAAGTGGGCTTTGCAATGCTTTCTGAGAGCTAGTAGAGATGGATGCTCGTTACATTGAAGGTGACAATGGAAAAAGTCCTAGACATCACGTATTATTTTCCCCCTCCATGGCACAATAGATCCATTGCAAACAAAACAGACACCTACTAGCATGAGAAAGAAGAAACACAGGATGGATGAACTTTAAAGGCTAAGTTGCTAACACCACTACCAACAAAACCCCAGAAACCACAAATAGAAAAGGGGAAAAATCAAAGCACCCACTCCATCCTGCTTCCACAAGGGTGGAAATCTGGCCAGTCTCTTTTAAATAAATTTTTATTAATTTTACAGAATTTTTTTAACACCCTACAAACATATAAAAAGACATACAAACACGTATAATTTCATAACCTTATTTTCTTAGACCTTGTTTCTCAGACTCCCCCATACCTCCCCTTTCTGCATCCCAATGTCCAAAATTTTTCAGCAACTTCTAATGATTCTGTCAAGGATATGTCTTACTAATCTTTCCTTCAATCTATTCTTATGTCGCTGTAACCCTTTCATTCTCAAAGC
Source organism: Podarcis bocagei (assembly GCF_964188305.1). Classification (NCBI taxonomy): domain Eukaryota; kingdom Metazoa; phylum Chordata; class Lepidosauria; order Squamata; family Lacertidae; genus Podarcis; species Podarcis bocagei. Next base: position 83,451,179 of record NC_138126.1, on the reverse strand, counting down.
CTTGACATTTTAAGATTCATCAAGTTTATAATAGTCCTTAAGATAGATTTTAAATTTCTTCCAGTCTTCTTCCGTCGTCTCCTTCCCCTGGTCGCGGATTCTGCCAGTCATCTCAGCCAGTGTCATATAGTCCATCACTTTCATCTGCCATTCTTCCAGAGTGGGTAGCTCTTGTGTCTTCCAATACTTTGCGATGAGAATTCTTGCTGCTGTTGTAGCATACATAAAAAAATTTCTATCTCTCTTTAACACCAATTGGCCGACAATGCCCAAGAGAAAGGCCTCTGGTTTCTTAGGGAAAGTACATTTAAGTACTTTTTTCATTTCATTATATATCATTTCCCAGAAGACCTTAATCTTTGGGCACGTCCACCAAAGGTGATAAAAGGTACCTTCAGATTCTTTACATTTCCAACACTTATTGTCAGGCAAATGGTAAATCTTTGCTAGCTTGACTGGGGTCATGTACCACCTATAAATCATTTTCATAATATTTTCCTTTAAGGCATTACATGCCGTGAATTTTATCCCGGTGTTCCACAACCATTCCCAGTCAGCAAACATAATGTTATGACCAATGTCCTGTGCCCACTTAATCATAGCTGATTTAACTGTTTCATCTTGTGTGTTCCACTTCAGCAACAAATTATACATTCTTGATAAATTCTTAGTATTGGGTTCTAGGAAATCTGGCCAGTCTCAGGTCTTGCTTGACAGAAAGCCAGCTATCAACCATATACCAAACAAGCACTGGCCAGTATGAATAAAAAAATTAACCAATGTAATTTGGCATTTACACCAAAAATGCTACCAACATCCCTTGACAAATAAAAACTCAAGCTCCTTTGCCCATTAGCTCCCAGCCAGAAGTCACTCTCTGGGCTTCAGTGATATTAAAAGGGCAGAGCTCACTGGGAAGCAAGAGTCTTAAGAGAGTCTGGGTAACAGAATTACAGATTTGGAAGGGATCTTGAAAATCAATTCCTGCTCAGTGCAGAATCTACAGGATGCAACTACAGCAACCCTGACAAAAGGGCCACCCAGCCTCTGCTCAGATACCTCCAAGTGAACCAAGAAGCCTACTGTCTCTTGAGCTGCTTCTGTGATGGCTGTCTCAGTAACTTACTAGCCCTCAGGGAAGTAAGGAATAATAATATGGTAAATATACATGAGAAGAGTCTTAAAGCTGTGGGGAATGCTGGTTGGACTGGATTGTGTTTGGCAGTGCCCTTATCAAATTTATACAATCATATAAAATTAAGCAGCTGCTATTAACTTTATTTAAAAACCTGATATGCTTTATAATGACAAATGTTGTGTGATTTCCGTTTGGCAGTAGCCAGAGTCAAGCGTAGGTCAGCAATAAAAAAACATGGTGTTGATGCAGTTAAGTCTTTATTCAAAGAAACCAAAGCAGCATGGGCCTAGTGGTCCCAGCAACTGCTGCCCAGTAGGTCTTGCTCAAATGAAACAGTCTCAAGGACTGAAGGTCCTTTCCACCACTCTCTAATTCTCCTCCTCTCTGGTTGGTCACTGTGAAAACAGGATGCTGGACTAGATGGGTCATTAGCCTGATCCAGCAGGCTCTCCTTATGTTCTTAAGTATTTGTTTCCCAGTTCCTACTGGCAATATTTGACATCAGGCCACATTTGTAGAACAAACTGAGTATTCTAAGTTTCACTGAAAACTGAAGTACAGCTTCCACTGAAGAAGGTACCAGCTACAACACAACTTTCAGGCTGGAAACATTTTAGGATTTTGATTGCCTTTCTTACAATTGGATCTTCTCGTGAAAAATCTTCCAAGCTAATGCAACTGAAGCAGATCAGGTAGCTTTCCTGAGAATAAGGGCTTGTCCACATTTTAGCATCATTTAACTGTTAATCTACTCCCCTCACTCCACATTTGAAAAAGATTAGGGTAGTCCATAGGCAAAAGCATAAAGTAAGTAAGGCAACCAGAAAATAAATGAAAATATCAAGGAAGTAGTGAGCACATAAAGCAGCAAGTGACAATTCACCCACCCACCCAAAAACTCAAAAACAAATGGTCTGTGACCATGAGTGGAGGGGTTTATAGCCTGATTTTCCACAATTTATCAGATTATCACTGCACCAGGAAAATCTAAATTTACAGGGGGGGCTTGGGGATAATGTTATGTAGACTATGCAAACTAAATGGAAACACAAACAGATGCAAACCCTAAATCTACGCGTGAGGAAGCAACACAGAATCACATTGGATGAAAGGCTGGGTTGGGTGGGGAGGATATGTCTTCATTTTACATAGTAGTTCTAATACATTTATTTCATTTATTATGCATTTAAAACTTCTATATTTCGCTTTTCCCTTCCACAAAGGAGTTGCTCACAGCTTACAAATATAAAAAACAGTCATCAAATGATCAACCTAATGATCAACCTAAAAACAGCAGCAAAATACAAGAACACAACAAGCATCTCTTACAACCAATACGTTAACCAACTGAATCAAATGCATGTTTAAAAATTAACATTTTCAGTTTCTGTTGAAACTAAAATAGAGGAAGATAACCTAGCTTCTTGGGTCAGGGAATTCCACCAGGAAAGTTATCTTGGTGTTACCACCAGTCATGCCTCAGAATAGCTTACTCAAGAGGGCCATAACAGCTGATCTTAAAGGATGGACAGATTCAGCACATATGTAATAAAGGACTCATGAGGCCAGTGTGTGGGATAGACGTAAGATTTAGGACTTCTGTGTTTGAGGAAGTCTGATATACTGAAGTATCAAGATACTTCTAAATGATGAAAGGGATTTGATGACACATTCTTTGTCCTGAAAGCAAATTCCTTGAAATACAGCAAATATGTATTCTGCAGACTACTTACATAAAGTATGTAAGGGTGCTTCCAGATGGTTGTTTATTGTAGGATGTGTGCTCCTTATGCATACAGTTCTTTAAATTTTACAATTACCAAACCATGTAAAAGATACGAAAAATGGGATCTTACCCCTAGAGACTCAAATCTCACAGCCTCATGCTTCCAGTTGTGTGGCAACATTGGTTACAGTATACAATCATATCAGTCCAAAAATTCTATAGTGTGTGTGTGTGTGTGTGTGTGTGTGTGTGTGTGTCCTGCCCTCTTTCCTGCAGCTGTGTATGTATGAAATGGGTACCTGAAAAGGTATCTCTTGTTTTTATTCCGTTTGGTATTTTTATTTTATTGGTTAGCTTCTCTGTTAACACTAGTTGCCAGATTTTCTTGTACTGTACCATGAAGTCAGCATGGCACCCTCCAAAAGTTTTCAATAACTGGCTATCGTTAGTCTTGCTGCTAGCAATAACTGTCCAATGTGTTTATAATGCAGGTCCATATTATCTCCTGAATAAAGGTTGAATAATGCCAGCTTGGGTTGCTTAATAACATTCTGCCCTGGTATTGCTTTGATTTCTCTGAACACCGAAACGTGTTCACCATTGTACAGGTCTACCACACGTGTGGATGTAATTCCCCTACCCAAAATGTACATCCCCTCCGACAGGTTTGAATGCAGTTTGTTTGCAGCATCCACGTGGCACTTCTGGCATCGTTTGCACAGACCTCACAAACATTGGTCTCAGTGGGAGCTAACTGCAACTAAGTCTGCATCCAGACCAGTGTCTTTAATATTTAGAAAAGGCAGCACTAGTTCAATACATTTTGCTGCCTGAAGCAGTCAAAATGATGCACTCACACTAGGGAGGACACTTTTAAAAATCTTACTGCCCCGCTTCAGTTCATCTATCCCCACTACCCTTTAGTTGTTTCACCCTGTTGCATGAACAGGATTGGCCCCAAGAAAATGCATTTGATGAAAGCCGAAGTGAACAGATTTTATCTGTCTTCTCCATACCATACAGTAACTTTGTACCTATTTTCCACATCCACCTTAGAATCTGATTATATCATCTGATTTACTTACGGCATTCTTAGCTTTGGAAACTTCTGAATATCATTTTCAGACATATTCTGAAACAGAAACACATGCAGTATGTTATAACGGTGCCTGTACAACACGTTTTGGTCACTGTAGTTTTGATTATTATAAAATAAAACTAAAAGTGCTGTAGTTACATAGAAGTGGTATTTAAAACTTGACAATCTGCTTAAATGTGACAGATACAATGCACCACAGAGTAACCAACACTTCCACACCTTTTCACCACTTTTCTTAATAATTCATCCATATCTCTCTTCCTATGCAACCACACCATTTCCACTTAGCTAGTAATCCTCTCCTTTTAATCCAAAGGAATGACCATTTTTGAAAATGTAATTTTATAAAAATACTTACCAGAAATCTTTGTCCAGTTATGTTGTATTTCCTTGCAACTTTCTCACAGTCCTTGAAGTTTAACTGCTGATGAAAAGACACATATTCAGGAAAACTTGATCATTTTAATAAAGAATACATTTATATCAAATAGGACTCTGAATAACCATAGCTGACTATTATGCATGCTTACTCAGAATTAAGTCTCATTAACATAGGCACTTCTGGAATTCCTCTGTGTGCATAGGATTACATCCTTAGACAACTTCATCACTAAACTCATTTATTTCAGCTGGACTTACTTTAGCAGAGCTAGGATATGGTTTATAAGGGCACAATTTGTCAGAGCTTTTCAGCCTGCTGAAATTGGAATGGAAAAAAAACTTAAATTTCAACAGGAATAATGTTACTAAAGGCGTTGAGATCATAAAAGGCACAAAGATAAAGGTATGTTAACAAAAATATTTCCCCAAGTTCTGTCCCTTGTGTGACAGGTTAATTCAATAAAATGCAGATTGACAAGTACACTGATGTAAAAATCCTCACAAATTACAAAGCAACAAAAATCCCTCCCATCTAATCCTATCTTCCTGAAAATTTAGATGGCAGTGTTTACTTATCTTCTATTAACATATTCAGCAATTTAAATTAAAGAGAGCTTTTCCTATCATTTTAAGGGTTCAAGTAAAACAATTCACAATAACTGTGGTATATGAAATGGCTGACTCCAAACTGGAGTACTCTTGTAGTTTTAAGAAGAAACCTTTTCTCTACTTTGAGGATAAAATGCACTGTTGCCATGCGGTAGTAATTCACAAACGAAATCTAGTGAATTGCATTTCCTTCCTAAGACAATAGGTTTGTCCGAAAGATACAACAGAGCAAAGAATCTACTCAGTTCCTTATCAAAATGAATGTAGTTTTAGAATTTGTCACAGGTCACTTACGGTTATAGCTAAGGCAGCAGCCACAATTTTCTAGACTTTTCTCATTTTCTATAATTTCAACAGTTAGAGAGGCAGGCAGCCATTTTGTGTAGAAGGTCTGCAGTGTTGCATTTGAGAGACTGGTGTAAACCGATCAGTTTACGGGAGAATGGTTTGGGAAGGTTATCTGGTCTTTCCCTTTTATTATTAGCTGAAGAACTAGTGATTCTTGAAGCTTAAACTTTGATTTCAGAATCTGTTTTAACTCAGAAAAATAAATTAGTCTACCCTGTTCATAGTCTGTCCATAAACTACTGGACACTTCATGTAGACTGTAATCCTGTGTAAATTAGCAATTTGGGCCTAAGAACATACTAGAGAATCTTAAGCACAACTTAAATTTTGCACCCAAAGTAATGATAGCCTGACATCATATTTGAGAAAATGGCTCCCAGCAGTGGCAATTAAGAGCAGAAAGGTTGGAGGAAGGGGAGAAAGTATAACCATATCTCCACTGGTGCCAATTGAAATGTTATTCCTCCCCATAAAATTCAGAGATTCCCGCTGGTAAGGAGAAGGCTTAAAACTGCTCCTCCCTATGTGCTTTGATACTGATACCCGCCCCATCCCCCATGCCTGGTACTTGTTCTTTTAAACATTATTTGGTTGCTAATCATATCACTACTTTCACATAGAATTTGGTCTTAAATCATTCCCCACTTCAGTAACTGCAAAATAAAAATCCCTGGCAGCAGTAAGCAACTGTCTTCTCATTTGTGCTTGTGAGATTTAGTATCAAAAAGGAAATTCTGGCTTCATCCAATAGAAACTCCCCAACCCAAAGCATATGCATGGAATACAGATTGGATGGCACAGGACAGCAACGATTAACAGTGGATTACTTTCTCACAAATCAACCCAATTCCCTTTCGAACATCAAAAACACTTCTATAGCCTGTCTCTACACACTGTGGTTAAGATAATTTACAAGAGTACCCCAAGGCTGTATTTCTGACCCTTTGTTAATTCCAGAAAGGGATTTTCAATACTTTGTTCTTTGTTTTCATGCCCTCCATTCTGGGTAGTCAAATTGCAAAGGGGCCAGCAAACACTATGCATTTCTTTCATGGCAGATGCCCTTCGCCAGCAGAATCTGCAGCAGCCCAAAGAGACAGAATTCATACACTCACACAGGCATGATACTAAGAAATTCCTGATGGCTCTTTTTAGTTTGACCCACTTCCATTCAATAGTATTCCAGGATATTTTGCTGGGCTATCAGATACATAATCTTGTTTCCATTTTAGCAAGGGTGGGGTATAAATTTATTATTATTATTATTATTATTATTATTATTATTATTATTATTATTATTATTATTATTATTTTATTTTGTGGAGTCCAGTAGGGAGAGAAAGCAGTGAAAGGCAAAAGGGAGAGGGAGAGATGCAAAGCAGGGAGGTGATGCTAGGGCCAGTGCAGGGAAACTGTATTGGGAGAGGAATCCTTGCTCTAACTCCTTTTTGGCAACTCCTGTATCAAAACTGAAGCTCAGAGGAGATTTCAGGGCAAAATAGAATTGTGTCTCTGGAGCCAGATGATCATTTTTCGTACTTGGCAGAATAGGGGGTGTTGCTCATGAATGGCTAAAACTTGGAGAAAGGAAACTATTTATTGTGGGACAAATGCTAAGTTTTGCCCAGCATCAATGTTAATGGAGTGTGAGCCAAATATCTGATACATGGAGTGGATTCTGCAAGATTCCTTTTGGAAAACTCCTGGGTCATGTAAGCCTCAGTCTTGGGAATGGTATTGCTGGGTCCTAATGTGATTATAGCACAGTGTTAAGTGCCATATAGAATCACTGTTTTAATTTCATTCTCAGTTGATTGCAGAATAGCAGTGCTTGTTGTGGAAAGGACCTAAGTTTTAAGGAAAATTTAAAAGGCTGTTCTGGAAACTTCTTCCAGGCAGTATACATAGACTTCAAGGCAGATGGGGGCCTGGAAGGTAGCAGTGGGGTGGATTGACTGGAGGGAGTGTCTGATCAAAACAAATGTATTGGGGGTGGGGGGACCGTGCCAATCAGGTAGGTAGATAGACCCTGCTGGATATTCGGCAGCCTGAGTAAGCAAAGCAAGGCAGAACTCTGGATCAGAAAACCTCCCTACAACTTTCTAAAGCAATAACTAAGCCATAGACTTCTTCCCCTGCAATTTGAACACTGCCAAAATGTGAACTACTGTGAAAGTATTCAAAGGAAAACAAACCTTATGCATTGCAAAGAAGGTTACAAGTTCCTAGATTGCTTATGTAAGTTTAATATTTTATCCCATTCCCCCATGACATGCATTTGAGTTTATTGATTGTTGCAGCATCCTGTGATGTAAGCTAGGCTCAGAGATATGCAATTTGCCCATGGAAACACACAGAACTTCATAGCCAACTGGAGTGAAAGTAACAGAGATTGTAGCCATTTAAAAATACATTCAGAGTTTTGAAATTCTCTAAACTTTGGAGCTAAGTTGTATGAAAATAAATATGAGGATTTATGAGATAAATAAATATGTGGAAATAAAAATGTATTTTCTAGGTTCTTTGGAAATGCACCTTCACAGCAAAGGTTCCCCAGCATTTTAGCCTCATCCCCAGGCTGCAAACATCATGGAGGCAGCTCACTCGTCTTCTGGGCTCCTCATGCCCTGATGTGAAGCTTCTTTCTCACTTAAAGTAAAATCAGGGTGAAACCTTCTTTGACAAATGATGGAGGACAGGCCTTTGTGTTGTTTCATTGCTAGTATCTTGCCACTGGAATGGGTGGACAACCTGCGACTGATGTGCTGATACATTGGACCAGAGTGCCCAATGAATCACTAGTGTTCCTAATTGTTTAAACAACATTCATTTCTCTCCAACTACATGCTAGGTTCTATGTAGAGTTCTGAAGGGCCACAGTCCTTTGTCAGGGAGCTTACAAATCCATATTTGATACTCAAGGCAGAGAAGATGTGACACGTTAGGGACTGACAATAGCCTGGCTCAAAAGGTATGGTTACATGTGCAGACGACACTTTTGCTCACACAAGGGGGGATTCTCCTGGCTTTCTGTGATTCCTCCCCTCCTGTTCTTGTGCCACATGTCATGCTGTTTTGAAGGGTCCTCCAACCATCAGAAGTGGACTTTTGGGTTGCAAGGGGTGTGGGGAGGAAGACCCATTCCATAAATGGAACTCAGTTTTTATTCACAGAACAGAAGTTAGAATCCCAGTTCAGTGAAGAGAAAGGATAGGGATGGGTTGAGACAAGATCCTTTCCTTTCAGAAAAGTGAATTAGGAAGTTTCTAACAAGTTCCATCACATTCAGAAGGAGGCATAAAGTCTATCAGAAATGGCTTCCCAAGGATTCATATAAAGTGATCATCTCATACATGTAACAAAAATAGTTTTTGTAGCATAAAGTTAGAGCAGGAAAACTGAAATCAAACTTACCCTTTTGAAGTAGTTTGCTAACTCATCTGGGGACCAGCGGGCCACTTCTGAGCGATAGGGAGTGTTTCGTGAATCCATTTCTCTTCTTCTTGCCTAGCCAGTTACAAGCCTGTTAATGCCTATCTTGCGAGTGATCCAAGAACAGGACTCATCCCACACAGTGACCCAGACTGGTAAATTCCCAAGTTTTTGCCTTTCTTCAAAACTGTGCTGCAAATAAACTGCTCAGAGCAACAGCTTCCGGTGTGAACCAAACGGTTTCTTTTCTTTCTCAGAAAACCCGTCAGCTAGTTAGTCAACTCCACCACTTCCTTTTTCTGAATCTAAATACGTAAACAAGGAACCACGGGGCTCAATCCTACCATTGCAAAAGAAGGGTTTACAGTGACAAGGAAGAAATGATATGACCCAGGAAACTTTCCTCCCTGTCCAATGTGAAGCAAAGCTAGTGGTCACTGATGTCTGGGTCTACACACATTAAAAAGAATGCGATGGCAATGTTCTGAGCTGGTAGAGGTGGTAATACCCCCCACATTACAAGCAGGGATTATATTTTTGAATGCTCTACTTAGAAACATAGTTGCAGCAAAGAGAAATTAGCACAGTAGAGAGAACACTAAGCGAAATCTCCCCCCCCCCCCGTCATATTTTTTGTTTTCATTTTCTGTAGAGAGCTTTAATGTGGGGGAACATTAATATGGGGGAACATTAGAAATGTGAGGTGCATCCATGCAGACTGAAATGGTACAGCCCACTCTACCAAATCAAGATTCTATCATCTCGTTCTGCTTTGTCTTTAGACCAGGCCTCAGCCTATGTCATTATCCCCCAAATGGTGAAGGTAAGGCTTATTCAGTTCTATAAAGGATTGACAGCAAATTCTCCGTATTACCACAAGAAGGCAGCAAAGTTCAATTATTTGCATTCACATACTGAATTTGTTCATAACTTGAACTAGGAATAGGGTAGATATGTTTGATGTTAAAAGGACTTATTCCAGGTGTTAGAACCAAAGTGTGGAGTGAGGGGAACTTAGAGTATGAGCATAGTATCCCTAAGATATGCATCCCTTTGGCTTTTCAAACATTGCAGCCTGAAAAACACGTGCTAGGGAGACACACTGGGGCTTAGTTCTATGTAAGAATGCATACAATTACAGTCACCTTACTCCTTGTGATCACTGGTGGAGGAAGGCAGGTGCAGGGGGTGCGGTGTGCACCAGGTGTCAGCAGTGAGGGTGGGTGACATCGTCATGCCACACCCCCCCCCACGCTTGCTGCATGGGCAGCTAGCAGCGCCCCCCCCCATGCTCACCATGCAGGCAGCAGGCGACTAGGGATGCTTGCCATGTGGGCGGCTAGCCTCGTCCCTGCGGGCAGCTAGCCCCACCCCTGCGCTGCTCTGGGTGCCGGGGCAGGTAGCTCCGTCCCTGCTTGTGATTGAGGACAGAATAACCCACATTTGAAGACATCTACTGTTACATATAAAGCGAGATGAGTGCCGCAACCCCAGAGTCAGTCACGACTGGACCTAATGGTCACCCCTTTACCTTTACTGTTACATATAGCTTGTGCCTCAGACCATAATTTCAGTGGGAAATCCTTTGCTGGTCAAGCCATTGAACAATGCTATTAGCCATAGCATTTAGCACACTAGGCTGGCAATCCTAACCACACTTTCTGAAAAGTTGGGATGGTGGAGAAATTCAATTCAGTTTACATTTAAAGGCAAACTTGCTAAATTTATGCTTTCTGAAACAATACATGATCCAAAACACAGCCAGCCTTTGAAATTTGCACTTCTCCCAATTTTGCAATGCAGTACTCTAGCCAAGTTGTTGTCATCCACTTCTCTTGAGAGAAAATGGAATGTGCCTCCAGGGATGAAGTCAAAATGAAGTGACCTCCTTGGGTCTCAAGCCTGGGCAGTGTGTATGGAGGTTTTGGGCTGCTCCTACGACAAGACCCCCACTTGGCCTTACTGATGTGGTCCAAAAGAAAGCAGAGCAATACATTTGGCAGGAGAAGCGACAATGTAAGCTAACACTGTCTTAGGGACTGCAGTCTGGATGTGTGTAGGATTTACTCCTTAGTTGTTTCGTTTCCCAAAGATGTCTCAAAGATGACCAAAGCATAATGGCAGTCTACACTCAGTTCTCACATGCAGCTCCTAGAAGCTGTCAGCATCTGACAGCAGCCACATCCTGGGAAACAGCTTTGACTGTCTGGCTAAGCCAGATGATGGTAGCCAATGGATCTTAATCCCTCAATGAGTTAGGGACTTGTTTACCCCCTGCATGTGAAGACAGGTTCTGGCAGATTGAGCAGTGAGTCGAACAGTTAATAAAGTGGTTTTTTCATGTGCTGCATTGGGAAATGAGGGGCAGCTGAGGCTCATTAAGCTAGGGAGGTAGCCCATCTAGGAGAAGGAAAACTTACCTTAAACCTCCGCTGCTTTGCAGCTATACTAATTTGTGAGAAAGACTTTGGAAGTAAACTCTGAAGAACACTATCCAAATTCAGATAGTCCCAGCACAGTGGTGGGTTGAGCCAAGGTCAAAATTAAGAAGTCACAGGGCTGTTGGGCAATCTAAAGTGGTTTGGTGGGGTAAACTTCAGCTTCACCACCCCTGAGCTAGACAAATAAACTTAAGATCAGTCCACTCCAGACAAAGTGGATGTGATAGTAATGAGGGACTTATTGGACTGCTTGGAAGGGGAAAGTGCCTTTCTATAAGAGAGTACTTCTGTATACAGACCTTGTCCTGAATAATTAAATAACCTCAGGATGCTTTTAACCATTATTTGACAGTATTATAATAGCGCCCTCTGCTGGAAGACAGAGGCATGACCATTGTCACCCATGCTTTAATAATCTTGAGATTCGACTATTGCAATGTGCTCTATTGGGCTGCCCATAAAGAAAGGTTGGAAAATGCAATAGGTACAGAACTCCAGTCATATCGCTTTGGTCCTTAAACCGACCTCAGAATATTCTAGTAACCAGTGTAGCTGTTTAAGGACTAAAGCAATATGACTGCAGTTCTGTAACCATTGCATTTTCCAACCTTTCTTCAGGTACTGACTTTGATCTATTGTTCCCTAAAACTATCCAGGAATTGTAGTGAGTACCCCAAATGAACCTCCCTAGAGTGTGTGATTAGATTTGTCTTCATAAGAAGCAAACCCTTCTCAGTCGCTGTCACAGAACTTGTGTTTCCATAGGCTGTGAATTTAGCACCTTCTGTTCTAGTGTGCTGTGGGCATGTTCCGCTCAACATGCAATATGAAGCAGCAGTTGTGGCTCCACACAAACCCGCCCCCCCATTGCCAGCAGCTATCTCAACAGCTGGCAGGGAACGTCATGTCTTCTCCCACTGGCAACTGGGATTTGAATTTCCCACCCGCTGATCAACCACAAGCAGGCCCAGAGGCGGCTCTGACTGGGACTCTGTTGCTCCCTGAGGATATATTCAGGCCCACCTCCACATTCTGTTGCCAGTTAGTCTCTCTCCCACCTTGTTAGCATGGTTGAAAGTTTAGGTCACTGGATTTGGGACCAGGGAGGAATTTCTCCTCCAGACAAATTGGGCCTGTCTGAGGGGTTTTTTTGTTTTTTGTTTGCCTGTCTCAGCAATTGCCACAACTTTGGGCAGATAAGGCATTGGGTTGGATCCTTCATCAGTGGTGGAGGGAGCGTGCTTTAAGTGTCTGCCTTCCCCCTCCAAGGAAACGGGGTATCTCGTTAAAAGGATCCTCAAGGAGGTGCTTCTGTCCGTACACCCAGATGGGGGTTGAGGGCCATAGCACTCCCCAAGGTGGCGGTCCTGATGGGTTGCTTCTATTTGATATATGTCATAGGGCAACCCTATCTCACAATCAACCTTCAATGGTCATCATCCAGCAAGCAGGCTGGATCATTCAGGATACCACAGTGCCTAAGCCAAAGCCTACTTACATTTGTAATCAATAAAAGTTGTGGCCTGCTTTGATCCAAGAACATTGTACTATGATTATTCTACTTCTGCATCCCCCTGCCACCAGCTTCTTGGCAAGGGGCTTACTGTTCCTGTGCGTGCAAGTAGCACTTTTCTTTCAACCCACTTTCAGCTGCTAGCTTACATTGTCGCTGTTGGTTTGTGGTGTTTTTCTGCTTTTTGTTCTTGACTTCACTTGAATCATTTTTAATTGTTTTATGATTGCTTTATTTTTCTGTATTGGTGAAATGTGGTCTACAAAATTATTTAGTAGTGTATTATTACCAGCTGCCTGACACAGAGAGGTAAGCTGTTACATTAGCAATGAACTTGACTCACAGCATAGCTGGAGGTCTTGCCATGCTTGCCTCACTCAGCATATGCTGCTGCTGCATCTGTGCCAATGCAAGCCATTTTCTGGCAAGGCAGTAACCTAAAGACTTATGAAACATGCAGCATGGGCACAGTGTGCACTGGATTAGATTCTGTGCTGTATAGCTGCATCAATGGCATTCTCTGGTGTTAAATTCTATAAAAGAGTGAGTTCCGCTCAGCATTTCTACAGTACTGCCCATGAAAGAAGAAAAGGCTTTGAAGTCTCTTTGGAATCTCTTATTTCAGGTTGACTCTGAGAATGCAACCTCATACACAAGGTTACTGTCCTTATTAAAGCTTAACTCTCTCAATATTTAAAAGTCTTGCAGAGTGATACAAAGGCATTAATGAGATTGAAAAAAATATCTATAACTTTGGAAAAGTGTCATGCATGGCTGACACCTTTTCTCCATAAATATTATGGGGCGATGATGTTGCATGCTGAGAGGTTCTACAACTGAACTAACATCAGCAAGTATTTTATTTGATCAGTGAAGCAGAAAACACATACATGCAAGAGCACTTTGGGAAGATGGATGCTCTTTCAGCCAGATAGTCAAAATGAAGGAAGATACTGGCCTTTAGCACATCAAGGCACAGCTTCATAGTTACACATGAATTTCTTTTGGGTTGCAAACTTTTCATTTTAATAGGTACGGTATGTTAATCAAACTGACATTTTAATTGATTAACTGGTGTGGGTAAAGTTTAATTAGGGGGCTGGAACTATGGACCCACTTGCTTATTTTTAAAGCTATTTTAGTTATATTGTGCTACTTCAATTAACATTGAATGAAAGGTATACAATATGGACATTTCTTCTGATCAAAAGTGATTAAAAAAAACCTGTGCAAGCCATTTCACACGTCTTTCAACATCTCAGAAAGGTATTTATACTGGAGTTTTGATAGTATTCAACTGTATTTGCATTTAATTGGTTAACATGACAAATTATGAATCAACTGCAAATTGACCATTTTAGGACTTTTACCTGCCAGACTCAGAAGAGTGAAATAGGAACTGCAGATATCTTCTATCTTGATCTACAGAGGAGAGGCTGACCTAGGTTGCACATTATTGTGCTGAATTTAGGACCCAGCCAAAGACTCGGTAAATGACTGCTTTTCTGCTGAGGCAGATCCTTTAGAATATGAAAAAAGCAATTCAAGATATTAGAAGCAAACAGCAAGAGGTTCCAATAATCTTCCAATAAAGTTTAAATGGATGTAATTCAGTTCATATTCTGACAAAGTTAATAGAGGCAACAAGAACCAAGTGACCTGAAGGTTTTCCTTCCTTTGTACTTCACTTTCAAAGCATCTGCTGTGAGGGATTTTATTTTTATTTTTTGTATCACTGTCCTTAAAAATTGTGTGTGTGTGTGTGTGTGTGTGTGTGTGTATAAAAACATGATTATTTTTTAAAAGGGTCAGTGTCATCCTGTGAATATTTTTTGCTACATTACAATATATGATGCCAGACTTTACTGTCATGAACAATGATTTGGTTCAGTTTTATAATTCAGTTTACAATGGAGTAGCTGAAGCTGAGAACCAGCAACCCCCTTTAACCATTCTCTAACCAAGCTCTGTGAACACATGAGGCAGGTGGGCCATGGGGACAAGTGTGTTTTCAATCCCTGTCATATTGGAAGTCATGTAAGACTGTCTGAAGTTGGGGCTCCTGTTCATGTGGAAGCTCCCACCTAGACTTCCCATGATTCTAAAACACATGAAGAACCTCTGCAAGCCTGTATGCTGAACTCGTTTAGAGTATTCCTGAAGAGGGCTAGTGACTTCCCCAATTTAATACAATAAGTCTTATGTCTGAGTGAGAATTTTAACTCAGCTGTGCATCCCACATCTTTCCCACCAAGCCACATAAACCACATCTCCTTATGTGTTCGCATGAAGATTAGAAATGGCAGAAGCAGCTCCCATTAAAGCTCAGCTGAAGTTGAATAGAGAAAAGAAGAAGCTATGGTTGATGGGGAAGTTGGATAGAGGTCTTATGTATAAAAGTATAACAATCTGGGTACACTTGGCAAGAAAGTATGATTTCCCAATTGATAAAAATGTGTGTGTGTGTGTGTGTGTGTGTGTGTG
Source organism: Podarcis bocagei (assembly GCF_964188305.1). Taxonomy (NCBI): domain Eukaryota; kingdom Metazoa; phylum Chordata; class Lepidosauria; order Squamata; family Lacertidae; genus Podarcis; species Podarcis bocagei. Next base: position 83,436,008 of record NC_138126.1, on the reverse strand, counting down.
TGTGTGTGTGTGTGTGTAGAGATAACAAGCCTCAAACTTAAAGAACATGTCTGGTATGTACAGTATATAATTGATTTGTTTTGACTGTCCTTTAATTTAACAAATGTAGGTATGATTGGAATATTAAAACAGCAGTACAGAAAATGGGTTGGGTTCATTTTAAAAAAGAATATGTTACTGCAGAACTACATGCTCAGAAAAAGCATGTGGTACAATCTAGTGAGACTGTGGTACTTCAGAATCGAGCAGTGGGAGGGGGTACTGCATGTTTCAGTATTCACAGTTGTAAACACATTTCCTGCCCTTAGAAATCTAGCATGTGTCTGGTTCTAGCCTAGCATTCTTCCTGACATGAAAGTTATTTTTACATGCAGGGTTTGTATATTTTTAAAGCCAAATAAAAATCATATGGAAGCATTCTAACATACAACCCCCATCTTGCATTCTTCAGTGATAAAATGCCAGGAAGGTTGTGTTCCTCACCTTTTTCATACCTGGTTACCAAAGGATTTCCCCTTTAAGAACAAGAAATTCTATTACCCATTAGCATTATCCGTTAGCTGGTGCCAATAACAAATGAACATCCAAACTCCAAGAGAAGGTGTCTGGGCACTCTCCATTCATTACCAACTATACATTTTTAATAGCATTAGCATAAATGCAACTTTTAGTTGTCTGCAGATTGTTTAATGAATAATTAATTACCTTGAATTTTTTTTTAAAGTTTGATTTTGTTTGCCACTCTCTTAGTTATATAGAGCAGAAAAGTCAAACTTAAACAGCCCCTACACTCCACTATAACGTCCAATTGTATGGAATTATTCATGGAAGGCCATGTCACTTGAAAAGATGCTTGTGTTAACATGGCTCAGATGGTCGGTACACGAAATGCAATGCCTGAAGGCATCTGGATGGTGCTTTAAAGGAGGTGGCTCACATCCCTCTTACGTTGGCAAAGTGCTTAACATGAGAGGGGGAAGGATGTGATTGTGCTGTAGATTTAGAGCTGCCACTTTATTAAAGAGATCTGCAGTACAATTATTTGGGGAGTGGTTGTTGTTTGATTGCAATGTATTATAGTTTTATGTAATATTGCATTGCATTACACTGTAGTTTCTCAGTTTCATTGTTTGTTTTATTTACACACACACAAGTTATTTTGTAAGCTGCTAAGAGGCTCATAGCTGTCAACGTTTCCCTTTTTTTAAGGGAAATTCCCTTATTCCAAATAGGATTCCTTGCAAGAAAAGGGAAAAGTTGACAGCTATGAAGAGGCTATCTTAAATACTAAGCAATGTATAAATGTATTAAATAAAACATCATCAACATTCAGCCTTCCCTATATTTTTAAGATGCGGAAAGGATTACTTCATTTCAGTGTTAAAAAATATTAAAGGGGCAGCCTGCTTTTTGGTGGGAGTGTCACCTACCTGCAGTTGCAAGCAGCTTTTATGCCAACAACTAAACCATTAAAATTCTAGCTTTTTATTTTCATATGTGACACACACACACACCAGTGGAATCTATACACACGATAAAAACATTGTGAAACTGCTTTTTAAACAATGGTTTTGAAAAAGGCATTGAATTTGCTGTAGCTCACAGCTGCTATCTAGTGTGTTGTAAAGTGTAATTGTATATTGCACTTTACAACACATTCAAAAAATTTTATTTGCAGCTGTATAGCTGAGTACACACACACACACACACACAGAGAGAGAGAGAGAGAGAGAGAGAGAGAGAGAGAGAGAGAGAGAGAGAGACGAACAGACCAGTGACTGCTTGTTTTTATTTGCATCCAGTTTGTATCATAATTGCAGTGGCCTCACTCAAGGCTTAAACGCATCATTAGGCAGTAATGGCTTTACTTTCTGACTGAAACTGCTGTGTCTTCTGCCAGTGGCCTTTATATTTTAGTAACTGAAGCAGTAGTATATCAGGTCTTCTTTTAGAGATGAGAATGTCTGTTGTTCAGGGGAGGATCTGTCATGAGCCACTTGCCTTTGTTCTAGTTTTCTACCTGTATATAATTTTGTGGTGCAGTCCACTCTACCTGTAGAAGCTGGGGTCTGAGATTTTTGCAGAAGTATGTAGCATCAGAAAAACAACAACTTGTATTTTGAATTAGGAGCTCAGAGGGTTTTTGGGTTGGATTTAGCTGAAACTGGAGAGGGGCTGGGAGGGGGCTTCTTTGGGAATTTGGTGCAGCGTTAGCAGAACTACCTGTATATATTTAAGTAAAATGTATATTATAAAGACTCCCTAAGCCTCAGTCATCAAAGCAAACAAAAGGCAGTAGATTTGCCCTTGGATTTCTCATTGTGTCAGGGAAAGGAGGAATGTTTAACAATATATTGGAAGCATGCCTAGGCTGCAGTTCTGTGCATGCTTACCTGGGAGTAAGCTCCATTGAAAACAGTGAGACGTACTTTGGAGTAGACATGACTAGGCCTATGCTGTTAGCCAAGTTATTGCTACAAGACTTTGAATTGTGGAATGTTCAGGGCATTGAGGGGTTTATTTTCCAAAGAAAAATCCATTAACTGTGTTGTGTAGTTTCCATTTCCAGTTAACATCCCTCATTGGATTAAAAAAAATAAAAATCTGATTGCATTTACAAGCAGCTTTTGAAGTACTATGTTCAAGGGTGTTTAAATGACATCATTTGTCTGCATATGACTTTCACCTTCATGGAAAAGCATTTCCACAAAGCAAACTGTTAGCAAATTGACTTCTGTTTCCTATTGCCAAGTGTTTATGAGCAGCAGTCTAATGTACTTTAAGTCCTGATAATGAGGAGGGTAGTGTGATGTTAGCAAGACCTTGACATTAAAGAGGAAAAAAAGCCCAAATGATTTTGTGCGGCGATGTTATGTGATGTGAGCAGATGATAGGTACTTCAAAGAAAGCATAGTGCAAATATTAAACCTTAATGGCAAACTCTCAAGGGAAGAAGTTTCTTCTGTGCAGTTGGCATACTATTCTTACTACTATAAAACATGGCCACTTAATAATGTGCTTTCTTTTACGAAAAGGTTAAGCCTATTTAGATTTGCTAACTAGGTAAGAGAGGGACATTAGTCTGGTTCACACATCATTGTCTTAATGAATAAGATTTATAACCAAGCCTCCCATTGTTTCTATTGATTTCCAAAAGAAGGCAGCAACCTTGCTTCTTCCAGAAACTGGTACAGACAGCAACAGAGGCTTCAGTCACATACCCAGCCTTGCTTTGCCCTATAGTTTGGTATGGATAGGTTCATGCATGCACTGGTTGTTTTGCATATATGTTGCCATTGGTTATATGCTATATTAAAGCTGCAGTCCCACATGAGCTTACTAGGGAGAAAGTTACATCGGCCACAATGGGACTTACTTCCAAGTAAACATGCATAGGATTGTGATATAAGTTTCTGTTTATATAAACTTATAAAGATATGTTGCTGGTAGCAGTAAAGCATATTAAAGAAAGCTATAAAGAACTGTAGATCAATAATTGAGGTGTCTTGATGCCCCTTGAATACAGTTGAAGCCTTATTTACCTAGGGATCCATTAGCCACGCCATCCCCTGGACCTCGGAGGGAACAAAAGTACCAGGAAAGCAAAATCTTCTTTGGAGAAAAAGAGTTTATTGAGATCTGAGCACAGAGACGAGGTCTGTACTCAGAGACAGCCTGCTGGATAGTTCCTAAAAATACACTGGCTGTAAAGCAAGACATTTCAGCAGACTTTCTTATACCCGCAGACTTCCCCAATCGGCTACCAAATATTGCTTGCTAAACACATTTTATTGCTTGTTAAACATTCTTGTCTTTCTGCTAAGCCAAGCACTCCCTCCCACCTCCTTGTACACGTGTCTTCTTTTGCTAGCTTAAGCATTCCCTTCGTATCTCTTCTTATTCTTGCATTACTAAGCAGAAGTAAAGCAGGAAACATCTTGCTAGTGGTTTTTTAGTTAACAGCAGTTTTTGGCTAGGCAGGAAGCGACCTTCTGACCTGTAGCTAGCATCAGCAGTTTCAAGTAGCTGGTTAGGCAGAAAACGACCTCCTGACCTGTCTGTTTTAGACTTTGCAAGCTACTGCAATTTTGGGCTGTTTTTTAACCATCCTAGCAGAGTGCAGGAATTTGCTATGTGTAGACAATATTAATGATTAACCTTCTTAGGTATAGAATACAAAGCACAGAAAATATTGAAAGAAACCTTTCCCATCTCCCTTTACTCCGTCCTCTTCTTTTGAACAATCTATTACTTAGATTCGTTCTGGGGTAGGGGTTTATATTCTCTCATTACAGCAATCACGCGAGGTCTCATCATGCGAGACATCATCTTTCCCATCATATGTTGCAAGCATTGCATTAAGCAGGGTATACAGAAGCAGAAAAGCAATAGAAGCATTATTGGGCCTATTCTTCCCACAAATACGATACCGTTCATGCCAACAGAAATACGAGAGCATCCATATGACAAGGGCGGTACATATCACTCCTACCCACCAAACCCAATATCTCCATGGTTCCTCCCACCAATATTCAGGGGGTGTGCTCATTGTTGAAGAGCCCACTGATATTTGTGCCCGACTACCTGTTGAGCCTCAAGGATGAGAGCCCACCGGTGAGCTGATGCTCCCACTATGTGGGTCAATTTTTCTACTAACCCTGTTGGGTGGATTGAACTCTCGTGCTGCCTCCCTAGTGACCAGAGCATATGGAAGCTGAAATCCTGGGGTGGCAATTCTTACTGGCACTTGTTTAGTAATTTCAATGCACACCTGGCTAAGGCTCCCACCCCTGCAATACTTGCATTAAGATAGGTTCTGTCCCATCTATGACCTGGGTTAAGAGTAGGACCTGGTCTATCAAATGAGGTTGGTACAGTGCTCTACCTTCCAGATAACAGTTGACTACCCTCCCACAACAGCAAGAGCGGTACAGAACTAGATAGATTTCGATCGTCTCTGCAGCTTCCCGTAAGAGCACTGTCCACGCGTGCTGGTCAGTGGTGTGGGAGAGGAGCCACAACGGGGTAGTGGGGTGTCTCAATACGGTAATCTCATCAAACCCCAGTTTCCAATAGCCAAAGAGCACGCCATCTCTTACCACCGGCAAGACGAACCAGTCGTAGCAGAGGCCAGCAGGCCAATAGGGTTGGTATGGTTCGGTAGGGTCAGGGCAATAAGACATAGAGCACGTCAATAAAGAAAATAAGAGAGAAAAGAGAAAGTCTTTGTAACTGTCCTTGTGATGATTAGTCGCAGGATCTCGTTGCCCGTGGCCTAACGCTTTTTCCTGGTAGCGTCAGACACAAGGTGATGATCAACTTCAGAAGGTCAGCAGGATTTCTCTTGCAAGTTCAGACACCCTTCTTCAGAAGCGTGTGATGTACCCAGGGGATCACCTCGACTACTTTCACTGCAGTTGGGGATGAGGGGGTCGCCAGACGCTGTCACTCAGAGGAACTGGTGAACCGACTCAGCGAGACTGCCACGGGACTGCAGGTGTACGCTCGAGGGAATACCTGGAAAGGAAGCAAACACACACAACAAACACAGGGATTGCACTTGTTCTTGAATGATGTGATCTCCCATCTGCCCCAAACTGGCGGGGATGCCTCGGACGAAAGGGGTTGGCCTGCCATATAGAAGTTCACAGGGTGATAGTTCTCAGTCTCTTGGTTGGCGCACAGGGCACATTTTGGGATATAGCAGCAGTTAGTTATAGCAGCAGTTAGTTGAGGTAGAATATTCTCCCAAGGCGTGCTTTAGCAGCTGGGCCTCCCAAATGGGTGGACTCGTGGTAATTCTTTACAATTGTGCTGGCCAGATGTTGGGGCACAAAAACACGGCTGTCTGGTCCTTCCTGGAGCGTTGCTCCTTCTTGGCTGGTCCACTGCTGTTCATCAAGGGTGTAACGTGGTTCCACATCGTCTGGAGTGAGTTCTGGTACCAATATCAAAAGTCCTGGTGGTGCCTCTAAATTGGCTGGAGAACAAATGTCTACGTTGGGGGCGCTGCCTGCGGGCGCCCCTCCCATCCAATTCTTCACCGTGCGTAGAGATATCAGCCTCTGGAGTGATATCAGCAAGGCAGTCGTCACTGGAGGGGATCTTCAGGATGCTGAAACACAGTCCAATCTGAAGCAGCTTTCCCCACTTGAATGTGGTGGACCCAAGGGGTGATGTCAGCGATCTTCACAGCTGTGGGTGTGGAGAGCAGATGGGCCCTTCCAGCATGGTGGCAGTGGTGCCTGGGACCAGTCTTATCCACACCTCGTCACCTGGCTCAAACTGGTCACGCAAGGAGTTCGGGCCTGGGTTGAGAGAAAATCTCGAGAGAGACACTGTACATAATTGTTCAATTCCACATCTTGAACAGGGATAGGTGAAAGCATGCATACATAAGGAATCGGTCTCCCAAACATCACTTCAAAAGGGTGACAAGTGAATACGTTTCAATGGGAGGCTACAGACTCTAAGCAAAGCCAAGGGCAACATGAACACCCAATTAGACCCTGTTTCTTGGGTCAATGGTTTTTCAAAGTCCTGTTCATCCTTTCCTATTTTCCAGAACTTTGGGGCCTATATGCAGTACCCACTATCTTCCTTCTTCACTGGCAACAGTGGGGTGTTTCACTGTGATTGGCATTGTTTCAAGATTCCATGTTGAAGCAATCGCTTCAAATGCACCCACACTCCTTCAGCTGCCTGTCGTGGGATGGGGTATTGGTTTTTATCTTCCGCCCATAGTCCAGGGTCAACATCATGAAGCAGGCTAACAGGGAGGATTCCCTCCTCTTCTTTTACCATCATCAAGCACCAATGGTCTCTCAGGGGTATTTCTAAAGAAAACTCTCCTGCTGGTCCAGTTGTCATCATTACTTCCCCCATTGGTTGGAAGGAAATCTGGGCTTGTAATTTTGTTAACAAGTCTTGGCCCAATACAGGAATGGGACACTCTGGTATATACAAAAAATTGTGCTGGACTACTTGGCCACCTAGGCAGCAGGTAACAGACTGCAAAAACGGGGCCTTTTGTGATTTACCTGTGGCTCCAATTATATTAACCACTTGGTTTGTGGGTTTTGTTACAGGCACAGGTAAGACTGAGTGGGCAGCTCCCTTGTTCACCTTCTCCTACCTGTAATAAGGTAGCTAGGTTAAGGGCTGTGGTAACCTGAAACTTCAGGCGTGAATGTAATAACAGCATCTGGCACTTCCTCTTGGAGTTACACAGCTGGTGTCCTGTCCAAACGTGAATTTATCTGCCTTTGTGAGTAGGGTGGCCACTGCCACAATCGCTCTCATACGGGGGGGGGGGCAACCTCTGTTCTGTTGGGGTTAGCTTCTCTGACAAATATGCAACGGGTTGCTGCCAATTTTTCCAGTTTCTGGCATAAGACTCCCTTGGCTACCCCCCCCTGGTCTTCATCTGTGAACAGGGTAAAAGGCTTCTTGGGGGTTTGGATGCCAAGCACTGGGGCTTGTTGTAATGTCACTTTGAGATCCTGAAAAGCCTGCTGCTGTTTCCTGCCCCATATAAAAAGATCCTTCTCTATTCCCCTAGCTGACTCATGCAGGGGCCAAGCAATGCTTCTGTAGTTAGTAGTGAGTCCAGGGGATATTGTTCATCATCATAAGTGGGATTATAGGTTTTAAAAAAAATCCCTTCAAACAATTTTACAATCTTTGCTGGATTCTCCTCAAAAGAGGGGTTCTGATTTCTTCAATTACAAACATCTGCACTTGAAAAGGGTATATGCTGTCTGTGGTGCTTTCGTTTGTCCAGCTGGGACAGAGGCTGGTGGATCATAAACCCTCCGAAGGGGCATTTCTCCGGCTGCCTGATCCTTCCTGGTTTTCTCATACTGTCTGTGAGACATAACTCTCTTCGCCGCCTGTCCCCACTTACGTTGCCATCTCTTCCTCTTTTCAGGGGTGCAGCATTCTGCTGCCTCAACTAACAAGGGGCTGGCTTTGCAAACTCCTTTAGTCTCTTTTTCTGTCTTTCTGTCCACATTTTCTTTCCTTGATTCATATCATCTAGTGTCTTCCTAAACTCCTCGTTATCTTCCTCTTCTTCCGTCTCACTATCCTCCTTCGCAGGTCCTCCTCCCCCTACACCAGCACCTCCCTGTGCTTCTTGATCTTGGCCTGGGGGGGGGTTGGAGGGGCTGTTGGTGGAGTGTAAGGTGGTGGCTTAATCACTCCCCCTCCTCATCTTCTGGGTCTTCTAACACCAGAGGCTTCACTGTACAAATCCTGTTCTGTGTGTTGCTGTCACAGCAAGACTTTAGCCATGGTAGATTCTTTTTTACATTGGTCTTCCATGTAGAAATATAGGGGATCTGGTCTGGGTGGACATTTAATATATTTTGCCACAGGGGGTTGATTTGCCACAGGGGGTTGATTAATTGCAAATCAAAGCCACGCAGTTCCCTGCGTCCACCTCACATAAAGTTTTGAGTCTCTGTTTTTTGTTTTTGAATCATCACTCTTCGTGGCTGTTTTCCAGTTATTTAAAAAGCATTCCAGAGGAATACATTGGCTTGCTCCAGACCCTATTTTTCAGATACTACCGCTCCTAACTGGGTTTTCAAAATTCTCTCACACTCCACATGCTACAGTTTGTCAGAAAATGCACAACCCTACAATCGCTCGGCCAAGGGGACACTAAGCCTTGACCCTCATTCAACAATTCATCCACTGGAGTATCTGACACACAACATGTCAACAAAACACTCAATTCCCTCTGCCCCATTCCCTTTCCCAAACCTTACCAATTCCTTTCCTGGTGGCATTCTTACTGCACGGGCACTGTACTGCCAACTACCAGGTGAGGCTGATCAGGCCTCTGGCCCTTTCCCTCGGGCCCCTAGCCCTTTCCCTCGGGCCCCTAGCCCTTTCCTTCGGGCTTACCTTTTTCCGCTGCGGACCTGTCCCCTCGGCGCCGTCCTGTCCTCTTGTTCTCCCTCAACCAGATGTCTCCACTCCAGGACGGTGTGGCAATTTCCCCCTACAAACTGGCAGGGTGTGCACCGGAAATGCGAACGCCGATCGGAGCTGTTCACCTTGGTTGAGCCTGGCCCTCCGGTCCGTATTTGGGGAGGGGGCTTATCCCGGACGAGCCCCCAGAGAGATGAAGCCTTATTTACCTAGGGATCCATTAGCCACGCCATCCCCTGGACCTCGGAGGGAACAAAAGTACCAGGAAAGCAAAATCTTCTTTGGAGAAAAAGAGTTTATTGAGATCTGAGCACAGAGACGAGGTCTGTACTCAGAGACAGCCTGCTGGATAGTTCCTAAAAATACACTGGCTGTAAAGCAAGACATTTCAGCAGACTTTCTTATACCCGCAGACTTCCCCAATCGGCTACCAAATATTGCTTGCTAAACACATTTTATTGCTTGTTAAACATTCTTGTCTTTCTGCTAAGCCAAGCACTCCCTCCCACCTCCTTGTACACGTGTCTTCTTTTGCTAGCTTAAGCATTCCCTTCGTATCTCTTCTTATTCTTGCATTACTAAGCAGAAGTAAAGCAGGAAACATCTTGCTAGTGGTTTTTTAGTTAACAGCAGTTTTTGGCTAGGCAGGAAGCGACCTTCTGACCTGTAGCTAGCATCAGCAGTTTCAAGTAGCTGGTTAGGCAGAAAACGACCTCCTGACCTGTCTGTTTTAGACTTTGCAAGCTACTGCAATTTTGGGCTGTTTTTTAACCATCCTAGCAGAGTGCAGGAATTTGCTATGTGTAGACAATATTAATGATTAACCTTCTTAGGTATAGAATACAAAGCACAGAAAATATTGAAAGAAACCTTTCCCATCTCCCTTTACAGTAAGCAGCAAAGCAGTATTTTCTCAGACAGGGTGATTCATTTCAGTTCTCTCCTTGAAGATAAAGTTATGCCCCAAAGCAATACTATTTCAGAAAAACCCAATATTTCAAAGATTTGTTGTTGACATTTGCTTACCATTTGATCAAGTGTCAGCGGCTTGATTGTTTAATGCAAACAAAGATCATCTACTGTTCAAAAAATAAAACCACCAAACTAGAGATCCATGTGCACTGTAGGAAGCACACTGGTTTTTTTCTTCACCCACAGGCTGCCTGCACTTTTTTAGTTTAAGAAAACAGATTTCTTGTTTATATATATCTGAGTAAACATGCAAAGACTGGTTAGCCAGGTTATTGCTGCAGGACAATTCTCACAAGCCATTGCATTCTGAAGTATCTGGAAGTTACTGCTGCTCAGGACTTCTAAAATCAGTACATTTTGGAAAATTCCTGGATGTAATTGGCAACCTTTAGGAGACTGTTTTTCAGCTGGTGGTCCAGTCATAGAAAGAAAGGGAAAAGTATTTGAAGCAAAAGCTGTGACTGGGTTCTTAAGCACAGCACATACTTAGGCCTATTGTACGCATTGCATTTTTCTGGTATAATGAGAATTCTATTTGTAGTACTGTGCAGATATTCTTTCTGGTGTATAGATATGGACTAGGCATTGTTGGCCTGAGTGTAGTCTGAAATTCAAGAGAGCTGCTAGCAGTCAATGTACTGATGACAATACTGAGCCACATTGACTAATTACCAGCCTCCATATAAGGCAGCATCCTATGTTCCTAATGAACTTACTTTCCTTGCATGACATAAAAGCCAAGCTACCAAATCAGAATGACAACTGAGGTTTCCTAATGCCCCCTTGAATAATTTTATCTTAGCCAGTTTCTTAGCCAGTTAATTACAATCCCAGCAAGAGAGTAACAAGTTAGGCCCAGCAGGTAGTATCCATTCATCACAGTTCTTCACTTATAGTAGAAGTTTTGGCCAGAGGAAAAAGTATTTTAAAACCCCCAAAATTTTTAAAAATTAATTGTTGAAATACTTTCTTGTTCCTTCCTGAAGCATCTCTCTGTTAAGTTTTTTATTATTAGAAAACCATTATATGATGTCAGACAGGGCAGCCCTTAATTCATATTACCGTCACTGCTACTCATGGCACTTATCAGCAATCTTCTGTTGTTCACTCTGATCACTGAAAGCAATGAGAACCCAATTGTACAGTTTTCATGCTGAATCAGTGCGTTCTTCTTTCTGTCTCAGAATCACAGCTGCCTTCCTATAAATCAACTATTGTGACCTGAACATGCAGTTCTGATACCACTCATGCTTTTCCTCTGCCCTTGTCTTTCTCCCCGGGACATGTTATTAAACAAATTACTTGAAAGTGCTGCTTCAGTTTTTATTGCTGATTCTCTACTGCTCTTCATTTGTCTCATTCCTGCTTGCAACACAGTTTGACTCTGTGACGTAACCTCAGAAGACATAAATAATACATTCTCAGCTCAGCTCCTAAGGTGCTTTCCAGTGAGAAGCAGAACTCTATTCTGAGTTCTTGGAAGATGGCTCTGCTAAGTAGGAGAATTTTGGTAAATGACAGCAGGCAATATTCACATTGGGAGGGACAAAAGCCACTCTTAATTAACTAAAATGATTACAGAATTTAAAGATGTGGTGTTTTAATTAGGCTGCCATTAATTAATTATTAATGGGTGTTTGTAAACAATATTTATGCTGAGCAATCAATGTAGAACTCCTTATTCATTTGCCCCACTCCAGTGATCTGTTTCAGATGCCAATTATTCCAGTGTGTACATAAGAGGCTCCCTCAGCAGCAATGGTTTTCCAGCTAATTTAAACAAATGAAGCAGATTAGTGTGAACAACAAATCTGCTGGAATGCACATGGATCTCTGGTTCACAGCATTGTTATTGTTGTGAACAGTAGAGATTCATACACAATCTGCATCTAAAAGCAATCTGTTAATATGTTGCAAGAGTTGTCATATTTATACATACTAATAATTTTGTCCAAAAATTCATAAGCGTTGGACATTGCATAAGCATATGTTTCAAATAAGCATTTTCCTTATTATATCCCCAGCAACATATTGTCTGTACAAATTGATCAGAGTTCAATAAATTCTAAATATTATTTTTTGTTGTATAAAATGTAGTTTATAATCTAATGACACATTTGCTTCAGAAACATTACTTACATAAACTTTGCAAGCTTTGCCATGCTAGCTGTAGGATACGACATGTCTTTGCAGTTGAATACTTGCCACATGCCAAACATGAACTATTGTTATCAAAGAATAACATGGATTGCTAAATCTCACAAGTTGTTCTGGTGAGATGTTCTACCCTTATGTTATTTCAAAGCTGCTCTTGTATAATCCTATTTTTTCTTTCCTTCTGGTCAATTCTTAGGTCTATTGCTGTACTTGTGCCCTAGTTGTCATTTTTGTTATATTATTATCCCTCCTGTGTGCTTCTCATCTCATCATTCAAATTTACACTCTCTGAGAACATGGATGATATTTTGTCATTTTGCATAATCTTCAGGTTGTCATTTGTAATTAAAGAATTAATCTAACAAACTAAAAGCAAGTGATAGGTGGACCAGACCTATTAATGTTTACTTGGATTATATCACACCACATTCAATGTATAGGTTTTGGGTTTTCCTTAAATGAAATGGACTAAGTATCTATATTTAAACATTAACAACACAGTTCTTTGCATGTCTACTCAGAAGTACGTCCCATTGAGCACAAGCTGCAATCCTGTACTCACATACCTGGGGATAAGTCCCATTCAGCTTGATGGATCCTACTTCTGAGTAGGCTTGCCTAGGCACTGTAAGGGCACTATCACATCTCTTAAAGTAACATCTTCCCCTTCGGCATGCACTACATACCATTGTATTATCTTATTCTATAGTATGATACCTCTCTTTTCCCCACTGGACCCTTCTCCCATATACATACATGCACAAAAAGGCGGCATTGCTTCATGCAGGGGATGGACTGAATTACCCTATAATTATTTCTTTAAATTCTAAGATCATCTAAGTCTAGAAAACTGAGCAGGGAGAGCTGCTTTCACTTCACCAAAATAAGTTATAGTGCCACTCTATTCTGCTTTTGTCAGACCCCATCTAGAGGCTGTGTCCTGTGCACCATAATTTAAGAAGGATATTGAAAAGCTGGAATGTGTGCAAATGAGGGTGACCAAGATGATAAAGGGTCTGGAAACCAAGCCTTATAAGTAATGGTTGAGGGTGCTATGTATGTTTAACCTGGAGAAGAGAAGACAGAGAGGTGATTTGATAGCCACCTTCAAATACTGTATCCAAAGGGTTGTCACATGGAAGATAGAGCAAGGTTGCTCTTGCTATGGAGATAGGGTAGGACCAGAACCAATGGATTCAAATTACAAGAAAGAAGATTCAGACCAAACATTGGGAAGAAATTTCTTACAGACTACCTTATTTGAAGGTTTTAGCCTCTCCTTCAGTGAACCTTTTTCAATAGAGGCTGCACGGTCATCTGTCAGTGATTCTTTAGCTGTTATTCCTGCATTGCAGGGGATTGAACTAGAGGATCCTTGGGGTCTCCTTCCAACTCTACAATTCTATGATTCCATGAATTGTTCCAACCAGTGGTGCATGGTCAGTAGACATGGACAACTTGGCTAATAATGCAGGAGAGGCTCCTCTCCGGCTTTGCTCCTTTAGAACAAGCAGGCTCTGCGTCTCTCCCTCCTCCCCGGCAAGGAAACCACGATAGTAACCACTCTGAGACAAATCAAGAAAAATTGCGACCAACACTCTCCCCCAACAAGTGTAGTGAGGTCAAAACACACACACACACACAGAGAGAGAGAGAGAACTGGCCCTAAAGTCGCAGGGCGCTGGAAGTCGCAGGGGCGCTGGGGGAGTGAACGGGAAGCAAGAGAAGGAGAACGATCCCTCACACACACAGACACACAGAGTGTCAATTCTAAAGTCGCAATGGCGCAGGGAGAGTGAATGGAAGCAAGAGAAGGAGAAGGAGCCCTCACAAACACACAGAGTGTCAATTCTAAAGTCGCAGGGGCGCAGGGAGAGCGCAGGGAGAGCGCAGGGGCGCAGGGAGAGTGAACGGGAAGCAAGAGAAGGAGAAGGAGCCCTCACACACACAGAGATACACAGAGTGTCAATTCTAAAGTCGCAGGGGCGCTGGGAGAGTGAAGGGGAAGCAGGAGGAGGAGAACGATAGCTCAAGCACACACACACACAGTGGCTAATCCAAAATCGGACAGCAAAAAAACTGCAGGCAGGGACAGAGAGCAGGGGTTGTTTTAAAGCAGCCAACTCCCGCTCTGCTTCTCTCCCTCTTCCCCGGCTCCGCTAGCTGACAGGAGCCGCTTACACCCGCTTTGCTGTTTCAAAGCGAGCCACGGACTGCTCACGACTGCAGCAGATTCCCCCGCCATCTGTAGGCATTCGCTCCATAACACGCACAGACATTTCCCCTTACTTTCTAGGAGGAAAAATCTGCGTGTTATGGAGTGAAATTTACGGTATCCCCCTGCTGCACCCATCTCCATAATGTAAAATGCAAAATTTTCCACTCCAGAGAACCTAACTTCAAACAGGTTCTATTCAGATATTGTAAGTAACTGCTAACTCACCTGAGGCTCCAAGTTAATGATTCCTCATAAATCTAGACTTGTAAAAAGGCCATACAGTATCCAGACAGCCGTGTTTGGTGCCCAAAAGCACACTTAGTGGTACAGGGATCTTGCTCCAAACATGGTTGCCAAACATTGAGCAATCCCCTCTATAACAACAGGACAAGAAACACTTATCATTTCAGCACTGGATATCCTTCACCTGAAATTCAAAGCAGAAATGAGTTAGGACACTAAAATTACTTTTAAAAAATCTTCTTCCTGAGCAATTTTATTTTTAAGACTACAGTCACAATTCTTCTGGGTAAGAATTGATGGAACACAATTAATTCTCAAACCACCACCAAAAAATCTCTTGCAGCTTCCACTATAATGCTTTTCCTCCTTGACATTATAGTGGCATACGTGTCTCAAGGGGATGCCGTTTATGGGTGGGAAACACCCATCAGTCTTAATTATTTGACAGGTGGTCACACTCTGATTCTTCCACACAGCAAGCATTGAGAATGGTGGTTTGTGCTCCAGAAAAATAGGAACATAGGAACATGATTTATACCACCAGACCATCAGTCAATCTAGCTCACAATTTTCTACACTGACTAACAGGGGTTCTCCAGGGTTTCAGAAAGGACAGTCCCAGCCCCACCTGTAGATGCCAGGGATTTAACCTGGGACCTTCTGCATAAATAACCCACAAAAGAGGAGTGATACTACCATGGAAGTGCAACAACCATGTCACATTACATTCCTCTTTGAGGGATTGCTTCTCAGACGTCACTGTATATTAGCCTTTAAAGCCATTATATTGTTCGTGCTCCCCAATCATATTTTGTATTGCCTTTATTTTTTTACTATTTTATCTATTATTATTACAATTATATTGGATTGAACACTGTGTTTATTTATGTGTGCATGGTCACTGATTGCTGCTAGCTATTTAAAGCCTCTGCTTTTATAGAATGGATGTGTAGCAGAGGATTCAGTCTAATATTTTGTACAAATTGATAGGGTTTGGGCACTGATGCCAAGGATTCTTCACAACAGGAGGTTGAAGGAAAAAGTGATCATCTGTGCGGCAGTAGCATCTGCTCCAGCCCCTCTGGCATCCTTTTTGGGAAGGAAAATAGAGAAGAATAAGCAATTGCAGGTCGCAAAATGAAGTTAGCTAAACACGCACAAAATTCAAGTGTGCTAATACTAATGAGTTTTATGGTCAAATTTCCTAAACTCTAATTACAATCCCAGCAAGAGAGTAACAAGTTAGGCACAGCAGGTAGTATCCACAAAGCTGCTGATGACTGCTAATCCCACATTCCTCTCAAAATAAAATAATAAAATTATAAAATAATAAATGTTAAATGTAGCTGGCTTATCTTTTGGAAGTCATTATAATGAAATTATCCAGTGGTGAGAAACACCTGTATTAAATGCTTGGAAAATTCAAATTTCCATAATTCAGCATTCAGATTTTGACACACACAATGTTGAATTGCTAAAATGCTTACACGGTTTATACAATCAACCATCTCTTGCAAAATAATTCTTTGTGATGTGTGTGTGTGTGTGTGTGTGTGCACATGGACTTGGGCAGAAAATTATTTTTGGTGGGCACAGAATGGGCACAGTTCATTTTTGAGTTGGTGAAATATTCATGCACAAGAATGATTGCAAAACCCACAATGCAAAATGAAATCCATCCGTTAGGATTTGTGCACCTTTTGTTCCTTAACATCACTGAACATGCATTTAGCACCCAGAACATACACACAGGCTTCCTGGTGCCACAAGTTTCATGAACCCAGGACATATTATTGGGGCCAAGTTTTCCATTCATTATGTACCACCTTCATTATTTACCTAAATATTTGTACTCCACATTTCCAAAAAATATCACAAGATGCAACAGTTGGACAAACATGTCTCTGCTTTCATGTCCACATGAGCAATATGATATACCCCTGTAGGTTTTTTTTTATTACATATGTAATGGCTGCTTTTGAGCCCATACATTTTTCAGACGAAAGCTTGACATGTACATATTGCACTGCAATTTTACGTGATTCTTCATCCTTCCGACTTCCGGTCGGTGCCAGCGCTTAATGGCGGTCCTACCTCCGAGCTCCGGAGAAGGACTGCTTCGCAAGTTCGGGTCTTACCCGCTACGGCAAGCGGGGGACCCCTAAAATCCCAGGCGCTGAAGCCTGAGAACAAGGAGACTCGGTGGGCACCTTCGCGCCCCCCGGTACCGTGAAAGAGCCTTTTTAAAGGCTACGGATCGACATCGGGAGTGAGCGCGGTGCTGAGAGTCGCTACCCAGCCTGCGAAGTGAAGCCGCGTCGCCATAAGCGGAGAGCGCCGATTCCTTCCTGAAAAGAAATTCGGACTGATTCCCCGTGAGTAAGAACTGAAAAATAACTGGGACTTTTCTTTTAATTTTAAAAATTGGGCTAAAAACGGGGGAGATTTAAACAAAGGAAGTCTGCCTCCCCCCGACCGCATGAAAGTGAAAGCAACGGAGCTCTAAACCTGCATCCGTTTAAATTCGTCCTTTGATCAGCTAAACCGGACATTTAAACCTTTGATCTCCCCTCTAGCAAGCAGGGCAGAGGGGAGGTGAATCTGAACATTAACTGCATGACTTATTTGAAGGAAAAAACCTCTACTATCTTATCTACTTGAAAGTCTGAAACGGTCTGCCTTCTTAGTACACTGAGCTGACTTTTTCCTGTGAAGTGACACCTTGATACAAAGTTTCCACAGTGCCTGATTTTTGTACATTTTAAGAAGAAACAGTATAAACAGTATACTGGGCAACTGTGGCAATTGGAAGCTATAAGACTTTAGTAACATTGATTTTGACTGGATTAATCTCCTTTCTTTTTACATCTTGGATGGTCTCCTTTGTTCATGTATTTTGAAATTTCCTTCTATGGCCATTTTGATTTGCTCCCTCTAGAGGATAAAGTGAAGTCCAGCACGGCCTAAGACAGTGGAATTTTCCAAGGGAGAATAAATCCCGTGGGAATTGACCTTGACATGAGTGGGCCACAAGAAGAGATAACTACAAGAGCCAAGACCAAGCAACAACAACAGCAACAGCTGCAGCTGCAACAAGCAAAGAGAAGAGGTTCGATCTTAGGCGTAACAGCCGGACTAGCTGGAACAACAGGACAGGACAAAGGAGCAGCCGTTTCTATGGATGCTGTGACAGAAGCTTTGCTTAAGATAAACCAGACTCTGGAGTCTTTGACAAAACAGACTTCAGAGAACACACAAAAATTAACAGAAATATCAACAAGATTAAACCAGAATACAGAATCTATAAATAAATTGGTCGAGGAAAATGCTACCACGCGTCAAATTGCCGAAGAGGCCAAAGCCACAGCTGGAGAGACGCAGGAGAAATTAGAGCCACTTGCCAAGAAGGTCTATGAGCATGATGCAACCTTGGCCTTGTGGGAGTTACAGAGGAAAGAGAGAAACTTAAAACTAAGACTGATTCCGGAGAATGAAAGTGACAACCTTGTGGAATTTTTGACACGGGAGTTTGCGGATTGCTGGGACTTGGAGGAAGACGAGTTCAAAATCACAACTGCCTTTAGACTCGGCAAAAAGCAAGATAGAAAGACACCAAGAGATTGTTTGATCACACTCAGATCTAAGGAGGAAAGAGATAAAATTTTAGGACTACACTTTGGAAAAGCCCTCCAAATTGGAAATTCAGCAGTACAGATCTTTAAAGACATACCAAAATATATCTTGGACTTAAGAAACTTCTACAAGGATTTGGTGCTTTTGTTAAAGAAAAATCAGATCCGCTTCAGGTGGGAATTCCCACAAGGACTGTCATTCGACTACAAGGCAAAGAAAGTGAAAATAAAGACAATTCAAGATAAAGACAAATTTCTGGCAAGATATCAGGAGGACCTACAGAAGGGGACTGTGGACGTACTTGCAGAACAGAGGAGAGCACTGGACATCCTGAGTCTCTCGTTTGGACAAAAACCACCACCGTCAGAAGAAGAGCAACAACTTGGAGCTGTTGGAGGAGCCTTAAGAAAATAACAAGATGGCTCTGCAATTCCTTAGTTGGAATTGTAATGGACTGAATGGGCCTCTGAAGAGAAGACAAGTATTTCATATTCTGAACAGAGAACAATTGGATTTGATTTGTTTACAAGAAACTCACATAACCAGAGCCCACAGGAGATTACTCACAAATAAAAGGTTAGGACAAGAATTTATTTCATCAGACAAAGTTAAGAAGAGAGGAGTGGTAATATATGTGAAGGAGAAATGGGCTCCAAAAATGATATTTAAAGATGAACAAGGGAGATATCTGGCTGTGGAGATACAAGTACAAGGAGAAAAACTTTTAGTTGTTGGAATTTATGCACCAAATGAAGGCAAATCTGACTTCTTTAAGGGACTTCATGAAACTTTGACGGACTATCTGGATTATAATATGATAATCATGGGAGACATGAATGGCGTGGTCTCCACTAATATGGACAAGGCACAAAGACTAACAGTCACTAAAGAAGGGAGACTCCCTAAGACTTTTTTCGAAATGACAGAAAATATGGACTTGATAGACATTTGGAGAACAAGGAACCCTCTGGAGAGAGAGGGAACCTTCTTCTCCCAAGCAATGATGACCTGGACCAGAATTGACCAAATCTGGGTTACTAGTGGACTGGCTCCAAAGATTAAGAAAGTGGAAATCTGCCCAAAAACTTGCTCCGACCATAACGCCGTGAAGATGGAGATGAAACTCACAATAACTGGTCAATTTAGATGGAGAATGAATGACACCCTCTTTCGAGATAAGGAGATTCTCACGAAGGCCCAAAAGACCTTAAAAGATTATTTTGAAATAAATTTGAGGACTGACGTGGAGAAAAGAGTGATCTGGGACGCAAGTAAAGCTGTTATGAGAGGATTTTTGATTCAACAAAATTCAATAAAGAGGAAAAAACAAAATGAGAAAAAAGAGAAGATCTTGGAAATGATAAAGGAAGGAGAGAGGAAATTAAGAACAAAACCAAAGTCTCAGGACATTTTAAGAGAGATTAAGTTATATCAAACTCAATATATGGAATTGATGAACCAAGAGATTGAATGGAAGATAAAGCAAATGAAACAAAAGACTTTTGAATCAGCAAATAAATGCGGTAAACTTTTGGCATGGCAATTGAAGAAAAGGCAGAAACTAAATACAGTTACAAGCC
Organism: Podarcis bocagei; assembly: GCF_964188305.1. Classification (NCBI taxonomy): domain Eukaryota; kingdom Metazoa; phylum Chordata; class Lepidosauria; order Squamata; family Lacertidae; genus Podarcis; species Podarcis bocagei. The sequence continues at coordinate 83,416,265 of NC_138126.1, read as the reverse complement.
TAGAGGTTGATGGAAAGAGCATATCTAAACCTAATGAAATTAGAAATTGCTTTTTAAGTTATTTTAAAAAACTTTACACCCAAGGCCCGCAAAATGAAGAAGATATAGACAAATTCCTTGGAAGATACGGACTACAAAATATCTCTCAGCAAAGTAAGATGGACTTGAACCAGAGAATCTCAGAACAAGAGATAGAGGCTGCCATTCAGAGTATGCAACTGGGCAAATCTCCGGGACCAGATGGACTGACTTCTAGATACTACAAATCGCTGAAGGAATGGTTGATTCAACCACTAAGAGAAGTTTGTAATGAGATCCTTGAGGGAAAAAGGGCACCTGAATCGTGGAAAGAGGCATATATTTCACTCATACCAAAGTCAGAGACTGAAAAGACTCAACTCAAGAACTACCGCCCGATATCACTCCTTAATGTGGATTACAAAATTTTTGCAGACATTTTGGCAAAAAGATTTAAAAGAGTTTTGATGGAGAAGATTCATAAAGACCAAGCAGTCTTTCTCCCTAAAAGACACCTAGCAGACAATGTAAGGAATGTAATAGACATTTTGGAAAAGCTGGAGGTGAATATAAACACTAAAGCAGTATTGATCTTTGTGGACGCGGAGAAAGCCTTTGATAATATCTCTTGGAGTTTTATGAGGAAGAATCTTCATGGGATGGGGGTAGGCCAGGGTTTTGAGAATGGTATGGCTGCAATATATTCTGAACAAAAAGCTAAGCTGATTGTAAATAAGGTCGTGACTGAGGAACTTAAGATAGAAAAAGGAACTCGGCAGGGGTGCCCAATTTCCCCATTACTTTTTATTTCGGTTCTGGAGGTGTTGCTGAATATGATAAGAAATGACCAGCAGGTCAAAGGTGTGCAGGTCGGAGCTAAACATTACAAATTAAGAGCGTATGCAGATGACCTAGTATTGACTTTGCAAGAGCCAAACACTAGTACGAAAAGGGTTTTAGAAATAATTCAACAATTTGGCCAGGTGGCTGGATTTAAGTTGAATAAGCAAAAAACTAAAGTCTTAGGGAAAAACCTAACAGATATGGAAAAGGAGAAATTTCAGGAGGAAACAGGTTTGACTGTGGTTAAGAAAGTTAAATACCTAGGGGTCTATTTAACACCTAAGAATGTTAATTTGTATAAGGACAATTATGAAAAATGCTGGTCAGAGATTAAAAAAGATCTAGAAATATGGTCAAATCTGAAACTGTCAATGTTAGGCCGAATTGCAGTAATTAAAATGAATGTATTGCCTAGAATGTTATTTTTGTTTCAGACCTTGCAGATTCTTGACAAGATGGAATGTTTTAAGAGGTGGCACAAAGACATTTCGAAATTTGTCTGGCAGGGCAAAAAGCCCCGAATTAAATTCAAAATACTGACTGACGCTAAAGAAAGAGGGGGTTTTGCCCTGCCGGACCTAAAATTGTACTATGAGGCAGCAGCGTTTTGCTGGCTGAAAGAATGGATGCTCCTCGAGAACACGGACATCTTGGATCTGGAAGGCTTCAATAATGCTTTTGGTTGGCATGCATATCTTTGGTATGACAAGGTTAACAGTATCTTTAAAAATCACATTGTTAGAAAAGCATTATTTAATGTCTGGATAAGATACAAAGACTTATTGGAAAATAAAACCCCTAGATGGGTGTCACCAGTGGAGGCTAAAGCAGTGAAGAAACTCAATATGGAGGTCGGATGGCCGAAGTATTGGGAAATTTTAGAACAGGATGGAGACAAGGTTAAACTACAAAGTCAGGAGAAATTGAAGCACAAAGTAGAAAATTGGTTTCAATATCGTCAAATAATGGAAATTTTTAAACAGGATAGGAAAATCGGTTTCCAAGTGGAGAAATCAAAACTAGAGACCGAATTGCTAGAACCCAATACTAAGAATTTATCTAGAATGTATAACTTGCTGTTGAAATGGAACACACAGGATGAAACAGTTAAATCTGCTATGATTAAGTGGGCGCAGGATGTTGGACACAACATTATGTCAGATGACTGGGAATGGTTATGGAACACCGGTATCAAATTCACGGCATGTAATGCCTTAAAGGAAAACATTATGAAAATGGTATACAGGTGGTACATGACCCCAGTCAAGCTGGCAAAAATCTACCATTTGCCCGATAATAAATGTTGGAAATGTAAAGAGACTGAAGGTACTTTTTACCACCTTTGGTGGACATGCCCGAAGATAAAGGTCTTCTGGGAAATGATCTATAATGAAATGAAAAAGGTACTTAAATGTACATTTTCTAAAAAACCAGAGGCCTTTCTCTTGGGCATTGTCGGCCAATTGGTGACAAAGAAAGACAGAAATTTCTTTATGTATGCCACAACAGCAGCAAGAATACTCATCGCAAAGTATTGGAAGACACAAGATTTACCTACTCTGGAAGAATGGCAGATGAAAGTGATGGACTATATGACACTGGCTGAGATGACAGGCAGAATCCGTGACCAACGCAAAGAGATGGTGGAAGAAGAATGGAAAAAATTTAAGAGCTATCTTAAGGACTACTACAAACTTAACGAATGTTAAAATGTTGTGGTTGCTAGAAGTAACAGGGTACAGGGATACAAGGCTAGATAATAAAGGAGGACTAAGATGACAGAGATTAGAAAGTAACAATTGGAAGTTGCTAGTTCAAATATGGACACTGGGATGCAGAGAGGGGAGGTATGGGGAAGTCCAAGAAAAGAGGTTTATGAAAATATCTTTGAAAGTATTTTCTATGTTTGTTTTGTTTTGTGTTTTGTTTGTTTTTCTTAAAAATGCTGTAAAACCAATAAAAATTTATTAAAAAAAAAAAAAAGATTCTTCATCCTTCCTGCAGCCCCCACATCTAGAACTCTGCTTCAGACAGTTGGAATAGCTGAAAATTTCTTCCCTCCCCATTATACAGAAGGAAGCCTTACCAACAGCTGAGTGACACCATTGGATTGAACCCATTTTTACACAATGTTGCTTGAGCTCAGAAGATGAGTGAAACTCCCTAATGATAATGCCATGGTGCTGATCAAAAGGAACTGCATGGGAGCTTTGGCCTCTTTGGTGTGTGTACTAAGAGTGGGAGCGTGCTGCCTGCCAAAGCGCTTGTGTATCTCTAGAAAGTTCCAAAATGATTCCCAGTGCAGGGGCAGAAGCCATGTATATCTGCAAAGATGACTACTTGAAGAACCAGTGGTAAACAACTGTGGTTTTAAGAGCCTCTTTTACTTTACTCTTAGCAATGCATGTATGTCAGCCAGTGCTCATTCTCTTCTGAGGCCTCAGTCTTGCAAAAATCTCCCCCTAGGAGTGCGTTGGGAACCTTTCACTAGGCTGAGCATTTGTATTGGGGTGTTTTATGGATAGTAGGTTTGTTGGCAAAATTTAATATTTTGAAATTTATGTAAGCTAAAGCTCTGGCCTCAAACTGATCCCAGTATTGTTCAGTTAAGCAACATGATTAGTAATGGCTATAAAATTTGCTTTAAGTCCTTAGGTCATATAATCAGGAAAGTTATTAAAAATTTAATACACTGCCTTTCTAACAAGTATACATGTTGACTTAGGTGGCTGCCGTTTATACTAAAATATTCTCTCTGTTGCTTCCTGGCATTTCTCAGAAGCATATAAACAGTTCTGAAGCATAATAATAATATTTATTGATATATATTTTATATAGTGAGCTTGCTGTATCATTATTAAAGAATCATTAGCTGAGACTCAGCTGGTCAGAACTGGGCCTAAATCCAATTCAAATCAAGCATATTTTTCTCATGGATGTTTTCAATATTTGGAATGAAATTACTTTTAAAACTCCAGTGTGCTTTATCAGTTTCATACTCTGTACAGAATAAATCAAGTAGCCGCCTGATATTCTGTAACATTTTATTAGCAGACAGTATGGTATTGTCGCTTCTTGGTATGCAATCCAGCTACAAACAGTGGTTTATGGAATATTGGGACAAACAATCGCAACTAAAAGAAAGCCCAAATGTTGCCATACATTTGCCCCACAGAAAACATGTGTAAGTGTTTCCTTAAATAAGCCAAAGGCTAGGTGTTACAATTACCAAATTGGACCATCTTGTAAAAATAATAGGCCCAATCCTCTTTACTCATAAAACAGATAACCTGAAGAGAGTATTGGGCAGCAGGACTAGATTTCAGAAGGGTTGATTTGAATTGGGCGTGCCACTCCAGTAAAGTAAGAATGTTAAAACTCAGGGAATGAAGAGCAAGTATCTCTTGCAACTTTGATAGTTCATATTGGTTCATATTATGGAAGGACATCCTTTTGATATTCTCCCTATGATACCAAAATCACCCAAATACCTTATTATCCTTTCAACACTGGGAAATTAGTCTGGTGTCATTTTTTATTTTTTTTTGCATTCAGAATTCTATAAGAAAAAAAATATTTCTGACACTTAGGCAGAAAAACAATTATTTCCCTGATAGAGAGAGAGTTTTGATTTACAGCGTAATAATTTTTACTGATACAGTTTAAAAGTCTTTATTGATCACAGCACAAGCTAAGCAGATTAGCCAGAGCAGGATGAAAAAGATCTCATGAAACATGTCTTTGGTGGAACCAACCTTTTATCTACCAGATGCCTTCTATAAATGAATCAAAATCTGACAAATGTTCAGAAAGCAAAGATAATAGCAAATTAAGGGAGCAGAAAGGTCAAATTATATTACAGAAGAAAACTTAATTATTTTTAAGCTCTCCCAAAGACAGTGCAGGCCACAATATTGCATATCTCCTTAAATAATAGAATCTGGGCATCTCAATTAGACACAAGAACAGAGTAAGGCCACTGAATGTCATCACCCACTTACATTCAGAAGGAAGGATATTGGGAGACAGCGGCTGCCATACCAGTATACCTTGCAGTGTGAAGCTACTTTAAATTACACACACACAAAACTTGAACATTCAAATCATGCTGCAGTTCCACCAGCTACACCCATAACAGAGCTAATCCCCAGCCAACCATCTGTTGCAAAGCAAATGCCTAGTCCCAGGCAGCAATTGTATACTCAAGGGGTTGGAGATGGTTGATGAAGGACCCTGATTATGATGCAGGGAAATGTTGGTCTCCCACCCAGGGTGAAAGGGTTGGAGGGGAAATGAAAGATCCCAAGGGAGAACTGATAGGGGCTACTACCTTCTGTGGGTGGTAAGGGTTAAGAACTACCTTTAAGAGAGGACTCTGTATTTTTCTTATTTTTTGTACTTTTTGTAGCTGTTTTGGTTTTATTAAACTTTAATAAAAATGCAGGGATCTCAACTAAAGCATACTTGACAGATGGCCATCCTCTTAAAGGATGGACCCTAGCCAGGAATAAAAGCAGAAACCCTGTTTAAAAACAGACTTTCTAAGGTACTAAAGATGTTCAAATCTCTTCTCATGAATGATTATTCTCTACACATCAAGAGTAATTTGCTATATTCTTTGCTCAGAAATAATTGGGGGTTCTTGTTTCACCTCCAGCTGTGAGTCTGGTAATCAGATTAGGCAATGAGATTTTTTTTTTATGAATCCAAAAGATTCTAAATTTGATTTTACCACCAAACAACTGATACTCAGTTATGCTCTCCATACTGTTTGATTGGCTAACAAGCAAAGACATTTGGAGATACTGATAAACATATCCTCTATGGGCACATTTAAATATGTGTTTCTTCATCGGCCAGCAGGAACTATAAATCTTTCAAGGCAAATCATTGCTCTTTTTCTAGACACTCCTTTCTGCGCTTTTTGCTTGGCACTGATGCGCTTTTATTTCTGAGGAAAGAGGAAATTTGCATGAACCTACAGGAAGGAGACCTTGTAGAATCACCTTTCCAGAAAGAATGAAAAAGTAGTTTTTATTCTTGCTGCTAAAGCAGCACAACACTGGGAACAGATTATCCTGTTTCTGTTGAATGCATGAAGGAGGATGGGAGATATTCTTTCATTTCTCCCATGTTTTCATTATTATTTTTATTATTAAATAGATGTATGTCCTACTGCTACTAACATGAGTTTGACCAAACTGCGGGAGCCAGTGGAAGACAGGAGTGCCTGGCATGCTCTGGTCGGACACGACTAAACGACTAAACAACAACAACAACAACAATAACATGTTCTACCACAAAGATGCAGAGACAAAGAGACACATGGTTAAAAATGACAGAGAATCAAAAGGGTAGTTTGGACTAAGGTAAAAGGTAATGGACCCCTGGACGGTTGAGTCCAGTCAAAGGCAACTATGGGGTGTGACAGTAGGCTCACTTTTCAGGCCAAGGGAGCTGGCATTTGTGCACAGACAGGTTTCTGGGTCATGTGGCCAGCATGACTAAACTGCTACTGGGACACGGAGGACCATGATGAGTGCCACAGCACACGGAAACTCCGTTTACCTTCCCACCACAGTGGTACCTATTTATCTATTTGCACTGGTATGCTTTCAAACTGCTAAGTTGGAAGCTGAGACAGAGCAATAGGAGCTTACCCGGTTGCGCGGATTCGAACTGCTGACTTTCTGATCAGCAAGCCCAAGAGGCTCAGTGGTTTAGACCAGACATTAGCTAGCTTTGTTCATGTTTGTTAAATATGCTAATCTCATGTTGCTTTTATTCTTATTCCACCTGTTTGACAAGTACTCCAAGCAGCTTTTGAAAAATTATTTTAAGAGTTAGTACAAGTCCTCTCATCAGACTGGTATGTTGGGGAGCACACAGCCCTTAAAACAGGCACGTAGGGAAATAATTTACAATGATTTTTCATTATAGTAAAATGGCAAGCTAGTTAGAGAAAAGACATTTGGGTCTCTCGCAACAGAGTAACAACAACTTCAATTCTATTGCACAATTAAATTATTGTATTGAAAGGCTGTCAGAATACACACAAAGGCGTTTTTGTTTTTACGTTTGTAAATGTATGTTTTCAAGTGACCATTATAATCCTTGGCCTCTGAGATGTGAAGCTTTGCCTTAAACCAGATGAACCAGAAGGCTCTGACACACAGACAACAAGAGCAGAGGATGTCCAACTGGCTACCACTGTTCTTTTCTGATTCTATGAAAAAGGAAGCAGCTGGAAGAGAGATTTTTGGTTAATTTTAGTTCTCGGTGCTGAGACTGCAAACTAGATAATATCCCAGGAGTAGCTTATAGTAGCAGGGAGGAAAAAGGTCCTTGGGGCCAGCTGTGGAAACATCTTTAGAAACGATTTTAAATACAATGCAAAAGCTGCAACCGAAAATAGACTCATTTGGTACTTGTTTGGTATCATTAGAATGCCAAATTACGCTTTCACAGCTGTTATAAAATGAAGGGTTTCAACAGGAGTTTCTAATCTAAGAAAAAACCAAAACAAAAATGGACATCTATCCAAGCAGTATTTGGTGTTTTTTGTCCTTCTGGGGCATCAGTGATGAGCACAATGAGATGCTGAAAAACCCTATGCCCATTTCACCTCTTCATAAAAGATTCAGTGGGTTGGCTATATTATCTGATTGACTGTCATATGGGGAAAACATTTCCTGAAAAGTAAAATCATTATTTTGGGGTTAAAGTGGGAATATCTTCCACTGTAGTGCATAATCTTGCTTGCTTGAGTCCTATACAGCTTCATTCTGTGCATGCTTACTCAGAAGTGCATCCCAGTGTGGAGTTCAGTAGAGCTTAGTCCAAGTACATGTGCAGGGGCTTCTTAGAGCTATTTCTCTGCAAGGCATTTCCCAGTTTTATATCTTTCCTGTTATCACTATTTTTTATTTTCAGAGACATGTGAGGAAAATAAAGATTTTAGGTGAGAACAGAAGGGGCATTGCACTAAGCAGCCATGGAATTCTCAGATTATGATCCTGCAAACGTTAAGCACCGTTAAATTCCATTGATTAAATAGGAATGTGCTTAATCTTTTTTGTTGAAAACAATGGGATTAAAAAGAATGTAACTTTGGCTGGATTCTGCTCCTAGTCTTTACATTGGTGAAATCTCCAAATTGTGTCCAGGGTCCATTTTTCTTCTCAGGACCCAGTAAAGCAGTAATAGTGTTTCTCTCATTCTCTGGATGAGTGTGTGTATGCATTCATGAGTCGCCTCAATATACTTTCCCTTGATTATTAATTTTGGCTTGTACAAGTACAGAAAGACTAGCATATTTTGCACTTGATAGAGACCTGTGGGCTAAGGAGGAGAAGTGTTGGGTAGTCAACAACTGTGGCTGCCAAGTATGTTTAGCCGAAAGGATCAATCAAAAGAAAAAGGCATTGATTATCTCTCTCTCTATAATTGAATGGATAGACCAAAGAGCCCATTAACAGAATTTTGAGATACAAGAAGGTGCATTTTATCTCTTAACTAACGGCTGCTTTGGGTGCACTGGGGTATAACTTTGGTCTATAGTTTTCTTCCCATTGCTGTTAAGTAGAGTTATCATTATTATCTGCATCTATCTAATCACTGTATCTGTAAAGACATTAAAGTAATCCACTATGTAGATTTGAGAGTAACTGTCTAATAATGGCACTATGCAGTATTTTTGCAGTGCTGAGACAAGCACTAGGAATAGTCAGCATAATTGTTTATAGTTCTTTAAGTCTCTCTCACTCTCATTGTGTTTGGCTTTCTCTGATAGATAACATATTGCCAATCTTCTTTTAAAAAAGCAAAGAGCATAACCTTGAATATGATTAGTTTGATCAGCTAGATCAAGTAGAAATAAAACATCAACCAGGATATAAAGTTAGCATGGATTCACTCATATCAGACAAATCTGATATCCTTTTTTTTGGGTGGGGGATAATTGAATTTCTGAACAAGGAAGATTGAAGTAGATCTAGCTTATCTGAAATTCAGTGAAGTGCTTGTTGCTGGACTCAATAAGATAGGAGACGTGAAACAGGGTTATCTATGTCCTTAACAGGATCTGCAATGTGCAATATTTGAAGTCTATAACTTTCCAACTCAATGTAGAAATTCTGCTTAGGTAAAAAATGTTTCAAAAAGACAGGTGATAAACCCTCATGTAACATAGGAAGCCAAATCTCTGAATGTCCACAAGGTTAATTTTTCACTGGACATGGTACAATAAGAAGGAACAAAAATGGTAGAAGCTCCATATTACATGTATTATTAAAATATTTGAAATGGCTCTTATTAATCTAAGAAGATAACAATGCTGAAAGGTCACGTGCACCAATCCTGGCCTGAAGCCCAGAAAGGGTTCCATCTCACCAGTAATGCCCCATGGAGGTGGTAGATCGGAATATAGAAGCTTTTAGCACCTCCAGCTTTTATTGTGCAGATTAAGGGGAGTAAGTAACTTCACTGTCTCAATATTGTGATTTGCAATAATTTCTGCTTATTGCTTTCTTAAGATTTCAGATCCCATTTCAGGAACTTTTCAACACTGTAGGCATTTGTTCCTATTATTTTCTTCCCCTCTTCCTGACCATAATCTTCTGCACAAATATGCACACAAATACAATGGAAATCATTGGGTTTTAAGAGAACCTAAGTCTGTGATGGACTCTGATGCTTCTCTCTAGCTTCAGAATAGTTATAGTGAAATAGAATCATAGGATATACTTGACAGAAGTGACTATCTTGATTTGGTGGGAGGTGGGATTGGACACTATTACTTTATGAGGATACATAGAAACCAGGATTCAGGACCAAGAACAGCTCACTCTCCGTTTCACATCTTCTGCTTGCTTGTTGCTAAGATGCTAACCCAAAGGACACTTTATCTTGCTTGGGTATTGTTGGGACTTCTGATATATTTGCTAATCCAAAAAAGTTCCCTTCTCTGTGTGAGGTGCAGAGGTTCAGCAATGGCCTTTACACGCTCTGTTTATCTAATTGCCTCTTTTCAGCCTAATGAAGTCAGGACAGCAAGGAAGGCGAGGGAGATATTCTAAGTGTCTGTTCCTCAATTCAGGAATTCCGCTCCCACCCAGAGGCACCAAAGTCCTCTTCAGGCATTCAGAATAATGCCTGTAGGGGAGCACCACCCCCGGTGTCCCCATGTGCAGTGTTCCTGCCCTCTCCTGACACTTTGTGCATTGAGCACAAAGGTCTGCAGGGAGATTCTGTGTCCAGCTGAATGCAATTAGAATCCTTTGCTTGATCAGGAACCCTGATTACTGAAGTGAGCTTTGAAGAGGGTGTTAATAACCCATGATATAGCTAAGAGATGAGAGTCAATGACATACACAAAAATCACTCTAGAGAGATTTCTGAAGGAGATGAATTCCACTTTTTGGTACTCATATTAGCTATTTGCCTTCATCAAAATTTAGTTTCACATAGCTGGAATTGCTTGTTGTAGGGCTCCATTAAAATGACTATGCAGTTAATATTACATGCTGTTTTTCTCTGTAGCAGAGTGAAACCGTACAAACCGGTTAAAAAAAATGCAATATTAAAATTAGTGAGTAGGAATTGGTGATGGGAGCATTGAAGATCACTGCAAAATGTGAAGTCATCCCATTAGCACAAGGACACCCACCTGCACAACATGATTTCTTCTCCCTTTCTTTTCTCTGCACTCTGTGTCCCGCCCCCACCAGCTTTGGAGAGTTGGAGGAAACCCCAGGACTTGGTTGGGTGTGCGAAGTGCAAGAAGGGGAGAGGGAGAGGAAAAGGTGGATGTCCCTGTGCCAACAGGACAACTTTGTTGGATGCATTCCTGTGTATTTTATGAAAACACACAATAAGTAACATTTTAATGTAGACATTTGCATATTCTTTGAACCAATCAGCACAGATTGGATGGAACAGACCTATGATTGAGCACAAGTGAGACTGAAACATGACAGAATTAGTTGTGCTGTTTGCAATCCAATTTTGTCTCTCTTCAACCCTGCACTTGTGGATGAGGTACTAATACAATATATCTTTGGCTGAAGTGTATGAGTAGAGGGTGTGTGGAAATTAAAAGGGATAGTCTCCATTCTATCAGAAGCATGCACAGCCTGAGGATACAGAGTTTATCAGGGAGCTAAGGAGAAAAGCTACTCTGAGATGTTGTTAAAATATTGGCAGTGATTCATCACCGCAAGCATTTTAGTTAGGGCTGAATTTAACGGGCAGATTGCAGAGTTCTGCTACCTTCTGAATATATTTTGTTTCCCTCCTGACTCTTTCTTGAGAGCTTACATGCTGCTCAGCTTCTCCTGCTGCTTTTAATCTCCCACTGACAAATGTGTGTGTGATTAGGATCGACATAATGGGAGTCAAGGCACACCACTCGGGCATTACTCAGGCTCCTACAGACAAGAGCTGTAAAACTCAGGCTGGTGTCTGTTTGTGTGTAGGTTTTCATTCTTTGAGACATGAATTTTCCCATTTTTGAGCTAGATGAAGGGCAGCAGACTAGTCTATCTCCTTCAGAACTACATTATATATAAGTATGTTTTGAGGTCAGAAGTATGCATGAATGTGATGATATCCTCCTGAACTGAATTACAAAATTGTTCCCTACAGCTTGGGTTAGCTGGGAGTGGGGCTTTCCCCCCTTCTGGGTGTTTTATGGATAAACACCAGCCAAGGCATGCAAGCGAGAAGCCTTCAAAGAAAACAGGCTGTATTTAGTTAGCTGAATTTGGCGCAAATATCCAATAATTGCTCTGTGCCTGGATTATGAGTGGGGGCCTTTGCTACTTGATTACTTCAGTGAAGGAAGATATGGATCAACATGGGATAGCTCTGAACATTGAAGTGACATGCACTTATAGTAGAAAGCATGGTATCTTAGGAATGGGCCATGGTCTGCTGGCATTAAGACGGCTTCTGATTCCTCATCCGCTTAAGAAATATTAATGTGCTATGAATGTCCTTATTGGTTTCCCTGACTCATCTTGACCTAAAATATAGAATTAATACATATTTATGCAGTTTCTTATTGGTAGCTAGCCAATTTGAGAGTTTTCTTTTTAGCGAGGTGGAATTAAAAACAAAGGTTTTTTTATAACACAAATACGGAGCAAAATTCAACACAGAGCTAAGGATATTGCTCCCAATTGCTCTCCTTCCCCTGTGAGCTGTTTTGCAAGTTCTCCCAAACCCCCACCCAGCCAATTTTTCGGAGTGCAGTCCAAGTGTAGAGGGAGAAGAGTGGGGAAACCACATTACATTAGCTGAAGTCCTGGTGCTGGCTTTTGCTAGCAAGAGCAGTTAATTGAATCTGGCCCCAATCCCCACCACCACCAGAGCTGGGGTAGCTAGCCTGGTGCCTTCAGAGGTCTTTGAGTACAACTCCTATTAGTGCCAGACAGGATGGCTAATTAGTATTGAAATATGATGGAATTTGTAGTCCACAACTTCTGGAAGGCACTAGTTTGGCTACTCCTACCCTAGAAGAATACTCAGATTTGATTACATTCATCAGCCTATTGGCATGTGTCCTTTATTTTCCCATTGTACCATCAGTTACAAATTATGTTGGTCTCTCAGAATAAATATTCATGCTGTTCATGTTGAACAGAATAACATCACAGTGCTGCTTGCAGACAATGCCAAAAATCAGCCATTTACACATTCCACTGAGCCAACGACAACTCTCAGAGAGTAAAGCAAATGTAATTTCATTTTCATCGCCGGATATTCTTTCAGCAATAGGTTTCTTCCCAGTATGTAGACAGTTCTGACTGATAATCTTGAGTGTTGGGAACTGGAGAATAATATAAAGTACAACACCATGTACCATCTATAAGGTATATGGTATATGGTGTGCTAAACCCAGACAAACTGTGAAGCATGTCTATTCTCCTGCGTTAGTGCTAACCTCATTTTTTAAAAAAAATCAATGCAAAAGTGGTTAAGGATTTATTTTCTCTGTTGCAATGCAGGCTATTGCATCAATGCTATTGAAAAAAATAAAATGCTTGCTGTATTAGTTATTTGCTATTTTTACAAAAGAGAATCTCATAGCAACTTACATGGATAAAAATTCAAAGAAATACAATACAGATAGACGAAGTTATGGTTCAAAATAAATAAATAAATAAATGCAGCATAACCAAATAACTATCTTTGTCTGTGAAAGTTTCTCTATTTCAAATTTGAATTATTCAGCTATGATACCAGTAAGGATATATTCCATGACTATTGAGTTAAGCGAGTGGCGCTGTGGGTAAAACCTCAGTGCCTAGGACTTGCTGATCGTAAGGTCGGCGGTTCGAATCCCCGCAGCGGGGTGAGCTCCCGTCGTTCGGTCCCAGCTCCTGCCCACCTAGCGGTTCGAAAGCACCCCTAAGTGCAAGTAGATAAATAGGTACCGCTTTATAGCGGGAAGGTAAATGGCGTTTCCGTGTGCGGCACTGGTGCTGGCTCGCCAGTTGCAGCTTCGTCACGCTGGCCACGTGACCCGGAAGTGTCTTCGGACGGCGCCGGCTCACGGCCTCTTGAGCAAGATGAGCGCGCAACCCTAGAGTCGGACACGACTGGCCCTTACAGGCAGGGGTAAAGACCCTATTGAGTTAAGCACATAAAATATTGTGTGAAGTCCAACTTCATTAAGAGATCTTATGGATATTCTTGCGTAAATGGAGAGTTGTTGGCTGTCTGTCTGTCTGTCTGTTTCTCTCTCTCTCTCTCTCTCTATTGCTGGCCATGCCCCCTACTGGTCACACATTTGGCCACAGGAAGAATAAATCCTCTGCATAAAGAGCAGCTCTAACGACTGTGTGAAGCAGGATCATGGGCCACTCAAGATTCCCTCTTTGCATGGAAGCACTCTATGCATGGGCGGGGGTGGGGGAGGGAATCCTTCCCTGAAAACATCTGCTTCTTATATCTGAGTTATTACAGAACAGTATACAGTACTGTCTTCCTAACCAAAAGGTAGGAATTGTACCCCAGATCCGAACCCCCTTAAATAATTGACATGAGTTATTTAACAAATGTTTTCAATCCCAGGATATGCAGTTAATGGAGAAGCACTTCCATAAAGAGATTCAAAGGGCTATCTTAATGCTGGCTCACAGATGTATTTATATCACTTGATTATTACCACTGATTTGCTCTCCTCTTGATGCTTCTTACCTTAACGTGTGAACTGACTTCATGGTGAAAAGCATTGCATTTCATGTGGTTTGAATAGATTCTTTCCTATTTGATTTGTTATGATTCATTCATACACACAAGCAACCCCTTGATGAAGATGCAGGGAACATGCATATGTGAAGTAGCTCTTTGACAATGAGCTGTAGTTTGTTAAGTGTTGCATGGAATTGTTATTCTGTAAGGGGTAAACTATAGTTCCTAGAATTCTTCGAGAAATGTGCTTTAAATGTATAGTGTATGTGCAGCCTCAGCATCTGTCTGTTTTGAGAAACAATGGTGTGCGCCTTTGGGGGTGCACTGCGTTAGCAGCACTGAAGTGACCTCCCTGGTGCGCAAGCCTGGGCAGTGTGTATGGAGGTCCTGGGCTATCCAGTCCACAAGACCCCCCTCTCAGACTCACTGATGTGGACCAATGGAAAGCTTATATTCATTTAGCACCAGCTTGGCTGCAGAAGATGCTGGCAGGAGGCATGCAAGGCACCACTCAACCTCTTTAGGGACTCCACTCTGGATTTGTGTAGGATTTACTCCTTGGCCTTTTCTTCTCCTAAAGATACTCCACAAGGCAGTGGAGGTTTAGGATCAGAGTTTGCTTTCTCCTAGATGGACTACCATCCCAAGATTAACAAACCCCATCTGCTCCTCACTACCCTCTACAGCATGTGTAGAAACCGCCTTCATAACCATTGGACCCACCATTGGTCTTGTCTGCACAATCCACTGGAGCCTGTCTTCACATGCATCCATGACTCACTGAGGCTTTGAGACCCATTGGCTACTTTCACCAGGTTTAGCTGGCCAGTCTAAGCCATTTTTGGGGTGTGGCCACTGTCACATGCTGACAGCTTCTAGGAACCACAAGTGAGAGAAGAGTGCAGGGTGGGAACCAGGGGGGACAAACCACCCCTGAAGGAGCATGACATGTCCCCCACCAGAGGTACTACCCACCCCCTAACACCTAATACACCCCAGCCTCAGACTAGAGATGATGACATCATGCATCTCTTTATAATCACTTTTACGCAGTTTTATTCATAGTTCCACTCCATTTCTGCATTAAACTGCTTTTAAAAAATCTCTCTCCCTTTCAATACACTCACACACTTAAACATGCATTTATTTATTTTTAAAATACAAATACAGCTGCAACATTCAGAGAAGTATGAAGTCTAGTTGACAGCTGAATTCCAACCCCCACTTTGGTCTGAGAAGTACAAATTGAGGCATTTTGTAGAGTAATCCTCAATGATGAACTTATTCAAGCATGCTTGTTTTAACAGTATGATGTAGTTGTAGAATACTTCATTTCAAGCTATTAAGGCCAGCTGAATTATTTGTATGCCCAGACTGTAGGCTATATGCTCAGAGGATCCTAATAGCCATTGATCATTTGGGTATTTTTATTAATTTAAAACTTATAAACAATTCTATTAATTAATATGCTGATTCCTTCATTTTCCTTTTGCTATTTAATTTCATATACTTTGGGTGGCAGTGGTTGTGCAATTATTATTTTTAAGTATTTTTCTTTCTCTGTTGTTGTGCACAAAATACAGTTGCCTTCCTGAAACTGTTTTGAAGTTTGAGGAAGACAATATCTGGGAAAGACAGGTGGATCATTCTCAAATTATACCTCTTGAATAATTCAAGTCCCCATTGCTAAGTGTGTGTTGAGGTGGGGGCTTGTGTTTTGTAAGTAAAACACCAGGAGTTAATTTATTTGTTTGCTTGATGTGTTTGCCACTGGATTTCATTGAAATTGAAATTCAGAGTGAGCCTGGGGCTCTCCAAGTGAAATGTCTGACGAATTTTGAAAGAACCCAAAACAAATTTTCACAGAAGCAGCACACTTTCCATGCACTCTACTGCTTGAGAAGGGATAGAAAGGAGGGAACTTATTTCTCACTTCAGGGAGTAGATGGGAGTATTACTTTAATCATAATTAGTAATGGGTCAGATAATATCTGTGGTTTCTAAAGGTTTGGGCTGCATTGTCCTTTACTTATTGCTATAGGCCAAAATCCACTACAAAACTTTGAGCAAAAAAGGTTTCTGGCAGTAATAATGAAAAAGTTAAAACACTCCTGTGTTCTGTCAACCCTATCCCACTTTAGAACTAATGATTTACTAAAGAATTGCAGTTAAATGAGAAGATGACTCAGGAAAACAACACAAATGAAAGTGATTTGTCCAATGATTCTGGACATTGATAAGACTTATGGGGTGAAATTCAAAGTAGTGCTAAAGAGACTGCTCTGTCAGTACAAGCATTTCTGCTCCCCTGATGGAAGAACCTTCTCTATCCCAAGCCTGTAAAGCTGATTTTGGGTGTGGTGCTGTGGCAAGGAAAGGAGAGGGGTAAAGCCCCATTGTGCTAGTAGGACTTGTTGCACTGGCTCCCACTAGCACAATTAGTTAGCTGAGTTTGACCCTTAGCATATTGAAGGAGAGCATGGCTAGCTAAAACCATGAACAGGAATGCTCTTGTTAGGGAGTAAGAATTCAAATGAATGCAGTATTTTGTTGCAGATCCCTAATGATCATTGAAAGCGTAGAAACAATTGAGAACTATTGATCTATTGATTTATTGATGAATGTGCCATAGATCTGAAGGAAGCAAGACAGAGTCTAGCTAGATACCCAGAACTTTTGAATAATAGAATCATAGAGTTGGAAGGGACCCTGTGGATCATCTAGTCCAACCCCCAGAAATGCAGGAATATGCATCTGTCCCTTACGGGGACTGAACCTGCAACCTTGGTTTTATCAGCACAATGCTCTAACCAACTGAACTATCCATCTACAATATATATTTCCAGATCCGCAATATGACTCAGATTTTGCTTCTGATAAATTTCTGTAGCACTTTTATTCATTTTTCCTCCAAGAATAGAATTTTTGCCTGTCTATGATTACCTTTTGCTAATGGTAAAGATACTGTGCACATATCCTCTTTCTCATGCAGACAGAACAGAACAACCGCAGCCAGCCTGGGAGGGAAATTGGAGGGGCGGGGGAGAGAAAAATCTCTAACTGAATCTTCAGTAAAACTTGAAAATGATGAAACTAATGATTGAGGCTGGAATACAGCCAATATACCCCCAAGCAAACAATCCTACACATGCCAAAGGATAAAATAATCCTAACCAGCATGCTTCAGGGTAAGAGCTTTCAAAGTATGCAAAGCCCTTTGGGATTACTCATCTCTGTTTAAGTGTCAACATTGTTATTACCTTCAGGGAGTTAGTAGTCTATCTCTCAACCACCATTAGTTTATGTTAAGCCTTCCTTTTCAAGGTACTTATTCTGGAAAGAAATGTTATATAAGAGAGAAATGATTTTGCAGGTGTCAATTCTGTTGATTAAGTGTAATGGCAGGAATGTTAGGCTACTTGGCAGTGCAGTACATGGAGTCCTCAATTGCCAACAAGACATTTATTCACCTGCATGCTACTTAATACCCAAACAGCTCAATACTTAAGCACTCCCCTGGCAGAAATCCCAAGCATGAAGTAAATCAGGGTTGCTTTAGCAGAGAATTCTGAAGAGGCTAGACGATGAGTATCACAAAGGCTAACCAGGTGCCATAAAAATAATGAAGACTCTAAAATGTCAGAAGGTTCATCAATACCTATGGTTAAGCCCAACTTGAAAATGCAATGATTACAAGATTTATTTCACAAATACTTTCTGTTGTATACATTGTACCACTCAATCCTTCTCATGATTACTTGGAAGCAAGTTCCACTGAGCTAAGTAGGGCTTTCTTGCAGGTAGGTGTCTACTGGACTGCAATGTTGGGCCAGGCATTATTATTATTCACTTCATTTCTATACTGTACTGATTTTTATTTTTAATAAAAAACCCTCAAATGATTTAAAGCTTACCTTGAAACATCAGATAAAACAATCCAGAATAAAACATTACTGAAGAAAGTCATATATAAAGTATATATTCAAAGCAACATAATTAATAGGAAACTAAAATAGTGCCTTAAAGATTTCAGAATAAAACATTACAAAGGAGGTCAACTACAGAATGCACATTTAATGAAGCAAAGTTAACAAAACAACACTATCTTAAACATTTCAGAAGAAAGTGTTACTAAAGGAAGTCAACTATAAAATGCATATTTAAAACAGCATAATTAGTTAAAGGGTTCTATGCGCATGGGCCAGAGTATTTGAGTCCTCCACTTTTAAAGCAGATCAAGTCCCACCTCTTTCCACTGACTAGTATGCTGGTCCCAAACTTTAGGAAATTTGGATGCATATTCTGATTATGGATGCTTCCAGGTGACCTGTCCATTGAGCATTCATCCGAATTTGTTTTGCAGGCAGGTTAGATGATGTTGTGTCATATAATATAGAATTGTAGAGTTGGAAGGGACCATGAAGTTAATTAACCCAACCTCCTGCTATGCAGGCATCTTTCGCCTAACATGGGGCTCAAACCCATGACCCTGAGCTTAAGAGGCTCATGCCAACCAGCTGAACTATTTAACAATTGGTTAAATAGTCAAGCAAGTAGTGGTTATGGTGTTGGACTGTGACTACAACCTGGGAGATCTGGGTTCAAAGTCCATTCAGCCATGAAGCTCACTGGGTGACCTTGGTTCAGTCACTGCCTCTCAGCCCAACCTACCACACAGGGTTGTTTCTGAGGATAAAATGGGGTGGAGGAGAACCTTGAGCTCCTTGAATGAAAAGTGGGATAGAAATTCAGTAAATAAACAAGTAAATAATAAATGTTATCCAGTTCATTTTCCCTGTCATTTTCCTTATAGCAAAAAAATTGAACTTTGGTGTGCAGGACCGCCTGACCAATTGTAATTGCACAGCCAGCATCTGCCGGTATGTCATCAAATGTGACTTGAAAACAGCAACAGTCTGGAAACTCTAAAAGTAGAGAAAATATGTCAAGCCTTTAAATATGTGCAGAAGCATTTAAATCCTATTTTGGGGTATGCTCATTTATTTATTCAATGAGCACTGAAGGTTCCTTTGGGTGGCTAACAAATCAAAATATTAAAAATCACCAAGGAAGGCCACATTGCAATACATAATTATAAAACCAGACAATAAAAACAAATATGCAAGTCATTGCTAACAGGGCCCAGCAAGAATATAACCATGATTATTACAGCAACTTAAAAGCCTCATCTGAATTCTTACAGAAGGAAGGTGAGGCATAGACTGTTCTCTGAAATTGTTTCTTTCACCGCAGAAATTCAAACAAACAGTATTTTGTTAGTGTCACTTTTGTATAATCATAATGATCTCATGAGCTCACACCATCACCTTACACTATCAAAAATTTTAAAAAAGTGTTGAGCTATGCATTTTTCTTAAATTGAAAGCAGTATAGCCCATGGCCACCCTATACTCCTTTCTATTGAAACTACCTTCAAGAGAAAGAATGGCCTCAATTGCCCTGAAACCTTTTGACTTTCAGCTGTAAAACTCTTGAAGAATCCAGTAATCTACAGATCCATACAGGGGGGAATGTGTAGGAATCCTGTGGCCATGTGGAACCCATTAACCTTTCTGTAGGGAAGTTTTGGAATGTTGTAGGTTAAATGAGCACTCAAAGTCTGCCAAGCAAAGAGCACGTATACAGCTTCAGGGGTATCCCGTGATCAAGACTACTGTATTTGCTTTTTGCATGTTCCCAAAGTTCTTCTCGCAGAGATTTGCGGTTTCCTTCAAACAACCTGTCTATTCAGCATTCTTCTTTATTTGCTTACACAAAGCTTAAACGCTTTAATCCACTTCAATTGCACAAATGTACATTTCTAGCTTGCGCTTTAATTACCCTCTGCAAAATAGTGACAATCTGGAGGCACCCTCAAAGAAAAAGACAAAAGTAACTACCATTTTACAGATACAGCTGAAAGTTTCCTCCTAGTGCAGCGCTATAAAAAGTTATCCAGAAGCAAGCCCCACTGAGTTGCATATGATTGCAGCCTTATTCATTCTATAATTCTCAAAGTGTACTCCCCTCCCCATCAAATATGACAGGTGGGTGTAGCAATCCACCTGTCAATTAACCTGACATAATGACATCTGGTGATGATCATTGGGACTTCAAGGCACCATGCAGGGATTGCAAAAAACTCTGTGAAGTGCTCTGAAAGGGCATTGATCAGCTGAGGCTTGAAAACACCTATCAGCTGATATGCAGTGACCTCAAGCCTGTTTTCAAGTCAGCTGAGCAACCAAGTACCCCTCTGGTGAGCTTAGTTGTGCAGCTGGTCTAGCGGGATTGGAGTCACCATCTATTAGCTAGTAGGTAGTGCCTTCAAGCCTGCTGGAGTTCCCCAGGCCTTGTTTTGGGTAGGGATCAGCTGTGTAGTACCTCTTATTGTCAGTCAACTGATTATCAGTGACAGCAAGCCACTGACAGCAAGCCACTCGTGCCATAATTGACAGCACATTTTAAGAGTCCTAGTTGTGTATTGTGCCTATCTCTACTTGTCCTACATCTGATGTCAGGTGTGAGGCAGCTATAGATAGGGGTAAATGGCCTCACAAGATAACGGGTTTAATTAGGCATGCAAGACAGAGGTTCACCCACTCACTGTCTCACACATACACCCCACCCCCCAGATATAGCACCACCAAATCACAGCTCTTCTGCTTTCAACTGGGAATATCCTCTGCTTCCAGACTTCTAACAACCTCTAGCCAAGTGATTCACTCTCCTTTCCCTAGCCCCAAAGGGGTGATTGGCATTGCAACCACTGTGTGGGGGGAAAGGGTTAATGTGCCCATCTGTGTTATGAAAGCCAGCCCTACTGTCCACATTCATGTCCTGTTTCTATGACTTTTTCTGTCATCAGCAATTTTATCAAACTAGTAAACATTGTATGAAGCATCAGTAAAGCTTGTCAGCTTTTGAACTAGCCCCCATAGCTGCCTCTTTAAAAATAGTTTGCCTTCAATTAGAAGCTGGCAATATTTAGTTTCATACCAATGGAAGTTTCACCTGCTTATTTCTGTATATCAGACCTATGTTCCAGGCACAGGGGCAGGCCAGACCATTTTACCAGGTCAGTTGGTAATCCAAGTGGTAAGTATATAACTGGATTATTAACCATTATTAAGTCAAAGCAGATAGGCTCCTTAGGACAAATGCTGGATATAGAAGAGAAGCTACCTAGCAAAGGTGAGAGATAGTGAGGCTGCATCTTAATTTGGAGCCCAGTCCTGTGACTTCTGAGTATGCGTCCTTAGTATCAGGCTACACAACACACACACATTACGCATATAAGTGCTCTTTTAAGAACACACGGGTGACCAAATTAAACACAATAACATTTTATATTTCCTTTCAAAAGCTGGAAAGCATTTGCAACCTTACAAGGCAATTAAAACAAAAATTTCTCTAGCACTATCCAGAGTCACTTTATGCCCTCAGATTCCATGACAGCAAACTAAAAACCAAAAGCAAGCAGCTTTTGTGCATGTACATAATAAAGCAGATAGTCTTTGCTTTCTGTAAGGGGTAATCTAATGCAACAGCTTAGAGTGTGCTGCAGGGAGCTGCTAGATGAGAGCAGCTAAGTTTTAAAGATTTGTTCTACACAAGAGGACTTAAGATTTGAAATAGGGGGAAGTATTAGCCTCTCTTGCCCCTCATCCCAATTTTTGGCAAGGGTGGCACAACGCTGTACAATGAATGCAACACAAGGGAGTCTTTAACTCTGCCCTAATTTGTTTCAATTTTCTACTTTAGTTCAGGGAGCCAAGTTTAGTTTGCCCACCTGGGGCATAAAATAAAATACCACAAGCAGAGATTTGTGCTACTCCTCCCTGACAGTAATAAACATAGCAAAATAACAACACATTAAACCATCTGCTGCAGTTTCGTGACATCCCAGTTCACTTGCCTAAGGGCAGGCTTCCTCAACCTTGGCCCTCCAGATGCTTTTGGCCTACAACTCTCATGATCCCTAGCTAGCAGGATCAGTGATCAGAGATGATGGGAATTGTAGTCTCAAAACATATGGAGGGCCGAGGTTGAGGAAGCCTGCCTAAGGGTATGACCAGCCCTCTACATACAGTCATCATTCTAGCCCTATGTTTTGGATGTTCTTGGACCGTCTGTTGAAACCTGGAAGTAAAGCTTTTACTGCACTAATAACCTTATATATGTCCTTGCCAAATGGTTTGTGTTATGCAGACTTTAAAGCAGAGAGAGGGCGGCCTACATTCTATTTCCATGCCCTCTCAGCCCAAATTAATGTGGGTTGCAAGGAGAGAGGGGGTGAGGAGGAAGGTGCCCTGCTCACTTTGCTCTGACCTCCTTTCACTGGCTTCAGCCCTGCCCATTGGTGGTATGCACTCCCTGACAGACTGTTCCTGCAGGAATGTGACCTCAACAGGAGAAAGTTCCCTACCCCAGATTTAAAAGTAACTATTTATTTATAAAAAATATTCAGAGTAACAAAGAGAAGAAAAGCTTTGTAAGAAAGTCATCTGCTCCATTCTACTTTATTGAATATAAACTATATGGCTACCCACCCATGTTCGCCATGTTCCATATTTTTTACACAATGTAAAAAGGTCAGAATGTGACAGAACACACAGCACTGAACATCTAGAGAATATTTGCTTTCTTCTTCTTTTTTAAAGAAAAAAAAGTTTGAGTAAGATTTTTCATAGTCAAGGGACAGAGCCCAAATTATGCAGAATATATAAATATGCAATGTTCCAACATTCAGGTTTATGTTGCTTCCAGAATTCATATTTTCTTAGGACAGCATTTGAGTTACTCTGATGCCAGAAGTTTTTTTAAAAAACAAAGAAACTATCATGGGCACCATAAAATGCCCATTTCACAGAAGGAAAACCCTGGCAATGCTCAGAACCTCACCCCTACTCTGCCAAATAGGCAAAATACTCCCCCCCCCCCGCAAACACAGACACAGACAAGAAAAGGCAGCATCTTCCTAAAAGCAGCCAATTTCTCCTTACCAAACATCCATCTCAAAGTAAAAACAAAACAAAAAGACAAAACAAAAAATTGTAGGAGTAGGGACTTTTGGTAGATTATGGTCTTATTGTATTCAGGATCTCATAAAGCTACTTTTTCTAATACATAAAGAGAGTTATTACCTTGTTTAATAACTAAATGGCAAGTAGAAATCCAACAGTTGTGGTTTCTACAGCAGATGCATGAGAATATTCACTTCTGAAATATCTGGTACGCGTTTGTTAAAAGCACCAAACTTCTAAATAGCCATTCAAGTTGCAACCTTTCATTGAATCCAAAAAGTTAGACCTATTATTCAGCTGGAGATATTATGCTGCCCCAGACAGTTTATACATGAAACCTGTATGATTTTCAGGGTGTGGGGGCATGTTATGTATCTAACAAAACAACTGGGGAAATATTATAGTTGTTGGGATGTGAGAAGCCTTCTTCTGTGACATGCCAAGCCAAAACTACTTTGTAATGCATTTTGCCAAAACCCGACAAGATTGTAAAGTTTCTTTTTCCTGCCCCTGCATCTTTGACAGTAATCAGAAAAAGCAGGTGAAGCTTTTCTTGAAATGGTAAGAGCAACTTAACCTGCTTAATTTATGAGGTTCTTCCAGAGGAAGCGTGGGATTGAAATGGCCACTTACCTCTCTCCACAGTGGCGGTCCACCTCAGTGCCTCGTCTCCCCGTGGAACCTCACCGTTTTTCAGTGGCCGTTGCTGCTGCTCCCTGGCTGCCGCAGACCCACATGGCAATCCACCAAGCCCACTATTCAAATTGGCCTATCCAGGGTGAGGAGATTTCACCCCTCCCATATCCAAGAATCTGCTGATGTTCTCTGCTGATTCTCCAGAGAGGAGGGGGCGGTTTCTGCTCTCTACTTATTCCGCTCCAGCCTCACATCAAAGAGAGAGCTCATGTGTATAGATAAGGTTGCTGCTAAGAGCAGCTGCAGACACTCAGTGCAGTTCAGCTTTTTCGTTTAGACCTCATTTAGCTCTGTACATAGTTGTGTATTATAGTTGTAGATAGAATAAAGAAGATATTCTACAGAGCTGCTCTCCGAGTCGTTTATGCTCTGCTATACTCTGCTATACTCTGCTGTGCGACGACTGTCTTCTTGTGGAAGTGAATCTGGTGCTCACAACTCTAAGCTGTGAGTCCACAGCACTTTGACCTGTTCCTGTGCAGAAGGTGGTCTCTGGAAGTGCTACCCAGCTCGCCTAGCCCAGTCGGGGCTGAAGTGTATGAGTCCAGTTGGTGGCACTGGCTCAAGGGCGATGCTGACACAGGGCAGCCTAGGGGGTTTGGGGAGTGGACCTGAGAGACACAGTCTTCCCTCAGGTAAATTTCCCAGGCGTAAAAGCAAGCCAAGGCTACAGCGCAGTCATCCAGGAGCGTCACTTGCGCAACCCTCCCTTTAGACATTTCTATTGTTTCTTTTAAGCCCCCTTTCTTTCCAGCTTAGTGGGCTTTGCTATGGTCTTTGGACAGTTGCCATATTTGGAACTGGGAAGGAATTTCCCCTGCACTGCAGGTTTTGCCTTCCCCATAGCACTACTCACAACTTTGGTGGTCTAGGCCTTGGGCAGAATCCTTAGGCTATCTCCTAACCTTGGGGAGAGGGGTGAAGTGGTGACTCAACCCCCTTCCGGCGGCGTTTGCTGGGCACCCCATTAGAGGGGTCTTGAAGGCAGACCATAGAGTCTGAAGCGGGTGGGGACTGGGCCATGGAGCTTCCTCAGCACTTAGGGTGAGGCCATCCACATAAACCTGCATTTTGCGATGGCCCCTTCTCTTCCCCAAGCAGATCCTGTCGTGCCTCAGACCCTGCACTACGGGGCTGAGAGGGATACATGCCCAATGCCTATGCCAAAGATTTGCCTACCTCTGAAATCTATAAAGTTGTGGCCTTTTTAATCCCAGACAGTTGTGATGTCCATTTATTCATATACCCTAGTTAGTCAGACTCCCCAGTGGATAGAGACTCTATGGCTGGGCACACAATGGAATACATGTGCCACAATTGAGTTGAGCAACTGAGAAGGACAGTAAGAAGGACAGTAAGTGGCAACTTTCATGTTAGGTGTGGAAATGGAATTCAAAAGCATAGCTGTCAACTTCCCCCTTTTTTAAAGGGAAATTCCCTTATTCTGAATAGGATTCCTCACAAGAAAAGGGAAAAGTTGACAGTTATGCTCAAAAGTAGGCAAGATTTTTCTGAGATTTTTCTCTGTCTTCTTAGTCATTGGGTAGTTAGTTAACTCCTGCTGGCAGAGGCAGCCAACCCTGCAGTGGGCTTTCGAAGTCAAGCTATTGTTTGTATACACGGTAATCTCAGTGAGAGAAATTTCACTTGCTTTCACTGCATGCCACTCTGTGCTGGGCACAAATTCTTCTGCATGTTGTTTTTTTTAAAAAAATAAAAAATACCCCTTTTCATTCATGATAAATCACTTCCCCCGTCTCTGAGAACTAAGTCAGAAATCATGAATGAGAGTTACAGGGAAGAAATGTGATGTATACAGAAAGATGCACTTTAAACAGCAGCATTTCAGTGCAGTAGCCACCCCCCTTCTGACTTTGGTATTAATTGCTGCATTACCACTGTCCTGTAAGTCAGCAAAGCTTGGTATATGAGCAAACTCCTCCTCCCTGCTGCTTTCTACAGAGGCTCCCTGTGCACCAAGTACCATCCGGATTGGTAAAGCCACAGGGCATCTTACGGCATAAATGTAGGCTGCATGGTTAAAATCTTGCTGGGGTGAGCTGTACCTTTAACACAGACTATACAAACAAGCCTCTACTGCAACCTTTCCGTGAAAGCTTTAGAGAAATCCATTTCAGCACAGAGGTGCTGCTGCTGCTACTGCTGCTGCTGCCACTGGAACCTCAGATCAGACTTCTGTACCATCTAAGTTGGAAAGGGACTTTCCTGTCTCTGGACTGAAGGAGAGAGAGAGAGAGAGAGAGAGAGAGAGAGAGAGAGAGAGAGAGAGAGAGAGAGAGAAGAGCTTCCCTCCTCTTCGGTCAACCATGAGTGACTGTTCGAAGAGATGTAAACATGGAATTGTTAAATTTGCCCAAACCATCTTTAAACTCATCACAGGGACACTCAACAAAGGTAATGAAAGGAATTCTGTCTTCTGTAAACTGTGGGGAATGGGGAACCGCTGTTGCCAGTTGGGGCTTTTATTACGGCTGAAATTAGCCAGGTCCCTTTGGGGACATTGTTTCCTAGAGTGAAGTCATGTGCAGTGAAGGATGGAAGTGATGCTGGTTAGCCTTACATAACTGTTTGTAACTTCGGAGAGGTAGTTGTGGGCTCTGAGACATTCAGGCTGCAGTGTTTTCATTCATGTTTTTTGGGGGGGAGGTGTTGGTTCTACAAGCAGGTTTTTGTGCAGTTGTAGGAAGTCACTGCTTGCTAGTGTACACAAAATAAAAAGGTTTGGCAAAGTGTTCTGCTCTAGTGTCAGATTAGTATCTTAATAGTGTACTTGATTGAGAATTCGTCTTGTTGCAAGTGGTAGTGTGTGTCTCTAAAAACCTTTAGTTCTAAATCTGGGACATTAGTTATTGCAGGCATTGCTTCAAAAGCTATTATCCTTGCACGCTTGCAGTATCTAGAGTGAAGTGTGAATCAGTTCACTGAATCTGTTTATTTTTAGATGGGTCAAAGCCTTCTCTTTCCTGTTTACCTCCACTTTCTCCTTCCTCTCCCCAGCTACAGAAATGGGGATGGTCCCTGAATGTATTGAAATCAATGGCTTTTTTCAAAAATCATTTTAAAGAGTGAAATTTTCATTGGCTGTTGTTTGTCTGAACTTTAGGAACAGGGAAAGTGCTTTAATTTTCTTAAGTGTCCTGTGCATTCAGACCTCAACTGCTTCAAATATCTACTTGAGACTTCTCTAAAGTTTATTGGCTTGAGCCCATTTTAAAAACAGGATCACATGTGTGTTTAATGCAGCTGTTGAGTCTCATTATGGTTACCTGATGAGTTTATTTCAATAAAAGAGCATAAAGCTTTAAAAACACATTAGGTACATGATCAGAAAAATGAAGGAATGTTTCTTGAGAAGTGTGAAACCTCATATGTACTATTTTAGTGTTAGTGGTTGTGGGGGAACTGTGTGTTTGTTTTGGATATTATTTTCCCACAGAAATAACTTAATGTGTACCTGGGGATGTATGTTAACAGCTGGTGACAAATACCAAGATATAATGTATTAGCACATCCTCTTCTAGTACAAATTGGGGAATTAATTCATTTGATTCCTTTGTATTTGTAATGAACAGATTCAAAAATCCAATAATGGCTGGTTCCTCTCGTGATTTCCAAGTCAGTTTATACAAAACATTACGATTTCCATGTTTCTCTACTTATTCTCTTGCTGTTTCCTTTCTTCCTTTGTATGAAGACTGTTGAGCATAAGGCCAGCTGAGAGAAATGAAAATCAAACAATTTAAAACTTGTTATAACTATCAGGTGGTGGCAGTTCTTTATCATCACCAAGGTGCCTTTTCATACAGAAGCACTGAAAAAAAAAGTTTCCAAGAAAAATACCATGCTGGACAATTGCATGTCAGTGCTGTGAAAAGAAGTGGTGGCATTCTTCCCCCATGGATTCAGGCTTCCAGCACACCAGTGTACTAATTCCTACTTCTATGGTGGAAAGAAGTTGTGTGTGTTCTTAAAACTTTGAACTTGGTGATTTCTCCCCACCCCTGCCCCTTTTGTCCTTTAGTGAAGCTGGTCTCTTTCTGAATGTCAGGTGTGCCAGCCACCTAGGGGAAAGGTTTCGGGAGACACTTGGACAAGACACTCTCATTGACCCCCCTTTTCCTTACCACGGCAAACTGCATGATAGCCCTCCCCTCTAAGCACAACTGCCCTGAGGGAGAACAGAAGGCACAGGCAGGATGCTGCTTCATCTTCTCACAGATATCACTGTTGGGGTGCTCAGAGAGGGTAGGTATAACCACAAGGTTCAGGAATTCTCAGCGGACTCCTTGCAGAGATATGGGTCTTTCAAAGTGCCAGATGATGCCTTAGGCAAGAAGACCCAAGAATCCTCGCTGCATTATGGTTCCAAACAATTGATTTAATACAATTTTAGCAGATTGATCCCTCATTAGACCAGCAACCTCCATGCTCACCTTTGATATCTTCAAAAAAATGAGGAAATTTGTCATTCAACACTAACAAAATTAGGATAAATTTAGTATCCCTGAGTAAAAAAAGGTGAAAGAGAAGCATAGTTGGCAATGGAGTGCAAAGGTCAATTTATTATACAGTATGTGATTATGTATATGGATTATGCAATAAACTCAAGCAGACAGAGTTTGTGTGTGTGTAGCCCAAGCCTAAGATGTTTACTGAGAAGTTCCCATGAGTTAAATGATGTGTGCTGCCTAGTAAATGTACTGATAACTACAATGCTAATAACATAGAAGCATATAAAGGGATGTGGAGGATGCAGAACTACTTCAGATTGATTTTGGGATATTGGTGTATTGAGACTACAATGGGGTTTGTGCCATCTAATGATTATGGTTCCCCTGAAAACAATATTGGTAATAGGTGTGTGTTGAAGCTCCAAACCTGCTGGGCTTCTGCACATGAATTCTTGTAATGAATTTATAGATTATGCTTCACATTGGTCATGCATGAGTGTGAGACCCTCTAACCAGTACAAATGACTAGAAAATGTATGTTGCTTTATAACACTGGAATCATGGTCCCATTGCTCATCTCTTATTTGAAATGATGATGTGTGCTCCGACTTAGTCATTTCTGTTTTCTGGCAACATCCAACTTCAAAGCTGCAAACATTAGATGTTTGTGGTCTCCAAGGAATCAAACTTTTGAAACTTTAATCATGTCTTTTCTTTTGCAGCATGACTTTCAGACTGGAAGATACAGACTTAGGAAGGCATAAACAATAGGAACAAGTTGATTTTAAAATGTCTCTCAAGTATCTGATGTAATTAAAATTGAACATTCTCATATAATAAGTTAGGAAACTAAAAAGTCAAATAAACACTTATTTAATGGATTAAACATCTTGAAGAGAAAAGCAGTTCTGGGTAAATGATGGCATTACAATTAACTAACTATGATTACCTGATGGGATGAGAACTGTATGTTCCAGAAAATGTTTCTTCTTCAGACACTTAGGATATTCTGTTTATTTACTAAACTGATTGCTCCTGGATATAATGCAGATCCAAAGAGATCTGTACCATCCCCACCCACCCACCCCCTTCACCCCAGTGGTACAGACATGTTTTTCCACATTGCCTCTTTCAAGCACAAATTGTACAAAAATAGTAAAAATCACTCAAACCACAGAATGATATGCCATACTTTCAGTCAACATTCTATGAGATCCATTGCTGGTTTTAATGCTATGGCTTGTAAAAGTTGAGGTTAAGAGCTGCAAATCCTAGAGCCCAAGTAAATGGACGGCTGTTCTTACACAGATTACTTGCAGTCCGTGACTGCATGTGTTGGTGTGCATACTGTACACCAATGCTTGTTGGAGCCCCAATTCCTTCTGCAGACTCTTTGGGAAGTGGCATTTGATGTGGTGTAAAGCGCTGCAGCTGGAAGGGAAATGTCATCTACCATCAGGGATCAGTATTTTCAGGTATGTGCTGAAGGGAACTCCAAAAGCTACTTGGCTGCTGCCTCTCCTCCCAGCTGTCTGTTCACTGCCATAATCAAATGAGGAGAGCGAGGGCAAACTTGCTTCAGGAACAGTGAACAAGCAGCAGCATTAACAGCAGTGATAAGGAGGGGGTAGGTCTGCTCAGGGCTTTGGTTGCAAGTGGAGGACACCCATCAGTCTAGAAGTGAATAATCCTTCCAAGGAACTCTTCCTTGAACCAATACCAATACGGAAAATAGGTAGTCCTGTTTCTGACTCTCTCATTGCAGCTTATAAAAGTGGGGGAGAAATATGCATTCTTTGCACTTGGAACGGTTTCTGGAATTTGTAACTCATCAGTGCCCTATATGCAGATGCAACAGGCCTGCGCATGAGCCACCACCTCTTGGAAGTCCACAGCAGATGTGTGTAGAGCCCACTCCCCATAAGTGCATAGCCAGTAATTGAAATATGTACCAGTACCTGGGCCAAGGTTTAGGATATTCTGGCCATTATTTAGTATTGTTCAAAAAGGTCCATAAAAGTACCTAAGGTTGATAATTCAAAAGAGATCATTTGTATAATGTAATAAGAGCAGAGAGCTATTTAGTTGATGACTCATCTGGGATCTCCTTTCTCAAAGTTGGAGAAATTTCTGTAGTTTAAGTAACCTGCACTCTTTCTTTGCTCCTGAAAGTCCTTGTTAAAGCTACCACTTCAGGATCAATGCATGGGATTTTTTGTGTGTATGTTTAGTTTCTATTATGCATTCTAAGTTTCTGGCAGCTGGTAATTTTTGCCTACTTTCATTTTAATTGCCTAATTATCTGCTCCGGTGAAATAAAGCCCTCCCAGTCTTTTCATCTGCTCTCCCCCTCCCCCTCCCACCCGGCGAACAGATGAGCTGTGTAATATTTACAAATGTAATACTATAATTAACAGCATATAATGTTTGGATTAATTTTATAATGTTTGCTGCCTTCATGCTTGTGGTGATAAGGGATGTTCTTTGTACTTGTGTAACAAATACGATTGATCTCTACTAAGTATAACAGAGGAACTGTGATATGTAATCTGTAGTGTGTAATCTGTAATCTGTAATCTGGAGCCAGTGTGGTGTAATGGTTAAGAACGATAGTCTCCTAATCTGAGGAACCGGGTTCGCATCTCCACTCCTCCACATGCAGCTGCTGGGTGACCTGGGGCCAGTCACACTTCTTTGCAGTCTATCAGCCCCACTCACCTCACAGTGTTTGTTGTGGGGGAGGAAGGGAAATGAGAATGTTAGCCGCTTTGAGACTCCTGAAAGGGAGTGAAAGGCGGGATATCAAATCCAAACTCTTCTTCTTCTTGTATGGCCAATGTATTCCTATACAATATCCTATAAAATATCCAGTCTATGCAAGTATGTAACTGCTGCTGTGTTTTCCTAGTCAGCCAAAGGAAGTAACTGCAGATGTGATGAGAACATCAGCAGGAATCAGTGATAGTGGAAGCATATTTTTGCTTTATCTCAGTCAGGACAGTGATCCAATGTAGAATTTGGCACTTTATTGGCATAATCTGAAACTCCTCCTCCTATGAAAGGCAATACTGTTTGACAAAGAGGTAGGTATGATCAACTGCATTCAGGGAGCTTTTAGCATTCCTGTATTGCAATTGTGATATTTATTTATTTATTTATTTATTGGATTAATATTCCCCCCCTATAGCCAAAAAGACTCTCAGAGCAGCTTCCAAAAATCAGCAAGAAGGTGGTCAAAATTAAATTATGACACATGAGGAGAAAGCAAGTTCAAGCATATGGTATTCAAGTTACAGTTGATATAAACAGCAGTTCATCTCTGGAAACACTCTTTTCTCTCTCTCTCACCTCAATCCCCTAGTCAACATCCAACATCCAAGTGCAATGCCCATGCCATGAGGACAAAAAAGATCCTGCCATGCAGTTCTTCCCTCAGACTAAATGGCTTTCAGCATGGTTTATGAGCTGCCTTATGCAGTGTTAATTCTGATGATAATCGGTCTCTTGGGCAAAATTCTTTTATAAGCTTGCCACCTGATTTCCTTGAAGTGGAGGTGCTGTGAATATAACCTTTTAAATAAAGAATATATTTGTCCACGGAAAGAGAATAACCAATGGACAGGAATGGTGGAAATTGTAGGTCCAACAGGTCAATCATGAGTGATCGTGGTCAGTCGTGGTCGATTGTGGCTTACTTCCAATCTCCGGTAGCAGAAAGTATTGTTTTGAAAGTCTCCCCCCCCCCCGCCGCCCTCGCTCTGTCCGTCTGTTACATGAATTGGGTGGTCGTTAGCGCTACTAAGCTTTCGTGTATTTTGCTAAGTACGTTTGTTAATAGTGCTATTAATAGTTAATAGTGCCATTGCTATTGAGCGTTTATTGTTTATTGTCCCCCCCCCCCAAAAAAAGAAGCTCTGGAACTTTTGCCTCCTGTAAAAAAAAGCTCCACAACTGAAGCCTCCCCTCCCAAAAAAGCTAAACAACTTGCCCCCCCCCCTAAGCTCAGCAGCTTTGAATACTCCTCTAAAAAAAGCTCAGCAACTTTAACCTCCCCTAAAAAGAGCTCACAATCTTGGCCTCCCACCCCCATTACAATGGGTAGATCACTGCCAGTTGTTTTATACTGGGAGTAGATCACAGCCTCTAGAGAGTTGGACGTGCCTGGCCTAGAGCATCTGGAGGCCTGTTGGTTTCTTATCCCCGTTGTAAAGAATGTGATACAGCTCCATCCTTGGCTGCTAGCTTCTTCTCTTACCCTATCGATATTCATCTTGTGTTTATCTCTTTTCACCTGTCTCTCATGTCATGGAGAATGGCAATGGTAGTATGGTATGGGCTGTTTCCTGAATGGATTGGTTTATATTAGATATTTTACTGTGGAAGAGCCAGGTGTGGTTGATACCGTCACATCAAATGTTGGTCTACAGCTGTTAGCACAGTTCCAGATTTTTTAAAATGGATACAGGCAGAAAACACATCAGGATTGTAAGTCCGTGTTCTCCTTGAAATGAATATTCATGGAGTATTTCCACTTGGGAAGCTTAAATTCACACAGAATTACAAATCTACCCTTACTCTCATTTTTCAGTGAGCTTCTAATTTTGTTGCGTTGCCAGTTTTCTAATATTTTCCTTTCCAAGGAAAGAGGATGGACTACATCAACTGCTGATAACTTAAGTAGTTACGAGATTTAAAGTAAGAATGATTAATGGTAACTCTCTAAATGGGAGGCACGGTACAGTAGCTTTTCAGAAGAGTGGTGAAAAGACCGATGCAGCTAAGCATTGCCGAGGTGCTAATACATATTGCCCAAAATAGCTGAAATCCTGCAAAGAGTGATGTGTTATAAAATTGCATTTCAAAAGTTGATACTTTATAGTCAGCGTTTATCATTAACGTAGCTTTGCACTTGGATTATTCTAAATAAGATGTTGCCTCTGAATAATTATTATTCTGTGTAAGATGTTTCCTTTGGACTAAGTTGCACAACATTACATTCACACTGTGACAAGCTCAGGGTTATATCTCCTCTTTATAATCACAACAACTCTGACAGGTAGGGATTGAAACTCAAGTCTCCTGAAACCTGAGCCACTACATTGTGCTGGTTTTTGATGTGATCAGCTCCCACCATTCTCAGATGTTTGCTGCACGCTGGAAAATAAAACTAGGTAATTGTGGTTGCAGTTTAGGAGGGAAGTTCTTTATCTTGTCCTGGTTAAGGAGTTATGTTCTGCTGTTCTTGATTGCTCAGATCACAAACTATAGTTTCTGCTTGAACTGGGGGTAGCTAAATTGCAAGGCGCTGAAATTTATGGTGTGCACTCTTATACTGTCTGGTGTCCTTATTATGAAAAGGGATAAACACATATGACAAACACTAGGATCCTTATAGCAAGGCTGCCATGTTGTTAGCAGAAAAATTGGAAGAAGATTGGGCTTTTCCCACTGTTGGTCTTTGCTGTTGTTGTTACATTTGTATTACAGTGATGAACAGTGTCTATGTGTCACTGTTAAAACATAGCTTTTTAGGCTGCTTTTCCCCTTGTTTTTGACTGGATGACTGAAGAAATGGCAACTGGAGAAGACAATTTGATGCAGGCAATTTGAACTATATTGGCATATACTCAGCTTTAATTTCTCCTGTTCCCCCACAGGCCTTATTTCAGATGACTGACCACTTTGAAACGGAGCTACAAATAGGCTTCATGGAGCTGTGAGGTCCAACACTTCTTTTCATGCTGTTCTTGATTTTTTTTTTCTCCTCTTGAAAAGACCCTTGCTTCTTTTCAATGATGCAAACACTTTTCTGGCTTCCTTAATTGGCCTCACATTTGTGCCAGCCTGAATTTGTTTGAACTATTGGCAGCACTGAGTTCCATTGATCATCATGCACTCTACTCCATCCTTGTGTGCTTGCCTGCTTCTAGTCCTGGATTTAGTTCTGCTGCTTCATCTTAGCATTTTTGCTGCTGAGAGGTGTTCTGTTTATTTTGTATCTAAGCCCCAACTAAGACAATGGGAATTTGAAATGATTCAGTTTTGTTTTTAAAACACACATTGAATGAATTGCTTATGCAGTATTATGCTGATATGTTGTGACTGTATTCTGCTGGAGTTTGCACAAATGAGATTTGTCTTTCCATTAAAAAAAGATAAAAATAATACCTTTCTTTACTTGGGAACAAATGTTGTGAGCAACATAAAGAGCAAGTTACATAAAGGTACTAAATTATTATTATTTATTTAAAGAATTAATATACCACCCTTAATTAAGGACATATAGTACTGTGGAAACTCTACTTACAACCGTAATCCATTCCTGTGGTCCAGTCATAACCAGAAACATACATAAGTAGAGGCGCACTTTTCCATAGAAAGTAATGGAAAAGTGAATTGATCCGTTCTAGACGATGAAAAACACCCCCTAAAACAGCAATTTAACACAGATTTTACCATCTAATGAGACCATAGTTCCATAAAATGAAGGCAACAATCAATGTACTGTACTATAAAATAAATAAGACAGTATTGTAGATGAAAAAAATTAACATTTACAGTACAGTGGTACCTCGGGTTACATACGCTTCAGGTTACATACGCTTCAGGTTACAGACTCCTCTAACCCAGAAATAGTACCTCGGGTTGAGAACTTTGCTTCAGGATGAGAACAGAAATTGTGCTGCGGCGGCGTGGTAGCAGCAGGAGGCCCCATTAGCTAAAGTGGTGCTTCAGGTTAAGAACAGTTTCAGGTTAAGAACAGACCTCTGGAACGAATTAAGTACTTAACCCGAGGTACCACTGTATTTTTTTTCTTACGTGCACTGATGATACAGTAGTTATTGTTTGGATGGGGGGGCTTTTATCCATTTATGCAGTCACACAATCAACCAGTAGTTGAACTGGGTGCCACACAGTCACAAAAACAAGTGCTCTGCAACTGGCGGGGTGAGCTCCGGCAAACCGGAGGCCTCTTCCCAGCGGCAGAGGCCCTAGCGCTGCCCTGCAGCCAGCCGGGTGAGCTCTGAGCTGCTGGCAAGGCCTCTGTTCGTATCGAGAGGAAAGTTCATAAGTCAAAGCACCTACTGAAGGTCGTAACTGGAATCGTACGTAAGTAGAGCCGTACGTAAGTCAAGGTTCCGCTGTAGTACAGTGGTTCCTCGGTTTACAAACTCAATCCTTTCCGAAAGTCTGTTCTTAAACCAAAACCGTTCTTAAACCAAGGCGCATTTTCCCTAATGAGGCCTCCCACCGCCGGTGTTCTTCCACTGTTCGGATTCTGTTCTTAGAAGGAGGTAAAGTTCTCAAACCGGGACACTACTTCTGGTTTTGCGGAGTTCGTAAATCAAATTGTTCGTAAACAGGACTGTTCTTAAACTGAGGTACCCCTGTACAAGCACCAAACAACACAAGTTTGTTTTAGATCCTGGTGTGATGTAGCTAATGTAATATTTATTACACTGACTAACAAAACATAAATGTTAGATTCCTGTAGCAAAACATTTCAACTTCTGCATTCATCAGTTGTTCTGATCAAAATGATGCTTTAAGGATGGAACTCTTAGAAGACCTTCATTTGCTGAAGCTAAGTGATGCTGGCACTGTCCTCTAGGTTGCAGCCATGTAGTGTTAATGTGACCAGCATGTACATCCCTAAGTTTTCTCTTTTTGCTAACAGTGCTGACTCTCTTGGCATTTCTTTAGCAATTATTGGTAAGTCAGACAGGCTGTGGTTTAGTGTTTAGTGGCAGGTTGCTTCACACATTTTTTTGGTCAAAATTTGCGGTTTCTAAAATGTACACATAGGTTGGTTGTTGTTTTACGTATGTGCTGGATATTGCATCCCCCCTTTTGCATTTGATTATATAAATCATATTGCAGGACCTACAGGTGATGATGACCAGTTTGATGTAGCATGTTCTTCCCATCCTGCTGCTTTTGAAGGTAGCTGTCCACATGAGATACACACAAGTAATAGAACAGGGCTGATGTAATTTATAAGTGTGCGTGTGTTGCTTATAAAATTAAAATCAGAGCAATGTAAGGCAAGAGTATCCAAACAAAAATACATTTAAAAAATCTGTAGTTCAATATATTAAACACCCACTTACAACATCAGCAGGAGCAAGAAGCAAGTCAATAAAAATAAACACTAAAAGCTTGGTAGCAAGTGCTCAGGAGATCAGGAGATAATGCTAGAGTTAATGTACCGAAACAACTAGCCAAGTAGTCTTTTGTTTTTAAGCTCATGATTTTGTTTGCATGTTGCAGGAAGACGTCATGATAAAAAATAGGCTGCCTCATCATGGAACTGAAGTACCCTAGTGTCTAGTGTAGCCTCATGTATAGCCTTGAAAGTGTTCATCCTTAACTACAAAATAAAAGAAGCCCAGGCGCTCTAGGCTCAGGAACCAAAAGAACTGTGTGAGCTTATGGTGGTTTGATGTCAACTTGTGTAGGTCTGAGATCTTTCAAGATCTCTCATTCAGATGTGTCAAGCCAGAGGACTATATCTCTGGCAGGGACTGTGGGGTAGAAATGAAATCTGTTGCCAAAAGGGCATGTGCTGTGATTTTGTCTGACTTCAGAACATGACATTTCAGCCAGTAAAACTAAATAATTCATGTGGATTATTTTAGATGCTTGTAAAGCCCGCCTTCCATGGTCAGATTAACTCTTAGTGTGAAAGTTACCAGTTCCTGGTCTTGAATGGTGCTACATTCACTATAAAAATTAAGAGGCTCCATTGCTCCTCCTTCTGTTGCCATGGAAGGCTGCTGAGCACCTTTGTTCATGTTTAACTTTCCCAATTATTTTAAAGCATGAAGCAATTTTCCAGCACTGTAGATGTTGAAGCAAGCATTTATTTCAGCCTGGATGCCCAGAAACCCTGAATTTATTTCCATTTCAACTTGGATGCCCAGAAATCATGAATTTCTTTCCATTTCAGTTTTTGAAAAACAAACAAAAAACTGGAATTTAAACTGGCATTTTCTAACAGAAGTAACCAAAAGACTCTGAAACATGAAACCCCAAAGGGAATGCCTCCCCACTGCCACCACTTTTTGTATTAGCTCTGGGAGGTAGATATACATGGATACAATTGTCTGTAATTGATCACTATTGAATTAGTACCCTGAGAATGCATTGGTTCATACAGCATTTGAAACTTAACACATAAATATAGGTATATATTTATTTTATTGCTATTGTGACAGAGCTCCTTAGGGTGCTGTCATTGTTGAACAGGGAATTTAATTTCAGGGGATGGGGGGGGGGGTTCCCACAATTTTTAATGATCCAGTCTGTGTTTTAATGAGGGACAAAACTGATTTAACAGAAGATGGTCCTTCAATTTATTTCTGCATCCTAGCTCTATTTTTATGCAAAGTTAGTGTCTCAGTCTAGCCAGGTTTTCACACACCTATCTTAAGAAAAGAATTACAGTAATTTAACTTTGCAATTATTCTTACATCCTTGGGGTTGAAATGCATTTTCCCACTTCCTAATCTTGCACTGCTGTCTTCTATCAACCTATTTTCATGTTTCCTTCCCAAATTCATCAGTTTTTATCTTTTTAAAATTTTGTTCTCACCTTGCTTTACTCATTTTCTGAGCATCTTGTTGTAAAGGGAGATGGGACAGGTTTCTCTCAATATTTTCTGTGCTTTGTATTCTATACCTAAGAAGGTTAATCATTAATATTGTCTATACATAGTAAATTCCTGCACTCTGCTAAGATGGTTACACAGCTAAAAAAATGCAGTTATTTGCAAAAGTCTAAAACAGACAGGTCATGAGGCCGCTTCCTGCCTAATCAGCTATTTGGAACTGCTGATGTTAGCTACAGGTCAGAAGGTCGCTTCCTGCCCAGCCAGAAACTGCTGTTAACCGAAAAACCACTAGCAAGATGTTTCCTGCTTTACTTCTGCTTTTAAGAAGAGATACGAAGGGAAAGCTTAGCTAGCAAAAGAAGACACGTGTACAAGGAGGTGGGAGGGAGTGCTTGACTTAGCAGAAAGACAGGAATGTCTAGCAAGCAATAAAAATGTGTTTAGCAAGCAAGTCTGCGGGTATAAGAAAGTCTGCTGAAATGTCTTGCTTTACAGCCAGTACATTTTTAGGAACTATCGAGTTGGCTGTCTCTGAGTACAGACCTCGTCTCTGTGCTCAGATCTTAATAAACTCTTTTTCTCCAAAGAAGATATTGCTTTCCTGGTACTTTTGTTCCCTCCGAGGTCCAGGGGATGGCGTGGCTAATGGATCCCTAGGTAAATAAGGCTTCATCTCTCTGGGGGCTCGTCCGGGATTAGCCCCCTCTCCAAATACGGACCGGAGGGCCAGGCTCAACCAAGGTGAACAGCTCCGATCGGCGTTCGCATTTCCAGTGCACACCCTGCCAGTTTGTAGGGGGGGATTGCCACACCGTCCTGGAGCAGAGACATCTAGTTGAGGGAGAATAAGAGGACAGAACGGCGCCGAGGGGACAGGTCCGCAGCGGAAAAGGTAAGCCCGAAGGAAAGGGCTAGGGGCCCGAGGGAAAGGGCTAGGGGCCCGAGGGGAAGGGCCAGAGGCCTGATCAGCCTCACCTGGTAGTTGGCAATACAGTGCCCGGCAGTAAGAATGCCACCAGGAAAGGAATTGGTAAAGGTTTGGGAAAGGGAATGGGGAAGAGGGAATTGAGTGTTTTGTTGTGTGTCAGATACTCCAGTGGATGAATTGTTGAATGAGGGCCAAGGCTTAGTGTCCCCTTGGCCGAGCGATTGTAGGGTTGTGCATTTTCTGACAAACTGTAGCATGTGGAGTGTGAGAGAATTTTGAAAACCCAGTTAGGAGCGGTAGTATCTGAAAAAAATAAGGTCTGGAGCAAGCCAATGTATTCCTCTGGAATGCTTTTTAAATAACTGGAAAACAGCCACGAAGAGTGATGATTCAAATTGAAAAACAGAGACTCAAAACTTTATGTGAGGTGGACTTGCCAACCCAGGGAACTGCGTGGCTTTGATTTGCAATTAATCAACCCCCTGTGGCAAATCAACCCCCTGTGGCAAAATATATTAAATGTCCACCCAGACCAGATCCCCTATATCTCTACATGGAAGACCAATGTAAAAAAAAATCTACCATGGCTAAAGTCTTGCTGTGACAGCAACACACAGAACAGGATTTGTACAGTGAAGCCTCTGGTGTTAGAAGACCCAGAAGATGAGGAGGGGGAGTGATTAAGCCACCACCTTACACTCCACCAACAGCCCCTCCAACCCCCCCCAGGCCAAGATCAAGAAGCACAGGGAAGTGCTGGTGTAGGGGGAGGAGGACCTGCGAAGGAGGATAGTGAGACGGAAGATAACGAAGAGTTTAGGAAGACGCTAGATGATATGAATCAAGGAAAGAAAATGTGGACAGAAAGACAGAAAAAGAGACTAAAGGAGTTTGCAAAGCCATTTGAGGGAGGAGTTGGATGTAAGCCCCTTGTTAGTCAGCAGAATGCTGCACCCCTGAAAAGAGGAAGAGATGGCAACGTAAGTGGGGACAGGCGGCGAAGAGAGTTATGTCTCACAGACAGTATGAGAAAACCAGGAAGGATCAGGCAGCTGGAGAAATGCCCCTTCAGAGGGTTTATGATCCACCAGCCCCTGTCCCAGCTGGACAAACGAAGGCACCACGGTCCAGCATATACCCTTTTCAAGTGCAGATGTTTGTAATTGAAGAAATCAGAACCCCTCTTTTGAGGAGAATCCAGCAAAGATTGTAAAATTGTTTGAAGGGATTTTTTTTTTTTTTAAACCTATAATCCCACTTATGATGATGAACAATATCCCCTGGACTCACTACTAACTACAGAAGCATTGCTTGGCCCCTGCATGAGTCAACTAGGGGAATAGAGAAGGATCCTTTTATATGGGGCAGGGAACAGCAGCAGGCTTTTCAGGATCTCAAAGTGACATTACGACAAGCCCCAGTGCTTGGCATCCAAACCCCAAGAAGCCTTTTACCCTGTTCATAGATGAAGACCAGGGGGGTTAGCCAAGGGAGTCTTATGCCAGAAACTGAAAAATTGGCAGCAACCCGTCGAATACTTGTCAGAGAAGCTAACCCCAACAGAACAGAGGTTGCCCCCCCCCTGTATGAGAGCGATTGTGGCAGTGGCCACCCTACTCACAAAGGCAGATAAATTCACGTTTGGACAGGACACTAGCTGTGTGACTCCAAGAGGAAGTGCCAGATGCTGTTATTACATTCACGCCTGAAGTTTCAGGTTACCACAGCCCTTAACCTAGCTACCTTATTACAGGTAGGAGAAGGTGAACAAGGGAGCTGCCCACTCAGTCTTACCTGTGCCTGTAACAAAACCCACAAACCAAGTGGTTAATATAATTGGAGCCACAGGTAAATCACAAAAGGCCCCGTTTTTGCAGTCTGTTACCTGCTGCCTAGGTGGCCAAGTAGTCCAGCACAATTTTTGTATATACCAGAGTGTCCCATTCCTTATTGGGCCGAGACTTGTTAACAAAATTACAAGCCCAGATTTCCTTCCA
Source organism: Podarcis bocagei (assembly GCF_964188305.1). Lineage (NCBI taxonomy): Eukaryota > Metazoa > Chordata > Lepidosauria > Squamata > Lacertidae > Podarcis > Podarcis bocagei. Next base: position 83,375,474 of record NC_138126.1, on the reverse strand, counting down.
ACCAATGGGGAAAGTAATGATGACAACTGGACCAGCAGGAGAGTTTTCTTTAGAAATACCCCTGAGAGACCATTGATGCTTGATGATGGTAAAAGAAGAGGAGGGAATCCTCCCTGTTAGCCTGCTTCATGATGTTGACCCTGGACTATGGGCGGAAGATAAAAACCAATACCCCATCCCACGACAGGCAGCTGAAGGAGTGTGGGTGCATTTGAAGCGATTGCTTCAACATGGAATTTTGAAACAATGCCAATCACAGTGAAACACCCCACTGTTGCCAGTGAAAAAGGAAGATGGTGGGTACTGCATATAGGCCCCAAAGTTCTGGAAAATAGGAAAGGATGAACAGGACTTTGAAAAACCACTGACCCAAGGAACAGGGTCTAATTGGGTGTTCATGTTGCCCTTGGCTTTGCTTAGAGTTTGTAGCCTCCCATTGAAACGTATTCACTTGTCATCCTTTTGAAGTGATGTTTGGGAGAACGGTTCCTTATGTGTGCATGCTTTCACCTATCCCTGCTCAAGATGTGGAATTGAACAATTATGTACAGTGTCTCTCTCGAGATTTTCTCTCTCAACCCAGGCCCGAACTCCTTGCGTGACCAGTTTGAGCCAAGTGACGAGGTGTGGATAAGACTGGTCCCAGGCACCACTGCAACCGTGCTGGAAGGGCCCATCTGCTCTCCACACCCACAACTGGCACCACCCCTTGGGTCCACCACATTCAAGTGGAAAAAGCTGCTTCAGATTGGACTGTGTTTCAGCATCCTGAAGATCCCCTCCAGTGACGACTGCCTTGCTGATATCACTCCAGAGGCTGATATCTCTACGCACGGTGAAGAATTGGATGGGAGGGGCGCCCACAGGCCGCGCCCCCAACGTAGACATTTGTTCTCCAGCCAATTTAGAGGCACCACCAGAACTTTTGATATTGGTACCGGAACTCACTCCAGACGATGTGGAACCACGTTACACCCTTGATGAACAGCAGTGGACCAGCCAAGAAGGAGCAACGCTCCAGGAAGGACCAGACAGCCGTGTTTTTGTGCCCCAACATCTGGCCAGCATAATTGTAAAGAATTACCACGAGTCCACCCATTTGGGAGGCCCAGCTGCTAAAGCACATCTTGGGAGAATATTCTACCTCAACTACCTGCTGCTATAACTAACTGCTGCTATATCCCAAAATGTGCCCTGTGCGCCAACCAAGAGACTGAGAACTATCACCCTTTGAACTTCTATATGGCAGGCCAACCCCTTTCGTCCGAGACATCCCCGCCAGTTTGGGGCAGATGGGAGATCACATCACCCAAGAACAAGTGCAATCCCTGTGTTTGTTGTGTGTGTTTGCTTCCTTTCCAGGTATTCCCTCGAGCGTACACCAGCAGTCCCGCGGCAGTCTCGCTGAGTCGGTTCACCAGTCCCTCTGAGTAACAGCGTCTGGCGACCCCCTCATCCCCAACTGCAGTGAAAGTAGTCGAGGTGATCCCCTGGGTACATCACACGCATCTGAAGAAGGGTGTCTGGACTTGCAAGAGAAATCCTGCTGACCCTCTGAAGTTGATCATCACCTTGTGTCTGACGCTACCAGGAAAAAGCGTTAGGCCACGGGCAACGCGATCCTGCGACTAATCATCACAAGGACAGTTACAAAGACTTTCTCTTTTCTCTCTTATTTTCTTTATTGACTTGCTCTATGTCTTATTGCCCTGACCCTACCGAACCATACCAACCCTATTGGCCTGCTGGCCTCTGCTACGACTGGTTCGTCTTGCCGGTGGTAAGAGATGGCGTGCTCCTTGGCTATTGGAAACTGGGGTTTGATGAGATTACCGTATTGAGACACCCCACTACCCCGTTGTGGCTCCTCTCCCACACCACTGACCAGCACGCGTGGACAGTGCTCTTACGGGAAGCTGCAGAGACGATCGAAATCTATCTAGTTCTGGACCGCTCTTGCTGTTGTGGGAGGGTAGTCAACTGTTATCTGGAAGGTAGAGCACTGTACCAACCTCATTTGATAGACCAGGTCCTACTCTTAACCCAGGTGATAGATGGGACGGAACCTATCTTAATGCAAGTATTGCAGGGGTGGGAGCCTTAACCAGGTGTGCATTGAAATTACTAAACAAGTGCCAGTAAGAATTGCCACCCCAGGATTTCAGCTTCCATATGCTTTGGTCACTAGGGAGGCAGCACGAGAGTTCAATCCACCCAACAGGGTTAGTAGAAAAATTGGCCCACATAGTGGGAGCATCAGCTCACCGGTGGGCTCTCATCCTTGAGGCTCAACAGGTAGTCGGGCACAAATATCAGTGGGCTCTTCGACAATGAGCACACCCCCTGAATATTGGTGGGAGGAACCATGGAGATATTGGGTTTGGTGGGTAGGAGTGATATGTACCGCCCTTGTCATATGGATGCTCTCGTATTTCTGTTGGCATGAACGGTATCGTATTTGTGGGAAGAATAGGCCCAATAATGCTTCTATTGCTTTTCTGCTTCTGTATACCCTGCTTAATGCAATGCCTGCAACATATGATGGGAAAGATGATGTCTCGCATGATGAGACCTCGCGTGATTGCTGTAATGAGAGAGTATAGACCCCTACCCCAGAACGAATCTAAGTAATAGATTGTTCAAAAGAAGAGGACGGAGTAAAGGGAGATGGGACAGGTTTCTCTCAATATTTTCTGTGCTTTGTATTCTATACCTAAGAAGGTTAATCATTAATATTGTCTATACATAGTAAATTCCTGCACTCTGCTAAGATGGTTACACAGCTAAAAAAATGCAGTTATTTGCAAAAGTCTAAAACAGACAGGTCATGAGGCCGCTTCCTGCCTAATCAGCTATTTGGAACTGCTGATGTTAGCTACAGGTCAGAAGGTCGCTTCCTGCCCAGCCAGAAACTGCTGTTAACCGAAAAACCACTAGCAAGATGTTTCCTGCTTTACTTCTGCTTTTAAGAAGAGATACGAAGGGAAAGCTTAGCTAGCAAAAGAAGACACGTGTACAAGGAGGTGGGAGGGAGTGCTTGACTTAGCAGAAAGACAGGAATGTCTAGCAAGCAATAAAAATGTGTTTAGCAAGCAAGTCTGCGGGTATAAGAAAGTCTGCTGAAATGTCTTGCTTTACAGCCAGTACATTTTTAGGAACTATCGAGTTGGCTGTCTCTGAGTACAGACCTCGTCTCTGTGCTCAGATCTTAATAAACTCTTTTTCTCCAAAGAAGATATTGCTTTCCTGGTACTTTTGTTCCCTCCGAGGTCCAGGGGATGGCGTGGCTAATGGATCCCTAGGTAAATAAGGCTTCAGTTGTAAGATCACAGTTTCAGGAAAGGGTTTCGGAAGTGATATAAAAAAATCAGGGTAAAGGAGTTAGATAAAATCACTATAAAATGCTGTAGTGATTCAGAGGTTTAATCTGTAATCAAGATGAATTGGGATTGTTGATGGCTCTGGTAACTTCTCTCTCTTACATCAGGGATAATCTGATTATCTGCAGGGATCGCTCTCCTCCCGCTGAGGCTTGGGAAGGAAGCTGCATACCCACCAGCCATATGGTTGACAAGGCGCAGCTAGCTGGTATGCAGAGAAAGGGGAGGCCACCGGCAAAGCTGTGCAGCTCCCCCACTCGCTGGGGTGCCCCTGAGAGGCTAGCGCCCTGGCGCAACGCGCCAGTAACACCAGTGGGAAAGACGCCTCTGAGAATGAGTAATGGCATCCTCCCCCCTGCTCATGGAAGACCTGCAAGAAATCCACCTCCCTTTCAAATACTTGGTTTTTGCTCTTGGCAAAACTGGATATAAGCATAATGAAATATGGCTCCATTATATTCAGTAGGGGGGAAATGTAAGATTAGGAAGCCAACAGTTCAGATCACATCATGAAAGGAATTTCAGGGCTAGGCTTTGAGATAATTCTTTGAAAATTCCCTGGTTTTCCAAGATTGGTTTAAAATAGCATAGCTGACATCTGTATTTTGAACACTTGTTTGATTCATATTTCATTTATGTCAGTGACCAGAAGAGAAAGCTGCAGCCCTGAACTCACTTTTCAATGAGTAAGTCCCATTGCACTGAGTAAATATACCTAGGATCTTATTATACGACTGTGCTCCTAGGTCAGTAATGCCTTTGCCATGGGACTAGCCCAAGAAAGCTAATGCTATAGATTTGTTCAAGTTACCACCAAAGTCTTTGTTGATTTCCCTCTCATCATGATTTTTCCAGAAGCTCATGGTGTGCACAATAGATGAATATAAAGGTTTGGGTATACTCTGCCCACAGTTCATGCACTCATCAGACCTTTGGAATAGAATATACATAAAAACTATGCACTATCCCCAACACTGTTAAATGGGAGAACTCACTGCATAAATTGGGAATGGTACATTGGAACTTCCCAATGCACCCCAGTGGGGAAATTCATCACCTGATGGGCCTGGTTCACACTATGTAATGATTTGGGCTAGGCTAAGACATTTGCCACATTGTCAGCAGTGAAAATAACACCAAGATTATCTCTTAATTTAACTTTAATATATATATTCACACATCTATGCACAGGCACAGTACTGATCAGTAAAGTGGAATTAAGGCTTTGAAGAAATTTCTAACCAATCTGTGTTCTGCCAGAAAATGTCAAAGAAATTATTGGTTCTTGCCTTTTGACAAACATGCTTGCCAACTTGTCTGCCTTTGTGGAGGGGGAAGATCTTTAGAAAATTCTCAGGAATTCCACTCTCCAACTCCATCATCCTGCCCTACATTTTCCTTGATTTTCTAGTCTATTGTATTGCATAGTGCAGCTGAATAAATAAAAATAAATGGTTTCGAAAATTGCCTAAGGAACCAAGTTTGTACAACATAATCAGAAGTGTGTCAGAGCCAATTTCAGACTGAAAATCGAGCAGTTGCATGCCCCAGTACTCTTAAGTTCTGGTCATGGATGTAATGACTTTGACTCCATATGGGAGGGCATGTGAAAGGTAAATAAGGCTGCTTCTTATTTTAAGGCTAAGGTGTTTTTTTATGACCTCTTAGTGGTATATGTTAAAAACACAATGATTACATTTAGCTTTTTTCTAGTTCTGTGTGAAAAGTGACACCATATTTTTGGTCTAAAGGCAGGATAGGGAACCTGTGGCAATCAATATGTTTCTGGATTACAGTACTCATCATCCCTGACTATTGGGAATGCTGACTGGGGCTGATGGAATTTGGACTCCAACAACCTCTGAAAGGCAACAGGTTCCTGATCAATGATCTAGAAAGTGATTGTCTTTTAAGATGCCTGACGATGGCTTAATTCTCTTATGCCTGTTTCTGGGCAATATTGCTTCAGATACAGGTACAACTTGCAACACTGACTGTTCCTAGACATAAAAATAAATCATGCATGTAGAAAACTAGTTATCACAGACTTGGTTGGCCAACTTCCCATTTCTCCCATTAAAGAAATATCTTGATACACTTCTATTTTCCATGATCTTCTCCAGTTAGCTTAGAGGTTTTAGTTTTGTTTTTCTCTTCCTCCCCACTCTTTTCCATACCCCATTCTTTACTTTTTCTCTCCTCATTCACCTGCTGATTGAGCCTGTCAGTCTGCAGAGAACATTTTGTTTATTTTGCTCTCAGTGTGGATTCTTTTTAGGAGCTCAGGATACAATGATTATGTAATATGAAGGGCCATTCAATTATTTGATCCCTATTCTGGAGTGATAAGGTCTTGGGTCAGCAGCAGAATGTTTGCTTTGCATGTAGAAAGTCCCTGGTTCAATCCCTGTCGTCTGCAGATAAGGCTGGGAAAGATGCCTGTCTGAAATCCAGGAAAGTCACTGTTGGTTGGTAAGGACAATACTGAGCTAGTTGGAGTTAGAGCCTGGCTTGGTTCCTATATTTGTGTGTGTGTGTTCCTATGGTATAGATGCAGGATATCACCTCAGTGGGGACTTTGTTGCAATGTGTGTGTGGGTGTGATATTTATTTCAATTGCTGCTTTGTTTGTATGTATTAATGTCAATTTAGACCTGGTCATGTGAAGGTTCAAGATAGGTACAGTGGTACCTTGGGTTACAGACGCTTCAGGTTACAGACTCCGCTAACCCAGAAATAGTATCTCAGGTTAAGAACTTTTCTTCAGGATGAGAACAGAAATTGTGCTCCGGCGGCGCAGCAGCAGCGGGAGGCCCCATTAGCTAAAGTGGTACCTCAGGTTAAGAACAGTTTCAGGTTAAGAACGGACCTCCAGAACGAATTAAGTACTTAACCTGTGGTACCACTGTATTTGACAGAAAAGAAGCAACGTTTCAAGTTTTGTAGTCAATCTTTTTTTTTAATAGCTATGTCAGAGCATTTAAGCCGAGCACTTCCTACCTTCTTCTTATCTTTACCTTTTCTGACTGATGAAATAAAAATAAAGGATTTGTTGGCCCCCCCACATATAATGAAATATGTTGCAAGTTCTTATTTCACAATAATAGAATTGCTTTGTTTATCAGCTTCTATTGAATCCATAACTCAATTTAGGGCTTACAAAGATCGTTGGAATATCATAAACACATATGCTATGAGTGCTAGACTTTTTGTTATTGATTTCAAAGATGACCCAAAATGATACAGCTTAACTACTCAAGAATGTCAGAGCTTTGTGTATCTGTTCATTTTGGGAAGGTTGCAGAATCAAGTAGCTTTCCCCAGTATGGATATGTTGGAAGATAGCTTAAAATAGTATGTTAGACAACTCCATGCAATAGATTATTCTGGGCACCCAAAAAGTGTAAAGCTTTCCTCTCCACCCTAAATAAGTTTAGAATGTGAAAGTAAACATCATGTTGCTCAAAATGCTAGCTTTCAATTAAATTCATTTGATGTGTTTCAGTTACATTACATTCAATGCATTCTGAAAAGTGGAAACTGTCAATTTATATCAACTATGTGCTGGAGGTCCATTATGCAGAAAGGGCCTCATGGCTTCATCTGATCTCATGGGTGACCTCCGTGTTCTAACCATGCACATATTGTATACATGTCAAAAACAAAGAGAATTTAAATGTGGTTGTTTTTGATTTATTAACTAAGTGGGTGTTTTGCTTCATCCATTTGGACCAGGGTTGTGGCCTGATGAGGGACAGGGAATTCTACTTGGATTTAAAAGGATTGGTTGGAGAGAGATCACAGTAGGAGAATTCATGTGTGCCTGAAGGTTGGGGGAGGGAGAGGGAAAATTTGCTGGAAGGAAGAGCTAGAAGCTAGAGCCAGGCATGGTGGCTTAAAGAGGCTTGGAGAGTGAAGAAAAATCAAAGAGCTAGAATCACTGGCTAGAGCAGAAAAAGAGCTGTGGGGAAGAGTAGAATTCCCAGGAGACAGTCATCAAGGGAACTTGGAAGCTAAAAGGCAGCAGAGGCTTGTTGGAGTGTGGAGGAAGAGTTTCAGTAGGAGTCCTGAACAAAGCAAGAGCCTCTACAGAGGCAAGTGGTCAACTAGAAGACTACAAGTATCTAATAGCCCTCAACCTTTGCCAACCTGGTGCTGTGTGTGTGTGTGTGTGTGTGTGTGTGTGTGTGAGAGAGAGAGAGAGAGAGAGAGAGAGAGAGAACAACTCCCATCAGCCCCAACCAGATTGACAAAAGCTGCACCAAAGGCATTGATAACCTTTTAGATGGAATCCTGTTTTCTCACCATTGGTACTTTTTAACACTACTGCTGATGATGATGAACACACATGGGGGGGAATCATTAATATATGGCAGATTATTTTTATCTTCCCCTTTGGGAAATTGTTGATAATTGTTTTGATTCCATGCACTCCACATCTTGCTTTGAACTTGTGCATGTGTTCTCTAATGCTGGAAGAGTTCTATGGGAACACCGTCACTTTCAGAGGGTCTGCTTTCTCAGGAGTGATGACTTGCTGATGTTGGTGCAGAAGTACTTACCTGCTCCCATCCCATGGCTGCCTAAGCAACACTGCTAATACTAGCCTATGACATTCTGATTAAAAATCATGCTCACAGGGCACTGTAGGAGAAGCGGGGTGGGTATTTCACATAGCAGTCAAACCAGCAACACCTCAGCACATTCCCAAGATTTGACCAGCTTTATTTCAGGGAAGCACTAGTGTTTCCCACAGCAAAGATAAAATATGGGTGTAATATATAAATGCGTGACCACATGCATGTGTTTGCTGCTGAAGCATCAGTGAACACAGATATTCCCTACAGAAATCAAAATATGTAGAACAGCCATTGCTGAAAATGGTGTGAGTGTGTGTGTTTCTTTTTTTTATATTGAGGGTATGAGTGCTTCTAAAAAAATATCCAGTGGAGAAAAGCCGGAAGAAAGGGTGTTATACATTAATACCAGTTGCAAGATGTATCTGCAGCATTGCTGTGAATTCAGTTTTTAAACTGTGAATACTTCTTCTCACCAGTTGCTATTTTAATGAGCAGCTTAGTTTGACCTAGATGAGGCATCTAATAAAATGTAGTAGGTGCTTCTGATGTGGAGAAACTTATGGGATACAACTGGGGATAGCTGGCTGTGATTTTATCTCTTCTCCCATCTCCTCCCCAAGAAATGACCTTAAAGACTGTGACAAATGCTAGCATGGGAGAAATGGAGCCTGACTTTCAACTGTTTTGCATAATCTGGTTATGGAAACCAGAGATAGTTCTTGTTTGAAAGCTTCTCCTATTTCATCCTTATCTTGCATAGCGGTGTGGGGGGAGGATTTGTGGAATTGTTTTATATTGTTGCAATTTTTTTTTGGGGGGGGGGGTTGTTAGAGATTCCATTTTTCAGCTTTGAACCAGCTACCAAGATGATCTAAGTTAAATCTCTGAGTGACGTGTAATTTTCTGAATGTGCATGCATGCCTATGCATGTGCATGAACAATGTTTCGTATGCACCATACATTTAAGGCATCCCAGGAACCCTTACAGAGCTATAATTCTCAGCACCCTTAACAAACTACAGTTCCCAGGATTCTTTGGGAAAATAATATGCTTTAAATGTATGGTGTGTATGCAGTCTCCAGTGCCCAACCAGCAATTTTGCACCCTACAATTAATGGGTTTCATTTTGAACATTGGTAACACATTATAGGACAATTTTTCAAGAATGCTTTCAATTGGAAGAAAAAAAATGCTACCTTTGCTTTTAAAACGCATGTACAGTGGTACCTCGCAAGACAAATGCCTCGCAAGACGGAAAACTTGCTAGACGAAAGGGTTTTTGGTTTTTTGAGTTGCTTCACAAGACGATTTTCCCTATGGGCTTGCTTCGCAAGACGGAAACGTCTTGCAAGTTTGTTTCCTTTTTCTTAAAACCGTTAATACAGTTGCGACTTGACTTCGAGGAGCAACTCATAGAACGCGGTGTGGTAGCCTTTTTTGAGGTTTTTAAAGACTTTGGTGATTTTTGAAGCTTTTCCAAAACTTTTCCGACACCGTGCTTTGCAAGACGAAAAAAATCGCAAGACGACAAAACTCGCGGAACGAATTCATTTCGTCTTGCGAGGCACCACTGTACTGTAATAGGATAGGCTGCTGCAAAATAAATACCTGCCACATACAGCAGTCAGCTAAAAGTTTTGAGCAATCTGGAAGGTTCACTTAGAGCAGGTCATCTCAGGAAGTGATCCTTTGTGTGAGAATAGAGACACTACAATTATAAATGAACAATCTTTTCATATGCTATTTTTTGGGAGAGTATTACTGTTTGGCTTTCAAGCAGATTAGATCAGGGGTAGGCAACCTAAGGCCCATGGGCCACAAGCCGCCCACGGGGGTTGTTTAACCAGCCCACAAGCCGCCCCTGAACCGAGCCGCCTGTTCAGCGAGTCCCCGCCTGCTGCGCTAAACCGGCGCAGCGTGGTGCGGGGACTTGCTTCCACAGCACCAGAAATCATGTCTGTGCATGCACAGACACCGAAAAACATGTTTGTGCAGGCACAGATGCCAGAAATCACATCTGCGCAGACGTAGACCCCGGAAATCCCGGGCGCATGCACTCATGTGCATGCACAATCTGGGCCACTGAGGGAAATCTGCTGGAGTGAACTGGCCCAGGCAAGGTAAACCTTGCCGGCCCCTGGATTAAGATGTTTCATGGATAACATTCCGTTTGGGAGCATGCTTCAGTGAAGAAGACTGAATAGTGCCGGACTGTTTAAGAACTGCCAGGTATACTCATACTGGCATTTGTTGGATAAATACTTTTATTTCTGCCAGTTTAAACTAATGATATTTTTGGCAGTGCGCTTGTGTGGGCAAGGAAGATCTGGAGGACTTGAGCATCCCTCATTACCTTGGTACAAAGCTAAGAATTGGCATTCTGTGCTGGAGAAAGAAACTTCGCTGGAGGCTATTTATACTCCTTTCGTATTTTCCTCAAAGCAAAGTTCAGTCCATCCTGCTTATCAGTTAGTGTACAGATCCCACCCCTAGGTGGGATTGATGGGATTGATAGCATGGAATTCCAGAGGAAAAAACTGTTTGTATGAGAGTAAGCAAGTGTAATGTTTCTTATATTTTGCTAAAAATGTGTTGCATTTGAAACGTACATAAAATGTCATTGAAATGCATGTAATAACAGGCTGCATATGTATAAGAGAAAAGAGAACTGGTTTGACTGCTGGTTGTGATCACATTTTGTTGGCTGGCAGTGGAAGAAAGGTTAACTATTTCAATGAGATCCTTATTTCATAAGTAAACTCTTTGCACAGTAAATATTAAATTGGAGGACAGGTGACCAAAATAAAAAATTGGAGCTGTGCACCCTAAAAGCCCTTAACATAGTGCAAGGTATCTTCTCAGTGTGTTTGTAAAAGTTTGTATAGTGCATGGGCTAAAAGTCTAAACTTCTACAAATCCAGAAGTTTCCAATGTGTGTTGTCTGGGGAATCTACTTTACTTTCATAAGTATAGTGGTGCAAAATAAACTTGTAATTAAATACAGTTGAGGTTAGTATCCATTTTAAGAGTTTGAGTTCAATCTGCTTTCTTAACTTTCCCCCATCTTGATCTTGCTGTGACGGGGTGGAGATGTAGAATGGAGAGCTGAAATGTCACCTGGAAGGATTATTTGCTGCATTCTGATCTTTGTATTTAATCAGGTCGGTGGCGCTGTGGGTTAAACCACAGAGCCTAGGACTTGCCGATCAGAAAGTCGGTGGTTCAAATCCCCGCGATGGGGTGAGCTCCTGTTGCTCGGTCCCTGCTCCTGCCAACCTAGCAGTTCGAAAGCACGTCAAAGTGCAAGTAGATAAATAGGTACCGCTGCTCTGGTTCGCCAGAAGTGGCTTAGTCATGCTGGCCACATGACCCGGAAGCTGTACGCCAGCTCCCCCGGCCAATAAAGCGAGATGAGTGCCACAACCCCAGAGTCGGCCACGACTGGACCTAATGGTCAGGGGCCCCTTTACCTTTATGTTGGTGAATGACATAGTAACAGAAAAATTGTAGTGATAATCTGTTTATGCACCTGCTATTCTCATTTGGGGTGAAAAAGCACAGGAGAGAGAATGGCTTATGCCACCTGAGAAGACAGGAAGCAGTAAATACAATTTTAGGTCTTTAACTCCTCCTCTACCTCTTCTAGGTAGATCCCAGTTTCATTTCCTCTTTTAGCCTGAGAATGCAGCCTTTTTCTCAGGTTCTACTAAATGCACAACTTTTCTTCTAAGATCTTCTTCTCTTCCATCTTCTTATCTATTATTGCCCCCATGTTTTTCTTCCCTCTCCCCTCTGCACCCTCAGCTCCGTCTTCCCCTTACTGGCCTTAGGTGTTTTCAGAATATTACCTCAGGGTGGAGCCAAAGCCCAGTGTAATTCTGTAATTTGAAACCCTGACTTTACAAAGGAGCTCAGAAGCTTCTGAAAAATGTTATATGGAGTTGTTTCTCAACAAATGGAATGGAAAAGAGCCCTTGAATGTAGGGTTCTCTTCAGTCGACTAGGAAGCCTGAAAAAGAGTGTTTCTGGTTTCATGCAAAGAGCCCTACACATCTACAATTCTACATACACCAGAACCTGTCTTCATATACAATTGAAGTCCCTAACTCACTGAGGGTTTGAGACCCATTGGCTACCCTCACCTGGTTTAGCCAGCCAGTTGAAACCGTTCCTGGGGTGTGGTCGCTGTCACATGCTGACAGCTTCTAGAAGCCACAGGTGAGAGCTGAGTGCAGTGGGTACCAAAAAAGGACAACCTACCCCAGAAAGAGCCTGACATTCCTCCACCAGAGGTACTACCCCTCCTCTAACACCCCATACACTCATAACCATGAAATTGCTATGTATAGGTGGTACCAATCACAATGGTATATGAGTTAGTGTAGCAGGTTTTATTTTCCAATAATTATACGCAGTGAACTACACTTTTTGGACATATTCCAAAGCTTGAGTATCCAATTGTCAGTTGCCCACCATTTTTCTTTTTGATCAAGCTTTGACCTGAATAGACAAGTCAATTTATTTTGAAGTATTCTGCATCTTTTATTCTTATCCAACTTACCGTACTTTTTTTAGTTTAACTTTGTAGGGTGGATTTATTGTATATTTTCTTGTGTTGTATCCTAGTGACTGATTTAAACATCAAGATTGCTGCAATTCAGTGTTTGATGAGGAAATGACAGACTTCTCATTATCATGACACCATTTGTCTAATGCAGGCAGGGAGAACCTGTGGCCTTTCAATGGTCAGGAGAATGTAAGCTGTAGTCCAACAACATGTGTAGGGCCACAGGTTACTAATTCTTGATCTAAAAAGCCTAGTTTTTCTAAATTTACTTTTCTTCTCACATAAGAGAAGCAGAAAGCTCTTCATTCTGTTATATATAATGTGAAGCCAATTAGCTCCTTAGCTTCCTTTCATTATCGGCAAACGGGATATGCATTAGTTTTATTAACTGATTTTCTGTGCTTATTTTCTTCCCATATTTTGCGAGAAAACTAATTTGATTCCCTTTTGGGGTTCTAGGTGTGGTATGAGATGATAAGGTGCATCTTTTTTGCTATGGTTTCCAGCTGTTCTTTGATCAACCAGCATTTGTTTTCATGCATGAAGCGGCCTAAAAAATTATCCTAATCAATTTTAAGCAGAGAGAAGACTGAGTTGGAAGTTCCCGCTGAAGCAGTTTAAACAGATGGCAATTCACTATAAAAGGAAAGCTAAGGTAGAATCACCAGGAAGGAATTGCAAGACACGGGGAACAATTTCACAGAGGAGGACTGCTAGCAGTCTGTTATATTGCCGTAGCACTGCAATCATGGCTGGATCAGGATGAATTCAGTATCAGGCAGCTTTTCTTTTTTTATGTGCACCAGTCATGTGTGATTTCGAACTGTCTCAGACTTTTTTGATTTTTGCTATTATCCTGCAGTTTGCTAACAAAGAACACCATCTGCCCCCCCCTTTTAAAGAGGAAACTTTCAACAGACTTAATTGATCACATGATTTTTCATATGTTGGCTGTCAAAATATAATGGAAACATGTAAGTGAAACTAAATTAATTGCAACCCTAGTATAAAGTATTGAAAATACAAACTGATATTGTCCTGAATGAGACCACTAGGACACTGAGCTCAGTCTCACCTACTCTGATGGGCAGCGGCTTTTTCTTATAAAATTTAATGTAAATCCCACCCTTCCTCCCAATGGAGCCTAGGGTGGCAAACATTAATTAATAAAATAAAATAAAAATGTTTAAGACATCTTAAAAAACAATTTCCATACTGATGCAGACTGGGAGGGATCACAAAGATTTGTTGACAGAGGATGGTGGTCTTCAGTAGGTGCCTGCAGTACTAAAAGTGTCCCAACAACACCCAGCCCCCCAATGAGGACACACAATTGGAAGTTTGGTTACTTATTTGCAAAGCCTTCAATTACAGCAGCTCCTAAGATGCAAGAATCAAAAATGCCACTGCTGTTAAATACCCAGCTAGGCATATTCTTCTTCAGACCTGTGCTTTGACCTGGATAGTTGGAGCAACAGCATGAACATGCCTCCGGCAGCAGGTTTAAACTCCCTCTTCTGATGTGGTGTGTGCAAGCAACAGTGATTTCTCTTGCATAGGAGCTCCAGCCACTTTAACTCCCTCCTCATCCTTGGAAATAGGGGACAGAGGAGATTCTAACAACCCAACTCTCTCTTCCACTTCTGTGTCTTCCTGCAACACTTCCTTCGCCTCCGCCACTTCTGTCTATGACTGCCCAGCTTCTTCGTCTTCCCTCTGCCTCACAGGTGGCACAGAACCCCACAAATCACCGGCCCCTTTCCCTGGATCAGGCTTCTGCCCCCCTTCACCCTGCCCACTCTGCCTACCCTTCAGACTCTTGACTGTCCCTGACAGAAAGGGAGGGAACTCCATAAGGTAGTTGCTACAGCAATACTTGGTGGTGATAAAAAAAAATCACCAGGTGGTTTCTGTTGAATGGGAAGCATAGCACATCAGATTAATGGAATGTTTGCCTGTCTGCTTAAATAGACCATTGGAACAAGTCCTCACCTGTCACCTCATCACAAATGTGAGTGAAACAGAGAAGTGTACGTTTTGACTTTGCTTAAAACAGAAGGTCCATTTTGAACATTTGTTCTATTGGTAGGAATGTGGATGGTTGTTTTTTTTTTAACTTAATTTTTTTAACATTATTGCAACGGTATCTGAAAACATCACTCAGATGCCTTGTGCAGACTTCTCAGCTCTGCATATATATCATGACTATTTAAAGACTGCTTGTGCTTAAATAGTGTGTCACCCTCCTCCCCTTCATTGTGCACCCTGCATAAAAACAGACATGATTTTAATGTAGGATTCATATAGATAAGCCTGGGAATTTTACTAAGAAAATTTATTTAAGATGAGTTTAACTTGGCTTAGAATGTATATACATGTGTTCACACACAATTTTGCTCCTATATATGCTTGCACTGTTGTAGTAGTAAGAGTTCATTTAAGGACAGAATGTAGTAAGAGTTCATTTAAGGACAAAAACATGACATTCATAGAACTGGTATTGCATGAATGTTTTTAAATTATTATTTTTTTAAAAAACAAACTGTTGCAGGACCTCTCAAGTCAGGATTGTATGGGTGATGGGCTCTTAACTATTTGTCCCCTGCATTCCAGATCTGGAGTGCTATTTGCAGGTGCTATTTGCAGTAGAAGGGAAGCCCACAGTGACTACAATGGCCCCTTGTTGAATTGCAATTGTGCCACACAGTTGTTGGATGGCAAAACACTAGTAATGTGTCTTTGAGATAAAATATGTTTACAGTTGTGTATTAATAGGGAAACAACATTCAAAAATCTGCATTTTCTACATGAATTTAAAAAATAAACTGTGTGTATTCTGGAAATGTGGTGGAAAAGACTTGCAAAAGCGGCATGTAAACATGGCACAAACTTGATATATTGACTTATCCATCCATCTCTACATGTAACCAAATTAAAGCATAACGCAGTACAGCTCTCCTGCCCCCAACAGAAACACTCATTCTCCTGGCCACTTTTTGTGTGTGTGTGGAGGACCCTATTCTGGTTTTGCTTAGTCATCAGCAACTCCACAACTGGGTAGGTTGAGTAGATGCCAACAAGCTGAAAACAGTCAAGGAAAGTGGATCAGCAACTTTTAACTAGTTAGAATCATAGAATCATAGAGTTGGAAGAGACCACAAGGGCCATCGAGTCCAACCCCCTGCCAAGCAGGAAACACCATCAGAGCACTCCTGACATATGGTTGTCAAGCCTCTGCTAGTTATCTGATTCCTGTTTCCTACAGAGTACTCTGCAAAAGCTACACAACATTGCAAAGCCCACAATTTTTCTCCTCAGCTTTCCCATACTTGCCAATGGTGTACAAGCCATCTTGGGGATGGGATCTGTGGTGTGGAGAAAAAAGATCGTAGAATTGTCTCTGAACAATGTGATATGCTCCTTTGTATGTTCCACTTCTAAACTGTGTCCATGGCCTTACATCAGCTGTTAAATGGCATATAAAGCACAAAATTGTTGTTTTGTGATTGATCCTTTTCTATGCAAACAAACTTTGTAAGGTTTCTGTCATTTTTACCTCTCTAGCCAATAAGTTTCTTAAGTGTTCCTGTTCAGAGATTATAGTTGCAAATTGGGATGTTAGTAAGATTATGTTTAGCATTTCAAAAGCTCATTGAGAGGGGAAGGTAGCCCATTTCAGCTAATCTAAAACTAATTGCCTACTAGAATGTAAAGGAAGGCATCTCTCCCATATGTGTCTGGAAAGCCTATTTCAAAGCCTTTCAGTTCTATTCAGTAATGAGCAGCAGATTCAATCTTTTCTCCTTTTTGCTGCATTGTGCTTTTGAGACTGAAATGACAAGTTCCAAATGTGAGTAGAAATCTGTATTTTAGAAATGATATGATAAAATAGGTACTAGGTATGGAAACTTGCTAATATATTTTGGAATGTGCAGTAATGCAGTAATACTGTACAGACAACACTGGAATATTTAGAATGGCTGCTGAAAAGAATAATAATAATAAATTACTTTTAGTTTAGGATACAAAGATATTGCTGAAGTCTTTTGAAGACAACTGACTTTAGAAATAATACAGGGGGGAAACAATTCAAAAGGTGATATAGTTTTCTCATGAATGTGATCTTTTGTTTGAAAGCACCCTCATGCCAAACCTTGTCACTACAGAGAGATGGCTAACTTTGATATGAATTAATCCAGCCCCTTGGATCTGAATCTGAGGCTTCCTCTGGGTCCCTACTTTGAGAGAAGCTCAGAGGATTGTGACAAGGGTCTTTTAAGTTCTGGCCCCCCATTAGTGGAATGCTTTCTCACATGAGGTCAATCTGGCACCTTCACTGACATCTTTTTCAGCACTACATAAAAACTTACATGTTCCCTGACTTGGTTTGCTGAGAAAGGTTTTAACCATAGCGGAGTGAGTGACCTGTGTCCTGCTTAGTCTTTTATATGTATGGTAACCTCATTAACCAGTTCTGTGGAATGGGTATTGGAGGCACTGTTCTAAAGTGGTTCTGTTCCTACCTACAGGATCATGTCCATGGTGCAGCATAGGGAGAATGTGTTTTGGCTCCATTAGCTTTGTACTATGGTGTATCATCCCCTTCATGGATCACTGCCTTGCCGTGGCGAAGGGGCTTGAAGAACTCAGAGAAGCTATGAACTACGCCGAGCAGGGCACCCAAGATGAACAGGTCATAGTGGAGAGTTTTGACCAAATGTGATCCACCTGGAGTAGGAACCGGCAAGCCACTCCAGTATCCCTGCCAAGAAAACTCCATGGACAAAGACAACAGGCATATAAAAGTTATGACGCTGGAAGATGAGCCCCTCAGGTCGGAAGGTGTCCAACATGCTACTGGGGAAGAGCGGAGGACAAGTACAAGTAGATCCAGAGCTGATGAAGCGGCTGGGCCAAAGCCGAAAGGACGCTCAGTTGTGGATATGCATGGAAGCGAAAGGAAAGTCCAATGCTGTAAAGAAAAATATTGCATAGGAACCTGGAATGTAAGAACCATGAACCTGGGTAAGTTGGATGTGGTCAAAAATGAGATGGCAAGAATAAATATTGACATCCTGGGCATCAGTGAGCTAAAATGGACGGGAATGGGCGAATTCAGTTCGGATGACTATCATATCTACTACTGTGGGCAAGAAACCCGTAAGAGAAATGGAGTGGCCCTCATAGTCAACAAAAGAGTGGCGAAAGCTGTACTGGGATGCAGTCTCAAAAATGATAGAATGATCTCGATACGAATCCAAGGCAGACCTTTTAACATCACAGTAATCCAAGTTTATGCACCAACTACTGGTGCTGAAGAAACTGAAATTGACCAATTCTATGAAGACTTACAAGACCTTATAGAAGTGACACCAAAGAAGGATGTTCTGCTCATTATAGGGGATTGGAATGCTAAAGTAGGGAATCAAGAGATAAAAGGAACAACTGGCAAGTTTGGCCTTGGAGATCAAAACGAAGCAGGGCAAAGGCTAATAGAGTTCTGTCAAGAGAACAAGCTGGTCATCACAAACACGCTTTTCCAACAACACAAGAGACGACTCTACACATGGACATCCCCAGATGGGCAACATCGAAATCAGATTGATTATATTCTCTGCAGCCAAAGATGGAGAAGCTCTATACAGTCAGCAAAAACAAGACCTGGAGCTGACTGTGGCTCAGATCATCAGCTCCTTATAGCAAAATTCAAGCTTAAACTGAAGAAAGTAGGAAAAACCACTGGACAGGTAAGATACAATCTAAACCAAATCCCTTATGAATACACAGTGGAAGTGAGGAACAGGTTTAAGGATTTAGATTTGCTGGACAGAGTGCCTGAAGAACTATGGGTGGAGGCTCGCAACATTATACAGGAGGCAGCAACTAAAACCATCCCAATGAAAAAGAAATGCAAGAAAGCAAAGTGGCTGTCCAACGAGGCCTTACAAATAGCGGGGGAGAGAAGGCAAGCAAAATGCGAGGGAAATAGTGAAAGATACAGGAAATTGAATGCAGATTTCCAAAGAATGGCAAGGAGAGACAAGAAGGCCTTCTTAAACGAGCAATGCAAAGAAATAGAGGAAAGCAACAGAATGGGAAGAACCAGAGATCTGTTCAAGAAAGTCGGAAATATGAAAGGAACATTTCGTACAAAGATTACCATAATAAAGGACAAAAGTGGTAAAGATCTAACTGAAGCAGAAGACATTAAGAAGAGGTGGCAAGAATACACAGAGGAATTATACCAGAAAGATATGGATGTCTCGTACACCCCAGGTAGTGTGGTTGCTGACCTTGAGCCAGACATCCTGGAGAGTGAAGTCAAATGGGCCTTAGAAAGCACTGCAAATAACAAGGCCAGTGGAAGTGATGGTATTCCAGCTGAACTGTTTAAAATTTTAAAAGATGATGCTGTTAAGGTGCTACACTCAATATGCCAGCAAGTTTGGAAAACTCAGCAGTGGCCAGAGGATTGGAGAAGATCAGTCTACATCCCAATCCCAAAGAAAGGCAGTGCCAAAGAATGCTCCAACTACCGCACAATTTCACTCATTTCACATGCTAGCAAGGTTATGCTTAAAATTCTACAAGGAAGGCTCAAGCAGTATGTGGACCGAGAACTCCCAGAAGTGCAAGCTGGATTTAGAAGAGGCAGAGGAACCAGAGACCAAATTGCAAACATGCGCTGGATTATGGAGAAAGCTAGAGAGTTCCAGAAAGACATCTACTTCTGCTTCATTGACTATGCAAAAGCCTTTGACTGTGTCGACCACAGCAAACTATGGCAAGTTCTTAAAGAAATGGGAGTGCCTGATCACCTCATCTGTCTCCTGCAAAATCTCTATGTGGGACAAGAAGCTACAGTTAGAACTGGATATGGAACAACTGATTGGTTCCAAATTGGGAAAGGAGTACGGCAAGGCTGTATATTGTCTCCCTGCTTATTTAACTTATATGCAGAATTCATCATGCGAAAGGCTGGGCTGGATGAATCCCAAGCCGGAATTAAGATTGCCGGAAGAAATATCAACAACCTCAGATATGCAGATGACACAACCTTGATGGCAGAAAGTGAAGAGGAATTAAAGAACCTTTTAATGAGGGTGAAAGAGGAGAGCGCAAAATATGGTCTGAAGCTCAACATCAAAAAAACGAAGATCATGGCCACTGGGCCCATCACCTCCTGGCAAATAGATGGGGAAGAAATGGAGGCAGTGAGAGATTTTACTTTCTTGGGCTCCATGATCAGTGCAGATGGTGACAGCAGTCACGAAATTAAAAGACGCCTGCTCCTTGGGAGAAAGGCGATGGCAAACCTAGACAACATCTTAAAAAGCAGAGACATCACCTTGCCAACAAAGGTCCGTATAGTAAAAGCCATGGTTTTCCCAGTAGTGATGTATGGAAGTGAGAGCTGGACCGTAAAGAAGGCTGATCGCCGAAGAATTGATGCTTTTGAATTATGGTGCTGGAGGAGACTCTTGAGAGTCCCATGGACTGCAAGAAGATCAAACCTCTCCATTCTGAAGGAAATCAGCCCTGAGCGCTCACTGGAAGGACAGATCGTGAAGCTGAGGCTCCAATACTTTGGCCACCTCATGAGAAGAGAAGACTCCCTGGAAAAGACCCTGATGTTGGGAAAGATGGAGGGCACAAGGAGAAGGGGACGACAGAGAATGAGATGGTTGGATGGTGTTCTTGAAGCTACTAGCATGAGTTTGATCAAACTGCGGGAGGCAGTGGAGGACAGAAGTGCCTGGCGTGCTCTGGTCCATGGGGTCACGAAGAGTCGGACACGACTAAACGACTAAACAACAACATGGTGTATCATAGGGTACAATCTTGTCTCCAATGTTGTTTAGCAGCTATACTGGGTAGGGTCATTCAGAGTTTGGAGGCAAAGTGTCATCAGTACACTGATGTGACATGCAGCTCTACTTCTTCATAACTTCTGAGTCAGGAGAGGCTGTGCATGATCTGGACCATTATCTGGTCTCAGTGGTGAATTGGATGAAGACCCGTAAGTTGAACTTGATCCCCAGGAAGACAGAAGTACTGTGGGTTGCTTGTTCCCATGGTCCATAAGATTGGCCAGTTGCCTGTCCTAGAAGTGATTGCACTCCATATTAAAGAATAGATTTGGACTTTGGTGATGCTCCTGGGTCCATCTTTGTAACTGGAGGCTCAGCTAGCCTCTTTGGCTATGAGTGCCTTTTACCAGTTACATATAGTATGCCAGGACACAGCTCTAGTGCTCAAAAGCTTGCTCTTATCCATTGGAGCTGTTCTTCAGTATTGTGGGCCCAATTTTATGGAACTCCCTTCCAGCTGAGATCAGAGACACCCCCTCCCTGTCAAACCTCTGGTACCTACTTCTTCTTTTTTATTCCTGCAGGCTTCTAATTAAATTCTGATTGATAGTTTTAACTTACTGTTAGTTCATTATATTGAGTCTCCTTTGCACCACTTAATCATGACTGTAATCAAGTAGTATATGAATTGTTGAAAATAACAACAGCAGCAGCAGCAACAACAACAAAAAAATTCAAGCCTCCTCCTCTTTCTTCTTATAGTTCTTTAAACTAGATTTGGGCTAAACAGCCCTTCACCTGAGGATTGCAGGATTTGCACAAGACCATTTGACACCTGAGGTGAACCACAAAATGGTGCCCCCCCCCACCAGGGAAGAAGGGGTGTGTGACCCTCCCCCCCACTACTAGGAACAAGGTGGGAAGAATAAAGATCTACATTGGGATCAAAGCTGGGAGGAGACCAGCAGACCTCCTATTCACCAAGAGGTCACTGCAGAGGTGGCATTGGGGGAGGGGCTGCCGAGGAGGAGGCAGATCCGGCCTTCAAAGAACAGGCCGCAACTGTGGCAGTGACAGCAGTGTTGGGAGATGCATTCGTTTGAGGCTGGATCTGCTGCCTCTGTGAATTCTGCCACCCAAGGCAGTCGCTTCACCTTGCCTCACGGGTGGGTTGTTCCTGAAGGACTGTCCTCTCTACTGTAGGAGACATAGTCACACTAACTTTGTTCTAGGTTTGACTGATGGCACAGTACTAACATATCAAACGTAAAGTTACACAGGAAACATGCAGAGGCCTTGTTTAAAGCTTCTATAACTTCGTTGGGTTAGCTTCTCTTGACAAATTATGTAGAAATAGCTGTATGTTTGACTGACCTTAAAGGCCTGTAGTCACCTCTGGAATATTCCTAGAAGCACTTTTATTAACTAAACAGTATGTGTTTCAAATAGCTCTTCTGTTTAACTTACTAGGAGTTGCTTTGAACAATGACTGCAAAATATGGCTGCCTTCCATAGTCTGTTGCTTGTGAGGATTTAGAAGTAATGCATTTAAAGTGATAATCAGTAGCACATAAATTCAAAGTGGGCATGCATCCACTTGAATCATTTCGTTTATGGCCTTAATTACTTAATGAAGACCTTCATTTCCCTCTAAAATTCCCTTCAGCTTTTATCCATTGATTTAAGACAAGCAGTAAAAAAGATGGAAGAGGCATTTCCAATTGCATACTTTCATGCAATGTGGCTGTGAAGAGCCACAGAAGAACACCTGAGACAGCAGCACTGTCCTGCATCTTGCCAGCTGTCAATTTATCAAGGGATCTTCAGGGGCCTCAAGAGGATCTGACAGTGTCTGGCAGTAAAGCATTAACTTACGCAGTTGTGTCATGTTGAACTGGTAGGATGGGGGCACTTTGGGGCAAGCAGCAGAATTGAAAGCCAAGCTAAACTTGTGCATTGTCTCCATTCCCACTTAATTTGGAGTAGGTAGTTCATCTCCACAAGTTTTCTTGCAAATCAGAAATAGGGGCCCAACAACTGGATGACTTTGCATTGGGATATAGTATGTGTTAAGGCTGGCCTCAAATAACAAAGAACTATATTTTGGCCTAATTCTGTTTCAAGAAGGAGAATTCATTGACCTCCAGATGTTGTCAGACTCCAGTTCCCATCATCCCTTGATGACTATCAATATTGGCTGGAGCTGATGGCAGCTGAAGCCCACAGATTCCCTATCCCCACTCTAATTGAAAGAATAAAATAATTAAATGGGTGTAAAAATAAAACAGGCAGCCAAGGAAGAGAGATGAACCATGTACATTATTCTGAGCTCCTTGAAGAGAGGGTAGCACAGAAAGCAGTAAATAAATGACACCTTGCACACTGAACAACACAACTCAGAAGTGAGTGAGTGTGTGTGTGTGTGTGTGTGTGTGTGTGTGTGTGTGTGTAAATAGCCCTCCCACCTTTTGTAGGATTGAGGGAGTGGAAAGGAGAGGAAAGCGGCATTATAGAAAGTCATTTTCTTCTCATCTGCTTCCTGGAGGTTCTATCTAATATTTTTAATTGACTTTTTCTTTCATGCCTTTGAACATTTTTGGTTTGGGGCCTCTATTACTTTATTACTTTTTGTACTTTGAATACAGCCAAAGACATGCATTTTGTTTGCAATTTAATTTTATTTGAAAATAATCTGCTTCATGGCAATAGGAGTAAGGATATTTTTTCATTTGTTTATGGTTTCTTCTCTTTTCAGACTATGGGTAAACATTTCCCAGCTCTAGGCCTACCCGATGGATGTTAAACTTTAGATACTGTCTGTGGTACTAAATACCTTGCTTCTTATGGCTATTTTATACATGATTATTGGGCTGAAAGTGAGTGACTTGCCTAAGATCATCATGGTGAAGGGTGGATTTTGAAGCTAGTTTTATTATATCTATTAGCTGCATTTTATATGCTGCCTTTTCTTTATGAGGAGGCTAGAGCAACATACAGTACATGCTTACCTGCATCTCCACAGGAAGGGCACTACTATTGAGAAAGCCCTCTGTCTTGTTCCTTGTAAAATCCCTGTATTTCTTCAACCCAGAATCCCCAAGTGTCACCTGAAACCTGCATAGCATCTAGGAGATCCGAGTCTATTACCTTGCCTACCTCTTGCCAGTGCGATCCTCTCCACTCCAGCCTCTGGAAAGGATGAAGGGGGGGGGGCAGAAAAAACTTGGTACATGGTCTCAGGTCCCATCAATCATTCCCACTCCCTTTCTTTATGGCTTTCATACCAAGCTTGTTTACTGTTTTGTGACATTTTGGTTGCCCTAATAAAGCTGTGCCCTTGTGGAGTTTGTAATGATTAAAATGTTATTAATATGAGTTGCTAGCCTCCAGTAATGAGGATGCGTCTTTTATTCAGTGTTGCTGTAGGGAGATTAACACAACAACAATTAATAATTTTATTATTTATACCCCACCCATCTGGCTGGGTTTCACCAGCCACTCTGGGGGGCTCACAGCATATATCAGAACGTACCAAAGCATCAAACATTAAAAACTTCCCAATACAGGGCTGCCTTCAGATGTCTTCTAAAAGTCAGATGGTTGTTTATTTCCTTGACATCTGAAGAGAAGGTGTTCCACAGGGAGGGTGCCACCACCGAGAAGGCCCTCTGCCTGAATCCCTGTAACCTTGCTTCTTTCAATGAGAGAACCAGCAGAAGTCCCTCTGAGGAGGACCTCAGTGTCTGGACTGAATGATGGGAGTGAATATGCTTTGGCCGGGTCCAAATACATTTTTTAAAGAAGCAGTTTAATAACCACTTCTTTAAGCCAGTCTAAGAAGACTCCCTCACAGAGGGAGGCATTCACTACCCTGCGGAGCTCATCGCCCAACCCTTCTCAGCTCGCTTTAGGAGCCAGGATGGGCAAGGATCAAGGAGACAGATGGTCGGTTTCACTGGTCCAAACAGCCTGCCCATATACCTGGTTCACTGCTTGCTACTTTGCATGCTGATTAAGCTCATTTCCAACGGTTTAAAGCAGATTATAGGACAGCTATACTTTAAATATGGTTATCTTTAATAAAAAGAGAAAAACACACTGGTTTTAAAAAGAGTACAGAGCAAGTTCTTGCGGGATTGATGAATACAGCAGACAGGGCTTAGTCTTAACCAATATGTAATTGTAGAAGGGCAGCTTGGGCTGTGAACCTTGGTATGACACTGTAAGCATGTCCCAATTTCCATCAAATAAATGGTGGGAGGTATGCTAGTTCTATATTAGGCAGATATGTTTAGTGATTTGCAATGAATCTATTGATATTCAATCTGTTTTCATGGTTGTCTTTAAGGTATCAATTTCATAATCCTTTAAAAAATCGTATGCCACCTTGGCACTTCATCCCTTGGTTACACTGACTGCCCAGAGGAGATTGGAGTGAAGAGATAGGGGAGCAATTTTAGACTTCTGTCTTAATACCTGACTGAATTTCCATCCAGATCTATTTGGATGAGTGGTGACATTAAAAAAAATTAAATACATACAAATGTAGGAATTGGTGTGGAACCTGTGTGTGTATTGCTGTATGTAATGATCACACGGTTTTATTTGGTTGACTGCATACATTACTAAAATAATATATGGTGGTCGCATACAATAAATCTATGCATGTATTTTATCTACATGGGAAGCTCTTGCATGCAGGAAATGGTGCCCAGGAAGACTCCCTGAGTGAGTGCCTGAGGTCCCTGCTCTTGCCACTTACCATCTGGCCAGGGGCGGGGCCTGGGGCCTCACAAGGACTGCGTGCTGCTTGCTGCCTGCTGCCCAGGAGGACTCCCTGAGTGGGTGCCTGAGGTCCCTGCTCTTGCCACTTACCATCTGGCCAGGGGCGGGGCCTGGGGCCTCATAAGGACTGTGTGCTGCTTGCGGCCTGCTGCCCAGGAGGACTCCCCTGAGTGAGTGCTTGAGGGCCCTGCTCCTTCCTGCCACTTACCATCTGGCCCGGGGCGGGGCCTGGGGCCTCATAAGGACTGCGTGCTGCTTGCGGCCTGCTGCCCAGGAGGACTCCCTGAGTGAGTGCTTGTGGGCCCTGCTCTTGCCACTTACCACCTGGCCTGGGGCGGGGCCTGAAGCCTCATAAGGACTGTGTGCTGCTTGCGGCCTGCTGCCCAGGAAGACTCCCTGAGTGAGTGCTTGAGGGCCCTGCTCTTGCCACTTACCATCTGGCCAGGGGCGGGGCCTGGGGCCTCATAAGGACTGCGTGCTGCTTGCGGCCTGCTGCCCAGGAGGACTCCCTGAGTGAGTGCTTGTGGGCCCTGCTCTTGCCACTTACCATCTGGCTTGGGGCGGGGCCTGGGGCCTCACAAGGACTGCGGGCTGCTTGCTGCCTGCTGCCCAGGAGGACTCCCCTGAGTGAGTGCTTGAGGGCCCTGCTCCTCCCTGCCACTTACCATCTGGCCCGGGGCGGGGCCTGGGGCCTCATAAGGACTGCGTGCTGCTTGCGGCCTGCTGCCCAGGAGGACTCCCTGAGTGAGTGCTTGTGGGCCCTGCTCTTGCCACTTACCACCTGGCCTGGGGCGGGGCCTGAAGCCTCATAAGGACTGTGTGCTGCTTGCGGCCTGCTGCCCAGGAAGACTCCCTGAGTGAGTGCCTGAGGTCCCTGCTCTTGCCACTTACCATCTGGCCAGGGGCGGGGCCTGGGGCCTCACAAGGACTGCGTGCTGCTTGCTGCCTGCTGCCCAGGAAGACTCCCTGAGTGAGTGCCTGAGGTCCCTGCTCTTGCCACTTACCATCTGGCCAGGGGCGGGGCCTGGGGCCTCATAAGGACTGTGTGCTGCTTGCGGCCTGCTGCCCAGGAGGACTCCCCTGAGTGAGTGCTTGAGGGCCCTGCTCCTTCCTGCCACTTACCATCTGGCCCGGGGCGGGGCCTGGGGCCTCATAAGGACTGCGTGCTGCTTGCGGCCTGCTGCCCAGGAGGACTCCCTGAGTGAGTGCTTGTGGGCCCTGCTCTTGCCACTTACCACCTGGCCTGGGGCGGGGCCTGAAGCCTCATAAGGACTGTGTGCTGCTTGCGGCCTGCTGCCCAGGAAGACTCCCTGAGTGAGTGCTTGAGGGCCCTGCTCTTGCCACTTACCATCTGGCCAGGGGCGGGGCCTGGGGCCTCATAAGGACTGCGTGCTGCTTGCGGCCTGCTGCCCAGGAGGACTCCCTGAGTGAGTGCTTGTGGGCCCTGCTCTTGCCACTTACCATCTGGCTTGGGGCGGGGCCTGGGGCCTCACAAGGACTGCGTGCTGCTTGCGGCCTGCTGCCCAGGAGGACTCCTTGAGTGAGTGCTTGTGGGCCCTGCTCTTGCCACTTACCACCTGGCCTGGGGCGGGGCCTGAAGCCTCATAAGGACTGTGTGCTGCTTGCGGCCTGCTGCCCAGGAGGACTCCCCTGAGTGAGTGCTTGAGGGCCCTGCTCTTGCCACTTACCATCTGGCCTGGGGCGGGGCCTGAAGCCTCACAAGGACTGCGTTCTGCTTGCTGCCTGCTGCCCAGGAAGACTCCCTGAGTGAGTGCTTGAGGGCCCTGCTCTTGCCACTTACCATCTGGCCAGGGGCGGGGCCTGGGGCCTCATAAGGACTGCGTGCTGCTTGCGGCCTGCTGCCCAGGAGGACTCCCTGAGTGAGTGCTTGTGGGCCCTGCTCTTGCCACTTACCATCTGGCTTGGGGCGGGGCCTGGGGCCTCACAAGGACTGCGTGCTGCTTGCTGCCTGCTGCCCAGGAGGACTCCCCTGAGTGAGTGCTTGAGGGCCCTGCTCCTCCCTGCCACTTACCACCTGGCCCGGGGCGGGGCCTGACAGGCCTCACTAGGACAGTTGTTACTGCCGGAGAGGCACAGAGTGTTTTTAAAATGTTTTTAAAAATTTTCTCTGGATTTTTTGTATGTGGGGGGTGGGGGTGGGATTGATGTTTGGTTGGGCTTGGGGAATTTTTATTATTATTATTAATCTGATGTTTTTGTAATTTTTACATTTTTTTGTTTGTATTGGTTTATTGGTTTTGTTTGTTTGTTTAAGGTGTTATTTTGTTTTTAGGGGGAGGGGTCAGGGCTGCCGGGGAGTGGGCCCCAGCCCACAAAATGGCTGGGGCATGTTCCACAGGGGGGGATGCACTGGGACAACCGATCTCAGTGATCACGGGTAGGAGGAGGAGTTACGCTAAGACCAGACCATGTCATTACAGAGGAGGCAGGTTTAGTCGTTGTCTGAGGACTATCCCTGCCTCCGGGTCTGGTCCTGACCGGATGGATACTAGAATCAGCAAGGGATACCCACATGACCTGAAGGTGCTGCTGTGCAATGCCAGGTCAATGATTCATAAGACCACTGCCATCCATGACTTGATCGTGGATGGAGGACTTGACCTGGCATGTGTAACAGAGACTTGGTTGGATGAAGCAGATGGGCCTGTCCTTGCCGCTGCTTGTCCACCAGGTTTCTCTTACACACAGCAACCCAGGTCACATGGGCGGGGAGGGGGGGTTGCAGTGATTTTTAGGAAGTCATTAGTTTGCACCAGGCGTCCTATTGGGAAGACCCAGTTTTCTGAGTGCATGTTCTGGAAGTTGGGCAATAGGGGCAGTACAGGATTCCTTTTGGTGTACCGACCTCCCCGCTGCACCAAGGATTCCCTGCCCGAGCTGCTTCAGGTCGTGGCGGATGTTCTCCTGGAGACACCTAGCTTGGTTGTCCTAGGGGATTTTAACATCCATGCCGACACGACCTTACAAGGGGCCGCTCGGGACTTCGTGGAAAGCATGGCCTCCATGGGGCTGTCCCTGAATAAGTCTGGCCCAACCCACAGCCGTGGACATGCCTTGGACCTGGTGTTTACCTCTATGGATGTTGGTGATCTGACACTAAGTAAAAGCGAAACGAAAGAAGTGCCATGGTCAGATCACTTCCTGGTGCAACTGGACTTCTCCGCGACCCTTCCCCTCTGCAGGGAGGTGGGACCAATTCGGATGGTCCGCCCCCGCCACTTAATGGATCCAAATGGTTTCCAGAGAGTGGTAGGGGATACTTTATCCCATGTTGATGGCCTTTCAGCCGATTCCCTGGTGGCCCGCTGGAATGTGGAGTTAACCAGGGCTATTGACTGTTTGGCTCCGAAGCGCCCTCTCCGATTGCATGGAGCCCGGACAGCCCCGTGGTTTTCCACGGATCTGAGGGCAATGAAACAATCGTTGAGACGGCTAGAGCGCCGGTGGCGGATAACTCATTCCGAATCTGACCGGACACAGGTTAGAGCTCAACGTCGAGCCTACCAAGTGGCGATAGCGACGGCGAAGAAGAATTTCTTCACCGCCTCTATTGCATCTGCAGAAAACAGCAGCAGGAGACTTTTTCAGGTGGTTCACAATTTAGCGGAACCACCTGCAACATCGGGGCCCAGTACGGGCCACATGTTCTCCTGCAATGATTTTGCAAAGTTTTTTGCAGATAAAATCGCTCAGATTCGGGAAGAAGTAGACTCCACCGTGGGAGCAGGGCCGGGGCGGGAGAGTGCTAGAGTTCTGTCTAGTCAAGTTGAGTGGGATCAATTCCAATCTGTTACCTCCGAGGATGTGGACAGGCTGCTTGGACGAGTGAAACCAACCACCTGTCTCCTGGATCCTTGCCCATCCTGGCTTATAAAAGCTAGCCGGGAAGGACTGGGCGATGGGCTTCGTGGGGTGGTGAATGCTTCCCTCCGTGAGGGAGCCTTCCCAGACCCGCTGAAAGAGGCGGTTATTAAACCGCTTCTTAAAAAACCATCTTTAGATGCGGCCACGATGGCCAACTATCGCCCAGTCTCAAATCTTCCATTCCTGGGCAAGGTGATTGAGCGAGCGGTTGCCGAACAACTCCAGGCACGCCTGGAAGAAGCGGACCATTTGGATCCCTTCCAGTCGGGATTCAGGCCTCATCATGGGACTGAAACTGCCTTGGTCGCACTGGTTGATGATCTCCGGCGGGCTAGGGACAAAGGTGAGAGCTGTTTCCTAGTTCTGCTGGATCTCTCAGCGGCGTTCGATACCATCGACCATAGCATCCTTCTGGACCGTCTTGAGGGGCTGGGAGCTGGGGGCACTGTCATACAGTGGTTCCGCTCCTTCCTCCTGGGCCGTGTTCAGAAAGTGGTGGTGGGGGATGAGTGTTCAGACCCCTGGGCACTCACTTGTGGGGTGCCTCAGGGTTCTGTCCTCTCCCCCATGCTTTTCAACATCTACATGCGGCCGCTGGGAGAGATCATCAGGAGGTTTGGGCTGGGTGTTCATCAGTATGCGGATGATACCCAGCTCTACCTCTCTTTTAAATCAGAACCAGTGAAGGCGGTGAAGGTCCTGTGTGAGTGTCTGGAGGCGGTTGGAGGATGGATGGCGGCTAACAGATTGAGGTTGAATCCTGACAAGACAGAAGTACTGTTTTTGGGGGACAGGAGGCGGGCAGGTGTGGAGGATTCCCTGGTCCTGAATGGGGTAACTGTGCCCCTGAAGGACCAGGTGCGCAGCCTGGGAGTCATTTTGGACTCACAGCTGTCCATGGAGGCGCAGGTCAAATCTGTGTCCAGGGCAGCTGTTTACCAGCTCCATCTGGTACGTAGGCTGAGACCCTATCTGCCTGCAGACTGTCTCGCCAGAGTGGTGCATGCTCTGGTTATCTCCCGCTTGGACTACTGCAATGCACTCTACGTGGGGCTACCTTTGAAGGTGACTCGGAAACTACAACTAATCCAGAATGCGGCAGCTAGACTGGTGACTGGGAGCGGCCGCCGAGACCATATAACACCGGTCTTGAAAGACCTGCATTGGCTCCCAGTACGTTTCCGAGCACAATTCAAAGTGTTGGTGCTGACCTTTAAAGCCCTAAACGGCCTCGGTCCAGTATACCTGAAGGAGCGTCTCCACCCCCATCATTCTGCCCGGACGCTGAGGTCCAGCGCCGAGGGCCTTCTGGCGGTTCCCTCATTGCGAGAAGCAAAGCTACAGGGAACCAGGCAGAGGGCCTTCTCGGTAGTGGCGCCCGCCCTGTGGAACGCCCTTCCAGCAGATGTCAAAGTGATAAACAACTATCTGACATTCAGGAGACATCTTAAGGCAGCCCTGTTCAGGGAAGTTTTTAACGTGTGATATTTTATTGTATTTTTGGTTTTTATGGAAGCCGCCCAGAGTGGCTGGGGAGGCCCAGCCAGATGGGCGGGGTATAAATAATAAATTATTATTATTATTATTATAAATTTGTCACTTTTTGAAGCAGACCCCTTGTTTGGTTTTAACCATTAAAGGTACAGCCCCCCACACACACATGGGAGCTGTGAAATAATGTTCTTTAACTTCTTGCCACCTTTTGCACTCAACTGTGAAACACCAAAATAAAACCACAGAAGTGTAAGTTGCTTAGAGAAACAGGGAGGTGATGGTGTTGCTCTGATCATATTTGGGAAAAGCAGCAACTCCTTTGAGGCTATAGCTTTCTTTCCAAATGCTAATTGCATAAGCATTATGAGTGCTAACCTTTGTAACTAAACATGAATGGTGTGCTGTTTTGATTTGCATTGCTCAATAGGTAATAATAAACACAGAGAGAATTCCATCTGCAGAGGCCAGTGCTATGACTGGCAATTTTCTGGGCACTGCGTGCGGCCAAGCAAAAAGAAGATCAAATACCTGAGCTGTAGCTGAGCCCAGGGTTATTAAGAGCCCCCACAACTGCTTAAAGAACAGCCAGTTAATTCAGCAACTGTGAATCTAGAAGTATTTGACACACCTTGTGGATTGTAATTTTGTTCTTTAATTTTATTAACTTAATCAAAATAGGTTGAAGCTAGAAAACTTGAAAGTCTTTTGTAATAGGGGGGAATCCATGTGTGGGTTTTGTGTTGTGCTGTATTTGCAGCTTTAAAAAAACCCTTCTTATAGAATTAAAAATAAGATCTGAATTACTCTAACCACCAACCACCTCATGTGCTCTATCACTGAGGTATGGTGAAGGATGGGTAAATATGTCAATTTTTGTTTCTCTTGATTTTTCATTCTTCATATATTAAGTCCAGCTCTCCACATTTTCACATTATTTCACCATTTAAAAAAATTCACTCCACTCCTGCACAGTGTGGTTGCAGGTCCCGTCCCCAATCTATGAACATTGAATTAAATGGCTCTCTGGCTGTGTTGAATATTTGTGTATATTAATCAGCCTCTCCAAAAGCTTATGGGAGAATGCAATGCTAACAACCAATACCAAGATAAAGGGCTACAAGACCTGTGTGTTGACCACAATGCTTTACGGAACTGAGACGTGGATAACTTACACCCACCAGGAGTAACACCTCAATGCCTCCCTTAAGCACTGTGTCAGGAAGATTTGGGGCATTATATGGCAGGAAAGAATCTCAAACAAAGATGTGCTCTCCCAAGCCCACATTCCCAGCATGTTTGCACTCCTGTATCAGCAACATCTGCGCTGGCTTGGTAATATCCACAGAACGGAAGATCTTCAAGGGCGTGCACTATGGGGAGCTGGTTTCAGGCACCTGGACCTTTGGCAGACCAGCTCTGTGTTACAAAGTTGTCTGCAAATGTGACACGAAGGCTGGCAACATTAACCCTCCTTTGTGGGAATCCCTTGCATACGGCTGCAGTGCCAGGAGACAGTCAGTCAGGTCATGTATCCACAGCAGTGACCAGAGGAGGAATGACTGCTGGGAGGAACACAGAAAGAAGAAACACCATGGTGCATCTGCAGCAGCAAACCAGAGGCCTTCATCTTCCCCAACTGCACAAAATGGGTATCTTCCATTTCAGTCAGTACAGTCATAGCAGGCGCTGTAAGTCTCCAAAAGTTTGACTTCACCTCCAAAGGTGTACTCTTCCACTGAGAGAGATGGATGCCTGCCAACCAACCAACCAACCAATCAACCAACCAACCATGACTGTATGATCTGAAACCCTGGAAAAATAAGGGTTTCCTAGTAATGCTGGAAGAGTCCCCCACTAATAGCCTTGCTCTCCATTATGTCTTTGCCAAGGCTGCCTTTGGCCTGGTACTCAGACTCTGCTATTAAGAGGGCTCCATGTGTATGCTTGTTATGGATTTAGGTAGCACATGAACACACAAACTGGTCTTCAGTGAGCAATGAAGCTTTAAACATTAGCTTAATTCACAGGTAATGACAACAGCTGCAACAGTGCATTGTGGTAATTTACCAGTACATTGAGTTGCTTGTAGTGCTTGCTTTCAAAGCTGGTGAAGTTGCAATTTCAGCTGAACTTGGGGAAATCACTCGAAGCATCCATTGTGCTGCGCTATTTCAATTACTTTTGTTTGATTTGATCATTGCAAAAATCTTCATTGCTGAATTTTTTGGGGGTGAAAATCTATAAATTTTGATAATAAACCTGATTTGCAATGGGTGTTGAATAATTTAAGTTGCAAATGTCGCATCCTAACAATATAATATTCATTTGGGTTTCTTTGGGGAGGAGGAGCAGATGGCAGGACATGAATGTTCTTCCATTTTCCACATTATGTTAAATAGCTTCTTTCGTTCTTTTTGTCATATTAATTAGTTTTAAAATCTAGCCCTCATAGTGTACAAGGAAGGACTCGTGCCTATGCTTACGTGGAAGTCTGTGCTAAGTTGGCCCAAAATAACTGGTGTTTTCAATCTGTAAAATGTTCTGAGTACCCACAGTTTCAACAGTAGTGTATGTGAGAATATAGCCAATTTCCTTGCCCAGCTTTCTGATCATGGAACATTTCAGAACTTGAAATATGAACAAAAGCTGACTCTGCAAGTCTTATCTGATCAAAAGCAGTACAGTAATGTGTCTCATTTGGATGGCCTCCAGCTCTGAATCTTATCCGTGTGTCCTTTAAGCTTCCTACCTTGTTACTTCACAGTGAATAAACTTCAGAAATTGTTCACAGCTTGTCTTGGATATAGATGTGAATGTAAGATACAGGCAAACATTGGGACATTCTATACACCTGTTCTGTACTGTGGAGCTAAGAGTATAGAAAAATACTGACTTATTTTCACCAGGACAATAATCAGGACTCCACCAATCAACATCAGACTTGGCCAGACAAAAGTGAACAAAAGGAACTCTGGAAGATATTGTCTGTATAAAAGGACAGTGGCTTCTTGTCCTGATGGGTCATAATAACAATAAAACACCTTGGCTTCTGTGAAATTTTCTCTTACTTTTTCTACATTCTCTTGCACTGCAGTATAATTCTTCAGAGTCGGGGGGATGTAGGAGCACTGCAGAAACAAAACAAACCCCAGGAAACCAGTTAATCATAATTACTCAGTAACAGGAAAAGCAGTATGCTTACCAATATTGCTTTCTGGCAATAAGTGCCAGCTGTGAACTAGATCATTAATATACATATTATCATTACTTTTGTATAGAGAGAGGTGAACTTCCAAAAGCTTCCCTCAGAATTTTACCTAAGCTCGTTTGAAACGAAGTGGAAGAACTCAAGCAATCTGAGGACTAATTTCAGGAGTCACTCCCAAATGGATTATTGGTTCCTATGGCAATTGGGTGGGCAGGAATAGCTGTGGGGATGGAATTTGCCAATAGGTATGTTTTACCCAACCCAGCCAGCAGAGCACCTACCATAGGAAGGTGCTAGTGTGGAGAAGACCTTCCCCTAAGTCACCACCAGACAAACCACTACCAGGCACAATACAGTAGGGTTGGTGTCCACTGATCTCAGGCAATGAGCTGGATTCTATGGAAGGAGCTGCTCTCTTGGACAATCTGGTCCTAAACTGTTCAGAGCCTTATAAGGTAGCAACAAAAACTTAACTCTGCTTGACAGCAAAGGCAGCCAGTGATGCCTTTAAGATAGGTGTGTGAAAGAAGGTGTCTCTGAGAATCATAACCACCACATTTTGTAGTGCAAAAGTGTATAAAGGACTCTCTGGATTTCACTTTCAGTATTTCACCATAGTTAAATACACATAGAATTTACCCATTTATTGATGTCTAATACAGAGTATCTGAGAACAGAATGATCTGCTGGGAGTTTTAACAATGGCCTACATTTCAGCGTTATTGTAAGGATTATTAAATGCTTGTGAAATGTTTTGAGGACTTGGGGGGGGAATACAAAATAAATGACTATTAGACAAGAGTAACCAGTATGGGTGGGTGTTGGCATAGGCCACCCTACTGAGAGTGGCATCACTGCTGCTTATCTGGATAGTGCTCCCATAGACCTAACCTCACCATTGCCCTGCTGTTGGGACAGTAGCTCTGTGGCACTGCACTTCCATGTTACCCACCCCTACTAACAGAGCTCAGTCACATAGAAGGGGAGAAAGGATGTCCAGAATTATGAAACTTTTGACAGTTGGGGCAAACCTGTTTCCTTGTGTAAGACAATCAGAAAATTTATTATAATAAGAAATTTACAATTTATCTAATTTTACTTGATTATATATTAGAAATGGATAAATATATAGCACTTCTAGTTTTGCCGCACAATTTAAGGTCAATGAACTACTCACTAGCATTTTACCGTATTTTTTGTATGTAAAAAAAAAAAAAAAGCTCTCTCCTGTATGTTAAACTGAAAAGTAGAACCAACAGCACCAACAATGTAATGGAGAACTATAAATCACTTACTTCAAAGATGTAATTCTAATATGAGCAAGTATTTATGTGCAATCATATTTCTTTCTAAATGTCCTTGTGTGCCTGAGACAAAATACGTGAGCAACTATTGATGGCCTTGAAGCACAAGTTGAGCTTTCCATTAGGGAAATTTCCCATATTGTTAATTTGTCTGGGGAATTTTAGATATGCAATGTAAATAGGATTATTTCCTGCTAGACTATGAATTACTGTAAGACACTGAAACTAATAACAAATGCAGCTAAAAACAAACAAGTGAATGTGCAAAACAATTCTGTTTAAAATAGCAATTCCTTATTTGGAAAAGGTTTTATGGCTTCTCTTACATGACTCAAACTGAAGTTGTTTGGATATATTGTAGGAATGAGCAACTTTCTTCAGTTTTGCTTTGCTATTCTGACACTGTGAGAACCTTTCAGATGGGCTCCATTTGATTCCAACAGGAATTGTGAGTTTTAGAATGTCAGTAATGCTTTGTTTTTAAAAGCAAAAAATACCCCCCCACTCCACTTCTTAGGTCCTATGATTTAGGAGTTATATCAGTTTTTTTCTGATATGGATCATTAAAAACACATATCTGACCCATAATTCATGTGTGTATGGATTATTTAAACATTCACTGCACAATTACAAAAAGCCAAAATGTTTTTAAATGGTGGCTGGTCCAAATGGGCAAATCTATCAATTTCCATTTATCTGTTTCTCATCTTTGCAGTCTTAAGATCATATCTCTGTTTTTCAGCATCAGTTTTTAATCTAAGTTCTCATGACAATTTAGCAGTCCTCTAATGAGAATTTTTGTTCAGATATACATGTTTGCACTGCTATTTTATGAATTGTGTGCTATGTGATATCTCAAAGTAATTTACAGTACAATTTAAAAAGTTGTATGCAATTTTCACTAAAATAATGCATTTTTTGTAAGTTGCTTTCAGTAATATATGCATTTAATGGTCACTATACCCCAGTATTTTGTGTACATTACTTGGCTAGAGAAATGCACTGCGAATTTTGGAAAAGTACAAATTTTTAAAGATGGCTGTTTTTCAGATTATCTTTTATTTCTGAAAGTGCAAATTAGGTAGGTTCACCTTTAAATGTGAACTGCAGAGAATTTCTCTCTTATCCCTATAATAGTGGCTATGGCCAGAAGCATGCAGGCAATCCATGCAGCCAATGTAATGTTGAAAAGCCTCTGGGCCCATGTATCGGCCACATACAGTGCTTTTTTATGGGGGAGATGCAGGGGTACGCATACGCCTAAACATTTTGTGAATCTTTGTACTTTTGTCCGTTTACTGTATTTATTTATCCTGATTTGAACTATAAATTGGTGATTTTCTTGAGTCAAAATGAGAGTACCTCTAAACATTTTTTTAATTTTTTTTAGAAAAAACATACTGGCCACATATCTTCAGAATCAGCACAATTGTCATTTAGGCTATATACCGTATTTTTCGCTCTATAACACGCAGATTTTTTCTCCTAAAAAGGAAGGGGAAATGTCTGTGCGTGTTATGGAGCGAATGTGTGGTCCCTGGAGCCGAAAAATAAGGCAAAAATCAAACCGCGCTTCAGGGAGAAGGGAGCTCCGTGATACAGGAAGTGGCTGCTTTCCTGCATTCTGCCTCAGGGTCTTACTGCCCGCCCTCTCTGTTTCCTTGCTGTGTTTGCTCAAACGGAACAAAGAGCAGGGGAAGCCCCTCCCCTCCAGGCAAGTAGAGAGGGAAAGCAGAGCGTCCGAACAAAGAGCAGGGAAAGCCCCTCCCCTCCAGGCAAGTAGAGAGGGAAAGCAGAGCGTCCGAACAAAGAGCAGGGAAAGCCCCTCCCCTCCAGGCAAGTAGAGAGGGAAAGCAGAGCGTCCGAACAAAGAGCAGGGGAAGCCCCTCCCCTCCAGGCAAGTAGAGAGGGAAAGCAGAGCGTCCGTCCTTCTATCCTCTCCCTGCTCCGGAGGAACAATGTTTGTGAAGGGAAGAGAGACTACAGGTTCGGCTAAAAATTCTGATTTGACTTCCTGCTTTTTGTTTTTGGAGACACACAGCATTCAAATATGCTTTCTTCCATTTAAAGAGGGAGAGAGAGAGAGAGAGCACACGCTGGCTGGCTTGTGTGGGTGGGTGGGGGGAAACTTTTGCCTTCCTTTCCTCACGTTATAGCCCTCTCCTGCATTCTTAGCCTTCTGTGTTTTTCCTTCCCTCCCCACTTAAAATGTGGTTACAAAGCATGGATCCACATGGATCCTCAGGATCTTTGCATTGGGTCACCCCAAATTCACCATCAGAGCACACAGCATGTCCATGGCTACAGCCTGCCCCCCCCAAAAAAAATCACGCACCCACTGTTGCCTGGGGCTGCAATGGTGCAAAAACGTGGTTACAAAGCATGGATCCACATGGATCCTCAGGATCTTTGCATTGGGTCAGCCAAAATTCCCCATCAGAGCACATAGCATGTCCATGACTACAGCCTGTCCCCCCCCAAAAAAATCACGCACCCACTGT
The DNA here is from genome assembly GCF_964188305.1 of Podarcis bocagei. Lineage (NCBI taxonomy): Eukaryota > Metazoa > Chordata > Lepidosauria > Squamata > Lacertidae > Podarcis > Podarcis bocagei. The sequence goes on along the minus strand of NC_138126.1, from coordinate 83,337,958 downwards.
TGCCTGGGGCTGCAATGGTGCAAAAACGTGGTTAAAAAGTATGGGTCCACATGGATCCTCAGGATCTTTGCATTGGGTCAGCCAAAATTCACCATCAGAGCACATAGCATGTCCATGACTACAGCCTGTCCCCCCCCAAAAAAAAATCACGCACCCACTGTTGCCTGGGGCTGCAATGGTGCAAAAACGTGGTTACAAAGCATGGATCCACAGGGATTCTCAGGATTTTTGCATTGGGTCACCCCAAATTCACCATCAGATCACATGTCTGTGGCCACAGCATGAAGCACAAAAATGATACGTCCACTGTTTCATTCAGAATATTTTTTCCCTTGTTTTCCTCCTCTAAAAACGATGTGCGTGTTATGGTCAGGTGCGTGTTATAGAGCGAAAAATACGGTATATACATATTGAGTGAGCAAGTAATGCATGCGGATTGTCCAGCGTAGCCCTGGGATATGGCAGATTTTGCCATCCCTGACCATAGTTTATAAATTCTGCATAATTAAAGGATTGTATAATGTGGTAGAAGAGAGGCTCTTGGCCAAAATGCTACTTTTTGCCTGCGTAAGCAGGGATAGATAAATTTGTGCTTGAATCTGTTTACATCTCCCATCTAGCGTCACCTGGCCTAGGGTTAGGGAACTGTATCAGAGTCAGATTTCCTTGGGGAAATCTTTTACTTCTGTGTGACCAGGAGCAATGGCATTAGGCTTATGTTATCTATATGTGCATTGGAGAATATCTGGATTTTGACATTGGTATGTAGATTTAGTATCAAGATTTCTTATGAATATAACTCAAACCTTGGGGTTTCTGAACACGGTCTCCTCCTGGTGATAAAGCTTTACCACCTGCCCGACAGGTGTTAAGTTGACCATGATGTCCAGACAAGGGTATTGAAACTTATTTTCATCACTGGAGCCATCATTGAATGAACAGTGCTGCTGTTCCTTGATGCTGGCATTTTTCAGTTCGCATATACCTTTATTGGTCCAGACACTGTAAAAACAAATAAGACCCCCCTCCTGCTTTTAAATGCAGTACCACATATCACAGCTTTCCAGAGTTATAGCCATGTACTTCAACCCAGTACTACTTACATATTCAACTACTTCATTCATTTTCATAGCATTTCAGGCTGAACTCCAGCAAATATTTTAAAATGTCACTTTTTGCAAATTATGCAGCAAGCATAATAATAATAATAATAATAATAATAATAATAATAATAATAATAATAATTTATTATTTATACCCCGCCCATCTGGCTGGGCTTCCCCAGCCACTCTGGGCGGCTTCCAAAAGAATATTAAAATACATAAAACATTAAAAGCTTCCCTAAACAGAGCTGCCTTCAGATGTCTTCTAAAAGCCTGGTAGCTGTTGTTCTCTTTGATATCTGGTGGAGGGTGTTCCACAGGGAAGGCGCCACTACCGAGAAGGCTCTCTGCCTGTTTCCCTGTAACTTGGCTTCTCGCAATGAGGGAACCGCCAGAAGGCCCTCAGTGCTGGACCTCAGTGTCCAGGTAGAACGATGGGGGTGGAGACGCTCCTTCAGATATACTTAACAGTATTGTTAAGAAACTGAAGTTTAATGAATTATGTTGATGAATTCTATGGCAAAGTATGTAATTTAGACATTTTCCTCAGTGGTTCTCAAGCTTTTTTTCTCTGGGCCACAGTTTCAGGATAAAAATTTGCTCATGCCACACCAAATTTTTAATTGATAAAAAATACATCGGGGAAAAAATAAACAACTTTTAACAGTGCTTGATTTATAGCATAGAACACAGCAACTTTATAATATGATCATGGGACAGCCAGAAAATATAAAACAATGCAGCTGCATGAGAACATGGATCATTACAAAATATAATTATAAACAGGCATTTAAAATATGTATCTTAAGTATGTATACAAACTCAATGAGACATGTGAGCTTGCTTTTGCCGGGAATCTTATTAGGTCTAATTTGAGACAAACTCTCATAGCCTCATAAACACAAAGAAGTCTTTCTTCTTTTCTGTACTTTCATATTTCAGAGCTGAAAATCCCTGTTCACAATAATATGTCATGGAGAACTGTAGAAGAATAGCCAATGCTCTTGAAGAGAGGCATGGCTGTATATAAAAAAATATATTTTGCTACTATAATATTTCATTTTTTTATATTGTCCTTGAATCTTCCCACCTCACTTGGCATCCTCTCCTGCCACACCAGTATAGCGCACCACACCCTTTGTGAACCACTGATTTATCTAATAAATTATATTTTGAAATTATAGAAATTATCTTCATTCAATACAACTACTTTTGAGACGAGATTTAATTTACAACTGTGTTACAGCAGTGTGTAAATTGTGGTGTATGATATTCAGGTGCCTGTTAATGAACCTTTGCATCCTCAATTCTATATATGACTGTTGTCAACTGATAACAAACTGGGAGCAGTCTATATCTTTATTTATTTATTTATGGGTGGATGGGTGGATGGGTGGGTGGGTGGATGGGTGGATGGGTGGGTGGGTGGATGGATGGATGGACGGACGGATGGCCTTCACTATATGGCTCCAGGGCAGGTTGCCGCAATAGAATATACGATTAGAAAACAAATAAAACCATTACAATGAGAATATACATAAAACTGTTGCAGGTGGAACAGAATATAAATTCAGTCAAAAAGATGGGTCCCAGAAAATGAAACACCTTAACTGTCAAGAGCCCAAGGTAAAGAGGTGTGTCTCTAGCATATGGCAGAAGCTGAACAATGAAGATGCTACTAGCCACACCTCACGTGCATGTGCCTCACATACGTAGAGGATGCAAAGGTTTGTCAAGGTGCAAATGCAAGGGGTTATCTTGGGGCTTGTGGGTAGGCATTGAGAAAAGGGCATGGGGAGGAAATATCCCTTAATAAATGTGGTTGCTTCACATTTCTTTGCTGCCTTTTGCTAAAACAAAGGTAAAGGACCCCCAGACAGTTAAGTCCAATGAAAGGCGACTATGGGGTGCAGTGCTCATCTCACTTGCAGGCTGAGGGAGCCGGCATTTGTCCACAGACAGCTTTCCAGGTCATGAGGCCAGCATAACTAAACTGCTTCTGGACACCGTGATGATAGCCAGAGCGCACAGAAACACCATATACCTTCCTGTTGCAGCGGTGCCTATTTATCTACTTGCACTGGTGTGCTTTTGAACTGCTAGGTTGGCAGAAGCTAGGACAGAACAACGGGAGCTCACTCCATCGTGTGGATCCGAACTGCCAACCTTCTGATCGGCAAGCCCAAGAGGCTCGGTGGTGTATACCACAACATCACTTGCATCCCAACTTGCCTTTTTATAACCATATCTTACTGGCAGAGTTGGAAAAATCTAATATACATACATTCATCCCTGATTATTTGATTTCTGGTATTAGTCTCCTCTGCCCTCCCCTCCTAAAATCTGGCTGTTGTTTAAATAAAGTTTTTATTATAGCAGATTCCCTTACCTCCCCAAAACAGATGCTACTCTAAGTTTTGGTGGAATTTGCACAAATAGCTTTACTGTGTGAAAAAGAGGGTGGGTGTGCATGGTATATGAAATGACAGTGCCAGGGTAAATTTAAGATAAGCTAATTCCTTTCTCAAAATATGCACAGTTCACCTCACTGGCTGTGACCACTATTTGTTAGTTAACTGTGGCCAGCTTGAAACGTTATCACTGTTACAATGGGGAACACCATGATGGTTCTGATCTGAGCCATGACAGCAAGGATAAGCATATTTCCTTGCTCCAGAAGCTAAAGCGCCTGCAATTTAAGCAATTCCAAGTTAACTTCTCTGTAGACAGAAATTTGATTAGGCATATTTAGCAATGAAGGTCTGTTATGAATGGATAGTTAATGAACATCCTGCCTTAAGTGCTTCCTAAGTGAAATAGAATTTCAGTTCTTAGAACACATTAATGTCCAGAATTATCTACGGTTAGGCTGATGTACTTAATTCAGCCAGCCATGCAGTTGTGGGGAACGCATTGTTCACTTCCGCAATAAGAAGTGTGTGATACGGACATTTGGAAACATGTTTGTGTGGTTTCTCTTCCTCAATTTGAGAGGAAAGAATAATGGAAATTGCAGAGTGCTCGTCTTTGTGTGGCATGTTCCACACACAACATACATTGTTTCACGTGGAGAGAAGCACTGGCTCAATCTTCAAGATTGCAAATTTTATTACTGTCAATGTTTAAGTCAGGCCTAGATCACAAAATTTAATATTCCAAATGGACTGTGACACTGAGACCCAGAATGCATTCCACATGTTGGGATAGTCCCAAATGCTGAAGGAGGAAACCACATACGTGCCTGCTCAAGAAGTCCAGTTACCTTTTATTGTATAATGGTACAATGGTGATTCCGATAAAGAAATACATTATCACTGAGCATGCTACCATTCCCAAGCCCAGGCAGAGTGCTCTGGTCTCCCCTCGTTTCTGTGCTGTCACCGGCTTTTTCCCTAACATGATTTATGGCGATGGATTCTGTGGCCTTTATCTCTGTGTAAAAATAAAATAAATAACAGAAGCAATCAGTTTTACCATTGTGGTGGTTCAATATACTCAAGAACTCATCCTCATCTTGCAAAGCTTGGATAATTTGTGGTTTTTTTAAAAAAATCTACGCATACTTATTTTCTGAGAAGCAAAACTCCAAAATAAACCCAGTAGCATGTGGAAAGCAATTCACTGAATGAATTTTGCATATTCAGGGATAATATTTAAATCCAAATTTCAGATACTCAGACTAATATATATCTATGTTTGTGTGTGACTTAATTGCCTGTCACATACTGTTTGGTTAATTTTGGAGTTTTACTGCACATACAAAGCTGGTCTGGTATGCTTCGTTTGTGGATGCAGCAGGCATATCAGGGACAGATGCATGTTGCCTTTTTATTTGTTGTAGTGGTCAGTGGTTCACATCTCATTCATTGGCTGCTTCATGGGGCTTGTATACTGTTACTTTAGCGTGCTTGATTCAACACTGCTAGAATTAGAAAGTGCAGGTGAATATGACTCATTTTCAGTGTTCACCTGCACCTGTGGGCCAAAATGGATGTGATATTAATTGCTTGTCATGTTTTTAAAGCATTTCAAGGGAAGTTCCCATCAGTGTCAATAAATATATCTAAACAACTCTCCCTTGAAAGGCAAGTTGCAGCTTCTGTGATTTTTGTTGGGACTTTGGCATGGAGTGAAAGAGTCAACTTCTTTGTTTTCCACTCCCATTGTCCTGCAGCTCCTCAAGCTTCTCCTAACATGACCCCCCCAACCCCCCCCCCCAGGTATGCTAACTGCATTCACACATTTGTTTTCTAGGCTGTCCCTATGAACAAAGGGATATCTATTCTTAATGGGCATTTACTTGATGCATGTGGTGTTGATTGGGGTAACATGGTTCATTGTGATTCACCTAAGGCTTGATTTTTTCACTTGAACTAAGCCTTTTCAGTGTCTCAGTGTCATCTAAGCGCTAAAGCTATTTATAGCTATGATGGGTATACTTGTGCAGAGAATCTGCCAGCAGCCTCTAATGCATTAACTACCGTGTCATTTAAACCTGCTGTGAACAGAGTTAGACAAAATACATCCAGCCAACAGAAGCAGTTGCATAATTTCCATGCAGCCATAGGAATAATACATACTGGCACCTCTCTTGGGTTATATCTTGCTTGTGCCAGTTCCAGGCACAGTAACTGGGTGCTCTACTTTTGGATTTGGATGTGGAGTAAGTAAGTTCTGCATTAATACTTCTACCTGAAATGATTCCCGGTGTTTCTGTCATTGCCTCCTCCACTTTGGCAAAGGAAGGTGGTGGCATAAAAGGAGAGTTATGGTATTTCCTCTAAAGCAGTAAAGGGATAAGGAGAGAGAGATGTGACTTCTCTCCCCTATTGTTTTATGAGGGAGGACAGCCACTTGTGCCTTGGTGCAGCTGCTCTCTCTGTCAAATGAGTTGCTTTGATGAAATGGGGGAAAGCTTTCAACTCCAGCCTGTTGCTGCATGGAGCAGCCTTTAGTGCTTTTCTGCAAATTGGGCTGCCTTTGAACATATTTTCGAAAACTTCAGCTAGTTCAAAATGCAGCTTCAATGGGTTTTTTTTGACAGGGATTAAGGCAGGCATAAGCAAACTCCGGCCCTCCAGCTGTTTGAGACTACAGTTCCCATCATCCCTAGCTAACAGGGCCAGTGGTCAGGGATGATGGGAATTGTAGTCCTAAACATCTGGAGGGCCGGAGTTTGCCTATGCCTGGGTTAAGGGATAACTAATTATACATTATTAACCACCACCACATTGGTGACCAGACTGTTTCTGAACTTATCTCAAGTGCTGGTGGTGCTACCTTCTTAAAGCTCTAGTTTACAGTGGTACCTCGGGTTATAGACGCTTCAGGTTACAGACGCTTCAGGTTACAGACTCCGCTAACCCAGAAATAGTACCTCGGGTTAAGAACTTTGCTTCTTTGATAAGAACAGAAATTGCGCAGCTGCAGCGGGAGACCCCATTAGCTAAAGTGGTACCTCAGGTTAAGAACAGTTTCAGGTTAAGAACGTACCTCCAGAACAAATTAAGTTCTTAACACGAGGTACCACTGTACATAGTTAGGAACAAAAGTTTTGCAAGAGAAACCTGCTCATATACAGAGATTATCGTCATCAGAAGGCTTACTCAGTGCTGGTGACTTATTTATGGATTTCTTTTCCCTGTGAGGCTCACCTAACATGAACACTGATATCTTTTTGGTGCCAGGCAGGGGTGTAGCATGGGTGTGTGTGGGACTGTGGCCCTGGGTGCACCGTTTTTAGGGGGCATGAACCAGGTGCCCCCACACAGAGATCCCCATCTCACCCTGCCTGCTGCCAAGGATCTCTGGGCTCCAGAGCCCAGCCTGGTCTAGTTGCCACATCCCCAGCTCCCTCGTAGATTTGCCTGCCAAGAGCTGCATGAGCAGGCCAGGCTCCCCCCTGCATGAGCAGGCAGGAGGTACAACATGGTCCCTCATGGCTCGAGTGGTGAGGGCTGGGCTGGCGCATAAGCTCCGTGAATCCCCTGCACCCTGTGTGCGCCCACCTGGCAGCATCAGCCGTGAGGACTGGGCAGGCTCAGTGGATTCTGTTCACACCTCCAACCCCCACCCCTGCTCGGCACGCATGTGCGGGCAAATGACGCAACACTGCTGGTGCCAGGCCAAGGCCTTTAAAATGCTTTACCAGACTTTTAGTTGTTAAAATTGGGTGTTTCTTTATTGCTACCAATGCTGTATCTGCCACAATATGCTTTTTTATTGTTCTCAAGTTTTAGATTTGTTTGTTTGTGTGTGTGTGTGTGTGTGTGTGTGTGTGTGTGAGAGAGAGAGAGAGAGAGAGAGAGAGAGAGAGAGTTATGAAAGCAGTCCTAGGAAGATCCCATGCATTTTGGTTTAAATATCATAGATCTTTGAAATGGTTCAGTGATATATTGTTGCCTCATGTGGTATTATTCCATCATTTCAAGATTGTTTAGAACTTAGTATACAATGCCTTAACAAGATCGTGTCTCTCTAAAGCTCACATGAGTTTTGCTACTCGAAGAGATAAGTACTAACTCTTTTTCTGGTGCATTGTACTTCTGGGTTAGCAGAAAAAGCTAGAAATGTTGAGATAATGTTGACTGTTCTCAGGGTAGCAAAACTTTCCATCTTTCTAGGGACTGGGTTAGTTTTATCTAGAAGCAAAATATTTTTAATCACAGCATTCAGCAGCTTCATTAACTGTGAAGTGTTGAGTTTTACAAAGTTGACCTAGCAGAAGAGCAAGTTTGAAGGGAAGGAATTCATTGCGATTCAGACACAGTCCCTCGGTATTTTCAAGAACCAGTCATCATCTTGAAAAAACTTGAGCTGCCATACCTGATTACTAAGGTTTTGAGCAGTGATGGACATTCCTATAACCATGTAGATGCAAGTCCTTTAGAATGACATTGTAAGGCAGATGTTCTCTGTTGGGCCTGAGAGGAGGGGAATAAAGAGGAGATTAAATAAGAAGAGAAAATAATAGATTCTGTATTCGTTTCTTCTTCCTGTGCCCCCTGGCGCCCCCTCCACCTACTCAGGAAGTTTGGGGACCCCCTGAACAGGTTTAGAAGGTTTATGGGGTCATGTGGTGTTAGTTATGCATAGTTACAGACAGGGCCACCCTGTCCAGGAAGCAGATTGAGGCAGCCACCTCAGTTGGCAGAATCCAAGGAATGCTTCTGTGTGATCTCACCAGATCCTGGAAGCCACTACCACACCACCCCAGCATCCCTGGTTATGGACCTTAAAGTCCTTTCCAGTTCTGCAATATGGTCACCTTACCTTAAACCACCCATGTAGGCCTAATCCCACTTTTATGGATATTTATCAAACTCTGTCTTCTGATTTATTTATTTAAATGTATACAGGGCTTTTCACCATCTATATTGCCAAGTGGCTTACAACAATAAAATATGCAAAGTTTAACATCTAAATTGAACCTTCTAGAGTTAAACCCAACTGATTTTCAAACCCTGTCAAGGAAACTCAGAGACAGAAAATTAAAGCAGTGCAGGAAGACAGTGATGAGTCTGAACACTGGGAGGATGCCCTAAGCCTGACTTTGGAATCACCATATCAGGATGTCCACATAGTGGGAAATACTAGAGTGGAGGGGGGAATAATACCTACGCTGCTACATTCTTCTTCTTCTTCATCATCATCATCATTATTATTATTTCTTGAATTTGGATACAGCCCTATACCCACAGGTCTCAGGGTGGTTTACAGGATAAAATCACAATATAAAACCACAAAACACATAATCAAAATAGAAACAGAAACAAACCAATAACCCCCCTTTTAAAAGGGCATTGGATGTGAATCAGCCAAAGGCCTCTTTAAAGAGGAACATTTTTGCCTGGTGCCTAAAGGTGTATAATGACAGCACCAGGTGCCACCCTCCAGATCTCTTGTGGAGGAGGCACACAAAGAAGGGCCTCAGAAGATGATCTCAAGTGTTGGACAAAAATCCAGTTCACTATCAGGGAGGAGGAAGAGGTGTTCACTTCTGCAAGCATGGCACCCAGATGCAAATCTGCTGCCCCTCCTGAAGTGCTACTTGAGGCAACTGCCTCAGAAAGTCCTGTGGTAGCACAGGCCCTGGTGGTGAAGCACCAGGAAATACAAGGGTTATGAACCCCTCAGTCACCACTGCTTGGCTCTGCATCAAATTGTCCCCCAACTGCTCCCATATAGCCTTAGGACCCTGCAGGCGGAAAAGTGCCTTGGGGTGATTATGGAGCACTTTTCCCTCCCCACCAATATACACTGTTGTTCTTTTCCAAACACCCCTCCAGATACAGCTGCTCCTGAACAAAACAAAACTAAATGAAAAACTGGTTTTGTAATGCATGCAACATGCAGCCAGACCCAAAGCACATGTTTGCATGCTCTTCCTTGTATGCATACATTCTGTTAACTTTGCTAGTTTATACTGACAAAACAATTCATGGTCTGCTCATTCCTGTGTCTAAGTTTAGTGCACGTACACAAATGGTTTAGCAATCCTACAAATTAACTTTCTGCTCAGCTGCTGGGGGGCGCTTTTTGTTGTTGAAATTATATAAATTGATTGAATTTAAAATGTCAACAGAGAGTTTAAATAGAACCTCATTCCCAAGCTTTGTGTTTGTGCACATAAATATATTGTGGAATTTAAAGCAATGAAAGAATAATGTCTGTGATGAAAACCCTAAATGTTCATTGAGGTAATTTCAGTTCTGACTTAGAGATAAGCTTGTATTTTAGTAAATCAGCTGAAGCAAAGTTAAAAGAAGCAATACTAAAATTTCCAAAGCCTACATCTAGAGACTTTGAATCCTAAACTTTTTGTTGCCTTGCTGAATGTTGTTGGGTTTGGGAATTATTGTTTATGCATGTTGTATGTAATCATGCAACTCTGCTGCTACTCATGATAATCTTCATATTACGCTCGACCTGTGGATTCAGCTTCTATGGTGGATTTTAACTTTTAGATACAGAGTTCTATTTTCCCCAGAGGAAACCCATTTCCTGTGGTAGTTATTTTCAGTGATGTCTCTGGTTGTAGGGCAAGAACTGCTTGAATTTCTGCAAGTCAGCCTCATAGGGCTGCGGATTGCTGGGGGTGTGGGGACATCACAAGCCATGTCGATCTCCAAGTCAGCAAAGTTATGCATGACCTACAGTCATAACATGAGGGATAAGGAGAATTTATTTCTGTAACCTATTTGAATCAAAGCTCAGTACACGCTCCCTTGAGTTCTCCTCCATAAATTTGTTATGTGAATTGTTACCTTGTAGGTGCTGTCTGGTGATGCTGTCCTAGAAATAAATCTTAAGTGACACAAGATGGGAAGAATAACACAGGGCCTCTGTAAACAGACACAACAACTACTTTTGTAGACAAAATAACATGGTGCCATGAAGGTGTGTTTGTAACTTTCAGACACTTTGAGGAAGGACAACAAACTTCAGTTCTGCTTTTTTAAACTTTGTTTCTTTATTCTTTGCCTCCTGGTTTGGCTATTCTTTGTGTTCGTCTTGTTTTGGGTTGGTATTGCATACTTTTTGCACTGAGGGCTTTATTTTGTTTTGTTTTATAATTTGATATGATTTCCTGCAATAAATGTTATCAGGATTATTCACATGTGACTTTTTGGGTTTCTTTATTTAATCTCTTAACCCATTCTATCACAAAAGCTCTAAGATACATGTAATAAAAATGTGTCTTTTAATGAAAAGCAAAACAACGCAAACAAACTTCTAAAGTGGCTCTTGGTTCATTCCCAGACATGAAAGGGCTTTTTCCATTTAGTATTCTTAACCAAAAATTAATGACTACAAATCCACAGAAAAAATAAACTAGGAATAGGCATATCAAATTCACTGAATTCCTTGAGAAAAGTTTATTGCTGAAGCAAAGGATATCCATTTAGACAAAGCTAGAGCATTGACCCTCACAATGATGCCTTCACACTGTGCAGTTCACAATATCTTAGCATATATTATTCACTTTATTTTTTCCGGTCCCTATATGATTTATATAAGCAAAGGATTCAATGAAACATTTCCTCCTGTGACTTTTTTTGTCCATTACTCAAAAATTGATGTTTTTTTGTGTCCATTGCTGTTTGCAATATTTCTGAAATGTGTTTGCTATCTAGATGGGGTGAGGGGGTGCTTCAGAAAATTTAGAATTGTTCTGTTAAAACACCCACACACCAAAACTACAGCAAAGGATTGCAAAGAGGTAAACAAACTTATCTGAAATATTACTTACAATTGCAGGGAATTGGTAAAGTCTTTGCCCAGAAGGTCTTGTGTTCATAATGTTTTTGACATATCCCGAGTCTGTTCCATATTAGCAATCAAGCAGCAGCAAATCCACAGCTGAAAAAACTACATTACACGAAACTTCTGTGCCCTGATTGCTGGGACTGGACTTTTAGCTTAGCTCACTTATTATGAGATTTCTGTTACCATAAATGGTAAGGTATGGAAGTGTGCAGTCTTTTAAAGATTAATTGCTGCAGACTCTAAGCTGACCCACAATGTTATGAACAACTCCAACCTAGGGCCCTATTTTCATTTGTACTAAATGCAGTAGATCTCTAAAAGATGCCTGTTTGGGGATACCTGTGTCAAATTATTGTATATTGGTTTCCTCCATTAAATGAAAATATATTTTCAAACATGAATTTTAAGCTAGATCTTCCTGCAGAATCATAACCAGGTTATAATTTTGCATCATTGTAATGAGAATTTTTTTTAATTATGCATTACTATAAATCCGAGTAATAAAGATTGAATAAAGATCAGAATATGAAATTGTTAGATCCAGAGAAAGTTTTGCTTTCATTGCTGTCTCCGGAATTACTTTCTGCTCCTGAGAGCACACCCTGAACAGCGGGAGACACTAAAAATTAAGCAAATGGCAAAAAGAGGGACTTCAGAAAGAGATTTAGATTCAGATGTTCCTTCAAGGCTGGCTCAAAGGTTTGCCCAAATTCAGTATTAGCTCTTATATCCTGGTTGCTATACTCTTTTCCAGTTAGGGGAAATGTCTAGTTATTGCAAAATCTCTTCAACTATTGGGAGACACTCACACCTTAAAAGTAATTGGCTTCATAACTTTAAAACGTTAGCTTTTCAAAGATAGATAGAGAAGGAAGGAAGGAACAGGGCTAAAACTATTGTGGGGATTTAGGTTACTAAGTCCCTATGCTTTGTCATTTCAAGTCTGGGTATTTAAAGGGAGTCTCAAAGAGCTGTTTGTGTGTGTCGATGGGTGCAAATGTTGATGCAAAGGGACTTGATTGGTCATAGTTTAATGCTATACCTTGGAGTTTAAGTTAGTGGTGGAAATAAGATTTTGGATACTAAAAAAAATTCAGTGGGAATCTTTCAAATAAGAATCCAATTTTTTAAAAAAGAAAACATCCTTCCTAGAGCCATGTGTGCTACTGTAAAGTGTGTGCTGCTTTCATGGTGGGGCCACTGGTGACCATCATTGTTGGTTTTTAAAACCACTGTTGTTTATTGTTTAAAGCTATGCTGAGTACTCCATATGTTCCTAGCTGTTTGCTATAACACGTGCGTTGCTCGTTGAAATCCCAGTAGTAGTGCAAATGCGGTTGCATAGATAAGCATTGGTGCACTCCTGCTGCAATTTTGTTGGCCACAGAGACTTCTAAGAGGTGCTGCTGAGCTCCACAGAGGGGTTTAGGTCACAGAATGTTCACAATTCTGTTATGGTTGTCAAGTGAGGACATGGCTACATCCTTGCCTGGCTTCTGAATCAGTAATAGCTGCAAATAATTCTTCAGTAGCCTCTGCTAGGGGAAATATGTTTGTCTTGAATTGTTTGTATTTATGTTGCACTAGCTGTATGCATGACACTTAAATCTTGCACTATAAAATATGACATGGGGGGAAAGAGCAGGGAAGCAGTGGCAGGGGTAAATGGAGCAAAAAGGGGAAACAGAAGCCTTGAACTTGCCCATCAACAGTTAGCAGCAGTTGGTCACCAGTCACCTGGTGTCTTCCCCACTATGGTGAGATGTATTCCACTTCCATCTAAATTGCAGCAGTCATTTCTAAATTTGCACCTATACATCCAAATTGCCATATGCAAATTTCATGCAAATTGGGGTTCCTATTTTGACCTCTTTTTGGCAATGCATAACTGGCCACCCTATGAATAGCAACAGTAGGTAGAAGTGACTGGCTTCTCTATATTAAAGGAGAATTGGGGAAACTGCAACTTAATTCATCCTGCACAGCCAGTTCTAAGCTGAACTTACCTTTCTAGATAAACTGCTACATTTTGGAACCAGGGTGCTAAGGAATAATAATAAATAAATAAAAAACCTGGTGGAATGTTGCTCCCTGACAACAGCCCTCCCTCAAAAAAATCTAAATCTCCAATGGCTGAACTGGGGAAGGAAAGGTTGGCATAACTGAGCTGTTTTTAGTTCTATGTGGGAAAATGAATAGCTGTTCATCCATGTTTTCTTGCTAAAAACAGCTGCAAGGAGGGGCAGAACTGGAGAGGGAAAAGAGGAAGGAGGAAATACTCTCCTGCTCTCCTCCATGCCATTCTCCAGTTACAGATAGCAGCCTAGGTAGCTGGTTCACTATTTATTTATAATATTTCTTACCCTGTCCTCACCAGAAGGTCCCAGGATGTCAAAAAGCTATTCCAAACAGAATAAAATGATATAAATTAAGTAAGAGGTGGGTCCCACAAAACTAAATACCTTAATTGTCAAAGGCCCAAGGTATATTAATACATTCTTTTTAAAGAAAACTGTCAGGAGGGAATCACCACTTGATTAATGTCATGTGCAATTTGAGCCTCTGTGTATTGGCTGATCCATAAATTAGGTGTAAGCAGCATAGCTGTTGTATTCAAGTGCAGGAGAATGTAGCGTCTAGTATGCAAAGCTAGCTCAATAAGTGTTTTAGCTTCACTTGTGGGGAATCCTCAGTTGCCTCTAAAGAACCAGTGGGCTGTGAAATGAGAATATTTCTGATCTTGGTAAAACCCAACGAGGTTATTAGACTCTCTGCTTCTAATTGAAGTATATTAATAGCAAACTAAATTGTCATTTTAATGCTGGTAAAGGGAAATATCTATGGAAGCTGACCAAAGAGAATTCAGACTTTCTGCACATAATTGCCTGGCAAGGATAAAAATGCCTTTAGCATACTCCCTAGCGGATAGAATGCAGGGCAGAACATTAAAACGTGTATGACACTCTTTTCACAGAGGAGCAGATATAGATTCAAGGTGTTGGATCATGATTGTTTCAGTTATAAAATTTTACTGTGCATTACTGAGCAATCACCCCGTAATGAATGTTAGTTCTTTGGGAATTCAGCATAACATTGACTGCAGTCTAATATAATATGTACTTCTCTGTAATAACAGCAGTGGTGAGTTCCTGAAAGTTAACAAAATTATGTTTGTATTAACAATGCCTACTTTGGTAGCCTCTTGAAGAGTATAACCTTTTGTTTAGGGAGCAGGACTTCCCCCAGCATGCTATAAAATGCTCACTATCCCTTCCTTGATGTAACAAACTAGGCCTCTAAATTTTTGAGACTGGAATCCACACTGGAGGAAAGAGTGAGCCAGTGGAGGAGGAAAGCTGTTCCTTCATGTCATTTGTATTCAGACTTTAGCTGTATGCAGAAGGTATTCTCCATGTGTTCCAAGAATGTGTGGCATGGCATGGAGAACAGGGTCATACATGCTAGCCTCAACCTTTCTCTTGAGACCCACCACCCAACGCATGGAGATCTGTAAGCATTAGGATTTTGAAGGTGGGGCCAGCAGACATTGCAGTCTCTCTCCTCCACTCATTCTTGGACCACCTGGAGAATAACTGCCTTATGGGGCTCATTTACCATTACCCAAAGAGGTGATAGCTACCTAGGTTGCTTTGACATTTTTGCCAATATAAGGGGTAGACTGGATGCTGTTTCTTTATGATGGTCAATGCAGTCATCGGATGAGATATCATAAGGTGAGGGCATTCTGCTGGTTCCAAAACTGCTTCTCTTTGCACAACCAACCGTGTGGCCAGTTTCACCTGATTTTACAAGGTTCTAAAATGTGTGGGGAGCCTCCATGAATATAGTTGGCTGTCTACTTCAAACAGTTGCCCTCCAGCTTGTGAAGGGCAAGTGGAATGGTGGCGGATGGCAGAGCTTGCACACTCATCGCAGCTGGGTCCCCCCTTGGCTTTTTACTTTATATGGGATATGAACAATTGAAAAAAGACTATTGTCTTGCTGCCAAATCATGCTCTTCCCTACAAAAAGTGGTTAGTGCAGACAAGCACCAGAAAGAATGTCAACAAGAGGAAAAAAGGTGATGTCTGAGGAAAGGGATTGTTTTAACTTGGTCCCAAGGGGACTCCGATTAAAACCTTCTGTGTTTCTCCAACTGAAATCTTGATTGTGTACCAACATGTTTCATTTGTTTTCAGAGTTAATAGTTGTGTCCTTATCTCTTTCACAAAAGAGAAAACAACCAGTTCCCCACAAGTAATGTGTGATCAATGGCTTTCTCATTTATTTCAATTCCAGCATTTTATGAAATCTGGTCCAATAACCTTGCAGAAACAAATGAAGGATGCCTTCTTCTCCCACTTGAAAATCAGAACATTTTGATCCTTTATCTATCAGTGTGTCTCTCCCTGGAGTAAGAAATTAAAATGAAATCCTTCCCCCACCACTAACATTTCTTTTGTCACCCAGGCTAATGAACATTTATGATTGTCATCCTTATATAATAAGATTGATATTGCTTTCACTGGAGCTATAAATTTGCCTTCGATACAAGACCCCATTATATAGATGTTTTATTTGCTTCATTGCACACGCCTCACATAGTTAACAGGATTATTGCAAGCCCTGCCTTTACCGCAGGGAATTTTAATCCACTACAATGATAACATTGCCAGGAATGTTAACCATGCTCTTGTTATGTTGCAAGGGATGGGTGAATCTTTTTTAATTTCTGTTTCTCTCTGTTTCTCATTTTTTTCACTTTTAAGTGCAGTTCTCCACATTTACATATTGGTGTGAGTGTGTGTAATGCTCTTGAAAATTCTTCACCATTTTAGTATGGATTTATCCTAACTTACAAATTTAAATGCTATTTTGCCTAAAATACTTTTTTTTTTTTTTGCAAAGCATTTTCCTGATTAAGATGCATTTCTGTATGTTATTTTCAGTTGTTGTTGACAGATCCCCCAACCGTGTTTTAGGCTGCAACCTAAAGTAAAGAGCCCCTTGACGGAACACAGGTTGTTGTTGGCATCTATCTGTCTCGAGACTCAATGGAGTGCACTTCTGGGGGTGAATAATAATAATAATAATAATAATAATAATAATAATAATAATAATAATAAATTTTATTTATATCCCGCCCTCCCCAGCTGAAGCTGGGCTCAGGGCAGCTAACAACAATAAAACAATATAAAAGTATAGCATAAACAACACTCTAAAATCATTCATTATAAAATTAATTAATTCAGGCCACTGGCAACCATTGGGCCAGAGCTCCGCGAAGATTGCCGAGGGAGGGAGTCAGGCTGTGCCCTGGCCAAAGGCCTGGTGGAGCAGCTCTGTCTTGCAGGCCCTGCGGAAAGATGTCAAGTCCTGCAGGGCCCTGGTCTCTTGTGACAGAGTGTTCCACCAGATTGGAGCCACGGCCGAAAAAGCCATGGCTCTAGTTGAGGCCAGCCTAACTTCTCTGTGGCCTGGGACCTTCAAGATGTTTTTATTTGAAGACCGTAAGTTTCTCTGTGGGGCATACCAGGAGAGGCGGTCCCGTAGGTACGAGGGTCCTAGGCCGTATAGGGCTTTAAAGGTTAAAACCAGCACCTTAAACCTGATCCTGTACTCCACCGGGAGCCAGTGCAGCTGGTGTAGCACCGGGTGAATGTGATCTCGCAGCGAAGACCTCGTAAGGAGTCTCGCTGCAGCATTCTGCACCCGCTGGAGTTTCTGGGTCAGTCTCAAGGGCAGCCCCACGTAGAGCGAGTTACAATAATCCAGTCTGGAGGTGACCGTCGCATGGATCACAGTGGCTAGGTCAGGGCGAGAGAGGTAAGGAGCCAACTGCTTAGCTTGGCGGAGATGGAAAAATGCCGCCTTTGTTATAGCTGCAATCTGCGCCTCCATGGAAAGGGAGGTGTCGAAGATTACACCCAAACTCTTAACGGACGGTGCTGGCACTTATTGCGCCCCCGCAAGAGATGGGAGTTGCCCCCCCAATCCCATGTCGCCCCGTCCTAGCCACAGGACCTCTGTCTTCGAAGGATTTAGCTTCAACCGTCTCCCACGTAACCATCCAGCCACAGCTTCCAAACATCTGGTCAGTGTGTCTGGGGCCGAGTCAGGATGGCTATCCATCAACAGATAGAGTTGGGTGTCATCGGCATACTGATGGCAACCCAGCCCAAAACTCCGAACAAGCTGGGTGAGGGGGCGCATAAAGATGTTGAAAAGCATCGGGGAGAGTATCGCACCCTGAGGTACTCCACACACCAAGGAGTGGCGCGATGACAATTCCCCCCCAAGCGCCACCCTCTGTCCCCGACCAGAGAGAAACGAGCGCAGCCATTGAAGGACTGTGCCCTGGATCCCCACGTCGGCAAGGCGGTGGTCCAGAAGTTAGTGCTCGACCATGTCGAAAGCTGCTGACAGATCTAGAAGAATCAGCAGCCCCGACCCGCCTCGATCCAGCTGTCTACGAAGATCATCTGTTAGGGCGACCAGAGCCGTCTCGGTCCCATGACCAGTGCAGAAGCCGGGCTGGAATGGATCCAGAGCCGATGTTTCATCCAGAAACCCACCAAGCTGTTCAGCAACCGCTCTTTCAATCACCTTACCCAGGAACGGAAGATTCGAAACTGGGCGGTAATTGGATAGATCTAAAGTATCTAATGATGTTTTCTTTAAGAGCGGGCGCACCACTGCCTCCTTCAGTTCCCCTGGGAATGTCCCCGTGCCAAGGGACAAATTGATGATATCCCCCAGGAGCGCCCGCACCTCGTCTGGACACGCTCTAATCAGCCAAGACGGGCACGGGTCGAGAGGACAGGTGGTGGGCTTTCTAGCTCGGAGGAGTCTGTCCACATCGGCTGGTGATATCCGGTCGAAGTGGTCCAATACTGGACCCGAGGACAGTCGAGGGGCCTCCAGTTCCTTTATTGTATCCAAATTGGCAGGGAGGTCATGGCGGAGCAACAAGACCTTCTCCACAAAAAAGCTCGCAAATGCCTCACAGCTAAGTGTCAAATTGTTATTTAAATTTGGCTGTCCCTCAAGGGACGTTAAAGACCTGATTATACTACATAATTGCGCTGGGCGAGAGCTAGCGGATGCAATGGAGGCCGAGAAGTATGACTTCTTCGCAGCCTTCACCGCCATCTCGTAGGTTTTCATAAAAGCCCTATAAGATGTTCTTGAGGCTCCGTCACGGGCACCCCGCCATATTCGCTCTAGCCGTCTGAGGTCCCGCTTCATTTTCCGGAGCTCCTCGGTAAACCAGGGAGCCCGGTTTCTGCGGGGTCGCAGAGGGCGCTTAGGTGCGATCTCATCAATGGCTGCCAGGAGCTGGGTATTCCAGCCCTCAACAAGCTCAGTCAATGAGTCGCCAGGGGGAGCAAGGTCCCGCAAGGCTTGGCGGAATCTATCAGGGTCCATCAGCCTCTGCGGGCGAGCCCAAATTGGCTTGCCACCTAAGCAGGGTGGGGGCGGAAAGTCAATCCTGGCTTTCAGAGCGTAGTGATCAGACCATGGCACCTTCATCGAAGGAGACATGATCACATCTATACCTACGCCAAAGATCAAATCCAGCGTATGGCCTGCTTGATGTGTGGGGCCCGAAACAAACTGGGTGTGATGGCCTGGGATTCCGATTCGGAGGATGAAACAGAGGAATCCCAGCCTGCACAGGAGTCCCCGCCTCCAGGGCCGGCTGAACTGGGGCAAGGCCTAGAGGCTGAAGAGCCTGCACCTGTGGCAGTGCAGCAGGAGCTGGCCCCAGGTGAAGTCCTCCTGGCCCCAGAGGGGCCTGATGACTCAGTGGCCACAGGTGAGCCTCCTCCAGGGCCCAGTAACCCTTCGGCCTCTCCTGATCTGCAGAGGCTTAGGGCAGAGAGGCGAAGGGAACTAGTTGCCCCCAGGAGGAGTGCTCGCCTTAAGGCCAGAGTAGGCGGGGCTCCTGGGGGTCGGGACCGCCCCTGACCTTAGAAGAGGATAAAAGCCCACTCATCCCGGCCCCAGGTTGCGGGAGCAACGTCGTTGTTGGCTTCGGACCTTCCTGTGATCCTGATCCTTGCTCGGCCTCCTGTTCCTGACTAACCGGTACTCCTGTTCCCTGCTCGGCTTCCTGTTCCTGACTATCCAGTACTCCTGTTCCCTGCTCGGCCTCCTGTTCCCGACCATCCGGTGTTCCTGTTACCTGCTCAGCCTTCTGTTCCAGCGTTCCTGTTCCCCGCCCGTCTCTCTGCATCGGACCTCGCCCCGCTTCGTGTGGACTCTGCTACACTCACGGTACCTTACCCCCGGGACCAGCACAGTTTGCTTCCGCCACACCCGCACTCCCCCTTCGTAGGGGTGCGTTCGGGAAGAGCCAGAGGCCATGGAGGACCAGGCGGCTGCACTGGTGACTTTGGCCCAGGAGAACCAGGCCTTAACTCACACCGTGCAGCAGCTCAGTGACGCGGTCGTGGCACTTCAGCAACGCTTAGAAGCCCTACCGGCTCCTGGGGCCGACGCCCCGACTCCTGGCAAGTACCCAGTGGCTTTGCCTGAGAAATTTGATGGAGCCCCGGCCAGCTTTCCTATGTTCCTGGCCCAGGCCAAGCTATATATTCAGGGGCGAGCCCGGAACTTTCCTGACGACCGCACCAAGGTGCACTTTTTGATTAGTTTGTTAAAGGACCAGGCGGCCAAGTGGGCGTTGCCGCTACTCAGGCAAGACTCCCCCTTGCTGGCAGACTATACGGGGTTTTGCAATCGTTTGGAGGCCGCGTTCGGCAACCCCCAGAAAGGGAGTCAAGCCAACCGGGCGATTCGGCGGTTGAGACAGGGCAAGTCCACGGTGGCCGCATACACCACAGAATTCCGGCTGCTGGCACAGGACTTGACCTGGAACGACTCGGCTCTCCGGGACCAGTATCTCGAGGGGCTTTCAGATGAGATACTGGACCAGCTGGCCACGATGGAACGCCCCACCACGCTAGACACCCTTATCCAATGGAGTCTACAGATTGACGATCGGCTAGAGGACCGGCGTCAGGCTCGGGACCGCCGGCACCTCCAGTTCTTGGCCCCAGTGTCGACCAGCAGCCCCACGGGCCCAGCTAAGTCATTGGAGGAACCTATGCAGCTTGGGGCAGTGCGGCCACGCCTCTCCCCCGCAGAGAAGTCGCGGCGTCGGGAGGGGAATCTTTGTCTCTATTGTGGCGGAAGCGGACACTATGCAAGGTCCTGTCCTGAGAAACGCCAGCCGCAGGGAAACCACCAAACCCCAGTAGCTGATGGCCCTGGCTACCGGGGGTCCCAAACAGCACAGAATGGGGCCGCACCAATTGAATTACAACACCTTATGGTTCCGGTACATCTATACCCTCCAGGAGGGCCATGGATTCTTACCCATGCGCTGGTGGATTCGGGCGCAACCCGCTCTTATATGGACGCTGCTTTTGCTGCCCAGCATCGGGTGCCACTGCGGAACAAGCCAGAACCGGTGCAGGTGGAGGCAATCGACGGACGGCCCCTGCGTTCGGGTGCCGTCACTCAGGAGACCCAGCCCCTGGTCCTGTGCCTCCAGCAGCACCGTGAGATGCGAACTCTGGATATTGCCTCCATGCCCCGGTTCCCCCTGGTGCTTGGAATGGACTGGCTGGAGGCTCACAATGTGCGGATTGACTGGGTCAAACGGACTGTACACTTCCCAGACCCCAGTTCTCCTGCTGAGACTGAGATGCTAGCAGCTGCGCCCACTGAGGAGGTTGCTGCAACGCTCCCCGCTGAATACCGGGACTATCACGACGTGTTTGAGGAACGGGGGGCAGACCAGCTGCCGCCGTATCGGTCCTTTGACTGTGGCATAGACCTCCAGCCCGGAGCGCCTCTACCGGTGAGTCGCTTATACTCGTTAACCGAGCCAGAGCGCGAGGCTTTACAGGACTTCTTGCGCAAGAACCTGGAGCATGGGTTCATTAGGCCTTCTACATCGCCCACTGCTGCGCCAGTGCTCTTTGTTAAAAAGAAATGTGGGGAGCTCCGCCTTTGCCATGATTACCGGGCCCTGAACAAAATCACCATCCCGGACCGGTACCCTTTGCCCCTTATTTCGGAGTTACTGGAGCGGGTGCAAGGGGCGCAGGTGTTCACCAAGCTAGACCTCCGGGGTGCCTACAATTTGATTCGGATCCGCGCCGGGGATGAGTGGAAGACCGCATTTGGGACCCGGTACGGACAGTTCGAATACCTGGTTATGCCCTTTGGTTTGTGCAACGCGCCTGCTGTGTTCCAACGGTACATCAACCACGTGTTCCAGGACTTGCTAGACAAGTACGTGGTGGTGTACTTGGATGACATTCTGGTTTACTCCCGTGACCCGGCGTGCCACGAAGGCCATGTCCGGACCGTGCTGCAGCGCTTGTGCGAGCATCGTCTGTATGCAAAGCTCAGCAAGTGCGAGTTTCATCAGCGGTCAGTGGACTTCCTGGGTCACCGACTCTCGCCAGGTGGGGTGCAGATGGATCCTGGGAAGGTGGCAGCGGTTCGAGAATGGGCGGCACCTCGGAACCGCAAGGACCTACAGCGTTTCCTGGGGTTCGCCAACTATTACCGAACCTTCATTGCGGACTATGCTCACCGCACCACCCCGTTGACCCGACTACTGCGCCCCAAGACGCCGTTTTCCTGGGACAAGGAGGCGGAGGAGGCGTTTCAAGGGTTGAAGGCCTGTTTTCAGAGAGCGCCAATCTTGCAACATCCGGATCCTTCTCGACCCTTTGTGGTAGAGACTGACGCCTCCAGTACGGCTCTCGGTGCCGTCTTGTCTCAGCAGCACGGACCGGAAGCGCCACTTTTACCCTGCGCCTTCTATTCCCGCCAGCTCCTCCCAGCGGAGCGTAACTATACTGTGTGGGAGCGGGAACTACTGGCCATCAAGGTAGCCTTTGAGGTCTGGCGCCACCATCTTGAGGGGGCACGACATCCGGTGGAGGTGAGAACCGACCACCGGAACCTGGAGTACCTCCAGACCACCCGCAAGTTGAACCAAAGACAGATCCGGTGGGCGTTGTTCTTTTCCCGGTTCCAGTTTCGGATCCGCTACATCCCTAGCTCTCAGAATCAGAAGGCGGATGCTCTGTCCCGGAAACCTGAAGACAACGCAGACACGGTACAGCAAGCAGAACCCACCACGATTCTACCTCCGGCTGCATTCCTGGCCACCCAGGAGGCGCAGCCACTGCAGGTTCGGGTGCGGGAACAGCAGCGGGTCGACGCTTGGGCCCAGGATCGTCTCCGGGAGCTGGCTGAAGGGTCCAGTCCACAATATCCGGGGCTGGTCCTGCATCAGGGCCTGCTGCTGCACCACGGTCGTCTGTACGTCCCGCCAGGGCCACTACGGCTGGAGGTTCTCCGGATGGCCCATGATGCCCCAGCAGCGGGGCACTTTGGACGGTATCGGACCACCCATTTGGTCAGTCGGGAGTTTTGGTGGCCCCGCCTGAAGGCTGACGTGGCTCGCTACGTTGCTGGTTGTGATGTCTGCCGTCGCGCCAAGGGTCCTACCGGGCGACCCCCCGGCCTACTTCAGCCATTGCCAGTTCCACCGCGCCCTTGGCACACGGTTTCGTTGGACTTTATAGTGGAATTACCCTCGTCTCGTGGCTGTACCTGCCTTCTGGTTTTCTCCGACCATTTCACCAAGATGGTACACTGCGCTCCCTGTCCATCTGTACCCACAGCCAAGGAAACTGCGCAGCTGTACCTTCAGCATGTCTTCCGCCTGCATGGACTACCTGAGCGTGTGGTGTCCGACCGGGGCGTTCAGTTCACATCCCGGTTCTGGCGAGCATTACACCAGACCCTCGGGACAGAGGTCTGCCTCTCGTCAGCCTACCACCCACAGACCGATGGCCAGACGGAACGGGCGAACGCGGTGCTAGAGCAGTACCTCCGGTGTTACTGCAGCTACCAGCAGGATGACTGGGTCGACCACCTGGCATTGGCGGAGTTCGCCTATAACAACGCGGTGAATGCGTCCACCCAGCAGACCCCGTTCCAGGCCAGCTATGGTTATCATCCACGGCTGTTTCCAGAGGTGCTGCCGGCATCCGCGGTCCCGGCAGTGACGGAGTGGCTTCAAGAGCTCCAGTCCCAGCAACAGCTTTTGGTGGAGCAACTGCACCAGGCCAAGGAAGCGTACAAAGCCCAGGCCGACCGTCACCGCCAGGTGGGGCCGGAACTTCGCGTCGGTGACCTGGTTTGGCTCTCCACTCGCCATCTCCACCCCTCTCGACCTTCGCGGAAGTTGGACGCCCGCTTCACCGGCCCGTTCCCTATCATGGACCAAGTCTCTCCTGTGGCATTCCGTCTCCGGTTACCCGCAACCCTGAAGGTTCACCCGGTCTTCCACAGGTCCCTTTTGAGTCCTGTGGCCCCACCCGACGAGTTCCACCCGAACCGTCCCCAACCGCAGCCAGTGTTGGTTCGGGGAGAGCCTGAGTACGAGGTGGAACGCATCCTGGACTCCCGATACCGCAGGGGAAAGCTACAGTATCTCATTGACTGGAAGGGGTACGGACCGGAGGACCGTTCCTGGGAACCAGCGGCCAACGTCCACGCACCAGCCTGCCTCCGAGAGTTCCATGCGACGTACCCCGGCAAGCCGGGTCCGGACCCTCGGTTGAGGGGGGGGCCTGGGAGGGGGGATGGTGTGATGGCCTGGGATTCCGATTCGGAGGATGAAACAGAGAAATCCCAGCCTGCACAGGAGTCCCCGCCTCCAGGGCCGGCTGAACTGGGGCAAGGCCTAGAGGCTGAAGAGCCTGCACCTGTGGCAGTGCAGCAGGAGCTGGCCCCAGGTGAAGTCCTCCTGGCCCCAGAGGGGCCTGATGACTCAGTGGCCACAGGTGAGCCTCCTCCAGGGCCCAGTAACCCTTCGGCCTCTCCTGATCTGCAGAGGCTTAGGGCAGAGAGGCGAAGGGAACTAGTTGCCCCCAGGAGGAGTGCTCGCCTTAAGGCCAGAGTAGGCGGGGCTCCTGGGGGTCGGGACCGCCCCTGACCTTAGAAGAGGATAAAAGCCCACTCACCCCGGCCCCAGGTTGCGGGAGCAACGTCGTTGTTGGCTTCGGACCTTCCTGTGATCCTGATCCTTGCTCGGCCTCCTGTTCCTGACTAACCGGTACTCCTGTTCCCTGCTCGGCTTCCTGTTCCTGACTATCCAGTACTCCTGTTCCCTGCTCGGCCTCCTGTTCCCGACCATCCGGTGTTCCTGTTACCTGCTCAGCCTTCTGTTCCAGCGTTCCTGTTCCCCGCCCGTCTCTCTGCATCGGACCTCGCCCCGCTTCGTGTGGACTCTGCTACACTCACGGTACCTTACCCCCGGGACCAGCACACTGGGAGAGCCCTAGTGTCGCCATGGAAGACACCAGGTCCAGAGCCTGTGAGGAGGGAGTGGCATCAGCATGGATGTTAAAGTCCCCCAATACCAATAGGTTAGGGAACTCCAAGGCCCAGCCGGCCACCGCCTCCAATAGGCCTGACAGGGTGGCTGCTGGTGCGCTAGGTGGCCGGTACACCAGCCAGACAGCCAAGCTCTCCTCGGAGCCCCACACTAGGCCAACACATTCTATGCCCGGGATCGATGGTGATGGTAGAGCCCTGAAAGGACAATCTTCCCGGATTAATAATGCCACCCCTCCCCCTGGCCCACAGTCTGCGACTGGTGGAGGACGGAGAAACCCGGGGGTGCCATCTCTCGTAAGGTAACTGTTGCCCCTTCGCGCACCCAGGTCTCCGTCACACAAGCCAGGTCGACCCCCTGCGAGATAAAGAAATCTCGCAGGGTGGTGGTTTTATTGCCTATAGACCTGGCATTGCACAGCACCAGTGACAGAGGTGAGTAATCCTTGCTCACCCTACCCTCGTCCCTTGGGATGGGGCGCAGATTGGAAGGGGTACGAGCGTATCCATATCTCGATCCCCTTCGCCTATAACATCTGCCCCCACCGCCATGAAGTAAAACAACTGTGTTAGCAGCACCGCAGTGACCTCCCTGCGGCGCAAGCCTGGGTTGTGTTTATGCAGGTCCTGGGCTGCCTAGATGACAAGACCCCACTCTTGGCCTTGCTGATGTGGTCCAAAGAAAAGCAGAGCAATACATTGGGCACCAGCTTCGCTGCAGGAGTTGCCAGAAGAAGGTGTACAAATTGCTATCCAACTGTCTTCGGGACTGCACTCCAGATTTGTTTAGGGCTACCTCCTTTGCCTTTTCTTCTCTTGGAGATATCCCACAAGGCAGCAGAGGTTTAGCGCCAGAGTTTTCCTTCCCCTAGATGAGCTACCTGCCATCTGCCCCTCACTTCCCTCTATATCATGTGCAGAACATGCTTTCTTAACCATAGGACCCACTACTGGTCTCGTTTGCTCAGTCTGCTAGAACCTGTCTTTGCATGCAGGGTTTAAGTTCCATCGGCTACCCCATTGAGGGTTTGAGTCCCATTGGCTAAAGGTAAAGGGATCCCTGACCATTAGGTCCAGTCCTGATAGACTCTGGGGTTGCGTGCTCATCTCGCTCTATAGGCCGAGGGAGCTGGCGTTTGTCCGCAGACAGCTTCCGGGTCATGTGGCCAGCATGACTAAGCCGCTTCTGGCGAACCAGAGCAGCACACGGAAACGCCGTTTACCTTCCCGCCTATTTATCTACTTGCAGTTTGATGTGCTTTCGAACTGCTAGGTTGGCAGGAGCAGGGACCGAGCAATGGGAGCTCACACCGTCACGGGGGTTCGAACCGCTGACCTTCTGATCGGCAAGTCCTAGGCTCTGTGGTTTAACCCACAGCGCCACCCGTGTCCCTTGTCCCATTGGCTACCTTCACCTAATTTAGCCAGCCAGTCACATGTTGACATCTTCTAGGAGCCACAGGTGAGAGCTGAGTTTTGTGGAGGGACCAAAGATGGACAAACCACCCCAGTAATGCATGTATACTTTCCAAAGTCATAACCACTTGTTCAGCCCTTCTGATGGCCAATCATGTATGAGCAAAATAACTTTCTGGCCCTGTCAACTAGTGACCAGCAATGCTACCAGGGAGAGGCTGAAGGAAGGGTGGTGAGTGGAAAAGCCTTGATGTGAACAAGCCTCATCTCATGTTTGGGGCTCCCTTTTATATCCAAAAAGCCCTGCCTTCCCTGGAAGTCTTGTGTTACTACAGAGGCTCCCAGGAATCCTGCCAAACCAGGCCAGAACAGGGAGATGGCCACCACCACCTTTGGGCTTGCTGTCCCCCAGAGAATCAGGAATTAGATGACGCAACGCAAAGGTGTCTTCCTGCATGCCTACCTCATTAGATCAGATGTGAAAGAAATGTATACAAATTGTGGCTGGGCAATTCCCCATTTTGCTCCAGGTTTCTAAAGTAAGCACTTGAAATTAACTATGTGAATATTGGTCATAAAAGAGATTAGCTTATAAAAATCCTTTCAATATTTTATGTCAGTCTCTTCACTACAGAAATTGATGCTGAAAATGGTTTTGTCTTGCAGTTGTTTTCCAAATGCCAGAATGGTAGTCCTTATGGACATTGATGTACGGTGATAGATGTTTATTAAGCGCGTAGTGGTTCAGGGCATCCTTCCTGCTAGACAGATGATAATATTACTGGAATTATTATTGGAAAGGGAGAGTTAGTTTGGATGTGAATAAATGTACTTTTCACAGCACACAAAAGTGTGTGTGTGTGTGTGTGTGTGTGTGTGTGTGTGTGTGTGTGTGTATGTGTAAAATTGTTATTTTCTGTCACGTTATAAGGTTTGCAGTGTCATCTCTGCACTTTAGTCAGCAATGTGCAGAGCTGGGATAATGTGGAATGGCATCAGGATTTGGTTATGCCACAGAATTGAAAACAAGGGCTCCAGCTGCTTGAACAGATTGTCAGATATAGCTGGCATTATGCTGAGACATCCCCTTATGCGTCGCTTGTAGCAGTATTGCTGGAAACACTGTGTTTGTGTGTCGGAAATAAATGTGATGACTGTTCATTTGCAAATGCAATGATAGCCAAATGAACAGTATTTGGGTCTGATAAATATAGCCAAATCACAGGAATCCTGTAAGGCGAGGTAGTATATTCATTTTTAACTTTCTCCCAATTCAGCCTGCTTTTCATGGCAATCACCCAAGTGAGGATTGAATAATGAATTTTCCATTTATAAACTTCTTGACAATAACTGCATCAATCATTATGTACATTGGGGGCATTTGCATAGTGCATGTACCCATGACCTTCGTTCCGTATCATTCATGGCGATCAGAATGGACTGGGGAATTCACTGTGTTTTGGTGCCAACAACAATTGGGGCTGGGAGTGAAAATTATCCATGGGAATTGATGGCTGTAATGTATAGCCTCTACTCTTAAGTGTGTTAATGATTCATAGTGTGGACTATAGAATCATATAACTGTAGAGTTGGAAGGGACCCTGAGGATCATCTACTCCAACTCCCTTGCAATGCAGGAATATGCAGCTGCCCCATACAGAAATCAAACCTGCAACCTTGACATTATCAGCACCACGCTCCAACCAACTGAGCTATCTTCTGAAATCAGACTTTATACCCATTTGGATGAATGAATTAATCTGTATGCTCACAAACCAATACAATTATGATACAAACATAATTTTGTTTATTGTGTTTATTTATTCCCTGCTCTTCATCAGTTGATTCCAGGGTGGGTTACAACAATCCACACAAAAGAATACCAGGTCATAATGCAAACGAAATATAGAATAAAAAATCCAGCATATCAATTGCAGCAGCAGACTTGCATCCCATGATTGCCTGGGCAAACAGGCAGGTGTTAGTGCCAGTTGCTCTTCCAGGCCATTCCATAATTGGGGGCACCACCACAGAGAAAATCCTATCCCTTATTACCACCTAGTTAACTTCACGTGGTGGTGAAACGGCAAGAGGCTGGATGTCCATTCTGATCTAAGGACCTGGGCAGGCTGATACAGGTAGTAAATACAAATAACTTTACACAGGGAACAAAAGGAAGTTCTTACTTCACCATCTGCTAATGCGTAAAATAAATTTAATTGCCTTATCAGTGACGTAAATCATATCACCAAATAAACAGAAAGATATCAAAGCTTTAGTGCATCTGTCAGGTAGAATTCTCCAGGGTTTGCAGTAAATTTGTGGTATTTATGGTTCTTTATCACTAGCATTTTAAGAGCAGAATTATGAAAGTAAATCAGTTTTTTTTCTAGCTGCTTAGCACCAAAAGGCCTATAGAGAATTGGGGTGGGGTGTTGTGTGTGGTACGGCAAAGAGGACAAGCTGCATTTTATCGTGCATTTCAGAAATAAGACTAAGGGGTATGTGTAATGGTCTGAATAATGTTTTATATTATTCTCTTGGGAATGTAGCTGAAATATGTAATGTAAGCTATTGTCTGTGTTTGAAAGCAGGGAACTGGCTGCCTGCACTCCATGCACTTTCTAAGCAGGATGTCTCAGCAGTCCTGCAAAAGACATCATTATGATCCTTATAAAACTTGTTTTGGACACAGGATAATGCTGCACCTGAACTAACTGAAAACCAGACTGTGGTTTTCAAAGGTCAGGGCTGTGATCTATGTTTGTTGGATCTGGCACCATTGCTACCCACATTGGTTTTGTCTCATTAATAAAGATGTCATGTGTTTCCTGTTAAAAGTGCTCTTCAGAATACTTGATTTCAACACAAAGTTTACTCTGCAAAGTTACATCTGCCAGGAATTGTGTCAAACGTCTTCTTCTTTGGTGATCACTCATAGCCGAGTAAGATTGTCTTTCATAAATGTGGTCCTAACAGTGTGTCTATAAGTGACTATGGAGGCCAATTCTGGATCCGCACATCCTTCCACAGTGGAGACATAGGTTATTGGGTGGAAGTTGATCATGGTGAACGTTTGCCAAATGTGCCTTCCTCTTAGCTCGTTTCTCCCTTTGGTCCTGAGTTTGTGTATCTTCAAAGTCCATGACGCCTGTGGTGAAGGCTGTTCTCCAATTGCAGCACTCGTAGCTCAGTGTTTCCCAGTTGTCAGTGTTTATACTACATTTTTAAAGATTTGCCTTGAGAGCGACTTTAAACCTCTTTTGTTGTCCACTGGCATTACACTTACCATTCTTAAGTTGGGAATAGAGTAGTTGCTTTGGAAGATGATAATCAGGCATCTGGACAACATGACCAGTCCAACGAAGTTGATGATGAGGAATCATTGCTTTGACACCAGTGATTTTTGCTTTTTTCCAGTACACTGACATTGGTTTGCATATTTTTCCAAGTGATATGTAAAAATTTTCAGAGACACCATTGATGGAATCTTTAGAGGAGTTGGAGATGGCGTTTATAAGTGGTCCATGTTTCACAAGCGTAAAGTTGGTAGTACAATAGCTTTGCAAATAAGCATTTTGGTTTCTCTGTGAATGTCCTGATCCTCAAACACTCTATTCTTCAATTGGGAGAAAGCTGCACTAGCACAGCTCAGGTGATGCTGGATTTCAGCATCAGTGTAGGCCCTTGTGGAAAGATACTGTAACTGCCTAAGTAGGAAAAATGATCAACATTTTCCAATGTTAAGTTGGATTTGTGGCATTACGAAGGGGCTGTTTTGTGCTTGTTGGTCCAGCACTTTGGTTTTTTTGGATATTGAGCAATAGGCCAAGCTTTCCGTAAGCTACTACAAAGATATTTAGGATGGTTTGGAGGTCATCCTCTGAGTGTGCACACACTACGTTATCATCAGCATATTGAAGCTCTGTGACTGAAGTTATGGTAACCTTATTCTTTGCTTTCAGCCTACTCAAATTGAAGAGCTTTCCATCTTTTCAATACATGATTTCTACCCTGGTGGGAAGTTTCCCTTTGACAGTGTGTAGGATCATGGTGATGAAAATAATAAATAGAGTTGGGGCGATAACACATCCCTGTTTAACGCCTGATCCCACTATGAATGGTTCACTTTGAGAGCCATTGCTATCTGCAATTGTTGCCGGATGTTCATAAATTTTTCCGGGTAGCCAATTTCCAGAAGGACAGTTCACAGGACAGTATGTATGGTTTACAATGTTGAAGGCCTTAGGTCAATAAATGCCATATACAAGGGTTGATCTAACTATATCCGGATACCCTTCCTGAATACCAAAATGGTTTTTTACCTTCTAGGGGGACAGTGGATATTATTTTCCCACAGCTTCAAGAAAAATGCAGAGAGCAAAACCAACCCCTGTGGCAAATGTACATGCAGGGTGTCTTCTTGTTTCTGGTAGTTGCTGTTTCTAAATTCCTGAGTTCTATCCTGAGTCTGTTTAAACTCTTTATTTAATCAGTTACATTTTTTTGGGGGGGTGAATTTAGAGTCTGTGAATTGCAGCCAATTGTGAGTTGTAGTCTGACTCAGAGTAAATCCATTGAAGTTAATGCGCAAAACTAATTTAGGATGATTAATTGCAATCGTCTATTCTGATTAGAACTTAGATCTAATGTCTCATGTAGGTCCCATTTGAGAGGGTCGTGTAAAGTGATCCAAACCATTAAAAAGATCATGCGGACAAAGTTACATGATCATTGTGTACAGCAAGAATAGTAAATGCAATGTGGGGCAAAGATTGTATTTAAAAAAAAACCACACACAAAAAAGAGTGCTATAAAATGGATAATATTACAGTCCTTACTAAGGAAAATAATCAAGATTCTGCCCAGTCAAGGATTTTCTATAATTGGAAATCCAATTGTACATTTGTATCCAACTGACCACTTTCTGGAGTATTGATTTATTTCCTCATCTTCAAAAGGACATTCTGTTGGTCTCAGATTTTGAATGCATTGCAAAACTTACATAAGTTATCATAATAAAATATTAAAATATATGATGATGATTTATGTAATTGTAAAAAAGAGAAATGAAGCAAAATAGGTGCTGCCCTTCCATTCTTTTAGGGCAGCACCAATTTTGCTTCATCATCAGGTATTTTAATTACATACTTAGCATATTTTGGGGTATATGTGCATGCACAGTAACTGTGTACCTAAAAAGAAAAGGCTGGAATTATGGTTCAGAAAATGGCATTGACCTTGAGTGGAGTAGGAGCTTGATTAGATGAGATTAGAACTTTCGGACCAGTTCCGTGTCTAGGAATCATACGTATTGCAAATAATCAAGTGGAAGCACTTGGACTGACATATGCAATCTCTTGAAGACATTTAGGGATGGTACATTTCCTATTCATCCTTAGACTCATTCATCTATGTTGATCACTTATTACATCATTATGTTTTATTTTCATCTGCAGTCTCATGGATTTTATCCATAGCTTCCCGAAAATGTATTGATTTGTAACTTAAGAAATAAAAAATGGACAAGTCTTCATAATTATTCTAGATGAGTGTTTTTACTGTCCTTAGCATATTAGCAATAATTTAAAGTAGGTCTGGTCAAGGGGTAGAGAAATCTTCAGACAATAGTAAGCCTTTTCTTAAAGAATAGTTAACTGTTACACAAGCCCTGATGTGACAAAAACCCAAAGCTCCAACTTTCTGTCTTTTAAAGAATACTTTATCTACTAAAAGCTTTCCTTTCATGAGAGCAAACAAGGACATAGGCACTTTCCAGTGCTTCAATACAGCCAAGGATGTTTTTACTCTGTGTTTAACCAGTCTGACAAGAATCAAAGAAATAGACTTCCCAATTTACACCTTCTAAAGCATAAACTAAGGAAGATGCTAAATATTGTCATCCAGCTACATGTTGGAACTGGTAAGACCCAGGTTCTGTTTGATTTGATACTGGTTTTCTCCTCACCAAATCATAGTCCTTCTGCACTAAGCACTCTGAAGCACAGAGTAGATAGCTTGAGCAAGTGCTTGTGGCAAGTGCTCAAAGGACTTCTGCTGGCTCATGCAGTCTCTATGGGTCCTAGGAATCTCCTTGTATGAGGATGGTGGTACTTCATGCTAGTCACTGAATGAATGGAGGGATAATAAAACATTTATTTTCTTTTTATGAAGTTTCTGGTATCTCTAGCTCCTTTATCTTGATCCCTTTAATGCATTCTCTTGAAGTAGAAACCTGGAGGTGATTGAAAAAATCTGGAGTTGGTTATTTGATCACTGTCTTATCTGCCTGTCCTGCCCCAAAACACTACTTGCTTACTGTAGGAGAGTAGACCTAGCATGGTTTTTCCCCTTTAAGGTATTGTAAATCTGGACACCCACATGTTCAGGTTTAGGAGAGCAAATCTGATGGTGGTAGTTCAAATGAAATGTGTTAACCAAAAGGTGTCTCAGACAATCCCATAAGGAAAGTTGCAGCAAGTGGATTTTTGTTAACTGAAAGTATTTATATAATTTAACATGCCCTGGTGAGCCCCCAAAGTGGTCCCTGAATTCAGTTAATAAAAAACATGCCATTATAACTAATGTCATGGCAAACTATATAATACAGGCTGAGGCGGTGAATGCATTTGTCAATGCATATGTTTCCTTAAAAAAACATACTGAATATCAGAACTTTGCAAATATATTAAGTGGGAGGTCAATAAAAAGTTAAAAGAAATGTGAATTTCAGAATGAACTTGAGAAAGTGTCCCCACACCTCCTTTTTTAGATGTCCCATTTTTTATAAGCACATATATCATGTCTGTGCTTTCCTTTTTGATACTGAACTGAACTGATTTTGAGCTGGGCTGCTAAAGTATTCCAAATGAAACAGACACAATTACAAATATGGTTTGAGTAGCCTTTCTCCCCCACCCCCTCCAAAAAAAAGAAAGAAAAAAGCAACAACAGCAGTAAGATGATTAATGTAGTTGGTCTGGTTCAGAAACTTGAAAGATATGGCATTAAACATTATATCAGAGAGAAAGGGAATTGACTCTGGAGTGTTAAATTACATTTCCAGGAAACTTTGCTGCAGTCCATTTTGTACAGCATAAACTCTATGTGCACACCTGCATTGCAGCAAAGAGGGGCTTTCCTTTCCTTTTTTTATTGCACTGCTTACACTCCTGTAATAAATAAAGTACAAGGGACAGAAAACTAGAATCTGCTATAAATTTGGTATCTTTAAACTATTTGTAAATCTCATGCATCAGAGCTATAATTAAGCTAGGTGCTGCTTGGCTAGACCAAGAGGACATTCAAGTGGATATTTGGTACATAACACAAAATTAAGCAAAACAAAGTATTTTCAGTATGCTATTAAAGCAAAGAGCTTATTTTGTGGTAACATTTGCTCATCAGATGAAGAGCTGCTGTTTCATTTTCTTTAAAAAATTATCCTGAAATGCGTGTACCCCTAGGACAGTTCATATCTGAATTATTTACTGAGATATCTCAAGCTAACACAAGCATTAGGCTTTTTTCAAAGCCAACCTTTCTGTCTATTTTTCTCAACATGGTCTCAGTTATGCTAGTTTGATACAGCATTGAAATGAACATGCACAAAACCCCAACATCCCTTCACAATTCTGCTTTGTGAAACTTAAAACCTAGAAATATTTGATATTCAGCACCAGCATGTCACATCCCAACTTTTCCCCCAGTTACCAATATTTAGCAGGATCTGATACGACTTTTTTCAGTAGAACTCAGTCAACTTTATTGAAAAGGAGGAAAATTCATACAATCAAAATGCCTGGATTTTAAATGTTGATGTCAAGTTTCAGCCCCTTAAATTAAGGTGTTAGGATCTTAGATAAAAATTCTAATATCAGAATTCAAACTGAGACAATTGAAAATTCATTTAAAAAAATTTTTTTGTAGGACATATGTGCCAGAAGGGGAAGCAGGTGATGATAATTAGAACATGGGTGTTGGTGGGTAGCCCTGAAAGCAATGGATCAGGAAGAACAATTGCTGTTTGGGTAGCATCAGCTAATGAAGATTCAAAGAGTTACTAGTATGGTCTTCAAGCCATTTATGTTTAGCTGTGGAAGAGTAGTTGCTAAAACTACTCTATTCCCTATTCCCTATTCCCTCCTCCCTAAACACACTTCTAAATTAATGTTCCCCTTTCAGGAAACTACTGTGTTAGGACTGTTTTTAAGAACTCATCAACTATTTACCAAACAATTACAAAGAAATTAGTGATATTGGTGGGAAACCAATAGTACTGCTATGCTGTGACTTTGCCATAGGATTAAATGACTGCACTAAGCAGTCTGAGTGGCATCTGCAATAACCATGTAAGAATTGCATTAGGACAATTTAAGCAGATGGCAGAGGGATGTGCCAGGTGTTTGATGCCTTTGTTGTCCTTTGCTATTGCTGTGAGTGAAGCTAGAGTTAGATCAGATGTGGATGTATGTTGCTTTTTCATGATAGAGATCAAGGTTTAATGGATAGCAGGTTAGGCATATATTTCTGGATGAATCTCTTTTCCATTGCTGGATTTCCAGGCACTTGAGGTTTTGTGCTGATGCCTGATTGCATCTAGAACTCCAGACAAAGTCTCAAGTGTCATTAACAGCTCATACCTCCTTGTAATAATCATTTTCTCTCTTTGCTCAGCTTATAGATGACTGATTACCTTTATATTTTTGGTAATAGAAACAGCTAAGGGGCCAGAGCCCTATTAACGAAGACTTAACAAGATGGTGGGGCCCATGAACAAGATGCTGATTACATGCATAATATTTTTGCTACCCTTAAGAAATTGGACAGTTTAAATAACTGCCGTGGGTATGGTCAGCTGCATTTTTATTTTATTTTTGCCACAGAAAGAGTCATGAGATCACACTGTGCTCTGCTATTACTGAAATCCAGTGGGTTTTTTTCTAGGGGGGCGCAGGGGGACAAATACCCCTAAACAGTTTGTGAATCTAAGTTTGGCCTCATTGAGGGACAGTATTTCAATATGAGTAGGAAAATGAGAGTACCCCTAAACATTTTTTTTAGGAAAAGAAGCATTGCTGAAATCTCATTCTGAAATGTTGGCATTGGCTCTGCTTGACTGCAATGTAGTGAAGGCATTTCAGTTTTGGAAAGGGCACAGTAAATGGAGTGTCATGGAGAAGGAAAAATACCTCAGTTAAATCTAGCTAATAGCCAATATGGTGCCCTCTAGATGTTGTAGGTTACAACTCTCTTCAGCCCTGACCAGCATGGCCAATGATCAGGCATGATGGATGTTATAGTCCACTCCAAAACATCTGGAGAGCATCACATTGGCTTCCAACAAGTTAAGCTCAAGCTGCTTGAGAACCAGATTGCACATCTGTTTCTTGTTTCTCTTTGGTTCAGCTACTTTTACCTATATCCATGGCAAATTATATTCCCCTTCCCTCCTCCTGTTTACCAAACTCTCAGGTAATTTCAAACTTAGTATTTCTACCACTGACACACTGTAACAACATAGTTTAGAGAAGTGTTGCCAGTGGTGAGTGGGGAACAGTCTAGCAATACAAATGAATCTAGATACAGGGGTGCCTCGCAAGACGAAATTAATTCGTTCCGCAAGTTTTTTCTTCTTGCGAGTTTTTCGTCTTGCGATGCACGGTTTCCCATAGGAATGCATTGAAAATCAATTAATGCGTTCCTAGGGAAACCGACTTCAGACCAGGTCCGGGGACAGTCTGTCCCCCGACCTCTTCTGAAGGCTGGGGGGGGGGGACAAGGGCTTTTCTTCCCACCCCCAGCCTTCAGAAAGCTGTTCTGAAGGCTGGTGGTGGGAAGAAAAGCCCTTCTTCCCATCTCCCGCCCCGCAAGCTCCGGGGACAGGAGGGCTTTGCTGCCGACCTCCAGCATTTTAAAAGCCCCTGCTGTCCCGGGGCGATTTTAAAATGCTGGCGGGCGGGAGCAGAGAAGCAGCCCCCTGCGACCCTCTCCCGGCTGGAGAGGTGACGTGCGCCTATGGCAGGAGCCTCCATAGGCGCGCGTCACCTCTCCAGCTGGGAGAGCGCACGGGGGGCTAAAGCAGCCCCCTGCGACCCTCCCCCGGCTGGAGAGGTGACGCGCGCCTATGGCAGGAGCCTCCATAGGCGCGCGTCACCTCTCCAGCTGGGAGAGCGAGCGGGGGGCTAAAGCAGCCCCCTGCGACCCTCCCGTGGTTGGAGAGGTGACACGCGCCTATGGCAGGAGCCTCCATAGGCGCGCGTCACCTCTCCAGCTGGGAGAGCGAGCGGGGGGCTAAAGCAGCCCCCTGCGACCCTCCCCCGGCTGGAGAGGTGACGCGCGCCTATGGCAGGAGCCTCCATAGGCGCGGGTCACCTCTCCAGCTGGGAGAGCGTGCGGGGGGCTAAAGCAGCCCCCTGCGACCCTCCCCCGGCTGGAGAGGTGACGCGCGCCTATGGCAGGAGCCTCCATAGGCGCGCGTCACCTCTCCAGCTGGGAGAGCGAGCGGGGGGCTAAAGCAGCCCCCTGCGACCCTCCCCCAGCTGGAGAGGTGACACGCGCCTATGGCAGGAGCCTCCATAGGCGCGCGTCACCTCTCCAGCTGGGAGAGCGCACGGGGGGCTAAAGCAGCCCCCTGCGACCCTCCCCCGGCTGGAGAGGTGACGCGCGCCTATGGAGGCAACTGCCATAGGCGCGCGTCACCTCTCCAGCCGGGGGAGGGTCGCAGGGGGCTGCTTTAGCCCCCCCCCCCCGCGCGCTCTCCCAGCTGGAGAGGTGACCCGCGCCTATGGAGGCTCCTGCCATAGGCGCGCGTCACCTCTCCAACCGGGAGAGGGTCGCAGGGGGCTGCTTTAGCCCCGCGCGTCCTCTCCCAGCTGGAGAGGTGACGCGCCTATGGAGGCTCCTGCCCCGCTCGGGATGGCAGTCCCGGGACGGCAGACAGCTCTGCGCCGGCATCCAGAGCGGGGCGGGACTTAGCGCCCCGCTCGGGATGGCGGCACAGATGTGCCTGCAGTCCCCGGACGGCAGACAGCTCTGCGCCGGCATCCAGAGCGGGGCGGGACTTAGCGCCCCGCTCGGGATGGCTGCGCAGATGTGCCTGCAGTCCCCGGATGGCAGACAGCTCTGCGCCGGCATCCAGAGCGGGGCGGGACTTAGCGCCCCGCTCGGGATGGTGGCGCAGATGTGCCTGCAGTCCCGGCAGGGCAGACAGCTCTGCGCCGCCATCCCGAGCGGGGCGGGACTTAGCGCCCCGCTCGGGATGGCGGCGCAGATGTGCCTGCAGTCCCCGGTTGGCAGACAGCTCTGCGCCGGCATCCAGAGCGGGGCGGGACTTAGCGCCCCGCTCGGGATGGCGGCACAGATCTGCCTGCAGTCCCTGGACTGCAGGCAGCTTTGCGCGGCCATCTGGAGCGGGGCGGGCTTTGCCCCCGGCTCCCGATGGCCGTGCAGAGCCCGCGCTGATCCCGGCACGGCAGACAGCTCTGCGCCGCCATCCCGAGCGGGGCGGGACTTCTCTGCTGTCCCGGGTAGATTTTAAAATGCTGGGGGTCGGCAGCGAACGCTTCGCTCCCGCCCGCCAGCATTTTAAGATCGCCCGGGGCAGCGGAGAAGTCTCCACTGTCCCGGGAAGGCAGGCGGGGGGGAGCAAAGACTTTTGCCCCCCGCCGGCCTTCAGAAGAGGTCCAGGACCTCTTCTGAAGGCCGGCTGTGGGCGAAAGTCTTTGCTCCTGACCGCCAGCAATTTAAAACAGGTCCCCGGAGATTTCCCTATGGGCTTTCGTCTTGCGAAGCAAGCCCATAGGGAAATTCGTCTTGCGAAGCGCCTCCGAAACAGAAAACCCTTTCGTCTTGCGGGTTTTCCGTCTTGCGAGGCATTCGTCTTGCGGGGTACCACTGTAATTGCATTTGTGCAGGCTATCTGAGCCCCAAATTTCAGATAGGACTTATAGTGGAATGGTTTCCTTGATTTGCATCAGGTATGATCTAGGACAAAATTCCTCAGACTTTCCAAGGCTTATCCTCATAGTTTGAACCCCCTTCCTTTAGGAATGTGGGAACTGGAGCTTGGGAAGATTCCATAGTGTGGGTTTCTCCTATATTCTTCAAACAAGGAGCTATGTGGTAGTGTCCTCCATGTCACTAAGCTTTATATTCCAGAACCCACATGGAGCATAGGTAAATTGACTGCTATGGCAGGCCTTAAGTAACTTAATATGACTCTTTCCATTGGGCTAATCTCCTTTTCATCTGTTGGTTGTTCAAGCTAAGCTGAGGTTCTTCTTCCACATCTACCTGCATATTACTCCCCCTTTTTTATAGAAGCATGATAATGCATGAGGATGGCACAGAATGAAACTGAAGCGCTTAAAGCTGGCAGTTCATTAAAGGTTTATATGTGCAGCTAGAGATACAGCTGTGTTCTCTGTTCCCCACAGGCACTATTGCATCCACTGTGCTCTTTTTCATTGCTTGGTGACCTTTGTCTCTATTAACTGCTGCTGCCCTCCAGATTCCCTGGGGAGTGAAAAATAGCATACCCTGTGCTGCTACCCTGGAGAGCCTGTAAGAATTTCTCTTTTTCTCAGTTAAACTGTACAAATTGTGCTGGTCCACACACTTCAGTGGAATAGACTGGGAGGGCAGTCATGCTGTGTGCCTCATATGGAGACATGCCAACTGTTGAGAATAGCATCTAGCGATGCTTCTAGAATTCAGTTTCTGCAAATTTCAGGGAACACTTACCTGATTGGCACCTTCCAACATGCAGATTGGAACTCAGTTATCTACTAGTTTTCTCATTTTCTGAATGTTCTAGTGCAGTCCTCAGCTCAAACCTATCAAAATACATTTTTAAGCATGGACGTTTTTAAAAAAGAGAAAATGTTTAGAAATACATATTTGCTAATTCCTTGCAGTGAGAAAATTCAGCTTAAAGTTTTCAATGGGACAGAACATACTTATGAGGGGAAATACATCTGAAAGTGGCATGGATATGAAATACACTGATTTTGTCCATCCCTAGCTGCACCTAACATGACTGCTTCAGTCTGTAATTCTTATGCACTCTTTTGACCTGAGGAGTAAGCAGTGAAACAATTAATCTAATTGAAAAGCATTTCCTAATTAATTCTTTAGCCACAGGGGTGCTTGAGAGGGAGACAGATTTCCCTTGTAGCTGAATTAG
The DNA here is from genome assembly GCF_964188305.1 of Podarcis bocagei. Classification (NCBI taxonomy): domain Eukaryota; kingdom Metazoa; phylum Chordata; class Lepidosauria; order Squamata; family Lacertidae; genus Podarcis; species Podarcis bocagei. The sequence goes on along the minus strand of NC_138126.1, from coordinate 83,298,547 downwards.
AACCATCTCTTTATTACTGGAACTGTTTGCACTTAACCAGGCAGTTTCATAGGAAATGATGAATAAACTCCTGTACTTCAGAACTCTCTTTTTTAAAATAGAAAGCTCAAACCTTCCTCTTCAGTGTTTGTTTTTGTTAGCTGACTAAGGGGAGAGAAAGAGATTTAAATAAACCTGGGAAGTAGGAAGGAAACAGCTCCAATATGTATAAGCTTTACCATGGCTTTTACATGCAGTTTCTCAGCAGTGCAGGCTTGCAGTAAGCAAACAAGAAGCAAAGCTCAAGATCCTGCCAGGAACTTAAGTGCAATCCCACTTCTCCTCTGCACATCCCAATTTCTGCCAAAGGGTGAGTGGAGGCTGAACTGTCATTCTTCTCAGAATCCTCTGGATCTCTTTTCCCTAGCTCCTGTTTCCACATTACCCCAAAGTTCATAGCCCTCGTTGTACTGTAGGTGAGGTTTGTTATCTTCACCACAACCCTGTAAGGTATGTTAGGCTGTGAGATTGCTATTGCCCCAGTGCTGCATAGTGAACTTCATGGCAGAGTGTGAATTTGAACTGCCCTTTGACTGCCACAGCATGCTGGATTTTGCTAACTGTAACAAAAACTACTGTATAATGGGGAAATTAGAATTCACACTACATATATCTTGTCTAGTTCTGCAAGAGTGTATGCCCCCCCTTTTTTAAAAAAATCATCTTCCTAGCTCAACATTTTGCCAGTTGTGCAAAAACTGCAGACACACAATTCTTGAACAGCATGACAATATCAAGTGCACAGTGAACAAATGAGAGACTGCCTCCCTCCTACTGTTAACCACATGGAAAGACATGATAGTCCCTTTTGCACTCCCTTCGCAATGAGAAGTTCATGGCATTAATGTAAAAATTCTGCCAGTTTCAATGCACTAGAAATTGTAGCTCCAAACTGTTACTTTTTATCCATTATTTTTCTTGGTTTTGAATACAAATGTCAATATGCAACTATCAGTTTGAAACAGGCATAGGCAAACTTGGCCCCCCAGATGTTTTGATGGGAGTTGTAGTCCCAAAACATCTGGAGGGTGAGTTTGCCTATGCCTAGTTTGAAACATATGGTCCAATGTTATATATGTGTATTAGGCATAATCCCCACTGAGCTACTGGAAAGTAATATTACAATCTGAAGTTTGCTTACTAGGGAGTAAACTGAACCCAGTGGAATTTACTTCTTAATAAATGTAATAGGATTGCATTTGATGTCTCAGTGAAGTATGCTTAGGATTTCAGTCTCTCTGTCCCTTCCCTCTGACAATATGAAATTAAATGGGTCATGTTCTTTGTACAACCCTTCCATGCCATGGTGCTAAGGTCAGAATCCCTGTGTGTGAGGGATTGGACAGTGGACTCTTAAGGAAGTGATGAAATAGAGGAGGTAAGCAAGAAGGTAGCAGCAACCCCATGTGGCCTTGCTTCCTTAAAAGCCCTAGCTGACATCCTAGCTGGTGTTGTGCTATCATATTGTATTCTAAGGATTCCAGCCTGGAAACCTTGGTGGAGCCATAGTCCCCACACCCCCAAACACTTGTTAAGAGCTGATGGTTGCTCAAAGGCAAGGCTCATTAGTTATAAGAGGCTTCTCCCATTAGACATTGAACAAACCACATAGAATGAGCTACAGCCCTATGTAAGAGACAATCTATGGTTGTCTACTGCCAAAGCTATATTTGATTCTGTTCATGTGACTCTCCAGGGTACAAAGCACAACCTGAACTAGATTATCTTGAACTAGATTCCATGCTAGAACCCCTGTTGAGTTGGACTTCCAGCTGGCTGTGAACTTCACCAGGAACAAAACAGACTGCACAATATTAATTTTGTGGAGTAGTGAAATTCATATGCATATGAGGGTAGGCTGACTAAGACTTAGCCATTGTTTACAATGGCACACCTGAAAGTTGAGACTGCTTTCCCCTTTGCATTTATAATTCGCATGCATATCTTCCTACAACCCCCCCTTCACATTTGAAAGTACATTAGATTGCCTCTATTGAAAAACTATGGAATACTGTCAGATGTGGGTCATTATTTACATCTACATAGCTGTGACATAAGCCCATTTCAGTCTGGGGTTAATGAGCATGTTTGTCTCAGAGAGAGATGGCATTGCTGCAACAATATCACCCAACAGCTTACATGCGCCCTGGATTTATGATGGTCACTTGATCCATTTCTTAGAGCAGTTTACATTTTGTCTTGTTCTATGTAGTCTTTGATCTTTATTGGTGTACAGAGATGCCAAATGCCATGTTAATAAACTGATTTCACAGATGTGAATGCTGACATGTTAATTTATGAAACCACAGTAGGAGACCGTTGAGTTATCTTTAAACACACACCTTACGGTGAAATGTTGATTTGCAAAATTCAAGAAAAAAGAGTGCACTTTTTCCTCCTGTTGTAAGGCGCCTATACTGTTTTCAATGGAAAAAATATCTCATTAACTGGTTTCATTCTTCTGGTGTAACCAATTGATGGCCAGTGCCACCTGTATATTTACTCAGTTATGCCTTAATTTAATTATATTGAGCAGATTGCTCAATTTTTCCATTTCTTCTATGGGTGTCCAGGCCAGGGAAACTTCAGCAGGAGTTGGGAGGAAGCCAGTCACACAGTGCCCTGGACCAGCTAACCAGAGCAGGGCGATGATAAGTTAATATCATCTTGAAAATTATGTAGTAGAAGGTGAAATCAAGAATGGTCAGAGACAGGCTGCCTCAGAAGCCTAAAAAGGCCCAAAGGAAGGAATAACATATTTCAATGAGTGCTGCATGCTAACTGAATATTTATATATCCTGGACCCTGGCTACCCCTTCCAGGCCCCCACCCTCTTGCTTGATTAGGAAGATCCTTAAATGGGCAGCCCTGTGCCTTGGTGTCTGGTATCCTGCTGCTTCTCTGCTATCTTTTGCTACTTGTGCTACCTCCTCTGGTCCATCAGCTTGATGGCATGTAAGGCTGGTCGAGGTAAGGATGCTATTCTTTTGGTCCGGTCTCACTCAGGAGCTGAAGTCCTAGCTTCTCATACTGGAGGACACACTGGAGGGCAATCAACATGTACCATATTTTTCACCCTATAGGACGCACCGGCCCATAGGACGCACCTAATTTGGGGGGGGGGAATAAAGGGGAAAAAATTATTTCCCCCCCAGGCGTGGGGCTGGGACGGGGGAAGCCCGAGCTTCCCCCGACCCCAGCCCCCAGAACATGCAGTTCTCCACAAGCCGTGGGAGCCCAGCGCCGGGCTCCCACGGCTGAAGCTAAGCCTGGGCGTGTTGCGTCTCCCTGCTCTCCCCCGAGCTTGCGGGGCTGGCGGCGGGGAGAAGCAGGCTTCTCCCCACTGCCAGCCTCCAAACGACGTTGGGAGACAGCGGGATGGCGCGCTGCGCCTCCCCGCTGTCCCCCCAGCTTGTGGGGCTGGCTGTGGGGCTCTCCCAAAGCCTGGAGAGCGAGACGGGTCAGTGCGCACCGACCCCTCTCGCTCTCCAGGCTTCAGCGAAAGCCTGCATTCGCCCCATAGGACGCACACACATTTCCCCTTCATTTTTGGAGGGGAAAAAGTGCGTCCTATAGGGCGAAAAATACGGTGTTTGTGAGAAACCGGATACTTTTCAAACCTGGGCTGCTTGAATGACCTCCCAGTTAACTGTTTTCTTTAGGATCACTTGCATTTACAGCTGGTCCCCCCTTTTCAATACTTTTTATACCAGCAATGTTCCTTCTTCCTTCTGAAGAGAATTGGTTGATAATAATTGTGTCCCAGCACTATAATGATTTGCATCTGGTTTTGCGAGTTCATAAACATGTTGGAAAATGTACAACATCACAGGTACTATATATACACATACTTTTTATTGCTGAATTACAGCTTTTCTATATCAATAATACTTAAATGTATTCTGAGACCAAACAGCAAGATTTTGCTGGAGAAACAGAGGTTGAAGTGCCTTACAAATGAAGTTTATTTGTGATGCAATGAAGGGGAAATTCAGTGGAGAGTAATTGCAAAAAACAAACAGCAATAAATAATTAATATCTCTTTAATTCTTTCCTGCAAGGCTTTAATTGCAAAATGCATCGTTGACTGATGTGCTTGAGCTGAGGACATGCTGTGTTAGCCATTACACATTTTATCTCCATTTATTTTATTGTGTGCTAATTTTTCTAACCATGTTGGCTGGTACCTAATAATCTGGAGGGTAGGCTCAGTGCCAGTATTAAAGTCAGGCAAGTGAATTCTGAAGTGGCCAATGGATAAAGGAGCCATTTTCAAGTGTTCAGCTTGAATATACAAGGACATAAGGGCTGCAGGGGGCTGGGAGCATACATGCCCTTCCCATAGTCAGTCTCTCTGGCTTAATGTTGATACAGAATGTCTGAAGGGAGCTACGAACTAGCATAGTGCAGTATTAAGAATATATGATTTTTTTTTTTGTTACTTTAATGAGGGTTAGTTTAATGAGCAGCACCTGGACACTTGTGACCAATTTGCTATCTCTGTCTCATAGAGCTACAAAACAATGCTGCCCTGAAGAATCACTTATTTGTTTGGGTCATGATGTGGGCCAGGGTGTTAAATGCTATGTGATAAATTAAAAGCCAACTGTAATAATAAAACACTCTTTCATGATTTAATCATGAATCAGGGAGCTAACTTGTTACACGTTACTCAGAGACTTGGATGGGCAAGCTGGGTGGTCTGGACCTGATTCACCTCCCCCCCCCCCCGTGTACTAGAATTGGCACTGAGCTGAGCCGGAAGGTCAAGAGAAGATTGCCATTGGGTTTCGGGGGATCAACAGGACAGTTGCTCAGGGTGATCTCAGTTCAGCTGAAACTGCAGTCAGTTCAGCTCAGGATTTCCCAGCCTCCATTGCTATGATATGGCTGTCACCAGAGATAGCTGGCCTAACACAAAGAGCAAAGCACACCCATTAGTTTCGCTCCAAGTGATGAGATGGGCTGTCTGAAAGTAGGAGCAGTCCACAGTACTCCTTTCTCATGGTCAGACCACCTCTTTTTAAATCCAAGGGATTTCTCAATGTTCTGGGGAATTTCCTAGCAGAACCTTTCCAAGTGGTCCAGAGATAACCGGTAGATGGACCTCTAGTGCCCATTGAGCTCCTCTATGACCATTTTGCTTTGCTCTATGACCAAACTTTACTTTGAGAGCAAAGTTACTCACATCTGGGAGGATCTTGCTACCAGTCATTGGTCTCTGTTTAGGGGTCCAATGCTACATTTAACCTTGTGTTGTGAGCTCAGTTTTAGCTGATGCAGGCTAATGAATTGGACAGGGTGCTTGCAGAGATGCATCGAGCTATGTGCATGACAGCTGTGTGGAATGCTACTGATACCACTGAGAAGCAACAGTGGAAAGGACATTGTCTTCAAGCCCTACTTATTGATTTCCTGGAAGCTTCTGGTTGGCCACTGCAGGAAACAGGGTACAGTGGTACCTCTGGTTATGAACTTAATTCATTCCAGAGGTCCGTTCTTAACCTGAAACTGTTCTTCACCTGAGGTACCACTTTAGCTAATGGGGCCTCCTGCTGCAGCTGCGCTGCCGCAACTCGATTTCTGTTCTCATCCTGAGGTAAAGTTCTTAACCCGAGGTACTACTTCCGGGTTAGCAGAGTCTGTAAGCTGAAGCCTTTGTAACCTGAGGTATCACTGTATTGGACTTCATGGGGATGAATTAAATGTAGTGCTAAGTTGAAGTCCCTTAGCTACTTGTGCTAGCAGAATGGCTTGTGCAGGAAGCTAGCACGGTTCTCTTGGTTGGTTATGCAACAGATTGCTGTAATCCTGATACTTCTTGTTGCAAAGCCAGCTTCTGAGGCACAACAGTTGTGCTAGATTTCATATTACTCAACGATTATTATTGCCCTAGTGCAACAGCCTTTGTACTGCTGGTTAGAGGATGGTGAATCAAGGCAATGGACTCCAAACTGCTGCCCTCTGATGTTTTGGACTACAGCTCCTATCATCCTTTTCCATTGGCCAAGCTGGCTGGGGCTGATGGGAGTTATAGTCCAAAAAATCTGGAGAGCCCCATGTTGGGGAAAGCTGGCAAACAGTATCAAAATCAAGTGTCATTTTGAGAGCACAACATAGAGCAGACGGAGTCTTTATAATTGCATTTACTTGAGACATCATGATTTTAGTGTCCTGTCTCTAGATCAATATTCTTGCAAAGATTTTACTAAGGCATAAGTTCTCTGTGAATACATTGAACTAGGTTTTGGAGACAAAAATCTTAAGAACAATCAATAGACAATTAAAGAGTATTTTATATCCAACATTGGATTTGTATTGCTGTAGGGCCAAGAGCAACATTGTGTTCTTTTAACCAAAAACAGCAAACCACAGCCCAATGCAAAAAGGATGTCTCTATTGATTTTGGAATGTGATGTGCTGAATCAAATGCTATCATTCTAAGGAGATGTACTGTATTAGCTCATCTGTTGGAATATCCTAATATGCTATTGGTCTCTGTGTTGACTACAGAAACCAGTTAGTAGTCTAATAGTGTAAAGTCACTCCATCAATTTGCCTAGTGGTTTATATTTGAGGTATGCACTGAATTCAAGATTTGGCTTGGATCTCAATTTGGGACTTTAAAAAAAGGGGTTTGCTTTGATCTAAAGTGCTTCAGAGTCTTCCAATTTGGCTAAGGGTCTGAGACCAAATCAACTTCAGAGAAACAAAGTGCCTTCTTTCCCTGCTTCACTATTACACTGTTGTTTTTTAAAACTCCTATAACTTTCTCTTTCTCTTTTTAAACAGATTTGGATGAAATTTACAGGTGGACTTGACCCTCCATAGTGGATAAAGCCTGCTATATTACAGGCAAAGAGGTCTAGGGCAGGGGTAGGCAACCTAAGGCCCGTGGGCTGGATGCGGCCCAATCACCTTCTTAATCCGACCTGTGGATGGTCCGGGAATCAGTGTGCTTTTACATGAGTAGAATGTGTCCTTTTAGTTAAAATGCATCTCTGGGTTATTTGTGGGGCCTGCCTGGTGTTTTTACATGAGTAGAATGTGTGCTTTTATTTAAAATGCATCTCTGGGTTATTTGTGGGGCATAGGAATTCGTTTATTTTTACCTTCAAAATATAGTCCGGCCCACCACATGGTCTGAAGGATGGTAGACCGGCCCACGGCTGAAAAAGGTTGCTGACCCCTGGTCTAGGAGTTTAAGGCTAGAAACCTTTAATTAATATTTATTTGTTTATTTATTTAACACTTATTTATTTATTTTACAGAATTAGATGGAACATGCTTGCCCCCTTTGAGGGAATGAATCCTGCCAAATTTCAGAATAACTGCCGTAGTTCCCTGAAGTGGCATAACTTAGATTTTGAGGATAGAAGTAGGGTGGTGTGATTGTTGTAAGTTTCCGCCTCCCAGTCCTGTACTTTCCCACCCTATGTCCTCCATTGTTGCTTGTCCCAAGCTGATAATTCTATTTCTTGCGGGGAGGGGATGAACTGTGCCTTTTTGGCCAATACTACCTGACTTCTGAGATCTTAGCAACTCTTCTGCAATCTTCACTTTTAGCAAACTAACATCCCCTACAGCTTCAGTCAGAGGACTGGAAAGTGGCAAACCTCTGCCTGCTACTACTTCTTCAACAAAAAGAGCCCTCTTTGAACTAGTAATCACAATGGAGCCCCTCTTTGTCCCTCTTCACACCCTGGCATTTCCCTTATCGAGTAAGCTCAGAAGCATCGGTTTTGCTTTTAGCAGACACTTGTTTGAGCCATTTTTTGAGGTCTGAATTGCTGATGTGCCGCAAAATGCTTTGGGACTCCCTGCTTCACTTTGGGATGCCTCTGGCAGGCCCAGAATCCCTCTGAATCACCCCACTTTGGTTCAAGATTTGGGATTCATTAGAATCTGCTGCATCCCTAGTTTGTACTATGAAAACTATCAGTCAGCTTGGGTTTAGCACTGGTGCAGTGACATCCCATTCTTCGTTTGGTGTATAAAATGGGGGGACAATTTCTGCCACAGGGGTAGAACCCTCACTGTTATGGCATCTTCATGGAAATTGTTTTCCAGTGGATCTCTGTATTTAGGAAGCAAGGCAAGCTCTTTCTGCAGATTTTTGGAGTAAGAACTGGTGTCCTTTTTATAATTTGCTGCTCAATGCTTTTGCATTGTTTTATGATGATATATAGTATCTTATTGAGCACTGCCTTGTGCAAGTTCTCTAGAAAACTTTGCTATACTTCTTAAATAAAATCAGCACAGTCTACAATGATGTAGACAGTGGTTCCCCAACTATTACGTCATACAATTTTCACATAGCTCACCCTTAAGCATCATCCTAGACAGTTCTGGTAACAGAGCATAGAATGAGTTTATATGATCCCAGCTTACTTTGTAACTGTAAGCTGACTACATTGCTGAACTGTTGAAATTAGCATGTGCCTTTTGACGAATTTAAACCAATTAAAATACTAATACAAAAGAAACATAGCATGAACTAACAACAAAATGAAGCTAGCAATGTGTACAATGCAAATTGACCTCAAGAAATTGCACCTCTAGAAACCTGGCAGAAGAGGTAAGTCTTCACACTTGATGGATTTCTTCATGTGGTTACCTTCAGAACATGGGTGGATGTATTGATAATATACATACCTACAAAATACTGCCCCAAAAGAACTTAGTAAATAATGGGTTTTAGGTGGTAACTAATGGTTGGCTGGAAAAAAAGATGCCATCCTCATCCAGACTGAAGTGGACTGTACTGTTCTGAACATGGCAAGAAAACCAGATCTGGCAGCGCCAGCCCTACCATTAGGCAGAGTGAAGTAGCTGTTTCCTTGTCATTCACATCCACCTGAGCTTGGCACCCTGGTAGCAGTGACCCTTCCCTGTTAATAGTCATGGTTGACTGTTTTTGTTGCCTAATCGCCTTCTCCCGCTGCATCACACATAGTACCACTGGAAAACGGCCTCTGACCTACAGAGCAGGCAGAGAGGTAGCCAGTCCAGAGCATGGAGACACCACGCATGTAAATGCATTGCTCTTCTCACAAAATACATGCTGGCAAACCTGCTACCACATTGGAGCATTTATTTGAGTGGGCAGTGAGGAAGTGACAGGTGGGAGTGACAGCAAGGTTTTGGAGAATAGAGCTGTGTGTGCCATGTGGTTTGTCTTGAACCTCCTAAGCTAGCCTGCTGCACTTGGGAGCAAAGAATGCCACTATCCCATCACCAGTGTTGAATTAAGTTTCAACTGTCAGTCCTGTTGGCTTCAATACATAGACTGGAGGTCATTCATCTTTGTCTCAGATAGCAAAATCTATTGGGTTGGCCCTGCTCATGCAGCTGATAGCGTCCTCTAGAGTACCCCTCTGTGTAGGGAGGGCTCTGGGAGGGTTTGGTCTCCAATTGTAATGAGTTCTTGTTTCCGAACTGGGAGGAGTGGGTTGTTGTTATCAACCCTCTTCTAATAATAAAGCACATCTTATTGATGATCTCTAGTCCAATCTCTCTTCCTTTTTTTAAATACAGAAAATCGCTTGCTTGTAGACCCTGGAAATTTGCTATCTCCTTGTGATGCAGATGTTATCAAATCTATAGGATCGTGTAATTTACAAAAGCTGTGGAGAATCACACATACAGAGAGGCTGCTGGCAAGCTTTAGCATTCTTTGTGTTGGAAACCAATTGATGCAACTGTATTGTATTACACTTAAATTGTTGTCTTCTTACTTTAAGAATTTTGCACTGAGGTGCAAGCCCAGTAGTCTCTCTGTCGACTTTGTAGGGACTGACACTAATTAGCAAGTGGAATTCCAGTAGTGTAATGAGGGATTCCAATTTCGCCTCCTACAGGAGCCCCTATATCTCTTTAAAAGTAGATGTTGAATGTCAGTGGAATCATCTGCAACAGGGATCTTCAACCTTTTTAAGACCCACTTTTAACTCAAACATGCCTGTGGGGACCCATGTCTTAATCTTTTACCACGTATAGTATTTGCATGGTGGTAGTGTTCTTGTTGTGACCCACCAGTTGAAGTCCAGTGCTGTAGAATAGCAGGGGAAGTGGTACATTTGAGGGTGAAACAAAATGGGGATAATTGACGGATATTAGAGGACCATTGCTTGAGCTAAAGGGGCTTCTGTTTATACAAGGGACTCTGCAAATTCCAACCACTCAGCCACTGAGTTTTGTAATATTTAGATAAGCTTATGCAGAGGGTAAACCCCCTTCTTCTCTTCTCAGAGGAGGTGTGTTTCATCTTTCCCTCCAATGCTGAACTCAAGTACCTCTGTGCAGATTGCTTTGGAGGCAAAGTATGGCTACTGCCATACAAGAATCATACCCAGGATATTTTTTCTGTTTTTCTCCTGACCTGAAGAAAGGGCTGGGAAATATTCCTGACTGGCACTCAGGCTCACTGATCTTGTGCAACATTTTATGGTGAGTAGGGATGCCAAAGAATTCTGATGGAAACAAGAGTGTAAATTGCCAATGTTTATTTGTCCCATATCTGGAAAGGAAATCAATCTAGCAAATGTGTTCAATATTGACTATTGTTTTCACTCCACAGGTGATGCATAATTGATGAGCCCTCTCCTCAATTTGCACTGCATTTTCTTCGCATTGAAATTAATGGTGCAGAATGATGTAATAATGTAATTAATTACATAAGTAATTGCATAAAATTCCACCACAGCAGAAAGCGAGACAATGTAGTTTTTGTTGCAATCTGAACTGCAACTCAGTGAAAACTGCAGTATGTGCAATGAATGTGGGTCAAAATGGAAGTCAGTGCCTTCTCACATCCCTAGTTGTAAGTCCCATTAATTTGTTCTTAATGGTAAACATAAAATGTCCAAGGGACAATATCTCTCTTGTGCACATTTCTCCAATATTATTTCCCAATTCTTCCATAGTGCATGTTAGTCTTCTTCCAGCCCGCTCCTAAACCTATTTACTTGGAAGTAAACCCCATTCATTTATGTGCCAAAGTCTGTTTACCTATTATTATTATTAAACTACTATTGGGAAATCCCTGTTCTGTGTCAAGACTATTGTGGTATATATACATTTAAAATGCTTTTTTGGTGGCTTTCCCAGCCTTTTTCTAGGATCCAACCTGCTGTGTAATGCTTTTCATCTCTCTTCTCTTCATCAATTTTATATGCATGCTTTGGCTTCAGGGCTATGATCCAAGTCAGTAAAGGGTTTAAAGGAATGTAAATCTGTCAGAATTTACAGTTTGGTATAATTCTTGTTCAGCAGCTCTTAGAAATGTAGAGCAGTATACAAGCAAGCTAATGTTCTTTTTGTTTATATGACAGTGTTTCTGCTTCTCTTTAATTAGATATGCTTGTACTGTCGAAGTACTTGAGAAGAACAAACTATCATTTTTCAGGTTGTGGCTGGTAATTCTTCATTCAACTTCTCTTTTTCTTTTAAAATTTGTAGACATTAATTTAGTGCAGGTCCCAACAGACTTCATCTTATTTTCATTTGCATGCTCCTATTTCTCCACCTATTACTGGTTATAATATCTCTTCACTTTCTATAGGTAAAATAAGAGGACTATCTTTTGGCCCGTCTATAGTTCTCCCTTTAGCAATGAGTAAATGGGGGTGGGGGTACATCTGTGGAGAAACTGTACTTCCTTGTCTATGTAAACTAGAAATAGGAACCTATGGCCCTCCAGTTGTTGTTGGACTATAGCTTCCATCACCCCTTGACCATGCTCAGCCTGGATAGCTCAGTTGGTTAGAGTGTGGTGCTAATAATGGCAAGGTTGCAGGTTTGATCCCTGTGTAGGACAACTGCATAATCCGGTTGGACTAGTTTAGTATTTACCAAACTTGAGTCTCCATCATTCCTGACCACTGGTCCTGCTATCTAGCTTGTACTCTAAAAACAGCTGGAGACCCAAGTTTGGGAAACACTGTACTAGATTATCCTCAGGATACCTTCCTACTCTGTGATTCTACGAATTTATGTTGGCTGGGGCTGATGGGAGTTGGAGTCCAACAGCATCTGGAGCATCACACATTCCTAACCCCCTGGTGTATATAACTACTGGAACAATTACTTCAACTTGTTTCCTGGGATGTCTGTTGAGAGCAGCTGGTTCCATTTAACATCAGATCTTTGGTTGCATTGGTTGTTATCAGATCAGTTCATCAGTTGTGGCTGTTTTTTGTTTTCTGTAAAAGAAAGAAAGAAAGAAAGAAAGAAAGAAAGAAAGACACCAGATTCCCTATTCTCCCTCCCCCCCCCCCCACAAAAACCCCAACAACCTTTCCCTGTAATGTTCTGTGCAATGTCTGAATATTTGGCTCTCACAAAGAATTTGAAAATCTTCTGGCACAGAACTCCTTTTCAATAAAGTCCCCTCCCCTCTGCCACTTAAAATAGAATACGCCCTGAGAAAGACCTTGGAGCTCATTCAGGTAGCAGATCTATGGATCACTTTGAGGATTCTACTACTGCTTTTTGCAGATACAAACCCTGAATCCGCAAAGAGTGGCAACAAAAACTCCCTTCATGTGTTACTCATGTGAAAAAGCATGTTGATGTCTAAGTGCCTCAACTTCAGACATCCATTCTAACATGTGAAAAGCAGGGGTAGAGAGCTGAGTGTTGTCATGAGTGGGGTCAAAGGTGCAGCCCCTTTGCTCCTTAATGTGAGAAATGTGTGAAAGTGACCGGTATTTTCTGGGAAAGAAGGGTAACAAGGAAGGCTAGCTTGCATATCTTCATCCTGGAAAAAGCCGCCCAGAGTGGCTGGGGCAACCTAGCCAGATGGATGGTGTATAAATAACAAAAATTGTATTATTTTAGGGTTGTGAATTGGGGGGGGGTAGGCTTTATGCCAGAGCCCCCTTCTAATTCCTGGATGCAGCATGAATTCAATTCCTGGAATAGCCAGGAGGGGTCATTCAGGTAACAAAGGAAGTGGCTATGTGCCAGAGAACAAACGTGTGGGTCCTGTCAACTGTCTGTTAGTTAGAAGGACAAAGAATTGGAAGTTGTGTGTGCAAACTAGAAGCTGGAAGCTGGCAGACAGAACCATGCTTGATTTCTGATGGAATCTGATGGATTTCTGGCTACGGGAGAAGCAAGACCCTCTTGGTGTGCTAATGCTGCGAACCCCTCCATCATAGGCTCATGTTGTATGTATGTGTAAATAAGACATATGTCATAAAGACATACAGTTTATTTGTTTACAGTGTCTGCTGTACCTCATTCCAAAGGAAACATGAACCTTGGGTAAGTGCCTGGAACCCCTGGAGTCTCACAGCACTCAGAGATTGGGGTGGCATGCAACAATATAGTACAGAATGCATATAATTTTCATAGTGCTTAGAGCCTTGTGTCCCCACCACACATACACAGAAAAGATATTTGTCCTGTAGAAACTGAATTTATCTCCCCAAACAGAGAGATGACATGTTCCATTCTGAGGAGTTGACATCTTCACTTTCCACTTCAGATTACTTGAAGAGCCATTTGCTATGTTTTTATCTTCCCAGCGAGCCAAGGCAAGGTGATTTTGCACTCAAATAAGCTTGAGCCACAGGAGGCAGATTAGGAGGAAATAAATGGGCACTTCAATTTTTGTGAATTATGAGAGTTAGTCTGCCCCTCCTATTGTGAAATATGTTCAAGCAGAAGTAGTGCCGGTAATTAAAAGAGGCAAGCTGTATGTATCATTCGGCTTTGTGGGCTGAAAAGTGCTAAATCCAGGAAATAAATATCCAGTTATAGCTGAAATATCCATGTTGATTATGGCTGCAACACTTTTGATACTATTAAATAGAACGAATAAATGGTCCATGTGGAAGATTATATATAGGGGGGAGCAACAGTATTTTTCTCTTTCTACAGTGTGCTTTCTGGGGAACATACACTCATTATTTTTAGATCATGAACAAGAGCTCACTTCACAAAAATATATGCTATTACCAAGTCTACATGTATGCCTGATCACATGGTACACATGTTGCCATGGAAGCATATTATTTCAAGTCCATAGGTTGTGTATGTGTTGTGTGCAAAATTCAATAAGATTCTTACATCTAGAGGGTTTGTGGGCCTTGGGAGCTGAGGGTGTAAAGGGAGTTCTGTAGGGTAGATTCTTACCTTAAGAAATGTAAACGGCTTTCAATATACTGTAGTTTACCTGCAGGGATGGTGCTTACTGGAAAAGGTGCTTTTCTTCTTGCGAAGGCTAATTAATGACCAAACAAAAGCACACATTTGTACTACCAGTGTGGAAATAATGTGCAGAGATAGGCATTAGCCTACATCTGAAGCTCTTGATTCTCACAATACCAGAAGAGTGGCATTGCAAATGACAAAGAAAGAAAAACACATGAAACAGGGAAAGTTGTAATTTTAGCTTTATTCCACAGGTAATGGCTGCACAGCTGATTTTGTGGATTTTTTTGTTCTTAAACTGGGGGATCTGTTACTCTTGTAGAAGGTACAACACTGCAATTTGCAGACATTTTCAGTGCAGGCAACATACATCGGGTGCTAAGTGATCTGCATACTGACACTGTAAACAATGATGTAAACCTTTTCTGTCTGCGAATGTTTTATTTAAAGGCATTGCTTTTTTGTTAAAGCATTCTACACCTTAATGCAAAGAAGTTACATCTCCCCCTTGTGGTATAAACTACCTTCACTTGATTAGCTGAAGAAGTGTGGCATGCACATGATAGCTCATACCAATAACAAACTAAGTTGGTCTCTAAGGTGCTACTGGAAGGTTTCTGTTTGGTTTTTTTTGTTTTTTTTATTAGCAAAGATAGATTCCGGCTGACTTGTACAACCTGATCCCATAATTTCCATCACAGTACATAGGTAGGCTTTTAACTTATATTGCTATTGCCATATCTCAGCACATCAGAATTAAGAGCTATTCATGGATACAAGAATTCAATGAGGTTTTGTGTAAATTGACACAAGAAACTGATAAAATAATTTGAGGCTGTTTGTCCATGACCGATATCTTTGTAACCTTAGGGCATTCAAATTTGTTACACTGATAGGAAAAGAAATAGTTCATATGCAAAATACTTCAAGTGGAACCAACTCTAAATGTAGTTTTCTCACTTAATTTCATGCACTAATGCTCTTCCTTAGAAGTTGTCATGGGTTTTCCATACCTTTCTCCATAGCATCTCCTACTTCTGCTACCCACTGCTTACTTTGTCAGGCTATGCAAGAAAAAGGGGCATTATTGTGTCCTTTAGGATTTATATAAAACAGATTTCTCTTTAGTATGGATTCATTAGTATGTATGTGCTAAACCCAAATTCAATTAAGTGTTGCACACTTCTTAAGCATGCAAAGCATGACTTACTTACAAATAAGTTCCTCAGTAATTATTTTTAAAATTGGAATCATGCCATATGATTGCTAACTTCCCCTTTAACCAATGTTTGTTGATCTGTGTATGCATATATCAAACTTTCCCAAATCATTAACAGCAGTGGATTTTACTATCAAAGATTTATTGAGCTTAGTAAATTGAACTGAAATAAGCAGGATTAGATCTATGATCAAAGTTATATATCTACCAAGTCAAATGCTTGGAGCAGGTCAGGGGCTGGGCAGGTAGGGAGTGTGAATTGACGCCACAGGATATTAAACGAGTGTAGATTCTGTCAAGCCAGGATCAATATGTGGAAGGACTGAGTATCATGTAACAAAGTTTGTTTGCAACCCTCCTCGGTAATAGTCATGTTCTTGCTTCCCCTCAGCTTTTAGCGAGTTACAGTAAGCTTCAGGACACCAGAGAAATTGATTTCCCATGGGTCCCACCTCCTACTAGTGCCTCCATCCCGAAAAGCCTTACTTAATTTCTTGAAATTAAGGCATTGAGAATGCAACTCTCAAGTCTTTGAAATTGTGCTGTGCTTATTCTTGTGATGCTCTTTTATAGGAATATGATCTCTGCTCTTTTGCATAGTTCACTGTTATAATCCTTAGTAAACTGCATGTAGTAAACAAAATTCTTTTGGATATTGCTTGCTTATTTTGAAACACTATAAGGGTATATTGAAGGGGGAAACAGTTCATGAGAAGCAATTCCACAGCTGCAGAGCAACCCATTGCCTGCCTGCTTGGCACCCCTCTCCAAGTATTTGGCTAAGTAGACTTGGTCTGAAAGACCAGAAATGAACGATTTTCCCTTTTAAATGTTCCCGATATTACATTCTGTGTTGGTTGGTATTTGGATTGCAAGTAGCATTTAAACCTGATCCTGTGTCGGGCAACATGCCCTTTGGAGGATGTGACTTACTTTGCCGTAGATGACACTAGCTGCTAGAATTCCCTCCTGTGTACTGAATAGCTAATTCGTTTATTCAAACATAATGTAATTGACTCCACTTGTTCACAACAAGATTTTTTTTGTTTTCATCCCAGAAGGCTTCATATTAGGCATGGAGGAAGAAAACTGTGTTTCTATCTGCTAGTTCCCAGTGAATGATTGCCTATGTGGGACTTGGGGAATGATTATTATATTACACATGTTTTTTTAAAGGTAATTTACATTGAATTTTCAGGAGGTATTTATGATCAGGCTATTGCAATCCCTTCTGATAGTAAAACTTTTTTTGGGGGGGGGGGAATCCATGTGATTGACCCATTCCAGTGTATTTTTATGTCTTTACAGGAAATATTATTTGGTGGTAAACACAGTAATAGTTAAAGGCTGAGAATAAGGAGGCAAAAATGTAATGGTGTAGTTTCTTGGGGTTTTAGTGAATCACACATCTGTGTGGGTTTCTATCCTAGCCTCATTCTAAAGCTGAGTTTTTAATGTGACTACTATTCAAGGGAGGCTAGGAGAGAATGGCAGAACCCAAACTCTGTCCCATCCTACACCCAACATTTATAGTCACTTCTAGTCACTTCTCCACGTTACAGACAGTTAAGAGCTGCACACCCAACTTCCATATTCTTCTGGCAAATCATGATGACGTGCCTGTCCCATGCCCATCTTGTTCACTCAAGGGGGGGGGCTGTTTTCTCTATAAACTCAGGAAGGGCATTAGGACTAAAAATCCTTAATTAACTCCCTTTCATAGTGACTGATAAGCTAATCACAATGGAGCTTTTCAATGATCACAAGGCCTTGGCTAAGCTTGCCCCCAGCTAATACATTTAAGCAATCATATTTCTCAAATTTCAGTGTTTTGTATGCTGTGATCACTCAAGGCAGCAAGAGCGAGAGCAGCAGCAGCAGCAACCACCCTCACCAGCTTATCACACCTTTGTGGAGTGTAGATATACAAATATTTCCTAAATTGGAGGGTGGAAGTTGTGGGGGGAAAAGGCGGCAGAGGAGAAAACTGATACTGAGAAGCATATGGGCTCAAAACAACATGAATATTTGGTGTGATGGGCACTGGGGGGTGTTTTTTGTCTAGCTGCACAGGTTGAATGTACTAATTTAGAAGTAAATTGTAGAAGCCCGAATCACAGTGTTAATAGCATAGCCATTCCATAACAGTAGATATGGGCCTTTGGGCTTTGGTGTTGATTGCCTATGAAGCTGAGAGAGGACTTCCCTGTGCACTTTTGCTGAAGAATGGGGGAAAGTCCTTCAGCCATTTAAAGAACACATGTGGAGCAAGACTGTGGAAATCATTCCTTTCAGTGCTTACAGTAGCTGCTCTACAAACCCCAGGAGTCTTCCCCATCAGTTAGTAACTAAGTGGTATGTTTTCATTAAGAGCTAACTTTGTAAAGGATGAAAATGGCCTCCATAGGGATTTGAGAAGGCTTGAAAGAATGTCTCAGGATGGACTTTAACAAAACTCAAAGCAGTCATGGAAAAAGAGAAGGGGGGGGCATTTTGTGTTCTAAAGAATACCACATCATCATACTTCCTTAAGCCAATAAGAGCCAACTGTTAGGATAAATGGATTTTAAACTCTGAGCAGCTTTGATGCTTCTTTTTTTCTTGTTGGCATTTCCAAATACTACAACAATGTGAATAATACATCAGGGAGGAAAGGAAATAATTTTTATGAACTGCACTTTCTCTTATACTCACTGGAGATTTCATAAGGGAGTTTAAATATTGGCTCTGGAAAACAAGGGGGGAAAGTGCTGAGGCAGCACAAATTTTGTCTGCGTTGCATCCTCTACACAGACAATGCAGTTGTGGATTTGTTGTCTGGGACTGCTGCTATTTTTCTCAAATAGTTGAAAAATTCAGGCTCTGGATAGCCTAGAGTTTTAAAGTTCTTTAGGGTGGCTTTCTCAGCAAAGAAAATTGGGTTCAGAGTAGGAATAGGCATTTTGAGTTTCTCTCAATTTATCATTTTTCCATTCTTATGCTTGATTCTCCATATTTCCACATCAGTTTGCAATTTTTAATATAAAAATATTCATGAAAGTTAATCAGCATTTTAATGTGATTTTTTTGTAGTATGCAGATTTTTGAATGCAATTCTGCCATTGTAAACATTGTTTGCAAAGCAAATCTCCTAATATAATGCATTCAGTAATATAACACATTTACCCTAACCTGTGTGTTTTTGTACACACTGCCTGGAGAACTACATTGCAAAATTCAGAGAAGTGCAGATTTCAAAGGATGCCTATGTTTTGGTTCATGTATTGTTTTGGAAAGTGCAGATTAGCTAACTTTGCCATTAAATGTGAACTGAATTGAATCTCATTCCCTCATCCTTAGCTGAGAGTGGCTGAAAGGGTGAGAAGAAAAATCCCATAATTTTCAAGAGGAAGAAATGCATTCATTTGAGGATGGCACATAGCTGGAAAAGTGATGTCTGCTTTCTCCCTTTCTTTCTTAAACATAGTTTTCCCAACAGGTACAAGTGTGCAATTGGCCCCTTTTCCCCCTTAATTCCCACCCCTTGGAATAATATCACATAGTAATTTGTAAGTGGTACTATTCACACACACACACACACACACACACACACACACACAGCCCTTGAATGATGCTAGATCTTAAAGAACACGTTTGAAAAAAACACTTTCTTGTTCTGTTTCCCCTTTTTTTGTTTATAATATTATAAGAGTCATACTGTTCACTGATTTGGCTTTGGTATAATTATATGCAGTTTTACTATGATCCTTTTTCATTTTTGTGTAAAACACCCTCTAGGTATAAATAATCAAGCCAGTGAATTAAATTGGATGCTCTGCCTGGAGCATGGCCCTCACTCTCACTTTGTGGGAAGCTCACACCACTTGAAGGCTTCTTGAAGGATCTCTGTATTCATGAGGATGTATTTGGTCTGTGACTGCTGGCATTGTCAGGCCTCATTTCCTCTTTCCCAGGTCAGGGTATACTATGGTCCAAGAAGCTTTACCAGTAGTGAAGGTGAAGGTACCCCTGACCGTTAGGTCCAGTCGCGGACGACTCTGGGGTTATGTGCTCATCTCGCTCTACAGGCCGAGAGAGCCAGCGTTTTTCCACAGACAGCTTCCGGGTCATGTAGCCAGCATGACTAGGCTGCTTCTGGCCAACCAGAGCAGCGCACAGAAACACCGTTTACCTTCCCGTCGGAGCGGTACCTATTTATCTACTTGCACTTTGATATTCTTTCAAACTGCTAGGTCGGCAGGATGTAAGTAGTAAGATGATTAAAAACAGCATTTGGATGCATGGAAGTATCTTTCATCCAGAATACCATGAAGTTAATGGAAGAGTTTTTATCACAAAACAAATATTTCCATTCCCTCCCTTTCCTGAAATGTACTGCAAGATAGCATTTGAGCTGCAGTGTTTTATTGCACAGCATCTAGACTACTGTTGCAAACGAGAACATAAAGATAAGATGGCACTCTCATTAAGTCAGCGACAGCATCATTGACAGCTAATAGCTTGCTAACTTTTATCTTGGAAACAAATTGCATGCTCCCAGGGGCCAGGGCTGGAGTTCTTTCAGCTGTGCTTGCATTATGTACAGCCTATATGCACAAAGCACAAAAAAAGAAGCGGAGGAGAGGGGGAATAAGATGACGATGGCTTAATTTTGTGCACGCTTTAAGGCTCTGGGGAAAACAAATAACAGCGACAGCAGAGGAGCCATCAAAGGTTGGCTTGCTTATGAAAACGTATGCTCACCTCTGGGCTTCTTACTCCTGGATGTTACCCATTTCATCATTATCAAATCCCGTAATCACATATCCCAACACACTCAGGGATTCACTGGCTGGTGATTCTGTTATCACAGCTTCAGTGTTCTCAGCCTTAAAATGTAGCAATAAAGAACTGTGAAGCAGTTCACAAAAGGCTGCTTTGAGGATGAATTGTGATTGTAATCTATCCCACTTGTTATGACTGTAATACGCTTTTTCATTCCTTACACTTGTTTCTCTTCTCTTGTATTCTCTTTAAATATTTACTGACTTCATAATGCACACATCTTTCTGTTTTCTCTCCCCATTTCCTCTTCAGTCTCGTGCTTTGGTGTTCTGCTTAAACCCAACATTGCAGCTTAACACTGCAGCTTTCATTTACTGAGTGGGAACCCATTTGCCCTTAGGTTTCTCTTCACTGTGCATTGAAGTATTGGTTAATTCTCTGGTTCACTCTGCCATAATTCAAACTGTGCTCCATCCCCTTCCTTGTGTCCATTCTTTTATGATTGAAGCTTATGGAGGAAACTGTGTCTCTGATCCCCGCCCTTTATAGAGAACTTAGGAATTGGTAAGTGCATAAAACGGCAACCTTATGCACACTTACCTGGGAGTAGGGATGTCAGAGAACTCCACTGGAAATGGAAATTGCCACTGTTTGCATTTCCATCCCAGGCCTGGAAAAGAAATCAATCCAGCCTATATGATTGGTTGAATATGATCACCAGTTTTTTAAAGCCCACATCTAACTAACTTTTTGCACTGTTCTGACATTTCCTTTACTTTGAAATGTATGGTGTGGAAATAATTGTGGCATTAATTATGTTAAATTCGTAATAATGTAAATTACATAAAGAATTATGTTAAATAGCAGAGAGCAAGATAACATAGCATTTGGTAGAAAATGACCTGCAGCAGCCTGAAAACAGCACTGATTGTGACAGAAACAGGTTGGAATTGAGATTATGGCCTTCTTACATCCCTACTTTAGAGTAAGCTTCATTGGATAGAATTGGACTCACTGCTTAGTAAACACACTTGCAGTTCTTTCTCCTGAGTAAACTCACAGAGTATAAGCTCTGTTGAACATCATAAGGCTTACTGTACTTCTGATAATGTGGAGGACGGTGCTGCTAAAATCCTAAGCATTATAATGATCTAATTTAAAATTAATCATATGTTAATGTTAGGATTCTTTATTTTGACCAGGCTGGTGGTTAGTAACTCGGGCAAGTGTGAGGTTTTTAAAGTATAGTTTTTAAGAACAAGTCAAGATCAAATCTTGGTTCAAATTCTGACTGGTTCGCAAACACAGTTTAACCAAACCATAGTTCTCCAAGTTCAAGTGCCTTAAAGATAGCCTCTTCTGGTATGCAAGAGGAGAAGGGAGAAGGCACAAGCCCGAGGCTTACTGCATCTCATTCTCATAGTGGGAACCATGGTTTCCTTTTATTTTTATTTTTTGTTAACTGCATATGGACAAAACTAAACAGTCAGTATTAAAATGTATTGTAAAATTAAGAAATAAAAAGAACCAGAATACAATTAAAATACAATTTTATTCTCTTTTATATGTAAATCTGACTGCTCTCTGAGCCCCGCAAGATTGCACCTTATCAGTGAACATTATATCCATGGTTTTAAATACCTGATCTTACGCAAAATCATTCAACACTTTTGGCAAAACCATACCAATAGACCAAGTGATCAAGACACTCAAGTTCATAATTGTGTTTAGACACCTTATTATCCAGAGGATATTGGTTATTCAGCATTTCCTATATCAAATTCCCAATACATGCTTAGTTACCTGCCGGATGAGGTCTCCAGACTGTGTTCACATATTTTCCTAAATTAAAACTAAAGGTTATAAGAGCTGAGAGGGGATAAATTTAGGCAATTAGAGTTTTCAAAACTTGTCCTGTATAGCTGCCTTTTGCTGACCTCCAAATAATGTTCTGCATTGTCAGCCTCCTAAAAGTTTGGCTGTCTCAACATGATCATCATCTGATCTAGATTAGCATAACCCTAGTGATTTCAACTGAGCTGAGTCAATTTTTAGCAGTATTGAGCCTTGCCCATGACTGTGAGTTTTGGAATGGTAGTTTTTAAAAGTGCTTAAATCAGCATGAGCTTACTCCATCTATTCTCTTGGATTAAAAAATGGGGAAAACACCAGAGACTTGTAAAGAGGAGGACTACAATAAAAGTAAATAGGCTCTTCCTGCACTGTCTCTGCTTTCTGTTTTAATTAACTAAGATATTGCCAAATGAGCAAGAAGAAGCCAAATTTATCTTCTTTTGTTCCTGAATTAGCTGCAATGTTGTCACAACTATTGCTTCCATGGCTGAAAGGTGTTGTATTAAGCATGTCCTGCTGGGAGCAATGGGTCATGATAATGTGTCATCACTCTAATAGAAAGTTTTGCACATTTTTCTTAGTTTAGGAATTTTAACTATATTTTACACATGTTATGTATGTTCCCCCTGAACATACAATGTGCACAAAATACATAGAATGTTCCCTGAGAGTGGCAGCATGTTCATAAGACCCATCACTACAAGCGGAACCTGCTACTTTGATTTCATCATGAGCAGTGGCAGGAGTCTCATGCTTAGTGAAAGTACTTTTGAAAGACGTTAGGCAGCCCTTAGACTGTTTCACATGCAAACTTGTAAGAAAGTGGGAATGTGGCAATTCATGACTGGATGGCATACCACCTCCATTAATAGCAATATGAAAGGGGGAAAAACTTTTTATAGACCCACCTAAAAGGATGGGGGCAATCAAATTCCTGAAGGAGGGAGTTCAGCAGTTGTGGGGCTATCACTGAAAAGTTCCCATATATTGTGCCCACCAATCTAACCTCCCTTCATGGTGTGAGCAATGCTCTGGCATATGAGCACAGATGATGCTTTAGGTAACTTGGCTGATTCTGAAGTAAATTCCAGTGAATTCAATGGGACTTAAAGGTAAAGGTAAAGGGACCCCTGACCATTAGGTCCAGTCATGACCGACTCTGGGGTTGCGGTGCTCATCTCGCTTTATTGGCAGAAGGAGCCGGCGTACAGCTTCTGGGTCATGTGGCCAGCATGACTAAGCCGCTTCTGGTGAACCAGAGCAGCGCACGGAAACGCCGTTTACCTTCCCGCCAGAGTGGTACCTATTCATCTACTTGCACTTGACGTGCTTTTGAACTGCTAGGTTGGCAGGAGCAGGGACCGAACAACAGGCGCTCACCCCGTTATGGGGATTCGAACCGCCAACCTTCTGATTGGCAAATCCTAGGCTCTGTGGTTTAACCCACAGCACCAACCATGTGAAATATGGCCTATTTTCTTTACATCTAGCAGTTTATCTACAAAACAACTTAACTAAACAATTTATTTATTTCAGTCTCTTCACATACTCATCCTCAACAAGTGCAGCGAAACCTCGGTCAGGGTGCTACAAAAGCAAAAAAAAATGTTGTAGTTAGAACGATCTACACTGCATGTTCCTGCATATCATCTAGGCTCTCCTCCCCATCACAAATTAGAAATGTTTTGCAAGGCAGCAAAATGGTGTTGGAATTGTGGTGCTATGAGCAGTATTTCTCTTGCATTTGCCTGTGTCAAATGGCAATACAAATGCAGAAGTCCACTACTCTTTGTTGGGGCATAGCTCAGCCGGTTTGAGCATGGTACTGATAATGCCAAGGTTGCAAGTTTGATCCTTGTATGGGACAGCTGCATATTTCTGCATTGCAGAGGGTTGGAATTGAATGATCCTCAGAGTCCCTTCTAACTGTACAGTTCTATGATTCTATGATGTCTGTGAGTTTGAGCATCAGCTTTTTCAGGGATCAAAGAATCCCACATGCACATATATCATTTGAAAAGTAAAATAAAAATGTCTGACACATCCCAAAGCCTTTCTACTGATATCCAAGCGCATGGGGCAGCACACTGAAAAACTCCATAGAAATAAAGTAATGGATTTTCAATAGGTGCATGCAGGGCAACATTTTATAAGGGTACACTGTTGGTGTTACAATCTGTCTGCTCAACAAGAAAGAAAGCTGTCCAAAAGTGATGGTTAATTATTTACAAAATATTAACAACAGCTAAACAGAAGTGCTTTATTGCACCATTTGCCTCTGTAATTGCTGCTTTTCCCATCTGTCTAATACCATCTAGTGCACATGCAAACATGCACATTAATCCTACATTGATTGGCAGCTGGAGAGTAATAGTTGCATTCTTGCAAAGAGTACATCACTCTTCCTTTAGCCATTTCATTGACTGGATGGAATTGTAATCTGTTGTGAGGCTACCTGCTTTTACTTGTGGTTTGAAACCTTTCTTTGCCTGTGCACAAACAAATAAATACCACATGTTGGCCCATGCTGTACACATTCAGCACAGGGAAAATACTTTTGGTTTTTATAATCCTCCCAATGTGCTTTAATGGTTAGAAAGGTTCTGCCTTCTCATCTGCTAGTCTTGATTCAAATGAGGCTGATTAACACAGAGTCTGTGTGGTATGCAGCCATTTAGCTAAATGTTTTATGTTGCCCGCTTGATGCTTTGAAAATGGAACAGCTGCTTATGTAAACGTGGCACAGATAATAAAGAATTTATGGCATTTGAGGCCACCAAGACAAAACATTTCTTCCTGCGTTTCCCTGCTGTATTTTAAAGAGAGACGACTGCTGTTCCACCAAAACCAATGTCTTTAAAGAGCTCCAGATGTGTGGGATACGGAAACTCATAGGCATTCCAGGGTTCAGCTGATTTGGTTGATTCTGGGTTGTTGTTTTTCTAAATGAAGAAATTTGAACAGACTGTTGCACATTGTGTTCAGTATAGTTGTTGTTTTAATTTAAAGATGTGGGAGTTGCCTGGGAAGAGAGGGCCCCAGGGAGAGCGGGGGAGGGGGGGAGCAATTACAGTGGTTCAGGGTAGAGGGAGAGGGGGATGTGGTATGGGAGCTGGGGCAGGTAAGGTAGGAGCACACAGCACAAACAGCTGCCCTTTCTCCAATCTGTGGGATTGCAGTGGTCCTATCAGCCAGCCCTCAGGTCTGCGGCTGCTGTTGCTGAATGCCAGGTTGATTCTGAGTAAGATTTGATTATGGATGAGGAGGCCAATCTGGTCTGCAACACTGAGACATGGGTGGGTTTGGTCTCACCTGGGTACTCAGTGCAGCATCAGGACAGACTTGAGGGTTGGGGAGGGGGGCGTTGCTGTAGTCTATAGGGCTCTCTGTCCAGTTGAGCAGGGGATCTCAAGTGTGTGTTCCTGACACTGTACAACTGAGACAGCTTAAGGATGTTGCTGGTTTATCACCAGCCTCACTACCTAGCAGTCTCCCTGCCTGAGCTGATGGAATGGGTCTCAGAGGTGGTTGTTTTCTGCGGTGGTTCCCTGTTTGTGGAATGTTCGCTCCAGAGACACTCACCTGGGCCTTCGTTATATATCTTTAGGCAGCAGGTGAAAACGTTTCTCTTCAAAAAAACATTTGGTTGATTAACATTCTATGCCTTTTTAAATATGTTTGTTGGGGGGCATTATTGGTTTGTTTTTGTTTTGTTTTATTATGTATTTTGTATTATCATTTTGTATTTTACTGTTGTATTTTTCTGGGATCTTCAGATGAAGGACAGTATATAAATTTTAACAACAACAACAACCAGAAACCCCACTCTTAAATACTCTAGTCAATGAGGGTACACCACTTTCTGAGAGAATGTTTACGGTGTAAAATATTGCATGCCTATATGTACATGTACACACACACACACACACACTCCATGCCAAGAGAGGGTTCTGGCCTAGCTTTTCCTCTGATGACATCATTTTATATGTAGGGATTATTTTTAGGCAATGGGTACCTTAATCCCCCACCCGAAAAGGGTGGTGAACACATCACAAAGTACTTTACTCGTAGGCTGATGTGCACTGCAGTGTAGGATATGTGAAGGATGTTGTCAATTAGAAGGTTCCATTTTCTTTTGAGACCATTCTAAGCACTCCTTAATTTTGAACATAGTGGGAAATGCTGTCTAAATACTATATTTACTATTGTTATTCTCATTTGGAAAAAAAGACTACTGTTGTGGGTTTATTCCATCCCAGGAGACATGGTGGCAATAACTATCCATGAACTAGATACACCTCACCTTTCGAAGTGCAATCAGTTCAGCATTGTCATAAAGTAGAGTAATAATTTGGTATGCTGATTGTAGCACCAGCCTGTTAATTGTTAGCAGGCTGTCTAATAGTATTTTTGAAACTTGCCTTTTATTCAAGAAATGCTGCACCATCCTATGATTCTGTCCCCCAAGTATTTATATAAAGCTGCTTACACAAGATAACAGAACTATCATAATTGGACAGGAGTATTTTTCTCTGTGTTGGGATTGTTAGTCACTAAACAGTTTCCAAGAGTGAGTTGCATTGAATTTTTTCCTTTCCCATTCTTATTTTACCTTGCTTGTCAGTCAATAAGCACTTGTTTTGAGGGAAAATGAGAGGAAGTGCGGTTAAGACTGGGCAAATGGGCACTTGGTTAGTTTCTCAACAAAATGTTGTTCTCTAAGTCCATCCAGAGAGAGATGGCATTAGGAGAGAGCTGGTAAATGTAATGTCATATTGGGGAAGTTAAGGGTGCTATGGGACTGGGTGAATTTCTATTGCACAATTTTGCATTATTAATAACTCTGCTGGATCAGACCAAGGGCACATGTAGTCCCACATCCTACTCTGATAGTGGCCAACCAGATGCTTGTGGGAAACTAGCAAGCAGGACCTGAGAATGGCAGCAGCAGCCCCTCCTGCGGTTTTAGAATTACTGCCTCTGACCATGGAGGAAGAACATTGCCATTGTGTTTAGTTGTATTGCTGTTGCTTCTTGGCCCTGTAGCAAAGAAGACAAGATATGAGCATGAAGAGTAATAATAACTAATGGAGGAATGTTTGTGCTTCAAGACACTTGCAATGTAAAAATGAAGCAACCTCTCTCCCAATTATGATTGCAATAAAGGGCTAATTACATCTAAGAGTCAAATGAACTTATTAATGTCCTGGTGCTTATTTTCCAATATAGAGAAGATTCAAGAGAGGGTGATTGAAAAGGGAGAGAAAAGCTGCTGGGGGAAAATTAAAGTGGGGAGATGATGGGTGGGAAAGAGCTTAAGCACCTTCTTCCTACTGCTTCTCTGCTCAGTTGTTCCCTCCTAACGCAGTATTTTCCTTGTTAAAGAGTTTTAGGCTTCTAATAAGCCTGTAGATAGCCTCTAAATGGCGATAATATGGCGATAATATGCCCCCTAGTGTACTTCTACTTAGTGTACCCCTACTTAGACTTTCTAAGCTTTTGATCTTTCATCTCTGTGCACTTATGCACTTAATCATGTACTCAAGAGTAGGCTTTGCTTGCTTCGTTGCCATCTAATCCCTATGTTTAATCTCTGTGTATATTTTTCAGTATTCACTAAAGCCAAGCTTTGGTAGCTGATTCCTGTTGCTATCCTTCCCAATATATCTTCCCTCCAATTCATTTTCCAGCAATCACTGTTTTATTTCTTCTAGGAGACCCAGAAAATTGTGGTCTTTTTTGTTTCTTTTATTTTACCTTAGGAAGCTGGAGCAGTTAGTATAGCTGCATATTCATCTTCATTGGTCTTGCTTTATCATTTTCCCTAAACAGCTCCCAAATAAAAGATTACTGAATATTAAGAGGAAAAAAGGAATAACAATATTTGAAGGATGTTATTAGCCTTCATAAAAGACCAGAGCACCAAGCACTGTCATTCATGCTGCTGCTTCTGGGAAGCCCATCATAGAGCTCATTTGCAGAATCCTTTATAAATCTGGATTTTCTATTCAGTAAAATGTGGTGGGAGAAAGTATTGTGCTGATTTTTTAAAAGCTGCAGAAAACTTTGCCAACACATTTTGGGGGGAGGTCATGCTGTGCATGTGGAACTGAATTGTTGATGCTATACTGTACTATTTTGTGCAAGTTCAGATGCCTATTCTTCTTCTTTTTTTTTACTTTAAATGGGCAAGTACTGCATGGTTATGAGAACTTCCTTCTCTTTGTCTACTAACCTAATTTACAGTGTGCCTGGTTTAAGAATTGAGAGAAAATCACAGGTGATTTAAGACAGCCACAGGCCAAAAGGTCTAGACAGAACTAGACAGCCCCTGCCTACAGAATTACAATTTAATAAATGCATCGTCAACCTGCCGCCCTCTAGATGTTGCTGGACTATAAATCCTATCAGCCCTGATCATTGGACACACTGACACCACTTTGGCTTCTCTTGAACTAACAGATGCAAGCAAAAAAAAGGGGGGAGGGTTTCACAATTGTCACTTGCCAATAAGCTAACCTATGGGATGCAGTGAACTTGATGCCTGGTTATTAATGGCTCAGTACTAAACAAATTCATGCAGCATTCTTCTGAATAAATTACGACCCCACTATAAACATTATTCTGCAAACATAGCTGCTTCCTAGAGATAATCAACAGAAACCCATCATCTTCCTGATGTTGCCAATGTAGCATGTACCTTTCCTTCTAACAAAGGCTGGTATATTTAATTAATAATAATAATGATAATGATAATTAATATACAGTATGTATGCTGTTGTGTGTCATATGTTTTGCATACAGAAGGAGCCTGATTCAATGCCTGGCATTTCCAATTAAAAGAGTCAGGTAGCAGGAAAGGGGAAAGAGATCTTGAAGAGCTGCAGCTTGTCATAACAAATTAACTTTCCCCAACCTGGTGCCTTCCAGATGTTGCTATTAGTTTTAGCCAGCTGAAAGGATGAAGTAATAATAATCATTGAATTATTATTATTATTATTATTATTATTATTATTATTATTATTATTATTATTATCATTATTATTATTATTATTATTACCCCACCCATCAGCCACTCTGGGCGACTTCCAACACATATAAAAACATAATAAAACATCAAACATTAAAAACTCCATGATACAGGGCTGCCTTCAGAAGTCTTCTAAAAAACAATAATTATGGAGTAGAGTAGATAATAATGGAGTAGACTAATCTTACCTGATATAAGGCAGTTTCTCTCCAATTATTCTACTAAAATGTGAAACGGTAGTGTTATGTACTAAAGTTCTCACCCTGGGCCAGCAGGGGGATAGTGTAGATAGTTTTCACTCAGGTCCACGTCAGTTATTTTAGGCGGGAAACCCTGGGTTGTTGTTGCTACAATGTTGATAGCCGGCTGCCTATAAAAGCAGGCCGGCTGAGCTGTTTGCTGTTCAGTTCTGTCCAGCTTCAATAAAGAGCTTCTCTGGAGAAATCACTGTGTCATCTGCTATGTTCGCCCACAACTTAACAGATAGCTTCTCAACTTTTTTAACCACCAGTAGACCTCATATGCAACCAATTTTCTACTGTCTCCTCCTCCCTAAACTCAGCAACACCAAACTTTATTATCAGAATCAGATAATAGATAAATTTGCATGCACTCCACTCAGAGAAAATATTTATTTTATTTATTAAATAAATTAAATAAAATATTTATTTTCTATGAAATTCACAGATTAATTCCATTATCTCTCCTCTACTACACTAAGCACTAAAACATGCATTTTATTAACAGATGGTAAAGATCTGAGTGGAGCTCAACAGCACTAACTTTGCAATTTGTGTATTTTTCTACATATTGCACTTTTTTTTGTTCTGACTTTAATAGCCATTCTAACTTGGACAGGATATGAAACACAGGTAGGAACTAGTTAGGACTTAAGTGCAGGGAATGGAAGTATTTTGTCTGAAATCCCACTCTGTGATAAATGGGAATCTGAGACACCGTTTCTTCCTTCTTTTGGACAGCTCAAACAGCAGTTTTGAAAGTCCATGTTGAAATAAGCCAGATAACACTGCTCTCTGCTGTCCACATATTGCACTGAAGTGAGCAACCAATATTCCAAGGGCAGAATTAAAAGGAAATAATTGAACATGAATAGGAATAAACTTTAGTTTGCTCAGTTATGAAAATAATGTGCATTTGGGGGAGAAACTTAGATGCATGTGCTCTTAAAATGTATGTACGGTGTATCTTAGGGACTGAGGACTAAATTTCACTGCAGCAAAAGTAATTAAATTTGGAAACAATTTTTTTCTGCATTTCTTGAAAAGCTTTATGACTGTTTATTCCTATAAATGTCTGGTTTGAGTTAGACGCTGAATGCAATGCAAAAAATAAGTTCCACAGTAAACTACAAAAACACAAATATAAATACTATAAGAAATATATGCTTAATACCTACAATATATCAGGGCAAGGACCCTTTTAGAGCTATAGGTCCAAACCCTTTATAGGCCCTGTCTTATAGTCTGCCATTATAGCCACAGGAATGTAGCTTTTCTCTGCCCAACCTTCCAAAGGCACAGAGTATATACAGACCTGCACTGGCTCCCATGTCTTGGATGACCAAGGCACTGTTTTGCATGGATTTTTCCCATGTTTAAATAAGAAACAAATACAGTGGTACCTCGGGTTACATACGCTTCAGGTTACATACGCTTCAGGTTACAGACTCCACTAACCCAGAAATAGTACCTCGGGTTAAGAACTTCAGGATGAGAACAGAAATTGTGCTCTGGCAGCGTGGCGGCAGCGGGAGGCCCCATTAGCTAAAGTGGTGCTTCAGGTTAAGAACAGTTTCAGGTTAAGAACGGACCTCCGGAATGAATTAAGTTCTTAACCAGAGGAACCACTGTAAACCCAGTCATGTGACTGTTCTAGCTTTACCATTTTTGGGACTGACTGCTTGCTTACTTGTTCTGGCACCTACATAGGCTATTCTGAGTCAATAATATTGATTATTTGAAGAAGAGGCAGTGTTCAAATGACAGGAAGCAGAAAGGTCTGGCCTCATTACCTGTTTTGACCACTTGTTTTGAAAAGATGTGGGGAGTTGGCTGAAACAGGGGAAAGTCTGGATAGAATTTGGGGCTTTCATTAGGCACTCATCCATTTGTGCAGGACCCCTGCACACCAACACTGTTTTCACTAACCCCTAGTGCAGTGTTTCCCAACCGGTGTTCCGCGGCACACTAGTGTGCCGCGAGACATTGCCTGGTGTGCCGTGGGAGGGAGGTGGGCGAGTCAGGCGGCGAGAGGCGGGGCGGCGGCGACGAGGAGAGGCCGCCCAGCGCGGGGCTCTCACCGTCTGCCTGCCTGGCTGCCTGCGTGGCGCTGACGTCACGGGGCTGTAACGTGCCCCACATAGGCACACGCGGGGCGGCGAGCGAGCTCCCTCCCACATCCCATCGCCGCTCGCTTCGGCCGGCCTACTGGGCTGTCGCAGGCGGAAGGCCTGCGCATGCGCGAGGTTTTCGCGCCTTCGGGATTCCCTTCACGCCTTCCTCCTCCCGGGTCCTTGAGAGCGCGGGAAGTGGCAGCGCGAGACCGGCGTTGAGCCTGGTAGGTATTGCGCTTGCCAAGGCAGTCATTTGGGAAATGAAAACTTGCAAAGCAAGCAACCAGTTCAATCTGAAGTACGTGTATGCTTAATATCCTGTATCTGAAACCTGTTCTGCCCCCTCCTCCACACTTGGTGCCATTTTCATCTACACATGCAGCAGAGTAAGTTGACCCAGAATAGTACCAATTCAGATGGCAGATGGGAGAATGACAGTGCTGAATGCTTTCCCATGTAGAACACTCCCTGCAAATAAAAACCTAGCATATTTGGAAGAGGGATGCTAGCCTAACCATTACCTTCTATGCTGTTACTATTTTTTTTTATTTTTTTTACATAAGTAAAAAGTGACCTTTCCCCATCTGGCATGGTGGTGTGCCTCGAGATTTTTTTCATGAAACAAGTGTGCCTTTGCCCAAAAAAGGTTGGGAAACACTGCCCTAGTGATTCACTGGCTGCTATCCCTTTCCTCACTTTGAGCTGTGCTTTGCAGTATCCCCACCCCCACCCTTAGGGGATTTTCAGTGTTGAATGCCTGATTGCTTTTGGAAGGTCCAACAGTCACACACAACAGATCAAGAAACATACCAGAAGGAGGAGCAGCTCTGCTTGGTTAGTGAAGTGTACTTATTTATTTTTGTGTGTTTATTTTGGGCCTTGGTGCAAAAAAAAGCATATTGTTTCCCTTTTGTAGCACCCTGCTTGTGGTTAACGCTTAGCTGGAATGAAATATTCAACGCAGCAACAGAGAAATTAAAATAATAATTTATTTGTCAGACAAATAAATGAGAGGCACAGTGGTATATGGTTACCAAGCTCTGGCCTGCCTCCTGCCATTATGGCCAGCCCTTATATTTCCTTAATCCACCCCCCTTTGCTCCTCCTGTGGCTGCCTCTGTTCAATCAGCCTGCTTGAATTTCCTATTGGCTGATTGCTATAACCAATTTTTAAGATACACCCATATCCTTCTGTCCTTATATGGCAGACAAAGAGCTATATATTGTTACATCTATAAATGACAAATAAGTAGTAATATATCTTACATGTGTCTCAACAAAGAATCTTAATTACCAGCTCACCTCTTGCCCTCCTTGCCCTCCAAAACAGATGGTTAATAATTTTTATCTTAAACATATGTCAGAGACCTTGGGTTCACATCAACATTGAAAGATCTCCTTCATTTGAAGGTTTCTAAACAAATGTCTGACAACTAATATATCTGGATGGCGTCTCCTTGTCTAGGAGGAAAACACTGTCAAGGTTCTCTAAAAACAGCTGGCCTGCCTGGCATGAAACTTTTGAAAATCTAAGCCCATTTAATTTAGGAACCTGATCAAGATATAAGCCAATATATGCCTTGATTAAAAATGCAGTCTATATTCAGATGCCACATTCCCCCCTTTCAAGCTCAAGGACCTTGGTACCAAGTGTCCTTGATAGCTTGATCTGCATTATATTCCTGAGTTAAAGCTCTGTATAGGGCCATGATATGAGGTAGAGTTTCATTCGAAATCATCTTGCTAATTGTACTTCTAAAACATGAAATGATACATGGCATCATACATAAAACCATTACCACTACTGTCAAGAAAAACAAGCAAGACAATAGTATCCCTTTGAGTCCTGTGACATTAGGTAACCATCCCATATCCCATCCTTCCCATGTTTGTACTGGGACATGTGCTATATTCTCCATCTTTGTGGCCAACACACGGATTGCCTCACCATTATCAGAAATGTTAAAGCAACAGGCATTCCCTGTCAAGTTCATGACTCCACATAGGCCTCCCTGCTTGGCAAGTACATAATCCATTCCCATTTTCAGCTGCAAAATGCGGCTCTACTTTCATCCAACTGTTGTGCAATAAGTCTCAAACTCTGGGCCGTTACATTGGTTACAAGTTCCACTACTGCTTGCAATCGAATT
This sequence comes from Podarcis bocagei, assembly GCF_964188305.1. Classification (NCBI taxonomy): domain Eukaryota; kingdom Metazoa; phylum Chordata; class Lepidosauria; order Squamata; family Lacertidae; genus Podarcis; species Podarcis bocagei. Next base: position 83,264,978 of record NC_138126.1, on the reverse strand, counting down.
ATTCTGTTTAGATTATAAATAGGATCCCGTGCCCCTTGTATGAGCTCACCAGGATTCCAGGAGGCAGGATCATAATAGGCTATAATGCGCTCTGGTGGCCAATCATCAGTACCGCTCCAACTTTGGGTACTTCCTCCTGCTATATGAGAAATATCAGCGTTTCTTCGTGTTCGCTTAGCTGAACTAGTGGGCATAATCCACATTGGTGGTAATACCCATCCCAGGAAACAAGTCCCACTCCATTTGGAAGGGAGTTTCTTGTATGCCCATTCTCCACATATCCACCACAACCATCGGGTCTGAGGGTTTTGGTATGTGGAGTACAGAAGGCGAAATAGCAAAAGAGGTAGAGAGTTCACAGTGCAGTATGTTAGATTGCCTTTCTCTGTCACAGTTATGTTCCATACCACTTTCCATGCATGAATAAAAGGGGTTGCACAGGGCAAGGTATTCCGAGTTCGATAGGTAGTACCGTTTGCCCAGGTATGACTATTCTTAATATAATCCCAAGTATAGTGGCAATGAGAAGAGCCTATCATGGTAGAATCAGCTGCATCTGATGATTTATGTACACAGAATTCCCCTTGTACAGGTATAACTCGTAATGTTTAGTTGAGTTCCATCCGGGGAAATTCTGTACTTCTGTTTGGTGTGGCATTTCGCTTACCATACCAATGGCATTTAATGGTATCGGTAATAAGGGCATACCTCCCTCTGAATCATCTGGCCCAAGAGAGCAAACAAGGCAATTGGTCCTATTTGCAACATTGGCTTACCATTTCAGCTAAACCTACCCACATATTGTGGTCATAGCGGAATCCATATTTAGCAAATTTGGTCAGATTCAAGGACCCTTCCTCTTCCCAAGGGATCAGGATTAATAATAATATCATGTTGATGTCTAGCATATGCATTCCTTCCACAAAAGATTACCTTATTGTGATAGCATATAAATATTAGTCCCAATATAATTCCCCCAGTGACAGGAATGGGGAACCACCAAGACCAAAACATATATCCCAAGGATCCCCAATGTGTAATATCCCTGATAATTGTTCCACAAGGGGGCAGTCAATCAATTGTATAAGAGAATCTTCCCGCTCACAGTCTCTGGTTCAGACGCTCCTCAAGCTTCAGGCGTGCGCAGGTCAGCCAGCTTCCAGGTGGTGGCTGCAGCAGGCCGGTCGTCTAATGTTGCCCGTGACCTAGCCCGTTCCCCGTAGGGCTAGATACAGGGGTTTTTGGAGAGAGTCAGTTTAAGAGGATTAGAGGGGTCACCTTTGCACGTCCAACTGCCTTCGGACTTCTTCAAACGGGAGTGATGAATCCAGGGGGGTCACCTCAGCTACCTTCACCGCTGTTGGAGTAGAGAGCAAGACGGTGTAAGGTCCACGCCACTTAGGTGCAAGTGGATCACGTTTCCACTCTTTCACCCATATGCTATGCCAGCCTGAAGCTGATGAATCGGCACGGCAATGCTGCACGGCGTGCGCTCGAGGGCCCACCTGTTAAGATAAAAAAAAAACAAACAAACACGGGAGAGAGACAAAAACACGGGAGAGAGATTGCACTTGTCCCTGTGTCGCATGGTCTCCTATTTGTTGGAGGTCAGTTGGAATATCCTGAACAAAGGAGGGCGGCCTCCCATACAGGAGCTCAAAAGGTGACAACTTAAGTCTTTTTGTGGGTGTGCACCGAACACGAAACAGTGTTATGGGTAACACGTCTACCCTCCTGAGACTTTAGACATATTAGTGGGCTTCTGGCATGCCCTGCAGATACCTTGCACAAGCGTCTGGCGGTAGGTGGTAAGCCTGGCCAGGTGAATTGCATTGTTTGGATCCCAATTAGGATCTTCCAAGGGAAAGTTTTCCTGGAGATGACGATCAATATTATAAATATTTCCCACTCTGGCCTGCTCACGCAAATATATCTGTGCCTTTTCAATTATGTCTCTCCTTTCCTCAGTGGTGAAGAGAGTATTCAGGAGCTGGCGACAATCTGTCCAAGTAGGACTATGAGTATTTACTATTGAAGTCACCAAGTCCATCATAGCCTGAGGTTTTTCTGCGAAATATGGGGTGTTTTCCAATTCATCAGACCTGTAGTCGTGAATGGAATATATTACAGGGTCGAAGTTCGAGGTGGCCGTGGTCTGGTTGCCCATTAACCAGCACAGGCTCCTCAAGTGCATCAAATACTCTTCTGAGAGGGGCTACTACGTGATCTTTCTCTTCGCTTTGCTCTAGGGGCCTCAAATCATAGGGGATGGTATTTGTCCCAAGGCGTTCTTTTAGCAGCTTTATACGCCTGGCTGTATTGCTTGCTGACCGATTAAGGTCTCCCTGTAACTTCTGTAATAATTCTCTAGGACTTGGATGTACAGGGGTTTGGGGTGGGCAATTAGTTGTTCCACTAAAGGAGACTGTAGATGGAGTTCTACTGGGACTCACAGGTGGAATAACCACTTCTGCTTGGGCTTCATTATAGAACTCCAATGCCTCCTGAAGATATTTTTCATAATCTATCAAGGAATCAAGTTCTGTGACTCCACCCCCATTATTCATTCCACTTTCTTGCCTTGGGGTTACAACTGGTGGAGTGTTTGGATTTATTTGGCAAGATTCCTTTCCTAGCTTTGGCTTTTACAGCCAATAATTTGCATCGTTGGACTTTGCATTCCCTTATCCATGGAGGATTTTTATTTAATGTGCTCAGCCAAGAATCTATATGTGAAAATTGTTCTGGGCACCCTCCAGTCTCTTTGGCGATGTTAGACCAAAGTTTGCTTACTAAATTTATATCAAAGGTTCCTCGAGATGGCCATTCAGTATTTTGCTTCGGCCACTCTAATTCACATAACGTTTTCAGGCGCTCTGGCGTCATTTTGACTCCATATGCCCCTGAGAAGGCTTTCTTAAAATTATTTAACATACATTAAAAAGGTGTATTTCCCCCCTTTGAACCCCCAACTCCCATTGTATGGCCCTGTGAAGTATCCACTCAGTCACTCACACACACACCTTACTGGGAAACGAAGTAGTACTCACTCCACACTTAGGTCAGCTACACATTGTACTTTCTCACACATGCAATGCGCCAGATACTTCACCACACACTACCTCCCATTCTTCCCTTTTCCCCCACCAGATCACCATCTGATATACCCAGCCACCTAGCGTACTCAGTTCCCCTTTACTGAGACGCAGAAGTTTGATCAGGACTTCTCTTCCTCCCAATTAATTGGAGGGCCAAAACCCCTTAGTGCACTTACCCTTAGCTGGTTCCCTGTTTATTTCTCTGTTCCCCCCCGGTCCGTCGCCGTCGGTGGGCAGGGTATCAGACAGACGAGACTGCTGCGTTCCCCTGGAAAAAATTTTTCCAGTGCGCGCTGGGTAGGCACAGTTGTCCTCTCTCTTGTACCCCGTCCAGTGAGGCGAAGGCGCTGCGTTCCAGCAGACCACTTATCCGAGTCGCAGGCACCATAAAATGTAGCACCCTGCTTGTGGTTAACACTTAGCTGGAATGAAATATTCAACGCAGCAACAGAGAAATTAAAATAATAATTTATTTGTCAGACAAATAAATGAGAGGCACAGTGGTATATGGTTACCAAGCTCTGGCCTGCCTCCTGCCATTATGGCCAGCCCTTATATTTCCTTAATCCACCCCCCTTTGCTCCTCCTGTGGCTGCCTCTGTTCAATCAGCCTGCTTGAATTTCCTATTGGCTGATTGCTATAACCAATTTTTAAGATACACCCATATCCTTCTGTCCTTATATGGCAGACAAAGAGCTATATATTGTTACATCTATAAATGACAAATAAGTAGTAATATATCTTACATGTGTCTCAACAAAGAATCTTAATTACCAGCTCACCTCTTGCCCTCCTTGCCCTCCAAAACAGATGGTTAATAATTTTTATCTTAAACATATGTCAGAGACCTTGGGTTCACATCAACATTGAAAGATCTCCTTCATTTGAAGGTTTCTAAACAAATGTCTGACAACTAATATATCTGGATGGCGTCTCCTTGTCTAGGAGGAAAACACTGTCAAGGTTCTCTAAAAACAGCTGGCCTGCCTGGCATGAAACTTTTGAAAATCTAAGCCCATTTAATTTAGGAACCTGATCAAGATATAAGCCAATATATGCCTTGATTAAAAATGCAGTCTATATTCAGATGCCACACTTTAACATTTGTCTAGAGGTAATTTTTCTTCAGACAAAGGAAATTCTTATGCTGTCTGCAGGGAGGCTTGGTGAAGAAGGGGCAGGAAGCCCAGTTTTTTTGCGGGGGGGCAGTTCTGAACACAGTCAAATTGTTCTAGCTTTGGGACTGCAGTTCAGCCATGTTCCTTAGCTCTGTTTTGGGACTACATGGCTCCTTTAGCCAAGTTGAGTGCCTCTGGGTGACATTCCTTTTGGATTTATGCACAGCTGCTGGACCGGTGGGGCTTGTTTGCATTAGGACTCATTTGGCCACCTTAATTTCTGTATTTTATTTTCAAAAGAAATAACTGTTGTCCAAAATCCAGCATAAAATAGAGTTTATGACCATCATTTGCGAAGCCAATCCTGATACAGTGATACCTTGGTTCTCAAACACCTTGGTACTCAAGCAACTTGGAACCCAAACACTGCAAACCTGGAAGTAAGTGTTCCGGTTTGCAAACTTTTTTCGGAAATCGAACATGCTCCGTTTTGAGTGCCATGCTTCCATTTTGAATGTTACGCTGAGGTCTGTCTGTTTTTGCTATTTATTTTGTGTTTTGTTTTTGTAACTTTGTGGAACTCAGTTCAACTACTGATTGATTGACTGCAGTACATTGTTTATTGCTTTCATTTTATGGATCAATGGTCTCGTTAGATAGTAAAGTTCATGTTAAATTGCTATTTAAGGGGTTGTTTTTAAAAGTCTGGAATGGTTTAATCCATTTTATATTACTTTCTATGGGAAAGCGCACCTTGGTTTTGGAACGCTTTGGTTTTGGAATGGACTTCCGGAATGGATTAAGTTTGAAAACCAAGGTACCACTGTATAGTGGGAGATGGTTTCAGGTCCACTCCATTGATTGATGTTTCATTTTCTAGCTGCACTGCGGAAAGTTCTGCATAGATCAGTCAATTGCAGGGAAGCATCTTCTAATGTCAAGGCTCCCTAGAATATTTGGCCTTTGTGTATCTTTTTCTTCAAAGGCCTTTTACACATAGCTTTTTCTTAGAACCTTAAACAAAAGACGAGTCTATAAAAGGAGCGTGCTTACTCAAAATGCCACTGGGAGTATGTAGTACTGTTCACAATTTCTGGTAAATTGCTTTGTATATCTGAGCTGACCGATACCACCAGCATACAGCAGAGTGCAGTACAGTCCATATGTAGAACATGATGCTTTCATGGTCCTTTCCTAGAATTTGCAGCACAGTAGTTAAATCACCTGCAGAATTTCTGGAAAGAATGTACTAAAAGCAAAATGCTGCAATTGCTTTTAGATAAATGATACTTGGGTCAGAAATATTAATGTTCTCAGTCTGCATTTTTTCTTGCATGCAGCATTATAGCCCAAACTATTAAAAATTCAAAACTAGCATTTGTTTGTTTGTCTGTTTCACAGTGTTGAAAGACCACTGCAGTAAAATGCCAAATTAACTGCTTCAAGGGAGGGAAGATGCTGCTTCACCTGTCATCTGTACTTAATTTCTTAAATGGAAACTGGAGGGCTGAAAATTACTAGAATTTATGACCTGTAGTTTAGAAATCTGTCACCCTATTTGCAGATTTGAAGGATGATGACTAGTGGGAGGGGGGCTGTAGCTCAGGGAATTTTTATTTATTTAAAACATTTATCTCCACTTTTGAAACCTAGGAGAAAGTCTACCAGTTGGTACAGACAATGCTGAACTGGCTGGAGCTGCCATACAGAGTTATTCTCCATTACATTTGAGGCTGCTGTGGATCCAGGAGAAGTCTGTTCTAAGTACTGGAGGTTGTTATTTGTCCCAGATATAGGAAAGCATTCACACTAATTTGCTTTCCTTTTACTCTTTTGGAAATAAAATGTAATGACATTCCTATAAAAACCGTGTATGCCCATGTGATAGCGAAGTGTTAGAAACTGTTTTACCCATGAAATTTCCAGAGTTATTTGTCCCTTGACTTTTTCCTTCCCAGGAAGGTCTTTCAATTAGTATACAGCTCTCCTGGTTATGGATACACAATCTCACACATACACAATCTCATGGAACTAAATCACTTGCAAAATTAGTATTCAAAGCTGTAAAGATCTGTAAGCAACTTCAGGTTGGTGCTGACCTTTAAAGCCCTAAACGGCCTCGGTCCAGTATATCTGAAGGAGCGTCTCCACCCCCATCATTCTGCCCGGACACCGAGGTCCAGCTCCGAGGGCCTTCTGGCGGTTCCCTCACTGCAAGAGGCCAAGTTACAGGGAACCAGGCAGAGGGCCTTCTCGGTAGTGGCGCCCGCCCTGTGGAACGCCCTCCCACCAGATGTCAAAGAGATAAACAACTACCTGACATTCAGAAGACATCTGAAGGCAGCCCTGTTCAGGGAAGTTTTTAATATGTGACATTTTAGTGTATTTTTCATCTTTGTTGGAAGCCGCCCAGAGTGGCTGGGGAAACCCAGCCAGATGGGCGGGGCACAAATAATAAATTATTATTATTATTATTATTATTATTACTGAACATTTAAGAAGTTCAGGTAGATTTCAATATGTAGTTGTGGAAAAGAGGTGTGAGAGCAGGAATAAACTCTAGAATGGCTGTCTGAGATCTTGCAGGAGCCCTTGTGTGTCACCTTAGGATGTGGAAAGCAAGGTGGGGGCTTAAAAAGCTCTTTCTGCCGTGGGAAAGTATCATCAGAAAGAGATTTTAAGCCCCTGCCTTGCTTTCCATGCTCTGGGAAGGTCACGGGAGTTTTGCAGAGGCCTTGCATGACCTTCCCAAAGCCCGGTGAATAAGGCAGGTGGCTTAAAAAGCTCTCTGCCTTGGTGGGGGGAGCAAGGCCTACTCAGTGTCAGCTTCAGACAGGTAGGAATGGCCATTCCAGGGCCTGTTCTGCCTTTGCACAATTTTGCTTATACACATGATAGCCAGGAACTTAACCTCACATAAGGTGAAATTTACCTGTAAGGTTTGTGTTTGGAAACATGCATAAGACTAAAGGTTCAATCCCTGGTTTCTCCAGGTAGGAGTGAAAAATAATTCTGAATGTTACCAATCAGTTTAGCCATTACTGAGCTAGATAGACCAATGTTTCCAGTGGATATTATTTTCCCTTCATTGGACCGTTTTCTTGGGCGGGGGGGGGGGAAGAGAATTTGAAGGTTTATGGAATACAGTGGTACCTCGGGTTACATACGCTTCAGGTTACATACGCTTCAGGTTACAGACTCCGCTAACCCAGAAATATTACCTTGGGTTAAGAACTTTGCTTCAGGATGAGAACAGAAACCGTGCAGCAGCAGCGCAGTGGCAGCAGGAGGCCCCATTAGCTAAAGTGGTGGTTCAGGTTAAGAACAGTTTCAGGTTCAGAACAAACCTCCAGAATGAATTAAGTTCTTAACCCGAGGTACCACTGTATTAATAATTTTGAACTAAATGAAATGGCATGCTAGTAATTTGAATTTTCATATCCTTGGAGTTTTAAGTTTTGTCTCAAAATGGTACAGAATGAAAAATTGAAGGAAAGGCCACCCATCACAATGAGAGGTGGTGCAAAATATATTTCTTTTACTTGAGTTTGCTAGTGAGTTTAGCTGTCTAGCCCTTTGGCTGGGGTAGCTGTAAAATAAAATGATACAATTAACATAAAATGTGACTGTGCTCTACTCCTTAACTGCTTAGTGCTTTCCATGAATATACTTAGTGGAATACTAGGCCTTTGAATTTTTCCTGATATTAATGACTTCATTTCTCAGAGATATCTCTAGTCAGATGGTTTTTAATTTTCTTTTGAAGTGAAGACATTGGGAAGGATGTGGAAACACCTGAATGTACCTGCAGTATGTTAATCTAAGGTGTTCCTAATATTTTTCATTTTAAAAAGCATGTGGTGTGGTGAAGAGACTTCAGAATTAGTTACTTTAGGTACTAGAATTTGAAAAGGCCCTTTGGTTCCCTTTCAGTACCAGACCTTGCAACTAGCTGTTTTGTGGGAAATGATTTGTCCAAAGCAATTACAGTGGTGCCCCGCAAGACGAATGCCTTGCAAGACGAAAAACTCGCTAGACGAAAGGGTTTTCCGTTTTTGCGTTGCTTCACTAGATGAATTTCCCTATGGGCTTGCTTCGCAAGACGAAAACGTCTTGCACTTTTTTTTTAAAGCCTCCTGAAGAGACGCAGTTGTGATGGACCGTGCTTCGCAAGACAAAAAACATTGCAAGACGAAAAGACTCGCGGAACAAATTCTTTTCGTCTTGCGAGGCACCACTGTATTGAGTTGTTCTCAGTGCTTCTCAAGTTGAGTTAAATGTTCTTCTACTAACCTTAATGCAGTACGATGGGAACATTGTCACAGACTGCTTCCTACTTTGCAGAAGACAGCTGTAAAAAGCTGCCTTCTGTTTGAAGTTGTCCTCTATTTACTTGGCTATCTGATCCAAGTCCAGTTTAAATGTAGGGATCCTTAAGAAGAGAGTGTGGAGTCATTGGGTTTGCCCATCCACACTGAGCACCTGAAGCAGATGGAGAAATCTAAAGGTTGTTTTGCACAGTCTTCCCTGCTATGGTGAAATGTATTGGCTTTCTAGTAATTATTTCAGAACTGAAATATATGTGCACATGTTTGTGTGCTCTGTTGAAATAGAGATAGTCAGAAGGGGACATGATGTAAATTGTTTATGTTGGGTATAACTATAAAGATTTTAGGATTTCGCCGGGTGCATGAAAGTGTGAACATGAAGGGAGGGAAACAGGATACTGCCAACAACAGCAGCAACATCAATAAAATCATTTGCCAATACAGTGGTGCCCCGCAAGACGAATGCCTTGCAAGACGAAAAACTCGCTATACAAAAGGGTTTTCCGTTTTTGCGTTGCTTCGCTAGACAAATTTCCCTATGGGCTTGCTTCGCAAGACGAAAATGTCTTGCGCTTTTTTTAAAAAGCCGCTTGAAGAGGCGCAGTTGCGACGGACCGTGCTTTGCAAGACGAAAAACATCACAAGACGAAAAGACTCGTGGAACGAATTCTTTTCGTCTTGCGAGGCACCACTGTATGGAATTTTCAGTTAATGAAAAGCAGGTCTTAATGTGAGTGTTGAAAGGGAGCATTAATTTATACTTAGGGTGAGCTAGTGGGAAGAGATCAGTCTTGTGTATCTGTTAAACAGATAGTAAAAAACATCAGCCTAACACCACTTAAGATAAAGCTGTGTGCAGGGATCTGGAGTTACTCTTCAGTAAATATTAATAAATGGGTAATGACATTTTAAATAGCAAAAGCCTGGCAGATACACCTGAACAGGCTAAGCAATACAACATTTATATTAGATATGCACCAAAGCAACCTCCTGTTCAGATTGTAAAACAAATAGGAAAGTGAAATGATTTATAGCTTTATCTGTCAAGTCTTAAGAAAGATGAATCAGCACTTTTTCTGTTCTGAGAATTGTTTTGGTCACAGCAGAGATTGTTGGGTAGTTCTTTTCATTTGATTGAAATATTTTGTTGGCATTTAGTATTTTAACGTATCCTCTTGATCAGGCATAGGCAAACTCGGCCTTCCGGATGTTTTGGGGCTACAACTCCCATCATCCCTGACCACTGGTCCTGTTAGCTAGGGATGATGGGAGTTGTAATCCCAAAGCATCTGGAGGGCTCAGTTTGCCTATGCCTGCTCTTGATTTTAAAGTTTGCTCTTTAATTTTTATATATTGTTGTCTTGCCAAAGTCAATGGTTGTTTTGGATTCATAGACAGATAACCACACTGGTAGAGAGAAGTTCAGTGATTTTATTCAGTAGCAAGCCAAATATAACTGGAAAATCACTGAAGGGTCTTCATGCAAGATAACAAAAGAGAGCCTACTTCCCCAATCAGTCGTCAGATGCTCCAGATAATGACAGCAGATATACCCCAGCAGGCCAACATGTAGCACCAGACTGCTCTGGGCCTGTGCAAGGGCTCAAAACTTAACTCTGAATCTGGGAGATTTATATTATATTTATATACCCTAACCTCTTTGTGGCTATGTAGGGTTGCCACCCATCCCTCATTTGGGTGGTCCCATTTTGGGGGCACAGAGTCGCCTGTCCCATTTGGCCCCCAATTTGTCCCATTTTTTAAGTCGTAAAAATAAAAATTGGCATTTGTGCGCTCACCCAAACTTGCTTGTCTCGCAATTGTATTAATGTTATTTATGTTATATGTTATTGTATTTGATAGTATTTTGTGTGTGTGTGTGTGTGTGTGTGTGTGTGTGTATATATATATATATATATATATATTTGCTTTCGTAGATATACCTGATCATACCTTTATGCATCTCCCATTTATGGCTTTCTCAGAGAAAAATCTTAATGATTAGTGTTGGTTTCATGAAATGTAGATTTCCTGAAGGATAAAGCCAAGATTCCTTCAAAGGCTCATCAGTATTTTGTGCAACCACTTGCTGGCTGTTTCTGATCCCATGCCTGAGGGAACAGAGTATTGCTCAGGGGGAGAGAAGATTTCTTGAAACGGAAAGGCTGTGCTAGAGATAACAACTCAGAGGAAGAAGACAGAATATCAGCTTGATTTCCCAGAAGACAAAAACACTAGAAATCTGAAAGGCCTTTGATATGATTGGTGAAATGGCACTGAATCTATCAAGTGAAGGCTGGAACAAATATTCCACCCTACCCCCCCCCCCCATATTGTAAACAGAACAGATAGTGAACAGGGAGAGTGGAATCCTATAGATTTACTTCAAGGTAAAATAGCACTATTAGAGCCATTGAAAAGACTTGCAAAAAGTGTAGTTGAAATTGCACAAGTTAGAGGGCTTGTTATGTCTTGGACTTCCAAGGGATGCAATCCAGCTCCTTGGAAGACATTGTGAGCACAGTGGAAATATATCCCAAAGTCTAATTTGTGTCATCACGCTGGGGTTTCCCTTGTGTGGGGCAGTTGGCTGAGTTGGAAACAGTTTGCGGGTGTCTGGTGTGCTTCTCCCCACAGAAAGTGAATGTGTACACTCCGATCTACTATAATGACACAGATGACTCTGAGGGAGCACCTTATTTTCACATAGTGCTTCTTACATTGCCATGCATAGCAGCTCTTCACCACTTCTCTTTTCCAACACTGTCTCCTCCCACTACAGACCAACATAAGGAGAGTGATCCTTGGACCAGAGAAAGTGGAGAAGTGGCCAAGTGGTTAGGAGAAAGTAATGAACCTCCAAGAATGGTTGCTTACCATATAAGAAAGAAAAACCATTAAAAATAATAATAAGGCAAAGCTCTGTTCACACTCCTCTTTCTTGTAGAATTAAGTTGCATAAATTATAGCAATAGATTAACATTTTGACCTTCATGTTATATCTTTGTAATTAGCAAGGCACACAGGTTTTTAGCAGTGCTATTCTTTCCTTTAATGTGTGTGCTTTGATTTTCACGGTCAGGATTAAAATGGTGTTGGGGAATGTTAATGATTTTGGGACCAGGTAGGGCGTGCTGTTAATATTGGATGCCTATAATTTTTTAAAGTTTATTTTAATGTTCCCTTAAGATAGGGCAGGTTAATCATTCCAAATATATAATAAATTAATTTATAGCATATATGTGTGTAAAAAAAGAGTAAAGCTTCTTCATTACAGTTTACAAGGGTCTAGCACAGAAAAAGACAGCGTCCAGCATCAGCCAAACTTACCTTGCCCTCTGCTTGATCTATTTTTCCCTATCCTAGGATGATGTGGCATCCATTTGTTCCTATGGCAACAGAGCTCACTCTTTAAGATGCAGATGATGGGAACTTAGTTTATGCAATTGTCTTGACAAAGGGGCTGATTTGACATGTTTAGCAAGTTTCCTCATAGATTCTAACCTCACGTATGCAGGACCACAGGTTTAGAAGGGATCCACAGGTATCAATCAGACTGATCTCCCTGCCAACCCTATAACAATATTCAATGAATAATTGAAATAGCCTAGCTCTTCAACCATGTATGCTGTGTCAGCTGAAATAGTATGTATTGGAACATTCTAGTTGAAGCCAGGAACATGGTGATTATTTGAAAACATCTTTTCAAGGACATTCTTTCACTTACTTTTTCCCTCTGAATTCCTCCTGCGTATGATTCGGTTCCCCACTAATTTAATTTCTGTTTAAACCAAAAGGAAGATGAGTTTATATGGCCTGAAGCAAATATCAATAGCTTTTATGAGAGGAGATCTGGAAACCCAGTATCTTTTATAGGAAATAAGACTTGTTGGACAGGCAAGATCTGGGGAAATAGCTAATAGAAGTTTTGCGCTTGAATGATTCCTTGTGGTTTTACTGTTTAATGCCTATTTAAAAGTCTATTGTGTGACTAAGGTTCCATTTGGCTTTGAAACTGTGGATGTTCCTCAGTCTCTGGCAGGTTTAACGTTTGCCTTTTATTTATTTCTGTTAGGAAGCCTCACATGCCTCTGAATACACAATCTGGATTTAGGTTTCCTTTCCCTGCAGTACAAATAAAACTCTTCAAAGAACATGCTAAATATTGCTGTAAGCAGAAGATGTATTTTAACCAGCCTTAACATTAACAGAGTTAAACAAGAGCCAGGAATCATTTTAAATTTTATATTGATGGGTTTTTTTATATTGATTGCTGTTAGGGCATAATAATGACCAGTAAAGATGCTGAATTGCTTTCTTGAAGTGGACTGATTTTTGCATAATTAAATATATTTCCCTTTTTCTTTTTGAAGAAGTACAGTGAATGAGGTTCTTGATCTGCGAACGCATACCAAAGACATGGATCATTTCCACTAGATAAAAATTGTTGGCAGCTCTTATGAATCCAAGAATAAGCACACCAAGATGACCAAAGGAATGAGGAAAAGGAGAATTGGCTACTCAAAAAAGTATAAGCAATGCAAGATCAGAATCTGTCTATTATTAGGTGATCACATTTGAATGGGTGAGATTGCTATTTCAGAGATTGGGCAGGGCAACCTAGGGCCCCAAGACCCAAATAAAGGGTAGGAGCCCTGGATACTTGCCCAAAATATTGGGGGGGGGGACTTCCGGTCGGCGCCAGCGCTAATGGCGGTCCTTTTTCCGAGCTCCGGAGAAGGACTGCCCTGCGAGTTCGGGTCTGTCCCGCTACGGCAAGCGGGGGACCCCTAAAATCACAGGCGCGGAAGCCTGTGAACGAGGAGATTCGGTGGGCACCAAAAGCGCCCCCCCTTTACCGCAGAAAGAGCCTTTTTAAAGGCTCTGGAACGACATCGGGGGAGCGCGGTGCTGAGAATCGCTACCCAGCCCGCAGGGTGAAGCCGCGTCGCTATTAGTGGAGAGCGCCGATTCCTTCCTGTAAATTACGGACAGAAAAAACCCGTGAGTAAAACGGAACTTTTATTTGGATCTAAAATTTGGAGATTTGGCTGAAAGCGGGGAGGTTAAAATCAAGGAAGTCTGCCTCCCCCCGACTGCATGAAAGTGAAAGCAACGGAACTTTAAAGCTGCATCCGTCAAAACTCTGTTCTTATTTAATTAAACCTGACATTTGGACTTTAGATCTCCCCTCTAGCTAGCAGGGCAGAGGGGAGGCGAAAGAGACTTTGGTAACTGCATGATTTATTTAAAAGAAAAATCCTCTGCTGCCTCAGTTATTTAAGAGCACGAAACGGTCTGCCTTTTAGGACAATAGGACACTGAACTGACTTTTTCCTGTGAAAGTTACACTGTGATACAAAGTTTCCGTATTGTTTGGCTACAGTACATCAGAGTAAGACGAAACAGTATCTACTGGAAAACTGTGGCAATTTGCAGCTACAAGCCTCCAGCTACATTTGCTTTAATTTCTCTCTTTCTCTCTCTTCTACATTTTTGGATATTCTCTTTGCCTCTGCAATTGGACATTTTATATTTGGCCATTTTGATTTGCTCCCCCTAGAGGGTAAAGTAAAGGTTGGCACGGCTTAAGACAGTGGAATTTTCCAGTGGGGAACAGCTCCCGTGGGAAACGACCTTGACATGAGTGGCTCACAAGAGGAGATAGTCACAAGAGCCAAGACCAAGCAACAACAACAGCAACAGCTGCAGCAACAACAGACAAAGAAAAGAGGCTCAATCTCAGGCGTAACTGCCGGACTTGCAGGAACAACAGGACAAGAAAAAGTGACAGCTGTTTCTATGGAAGCCGTGACAGAAGCCCTGCTCAAGGTAAATCAATCTCTGGAGTCTCTGACAAAACAGACTTCAGAAAATACACAAAAATTAACAGAAATATCAGTAAGACTAGACCAGAATACAGAATCTATAAATAAATTGGTGGAGGAAAATTCTACTACACGTAAAATTGCCGAAGAAGCGAGAGCTATTGCTGGAGAGACACAAGAGAATTTAGAGCCGATTGCCAAGAAGGTCCATGAGCATGACGCAACTTTGGCTCTGTGGGAATTACAGAGAAAAGAGAGAAATTTGAAATTGAGATTGATCCCAGAGAATGAAAGAGACAATCTTGCGGAGTACTTAACACGGGAGTTTGTTGACTGCTGGGATTTGGAGGAAGACGAATTCAAAATTACAACAGCTTTTAGACTGGGCAAAAAGCAGGACAGAAAGACCCCGAGAGACTGCTTGATTACATTTAGATCTAAGGAAGAAAGAGACAAAATATTAGGACTACACTTTGAAAAGGCCTTGCAAATTGGAAACTCAGCTGTACAGATTTTTAAAGACATCCCAAAATATATCTTGGATTTAAGAAACGTCTACAAGGATTTAGCTCTTCTGTTAAAGAAAAACTCCATCCGCTTCAGGTGGGAATTCCCACAAGGACTGTCTTTTGATTACAAGGGAAAGAAGGTGAAAATAAAGACAATTCAAGACAAAGACAAATTTTTGGGAAGAAATCAAGAGGACCTGCAGAAGGGGACTGTGGACCCAATTGCAGAACAGAGGAGAGCATTAGACATTCTGAATTTCTCGCTTGGACAAAAACCACCACCATCAGAAGAAGAGCAACAACTTGGAGCTGTTGGAGGAGTGTCAGAAAAATAACAAGATGGCTCTGCAATTCCTTAGCTGGAATTGTAATGGGCTCAATGGGCCTTTGAAGAGAAGACAAGTATTTCACATTTTGAACAGAGAACAACTGGACTTGATATGTTTACAAGAAACCCACATAACCAGAGCTCACAGGAGATTACTTACAAACAAAAGACTAGGACAAGAATTTATCTCATCAGACAAAGTTAAAAAAAGAGGAGTTGTGATATATGTGAAAGAGAAATGGGCCCCAAAAATGATGTTCAAAGATGAGCAAGGGAGATATTTGGCAGTGGAGATACAAGTACAAGGAGAAAAACTTTTAGTTGTTGGAATCTATGCACCAAATGAAGGTAAATCTGACTTCTTCAAGAGACTTCATGAAACTCTGACGGACTATTTGGATTACAATATGATAATTATGGGAGACATGAATGGTGTGGTCTCCACCAACATGGACAAGGCACAAAGACTAACAGTTACCAAGGAAGGGAGACTTCCTAGGACCTTTTTTGAAATGATGGAAAACATGGACTTGATAGATATATGGAGAACAAGGAACCCTCTGGAGAGAGAGGGAACCTTTTTCTCCCAAGCAATGATGACCTGGACCAGAATTGATCAAATCTGGATTACTAGTGGCATGGCTCCAAAGATTAAGAAGGTAGAAATCTGCCCAAAAACTTGCTCCGACCATAACGCCGTGAAGATGGAAATGAAACTTACAACAACTGGTCAATTTAGATGGAGAATGAATGACACCCTCTTTCGAGACAAGGAGATCCTTATCAAGGCCCAAAAAACTTTAAAAGACTATTTTGAAATAAATTTGAGGGCTGACGTGGAGAAAAGAGTGATCTGGGACGCAAGTAAAGCGGTGATGCGAGGCTTCTTGATTCAACAAAACTCAATAAAGAGGAAAAAACAAAATGAGAAAAAAGAAAAGATTTTGGAAAAGATAAAGGAAGGAGAGAAAAAATTAAGAGTAAAACCAAAGTCCCAGGAGATCTTAAGAGAGATTAAGTTATATCAAACACAATATATGGAATTGATGAACCAAGAGATTGAATGGAAGATAAAGCAAATGAAACAAAAGACATTTGAATCAGCAAATAAATGTGGCAAACTTCTGGCATGGCAATTGAAGAAAAGGCAGAAATTAAATACAGTTACAAGCCTAGAAGTGGATGGAAAGAATATATCTAAACCTAATGAAATTAGAAATTGTTTCTTGAGTTATTTTAAAAAACTTTATACTCAAGGCCCGCAAAATGAAGAAGATATAGACAAATTCCTTGATAAATATGGATTACAAAAAATCTCTCATCAAAGCAAGATGGATCTGAACCAGAGAATAACAGAACAAGAGATAGAGGCTGCCATTCAGAATATGCAATTGGGCAAATCTCCAGGACCAGATGGACTGACTTCCAGATACTACAAATCGTTGAAGGAATGGTTGACTCAACCACTAAAAGAAGTCTGTAATGAGATTCTTGAGGGAAAAAAGGCACCTGAATCGTGGAAAGAAGCATATATTTCACTCATACCAAAGACAGAGACTGAAAAGACTCAACTGAAGAACTACCGCCCAATATCACTACTTAATGTGGATTACAAAATTTTTGCAGACATTCTGGCAAAAAGATTTAAAAAAGTGCTGATGGAGATGATTCATAGGGACCAAGCAGGCTTTCTCCCAAAAAGACACCTAGCAGATAATGTAAGGAACATAATAGACATTTTGGAAAAGCTAGAGGTGAATATAAATACTAAAGCAGTACTGATTTTTGTGGACGCGGAGAAAGCCTTTGACAATATTTCTTGGAGCTTTATGACAAAGAATCTTCATGGGATGGGGGTAGGCCAAGGTTTTGAGAATGGTATGGCTGCAATATATTCTGAACAAAAAGCTAAATTGATTGTAAATAATGCAGTAACTGAGGAACTTAAGATAGAAAAAGGAACACGACAGGGGTGCCCAATTTCCCCATTACTCTTCATTTCAGTTCTGGAGGTGTTGCTGAATATGATTAGGAATGACCAGCAGGTTAAAGGAGTGCAGGTCGGAGCTAAACATTACAAGTTAAGAGCATTTGCAGATGACCTAGTATTGACTTTGCAAGAGCCAAACACTAGTACGAAAAGGGTTCTAGAAATAATCCAACAGTTTGGCCAGGTAGCTGGTTTTAAGTTGAACAAACAAAAAACCAAAGTTTTAGGAAAAAATTTAACAGATACGGAAAAAGAGAAATTCCAAGAGGAGACAGGGTTGACGGT
Organism: Podarcis bocagei; assembly: GCF_964188305.1. Taxonomy (NCBI): domain Eukaryota; kingdom Metazoa; phylum Chordata; class Lepidosauria; order Squamata; family Lacertidae; genus Podarcis; species Podarcis bocagei. Next base: position 83,247,493 of record NC_138126.1, on the reverse strand, counting down.
GGTCAAGAAGGTGAAATACCTAGGGGTTTATTTGACATCTAAAAATGTGAATTTGTATAAGGACAACTATGAAAAATGTTGGTCAGAGATTAAAAAAGATCTAGAAATATGGTCAAATTTGAAATTGTCAATGTTAGGCCGAATTGCAGTGATTAAAATGAACGTATTGCCTAGAATGTTATTTTTGTTTCAGACCTTGCAGATTCTTGATAAAATGGAATGTTTCAAGAGGTGGCAGAAAGATATTTCGAAATTTGTCTGGCAGGGCAAAAAGCCCAGAATTAAATTTAAAATATTGACAGACGCTAAAGAAAGAGGGGGTTTTGCCCTGCCGGACTTAAAATTGTACTATGAGGCAGCAGCTTTTTGCTGGCTGAAAGAATGGATGCTCCTCGAGAACACAGACATTTTGGATCTGGAAGGTTTTAACAATGCTTTCGGTTGGCATGCATATCTATGGTATGACAAAATCAAGCTGCATAGTGCCTTTAAAAATCATATTGTTAGAAAAGCATTGTTTAATGTTTGGATAAGATATAAAGATCTGTTGGAAAACAAAACCCCTAGATGGGTATCACCAGTGGAGGCCAAGGCAGTGAAGAAACTCAATATGGAGGTCGGATGGCCGAAGTATTGGGAAATTTTGGAACAGGATGGAGATAAGTTGAAATTACAAAGTCATGAGAAATTGAAACATAAAGTACAAAATTGGTTTCAGTATCATCAAATAATGGAGTTTTTCAAACAGGACAGGAAAATTGGCTTTCAGATGGAAAAATCAAAACTAGAGACTGAATTGTTAGAACCCAATACTAAGAATTTATCCAGAATGTATAACTTGTTGCTGAAATGGAATACACAGGACGAAACAGTCAAATCGGTTATGATTAAGTGGGCACAGGATGTTGGTCATAACATTATGTCAGCTGACTGGGAATGGTTATGGAACACCGGTATTAAATTTATGGCATGTAATGCCTTAAAGGAAAACATTATGAAAATGGTCTATAGGTGGTACATGACCCCAGTCAAGCTGGCAAAAATTTATCATTTGCCCGATAACAAATGTTGGAAATGTAAAGAGACTGAAGGTACCTTCTATCACCTTTGGTGGACATGCCCGAAGATTAAGGCTTTCTGGGAAATGATCTATAATGAAATGAAAAAGTACTTAAATGTACTTTTCCCAAAAAACCAGAGGCCTTTCTCTTGGGCATTGTCGGCCAATTGGTGTCAAAGAGGGATAGAACTTTTTTTATGTACGCTACAACAGCAGCAAGAATACTTATCGCAAAGTATTGGAAGACACAAGATCTACCCACTCTGGAAGAATGGCAGATGAAAGTGATGGACTATATGACATTGGCCGAGATGACAGGCAGAATCCGTGACCAAGGAAAAGAGACGGTGGAAGAAGAATGGAGAAAATTCAAAAGTTATCTTAAGGACTATTATAAACTTAATGAATGTTAAAGTGTTGTGGTTCTCAGAAACAAAGGGATACAGTGATATAAGGTCAGAATATAGAGATGACTAAGATGACAGAGGTTGGAAAGTAACAATTGGGAGTTGCTATAAAATTATGGACATTGGGATGCAGAAAGGGGGGGGTATGGGGAAGTCCTAGAAAAGAGGTTTATGAAAATATGCTATGAAATTATACATGTATGTTTGTCTTTTTAAGTGTTTGTTTGTTTTCTAAAATTTTGTAAAACTAATAAAAATTTTATAAAAAAAAACACAAAATATTGGGGGGGGACAGCTGATCCTCAAAATACCCAACTTCTGGCATTTGTGTGATACCAAGATTCCAGGTGGATTCCAGGTGTTCACCCAGGATTGTGTTTTTGTTGGGGAAACCAAGGCACAGTGGAGGCTATTGTCTTTTAAGAAATATGGTTTATTGTACACATGTCTACACCTGGAGTCTTCAGTGGAGGGACTATAGAACAATATACAGTGGTACCTCAGGTTAAGAGCTTCAGCAAGCTTGGGTCCAAAACAGTCAGTCATGGCTCCCCATCTCTTCTCGGTGCAGCCTCCTCCAGCCAGCGCCAAGATGGTTCTCCTTTCTTCCTCTTTCTTGTTCCCAGAACACCTTTAGAGTTCAAAAAGGACAACTTTTCCTGTGACATCATGTCCCCTGACACCTTGGCAACCTGCCAATCTTCAGAGCCAGGGAGGAGGACAGTTCTTTTGCATTGCAAATGGCCCTTAATGGCTCAGTATTTCATTCCCCATTGTTTGTTAATGGCTCTCCACTTAGCTCACCCTGCTTGGCTGGTTTGCATAAGCCAACACTGGAATTCCTTGTCTGGCACAGTTCTGCAGCTTGTATTTCCCCCCTCATATCCCAAATATTTTCTAAATACTAGTTTTTATTAATTTCTACCATTTTCTAACACTCTGGAACCCTCGATCTATGTCAATATGGAAGGAGAAAGGAGGCAGGATCATGATGATGGGCTCCAACCCTAACCTCAGCACAGTCATTGGCCCGTCCATGTACATAGGAATCTTGAAAAAAACTGATTCATGGCTCAGTGGTCAAAGTCTGTGCAAGTGCAACTTGTATATGCATAGGAACTGTGAAGGAGAGTTGGTTGATGTGCACACCCACCTCCACACATTTCGCACACCCAGTTGCTCGTGGGTAGGAAGAGATGGTCTGATGTACTTTCATTTTGAATGCTGTGCGTGGCCACCTCATATGTTGGCATTTTTCATCACACATATTTCTTCTTCTGTTGATGTTAATGAAGGGGTTGCAAGGAAGATATTATGCATGTACATGAATCTTCCATTCCACTTCTAAATTAATATTTTTCTTTTTCAGCTTCTCAGTTTGCTTACTTATTTAATAGCCACAGTAAGAATAAAAAAAGTATTTTCAGACACACTTCAATTAATGCCTTTAACTTGAGGCTTCACAGAGGAAAGCTTTACTGAAAACCAGCAGATATGGTTGACTTGTAAGCATTCTCAGAAGCCTAATTAACAGCTGCACAGCAAAATGCATAGGTAACCAATCAAGTAGAATAAACATCTCATAATATGAGGCTTGTTTTGTAATCAGCACATGTGCTATTTTGCCCCTGTCATCCTTCCTCACAAGTCTTCATTATTTTTCTTTACCCTTTCCACCTACATAATACATTTAATCCAGTAATTGTTGCCCATTTTAAGGATATTAAATTGTCAGTTATATGATTCTTATTCCCCCAAAGGAGTGATTTGTTGACCTTAAGTAGGATGTGGCTCCAGTCTTAATTCTTAGATAGTGTACGTATGAATACTTCATATTCCCCCCTTTTTTGATATGCTAACTTACACAAAGCTCATTTAACAGCTTCACTTCAGGTTTCTTAGAACATGTAACAATCTCTATAACTATGTCCTTGGGGACTTCAAATCACTGGATGGATATGAGCTTTAAAGATAAAAAGAAAAGCACGAAGAGCCTGCAGGTAGAGGTAGTGTGGAAACCCACAGAAATGAATGACCTTGCTGCACCAGCTTTGAGCACATTTTAATAGGCAGTCTGCTCTCAATAGATGTTTGCATAAAACTGCCTTGCTTTTCTTTGAGAGAGATTTTTAATTTGCTGTGCTGGGAAATATAGCCAGTTAACCACACCTGGTACTTTAGATTTCTGCAGTACCATATTTATATTCTGTTTACATGATGCCTGGAGGCGGTTGGAGGATGGATGGTGGCTAACAGATTGAGGCTGAATCCCAACAAGACAGAAGTACTGTTTTGGGGGGACAGGGGGCAGGTGGGTGTGGGGGACTCCCTGGTCCTGAATGGGGCAACTGTGCCCCTGGAGGAGCAGGTGCGCAGCCTGGGAGTCATTTTGGAGGCGCAGGTCAATTCTGTGTCCAGGGCAGCTGTCTAACAGCTCCATCTGGTACGTAGGCTGAGACCCTACCTGCCCGCGGACTGTCTTGCCAGAGTGGTGCATGCTCTGGTTATCTCCCACTTGGACTACTGCAATGCGCTCTATGTGGGGCTACCTTTGAAAGTGACCTGGAAACTACAACTAATCCAGAATGTGGCAGCTAGACTGGTGACTGAGAGTGGCCACCGAAACCATATAACACAGGTCCTGAAAGACCTGTATTTGCTCCCAGTATGTTTCCGAGCATATTTCAAAGTGTTGGTGCTGACCTTTAAAGCCCTAAACGGCCTCGGCCCAGTATACCTGAAGGAGTGTCTCCACCCCCATCATTCAGCCCAGACACTAAGGTCCAGGACTGAGGGCCTTCTGGCGGTTCCCTCACTGCAAGAGTGAGGTTACAGGGAACCAGGCAGAAGGCCTTTTTGGTAGTGGCGCCCGCCCTGTGGAACACCATCCCATCAGATGTCAAGGAAATAAACAACTATCCAACTTTTAGAAGACATCTGAAGGCAGCCCTGTTTAGGGAAGTTTTTAATGTTTAAAGTTTTATTCTGTTTTTAATGTTCTGTTGAAAGCTGCCCAGATGGGCGGGGTAGAAATTATTATTATTATTATTATTATTATTATTATTATTATTATTATTATTATTGACTTTTTGATAAGTTGGTTTGTTCTTTATAGTTTATACTTCAGGGCTTTTCCTTCACATGTGCCTGTGTTAGAAGAATTTGTTGTCTATTTGGCATGTAAAGTCTGCATGGTCATGCTATCAAATGTTAAATACATGCACAGTTAGAGGAAATTGTGCTTGCTGGCTGAATGATCGTGAAATGGATATACTTCATTATTTGTGGAAATACAGTTTTACTTATAGCTGGATTAACATATGAAATATATTCTTTTAAAACAAGTGATTGAACTTGTATTAGTCAGGGCTCCAGAGAAAATGGTTTGTGATTGCAGACTAGAAATAATTTAAATGACATGCATGGTTCAGATAAGCAGCTACAACCCAACGCTTTCACAGAAGAGGAATGATCAGGTTGTTGGAGTGACTCCACTATAAGAAAGCATTGAAACTTTTAGGAATGTTTAGTTTGGGGGGGGGGAGTCAAGCAAGGGGAATGATAGAGATGTATAACATTATGCATTGTGTACCCATTCTACAGATAGGAAACAGCCAAGCCTTTGAGATGATGAGAAATCTCTCTCTCTCTCTCTCTCTCTCTCTCTCTCTCTCTCTCTCTCTCTCTCTCTCTCTCATGCACACAAGTGAGACTTGTTCAACCACACAGAGCACACACAACCCTTTTCTTCTTACATAAACAGAGATATGGATTGAACTAACCTGATGCTCCCAGAGGTGAATTTGTTCCTGTCCAGTTCCCTTTCAACTTTCAGTTCCTGTCCAGTTCCCTTTCAACTGCTCCCTGTGCAGCCTAATAGAGATTTCACTCTGCCCACACTTCTAGCTGTCAACCCAGGCTATACCTGGCTGTTGCTTCTGAAACCCAGGCATGAGAGCAGCTTTGCTGAGTGGGATAGGGCTGCAGTCCAAGGAGGAGAGTATGCTGATTGCACCTAGGGTGGGTGGAAATTTTGTTTTGTGCATGCTGCTTCCTCCTCTTCTTTGTGTGGCACTGCCAGGCATGTCTGCTTCTTCAAGCCATTTCACCCAATGTTACAACTCCTAAGCAAAAAGTTGGGATGATGATTGTGATTACTGTACTGCTATTATTTAAAAATATTTAGTTATGACTCACATATTTGTGGCTACTGTAGATAGCATTCTGAAAACACGGAGAAAGGAGTCAATTTATTTAGGTAAATGAGCCTGGAAGAATTTTAAAGAAAGTTGCAGATTCCAAGTGAAAATGTAGCTATCATTACTGATTTAAAAATAAACATTGTTAAAAATGGCATCGTTATTATTGAAGATGATTTCCATAGTAAGCACTACTTTTTAAAACTGTGTTATTCCTATTCTTTCCTTCTTACAGTTATCTATACTGTCTGAGAGCAATTGTTAAAAGGGAGTTCCAGATAAATTCACAGAATTTTGAAAAATGGAAAGCATTTCTATTTTGGGCAAAATAAAACCAGACAGGCATGCTGTAACTTTGAAATGCTAAGTAGTTTGAAAAAGTGTTTGAATAGCACATTTCTGTCCAGTGCCTGTTCAGCACATCAATTGGGTATAGTAAAGCTAGTGCCTATAATCATATCTCCTGAGCCCCCATCCTGTTTCAGGGCTATAATAATAGCTACATTACAATTTAAAGCCATGGACTCTTGTTTCCAGATGATCCCAATTCACCACTCTGCCTTACAGTTCATAATGCTATTAAGTATTCTGGTTACTGTTCCTGCATCTTCAAATTGTATCAGACATAAAATGTATCAGGCACTTTCAAGATGGGGCAGGTGGGGCAGTGTTGATTTCCTGCCTTGCATACCTTAATCTTCAGAAACCAAGCTGCAATCTTGTGGACATAAAATGGTGAAATGGTAACAGCTCTAGGCCTTGAAGCCTAAACACTGCTGCTGATGTGAAGGTTTGGAAATAAATCAGGAAAAATAGGTCCCCACTCTATACCTCCATTTTTCCCCAGGCCTTCACATTTCTACCAACACTTTACTCGTGAAACGTCAACTTTCTGACTGAGAACAGCATCTCATGAAGAATTAATATAAAAACAACCGTGATAGATCAGATAAGGGCCTGTCTAATCCATGGGTAGGCAAACTAAGGCTCGGGGACCAGATCTGGCCTAATCGCCTTCTAAATCCGGCCCGCAGATGGTCCAGGAATCAGTGTGTTTTTACATGAGTAGAATGTGTCCTTTTATTTAAAATGCATCTCTGGGTTAATTGTGAGACCTGCCTGGTGTTTTTACATGAGTAGAATGTGTGCTTTTATTTAAAATTCATCACTGGGTTAAGTGCGGGGCATAGGAATTTGTTCATTTTTTCCTTCAAAATATAGTCCTCCCCCCCCCCAAGGTCTGAGGGACAATGGACGAGCCCCTTGCTGAAAAAGCTTGCTGACCCTTGGTCTAATCAGTATCATGTTTCTTTCTTTCTTGTTTTAAATAATAATATTTTATTATTTTTCCATATTGAAAGTTACATTTGTTACTCAAAAATTATATTCCAGGTCAACAAAACTAGTAAGTTCCCACTCAGCCCTCAACATTAATATTTATAACCCAAATTATATATAATTGCATTTTAAGGTTTCTTCTTATCTAATTTCATCCTCTGTAATATGTTTCTTAAGGTATTCTGCTATTTTCTCACTTCAAACCATAATCAGTATCATGTGTCCCGTAGCAGTAGGCCAGATGCTTTTGAGCAACTCACAGCAGGGCCACAGGCCTCTACTTTTTGCTTTCCTAAATGGAGGTTACATTTAGCTCTCATGCTGATATAATAATAATAATAATAATAATAATAATAATAATAAGAAGAAGAAGAAGAAGAAGAAGAAGAAGAAGAAGAAGAAGAAATAGTTAAACAAATTCATTGAGAATTAAGTCTGTCTGTCTATCATCTATCTATCATCTATCATTATTATTATCCACATTTTGCAATGTATGGCAGATTTCACGTACACAGTCGTAAAGACCAGCCTTTGTCATCCTGGTGCCCTTCAGATGTTTTGGACTACAGCTCCATCATCCATGACCATTGACCATGCTGCCTGGGACTGATGGAAGTTGTAGTCCAAAATGTCAGGAAGGTAGCAGGGGAAGACTGAGATAGAAAGAAAACATCAAATATCAGCAGTGAAAATGCTTTATATAGGTTAGTGCCTATATAAAGAACATACTTAGAAACCTCTGTGTAACCAGGAATTAGCAAGGTTTCTGACTGGGGAAGAGATGTGTAAATGTGTTCCACTCTTTAAATCTGTGCACCAATCACACAAAGGGAACCTACACACCTGAGAATGTTGGGGGCCCTTCCCCCTGCCCATAGTTTTAAGACCTTACTTGTTCAGACATCTGAGATATACGACATATTGCGCCCAAATGCCAAGTTCAGTTAAATCATTCCGTCATAGTTGATACATTTGGCAGGGGGGAGAACGCCATTTAGTTGCAGTTATTATTATTTGCCACAGGTTTGTGTTTTTTTTAAAAAAATCCATATCTTTTCCAAATATTCCACATTATAAAATATATTATAAAATATTCTGTTATATATGATTTAATTGTTGAAGATTTTGAAAAAGCCAACTAGTGGATGTCACCACACCCTGCAGTAATAATTTAGTGCACTTTTATATTTTATTTTATATTTTCTCCAATTCAGAAAAACCTTGACACGAAAATGACTTTGAGTTATGATATAGCTGCCCAAAAACTTCTGCTGCCCCCAGCCAGGGTGCTGGTTGGCCTAGGCCCTAGGGCATCCAGATGGATGTGCAGTTTTTTCAAGATATGTGTATGTCATCTTCATTTTATGTGCTTGGTGTAAATATTGCTCTGTACACATAGTAGTCATCTATGCCACATAAAGTGTGAAGCTGCTCTGAATTGCAATGTAAATGATGTCTGCCAAATAAGTGTGTTTAAATTGTTTTTCAGATCCAGAGACATAAATGACAACACTAGAAGGAGAAATGTATTGTTGCCACATGGCAGGTGCTCTCTCTGTCTCTCTCTGTGTGAAATATACATATATTTTCCCTCTGTACTAGGGTGCTTTATTCCTGGGAAGAGCTTCATCTGATGTGATCTATCACTGGCATATTCCTGTTGTTCTCTTTGATTCCCCATCACTCTCTGATAAACTGTAATGTGAGCTTTCCTGCTGGCAAACAAATTAGTTTGTCTCTTTCAGATGATTGACTGCAAATATATTAAGTACCTCAAAATGCAAACTTCCAGAAGCATTCAGATCTAGCCACCCTTTGCTAAGAGAATGGTGTGTTGGTTTGAGCTGGCAGCATAGCTGGTTTTTATTATTTGAAAATCTCTCTTACAATATTAACCAATGCAGTTTGAACTACAGAACCCTCTTGCAATCATTTCAGCTGTTGAAGGGCTTTTTTGCACAACTTTTTAATTAGCCCAACCAAATATCACACAGTTCTGGGTCACAGGGATTTTTCTGTGATTAGTTTTTTTCCATAATCTTACCTTGACCCTTTAGTTAAATGTCATGTGCCACACAATAAATGATTTATTGAAGTAATAACAGGAGAACACTGATGTATACACTGATATATTCAGAAAACTATGCTTGCCAAATAAGTACTGAATGAAGAATGTAGTGTCAGATAACTATGTTTTCCTTATTGTGAGAACTGGCAGTAAACATTAATATTAGGGCAAGAGCTGGGGACTGTGGTCCTCCAGATGTTGCTGTCATCATTGCTGGCCATTGGCCCTGGTGACTTGGGCTGATGAGGACTGGAGTCCCATCTGGAGGGCCATAGGCTCCCTATCTCTGTATTAGGTGATAGTCAAAGTTAGTCTAACTCAGATTAGTTCTATTCAAATAACTTAAGTAGCTTGATTTCATTGAATCAATTCAAAGCATGTCTTAGTTGAATATCACCCATTCATCCTAAGTGGAGATGTTGACCATTGGCTACCTGCCATGAAATCATGTTGTCTTTCTGTGAGTATACTGACACTGGGGGCACAATATCCACAGGGATAGGGAATAGTACTGTTGCCTCTGGCAGATATTAAGATGAACAGTAACTGGAATGGATCCATTCAGCACTTTCCATACTCAAGTGAATTGGAGAACATGTTGCAGAATCTACTCCTGACATGCATTGAGAGGCCGCTGGCAAGGATTATCCAGGAGCAGCCAAGGGAGCTTTACTATTTTTATGTTATTTTTGCCCCCATAAAATATCACTGTGGTTTGCAAAGGAAATCTGACAGCAAAGTTAAATAATACACAACATAAAACAAAAACACATAAAACATCAAAATCCATAAAGTAGGGATTCCACTCACTCAATACACTACCATTCACTCAAAAAATAGCTCAAATATATTTATTCTGGGGTATTTCCAGATTCATTTTTTGAAGAGATCCCCATAGTTGTGATTTCTGCATCGCAGGGGGTTGGACTAGATGATCCTTGGTGTTCCTTCCAACTGTACAGTTTATTCTTATCTGGCCTTACCCTTTCTATTATTTCTTTTGCCCATGTCATCTGTGCCAATTCAGTTTTCCCAGAGCTGCTTGTGCTTAGGCCAGGAGTTACTGATCATGTCACTATACTATAAGCCATGTTGTTTTTGAGCATGGCTTCAGAAGATTCTGAAAGGCTGAAGTCCATAAGCCAGTGGATGATCCAGGCATCTATTTAAAGCATTCACATGGTATCTCCAAATACCTTTAGCCTTCATCTGTGAGCAAAGGCTGCCCTTTCTAGCTACCAGAAAAGTATAAAGCTTCTCTGATGGGAGGTGTTGTCATAGAGACACTTCAGTTTTGAGCGATAGGGGTTTGATGTGGAGCGGTGACTATACAATAGAATTGTGCTATAATGTTTGTGTAAAGATTACTGCAGTAATGTGTGTGATGTTCCTTGAGCACTTGAAGTTACTATATGGAGTGGAATGATTTTAAAGAAGTAAATAAATTTGATAGAAGACACTGGAAATGGAAGTACCCCCAACTTCAGGAACCCCCCCCAAAAAATCTGATGCAAAGAAAGGTATCCCCAGGCAGCCATTAGCTTGCCAGGTGTGAGCGCCTCTTGCCTCCTGAAGAGAAACTGTAGCGACCTATGACTGTCTACTCCTCGCACAACAGGAGATTAGAAAGAGACAGCAGGATTCTTCTGCTTTTATCCAGGCCTCAGTGCAAGTGAGGCAAGATCTTGTCTTTTCAAGCTCTCCACACTTGTTAGATGGCTGGCAAGAGTCTTTGGGTCTTTTCTAACTGTCAGGAAGGCTTGCCAAAGGAACAAAACCACTGAAGCATCTCAGTTTATGTCATTTATAAAAATGCAAGATCAATTTTTATCCAGGATGGAATCTTTGCCTACTCCATTTTAAAATTAAGTAATAGGAAAATAAGTATAATGCAGTTCATCTACAAAAGCTGAATGGTTGCAGAATGTCATTTTTTCTGTTTATATTAATTACTGTTTTCAATACCATCTGTTTCTCCATTCCGCCCCCAAAAGCAAACTTACTTTCACAAGACCATCTTTCTTATCTAGATTTCTACATTTTCTACATTATCATTCTACCTCTATTTTTGGCCCCCTCTCTACTAAAAATATTAAATTTGCATTGCAAAGGCAAATCAATGCACTTGGCTTCACTTGGCCATACCAAGCTTTGTTTTCACCATAGTTTGTTAAACATGCCAGGAACTGGCCCACAGATGTTCAAATAAACCACAGTTAGAGGGGCTGAGTTTCAGTTAGGTGAGCCTGAAGATGGAAGGCCAAGTGTTAATTTCCAAGTCATGGTAGCGTAAACTGATTCTGAGCAAGCAGCTCAGTGGAATCAGGAAGGTGTTTTGGCTTTTCTTTTGACTGCCACACCCCCTCCCGAGATGATGGAAACCTGTACTATTTCTGAGGCCTCTAAGGCCAGTTCAGTTGAGGCAAGTCACGTCTGTGCCAGAGCTTAAAGAGTTTCCCCAAAAGCCATCTTCTCACAGAAACAATGTTTTTAAAAGGTTTCTGAAACTCAGTGGTGTTGCCTGCCACACCCAGATTACAAGTCCACCGCTCTTAACCACTACACCACACTGGATGATTCAATCCGACTCCTAGTTCTGTAATGTTCCCCCTGCCCAGTCCTCAGAAAGCAAAGTTTGCCTTGCTCCTTTGTCAATTCCCACAGCACAGACTTCTACCTTCTTCTCATCACCTCCCATCTCCCTGCCAGTCTCTCCCATGTCACTGAGACTTGGATGCACTGCTTGGATGCAGCCCATTTTTGGAATGGCTATTTTATGTTCTGGTGGGATAACATCAGGAACATAATACCCATGGTTTCAGTTGTTGGTTTGTTGGACCCAGAGATAGTTTGTAAACCTGGTTTGGCTAAGATGTAAAAACAAGCTAGAGTTAAACTAAAGTAAAAAAATCCATACTTTGGTCCATGCATACTTTTCCTGTGGAGACAACACTGGAAAGCCTTAGGGCAAAATACACTGTGGAGAAAATTTCCTTTCTTAATTTTAGTATGCTTGTCTATTGGGATAGAAGGGCCATTATACTGTCAGTTATTTAACTGCATGACTTTGTGATGAACTCGCAAATATAATTATTTAAATAAATAAAAAAAACCATGAATTCAAATGAAGTTTCAAATAAAGGGAAGAAGTGACTAAAGAATGATGATTCATTCTTTGTACATCATTATGGGAATAGCTTCCTCGCTGGATACCTTCTAGACTGAGTCAGTGAGCTATATATTTCAGAAAATGGAGGGGGAAATAGGAAAGGCAAGAAAACAAATTAGACTACATAAATAAAAGGAATATTGCTAGTTAAATTCTGTTTGCACCATTAATTTAACATCTGGAGTTTTTAAACATGTGCTGGAAGTCAGTTTCTTGATGACTACGTAGCTATTATGTAGATTTTTAAAAATATATAAGCTAATTCTGCCTAAGCTATCAGTAAAATCTTACTAACAAGGTTTGTGAAGGAATTGCTTAAGGTAATTTGAATGTTAGTTATCATGCAATATGCACTGAGGTATTTGTTTTGATTCATTTGGAATGCCAAATTTCCTCAATTTCTAAAGGATTTATTGTTGTTGTTTAGTCATTTAGTCGTGTCTGACTCTTCGTGACCCCATGGACCAGAGCACGCCAGGCACTCCTGTCTTCCACTGCCTCCCGCAGTTTGGTCAAACTCATACTGGTAGCTTCAAGAACCCTGTCCAACCATCTCGTCCTCTGTCGTCCCCTTCTCCTTGTGCCCTCCATCTTTCCCAACATCAGGGTCTTTTCCAGGGAGTCTTCTCTTCTCATGAGGTGGCCAAAGTATTGGAGCCTCAGCTTCACGATCTGTCCTTCCAGTGAGCACTCAGGGCTGATTTTCTTCAGAATGGATAGGTTTGATCTTCTTGCAGTCCATGGGACTCTCAAGAGTCTCCTCCAGCACCATAATTCAAAAGCATCAATTCTTTGGCGATCAGCCTTCTTTATGGTCCAGCTCTCACTTCCATACATCACTACTGGGAAAACCATAGCTTTAACTATACGGACCTTTGTTGGCAAGGTGATGTCTCTACTTTTTAAGATGCTGCCTAGGTTTGTCATTGCTTTTCTCCCAAGAAACAGGCATCTTTTAATTTCATGACTGCTGTCACCATCTGCAGTGATCCTGGAGCCCAAAATCTCTTACTGCCTCCATTTCTTCCCCTTCTATTTGCCAGGAGGTGATGGGACCAGTTGTCATGACCTTCGTTTTTTTGATGTTGAGCTACAGACCATATTTTGCGCTCTCCTCTTTCACCCTCATTAAAAGGTTTTTTAATCCCTCCTCACTTTCTGCCATCAAGGTTGTGTCATCTGCATATCTGAGGATATGCTTCTTTTAAACATGTTCGTTATCCAACAATACAGGACCTATCTTATGAATAACCACAATTCCAGAAGCTCACCTGCATTTTCAGACAATGACACTCTTCAGGCATTCTCCCACTTGCAGTTATTATCAGTTGACTGGCTCCTTTCCTTTGCTTATGTCACTATTACTGCTCCTGCAGTCTTCCATGTGCTGGAGGCTGGAATTCTGTAGGACAGTCTGTTCTACATGTGTAGGTTTGTTGTGTGATTTAGTTCTGGGTTCATGTGTGGAGCCTATATAAGTATATACAGAATATATTTATATACAGAAGCTATCCCTCCAGCTCGTTCCTGCCCTCCCCTATTGCATGAGGGTCAGAACAACTGAAGAGAGCTAATTATGTTGATGAATGCATATGCTGAAATGAAATGAAAATCTTCTCTTTATATTTTAATGTCACCATTGACTGCAAACGGTAGACATTTGAGAGACTGACATATTTGAATGACTCTATGACAGCAAGTTGCTCACTTAGAACTCCCCATGACCCTAAAATTCTGACTTTTCTAAAATTCTAGATCTGGTCACTTGCACATCTAGCATGAGACCTTAAGTGTTATGTGGACTGCTATTTGAGAAGAGGGCATTTCACAGCTTGCAATAGACATCTGTGATGAGGTAAAATGTGAATAGGCAAAATACAAATGTAACAGCTTTTCTTCATGATTCACAATTCTCCAGCTCCTATAAAATGCTGAGTCTGGAAATAATGATATAAAACCCTGTCACTGTGTTGGCACTAAAAATCTTAACTATAAATCTGTGGGCAATTAAAGCATTTTAGATGATTTTGACTATCTGGTAGCCAAATGGCTGTGGAGCCACTGTAGTAAAGAAACTTTATGGGGACTTCTTGGTACATTAGGGATGTAAGAAAGTAGGCTTCTGGTTCTGCTCTGCCTTAATGGAGACAGCCCCCACTTTAACTAAATTATATAATTCAGCATTTGAATGATTGGCATTCATAATTGTATTATAAATTGATATTGTTATAATGAGGCTATTGGACTGTAATTGAAAATGAATAAAAAAATCAAATTAAAAAAAGGAAGGTAGGAAAGTAAGAAGACAAGAGAAACCAATGTAGCCCCCTTCAGATGTTTTTGGACTGAAACTCCCATCATCTCTGACAGTTGGCCGTGCTGGCTGGGGCTGATGGGAGTGGCAGTCCAATACAGTCTGGAGGGTACCATATGGGCTACCCCTACACTAGATCTTTCCTCTACCATTGATCTAATTGCTAAATTCAGTTGATATAATGAGTTTGATCCAGATCACCACATGCATACACATTCATGCAGATAGTGCATAAGATCACTAAAGGGGCTGGGGGATCTGTCCACCTCTTCCAGTTGGTAAAGGAATATGAGTCCTTGATTAAGCTGTGGAGTGGCACTAGAGGAGGATGTGAGAGGTTTTTACAGACACCCCCCACCCCATTCCTTTTAATGACCGTGTGCACTACCTGCAAATATGATCACATGTGTGTGGTTGAGGAAGGAAATGTGATTCTATTATACACTATAGTATAATATAACGTGGTGATGCATCTGCAGTGAATTTGCTCTAGGGTTGCCTTATTCCCAAAATTGAAAAGTTGTTGAGGTTTTTTCCGGAACATCTTGCAGAAAAACCATTCGTTTTGGGGCTTTTCTTATATGTCCATTCCTGGACATATGGCAACCCTATCAAACCTGATGTTTTTATATGGTTCTTGCTTCAGCCTATGCCTGCAGTAGAGGCTATTGGTTTTCTGAATTGGCTTCTGTAGACTCAAATTGCCTTCTTGACCTTTAAATGTGTGTAGATTATAAGCCCTGTGGGAGGCACCATGGAATATTCTTGTTTGGTACATCACCTGGCACATCCTTGATGTAATGAATGTGTAGTAATAGGTTATATATAGGGGACTAAAATGCGCAGATCTCTGCTCAACTGCTGACTTAGATGGAAATAGAGAAACCCTGGGGGCATTTTAATCCCCAAATGTGATTGCCTGATGTTAGAAAGGCTGAATCCTTCACATAAAGATTTGTCTCAGCTAGGGCCTTACTTAGCTCCACTGAATAATGTCAAACTTGAAAGGGAATAGAGGTTTGCTGATATCTTTTAGCTAAGCTGATATCCTTTTGCCTTGTAGCTTGGGTTTGCTGATATCCTCTTGCCTTGCAGTATCCAGGAAAAGGGTTTTTTCTTTTTCAAATTAGAAGTTATCCACAGAAGGTTGTGAGGAAGTGTATCTGTGAAAATGACTTTTAACTCCCTCCATGACATATTACGAAGTGAGCCTAGGAGTGGAGCTCAAACATTAGGAGAACCTGAAAAGCAGTCCTTGCAGTAGACGGCATTAAGTAGTATGTGTTCTTTAACAGCCCTGAATACAGACAACGTAATTGTTATTTTGATTAAGACCCTTGAGGTTGCTATCACTATTTTACTGCAGTGACAGGCTGTTTCTTTCCATGTTTGCTCCGGAGAACTGAAGAAACTCCCACTAATTTCACAGTGACTTCCTGCCATATCAGTATGCTTATGACTGCAGACTAGCGAACGAGGGCGGTGTTCAGTTGTGTGAGCAGAACATCTGCTTACACAACAGAACTCCCCCTGTGTGTGCTCCATACCATGAACAAAATGGATAATGTCTGCATGGTAGGAAGCTGCTGCATGTTCAGCCCCATGTTGTATAAAACTGGACAACATACATTGTGCAGCCTCTTTAATGAGACTAAATGGAAAAGTTCAATGAAAACATAAGCTAGAAAAAGGTATTACTTTTCTCATTTCAGAGCACCTACACATTTTTTGTTACATTGGTTAGCCAGCAACAGCCAGTTCCCAAGTGCCTGAAAGATTTCTTGAGATTGTCATGTAATTTATCCTCACCAGTGAACTTCTATGAACTTCTATACATGCACTGTCATTCTGAACTTACAGGATTCCCCAGCTCTTAAATAAAATCTACATTTTAAATAACAGGCTAGAGCATGAAGAAAGGAGGATTTGCTAATAAATAACGCGCATGTCGAAGCAAAAACACAATTTAGGTAAACTAGCAACTGTGCTGCTCATTGGTAGCAGCCCCCCCCCCCCGAACATGGTTTATTTACCAAGCTTAGCTTATGTTCCATGTTTCAGCATTCCTGGAGCTTTTACATGCTTACATCTCTTTTTTAATTCATTTATAAATTATACTTGCATAAAAATTATTTCTAAGGAGAAAAGGTGAAAGCATGACTCTTTTCTATCTCTAAGACAAGCTTTGTTTGAGTAGTCACACACCTGACTCATTTAAAAAGCTGTAGCATATTGTGCAGTATGATGCAAATCGAACAAATTAAAATCATACAAATTAAGCACTGAACTTCTAGCTGTTTGGGGGCTGGATTTATGTCAGCTGATGTTGGGATATCACCCAGTAGAAAGACCCACAGTTTCAATATCCATTTCTTATCCTCATGATTCCCCCAACTTTTGCTCAAATCACCCCTGCACACCTTTAAAAAATAAAATTGTGAGGGTGGGGAGGGAAACATCACAAAAGGGAAGAGGGTTGAGCATGATCCTGTGTGAGAGGGAGGGAAAGTTCATTTTCAGTGCCCCTAATAACTAACTGAACATAAAAACACTCCCATTTAACTGTTCAGGGGAAATGTCAATTTATCAGGATGGTCATGCATTGTATTTGTACATGATTTAGTAAGTCTTGTTTCAGTACTTGGTACATTGTAAGGTTCTGTGATGTACAGTACTTTTTAGGATGCAGAGTGAAAATAATAATAGAATAAAGTTCCCCCCTCTTTTGTGTATTCTGCTGCTTAGTCAATTTTCTTGGTGTGTAGTGATTGTCTTTTTTATATATAAAAAAAATCTTTAAGAACATTACTTGGGCTACTCGCTTGCCTAGATGCTGAACTTACTACCTATCATTATCCCTCATTACCTGACCTACTCAGCTTTTTCTTGTGCAGCTGCCTATAATGGGTGATTTCTCTGAGCTGTGCTGTCGAGACATTGTTATATTTCATAGAGGGGAGAAAAATTGCACTTCTTCAATCGATAGCATTGCCATGGGGACTCCTGCAAAAAAAGTCTCTTCTCAGTTTCTCTGCGTTGGTGTCCTTTGGATAACTAGTTTAAAGTGGGGCCAGGGTGGGGAGGAGGCCTGAAAGATCTTGCCGAAGACTCTTGTAAATTGCCATGCTGGTAAGCATAAAGGTAATAGGGTGTCAGCTAACAGCATGAGGAAGAATCTGAGAGCAAACCACAAAATTAAGATGTGATGGTACTGGCCACCGACAGTGCACTTTATTGGATAAAGGATAGACTGTGTCTGAACGGAAATAGTGCAGGCAGATGTTACAATGAGCTAGGCTGTCCTTTTGGATGGATGAAATCACCAGCCTTCTTTTCTTTTCTTTTCTTTCTCTTTTCTTTTTTAATGGCACAAAATGCTTTCTTCCAGCTCTTCATTACATTTGGGCAGCTAGCAATTTATTTATGAGAGCAGGAAGTGTACTTGAAATAAAGCCCTTGTTTCAAAAGAAACCAAGTAAATCAAGGAATACTGGATGCCAGAAAAGAGCATAATGCTTAGCAACAAGAACACCATGCCTGCTGCTTACTCCAGTTGCTGCAGAATGAATTCGGTTGCTGTCTGGCCTTAATTTTCTATATCGGTGTGCATTCCTCTTTCAAATTCAGCATGAGGGAGTATTCTATCAGGACAAGTGTATCTACACCATGGCATTTGTGAGGGATAATCTCTTGCCCTTGTGAATGCTCTGGAGGGGAAGAGAAGGTTCAGCCTTCCTTCACTCTGCAGACAGCCATTGCAGGGGATGTAAATCAAGGACTGGACTGTCACTAGGGCTCATTTTTTGCCTTCCCTCCTTCAATTGCTTCAGAGGGAAAGGGGTAGCTTATTATCCTTGCCCCACAAATGGTTGTTGGAAAATGTTTTGAACTCAGTAGCAGCCCTGCCAAAGGAAATCATGTGTCTGAGTAAATTTCTCCTCCCACTGAGGTTGCTTCAGAGAAGGAGAAAGCATCAGAATTCCTCTTCTCCAAAGTTACTCATTTCCTCCTAACAACACAATTCTCCCCTTGTATTGTAGCTCAAAGATTGCAACCAAGGTGTTCCCTGCCAACAGAAAGAAGCATGCATGTGATAACTCTTGCCTGCCATGTTTTTTAGAGAGGTGGGGAGTTGAATGGAGATGGGTTCATTTCTATATCTCCGTGTTTTCCTGCAAGGGTAGGACATTTTGCTAATGTATAACTAGTGAAGAGGATGGTTGATTTGATTAGTCCACAAGTAGCCAACATGGTGTCATCCAGATGTTGTATCTGCAGTTTATAACATTTGGGTGACATGAGATTTGCAGTTTATAACATTTGGGTGACACCATGCTGGCTATCCCTGGATTAGTCACATAGATTCTGGATGACCAGTTGCTAGGGCCCATGGTGACTAGAGGAACTACTTGAGTTGACATCATTTTCTCTAACCAAGAAAGAAATCCTGGGGTTGTAGTGAAAATGTCACTGAAGATGTAGAACCATCATACAACAGTTTGGGATACTTGAGGACTCCAGTCTTTGCAAATTCCAATATGAAATGACATGATCTCATGTGCAGACCAGAATTTTACAATCCACTGGGTAAACTCCATCTCTAAACATGCAATACAGTTTTCAGCAGGATCAAAACACTCATTTAAGTACATGTTTTAAGAGAAAATACAGATTTAAGTAGATAGTGAAATATATATCTTTAGCTTTCTTTTTTTAAAAAAAATAATAATCACAGTTTACTGTGAAAAATGAAAGAAATTATGGGTAAAAACATGAGAAAGTGACACAGAGCAGAAATTGACAGATTCACATATCCCTAACAGCAGCTGTGGAAAAGGTGAATTCTATGCTAGGGGGGTTATTAAAAACAAATTAAGAAATACAACTCCAAATGTTAAAATGTCTCTATAAAAATCTGTGTTGCACTCATACTTGGGATATATTTTTATGAGATTTAGACTTTAATTTTTAGGCTATTTTCATTGAAGTTTGTTTTTCTTGTTGCTTTACTATACTTTGTGTATTTTTACTCTTCTTATAGATTTTTAAGAGGTTTTATAGAAAGACTGGATATAACTATATCATAGTTATATAACAATATATAACAGTAGGAAAGGGCTACTGCCTTAATGCCCTGTGTGTGGGTTTTCCAGAGGCATCTGACGTGATTCTGTGTGATGCTCAACTAGATGGACCTGTGAACTGATCCAGTCAGAGGGAGGGTTCTTAAGTACTGGCAGTCTTTTTCTCAGGGGGTTCCTAAGGGTATGCAGGACTGGCTACTCTTTTTGTTGTTGTTAAAAAGTGTGACACTTACTATAACAACTTCATGGCGAGTACTGGCACCTATTCTAGATAAAAAGCACTGGATACTGGTAAGACACTTCCTACAATCTTCTTGGTTCCTCTTTTTGATGCTGAAGTACATATTCAAATTGAAATAATGTTATATAGGTCATGCTGCTGAGAATGATGTATGTAATCAATATAAAGGATTTAATTGTGGGTTTCTCCAGAAACTGACATCCCGATGAGTTTGAACATTTGGTTGATCAGAATAGGGCTTTATATTCAGAGTCAGGATCAGACTGATTTGGCAGTGAAAGGACGTTTCACTGCCAGCTCTAGGGCTGAGTTTCCCATTTTTCCCCTGGGTAATTCAAGTCTTCTGCCATACTGAAGCTATCTGAAAGCTTGTAAGCTTTATCTACTTCCTGTTTCATGAACTGGATTGATAATTGAAACAAAAAATAAAAAAATTCCTTCCAGTAGCACCTTAGAGACCAACTAAGTTTGTTATTGGTATGAGTTTTCGTGTGCATGCACACTTCTTCAGATGCACACACAATTGATAATTGGATTGATAATTGTCATGGTCTCAGCCTTAAGCTCAAAGTAGGAGGAGGATGACTTTGCCGAGTCCAGGGCTTCTGTGTACAACTAGTTGAGGAATTGGACCAAGATCCTGACACTGAACCTGAGGTTAATGTTCAAGAGCTTGCACAATCTAAGCCAGGACCCTCATGAATGCCTCCCCCTAGTCCAGTCCACCTGCACAACCAAGTACCTCCACTGCACTTAATCAATAGTGCACAAGAGCACATTGAGCAGACTGCCACAGAAAAGAGAAGTACCGTATTTTTTGCTCTATAAGACTCACTTTTTCCCTCCTAAAAAGTAAGGGGAAATGTGTGTGCGTCTTATGGAGCGAATGCAGGCTGTGCAGCTATCCAAGAAGCCAGAACAGCAAGAGGGACCGCTGCTTTCGCTGTGCAGTGATCCCTCTTGCTGTTCTGGCTTTTGGGATTCAGAATATTTTTTTTTCTTGTTTTCCTCCTCCAAAAACTAGGTGCGTCTTGTGGTCTGGTGCGTCTTATAGAGAGAAAAATACGGTATTTACTTCCAGGCCAGGCAGTTGGTTGGCCCTTTCAGGAGAAGCTTAGGATGAGAGACTAAATAGAGAGACTCCAAACTGTGTCAGAACAAAATGGTTGTTTAGGGCTTTCTGTGTTGTTTCCCTTTCTCATGCAATTCAAAGACAGCAATGACTATGTTGTTATATGAAGATCACTGCCAAATCTTGGATAGTATGTAAAAACTGCATATGCTGGGAGGGACGTTGTTCACAATGTGAAAATGACTGAGAATATGTCAGAGGATTCTGCATATTTGATGCACACAAGTAATTTGTATGTGGCATTTCCAGATAAATCTTGGAAACAGGTAAATCTTGTAACTGGTATTTATGCCAAATAAATTAGTGGATTCAAATCTTCAGAGTATCTTCATTTGTACATTCAGAGTTGGGAAAAGATTTTCCCGACTTTGAAAAGTCACTTTAGATACTTTCTGGATTATATAAATCCTAGCCATTATTATTAGCCTTTTGTGCATGGCTTCATCTGAAGTGTAGAATAGTCTGTTTCAAAAATAACTTGTGAAGGGAACATAGTAATTGAGGTCAGATGCAGCCACAGTCTCGATGAATTGTACACTGAGAACTGCATTAAATGGGCAGCATCCATCTGGAGATGAGTTCAGCACTTAGGGGTTTCTTTTATCCTCTCTGTGCTTTGTAGCTTGGTGATTAACTGCATATTTGTGTCTTAGAGCCCCTGTTTCTGGATACTCATCTTTATGAAGCAGAGATGTGTGTATTTCTTTATCCTCCAGAGAAGATGATTTTGTGTTTCATTATGACTTTTCCCATTCTCTTAGGCTACTGTGTAGCTTTGGGAAGAGATGCATTCTTAGAGAAAATCTCTTGCCATTCATGCCACAGGAGCTTTCCATTGGTTGTTGCCTGCAGTCACTGAATTATCCAACTTGAGGATACATTCATCGTCTTTTATGGGAGAAACAAGTTCATAGCCTATAGGTGAGCCTTGTTTACTGTTTCAAATAAGGTATAGTCAAGAGCCAAACAGGAAGCTGTCACCAATATAGGTTTGTCTTTGAAGGATCTGGCAAGGGTGTGTGTGTTTGTGTGTCTTTAAATAATGAGATAGATTTTTATCTTCTAAATACATTCATTCAGAAGTTTGTCACATCTTAAAATATGTATGTATCATAATGTATCAAAATTATGTTGGTATCTCTCAGGAATGTTTGCAGCTTTTTCTTTTCTTTTTAAGAAAGTGTGTCTTTGTGTGTGTATCCCCCTCTTTTGTATAAGCATTTGTGTGGAACTGGAGAAACAAATATTTGGTAGCAGGGAATGGAAATAAAAATTCTATCTGATGTTGCAGAAAATAGGACTGGTGTACAGAGTGTATAAGCAGGTGAATATTTGGAGCCAGTATCTGGATGTATGTTAGTAAATATTTGAAGAAATTTGAAACTTTTTTTAGCTACAGGGTTTAAGATGACAGAGAAATGATATTTCAGAATTGGTTTGAAGTTACATGTAGGGGTGGGTGGTGGCAATTATGAAATAGGCAAAAGGAAAAAACCGAAGAAAGTTGGAAAACATAAGGAACAAACATACCAAGGTTTGTTTCTTATTGGATGTAACATTTCCTTGAATTCAGGGAGAAGCTTACTTTCAAATAGACAACTTTCCTCTACCACTCTGCTTTTCATGTCTAGACCTGCCTTCAGCATGGTTAGAATAGGCTCTTCTTTAAAAGAAATAACAAAAAGAAGAAATTGTCTACTGTACTTGATGTAACCGTATTTAATGTTTTCAGTACTCTCAGACTTAACAAGTTTTGTTTTTCCTTTCCTTTCTTTTCTATCTCACTTATATACTGTGCACTGATATTTTTGGAGACGTGCCAACTATTATTTCAAAGTCTAGCTACACTCCTTGTAAGAATGGGGGATCTATTAAGATGATCTTCTCCAAATGGTTTCCTAAAGACTTGCGGTGGGGATTGATTCTGCCTGATATTGTTCTGGCCTGGTTCAAGCTTTCAAGAAATGAAAATGAACATGGGGACTCCTACTATTAACAAGTCTAATTCTTCTCATTCAAATCCTTTCTCCACTTTGTATTAATTTTCTCAAATGCACAAGACAACAAAGCTAGTTGGGAGTAAATTGTGTCCATTTCTTACAGAGGCTCTTCCTTGCTCATAGTGAGACCAGAACAAGAACTGGTGCACACTTTGCATCAACATAAAATTTCATTCCTGGCTTTTGGGGCTGCAACCCTATGACCAGTGTCCACAGATGATGGGGGCTGTAGTTCAGCAACATCCTGAGGGTCAAAGGGGTTGTGGCACTCATCTCACTTTATTGGCCGAGGGAGCCGGCATACAGCCTCTGGGTCATGTGGCCAGCATGACTAAGCCGCTTCTGGCGAACCAGAGCAGGGCATGGAAACGCCGTTTACCTTCCCGCCAGAGCTGTATCTATTTATCTACTTGCACTTTGAGGTGCTTTCGAACTGCTAGGTTGGCTGGAGCTGGGACCGAGCAATGGGAGCTCACCCCGTCGCAGGGATTCGAACCGCCGAGCTTCTGATCAGCAAGTCCTAGGCTCTGTGGTTTAACCCACAGTGCCACCTGCGTCCCTATCCCATGCCTGTATTTTAGTCCAATTAAGCTCTAATTAACAGAAGAACCTCTACTTCCTAATGGTGTAGGAAGGTTTTCAGCAGGTGAAGTGCTTTTGCACTCAGCGCCTCCTCCCCTTCCCCACATTCTATGCTTGAGCGAGAGCCAGGTACTGGGATGAACTGCAAGTGAACTTGTAAGGATAATTATCCTCAATCATTCTTGTTTTTCCTTCGCCAATGATCTCTCACTTAACCACTATGAGGGAGTAGTAGTGAAGGATTTCTTTTAAATGTTTGAAGACTGAACTGTATGTTCCCTGAACATGGAATGACCTTTAAGTTTTTCATATCTGTTGCTCTGCTCTCAGATTTATCTGCAGTAATGAGGACAGCCTGTCAGTTAATAATACACTGTTCAGATTGACTTGTGGCTCTTGATACAAAATTGTGACGGGAACAAGAGTACTAGTTGGCTAGATGAGTTGAACAGGACTCTCCCCATGCTCTACATCCCAATTTAATCCCAATTTACCAATTTGCTATCCAATTTACTCTTACATTGGACAGGGGGAGAAATGGAGGCCTCAGTTGAGGCAACAGTAGATGCTTTCAGAGGGGACCAGAGTGCAATAGCGTTGATAAATACCTTCTTGCCTTCTACAGGTGCTGTGCTCTCTCTTTGCTTAAGCCTTAAGTGGCCCAGTTATCCTGGGAGGTGGTTGCTGCAGCATATCACCATCTGTGTCAAACTAGTCAGCAAAGCTGCAAACCAAGGAATAAAAAGGTCACTAGGTCAGTCCTTAGACACTCTGACAGAGAGATAAAAATTGCTCACCTTTGCAGCAGTTTGAGCACTTAATCCCCAGAGGGAGATGCTTTCAAGCGATACCATTGCTTGCCCTTCACAGTGGATACTACCTGAGGTTAACTTTAAATTCCACCTAAGGCTGCACAAAACTCTGTCAGTTTGAATTATAATGAATCATTAGTTCATCAATGATCTTCGGATTCCCTCAAGTGCTAACTCTATTTCTAGGTTAGTATATCCAACAATTCCTTCAGCTAATGCAAACCTGCAAGAGACTTTCTAAATGCTTTAAAAAATATTTGTTATATGTAACTGAAATATAAGTTCATTTCAAAGCATTAGAAAGTAATAACTTACCTGTTTCAATCTATCAAATTTTTGAAATTATTGTTAAAACAATAAGTTTTTCATAATTTTTTTTTAAATCCTGCAATGAATCAAGATATTGTTGCTTACAGAATGGTGTGTGCACTTTCATTCCCTGTCTTAACTCACTGATGAAAGCTAGCAAAGAGTAACTGAGGTCACGACTAATTGAAATTATAATGCTTCATTCTAGGAAGGTGATGTGTTCTCTTTACTATAAGTGGAGCCTATCTAGCTCTCTCTCTTCCCCCTCTCTGTGTATTTCTATTTCCCCTCTCTCTCTTTCCTTCTCTGTCACTTATTCAGTGAACATGACCCTTCCATTCATGCAGGTCAGCATTCCATCTGCCATTCTGGGCAAGATGAAAGAGAAGGCGACACATCCTAATATTAGACGTTCCTGGGTGATACTTTTTTGACCCTATCCAGTCTGGTTTATGTTCTAGGGCTAAGAAACACTTGGTGGCTTGGTCAGATGATTGAAATCCAACAGTAGTTTCTTAGATTATGCTCCCCAGTATGCTCCTTGTCTATGGCAGCAGTGATAGAAATGGGAGGTGGGGGAAAATCTTACATATTTTCAGGCAGATCTTTGCCCCTGGCCTGAATTGTTGCATGCCCTTTTGCAGTGGAATAGTCATATCCCTGAGCTTTTCTTGCTCATGCTTATATGCTTCTGTATTTCATACACTAGGTAATGTCAGCAGCAAACTTAAGATAATAGAAATTACGAACAACTAGTGTATCCATCCTGAATTCTAGGAAGACTTTCTGGCCACTATGCTTTTTAGTATTCATGTCCACTAGTTGAAATTTTGTTACCCTTACAGAAAAATCTATTTTGCCTTTTCTTTTTACCTCCACGTCTCCAATAAACTAAATATCTTCTTTCTCATTTTTCTTCATCGGTAATTGGAGAAGAAAAGTTGAATATGTCAGAAGCCTATGCTTCAATTTTCTGTTTCACTGTCTAGAATAGATAGAAGCAATTATTATTAGAATGACTGCTGTGTTTACTGACAGGCAGTTGTCCTCCTTAGATACTTGGGAATGCTACCCACAAAATAAAAAGCATTACTCATTTGAGACATCTCATGGTTCTGGAAAGGATTTTGGAGGCTTGTTCTCCCAACTGTCTTTTAAGTTAATTACAATCTCTGTGTGTAAAGTCCATAAGGGCTAACTCAGTGACAAGAATGAATGTGAGCCAACAATATGTAATTCCTGATCTATACCTGTAAGCACTAGACCACATAGTTGCTAGCTCAAAAGCATTTACTTATCAAGACAACTTTCAATCTCTTATTTGACTGTGCTCCAAGAGAGCTTGTAATGACAATGCATCAAACTCTCCACTTAGAGGCTGATGCTACTCCTAATAAAACAAGCAGCAGAATTCCTAGTGGGTGTAATAGAGCAGAAGCACTAGGTTCTTAGCATTATGGTCAACAATACAATTGAGCTATTGGTGGTTAGTCTTTCAGGTATCAACCATGAGAAGTGTGGACAACCAGAAGTCCTTTTCTGTATCTCTTGGTGGGTCAGCTGTTAGAAAATACTGGAATGTTGCTTCTTTGATACCCCCAGACAGGAAGACATCACATATTTTTCAGTAGATTTTGACAAATTCAAAAGTCAGCTTATTCTGTAATAAAGTTTCTACAACAGAACATAAAATGCCAGTGCTTCATAACAAATACAGGCATGGTGTTAACGAGGAGCAAGCCTTCAGAACATGTGCTGTGCTGCAATTCAGAATAAGAATTGTGTCTGTTCAGAAGGTGTAGTTCCTTTTGAAAGTCTTTGTTGCTCCTGTAAACAGGATGCACAGAGAACTGACCAATCTAAACAGAGTACAGCAGGATCCCAACTTACATTCTTGACCACCTGTTGAGTTGTTCACAAGGAGAGTTTTTACAAATCGTTGTTTAGCTAAGGTAGTTTTTACAAATCGTTGTTTAGCTAAGGTAGATGGAAGCAAGAACCAAGAATGGGGAGGGGGGAGGTAGATTTCTACGTAAAGTTAGAAATGACTAGAAATGACTAATGGTGAACTTCAGTATCACATTATGTTGAATTTTGGGGGAAACAAGTGGGAGGAGAGTGCGATAGCCCAGTTGCACAAGCAGAAGCTGTTGCGTATGTCTTCTGCAAACAGGGTTCTTTACCTAATCCCTAAGGGTGTATGAGCTTTGTGAGAGATTTGAAAGATTGGTGATGAATCTATATTAGCACTTGCTGGTTGGTTAGGAATAATCTGCAGTTCTTAATTTCTCTATTTACCCCACCTACACACTCACCTTGATGCCAACAATAATATTTTTCCTTAAGCTGAGTACAATTTTTATTGCTTGTTTCTGCCTTAAGGATTTACTTACATGCATTAATAGATGGCTATAGCAACCACAGACTGCTCCAGCATGTTGGGAACACCATCCCATGGTATCAATGTTTTGCTTATTAGCAGTTGAAAAAAATTTGGGTCCAAACTAGATGTGACAGAATAGTGGCATGTATCTTATTCATAACTAGAGGTGAATGAAACAATTTTGGTTTCTCTATTTATCATTTCCCCCCTTTCTTATTCCCCTCCCAATTATAAGTTCAGTCCTCCATCTTTCTGTGATTTTATTATTTTTAAAGTCATCATATTCATCAGCATTTTAGTGCAGTTTTCATAATATATATTTTTGTGAACACCATTTTGCCTAATATACACATTTTTGCAAGCAATTTACCACATATAATCATTTTTGTAAGCCATTTTTCAAAATATAATGTATTTTTGTATGTTATTTTCATTAACGTGTATTTTGGCACTTTCCCCTAATATATGTATTTTTTAACATGTTATTTAGCCGGAGAACTGTGCTACAAAATTTGGAGAAGTGCAAGTTTTGAAGTATAGAGACATTTTGGTTCACACATTGTTCCAGAAAGTGTGAATTAGATAGGGCAGAATCAAATTTCTTCCTGATCCCTATTCACACCTGTCCCATTCACATAAAAGCTGGGATGAGTGGAGTGTACCTAATATTTAAATAAAATGGAAGAAGTGTTTGGCAGAGAGCTCCTTCTCCCATTCCTTCAAGCAACTTTCTCTCCTGGCCAGTTCATTTCCTGCAATTTTGGACACTCCTGCATCTTCCTAGTAGTGATTTCTACAAACATGATGCACTACATGGAGACTGTTAGGAGTGCATGCATGGTGGACTGATAATTGTGTCAAGATACACTTCTGTAGTCACCTTTGTTGGTCATTCTAGTGAACCTTCGAACTTTCATAGCCCAAGCTGATGGTTGACATTCACCTGACTTACACAGCATGACAACTCAGCTAATAGCATCATTTTTACACCAGAGCAGCAACACTTTAAAGCCAAGATTTCTTTTTACATACTAATTTTCCAGTTTCTATTAAGAACCCCAAGGCAGGATGTGTCAGGGAAACTTCCGAGTGTTAATTAAAATGGAGTTTGTAATTATTAGGTCAGCTTGGTCCAGTCAAAAGTGATTTAAATATTTCATTTTAAATAGTCTTGTTTTCTTGAGCCACAAGAAAGCATTAGTCAGATGTTAAGTAAACATATGTCAGTAATATATTAAAAAGTAGGCTACGCAGCTGACAGTTCACATCTTAAATTGTCTAGTGCAAGAAGGAATGTGCAGATCTTTCTGTGATGATAGCTTTATCTTTCATCCTCAGATAATGCTCTCCAATGAAATAAATGCATTTGCAAAAATACAAATCAGCATTTAAAAATTACAATATTTTTAAAAATGAAAAGGCTGACCTAGACATAATAGGTAGGTGTAACATTGTGCTGCCTGGAGCTTTGTAATTCACAGTGGCTGCTTTTCTACACCTGCATGCAATGAGAGTTACGTCAGTTTTCCCATTATGTGAAAGATTTGTTCTAAGCAGCATGCAGAATAACAGGTGTTGAGCCACAGGTTAACACTAATGTGTTTATGATTGTACAGTTCAGTTATATTAACATATTTAATCTTTGTGAGAGATTTAAGAGAGGGGAGTGTATGTTGCTAATAATACTGGGAATTAACAAGCTCCCTTTCTACCTTGGGCTCAGGAAGATTCAGGCTGCAATCTAGAGCCTAGGGCTTGCCGATCAGAAGGTCGGCAGTTCGAATCCCCATGACGGGGCGAGCTCCCATTGCTTGGTCCCTGCTTCTGCCAACCTAGCAGTTCGAAAGCACATCAAAGTGCAAGTAAATAGGTACCGCTCCAGTGGGAAGGTAAACAGAGTTTCAGTGCGTTGCTCTGGTTTGCCAGAAGCAGCTTAGTCATGCTGGCCACATGACCTGGAAGCTGTACGCCGGCTCCCTCGGCCAGTAAAGTGAGATGAGTGCCGCAACCCCAGAGTCATCCGCGACTGGACCTAACGGTCAGGGGTCCCTTTACCTTAAGCCCCATTGAATTCAAAGAAACTTGCTTCTGAGTAGACATGGTTTCAGTTGTACTGGAAGAGTTGTACCCAGGAAACCCATTCCATTAACGAAAGGATTTGCATTTTGGCAATGGAACTTCCCCCTACCCTTTCTCTGACTACCCCCTAAATTAGAGTTGCTATATGTCTGGCAAATCCCAGACATGTCCTCTTTTGGGGGCCCAGCATGCGCATCCAGGGGAGATTTTTACATTTTAAAGGAAATGTTGTGGTTTGGGAGGTATTTATTTATTTACGTACATACATACGCACGCTTTTTGGTGCGCCCGCTCACCTCTTTCCCCAGCTCAGGCTGGCAGTGGCTTGAGCTGACCTCTTTTTTGCTCTTCAAGATATGGCAACACTACCTAAATCTGTTCTGGGGTTTTCCCCAACCCTCAAGAGCAGATCTGGGGCAGGCATGGGGCATGAGTGAGGGAAGGATAGGATAAAAAGTTATGTTATATAAACATAAATCCTTATGCTCATGGAAAGAGGATACTGCATTAATCATGTCTGCTAAATGAATGGTGAGAAAAGTGATGCGTCCATCATGAGGGATTAGGTTAAAAGTCCTTAGTCTGCTTAATGGTGTTGGAAGCATGAGATCAGATGCAGAAGTCACTATAAAAGCAACTCTTTTTATAGTATAGCTGTCCCCTCCTCTGCTGTGGAAATATGTATAGACTAAACTGCTAGCTTGCTTTTCTTTAGCTTGACTGAGTGCATTCCTGTTCAACTATCACATGTGATAAGTGGTAGCATTTCTTCAATCACTGGAATGGACAGAATGCTGGGGCTGTAATTAACTGTGTTATGGATGAAAAGCTATGATGGGTATTAGATTGTTTCTCTAAATATATAAAGTGGTTGATGAAGGGGAAAATGCTTAATGGCTCCCTAGTCTTCCAGTTCCAGATTTTGTTTGTGAATCTGATTTGGCCAGTGTGTAATTTTTGTTTGTTTCCTTTGCTTCCATTTTTTATCAAACAATGCAAAATGCATTAAATGTTAATGTGTAGTTAGTAGTGCCTCTGAAACCAGATCCACCTCTATTTTAGCCGAAATATTAATCCTTGTTGAATTGTTAGGAAAGCTGTTGTAAGTGCTGAAAGGAAGACATATGCCTATAAAGCATACAGGTTTGTCTAATGCATCTTGGAGAACACCAATGAAATTCTTCAGAAATGTGAGATACAGCCTCATTTCTTTTTTCTTTTTCTTTTTCTTTTTTTGTAGACAAGAAATCTCCAAGAAAATATATTAATTGGGTTTCAAAAATATTTCAATCTGCAAGCATTACTTAAGACAGAATACATATTTTAAGAGGTCTGCAATTATATAAGAAGCTTCAATATGTCTTGGCCTTGACAGGTGTTAGGTCTGGGATGTGCACAAATATGACATTTCATAAGCCTTTCTCCTTCATTGATTTCCTGTGGTTGCAATAGAAATGATATATTTTGGTACTACAGCTGCAGATAGCCTATAAAATGAACTGGATTTATTTGTATTTATGTAGCTCTACTTTCCAAGCTGGTGAACATTTGCTTTAATGGTTATTTCTAATACATTATAATATAAAGAGTCCCTGTAAGGTATGCTTTCTCCATACCTCCAGGCATGTTACATTTTGCAGCATAAGCTCTTTATGCCATGATGGCTATGTAATACCTTCCAGTGTCAGAGGCAGAATGCCCATTACTGTGAATCACAAATGGAGTGAGGGTTGTTGCTCTCAGGCCCTGCGTGAAGCATCCTGTAGGTATCTGGTTAGCCACTGTGAGAACAGGATGCTGTTCCAGCAGGCCTTTTCAAATGTTTATCTATGTCTATTCAGAAGTCATAGGATCATAGAGGGACCATGAGGATTGTCTGGTCCAACCTCCTGCAATGCAAGAATCTTTCTCCCAACGTGGGGCACAAACCCACAACTCTGAGATTAAGAGTCTCATTCTGAGCTATGAAGTTTGTCCTATTAGACTTATTCTCAGGCAGAAATGAGAATTTTGTTCAGTCCAAATTTTAAAGTGAATTGGTCTAATTTACACCCCTGGCCTGTATCAGAACAAAATGACCCTTCTCATTTCACACTTCTCTGAATTTTATTGTACGCTTCTTGCCTCAAAATTGTAATAAACTGCATTAAAATACCTCGTTTTAAAATATTTTAACCCAAAACTTCTCTGTATGGAGTCCTTTACTTCCCTCTCCTATCCCACTGTAATATCTGGTAGCTCTTGCCTCATGAAGGACAGCCATCATATTGCAAGCAGCTTCATTCCACCACACTCATCCCAGCAATGTAGGGATATGGGTGTATTGTGTGATGTCATGCTGGGAAGTGGATAGCATCCATCTTATCATCGTATTTATTCTTTGCTTCATATATGAACTCATCTATTATGGACTGCCTTTCTTGTATTTTGAAGTATGAAATCATTACCCCACATATAAATGTAAATTGAGTTGTGTCATTTTGTTTTGCTAATGTATATGATGAACATTTGCTTTGATTATGAGGGTCCTAATTACAATGCATAGTGTGATTTCTGTTCTGGTATTTGGGTGATTTATTGCAAGTTGGGTGGCCATTTTTCATTGGTGCCTTAATTAAATTGTGTATTTTTGTTTTCAGGTTCTTTGATTTTCTAATAAGTCCTCTAGGAATAAATATAGAGTTTAAAGTCAAGGATGGCTCCTTAACAAGGTACCTAATACCTCCTCGCAGCAGTTGCATTCTGCGTATGTGTCAGCAGTTGCTGCAGCAGGGCATAATGATAAACCACATGCACATGGTCACAGCCTAATTCTTCCACTTAATGGGGCAAGCTATAATGAATGATGATGGATACAAGTGGTGTGCACCACAACAGAAAGGCCAGCAGGATGAAATGTTTTTAGTGTGTAATGTAATAGTGCTCATGGGGATCTGTGTTGTTCCTCCTTGTAAGGCACCCAGTGAGTGAGGGTAAGGTTAAATTCTCCCACCAGGAACTTGAATAACCGATAAGTGAGTTATCATCACTGGATAACTGTCAAAAAGCTGGAACAGAGCAAGCAGCCCAATGTAGACAATAGCCTAAAAATACTGTAGCCGAGTGTCCTCTTTCAGTGACAAAGTGCCCAGACTCAGGTAGTGCAGTACAACTTTATTGCTAGCACTGGCACAGTATTAGGTACCAATGACCCCCTGATTCCTGACATCAGGGGGATTCTGGTTTGTGGTGTTGGAATCCCAACTTTTTCTGTCCTTCAGTCAGCATTCCCAGTGGCATAGGAAATAGGGAACCAATGCTTGACCCACAGGACGACATCAATTACTGCTGCTTCTACTCTCCTTGGACTGAATCCTATTGGAAGGAATTTAGTTGGTCCTGGTTATTGCATGCCATAGGTGGGAGGAGGCGACACTGGGATGGAAAGTATTTAATTGCACCCCTCTATGGGCTGCAGTCTGGATCAGGGCCTAATGCAGCAGGCTACATATTAAATGTAAGACAGTTTATAGTGAGAAGTAATTGCATCTGATGAGCTATTTCAAAAAAAGTCTTTCTTATTGGTGTGAATGTAATGGCCCCATCCATTTGAGACCTGACCTAAAATCTGGGCAAGCTGCTGAGAGAAATTTGACATCCCTTTGTCTGGAACATTTTCAAATGAGGCTTGGTAAACATCCATCAGCGAAATTTTGCCCATGGAACCCTGCCAGTTTTCAGTTCTTTGTTTTTGGCCCAGTCTTCAGAAGGATATTTATCAGTGTTTCTAGATATTTAATAGCATCTTCTTGTATCCTTCATGAACCCAGGTCCTTGCAAATTTTAGTCCATTACCACTAGATATTTCATTGTTTCTTCTCTATTAACAGCAAGTTTTCTTCACCATTCTAAAGCCGTGGATTTTATGGATCTCTCCCCCAACCCTTGATAGCCAAGGATTTTATGCTGAATTAATTTCATTATTTGAATTTATTTCTAATTCCTCCAGCAAACATGCATTTGTTCACTCCTTGTTCAACACCTTGTCCTCTGTAGTACTGTTATGTCTGAGCTTCCTTTACTTGCTAATTTCAGTTAGATTTCCCCTTCCTGTTCCCACTGTATCTTCACATACCTACTCTTGTCATCTTTCTCCCTGATTCTCAGCATTTTGTCCACAAGTTTTAAGCAGTTTCATTTACACATTGCTATTTGCCTTCTCTTGTTCTGTTGCCTTAATCAGGAAATGTCTGACATCTACTTGCTAACATGCATCTCATGTCTTGTTGCTTTGACAGCTGCTTTAGCTCAGGAATATGATAACACCAACAAACCTCATTGCATTCTCAATGAGAAAAGGGGTGGCAATTAACCTATCACTAGTACATTGTCCAATGACAAACCTAGACAGCATCTTAAAAAGCAGAGACATCACCTTGCCAACAAAGGTCCGTATAGTTAAAGCTATGGTTTTCCCAGTAGTGATGTAGGGAAGTGAGAGCTGGACCATAAAGAAGGCTGGTCGCAAAAGAACTGATGCTTTTGAATTATGGTGCTGGAGGAGACTCTTGAGAGTCCCATGGACTGCAAGAAGATCAAACCTATCCATTCTTAAGGAAATAAGCCCTGAGTTCTCACTGGAAGGACAAATCGTGAAGCTGAGGCTCCAATACTTTGGCCACCTTATGAGAAGAGAAGACTCCCTGGAAAAGACCCTGATGTTGGGAAAGACAGAGGACGAGATGGTTGGACAGTGTTCTTGAAGCTACCAGCATGAGTTTCACCAAACTGCAGGAGGCCGTGGAAGACAGAAGTGCCTGGCGTGCTCCGGTCCATGGAGTCACAGAGTCAGACACGACTAAACAACAACAACAAAAGTACATTGTCTCTTCCAGTATCTGCCCTGTTTTTGTTTTGTAGGAATTCCACATATGCCGTCTGTAAT
This sequence comes from Podarcis bocagei, assembly GCF_964188305.1. Lineage (NCBI taxonomy): Eukaryota > Metazoa > Chordata > Lepidosauria > Squamata > Lacertidae > Podarcis > Podarcis bocagei. Next base: position 83,213,392 of record NC_138126.1, on the reverse strand, counting down.
AAGAATTTGTTACCTCCAAACAGATGAAGACAGCGTTGTGACAACACAACAATTCTTTACCATTGCAATTCCCTAAGCCAGGGGTCAGCAACCCGTGGCTCCGGAGCCGCATGTGGCTCTTTTACACCTTTGCCGTGGCTCCGGGGCGGATGCTAGCGAGGGGAGGAGGCGCATTGTGCGCCCCGACACTCCCCACTGTGGCGGGCGCTGTACTGGCTGTGACGTCGCTGTTTTGAAGGGGAGTGAAGAACACACACACAAAAAAGGTAACTTGTTAATTTAATGTTTATTTCTATGAGGAGGAGTAATTCTGAGGGGTCAAACAAAGAAATTATTAAAAAAGTGACAAAAAGTTATTTTTATAATGACGAGTTTTGCGGCTCCCAGTTTTTTTTCCTTCGGAAACGGGTCCAAGTGGCTCTTTTTGTCTTAAAGGTTGCAGACCCCTGCCCTAAGCAAAGTGCTGCTCCACAAGAGCAAGATCATAGCAGCCCTCCTAGATCAAAGGCCTATCCAGACCAGAAGTCTGTTTTCATCATCACAGATCCATGGGAAGCCCACAATCAGGAAATGATGAGGGCAATAGTCTTCTACTGTTGTTTCACAGTTACTGGTATTCAGAGGCATGTTGGTGGTAGCATTTAGCCATGCTAATTGGCCATTATGAATTTGTTTTCAGTTTTTCATTAGGAGAGACTTTGGATTATCACTATTTGGCGTACACTCAGTTGAATTTGGTTACTGCATGCATTGACTCTTGGAGACTTTGGGGAATTAACTAAAGTTAATTATTTTTAAGAAAGGCTTAATTTGGATAGGACAGGGTGTTGGAGGGTATTATAGTACCTATCAATATACCACCTGCTGTGCAGTCAAAATAAAAGCTACTTCCCAGAGTTCCATAGTGTTCTTTTATATCATACCTCAATAAGGAACCACAGATCTGCAAACGATGGGATGAAGCCAGGCACATATGACCAGGTCACTTTTCAATGGTTTCCATTCAGTTATTTTGCAAGCTTGCAAACACTAACCCCCCTTTGCAAAAATTCAGTCACTAAAACAGGTGCAAATTTAGCCCCATGCCTACAGTGTGCCTGTTAATCTTATCTTCCATTTCCATTTCCTGTTGTATTTGCCATAGTTTTCCATTGTGATTTTTAAAAATTATCATTTCCATTTACGCTTCTTCCATACTTTTTCCAAAAATGGGGAAAAAATTAATATGTTTCTGGATAATATGTTTTGTTTTAATTTTGAATAAAAAAAGTTTTTTTAAAAAGAAAGTGCATGAATTTCGCACGCCTTAACCGTCTGTACTCATTCCTCATCATATATTTCACATTTTATTCTCTAGTGATAACATAATATGGAAGTTTTTAAGCAGCGCTTGGATGGCTTTCTGTTATGTATGGTCTCATTGATATTCCTGCATTGCAAGGGGTTGGACTAGATGACCCACAGGGTTCCTTCCAATTCTACAATGTTATGATTCCATAACACAGAACAGCCTTCTTATTCGAACCAAGCTATATTCATGAATAATGCTTTAGTCAGAAACTTGGATAATCCCAAACATATGCTGCATGTTGCTGTCGCTGCAGCCAAGGTCTGCATATAAAGCATGACTCAGTGATTTGTGTCACACTGATTCTTTTTAATCGTTTCAAGGGATGTTTATCTGAAAAAGCAGAATTCCCAGTTACCCGAAAAACCCTGTAATTCATCCTGTCTTGCATAGCAGCAGCAGTTCAAATAAACCTTCTTGTCACAGACTTCTAACATTAATTGCTTAGAGGGAGCAGCAACCCCAGGCTCAGCTGCCCTCACTGTCCATGCAGCTCCTAGGCACCTCCTATGACATCTGCATGTTCAGTGACATCTGAATGGGTAGACTATTTATTGTGTGTGCAACTGTACATCCAGCTTCATGCTACCCAATTGATGTCCTGCATGGAGAGTCTGTGCACATGTATCTGTATCTGTGCAGGTGCCCCACTAAATGCCCAGTTACTCTTGGTCGGGGCTGCACCATATTTGGCTAAACTTGTGGAAGAAGTTTGTTTGAAACACATCGTGCTTCTGTGGACTTCTTCTTTGCCACCATAGGAAAGCAAATATGGAAATATGGGAGTAGTTAAATATGGAGCTAATGTTATACAAGCTGCACAGTTTAAAACTATTTCTAGATCTCCAATAATCTAACAAAGCTCTCTCTATAAAGTGGATCTACAAATGTGTTAATTATTGTGTAATGCCAGAGATGCTTCCTAGAATGAAAAGAAGCTATTCACATTTATCTTTGTATGCCAGCTTTGTTGTTGCTAAAGGAATCTGTATCTTCTTGCCACACATTTAAGATGCAATATGAATTATTGCATAAACATCTAGTAACAAGATGAAATGGTTGTTTTCCCACACAGCGCTACGGTCTTCTGTCAGCTGTGTTGAATTTGTGGGCTTCACCACTTCCTGCTTCTCAAATCAATTTCCTAATCATCATCACTTATGTTGGACAGACTGAACTGTGAGGATGATTACAGATGCATGTGTTGGATGATGCTGATCTGTTTATGCATGTATGACTACTTATGCAAACAGAAGCCTTATTAATTCTCATGAAAGTAAACATGGATCATATGCCAGATTCTTGAATTGCTATAATGCTTATTGAGAGAGCTCCTCATCCTCCCTCCCTCCCTCTTCCTCCCCCCCGCCCAGGAAATGAATCTGACAAATGTTTGTGATCAATGCTCAAGATGGAAAAAAATTGCTTTTGAATAGCATCATAACAAACAGAACATGAGCACTAACTGAATTTTACTCTTGCAATATGTCACTTCTCAAGACAGCGTGTATTTCACATTTCCAGCAGGGAGGCTTTTCAGATTTACTAGCAATTTTTTGAAAAAGGAAGCATTGGGAATGTTGCTCAGTATGCTATCTCCACCCAACCTATGCTGCTAAATCACCGTAGAATAGTGAAAAATGATCACTTTAAGGCCAAAGCCACAATATATATGCCATTTCAAACGGAGAAAGCAACAGTGTCCGGCAATATTCATGTTAAAATGGCTTGATATTCCAGGATTGTTTAAAAGTATCCTGAATAAAATAATTCCAGAAACATAATCGTGTTAATCTGTTCTGACAGAGACATTACTTCTTTGTGATCTCAGAGATGACATCTGATGAAATGGACTTTGGCCCAATGAAAATTTATGTCATAGAACGTTTTGTAGTCTTTCCGATATTACTGGCCCCTTTGTTTTTTAAATCTGTGCAGCCAAATCTGATTTAACCTCGCTGATTTATTTTTTTAACCTTGTGGTGACAAAATGAAGCCAGGACATATCTGGCTTACATTAATGAGTTTTGCTTCAAAATGTGTGTGTGTGTGTGTGTGTGTGTGTATGTATGGCAACTTGCTTGATGTCCCCCAAAACAGAAGGCACTGTTTTACAGCAACACTAAGATTTAAAAAAGAAAGAAGCGGTTGTACCACCAAAGTTCCATATCAGTACTGTACAGTGTGCTTAAGAATGAAGGGCAGGAGATCTCACACATGTATGTTGATATGGTATTAGGGTGGTGTGGCTAACTGAATAGGACCCCCCAAAAGGATGTCATAGTAAGGCAGGAAATATATATTATGGCTTAATACTTCACTGAAAAACTCTCTTAAAATAATATATGAATAATCAGAAACACTTAACAGGGCATCATCAGGACCAAAGCATAGGAAAAGCAATTTAAAATAGTCTGGCCTAGCTGATTATTAATTTGAGAAGAATGCTGGACTGAAGTTGGTTTGATCTGTGCAGAACTTCACACTGCATTGAAAATTGTATGTGCCAGCTACCCTCACTACCTCATGACTAAGGGGGCAGTGTGTGTAGTCTTTGACTTGTTCTCTCAGTGCTCATCTTATTTTCCCTAATGCATACCACAGTTTATGATGGTAAACTGGCTGTGTCAGAAATGTACTGGATGGAGAGAACTCCACATACTAGGGCAGCCTACAGGCAAGGAGGAAAATGGTTTGTTTCATTTATTCAAGCAGATTTATACCTTACTCCCACACACCCCACAACCATATTCACAGAGTGGCAAAAAACCCCCACATGGTTTTGTAAAACAGCAAATTACTGCACACCCTTGCAGAGATCCCAAATCACTTGGAGGCTGAAATGTGCATGTGCACACTGCTTTAAAGGTTTTGTTTTTTAATCAGATTATTTGATTACAGCTTTCTCACATTACATGGATTTGGGCCTGACTTGCTTATTTGTTACTTACTTGCTTGCTGCAGTATTTCTGGTCCTTTGGTTAGCTTTTGGTGCAAGTGATGACACACTTCTCTTTTGCTCCTCTTGGCTTCTGTTTTAATGTTAGCCCCCTGAAATATTTGCTACCCAATGATGCCTAGAGGGGAATCAGGGCTGCATGTACCAGCTCTGCCTCCATCATTGCTGACCCTCTTGTGTCTGCCCTACTGACCTCAGCACATTAGAGATAAGGCCTGAATGGGTAGCCGATACTCTCAGGTCCATAGTGTAGGCTCCTCCATGTGATCAGGAGCCTTGATCACATGGGCTTGGAGGAGCCTATGTTTGTTAGCTGAATATGTACAGACCTTCAGAACTCCTCCTCAGTATGTAGAGGTTTGGAAGGCAGAGGCAGTGAGGACTGACAGCAATGCTGGGGGTGAGGTCAGCATGTGCGGCTGTACTCCATGCATTTCTTGACTATGAAGAACAAATGCCTGAAGGGGGTTATGGTTTCAATTATATCTTTCTGTCTCTGAAAGAAATCATCTGGATAACCTCATAGAATTACCAGAATCCCACATAGAGAAAGTTATGTTTATAGTAATAAATAGGGCTCAGAAATGAGGTTCCTCCTTCTCACTGGGAGAAGCAGCAGCAGTGTGTTTGCATAAATATGAATAAGCATTTAGCACTCATAACAATGGTGTAGAATTTTCCTTTCATTCTCTCTTTTGAGTTCTTAGGTCTCCACGGAAATGGGTAGCAGCAAGGGATGTACCCCAGCAGTTGTGTATCTTCACCAATAAGGGAGATCTGCAATGCAGGGCTTTCAGCATCTCTCTAATTTGGATTCATCTATTTATGCAAATTGGGCTCATTGTTTTTGTTACTCAGCTGGTGCTGGCAACTATGTCTCTTTCCTGTTCTCAGAGAGCTGTTAAGATTACTTAAGAGTATAAAACAAACCAGTGTTCACTTCAATGAAATTAAAAATAATCCATTTGAATTATTGCTAAAAATAATTCCTATAGCCAGCAGACAAATCCAAGTAGCTGATCAGAAGCAGGGTATGGGGAGTGTGGGTGGAGAGCATGCTTGCTTGATGCAATCTTCAGAATAAATGCAAATTACAAGTGAAGGCTTAGCAAATTTAAGATGATCAAGGACAGGGTGCGGGTGGAGGGGAAGAAAGCAAAACAATGGGTGCAAAAATATAATATTGAATAACATAATTGAAGATCAATTAGGGTCAGGTGGAATGTGCCCTTGAGAGCAAGCAGCACTGATACACTAGCAATTAGCCTTGATAATTGGTGGATAATCATGTATTCAGAGGCCCACAACATCAGAGGAGCATTTCTTATCCCTGTGAGGACTGATTCACGTGATGAGTTCATTGTGTAGGATGCCAAGATTTAAATGAAGGCAAAGCTCCTGTTCCTTGAATAGTCATGTAGAAGCAGTTATGGCTTGTTATGTTGGGGCAAGAAAAACACACCTGAAACTGCCCTCTTCCACACAGAAAGGAACCCTTTCTTTCTTTGCAGTCCACTCATCCTCTTGAAAGGAAGGATTGCAGCCTCATCAGACCAGTCCAGCTGCTTAATGACCCTTTCTAACCCACTGGCATTTTCCACATCTTTGGAAATGGAGCCTGGTTAAAGCATGACACATTTCTATTCAGAGTGTGAGGCATGTGCTCAGCTAGACAGACAGGCATGGACAGAAGAAACTTCCTGGTTCTTTTGCTTTATGTAATCAGTGAAGTGCATCCCCAATATATACTCTGCACCCAGGGGAGGGATAGACAGTGACACATACTGAGCCGTTATTGCCATCAGAGCTTAAAGCTGTTCGGGTGGATGCCCTTGTTAGAGATTTAGACTGCAATTTTGCACGGAGTAAAATTGTATTGAAATCTATGAGATTTTTAAGCAGCCTGCCTGTGTGTGGGATTTCTGCCAGAGTTTAGAACACTGGGAGTACGAAATCTTGAATGTTTGCTTCAAGCTGCTGTTTTTGTAGTGCCATCAACATGTGCTGCTTTTCTTTCTTTGTTTTTTTAAAATCTAAGATGAGTACAAGTGCCTAATATGTTGGCCAGATTTGTAACAGTGGCAAAACATTAAGCTGCAATTCAGCCCTGAAGAAAGCATCCTCTTCAACCATCTCTCCTTTGTGCATTCTGTACCAGACTGAGCTTTCAAAGGAGACAGATCCTTGTCACTCTTGCTTGTGTGTGTATCTGTATCTGTGCATACCCCTCCTAGTTTCAACTCTCTTATAGTATGGTACTGCTACTTAATGCAATTGCTATAATTTAAAGCCAAGTTAAATAAGCATTACACACAATGGGGCATCTGCTTTATAAACCAGTACTGGTAACCAGTGCAGGTATTATTTTTTCAGATCCATTTTGATATAAAAAAACAAAACAAGTTAAGCTTTGCATAAACAAAATCATTTTTTCTTCTGCTTTCTTTCTTTGCCTGATGTAATTTAACCTGACAGGAGGAGAAGGTACATACCTTAGGCTTTGTAACAGCCATTATGTTCCTGACCACAATTCTGTGGCAAAAGGTAGAATACTGCTGGGAAGCAAAAATAGTCTGCCGGATGACCACTGTGTCAACAAATCGGTGCAGATCTGCTCAGTGACCTGAATTACCAGTTGGTGATTTGGCACTTCTCATCTGAGTGCTTTTAAAGCACAAATAGATGCTAGGAGATGCAGCCAAATAATCTTTTTAAAAGATTGTTCTTTTTTTATTTCTTCTTTTATCCCTGTCTTGTCATCCTTGATAGCATAATTTTTTTTCTTACCATTCCAGCTTGGCCTTTTGGCCTTGAACTGAAGCAGGAAGTAACATTTGACTGACATTTGTGGGTGGTTTCCCCCCTCCTCAAATATTCTATATGCAGTTTTGATGTAGCACTTTCCTCTTAAGAACTTCTCAGTACTTAGTCTCTTTGACTGGCTGCTGAGAACAAAAATCCGAAGGATTTTCACCTGTCAGTCATTTACAGATTTATATGAAAGTTCAAACACTGTTGAGCTGAAGACTATTTTGTGGGAGTCAGGGTGCATGTGTGCAAACAGAGGATTCTGAATTAATTTAACATACCCCATACTTTATTGTGTTACAAATGTCATTCCACCTTGAACAAGTAATGTAATATCTGTTCTTTCGGTATTTCGTTTGCAAAATGGAAATACTCCACTATGGACCAAGAAATGAGAATATATTCAGAAATGAACAAGTGACTATGCTGCTGCTCTTATGGCTTGCTCCATGCTTATGAATGAGCAAACACTGGGCCTTTAGACTCAGTCTGATGTCTTATTTTAGTGCCTGCTAGCCATTATAACTCAAAAGAAAGTTTTAAAATGCATGACTGTCTTCTTCACCTGGTGATTTTGGTTTGTTTGTTTGCTTGCTTTCACTTACAATGTGAAGAGGGTCATATGAAACTGGATCATGGGAAAGATCTGTCTGTTCAACCCTATATAGATCTCATTAGGTAGAATAAAACACCATTTGAGATGGCAGATGCTGAAGTGTGGGGCAAGGTGTGAGGACCAGATATTGGATGATAGAGCTGTGGGTGCAGTGTGGCCTGCCTTGAGCCCTTATCCATGGACTCACTCGTGCTAACTTACTGCCCTTGAGTGTGGGAGGGGGGAATTGTTGGGCCATCACCGGTGCCAAAATACAAGTCTGGGTCAGCTTCTGTGTATGGAATGAGAGTGGTACCATCTTGTATTTCACATCAGGCTGCAAAATGTATTTGGACATCCCTGCTTTGTTTCATCACTGAAGAGGACTCTCCTGCTTGTAAGCTAATGCAGTTATCATATGTGAACTGATGATGTAAACCTATCCCACAGCACTGCATCACTACACTCTTTACTGGGTACACCTGCCAGACTTGAGAGCTGGCTAGCGATACTGAAATGCCTGGACTTAAGAGTTTGTCATTTTTTTTGCCAAGGGAAAAAACCTCATTAATTCTTATTTGCGTATGATGCATTATTCTTCCTTTTGCTGAACACTCAAAATGCTCAGTCCTGTTCAGCTATTAAATGTAAATGGTGTGGTTTTATGTTAGTTCCCAGAATATTTATTATGTATAGACAAAGCAAAGGAGCTTCCACATTCCTGGTCATATTACCCATCTTTTATATTTAGCTTCAGATGATCCCATTGCTACTGGACTCATTTTTTCATGCACACTTCAGCATTTTTATTTCCACTTTCAGAATCATGAATGAAATGTGACATTTTTATTTTAGTTGAAGATTATTTGGGGCAGCTTTCAAGATCCAGAGAGAGTTGTTGCTTTGGGCCTGTACAGCTATACTAATAAATTGTTTTATTACCTTTTCAATAGATCTTCCAAAACTGTCTTGCCTATTATTTTCTATGATACTGCTGCTCTACGTGAGAAAGTCTGGCAGGATCTGACCTCTAAATAATCAATTTGTATTTTTGTATTTTTTTAAAAAAAATTGTTTCAAATTTATTGTCATTACATTCTGGATGATATCATCTCTGCAGTTTGTTTGAAGTTTATATGAACAGATTGGGTGAAATTCAGTGTCAGACTCTTCTGCTCATTCTGTCTGTGCAAACCAGAGGGAACAATCCCCCTCTAGTCTCTCCTTCCTGTGCTGTTCTTCAGAGCCAATTTCAGGGAGTGGAGAGGGGGAAAGCCCCATTGCACAAGTGGAAGTCTTTGCGTAGGGCTTTTGTTGACATGACTGGTTAAATTAATCCCGCCCTTAGATTATCCCTTTAAAGCACTGGTTATTCATTGCATCTTTTTGCCTACCATTCATCTACCAGGTCATAGGTGCAATATAAGGAGCTACTTTCACACCAGTGCAAGTAGATAAATAGGTACTGCTGCAGCGGGAAGGTAAACAGCATTTCCAAGCGCTCTGGCTTCCATCACGGTGTCCCGTTATGCCAGAAGCAGTTTAGTCATGCTGGCCACATGACCTGGAAAGCTGTCTGTGGACAAATGCTGGCTCCCTCGGCCTGAAAGCAGAGATGAGTGCCGCACCCCAAAGTCACCTTTGACTGGACTTAACCGGTGTCCAGGGGTCCTTTACATTTATCTACCTTACCATATTAGTGCAAATCAAACACATGTGCAAAAGAGGTAAAGGGATTGTGCTGGAAAGGTGAGGAGAGAGGTTAGTTTAAGCATACATGATGATCTTATGTCAGTATATTGACTAATCAGGAAAGAGACCTTCATAGCTCAGTGAAACTGTTGACAGAGTGTATGGCACTGAAGCAAGATGAGCACCACACCTCATAGTCGCCTTTGACTGGACTTAACCATCCAGGGGTCCTTCACTCCCCCTTTTAACTTATAAGGAACTAAGCAGAAAAAATAAACCTGTTGAGTTTCAGTAAACATAGGTACATAATTACTTGAAGCTATTAGGCTGCCTGCCAACCCTCCTTTTGTCTCATAGTTTTTTCACTTGTGAGGGGACAACCATATGAATGAATAACTCCATGCCTGAATCTGAATGACAACTATTTGGTAACTTAACATCAGGACAAAAAAAATTAGATAACATTGCTATAAATTGTTGTGATTTGGAGGTTTAATCTGAAATTAATCTAGAATTAAGCTTGTTGGTGTCTCTGGTATTTTCTCTCCCTTACATCACATACATTGGCTTATATTATGGATGCATGTTCTGCACTATTTTATTGGTACTATTGCTGCAGGTTTGTCATGGCCTTTGGCTGCAGCAATAAATTGGTGAACTAGAATTGTGGGGAAATGACAGCTTCAGAACCCTTTTAAAAATGTTTCTTCAGACTTGCCTGAGAGATACAGCAAGAACCCCAGAAGAGGAGAGCCCCTCCAGGATCATCAGGAAAATTACTGTTGTAGTTAGGGTTAGTTGATAAAGAAGAGGAAGAGGTGCATGCCATTTTTAAGGACGCCACTGATAATTGCATGGTGGTTCTATGTCTTGGTAGTGGAGGAAGCAACTGAGACCTAATGAATGGAGAGATGAGGGGGGGGGGGGAGAGAGAGAGAAATTGTGCACAGAAGCCATGCCCTGGATAGATAACTTATAATGCTTTTAGTCCATTGTATAATATTTATGAAGTATATATTTTTGATCCCTTTTTAATATAGTATTTAGTTTAACACTCCAGCCCCACCCCTCACACACGCACATATATGTGGTGCAATAGCTAATTGAGATTGAGAGGGGAAGACAAGCAAAGCACACATTCTTCGATGCTGTTGTTATTTATTACTTTTCTTACTCCACCCTTCACCATAATGTCCCAGGACATGTTTAGAATAAGTTTGTAACTGGGGCACAAATAAAACAACAACAGCAACAATTTTATTTAAAAGGTAAGCTATATATATATACATACATATACATATACAAAATCAAAGGTCAGGGCAAAGAAGTGCATTGAACAGTCTACAACTAAATGATGAAACTTCATATTCTTCACTCCATTTGTTTTGTTTAAACAATTAGTTCAGTTTCATAGGTGATTACCGGGAGGAGGACAGCTACACCATGAGATGCATACATGGCTTTCATGTTTGTGGGGATCATTATGGGCCAACCATGCAATGTAATTCCTCTGTAAAATACTGCTTAATAATCCATATAATGTGATCCATGGGATTAAGAATCTTTATGTGATGATATAAAAAAAAACACAGATCTGTTGCTACAGCAGGCATTGTTTTGCTGCTTCCCTAAGTGAGAGAAGGTTGCCTGAAGTTTCTGAAATGACAGATTGAAGAATTATGTGGGTATATCACCAAGTGTTTTTAGTGGATAGCGCAATGCACATTGCTTAGTGGACATTATTTGTCAGCCAGGAGTTGGGGCAAATGAAAGCTGTCATTTGTAAAAATAAATAAATAGTGAGAACAGGAAACCACCTAGTTATACCTAGTAAACTAATCTAATTATCTAACTGTTGACGTGTGTCCAGCAATAACTTGCATCCTTGCAGTGCACAGATTTGCCAGCTGTATCCTGTCAGTACATTTTGTGCTGCCAGATAAACTTGTTCTATGCCCTGATGTTCCAGTGACGGACGGGCTCTGCTCCAGGCAGAAGTTTACTGTTACTGTACTGTTATTTGTCTCTGGCTTAAGATGATCATTTTTGCTATGCAGCTAGCTAGGAGATGTAAGTAAGGTGGGGAGGTTTCAACAGCCATTTAAAATACTTGTAGAAAGGAAGTAGGAAATTTTGCTCTGAGAAATTCTGAAAAAAGAATTTATTATACTGTTCAATGAAGGGTACTTAGAGGAAAAGAATGACAAAATGTCTGCCTATGCTGTTTCCAATGAAAAATTTGTATCAGTTTCCAAAACTGCTGTTTATATATTACTTTCCCCAAGACTCTGTTTAAATTCTGTATTTATTCAAATGCTTAGAACTGTCTACATTTTTTTGAAGTCTAAACTTCAAAAGTCTTCCAAATACCCGTATCCTAGGAATCTCATTATATATGATTAGCTACTAAATCCCATGTGCTTTCTTCACATGCTCAGTACTCCTATCCTACACTTGTATTATTTCCTCATCCCCTGGTAGCTCCTATACATCTCAGAACCACTTTTGCACCCATACGAGCATAAGAAGAGCATTCTGTTCTCACAGTGGCAAACTGCATGCCTATGGGAAATCCACAGACAGGACCTGAGCACAGTACACATCCCTTGTGCAATTCAATAATTAATTTTTCTGTTACTGATCCCAATAGGGTTGGGACTTGAAATTAAATGTAGTTATAGAGAGACAAGAGGCACCAGCAAAAAACACACAGCAGCATATCCACACCCCAGGGGTGGGTTGGTGTTACCCCATTCTTTGGGTGCAGGATGATGTTGGTGACAATGATCACTGAGGGTGTGTTTTTTCTGCTCATTATTGTGCTTATCTGATTATGGTGGTAGAGGGCAGAGCAAGTGTTGTGTTGGGAGGTAAATCTGGAAGTATTAAAGGAGTCATTCAAGTTAAACACTACATGAAATTGTTAAGTGAAAGTTCAGAGAGGAAATTCACAGAATTTCATTTCAGAACACATTTACATGGGAGGAAGAAACATGAATCAAGTAGACCTGTGCAGGAACTGGCTGCTAGCAATTCTTAACACTTTAGTGTTGAGATCTACATTTAGTCCCAACCTGAAGAAACCACCAGGTCATTCCCTTGCTGATAAAGTATCTGCTCACATGCTTACCAGGAGGCTAGACTGCCAACACACTCTTTTGAAAAAACTCTCTGGTGGACACCTGTCAATTGCACTCACTGTGGCTGCCACTGCTGACACCCTCCCCCTTTGCTTTGAGCCATAAATTCACCGTCCCACTACTTTTTTTGTGTGTAATTGTGCCCTTCATCTCCACTTGTATGTGTATGTTGCATGATGTCTCCTCACTCATCAGCTTCCATTCTACCTCCCTCATTCCCGTGTCATGCTCTGGCGCTGTAAGGCTTTGGGCAGGGCCAGCCCAAGTCCTTTTGGAGCCTCAGATGAACCACAATATGTTCCCCCTGAGAGAGAAGAAGAGGTGAATGAAGAGTTATATCAGGGACATGGATAGGAGCCTCATATTCACCAAGAGTACAGGTGGTAGTGGGGGGCTGTTGAGGAGGCAATAGATCTGGCCTCTAAGAAACACACTGCAGCTGTTGCAGCAGCAGCAGCAGCAGCAGCAATGGGTGATGCATTCCTTGGACACTGGATCTACTGCCCCTGTGGATCATTCCACCTGAGGCAGTTGCCTCACCTAGCCACATGGGTGGGTTGGCATTGGGGCTTCATTCCTTTGCTTTTTAAAATGCTGTTGCCACCATAGACATATATATGGCTATGCAGTGACAACCCTGCCGTGCTGTGGGTATATGTGAGGTCACTCCTTCCTCCTTCATTTTTTACTCTACATGATCTCAAGCATGTATACCATCAGAATGGGTGATGATGATCTTAGTTTTCATCCCTAATGGGTCCCCCACCCCGCATTTCACATTGAGAAACTTTTTTTTTTTTAACTAACTCTTCTTTGACCCAAGCAGAGAACTGAGGTTAGGGATGAGCAACTAATCTTATCATGTTTCAGTTGTTCCAACACTCCATCACCGGTCCGGTCTGTCCCATTTTCTGTGGATTTCTTGAAATGACACACAATAAGTCTACTTTTGAATTGTAGGCTTTTTGTTTATACTTTCAATGTAGGATAACCATTTTTTAAACAAATCAGCCACATTTTTGAATTTTTTCAGTGCATTCATCCATAAAATACACATTTTGTACATATCTTTTAATATAAAATGGACTGCAGCCCATAATCCAATGTGCAATCCAACCAAGTGTTGTGTTCTGATCCACAAGCAAGCTCAAGAGCAATAGATTGGGTCAGAGCAGATTGCACCAAGCCTGAGAGTAGGCCCCGTTCAGAGGGGGAGGTAGCTGGGTATACTTGGCCTGGGCAGTGGTGGACCTTGAGGTCCCCAAATTCAACGCCTCCTTGCCTCTCACCTTCCTGTCTACAACATAGTTGCTGCTTCCCCAAGGCTCTGCACCCAGTGCAACTGAACCAATTGCACTCCCCTAATCTGCCTCTGTCCCTGGCCTTGGAGGGCTAAGCCTGCTGTGTGGCCCCACTAGGGACCGGCTGCTTTTTTGTTTAAGTTCAGTAACTTTGTTCTAACAAGACTCCTGCCCTGGGCTCAGACAAGCTTTGCATGGGTCTGCTTGAGAGGCAGAGGAGGGGGAGGTTTAGATGGAACATGGAGATAAGAGTTGGTAGGTTGTGAATGAGGTTGCCATGTACATTGGTAAGCAGGAAGTGGGGATGCAATTGGCGTCAGGCTGTCAGTGGCAGATGTACTCCCAGTTTATGTTTCTTTTTTGTTTGGACAATACAAAACTACCTTTCTATGGTAAAATTATGCTAAAGCCAGATTGTAATGAAAAATATAAATTACAAGAAAAATTAAAAACAACTGTTAAGGCTCTCATCCACCCAGAAAAACATGGTGCTCTGTGAGATCAGCAGCTGCCATACTCAGACACTAGCACTGAAGCTACAAGAATTACAGACATCTTGGTAACAGGTTCAACTCTGCTGTGCTAGTACCCTTCATGATTTCCTCACAAAAGCTGGCAGTGTATTTCCCACCATTCTCCACGTAGGTGGTCGGCTGAATTGGCCTATGCCAATCAAATGCTTTTATTTTTGGGTGCAGTCCAACAAATGCCAAAAAGCATTATGAAAGGAGTTAATTTCCACTTGTTTTTCCCTGTAGCATCTCTTCTGTGTAATTAACTACGTAGGGCAATTCATTTTACATGTTCATGTTTTAGCGTTGTGGTGCTGTCACCCAAAATGCATGAGACATGATGTGGAAAGCTGTGTGGGATCGTGTGTGGGATTTCTCTGTACTTCTGAATGTTTTTGTGTGTATGCAAAAAGTGCACACAAAAATACAAGTTTCGCTTGAAAGGTGCGTGCAAAATGTGAGTAACAGGATGCAATGTCACACAAAAGATCTGTCACTGAATGGCAGTGAGACTGAAAGGAGGCCGAATTAGGTGCTCTGTGCAACACAGAGGTTGTGAATTTCATCCTTTGTATCATGATTAGCATTGTCAGTACCCACTGAGTTTTGAATAAATAGATAGTGGAAGGGAATTTGGAAGGTTTTGCTTAGGCAAAGCCACTTTAGGATTTTTGAGAGATGGTAAAGCAATGTTGTTCCAATACTGGGTTCAGATGTTTCAGAATGTTGGCCACATCTTTAATTGTCATAGCTGTTCAGGTGAAGCACCAGGAAAAACATGTGCAGGAATTTCAAGGGAAGACGAAAGATGTTATTTCTTAGGGAGATTTCAACCATCTCTAGCTGTAATCAAGCTGGTAGGGTAGCTTCTGTCATTCATGCCCTGCTCAGACTAAATATTGCATTGTTTGTGATTTTTGGGTTGGGTCTATTAAAGGTATTACTGTGACTTTGCTATTTTGATATGTAAGAGGGTATATTCAATAATATAATATAAGAAGTGCAAGCTGGATTTAGAAGAGGCAGAGGAACCAGAGACCAAATTGCAAACATGCGCTGGATTATGGAGAAAGCTAGAGAGTTCCAGAAAGACATCTACTTCTGCTTCATTGACTATGCAAAAGCCTTTGACTGTGTCGACCACAGCAAACTATGGCAAGTTCTTAAAGAAATGGGAGTGCCTGATCACCTCATCTGTCTCCTGAGAAATCTCTATGTGGGACAAGAAGCTACAGTTAGAACTGGATATGGAACAACTGATTGGTTCAAAATTGGGAAAGGAGTACGACAAGGCTGTATTTTGTCTCCCTGCTTATTTAATTTATATGCAGAATACATAATGCGAAAGGCTGGGCTGGATGCATCCCAAGCTGGAATTAAGATTGCTGGAAGAAATATCAACAACCTCAGATATGCAGATGACACAACCTTGATGGCAGAAAGTGAGGAGGAATTAAAGAACCTTTTAATGAGGGTGAAAGAGGAGAGCGCAAAATATGGTCTGAAGCTCAACATCAAAAAAACGAAGATCATGGCCACTGGTCCCATCACCTCCTGGCAAATAGAAGGGGAAGAAATGGAGGTAGTGAGAGATTTTACTTTCTTGGGCTCCATGATCACTGCAGATGGTGACAGCAGCCACGAAATTAAAAGACGCCTGCTTCTTGGGAGAAGGGCAATGACAGGCCTAGACAGCATCTTGAGAAGTAGAGATGTCACCTTGCCAACAAAGGTCCGTATAGTTAAAGCCATGGTTTTCCCAGTAGTGATGTATGGAAGTGAGAGCTGGACCATAAAGAAGGCTGATCGCCGAAGAATTGATGCTTTTGAATTATGGTGCTGGAGAAGACTCTTGAGAGTCCCATGGACTGCAAGAAGATCAAACGCATCCATTCTTAAGGAAATCAGCCCTGAGTGCTCACTGGAAGGACAGATCGTGAAGCTGAGGCTCCAGTACTTTGGCCACCTCATGAGAAGAGAAGACTCCCTGGAGAAGACACTGATGCTTGGAAAGATGGAGGGCACAAGGAGAAGGGGGCGACAGAGGACAAGATGGTTGGATAGTGTTTTCGAGGTTACCAGCATGGGTTTGACCAAACTGCGGGAGGTAGTGGAGGACAGGGGTGCCTGGCGTGTTCTGGTCCATGGGGTCACGAAGAGTCGGACACGACTAAACGACTAAACAACAACAACATATTCAATAAGGCTATGTGAGGTGTACATTGCATGGATTGGCATTATTTTAAGTTCTGTGCCGTAATTTCTGTATGAAAAGCAAGGTTGGGTGTGATAGTCCATAAGAAGAAGAAAAAACCTCCACAGTACAAAGCATCAGGTTCAACCATACAAAGCCCAAATATATTTGGGGGCACAACTTAGCCTTACATCCTTTGGCAGGGAGGTGTTGAGGCAGTAAAATGATATATATATTTCTAACAATATGTGCAAAGTGTTCCTTATTCCAGAAAAAGCAACCACTCTAAACTTTATTTGGGAATCATTTTCACCCTATTAATGATCTGAAATCTATAGTTTTTAATGTACATCAAAGTTGTTTGGTGTATCAAATTTGGTTAATGTTTGTAATAATAATAATAATAATAATAATAATAATAATAATAATAATATAGAAATGACTTATAGAACTACTAAGATAGAATACATTTTTTCTGCTGTAGAACAGGGTATTTCCACAATACCATGAAATATTATCACAAATGCTGCTCTCTTGAAAGGATGTGTGATCAGCAAGCTGACTCCTGTGCTCTGACTTGGTTGCTTAATTAGACTTGATCTCCCTCTACCCTTTGTCCATTTTTCATTCTTAGTGTGAAATAGACAATCTACATCATATTCTGACCAAAATGGTCAATACCAACACATAGTGTAACCTGGATTTCCCTGAAACCTTAGAAGTACAAACGCCTCAGTTGAAGAGTGACATTTAGATAGTGTTATATGAATGGAGCAGGAATGTGAATGTAAAGCGAATTGATTGGGATTCAGATAATGATGATGCCTATCACATATATTTTCTAGGGGAAAGACAGTGGTGCACTGCTACCAGCCAGTGTCCCTTCTATATTTTGCACAAGTTAAAATAACTGTGATTCACATTTTTAAAATACACATGCCATGTCTGTACATTGCATGTAAGAGAAGCATAGGGACAATGGACATGGTGTAGTTTACTAGCTGTTGGTTATTATTTTTTGTGAGGAAAGCAATTGCTTTCCCCAGTCCTCTGGCTGGGAAGAGTTTTAAGTGACTGCTCTTTCCTGCCTTTTTAACAAGACCATTAATCAGCAGGAATTAGCTTTCTGCAGAACCACAACTTTGACAGCTGGTTCACTATTATTTTCCATTCAGCAAGTTCTCATTCATTCATTCATGATTGGTACTCAGCCCGAGTCCCTTGGCATCCCTTGAGACCTTCGCCATGCCTACAGAATGGTAGTTTAGTATACAATGGAAGAGATGCATTGATGTTTTCCCTGTAGACCTACAGGCTTCTGGTTGGAGCCATAAGGAAACGAGAGAAAAAATTAGCCTGTGTGTTTGTGTGGCTGTGCTCCAGTAAATATTTTGATGCATCTGCTGCCAGCTCTGGTCTGAGGGAATCTACCTAGCATTTAAATTTTGATGGGGAGCTGTTTTGAATAATAAGAGTGCAGCCGGCTGTGAGTCAGTGCATGTGTGTGTTGACTGAAAGGGGGAGAAAAAAAAATCTGAAAGCTTAACGCTTGCTGAACGCTCAGCTGCAGTGCTTTGCTTTTCCCTCCTCCTTTTTCTCCGAGTAGATATTCCAGATTTTTTTGGGTGGTGGTGTTTCACTGGGAGGAGGGAGGGGAAGCATATTTTGTGTAGCCCCTCACCCAAGTAGCTGTTACAATGGGTGCTGTAATGGGCACGTTCTCTTCTCTGCAAACCAAACAAAGAAGACCCTCGAGAGGTAAGGATAATCTTTCCCCTTTTTTCCCTTTCTCATGTGTGTTTGCAAAGACTGGATTTTTGCACTGGGTATTTTAAAAAGAGCAAAGCGAAGCATGTGCCACTTGCAACTAACAGAGCTACACACTGATGGTTAGAGGCAAATTCGCACTAAGGGGGGAAACGACAGCGAAGGGTGTGCATGTGTCTTAGCTCGTCGTTGTGTGTTAGCGGTTGTAGAAGAGGGGAAAGTGGGTGGCTTCAGGGTTGTGTTGGAAGCTGCTTTTTGAAATGTTGTAAACCTTTCACGCAGACGTGTGTGAGGAGGAGAACTCGGCAACCTGCTGTGTGCAGCACACTCGCGGAGGAAAACCTGTTTACTCCCGGTCCCATGCTGTGTTATTAATTCATTCATTTGCGGGGGGGGGGGGCTAGCAAGGTGGCAAAACATTTTCCAGCAGCCTTTTGGGGTTGCTGAAAGAAAGACGTACGTACGTTAATTCCTTTAATCGTGTGTAAGCCATGCTGCCAGTGCATGTCTAATGCTCATCATTTGGAAAGGAAGAAGAGGGGGGATATATTTCCCTAAAGAGCGGAAGTGAGAGAAGAGAGGGGAGATAGCAAGCAGCATTTCAAAGATCTTTCATCTTCGTCTTCAATCCTTAAGTCGGCAAGACTTGCCATCTAGCATGCTAATATTCCAGGAAGTCTCCAGCGTCGAAAGTGGGTGGTTTGTTTGCTCTGTTTTCTCAGTAGGGTTAACTCAGCATCACAGGAAGGAAAGCCGAAAGTTGGAGGCACACCAGGGGGGTGGGGCTGAAGTACAGCGGCTTGTACGTGGAGTTGGAGAGGATGAGTCGGGGGTGTGTGTGCCTCTGTGTGTTAAAACTTGAGGGTTGTCTTCCTTTCTGGAACTAGAGCAGCATTTACAATGTAAAAACTACATGTACTGGATCACAGCCTTTGAACAGCATCTCCTTCCAATAGTTTTTGGCAGATTTTAAAAAATAACCTTTCCCCTTGTCTTCTCTGCAATCCAACTCATTCTGCCTTTCAAATAGCAATAAAGGAGAAGTGGGGAAAGCAGATCCTAAATGCAAACAATTGGATGATTTATAAGGCAATTTATGTATATATATACTTATATGATACTTGGATATACATTTGATCAGTCAAATGCAATGGCTGCATCTAGCCCAAACATCTTCCCACAAAAGTCTTTTTGTAGATTGTGACTGCAATATTGTTCTCAGGTTACCTAAATCCTGTAGATGTCAATGGGGTTTCAGTGGCTTATCTGTGTGCAGAATGACTATCTCGCCTCCATGAAAGTTATTTATTTGAGGGCTATATCTGTGGGTTAGACACACCAAACCACATTTTCAGTCTTCGGAGTAAGTAGAAGCAGTAGAAGCATAGGGGAGCACTCTGAAGGCTTGTTGAAGTAATTGTGCTTGCTGTATGATTATGAGGCTTTCCAAAAAGCCTAGTTAAAAACCTGCTAGCCATTTATATTCTATGCACAGAATGCAGTTCTGATTTGCTCTAAAATCACCCTCTGTAATATTCAGATTGATTTCAAGTTCCAGGCTCTAGCTATTATTTACAATTTATTCCCCCTTAGTTTGTAACTTAGCTTGCTCCATCATTTTGCTGTACTTCAAGAAGCAATTTGACATTGCTTGTGGTCACTAATTATTTTTTTTAAGTGACTTGTGGTAGTTAAGTGTCCTGTGGATATCTGTGGGTGGTGATCTTTCAACTGCAAATAGTTTTCCAAGAGCAGTGCTTGAACAATGCTAATGAAGGTGGTCACTTTTTTCTACTGATCATGACACAATTGATTCTAAAGCAGGTTGGAAGCATATTTGAGCTTCTCTGATTTTTTTTGCAGCTAGGACTGGAAAGAATTGGTTAGACCCTCCTGTGAATAGAGGAACACATTATCTTTTGATAATGTCAATTAGTAGATTTTATAACCCAATACACTGGTACCTCGCAAGACGAATGCCTCGCAAGACAAAAAACTCACTAGACGAAAGGGTTTTTTGTTTTTTGAGCTGCTTCGCAAGACGATTTTCCCTATGGGCTTGCTTTGCAAGACGAAAACGTCTTGCAAGTTTGTTTCCTTTTTCTTAACACCGTTAATACAGTTGCGACTTGACTTCGAGGAGCAACTCATAGAACGCTGCGTGGTAGCATTTTTTGAGGTTTTTAAAGGCTTTGGTGATTTTTGAAGCTTTTCCAAAACTTTCCCGACACCATGCTTCGCAAGACGAAAAAAATCGCAAGGCGACAAAACTCGCGGAACAAATTAATTTCGTCTTGCGAGGCACCACTGTAAATGAAACCAGTTTCTGTAAGCTGTCCAAGTAAGTAGTCTCATCCTATTGCCTACAAACTGTAGCCACACACACTCTGGTTAAGTGTGAATGATGGGTGCTTCTAACATAAACTACTTGGCAAACCACTAATATCATTCTATCATAAAAATTACATAACCAATATAGTAATCACTTGTTTAATTAGTAATAGTAATAACCATTTTGTCTGTGAGTTCTAGAAGACCTGCTCCCTGCCTTGCTAGCCTCTTTCTACCTAGCCTGAGAGGGCAGCGTCCTAACTGACTCCAGATACAAAAGAGGAGGCTGTTGAAAAGGCCAGACACCTTCTTGACTGTGAGTCCTGGATGACATGTTCCTTGCCTTGCTGGCCCTTTTTCCACTTGGCCTGGGAGGGCGAGGCACTTACTGACTGACAGACTCCAGCTATGAAAGGTGAACCTGCTGAACAGTCCTTGCTGTTGTTGATGTTAATTTTTTGTATCTTTATTTTTAGAAATTTTGATTTATATGGAAATTGTTTAGTTTGGTTGTTTACTTTTTGATGTGTTGTATATCTTGTTTATGACTACTTTTGTTATGTTTGTAAATTGTAATTTTCATGTTGTAAGCTGCCTTGAGCATGGTTTTAGTGGAAAGGCGGGATACAAATAAGATGATGGTGATGATGATGAACCATTATCAGTCACACTTATCTGTGTGGCTGCTGCTGATTCAGATCATACCCACTGGTCTATGCAGGAGTATCAGTTTAGATTTGTTGCCAAATAACACAATACATTTATTTGATGCACAACCATTACAAGTATATTTGTGGAGAAAGTCATACACCAAGGCCTGGGTCAAAAGAACAGAATGCTCAAGGGAGATTTGGCCTTTGCTTTTCCTCAATAGCAGCCCCACCATGCTACATAGTAGACAATACTACTCTTGAACTTATCATCATCTCAAGGCAAGAGTTTGGTTGAAATGACTAAGCATTGCTCTTTTCCACTATTCTGTAATCCTGTGGGTGGTATTCAATGGCACTTTTGTGCTAGTGCAAGACTTAGGGGCTTGCGGGAACTTCCAGAACAGATTCAGCTGGCACATGGGGGAAGGAGAGGGGGAGATTGTTCCACTGCACAAGGAAAAATACAACTCTAAACTTCCTATTCTTTGATAGCACATCGTGATCAAATAATGGTCTAGAACAGATCAGGGATGGGAAACCCATGGCATTATAGACGTTGTGGGACTTGAATGGCCGTCAACCCCAGCCAGCATCCCTAATGATCAGGGATGATGGGAACTGTAGTCTAGCACCATCTGGAGGATCACAGGTTCCCCACGCCTGCCTCAAAGACTGGAAAGTCACACTCTTTTTAGGAGTCCCCCCCCCCCAGAAAATATTTATTAAAATTTTCAAGATATTACAAAAAGAAAAAAGAAAAATACAAAATAAAAAACAGTTAAAAACAACTCAATCTTTCCATTACTTATTTTTCATTAGCTTGTTTCCCGGACCTCCTCGCGCCTCCCTTTTTTGTATTCCAGTTCAGTTTGTTAGTTCAGCAAATCCTTCCCCTCTTTGTTTATCCTAATCTTTAATCTTAAAATATTGTAACATTAAATTTTTACCTATTAGTAATCCATTTTTCATATTCCCTTATAGTATTACAGCTAAAAACCACTTAATTTCTATCCAACATCATTCTAACATTCATTAATTTTACAATATTTCTGTAAATAGTCTTTAAACTTTTTCCAATCTTCTTCCACCGACTCTTCTCCCTGGTCTCGGATTCTGCCAGTCATTTCCGCCAATTCCATATAGTCCATCACCTTCATCTGCCATTCTTCCAGGGTGGGTAAATCTTGCGTCTTCCAGTACTTTGCAATAAGTATTCTTGCTGCTGTTGTGGCGTACATAAAGAAAGTTCTATCCTTCTTTAACACCAATTGGCCGACTATGCCCAGGAGAAAGGCCTCTGGTTTCTTCAGGAAGGTATATTTAAATACCTTTTTCATTTCATTATAAATCATCTTCCAGAAAGCCTTAATCCTTGGGCACGTCCACCAAAGGTGAAAGAATGTACCTTCAGTTTCTTTACATTTCCAACATTTATGGTCAGGCAAGTGATAAATTTTTGCAAGCTTGACCGGGGTCATGTACCACCTGTATATCATTTTCATAATATTCTCTCTTAAGGCATTACATGCCGTGAACTTCATACCTGTGGTCCATAACTGTTCCCAGTCAGCCATCATAATGTTATGTCCAACATCTTGTGCCCATTTAATCATAGCAGATTTCACAGTTTCATCCTGAGTATTCCATTTCAACAGCAAGTTACACATCCTTGACAAAATCTTAGTTTTGGGATCCAACAGTTCTGTTTCCAATTTTGATTTTTCCACCTGGAATCTAATTTTTTTGTCCAAATTGTATGCCTCCATTATTTGATAATAATGAAGCCAGTCTCGCACTTTGTTTTTTAATTTTTCAAAACTCTGCAATTTCAATTTGTCTCCCTCTTGTTCCAAAATTTCCCAATATTTCGGCCATTTGGCCTCCATATTGAGCTTTTTCTGAGCCTTCACTTCCGTCGGTGACAACCACCTTGGGGTTTTATTTTCAAATAAATCCTTATATCTTATCCAGACATTAAACAAAGCTTTCCTGACAGTGTGATTTTTGAATGCTTTATGTGCTTTGACCTTGTCATACCATAAATATGCATGCCATCCAAATACATTGTTAAAACCTTCTAAGTCCAAGATGTCTGTGTTTTCAAGAAGCAGCCATTCTTTCAACCAGCAAAGGGCTGCTGATTCATAATAAAGTTTAAGGTCTGGCAGGGCAAATCCGCCTCTTTCCTTTGCATCCGTTAATATTTTAAATTTTTTTCTAGGCTTCTTGCCCTGCCAGACAAATCTAGAGATATCTCTCTGCCACTTCTTGAAACAGTCCATTTTGTCCAAAATTTGCAATGTTTGAAACAAAAATAACATTCTAGGCAATACATTCATTTTTATCGCAGCAATACGGCCTAGCAGTGAAAGCTTCAAATTTGACCAAATTTCTAAGTCTTTTTTCACTTCCGTCCAACATTTTTCGTAATTGTCTTTAAATAAGTTCCCATTTTTAGCTGTCATATTAATCCCAAGGTATTTCACTTTCTTAACCACTGTTAAACCTGTCTCATTCTGAAACCTTTCTCTTTCAATCGCCGTTAAATTTTTCTCTAAAACCTTTGTTTTTAACTTATTCAGTTTAAATCCTGCAACTTGACCAAATTCTTGAATCAGTTCCAAAACTCTTTTAGTACTAGATTCTGGCTCCTGTAATGTCAATACTAAATCGTCTGCAACAGCTCTCAATTTGTACTGTCTAGCTCTGACTTGTATACCTTTAACCAACTGGTCCCTTCTAATCATATTTAACAAAACCTTCAGGACTGATATAAAAAGCAATGGGGAAATTGGGCAGCCTTGTCGTGTCCCTTTTTCTATCTTAAATTCCTCCGTCACCTCATTATTAACAATTAACTTGGCCTTTTGTTCAGAATAAATTGCACCTATACCATTTTCAAATCCTTCACCCACCCCCATCCCCATACTCCTTTTAGGAGTTGATGCTGAGGCTAATGAATTAAATTCATGTGAGGGAGAAGCGCAGCAGATTCCACTCCTGAACCATGCATATTGATTAGAACATCTGGAGAGAGTCTGTCATGTGTACAGCTGCTTGAATGGGGACTCTTTAGAAATTCTAATAAACATGTATAGACTGGGGGCAGAGCCTGCAGCCAAGATGCCTTTTTGCAGACATGTGTGTTCATTCCTGGAACGTATACATGAAAGGAGTTTATGAGTGCTGAAGAGCAAGAGCACTGGAACAGAAAGCTCTAATGGACTTTGTAGCAGTGGGGTGGAATCAGTTGGTTCAGCCCATACTAATTCTAGAGTGGATTTAGGTATCTCCATCCAACATTAACTGAAGATTACATAGGTACTTCTTGAATATGTTGATTCTCTCTTTCACTTCCAGTCTTTGCTTTCATTTTAAAGACCAAAATTATTATTGTTGCTCATCAAAGTTTAAATGCTTATCCCCTTTCAATGCTTTCCCCTCTATTTTTTGTTTTCTTGGCAATCCTTATAACTATAAAAATAGCCAAGTTCTGGGCAGCACACACTGTGTTGAACCATTTATGAATACAGATTACTATGCTTCTGGCCAACTGAAAAACATATTCTTTGATTACTTACGTAGCTTTTTTTTTGTTTGTTTGTTTGTTTTGGGTAACATTCAGTTTATTTGGATTTGTCACTATTTACAAAAAGCTACATGGATATAAATTTCAACAAACACCCCTATTCCCAAGCATAACATTTAAATCCTTTCACATTCATACAAACCCTGTAACTTGAAGCTAATGTTATGAATTGATTGTATTTATGTGTCAATCTGATCCACTCTAATTGATGGCTATAAGTGTCTGTGTACACACCAGGGAATTAATGGGTTACACAGATCCATTTTTTCTGTCTGCGTTTTTGTCTACACATGAGCACTTTTAATTGCACTGTATCTCACTGTTTCAAGTCCACAATAGTTGGTAGTGTTTTATGAGATGCATTTGGGAAGCTGCCTTATACCAAGTCAGACCATTGATCCATCTAGTTCAGTATTATCTACACTGACTGGCAGCAGCTCTCCAAAGTTTCTGGCTAGCGTGTCTCCTACCTGGAAATGCAAGGAATTAAACCTGGGACCTCTTGTATGCAAAGCAGATGCTCTTCCACTGAGTTGTCACCCTTCCCACTCTGTGTTGTTGTCCCCTCCCCTCAGTTAGTACTTCCTCACACACCCACCCCTGAATTCCAGAAAACTGAGGTCCATGGTGGGCATGCATGCAGATATTTGTCATTGCCACGTTTCTTCTGAGATACAAGTTTTCTGATATGCCAGATTTTCACAAAATGGTGGGTTAAAAATAATGTAAAAAATGTGTGTCCTACCCAGTTTCACTAGTAGTTCACCAAGGAGTACCTTCCCAGTGGAAGCAGGGGGTATGGTGATGGATGACACAGCAAAACCTCACCACACAGATAAAAAAATTCCACCCATAATAAACTTCAGTGTGTCCACAGGTAACATGCAATTTTCTGTTGGATTACACCCCCTCCCTATGATTTTATCCATGGACTGGGAAGATTTGAATTAAATGCAGACTGTCACTTGGATGGGAACAATGTCATGTGGATGATGAAGGGAAAAAAACACCATTTACACATGGGATGCATTGAATCTGTGTGCACACAGTGTGTACACAGCCCATAAACAGAGAAAGGATTCAAGTTTTCCAATAATTTTGTCACCCTTCTGATAAAATCCACATGCAATGTGTACTAAATCAGTTTTCTGTATCACAGTATTGCCCCTTCATTTTTACCTCCACTGAGAAATAGAAGGTGTCTTAACTATCTCTCCAGGATTCAACAACACACAGTTTTGCCATTCACAGATTAATTATCTCTTTGCAGCTAATAAACCACATTATCCCATTCTCCATTTAACAAGATCCATCAGGGATTACGTAGAATATTATGTTCTCTCAAGGTTCCAAAACATAAGAGCCTTGCTGGCATTCTATTTCCCACACTGGTTAATGGATGCCTATGGGAAGGCCACAGGTAGGAAATGAGCAGAGTACACTCATCCTACTTGTGTTCTCCAGCAACTGATATTCAGAGGTAGGCTGACTCTTATGCTGCAGGTAGTATATAGCCATTGTGGTTAGTTATGACTCCATGAATTTGTGTAATTCCCTTTCTAAAGGTTTTAGGTAAATCTCCTTTAAAGTTTGTGGCCGGCTAAGTTGAGGGAGCAAATTCTATGGGTTGCTGTGTGAAGAGCTACTCTTGTCTGTCCTTAATGTTCCCCTACTCAGCTTCATTTGGATAACTCTGGATGCTGATACTAAAAGAGAGGAGGAAAATATTCTCTCTATCCACTTTCTTCATGCCATCCATAGTTTTACATACCATGTCCCCCACCCCCTAAACTAAATAACTGCAAGCGCTGTAAACTTTTACCACAGAGAAGTTGCACCACTCTTCCGGATAAGTCTGGAGTTTTGTTGTACCCTTTTGAGGTCTTCAATAGTTTTTTTGATACACAATATTTGAAGTGGGTTTGAACTATAGATTTGTATATAGACATTACCATATAGACATTTTTTATATTCAATTCCTTTCCTAATGATCAAATTCACCTATTTCACAGGTGCCATACACTCTGTCAACAGTTTCATTGAGCTATGAACATCTCTTTCCTTCTTCTTTCCATCTTCTTTCCATCATGTATGCTTAAACTAACCTATCTCCTCACAATCTTTCCAGCACAACCCCTTTACCTCTTTTGCACATGTGTTTGAACTAATATGGTAAGGTAGGTAAAGGTAAAGAACCCCTGGACAGTTAAGTCCAGTCAAAGGTGACTATGGGTTGCAGCGCTCATCTCACTTCAGGCCAAGGGAGCTGGCGTTTGTCCACAGACAGCATTCCAGGTCATGTGGCCAGCATGACTAAACCGCTTCTGGTGCAGTGGGACACCATGATGGAAGCCAGAGCACATGGAAACACCGTTTCCCTTCCTGCCACAGTGGTACCTATTTCTCTACTCGCTCTGGTATGCTTTTGAACTGCTAGGCTTGCAGAACCTGGGACAGGGCAATGGGAGCTAGCCCCATTGCATGGATTCAAATTGCCAACCTTCCAATTAGCAAGTCAAGAGGCTCAGTGGTTTAGAACACAGACACCCGCGTCCCTTTGCACTAATATGACACACTGTTTATTCATAATCCTACAGGAGATCTTCTTCAAGGAAGCACCTTCAAAATGCTTCCCAAACCTGTCCAACATTTCACCTAGTGTTGTTACCACATGATGGGTGGTGGTGCAGGGATGAGTTCACTAGTTATGCCTATCCCCATCACAGTTCTCATCGCCTTCCAACTCATGAAGCACAAAGTCTTCTGAACTTTTGGAAGCTCCCCCTGCATTTTAGAACCCTGACTTTCTAGGGTTCCAAAACAGGTGGTGAGCCTCTGCAAGTCCAGTAGGCTTTGTTCCTGAGAAGTTTACCCTTCATGAGTTAGTGGAGGGTGGTGTGGGGAGGGAGTGCTAGTGCACTTATCTCCATTGACCACTTTTGGTTGGTAACTTAACACTTATAACGCCTGAAAAGTGCAAGAAATGTTGTACGTTCTGCAACCTCTCTGCCCATCAGCATTTATGAACCTCATAAATAAAACTTTGAGCATTAACATAATCTAATACAAATCGGGTGTCTGCAGATATGTTTGCTGTTAAAATGTAGTCTTCAGAACTGATACTTTATTATGAGCTATTATTGTCAACCATGTTTTTATAAAAAAACAAAAAGCAAAAAACACGATACATCAAAACAAAAACAAAAGCAAAAACAGTTAAAAACATATCCAATATTTCCATATCTTTAACTTTCATTAGCTTGTTTCATCGACCTCCTCACACCTCCCTTTTTGTGTTCTAGTTGTTAATTATTTCAGCAAATCCTTTCCTTCTTTCACTGTTTTCTGTCATTTGATTATATTAATTTATTTTAACCTTATCTTACCATTATAACCCTAAAACTTATTTATACTTAACACCTTATAACATTTCTACTAAAACCATATAATTTCATTCCAACATTTTTCTAACACTCATTAATTTTGCAACATTTCTCTAAATAGATTTTTTATATATATACTTTCCCCCCCCCCCAATCTTCTTCCACCGTCTCTTCTCCCTGGTCTCGGATTCTGTCAGTCCTTTCTATCAATACCATATAGTCCATTAACCTGGTGACCTTCTGTCCGAGGCTCTTAACTCTCTTCCATGTCCCTTTTGCAGATCTTCTTCATATATATCCATGCACATTACTTTGTCTTCTGCTGATCTTGTTCTTAATTTCCTTCCTTTGGCACTGAGGAGTAGATCTTGGGGGAGCTCCAACCTAGCAATGTCTTTATTCCTTCTCAACAGGTCAGCCCATTCTCCATAGTCAGAACTAAAGTCCAAAAGATATTTCAGAGCGCCACTCTCCCCCTGACCCAAATCCAGATCCCAAAGGCCAGAGCATCCCTGCATAGGAGGATCTATCCAACTTTCCTTCTCCAATCCAAGCAGGGCTCCATCCCACCAAATCTGGCTTTCTCTAGATTCAGTCATAAAGGGCAACAGCTTATGTTCATCAAATTGCCTCTGGGAGGCCGGGGCTCTCTCTACTTGAATTACTTGAGGTTCAACAACGACTTTCTCCTTCGTCTTCTCCACAGCTTGCCATATCAAAACATATTCCTGGGTCAATTCCTGAGTAATTTCTGTATAGGTATTCCCTTTTTGTCCCAACTCGGTCATTTTTTGTCCCAAATTGTCAATTTTAATAATCCTCACATCCATCTTCTCATGAAGCTGTTCCAGTAAAGCACTTGTCTTGCAAAATGCAATCACTAGGGCGTCTTCTGTCAACATTCTTGTCCAAGGTCAAACTCTGATTCTCACGCTCTTTAATCTCTGCAGCTGGAAAATTCCCCAGCTCCACTCCTGCAACAGTTCCAAAAGCTCCCTCTAGGGGAAACAATTTCTATTTGTATCCATCCTTTCGATTTTCAGTTGCTTTCCCCCCTCCTTTTTAAGTGTAAAAGGAAACAATGGAAACAATGTATTACTCTTATTTAACTATATGTCAACATCGTTTTATTCACAGTCAATGAACTTTCCCAAAACGTCAATCTTACTGGCAGTCCGTTCCCAGGTTCGAAACGGTGGTGATTTATCTTTCTTCACTCTCTCTCCTGCAGGCTTAAATGATAGAATTTCCCCCCTCTTCTCCTGCTTCCAAGGGGGGTTTAGTTATTTTAACCAATGGAGATTTAATCCTTTACAAAAGACTTTCCAGGCTTTAGCTTGCAACGTCTTTGCTTCACTCTATTTACAAAAGAGGAAGGCGGACTTCCTGTTTGAAACCTTCCTGTTTCGATGCCAAATTAAGAAGTTTAGAAATCCAATTTTCCGTTCTACTCACGGGTAGTTGTTTAGAGTCCAATTGTCCACAGGAAAAAGTCAGCGCTCTCCAGCAACAGCAATGCGGCTTCACTCCGTGAAAGAAGCAATCGATTTGAAGCACCGCGCCGCTCACCCCGCGTCGCTCCGGATCCCCGAAACCGGGTTTCCCCGTGAGTAGGGGATGCGCAAAAGGTGCCAGCTGAATCCCACGTCCACAGGCTTCTCCCGCCTGTGGTTTTTAGTGGGTCTCCGCCTCGCCGTGGCGGTCAGATCCCGATCAGAGGAAATCCACCATTGCCAGAGGCGCTAACCCGGAAGTCCTACACTCCTTGAGCTCTGGGCAGGATTGCTCCAGTTTGTAGTGTAGCCACTGTAGTCCCTTCCACACCTCTCTTTTGCATGTATTCTGAATGTGTGAAGTGGAACGGGGATCAATACAATTATGTCTTCATAAGTGTCATCACATGCTGCCTAATGTAATGAACTGTCCAAGTAACCAGGCTTCTTGTGTATATGCCAGTTCACTTTATGTTGCCGTAGTTGATGTTAGTGTATAAATGAATGTTGTGGCGTGTCAACTGTACATCCTAGATGTCTGATGTTATCACTCATCTGGGTAAATGTGCAGGCAGACGTGTGGAATGAGTAGGAAAAGACTGAAAAGACTGAAAGTTCATAATGCTCCTTTTAATTTCTATGACCACATTCCTTTTTTAAACTTCACCAAAGTGCCCATGTATGCTTGGCAGGACTTCTCTTTTTTGTTTGGAACAGTCGTCCTTTGTCTTCTATATGCACCTTCATGGGTGGATGCTGTGGAGATTGTCTAAGCTGCCTTGAAGCCAAGACCATTCTGTTGCCACCACCTCTCAGTTCAACCTAACTGTTGAGCAAGAGGAATTCCCAAGAGTTATGGCTCAATTTTCAATCTGTGAGGGGTCAACAGCCTGCTATCTCTCCAGTTAGCTGGGTGAGTTCCATCTGTTTTCCCTTTAACCCTCCTCTAGGTCTAAGCATGATGGCATAACAGTACATACCAGCATTCCGGAGAAAGATATTTCAATTCATACTGTCAGATCCTAGGTTCCAATTTTTTAAAAAACAACCAAAAACAAACAAACAAAACAAAAAAAACCTATTGGGATTAGGGGTGGAGATATTAGGGAAAAACAAGTAGCATTAAAAAATAGAAAAGAAACAGAACTATTCACTCTCTAAGTGACCTAGGCTAAAGAAGAATATCAAATATACTTGTGAGGAGTGTTTTCCAACAGATGACAAATTTTCACAGGAAATAACTGCTATTTTTAACTTTGTGAAATCAGGAGAGGGTTGACTGGACATTAGATCCTCCATCAGTATGACCATGAAAGCTTAAGCATACATGGAGGGGAGAATTTTTAACACTTGGGATGTACACAAAGAGACATAGGTCATTGGCACCTTTCAATAACCTAGGAAGGTGGAAGTAAAAGATAGGCAATGTTTCCTAGTTCCTATCTTCTCTTGAAAGACTAGGGGTGTGGTGAGTTTCCAGCCTATGTGCATGGAGGATGCTTGAAATCTGACAGGTAAGTTTGTAATTGTGGTAGGTAAATTTTGTGTCATTTTCCATTTTTAAACCATGATACATTTTAGTTTCAGGCCTTTCCCCACAGCTGCTATCTCCAAATGTCTGTGCGCTCATATATTCAGCTTCAAAAAAATGTAAGTTGCCAATTTAAAAATAAATGTATGATTGTAGAAGTCTTCAGACTGGTAGCATAAACTAAGATGTAAAAATACCCAAATTCTGGGATGGAACCAAGCATGTCTATATTTACATGAAGCTAAGAGGAAATTCCAGTGAATACCATTTCATTTTATGTCACAAAGTCGTATCAGGCTTTTGAGTTTTTCAGAAGTCTTTATTAGGCAAGATCATAGAATCGTAGAGAGGGAAGGGACCCCAAGGTTCACCCAGTCCAACCCCTTGCAGTACTGGATTTCTCTTCACAGCTGTCCCTGGGTGGGCTCAAACCACCAACCTTCTGGTTATCAGCCAGACACACTTACCCATTGTGCCACAGTCTAGATGTTACACAGTGCAGGGGGAGGTGGAAAAATAAACAAAAACATACAAAAATTAGGTAGAATGTTGT
Organism: Podarcis bocagei; assembly: GCF_964188305.1. Taxonomy (NCBI): domain Eukaryota; kingdom Metazoa; phylum Chordata; class Lepidosauria; order Squamata; family Lacertidae; genus Podarcis; species Podarcis bocagei. The sequence goes on along the minus strand of NC_138126.1, from coordinate 83,181,543 downwards.
AGCTATTAGGTCAGCTTATAGACTCAGTTAAATGATGGAGATTGTAGTTGATAAGTCTCCACTAGGAGTTACAGATACAAAGTTGTACACCTAGAATTCTGGAATAGAGAAGCAATTGTTTGTTGTCTCCCATTTTTGAAAGCACAAAAGACTGGTGGTTATACAGGTCTGTCCCATTCCTTAAATAAAACATACAGATTCCTGGCTAGGCAGAAAGCAGATGCAAAGAAAAACATGATAGTCTGTATATTAGCAAAACATTAATTTCGGTAGAAGAATCATTTGAATACAGATAGTGAGTATTACCTAGTGGCTTGGAGAGGATGTAACTCAAAATGCAAAGCCCATCTTTAGATATTAGAAAATTATGTTGCTATAGTGCTCGTGCTTCTTCAAGGCTTCAAGGCACAAGTGAGTTATGCGCAAACCACACATTACCCAACTGTGGATTTTGAGCTTTTGCATATGGCGGAACACCGCTACCTTTACTTTTTATGTACTCTTTTCCTTATCAGCCATCTGACCATTGGATAATACTGACAGCTGGTATCAGTAGCCTTAGGGAAGCAGGTTATCCAGTGCTGACCCTGACTTGAGGGCCATTTCATACATTCATTTGAGCTTTAAAATAATTATAAAAAATAGTGTTGAAATTATGATTTAAGAATTGTGTCTCTATTGGTGGAAGATCACTTCCACAACAGTAGATCTACAACTACCACTTCGCAAATTCAAGTATTCATCCTAAATATGTTCGCTAAGAGTGGCTGGGGAAACCTAGCCAGATGGGCAGGGTAATAACAATAACAATTGTTATTTGGTGCCATTGGAAGTTGGAGCTTTTCAGTCAACACTCTTCTATGTTCATGAATGCCATAAGTGTAAATCTATGTGGGAGTCACTGTGGCTAGACAGAAAACTGTAAAAGTGACTTGAGTCCATCAAAACGAGGTCCTACACTTTTGTGTGTGTTTGTGTGTATATTTGGTTGCTTGGTTGATTTTAAAAGAGTTTCAAATTTTATTGATGCATGGTGTATATTGCAGAGCAACCTTTCCAGTTTGCAGCTATGGCCACTATTATTGAAGTGTCTGACATGTAAAATCATGACTAGACAGAGTGTGCAGGAAGATATATGTGCATGCAAATGGAATTTGCTGACCAGATACGTATCAACTAATATATTGTTGGTGAATGACTCTATGTGTGCCATGTTTGAAAAAACAAAGTGTGCCTTGGGGAGAAATCAGTCCCTCTGCTTAGCAATGTCATTAGTTCAACATGAGCTTAAACAGAAACACTATTTCTTTCAACGGATGTTCATTTCTTCAAAGGATACTACTACATCATTTGAGAAGCTGTTTCTCAAGAAGGGTTAAATAGTTTTGAGCTTTCTCTGTGAGATGACTGCAGAAATTATATCTGAGCGGCTGTGCTATCATTTCTAATCACCTTCAACATGGATCAATGCATGCATATGGCTTACCCTAGCCCTCCAAGCTAAAATGCTGGCAAGCATAGGGCATTTTTCTGAAAGGAACAGTATCCAGGCAATTCCTGAGGCAACAATACTTGGCTTGGCTTTATTTGCATTTTTTCTTTAGCCAATCCTGCCTCTTCAAGTCTTGTTATCTTCTGCTGACGATGAATGTAACAAACCAGCAGTACCTACATGGTTAAAACTTGTATGAATGGTTGACTGCTTTGTTTTCTAGCCTAGTTCTGTTATTAGTATTGCAATTCTTTTTTCAGTCATAATCAGCAGCAGTGAAGGTCAGCGTGTCTAGGTTCTATAATCCCTCAGTCATAATTATCTTAATCCCAAACCAGAAAATCTGGGATGGAAAGTTGTGTTTGAGAACCCAACAGATCTAACACTCATACACCTGAACATGAATAATTGCAGAAAAAGGGGGCAGTGGAGTACAGGACCTTGCTGTGCCATTTGTTCTTTCCCTCCAACATTTATTTTACTTTTAATTTATGATCTTCATATTGTTGCATGCCACCCCATTCTCCGAGTGGTGCAAGATTCCAGGGGTTCCAGGTGCTTACCCAGGGTTCGTATTTCCTTTGGAATGAGATGCAGCAGAGACTGTGGTGTCTTTAAGATATATGGTTTATTTACACATTCATATGACCTGAGCCTACGAAGGAAGGGCTCACAGCATCAACACCCCAAAAAGTTCTTGTTTCTTCCATAGCCACAGCCTTGGAGTACAACAGAAATCAAGCATTGTTCTGTCTCTCACCTGCCCAGTCTGCCAGCTTCTAGCTTCAAGTTCATGTACCTCAAACTACCAGTGAGGTGAGGCAGGGAGGCCCACCCTTTTGTTGTCTGGCACAGAGCCACTGTTTGTTACCTTAATAAAAGTAAAGGACCCCTGGACAGTTAGGCCCAGTCAAATTTGACTGTGGGGTGCGGCGCTCATCTCGCTTCAGGCTGAGCGAGCTGGCATTTGTCCACAGACAGCTTTTCGAGTCATGTGGCCAGCATGACTAAACCACTTCTGGCGCAACAGAACACCGTGATGGAAACCAGAGCTCATGGAAACACTGTTTATCTCCCCACCACAGCGGTACCTATTTCTCTACTCGCTCTGGTATGCTTTCGAACTGCAAAGTTGGCGGCAGCTGGGACAAAGCAAGAGGAGCTCATCCCGTCACACAGATTTGAACTTCTGTCCGACCAGCAAGCTCAAGCATCTCTTACTGTCAGAAAGTTCTTCCTGGTGTTTAGTCAGAATTTCCTTTCTTTTACTTGACCCTTTGGAACAGGGGAAAACAAGCTTAATCTGTCTTCCATGCAGCAGCCCTTTAGATATTTGAAAGTGGCTATCATATCTCCTTTCAGTCTCCTATTTTCCAGGCTGAGCATATCCAGCTCTCTCAACTGTTCCTCATGAGGCTTGGTTTCCAGATCCTTGATCATCTTGGTTGCTCTCCTCCACACATTCCAGATTGTCAATAGCCTTCTTAAATTGTGATGCCTAGAACTGAACTGAAGTGTTTGGTATCAAAAAATTATTTAAACTCCATAAAGCTCATGTCACCTTTCTAGAAGGCTTTAAAATGATTATGCAGCCATAGCTACCTTACCTTTCATTTCTTAAGTCTCATGTTCATGGCAGAAAATAACCCTCTATACTGTGGAGGGCCACTATTTGTCATCTCAGATAGCAGTGTCTTTTCTTGAGACATCAACCAAACTCTTCATGAGGGGATTGGGGTTTATAAAGCTGGCACATTTTTAATTAAAGGGCAAATATGCAATAACAAACTTGGGTATGAGATATGCTATCTAATGAGAAAGAACACTGAAGTATAGAATGTCTCTTGGTTTTTCTTTTTCTTGTGAGTGCATACTTTTTAAATCACCATTACCTGCCAGGGGCCAAATAACATTGCTCTAGAGATTGGATCCAGCCTAGAAGCTGCCATTTGGTATATTCTTCAATGGCACTTTACCTCATTACTTATAAGGGCAGGTGTTAAATTCATATAGGAAGCCTTGTGCTACTTTTGAGTTGCTATGCAGGTGAAGAACACAGGTTTACCTGCATGGTCATAGAGCACTTAGGTCAGTTAAAACTTTTAGAGCGCATATGCTGTTAAATCCTGAGTGATAGAATGATGTTGCTCAGGAAGTGACCTTTGAATGCGGTCCTACATTTGAGCGTGCTTGTGGGTGGCGTAATCTTCTACCCACAGATTAAAAATGAATTAAAAGCAATTCCTGGAGGAGTGCTCTAGAGTTGAAGGATGAATTTGATAAAAGTACTGAAGGGTAAGATTGATGAAAGAAGAATCGGGAGCTATACTGGAAGCCCCCTGAATTGATCTGAAATTCAAACTCAAAGCCGTCTGCATTCATGTAATGTATTCAAGACAAGTGCTGTCCAGTCATGATGCTCTTCCTTTGCTCCCCTCTAGTTGGGGTCTCCACTGTGGGAGGGGGACAAGTAAGAGTCTAGGGCACCCAGAATGTCAGCAGAGTTATTATGTATTGAAGACCTGGGACCAGGTAAGGTGAGAACAGGGTAGTGTGAATGACCACCGAACCGCTGGCTGGCCAGTCTGATAACGCCCTAGAGGGAGTGGGACCAACAGGAAGGTTCTCTTGTTTAAAGGGCCATTGCCTTACTCTGCAGCCATTGGTTCCCATTGCATAGGGGTGGTGAGAGCTGCCTCAAATGGATGTGCCCTGAGCCAGATGAGTCGGGCAAGGCCGTATCCATTGGCCTTGGTGTTTCAGGAGTGTGTATGTCAAGGGGGGTTTATGGCTCCAAAGATGCTGGGAAGTCTTTCCTAGATTATAGATTTATGAAATGCATCTTTGGGTGGAAGCATTGCATTTTGCGTAACTTAAAATGGTGGGTGGCCTCTGTGGATAGGAGCTAAGCTTGACTCCTATTTGAGAGTGGCACTGCCACTGAAAAGCATTTGGGAGACTGGAGGGTAGAGCTTGAAATGGTGATGCAGCTGGGTTAGGCCAGTGAGGGACCCTTTTAAGCCTCTGGGCCCTCATCCAGTGTACAGCCTCACTGCCTTCTGCTGCTGTGCCTAATTGCACCCAAGGCCGGCTATGTTTTTTGGCACTTGAGGCAGAAATGCCCACAAGCATCTCTCCTTGGGACTAAAATGCAGTAATAATAAATTAAATAACTAACACATTAGCTGCCCTTTCACAACACCCAAAACCAGTTTCCTGAGGGGGTTGCCTCACTCTGCCTAATGGTGGGCCTGGTTGTTTATATTGTAAAACTCCATGCCTGGGGGGGGGGGCAGGAGGCAAGATATCATGTGATGCTTATTTGTTTTAATGACAATGTATAAACAAGACTAATGGGACTTTATTATCTTTGAGGGATGAAGCAAGAAGCTCTTTGGTAGGGTCTACATATAGCAGCATATTACATAGTGTGTTAAAACGTGAGTGAAGTTCAAGATTACTGGACCAGGGTAAGCAAAGAGAATTCATCAACCAAGAGTCTCGAAGGCCTTGGGAATTACTCAAGTGCGGAGATTTTATTAAACACCCACACAAAGCAGTAGATTTGATTTCAGAATTGTACAAGTGCTTATTTCTGGATACATTATACAATACAATACAACATATATATGTTAAACTGGTGAAGGCTTGGAAATGGAATTAAATACTGGGCATATGTATAGCAGAAACATGTGATCATTTGATATTGTTTTGAGCAGATGGTCTGTTACATCTGTGCAGATTTGACACAAATGGGGGGGGAAGGGCAATGAGGTTTTTTGGAAAGGATGTGGGGTATCTGGCACTGATATTAGGCAGAGTAAGGATAAACAAACTGAAGCTTAAACAGGACAATGATGCTCCTCCTGAGTAAAATGGCAGGTAAGGAATAAGGTTTCTTGGGTGGGGTTTCATTTCCCCTGAACTCAGTGTTTTCCTGGATGTGGGTATGAGTCTGAAGCTCAGGTTTTAGCAAGTGACCAGGAAACCTTTGCACAGCTGAAAACTGGTGCCCTAAATCTGCTCATTCCTGGAGATGTCAAGTCTCGTCCTGGTGACACAAGTCTTAGTTACATCAGTTGAGATATTTAACATGCAAAACATGAGGGTGCCTCTGAATAGGGTTCAGAAACTGCTGTTGGTTCAGAACGCTGCAGCCAGACTGCTGACTGGGACCAATTGTAGGAAACCTGTGAGCTCTATGTTGCAACAGCTTCACTAGCTACTGGTTCATTTCCAAGGTACTGTGCTGCTTTTATATAAAACTCTGAGCCCAGGTAGAGAACCCGTTGAGGGGTAATCTGTTGGGGACTGCATGGCAATGGTGGGTGGGTCAGAAGCAAATGGTAGGCAGGGCCATAATCGAAGGTGGGTGGTACCAGAGTAAAAAGTTAGCAGGCCACCTTGTTCTCCCTACCTCTCTCTCTGCTTTGTTTCACTCCTTACAATTCTGCTATAATTAGGGTGAGGGTCATATAAAATTAGGCATGGGCCCAGGCTGAAGGTTTTCCATACCTTCCATAAATTTGGGACCTGTGTGACAGATCCCAGATATCCCCCCACCTTGTGTTTAACCCTTTAACAAAGGACCAAAGTCCCCAAGAAAAACCAAAGGAACACTATTTTGATGTCTCCTTATGACCAGAGTGGATCTCAAGGGAATGTTTGGAGAATTCCTAGCCTGAGTGTTACATTGATACTTGATGTGGATTACAGGTGGAACCTGTTACAAGATAGAAATAGAGTCTTTTCTCTTTCTCATCTGTTTCTCAACTGCACTTCATGGTATCCTTTCAACCAGCCTCTTTTATCCCTCCCTGTGTAAAATCTGTGTTCATAGCAGAGTCCTATCAATGTGCTCCTGCATGGCTCAGCACAGAGGTGGAGGTAAAAAGAGTGGGGTGTGTGTCAGTCCCAACCAATCAGCCTGCTTGGGTGCTGGGGAAGTGATGAGGAACCCATATACCAGCAGCAGTTTTTCTTCACAGCTTTTTAATAGGGCTGAGAAGTTTGGAGATTGCTTTTGGTTCAGCTTGACACAATACCCAAAAGACCAAAACCACAGAATGCTAGTGTTGGAAGGAATGCAAGGGTCATCTAGTCCAACCCCCTGCCGTGCAGGAATCTTAGCTAGAGCATCCATGACAGATGGCCACCCAACCTCTGCTTAAAAACCTCCAAGGAAGGAGAGCCCACCACCTCTGTTCCACTGCTGAACAGCTCTTACTGCCAGAATTTTTTCCTAAATGTTTAGTCAGAATTTCCTTTCTTGTAGCTTGAAGCCATTGGTTCGAGTCCTGCCCTCTAGAGCAAGTGAAAACAAGCAGGCTCCCTCTTCCATGTGACAGCCCTTAAGATATTTGAAGATGGCTATCATATTTCCTCTCAGTCTCTCCTTTTCAGGGCTAAACATATGCAGCTCCTTCAAGCGCTCCTTGTAAGGCTTACTTTCCAGACGCTTACTCATCTTGGTTGCCCTCCTCTGCACACATTCCAGCTTGTCAACATGCTTCTTACATTGTAATGTCCAGAATTGGGTACAGTATTCCAGGTGTTAATTATTTGATAAGATCCTTTAATTGTAATTATGTTTCCTTTTGCAGAGATTGCTCTGTGAGGAATGCAGGTGGACTCTGTTGTAAGACAAAGTATTTTCTTCTCCCTTGCATTTCAGCTACCCCATCCCCACATAAAAGTAACATTTCATCTATGTTCATAGCAGGGTCAATCACATCCTTTCAGCATCCTCCTGCAGGACCCAGCACAGAGTTACAGCTAGAAAGAGCAGTACGTGTATGTATTTGCCAATCCTTATTGCTCTGATTATCCATTGATCAGCTTGACCTCACAACCTTCTTGTGGCTTATGCTCCTGTCTTGTCATCTTTTGTGAAAACTGGCCAGTTGCTTTGTGTCGTATCTACATGGCTGGCCGCAAATGCTCCCTTGCTGCATCTCTGCTCCCTTTCTCCTACACCAGCCCAGCAAAGCCTCCCCATTATTTCTCAAACTTGGCAAATGTTTGAATAATTAAAAGCCAACATGCTTCTTTTATGACTCTAAAATATCCTGGGGTGATAGTTTTTTTCCTCCCAATGTAGATTGTGGGGTGGGTGGGGGAAGAGTCATGCCACTGCCTGGAGGAGCTCCACCAAGATAGGAATAGCGGGGGTGTTGCTGTGGGACTGAAGTGACTGCTTTAAACAAGTTGACCTTTTCCTGTTAACAAATGCCCAGGGCTCCAATTCACAAAGGGTAGGTGAGACAGTTTAGTATAACAGGCTAATCCACTTGAGGCATGTCAAAGCATTAATGATTAGTCAGGGGCAGGTCCCTTGGGAGTCAGCTCCAGCTCCTTTTTTATGTATCTCTAACCGGATGCTTCGAAAGGATTTTCTGCACCATAATGCTGTCCTGTGACAAAATCCCAAATCCCCTTCAGACGGCTCAGTATATTAATTGGTTTTACACTTTAGCCATCTTCCTGATTTTTTTCTACCATCCTATGTCTTTTGCTTTGTACTTTCACTGCAGCCAAAATGAATTTGCCTCTTGATATTCATGAAATGAAATTGGGTATTTTCTCTGCTTCAGTGAATAACCTGTATTTCAGTTCATGTAAACGTTGAGCTGAATTCATTACTTCTCATATTTGCTCCCAGGAAAATTTGTTCCTCCACAGTTTGACTTCTTCATTATTTCGGAGTACTTTTGTTTGTTTTTGTTAGCTTTTGGGGTTTTATTTTTCCTTAGAATTATGCAAAAGCTGTTCCTTTATTTAGCCAAGAGAAAAGCTGAATGGGAGACATGATAGTGGCCACCAAATATCTGAATGACTGTCATGTAGGACTATGAAGATTTGCTTTTTGTTGTTCCACTAATGGGTGGAAATGGCAAGGAAGCAGATTTTGGATAACCATTTAGAGAAGCTTCCTAATAGGAAGAGCTGTTTGGCTATGTAACAGGCTGCCGGGGGGGGGGGGCTAGAAAGCTTTTTCTCTTTAAGCAGAGAATAGATGGGCCATCTCTCCAGGCTGCGGTAGCTGCAGATTCCTGCACTGGAGCAGGAGGTATGGATTAGATAATTTCCATCATCTCTTCCAGCTCTGAAGTATAGTGATTCCCTGAATACTTTTGCCTTCAGAAGTTTAGAATACTTACCTTCAAAAGCAAAGATGGTATTCAAAACACACAACCATGTAATTGTTTTGCATTCCATGACTATTATTATCCATAATTTCCCTAACTGCACACCATGCTCAGTTGATAGAGCATGAGACTATTATTCTCAGGGCTGTGGGTCTGAGCCCTACACTGGGCTACAGATGACCTAAGTGGTCCCTTCCAATTCTACAGTTCTATGATTCTATGCTGTCCATTCAAAACCACAGTTTTCCCTCCCCCCCCCCACCTCTTTCCAGTGTATTGCAGATATGAATAATTTTTGCACATCCTATGTGTTTATTATTATTGATAATTGTCATACTTGCAGGCCAACTTTTTACAAGGGAAAGTATGATGATCCAGTCAAACTTCCTTCCTAATTTGAGGCATTCACAACAGGTCTATGTGTTGTGTCTGTATTCTTCAGAAGCAGAAAACCATAAACAATGCTGGAGTGGTGGCCAGTGTGGTGAGGTGGAGCCATGGACAATGGTGTCACTACAGCTTACCAGGGTAGTGACAAGGTTGGGACTGTGCAGATGCATCAGTCCAACCAATCTGCTACTCCCGTCAGTGCTTCTGCACAGCCCTGACCTTGTCACCACCGTGCCTGACCTTTCTCCCATCTAAGTAAGCTAGACTACTAGGAGGGCGCTTCTGCCCCACCACATCAGCCACATCTTGTTAACTTTTCTAGTGCCCTTTCCTTCAACAGAATAATTGTCTCCTTTGCCCTGATCACATGGCGTGTGCTGCCAACTTCCAGAATTTCAAAGAGAGCTATAAGAAATGAGCTGCATGAATATTGAAAAGAACAAATCAACTACTGAGTATAGAATTAGCAGATGTGCACTTTCAAATATTATTTAAATCCAAACATTTGAAGACAGCATATTTGATGACTTAGTGTTTGCTTTGAATATTTGATTTAGAACAATTGCTTTCAGCAGTTCTTATTACAATTTTTGCACAGGTATGTCCTTTCAGCTGATCCCTCTACTCAGCTGATTCCTCTATGTCACGCCCACCAGCCACCATCAATTGCTTATTGTTACCTACTTTTACAGTCTCATCTATTATTATTATATTTATTTATACCCCGCCTTTCCCCCTCCTGCTTAAATCTGATAGGAAAGTGATCATCAGAGTTCACTTGCTCAGCTTTGGTTTGATAAAACAATACTAGGACTACTTCCTCAGCTGCCCATAGGGGGTCAAGCCAGGTTGATTGGTTGGTTTCTTAGTTATTTGTACCCTGCTGTCTTCCCTGCAGCCTTCCAGTGTGGTAAACAAAAATGAAGGTGTTATGGTAGGAAGCATTCTGGGGTGGAAGATTTAGGTATCCGCAGGCCCAGGAAAGCTAAAGGCAGTCAGACAGGAAAGACGTAGCTAGGTGAGGCAAGGATTCAGGGCAGAGTTAGGAATTTTAGAGTCAAAGTGAAGCAAATAGAAGCACAAAGAAGCAGGTGCAGTGTACCTTCTTAAGGTGCTTGCCAAGGTACTCCAAATGGAAATCTTGACCAGTTTGTCACAAACCACTTCATGCTTCTTTTTACAAATGTTGATGAGTGGCTGTGGTAAGAATTCACCTCTACAACTCCTTGTTTGTTACCCAGGTGAGGAACAACAACCTTTTGAATAAACCACAGAACCAATGAAACTATTCTCAAGTCCAGCATCCAGATTTAGGGACCCAGCGTTTATTACAGCTATTGCAGTAGGACAGAGCTCACTCAACTCAACACGCCCGTTGAGAAGGTCTGCCCTGAGGCACTTCAGAACAAAAGCTTATATAGTAGTTCAAACACAGCGAACAAAGAATCCTAAAACATCTTCACATATGTCAGGAAACATTACAGGTCATGAGAAGTAGAACATGCATGGCTCCATACTGGTATCTTCACCCCTGCAATCACCTTGGAGTGGCCCCGATCTACCATAACCATTTGGCCATTTTAGGTCTCAGGTGTCTGGTGTTACCCTGGCAACCGAGCCTTCAGTGAGGGAAGAGCATCATAAAATCCTTTTCCTGGGTCTCCGATAGCTTCAAGGATAGCTTATTTACACTCTGGGGCTAAAACATCCTGCCATTTGTACCACTTTCAGAGGTAGATAAGGAGAGATGGAATGCAGCATAAGAGGGGGAGACTCACCAATGCAGAACACACAAAAATCAAGCCTAATACATTCTGAAAGGTTAAATGCAAATAAAGTGAAACATTGAAACATTATTAAAATAATAAAAAATATACACCTGATACCTGAAGCCCTCTTCTATCACCATATTTTCTTTTATTGGTTCTCACCTGCAGGAGCCTTTTCTCTTTGGAAGCAAGGAATGTAACACCTATGCTCTGTGTTCTTATTAAAACTTTTTTTCTTTTACAAAGTTATGCCTGCTCTTCATCAAAGGACACAGTTGGTTTCCTAAAAGAAAAGAAGATGAGATGGCAGTTTCACACTTTGAATTTAGGGCATCACATTGTAATTCAAGTGCACAAAATTATCTTGTCCAGATTTCTCCTTGAGAAACATGTGAGACACATTTTGCACATGTGGAGGACAGGACTTTTGTATTTTGATGATTTACAAAGGAATTATCAGATCCCTCTGTCCAATATGTTTTGTGCAGCTGATTCCTCCCAATGCCTATATAAGGGTGGGGAATATTTACTAAGCAATAAGGGTCAAAGGAAAAGCAGACAGAGACTTTTAAGAAAACAAAATATTAAAAATCTTGCTATCCTACACTAAGACACTTGGAAGATTATCCACATCATGCACATCTAGAGGCTACCCATGTAGAGTCAGTGTACATCATCCTTGGGTCAAAGGAAGTGACAACTAACGGGGAAATATTCCCCATGTTATATATGCTCTCAGATCTGGTGGGTCAAGAGTGACAGATAAGCCTACCTCTCCTAGGAGAGGTAAAAAAATTGAATTCCCATGGAAGGTTTCTGGCATGGACAACTTGAATGTAGGAGCTAATGAGAGGAATTCTAAAGTAGCAGGCACAACAGGTTGAGTGTGTTCTCTGCACCCACCTATCCTTAAAATTTAGAATGGATGATGTCTGCATGGGACTACTGAGGCGACACTTCCAAAGGCTTTCCCCCAAACAAAAGGAGTGGTTATCAGGATAGGTCTCTCCCTGCTAGCATAGGAGATTGCTGCAAAGCATAGTTACAAATCAAGTACTGGGTTCTTCCAATAATAATCTCAAACATCAGTTACCACACACTGAACACTTATTCTGTGCTACTTCTGAGCATGCATTTCAAGGTTTATTATCTATCATCTATCTATCTATCTATATCTATCTATCTATCTATCTATCTATCTATCTATCTATCTATCATCTATCTATCTACCTATCATCTATCAATTATCTATCTGCTCTATACCTGTAGATCTCAGGGCGTTCCCACGTGTCCCTTTCCTACATATTATTATGTAACTTTTGTTTCCTTGAAAAATCTCAATAAAAAACAAACAAATAATATAGAAAAAGTGAAAATATAAATATTGAAATTATTTATTATTACATTTATAGTTCACCTTTCCTCCAAGGAACTCAAAGTGGCATAAGTGGCTGTCCATTTACTCATTTTATACTCACAACATCCCTGTGAGGTGGGCTAGGCTGATTGATAGTGACTAGTTCAAAGTTACCCGGTGACCTTCACCGCTTCAGCAGGATTTGAACCATAGTCTCACAGATGTAAAAAGTAAATGGAAATAAGAGTTAGTTGGGCATTGGCTATAAGACATAGCTCTGAACAATAGGTTGCAAATAGGGAACTGTCGGCATAATGATAGTTATATTGATTCCACACACAAAAATGTTCTCATCATGTTTCTTTGGCACATTGATAGAGTGCATCTGATAGAGCAGCAGTGATAATAGCAGGTCAGAGTCAATCCTTCATTATTTATTCGTAATTCAATTTATATTCCCATTTTGACTGCCATAGGCTATTACTGAGGTTCTTTATCTTCACTGAGAAATTACTAGATGCTCAGTTCCAAGGCCAGTTAAGCGCTTTACATCTGCATCAAAATAATCTAAATAATCTGTGTATGCTTTAAAAATATATATATATTTATAGAAAATCAAGGTAGTGTATACAAAAGACTCCAAATTAGCAAAGAGTGGTCTTGGAATGCTAGTAAAAAGTTGATTCGGTTTGGTGAAAACTAGTATTATTACTGAATAATAGCCAATTAGAAAATTAGAAATGAGGCCTGGAGAAAGGAAGAACCCCCGAAAGAGTTACCTGGATAGGAAAAATCACATGCGCAGAGAAGAGTGCTCTGTTTTCCTGCCCCACTTAAGTCAGATTATATTTCAATTGGAGGATTCCAAGTTTGGAGGATTTGCAATGTTGGTATGTACAAGAATCAACAAGCTGGTTATGTAGACCTTAATAAGAGGATGAAGCTTATGCTTCTCTGTATGACAGGACCCGTGCCAAGGCATATACCCCCACCCAAATGTTATGATTTCAAAAAAGAAAAATGCCAACATGTATGCCAAACTGTTAATTAACTATTTTTATTTTATTTTTGTAAAATAAAGTTCTGTAAAAGATAGTTGGGAGAAAGTTTATGAAGTCCCATTCTCTACCTGCAAATGACAGGGGAAGTGTAAGCTGAATGCTTTCATTAGTAGCTTTGACTTTGGTTACTTGTTATAAATCATAGATAGGATGACTCTTGGCTCTCACAGGTGTCCCCCACCCGAACCACTTAAGTCTGGTCTTCAGTCAAACTAGAATGGGTTTGTAAAACAGACTGTACTTGTTCTGACGGCATAGGAAAGGCTATTTTAATGCTACCTAGAAAACTAGATTAGCAATAAATGGAGTGTACAAAATGCTTCTCCTAATTGTTTCTTTTCTGCTTGCATGGAGCATTAAAACATGTTTTCCCCACCTACAATATGAAGTGATTCTGTTCATTCTGCTGTTGCATTCTCTTGCATGTGTAGATCAGGCTTTACTTGGCACCCAGCAGGCTGCTCAGCAGGCTTGGTTAACATTGCGCATAAAGCCCAAGTTGCTAAACCAGACTTGCTCTCTGATCCCAGCAGCAGGGATCTCAGGTGTCCTTTTCAGTATATTTTTCTATTCCCTCAGATTGCACATATAAGAGTGTAGGGCAGAGCTTTCCAAATGTGAATGCTCCCCACACTCCTCCTGGGGCTGGAAAGGGGTTAGTTTAACCTCCAGTTTGCTAGTAAAACTGAATTACTGTGTCATGAAATGGTGCATGTCTAAAAAGTGTGTCACCAACAAGAAAAGTTTAGAAAGTTCTGGTGTAGGGATTCAAATATATGAGCTAGCAACCAATGAATAAAACAGCACTGGGAACTCTCTAGCTAATTCTAATGTATGTATTCACAGTCAAATAGGAGTGATACACATTTGTTATATAATAGAGTTGAAAATTATACTTCATAATGCCTATTGTTAGAGCATTAGATGCAGTTATTTGATTTGGATAAAAATGCTATGTTCTTTCCCAAGCATCATATTAATAAGTTACTAAGCAAAAATCAATGTAGCCAAAGCTTGTTAAGTGGTGGAGAACATAGGCCGACCCTTATGATTCATTCAGCTCTTCCAAATCTTTTATAATTACATTCATGATTTAATCTTTCGAATTTCAATGTTGTATGCTAGAGGGCATGATATGACAAAGTTGTCAGAAAATAGATGAAACAACCAGTTACTTTTTAAGAACACCTAAGCAGATGATCTCTTTCAGAATTTAAATCCTGGCCAAGAGTGATGAAAGGAAGGAAATCTAAGGGCCAAAGTAAATGCTATGTTAAAAGCTGCAAGTGTATTTGGGGAACATGTACAATCTCAGAATTTTCTTTTTTAATACTAATTTGCAGCTGCAGTCCTGTGCACACATACTCAAGATAGCAAGAGCCATTGAACACAGCTAAATTTACTTCTGAGTAAGCATGCAAAGTGTTGCTCTTTAAATGATTTTGTGCCCTTTTGGAGCGGCCTAGGGCATTAACATGGGATCTGGATTCTCCAGGACAGAAGTGCCAACAGGATATTCTGGGCCCAGTGCACTTTATGTACATTGGGCCCTTCACCTCATTCACAAAATAGGTCACAACCTTTCATAAAATTTGCATATATATTGTGTCGTTTGCAACTATGTGTCCTATTTTGTGGTCTGGAAACAAATCTGGGGCTACACACCAATGATAAGACATATGAAGCTTTCTCCAAAAGCATGTTTCCTTAATAGAAAAGGCTTAACCTCTTGGATCTCTGCATGCCACACAGCTGTTAAAAGGCCAAGAACACTGTTCTCCTCCAGTGCCAACCCTAAACCATGCAAAGAACTCAACTTTTCTGTGTTATAAGGCTGGTGATGTAGAATATTCAATATTATCTTAGGGTGGCAATACTGCACTGTACAAGACCAGGTGTATTATTGTGGCATCTGAATATAGACTGCATTTTTAATCAAGGCTTATATTGGCTTATATCTTGATCAGGTTCCTAAATTAAATGGGCTTAGATTTTCAAATGTTTCATGCCAGGCAGAAGGCCAGCTGTTTAAAGAACACAGGCAATGTTTTCCTCCTAGACAAGGGGCCCCTTGATTTATAGCAGAAAACAATTCTCAAAGTCGTAAAAGCTGGAATTACAGACTGAGTGAGGACACTGACCCTACATGTTACAGAAGATAAAAAAGGCAGAGATAAACATAATTAATAGTTGGTAAATAGTAAAATAATACCAATGTGCCTCCCAGTAAAATGAGCCAGATCTTCTTTCTAAGGTTAAAAAGGCCAATGGAGAAGCATCTAGCTGGTAGAAAGAGAGCATTTTAGGGAAGTCTTTTTTAAAAGCTGTTTCTTTCTTAAACTGAGAAAGTTAGAGGGCAATAAATGTTGGGAAGAGCTAATGGGAATAGCAGCTGGCTGAAGGGGGGGGTGTGAACTGAAGAGGCTTCTTTTAAAGCGGTTTTTTACTGTGTTCCTTTTACTGAGTTCCTTTTCTACTTTACAAAAGCCTTATTCCTTTTAAAAGGCTACCTATGTTATGTATTAAATATATTTGCTTAAATGTAATTATGCAAAGGATTTAACAAATGCTAGATTCTTATTTCATATAGTTGTAAGAGTTGTATATCCTGAAATTAAGTCAGCCACCAGCCTAGCCCCCCTGCCAGACAGGAAGACGCCATCCAAGCAGTCCTGATATATAGCTGTCAGGCATTTGTTTAGAAACCTTCAAATGAAGGAGATCTTTCAATGTTGATGTGAAACTCAAGATCCTTGACATATGTTTAAGATAAAAATTTAAGATTAACCATTTGTTTTAGAAGGCAATAGGGCAAGGAGGGCAAGAGGTGAGCTGGTAATTAAGATTCCTTGTTGAGACACATGTAAGATATATTACTACTTATTTGTCATTTATAGATGTAACAATATATAGCTCTTTGTGTTCCATATAAGGACAGGAGGATATGGGTGTATCTTTTAGGATTGGTTATAGCAATCAGCCAATAGGAAATCCAACCAGGCTGATTGGACAGAGGCAGCCAAAGGAGGAGCAAAGGGGGCTGGATTAAGGGAATATAAGTGCTGGCCATAATGGCAGGAGGGCAGGCCAGAGCTTGGTAACCATATACCACTGTGCCTCTCATTTATTTGTCTGACAAATAAATAATTATTTTAATTTCTCTATTGCTGCGTTGAATATTTCATTCCAGCTAAGCGTTAACCACAAGCAGGGTGCTACATTATTTCAGAAAGTGCACGTGTTTTTAAAAAGTTTTAAAGTTTATAGCAACTAAAATTCAGATACCCAAGCATTTCAGGGTCAAAATTCCTCCATTAGGAGCTGAAAATGCTGGCAAATTTCTTGGACTTCAGAAAACCTTATTCTGTAAACCTGAACTCAAAACAACTTAAAAGAAATGATACAGCTGTAAAATAACATTTCTTTTCTTTCATCAGAGAGGGGAAGACTACACTATACCAATCTAGCACCATAAAACTGTACACAGGAAACTCTGCACATTCATTAAGCTTTAGGGTCAATACTCCCACCCAGCAATCTCACAGACATGCTTTTAAAACCTGGCTGCCATTACAAATACAGAGTCCCATGTTCAGGCAAATGCCTCTGTGCACACTTGAGGCTTTTCTGCTTCCAACTATAGTTGCCAGTGAATGGATCAGAATCCTCTGGCCTCCTAGAGAATAGCAGATTGTCTGCTAAAGAGCTCTGCCATGTCATCTTGACATGACACTGCTGCAATTGCTTCTTGAAAGAATGCTGCTGAAAGCATCCTCAGGTTAACCCAGCAACTGCCAATGTAACCAGTTTCCAACAGTGTTCCTGTAGTACCATTGTGGTAATGGAAAAACGAAAATTTCTGTATGTATATAGATGAGTCTGCAATAGTAAAAACCGATATCATATCTGAGTATTTCACATTCTCACCCCTTAACTATAAGTGGACATTTCTTTAACTTTTCATTCTGCTTAGGAGATAATAAACTCCATGTGCCTACAGTTAAACATATGAAAATAGAACTACATTGAAAACTGAGTTTTTCCTCACAGAATCCTCTTTTCACCTTTCTCTTCTTTTTATAAATAAAAATTTTAATTAATAAAAATGGGAATTATTTTGTTGTGATGTTTTCAGTGTTTGTCAGATCTTGGAAGAGGGGTAATTAATGTGGTATTCAGATGAAATCAACTTGGAGCAATAGTTTGTTACTTGTTCTGTAAAGACCTAAAACAAATAACCGCCTGTTGTGATGGCTTTCAGAATCAGAGGCAGTGTGCCTCTGAAGATCAAGTGCTGAGGAACAACAGTCAAGAGAGGGCAATTGCATTCATGTCTTGCTTCTGGGCTTCCAAGAGGCATTTGGTTGGCCACCATGGGAAAAAGAATGCTAGATTGGATAGGCCTTTTGTCTTAAAATAACATCATCTCTTCCTTTTCCTTTTCCTCTTCCTCTTCCTCTTCCTCCTCAGAAACCTTTGATTGATAAAATACTGATTTACCTTTTAAGGACTTAAGCCGCAAGCTGGGACTTTAGTCAGATTCAAACAGGGGTTGTGTATCCAATAGCTATGTAGAATTTGGGATTGCAGTAGCTGAAGGTTTTCTTCTAAAACATTTCCTTTGAAGTGACTGTTAAAGGTAGAAGAATCTTGTCACTCTTTGGACTTGTCGATTCAGCCTATAGTCAAAACACCAAACTCTGCCCAGAGGAGAAAACTTCAGAAAAGTAGCCTATTAATAAGCCATAGTTAGCTGTTGTCTCAAGAATCCTTGCCCCTTATTCATGCAACATCGAGACTTTCTTGCTCCAGCAAATGCACCATGTGATCGACCAGTGGTTCCCAGTTAGCTAAGTACTACAGACCCCCTGTTTTTCAAAAGCCAAGCCATGGACTCCCTACTTTTGAAAGTTTTTATATCTCTATGGTAGTTTTTGTTATGTGAATGGTGCCACAAACTCCCTGGACCACCAATTGGGAACCAGTGCGATACACCAACTTGGCCACAACCTTAGTTTCACTCACCTCAAATAGGTTCTGATGCTGTCTGTTTGCAAGCTGGAAGTGTATTAATACACAATCATGGTTTCGAGACTGGGGGTCCTAAACTGTGCACAATGATACACTGGAAGGGAAGGGCTTGGCAGTGCAACCCTTGGCAGTGCAACACAACAACAACAACAACAACAACAACAACAACAACAACAACAACAAAAACAACAACAACAACAACAACAACAACAACAACAACAATAATTTATTTGTACCCCACCCATCTGGCTGGGTTTCCCCAGCCACTCTGGGCAGCTTCCACAGAAACCAAAAATACACTAAAATATCACACATTAAAAACTTCCTTCTCACTTGTTTGTGTGCACAAGAGAGCTTCTTTGCACATAATAGAACAGAGGAAGGGCTGTAGCACAGTGGCAGAGCATCAGCTTTGCATGCAGAAGACTGCCAGTTCAGTCCCTAGTATCTCCAGGAGAGCTCCAGCCATTGTAGACAATACCGAGCTCGATGGACCATTGGTCTGACTTCATATATAGCAGCTTACTATATTCCTAAGATTTGGGGGGTTGGGGTTTCACAGGAGAAAACTGAACACTGGAATAGGGTTTAAATAGACTTGTATGCTTCGCAAGTGGAAGCTTTGTTCATGCGAAATCATAAAATGGAAGGGCAGATAAACTGGAATAAATCATGATCCAAATATGTGATATGTCCTTGTGAATTAATGACCAATTGATCTTTGTATCATAAAAACTTACAAATTTAAATGGGAAAATTCTTGCCATCACCACCTGCAAGCCACTTTTAATGTTTTAAGGACTGAGATGGATACAGACTAATTGTTCTATTTTACCGTATTTTTCGCCCTATAGGATGCACTTTTTCCCCTCCAAAAATGAAGGGGAAATCTGGGTGCGTCCTATGGGGCGAATGCAGGCTTTCGCTGAAGCCTGGAGAGCGAGAGGGGTCCATGCGCACCGACCCCTCTCACTCTCCAGGCTTCAGGAAGCTATCCCAAGTCTTGCAAGCCCGGCGGGATGTCCCGCGGGCTCGCAAGGCTTGCGGGCAGCAGCCTGCACCCAAAAGCTGGGGACAGCGGGGAGGCGCAGCGCCGCCACCCCGCTATTCCCCGACCTGATCTGGAGGCTGGCGGGGGGGGAGAAGCAAGCTTGCTTCTCCCCCCCCCCAGCCCCACAAGCTCGGGGGATAGGGGGATGGCGAAGCACCGCCATCCCGTTATTCCCCGACCTGATCTGGAGGCTGGCGGGGGGAGAAGCAAGCCTGCTTCTCCCCCCGCCAGCCCCACAAGCTCGGGGGATAGCGGGCCAAGCTGTCCCTGAAGGCAGAAGAGGGAGATGGAGCACTCCGTCTCCCTCTTCTAGCTTGGGATGGTTGCGCAAAGCCTCTGCTGGCCAGCGCAGTGCGCTGCCCCACAGAGGCTTGGGAGGCTGTCCCTGAAGGCAGAAGAGGGAGACGAAGTGCTCCATCTCCCTCTTCTAGCTTGGGGATGGCTGCGCAAACCTGGGGGGAAATCAATTTTTTTCCCTTGATTTCCCCCCCCCCCAAAAAAATAGGTGCGTCCTATGGGCCGGTGCGTCCTACAGGGCGAAAAATACGGTACTTGGTAATAGTCTCAGGGCAAAGTCCTTTCCAACTGGCTCTTAGCTCAGGAAACACAAAGCTGGATTTCTCTCCTCTCTTAATTAGGAAAACCTAGCACTTAACATTGCCATTAGTACTCCCCCCCCACACACACAAACATACACTCAAGAAATATATGGCTCACAGGGAAATGCTACGTTTTCCAGATGGCTGATCATCCAGAGAGGACGAGCTGTTCCAGCTTCAGCTTGTTCCCCTATAATCAGGTTTAAGAATGACCAGGCTCCACCACACCTAACCTGGCAAAGAGAGTTAATATGTTTTTCTACTTTAGATAGCAAAACCCTATTTTTACAGGAGGAGAAAATGTGCTCACCTCAACTGCATAAGATGAGGAGGAAGATCAATATAAATGCCTTTAAGTAAAAGCCTATTTGGCTAAGGATCTCAGTGTCTTTCAAAGTGCCTTTCCTGATAGGAAACTACTTGGAACCTTAGATCTTCATCTGAGGTTTTCTTGCAGGTGCCCCCATTGAGGGAGGGTGGTACCAAGGGAGAAGGCCTTTTCACTTGTGCCACCGCATTCTGCCCAGTGATGTCTGGCTGGCGCCATAATTAGCATTTTTTCAGTGCCAGGTAAAAACTTATTTCTGCTATCAGGCATTAAAGTGATTAGGCATTTATGATGTTGGTACAGTGGTACCTCAGGTTACAGATGCTTCAGGTTACAGACGCTTCAGGTTGCAGACTCCACTAACCCAGAAATATTACCTCAGGTTAAGAACTTTGCTTCAGAATGAGAACAGAAATCGCGCGGCAGCAGCAGGAGGCCCCATTAGCTAAAGTGGTGCTTCAGGTTAAGAACAGTTTCAGGTTAAGAACAGACCTCCAGAACAAATTAAGTTCTTAAGCCGAGGTACCACTGTATATCTATTGTTGGTGTGACTTTTATTGTAATGCATTGCTTTTCCCCCTGATTTTGTGCTACACTTTACCACCTTTACCATCTTAAAATTTTGTTAAGTCACTTGGTAATTCCGATATGGTGACTGATAAACTGATACTACTACTACTACTACTACTACTACTACTACTACTACTACTACTGTTACTACTCCCCTCCCCAAGTTTTCAGGTGCATTTTAAACCTGACCAATTCTTTTTATCAGAGAATTATATCAGCAGATGGGCTTCCTTTCCTCTTACAGCTTTCTTGACATTTTTACTTTTGAAAGTTTCTTTGAGGACAGGATGGTCACAATAGTACTATTTTGCTGAAATTTTTTGTGTGAAAGGCACAAGCTTTTTTAAAAAAAGATATGCTTATTTATATGTTTTATTTTGGCAGCACTGATTTTTTTTTACAGTTTTCAAGCTCTTTTGTTTCCTCTGATTTTTGAGAGATAGGTACTGTTTGTCAGTGCATTGCCTCAATTAATATTGCTCACCCCTGCTATAATTCAGATTCGTTATTGTAATTTAAACTTATTTAAATTTTCTCCACCTGCCAGAGTGCAAATGGGAGATCTGGTTGTTCCATGAACAGCATTTGAATTGTCAACATTGGGAGCAGTACAATGAGGGTGATAACAATCTTCCACCTTCCATTCAGCCTTGGGATATTTTAGCATCTCATTACAATGCAAAAAGCCTTTCAAATGAAGTGGAAGGGTAACATTAATAGGAACTCAGCTATAATTGAACAACAGGCAAAACAAATCACATAAGTATCAGATTTGCATTCAGTCTTTACTGCTTTTTTTAAAAAAACAAAAAACAAAACCCTGTTAGCAACATTTCCAGACTACAGGTATGACTGTAATTCATTTTCAGAGTTACACTGTTCTAGTAGTAATCTGAATCTTGGGATGGGGTGGTCTTGCCATGGATCTTTCTTTCTTGTCAGAAGACAGAGAATTCTAAAATTTTGTTCAACCTGTTTCTTTTGGACTTAGTAAAATCATCATTATGTAATTTTATCAAATGAGCTTGACTTGGGAAATGTATGTTGTACAAATGGACCTCACATTACAAAATGCTGTATTTTCCACTCTGGAGTGTACTACTGAAGGGAGCATGGGAGTTTGTATCACTGTTACTGCTACCAAACAGTACTCATGCTAATTTGGTTATTTTATAGCCTTGGGTATTCCATTGTAATTATAATTTCTTCTAGAGCGATGAAAAGTGGAAAACTAATGAGCATTGGAATTAAAAAGAAAGAAAGATTCATTATAATATAACTCTGAGAAATAAGTACAATTAAAAGTGAAGATCATAATAAACATCTTTTCTTTGCCTTCCCTGGAAACTAGTAGGCATTTTGAATCAGGAAATATTCTCGCACTACTGAAATGGCCACTGACTGGAGGACAAAGAATGCAAGATATATTTTTGTTTTCTCTACCCCCCCCATACCTCATAATTCAACAATTGTAGGGCAAGATGGAAATTCAGTGGTTAGGATTTTTTTTGTTATTTGTTTACCAAGTTGAGTTCAACCACCATGTATTGCCTCATTTTAGAGTACCAAATTCAGATATTAAATTGGGTATAAGCAACACCATTTTGGATATATCTACAGCCACCTTTGTTAAAAGTGAAAATAGAGCCATAGAACACCATTGTGGCATGTGTTTAACATTCATTCATTATTTTCAATGGCTGTTCTAAAGAGCATCACCATGTTTATATCCACATATAATTCAGCTTAAGCAGTGCTTACATATATTTTACAACTGGAAAATCCAAGGCACAGCACACTATATGATTTGCCAAATAAAGTAGCAACCCAACAGGTGACATAGCCCTTGTTCCCTTTTCTGCAGAATAAAGCACTGGAAATCAATTGCAATCTGAAAGACTACCATAGTAGTGCTGAAGATATTCAATTGCATACTTGGAGATCATTCTCTTAATGGCAAAGTGAGGCACAGGGAGACTAACAGATAATGCAAAATAGCATTGTGATGTAGTCCCAAAAAGTCTTAAATATTCTCTGAAGGTCACTACTTACATTTCCTCTAAGTCAGGCATCCACAAACTCGGTCCTCCAGATGCTTTGGGACTACAATTCCCATCATCCCTGACCACTGGTTCTGTTAGCTAGGGATGATGGGAGTTGTAGCCCCAAAACATCTGGAGGGTTGAATCTGGGGATGCCTGCTCTAAGTGATAGCCTTTACTTCCATTAATTTATCTAATCCATAGATTCCATAGTTTATCTATGCACTATGTGTGGCCTTTTTGTGTAAACTCCAGGATGTATGTAAGCAAAAATAATCACATGATCAACCCCCCAGGAAAAAAAAATCTGGTAATGGACTGCACACTTTTGGCCATGTGCATTAGCTTTTATGTTCACAGGATATACTTGATGTTCCATCCCAGTAAAGGCAGTGGGGACAGTACAGGTACACTGGGCAGGCAAAAAGGTCAGATGACAACTAATGGCTCTCCATGCAATGGAGGATAGGTTGAACATACTTGCAGAGTAATATCTGATTTGCTGGTGGATACTAGTAGTGATAGGAAAAACAGAGTGAAGATAAAGCTGCATGGAAAGGAAAATCCTATCACACTTCCAGTTGGCCTATGACTGATCTTGTTCAGGTCCTTTAGACAGAGAGAACTTGAAAAATAATCTTGAACAGTGTGCCCTTGTACTCAGTTTAGATGTTCTAAATCAATAAAATAACCCATGCTAATTGTTATAGTATGGAACTCTTCCTAGGAAGTGCAAAAAGTGATAGATTTGATCCTTTGTAGGAACATAGTAGGAACGTAGCATGCTTTGCTGTGGTTTGATCTTGCCTTATAGACTGGACAGCACGAGGCAACAGTATCTTCAATTGTTCAATGAGTTATTTGGAATGATTGGTTGCTTTCTTTAATTTGAAATATTAACTTGATAATTTTCTTTTGTCTGAATCTATTTTGTTATTTTTTTAAAAAAAAATCAGTCTGAAAACTGTTTCTGTTGCTCCCCAGATCCTTTCAGTTGTGAATTTCTTGCCCTTATTTGTAAAGTTCAGTTGCTTAAATAAATAACATTTTGTTGATTTAGAACATGGCCATGAAATTGTCTTGTGGCAGAGAGTGATATATCACTGTCTGTTCTAATCAATGAAAATCTACTCTGGTTAACATCTCTTCTACCATATACCCCAGCTTCATTGTAAATTTTCAAAGAGCATTTTATTCTTATTGAACTTCATAATTTTCACACACAAAATACTGCAAACACATTGGATTCCATTGGTGAGATGGGTACTTTCAATGAAATTTAGTATAGAGGCTCATTATTAGGAAGAGAGAAAAGGAAGCTGCTTTATTCCTTGTCAGACTCTTTTTCCATCTAGACTAGTTTTTCCATCTGACTAGTGATGTTTTTCCAGGGTTTCGGGCAGTGGCATAGCTAGGGTTTTTGCCACCCGGGTGGTCACTGAGTTTGCCGCCTCTCTCGCTGTTCCTCATCCGGGAGCCCTGCTGGCTTGCCATGGTTCTCTTCTCCCCTTCGACTATCCTTCTCTTCTTGATATCCCCTCAGCCATAGGTAGTTGGTGCCTATGAATGGTGTGGTCAGATAAGGGCTGCCATCTTAAACTTTCCTGAGTCTAGGTAAGTAATGAACTGATTAGCAGACCCCGAAGCACAAAAGGTCACTGGCTGCTCATGCACGAGTTCCTTCGGGAGAGCCTTTCCACCTCCTCACTCTCCCTCCCCGCCTCCTTTCCTGCCAGCCAACATGACACCCCCTTCCCCACCTCTGGCCCTTTAACCAAACAATAGAACTACAACCAGAGCCCTCCTCATGGCACCACCAGTGAGTGGCTCAGCATCTCAGCTCCTCCCCGCTTTCCTCCTCCCTTCAGCCAGCAGGGACCCTGCCACTCCACTGCCCAGGGTAGCCCATCACCCCCACTCCCCCCTTTCCTCCACCAGTGGTTTCAGGCAGAAATCTTCCTCAACACCACCTATCTGGAAATGCCAGGGATTGACTGGGGACATTTTGCATGCAAACCACATACTCTGCCTCCGAGGCTTTTCTATTTTAGGGAAGAAATAAGTAAGAGTTACATATTTTTCCCCTCCTCCCCCAAAGATGGATATGCTTTTAAGCCCTTTTCTCTAAGACCAATAGGCTTGGTTTACATTCCTGTTGTTTCGATTTCTTACTTTGCAGAAATGGAAAATTAAAATTTCATCTGGTTGTGCAACTTTGGGTTCTCACTTGCTAGCAAAATGAAAGGATAATATACTAGTGCAGAGGCAACCTATTATAATTTGGAGTCCCTGAGCATCCATTTTTAGATAGTGTTTCTTAACATTGCATTCAGTCAGTCTTCCAAGTAAACATGTGTTGGGTTGGACAAACTACTGGGGGGGGGGAGGGGAGAGATGAGACTAAAGTAGAACTGTCTCTTTGCCAAATGGCAAAAGAAACCCCACTCAAACCCCTGAGCCTGCAGTGGTTTTAAAGTCCCAGTCTGGAAGCTGGACTTCACTCTCAAGCATGTTCCACACTTCCTGTTATATTTCTTGGAAAGTAAGAAGATGCTGAGTTACCACCTGGATTGTTGCTGTTCCTCACTTGTGGGAAACCTGTCAGCCCCTGGGGTGAAAGGAGTTTGCCCTTTGTGTATTGTGTTGAAGTAAATGTCCAGTTGCTGGTATGCTGGTGTTTGAGCCACCTAGTCAAAATCAGTTTCCAGGTTTCCTCATGGCGGCTCATGGGAAAGTGAGATAAATCTCTTTCCTACTGTATGAATCTGATCCTTAGATGAGCCGTGGTTACAGGTAATGGTACTGATGCACCCAAATCAACATAATTGAAAGAAGACTCAGATCCCATTGAACTGAATGCCCTTTAGCAGGCCTTACTTTTCCTGGATTCACAGACATTATGTACAGTGTTAGCAGTTGCAAAGATGATGAGTGCTGAGATATCAATAAAATTGTATTGCAGCTTAAATTATATATATTTAATTAGCAATCACAATGTAAAATTATTCTAAAGTCATAAAACAAGATGAAGCTGGCACTGGTTAATTCAAGGAACCCCTAATATAAATGTTCAGCCTTGATTCATTACCTTTGACAATGACTGCTAAATTATCTAACTTTTACTGGCTCAACATTATATTACCAAACTGTGGAACCAGAAGCAATATCACTGTAAATTCAAGTTAGGTATAATTTTGTTAAAGGGGGACCGAAAATGTACAACTTTCAGGACTAGGGGCAGCATTTGGATTTGATGAAAACTATTATACCTGGATTGAAAATGTAAGACTATTTTTTACCAGTTGAAATAATTATGACTACTAATTTGTTAAGGTGCATTTTAATATACTTACCAAAACCATGGACTATAAGAAATTGGGAACAAACAGTAGGGAACAGAGTATACTGTTATTGTGATATACTGAATAATCACTGATGTTTCCAGAATGGCTGACTGTTGAAAATTCACATGCCCTAATTCAGAGCTTCTTTGGCTCCACTGGAGCTCTAATGCATATTCAGAATCCACATCTTCTCTAGAGTTTCCCTGTTTGCAGCAAGAGTTGGAACTGTGCGTATGAAGACATAGTGTGAGTTCAAAGCTGCTGCTATCACAAATGAAGTGAATGTGTAAGTCCATGCTATCCAGGGTCTTTGTTTGTATATATACAGTGTTGGATCTCTGTGATTTAGTGGAAGTTTTGCCTTTAGGGAACCCTTTCGATATCACATTGTCTATGATTCTTACCAAAGAGTATTAATTCAGTCCTCTAGCTTGCAATGACTTTCTTCTGGTCCTCCTTTGTTGTGATTTTGCTGTTTCATATTGTTTTGATTGATTTACGGCATTTTATTGTGCTCTACTATATATTTGAGGCATAGGAGCCAACTCCAGGGGGCCATGGGTGCTTGGGCACCCGCAAAAATATAATTGTGGGGGCCAGGCACCCACAGAGTCAATGAGTGAAGCCAGCAGGCGGCAGCAGTGCTGCCTCCGAGAGAGAGGCAGCCCGCCAGTCAGTGTGGTGTGCCCCTGAGAGAGAAGCTATTCAGCTCCACTCTCCGCACCCAACGAGTGTGACACCCATTTCCAGGGGGAAGGGCTTGGACATGGAGGCAGAGTCTGTGGGAAGGGACTCACAGAAAAGGGTGGCTCACTGGCTGCGGAGAGGAGGGGGAAGAGGAACCTCTGCTGCCACCAGCCGCCACATTGCAGTTATGCACTGTCACAAGCACATGCCTGCCCATAGTGTGTGTGATGTCACATGCACTATATGAAGGCATGTGTGTGTGATGTTGAACATCCGTCTTATGGTGGCAGGCACCCACAATCCTGAGGGTGAGATGGCACTCCTCATTTGAGGGTTTCATTGTGCTGTTCACCGCTTAAGGGGCATTTGCGCCAAAAAGCAGTATATTAACAGCAGTAATGATAATCATAGTGTGATAAGTTTCCAAGGAACCACAATGTGGCAAACTAATATTGCTGAAGAGCATCTCAGTGGGCAGTATACTCTTTCACAGAGTAATACTTATTTTTATTAAATTATTTTAAAAATAATTTGCATTCTGCCTTTCATTTAATTAAGAAATACTACTAGCAAGCATCATTTGGACTACTTGGCTAATGTGGCCTTGTGCAATTGCTGTCTCGGACTTGCAAAATAAAGAGGTGATATTCAGTACAAAGGAATATTGACCAGTCTGTTTCTTCCTTTTGCAAACATTGGTGTGAAAGGTGTTAGTCTGTGCCAAGTTAGACCACAACAACATGTTGAGCTAAGGCTGCATCCTGTGTATACTGACCATGCCGACACTTAAAACATGTATAGGATTGTGATATTAAGTGTATAGCAGCATTGAGAGAAAATGAATGCAGTTGGTATGTTGCCAGTTGCTTGATTTATAATGAGTCTGTAAGGGGATGACAGCTATGACTGATGATGATGCCAGCAGAGTGGAAAGGGATGTCAGAAGAAGACAGACTCTGTTTTTAGAATTTGCTAGTTAAGACTGCTAGGTGTGTGTCTCAGGGATGGGGAGGAAGGGAGAAGGAGGAAGCCAGGTGTATAAGTACTGCCTGTCTGAAATTTCTGAGCTCAAAGGGATCTATTTGCTTGCATGTACGATCATTTGTGTACAAATATATGCTTTGCTTCTGTGTTTATAATGCTTTTCTTTTCTGCTGAATTCTTGTTAAAAAATAACTCTGTTTATCCTTCAAGCACAGTCAAAATATTTTATCTTGTACATTACAGGGTAACTGAGGTGAGCAGCTAGCTGTTTCAGTTGAGGGATTCCCATATAAATTTGGGACATTTCAACTTCTCAAAATAAAATTCATTCTCACTATAATCACACTACTGGGCCATGGCTAGTAAGCCTCCACCTTTGAAATCAGTTGAATTCATTCACTCATTCAATATAACTTTTGCAGTATAATCTCTCTAAACTAAAAGAAAGAAAGAAAAGGATTTATGCTACATCATCTATAATTTTATTGCAGTAGACTTCAATGCTGAAATTTCCCCTCAGATTAGTTTTATTAGCACAATGATGAAATTGATATTTCTTTTTCTGTAGCCTACTGTGAATACATTTTGTTTTGAATCAGAAGTTTGAAAGGTTTGACAGTAACAGATTCACGGAAGGGAACAATTTCAGTGAATTGTAACCAAAATTGTCAGGTGGGCTCCCCAAATGTGTTTTGCACATTGCTTTCTTAAAGGCCACTTAAATGAGGAGTGGGAAACCTCAAGCCTATGGGACAAATGTGGCCCCTGAGCTATTTCTATCTGACCCTTGGAATTCTCCCCACACCATATGTCTCACAAACCCTTCTTCACATCTCAAGTATTTTGCCTGGATGCAATGTGTCTTTGAACCATGACAATGCCTCTAGCTTGGTACAACCTTTGCTCTGCCCAGTTTTACCAGATGGAGGGGGATGGCATTCCTGATAGGGATGACTCCCCCTACTAGAGACAGGCAGGGTTTTCAACTTGCAACATCCTCTGCCTCCAGCAGGGGAAGGTTTGGTCTTTGTGTCTCTCTCTGTGTGAGAGAGAAATGCTTGCTTGAGTGCTTGTTTTCAGTGGGTTTTCCCTTTGTCTAGTCCTCTCCTTCATCCTGTTTGCTAGAACATCTTTCTGAGTGAGTTTTTTCACTGGGTTCTCTTATTGACTGCCCCTCCCTTCTTCATTTCTCCTTCATTCTCTTCATGTTCTCTCCCCTGTTGTCTGGAGAAGGGAAGAGTGTAGGGGGCAGCTGAAATCTGACCTGATGGCCAGGCAGGCACAGGAGGAGCCCACAGAGGCGACAGGGCCAGGAGCTTGCGTTTCCCGCCCTTTTCTGAAAAAGGCGGGAACACCATTTGGTTTCCACAACTCAGCATATCTTCAGGAGGCCCCAACAGCTCCGAGAGATGTGATTGCTGCACCTGTTGTTCTAGTGGCTTTCACGTTCTCTGTGCTCTCTCCCTGCTCTGAGTGGCTGAATTATAACTGCGCCTTTGGGTCCCAGGGCTAATTGGGAGACTTGAGCAGCAGCTGCAGTGTCCTCAGTCACATTCCTGCCCTTTCACTGCATCTGCATGCAGGATGACTTTGCCTTAGCAGGGCAGCATCTCTCCTCGAGATGTTGGCAAAGTGGAGGAGGCCTGTACATTTGGAGATCCCAGGTAAGCAGCCTTGGGTGAGTCTTCAGGTTCTTCATCAGAACAGGCAGGGGAGAGTATGAGGAAACCCCTCCTCTGGTTCTGATACATTCCTTAGTTCAGGAAATTTCCCAAAATTGCTTTTTGGATGAAGGGGTTTATCTCCTCAGAGATTAATGATTCCCTCAGGGGAGGGGGGGTTTGCACTCAGACGAACTTCATCACCATAAGAGTAAACACAAGCACAAACGGCCCACATGCATGCATAGGGGAAAGAGGGGCTATTCCCCAGATAAAGCTGGATACTCTCCCTCCTCCCCCTCACACCCAGGGGCCCAAGAGTCCTTTCTGGATGGCCCTCTCTTGACACCAAAATGGACTAAGATGGCACCTGCTTGAGGGTTGAGGTGTTATTCCGCTCTGCTACTCAGTCTGGAGAGATGGGGTGACTTCTCCCCTCTGGAGAGGATGTTGCAAGTTGAAGACCCTGCCTGTCTCCAGTAGGGGGAGTCAATCCTAACAAGAATGTCATGTGTCCCTCCTCCAATCTCTAAACTGAAATTCATGCTAAGAAAAATTTCTGTTTTTCCCTCTCAGAACACCTACCACGGGCATATGACGCTTGGATGGCTAGAAATCTGTCGCTTAGACTGAAAAAATATTCCCCACCCCTGCCTTCAACCATAGTGTTGAAGGTACTTGCTCTCCTCCTTATTATTGAAAATAGTTGCAGATGGAGAAAAAGAGGTAAACCCTAAGTCATTTTTAAAAAATGTCTCCATCATTTCATAGGAAAGGGAGCATAGCCATGTAAGAAAGTACCTCCTTCATTCTGCCAGGAAAGTGTTGACTTGGATTATCATGTTTATGTTCTTGTGAGTGTTATATTGTGTATTTATGTAGTTTCACACTCTTTATAAGGGAAACACAGTATATAAACATTTTAATAATAAATGAAACGAGTATTGGTTTTACTGCATGTAGATTGTCATGTGTGACTGTGGTTTTCGAGGGTATATATGCCACAAGGAAAGCAGCTCTGAGTAGGTGCCACCTTAAAAAAGAAAAGAAAAAAAGAAATCCTGGATTCACAGTGCAACAACTGGAAACCAATCTCAATTTTGGGAGGTCAGACTCCCGATGTTTGAATGCTGTCAGCTAGCAGCACTGAGGCTTTTGAATTAGTTGGAGGATTCAGCTGGCAGGAGAACTTCACACTTTCCTATTTCCACCTTTCCCAAAAAAAATTGTATGAAAATGACATGTCACTCCAGGAAGAAGCAAATACAGATGTCCCATGTTCAGAAATGGCAATTAAGAGTTTCAAGGAAGGTTCTGAGTTTGAAGGTGGCAGACAACATTTTTTCATTAGTTTCTGCTCTTTGGTTGAAAGTGGGTGGGGGTTTTTTTGAGCCTTCCTTTTGTCATGCTTTAGTGTAAACTTACCACATTGGATCACTTTTTGTATAATATTTATTTAATAATAGTGAAATTGTACAGTTTAAGAGATTCTTTTCCTTATGCTTCGAGGTCTACATTTGGAATCCCCCCTCTATGCTTTTGCTGCTACTATTAATCTGTTCATTTGCATTTTAGTAGTTGGATAAACTAGTTTTATAGCTGCTTTTTGTAAGCCGCTTTGAGCAACTCTCTATGGAGGGGGAAAGTGATGTGTAGTTTTTTAAAAAAACTAATTTATTTTTGTTTTACCACTCTACAGAGGGCCTCTTTTAGGGACGAACATCTGAAAAATAAAGTGGGGAGGGACTACAACTATAAGGATACAATAGAAATGTCTTCCAGCAGACTTTGGATATCTGAAGGTGTCTTCAGAGTTTACGGTCAGTGGAAGTGGGGCATAGTCTCAGCTTAGTAGTAGAACACATACTTTACACGCAGGAAGGACTCAGGTTCAAACCCCAGTAATTCCAGGTAGTGTTGTCCGAAATGTTAGAGAGCTGTTGCCAGGCAGCAGCATAAACACTCCAGGGCAGGATCACCAATGGTCTAACTCAATATAAGGGACTTTCATATGAGGGTAGATATAAGAGACCAAGATGTGCATGACTAGGATTATACATTTTGGTCTTCATGCAGTCAGTTTCATGTATGCACAGAGGGGAAGTAGATGGAACTGTATATTTGTAGAGCTATTTGCCAGAGTTCCCAGTCACATGGATAGAGTCCTAGCAACAGACATGAAACTGAATGTGTACAGGTCAGGAGCATGAATAGTCGTAGCAATCCTACTTTCTTCACCTCTTCATGCATTCAAGATTTTGCCTGCCCAGTCCATCCACCATGAATGCACAAGAACAGAGAAGTTCAAAATTCACATCTTGCTGCCTCCAAGCCTCATACTCCATCGTAGATTGCATAAACAGCTTCTACTAACTCAAGCAGAAGCTTAAATAAATAAATCCTTTAGCTTGAGAAGAAAATTAGTACAGGATCAAGGAACTATGAATGCCAAGGAACAAGCTATGCATATATTTTTTTTTTAAAAAAACATTTTACTATGTCCTGTGGCAAAATAAATAATACAGCCTAATTTCATGTACTGCTGCTGATGAACATAAGTTATGGATGTGTGAGACCTAACAGGGGGCATGCAGAGGACATCACCTCCCACACAACGCTCAGGGAATTAAGAGTATTGACTCTACCTTCAAGTAACTATTCAACTCGGTCCAAGACTTGAGTTTGATTTTAAAATCTGCCGTGATGTGTGAATGGCAATTAGGCAGAAAACAAGTGTAACTCACCATAGTCACAAAGTAACTTGAAAATGAATTATTTGGGTAGATTGCCAAGGGAAGTTTGACTTTGTTCAGGGCCCACTTGCCAATTTATTTATTTTTGCCCTTTGTGCCACTCTACTGCTGGAAACCTGACTGTGCACATAAAACATTACATTGAAAACCATATTAAGTATCGCAAAGTTCTCCAATCATTTGTTGCAACCCTTAAGTGGCTTATTTAAAACAAAACAAAACCCTTGCTCTGCAGTGCTAGAATAAGCAATCACAGAATTGTATTATACTGGCATTTAGACTGGAGAATCACTGTGGTTCCACTCTGTTTTCCTTCCTGATGAGTTCACCCCACCCCTGCTGCCCCATTCTTTCTTATTCTGCTTCTGCATAAAGGTGCAATCTTTTAAGAAAAAAATACCTACTAAATTTCTTTCCCCCACTTAAATTTTTACAAGAGGATCGGAGCATGCTGCCTTTTACATTTATTTGCTTAGAACCATTGCTGGGACTTTCATGAAGAGTGGGCTTTAAAATGGGTATCTGGTGAATGTCAGAAACCGGAAACAGAGCCAGAATTGAAGGGGAACCTGGGTAGCAGGACAAACCAGACAACAAGCCAGGATTCAGGACTGAAGAGCAAGCAGAATGCTGACCAAAAGGCAGGGTCAGGACAAGCCAGGAGCCAACCCAGTCAAATGGGTGGCATACTACTACTACAGATTAATAATAATAATAATAATAATTACAAGACACACTGGATCTTAGGTACACTTTGTTGCCTGAGTAACTTTCAACTAGAAAATGAAGTCCTTTTTACCCCTATGTGCCCAGGAGGAACTAATGGCCAGGAAGTTTCTTCCCTGAGAGACTACAGTTATGATGTTCACCACATAGGGCAGAGGTCAGTTTAATCCTGTATACATTGGCATTTACATAATTTCTTTGAAATGTGGACAGTATGTACTCCTTGCCAAAGGAAGCATACATACCCAATTTCATTATGAAAAGGCATATGCAGGAAGAGGCAATCTTTAAAATAGCTTCAAATTTTTTTTTTTTACATTTTTTCTGTGTTCCTTCCCTCAGTATCAAGTCAATCCTTAGTCAACCATTTCTTTTCAGTGCACCACTTTGAGACAGTTAGGATTTGGGTTGCTGTTCAAAGATTGTCTACCATATTAAGGTGGACAGAGTATACATCATATCTCAAATAAGCTAACAAGATATTCCAATAGAGCAGCCAATCATATTATTTAAATAAGACTAATTTTCCTGGTCTTAATAATACAGTATGTGATATACTTTAACATCAGGGCTTTTCCTGGCTCTAAGGAAAATTTGATATCACTTCTAAAAGCAATCAGTGCATTCTAGCTAGATTGAGTAAAATCAGTTTAACAGCCATTACAGCTTTACAGCAATCTCAAGTAATGAGACACCCTCAGTACCTCTAATATGTACAGATAACTCGGCTTGTGTCCAAAGTGGAGGCAGAATGGGACGTGTATATCTGCATTACAAAGTTTCCAATACATAGAATCATGATTTCTGCTCAAGTGCCGTAGATACTGAATAATTGCTTTCATCCATTCACCATGTTTGTAACCACATGGACACTTAACTATGATGACCACTTTAAAAATGACTGCATGGTAGGTGATGATTATTGTGTATGGCTGGTTGATTAATTTTGTTCTAAACTAATGTTTTTGTTTTGCAACCTGCTTTGGGACCTTATGGTGGTGAGTGAACATGCAAGTGAGGAGTGGGTTTGCATCTACAGGGTGAGTCCTTTAAAAGAGGCCCCATGGATACATAGTACACATGTTCCATGGGGCCTCTTTTAAAAGACTCACTCTGTATTAGCCATGTTATGGAAGAGAGCCATATTTGAAATCCAGGAGAGCAACTTCCAGTCTGTACAGACAATACTGAGCTAGATGGATCAATGGTCTCAGTTAGCATATGGCAGGTCCCTCTGTTCCTATCTTTCTCCTAGTCATTTTCTTCATAAATCTCCACTGCATTTTTATAGCTATTGTTCAGTCAAATGTTCATCAAATATTTTATACCAATATTTTTCATCCAGTGATGTTTTGTTTTAGTGTTTGACATGCAACTGTTGATATTTCAGAATATTTGATGACATGTAGCAATATTTACCATTTTGCAGGATTTGATAGCTGATGTGGAATAGCATTTTGCATCTGTCATACGACATGCTAACAGATTCCATAAAATAGAAATTGTTTAAAGTACCAGTATTTTTAATTCTTAGGTAGATTTGACATTCAAAATGTAGTAATAGGGAAATCTGGTGAATATCTGTTGGCCTGTTAGATATGAGGTTTTGGTCATTTCTTTGCTTGATCTCATTTTATCTCCTATCTACAATAGTTGGTAATAATAATGTTCAACTCTACCTTGGTTTGCAATTAAGCAGCATCTTCCTTGATGGTATCTTTCTTCTACTTGTTAGCAAGCTGCAGTGAGAATGAGGTCATGGTCTATTAAAGAGTTTATGCAATTAGATTGTTATGTCAGCAAGGGAAAATGGGTTACTTTATATTTTTATTCTTTCAGTAAATTACCATAAAATGATAAAGGGGTGCTAAGCACACATAGGTGTTTGACATCCAAACAAATCTGGCATGATTATAGACTAGTCGTCCTCTTTTTAACACAGAGCCAAAACAGCTAAATATTTTCCACTTATTTTTGTCAGGGTTGCAATGGGCAAACATGGTAGGAGAAAATAAATGTAACAAATGTGGTGGGGGGTATCAATCTCTATTTTAAAAAAATCATCTCTTTCTTCAAAATGTCAGTTGGGCTACAAAGGAGCTCAGGGTGGCAAACAATGAAGTAGCAAAACAATACATTTAAAAAGTAGTATTATAATGGCTGGGTTATGAAGGCTACAAGTCCCTGTTCTTAATGCCTTAATGTCCTCTAATAGGCATTGCACATTGAACATCTTGTGGCGGGGGGCAGTCAGATAGATGACTGTATAACGAAATTATGCAAACAGTGGATAAACATAATATTCACTAGTGATTTTGCAAGCTGTGTACATATTTAGGGTCGTATCATAAAGAAGATGGCAAAAATCAGCACACAAAATGACCTAAAAACTGAGCTATCAATAATTGTGCCAATGTGCAAGTGCTGATGAGGCTCATATGGCACAGGAATAGAGTGGGCATCAATGCCAGCAATCCACACACATCCATTGCAATTAAAAAACCAAATCTGATTTCCATTGTTATGGCTCACAATTAGAAATTTAAGGAGGGGGGAGGAAAAGTTATTTCTTAAATGTCCTTTGTATAATTTTAGACATAATTCTTTCTGCAGCCTAGATTCCCTTCTCTTATGTGCAGTTGTTCCACCATATTCAAAATGATACGACCCCCTTTATTCATGCCATAATGATATGTTATTCCAATTCATTGCAAATCTTCCATAATCACATGCTGTTAAAAATCTTTGAAAATAACATCACTCTCTGCAGAGAGCATAAATTTAACTGAACTTCTGAATATGTTATATGTATGCTTCTTAGATAAATGCAAATGTGCATAGCTGATTCATTTAAATACTAATTCAAGGACATTTGACAAAATAAAGTTGCATTAATAATTGAAACACAGAAATCACAAGTATCTTGCATTTTATTTGGAAGAGCCATGAACAGTTGGAGCAGACACTCAAATTGGACAGTCTGTATATTAAAAAAAAATCTGTTTGTAGGATATTATATTTGTAGGATCTGTTTGTGAAATCTGTTTGTAGGATGTTATGTGGGAATTCAGCACTATGAAGCTCTGGCCAATGCAGGAACTGTTGGAAAAACGCCCTGGGGGTGCCTG
This sequence comes from Podarcis bocagei, assembly GCF_964188305.1. NCBI lineage: Eukaryota > Metazoa > Chordata > Lepidosauria > Squamata > Lacertidae > Podarcis > Podarcis bocagei. The sequence continues at coordinate 83,145,422 of NC_138126.1, read as the reverse complement.
CAAGCCCCCAGACTCCGAGCATCCTCCGGTATGCGCAGCTCTGGAAAAGGCATCTCCCTTCTCTTCCAGTGCGCTTCCTAGTGACATATATCATAATGATATATGCACACTAATCTTCTGGCTTAACACAGCAAGAAGAGCGAGACATCATAGATCTAATCTACTATTTATTTACACACTATGTACAGACAAAAGCATAATGGTGTCCGTTCTCTCCAGCTCTGAGAGAAGAAACAGGAACAAACAAAAGTGAAAGTACATTACAGCAAAAGAAATAAGACTGTCTTCCGTTTCCCACACTCTTCTCAGACAGGCATGTGATTTACAACAATCTCATCTTCAGCATCGGAGGAGTGAAATTGCTAACAGGAACTTGTGGGCTAAAGAAGCAAATGACACTATAAGGCATGAGCTCCACCACTATAAAAATATCAATGTCATGTTATCTCTGTGATCTAATGTCTGAGCAACAATTTGTCAACAACCTGCCTCACTAATATTTCATTCCAATGAAGCCCCAAGGCTGTCTGATGTCAGAGATGGAAAACTCAAAGTAATTAATAAATTAATAAATTAATAAATTGACAATTGTTTTCCATTTCCCAGTACTTCACAGTCTGTCACCTAAGGTGAACTTTGTCCTGCCAAATGCATGGGTGGCCTTGTCACAACCTCTGTCATGCTGTTTCCCTTGCGATATTTCAATGCTATCCCATAAACAAAGATCTCTGGTTTGTGTACATTAGGAATATTAAAATACGGCACAAGACCATACAAATAGATCTCAGGGCAGTTTGCACCATAAAAAGACAAGCAAAAACACAAAATACATAATAAAAACAAAATCAAAATAATAACCCCATCGTCTATCCCCTCCCAGAAAACGGATCCAGTTTCTGTTGCAGCTCTTGTTGCTTGAGGTGGTTGTTTTCTTTCTCCCTCTTCCTATCCCTTGTGTCTTTTGGGGCCTTCAGCCTTATTCAAATAGGCTTTGCCTCTTACTTCTACAAAGCAGAATTCAAAGCCTTGCCATAATTTCAAACTGTTCTGTATCTTCTGATTACCCTACAAACAATGGACTGTGTTTCAAGATTGCTTAGATTCCGATTTTGGTAAATTCAGGCCAGGTCATCTTTAGATGCCATTTGATTCAACAGCAGGCTCAAGTGGCTGCAAGACACCAACATGTTCATGCAAAAAGCTTCATGTTCACAGCAATGAACTGGAAGTAGCTGCATCCATTATCCTTGATCTGCCTTCTTTCCCCTTGCCTTGCCTTGCTCTTGCCTCACTCTAGCCAGCCTTATTTGTTCTCAAGAACCTGTTTCCCAACCTGGCAGTAATTTGGTGAGTCAAAGGGTTATTCTTATAACTTGAAGCAGACTTTTACCCTAGGAAAATTGATTGTCTTATGAGGTTTCAGTTAGCTCATCATGAAGACAGCTCTCTGCCAGTTAATAATGTGAATAAATGTATTGAGCTACTACTCCATAATAGATGCAAGTGAAACCATCAGATTTTATTACTTACTTCCTTAGCAAGAAAACTGGATTCCCAAACGCGATTAATATCTTCATAGCAACAAGTAGGATGCATGAAAAAATTTCAGAATTAGACTTCACTGAAGGAATGAATTTAACATGGGCACATTTATTGCACCAGATCATTAGATATGCCACAATAGAAAACTTCAAATTGTGTCTGAAAGTCGTTTTGGGGTATTGAAGCCAGAAATCATTCTATTGTGTAAAATTCACTAATAGTCTAATTACCAGCACCTGGTGAATCGTTCTTATCAGATATTTTGGAATAACCTCCCATTTTGATTGAAGAAACCACGCAATCCATTTCTATTGAGGCAATGACGATACCTTCATATTCATTCCAAGGCACTGTGTGAAGGAAGGTTCATTACAAAGCAGAATGCAATCATCCCATTTGAAAAGGCATGTCAGCCTTCCAGAGAGACTGCAGTACAAAGTGGCAGGCAACTGAATTTGATATTTGACAGCCATGAAAGAATATTAACAAAGTGATTATTGGGCACTGAAATAGAGATATTCATCTACCTCAATGAAATCTTGAAAATCTGGCTGCTCTTAATCTTAAATGAATTAGGCATCCATTTCTCCTGTTGGCTTTAGAAATCTCAAACAATTGTTCTTTATTTGTTAAACCATGAATGGACCTCAGTGAGAGAGCTGTTTCTCAGCTTTCTCTAGGGTATCGTTAAAGGGTTGTGAGCAGTATCTAAATCGTTCAGCACAGCTATGGATGGAATGTTCTGAAAATCTCAATGTTGAGTTTTATCCACATGGATTTATTTTATAATATTTTAGTTACATATATCTGGTTATTTTCTGTTGTTTTATTATTGTGCTCCTGCTTTGGGACCAACTGGTGAAGGGTGGGTTTGAAATATTGAAAAGAAGCAAACACACCAATGTATCATGCCTTAACACATCCATGGTAAACACAGGTTACTGTGTGTCAAGTGGAAGTTAACCATGTTATGTATGTGGAAATTCCATACTGTCTTCCCCAGTGGAAAGGGGAATCTTCCCACACATTTGCATCTGAGCATATGTGTCAGGAAGCAGAAGAGTAGTAAGTAGCTTACTATCCTGATCCGTAGTTACCTTAATCACTAAGAAAAAGCAGCAGTCTGAGTGAGATGCTGGGAGGCAGGTCCAGGAGTGCCTCAGTTGCTTTTGTGCTTCAGTGCAGTAAGGACCCTGAACAGGGACAAGGGTGCTGGCTCGGAATTCAGCAGCAATAGATTCAGGACCACAGACAGTGTTCCTGCAGCTAAGAGCAGCCCAAGGAAAGAGGATTGATTGTGCAATTTGGCACGGGAGCATTGGATCCCAACATAAGTAGGTCATATTTCAACATTCTATTTCGACTTGAACTTGTTGGTTTCTATTTCCCTCACTAAGCAGCAGATGCATGTCACAAGACATTGTTTACATTCCACAGTAGATAGGTAGCCGTGTTGGTCTGCCATAGTCAAAATAAAAAAATTCCTTCCAGTAGCACCTTAAAGACCAACTAAGTTAGTTCTTGGTATGAGCTTTCGTGTGCATGCACACTTCTTCAGATAAGAAGTGTGCATGCACACGAAAGCTCATACCAAGAACTAACTTAGTTGGTCTTTAAGGTGCTACTGGAAGGAATTTTTTTATTTTTACATTCCACAGTCCGAGTTACAGTTGGGTTCCCACGGGAATGGGAGACTGGATGTGACGTACACTGGTTTCCTGTTTTCTTTGTTCTGTCTCTCCATTGTCGAGAGAGAGTTGCCTCTCTGCTCTTGCAGAGGCAAAATGTACATTTGTGTGTTCTCGGTATAGTTGAGAAATAAAGATTAGCAAAGTAGCACTATACTGCCTAATCCTTTCGTCTGTGGACTACACTCTGCTGAGCTGAAGATAAAACGAGCCATACCAGCTCCAGATGGGCCGGAGCTGGACAAATCTAAAGAACTTGCAAGACCAGTGGTGGTGGAATTACTGCATTTGGTGGCAGATATGGCAGGGCACTTGCACCTCTACTCCACAAAATAAAAGCCAGCGTTTTTGAGAAATGGAGTCACCTGGCCAGCACACTGTTTTAACTTACCAAGCTAAAAATGTCAGTTTTCAATGGCCTGCCCAAGCTCTGGGGCTATGATTATTTTCCCAAAAGTAACCAGTGCAGCCACAAGTATTAATTAATCCTCAAATAGAATATTCTGACTTAGATTAGTTGAGAATGTTATTTCAACAAGAAATAACACTTCAGAACTTCAGTGCTGAATTGAATACAAAAGTAAATGTCAAGACAATCCTTGCAGGCTGAGATAATGCATTCTCAAATCAAATCAAGCAGGAGGGGGGGAACAGCATGCTACTTACTGTTCTGTTTCATTTCTAAATATCATACACAGTAATATTTTTTAAAATAAAGGTTATAGAATAAAATTTTTGCTTTGTTGCTACATGTCTCTTGTTGATTACTTCAGCCAAAACCAGGCATATTGCATGCCCACATGGAAATGGAATGAAGAGATTCCCACCTCTTAATTTCTTAACCAGTAATTGCCATTCTTAATATTCAAATGATCCTTAACCCATGTGCACACAAAAAAATTTGTTAAAGAAAAATATATATTTAAAATCCAGTATAATTATTATATATGCAAACACCCCAGTAATAAATGCTTAATAAGCCAAATCCTGTACAGTACAACCTCTACTTGTGATCATAATCCGTTCCAGAGGCCCATCCACTTGGCGAAACCAGACGCTAGGTGGAGGTGCCATTGTGTGCGTGTGCATTCGGCGGCAGCACGTTTCTGTGCATGCGTAGAGTTGACAGCCACTTGTGAGCACAGGCAGATGGTAGAAGCTGCTTCCGTGCATGCACAAATCGCGGCAAACCCAGTGTTTACTTCCAGGTTTGCCGTGGTCGCAACTTAGAACATCTGCGAGAAGAGGTGGATGTAAGTCGAGGTTCCACTGTATTGTATATTTCAATGATAGCTGATCAAGTTTTGACACAAAGGTCTTCATCAGCAGCTCAATATAACATAAGCATAGTGAAAGCTATAAAGAATATAAATATTTGAAGGTCAGCACTTCTAGAATAAAAAATAAATCATATATTGAAAAGGCAACATACTAATACTGATCAATATGCTTTGACTCATAGATATAAAACTTTAGAGGAGGAAGGCAAAATGATTACTCTAAATCTCCATTATAAACAACTGTGCTATATATGCTGACAGTTTTCGATAACCATTAATTAAAATTACCATAACATCTACCCAATTCATTGTGCTTTTTAGTCTCCAGGTGTGGACAAACTTAGCCAACAATTAATTAATTAATTAACAACAACAACAATTTTATTATTTATAGCCACTCATCTGGCTGGGTTTCCCCAGACACTCTGGGCGGCTTACATAAATTGATATCCTAACTTTCTTCCTAAGGAAGCCAAGGGTGGCAAATACTTCAGTAATAAAAATACATTCAAAAATAAAAATAAAAATATTTTAAAACTGTAAAGAAACCCTAAAAGCAGCAAAACACCTGAAGCAAATTTAGGAACAAATTATAATAAAAAGGTGTCTGGATAGGCTTGCTGATACAGACAATTTCAGCACTTTTGCTCTACTGTAGTTTGCAGACTGAAGCAGTTCTAGTGAATGTAGATCAAAGAAAGCAAACTCATCCTATGTTGTCAGACAAAGCAAGGTGCTAACTCTCATATGGCTCCTTTGCTTATTAGCTAATCCCCTCAGGGAAGCACTCTTCAGGCAGTCTCTCTTCCCCGCCCCCCCCCCCCCAGTAGAAGTAGCAAAACAGGAAGGAACTCTCTAAATGAAATGGAATGAGATGTGATGAATTCACAGAAACGTTTCAGCTGAAATAGACACTCTGCTTCCCACAGCCGTACTTGCAGTCTTACTGTACCTGTCTTTATGTTCACAGGTTCTCATTTTTACTTTTCTTCTAGGGTGCTTCTAGATGAGAGGCTTAGTGCTCAGATTTTGCTGCGTTTATTGCTATCGGGTTTTTAATTATCCTTCTACACTGCCTGACCGATTTCCACTTATTTTTGTTCAAACTGTCTGTAAGAACCAGAACATGTGCAAGATTTGAGCTGTAGCCTTTTTCATCCGCTCAGAAAACTCTCTCTGGACCCACTTTTATATACAAAAAAGTGCATGTTTTAAGAGATGGGAGAACGGAGGGATGTTTGACACCTTGGCTTACTTCATCAGAAAACTCACACAAAAGTTGCACTTCCTGAAGCTGAAAATACATCCCCAGAAATGGTAGTAAATGGTAGTAAAATTTACACTCAAATTCTGGGACTGGCTATTACATTGTCTGAAAGCTTAAAAGAGAGAGAGAGGATAAAAAGTAAGAAACAAGAAACTGTTGCCTGGAAGCACCTTTAGTGATCCCAATATTAATGAGATTGTAGAAACAGGGCAGCACAAATTACACCTTTGTATTCCAGCTGAAACACTCCTTCGCATATTTAAGAATATAAAAAGAGCTCTGGCTAATGCCCCATCTAGACTAGCATCCTGTTCTCTCAGTGGCCAACCAGATCCCTGTGGGAAACTCACAAGCAGCACCTGAGCACTCTCCCTTCCTTGCAGTTTCCATTACTGCCTCCAACTGTAGAGGTAGAGGACAACCATTATGCTAGCAGCCATTGAAAGCCTTCTCCATGAATTTATCTAGTCCTTTTTTAAAAGCCATTTCAATGGATGGCTTTTAAAGCCATGTAATACTTCTTTTATCTACTACAGAATTAACAAATTCCTCTAACTCAACAGTTAATACATACGGTGCAATAGCTGGAAGGAATGCCGTCTGTGGTTTTATTAAATAACCCCTTATCAGGTACTGAACCAAATGTGAATAGTACTGAATAGGAACCTGAAATCATCTCATCAATAATTTTTGCAAAAATCAGACACATTATTGTAGTCTCTCCAAAGTTCTATCTTTTGAGAATATGGCAATTTTTTTCTATATGTGTCTTGGATTAAAGCTGTCATAAGCAAAATAAATAAACAAACTAATAAATGAGAACATTTTGGTTCCATAAAGACATCAGTATTAATATTAGGACCTTTCATTCTTCATTACTAAAACTGCTGCTCCAAAAATATATTATGCAATTACCATAACAGATCTCAAATGTATTGGAGTCATTAAATGACATCAGTTATTTAATATGCAAATATTTGAGAGAAATTTGGAAGAGTTGCACAGTAACCTTGTACTAGGCACAGTTGTTTTCTCTTTTTACTCCTTGATAAACCTAGTGTTTTCAGAAGTTAATCACATTTGAAAAAAGTAACTAGACACAAGCTGCTATTTCCTAACCTGCAATCAGTGTGGAAAAGAAGACATAATTATCATGTTAAAAGTTTTTAAACAGCTTCCTTACACAATGGAGTCAGATTTGGCAATATTCATTTTCAGATAGCTTTTAAATAAACAACAAATAGGAGGTTGTCAAATTAGTGCATTATATGGATTTTGTGTTTGGAAGATAACAGAATTTGCAAAAAGTATATATGCAACCCTATAAACAATATACACAAAAGACTGTATCCAACTGTGTCCTCCTGCTCATGGAAGGCTCTTCATTCCAGGTTACTGAATTGAAGTGGGGATGGGTTTTCTTTTAATTCCCCGTCTCCTCAGGTGCTCTCTGAACCCCTCCACCCAAAAAAACCTATGGAAACAGCATGGGTAGTAGCTCATGAGGCTGCAAGAGAAAGGGGGGAAATTCTGAAATCACTGTTCTCCCCCTCCCTTTCCATTCAAGGGAACCTCTGCTGGGGTAAAGAGAATTCCATGGTTGGACAGACAGGAAACTGTTAGGATAAGCAGATAGTGGCATCAGCATTATGCTGTTCAATTATGAGAAAACTGTGAGAACCTCCAAGCATCATAATAAGTTCTCACTCTCCCATGCCCCACCAAAAAAAACATGAACCTGGCTAAAATTGGGTGACTGGTATATGATTAAAAAATCCAAACAAGTCTTTAAGTGATTCTGTATGCTGAGGGCTACTTTAGGGACAGCCTACTTCTTAGATTGCTATCCTTTTCTATTCACCAATACAGGAAGTAGATCCACAAAGCAGTTTAGCTATTTTAGGTATAGCCATACATTTCTAATTAATTAAGGTAGTTGCCCAATGTACTACATTCTCATATTTTAGATAACATTTTACTTACTTATTTCTAGCTTTTATTTCTAACTTTCCCTTTAAATAGTATGATACCCAGCATTAATCATAGTCAGCATAGACCCACTGAAATAAATGGCATTTAAAACTTTCCATTAATTTCAATGTGTCTGCTTTCAGTGTGACTTAGCTTACTGCCATCCATAATCAGAAACTGGATAATGAATAAATATTTCATAAAATAACAGTTGAAAACAACACCACTTAAATAAACAAAATGTAACAATCATGAAGTTGGAAGCATGTAACATAATGGTAAGCTTCTGGTCAGAAGTTTATTATTAGCAAGAGCCTGATCACAATTTTTGACTTGGCCTCTTTTTCTGAAAATTCCATAATGCTTTCCTGTAAGTGTGGAAGAAGAGATTGTGCCTCGTGACCATGAATGGGTTCTTATGCTCCCCTGGAAACTTGACCTCAATGCTCTTGAATAGAAAATTGTGAGACTGAGTTTTCTGATGGAACAAGAAATAATATATAAATGTGCTAAATAAAACAAAAAAGGACTTTCATACCATAGCTACAAAAAAATTGTTAGAAAAAGAACTGGAGGAGTTGGCTATTTGAGGGCAACTCTTGTCAGGGAGTGTCTCAGAAAAAAACTTAAGCATTTGTGGGTACTGTGTGTGCATCCTCTTGAATAAATCCCCATGGGTTCTATCATTCACTTAAAAAAAATTAAGTGGTGGTGGTGATGAGGGGTTCATTTAATCACTTGTCCTTTAACTTAGAATAACAGATGGAAAATGGTGTTGGGAGAAAATTGACACTTTTCACAGATACATCAGAGTATAGAATTTACACTTGGTAGGTGCAGAAGTGAGCCTTATTCTCACATGTCCTCCCACACCATGTGTTGAACTTTCAGCATGAAGTAGATGTTACTGTCCTGATCACACCCAGCCCAAGGAGGCTGGTAGTTTAATTCCTTAGTGACAAAGCACAAAATTACAGCAGCTTTGGAGGTGCACTAAACACACACACATGAGATTCTGGTGCCCCTCTCCAGGCTTATGCTGCAAGCTTCCTAGCCCTGTGGGGTAGTGGGGAAGGGGATGGAGGGAATTCTGCCACCCCCTCCCTTCAGGCACTGTCTCTTCCTTCGCTCCTAGCTCATCCTGTCCTTCCTTTCCCATCTCCAAATGCTCAGACCCCACCCCATCCTCCAGCTCTGGCTCCTGCCTTGCAGGAGGCACAACACCCCATAAAATGCTACCTCCTTCCCCTAGACTAGGCTCTGCCCTCACTACCTCTTCCACGCCACAGAGCCCTGCCAGTCTACAGCTGAGGGGGAAGCGGTGGACGGATGCCAGCCCTGTGCTGCTCAAAAAAGCTTGCATGCAGTCTGCACGTGGCCCACTGCCTCCCCTTCAGCCGCTCTACAGCTGATGGGGAGGTGGCGGGCAGGTGCAAGTCCCATGCTGCCATTTCGAGCAGTGCGGAGCTTGCAGGCGCCTGAGCCACTGTGTCACTCCCAGGAGAGAAGTGTGGCTCAGGCACGCAGCAGTGCCCCCTGCCCTCCCCCTTGCTATGCCTCTGAGTCCTGCTGGCCACATGAGCCAGAAAGCTGTCTGTGGACAAACACCAGCTCCCTTGGCCTGAAGTCAAATGAGCGCGGTACCCCGTAGTCAAGTTTGACTGGACTTAACCGTCCAGGGGTCATTTACCTTTACCTTTACTGTGCTGTGGTCATATGTGAGCCAGCACTCTAGATTCACATAAGTAAAGGTTTTGCAGATTTAAAAGCTGTTTGACAATCATTTAATATGAAGGAGGCTTTAACCAGATAACTCCGCATTGACTGACTGAGTGCAGCTGTCCTTTTTTTAGACAAGTTGTTTTAGCAACCAGAGTTGCATTATCTGCATAGGCTTTGTTCTGGATGAATGAAGATCATTTCAAGAATTCTAATTGTTTGCCTAGATATTGAGCAGAGGAGATTTGAAATATTAGTTGCTTTTCTTCACAGTAAGTTAATTGTTAGAAGAAGAAGAAAACCAACAAAAACAAAACAAAGCCATTGATCAGTGTATGTGTGAGAGAAACTCTGGGCCTTTAGAGAAGGCATAATTTATTACAATAAATGAATTCAATTGTAGAAATTAATCAGTGTCATAGCTGGTGGGAAATACCGTACATTGTACACTGTCCCGTATAATCTAGCGCATGCCAGGGTAGGATTTTGGTATGAGTTTGAAAAATGGGATTGCCTTATTGGATGAAGAACTGATGGTTGGATGCCATAGTTTAAATGGCTGTCTATGTTTGGGATTTAGGGATTTATATTGTAACAGTTATTGGTTACAAACAATACAAAGCTGACTGACTCTATAGCTGTATACAGTATTGATGTGCAATTATAAAACTAGAACAACGTGCATGACAGAGCATAATATGTCATGATTCTGGAAACTAAAGCAATGCCTTTCAGCCCTTCCCATTACGTTTGCCTCATTTCTACAAGAAAAACCACTCCTTCCTTTTATAGAGTAACTAAATCCCAGCAAACTTCATTCCACTACAGCTCTTCCCCTTTGTATCCTCAGTTTTAAATAATCTTTGTGGGCCCGTGTGCAGCGTGCCCTGGGAGCCAAGAAGAAGTAGTAATCTAGGAGCAACAAAACAACATGGCAAACTCCTGGAATTAAATTGACCACAACTTTATTGATTACAGATGACAGTAGGCTTTGGCATAGGCATTGGGTATGTATCCTGAATAATCCAACCCAACTGCTGGATGATTATTCAGACGAGTTGGTCCTGGGTTAAGGGTCAAGACGCGGCTCAACTAAAGTGACCCTCTCCAGGCCGCTATGGCCTGTCAGCCCCCACCTGGATCTTCAGACAGAATATTCAACCCAGACCCCTTTACCGGGGTACCCTGAGATTTTTACATGTCCAAGGGGAGAGGCTCTCTCACTGGTTGGGTTAGGCTAAGGATCCAACCTAGTGCCTTTTTTTCTGCCATAGGTGAGACAGTTGCTATGAGGGAGGCAAACCCCCCAAATGGGCCTAATACGTCTACAGGCAGTTTCCTGTTTGGTCCCGAATACGGCAACTGACAGCTGGGTCATACACATGCAGAGCCGAATTTACAGGGAGGGAGGGTAGGTAGGTGGGACAATTTATTGCCTACTGTGGCCTGGCTCAAATTGCAGCTGGCTTAAATGCAGCAGCAGGGACTGGAGTGAAGACTGTCTTCACCCTGTCTGCCACTGAAGCCCTCCCAAAGCCATGATTGGCCAGTTCGAATTTGGCAGACTATCCCATTGTCCCTCTTGCAGCCAACTGAGGCTGAAAATAGTTCACTGGCCCCAAAGGACAAAGGTGCCCCCCTCACTGGCTCCTGTGGCCATGCTGCAACTGCCATTCCCCTAGAGAGGTAAATAGCCTTTTTCCACTTTCTTTCCTCCCAGAAGCTCAGAGAGTCTTGCATTTGTTTCCCAGGCTCCCTCCCAAGCATGAAGATCTACACCTCTTTAACTTCAGTGGTGGCATCAGTAGCCAAAATGTCTCATGTGCCTTCAAATCCATTTTCTTAAGTTCTCTTCACTTGCTGGTTGAGGTTGCTCTTGTGGTCCTAGGTCAGCCTGCACATATAGTATGTGGCATGTGGCTGCATAAACGTGTTTGTGTAGCTTGCAATGAGCAGTGCAGGGATTCAATTATGCAGGTTTGATTGGAGCAGAGAGAGAAGGTGTATGTGCATCATTTTCTCTGCTGCCTGCCATTAAGGTTTTCACTGTTTATCTTAATCACTATTAGTGCACTGTACAGCAGTAGCCAGTGTAGTGGATCTGGACTGCACCTCTGCCTCCTGACAGCTGCAGCTCTGCTGCTGACTGGGACAGGGCAGTGATGAGGTAAGGACTGTGTAGGTACACCATTGGGAATACTGGCCTGGCTCCACCAGTGCAATCTCACAACTCTGACCTCACTGCCACCCTGCACTGCCCCAGTAAGTGGCAGATACTTTCAGAAGGCAGCAGTGCAGTACTACCCCACTCCACTGTCCATTCCTGATATTCCTGAGAACCAGCGTCTTGTTAGTTTTCATTGACATGAATACCAGGATTTGAATTCAGTTAGCTCGACAGCTATTTTTTATTCAAAAGAACAGGAGTAAAAGTCACCAAAGAATTTAGTAATGAGCAAGATATTGGTGGAAACATTGGCAGTCTGATGAAATCTCCAGAGGTCAGGCTCCAATGGTTATATATCATGGACAGCTGCACAGACACCTCTTATTTCCAAAGATATTAAATTGTCTCAAGTGATAGATTTCAATAACTCCATGTATAGGGTTGGATGAACATGTGGAGGCTAGGGGCAATCCTAGCATCCTCACTTCCATGCAGTAGATCCAGGTGATTTCACTGACACATGACTGTGACATTTTAGCTGGATCAGCGCTAAGATCTGCAGGACCTATAATGTACCACACACTAGATCACGGACTATGGCTAACAGCCATAAAGTATTAGCAGGTTCAAGGGCAGTTTTGGGATGCCGTTTATTGCTTAGTTAGCAATTAACTGTAACAAGTATTCTTACTACCCCACCCACCCACATCTATGCAAGAAGAAATAAAATATGGCCCATATGAATCAGTCCAGGGACAAAGCATTGGGGTAACAGATTTGTTGAGCTAACAAATTCCAAATGCCCAAAATGATAACAGGGAAGCAAGTCGAAAGCCAGCAACAAAAATGAAGCCCAAGGCTTCTTATAAGGTCTTCCAATAAAGGAGGTGGGACAGAGCAGACGGTACAGCTCACTTTTAATGGTAACAAGTCTGTGCCCTGCAATCTTGGGATCATAGCAATGACCAGACTACAAGTTGTTTTCTCTTGTCTGTTTGGAGAAATGACAGGCCTCATAAATGAATGAACAATGCCATCTTAATGTTTTTCTCTCAAACTATTGCCACCTCCTTACTAACAATTAATACCACATTGGTACAATATATGGGATAAGGAACATACCCTAAATTAGTATACATTTATACTTAAGAGTATATCCAGACTGTTGCTATCTTCAGGTGGGATTCAACCACATTGCAGCAAGTTCAGGTTAGATGAATGGGAGGTCTTGAGCAGTAAACCCACTTCCCCAAAAGTCTGGACATACTTTAGATGAGGAAAGCAAAAGGACAATGCAGTGGGAAGTATGGGATAACGCATGCTTTGACACTGCATTCTCTAGGCTCCTTGCAAACAAATCAGAGTGAATGTTCATCAAATTGTCTCATATCATCTGATCTTCCTGCAATGGCGTAGCGTGGGTTCTCAGCACCCGGGGCAAGGCAAGTAATTTGCGCCCCCTAACCCGTGGATTTTAGCACTCGAGTCTCTTCCGCGCCCCTCCAGATGTTGCGCCAGGTGCGGCAGGCCCCCCCTGCACCCCCCACGCTACGCCACTGCTCCCACCACAAGTCTTCAGGACAGCCATCCGAAGGCTGGTGTGGGGAGAAAGTCTCTCCGCCCCACTGCCAGGCTTCGGAGCAGCTATCCGAAGGCTGGCGCGGGGAGAAGGTCTCTCCGCCCCACCGCCAGGCTTCGGAGCAGCCATCCGAAGGCTGGCGCGGGGAGAAGGTCTCTCCGCCCCACCGCCAGCCTTCGGAGCAGCCTTCCGAAGGCTGGCGCGGGGAGAAGGTCTCTCCGCCCCACCGCCAGGCTTCGGAGCAGCCTTCCGAAGGCTGGCGCGGGGAGAAGGTCTCTCCGCCCCACCGCCAGGCTTCGGAGCAGCCTTCCGAAGGCTGGTGCGGGGAGAAGGTCTCTCCGCCCCACCGCCAGGCTTCGGAGCAGCCTTCCGAAGGCTGGCGGTGGGAGGAGGTCTCTCCGCCCCACCGCCAGCCTTCGGAGGAGGTCCGAGGACAGTGGGGTTCCTGCTTCCTCGAGGAGGGCCGGCCAAACGCGCACCCCCAAATGTTGCGCCCGGTGCGGCCGGCACCCCTGGCACCCCCCACGCTACGCCACTGTCTTCCTGCAAACAAATCAGGGTGAATGCTCAATAAGCAGGTCGTCTGGAAGCACCTTTGGAAAAGGTATCTGTTGAAACATTTCTGCTTGCGCTTTGGGGTGTCTGAGAGATACTCTCTTCAATTAGCTTTTTATCTGCATTCACACTTGAGAGATAGTTCGGAAACAGTCATATTCTTTGCCTTTGAAATGCTTTCCCCCCACCCAAGTTTCATTTAACTCATGGCAATATCCTGTCATGCCATTGTGCATGGCATGACATTTGATCTGTTGTGGAATAAAAGATCACCATCAGGATTACCCTGGAGGCTCCTATTGTACACTTACTAGATAAAGTGTGGGGGGGGGGATGAATTTGAAATGAAGACACTTGGCTCTCTATGCTTTAGGTGCAAATAGTATGAAGCTCCAATATTTATACAGTTTCTTGCACAGACAGTTCAGTAAATATGACCTTATTTTTTTCTGAGAGATTTGTCAGAAGCAATAAATAATTTGAATAGTGTCTTCATCAGCTTTTCTCACAACCCAGAATTCATGACATCCACATATTCATAGCATTTTGAAATGAATTCAGTTCCTCATGCATGTAAAGTTAATTGTGTCAAATGAGCCTTGCAAAGCATCATAAATTCTGGTGGATAGCATCATTCAAAAATATCAGAACTATATTTTTTAGTGCCGCATTTGCCCTAAAACTTGGTCACCTTAAAGTTTAGTCCATTTGAGAAGTCTCTTTGTCTTAATAGAATATTATAACACCCCTTTCTGTTTGTCATACAACAAAACAAAGTTTCCCTAAATGGAAATTTGGACATCTTTCATAGAATTCTGATTATGAATGGCTGCATTATATTTGTTTAAAGGTTTTGTTCTCTGGCTTACAATAATTTGGTTTGCATGTAATGTTAGGCCATACCATGGCTTAACATGAGCAAGCAAATGGGGAAGCTCCTAGAGAAGAGGTTACAGACACTTGCTCTTTCTTTGGTCATTCTGCTGCTGCACTACGCTGAACCAAGCCATGGTTTGCTTTAATGTGTTATCCTAACCTAGGCCAATAGTTTAGTTGTCTCCAGAGAAACCATGAGCTGTAAACAAAGTTTGTCCTAACCATAGCTTAGCTCAGTGCTATGCATCAGCAGATTGACAGGAGCCAGGAGCAAAGCAGCCACAATATCTTCTCCAGGAGCCTGCATGTTTGCTTTTAATGCTAAGTCATAGGTACATGTAAGCAGGACCATTGTATCAAACATGCAATTATATCAGGTGGTTTGGTGAAAATCACATGTGTAGCTATGAAGCTTCCTCCCACCCCGAATTATAAATAAGGTCATTGGCTGACAAGTATTGCCCAGCTTTCATCGAGTTCTGCATATAACAATAAACGAACAGCTGATGATAAAATTAGTGACACTAACACAATAATTCAACACCCACCATAGACCTGGGCAAAGAGGTAGGCCTTTTAGTGATATTGAAAGGTATACAATGTTGGCAGCAGACATGCCACACTGAGTGTATGTGTGTCATTCCACTTTGGGAGGGTCTGCTACCCAATCCTGTCTACTGTGCTTCAGTCAAGGCTTCTGTTTTCAGTAGAGACACTTGAAAATAAGGAATAATTCCCTCAAGTATGCCTTTTCTGAATGTCCACTGTGAAGCTATGAATTTACATTTTTTTGGCATGTTCTGCTCAGTAATATTAATAGCAGAGATTACTTCTGCGACAGCAAATTAGATAAGGAAGGAGCCTCCTATGCTCACTGCGTGCCACAGAATTTGCTTTATCTTTAATATTAATTTGATTGAAGAGAGGCCGTTATAATCCCTGCTGTGCTCAGTTATTTAACAGTATTTGAGGGGCAAAGTGGAGAAATGAGGATTTGGCAACTAATAGTACTATGGTTTTTATTTTTAAAAGTCCCAAGCCATCTAAAGATTCAAGCAAACAGAATTGAGGATTTGTTATTGTTTTCTGGACTATTAGGTGCCTGTTTCATGAATATGTTGGGAGCAGAAGGGTCAGCCTAGGATGCTCCCAGGTCCCCCTGTTATAGCAGTTTACTGAGGATAGGAATGCTGCCACTCACACATTGCTTTGGAGGTCTTGGAGCAGGTATCCATGGTCTGGGGAAGGACTCTGAGTTGTGGTAGACCTCTAAAAGTCTATTGTGCCTCAGCCTTATTTCAAGTAAAAAAAAAAGGTAAAGGACCTCTGACAGTTAAGTCCAGTCGCGAACGACTCTGGGGTTGCGGTGCTCATCTCGCTTTACAGGCCGAGGGAACCGGCGTTTGTCCACTCCGCAGACAGTTTTTCCGGGTCATGTGGCCAGATGACTAAGCTGCTTCTGGTGAAACCAGAGCAGTGCACAGAAACTCTATTTACCTTCCTGCCGGAGTGGTACCTATTTATCTACTTGCACTTTTTGGAGTGCTTTCAAACTGCTAGATTGGCAGGAGCTGGGACCGAGCAACGGGCGCTTACTCTGTCGCGGGGATTCAAACCGCCAACCTTCTGATCGGCAAGCCCAAGAGGCTCGGAGGTTTAGACGACAGCGCCACCCGCATCCCGTATTTCAAGTAGGAAAGGCTTAACATAGTCCTCTGTTCTAGCACCATCATTTGATTGTAACTAACTTCCAACATATGGAATCCCACCTAGCCAAAGTAACTTAAAGGCCTGAGTCATTGCAAAACAACAACAACAACAACAAATTACAGTAATTAGGAACCCCCACAGTACTTTAGTCTCCCGTGTTTAATTGTCTTGGTAAGAGAAGTTTAGCTGCAGCTGATCAGACACACAGCACACTTCATTTTTGCACACTTCATAGGATTGAAATGGGCAGCAGCTCCTTTAGAGCAAAGGAAATCCACACAGAGGACACAGAAGAATCTTCCTGCTCTGTGGTGCTCTCTTCTTTGATGCAGAGGTTTTTTTTTACTGAGGGCAACGTTTAAAAAAAGCTTATTGCTGCTGTTTCAATTAGACTTCTTTTGCAGAAGATGTGTGCTGTAAATAATTGATTGAGATAACGAAAACCCAAAGACCAGTGTAACCTAATTGTAAAGAAAAGGGAGAGTGTTCCTTAGGATGCATCATTTATACTGG
The DNA here is from genome assembly GCF_964188305.1 of Podarcis bocagei. Taxonomy (NCBI): domain Eukaryota; kingdom Metazoa; phylum Chordata; class Lepidosauria; order Squamata; family Lacertidae; genus Podarcis; species Podarcis bocagei. The sequence goes on along the minus strand of NC_138126.1, from coordinate 83,128,555 downwards.
AACTCTGATGTTGTCATGGATGACTGATGTTCTTCCCAATTATATTTCATAAGCAGATATGACATTAGGTAAACACATACACACAGCTTTCCCCCATAAAGTGGAAGAATAAGGTTTCTATCGAAACTTATACAAATGGCTTATACAAATGTTTTCCTCTATGAGCTGTTTGTGGAATGGTTTGGTTGAGAAATTCATTGGAAAGTACTGGGTATTTCATCAGAAGTGAAAAATAGGATTGCAACTACATTCTTTCAAAAACATAACTCACAGTAAACCAGAAGTATAAGCCAAAACTGGTAGAGGGACACCAACATACTTGGATACTCTTCCTTTTTGCATTACCATCTTGCCCCTACTTATTATTGGGAGTCAGGACCATATATCATTCTGCATTGTGAGATCTACTGCTGAAAGTGAACCACAAAAACCATGGTGCAGAACAACTATGATGAGTGCAATAGGTAAGTATGAGCATATCCAGGGTGTTGTATGATAAAGATAGGAAGAGACAGCAGCACAAAGGGGAGAAGATAGAAACTAGAGGTTCTGTGAGAAATGGTAATTCTGAAAAAGGTAAATGCATTTTATTGGTGAGGGGCATTCTTGGCTATTTTGGACATTTCTATGTGGAAAAATATGTTATAAGTTGGGAGGAACCCCTCAAACCCAAGAAACTGATGAATGTCAGAATCTAGCTAATATTTGGAATATGAATGAAAAATGCAAGCTTCAAAACTGTGCCAGAAAAGAAATCCCTGGGCTGGCTTATGCAAACCAGCCTGGATGGCTAGTTAAGAGCAAAACCATTAACAGATAAAGGTGCTGATCGCAGGTCATTAGCACATCAAAGACAGGATCTCAGGTCTGTGAAAGACAGAGGTTGCCAAGGTGATAGGGAGCAGGCTGTATTGGGGGGGGGCTGCCTCTAAAAAGCTAGACTTGGGATAGGAGATGGTTGGGGAGGAGTTACTTGGGCAAGAGAACCATTTTTAGCAGACTGGTTGAAGGCAGGCTGGGAGAGATGCTTTGGACTCCAGTGCTGCATTGCTGTGGGGAACAAGCCTCTCTTGAGATGACCACACTGTAAGATCTCTCCATTTAACTTTAGGTGTACATTTGTGAATAGATCATATTTCTTATAGCTACAACAGCCTCTGCTGTGTCTAGATTCTCAACAGAAACATGAACCCAGAGTGAGTGCCTGGAACCCCCTAGAATCTTGCTACCGCTTGGCAGAGGGTTGGGGGTGGCATCCAACCTTAGTAACAATACAAATGTGTTTAAAAAGTTACTTGGGGAGCAGCTAGTGAGATTCAAATATATTTCAAGAAAGAGGAAATAACATAGATTGTCACTTCTGACACAATATTTCCCACCTCTTCCCCCACCTCCTTTCTGTGGGAATTATGCTGAAAGCATACGGTGGATGAAAGCATTATATCAGTCTGAGTCCCCGAGAGCTGCCTTGGGATGAAGAAAAGTAAATGCCACTGGGGGGGGGGAAGATAATTGATTTCAGAATTAAGTTCTCAAAGAGGTTGCAGAAGGGAAGGGGAGGTTTAGACACTGCAGAGATTTATTACTTCAGTTGTCAGCCATGTCAGTCAGTCGTTGTTTTGCTGGTGATGAATGGCAGGGCTTTGCCTAGAAGATGTAATAGGCAAAGGCTGAGAAGGGACATTTAGGCACAGAGTGACATATCCAGTGTCAGATGGCAGGTTTAGGAAAGAGCTGGGGGAGGGGGGAAGAATTTGAAAAAAAGTTTAATTTGATCATTTTTGCTTTTATGGGAGGTAGCTGTGCATGGGCTGCATGGCTCCTCTCATGCTGTAGCACTGCAGAGGACACTTGGTTCAAAACCATTTGCTCTGCAATAAATAGAGCACTTGGCTTGATTAGGGCCACTTAAAAAATCAAGTTGGAGTCCTCATCCAGAAAGCACATACTTCCCAGTGTTGATCGGAGCTATTCAGTTTGAAAAATGTTGCTGGGAGAGGTTAGTAAGAGTCATTCCTCAGGCAGAATAAAATGCGTAGCAGATTTTGGCAGACAGTTGTGCCATACATGTGGGTGGCTTGGGCTGAAGAGCTTATGAAAAAAATTGTTACACCTTATTAGAGTGCCATCATTGTACTTTGTGTACATAAGAGCTTGTTGCTTAATAATTACTGTATAAAACTAAGAAATCAATCAAGTTTTCTGTCACCACCCGCCTTCTGCCTTCACACTAGCCTAGTAAATATGTCAAGGAATGTATGCATCCTCCTCACTCTTCTCAATAGGAATGCTTAGGAAGAAGTGTATTTCTGGAAGTTCTGTATTTTTATCTGTTTTGGAAATACTTGCTTTGTGTACGCGCAACAGAGACAGCAATGTTTAATTTGTGTTGTTTCACATCCGATCAGGATAGGAGCAAGAGTTAACTCTGTATAACGAACATTTAACATAAAATAGAATGACTTTCCTCTTTGCCTTTCAGGCTCGGGTTAGCCAAAAACAGATTCCATGAAGGAAGTGCATAGTTATAGTTTTGAACTTGCCCTTAGAGGAGATAGAAAGCTTCTGGAGTGTTAAATAGGAGGTGTGTTGGCATAAGAATTCCTGGCTTGGGTTACCATGGAAGCAGACTGGAATAGTCTCCTCTATGTGAGAACAAGACATTTGCCCACAGCTCTGGCCCAGCAATAGGGGACCTCTCAGAAGAAGGAATGGGGGAGGAATTCCGTTCAGCTTGTATTAAAGGCAAAGCTACCTAATTCAAAATTGAAATATGCACTTCTCCAAACTGTTCAGTGCAACTATTCAGGCGCAAAATGTATATGTCTCAGTGTCCATAAAATGCAACGATTAGTGAGACCAACATACAAAGATGCATTATTTTAGTGTTTGTTTTTACAAAAATGTATACAGTTGATAAAGTTGCATACAAGCATGTTAGGAGAAATTCTCATTAAAATGTTGCTGAATTTTCATGAGGACATTTTTTATGACAAAATTATGTTGAAAAGTTAAGTTTGGAAAAATAAAAAATTAATTGACAAATTTGCCCATCCCAACTCTGCTGTTGCCTTTCCTTATGCTGCAGAAGCCATGGTTAACAGGAATACAACAAGAATATTGTTGCATGCCACCCCAATCTGGGATCCTGCCATAGACCTAGCGTTGTTCCAGGCTATGTGTGTGCAGTGGTGGGGAACACATGGTAGCTGTTACCAAAACAAAAAATAATGATGAATAACATTCAGAGAAAAAGTTTACAGGCGGCAACTGCATCGTTCCTTCCTTGACCAGCAAGCCAGTTAACGCAGGAAAAGGTCAAGCTTTCAAGACTCAGTAAAATCTTTCTGCTCATTTCACACAGTGCTTTCAATGATTTTAATGCAGGAGGCCAGTGAAGTGTACAGAGGGATGTTGTTGTTTTTCCCTGAGGTTCAGCACTCTTAGGAGCAGAAATAATGGCATAAACGGTTTGAAGTATGAATCTAGTATATTTTGTTTTGGAATTGTGTTGCTTAGTGCCAGAGGATGAGGAAAGCATGTGGCTTAGTTAGCTGCACTGGTTGGGGGTGCTTTAAAGGGATCTCACCCCCTCTTTGATTTTGTATTTTATCTATACCTTAACGATGCTAAATTATATTTAAATGATTTTGAAATTCGGTAGAGGAAGAAATATTGAATGCCCACTCTGACAGTTAACTCAGTAAGCTGCCACAGATGTAGGAAGATCGGAAACTGCTTTAAATTAAGCCAGTCCCTTGATCCATCAAGCACTGTGTTGTTTACACCCTACATGGAGATGTCAGGGATTGAACCTGGGACCTTCTGCATGTAAAGCAGATGCTGCACCACTGAGCTGTGCCTTGTTCCCCGTGCTGCTATGATGCTACAACATCATATTGATTATATGCTATTGTTGTTGTATCAGCATCATTATGCTGCTACTGTAATTTTCTGATAATTCTATTTCCTTCATGAATTATTCGTGCCTGTAGATAGTGCCTTCAGTCTGCGTAGAACATTACTTGTAAGAAGAGAGGTCCCTGCTCAGAGAGGCTTACCATCTAAGATTTGGCACAGGCCAAACAACAGCAGATATGGAGGTACATAGAGGTGGGGTAAACTGGAAGAAATGACTGTCTTAGTAGCAGGAAGTTATAGTAGGCTAGCATTAGTATTTTGATTAATTAATACTGCCTATGTGACTTTTGCTATCAGCTTTCGCTAAATGAAAGCCAATGACAAAAACAAGTGCACATGTTCCCTGACTGATAACCTATAAATACAAAGTAGTTAAGGAGTCCTTTGACTATAAGGCAAATCTGTTCCATGCAACAAAACATTCAGCTTTAAAATAGATGTTTTCGCCACGATAGCCAATGGATATGTCTCCATATACAATATCTGCTGCCTTGATTTTTTATCATTGGTTCCCCCCTGGACCATTTGAAAATTGCTGAGGGTCTTGGCAGACCTCTTCATGGGTTTTTTCTGCCTGTTGTAGCAATTATAATACCCTGTGCTAGAGGCTGTATGATTTTTTATTATACAGTAAGCCCACAACTTAAGCACATTTAACTCGTGCACATTCAGCTTTATGCGCTTAGCACTTGAAAAATAAAAAGGAAGTGGAAACGGTGTGGGCATCAAGATGTCTGTCCCCCACCACGCCTGTGGCAGTCCCACCTGCCATTGCATCCAATGTGTTTTGAGTATAGGAGATTTTGGTTTAAGGCACAATCTCCAGAACGTAACCACCGTGTAAGTTTACTGTACCCGCTTACTGTAATTTAATCACTTCTTTCATTTCTTACATTGTATTTTATTGTACAGTGGTACCTCGGGTTAAGAACTTAATTCATTCTGGAGGTCTGTTCTTAACCTGAAACTGTTCTTAACCTGAAGCACCACTTTAGCTAATGGGGCCTCCTGCTGTTGCCGCTGCGCCACCACAGCGCAATTTCTGTTCTCATCCTGAAGCAAAGTTCTTAACCCGAGGTAATATTTCTGGGTTAGCGGTGTCTGTAACCTGAAGCGTATGTAACCTGAAGTGTATGTAACCTGAGGTACCACTGTATTACATTTTGAATTCCAAAGATTCTATAGAATTCAAATGATGTGTTCCTCACAGACATATTGTGCACCACCTGAATGAAGTTCACAGATCACTGGTGGTCCGTGGACCACCATTTGGGTACTCCTATCCTATGTAATAGTATTTATTGTCTGAATGAAGAATCCGGGGTGAGAGAGGGGTCAGTGCTGCTTGCTTGAACATTGCAGCACATGCTATTGTAACTGTAGCACATCTTAAATAATATTATTATACCTTCTGGGTTCATGCTAAAGCTGGTATTCAAAATTTTCACTGTGTCAAGGAACAAGACTTTTTAGTCTACACGTTTCACTCTTGACTATGCAAAATATCTGCCTATTGTTCATGTTAATCTTAATTTATTAATATATTAACATGTATCCAGTTTGTCCACGTGTATATGAAGACATGTTTGTTGGCTATTGTGGCTATGTCATTTATTTTATAACGCTATCATTTTTAAGTTGTATATTTTTCGGATGGGATTGATTTGCATTATATTCACAGGCTACCTTTATATAAATATAAAGGAAAACTGGCATATGAATGCTATAAATAAATAAATGCCAATATTCTAAGTACTTGTTGTAGAGATTCATATTTTTTTACGTTCATGTAGCTTCCTCACGCTCTGCTAGCTATTATATGATGATCTGGCTGGAATAACTCAACTATCATCCATCAATAATTCATAATATAGTTGGTTATTAAATATCTTGTTGATGTGTTTATGTGTCTCTTGGGCTAATAAGTGAAATGGCTATAACTGAACACCGTATTGGCATTCAAGTGCAGCATCATTTAAAACCATTTGTTAGAGGTGACAACCCTTAACTGTAAGAACATACTGCTTTTATGGCTATCAAGTGCTTGTGTATTTCCATTTGTTATGTGATAATCTAGTCACAATCATGTCACAGAGCTGATGCTTAGCGCTAATGATGTTAAGGGTTTGCTTACTCCTGTTTGAATGGCACATGATTACTCTAGCTCTGATTATAGTGCATAGCAGCCCTCATTAAAGATGGATATGGTAATATCTGGTAGCATAATTCTTACTAAGGCAACTAGGAAACACATGGTGGGGATGATGATGATCCCCTGGAGTGTTGTTGATTCTGATAACATTTGACATATTTTTCCTCCCAAAGAAACTCGGTAGCAAACTGCAGGTTTTTGTACAATTTCTTTGCAGAACTCATGAATGGCAGAGAACACGAATAAGACGGCTGTTCTTTGCAATAGGCATCTTGCTTCAATGACACATGCACTGGTTACATCTAGGCTGTATTACTGTAATGTTCACAAGCACCAGTTGGTGCAGAATGCAAAAGCCCTAGGGCATTTGGAACATACTGCATTGCTTTTATGCTGTTTCCACTAGCCAACAGTGGGTTTCTGGACCCAATTTAAAGTGCTGCTTTTGGCGTTTAAACCTCTAAAACATGGCTAGTCAATGTGGTGCCCTTCAGAAGCTGTTGGACTTCAACTCCTCTCAGCCCCAGTCAGCAGGGCCAATGGTCATGGATAACCCCATAGGACCAGACATCAGGACCTCTTACAATTGCATGCCCAAGTTTTATGATCAACCACTGAAGCTGGCTCTTTATCCTGCTGATAAGAGGTGTTATGTTGATGGGTACAAGGAACAGGGCCTCTTTGGGCCTATGGCTGTGGAATTCACTCCTTCAAGGAGTATATATTCTTATTTGCTAAGCTTTAGGAAAAGTCTTAAAGCATTTTAATTTCAAATTGCTTTTCATTAGTTACCATAATAAAATTGATAGTGTTCAATCTTAAGAGGGTGGTAAAGTGTTTTTAAATATGATGGTTTTGGATACTATTGTATTTTTATGATTTGTGTACACCATTTGGGGGGTTAGTTGTGCCCTAAACCCCATAATATAATACATTTGCCAGTGTCAATAATCATTTCCTCTCCAAATATGGAGGTTATTGTGCAAAGCAGCATGGACAAACTATTGCTATTAATGAGGATGTATCTTCTGGGAATCACTGATTTTCACACTGAGAGACCTATTCTCTTTACAGTTCATAATGATTATTGCTAATGGATGGACTGACTTGGGTATATTTGCTGGCCTTTACATTTAAAAACAAATAACAAGAGATTATTTGCTGTGCTATTGTAATCAGGCTTGAGAAATTCTTAAATGGAAAGCCACCTTTTAAAAACTACAAGTCATATGGTAGATGTCTCAAAAGGTTATAATACAAAATCCACTGAGTTTTAGTATTTAAGCTACATTGTCCGTTTTTACAGCAGCGTACATATGCAATCAAGCTTACATGTTTGTTTATTTTTAGCTTTTGCAGAGTTGGTGACACATTGTTAATTGCATTTTATTTTTTGATATGCAAGGTTAGATAGCAAATTAGTCACAATCTGGGATTATGCACCAGTCATTCCCACTAGACCACTGAAAGGTTTTTAGTAGGAGTGAATTTTTCTTTAATCTCTTGATTATTGTGGGAAGTATTTGTTTTCTCAGAGAGTCATCTGTACAACTATATAGGGATATAGTTTTTCTAATAAGCATGCTCTTACATGTCTACTATTTTTAGAAGCTAAAATGATCCCAACTTTTTTAAAGAAGAGGGGAGGAACTTCAGGTTCAAACTAGATTTCTGAACATGTGTGTTTTCCATGTGGCATATGGCTTGTGCTTCTGGCTTCAATCATATTTATGCTGTTCATGCTGCAGATACCGGGAGCAGTTTAGGGATGCAGAAGAACAGTGATTCAGTTTGCATTAAACAGCAAAGGTGATGGCCTGATGTAAAAGGTAAAGGTAAAGGTACCCCTGCCCGTACGGGCCAGTCGTGTCCGACTCTGGGGTTGCGTGCTCATCTCGCTCTAAAAGCCGTGACCCGGCGCCGTCCGAAGACCCTTCCGGGTCACGTGGCCAGCGTGACGAAGCTGCAGCTGGCGAGCCAGCACCAGCGCAGCACATGGAAACACCGTTTACCTTCCCGCTATAAAGCGGTCCCTATTTATCTACTTGCACTTAAGAGTGCTTTCGAACTGCTAGGTGAGCAGGAGCTGGAACCGAACGACGGGAGCTCACCCCGCCGCGGGGATTCGAACCGCCGACCATACGATCGGCAAGTCCTAGGCGCTGAGGTTTTACCCACAGCGCCACCCGCGTCCCGATGGCCTGATGTACCTTCAGACAAAACCTTCTTGAGCTTCCCAAACTTTAGAACATTTGCTGGTTGCAGTCTTTATTTCATGTCTACATTTTAAAATCAAATAATCATGAAAATGGCAGTCCTCTTATTATCTAGCTCAGACAGGATCTGGTCTTGGGACTTCCAAAATGCCTGTAGAAGAGATTGCTGTAGAGTTCATAATGTAAGTCATATTCTTGAGTTAAACTTCATGTTTTATAAGTTTTGTAAACTTTGAGTTTTATACTGAAGGAAAGGAAGGGGTGCTGAGTGGCTCTAAGTAAGTGCATAGTTATTTAAGTCGTTGACTCTTTCTCAGTGTGTTGACCTAACAATAAAGCTGAATGTGTTTGTTCTTAGACTTAACTTTAGCAGAAAGTTATATGAAATGGTCTCAGCATGTTAGTTGTGTGAGGAGTGCGTACTTGGAATAGCTTTTCTTAAGCCTCAATGACAGCTTATCTGGTGAACTGTAGATCCCTAAAGAGCCAACCCTGCCATGAGGCAGAATGAGGAAGCCATCTCAGGTGGTCCTGGGGAGTGGGCAGTATTGTGTGTGCCACATGGTCTGCCCTCAACCCCCTGATCTAGTCTGTTGTTCTAAGGTGCGGTGGAGACATTTTTCAATTGCCAGTGCTGAAGTAAGATTCAACGGCTAGGCTTTTGTGCATTTTCTCCTTTGCCTCAGGCACTAAAGTATGTCAGACTGGCTGTGGATCCCTAACAGGCATTTGAAAAGGCTTTATCTCCATTGACATTTACTTACTGTTGCAGGTTTTTGCACTATTTGATTCAAAGCATTAGATTTGTGAACAGAATGTAGAAAACAAGATTGTAACCAGTACCATATTACAATACTAGCTATAACCATTATATATAAAGCACATATAAATGTATTCTTATAATGGTGCATTGCATAATAGTGATGATTGCCTTGTTTGTACCTTGGATTTTGGATTCTCATTAGATGGATCCCTGTGTGAACTAAAGTAACCAAATGTACACAGAGAAGTTTTTGAATTGGATGAGAGGGTCATGAAGGAAAGGGCATTTTGTTTTTTGTTTTAATTTTTTTTTAATAAACCTAAAACTGGTTAAAGTAGAGGAAATATGAAAATACATCCCTATACAAAGCATTGATAATAATTCTATCCAATAACAATCTTCTCTGTGTGTCTGTTTTATGAAGGAAAAGGTTCATAATAATTTCCATGCCATAAAGGCATAATGTTATCTATTGTAGCAGCAAAAAAGCTTTATGCACATTAATACCTATCTTCTTTTTATTATTTGTTTAAATAAGAAATGGGGTCCATTAACTCAAAGATTTTTCTGTTCTGAATTCCTTCACTTAGTGTACCACTTCAGTAATTTTGCCAGGCATAAATTCTAGGAAAGTACCCAAGTTAGTCTGTTGCAGGAGGCATAGCTCTTTGGCTGCTATATGTAGCCTATAACACCTGCAGAAAAACTTTAAAAGAAACTTATCACCCAGACTGTGTGAAGTAAGGCCAAGGGATTTTCTTCCTGGAAGAATAAACAACATGACATACAACTCCAAGTGAGATTTCTTTAGGCAAAAGGCAATGATGTTTCAGATGAATAAACTGCGATTTCAAAGTATTACTCATTAAGCAAATTGCATCTGATGCAGTATCAGGAATTTCTCTTTACAGAATTGGCTTTTCAGTTTGCTATAATTTTCCCAGGAGGAGGTGCATCTACACTTTCAGTGTCAGAAGCCCTTGAATAATTTTGGAGTAGAAGAATGCATGTATAAAATTTCATTCTTTCTGTTAAGAGGCTATATAATCCTCAAATTCCAGCCTGCATTTCATCCACTACCAAGTCCTTTCTCTAGATCCCCTTGTGGCTGGAGGGATATTGCATGGGTACCAGATAGAGACTGCCTTTGCAGATGTGGTGCACAAACCTAGTGCTACACCTCTTATACTTTTAAAAAATGATGAGAGATAATTTTATTTCTTCCAGTTGCTTTTTCACATATACTTTCATAAGGCCTAGCTGCTGCTTGTATAACATTTATAACTCATCTGAAATCAGTCTCTGGATTATTAAATGTTTATTTTGTTATTTGTTTAGTGGCTGTAAGCTGGCTTGATTATTTTTGTAAGTATAAAGGCATGATATAATTGCTGGAAGGAAATGACTTTCCAGAGCTGGGCAAATTCTGAGGCTAACAAAAGCCTGATGGCTTTCTTGTTAGTAGTGGAAATGAGAGGAAAATTCAAGTCCATGCCCAAGAGACTGAATTCAGCAGCAGATGGTGGCACTGAAGTTCACAAATGCACATCAGTGAAGGGTTTCTGGAAAAAGAAGCTTAAATAAACACCAGTTCTCCCTAATCAAAACCCACAGCCTTTGCAAATTGTATGACACATACTTCTTTTGGCTTACAGAGATCTGGAAGACTCATCATCAAATCAAGATTATTAAAATGAGTTAGTGCTCAGGGTCATAAATTGCTGTTTGTAAAATGGTTGGCATCTCAAGGAAATCATTTAACATTTACCAACAGTGATGCTGCCTGCTATTTTTTTTAAAAAAAAAGTGGAATGAAAAGAAGGCTTTGAATGGTATGGAAGCAGATTTGCTTAACCAAGAGGATTACAGGTACACTGATTGAGGGTCTGAAACTTGTTTGAGAAAGGCACACTTTAAAAGAGTTTTTTGCTATCCTTTTCCATCTCCCAAAGAGAGAGAATGCCATCCATCTCTGCATCTGCCAGGTGAAGATGCTAGTACATCATGTCACTTTTGGTGTGCCTGTGCTCTGTGAAGTGGCTATAAGTTGCTGTCAATTGTTTGCAGAATGTAAAATAGGATAGCACAAGTAGTTCTTGTTCAAACCTGTCCATTATTTATGACTGGCTCCCAAAACTCTTTGCTATTCTTAACTTACAAGCTGGACTCTGAAAACAAATCATTTGTGCGGTCTTATGAAGATCCTTACCCTAGTGTAGCATTACCTGTAGAGACTGTGTGCCTTCTACCTAGAGATGCTGTGACACATTGCATCTTCTTGCCAAGATACATGCCAGTTTGTGTTTAATAAGGATTTAGCGTTCCTCAAGTGGTGGCAGGAGAGGTCTTAGACTTGTGACCCCACTCTCGTTCTCACAGATACACTCAGTGGGTCACAATACATACAAATGTAGGACAGAGTTCCACAATGCTGCACCATTTCTCTCTCTTTCTCTGGGATCTGAACTGAGCTCTTCCTCATCCTCTTTCCCACTGGCACCTGCATAAGTAGATTGGACGCTTATAATTATACTTATACTAAAATTGATAAGTTATAGCACTAATTTACTAAAATGTAGGCTGCAAGCAGGCTCCCTGTTGAGTTGATTGTGGCTGAGCATTTTTCAGAGCTTCAGTGCAGCCAATCAGCATAGTTGCTAGAAGTAGACAGAAAATAATGTTACTTTTACTGAAAGCTGAGTTAGAAAAGGCAGGAGCTAGAAAAAAGGAGCAGAGGAAAATGGAAGGCTTTTCAAAGTGGAATAGTTCTCTTAATGTTTCAGTTTGGTGGAAATTATTGTTTCCTCCCCCACCCCTTTATTAAAATGCTGTCCCTAAGACAGCAGAGACTAACCTGTCACTTTCTAGATGTTGCTGGTCTCCCATTCCCACCAGCCCCAGCCAGTATGACCAATGATGAGGGGTGATGAGACCTGTAGTTAACAACACCTTGAAGGCCATCTAGGCTAAGAAGTATTTTTGTTCAGTGACCTCTATAAAGCCACAAATGTATGGATTATTCATATAAAAGCTGGATGAAGACTAGAATACCTTCCTTAAATACCTTCACAACAGCTGTGTGAAGTAGCCTAGGCTAAGAGTTGTTGACTGGCCCAAAGGGAGTGAATAAAAACAAGGATTAGTTAAGTGAAAGTCAGTTTAAAAGTGAAACCATGCATACTTGGAGTATTTTAATTTTTGTTTGTTACGGTTGGCAAATTGTTTTTTGTTTGTGCTTTGTTGCAAGTTGTGAAACTCTATAAGCACTGGACAATTTTTGTAGTCAATAAAAGATTATGTTGTAATAAAATGTTTAGTCTTCAAGATACCTCATGACTTATTTTGTGGTATCTTACTTCATTATTCCAGTGTGTGTGTGTGTGTATTATTTTTAGAATTGCACCAGGGCTCCAACCACCATTATCTAGCCTTGGTGATAGTGAAGAAAATAGCTTCAATTATGAATTATACCTAGAAGAGGGCAATAAATCATCACCAGGGAAAAATAGTTAAAATAAGTTTGCTATAGTAAATACACACAAAAAATGACGAAAGTCAACATTCATATGTGAATGCTGAGAATCCAAGATAAAGTTCAGGACTGTCTAAAAGTCAGGGTGGGGTAAGCATTTTCCCACTTTGCCTCTATTCACTGATGTATATCCACAATCACAGTTGGGTGGTTGGCAGTATTTACCAATGTGTTGCTGAGGTTTTGGATATTCATCTGGATTCATTTGGATTGTCTTAAGCAACAACATTTTGGACTTCCAATGTAAGATCATACTTCTGTATATACAGTGGTACTTCAGGTTACATACACTTCAGGAGGTTCCAGACTCCGCTAACCCAGAAATAGTACCTCGGGTTAAGAACTTTGCTTCAGGATGAGAACAGAAATTGTGCGGCGGCGGCGAGGCAGCGGCAGCAGGAGGCCCCATTAGCTAAAGTGGTGCTTCAGGTTAAGAACAGTTTCAGGTTAAGAATGGACCTCCAGAACGAATTGAGTACGTAACCAGAGGTACCACTGTATATGTGCTCAGAAGCCATGGCACTTTTTGCTGCTTATACCTACAGTGACAGAGCAGACACAGTGACACATAGGCAACACACTGCTTGTGGGTTACATGTTTCTTTCTACATGGATTTCCTTTCCTAGTGGGAAATTCATAGCATTTGAAGCAGCCACAGCATCACCATCAGTAGTTTTTATGAGCATTGCCTTTAGAATTTGCCCTAATTAACATATTATCAAGGAAGTTTCAGGAAGTGAAATTGGTACTAAAACTAGTTGCTGCTGCTATTATTTTGTTGTTGTTGGAGTCATCATTGCCTGTAGGTTACTAATTATATCATTTGATCAGACTGGAGGCTTTCTTGTATGCCAATCCTGGGGAAAAAGAAAATTGAAAGAAGATGTATATGGGAAAACTGAAATAATTCATATTGGCTTGTACAAAATATTGCTTTCTAGCCCCAAAAGTGCTTTTTAAATTTTATCTCAGGCTCTGCTTATGTTGCTTCTTCCCTGTATTCTAAAATTTCAATTCTGCCTCTGTAATCAATTCATCAAAGTACATGTATTGATTTGCACCAGTGATGTTTCAATTTCTTCCTCAATGACAAGGTAAGAGGAGACATGCTTTGATACTGTAAAACAACAGTAGCGTCACTCTTGAAGAACAGCCTTGGCACGGCATATACTGCTCATTCATTTTATTTCATTTTTTGAAAACAAGCAATGTGTCTGTAGCATTAATAACAAAACCATACAACGTCTAATCTATCTTAGCGAACACACCTAAAAAATTGGTACCATGTTTTCTGGCAGAAAATCCTTTTCTCAAAGTGATGCTTATTACTGTTTTAAAAATACACTATGGCTATGCACATAGTTATGAATTAACAAGACACAAGTAGCTTCTATGTGTACCGTTGGACATTATAAACCAGCTTGAAGAAGGGATGCATCAATGGCAGCCAAGCAAACTAGGGTGTGACATATATTATTTTCACCAGAAATGTCAGTTCCTCAAATATATTGCATGCAACCTAGGCCAGGTTCTGTTATCTAAGGTAGGGCAATGTGCTTTTGCTTTACGGCTGGCTAGGATGAACCAATATTTGTTTGGAGTCCTCTGAAGTTACAAAATTTCACCAAGGGCTGCAGGCAGTTGCAATCAATAGCTGTTATGTGTAGCTTGAACTTGCACAATCTGCCTCCCAGGAAGCTAACGGGACAGGCATAATCATCATTCTCTGTTATTTTGACAAGTGCCTCAGTCTATTATTGCAATATAAGATCATATGCTGTGCAAAAAGTTGTAAACATGGAACCAATTTTTCATGCTAAATGAACTTAAATATACCGAGCTCAGCAGAATGCCAAATGAATCAATGAACATTTTAGTAACAGTACGAAAGAACAACACCCCACCCCAATAATAATATAAAGCCAACAATGCTTGCTGTGGCTGATGGAATGTTGTGTTAGCGTCTGTGGATAGGGTAAGGTCTGAACATCTGTTATTGAATTAAAAGGCTTCTGTTGCCTAGATACATTGAGTCAAAAGTTGGATTGGATGGGAGAAATCCATTTATTTGTATGCTGACGGCAAATGTCAGAGCTCTTCTTAGCCTGTTTGTCTTCATTCCAGCTTTGTCCTTTAAGGACAAAATCTCAACTGATGTTTAAGATGACAGGCTTTTTCAGATATCTCATTTTGAGGGCATGAAGTTAAATCAAAGGGCTCCTAACTGTGAAGGTTGATCAATAATATGCTTAGTGTACAGGATTCTGTGCCCTCTTAGATTCTTCTGTAGAACTGAAACACCTATTGAGTAACCTCACTTTTCCTCACTTTTAAATTCTCTGGCAAATTTGGAATGAAAGCATCTGATGAATATTTCCAGTGGCTGCCTCTACGATCTAACAAAGTATTTCACTCTGGTTCACGAAGGAACTGTTTTGCCTGCACCCTAAAGTTTCAACTCAGGTCATATTAGATGGTTGCTGTTTTAGTTATGAATAATTTGATAGCTAGATCTTTGGAAGTCAGATGTGGCTGCATACATGATAGCTAGTGGGCATCACTATATGCACTTATAAAAGTGTACAGTGCCCTGCAGAAATATGTACAGTGGTACCTCAGGTTACAGACGCTTCAGGTTACAGACGCCGCTAACCCAGAAATAGTACCTCGAGTTAAGAACTTTGTTTCAGCATGAGAACAGAAATCGTGCAGCGGCGGCGCAGTGGCAGCGGGAGGCCCCATTAGCTAAAGTGGTACCTCAGGTTAAGAACAGTTTCAGGTTGAGAGCGGACCTCCAGAACGAATTAAGTTCTTAACCCGAGGTACCACTGTATTCCTTAATCAAGTCCCCCATGATTTTGGTTAGCAGGAAACAATTTGAATCTGACTGGCCTGATACAGATATATAATGTCACTAAACATTTGGAGGGAATGTTTCTTCTCTTTAGTACAATCATGTCTGTTACATAAAAAGACAATGTAATGAATTTGGATAACATCTCGTGATTAAAATGAATTGAGCTGTGGCTTTGCTTGACAAGGAGTAAGGCAGCTACCCAGTGCAGATTATTTTGGGTGTAATTGGAGGAAAGGGCATCATTAGTTACTTAATGTAATGTATTTATACTACTAGGGAGAGGTGCATGTGATATTTTCTTTCTCTGGGTCCAATATATTGCCTAATGCACCTTGACTGGGGAAAGCCATTTCCTGCTCTGCTTCTGGCAACAAAATGCCAAGGGCTAGCCCTGTCAGGAATAAAACTAAAGAACATCCATATTCCTTGATGGCTGGAATTCTCTCTCTCCACCATGCCTTGCTAAAGTGATGCACAATGGCACGTGGGAAAGGTAGAGAAACAGTTTAGAAACACATGGGATCATAGGAACATACCTTATACTGACCCAGACCATTGATCAATCTATCTTAGAGTTGTTCATACTGATTGGCAGTGGTTTTGTGGGGTTTCAGGCAGGGGTCTCTCCCAGCCCTATCTGAAGATGCTGGGAAATGAACCTATAACTTTCTTCATGCAAAGCAGATGCTCTAGCGGAAAGCTATGGCCCTTCTCCCAAGATCAGTGAACTTGGGGTAGGGTGTGGCTCTCCATATGTTGTTGGACTACAAGTGCCAAATTTTCTGACAATTGGCTATGTTAACTGGAGCTGATGGGAACTGGAGTCCAAGAATATCTGAAGGACCACAAGTTCACCAACCCAGGCTTTGAGAAATCTGTCAGGGAGCTGCAGGCACTGTTCTGCTTAGAATCAGGAAGAGAATTAATGATGGGTCCCCCCCCCCCCCGGTTCAGATCTATTTGATTACACTTAGCTCTGCTTTTATATTTTACAAATAAACAGATATTATAAGCACATCACAAATCTAATCCAAAAGAAAACAATTCCCCCAGATCTTTGTGTTGTTTGGAGAAATGGGGAATATGCGTAGCCACAAGTGATTATTTATTCCTTTATTTTATAAATGTTATATACTGCTTCATTGTAAACAAACAACTAATTAAACACAAGCAAACACAACTAATTAAAACATACAAAAATTAATTAATAGCAAATATTACAACTTACCTGCTGTTCTGACACCATTCTGGCAAACACCTCTCTATCTCCATCAGCCAACATAATGCAGTGGGAAGAGGGACATACAGATGATGATAATGTCATGACATGAAATAAATTGTACTCCATGTTGCCGACCTGTAGGAAAAAGAGACTTGACACTGGTGATAGCCCAATGCCTTTTATACTTTCCCTTTGAAACACATCCTTATAGATTATTATTTCTTTTATAATGCTCTGCTGCATCAGTATATTGTCAAGTTGCTGGGCACTTTCTTGACCAGACAAAATACAGGGAGAGAGATTTACAGCCAGATATCTTAGTCCATATTAGTTCCCTGAATATTTTTTTTGTTTCCCATGATATGCTAGATAAAATATTGAGCTGACCATGCTGGGGACCCATTCATGTTGAGAGAGCATCAGAAAGAAGTTTCTCCATCCTGAATTATTGGCTCAAAATAAAGTCTAAAAAGAAGACATCATGTAGCCATACCCGAATCAGTAAATAAAAACATTGTAAATGGGTAGGATAAAAATGGCTACATCAATAGTCTTTTCTTAATTTATAATTTACAGAATTGCCCTGAACTAACTGGGATCCCAGTATCACCCCACCAGCAAATAACCTTACTGTTACAATGACTAACCCGACTTTATTGTTATCCTGTGCTCACAAACATTTATAAATATTTTCCAGCAGTTTCCAGCTCTTGCAATCTATATTTAGAGTAGGTAAATATGGCATGCGGGGGATTGAAAAGCTGTAGACTGGGGTAGCCAATATGGTGTCCTTCAAATGGTCTGGACTATGGTTGCCATCATCCCCAACTATTGGCAATGCTGGCTGGGGCTGATAACACTGGGCAACAATTTTTTACTTTTTGAATGTTGTCTAGATTTCTACAACTGATTTAGGATTTTTGCACTGCTGAATCAGGAAATGGCATCCGTTTCTCTCCATCAGGTCAGGTTTTCTGTAAACTGAATGGTGGGCATTGATAAAGGTAAGTACACATAAATTGCATGTTGCTTCACCATTTTTCAAACTTCAGGGCTTGAACTTCTGTTTCTTGGAACTCCTGGAATGCTCAGCAGCACGGAGGTCTCTCTTCAGAGTCCAAAGTAGTAAGCCATCATGACTGCGTCCCAGCGACCCTGATACCTGGTCTCCATCTCTTTCATGTCCTGATGGAATCTCTCCCCCTGCTCGTCACTCATTGAACCCAGGTTCTCAGGAAACCGGTCCATATGTGAAAATAGGTAGTGCATCTTGACGCTCAAGTTGCAGCCCAGGTTTCTGAAAGCAGTCAGCATGTTATTGACAAGTTCTGCTTAGTAAGTTCTGCATAGTTTCTGGCCTTATTGTTGCCAAGAAAGTTCTTCACTACCAGAACAAATGCCTTCCACGCTTCCAGTTCCACTTCGTTCATTGAGTTTCCGAACTCTGGATCTCTGATGAGCTGATGGATCTGAGAACCGTCAAAGATGCCAGCTTTCAACTTCTCCATGGTCAATCCTGGAAAAGCCTGGCACAAGTAAATGAAGCAGTCACCATCCTTGTCCAGAGCCTTGGTGAACTGCTTGATTAAGCCAAGCTTGATGTGCAGCGGTGGGAAGAGTATTCTGTCTCTGTCCACCAGAGGGTCGTTGATGACGTTCCTTTCTTTGCAAGGCACAAATTCCTCCCGCACAGGTCAGTCCTTCTTTGTGTAATGCTGAGCACGATCCCTACTATCCCACATGCACAGAAAACATGGGTACTTGGTGAAGCCAGACTGTTGTCCCAACAAAAAGTTCACCATCTTCAGGTCAACACAAATAAACCACTTATGCTGATCATAACCAATTTTCTCCAGCACATACTTCACCGCTTCATAGTTCTCCTTCAGTGTACTCGAGTGAGCCAGGGGTATAGAGGCAAACTGGTTGCCGTTGTGTAGCAGAACACATTTCAGTGATCGCTTGCTGCTGTCAATGAACAGTCTCCAATCTTTGGGTTCGTACTGTGGCACTCCAAGCTTGAGCAGAAGCTGCGCAGTATCTGCACAGTACACCAAGTCCTTCTCTTCCGAGAAAAAACGGAGGTACTTTTGATGCTTGTTGCGGAAGAAGCTGATGTGAGCACTGTCAGAGAGGAGGTTTTTTTCCTTCAATCTGGAGGATTCGGCAGAGTCCTTTGACAAGCTGAGGTCACGAACTAGATCATTCAACTCCTTTTGGGAAAATGGATGTGGAGCATCATCTTTAAGAACCACTTCTTCTTCTTCTTCATGTCCTTCAACACTGGAGGCATCTTCGTCACTAATGTCAGGAAGTTTTCCGAAGATAGGCACTGGAATTTCATCACAATGAGCTACAGGACGATGTGCTGATTGAAGATCAGGATACTTCGTGGGGCGGCTGCCCCATTAACTTAGTTTTGATCCCCCAACTTTATGCTTTGCTGCACCAATTTATGGAAGATTTCGAGGTTTTATGACTTCAAACTGATCCCTTTCGACATAATCACCCAGAACTATCGGACCTGAATACTTCTTGTCATTAAAATAATCATTTCCAATCAAAACAATTATTTGACAAGGCATTTTACCCCCACCAACTTCTTCTAAAATGCTCCACACAAGCGTACATGTGAACAAAAACGTAAAAAAGACATGTGGCCATAGCTCAAAAACATCACCTGATTGAGCAAAACCAATGTGATTTTTGGATTCAGCACATCAGATTCGTCCTAAATCAGCTGAAAAAATGCAGACAACAAATTTGTTGTTGACCAGTGTAAGAGTTGAAGTCTACAACATCTGGAGGGCATAACATTAGCTTGCCCTGGTATAGACAAAGTTTAGAGTGGGTTTGGAAGAGGCAGTTGTATGGATGGTTTACCCACTAATACAGCTCCCTGGCAGACACCATCTTAGGTGGCCTGTTGCTTGCTAATTTCCCAATGGAACTGATTTTTTCCTTTCAGAGAGTAAACTAAGAATGACCCTATGGAGATCACAAGAAAAATAGACTACGATTGAGCAGTAGGGATAAACCTCTGCCATAAAACTGGCAGAGTTTGGGTTCATTTTCTCATCCTACTCTATCCCTCAGACTACGTTTGAAGCATGGGTTTGCATGTAGAGTTTGGTTTCTTGGAACAGCCAAGCAGGTAACAAAGCTGTTGCTGTGTGGCATCATCAGAGGCTGATATCCCTTTTATCTGAGTTTGAGGTGTCATACTGTGAGGTTATCTGGACAGAATAAATATCTCAGATATTGAGGTAGTTTATGAAGACACAACAGCAGGGCTCCTACATTAGTTTATTAGTGCTTGCAGAATGTAGGATAACGGAAACGTTAAAGGATGACTTTATAAAACCTTCATAATGTATTACATGACAGTGAAGGGGCAGGAATGATCACAGCCTGTTTCTATTTAGTTATTTATAAGAAAGAGATGGGATTTATCTTTTTTTAATGCTGTGATGCAGTTACATCAATATTTGGTCTGGTTGCTAGGAAATGGCTTAATAATAGAGAAATTAGAGAAATATGTTTACTGCCAGACATCCTAGTCCATATTTCTTTGTTTTTAGCACTTTTTGTTTTTATCTGTAAGCGGTCTTGAGTCCTATCAGGGGAAAACAACAAAGCGTAGTTGACAAAATGCTTCTGGTTATAAGATGTAGTGAGGTTCTACTGTTGTACTCAGGTCCTGCTTTCAACCTTTGCACGGGCATGCTGGACTACATGGGCCTTTTGGCCTGATCCAGCAAGCCTTTCTTGTGTTCTTAGTTCACCATAGCCATTAAGTGGAGAGTGTTTTGGTATTAGGATGCATATTATTTCACATGTATTCTCACTCTTCGTTTAGTCCTTATCTGTACAGTGAGAAACACTGTTTCAGTTGAAGCCCCTGTGCATTTCAGTACTCGATCAGACTTCATAGTTAATTATGAAGTTTTAATTAAGACTCCACAAAATATACTAAGGCTACAATACTAAGACTGTGTATTGGGAAATAAAACACAATTAGTCAACAGGATATAGTTACGTGTTTAGGATCACTCTGTAGTAGATGCTTTTAACCTTCCTTCCTTCCCCAAACTCACAGGGATACTGTATTGATAGAGTCACATTTTTAATGATCCAATTATAAAGCTAACACGAGCTATTCTGCCAGCAAGTGAAGACCTTCTTGTTCCAACAGGCTCTTGGGAACTGACTGCTTTTATTTAGGGGGCTGGTGCTGTGCTGTTTTTTTGGGGGGGAGGGGTGTTGTCTGTATGTTTTTAATAGATCATAGATAGGCAGACAGACAAATAGATAGTTTTAATTCTATTAAGGTGGGGGTATTAATAAGTAAATATATAATAATAATAATAATATATTCTACGAAGGGTAGCTCCTCATGCAGTGTGACAGAGATATAATCTGCCTTATAATTCCACAGTAAATAGAATAAAGTAGAATTTTAAAAAGGCAAAATGTTCATCAACTTATAAAGCACCATTTGATACCTTTATTGCATGTCAGATAGACTGCAGTATTGCTGAGTTTTGCTGCACAGGAGCTTGACAACCACTATCCAGTGACTCTAAAAATAAAATTCCCAAAGGTATTTTTTCAATATACATGAGAATATGAGCAGATCAAAGTTGAGCCATGTTGCCGAATGAAAACAGAACACAGAGGGAAGTTTGCTGCCACATTTAAAATTAGCAGAAGTTTGTTCTTCAGTCCCAGTGCTTCAGTGTATCAGTAATTGTATATTGAACTGAATTAGACTTAGTTTCGAGGAAAAGTGTATGAAGTATGCTTTGGTGTGAAGTTATGTTGCTGGTAAGACCTGTGCAAGTTGCAGCACAGTGTCTCTACTATATATTTTGGAAAGTTCATAGAATCATCGAATTGTAGAGTTGGAAGGGACCACGAAGGTCATCTAGTCCAACCCCATGCAATGCAGGAATCTTTTGCCCAACATGGGACTCAAACCCGCGACCCTGTTATTAAGAGTCTCTACCAACTGAGCTTTGGATACTTCTTATGCTATCGTAGTGAAAGTTTGTATAAGGGTTCCTGAGAACAATGAGCTGGTTTTCATACTTGGATACAGTTGGATGCAATTTTGAATCAGAATGGCAGACTGAAGCGGTCAAAACTGCACTGAATTTTTTGTTTCTTAGAATTCCTGAGCAATATTTGGTGTGAGGCTGCTACTTAAGGATGATATTAAATGCTAGTCCTAGCCAGAGTAGACCCTTTGAAATTAACTAAGTTAGTTGTGTCCATTAACTTCAGTAGACCTACTCTGGAGAGGACCAGCATTGAATCAGAGGCGGATTTAGGGAAGCACGACCAAGTTGCCTGCACTGGGTGCTGAATTGATAGGGTGCTGCAGTGGGCGTCTGAACAATTGCGAACAATGGAAGGTGAGAGGCAAGGGAGCACAAATTTTGGCATCACACAGGGTGCTGCTTAAATTTTAAAGCTCAAATTCTATCACTGATTGAATACTACCCTTAGAGCGTATGTCTGGCTTATCATTCTTTTATACTTTTGTACCCTTCTTAGGTAGCATATCAGCATGTAAATATATTCTTCTCACATAAAATTTACCGGTACATTCCCTGGGTCAGATTTGGCACAGGGCCTGCCAGTTGCTGGCCACTGCATAGGATATACAATAAATTGCAATTTCCCCCTGCCTTCCTCTCATTACAGACTATAAGAATATGTTAAGACTTGATGTAGCTCCTAAAAACTATTTGCACAATGGAATATGAATCAGAAAACAAACTCATTTGGAGTGCTTACACCTGGAGCTATGATTATCATAATTAGTTATTGTTTGGCAGTGCTATAGCAGGAATGTCACACAGGGTGCTTAACAAGCAGAAGGCAGAGACTTCAGCACTGCAGGAGTTTTCTGTTTATATATGCTGCAGAGAGCGGTAGCAGACACTGCCTCATTTACTCAGGCATTTATTTGCATGTGTGAAGCAAACACCAGCTTGCTATTGAGATGATTTTATTGATTCCTTTCTGGTGTTTCTGAAATGAGGTGGAGAGCTAGAACTGATAGTTTGGCATTATGGTGGAAAACCCTCAGCCACCTGACAAGCCTTCCAGGTGAATGATGGCTAACACAGGTTGATGGAGAGTTCAGTTTTATTTTTGTGCTCACGTGGACAATAACTAGTGCAGACCTAATCCTAAATTGTTTTAACTGGTTTGATTATTTTATACTGTTATAACCTGCCCTGAGACCTGAAAATGAAGTGCAGGTAAGAAATCCAATAAAATAAATAAATTCTGTTGCCAAAAAGTCTACAGAGTGCACCCTCCCCCCTTTACAGCAGACAAGCTAAAGTTCCGTTTAATAAATGTCTCACTGTAGTCTTCCTCATCCTCTGTTGGGAATCTGTTGAAAATGAAAAGCATATCAAAGCATAAAGAAAGCCCAGATGAATTAAAGCTCTTGATGCCTTCACTGTTATTGTCTTTCATGCATTTTTTCCCTTTTTTTAAAAAAGGAAAGATATCACTTCAAAGCTACTCATCTGGGAAATTATCTAGGAAGAGAAAATGTAATGCTAACACTCAATTTCAACCCTCAGAACAGCAATATGACATATAAGGAAGAACCTTGAGATAGAAGTAATAGGAAGCTTTTTTATTTTACTTTTTAATATGGGATATGTGTAAATCCTTTACAGCCAGCAAAATGTGACAAGGTTGTAATTGCAGCAAGGTAACTAAAGTATACAGTTCTGGGGTTTGGATTGTGCCCAGTCAAAATGTTTATCTGTAAACACTGAGATGTCTTATATAGCTGTTACTTAACAACCAGTCTTTGGGAGGATATATTTAAATAATATGGATGTATACTGTGATTTGTCCACTCAGGTTGAAGTATATATGAGTTCATGAATTATGAGTGTATGTTCAAACACCCAGGTGTAAGGAAATCTGAATACTGACATGTACACAACCAAAATAACTTGGGTGGCCCTAGAGGAGTGGTTGGCAGCTATATTGGACAATAGGCAACTGTTTTTGAGAAAAGGGGCTGGTGATGTGATGATTTTATTGTTATTTTCTGTGTTTTTAATAGATCATTTATATTATTTTATTTCTATTAGTGTTTAATGACATTTTAATTATTGTCTTTTCTATATTTTAGCTTGATCTATTTTATCTGTTTAAGCCACCTTGAGACCTGAACTGGGGATAAGGAAGGATATAAATAAGAATAAGAATGATAATAATGTTAATAATAATGCAGCATGAGCTCTATAGTGTTAAAAACAGTCTTCAGTTTTATTCCCTGAGCACTCCCCACCCTGGTCTTTGGGATTCTTTTTCAGGGCATTGCAGGAGTAAAGTCTGTAATGCCTGTCAAATTCAGTAACAGACCATGTAATTTTCAGCTACTTCAAATCCCCCACCCTCTCTCTATAGATTTTGTCCCAATTCTAATCAAGGGAAGTAATAGTACCATTTTGTTCTACCTTGTTTCCTGCTTGGCAGGGGGTTGGACTCGATGGCCCTTGTGGTCTCTTCCAACTCTATGATTCTATGATTCTATGATTCTACCTTGATCAGACTATGCCTGGAGTACTGTGTCTAGTTCTGGGTGCCACAATCTAAGAAGGATATTGACAAGCTGGAATGTGTGCAGAGGGCAACCAAAATGATCAAAGGTCTGGAAACGAAGCCTTATGAGGAATAGTTAAGGGAGTTGGGTATGTTTAGCCTAGAAGAGAGGAGACTGAGAGGAGATGTGATAACCATCTACAAATATCTTAAGGGCTGGCACATGGAAGATGAAGTAAGCTTGTCGAACCAATGGCTTCAACTTTCAAGAAAGGAGATTCCAACTCAACTACAGGAAGAACTTTCTGATGGTATGATTTAACAGTGGAATGTTCCTTCCCTGGAGGTTTTTAAGCAAAGGTTGGATGGCCATCTGCCATGGGTACTTTACTTGAGATTCCTTCATTGCAGGAAGTTGGACTAGATGTCCCTCAGGGTCCCTTCCAACTCTACAATTCTATGATTCTTCCAGGGTAGCCTCAAGACAGTCAAAGTAAGTATTCCAGGGCAGCAGGACAACCCTTAGAGTAGCTTTGTAACAGCTTGATATTTTGCTGAGGAAAATTTGAATCCTCAGGAAACTTGGTAAAGTTAAATTTAAGAGTATAAACTAATCTTCAACTGTAAAAGACTAAGGGCCTTAATCTTGGTTTGGGGCTAGCAAAGCCCTGCCCTGTAAGGTGCTGGAGGTGGATCAAGCCTCCTGACTCCTAGCATGGGCTTTAGGTTATCCTTTTGAATACCTGTCCGAGAAGCAGCTTCTTGAGAGGCTGGGTGAGACAAACTTTCCCCAGGCTTCTACCCTAACCTTCTTCTACCACTCTTCTCCTCTGTTTCATTTCTGTTAAAGTTTATTTAGGCCTCTGGGCTCCAGGAGCCCTTCATTGCTGCTCAGTGACTGTAGCTGGTTCCTGCTTCACCCACAATGCTGCTAAGCTCTGCCTTTCCTGTGGCTCTTTTGGTGGGCTGGGCAAACTTCTGTCTGCCTCCCAACCTGGTTCCCAGCTGAGTAGCAGTAGCTCATGGCTCCCTTAAAGGGGCAGGTATGGTGGATTCTACAGCAGGAGACTGATGACCCCAAGCGTATTCTTATACACACTCACATAACCTATATTTCATCAACTTCCATAAAGAAAGTGCTCACTTTCATTGGACTGTGTTTTGTAAGTCCATCTATGGTCAGAAACATAGCTGTTGCTCCCACATCAAGGAAGGAGCGAGCAGACACTGTGTTCTGAGCTGCAGGGTGAATTGAGGCATTTGGTGAATGCAGAAGACTGGACACACTCTTTACAGTCAGATAAAATTATTCAAGTGGACCAGGGGAGACATGGTTTAGGTGTTCCAGCTGAATGACATGCAGAAAGTTTAATCAAGCTCAGATTCGTGCTTTAAACATATAAGCATGAAGCTGAGCAGAGAAAGAAAAGATTCAAAGCAGAAATTTAAAAGGACATCTATAAAATTTGATTATTTTGATCAGAACTAAAGTATTAGATCCAGGGTAGATGAAGTGAGATGAAGATCTAGGGTGGATGAAGTGAGATGATTGGCATGTTTCCCCCCCCCCTTTCCCCTCCTCTTCCTAACATTGCCCATGCTCTGGTCAGTTCCAACATCTCCTGATTTGTAAAGCAATATTAATCAGTTAGGGCATTGTGCTGAACTGTGTTATGCAGTCTAGCTAAATTAGGCATGGAGCTGTGCCAGCTAGATCAAAGAAAAGTGTGTAGCAGGGTAGGAGAGCTGAAAAATGCCAATGTATTTCACATCTGGCAAGCAATATGCCCGTTTGGTTTCAGATAGTACATGCTTAAAAAGTCCAGGGCACAAATATCCTCAGCCCTCTAGTGGCTATGGTGGCTCATTTACCAGAAGTATTTATGGTTAACTCTGGAAGTGTATACAATAGTACCTCTGGTTACGAACACTTCTGGTTATAAACGCTTCAGGTTACGAGCTCTGCTAACCTGGAAGTAGCTGCTCCTGGTTGTGAACTTTGCCCCAGGATGTGAATCGAAATCATGCGCCAGAGGCACGTGCGCAGCAGGAGGCTCCATTAGCGAAAGTGCACCTCAGGAAAAGGAACGGTTTCAGCTTAAGAATGGACCTCCAGAACAAATTGAGTTTGTAACCAGAGGTATCCCTGTACTTCATTCTGACCAAATTCCTGGTGTATATTTTGCTCATTTACCTCTGGTAAATGAGCCACCCTAGCTGCTAGAGGGCTATAAAAAATTGTGTCCCAGGCTTTTTAGACTTGCCTACCCATGTACACAGGTGGCGCTGTGGGTTAAACCATAGAGCCTAGCGCTTGCCAACCGGAAGGTCGGCGGTTCGAATCCCCATGACAGGGTGAGCTTGCATTGCTCGGTCGCTGCTCCTGCCAACCTAGCAATTTGAAAGCACACAGTGCAAGTAGATAAATAGGTACCGCTCTGGCAGGGAGGTAAATGGTGTTTCCGTGCACTGCTCTGGTTCTCCAGAAGCAGCTTAGTCATGCTGACCACATGACCTGGAAGCTGTACGCCGGCTCCCTCGGCCAGTAAAGTGAGATGAGCGACGCAACCCCAGAGTCGTCCACAACTGGACCTAAAGGCCAGGGGTCCCTTTACCTTTACCTTTTACCCATGTACTATCTGAAATCAAAGGGGTGCATTGCTTGCCAGATGTGAAACGTTTTTCAGCTCTCCTACTCCATTGGTGTGGTTTAGCCCTCTGGCAAACACTGCAGCCCCTTTAAATCATTAAAAATAGTATGTTTATTCCATGGGAGCTTCAAAGTACTGCAAATCTTAATACCTAAAAGCAGACTATGCAAGACTATTCAATTGTATGTAATCTAACCCTGTTCCACAGATTTCTTAATTAATTCAAAGATAGGTCATTAATGAGTTATTAAACTAACAATCAACCGAAGAATGTGTTGTGAGAAGCTTCTGGCTGGCCATTGTGAGAAACAGGATGCTAGACTAGATGGGCCTTTTGTCTGATCCATTAGTGTCATTATATTATTTTTCTTTCCATTTTTATCTTTGGTTTCTAGTACAGTAGTTGGGAAAAAAGATCCCTGATGGCATAAACAAAAGAGGTCTATGAAATGCTAACTTAGGGAAGTACATCTTCTGAACTGAATATATGTTTTTAACCAAGATTAGTTCAAGCTTAATGTGCCCCACTGAACAACTGTGTCATGATAGTACAAATTCCATGGCTTGTGGGCTGAGAATGCTCTTTCAAAATCTGTGTTCTTGATGTCAGAAGGAAGCGCTAAATTATTGCCATTATCTTCATGCAGGCTGGCCCACAGAATCCCTACTGTGTAAGCCAGACTCATAATAGAGAGGTAATTGTAAGGTCCAGATAAATGCAGTTGGTTTACTGTAAGCAGCAAGCAAAGAAAATTAACATCATACTTTCACACCTGCAGATCTTTTATCTTAAGGATTTTTAGGTATGAATTAGACTATAACAGAAAAGAGTGCAATTTTAAGCAATTCTGCATTTTGACATAGTCACGCTGTGTTCAATGTCTTAGAAGCATTTAAGTGCCTGTATTTTCTCCTTAACTTCACTGCCCTCTTTGACATCTTGATCCTTGCACTAATGAAAACCTGTACAATATCTTCAAAAGATTAATCCTGCAAATCAAAATTATTAACAATATGCAAGTGCATGAATATGCAGTGAAGTCCTGTTGATTTTGATAAGATGTAACAATGTTTAATTGTACCACATGGGTTAAGTAAAAATTAGTAAAAATTAGGGTTGGGTAAAAATAGTTTTACTACAGTATAGAATATCTTTTTGCTCTGATATAGCTTTGGAGTGGGCCTATGAAGGCAGAATGGCTTCTGCAGTTCACTGCAGGTACTGAAAGTCTCTGATGTTGGGAGGCAGGAGATGAAATACCGTATTTTTCGCCCCATAGGACGCACCGGCCCATAGGATGCATCAAGTTTTTTGGGGGGGAAATAAAGAAAAAAAAATGTATTTCCCCCCCCAGGCGCTTGTGGGGCAGGCAGCGGGGAGAAGCACTCTTCTCCCCGTCTCCCACCTTCAGATCAGGTCCGGGGACAGCAGGGAGACGCGCTGCGTCTCCCTGCTGTCCCCGGAGTGGTGGGGCAGGCAGCGGGGAGAAGCGCTCTTCTCCCCGCCACCCGCCTTGAGATCAGGTCCGGGGACAGCCTGGAGATGCGCTGCGTCTCCCTGCTGTCCCCGGAGTGGTGGGGCAGGCAGCGGGGAGAAGCGCTCTTCTCCCTGCCGCCCGCCTTGAGATCAGGTCCGGGGACAGCCTGGAGACGCGCTGCATCTCCCTGCTGTCCCCGGAGTGGTGGGGCAGGCAGCGGGGAGAAGCGCTCTTCTCCCCGCCGCCCGCCTTGAGATCAGGTCCGGGGACAGCCTGGAGACGCGCTGCGTCTCCCCGCTGTCACCGGAGTGGTGGGGCAGGCAGCGGGGAGAAGCGCTCTTCTCCCCGCCGTCAGCCTCCAAACCACTTCGGGAGACAGCGGGATGGCGGCGTTCCGCCTCCCTCTGTCCCCCGACCTTGTGGGGCTGGCACTGGGGCTCTCCTGAAGCCTGGAGAGCGAGAGGGGTCGGTGCGCACCAACCCCTCTCGCTCTCCAGGCTTCAGTGAAAGCCTGCATTCGCCCCATAGGACGCACCCACATTTCCCCTTCATTTTTGGAGGGGAAAAAGTGCGTCCTATAGGGTGAAAAATACGGTACTCACCTCTCAAATGATCTGAGATTGCTGAGAGAATGAGATCTTACTGTCAAGTGGCTCTTGACCGTAGCAAATGCCTTCGCCTCACAGGATCAGATACCTTCAGCCAAAGTAGATCCATGACTGAAAGTCTCCAATCCAGCAAGGAATTTATCCATCCTTCTTCTCTAGACTCTGCATAGCATATAAAATGTCCAGGTAAATAATGCTTGTAGTCCGTTTCCCCATAATTGAAATTTGTTTATACAGTAGTAGCTCTGGTTACAAATGGTTCTGGTTACGAACACTTCAGGTTACGAGCTCCGCTAACCCGGAAGTAGCTGCTCCTGGTTGCGAACTTTGCCCCAGGATGCGAATGGAAATCGCACACCAGAGGCGCACGCGCAGTGGGAGACCCCATCAGTGAAAGCGTGCCTCAGGATAAGAATGGTTTCAGCTTAAGAACGGACCTCCAAAACGAATTAAGTTTGTAACTAAAGGTACCACTGTATATGTATTTATATACACAACTCCTATAAAATATCAGGATGGTGATACTTAAAACAATATTACTATTATTTAATAAGAATTTATTATTTATTTATTTAATTAGTTAGCTGCTGTATCTTGCCCAAGGCATTAGCTTTTTTTGCTGCTGCCATGACACTATTGACTTATGTTAAGCTTGTGGTCTACTTAGACCCCTCAATCCTTTTCACATGTACTACTGACAAGCCAGGTGTCTCCCATCTTATAGTTCTTCCTGACTAAGTGTAAAACCTGACATTTGTCCCTATTGAAATCCATTTTGTTAGTCTGGGCTCAGTTCTCCAATCTGTTGTTAAGGTCATCTTGAATCTCGATTCTGTCTTTGCAGCATTAGCTATCTCTCCCAGTTTGGCATCATTTTCAGAGTTGATTAGGGTCCCCTCAGTACCTGCATCCAATGTTTTTTTAAACATGTTGAACAGTCCCAGGACAGTGTTGGAAACTGGCCCCCTCGGGAAGGCTGGCTCCTCTTCCCAAGCTTGTTGGGGCCTGTTTGCCGGTGACCTACCCTGGCTGGCATCCCAGCAGACCAGGGAGATCTTGATAGGCGACACCTCCCTGATGAAAGGTGCACACCCCCTTCCCCCTTACAAAGCAGCAGGAGAAAGAAAAACAGTCAGAAAAAGTCTATTTCATCTCTACTTTATTCCTGACTGTGCACTGTACAAAAAGCATGTCTGCTCACTCAGTCTCCTCCGAGCAACTGCATCAGACTTCCCTCACACAAGCAATAGGAAGGTCTCAAGTTACACAAAGAACAAATCCCTGAGAGTCCCCTGGAACATCCTATCCCACGGTTAGGCCCATCATGTGATGTAAACACCGAACTGCTTGTTCACAGCTGCGTAGTACTCATATCCCAACAGACAGAACCCTGTGACATCCCACTTGTCACTTTTTTCCAGGATCACAAGTAACTGTTAGTGAGCACTCTTTGGGTTCAGTCAGTCAACCAGCTACAAATCCACCTAACAGTTACCTGGTCCAGCCCACATTATACCAGCTTACCAGCTATTATTATTATTATTATTCCCAACCATCTGGTGGGATTGTCCCAGCCCCTCTAGGAAGCTTTCAACACATATAAAAACACAATAAAACATCAAACATTAAAAACTTCCCGAAACGGGGCTGCCTTCAGATGTCTTTTAAAAGTTGTATAGTTATTTATCTCCTTGACATCTGATGGGAACAAGTTTCACATGGATGGAAAAGGGATAGACCACAAAGTTGCTGTTTCGACCGAAGCGTGGAACAGGGGGGTCTGTGTTAGGGTGAACAAAGAATTGCAAAAGGGGATGCATGCGCAATTGCTGAGTTCACATTTGCCACATAAATATTGGGCGGAATCGCTAGCGTCCTATCTTCATGTGTGGTTGAGAAAAGTCTCAACAGAGTTGGGATGTTCTCCTTTTGAGAAGCTGTTCAATAGAAAACCTTCTGTTGCCTACTTTAAGGTTTTCGGGTCTCATGTGAGAACAGAAGCTCCAGGTGGAGTAAAGAATGCCAGAGGCATTTTTGTGGGTTATGAAAAGGGTCTCTACAGAGTAATTTTGTCTGAATCTGGTCAGGTGAGTCTCACAAAGTTCCTAGAGAGTGCTCCAGAACAAGAGCGGGTTGTAGAACACACATTTCCCACAGGAAATGATTCAGATGATGATGATGATGATGATTTTTCTGATGTCACAGATTACAGTGGTACTGACGATGACACTGACAGCTCAGAGAGTTCAGTTGTAACAGTCATTGAGAGAAAATCTCACACAATGGATAGACCTTCACAGGTGAAGGAAGAACCACTGTTAGCCATTGCTACTGGTTCTCAACAAAGTCCAGAGGTTGAACCAGTGAGCACAGAGGATCAGAACCTCATACGCAGGTCTGGGAGAGTTACAAAGGGTGTACCACCAAAGAGGTACTCAAAAGAGTTTGCTAACTTAGCTGTTGCATGTGTTGCTATTGTTAACAACTCAAAGCAGGTTAAAGCAGTGTCTAAGTCAGAGACAAAGACACAACAGAGAGTAGCAAGCCAAGGTAATGCAGAAGCACTCATTCCTTGGAAGCCAAACAACCAGAGAGGTACACTGGTGAAACCAGTGGTGGGGAGTTCCAAGGGTGGAACTGAAACAACAGGGGACTGTTATATGTATAACAACTGTTTGTTCTCTTCTCTGGATCATGTTTTGCCAATTGATGCTTTTGGGGGAGGATGTTGGGAAAAAGCACCAAGGCAAAAGCCAGCTCCAGATTGCTGGAATGCAAAACAGGATGTTGTGGTTTGCTGCTGTACTGCTGGGGAAAAGGTGGAGCCTATTCTCTGTACTGAGCACCGGATGTTAGCTCAGAGTGTCATGTGACCTGTGCTGGAAGTACAGGGGAGGAGTTGAGTCTCTTCTGATGGAGACTGAAGGGTGCAGTCACATTTCTATGTACTGTTGAGTGACAGGAATAAAACATGTAGAAAGGACTCCTGTCTGTCTCATTTCTCCTCCCTGGGAGAATGCAGGGAGGGAGAGAGAAGCAGAGAACCAGAGGGTGTGTTCTATCTCACGTCTAATGAGAAGAATCGCCGGATTTGTTTACCTAGCCTGCCGGGGTCGCAGACGGACGGTAAACACAGTATCTCGCTCAATTGCCTCGGGGGAGGCCAGGTACCTCTGACTGTGAGCCAAGATACTAACAGCGACCACTGCCAAGAAAGTCATCTGCCTGGTTCCCTGTAACTTCACTTCTCGCGGTGAGGGAACTGCCAGAAGGCCCTCAGTCCTGGACTTCAGTGTCTAGGCTGAATGATGAGGGTGGAGACACTCCTTTAGGTATACATGGTCGAGGCCGTTTAGGGCTTTGAAGGTCAGCACCGACACTTCGAATTTTGCTCGGAAACGTACTGGGAGCCAGTTTAGATCCTTTACAACCAGTGTTTTATGGTCCCAGTCTAGCTGCTACAGTCTGGATTTGTTGTAGTTTTCGAGTTACCTTTAAAGGTAGCCCCACATAGAGCACATTGCAGTAGTCCATGTGGGAGGACTTTGTCAAAAGCCTTACTGAAATCAAGATACACTACATTCACAGCATTCCCCTGATCCACCAAGCTTGTAACTCTATCAAAGAGAGAGAGATTCATTTGGCAAGACTTAGTAATTGTGTTTAAGTGTTAGTAATCAAGTTTCTTCATATCTCATTCGTACTTCTATTTCATTGTAATCCAACATGGCCATGGCACATAATCTCAATATAACTTTGCATTCCTATACTTTACACCTACCCACACTCCAATACTCCTTTATTAATTTGAGACCAAATAATATATGAGATGAGATGTGAAAGAAACTAGCAGAGAAATCAAGGAGGCAAAATCCTGCTCAATTTTCTCTATACCTTTATCAGTGAGATATAGTTTATCTTTACTTTTATCAATGGGATATAGTTTTGAAGATTTTCTAGTAAGTTTATATTTAAGACTTCTGTCTACGCAGAAGTAAGCCTCAAGGGGACTTTCTCCTATGTGTTGTCTAGAATTGCAGCCTCAGCTTGTTCTGTTTCTTAATGTAAGACATCCATAAAACTAGTCTCTCAGCTTCTGATCTTTCTAGTAGATTTAATAAACCATTAAACTTGCAACTATAAACTTAGTAATCACGATTTGGTGATGGTTATCAAACCTGCTTCCTTGGGCATGTTTCACCTTTTTACCTAGCTTGCTTGTTAAGTCATGAAGTTGTTCATGTTTCTTTCTCATTTCATTAATGTTGACGAGGCAATCAATATTGGCAAGGTTTGAAAGAGAAGACACTACTTTCAAATGTGGAGACAGGGAATGTATTTCTAGAAATCCCATCATGATACTTCTCCAGCATTTTTATCCTCTTCATTTTGAGGTTACATATGCAACTAGGTGCATTTCTAATGATGCTTGCACATAAAATTCAAATTGCAGCCAGACTCTTAATGGAATTTTATAAGCCTATGAATAATAACGATGGGACTGAGGAAGCTGAGCAGCCACCTTGCAAAGCCTGCCCAATAAAGGTGACTTTTAAGGCGGACAGATAGAACACAAATGGGTGAAAATACTTTTACTCACATCTGCAGGACTGAGTCTTCAATCTGTTGTTGTTTTTTCTAAACTGACTCAGTTATTTGAAAAAATCACAGTCTGGGAGGAATTGCAATTTCCAACAGTGTATTTGGAAACACAAAAATAGCAAGGGTACATTGTATCTCCAGTATCTTTATTTCTTGCAGTTACTGGCCCTGGGAAATTTACTAAAATATAGAACGGTAAAGTCTTTCACTAAGGAGCTGCTGTAGTGCATACTTAACTGACGGGAGTCTTACTGCCTAACAAATCACACCTTTTAGGTGATCTGCACTCCATTCAGCGGTGATTTATACCACTTTCCAGTGATTCCAGTAGTATTCTCAAATTTCTGAGGGTCAAAGCATTTTGGGCCTTGCATGGGGTTTAATAAAGTCACATCCAACTCTGCTTTAGTAAGCTGTCACTCTGCTTGCAAAAGACATGCTCTAAAGCTTCTGATTCTACATACAGAATCCAACTGCTGCTTTATTCACAAGGTCCTTGACTGGGCATGCATTATAATATTCTATACTACACAGCTATATATCAGTCTTGAAATTAATAGCACATTTATGCAACAGCTCAGGCATGCCAGTTTTTCAGTGGAATCATCAATGTCAGTAGCATGGGGTGATTTTTTTTGTTGGGTAACAGTTAGGGCCAGGGGCACCAGCTTGTGAGGGCAATTTTGTGTGTGTGAACATTGCACCTTTCCCTAAGCTGGGCAGAGGCTTCCCAGGCTTTGAGAAGGAGGCACCAGGGCCCTGACAGGATGCTGGAGCCCTCCTTCCCAAAGCCAGATGGGCTTTGGAAAGGTGATGGGAAGGCTCTTGGATTTACTGGAGCAGCACGCCTCCCTCCCTAAGCCAGGCAGAAGCTTCCCAGGCTTTGGGAAGAAAGCACAAAGGGGCATTTAGGGAACTAGCCTAGTCCCCCTAGTCCACCGACCACACACCACTGATCAGTGTGCGTAGTTAACAATCTCAGATGAAATCTATTTATGGGCAAGTATATAGGGAATGTTTCCTATAGACCATCTTGCCCATGAGCTACATCAGCTAGATTACTGAAATAATGCTTGGCTGTGGATGTTCACTGATGTTGCATTCAGTCACTTGGAAAAATTGCTTATCGGAAAGCACATAGGAGCAGTTTAGAAGTTGCATGCTGCAAAAGCATGCAATCTATTAATCCAAAAGGCAAGGTTAAACAGTTATGCAAAGGAAATGGGGATGAAAGTGCTTTGCTGCAGAGTGAATAATTGCAGGATAGACATGCCTCTCAAAGAAGGTTTGATGGAATTAACTAAACAGATAGCATTTTCATGGGTTATGTTTTCAGTTCACTATATGGTGGTGATATTTGCACACTGGAAAAAGGAGGCTGGAGAAAGCCCAAAGGAACTGTGGCACACAAAGTCATCCAATAGAATGGGGAGGATTTGGAAATGCAAAGTGCCACTGCTCAAAATATCTGGCACCATTTATGTTAAACCCGCCCCACTTTGAGCTGACTATGACTGGAAATAAGATCCACAATCAACCTCTGCAAGTATCCATCTCATCATGCAAATTATCCATGATTCTAAAGCAGAAAAATAGGGAAAAGAGCCTTACATGGTAAAAGGGAAGAGGGATCCAAGGAACAGGCTGGGAGCGGGGTTCACTTCCATACAGGAGAGGCCTTGGTGGTACATGCTCTGGGTGCCATTTCAGCTTAGGAGAGTTTGTGCAATACCATTTCTCATAGGTAAGGAAACCTGCTAAACTCTTCTCAGTGTGAAGCTTTTTCAATCTATATATGGAAGGGGAATGTTTTACCCAGTGCTTTTGAGCATTCCTAGCAAATGCTGCAAAAATCTCTTGAGGTTTTCATGACTTGACAAGAGTATTCAGTGCTGGCTAGCTGATTAAAGCATCCTTGCATTATGTTGTAGTCTTTGACTTCTGTGAGGCTGGGGGAGAAATTCAGATGAGAAACTAGGAACCAGTGCTATTAATTGAAAAGGTACTCAAAATGGCAATATATTCATATGGTGACAAAGTGGTAGCTAGTCACTGATCAGTCTCCACTCCTTTAAGAATATGTACCATATTGATGATCATATTTAGGACATGCAAATGGGAAGGGAATTGTGCCACTTATCACTGGCAAATTGTAAGGAAACTATGTTCAGCAGATGTCCATGACACATGCAGACTCATATTCCAGAGGCCTATCAGTACAACAAGTCATACTATATCCAGTTCCATGGGAACTTGAGGGCCACAGGGGAGGCCAACAGTGTCCAGTCAAAGGAGACAGGGATCGGACCTTGGATAGCTAGGACAGCTAGGACCATCTGAAGCTTTATATAGGTCTACAAGATTGTGGTACACTCTATCTTGATCAAAGGTCAAGGGCCTGGAAACGATGCCTTATGAGGAACGGCTAAGGGAGCTGGGCATGTTTAGCCTGGAGAAGAGGAGGTTAAGGGGTGATATGATAGCCATGTTCAAATATATAAAAGGATGTCACATAGAGGAGGGAGAAAGGTTGTTTTCTGCTGCTCCAGAGAAGCGGACACGGAGCAATGGATCCAAACTACAAGAAAGAAGATTCCACCTAAACATTAGGAAGAACTTCCTGACAGTAAGAGCTGTTCGACAGTGGAATTTGCTGCCAAGGAGTGTGGTGGAGTCTCCTTCTTTGGAGGTCTTTAAGCAGAGGCTTGACAACCATATGTCAGGAGTGCTCTGATGGTGTTTCCTGCTTGGCAGGGGGTTGGACTCGATGGCCCTTGTGGTCTCTTCCAACTCTATGATTCTATGATTCTATGATTCTATCTCCTTGGAGAAGCTAGCTGGCTGGCTGTTTAAGGACTCTTGCATTATGTTGTAGTCATTGACTTCTGTGAGACTGGGGAGACAAAGTACTTTGGGGACTTGCCCTCTAAGTCAGAGGGGATGGTGACAGAGCTGTGTCTTCTGTCTGCAAGGCCCCAAATAAGATATTGTTGGTTCTCCTCACTCCTCAACCCTGAGAAAGCAGCCTCAACTATATCCTCATCAGAGTCCTTTGTGTATGACCTACCAACGGTGTGTGTGTGTGTGTGTGTGTGTGTGTGTCATACATGACACACCCTAGATAATCACATTATAGTTGAAGTGCTGGGAAAATTCAGTATCAAGTCTGTATTTTATTGCTCAACATATTGTCCATGCTGAAGGTCCCTTGGGAAACATTCTACTGAAATAGGCAAGTAAGGCGCAGCTGAAAGGATTTATTGGAGTAATTCAGAGGACAGTTTGTTCCAATCTTCCTGTCATTTAAATATTAAAATTCCTGACATTTAGAGCATAGAAAATAGCTCTTGAGTTAAGGGCATATCAATAAGCCTATGGGTTCCTGAACACAACATTGGGATCTAATTACTGGACCAGCGAATTAGAACTACTCACGGCTGCTAACTATCCCCAGACATTTAGTTGTTCATGATGAAATGAGATACACTGATTTAGTTATCAGTAGGAAAATTTGACCATAATAACAAAACATGACTAGAATATTCATAAACATAAATTTGATCTAACTTTGGATTGATGCAGAATATACAATTCATTTATACTTGCAAATGTCCATTCACAAAATCACAAAACATTAAATTTGCAATCATTGCACACTGCTTACTTTTTAGAAAAGCAACTAGTTTTTGAATGTTTAAATACAAGATGAAGAAGTATGTATGAATGTATTTCTTTCAAAAGGGTGTACCTGTTATTTCATGGAGACAAAGTCAATGGATTTACTAAGAGCTTCGGAGAGACTGGCTGAATAAGAACACTTTAAAGGGCATTAGAAGAACATAGAATATCTAAAGCAATTAGTATTTGCATATCACAAGGTTATTACATCCAGCCTTCTTGAATATTCTCATTCAGGGAAGCTGAAGAAGAAAAACACATTGTGGTCTCTGGGAAGGAAACAGACATGCAGAGGGGGGATGTTGTGGAGAGGAATGCTTTGGGGGAGGAAACTGATGCAGGGAAGATGGAGTTGGTGAGTGGAGCGCGCAGGGGGGCACCCCTAGTTAATCATTTTTGTATAGTCCTTAGTCATGTTAATATATTAGTAGTAGTAGTATTACTACCCTCCTCATGGTAACAGATATTAGAAAAGTGAAGGCTGAAGTTGCAATATGACTGACCTTTATTTATTTGCACATGTACATCTCATCCTCTTTCAATTGACACTCAGGACTTATCCTATTATGTTAGTACAGCAAACTTGATTCCTTAACCTTCATCCTTGAGCAGGAATTTGAACCCATTTCTTACCAGCCAAAATCTAACACTTTGTAATATACCACAGTAACTTGACCAGTTCAAAGCCTCTTTGAATAATAATACACAGCCTAGAGAATGTTTTCTCTCCAATCAATTCATTAATCAGCTGGGAAGAAAGAAGCAACCCAGAAACATCTCCCACCATGGGTTAGATTCAACTACCCCTTTCCACTCGTGGAAGCCAGCACAAAGACTCCCACTCCCCAGGCCTGTGTCTCCCCCAAATCTGGTCGGGAGAGTCCAGAGAAGTGCCAGAACAGTACCCTGGGGGGGGGGAGGAGAGGGGACATTACTCTGTCGGACAATGGAACAATGTCCTTAGTGCCACATTAAATTCCACCCATTGTGCTTGAGCTATGGAAAGCATGTTAGACATTGCAAGTTGGAAGAAATTATCCACAGTTTATGTGTTTCGTTGGTTCATTGGTTGGTTGGTTGGTTTTTAAGTGACAAAACATTGTGTTAATTAGAAATAAATAAAACACTCTGTTCCCTGAGAGACTTGACATAGCAATATTTGTAAATGGATTAGATATCCAGGTCAGTTGAGAAGTCAGGTAAGTACATTATAAGCTGCACAAACTTTTCACATTTGTGCCTGTACTGGAGTGATTCACTGAGCAAAAAACACAGAAGTCAGCTGCCATTTCTGTCTTTGGCTACACGGAAACATACCATTTGCTTAAAACGATAGCTGAGGGGAATTCCTTTCCGTTCTTCCTTCTAAACCAGTACTAAAGTAAGAGCAAATGTTCAGATGACCCCCATGATAGAACCAGGGTGTTGTCACTGGTGATCAGATTGATAAATAATCTATACAAGCCTATTTTAATGTGCTTAATTTTTTTTTAAAGAAAAAAGCTTGTATGATGCACAGAACCTGGCTAGATCTTCAGTAATTCCCTCCTGCAGCATTCTCTGTGTAGGTGTTAGCTGAATTGGCATAGAGCCCATTTAATTACCACACTAGCTGAACTTCTGCATCTGGGCTGAAATGCTGGAGTAATTAAAAAGAATTCAGCTCCTCTTGAGAGGCAGCACTTGCTTATATGTATTAAGAGATGGGGGGGAATCAATCAATAAAGTACTGTATGTATATGCTCCTTGAGTTTCACGTTTTCTCTTGGCCAAGGACTCTGCTTATGTGTACAGCACAATATTTCTTTCTATAAGGGAGGAAATGTGAGCTAATTCCAACATCAGCTCCAAAACAGTATTCCTTAGCTGGAACCATAATACAACATGACACAGAAGATTGACTTGGAACTCTTGGGATGGTTCCACTGCTTGTTTGGCTCATGAGCTTGTTTTGTTGCAAACTGAATACATACCACCCCTTTGCACAATATATGGTTCTACATGGATTTAATCTCAAGTTGACTGGCAGGGGGGAACCCTCCTTTCTGTACAAGAAGAACACCCATCCTGCAGACTGTTGTAATTAATAGCTCGTTTAAAATATATCCTTCTTGGGAAGAGACTTAAGTAGCTGGTTGTCAGGAGCCTAGGCTGCCATCTTGATAACACAGCATGCAAGTCGTAATTAGCTTGAAGATTTATTGAAATACAAACAATTAGCCTTGGATGTCTAACAGAGCACCTGTGCCTTATGAGTCAGTTTAGTGCTTCGTGGTTCTGCAAAATATCCTGAACATATGACCCTTGCGTTTCTTGTTTTGTTTCCTGTCTAATACCTTTCCCATACGTCTATTCCTTGGGCTTAGGGGATTTATTGCTTCCTCTTCCGGTGAGGAAAAATTGCCCCTCCTGCTTTCTGAAGCTGCCTGTGTTCCTTGAGCAGGCTGACTTCTCTCCCTCCTTCTCTCTCCTGACACCTTATCTACATTCCATTCTGTGTCAGGCGGAGGGGGAGGGGAACTGCTCACAGCTGTCTGACTGCTTCCAACTCATGTTCTGTTTCTATACTTGGGGCAGATGTGTTCATGACAGTGGTAGCCCAACAACTCTTAATGCTCTTGGACAGCGGTAACCACTGTGGTGCCTTCCAAAGATTGTTAGACTACAACTCCCATAATCTTCAGACAGAATAGCTAATGGTGTGGGGTGATGGGAATTGTAGTCGAACAACATCTGGAGGGTACCATGTTGGCTGTCCCATGCTCTTGGATAATGTCAGTTATCTCGATTAATTTCAACCTGCTTTCAGGCTGAGGTTTGGCACTAAGATAGCTTTGGTCATTCTGCTGGATGGAAGACAAAGGGAATATTAAATGGTTAATTCTCTTGGACATCTCAGAAGCTTTCAGGGCTACTGTTCATTATATTCTTACAGCTTGGAGATGGGCACATTGTGCTCCTGTTGTTCTGCTACAGTGTTTCTACTGGAATGGCCATTTCCAGAAGGTCCTAGGAGACTATAGTTTTGTTCCAGCTACAGTATGTCAAACTTGGCCTGAAGGAGGTGAAGGAGATATTGATCTGGCTCAATGGCCAGATTCTGATCTCTACCCCTAATCAACATGAAACTACTGAGTGAAATCTTCTGTGGAATTATAGTGAAGCATCCTCAATATGCTTATGACACCACACTCCTCACCTCTCTTCTGTTTTTAATCACAATTTTTTATCACATTCAGGTGATGTTGTGAAGTGATGAACTGCTGCCTGAGATCGGCAAATGAGTGGGTGAAGACTGATAATGTTCAATGCAGATAAGGCACAGGTGCTGTTGAGTGGGTGGCCAATCTGTTCTAGGTGGGATTGGGTGCTATTGGATCTGGTCCTATATGCAGTGCCCCAAGTATATTACAAAAAGGCTTTCACTACCCAAGTCCCTTTCTGCCTCAAAATAGCCTGGCCAGTTATCCACCCATGCTTTGTTAACATTTCGTTTGGGCTACTGCAGTGCATTATATGTGGGGCTGCATTTGAATGGCATTTGGTTAAAACAAGCAAACACTTGTGGCAAGCTTGTTCACTTGGGTTGGGTGAAGAGGACATATCTCACTAATTTCAAATTAGCTACACTGGTTTCTAACCCATGCTTGTGTAATCTCTAATGCCTCAAGTGGTTGGGTATCTAGAAGGACCAGCTTCTCCCACATGAATGTTTCCACAAATTAAGATCCTCCTCTGATGCCATTCTCTGGGATCTCTCACTTGTATAGGTGAGGCAAGTGCTGCCTACAGACAGGTCCCTTTGGTTGTGGAGCCCTGACTATGGAATTCCCCCTCCAGGAAGACCTCCTTCTGCCACTGAGTCTGATCTCTTTTTATTACCCCTTTGATTCACCTTAGCCTTTCAGATTTATTCATTTATCTGTTTCAGTGCTGACATTTTATCTACCCTTTTGTTGGATTGTGCTTTTGGTGAATTTTTAGTTTTCATTATGTAATAGTACTTCTTATCATCTTTGGGGAGCCTCTCACCTGTCAAACACACTGAATGAATAAATGAATATGCCCAAGACTGTATTTGGATTATCTTTTTTAACTTGCCCTTGTTTTCAATACATATATCAACATTTGGGCTCTGTATTTTTGTTGGTATGTATTTGTGTCACAGTTAATAGACCTTTTTGTTTACACAAACCACATTTTACACAATGTTTTCTAATAAACAGTATTTTTATCTGCATTCTACAGTATCTAAATTCAACTAGATAAGCCGTTCTTCTTTTTTCTTTGTCCCTTCTTCTGTTGTCCTAAGCTATCAAACATGGAAGAAAGGCAAATGGCAGAACAGGGTGGTTTTGATATATTAATATAAGCAAGATAATTCCCAAGTGCCACCTGAATATTCTCAATGATTGTACCCTGTTCTCTAATAGCAATTACAAAAATAAAGGCTCACAAATAAGCATATTGAATGCAAATATTAATAAACAAAAGCATGGGGGAATTTGGACTATGACAGTAGCATGCAGGGAACGAGTTTTCCTGGTAGACGCTCCCTGCCCCAATGAACCCTACTGCCTGTCCCAAGGGGGGAAACCTCCAGATTGCCATGTGGTCTTACAATTAGGGTAAAGGTAAAGGTACCCCTCACCATTAAGTCCAGTCAAAGATGACTCTAGGGTTGCGGCGCTCATCTCGCTTTATTGGCCGAGGGAGCTGGCATTTGTCCGCAGACAGCTTCTGGGTCATGTTGTGAGCATGACTAAGCTGCTTCTGGCAAACCAGAGCAGCACACAGGAGCGGTACCTGTTTATCTACTTGCACTTTGACGTCCTTTCGAACAGCTAGGTTGGCAGGAGCAGGGACTGAGCAATTTGAGCTCACCCCGTTGCGGGGATTCGAACCGCTAACCTTCTGATTGGCAGGCCCTAGGTTCTGTGGTTTACACCACAGCGCCACCCGTGTCCCCAGTGCCACTTGCGTCCCAATTAGGTTAAATACTTGCAAATGGATCAATGTTGTTTTTCAGTAGTTTATTATGCAGAGTTGCCGTACAGTGGTGCCCCGCAAGACGAATGCCTCGCAAGACGAAAAACTCGCTAGACGAAAGGGTTTTTCGGTTTTTGCGTTGCTTCGCTAGACGAATTTCCCTATGGGCTTGCTTCGCAAGACGAAAACGTCTTGCACTTTTTTCTTAAAGCCGCTTGAAGAGGCGCAGTTGTGACGGACCGTGCTTCGCAAGACGAAAAGACTCGCGGAACGAATTAATTTCGTCTTGCGAGGCACCACTGTACTAGTGAGATAATTCTGTACGAAACATTGGTTGGTGGCTATTCTTGATTTTGTCTGATTTTCAGGGTGCTCTGATTTTTGGACTGTGTTGAGAAGGATTTTGCCATGATCTCACCACATCCCTTCCTAGCAGCCAGATATTTAGCCTCAGTGATCCCTATGTGTAGTGTAGA
Organism: Podarcis bocagei; assembly: GCF_964188305.1. Classification (NCBI taxonomy): domain Eukaryota; kingdom Metazoa; phylum Chordata; class Lepidosauria; order Squamata; family Lacertidae; genus Podarcis; species Podarcis bocagei. The sequence continues at coordinate 83,085,825 of NC_138126.1, read as the reverse complement.
TGGACTAATGTTCTTAAGTGTGTGTAAACCACTGCATGGGTAATCAAATGTTTCTTCATCAGGATCAAGTTAACTTGCATATTTCTATAATACAGCTGTAACTTGAATGTTATTCCCAAACAGATAAAAGAGAGATTTTTGTTCAGCACAAGAGGGGTGGGATTCTTAAAAATCTGTTAGAGATACTGTAACTCCATGCTGCAGTGAGCATTAAACTGCTGTTGTGACATGAATGAAACACTTTCTTTGTCACTACAGATACTCTTCTCCATGCATCCATGACAGCATATAAGTAGAAAATTATTATCCATTAATTCTAGGAAATTTAATTTTACCCCTATTCCAAAACAAAGCTTTTCATTATTTTACTTTAATATTTCTGTAATCTTCACTTTATTATATATGTGAGTGTTGCTGGCTTGTAAGCTATTGTACATTAATTTTAAAGTGTTTTAATATACAAATCTATCTAGCAAACATGTTGATTTATTCCAGACTAGTATTTGGATTCAAATGTATAACGTGAGTAGATATTGCTGCCTCTTCAATTTTGGAATAGTTGTGCAGTGCAGTCCTATCTACATAGACATAAGCCCCCCCGCTTCAATGGGACATCTTCTGTAATACACCCCTATGCACACTCACATGGGAATTTTACTGTGAGTTTTCTTGGAGAATTTAAAAAAGTGCTATTAAAAACAAATGCAAAGCATGTGTTTATATCGTTTTCGCAGCCACCTGTTCCAACTGGGTCATTTGCATTTGGCTTTTCTTTTCTACCCACAAAGATGATTTTCTGGGAAGTAGCAGTAACTCATATTTATAGATCCTCTGGTTTTTTTATTACTGTTAATCTGGTCAACATGCTGGCTTCCAGTAATTATTGCACAGTGAACATGAAGTTGGAATTATCATTCAGTGAGTTTATATGTTCAACTGATGTACGTGCTTTCTGCTGTCAAAGCTTTTCCCTTCAGCATTTTGATGTCACATATGCTTAGTTACATTTCTTTTACATACATTTCTTATGTGGAAATGCCCCCTTTATGGGTTAGTTTGACTAAGTATGAGGATTGCTTGTAACAAACAACCTATATCTGGGCAAATTAGAGCTGCTATGCAGGATGATTTATTGGTGAAATGTTTTCTGTTGCTTGTATATGTAGACTCAGAAATGGGACGCATAAATGTCCTACTAATTTTTCTCTAGATAGATGATATTTTTAATACATTGTTATGCTATACTTGTGAATTTGATCTCTGCTGACTCTGAAAAGAGAATATGTGATTGAAAATGGGTGATTATGTTTTTAATGTTGGTGAATGAATATATCAGTTTGTGATAGATGCCATTTCATTTACAGTAACTTAGATAAGCTGCAGTTGTATGATGATGCTATGTCCTTCAGCAACAGTTTCCATTAGTTTCAGAAGTACTAGTAAGAGATAAGCAGGGTATCAGCAAGCAAGCCAACAAATATGTAAACATATCCAAGCCTGATACTAAGAGTAACTAGGTAAGAGAGTGTTCTACACCAGGGGTTCCCAAACTGGTGTGCAGACCACTGGTGGTTAACGAGCTTCATTGAGATGACCCACAACATGCATGTAAAAATACATTTAACAACCATACAGCATCTAGCACAGCAAATTACTATTGGTACAATAGGCAGAAAAATCATGAAGTGGTCCACAAAAACCCTCAACAAATTTCAAGTGTCCTGTAGTGGAAATATGTTTAGGAACGATTGCCCTAGACATAAGGAGAGCAAAATGTATGTCCATCTGCTGTTATTTATTTACACAAACCAATTTCCCATTCTAGTCCTTGAGAATGTTGGTGGTTTCTGCATATCATTTGACTGATGTGGTGATAAACCAAAGCCATCCAAGTAGAAGAGAGGGAAACTTAGGCAAGTAGCTCATGAACAAAACTGGCAAAGATGCAAAAATTGAGATTCTAAAAAGGAACTCTAAAGTTAATGTTCTGTGGCACTTACTGAAAAAAGTAAGTAAAAAAAGAAAGAAAAAATATTTTGACATTTTGGACATTCCAGTGCTGTCACTAAATAACACTGGTAATGCATAATGAAACACTGAAAGCTCTGTAGAAAATTCATGACTGCAGGGAGAATTTCTGCAAACTTGTTTTTGGAAAACATCATTTCCATTTTGAAATTAAATGTAGTTCTCCCTCTTCCCCATCTCTGACATATTTTTTTTGACAAGCATCAGTCTCAATAAATTTTCTGAGGAGACCTGCTAAAAGAACATTGTACAGTATACTGTAGGAAATAGAAGACCTGCTCAGGATCAAACTTTGGACTGGTCTACAGTGGTCAAAAGAAAAATGCAATTTCAAGGACACATAGTTTAAATATACACTATTCCCCTCATGTTTTTAGGTTGGGAGTCATGGTTGTGTGGTGGCAATTCCAGCGTGATAGATAATGTGCAATAGTGAGCCTGGTCTACTTTGACCAGGACTCAGCAACTGAACCATACTGGTTACTACTCCCTGTTCCTATCTTCTTTAGGAATATTTGAAATGCTATGCAGGAATTCCATTGAGGTTGGTGGTTTGTCAAGTTTGCCAAATTTTGACACTAGCTGTAGTAGAAACAGTACACTTAGTTTTGGTGGCAGAACTATCTGCATGTTATTTTATCTGGGCTCCATAGATAGTCAGACACTGAGCAGGAAGCGGCTCACTCCTTCTGGCTACATATTCACCTGGCCATGTTGTCCTAGAAGGGGCTCTAGCACCTACCAAGATATGCCTATAGAGTTCCTCCACCTGAAGTGGCAGGAGTACGCAGGTCATGAATAGCAGTCTGAAGTGAGTCAATAGCTATGACACAGGCTATCAGAATTGATGAGCACAGCAGGACTGAATAACTCACTAAGAGTCAGAGCCAAAGAGCAAGTCGGAACTGAAGAACAACCAAGAATACAGGGACACATCAGAAAATGGAAAGACACAGGCAGCTCCTGTGCCAATCAAGATCCTTCCTTGTATCCATCTTGGTACATGCATAGTAGCGTCCCTTCTCACATTCACCAAATTCGTAGCTGATGGGATGGGCCTGGCCATGGGATAGGGACAGGAATCAACTGTGTGACTTTGCAATCCCAACCCCAGTTTTGTTTAACAGATAAAGTTTTGTCTTTATCTCTCTAGTAGCTTTTGATGAAAAGGAATGTGCATGATGCCACTGCCCATATTCAGAAACTTTTATGGGGCAACTAGGGTGTTTCTAGCCTTTTCCCACTCTTTCCTGGCTGCAAATATTATTAAAGACAAATCTAACAGCAAAAAGAGCTGCCTGTTGGGTCTATAGACTGGAAGGATTCAGGCGGGGAGCATCCAAGTTGCTCTTCAAAAAGTTCTCTGAATTGGCAACAACTTTTTGAATGTTGTCAAGATGGGGAGACTAGCTTTGATATTTTGGGGTATTTGCTGAGGTTGAGTTGGGGGAGTAGGAGGTATTCTGCTCTGAATTCATATTTACATGTGGGGTTGATGGTCAGGTCAGATGTTACTTTCTGTAATAGGATATTCATGGCACAATAATTTCTAAGGCTGAAATTCTATACCCACTCACTTGGGAATAAACTCTGTTGAACTCAGTGGACCTTACTTCAGAGTAATTATGTACAGAATTTTTCCCCTGGAGATTTTGTTGATAGCATTGGTCCTGGACCTTGGAGCCTGAGGTTGAAATCCTTACTTGATCTTGATCCTTACTTGATCCTTACTTTGTGTGTGTGTGTGAATGTGTGGAAACTCACTGTTAATTCCCCACCTGCAAAATTTCTCACCTAACTTACAAAATGTGAAACTGAATGTGGTAAACGAGATATCTAAATGCATATGTAAAAACTCACATAAAGGAACCAAACATGTTGTGGTTGCGAGCCCATGCACTAACCCCTGTCCCCGGTGCCCACCACACCCCCAAGAGATGAGACATGACAACAATGTATGGGTTTAAATTAGGCCACAACTTGCATGTTCTCTTCTTCCTGCGGTGGACTCTGTGCGAGTCGGGGCTGGAAGAACTCATAATCGGTGATGTATGCACACGCCAACCTACGCGAGAGCGATGTCGCGGGGACTTATCTAAGTGGGCCTCTGCCCTTTCCAAACGCTGCTGTAAGTGGTGATTTATACGCTTTAAGTTGAGAACTTCTTCCCCGATTGACTGAGAGGCGCCATCCTCCAGGCTGCAGCAGTCAGGGGAGACATCAGGTGACAAACTATTCCGACGGCTGGTGGCTGGCTTCTTGATTGGATGTTTTTTCTTGCTAGGCCCCAGGCCTGAAGAGGAGGGGCCATCTAGCTGGGCGTACATCCCCTTGCCCCTAGCTGGGACACATGAGGTAGGAGAGTAGGAAGGTGCTGAAGTATCACAACAGTGGTGGCAAGTGGCCACCTTCTTGTCTAGACGGCCACTTTTGCTAGGTCCAGCCCCCGCCGAGGGTGGGCCATCTAAGGAGGTGTCTTTGCCCTTGGCTGAGGCACGTGGGATAGGGACAACCTTCCTGTCAGTAGACAGGACCCTTTTCTTGATCTTATTAGCTGCCTGCACAGCACTACTAGGGAGATATCACTGCGTTCAGTTGCCATAGCGGGAGACCTGATGGTAAAACCAGCATGTGAAAACAAGGAATAACCAGCTGCTTGATGATGTAACACTGTGGGAGCAAGCTGAAATCTAACAGTTGGATTGCTAAACTAAGGTCTAACAGATAGCACCAGCAACCATACTGCACATGCAACGCTAAAGGCAATACTGAAGGGCAAGCAAAATAATATGTTAGATTCCCACAATCATATGCTTGAGATCAGAACTGCATCACCCAAGCCGTGTGCTGGTAGCCAAAACTGTAAGCCACCATGAGGCAACCCATGCAATACATTAGCCGCAAGAACTGCACCCCCAAAGCCAAAATGCAAACTTGCAAGCTAAATACAGTAATATGTTAGATTACATCCAGGCGCATCATGCTTGAACCAGGATGCACCTGCACAACGCACCCTGAGGAGGGCTGAAAATAGGTGGCTCCTAGTAATTGACTGCTTTCAAGCTACTGGTAATAACTTTAATTAAATTGGAAAGTGAGGAACAGCAACCATATTTGAAACACACAATTATGGAGTTCGAAGGGACCTTGAGCATCATCTAGTCCAACCCCCTGTAATGCAGGAACACGCCACTGACCCAAGTGAGAACTGGACCTGTGACTTGGTATTATCAGCACTAACTCTAACCAACTGAGCTATCTAGTGGTCCTGTATAAAATTAAACCAATTGAACAACGGAATGAAATGCAAGAAAAAACCCAGATGCTTAAACCCCCAAGAGCACAAAGCAGCCAGGGAAGAACAAGGGGTATAAACTTAATTAAAATGAATCCACAAGGCCACCACCACTGTTTATCATTTAATGATTGCCAAGAGTACCTCTATAATAAATTCCTGCAGATGCAACTTTAATGAAATAAACCAAAATGAAAAGCTAAAGCAAATGAATTAATTTAAACCAACAGCAATACTTATGAGTATCTGCAGGTCTTAAACAATGAACCAAAAGACTAACCACCTCAGACTGTGGAAAGCCCTTCAGGCAGCCCATGATTACAAATAACACAAACAATGGAGGCAAATTAACAGTAAATGAACCAGGAACCATCAACAGCAATCAAACGTGAAGTGGTGTGGGGGGTTGCAAACCAAGGGGTGGGGGGTTGCATTTTATTTTATTTTTTACAAAATGCACCGATAATATCTACACCTTCAAAGTGTCACAGGTAATATTCAGTATCTGGATATATAAAAACACTGTTATTAATGTTATATCGATATGCTCTAAATCAGGGGTCCCCAAACTAAGGACTGGATAAGGCCCGAGGGACTCGTTTACCTGGCCCACAGTGACCCCCGCTGCCACTGCCCGCTCTTACCAGCACTGCACTGCGCAGCTGTCCACTTCTGGGTCGGAGGAGCACCGGAAATAGCTTGTGCACATGCACAAGGGTTATTTGTGCATGCGCAAGCGTTATTTCTGGTGCACATCTGGGTTGGAGGAGGCCCATGCACATCCACACAAGTTATTTCTGGTGCTTCTCCAACCCAGAAGTGTGCTGGAAATAGCATGTGCGCACGTGTATGGGCATGCGCTCCCCCACCCTCCAAACCGCCGCATGATCAGTGCTGGAGACACCAGCCCGAGGCGTGGTAAGTTTGCTGACCCTTGCTCTAAATTATTCCCTCGCAACGTGTGCAGTGACTGCTGAGACTGAAAGCAGCAACAGGAACTGCCCTAGCCGAGTACAGGATGCAGTTGTCTCGGATGCTAATGTCCCTGGCGACGGGGCCACGTGGTTAAACTTAAGATGGACGCCGCCACCGAACAAGTGCTCCTTTCCCAAATGGAGGATACAGGCAGGGATTCCCTCTCAAACCCAGCAACAGGACAACAACAACAACAAACAAACAAGCGCCAGCACAACAAACACACCCACAATCAAAACCAACCACACATGGTGCACAAGCACAATCAGGCAAACGATCGGCCAGCATAGAAGAATTTTAAAAAGGTTATGAGGGAGGAAACCAGCCTCTCTAACCTCGCAAATTGCTGCCGCAACACAATCAGACACCCAGAGCTACCCGGTTAAAACTAGCCAGTAAAAGGGTATGGTAGCAGAGAAAAAACAGCCACAAAGAACAGTACAGGGGGGTTGAAAAGGAACCCATAGGCTGGCAGTGTCTCTTGCCCCCCACAGAAACCAGCACACACGCAACAACAAAGTGCTTCCTGCGGTTGCGGGAGTTCCAACCCAGCTGAGCAGTGCGCACTGCTCTGTAAAAGGAAACAGTTGCTAGGCACACACACACACATGCTAGCAGGGCAGTATTGCGGAGCCAGCACAGCAGCCCAAAACCCACATGGTCAGGGGGACGGGACACACTTACCTCACCAGCAAAGGTCCTGGAACCTGGAAAGGAACCTGTAAAGGAAACAAGTGAGCCTGGGCCGAGGGGCATCAACCCCTTATGCTGATCCTCGCTCCACCCCAGCCAGCTTCCCATTAGGCCTGCTGAGATGGGGGCAGGGCAATGGCTTCCCTGGAACAAAGGTGGGTGGCTCACCTGTCCTAGGAGCCCGCGCGGAGTCGCAAACCCCGCCCACCCAAGGGAGAAGGTGAGCAGATATTATGGAGTTCTGATACTTTATGTCTAAACAGTAGATACAATAACCCTCCTGTGACCTTCCTTGAAAGTTGAGCCAAACAGGTGACTGTGGAGACTTACCAGAATTCTTTTTGGGAACCTCCTGTAGTACAGCTTCTCAAACACTAATGCATGCTTTGTAAAAGATATCTGTGCCTAACACATCCTGTTGCCTGCTGAGTTAAGTTCTTTAAAACTGCTTCTTAAAACAGCTCCTTGCTGTGTGGAATTGCTAGTCTGGATGCTGCCTGCCTTCTCTTAATTCTTTCTTTGGGCAAGATTTTCATTCTGCTGCCAAAAGCTGTTTTTTCTATGTCCTTTGTAACAACTGGTGTCCCTGCACCATCTGGAGGGATCCTTGGAAGTTTAGCTTTAGGTTCCAAAGCAGTGGAATAAGTGCTCTGCTGCAAGGCAACTGGTGACTGCCAAGTCTCACAGATGGATTTGAAGGTTTGACCTGGACATTTCAGAGGCTCTCCTCTTCCGGGGGGGGGGGGGAATGAAAAACTGAAAATGACAAATCTGCCTATCCTTACCCACAAACACAACAAAACTCTGCCTTCTTAACACCAGTCTTCTACCCCTATCTCAGGCATTTAGATGTATTTGGCAGATAATTCATACCAGAAAACTTATTCAAATGAGGATAGCCTCCCTCCCACAAAAAAGAACAGCTAACAAGTCTATCCCCCACTTTACTTTCCTTTTCTTTTACCCCTGCTTTACCAAACAGCTTAAGGTAAAGCAAGGAGCATTCTCGTGCTGTGGCATGGAAGGAGAAACCCTCCTGTTGTCTGCAAACTGCTTTGACTCACCTCTTAAGCCAAAGGTGTATAATACTATTACCGTATTTTTCGCCCTATAGGACGCACTTTTTTGGGGGGGGGGATACAGGGGGGGGGAAATATCCCCCCCGGCCCCAAAGAGCAAAGAAGCCATGGCAGTGAGCGGGATGGATCCCGCTCGCTTTCCTGGCTTCGTTTTTAGCCTTGGGGCTGGGGGTCCGGGAGCGAAGGCGAGGTTGCACAACCTCGCCATCGCTCTTGGAGCTTGCGGGGCAGGGGGCGGGGGAAGCCCAAGCTTCCCCCGACCCCAGCCCCCAGAACATGTCAGAGAGCAATGGTGAAGCCTGAGCTTCCCCTGACCCCAGTCCCCAGAACGGGTGGGAGAGCGATGGCGAGGTTGCGCACCGACCCGTCTCGCTCTCCAGGCTTCAGCAAAAGCCTGCATTCGCCCCATAGGACGCACACACATGAATTCAAAATTCAGACATCTACTAAACATTATGGTAGCTTGGTCTAAAAAAACTGAATGCAAGTCCAGAGACATGTGAGGCACGTACTCACAGCAAAGTGCTTCTGTTTTCTTTTTTCATGGCTTCTGACCTGTGGAGATGGTGACAGCCATCCTTATGGGAAACGGCAAGGATCAGGGATATAGTTGAAGTGAGCTTGAAAAGCTGCATTACAGAAGGAGCCACGATTGCTTTCCTGGAAAGTGATGCTTTTAGTATTTGTTGTGGTTCACAGACTAATGGACTGGATGAATACCAGCCAACTGAACCCCCACCTGCTGCTCAGACTGTATACACAGTGTGTGCATTGCAAGGGAATGTAGCTTAGCTGTAGAGCCCATGCTTAGCATGCAGAGTCCCAGATTCAATCCCTTGACATCTCGAGGGAGGCTGGAGAAAGACTCCTGTCAGAAGTCTTGCAAAGCCACTGCCATTAATGCAGACATACTGAGCTACATGGACCAATTGTCCAAGGTGGCTTCCTGTGGATCCTAGGTAATAAACATAGACTGTCATTTCAAGGCCTGAGGTGAATTGGTAATTGGCGTCCGCTTCACCTGATTTTCTCCTCAATTTTTGGCTGTTTTTAACTCTACTTTATAGTTCCAGGCCCTGATTTCCAGTGCTTAAAAACATCCAAACTTTATGATTTCCACTCATACAGATCAAGGGATCAGGGGCATCTTACCCATAGATATTAGTGGCACGGGGCGCCAAGGCATCAGATTTTGGAGGGCGCCACAGGCTGAGTGTCCAGAAAGGAGAGTCAGGGTGCGCTCACTTCCCCACTCTGGGGCAGCCCGCTCCTCTCCTCTCAGCCCCCCCCCCCGTGACTCCCACAAGCTGAGTGGCAAAGCTGAGTGGCAAAGCATTGGCAAGCACCACCCCCCCGTCCCCCTGCAATCGGCACCCCCGATGAGTGGCTGGCCACGCCAATCGGCACCCCCGGTGGGTGGGCGGATGGTGCGGCTGCACAAATTGGCAGCCCACTCCCCCTCCCCTCTCTGGCTGAGTCTCAGACAAGCCACGGCAAAGCGGCTCCCCCCCCCTGCTCGCGGTAGGCTTGGGAGTGGGGGGGCGCCCTGAGAGTGACATTCGGTGCCCCCTCCACGACTGAATCCAAATAGAGGTGCAAACCCCAGAGCTTATCATCTCATTTCTTAGTGTTTAAACAACTTTCTTTCTTTTTAAAAATGCCCCTTAATTAAACAGTTGGTGCATTTCAAAAAGAAGCTTCTCTCTCTCATGCCACTCCCCCCCCCCACGTCTTTCTCACTCATTTTCTTCCAGCACAAGCCTCTCTAGGCATTTGTCTCAGTTTCTTTGCAACTCTCCCCTTTCGCCTGCCTGGCAGCAAGGAGCCCCGCTCCCAGAAAAGAGAGAAGGGGGGGCGAGAGGCCCCAATCCTGGCACGGTGTAGTGTGAAAAGGGGCTTTTAAACAGTGGCGTAGCGTGGGTTGTCAGCACCCGGGGCAAGGCAAGTAATTTGCGCCCCCTAACCCGTGGATTTTAGCACCCGAGTGCGAGCGAGCGCCCCCCCCCATGTTGCACCCGGTGCAGCCGGCACCCTTGGCACCCCCCACACTACGCCACTGTTCCAACGTTCAGCTTCACTGGATGCCCACGAGTTATATTGTACAGAGAGAGGGATAAAAACTTTCCTCTCTGTCCACTCTCTCCTTGCCATGCCTTAGTTTTGCAGGCTTCTCTCCTGTCGCCTCTTGCTTGCCTTTTCTCTAAACTAAAAACAAACCCAATGCTGCCGCCTTTCCTCAGGGCACCGGCTCCATCCCCTTGCTTAGATTCCCTCTACCAAAGCTGAAAGCAGCCTGAAGTTCCTCCTGATCGTGAATGGGAAACAGCTGGCGAAGCCGGCGGCCTGCCAGGGAAGGGATCTCTTCCTAACCTGCTCCACGGAGCCCGTTCCTTGCAAGCGCTCCGTGTCCCTCGGATGGCGAGCGCCTTTGGAAACGCGGAGCAGGCGCTTGCCGGCGAGCATCCCCCCCCTTCCCAAGCTAATCCTTTTAAAACCGAAAGCCCCTTAACCCGCTGGCGAGAGGCTTAGCCGGGCCTCGCCCGCCCACCGGCTTCCTCTCGGAGGTTTTGGGGGAGCGTAGGGCGCGGCGAGGCCCGGCGGCGCGTCGGGGTGCGGAGGCTGCCCGTGCCGGCCAGGCGTCGGTGGCGGTGTCGGCGCTGCTGCAGCGGCTGCTCCTCCTGCAAGCAGTGAGTGGAGCGCAGCCGCAGCGGTGGCGGGGGGCGCGCGCGCGCTACGGCGCAAGGCTGGCGGTGGCTGCGGGGAGCCCGGCGGAGGAAGGAACTTGTCCCTTCCCTCTGGACTCGCCCCCCCCAGATGTTGCGCCCGGTGCGGCCGGCACCCTTGGCACCCCCCACGCTATGCCACTGCTTTTAAAAAGAAGTCACATGCCTTGCAAGCATCAAAGAAGGCTCTCCATCCTTTTTCCTGGGACTTCACGGTGGGAGGAGCCCCCATCACCCTTTGAGAGACCGAAGATTACTCCAAGCAGCGCTACAGGGTAGGCCTCCTTAGGGCCTTTGAAGTTTGGCTTTGGGGGGGGAGGGGGGAGGCGTACCAGCGAGGCAGAAAAGACGGGTGAACAGAAGGCAGCAGAGGCAACTTTTTCACCCACTCTCTTCACCCCCCCAAAAAACCCCCTATGGGGTGTTGGGGCCTGGGGTGGTGGTCTGTATATGCTCAGAGGCATGCTTTCCCTGCATGCAATTCCTGTTACAGAGCTATGAAAAGAGAAAAGGGAGCTGCATGTGGAGAGAAAGTGTGGCCTGCACTGCAGGGCTGCTGTGAACCCCCTATCACCACCCCACCTCTTAGCCACATGCACCAAGCACCAAGCTGCCTTAGGGGCAAAATGAGAGTGGACTACACCATATGGCTGTTGTAAACTCTTCTCAGCCATGGTCTTCCTCCAAACCACAATAGAGCATAATAATACAAGTGGTCTACACAACAGGGTTGTCTATGTTACTCCCTCGGGCTGCCCACCGTGCAGTATAGAGAGCAGACTACATGGCAGGGCTGTTGTAGTCCACTGTCACCCTCCGCACCTTTTAAAAAAAAGACACACATTTAAAAAATAAAGAATCTCAAAGATAAGATTTTGAAGTGTTATTGCTGTATGGATCTTCTATTTTTATTCTTTTTTATTTGTGGTTAATTGTGGAAATTAATGGTAAAGAAACAATGGGGGAGCTCCAGCAGCTGACCCAAGATGCTGGGTGTTTCTGGCGCTGGATGTAGGCTTGATGTGGAAAGGACCTTTGTTAAGGTTGAACAAAGGCTGCCGCGTGGATAAAATAAACTTTATGCAAGGCAGTACAGTGGTACCTCAGGTTACAGATGCTTCAGGTTACAGACTCTGCTAACCCAGAAACAGTACCTCGGGTTAAGAACTTTGTTTCAGGATGAGAACAGAAATTGTGTAGCGGCAGTGGGAGGCCCCATTAATTAAAGTGGTACCTCAGGTTAAGAACAGTTTCAGGTTAAGAACGGACCTCCGGAATGAATTAAGTTCTTAACCCCAGGTACCACTGTAACCTCAACTAATGTTTTCTGCTGATGGAACACATAGCATGGCAGGACTTCTGGGGCAGCCTAGCTCCTCCAGGTTGGGATTGGCAAAGCTCTCTGATTTAGTCATCTTGTCAACTGAAAACAAAGTAGTGAAAGGAATTGATTTTGATGATGTGATTTCAAAATTTGCAGAGAACAAAGTTAGGGGGAAAAGGGTTTTAAGTGCTAATGCTCACAATGTTAAGTAAATAAACCAGAAAACAACACTTTTCACTGTGAGTATCTTATTTCTCCTTCTTTTAAGAATTTGGGGGGAGGACGACAAGAAATTTTCTGCACCGGGTACCATCTGACCTTGCTACGCCACTGCTCCTGTGGCACGGACTTCCCGGGATGGGGGCAGGTCCCCCCCTTAAAAAAAGGTTGACAACTCTGGGAAACGGGGGGGGGGGGGACGACAACGGAGAGACAATTGCACCACAGCATCGGATATGCTTAAGACGGCCCTGCAAGGGATTTCTCAAAAAAGTTATTACAAATAAGGGACACTGGGTTTAATAGGGCAAATCTACAGGAGGCTGCAGTCCTATAGTCACTTACCTAGGAACTCAACTTAAATGAGTCCAGTTCTGAGTAGACATGCAAAGGATTGTATTGAAGGAGCTTTAGTTCTCTCACAGCAACTGGTTGTAGCATATAACATTCCTGGTGAACTCTTAGAGGTCAACATGCAGAGCTTGCCACTTTGCCATTTTTTAAGTGGGAGGTGTGGGATAGCAGCAAATATCACTGTGCATCTGCAGAACTTAAATATATTGGTTTTCTGACTCTGGTGCAACAGCAGCAGCTACCTAACACTTACCAGCAACTCCCAACAGCTGAGTTGCTGGTGCTTACACTTGAAAACAGTGCTTATTTCTGAGAAGACATATAGAGAATTGCCCTGTTAGTATGATAACAACAACGTATAAAATTTGGATCATAAACAAAACAATCATGGTTTTTGAATCTTATATATTTGTATTTGAACACCAGTGATTTGCAGTGTGGATAATGAGTAATACTGGGGAAGCAGCAGCTGAAAGAATAGATGTGAAGTAAATACATTCCAAATGGTCAGGGTGGCTGGGTCTTGCTGCATCCAATAATCTAGCTTGCTTCCTGCACAAATTAGGTGCTCGCTCCCTGAGTCATGAAGAATTAGTTGCACAGACTCCAAAATGATTTTCTTCTCAGCAGATTGAGCCAGGCAGTCTCTGAAGAGGGCAAATAGTTCCAGCAGGCAGTCTTTTCAATTTCTCCAGGCAATTTTACATCAAACTACTTGGAATGTGACCTTGTGCAAAAGGGCCTGTTAATGGGAACACAACTGTCCTACGCACTGTGGTTTTACTTTAACACCTAAACTTTCAGAGTGGTTTCTGCAAAACTCGACATACTATCCTTATTAAATGTGTTATTCTGTATGAACTTCCAGAATACCTAAATTATCATGGATTTCTTAATTTATCTATGGTAATCCAACTCTTGAGGATCAGTAGTGTTAACTTTCTACTCAATGGATGTCACAGACCCATTTGATGTGGGGAGAACTGGGTAAAGACTCTAAAATAATTCAGCAGAAGTCAGCTTCCCCAGTTAGGCAGTGCAAAGAAGGGGAAAGAGCCTCCCCTCCACCACTCTTAATCAAGTCCAGCTGAGCAGTTAGCCTCTCCCAGGCCATGACTTCAAGCAGGGCTTTTTTCAGCGGGAACTCACCGCAACTCAGTTCCAGCACCCATCAGGTGGGTGCCATTATAACAAAACAAGGGAGGTGTTAATGGTAAATTCCAAGCCCTCTTTTTCTAGAAAAGTAGCGCTGAATTTAAGAACAGCAGAAGCAGCTGAGAAGGGAGAAGAGGAGTTCTGGGATTTAAATAATCATTTTGTGAGTTGTGTGTTTGTTTTTCAATTTGATCCTCTTACATAGTTTTGTATGTATTGTGATATTTTATAAATTGTGACTTTCAGTTATTTTTATTTATCATAGTTTAGTAATTATATATTGTAATGGCTAAGTGTGAATTTCTGTTTAATTATTACAGTGGTACCTCAGGTTACATACACTTCAGGTTACATACGCTTCAGGTTACAGACTCCGCTAACCCAGAAATAGTGCTTCAGGTTAAGAACTTTGCTTCAGGGTAAGAACAGAAATCGTGCTCCGGTGGCATGGCGGCAGCAGGAGGCCTCATTAGCTAAAGTGGTGCTTCAGGTTAAGAACAGTTTCAGGTTAAGTACGGACCTCCAGAACGAATTAAGTACTTAACCTGAGGTACCACTGTATTTGCTGATGTTCTGAGTTAATTTTATTGTGTACTATTCTAACAGATTATTGAATATTAGTTTATTTGATACAAGTTCCATTTTAAAGTTAGGTTTTATTATGACTTTATGTATTGGATCAGATTATTGTAAGGTGTTCTTTGTAAACTGCCTTATGTATAGTAATATTGAAAGGTGGTATACAAGTTAAAAGAGAAGTGAAATGAAATGAAAATCCTCAGTCAGTAGAGCATGAAACTTTTAATCTCAGGGTTGTGGATTCAAGCCCCACATTGGACAAAAGATTCCTACATTGCAGGGGTTTGGACTACATGACCCTTGTGGTCCTTTCCAGACCTACAATTCTATGATTCTATCCCGTAGGGTATTAACGTACCCAATTAATATTCAAAAGCTGGATTTTTATTTCCAGTTCTAGCAGCAATTTGGCATTCCACATTTGATCATAATATCCTTTCAGACATATGCTGTTTCCCCTTGCCATGTTGTATGAATAAAGTCCCTCCCTCCCGTAGGAAGGAAAGATTATCCTGCAAACCAGCAAAACGCTTAAAACTATGCTAGAGGACATGGAACATTAGTTTTAGTTAGGATTTTGAACATGAGTTTTGACCTTCCAAATATGCTGCAGTACAGGTACCATTCACTGGAGAAATCTGCATAGACAACGTGCTTTGAAATTTTAAATGTTTAAAGGCTTTGAACAGGTGGCTTTGAATGAGTATTGCATCCTAAGAGTGATAAAAAGTACAGCGTAAATGAGAGTGATGAAATGGTATAGATTAATTTAATGAATAATCTGCTTTTTGCATTGGGATTTTTGATTGCACAAAAGTCAAAGTATTTCCTGGATACACTTTTAATGGTGGAGCAGAATCTGAAAATAAGGATGCAGCTGGAATCTGATTTCTGAAGTCTGTGACTGCTTTCATCTCGTATCAGACCCATATTTCCATTGGAGAGCCATTAAATAAAAAATGATATTTCAACTAACCAGGTTACTCCAGAGCTGCCCTACCTTCCCAAACTTACAGAATTGAGGGAGTGTTTCCAGAGAAACCTTCCCACAACAACTTCTTTTCCAGACTTAGTGGTATAATACCTGAAGCAGTATTGGGCTACATGCCTGAGGTGGTGGGCAGATATGTGTGTCTAAACACTGAGACCATATTTTTTTGCACTTTTCAGGATATTTCCCCAATGGCATGTTCCATTCTGGTAAAGTTGGGGAAGACAAAGCATTGGGGGGACTCTCAGGAAATGCTGCAGTGTAAGGAGTTCTGGCTTGTGGCTTTGGATGCTGCCATGATTCTGCCCACTTATATGTTATAAAGGGGCAACTTGGCCAAATAGCACATACTGCGGTATATTTTTATATCTAGTAGCAGACTAATAATGTGAACTGATATGGTTGCATTTTGTTTTTCTTAAGCTATTGTGGCCTTTGACACTTCAACAATTAGGAAATCACATTGGATGTAATTGAGAGAGGCAGTAAGAACGCTGAAGTGCCAGGTTTAGTTCTACTTCGACATTTTTCAAAGAAAAAAAAGTTTGTTACATCACACTTTTCACTGACAGCTAAGGTTACAATTTCTAACACAAGGCATGCTGTGATGTGTCCCAAGTCATTTTGTAATGAAACAGCACTACCTGAAGGCTTGTTAAAAGGATGAACAGCAGGTGGGGGACCTGAAGCTTTCTTAAAGCATGCAGGAAAGTTATTGAAAAATAAAATTCAAGCTGAAAATTCATGAACTTGAGTAAGACTTTAAGAGAAGCAAGCTGTCAATCCTAGTGTTTCTGAAGCAACACTAATCCAACATACATATTCCTATTCTCCCAAATCCATGGGATGGATCCATAGGCAGATGAGCAAAACTCTGTGCTTGCAACAGGGCTTTCCTGGCTCCTCCCTCATTACAGACTTTTGCACCTTGAAAAGCCACTCCTTATAGGGCACGAATGGTTGGAACGGGATAGGGAAATTTCACAAGGAGAAGATCCTTCTGTATGCACAAGATGTCTCTCGATCTGAGCCTGTGCATTTTCCAGTGGTGTTAATGGCAGCTGTATGTAGGAATGGGGGTGAGTGGGATTCAATTTAATTCACATTTGAAGGTAAAACTACCTAAATCAACTTTCCAAAGCAATACATGAACCAAAATGCAGCAACCCTTCGAAATTCACATTTCTCTGAGTTTGCAGTGCACTTCTCCAGCCAAGTAATGTACACAAGAAATCATGTACTTGGGTGAAGTGTGTATTAAAATGCATATATTAGTGAAAGCAACATAATTATAATACAAAACATTGGGAAAATGTGTATATTAGGCAAAAGTGTGTACAAAAATATGTATATTAGAATAAATTCACCCCAAAATGTATTATTTTATTAACAGTATTGCTACGAGTTTGTCATGGTCTTAGGCTACAACAATAAACTTATGAACTAACTGAGAACTAAGATTTAAACAATAAAACGCCAATGGATTTTCATGAGAGTTTTAAAAACAACAGCAACACTGCTTTGGAAGTACAGAGAACTAAACTAAGATTGTGAGAATAAGAAAGTGAAACCAAAATGGATGGATTGGCCCATCCCCAGTTATGCACTATGCATATTTCACTGAGGAGTCGACTTGCTATCACAACAGAGTGCCTCCAACTCCAGAAGCAGGTGGCAGACACCCTGGAAAGAGATAAGAAACAGCCCCACAATGCCCCCATTCTGGAGAAAAACAAAACAAAACATAAAAGGGGATTTGAAGAGTGGCCCAGAGTCCCTTCCCCAGCAAGTACACGCGCCTCATGATCTATTCCAGTGTTTCCCAACCTTTTTTGGGCAAAGGCACACTTGTTTGATGAAAAAAATCTCGAGGCACACCACCATTACAGCCCCGTGACGTCAGCGTGCAGCGTCACGCCGGGAGGGACGCACGAAAGTGTAAGTTTCAATTTTTTCCCCTCCCCCTTGCCGGGGAACCTCCAAGCTTTGGGGGTGGGGGGGGGAGGAGGCAGCAAAGCGAGGCAGGAAGGAGAGCGCGGCTTGGCTGGGTGAGCTTTGGCAGGGGCAGGGAATGAGAGCCGCGAGGCGGGCGCTGCGGACGGAGGCGCTGCCCGCCGAGCTCGCAGGCAGCCAGGCAGGCAGACGGCAAGAGCCCCGCGCTGGGCGGCCTCTCCTCGCCGCCGCCGCCCCACCTCTCGCCGCCCGACTCGCCCGCCTCCCTCCAGGCAACATCTCGCGGCACACCAGGCAACATCTCGCGGCACACTAGTGTGCCACGGAACAGTGGTTGGGAAACACTGATCTATTCCTCCGGCATAAAAAGAAAAAGTCTTAACAGCATACCTTTACTAAGCCACCACCACCCTGCCCTTGCAGAATGTCCTGTTCAGTTTATGTGTGGTGCAGAAAAGAACTTTGCCATTGTAATTTTCTTCATAAATTGCATTCTCCACAAATGAATCTGTGCTCAAAGTTTCACAGAATAAATACAATAATAAATAAATACAATAATACAATAGCAATATGTAGTAAGCCATGTAATATCACAGCAACATAACACTAAAAAAAATCAGCATGTAACAATTCATTTGACATAAAGAAACATTTAACTAAACATATATCTATTAATTAAGCAACAGTTGTCCTTCTGGCAGCATCTCCCTTCTGAAGGCTCCTAGGGTTGGAGGATGGGGCAAGGCAGGTGGAAAAAAGCCACCCCCTGGTGTCCAGCACAAAGTCTCTTACTCCTCCCTGCTTTCTACTCAGGTTTTCAAATGTAGTAATTGGTTACTTTTAATGGCAATTATTGGCTACTTTTGCATGCCACACTGACAACTCACAGTGGGTGAAACAGCTGCATACAGTAACCTGGCAGCCTTCTCTTTACTTGTGTGTGCAGCTTGATTAACGTTAACCCGGCTTGTTGGTGTAAACACTCATATGGTGGTTGTTGTTTAGTCATTTAGTCCTGTCCGACTCTTCATGACCCCATGGACCAGAGCACACCAGGCACTCCTGTCTCATATGGTAGAATCCACCAACTCAGAGTGGTTCAAACATGGAATTAAAAGCATATTCAATCCAGCTTTCCTTTCCCCCTTTTTAAAGAGCCAATTTCTATTTCTTAACCTCACTGTTCTGCAAAGAGAAGCATATTTACTGGGAAGGAAATATCCTTTGTGCCCTCTAAATATTTCATGTATCTCTAGCAACTGGGATTCATTTTAATATGGTTTGAGTAAAACATCAATATGAATTTGATTTAGATCAAAGTGATGTATTGCCCAGGCTGCCATGGAGTAAATAGATCAACTTTTTTTCTTCCTTCTGATACTGAAAGGAATTGCTTGTCCTTTATTTATCTCTGCCAATGATACAGTACATAGCCAAGTGAGCAGAAACCACCTTTGAATCTGATTAGGGGAGAAATTGCCTCACAAGTTGTAACTTTGATGAATTGTTAAAGAAGAGAATGATATCCTCCATACATTAAATTCCTGTTGGAAGGTATTAATTTGATATCTTTATTCCCAATTATGGCATGGTTCCTGGCATTGTCTTGGAAGTCACATGGTGATGCAAACCTTTGCAAAGCTAAGCTAAACATGACTGACTCTGTCTGCAGCCTGGATGGGAGATCACCTGGAAATAAGTTTCGTGATGGGACTTATTTCTGAATAAACATGCACAGCTGGGGTTCCCAACATGCTGCCCAATGGCACAGCGTCACCCTCAGACACCCCCCTTGCCACCTACTAAGGCCCCCTGTCACTCCTGTTTTTTAAATAGTTAAGTGAAATGGGGGTTGTTAACATTTTTGGTTGTTTGGGGGCCTTTTTATTTAGGAAGGACTGGGGTTTTTTTTGTTTATGCTTTATTTTGGGTGTGTGAGTAGGTTTTT
This sequence comes from Podarcis bocagei, assembly GCF_964188305.1. Classification (NCBI taxonomy): domain Eukaryota; kingdom Metazoa; phylum Chordata; class Lepidosauria; order Squamata; family Lacertidae; genus Podarcis; species Podarcis bocagei. Next base: position 83,066,509 of record NC_138126.1, on the reverse strand, counting down.
GCCTTTTGTTTTGTGAAATGGGTACTTTGTGGTGTCCATAACAGTTCCTTAGATTTCCAGATGTGCTCTTGAGCCTAAAGAGACTGAAGATCCCTCATGTACAGGATTTCATTGTACATTACACAAATACAGTACAAAAAGGGGGAAGTGAGAATAACAAATGTGAATCTTTAAGACAAGTCATATTCTGTATGTCTAATTCATTTATATGCAATGGAAATAGTTATATAAGGAGTTGGATGCATATCCAGGGAACTTGGCTTCAAGTACCCATTCATTCAGTGACAGTATAAAAGGTCTAAAGATAAATTACAGAAATTAGTCATTGTGGCTCCATTCAATGAGCATCTTCTGTTCGATATCATTGCAGTCTAACCAAAATGAATTTTGAGGTAACTTGCATTCAGTGGCCAACATATTTGTACTGACTTCTAAAACATCAGATCATTTGGGATTTTGTTAATATACTCTGGTGCCCTTTGTGTAGCTAGTACAGCAAAAGTGGACAAGGAAAGAGAGGAAGTCTTATAGACAGCATGGTGGCTCACGGAATGCGGTGGCACCTACCCTCTTACTGAACTCATAATTAAAACCATTTAATTTTCAACATATAACAAATGCTTGCTGAATAAAATCATTTCCCCGCAGCCCATTCTTAAAGAGGGCTGTTTAAACATTCTGCTATATAGACAAAAATACAAGGAACTGCATAGATTATAGGCCAGAAGAAGCCAGTTTAATTTCTTTTACAGGAGGGGGAAAAAAACCCTTCTCATTTATCTCCTGAAGATAATAATTCTTTGAGGTAGAATGTTTTGTGTTAAGCATCTTTTAAATAAATGTCCTTGCCAGGCAGTAACAGGCCAATTTGACTTATTGGAGAAACAATAGAAACATCAATCACCACCATGAGCACAATGGAAGGAATGATATGCCTCCTGCTTTCAAACATTAACCAGTGATATCTTCTCATATGAGCTCTGTTCCCATCATTTACAAGTTGCATGAAAGGCCATAACCACTTGGGGGCTGTTGCTTAACAATTACCCAGGTGTTCCTATGGGAGGACAGCATTTCAGCAACAATGAATGGTAAATGCATATTCATTCCAATCAATGCACATGCACGCACACTGCCACATTTACTCATGTAATGCCAAGAAGCATTTACTCATGTAATGCCAAGAAGCATTTTAGAATCCAGTTATCAGATGTACCCTCATGGTGTTTACTGTCTCCTTCACCTCAAATTCTGAAATATGCTCCATAAGTACTATGTTTTTATGCCACTCTCAGTGGCAGAATTTAGTCCCATATGTGAGACATCTGTAACTGGGGCTCTTAACATTATAATTCTTTTTTTAAAAAAAACTTAGATACAGGATGCTCCAATTTTTATCAGAGCAGCAGTGATGGGAATAGTTTATCTGTCAGATCTGTTTGCCTAATCTATTTTTCCCTCCGCATCTGTTGCTAGCCCAGGTGGGTGGGTGGACTTGCTTCACGCTTTTATTTTCCCCCAGGGACTAACAGCAGGTTTGGAGTGGATTAATATCAGTAAAATGGCAAGGGAGAGAGGGTTAAACTCCTAGCCAATGCTCTGATCAAATTTGGAGCCCCCAAATATTGGATCATATATCTTGCATCACATCTGTTTCAGTCATAACATAAAAGTAACCTCTCATATACATAGATTGACTGGAGCTATCTGCTGTTTCAAAAATAATTGATTGCTTGTGCAAAGCTAGGAATGAGTAAGCACCATGGTTTTGAAAACTTACACATCAGTCATTACATGCCAGTTAATGTCTGTCCTTATTTACTGGATGACACATTTTTAAAGATAAAATGTATTTTTGGAAAAGTATCAGTAGGGCTGCTGCAAACGAAAGTCTTACCTCACTAATCTTTTGCAGTTCTTCAGAGGTGTCAGTATCCAAGCAAACAGGGAGATCTGGTAGATGTTATATACCATAACTAAACTTCCAAAAAGTTTTTGACAAAGTTCCTCACATGGTTGTCCCCTACCCATTTTATACTCAGAACAACCTTGTGATGTGGTTTAGGCTGTGAGACAGTGGCTGGTCTAGGGATGTATGAACATTCCTGAATTCCAGCATTCACTCTCACTTTCCTCTAGTATTTTCCATTCCACAGCTATTAGCTTATTTTGCACAAGTTTGTCTTCCCTTATGTTGACCACTGATGTAGAAATATATGTGTTTTATTGTTGTTGTTGTTCTTTATGGAACACACAATAGAGAAGGATATCTTAGCCATCTAACAAGGGATCATTGGGAATTGTATTGACTGGACAGAAGGAAATCCATTTGATAGTCCATTTTCAGCAGATTCCTCCAGCATTCCTAGATCTCCCAAGGTCCTAGGGTCTCCCAGAAAGCTTCATGGTTGAGTGGGGATTTAGATCCTGGTCTTCCAAATCCTATTCCAGCACTCAAACCTCTACACAACACTGGCACGTGAAGTGCTTTTCTCACTCTCGTAATATTATAAATTTATTTCAATCAACAAAAGGGGTTGCAGTAGATTCATCACATTCAAAATGAATTACTCTTCCACACAATGCATAATTAATTTCTATAATTCATTGCCACAGGATGTAGTCATGGCCAGTAGTTTAGATGGCTTAAAGAGAAATTAGACAAATTCATAGGAATCAAGTCTGTCAGTGGCTTTTGGCCATGATATCTATATGATCAGAGGCAGTAAAGGACTGAATATCCATTGAAGAGGAGAAAATGAAGTGGAAAGGAGATTTCTAGAGGAATGCAATTGGCCATGTGGGAAATGAGATATTAGACTAGATGGACATTTCTTCTAATCCATCAGGGCTTATGTTCTTATGATAATTCCTAGGTATACAACTGATATTTCTGCCAATATAAGCTTATAGGGAAATCAGACTGTTCAGTTTCACCTCATCTCTGCTCACCTGACTTTACATACTTTTTTAAAAAAGAGGAATCTATTTTCCAGGGGTAATTAAGTTCAGCAGAAGATATATAGCAGTTGATCCGGCTCTGAAGTTTTCCGGATGACATTTTTGTTTTGCTCCATTGCCTGAACTCATTGATCTCTGCAATTGCATTGTTTTATTGTCCGGAAGTTGCATGCACAGTGAGCACCAGGCAAGGTCACCGAAGAGCATGTTTAGTATCTTGTCTTAAAAGCTCTTTACTTCTCTTAAAAGCTCTTTACTAGTGTGTAGATAATTATGTCTGAAGAGCACATAAGCCCCTTAGAGGATGCTGGCTTGCTTTGGTCGCTTTCATGAGAAGTGGCTGCAATTGGAAGAAAATGAATGAACGAAAAATGGAGGAGCCTCAATTACATAAAGCTGAGCTTTATGCTGCAGAAATTCTGTTCTCACATAAATGTAACCTTGATTAGCCTATAAATCCTTAGTTTGGTGCCTAGAAAACTTATCAGAAGCAGTACGATCTGAAATGGCAGCAGAATTTCTCTAGCCCTCAAATGTTACACATCTTCCAAGCATGCCCCCCACAGTCTAGCAGAACTTGGAATTAAGGACCAGGCAGCATATGTTGGGAGCCACCTTTTGAGAGGCACTTAGAGCCATCCTTGTTTGCATAGGGAGATCCTGTTGACAAAGAGCTCACCAGTCCCTCATCACCAACTTTTCTAACTTATCTATTTTTTCAGAGTAGAGCAATTTAGATGATCACAATTATATTGCCCAACTCATTAATAAGCATATGTTTCCTGATAATTTTCAACCATACTGAGGGCAGGTTTTGTCTATTTAGAAAATGTATTTTTAAATGTATCTTTCAGACAGTAATTTACACTTGGCACACAGCCACATTCTGAAACCCTTTCTCTACTTCAGACATTGGGGGCAAGCTAGATGTGGCATTAAACATGTTGATAATATAATTTTATTATTTATACCCCACCCATCTTGTCTTACTTGTGTTATCTCCTTTTTAAACAGCAGTCACCAGGGTTTCAGAGGGATGATCCAGAAAAAGACAGTGGTGTGTGTTTTTGTATAACCCTATCCTCCTGCCTTGCATTTTCCCTACCAAAAACCACATTGCAGTGATGCATTTGTGGGCAAGCAACAGCTTTGGAACGAGTTAAAAACCTACCTCCCAACAGTGGCTAAGGCCCATTTGAACTGATAGGGTGGAATGCAGGGAGGCCAACAGGTGGTGGAGCCAGAACCAAAGACAGGTAGAGCCCACTAATCTGAGTTTTCTCCCTCCCCTCCTCCCCACTGAGTTGCACCTAGGCAACACTGAGACTGAGGAGGAGGATGCTGACAAGCAGTGTCACATTCCAGACTTGTTGTAAGTAAGAAGGCAGGCTGGCTGGCTGGAGACAATGAGGTTGGTGAGGTAATGCCTCACTTTCTCTAAGGGATCAGCCACCATTGTTCTCTCCACACTGTAGTCCCGATTTCTGTTATTTAAAAAGAAAAACCCACAAGAGACACCAGCCTTATAAATGGTGCATCTAGCTTAGCCCTAAGGGTAGAGCTACACATTATGTGGAACACGAGGGTGGTGTTGAGTTTCCCCCCATAGCATGCAGCTTTATTCATTGATTGACTGACCACTTTTAGACCAATTTTCATTACAAAAGAACCATAGCGTGATATCCTACATTAATATCTAACAATCTATTATACAAAGAAGCAACCATAAAACAACAAAGAATTCTATGAATATTACAACCACCAAAGATAACAGCAGTGGTCCAACTCATCCCAGATCTTGAATAGCCTAGACTTTATTTATCAAATTCATAGGAAAGCAGATGTTAGCGTTTCCCATGCCCTTGAGGTGAAGATAATTCCACAGCTAAGGGGGCATTACTGCCATTATAATTTACCTTGTGGTGTGTCTACCCACCATCGCATGCTGCTTGATATCCTGCCATGGTCAGGGAAACACACATTACGAACATAGGAAACTTCCTATTGGTCCATCTAACTTGGATGTGTCTATACTGAGGGGCAGTGGCTCCAAAGGGTTTGAGACAGAAGTCTTCTCCAGCCCTGCCTGGAGATGCCAGGGGTTGAACCAGATACCTTTTTCCTGCAAAGCAGTAGCTCCACTACTGAGCAGCAGCCCTTGCCACAGTAATATATGGACACAGGCTTTGTGATGTTAGAGGCAGAGGTGCAAAACTCAACCCAGGGGTCCATTTGGGGCAGTAGCCCTATTTTCTGCACAGTGTGTAGTTCTGCTCTATGAATAGCATCTTGAAAAGACAGGCATTTTTATTTCACCTGGAATACTAACGGCAAAGGTGCTGAAAGAAGGCTGTGCTATGTATGTATTGTGGTACTTGTCAACGGGGGTGCTACAAAGCAAACTCCGCTTTCAGAATATGGTCAGTGCATGGTTCATTCAAACACCTGCATATTTCTTTTCAAACAACATGAAATCTGGTTTAATTACAGCACACATCTTCTGTTATAGCTGATCAAGACGGGTTTGTGTTTCATTGAGGTATAATATATCGCTCTATCTGGCCATAATTGCCCTTAAAGCAACAATTCCTCCTGCTTGCCCATTTGTCAGATTCTCAGCATTAAGCTTGTATGTTATAATTAAAGTGAAATAAAGAAATCATTTTGCCTGCAAGAGTCTTGTTATTTCAGGCTGATTAATGCTGCTTCAAACTGCACAGTGAAGATTGAGGCTGCTGAGTGAGAGTCGGAGAGCTTAGATATTCAAATCTTAACCTTTAAAATCCTATAGAATTTAAGAGGCAGCAATAACCTTTCTATGAGATTTTTAAGGCAAACTTCTCTGTTCAACAGCATGACATAGTTTTGTATTCAGCTGGATGGGGAAAATTAGGGATTTGTATTAGGGAGCGAAACAGTTTTCCATTTAATTCTGACAATTTTGAGGGCAGTTGTATAAAATCTATTTATGAAGAGCCTCATTACCGCCATTCCTTGTGAGACTGTAGAGTTGTTTTCTGTATAGGATCTCTTACTCATCCGGCTTCCATTTGAAAGATACCAGAGGATTCATGGGTAGATGCTAAATTAATCAAAATACATTCAGACCACAGGCTAGCTGGTGCAAATACAATATTATTATGTGAGGTGGCCTTGGCAACACAGTGTAGCTAGGAACAAATGCAAAAACACCCATGTGCGCATCTTGGACGTATTTGTGTCCTGCCAGTGCTCTAGCAAGTAAAACCCTACCAAAGCCTTTGAGAAAACCTTGAAAATGATTTGCAGATTTCTGGAATTCTGACACTTGCTGTGACAGTCGATAAAAATGTGAATTATTATAGCCACTGAAGAAGTGTTGAAGGCTAAGCTGTCGCACAATTTATAATTATACTTATGAAATGCCAATCATTATGACAAGTGGGCTTGGGGTGAATAAGGATAACTTGTACTCTGCTGGAAGCCTGTGTATGTTGCTGTGTGTTTGTGTGTCTGTGAATTCTGTGCAGCAGGCAGTGGCATAGCTAGGGGGGGCTTAGCCCCATTCCATTTTGGGGGGTGGGGTCTGAGGTCCCCTCAGCCATAGGGAGTTGGTGGTATGGTCAGATGAGGGCTGCCATCTTAAACCTTCCCAAATCTAGGTAAGTGCTTCACAAAATTCCACGTTTAAAAAATCCCCGAAAGGCAGCAAGGCAGGAAAGAGTTAAGCAGGGAGATGTGGAAAGGTGGGAGGGGGCAGAGGGAGAGAGAAAAGAGTTGCCCTGTTAATTTGTTCTCAACTTCCAAAACACAGCCCATTACTCGGGAACAGTAACCCATGAATACCTGAGTATAGGTGCTTAAGGGCTACTGAGTGCATTGCAGCCAAGAGAGAAGCGGCTTTGTGCAGCTCCCAGGCACTTGCCTGTCACCTGCCTCTGCCTCCTGGTGGTGCCAGTAAGGACAATGCCTGAGCCTGAGTGGATTCAGGGGGTGGCGGCACAGGCACATGCTCTCCCACCGATAAAGAGGGAAGGCGAGGGAGGGGGGAAAGGGAGCAGTGGAGCCCGACAGTGCCCGCCCCCACTATGCAGCTCTGTGGCACCTGTGGCTGGTCACTCCTCCTGCCCCCCCTTTTCTCCAACTGTGGCAGCAGGGACACATGGATCCCTGCCATACCACTGTCCTTGGAGGCCAGGTAGACAATCAGGAGACAAATGTTTGCTCTCACTCCAACAGTATCTCCAGGTATAGCATTCTACTTTTTCTCATTGGCAGTCATTCATTGAGAGATATATTTGTAAAGTACAGGGTTGCCTCTATTGCAGTTAGAGTATGGTTATCAGACCATAGATTTGCGAATAAGTCACCAGACAAATTCCATTACTTGGAATGCCCCAGGATTTCATCTAATGTCCCCAGGAAACGCAGCAGTGGCAGTCTCAGCAGCCCGGAGCAGTTGGCTCTGGCTGGCTTCAGGAGCTGCTCGGAAGTCCCCATATGATGGTGGTGCAGGGGTTCTAAGATGCAGCTTCCGGGCTGCCTCCACCTTCCCTGACCCCAGCAACTAAGCTGTGAAGGGAGGCTTCATGCTGCATATCAGAGCTTGCATGCAAGCAGGAGGGGGCAGGGATCTCTCAGTTAGGCAACGGGAAGCCTCCCTTCCCAGCTGAGGGATCCCCGCCCCCTCCTGCTTGCATGCAAGTAGGAGTGGGATTGGAGCTGCTCCGATGGGAAGGGAGGCATCGCGCTGCCCAAGCCTCGCCACCGCAACTCTCGGCCCTCCTCCTCCACTTTCCATGCCTGACCCATCACACACCACTTCCCCACCACCACCACCAAAGAACCAACAACTCAGGCTCATGGAGAAAGGAGATAGAAACCTTGGAGAAAGCGGAAACGTGGCGGTTGAGGTCAAGGCGGCGGCGGCCCCTCTGCCACCACCATCGCTGCAGCATCAACGCCCCAAACGTGTAGAAATTAATTAATTAATGTATCCCCGGATTCATTGAAAAAAATCTGGTAACCTTAAGTTAGAGGCACAATATCTCCCATAAAGGCACTGTCTTTAGAGACCAGCCACCCAATGTTGGGGTTGATGTACTAATCACTCCTCCGCTAGAACACCCAACTGCAGTCTTTTATGTTTTCCTCTTCCTTGCATAGAATGCTGATCAGTTGGATCCCATAAACTGATTCCCTCCCTGGCAGCAGCCCTTTCTTCTTAAACTTTTCTTTGCTATCAACAGCCTCAAATATGCCTATGGAGCTATTAGCGATTAATTCATCTCCAAATGGTGATTATGGGGTCTGTAATGAATACTAATATGACTTATTTTCCTCCCTAGCAGGCCTTTTGCATTTTGCAACATTGCCTTGTTTTATAGATTATTCATATGTAACAATGGTTAAATATGCAAATTTACAGCAGATAACTCTCTCCAGAGGGGAAGAGCAGAGCTGCCCCTGGGCCCCGTTTAGAAAATTAAAAACAGAGGGTGACTAATACATTGGTATAATAACTATCCTTATTTCCCAGCCTAAGGATTTTCTTTTGGGGGGCCAGTTCTTCCTCTGTTTTTGCTTACAGCCGCTTGAGCACCTTCAGAGAATTTCAAGGGCAGACAGAAGACTTTCTGTCATTTCTGTAGCACCACTCTGCACATTGCTTCTATTTTTCTTTCACATCTTCAGGAAAAACCACACCTGCTCTCAGTGATAATCTTTACCCACTTACTATTGGAATAAAAAATTAGATAGGTAAATATGAACCCTTTCCCCTAGAAACAGTTACCTGCCCTGGAGCTCATGGGCATGGTGGCTTTGGATTAAATAAACTACAAACTCAGATCATTGAAAGCTGTGGTGACTTTATCCACAGAAACCTGAAATGGCTGTGGTCTTCTATTCTGTGTTGTGAGTTTTTCATTAACTCCTTTAGTGTTTTGCTTGTGATTTGCAGTAGTGGGTGGCATGGTTGAAATGACACTCAAATGACCCCCTGACAGCTGAGTTATTGCTGTATGCTGGGAAGGAGAGGAATGGCGAGGCAGCAGGGAGGTGGGTTGGTGCAAAAGTAGTGATCCAGCTAATCTGGCACTCCTGCTGATGCCATTGTACTATGCTCACTTCCCCACCACCTGGCCACTCTCCCTCTCCTTCCTAGGAAGAAGAGACACAGTGGCCAGAAGCTGGGTTGCAGAGGCAATCTTCAGGGGGAAAACTGGAATGCAGGGTGCGCATGCAACTTACTGAGTTGCCCATCTTTGGTCTCTGAAATCTTGCTTAGCTCAAAGAAGCTAGCACAATTTAAAACTTTTTCTCCCTGCAGCAATGTACCAGAAACTAATGGCAATTTGTATTTATTGTAGTGTTGGATGCAGTAGCACTTGATGTTGTGACAAACTGAAAATTATCTAGTCCAGCACTGTTAATTCTGACTGGCAGTGGCTCTCCAGTGTCTTAAAGAGAGGTCTTCCCCTTATTACCTACAACCTTTAAATTGAAGCTACTAGTGGTTGAACTTGGGACCTGAGTTATAGTCCACCTTCCAGGAAGCAGAATCAATTCTGCACAGCAGGAGTACTTAATTTACACATTTCTGATCTCCAAATGTGTGCTTTCTTGGCAGCCAGCACAGGATAAACTGATGAAGATTAGGATTTTTAAAGTGTATTTATTTATTTATTGGTGCTACTACACATATTGTGTTTCACACATTGTATAATTCGACGGGAGAAAAGCGTGAATTCCTTGTGTTACCTTGAATAGCATGTACAATCGATATTCCCTAGTATACCACCCACCATGAACACGAGTTGCAGCATTGACTTGTTAATATCACAACAGAGGAGCCACACAAAATGGGCTTTCAAACATTCACATGCTGTGGCCTTTCAAATCATTGCAGTGTTCTGTTCCAAACTCCTACTGTTTTGATTTGAGCTAGAAGAGAGGTTTTTGAGCAGACTGCTGCTCTGCAGTAACCAAACACAGTACCAATCTGTTTACTGTTTGCAAAGATGATTTCTAGGAGTTTGGTACACTGTGAGTTAAATCTGGCAAAACGAAGTAGAGACTGATGGAATGTGATTACATGACAGCTGTTCAATGGCTTTTGTAGCAAGGTCCCTCACACCAGCTCCTGGCTGGTATCCATATCTTTTATAAAACTAATAGTAAAGGTTTGCCTTATGCATAGAATTATACATTCAGTGGTTATAAAGAACTAAACATCCAGCCACTTAATCTCTTATTTTAAAGTATTCATGTTTGTAGCTCCAAGTCAGCAACTGTAAACCCTAAAATTTGATGATTTGGGCTTTGGGGAATGTCTAGTATAGAAGAAAAACATCAGAGTGATGAACCCTAGAGAGTTGCTCTCCAGTGGTCTGCTAAACACTCCTTCTCCACACATTGAAGAACCAATTGATAACAGAAACGTATAAGGTACTTAGCTAAATAGACTCCAGAGTCATACCTGTGGTTAAGGGAGCAAGCCTACACTCAAAGGATACTGCAGATCTCCCTCTTTGAAAAGAGTAGCTTCCTCAGTGTGGCAGCAGAATGGAGCCGTAACTCTTGCCGACATGCTAACACTTCCTCATGTGTTGCAGAGCCAGAAACAGGGCATTCCAGGGGCATGCTGGGAGTATGTGGGGGAAGGTTGTGGATCTATAAGCTCCAAAGCGCCCTCATTTCCTGCCCCCTAGAGGCCCTGGAGATGGTGGGGTTAATTCCTTCCCATTGTGATCAATGAGATAGACTCTTAAAAAGAAAAAGAAAGGAAAGGATGAAAAACCCCCAGGAAAAGTCTTCACTCACCTTCCACATTGCCTAGCAGCAGCAGCAGCAGATGCAGCAATTGGCTCTGCCCACCCAGGAAGGTAGGATTACTCTGTAAATTATTCAAGGCCTGAAATGGCCAGATTTTATGTATGCATCTTTTTGCAACATAGGCAAGTGAGTGTTCCCAGGGTATCAAGTTTTGCTTGGCAGTTTATTCCTTTGGAGTTCAGTGGAGAAGATTAGAATACAGCAAATGTGACATCAGTGGAGCTTTGGGGAATATTTCTATGGAATTGGGACTGATCTACTTCCTCAGTGCTTTTTTATTTTATTTAAATATATGTGCTTTGTACCTCAGTTTGAATGAGATTGACCTAGAAAAAACCCACATAGAAGATACTGCCTGTAGTAAAAGTGATTTAAAAGATAATAACTACTGGATGTAATCTAGATGGGTGTGCACTGGAAGTGCAGAACTCTGAGAGATTTTGCTAGCCTTATAGAAATGCATTTTGCTTCTGTCAAATTTCCTCTGACTCCCCACCCCCCCACCCCCCTGCCACAAAACCCTCCAAATTCACTCTTGTGTACATATACAGATTTGATTTAAAAGTATTTCCTCTCAGGCTCTGATTCACAGACGTCTAAAACTGTTTTTCAAAAAGCAGTTTGGGAGTTTTACACACGAACCACTGGAAGGCAGAGAAAAATTCATCTCCTCAGCCTGTGAGGCTGGAGTGGGAAACTTGTAGCTCTCCAGATGTTGTTGGTCTATAACACCCATCATGCATGACTATTAGTTGTGTTGGCTGGAGCTGGTGGGAATTTTAGAAAACAGACTCTGTCTCTACTACCTTTCCAATAACAGAACAGAAGTGTGTGTTTTTTTGGCTGTGCCCTAAAATGCAACTGACTAACCAGGATCGTGTGGCACATGGCAGGCTGACATCCTGGTTTTTGAGCGTGCTGTAGCTTCTGTGCCATGCTGTCGTCGTTCCTGAGTCTGACAATATGTTCAGAGTCTATACAGTGGCAGTTGTGACTAATCTGACCTAACCTTGGTTGTCAGAGGATAACTGGGAGATTAGCATGCTTTAGTGGGAGTCGATGGAACTTGCCCCTTATCACATTTTTAAAAATGCCTTTGTTCCTATTGGTATTCATCCTTTTTTTTTCTTTCATATGCTAGCTTCTTCTTTTTTAAAAAGATGGATCACTAACTAGTTCAGGCACTTAATTAATTAAATGAATTGGATCCATCTCATGTAGATTAATGGCAAACTTTTAAGAGTTGAATATGATTACATCAGATGACTAAAATGATAACTATTAAATTTGAGACAATAACTTTTTAAATGTTCTAATAATTTTTATATACTAATATACCATATCCACAGAAATCAGTTGAGTATATTTGCCCACCAAGAGAGAGCAAGGTACTGTATCCCACCGCCCAATATTTGTTCCATGTTGGTTTGCACAGCAAGGAACAGAAAATGCAATTGCAGCTCATTTCAGATATTCCTGCTTTTTCTCTTTCCTAATAGCAAATAACATAGAATGTCATTAATCTATGGTAAAGACACATTTTGAATGCAGTGCACAGTTCTAGGCATTCTATTAAGTAGTGGGTTGACATAGCAGCCGGCACAGCGATTTCTTCAAGTAGCTCTTTATTAAGATAAGCTGGAATAGAACTGACTGCGAACAGCTCAGCCGGCCTGTATTTATAGGCAGCCGGCTGTCAACATTGTAACCACACAGCTCAGAGTTCCCGCCTAAACTAACTGCCGCGGACCTGAGTGAAAACTATCTACAGACCTGAGTGAAAACTATATACAGTATTCCCCTGTTGGCCCAGGGTGAAACTACACTACATAACACCCCTCCCCACCGAGATAAGGCGTTAGTTACAATCGTAATGGTTTCCTTATATACAGCACTACGCGTAATGGTTCAATTAGGCACAAAAGCATATCGGTTACATTTCCCCTACTTAGACCAAGAGTGATACCTGTCCAACAACGTAGTCCTTTAAATGAGTTGGGCGCTTGGAAACTCTGCCAGACCGCCGGGGACTGGTAGCCAAGTCCGGAGGGCCACACAGTTCTCGCTGAGGCTGTGGTGCGACCCTAGGTGGCGTTGGAACCAACTCCCCTGGATCCGCTGCTGTGGGTGGAGCCTCCGCAAGTGGAGTGGTCTGAGTCTGTTCTGAGACGGCTTGGTTCGGCTCCACGCTGGCAGTTTGCGAGGGAGGTGTAGGTGGGGCCTCGCCATCTGTACGTGTCTCTTCTGGAGCCGCAAGCGCAGTTGGGGGCACCTCGGTAGTGTCTAAGTCGCCAACCCTGCGCCTAAGCTGATCTATGTGCCGTCGCCACAAACGTCCGTCTTCGAGTGCCACCTGGTACGAGTGAGGTCCAGTGACTCCCACTACTGTGGCTGGCACCCAAGGGATGTCCCCCACATAGTTCCGGGCAAAGACCTGGTTTCCTGGGACAAATGACCGTGGTGCGTTGGCACAGCCTGGGGGTTCAGCCACGGCAAAGTCTGGGTGTAGCCGGTCGAGCGGTGACCTGAGGCGGCGGCCCATAAGCAGTTCAGCAGGACTCCTCCCTGTGGCCGCATGAGGAGTGATGTGCTGCACGAACAAGTATTCGGCGACCCGCTCATGCCAGTCTCCCCGGTCCAGGCGCGCCAGTGCCTCTTTTGTCGAGCGCACCATTCTTTCCGCTTGCCCGTTGCTGGATGGATGAAAAGGTGCCGTTAGGGCATGGCGGATGCCCAGTCCCAAAAGATACCGCTCAAACGTGCCTGGCGTGAACTGCGGTCCGTTGTCAGAGACAAGGACATCAGGACACCCATGCGTTGCAAACAGGCCTCGCAGCACCCGGATGACAGCTTCGGTAGTGGTGGAGGGCATCAGGGCGACCTCCAGCCATTTGGAATAGGCGTCCACCACTACCATAAAGGTCCGGCCGTGAAGAGGGCCAGCCAGATTGATGTGTACCCTCGACCAGGGTGTCTTTGGCGTCTCCCAGGTGTGTCCCTTAGCTGCCGGTGGTGCAGGCCTCGACTCTTGGCACGCTTGACAGGCGGATACCCAGGCAGTGATGGCATCGTCCATATTAGGCCACCAGACGTAACACCGAGCCAACGCCTTCATTTTGACAATTCCCGGGTGGCCAACGTGCAGAGCCTCCAGGACGCGCTGACGGAGTCCCTGGGGAATCAGGACGCGGTCTCCCCACAGCAGACAGCCGCGATGAGCTGAGAGTTCATGTTGTCTGGTTGCGAAGGGCTGGAACTCCGATGCAAAAGGCCCTTGTGGCCACCCCCTCCACACCCAGTTGAGCACCCGGCTGATGGTGCGATCCTGGGCAGACGCGGAGGCCACAGTGGCAGCCGATACAGGCGCTGCCAGAAGATCCTCAATCAGAAGGAGCGATGAAGCTGGAGCCGGGTCTTCCACAAATGCTGGAAGAGGGCAACGGCTGAGGGCGTCGGCATGGCCCATCGATTTCCCCGGGCGATGGATGAGCCGATAGTGGTAGGCAGCCAGGAAAACAGTCCATCGCAGCATGCGCGGTGAGAGGACCGGTGGAGTCGGACGATCACCGGCGAGGAGGCCCAGGAGTGGCTTGTGGTCAGTGATGAGGTCAAAAGTCCTGCCATAGAGGTATTCATGGAACCTCTTCACTCCAGCCACAAGTGCCAATGCCTCCTTGTCGGGCTGGCTGTAATTCCGTTCCGTCGGAGATAGTGTCCTGGAAAAGTAGGCGAGCGGTGCTTCTCTTCCATCTGGGAAACGGTGACTAAGGACAGCACCGATGCCAAAAGGTGAGGCGTCGCAGGCAAGGACCAGCGGCCTGGATTCACTGTACTGTACCAGTACACTGTCTGAAGAAAGGAGAGCCTTGACTGCGTTGAAGGCCGCCGTCTCTCGATGACCCCAGGCCCAAGGCGTCTTAGTGCTAAGGAGTCGGTGAAGAGGCTCTGCCACAGTGGCTTTGTGGGGCAGGAACATGTTATAAAAGTTCAGCAGCCCCAGGAATGCCTGCAACTCCGTTTTGTCCTTTGGGGTGGGGGCCTGCTGGATAGTGCGGATCTTGGATGTGGTTGGATGAAGGCCGGAGGCATCGATAAGATAGCCCAGGAACTCTACCTGTGGAACGGCAATCAGGCACTTCTCCCTCTTTACCTTGAGCCCGGCCTCCTGGAACCTGGTCAGCACGGCACGGAGGCGCTCGAACAGCTGCTGGTGTGATTCTGCAGACACCAAGACGTCATCAAAATATGGTACCACGCCCGGAAGCCCTTGCAGGAGACGCTCCATAAGGCTTTGGAAGATGCCAGGAGCCACACTCACCCCGAACTGCAACCGGCGGCAACGGAATGCCCCCCGTTGGGTGACGATCGTCTGGGCTTCAGCAGTGGCATCATCGACTGGCAGTTGTTGATAGGCTTGGGCAAGGTCCAGCTTGGCGAAGACCTTACCCTCACCCAGGGAATGCAGCAGGTGTTGGACAACAGGAACCGGATAAGCGTGCTGCTGAAGTGCCTTGTTGATTGTGCACTTGTAGTCAGCGCAGATTCTCACCGACCCATCTGGCTTGACAGGCATGACGATGGGGGTTTCCCACTTTGCGTGGTCAACGGGCTCCAAAACTCCTTGGGCGATCAGTTTGTCCAGTTGTTCGTCCACCTTAGCCTTGAGAGCAAAGGGAACCCGGCGTGGCTTAAGCTTGATGGGGGCGACTTGTGGATCAAGGCTAAAGGAGATGGGCGTACCAGTATATTGTCCCAAGGTGCCGTCAAAAACCTCGGCAAAGTCTTTGACCAGACCCTCAGTCTCTGCGTTAGAGATGCAGTTGATGCCGGTGACTTCCAGGCCGAGGGCATCAAACCAGTCTAGCCCTAGGAGGCTTGGCCGCTGACCTTCGACCACCACCAACCGGAGCAGGCCCGAAAAATCCTGGAAGGCGATCCGGAACCGGCCAACGCCTACCACGGGAATGTCGTTTCCCTGGTAGTCTCTCAGGTGTACGCGGTGAGAGTCGAGTTGCCTTTTGGATACTCTGGGTACCAGTCTTTTGATGGTGCTCCATGACACGACGGACAGGGCAGACCCGGTGTCGATCTCCATGTCACATGGAGCTCCTTCAATGAGCACCGTGACGTTCAGCTTGCGTCGCGTAGATGAGTCGGTTTGGCCAATCGTGGTTCCAGACGGGCAGCGGCAGTTGGTGAGAGCGAAACAACTTTCCTTGGCAGACTGGAGTGAAGACTTGAACTTGCGAGTCGATGAAGGGGGGGTGTCAGACGGAGCTGATCGGCAGACCTTAGCGATGTGGCCCCTTCTGGAACACCTCCTACAGATGGCGTCTCTGAATCGACACTTGGCACGGGAATGGTCGCCTCCGCAGCCAGCACATTCCGGTTGGCCCTTGGACTTCTGTTGGAGCTTCCTGCGCTCCCGCTTTGTCTGGTGCACGTCATCGTCTTCACTGGAGGATGCCTCGTCACTGCTGGCCTCTTCATGATGCACCGGAACTGGCCCCCTAGCAAGACGCGGGCTGCTGGACTTGCGGATCTCCTGGGCGGAGCGTTCAGCAGCTTCTGAGGCCACAGCCTCCTCAATGGCTTTCTGTAGCGTGAGGTCTGGCTTGGCTAGGAGACGCCGTTGCAGATGGATGTCCCGGACCCCGCAGACGATTCGATCCATCAGGGCATCGTCTAAGTCTCGGAACTCACAGTGCATTGCAGCCTGTCGCAGGGCGGTGGCGTAGTTGTTGATTGACTCCCCCTCTGCCTGGTTCCGGTGGTAGAACGCATGGCGGGCAGCAATCTTGGACGGCTTTGGTGCGTAGTGGTTGCGGAGCTTCTCTTGGATCGTGTCCCATGGTGTTGCCTGGACTGCTTCCGGCGCAACCAATGCTTGGGCCGTCTCAAACACCTCAGGCCCACAGAGGCTGAGGAATAGGCCCCGCTTCTGATCCACTGATACTGCTGTCAGCTCGTTGGCTTGGAGGTAGCAGTCGAACCGAGCGAGGTAGGAGTCCCATGACTCAGAGGCTGGCGCAAACGGCGGTAGAGGCACAAATGAAGCCATGATTCCGATGCCGGCGTGAAGGGCGATGGATGGAACACAGTGCTCTAGCCAGAACAGTCAGCTCTGAATTGGTTCTGCCCAGTGATTTCGCTCAGTGATTTCGCTCAGTGATTTCGCTCTGTGATTTAGCTCAGTTCAGAGGCTGGCCGCATCTGGCTGTGCTCTGATGTCCATCCTATCCCATCCTCGTCGCCAGTATTAAGTAGTGGGTTGACATAGCAGCCGGCACAGCGATTTCTTCAAGTAGCTCTTTATTAAGATAAGCTGGAATAGAACTGACTGCGAACAGCTCAGCTGGCCTGTATTTATAGGCAGCCGGCTGTCAACATTGTAACCACACAGCTCAGAGTTCCCGCCTAAACTAACTGCCGCGGACCTGAGTGAAAACTATCTACAGACCTGAGTGAAAACTATATACAGTATTCCCCTGTTGGCCCAGGGTGAAACTACACTACATAACACATTCAATCTCAAAAAGCAACAGGATCAGGGGCGTAGCTAGCTGCTCCGGCACCTGTAGCTGCGGGGGGCAGGGCGATCTGCCCACGGGGGCGTCACGGTGATCTGCCCATGGGGTTGGTGTGGCAATCCACTCACAGAGTCCGCCTGGTGGACGCAAGCCACACGCTGCCGTTTCTGGCGGCATGGGGCCCAAGCCACCACGTCACTCCCAGGAGAGACGTGTGGCTTGGTCGCGCTGCAGGCCAGGCCCCGTGATAATCCCCCTGTGGTGTGCTATTTTGTCATCCCCCCTCAAGGATGACACCCAGGATGGACTGCACTCCCCGTACCCCCCTTCCTACACCCCTGAAAAGGATACCAAAGAACTTTAAAGAGTACAGAAATGAAACTAAAATGATCAGGGCATTTTAGGAGGAAAGGATCTGATCCAACTAAGCAATTTTTATATTTTTAATTTCAACTTTACTGAGGCCCAAATGAGATAGTTTTACTGCCAATAACAGCAGTTACTGATCTAGCTCACCATTCCTACTCTGTTCTTACTTGTGTTCTGATGACACAGCAGCCTCCATTGTCATCAGCCAATATTGTGGGGTATTGCTTGGGAAATACGCTGTGCATTTATGATGTGGATAAGCACTGCTAGACATGGCAGAGTAGGAGGAGAGAGTTAAGTACAAGGCTGTGGTTTTCACAGTAGATACCTAAGACTGAAACACATTTGTTAACATTTCTGTTCTTTGCACTGTACCCTTTGCTTTGGACAATTTTGTATTGCCTTTTGCATTTTGGAAAGCCTTGCGTTCTGAGGAGTAGCTCAGTGAACTACTCAGTCATTTCTGATTGAAAAATCAATCGCACTCCAATATCATTTGGCATATAAATCTGTAGAAATGCCATTTTAGCTCCCCGTTTTGTTAGTTTGGGTCTTTCTTTGTCCTTGTGTAAGGCAATCTGTTTCTAAATGGAGTCAAGGTAAATGCAGGATAATTACCAGTCTCATACTACTCACACATTCCATGAATTCCTGAGAAACAAATTAACTTGGTTGGGGGCATAGGCCAGATCCTGGAGGCTTCTGGTTTATTTAGAAGAAAAGGTCACAAATCTGAACTCATTTGTTTTTCTTTTGAATAATCTGTTATTGGCAAGTCTGATAGTGTCAATCTATCTGCCACTTGAGGACCTTGAACCAGCTCGAAAATACCTTTGTCAGGGCACAGCATCAGTAGTCAGAACCATAACATCCCCAGACACTCATCACTTATCAGACATAGCCAATATTGGTCAGAGTTTTAGCATACCGCTCAGGTCTTACATCGACCAGCAGATCAGACCTCTTGCCATTATAATCTTGTATTGATGTAGCTGCTGTTTGGAAGGACAATCATCTCTCCAATGTGACATTTGTTTAAAATTGTTCTGTAAATTTTATGTGTTAAGGGTTGTGTGGGGTGGTTTATGAAAACCTGGTAGTTGAGCAGTGTGTTTTCCCAAAATGATTTGTGATCTGAGAAATTACTTGAAGAGTGCCCTGACTACAGCATAAGGAATTAACAAGTAGGACAGGATGGGGGGGGGGCATTTACGTGTAGGAGCTGCTTTCTTTTTATTAAGAGCAAAGCTTCTTTTCTTTTTATATAAAAAGTGTGTATATGCAAAGGTAGCGTAGCCTACAATTTTTAAGAGCCTCTCTTTTAATAAAGATTAATGTCCTGTTATCAACCAAGTCAGGGGAAAGGTGGTTGAGGTGTGTTCTTCTGGTGCAGACATCTCCAGATAATCTTACTGCCAGTTGATATATTGTAATCTAAAGCACTAAAATGACAGTAATCCTAATCATGTCGGACTACTTTAAATGCATCATTGGAAGGTGGTGGCTCTGATGTTGCATGCATAAAAAACTGAGGTGTAGGGAAAGGTGATTAACAGTGCAATTTAAAGAAAGTTTGCCAAGAATTAAATGCAGTTTGAATTCAAAGGCATTTACTTCCCATTAGGTAGGACAATCCTATATACCGTATTTTCCCGTGTATAAGACTAGGCTTTTTTCCTAATAAATTATGTCAAAAATTAGGGGGCGTCTTATACACGGGTAGTGCCGAGGCCATTTTCTGAAATCCGAGTTCCCCAAAATAGGGGGTGTCTTATACACGGGGGAGTCTTATAGATGGAAAAATACGGTAAATCCCTGCACTGGTCTCTATTTAGGGTTTAGGATTGTAGGACTATAGATGTGTTAGAAAGAATAGAGAGTAGGAACATAGAGTAAGTTTGGTATAGACTACATGGATTCTTTTTTAAGAGACAATTTTGTTGACTATTTGACTTGTAGCCTGCCCTGGGGTTCAGGGATGAAAGATGGGATATATATATAGGGTTTTTATATTTTAAGAAGTAAAAATCCAGACACAAAAAGTTGTTGAGCTTTTTAAAGGAAAGTTGTTGAGCTTTGTGTTGAGCAATGTGTCCTTTTAAAAAATAACTCTTTTACAACTGTGTGTGTATGTGTCTACACACACACATATATAATTAAGAAACATACTTTGACCACATTTAGTAATTTTGTAGAATGTAGCATGAATACAAACACTCTGTGTTCCATATATGTGTAATTGATATGCTATATAGCAAGCAAAGAGACTTGGGCTGTGTTTATTGGCATGCTTTTCCACGCAAAGAATGAGAATCAATAGTTCTCTTATTAAAGAGAGAGCAGGGACTATAATTCAGGAACTGCAGGCCACTTAGCTATTAACAGAATTATGATTTCCTGTCCAGTAGAAAAATGTCAATAATTTCACCGTACTGAGAGAATCCACTGGGGCACAAAACTCATGGTCTGAATAACACATTGGCTCACATAATGGATTGTGTATTCTGGAGCATTAGGAGCTGAAGAGTTACTGGGGGCAGTGCAAATATACCAAACACATAATATATTGTGAAATCTTGTAAATGGTTACTTCACACAGTCATTTTTGTGGTTGTTCTTGGGCATGAAAATGCCTGGAGTCATGCTGGGGAATTTCAGTTGAATTGGTGGTGTACAGTTACTCTGTGAAGCCATTTCCAAGATTGTAGGAAGCCATTGTAATGTTTAAATGGCTTCAAAGTGTGCTGACATCCTGCTGGTTCATGGTACATTTCTTCATGTTATCCCATATCAGACTGGATCCAAGTTGCTGAGATCTAGTATTTATTTGCAAAGGTGTGCATAGAGAAGACTTTTAGGAAATGAAAGTGATGCTTGATGATGATCGACATCCTGACAATCTGGAACAGGGATTCTCAAAGTGTGGTCCTCAGATCACCAGTGGTTCATGAGCATCACCCAGGTGGTCCACACTTGCATCTAATGTGTGTGTCAAGAACTGTGTGAGCAATTGCTGCTTCATTGTTCTTAGAACCTAGACTTCCCATTTGAAAGCTCTGGGAACCCTGTCCTCTTTTTCAACTGGCTACTCTAGAAACAAGAGTGGAGGAACAAGGGGCAGCCTGGTTGCCTGCCATTGTTTCCATCTTTTGGGTTTCTAAATTCAAACTTGGATGGAACCTTCATTTTTGTCTAATTTGGTAGAGATCTTCTAAGACTCTAAAAATACAATAACTGTGCAAGGAAGCAGCATGCCTCCCTTTCCCCTTTCCCACTGCAGGAGATATATGCTCCTGAATAAGAAAAAGAAGATGTACCAATTAACTGAACAATAGCAATAGCAATAGCAATAGCAATACTTGAGTGTTGCAATTATATTTGGATGGAGTTTGGAAGCCAGCAGAAAATACATTCTATACTAGTTTCTATAAAATATCAGTCACTGTTGAGAAAAAGCTTACAAGTTCCAGATGGGAAAGTTTATACAGTGGTGCCTCGCAAGACGAAAAGAATCCGTTCTGTGATTCTCTTCGTCTAGCGGTTTTTTCGTCTTGCGAAGCAAGCCCATTGACGGATTAGCGGCTTTTAGCGGCTTATCGGATCAGCTGATAAGCGGCTTAGCGGCTTAGAAAAAGGGGGGGAGGAAAAAAAACCCGCAGGAACTCGCAAGACATTTTCGTCTTGCGAAGCAAGCCCATAGGAGATTCATTTTGCGAAGCACCTCCAAAACGGAAAACTCTTTCGTCTAGCGAGTTTTCCGTCTTGCGAGGCATTCGTCTTGCGGGGCACCACTGTATACCAAACTCCAGAGCTCTGACAGCATGAAGTAAGACATAAGGGAGAAATGCATTCAGATTAAAAGAATATAACCCAAAGAATTCTCGAATCACGGCATAATAAATAACGGCTGTAGCAAAGTTTAGAAGTAGTCCGTATGCTTACTGTCCACAGGTAGACTGGCAGATGCAGTTGTTAAAATGTTCTTTTTTATGGAAAGCAGCTGGTAGTTCAGTAGCATATACACTTGGGAAATTATGCACTAAGAAGTCAGTTGCAGGATGCATAAGGCCAGACTATTGATGCTGAAGTTTAAAATCAAAAGGCTCTCCAGATATATAAAATCAAATCTATATTCATCATGGCATCCTGTGCAAGTAAAGAAAATACGTAAATTTGAGTGACTCTTCTTTCCACTGCAATAAATGGGTTGTATGGGTTCTAGTGCTTCCTCAGGTATGTAGTGGGTAGGATTTTCCAGCGGTATCCTTTTCAAGATGCTTCTGATAAGGAGGGCATAAAGGCAAAAGGCTTTCCTCGTTGATTGTCCCCAGCACTTGTATTTATAGGTCCTGTATATATAAACTCTTAATATGGAGATTCCATTTAAACCATTATGGCTCATCCCTGTTGATAAGACATACTCACCCCATGATCAGCCATTGATATCAGATGTCATTTTCATTTTCCCACTAGAATTGTCCAGATCTCCCCACCCCCACCCTCAAGTCTGTTTACAATAACCCTGAGATTCTCAAACAAGAACTACCAATATGCTTTGTGCCAAGCACTCTGCTTCATTGTTTTAGCTATACCAGAAGTACATTGAGCTTTCCCACTAGACTTTCCTTAGCAATGTGCAAGAGTTGATTTCCCCCGTCTGTAGCTGGAGAACTTTGAGGTTGCAGCTGAATCTGAAGAAGCTCATGAGAATCTGGTGCATATGTAAAAAGTGATTACCATGGTCCATGCACATTTATTCTCATGGTTTGCTGTTGAACATGTCTGTTCCCTCCTCAAGATGAAAACCATGTGGTTATTTTATGTTTGCTATTAAGGATTGTAATTAAGCTACACTGTTGGCTAGAAAGAAGCTGAAGACGTGGGAAGTTGTCATCTGTTAGCCCGGTTGTCTGGTTTGTTTTTAAATTACATATAAAAGGGAAAAGTATTATCCACATTGAGCCCTGCAGCATAGTTTAGGCCCTGCTTGTAATTCACAGCATTCAACTGAAATTACTGCTATATAGAGGGAAGACTCAGCCCATGGTGATGTAAAGAGGGAGGTTTAGAAGTACCATGATTCTTCCTCCCCTTCATTACTAAGTGTCACAGGAGACATTTATCTTTCTGTCACTGCTGTTCTGTACTCTCTGGAATTTAATAGATGTTACTTTTTTTTACTGTAGTTATAGACATGTATTACATACACATTAAGAGCCTGGGGAGTGTCGTTTGAACAGAGCATGAATTGTAGAGCAAGCAAGGAAAGCAATATATATTTATGGGGGTTTGCTAGTCTCCAAAGTGGGAACAATGGGACTCATGAGCTGTTCTTCATTTTTATTTATTTATGGGCACAGTTTTGAAGGCACAAAGTAGAGCTTTTTCAGAATTGCAGATCCCACCCACACTGCGCAGGCACAGCATTTCAGGCTACTCTGGTGAAGGTAAGGAGGGAAAGTTCAAGAGCTGCTCACAATGTGACAAGAGGGCAGCTGTTAAGGAAAAGAAGAAAAAACGAAGTCCCTCTGCATGAATAGTCCAGTGTCTAGCTGGATTGCAATCTGTGACTATATTCTAGTACTATATTCTAGTACTTAGTTACATATGCATAAATTATAGTGGTCTGAACAGCACATATTAGGCATACTCTGTATTCCACTTTTTGGGGCCTAGAATATGGCCTGGACAGTACTGAGTTACACAATTTTCTGTACTACCTACTGTTTATTACTATTGCAGTAGTAAAATTTAATAAGCAGTGTAGTAACTAAGGAGTTAAATGCGCAATTCTGGAGCAAAAATCCACCTTTAGAATTTTCTTTCCTGTTCACTTCAGCTTATGTCCTTTTATCTTCTCATATATTGCACTTGCACAAGCTTTTCTGTACACAGTTCAGCAGATCTGTACAAATACTTTATTCGGAATACAGACTGAGCTCTTGAGTAAAGAGATACTGCTATACGCTTCCACCTAACTCTGCTTTGTAAGGTACACAAGAACACAGCAGGAGCCCTGCTGGATCGAGAAACAGGCCCATCTGGTCCAGCATCCTGTTCTCACAATAGCCAACCGAGGGGGAAGCCCACAGCAGAAGGCAGCATTCTCTCCAATGGTGATTCCTAGCAAATTGGTATTCAGGGGGATCCTGGCTTTGACAGTGGAAGTAGAACTTCACCACTGTGGCCAGTTGCAATCAATAGCCTTATTCTCCATGAATTTGTCTAGTCCTCTTTTAAAGCTCTCTAAGTCCCTATATCCTATGGGATAGAGGGACGCGGGTGGCGCTGTGGGTAAAACCTCAGTGCCTAGGACTTGCCGATTGTATGGTTGGCGGTTCGAATCCCCGCGGTGGGGTGAGCTCCTGTCGTTCGGTCCCAGCTCCTGCCCACCTAGCAGTTCGAAAGCACCCCTAAGTGCAAGTAGATAAATAGGTACCGCTTTATAGCGGGAAGGTAAATGGTGTTTCCGTGTGCTGCACTGGTGCTGGCTCGCCAGCTGCAGCTTCGTCACGCTGGCCACGTGACCCAGAAGTGTCTTCGGACAGCGCTGGCCCCCGGCCTCTTAAGTGAGATGGGCGCACAATCCTAGAGTCGGACATGATTGGCCCGTACGGGCAGGGGTACCTTTACCTTTACCTTAAGTCTCTATATCCTATGGGAACAAATTCCAGAGTTTAACTATGTGATGTATGGAGAAGTATATTTCAATCTGTCCTGAATATTCCAAACATTCAGTTTCATGGGATGGCCCAAAGTCCTAGAATTTTGAGTGAAGGAGAAAAGAGATCTCAAATGAACTGATTTGAAACTGGCTTGTTACTGGCCTACCTGGAAGTAGATATGAACAAATCTGTCAATTTTGGTTTTTCTCCATTTCTTGTTTTCCCCCCTATGTTCACTTCTCCACATTTGCATATAAACTCCTCATGAAAATTCATCAACATTTTAAAGTAAATTTATTCTATGGACACATTTTTGTATGCAATTTTGCCAAATATTTTGCAAACCAATTTCCCCCAATTTAATGCATTTTTGTACCTTAGTTTCATTAATATATGCATTTTTGTACTCATTACGTGACTAGAGAGCGGTACTGGAAAATTCAGAAAAGTGCAAATTTTGAAGGATGGCTGTGTTTCATTTTGCATACTGTTTTGGAAAGTGCAGATTAGGTAGGTTAGTATTTAAATGCAGACTGAATTGAATGTCCATTCTCTCACTAACTGGAAGACTGCCTTCTTCCATGCATATTACTCAGTGTTTAAGCTCCTTTCCAGAGGTCCCAATTCCACCAAGTGAAGAGAAACAGGTGGTGACTATGATGAGGACCTTCTAGGTGGTGGCACCCTGGCTATGCAATAGTCTGGCAGTGCAACTTTTTCTGATGTCATCTTTATGGCTATTTCAGGGCCAAGTGAAGACCTTTGCTAACATTCACCTTGGCCTTTTGAACATACTATGTTCTTTAAAGAACATTTTCATGGTCCAAGTTATGTTTTGGTTTATAATCTTAGATGCTGATTAGCGCTCCACCCCCGCTGCTAGAAAATTCTAAGGCTGTTGTTACTCCAGCTGTTCAATCATTGTATTGCACCTTTACACTGCATTATTTGTTCTATAAGCTTCCCAGAGAACATATGGTGAGAGGCATACATACAAAACTGGCAAATAAATAGTAAAATAAATAAAACTGGAGAATCTAGCTGTAAATTCAGGTGCTTTTACTCTTTGGGCCACCATGACAGCATAGCGGAATAAGGAAGAGCTCTTAGCCTGCTCTTTACTGCACTGCAGAGCTACCACTGCAGAATACTGCAGTTACCTATTCTGCATGGATGATGTGACCCAAGAGTCCAATACAGTTCTACCTGGTTTAATCTGCCTCTGACTCCTTAGCTGAGCAACTTGTCATTTCAGCAGAATTAGAGGTGCTATTAAATTGCCCACTCCCAGTTGCCTAGTTGGCCACCTGCAACTCCTCGCCCCCCACGGCTGTATATAACTTGGGCAGTGCTTACAATGTGTCCCTAGATTTGAGGCAACAGTTTCACCCACCTTGCTTTATTTCAAACCTATCAGATTTTGGATTCCAGGGGGTTCTGTCATTAATAGCTACTCTGACCATATTTCCTTATTTCTGTTGACCAATGTATTCTAGCTGTTGTGAGATCATTTATCGTGTGTTTATCCAGGAGATATTTTATTTCTAGATTTAACCCGTAAAAGCAATATCAAAGTAGCTTCACCAGCTATTTTGCCAGATGTTTAAAGGAAGTTTGTAAGTTTTGGTTGCCACCTAGTGTTCAGACATGATTCAGACACGTTTGTCAGGTTAGAAGCCGTAGATAGAGAAAAATTGTGTGTGCGTCTTCAGTGACAGTTTGCCATTTCACAAATGAAAAGAAAACTGCAATCACAAAATCTAAACACCAATCGTGGTTAAAATTAAAATAGAGGGAATGTGGAGGTTTGGTTGATGAGACAACAGATGCCAGTAAGTGCATCTGTTTACATTAGGCCTTAAGAAAGTGGGATGTAATTGGCATAACTGTCAGGGTAAATATGAGGGCTCTGGGCACAACAAGGAAACGACTGATGATTTCCCTAATTAGGAAACACTTGTGAAAATTCCAGACAATGACAGTCATTAAGCATCTAGAAAGTGCATCCTTTATTGCAAGTCTGACAACCTAGCAGCCTGTAAAGTGAAGGCAACTAGGTGGATTTTATGTGACCCCCTAGTAGAAGAGCTTTATGTGGCACCCTAGTGGTCCTATCCAGTTTTAATGGCATTGTAACATGTTTGCCTGCAGTTTCACTTGTGCCTCCAGACAGTCACTTTTTGGGTGAAGGGATTCAAGTGCACACCAGAAATTCAGGTTGGTGCAATTAAAGTGTTCTGTTGACCTATCACAACAAATCCTCTTTAAAGAATGGACTTTTGCAGTTAGGGAAGTGATGGGGAAATGTACTGAAAAGTGTGAGGCAAACAAAAGGTTGGCCGGATGATGTATGAATTGCAAAAAAAAATCAAAATGAATGCTCTGCAAAGACTGGACACAGTCTAACTTCTGCATGAGTTTTGTACAAACAAATCAGGACCTGCTCAGTGAGCAGGTCTTCTGGAGATACACTTATAAAGAAAAAGAAAATGCTTTTAAATTGTAAGAAAACATTTTCATAGGTTGCACTTAATGGTTATATGAGCAAAAGGCAACTCATTGCAATGGATCTTATTCTTCCCTTCCTCCCTCTCTGCAGCCACTACCCCCCAGAAAAAGCCTAAGGGTTTGGAGGGACCCTTTGGAACAAGATCGATATATAAGAGCTTTCACAGTGCTGCTAGTACCAGCTTAGAGAAGCAGCGTTTACTTACAGCACCTAAAACACCAGAGTATTTAAAGGTCTACAGAGCAAAGCTCTACTCAACGCTCTTTCTCAGGTGCCATTAGGCAGCCTTTGGAAATTTCATATGAATCGTTATATATTGTTATGGATATGCCATAAAGAAGTATTGAGTCCAGCACAAGTTTTAAACATACCGTACAAAAAGTTGTTGGGGTATAACGACACTGCATATTCTGTGGGAAAGGCTGGAGGGAAGACTATGCTAGGCATTAATCACAACTGTGGGGCAGGAGAGAGGCCTGAAGGTAAAATTATTTGAGTTAGGCAGGGTAGGGGACTGGAATTAGCAGCAGGCTGGATCCTCACCCACCCACCCACCTTCCATGGGTCAAGTTTGACAGGTGGGCAGAGTCCTGCACTTCAAATGCACTGCTGATCAACTAATTGTTGGCACTTTCAACAGGCTGCCAATCAGTTGATCAGCAGTGCCTCAAACACCCTCCCTTTGGGTCCATCTACATCTTAACCTGCCCCACATCTGACACCAGGTAGACATTTCTTGGCTGAAATGGCCTCGCAGGCCAAATGGGGATGTCCAATTTGTCTTATTATTGTGTTTGTTTGTTTATATATATATATGCCAACCATCTGACTGGGTTGCCGCAGCCATCCTGAGTGGTTTCCAACAAATTTAAAACATTAAGGACCATGAGAAAGCTGTTCCTCACTGCTAAGTGAAGGCCTCATAGCAAATTCATGGTGGGGCTCAGATTTTATTCGCAGACTTTCTTCTGTAGGTTTGTGGAAGTGTGTGTGTGTGTTCAGCGCAGAACTAGAGGGAACTCTCTTGAATCTGCTCATGTGGGAATGCTGTTTTGGGGTCATGCTGCATATTTTCACTTTTGCCACAAGTACCAGGCACACACTCAGCTGAACACTGTCCTCAACCTGTTTTTCTTTTCTTTTGTTTTACTTCTTCAGAGATTGAAGGGTCCCATATTGTACCACTGAAACATGAGAGCACTCACACAATGCTTTTTAGCAAGCAAAAAGCAATGAACTCGAGCCAGTCATCTCTCTCCTCTACTCCACACCACACATTTAATGTGAAGGTTCTCAACCTGTGGGCTGCACACCAATAGTGGTCTACAGGCTATATTCACGTGGTCAGTGGAAAGGTTGTAGAAGCATCACACAATTACAGTGGTACCTCTGGTTATGTACTTAATTCGTTCCGGAGGTCCGTTCTTAACCTGAAACTGTGCTTAACCTGAAGCACCACTTTAGCTAATGGGGCCTCCTGCTGCTGCTGCGCCGCAGCTGCACGATTTCTGTTCTCATCCTGAAGCAAAGTTCTTAACCCGAGGTACTATTTCTGGGTTAGTGGAGTCTGTAACCTGAAGCGTATATAACCCAAGGTACCACTGTATCTACATAGCCCTGTGCTTGATTTATTTTTGTCTGACAATGGAGATTGAGACCATTTTGGACAGGGCTGGATTTTCAAACAGGGTAATAAAGCACTGGCTCAGAACCTGAGATTCCTTAAAATATAGCTCTTTCTCAGCCCAAGGCCTGTGTTTCTCATACCCCAGTACTGGTTTGGAGAAGGAGGTTGTTATTTATATTTATCCATTGCATTAGAAAGGTAAGATTGTGATAATTAATGTGCAAGTTATGCACTTTGGGTGGAATTCAACATCATGTAATTACAAATGCCCAAGTGTTTCAGTTTGCTGGATGTAACTATCACCCCCTCTTACCCACCCACCCTACTGTTCTGGGGGCTCTCCAAATCCCAGGGGCAGGGAGAGGAGGAGGGAAAGCCCCATTGCACAAGCAGAAGCAGGGTTTGTGTGTTGAATCCCACCCTGTGATTTGTAGAACAGAAAAAAGCATTAGTGGCCCACCTGGATCCTCAGCAATTTTCAAGTGGTCCATGAAGGAGAAAATGAGAATCTCCAATTTAGTGCATATTTTCCTTTTATGTATTTAGTTCTTTCAAGGCTGTCTACTCTTCCTGTCTAAGGCTGGAACGTGATTTTTTTAAAAAATAACAACAGCAGCAACAACCAGGAGTCTGGCTGCCTCCTTTCTCCTTCATTTCACACAAGCTAAGAACAAGATGGTCCTACCCAGAGGAAGGCTGTGAACCTTCAATTAGAAGGGGGCAGAGTGTTGCATTACTTGTGCTGAATCAATGCTAGCCCACATAAAGCATTAAAGGAATGGTGCAGGGTCATATCGCAAGTCAGGAATATTTTTGGTATTTATTAAAGCATTTATATGCAACACTCAGGGCAGCCTATACCATTAAAAATTATAATGTCATAAAAACAACAGTATAAAATAAACTACCAATGAGACAGGATTAGCAGTTCTATCCAAAGCTTATATATGTGATATATGCAGCAGGAAAGTTTATAGAGGAATGTTAAAATATTTGATCATTTATTGAACCAGAATAGACAGCAGAGGGCAGCATTACGCTTACCATCTCATGTCAAATGAACTGGAGTGAATGTGGTTTATATTTCCTGCACCTGTTTGAGCTATTAAGTTAGTGAAGCTTATAAATAAATTTGACTGTTAATAAAATATTCATACTGTAATAAGTTTCTGCTGCAGAATTTTATTATTCTGGAGTGGTAAAATCTTATTACTCCGGGAATGCATGTTGAATATTTCAAAGAGGGGGAACAGCGCCATTCCCACACGTGTGTGCTGGGACATGGTAGCCACTTGGAAATGTATGGCAAGTGATTTGCTTGGAGTGTCTCACCCACAACATCTGTTACGGTTTTCAAAACAAGAATGCAGCCTTTTTTTCACCCTGGTTTGTGTTAGCATGCCGAACCTTGACAAAACCATTTGGAGACCAGCTTACCCAGACAGGATGCCATTTAGACCTGTCTTTGTCAGGCAGTTGTATTTTCAAGTGGCTGTCACATTGAAAATACATTCAAGTGACTGTCACACTGAGCCTAAGATGGCTTTTACATCATGAGCCTCTAGCATTGCTTTTGGATAGTCAGCTGAAAGAGGAATAAAACTATAGTTCCATGTGGTACATTGTATAGCACTACCTAGCCTGGCAGTGTATGACCCAATGACTAATATCCTTCTTTAAGGTAATTCAGAAGCAAGTCACATTCAGCAAAGAGCCTTTTACAACTTTAATTAGAAGCTCCCTCCTTGTAGGTTCTGCTTTTAATTGCTTCCATTTCAGCAGGGGTCATTGGTGATGAATTGTCCTTTAAATGAGCCTTAATTAGTTAGTTCCTGTTCCCCATGGAATGGGCTTTAATTACTGGCTTCTCATTAATTCATTTTCTTTTATTATAGTGAAACACCACTATAATCAGTATAACAGGGCATTGGCACTAATGCGAGTACAAGGAAATTCTGGACAGTTCTGAGATGAAAGAGAAAAGATGGGAGAAGAGAGTAAGAGTCAGTTATCCATGGAAACATAGGTGGTGGTGAGGCGAGGGCATCCATCTAGACATGGTGTGTTTTATGAGTCTAAGGGTTTAATTGAATAAAGGTGAGTGGGACTGTGCCACTTGTCTCACTCTGGAAGTCATGTGTGGCAGTTGGCACCAACACATGCTCACGTCAGTGTTCTATGCACGGATGTTAAGTGGAGGGGCTGCTGCTGAGAGGCAGCCAGGCTAAGCGAGGAATTGAGTTGAGGGAGGAATTAGCAGCCAGCAGCAGTCATACTTAGCTGATTGCAGCTTCTGTGAGGTCATGATCAGGACTTGTAAACAGGAGTGTTTGTGATGGCATTTAGTGGGGGAGCTTGAAGGGGAGGCCCGACATGCTGTCTCACAATGTACATAGGACCAAGAGACTTGGATGACAAGGGTATGACAAGGGTCCTGCTGCAGTGACCTGCAACACTTGTGCCATGTTTATCTTCCTGCCTGAGAATGTGCAAAACTATATCTGCAGCAATTGCGAGCTGGTTGCCTTGCTGGAAGAGAAGGTATAGCAACTCAAGGCCCACATGGACTGTCCTGGAACAGCAACATAGGGCAAGCATGCACCCCTAAGGAAGGAGGAAGATCATCCATTGCAGGAGATGAACCTCTGGAGGAATGTGATGCACATTCTTAAATGGACAGCTAGAACCACCCAGGTCTAAGATTTTCCTGTTTTAGTTATCAGTTTCATTTACTATTTTAAAAATTGATCCAATACGTAACAACTGTATCTTGCTTTTTCTGTATATGTGGAAAATGTGCTCTGACACCTTTCAGTCACACCTACTTATTCTAGGAATTGCCAAAGGTTTCATAGAAAAGGTGTGTTCAGATGGTGTATATTTGGGGCAGCTCAATGGTTGTGTGTGTGTGTGTGAATGCTTAACACCTAGCTGTGACTGAACTTTTCAAAGTGACCAAAGGAAATTTGGCACTTAGTGCCAACAGATAGCAATCAAAACAAGTAATAATGTCTAGCATCTTCTCCTCTTTTCTCCAGCTGTGATTCTCAGTTGTTCTAAAGCAGAATAAACAAACAACAAGCCTCCAAAGAGAACCAGTGGTGGATCATTATTCTGTCCCACACTTACCGTTGCCAGAGTCGTTGCTTTCTCAGTGATATCCTTGGAGCACTAGGATTGCCAGTTGGTGGATAGTCCTTGTAAAATCTGTCTGATTGTCACCAGGCCATTTTAAAAAGGGTAATCTGAGTTTTCGCTAATGATCAGTGTTGAGATTGCATTGTGGCTTAATTGGGTTGCAATATTTGCAAATAAGGGTTGATCATCTTTCATTTTCCCATATCTGAAATGACTGCCGCTTTCTTTAAAAAGCTGCACTTTTCTAATTTAAGTTGTCCCCCTTTTCCCTTTTCTGCTGTACATACTGGTAGTCGATTCCCCAGAATGATTTTGAAAATGCAATCTGTTGGGACGGTAGGATGCTGCCATATATGGAGTCAGGCTATTGGTCCATCTAGCTCAGTATTGGCAACAGTGACTGACAGTGTCTCTCCAGGATTTTGGCTAGTACAGGCAACCCCCTCCCCCATTTACACACATTCAAATGTGTGTGACTGCACCATCACAGAAACGTCACAGAAAGGGGTGGGGTTGGGGTGGGGTGGGGTGCAGCTTTTCTAGTGGTGTTTCAAATATACATGATTTCACTGATATGTGCAGTGCCTTGGAACATAACATCCACATAAATGGGAAGTTGCCTGTAGTCTCTCCCAGCTGTACCTGGAGATACCATTTGGGATTCAAGCTGGCACCTTTTGCAGGCAAAACAGACACTCTGCATTGTCTCTTCCAGTGTGTTTAGTTACAAGTGGCAACATGGAAACATGGAGGACCATGATTTTTGGGTTCATACATGCTGTGATAACACCCAGTGCTTGTTTTATTAAATTGCTTGTAATGAATATACTTCAATTTGGTTAGAGCACAAGAGATGCATCTCTTTAATATTCTCTCCCTCTCTCTCTGTCCCTCCACTCCACTTTTATAGTCGAATGTCAACACTTTTGAGATTGATTTTATAGAGATGTAATATTAAAGCCAAACTTACTCCTCTTATTATGTTTGTGGAGCATGATCAAGAATTCATTTCCTGTTTCAGGATATCAGCTTCATGGTGGCAGACAGATTGTCTTGTCTGCCCCTCAAAAAAAGAAATTAAAATTGAACAAAGGGGACAGCCACATGCTGTTAGAGATGTTTATCCCTACAGAGTCATTTTTCAATGAACATTTTGCAAACCACATTGACTCAGTAGAGAAAGAAATTAAATGGACTGTTTCAAAACAGACCACCAGATCATATTGGCAGAGAGAAAATCTGGAGTGGAAAAGTGGAACGCATTATAGATTACCATTTAACAGCACATCCTTTTAGAATGAAATTACCAGGATGAAAAGGCTATTGCAGTTATTCAAATGGAGAGAGAGGGAGGGAACCCTCTAAATAAATAAATCATCAGACACATTGAAATTGTCTTAGCTCACGCTGCTGTGATTTTGTTTTTCTCAAGAATCATTATTTCTTTTTTAGCCCTTGCCAACACACATTTCTGCTGAAGCATGTGAGCAATAATCCAATCAAACAACTTTGTGTTTTTTGTCTTTCTCTTTTTTCTTTTTGCAGGTAAGTCAGGATTGGTCTATTTGGTGAAATGTGCAGTTTGGGGATATAAGGAACCAAAGTAAGCCTTCTTCAAGCTGTCGCAGCCTGTTAACAAGGTTAGACTGTCATCTTCAAAGTTTGCACAGCCCCAGGCTCCGTAAGCCACTGAAATGCCGATGATGCTATCATCAAATTCACAGTAAAAACTGTATCAACACAATCTAAGCCCCACTGAGTTCAGTGGCGGCTTTTCTATTATTCATTTGAATAGTGCTTGTTTTCCATATTCTTTAGGTGTTTATCTGGAAAGTCGGGATCACATGCCATATGGCACAGAGACCCTAATTCCAAGTTACTTTTCTAGTGTGCAGCTGTACTGCACATCTATACATTATATGTCTATATAATGCTGGTGGCTCTGCTTCTGGCTTTCCCATAAGACCCATCCCTTTAAGATCAGTTCTTTCTAAGAGTTCCTTATGGCCCTTTGCTTTAGTGAGTGGCAAGTTAACAGGTCATACACTGAAAAGCTTACTTTGTGAACCAGTTAAAGAAGTGGTTGCCTTCCACTAACCATCAGGCCAAGAACATTGTTGCTCCTGTGAACCATTATATATGACTGCTGTGGAATAGGCATGCTTTGCTTCCTACATGACCCTCGCTGCTCTGAACGCCTGCTAGCAACGAGCAGCTTGTCATTCATTTTGGCATCGAAATCAGTTCATTGAGCCAGCTGTCATACCTTTCTACCACCATGGATTTTAAACTTCTTTTGTTTCAGGGTTCATCTCCTTTTTGCTCCTCTCTCTCTAGCGTGGTCAGGGATGGTGGAAAGAATTCACATTTAACACTGTATAGAAAACTGGATCTCTTCTGCAGGGGGCAGCAGGAACTGCCCAGGGTTCCTACAGGAAGCATCTCCTCTGGTTTCCCTGCCCTCAAAATGTGACTGTTCCTTGTTTCTGCTTAACCACAAATCATTTCTGTACAGTTCTCTTTTGTATCCAGAAATCAGTTAGCACTTTTGTCCAGTTTAAGGGAACATTTCTCCCTAAAGGGAGATGGTCTTGACATGGTTTGGTCTGGCTTGTTCTCCCCTGCATCTGGGTGTGGATTGCTTTTATACATCAAGGTCATATTGAATGGGTTGCTTGCAAATTGCATAAGGGAGATTTTCTTTATTCCAGGTTTGATGTGCTTTTTAAGAGCCAGTGTGGTGTAGTGGTTAAGAGCGGTAGACTCGTAATCTGGTGAAGCGGGTTCGCGTCTCCGCTCCTCCACATGCAGCTGCTGGGTGACCTTGGGCCAGTCACACTTCTCTGAAGTCTCTCAGCCTCACTCACCTCACAGAGTGTTTGTTGTGGGGGAGGAAGGGAAAGGAGAATGTTAGCCGCTTTGAGACTCCTTAAAGGGAGTGAAAGGCGGGATATCAAATCCAAACTCTTCTTAAAACAATGGCAGCACAATCCTATGCATTCATATTTGGGATCAATCCCAACTGATTTCAGTGGGTCTTACTGCCCAATATGCACACAAAGTATTGCATCCTGAGATTTCCAGTTGTAGAAATTTATCTTGTGTATTGCAAACTGAATATGACTACTTTGCACCACCTTTTTCAGTGTATACTGTGTGAAATCTCTGGTTTGGTGTGGTCACATGCAGATTAATGAAAAAATGTACCCCACAAATATAATAATAATGCAGGCAAGCCAGGCCCATTCCCCTGTTTAAAGATATGAGGACAATTTCTAAAATCTGTATCTCTGAGAAACATCCTAAGTCTAACTATCCCAGGGTTCTTAGCATTCAGCACAATGGGATGAAAAAAGCAACACACCGTAGGAATCCCACCATTTCAGCTATCCAACATAGCCTCACTGTAGGGTTTTTAAATTGCAACCCTCTGTAAATGTCATTACACTTAAGTCCCTGGGTGTCCATTTAGACTTGATGGTTACCAAAAAAAGCAGCAAAAGTCCAAAGTAAAGAAGTTTCAGATTTTAAAAACACTTGTCATTCCTTGACTTCCACAATAGATACTTTGAGACTCTTTACAAGATCATTGCCGCCAATGCTCAATGGCAGACAAGTGAATCCAGACTAAAGGTCTTTGGGAACTTTATATGGGACAATGGGGTGTGATGAGCCCTGTGGTGTCACCCGATTTCCTGAGCCATAAGGATTCTGTGCTGTTGTGTGCGTGTAGCTTGAACTGTATGCAGTTCTCTCTTCCAGCCAGCAGTCCTGATAGAGACAGAGGTCCTTGTGCCTAATGGGTGCTGCTGGTTTGAACTCCACAGTGCTCAAAATAAACACTCTTGACTTGACTTAAATGTGCCCAGTCTCCTGTACAGGCATAGTTCATCTGCCACCATCTCCCTGTTTCATTCAGTATGCTCTTGGACCAGCATAGTCATGTAATAAGCCTCACAGGTAAAACAGAGCAATCCTTACCACCGAATAATAATAATAATAATAGTAATAATAGTAATAATAGTAATAATAGTAATAATAGTAATAATAGTAATAATAGGAATAATAGTAATAATAGTAATAATAATAATAATAATAATAATAATAATAATAATAATAATAGATAGTTGGAAGTTTTGAAGAAAAGCATTCTCTAGTGTGTGAACACTGGTTAGACCCAGACAGAAGGAAGCCACTTCTGCTCCTACTATTGCTCATCTGCCTCCAGGAAGACAGCCCTACTCTTCTCAAGACTGGTAAGTGCATGATTATTATCATTATTAATTACTGTATCATTATTATTTTTAAAATTGCATATCCTTGCAAATATGATAAGAAAGGAGGAAAGTCTGTCATTGACTTGCATTATGATATTTTTAATTAGACTTGTTGCCCTTACTATGGTAGTCCTCAAACTGTGCCAGATTTTGCAAGTGAACTTTTTCAGGGCAAAAAAAGGGTTTATTTCATGTTTATTTGTGGTTGTTCAGAGGCGCTCCCTCCCTCCTTGGATGTTTTTATAAAAAGGTTTCTTCACAATGTGACCCCATCATGAGCCAAGTGACCTGCTTCAGGTAGCACAATGGGAAGTGATTGATGAAGACAAGGATTTGGTTTCTGAATCATGCAGAAAGGCTTCTTAAAGCATTTGCCATAGGGTGGCACCATGTGGGCAGAGAGAAGTCTGTTTGGTCTCTCCTTCAGCCAGCAAAACGTCTTGGCCCAGCACTGGGGATGGAACATTTCTCCATTGCAAAGACAACTGGACTGACACCCCCTGTCTGTTTGTCTTCTCTTGGCAGGTGGTCTGATAGACAGCAGTGCAAAACAGAATGTTTGCCTGGTTCACTAAACAATAGTCTCGTATCTCCCCTCTTCAAAGTCAGGGTAACGTCAGGTTGACCTTGGTGACAGAGTGATGTTTCAAAACTTGATTGGCTCTGTGGTGATGCCAGTGAGCACAAACAACTGTCATCCCCCTTCCTCTGGCTGGAGTGAGGAGGAATACATCCCTCTTATCATGACAATATAGACTTGCTGTCTCTTCTTTCGGATACCTGCCTTGCACCAATAGATGAACACATTTGTTCCATTTCTATTCCCCCTGGGGAAAAAAATGATTGGTGGGGGGGGGGTGTATGAGAGAGATATTCAAACTTCCCATTTTGGCTGAATGCTCAGTCACACCATCAATATCTTTCATCTGATGCCTTGTCCTCAAGAATCCCCACATCCTTCTGTTTCCACCTTTATAGAAAAATGTGGTTTTGCATTTTGCTGCTGCTTCCAGTATTTGTCCCTAGACATGTTCCTCAGGGGAAGCCCACAAAGGGCAAAAAGAATATTGTGATGTGATCCATTTTTGTGGAATAGTCCTCACCTGGGGACTGTGCTAGCTCAAAAATGGGGAACCATTTGTGGTTAAATGGCACTTATCTAGGAAAAATGAAAACTTACCACGTCAGCAGAAGTCATTTTAAAGGGCTTTCTTGAGTATGGCACTTGGTATGTGTAGAACAGAAATACTGGGTTTGACTGTGAGTCTGAAGCTGAATCCAAGATTTCTGGGCATTGTTCATATGACATTACCCTCAACTAGAACTCATCCCAACCTCCTCCCTTTTCTGAGCAATCTCAATCACTCAGTTTCCCAATCCTGGGAAAATCCAAAAAGAAAATCAAACCCCAAAGCAAGACCACATTGACACAATATATTTTAAAGCGCCATGATGCCACGTTAAGCAGGCATGGCTTCTGGGAACTGTAATTTTTTATGGGTGCTGAGAATTGTTAGGAACCCCCTCACACAGCTACAATTCCCTGAGAAGAGGAAATTCTTGAGAATTGTCACTCTGTGAGAGAAGAATTATTAGAAGAGTTATAAGACTCTTATTAGCTCTCACCACACTTAAATTACTGCACCCAGGATCAAAGAGTTCTGGGAGCTGTAGTTTGTTAAGTATGCTGGGATGGGAAGCCTTGACTGCTTAAAGTGGCATAATAGTGCTTTAAATGTATGCTGTGGATGTGGGCCAGATCTGCTGCTGCAGATCTGTATGCTGTGGATGGTGCCCAGATTTGCTGGAAAAGGGGTGTAGAGAAAATCTAGAGCTTGTCTGCAGAGCGGAAGGAAAGGAGGACCTTTTTCTGCCTCCCCACTTCCAGTCATTCTCTGAAAACTGGAGAAGGGGCCCACAGAAGAATATTAAGGGGACAGGCAGGCAAAGCATGGCTTGTTTTTGTTTTTGCAGTCTTCAGATGAGCACTAGACCATATGAAAAATGAATATAAGGTTTTAGCTGGAATTATTTTGTACTCGGGACATGATGGTAGTACCAGTGGGGGGCGCGGAAGGAAT
The DNA here is from genome assembly GCF_964188305.1 of Podarcis bocagei. Lineage (NCBI taxonomy): Eukaryota > Metazoa > Chordata > Lepidosauria > Squamata > Lacertidae > Podarcis > Podarcis bocagei. The sequence goes on along the minus strand of NC_138126.1, from coordinate 83,028,537 downwards.
CAACAGTACATCCAGCTTATCCAAGAAACTAATTAAAATGTTATAGAAAACAGCATTGCTGTATTGTGCAGTCTACAGTGTAGCTTTTTATACTGTAAGCCATCCTGTGATCTTTGGATGAAGGGCGGTATATTTATTGAATGACTGGGTGGATGAAAATAAATAACTAAAAGCTTTGCATTCAAAAGCTTTGTGGCAAACAGTGGAAATGCATTGTGTCTAGTCTCTCTTGTTTAGTTCTCTGCCTGTTTGCATTTTTAGGATCTATCAGTGCAGATATTATTCCCATCCCCACCTCTGATCCTCGAGTTGCATTTTGTTTGATGCTCAGCTGCCATTATCATTGACATCTGGTTGTTTCTGATTAATTCCTTTTACTTTCTGGCCTTAATTACCTATGTTTCAGCATGAAACCTACGAAGCTGCCTTATGCTGAGTCAGACCATTGGTTCCATCTAGCTCAGTGTTCTTAACACTGACTGGCAGCAGCTGTCCAGGAATTTCAGGCAGAGATTCCCCCCCCCCCCGCCCTGCCTTGGATATACCAGGGATTGAATGTGGGACCTTTTGCATGCAGAGCAGGTGCTCTACCACTGAGCTGTGGCCCTCTCTCCCTCCTCCCATATTATTACTGCTGCTGAATACCAACTGCTGGAAACCATAGGAGGAGAGAGTGCTCCCGTTCTCGGTTCTGCTTGCTGGTTTTTCCACAGGCATCTGGTTGGCCCCAGAAAGAACACTAGATAAGTCATTGGTCTGATCCAGCAGACTCTTCTTAGATAGTTCATTGTGGGCACAACCATGGGAAACCTATCTATCCTAAACCTATTTGAGACCATGTATCCCAGTAGGAATAGAATTCTATATCAATATTTGGCTCACCAGCTTCTAGTAACTTTCTGGAAACCCATATCCAAAACATCTATTGGTTTAGCAAAAAGGTCAGGCCACCCTCAGGTTTATAGAAACAATACAGTGGTACCTCGGGTTACATACGCTTCAGGTTACAGGCTCCGCTAACCCAGAAATAGTACCTCAGGTTAAGAACATTGCTTCAGGATGAGAACAGAAATCGTGCGGCGGCAGCGGGAGCCCCATTAACTGAAGTGGTACCTCAGGTTAAGAACAGTTTCAGGTTAAGAACAGACCTTCGGAACGAATTAAGTATGTAACCAGAGGTACCACTGTAGTAACATTTCATCTGGAAAGCATCTGCTTTACTTCAATTTTTAACTGAGCCATTTTTATTCAAGCACCCAATAAGGGGAGGAAAAAACCAAGCTTGCAAGGTTTAAACTACATCCATATTTTATTTTTCTGCTTCTCCCAAAAAGGCTTCTCTGGTGTCAGATAAAAAGCCTCAGCTACAACAAATAAAATAAAATAAGAATTCATATAACTTTATATTGGCAATAAAAGATGACACATTGGTGTCTTTGCAGGTAGTTCCCTTTCTTTAGCACTGCAATCATTAGTCTCAGGCATCAATTTATGAGCCCCGCATGTTATTCCTGGGGCAAGGAAGATGTTATGAAAGCACAATGTAGATCTCAGGTTTTCCTAAGGCTGAAGAATTCTAAAGAGCTCTGCTTGAAAAACTCGAGCTCCAAGTTGAACTATGCTACTTACTGGCATTTATTTCCCCTCAGGTCTGCTGAACCACCAACAAAGCAGGCCAGTGGCTGCAGGAAAGTGGAAAGCTCCAGGTGCAAAATTCACTCTGACAAAGGCTATAGGTAGATCGAGACTTTAAATATTTCCATCTAGTCTGTCCCTCCTAAGCTCTGCTGCCCCCTCCACCCACACCCACACCCCTGAGCAGTGTGGCTGTAAATAGCCAACCTCCTAGCCTGCTTTTCTTCTCTTCTGTGGTCTCTCTTCTTTGGGCAGATGCAGCAGAGTAGGAGAAAGTTGATTTTTCGGGTGAACTGGGCTTTGGGGAATGCATCAATGAAGAAGCTGGCTTAGTTTCTTTGGGCTTATGGCCAGTAGCCTTAGAGTCTTTATTAGGAATTCAGTATGATTTCTAAGCCTTTGGCATAACAGCTCCTAGTCTCAGCCCCATCCTCCTTCTCTCAGTATGATCTCTTTAACACTTTTCTTTTTCTAAGATCTTATAAAACAGCCACGAGCATCCAGATCCTGAACGTCTCTTAACTTTTATTCCATTCAGCGTATCCCTTCTTTCTCCTCAATGCTGCTAGGAGCAAATGATGTGCACATCTTCTGAGATCCTTCTGCTACATAGGATTTGGCTCTTGGTTCTGCTACTGTCCCTGTTAAATCAGCTGGGTGCTCCACTTATATCTTGACTTACTAATAATCTGCAGATTTATCAGTTAAATCCTTACATGCATAGTTGGTTGGGCACTAAAATAGTCCATCTGATGATAACAAGGTGGGATTTGGGGTGGAGGTGAGGTTTTGGATCAGTAACACACAGCCCATAAACAATGCAGGTAAAGGTAAAAAGTAAAGGACCCCTGGACCAGTCAAATTTGTTTTCACGCTTGAAGCTTAAAGTGATCCTTTCTTCAGACAATGTACAAATCTAAAACCTGCATTAGCTTGAATACTCATCCAGGTCACAAATGTTTCCCTTCATATTTTTCTTCCTCAAACTTTTTTTAAAATAGCATAAGAGAGGTTCAGTGGTCATTCAGACTTTTTATATGAACAACATCTTCATCTTGAAGTGTAGAACATCATGATCACTGGCTCCTGATTGTGAAGTCATCTCCATACAAAGGCAGAAAATCTGCCTTTCCCTGGAGAGTGTTCGATGGAGTTTATTGTCACCCAAGATGAAGAATAATGTGTCTGACGTATACTGGAGGGAATAGGCAGCACTGAAGCAAAACTTGCCATGTAGCAGTGTCTAACTCGGAGAGATAGCTGGGTGAATATGTTGTACCTCTGAGTAATTAAAGAGGAGAAGGGAAAGGGCATACAGCTGAGCATCAGAAGAAACAATAGACATTTCATGCTGGAATTGTGCAGTTTGTCACCAGTCATGTTAAATGTAATAATCTCCAATTAGCTGTGCTAACTATTTGGGTGATTTCTTTATAATATTTTAAACCTCTTTGTTAAAATAACATCTCTGGTTTATGCACATTTATTGAAATGTTTGTAAGCTTTCTAGATACCCAGATAAGAATGAAAAATAAGAATTGTCTACAGCTAGTTGCAAGGCATTACCCTGGCAAAAGGCTTTCTGGGATCTTCTTTATGTTATGAAAATGATTTATTGTATTTATGCTTCCTTTACATGGGCCTCTCTGCAGTTTCACATTCAAGAAACTGATGCATCATATCTTCCCAGACCATTCATGGGATCTGTGGAATTTTTTTAGAGCATGGTAACTCTAGAGAGTAACTGAGATCTTTTTGGAAATAAGGCAGGTCTCAGCTACTGGCTGGATCTAGAACATAAGAAGAGCCTGCTAGATCGAGCTAAAGGCCCATCTCATCCAGCACTCTGTTCTTACAGTGGCCAATCAAACGGGAAACCTGAGTGCAACAGCACTCTGCCCAGCTGGAATTCCTAGCTACTGGTATCCAAAGGCGTACTGCCTCTAATGGTGGAGGGAGAACAAACAGTTATCAAGGTTGGCAGCTTTTAATAGCCTTATCTTCCATAACTTTGTCTAACCTCTTTTAAAGCCATCCAAGTTGATGACCATACTGGCTTCTTGTTGGAGAACAACTTTCTTCTGTCTGTCCTGAACCTTCTAACATTCAGTTTCATTGAATGTCCCTGAGTCGTAGTGTTATGGTAGAAGAAGAAAGACTTTTCTCTGTTTGCTTTCTCCATACCATACATACTTTTATAGACCTCTATCATGCCCCCCCCCAAATCCCTCACCTTTTCTCTAAACTAAAAAGCCCCAAATATTCCTTATAGGGGGGTTCCTCCATCCCCTTTATCATTTTGGCTGTATTTTTCGGAACCTTTCCTGTGTCTACATCTTTTTTGAGGTGAGGTGTCCAAAACTACACCCAGTCTTCAAAGTGTGGCTGCACCATAGATTTTTATGTTGTAATTGTGATATTGGAGTTTTATTTTTGGACTAATTCCTAATTATCTCTAGCATGGTATTCACCCCCCTTTTTTTACAGCTGTTGCCAAACTGAGTCAGCATCTTCATCAACCTGCCTCTACCATACCAAGGCCTTGTTCCTTGTCAGTCACTGCCAGCTCAGACCCCATGAATTCTGATCATACCTCTTACTCACATGGATGGGGGATAGAAAAGGATGTGTGTGTTGAGAAAGGGGTGCTATGGTCCAAAATACTCACCCAGTTAGGAATCAAGACCATGATCTGTTTGTGAACAAGAGTTAAATTTGCAGAAAATGAAGTTGGGGGACTAAGAAATGGGTGCAGTTTGAAGAGCCACCTATAAGAGATGAGAGGTGCTTTGAAGGAAGGATTCTGGGAAGGTAGTCTCAGAGCCAGAGGAAGCCTGGAATTAGGGGAAGGAAGATTGGTGACAAGCAACCCTCTCCCCTCCTACTGAATGTTTGTAGAGCTGGCTGGGCCAGTCAGAAGGAGAGTCTTAAGGTGTGTGTGAAATATTCCATCTCACTTCACAACAATCTGCATTTGTTGTTCAATAAAATGCCATTTTTAAAAAATCCTGTACTAAGACTGCAAATAGCAATTTTTATTCCATTTTGGTAGAAAGCAACAGCACGAAGGGTCATTCTAGCACTAGATAAAATTCTCTGATATCTAATACAGCTGTCAAGGAAGCATTTTGAGCTTTAAATAATGTCAGTTCTGTTTATCTTAATACAGGGTTATGAATTCATTTCAGAACTGTGGCTGATGCATTCATCTTTTCATCCTGAAAATTGGATGGAATTATCAGTGACATGGGAAGAGGAAAAAATATTTAGTGTGGAGTGACAAGTTGTTTTTGTGTACATATCGCTTCTGTGCCAACATAATGGCTAAAAACCTCACATAACAGCAGATATTTATCAGTGGCATTGGGAAATTGGGTTGCGATCTCACTCATCTCATCTACATTTCAGTTACAGTGCTACTTGTGTGAGACAGACGATGTTGAGAAGAAATGTACATTTATGCATGCCAGTTAAGCTGCTAGGATCACCAACTGGTTGCTTCTTGAGAGAGGAGACTTTATGCTGCTGAATTGTTCATCTGGCACCTGGCCATTTTTTCTATTAAAAAGAGAGAGAAGTCTTCTGATAGGGCAAGGGGAACCCGTAACAAGGGTTCTGGTTCTGCAGGGAGTGCCAAGGACCCTCTACCTTGCCACCATTTCTGAGAGTGATCCTGGTTCCTTTCCATTCCAGTCATGCTGGAATGGTGGGGGGCATGGAGGGAGCTAATATGCATGTAGCTCAAAATGCCTGGTTAAAACCTCGAGAGGGAGTGCATGATGTGGTGTCCCAGCAGTCTCAAACAAAGATTTGGAGAAGGGGGAAACCAGTGTCTGGATCTTCTGATCTCAGCATAAGAGGTATATTTCTCGGTTCTTTTCTTTGTTCCTCACAGTATTTGCATCCATTATCCTTACTGAAGGATTGGTCACCATTTCCTTGTCTTTCACTTGGCAGTGTTCCCCAACCATTAGTTAGTAACAACTGTGCCAAGATTAATACTAAGTATTAATACAAAATAATACTATGAAAGTTCTGTCAAAATATGTACTACCTACTTTTATCATTGAGGAAAAAGCAAGGTTTCTAACAGGATGATCTCAGTCAAGAACAGGGTGCTTTTTTTAAAAAAAAAGTTCAGTTTCTTTTGAAAACATTTAAAATGGATTTCATTTGGCAAGGATGCACCACATTTAGCTTTTAAGTCTCAAGAATCACAGACGCATCAATATACTGTATATTGAAAACCTGCAAAATTTCCTGCAGTTGTGAACTAACTTTGGTTCATTAGTTAACAGCTTATATAAGCCATGTATTGTTTTTGAGCAACTTCAAGGCTTTTGGATACTTCTTCCTAAATTGCTGGATAGAGATTGGCTCAGCATGCACAGCCTTATGCGAATGTTGAAGAAGCTTGCCTCAAGTGACAGGCAATGACTTTGAAGGAGCTTGCTTTTGGCAAGCCAAAGGAGTGGCCCGGGTGGCTCTTTTGGCTGTGGTTTAATCCCATAACTCTAAGCTACACTCCATGTTTCCTTTACTATCGCGATCATCCCCACTTCAGAAGTGGGTAGATGGCTATCACATCTTCCTATTCACTGATCTTATAAATATGCACGACTTTTTAATTTCTTTTTGTCAATCATTTCTCTCAACCTTCCAGGCATGATTATGTTGTGACTGCAGGTACCAAGTCAGACAGCAGCTCAGCTGACTTCTGTCCTTTAATAGTTTGAGTTGTCTGTGCAGTGTTGGTGGTTTAGTTCAGCAGGTTATGAGCTTGGATTGTCACCTGGTTTGACAGAGAGGGGCATACATATGACATCTGGGGCTTGGATTTGCTGCTTGCTTTAGTTTTCCGAAGCAACACCCCTCTACACACACACCCAAAAAAGAAAATTCCCACTTCATAACCTTGAAAAGGTATGCCTTTGGTTAGGTTCGGTGTAGACTGCTACTAGAAAAATGAGCTTTTAGGCCCACCAGACAGACTATTAACCTCCTGTCATCTTTGGCTTGTCAGGAGCCCTGCTGCATCTTCATTTATTTGTTCAGCACTATGCCTTTTTTTGAGCTTGGTTAAAAGGAACATGACTCTCCATATACTTGGTCACATTTTCTTTTGAGAGGTGCCTCTTTCAAGCTAGAGAGCTCCACACTGCATCATTAGATGAGAACAGAAACGAAGTTAATACCTGCTTTCTACCATGGCTGAGCTTTCTGTTATAAACAAACCTCCCGAATTTCTGATAACTCTGAAGGATCATAAGACTTGCTGCTAGCTACTAGAGAATTGTTGACACACTTTAAAAACAAAAAGCTCCAAACTTTGAAATAGAAGTAAATGCAATCCTATACACACTTATCTGAGAGCAAAGTCATGCTGAAGTCAATGTAACTACCTTCTAAGTAGACATATATAGGATTGCAGTGATATATACTTAATGCAAAGATGAGGCATCTGTGACCCCCAAAATTTATTGGGCTGCAACTGAAAGACCACTTGCCATTGTGTAGACCTGTAAGATCACTTAAATTGGGTAAATTCTACCTTTTCAGATCCAGGTCGCACTTTTAACCCAAGCATGCATTTAGGAACCAATGGTGGTAGCGCTCCTGTTGTAACCTTGGGTCAGGCAGCAATCCACTAGTGGGTCTTAGGACCAGTGACTTAGATCATCTGGGGAAATTCTTCTCATGGCCGTCACCCTACAGAATATAAATTTGTTTCTCAAATCCACCCCTTCCCATTTTTCTATTTAAAAAATGTTTAAAATTATTTTGCTGCCCTCCAACAATTTAAAATTCATTTTGCATTTTTTTAACTGACTACTGCCATAGGCATCCCACTGTGGTGTTAATTGTTTTTGTGCCCCCAAGCCCCCCCCATTGTCCCCTTTTAGTGTTTTTAAAAAAACTATATAGATTTATTAACCAGTCTCACAGGTTTACCTATTGCGTGCTGAGGTCCCCCCAAACCCCTACCCCAATAACTCACACATCACACATAATTTTGTTTAAGGTTTTTGGCATACTTTTGGCCACAACTTTATTTTCATACAAATTGAGAGTGGTTGCTTAGGCATTGGTTATGACTATCTGTCACCCCCCGCCTTGGGGGACAGCACTGACTCCCTAGTCAGTCCCGGAGGAACAAGGGACAGAGTCAGCTGGAGCTGCGTCACAGGCCCTCAGCTACTCCGCGCATGTTCCTTGAAGCTTACGTGGCCCGCACCCTGCCGTCAGGGTTTGGACGAAGGGGATGGTAAGCTTCAGAATTCCTTTAACGGAATACCCGTCAGCAGCAGCATTGGAGGGGCAGGCACAGCCAATCCATACCCCTCCACCAACCAATTTAACCAATGCCTAACCGCCACAGAGCCTTAGCTCACCGCCAAACCACTCACAAATGCAACCCTTCCTTCAATCCCAAAGCAACCATAGCCAACCAGGTGTCGTTCCCTATAGGGGAAATATTCACCCTAAAGCTGGCAGCAGCCTTGAAGGTAATCACAGGGTGCAAAATCACGGAACCACCTGAAGCAAAGCCTATTTTACTTTATTATTTTTATTTTATTTTATTATTATTTTATTTTATTTTACACTTCCTTATTAACATGCTTCCCGGCCTCTTTGGTGGTAGTTTGTCTAGGCACTGGTTCCTGACTAGCTGCACCTGACCTCAGCAGGGCAGCACTGACGACTGGGCCCCACCATATCGTCAGTACCAGCAACATTGTGGGGGAGCAATGAATCCCAAGGCAATCGCATCCCGCCAGGTGTCGTTCCCCATAGGGGAAAGATGCACCCCCCATCTGCCCCAAAGAGGGGAACAGTCTTGAAGAAAATAGCAGGGTGCAATATCACAGAACCACCTAAAGCAAGGACCTATTTTATTTTATTTGTTATTTTATTTTATATGTTATTTTATTTTATTTACTTTATTTATTTTATTTTCCACCGCCATATTAACATGCTTTCTGGCCTGCTCGGTGGTAGTTTGTCTAGGCATTGGTTCCCGACTAGCTGCACCTGACCTCAGCAGGGCAGCACTGACGACTGGGCCCCACCATATCGTCAGTACAAGTAAACAGCGTGGGGGAGCAATGAACCAGGATCAGACTCAAGCTCACCCCAAATGCTCCCAGGGATTCTTGCATGGCCCTACCCCTCGAAATGGGTTGACAAAGCATGGCAAATCCTTGGTTTCCTTTAATGGAATATCTTTGCGCATTGGAGGGGACAGGTGCTCCAACCCCCCCTCCAGACCACCTTGAACCAAATGCCTTAAATTATTTTGAGTCCAGGGAGAGCTGCCATCAACTCAATCCAAGCCCTCTTGCATGCAGGAATGCAAACTTATGCTGGAGGAAGACAGCAAATCATTCTCGCCCAGCTGTACCACCAGCCCTGCGGGAGGACCTGCACAGGTCACACTCGACCGCACCAAAGGAAGGACCTCCTCCCAAAGCATTCCCCATCTGGATATCCAGTATATGTCCACATGGGCAGGAAGACTGAGATGGCGCCCCAGTCCAGACTTGTCAGCGCGCTTGCCAGCCCAGTGTACAATGCTGTGGCCCAAATGTGCACCGCTGCTCCTATGAGAAAAGGAAATAACAGACAAGCATCAGCACAGACATCATTGTGACACTTCCTGATATAACCCTTGTCAGCGTCAGACTTCCAATGACCCGTATTCACAATCATGTCTACAGACAGGCCCCCAGTGTGCAGCCGTTGCAGCAGCCCTATTCGGAAGGAATGAGGCGTGTTCAGTGGTAGGAAAGCCGCAGGCCGTAATAACTGGTGCACGACGTAAGCACATTAATGCCTGGCTAACGGGAACCCATTTTCATGCACTAGGAGTGGGCCAGCCCCCAGGGGAATGAAAAGCCAAATTTTTCTGGTATCCATAACCGTGCAAGGGCCCTCCTCATCTGTAATGGGAAGCCTGTTTGTGGCACTCCTGCCCACTAAGTCTGTTTTAGAGTTCCCAACTCTAATGACAAGCTCCAAAGCAGATAAGGAAAAGTCCTGAAGCAATAAGCCTCCAGACTCTCAGCCCTGTGCTGGCTCCAACAACCATTTCCCCAACCCTCAGTGCCCAAAATGCAATGGAATACTGAAAGGAGTCTCGCCTTGATCTTTTACCAGCAGACAAGTTTTAACTTGTTGCAGATCCTGCATAGGTAAAATTGACCGACTTCCTGCCCACTGTCCTATGAGGTTGGAGCCTATTCCAACCTTCCAAGGCCCTGCGCATTACAAACTTTATGCAAGGGTCTCTGAAAAATAAAGCTTCAGTATAACAGACATTGCAGCGGACTGAATTCTTATAGTTATAACAGCACGCCCAATCTGCGGCAGGTGGACCAAATACTGCAGGATCTGCTCAGAGGATGGGGGCCAGTTCATCTGAATGGCCGAGGACTGCCAGCTTAAGGCTAAGAAATCCATCCAGGCCTTCCCATAAGAGCTAAAAGCAGAAGGGGAAACGGAAGCTGCTGCTCTCTGTAATTACTAATTGTTGTCAAAATGCCACAGGTGGTCTGGAAAAGTCTGGCAATAGCTGAGTCTGGAGCCCAGGATCTGAAGTGCTCCATCTGAAAATGGGATAGAGTGTCAGAGACATCATTAGAGGATCCCGTAATCAGGAGAGCAGAAAGCACAATATTAAACCTTAAGCGGTGCAGCTCAAAAGCGTGAGCGGAGGGGCGGAGACTCTGCTGGAGCATGAGGACTGTTTAGCCAAGACGCTCACCACTACCTGGTTATCAGACCAAAAGCAGATCCGATGGTCACTGAACTCCTCGGGCCACATGTGAACTGCTACTAGAATGGGGAAAACTCAAAAGTTAGGTCACATGATTGCCTCACCATACCGGGCTTGAGGCCATGGCTTTGCACACCAGCAGCCCCTGAAATAAAAAACCAAAGGGCAAAGATCCAGCAGCATCAGCATGAACCTGAAAAATCCCTGTGCAAGTATCCTGCCATGGCCAACTACTATTGCATACATATAGGAATTGCAACCATTGCATGAGATCCCATTGCATGAGAAAGGTAAGGGGACCTCAACATTTAGGAATTGCAACCATTGCATGAGAAAGGTAAGGGGACCTCAGGCCGCAGGCAGCCTGGCCTAGTGGGAAGGGAAGGGGCGGCCTGGGCCAACCACTCTGCATGCAAGATTAATTAAGTGACCCAGCAAGATCGGATCTGATGAAGCATCACTTGCTACAGAGGAAGTATTACAAAATAACTTCCTTCAAGGCAGACAGCTTCTCCATAGCAAGTGGTATGTTTTAGTAACGATATCCAACTGGATCCCTAAATAAAATGGGAATATGGGCAAAAAGTATTGAGGTATTGCTTGCCAGCTTCCAGCCCCGCTTGGGCAGGGGGCATCTTGTGCTGCCATCATAATACGTAAATTTACAGGGCTGACGCTGGCCAGAACCGCTAAAAAAGTCCCGACAAAACTGCCGCCGAGCCAGCTTCCTTTTCAGACACACACTGTGCAATGCAAAAACACACTCCGTGCAGTGCTCACACAATCCATGCAATGCAACTATACTCCGTGCGATGCAGCTACACACTCCGTTCAATGCAACTACACACTCAGTGCAAAAACGCACTCCGTGCAATGCAAAAACGCACTCCATGCAATGCAACTACCCTCCATGCAATGCAACTACCCACTCTGTGCAATGCAACTACACACTCCATGCAATGCAACTACACACTTCATGCAATGCAACTACACACTCCGTTCAATGCAACTACACACTCCGTGCAATGCAAAAACGCACTCCGTGCAATGCAACTACCCTCCATGCAATGCAACTACACACTCCGTGCACTGCACACACCCTCTGTTCAATGCAACTACACACTCCGTGCAATGCACTCTCTGTGCAATGCAAAAAAAACACACCAAACCACACACACTCTGTGCAATGCCACTACACACTCTGTGCAATACACACACACCCTCTGTGCAATGCACTCACACCCTCTGTGCAATGCACACAACCTCTGTGCAATGCAAATGCAAATCTCTCACGCAATGCAATGCAAATGCAGCCCATGCAGCGCTGTGCCCTGCAACGCACAGAGCAAACTGCAGTGCGGGCACACAAAGGTGCTTTCTCCCGCTTGCATATTGCAAACGTGGCGCCTGTTACATCCCTCGCAGTGAGGGAACCACCAAAAGGCCCTCGACACTGGACCTAAGTGTCCAGGTAGAGCAATGGGGGAGCATGCAGCTGTCCCATATAGGGACCAATCCTGCAACCTAGGCATTACCGGCACTATGCGCTGACCAGCTGAGCTATCCAGGATGATCCCTAAAGACCCAGGACAGCCTCACCCTGACCCCTGTAGAGGTCCAAGGTGATGTCTGAATCATGATCCCTGCTCCTCTTTGCCCTCCTCCTGGATTGCAGCCTTCGAAGATGTTTCCTTCTGGAAGAAGACACCTGGGGCGTCCACAAGTCATCCCCTGCAGGAGAGGCAAGCTCTTGAGGCATTTGCAAAAGCCCAGTCATAGTCCGCAAAAACTAAACAATGTAAGGAACTGGTGAAACCAATGCTTCATGGACCACATGGGGACACTATTCAGGCTGGAAACGCTTCCAGGCCATCGAATTCTAGGGCAAAGCCCTAGGATCACCTGCTAGGCCAGGCATAAATGTTTCCAGTGAAATAGCAGAGTTGAGGCAGCCCACAGCTTGTCCAGGTACCCCTGCTTGCCCTTTTAGAGGGAAGCACCCCTTCAAGAAACCCAAAGTTCTTTTTTCACAAATGGGCCGAACTACCCAGCAACAGAATAGCCCAAAAGGAGCAGTTTGTTTTGTTTTGATATAACTGGCTAAGAGGGGGATATGAACCCTGTCTCCCAGGTCCTAGTCCTACACTTTTGTCACTAAGCCACCATGGCTCATCTCTAAAATGGCAGTCACCACTATCAGGGCAAAACAAACTTAAAGAAAATAAACTTGTTCAGAAACAGCATAGTTCAAGAGCATATACAGAGTGCTCATAGTCATTGGAGGCACAGAGAGCCTCTGCCGCCCTCTGTCTGCCTCAGATATACATTAGCAGCAACTGAGCCTGCAAGCAGGTACATTCTTATAGAGAGGTCAGAGACTTAACAATTCACTGCTACCTGTAGCATACTTAGGCTCGGAAGTTATGCCCAGGCCGAATAGGGCTCCATGCCTCTGCTCTTGAGAATCTTATTCTCATAGCAATATTAAAGGAACTCAAAATAGTGCTCCTGCCCAAGGCTAGATTAAAATTTGGCCAACAGCGCTGCACACACTCAAATAAAGCCAACCTTCGGGGGTACTATAAACGAAAGTGATTCCAGCTAAGCTGGGAACAGCCCTGACTAGCCCCACAATTTACAACAGGAGAAATGGGGAAAACCTTTTTGCGAAAGAAAGGCAAGCCACAGATACAGGGAGAATCTTCCCACAGGGCAGGGTAAGGGGTGGGGTGGGAAATTGAACAGGAAAAAGGGGAATTAAATTATTTAAGGGACTAAAGAGGATTAAAAGAAGGGGGAAATAAAGAAATGTAACCAGACAATGAGAAGTTTGCATCACTGTCCTCCAGACAGTCCAAGTGCTCCATGTGATCCGATGTCCACAGCGAAAGAGAAAGAGAAAGCTGTGGACCTTGCTTAAATAACCACTGATCCCACCCCTAAATTGGCAACATCAAATTTACCCCAGTAACACCATCCTCCAATCTGCTCCAGGCCCCTTGAATCTAACACCATCCTCCAATCTGCTCCAGGCCCCTTGAATCTAATACTGCCTGGCAACCAAGTGGAGTTTTGTTCGGCCCCATCCGCAACACGTGCTCTCTTTTAGTGAGAACACGCTTTGTGATTATGTGATACCAAACATTTTTGAGACTCAACCAGAAGCCCTTCTTTAAAAAATAAAGGTGGAAAGGTAAGGGTGGAAACAAAAACTTAAATATTAAAACAAAAATCAGAATATTTTAGTTTGTTAGTTTGCTTCAGTAAGTATTTAAGACTGCAGTCCATAGCTTTCCAAAGGCAACTACAAAAAACCCACTGATTTGAATGGAATTCAGTGGTCCGTCATGAACAATAAATAAAATCCCAGAGGCATTTTAGATTCCTAGATACAGAATATGAGCAAATGCTTTCAAAATGTAATTTGAAGATTCAACCCAGTGTTTCTCAAGTTCCATAATATGAAAGTACTGGTATTTTCCCTCGTAATAATAAACTGCTTGAGTTACATAAACAGAAGTGAAGATAAAAATAAGCTCCCTTTAATGTGACAGGTGCTGCTACACAGTTACATCCCATATTTGTACACAGCCTGTTTATTTACTCCTTTGTTCTTGAGTTAGAAAACTTTGAAAAAGAACATCAGTCGCTGCTGATCTGATCTCCATTGATGTGTAATAATAAATAAATGGGGATTTGAAATCTACAGTGAAATGTAATGCTGCTTCCTCCTATTTATTATAAAGCATAGAAAACTAATAATGGTCCTGGACTCTTAGCCATTATTCTTCTGAACCTTCGTTTGGCACTGCATAACAATTGGAAAAGGCAGCAATTCATGTTTTCTAAGGCTTAATTTGCATTTGCATTACATTCTCAGTGCATCAGAATGTGCCACTGTAAGGCATAAGCAGGAGATAATCATTGGGTGTCGATTTTGTGCACCAGAGAAATTGCCCTTGAATGTAATACTTATTAGCATCTCAGTAAATATGAATGGCATTAGAGGAAATGTTGAAACTCTGAAATTGGCACATTTTTCCTAAGTAACTTCAACAATGTCATGTTTTATTTATTTGCTTGCTTTTTAATATGCACACATGAGAAGAAGAAAAAAATGCAGTTAATGTGGAATGAAGTGCGGATATTGTAATAAGATAGGGGGCACATCTTTTGGGAGGAGTCGTGTAGGTAGGGCGTGGGTGGAACCCTCAAGGAAGAAATAGGATATAATTTGGAAGGTCAGAACTCCTCAGGTCTTCCAGTGAACATGCAAAGAAGCAGGCTGGAACACTTCATTTAAGAGTATGCATCACCAAAAGAATACACATTCCTGTTTATTCTTTTGCTTATGTTTCTGCTTGTGTCCTGTCCCCTGTCCCCCAAATAAATAAATAAATGGCACCGAAACAAATTGGAACAAATATGGTACACTAAGGTCACATCCACACTGTACATTTAAAACACTTTGTATCACTTTAACAGCTGTGGTGTCTCACAAATAGTATTGGGAACTGTAGTTTGTTAAAGGTGTTGGGATTGTAGCTCTGTTACAAGCTATTCCTGAGATTTTTTGCAGGAAGCAATGACTGTTAAATGCATGGTGTGGATGTGATATAAGAGACAAAGCAATGCAAGAGTATAATGTGGGTACACCCCAGGACCTATTCTGGACCAAGCAGACTGAGGTCTTTGAAGAAGCTTTTCTGTTTCTGTGCATGCTATGTTTAGAGTTCTCCCGCAAAAGTCTAAGGAGGCTTCCAAGTGTTGTGGAACACTCTGGCTTGAGGAGAATTGGATAGGCTTCCGTAAATTATACTGAAATTTCCAAATTCATAAAATGAGGAACATAGGAGGCTGCCTCATACTAAGCTGGGTGATTAATCCATCTAGCATAATACTGTCAGCACTAACCAATAGGGATGGGGAAGAAATTCAGTTCAGTTTGTATTTAAAAGGGAACCTACCAGATTTACACTTCCCGAAACAATACACAAACCAAAACACAGCTAGCCTTCAGAATTCACACATAGCTAAGTTTTGCATGAATTAGGGGAAAATTCCTTGCAAAAATATGTATGTTAGCCAAAACAGCACACAAAAATGTGTTGATAAGGAGAAATTCACACTAAAATGTTGAATTTTCATGAGTATTTAAAAACACACACACACCACATATTGCTACAGATATGGGGATAATGGGATTTAAGATTGGAAAAATGAGAAACTAAGATAACTGAGAAAGGCAGATCCCCCCATCTATACTGACCGGCAGCAGCCCTTTCGCAATAGCCCTACCTGGAGATACCAGAGATTCAGCCTAGATCCTTTTGCTCTCCCACCAAGCTCTGGCCCCCTTGTGGGTTTTGGCCACCCTTACCTGTAAAGCAATATGGCAAACTGGCTATGCAGTTCTGCTAGTCACTTTTCAAAGTATGGTATAGAATCCCATGCAGACACAATATATATAGTTGCCATACACTGAGTCTCAGACTGATTCCATCTAGCCCTCTTCTGTCTAAACAGACAGAATACCTTTCCAGGGAACCTCAGTCCCCACCCACTCCAGCCTTCCTGCATAAGGTCTTTTTACTGGAGATGCAAGGGTTTTTAGTTTGTTTATGTCTTTATGTGGAAATAATTCCATTCCACTGAACTGATTCACAACATAAAGAAACACATTAAAAATCATATCATATATAAAGGAATAATACCACCAGAGAGAGTGGTCGGAGAATGCCCTGGGAAAGAGATGTGTCTTATACAAAGACCTGAATCATCTTCCCATTGGTGCCTCCCTGAATAATGTTCTCTGCATGCAAATCTTGTGCTCTGCCACTGATATATGGTCCTTCCCTATAATTACATATCAGTCTTAGAGAGGCTCTGGGGGGCTCAGCTGGAACTTAGTGCTTAAATGATGAGTGTGAACATTAATAGGGAAGGTTACCTGATCCAGAAGGATGATAGGAGCTTCTTTGATGAGCACAGCAGTGCTTTCAAAATATAACCCATGATTTAGTATATCAGGGTAGCTGTATGAACAGTCCATTAAAAACTGAATGGCCAAAGAGCTGATGTCTCCCTCCCGGAATGCATACCTCGCAAGCTAAATCAGATGAAGAGCAGCCACTGAGGGCCTTGGCCTTGGTTATGGCACTCCCTTCTGTCAATGGCAAAATATGGATTGCCTTCAGTGGCAGGAACCTTGAGCATCCCTTATCATAATTCATCCCTTATTTACATCCACAAGAAGATCTTCCCTAAACTCTCAGGCTCCCTTGAAAGCCCTTGGCCTGTGATAATGGTAATGGTGGCATCCTGGGAGTTGTTATTGACATTAAACATCCATGACAGCTGCAAACTGAGAGTCTGTTGGTTTTCAATTAAAGCCTCAACATAACGATTCCAATTCCAATTATCACAGGAGGACAATACAATACTTAGCTAAATGCAGATGAAAGGGTTTTTTTGCTTTGTTTTTCCGTCTATCGATTTTTCCACAGCCCATCTCTTTTCAATGGCTTGCCATGAATAGGGACATGATGGAACAGTGAATGTTGACACACATGGAGCAGCCACTAAGAGCTGGTTCAGGCATTCATTCATTCATTTATAAAAAGCTTTTTAGAGCAAATGTATGACAAGCCAACACTTGCAGTTTATATTACAGGTAGGGGACCTCATGCCTGGGGGCCAAATGTGGCCCTCCAAACTTGTCTGTCTGGCCCTTGGGAGTTTCCCCAGGCCACATCCCTGCCACACCACCTGCTGGCCCTGCTAATAACCCTCCTTGTGTGTGCTTGCCTCACTGGAATACATCCTTTAGCACAGATAATGCTCTTGCTTTCCTGGATGAAGGATGGAGACTGGTGTGAGTGTGTGCTTGTAGAAAGGTAACATTTATTTATTTATTATTGTTAAATTTATTTATTTATATCCTGGCTTCTTCACAGAACTGGGACACAAGGCGGTTCATAAAAATTAAAGTACACATAAAAATTTGCATTAATTGCTCCACCCACATTTGACTCTGCCCCCATGCACCCCTGGAGCCTTCAGAAGGTTGCCCTCAGGCTGAAAAAAGTTTCTCACCCCATGTAAGAAGCAAAAACCTAGATTCATGTAATCCCATCACAGGAGAAACCAAAACAGGTGACGGGCAGTTTAGTGGAGGTATCCAGGTGTCCTGAAAGGATCTGTGCCATGCCTATTGCTGCCCAGTATGTTCAGTATAACTGGGTTGGCAGAATGCAGTAAACTTATGACATTCACAGATGAAACTAAATGGAGAGGAATTATTTTAATAAAGAGCTACACGGATATGGGAAAAAATAAAGTCTCACAAAATCAAATGTTAGAAGCAAAATTTTAAGCAGAGGTTGGATGGCCATCTGTCATGTGTGATCTAGTTGAGATTCCTGAATTGCAGAGGGTTGGACTAGATGACCCTTAGGGTGCCTTCCAACTCTACAATTTTAAGATTCTAACTAGTTTATTGCTTGTTTTGCTCCATTTCTTTTCCTTTCTTCAGTTTACTTTCTTCATCCCCTTTTCCACATCAAAACTTTTCATGGTGTGGGAGGCTTGTCGTAGACTGTATCATATGTGAACAATTTGTCAAATGCCATAGTGAAGGTGAACATTTGTTTCATTTGTAATTGAAAGCTGCCCTTGAAAATGTTTTATGTCTCAACTGTAGCATTTTGTTCCAAATAAAACAAACAGATCCTCCCAAGTCAGCAATCAGCCAGACTAAGCCCCTGAAATGGGGTGAGCCACCAAAGCTACTCCTCCCTTGCCCATTATGAAATGGGTACAACATAAGTGGTACAGTGGTGCCTTGCAAGACGAAATTAATCCGTTCCGCGAGTCTCTTCGTCTTGCGGTTTTTTCGTCTTGCGAAGCACGGCTATTAGCGGCTTAGCGGCTATTAGCGGCTTAGCGGCTATTAACGGCTTAGCGGCTTAGGGGCTTTAAGAAAAAGGAAACAAACTCGCAAGAACTCGCAAGACGTTTCGTCTTGTGAAGCAAGCCCATAGGGAAATTCGTCTTGCGGAACGACTCAAAAAACGGAAAACTCTTTCGTCTTGCGCGTTTTTCGTCTTGCGAGGCATTCGTCTTGTGAGGTACCACTGTAGTTTCAAAAGCTTTTATCTTACTATGTGCCCACCCAGTCTCCATCATGCAGCACTTGTGTCACTTGCACAACTCAAATATTATACTAGTCATTGATTTCCACGGTTAATGTTTTCCAAGTATATTCAGAACAGCAAAGGGGAAATTAAGCATCCCCTTCCACAATCTCTTACTTAATCCTGCAGCCACTTACGTTGTAAAGCAGCAGAAATGCAGTGTGTGTGTACATCTGCATGCATGTGTGTGTGTGTGTTTGCATCACACACATACAAATGAATAACTTTATACAGTTGCTTTAAAGACACTTAGTTTAGACTGAAATCAAAGAATGCAGAAGTGAAGCTTTGTTTTCAATTTAATGTTGGGAAATGCCATCAGATTCAGCTAAGCCAATATTTTGTAAACTGGCTGAAACAGCTACTGTAGGGAACGCTAAACAAAGTAGCTCCTGTATATTCTGTTGCCTTAGAGACTGAGAAACATCTGTATCCGTGCAGGCAAGTGATGCAGACATGGTAAGATATGACTTCCTTGCATTCCTCTCTTCATCTTGCTGTCAATAGTAATATTTTATGGTGGCAATATGCTGAACTTCTTTTGCATTGTATTGTATCTGGTTGAGTAGCATATCATGGTCTGGGAGAGCTTAATTAAAAAGGTCTAACTCCTTAGTCCGGATGCTCTCCTACGAAAAGATGCTGTCACACAAATAATTTTTTTTTCAAGATGAACTTGGAGGGACTTGAAATGATTGTTGTTCTGGTGATAATTGTGGCATTTGTGAAAGCTCTTGAGCATATGGGACTGCTGGAAGACACTGATGAAGGTAGGATCTTTAAGCACTTTGGTTTTGGGGGAAGGTTTTGTTGCTAAGAATGTTCACTTTCAGTATTTGTACATGCAGTGAGGGGGGGGTGACACAGAACTGAATTGCAGAAGTCACGATGAAAAAATCCTCCTGAAACAGACATAAATCTTGAAATATGTATAGTTTCTTTCTGCAAAATGTGGGTTGGATTTTTAAGAAAGAATTTACAGAGAGCCTTTAGTATAATTAGATGTTTTTCAATAACTTCATTGCAGGACTGCATTTTGTGCATGAACTGTGAACACTATATCTTGATCCAGTCTCACAACTTTATTACAACAACCAATTTCAAATATAATTGCTGGAAGCATTCGTTACAAAATTCATGCATTTTCCTGCTCCAATGATATTTAGGTTATATAAATGAATTTTGTCCCTCAAATTGTTTGCTTTTCTACATCTTCACTTTTTTATTTGGTACATCTATAATCAACAGCCTTTCCTAACCTTTCATTTGTTAGCACATTATTGTACTGGCTAAAACATAAATAACTGGTGTTGGAATATACATAAGGTTTTGCTGATAAAAAAACTCAGGCTGTTGTTGCCTTTGCTGTATTTGCAAGAGGTTTGTATGATTTGCACAGACAGGGAAAGAGAAATATGTGACATAAAAGTGAATGTATAATAGAAAGCTGGTGAGGCCAAGTCAATGTAGAATATGACCAAACATAGAAGGGAAATGACGTGTGATCATTTTAACAGTTGTTAAGGGGAATGTAGGTTCCCAGCTAGACTGTACACACATCAAAACAACTTCCTTTTTGCTTCATGGTACATTCCATAAATTACAAGAGATTTAGTTGTTAGCAGCTGAATTAATTTAACAGTGTAAATCCAGTTTCAAATACTTTAGAAAAAACATAACTTTTACAAAGTTTGACAGAGTTTTGGCATACTTTAATTACTATATTAATGAGTAAAGATATGTATATCTTGCTTTTGACTTAATCTTACCCTATTAGGTGATTTGAAAGCTTTAAAAAGGGGGAAAAGAAGGGGTTTTGAAGCCATATTGAAACATACATTATAATGCTGCTTTATTTGCTCTTGTTAGAATTTATAAACACTGTTAATCTGTGTTCAGATTAGAATTCAGATCAAATGAAAACAAGTCTGAAAACAAGCTTTAACTGTAATAAGAGAAATATTTTAATTTGACTTCCATCAGTTTCCAAAAGAATGTTAGCACACACATACTTATCACAGGAGGTTGTAAATGTACTGTGAGAACAGCAAATTCCAGTTGCAGCTCCTGTCAGGGATAAATTGTTTTGCTAAAAAACCCAAAAAACTTTTTTGCTTTTGTTTTGACAAAAATGGATGCTTTGTGAATAAAATTACAAAGGTATTTTAGCATCCCTTCAAGTAACTGAAGGAATGAGAGCAAGATGAGGATTTCAGGGGGGATACGTGCTATCACCATATATTGTTATGGATCCTTTGTGAGTATATGTACCGTATTTTTCGCACCATAGGGCGCAGTTTTTCCGTCTTAAAAACTAAGGGGAAAAGTCTGTGCGTCCTATGGAGCGAATACAGGGGGGGAGGCAAGCAGGAAAAGCCCTCAAGAGCCACAGACAAGCTTCGCGCGGCTCTTGCGGGATTTTCCCCAGGAGTCAGTCCCTTCTCCCTCCTCTAGAAAAGCCTTGCGCAATCTCTCCAGCCGCGGGAGGCTGTGCAAGGCTAAAGAGGAAGCCCCGGCAGTGAGCGCGATCCATCCCGTTCGCTGCCCGGGCTTCCTCTTTAGCCGTGCGCGCCTCTCCAGCCGCGGGAGGCTGCACAAGGCTAAAGAAGCCAACTTTTAAAAAATCTCTCTATCGCTACCTCTTTTTCTTTTTTCGTCCTTTCTCCACCCCCTTATTTTCCTCTGGATCAGTGTTTTTATCTAGATTAATGTTTTAGTTTGGAGGGGGGGGGATATTATAAAAAAGGAAACTTTGCAGCTTTTATTTTAGTATACAATAAAAACAGATTAAACAAAACACAAGAGAAGGAACTAGCATAGAAGAAGAAGAGAAAAGGGAAAGAGGGAGGATACAAAGCCATTTACCAGAGGTAGATCTTAACCCTTGCCTCACCTGGGAGCTTCTCTGGGCAGGAATTCCCTCGGCTTAAGTGGGGTGAGGGAAGAGTGGCAGGTAAGGGGGTACCTACCTAGACAGTGAAGCCACATGTCTCTCCAATGAAAATTGGGAATGGGCATTGTGTGAAGTGGCTGTGGATCTCCTGCCGCAGAAGTGTAGGACTGTATAGAGTTGGGAGGGCCACCCGAGGGTCATCTAGCCCAGCCCCTTCACAATGTAGAAATCACAGCTAAAGAACGCCAGGCAGATGGTCCCCCAACCGCTGCTTAAAAGCCTCCAGTGGTGGAGACCCCCAACAACTTCCGAGGTCACAGAATTGCAGGGTTGGAAAGGAACCCCAGGAGTCATCTAGTCCAGCCCCGGTGGACAGCGGGCACGATCCATCCCATTGTGCAAGGCTAAAGATGCTGCTCAAGGCTAAAGAGGAAGCGCGCAGCCTGTCCGTTGCTCTTTGGGGCTGGGGGGGGGGGGAATAATATTTTTTCGCTTGATTTCCCCCTCTAAAAACTAGGTGCGTCCTGTGGTCCGGTGCATCCAATAGAGCGAAAAATATGGTAGATATGTGAAACACTTTTCTCCCTCCCTCTCACTTTCTTTAATATAAGAGATTGAGCACACATTTTACATTGGGCTATTTTAAAATTATTTTTGAGACCGTAAGTTTTTTTTAAAGAAATGCAGATTGTATCTGTCTGGGTAAATAAATTAATAGTTAAAAAGTACAGTGGTACCTCGGGTTATGTACTTAATTCGTTCCGGAGGTCTGTTCTTAACCTGAAACTGTACTTAACCTGAATCACCACTTTAGCTAATGGGGCCTCCTGCTGCTGCCACCGTGCCGCCGGAGCACGATTTCTGTTCTCATCCTGATGCAAAGTTATTAACCTGAAGCACTATTTCTGGGTTAGCAGAGTCTGTAACCTGAAGCGTATGTAACCTAAAGCATATGTAACCCAAGGTACCACTGTACTAGTGTTAGGTTCTAAGCTCTGATCCTGAGGTTTTAAGGACCTTGGCATAACAAATGGTCAGCACACTAGAGCCCATTTCATGTGTTAATAATGTGAAGTTACCTCTTGTGTCCAAAGAGGCAATGGTAGGTCTCTGTGGCCAGCCCTACCTGCAAGATCACCCAGATCCTCAACCCTACCCACTGAAGTATTAAGCATGAATATCTGCATAGGTGAAGCCGACAGACACAAGAGAGTATCCAATGACCTCATTCCATTAGTGCAACGATTTACAGGTTTAGTCAAGTGAGCAGAACCATTAATGAGTGTTCCCTCAACTTGCCAGCCCTGTTACTTTGGCCTTCAAGTCAAAGTTATCCTGCAGAGATGGGATACCTCTCATCCTGTGCACATATTTCTGAATAATCAGAACATACAAAATACAGCATCCTGCTCTATTTCAAATAAGAAATTAAAATATTTTGATGAAGAAGCATTTCAAAAAAAGAAGCGCAGAATTCCTTAATGTCCATCTCTGTATATAGATTCCTTCCCCTCCTGAGCTTTCAAACAGATTATAAAATATAATTGTTCTTACTGTAAAAACTTAAATACATGAAATTTAATTTGTACTTGGTTTTATTTGTGATTTCAGGAATGAGACTTCCTTATTATATAACTTTATTTTATGTTAATATAATTTAATATATATTTGATTTAAGCATCTCTTACAGTTTGCTAATTCTCATTGCTGCACTTTCAGAAATGATGCACAGCAAACAATAAAAATGATTATTCAGCACTGCGTGGTCTTCAGGGAAGTCATGGGACCTAATTCAACTACCCTGTTCTGCCAGTAGAATCGGGTGCAAAGACTCCCACTAGCTCAGTGGGGTTCCCCTCTCTCTGTGTGCCTCCCAACACCTCCAAGGCATTTTTTCTTTGGCTTTCAGTATTCCCCTAACTGGTTTTCCTTTTGGTTGTGGGGATGGCCACATTTTACCTGTCATGTAGCATTGACCTCGCTGGGAGTCTGTTTAAGAGGAACTGGAATGTATTGTCCCATAGTAACAGAAGTTCTGAAACTTTAAACCCCATGCTGCCTGCACTTTTCAAAACATGCAGCAGAAGCATATTTGGCAAGAGTGGCTAAAGGGTGGGCCCTCCAAAAGTTACTCTGAACATTATCAAGCCATGACAGGTGAAGCATACTGTGGCTTGTGGAGAGGAGGAAAGGAAGGTCTATAATGTGTAATGAAATCATAGTATATATGTTTGTTTGTTTGTCACATTTATAAGCAGACCTTTCTCCAAAGAGCTCTGTGGTTTTCCTCCATTTTGTGTTCACTTCTAACAATGAAATCAAGTAGGTTAGTCCTACTGCACGGCTGATGAGGGATTTGAACCTGGGTCTCCTTAGTCTACCTTTGGATATAATGGTCATTGTAGATCTTTAGAGCAGCCATTTTCAAGCCATTTATTTAAATGTGATGGCTTGGATCCAGAAAAGCACTGTCAGGATTGGGTAGAGAGAAGGTGACTTTCTGAACCTTTCCTCTCACCAGACTACCTAAGATTATCTCGAGGATCCAAAATAAGGAGGCCAGTTGTGCATTGAATAACTAGAATGTTTTCACTTAACACTGCTTTGGTTTAGGAAATCATTCAGCGACTTCTGTCTTTTCTATTTTAAGAATCGTCTCACTTTGCAGATTCATTCATTCATTCATTCATTCAGCTCTGGGTAGCTGATAACCTATTAAAAACCAGACTAAATAACATATGCAGTAATATTTTTCTTCATGTGACCTGGAATTTGTCTTGCACCATTTTCCAGGACTTCAAGTGCTGTACTGTGATGGCCTGGGATTTGGACTTGGATGCTGAACCTGAGGTTGCCTCTGGGTCCAGTAACCCTCCAGCCTCTCCTGGGCTGCAGAGGCTCAGGGCAGAGAGGCGGAGGGAACTAAGTTCCCGCAGGAGGAGAGGCGGGTCACCTGAGGATCGGGGCCACCCTATGCCTCAGGGAAGATAAAAGCCAGTCAGCCCCAGTCCCAGGTTGCAGGAGCAACTTTGTAGGTTGCCAGTTCCTACCTGAACCCTGTCCTGCGTTCCTGACCTCACCTGACTCCCTGCCCTGCACCCAGCTCCAGCTTTTATGGACTGCCTCCATATTGCACCTTCGACCTTGGACTGGACTCGGACCTTGCCTCTCGGTTGACCCATGGGACCAGCACATGTACACTTGAGAGCCAGGGATTGTTTATTTGGGCCTCCTATAGTAGTCTGACCTTGTGTAGTGAAATGATGCCTATTGATGTACTTTGTTAGTATTTCTGGGGTGACAGCTTTTGCAGATGCTAGTGCAGACAAGGAAGTTGTTTTTGTTCTTATTTTAGACCATCGCTCTAGTCACTCAGTGTGACATAAATCCAAGTACATGAAAGAAACGATAAAGGCATCTGTATTCAGATCCCTCCTCTTCTCTGATGCTGTTTTCAATATTCCCATTTTTCAAGGTCTGAATAGAATTGATTTGGCTTCCAGGCTGTGCAGGATCATTTTATTCTTTCTTCAGATGAAGCAGAAGGACACTTGTCCTTCTGGCAGGCGGCCTATTAAACAAAAATAACAGCCAATATAAGCATAAACTCTGTAGGTCTAGGACATTAGAAAGGAGAGCAGGAGAATCAGATAAACTGATAGGAACATGATTGATTCCTTGCCTTTCATGCTGGAGATAAAGGCCTGGCTTCACATGCAGGGGCTGGACACTTTCCATGCAGACAGTGACAGTTCCTGGCACACAAAAGCAGTACAATATAAATAGGGCTGAAGTGCTTTGGGCAGATCTGTAGGTAAGCTGGGCAGATCTGTAGGTAAGAACCATGTTTGGCTGGCAGGAGAAAATGTACTATGTAAAATAGTCAGAGAAATCCCAGTGCTATTTTGAAAAGACAACCAGACAGTTAAACCAAAACAATTTCAGATGTGGTATCTGACAGGCAAATGCTGTGGCACACAAACAATAACTTTTGGAATATAACTGTTGACGAAAACATTGCAAAAACACACACCAAAAAACGGATATGGGATTGTGATGAACATAGTGTTTGTTTTTATCTCTCTTGAATGCTGAACTCTGAGAGCTTTGACAAAATATTCACCCACTAAGCTAGTCTCTTGGTTTTCACATGGGCAGCAATGATCACATTGGGAATGTTCAACGCGCTGCCTTTCTCACATAAAAAATGAGTAGGTATTATGCCAGGCCCTGGTAACCTCAGATGATGAGAACCTAGAGCTCCTGATGATTGACAGCGTAGGTGAGGAGACCTAGCCCCCTGACCCCAGCACTGAATTCCCTGGTATACCAGGTGGGACCTCCCAAGGCCTACCTCCAGGGATGCCGTTGAAGGATGCTTGGATTGGGTTCCTAACTCACCTCTTGCAGAGGAATCCTTGGCCCTGTCACAGACATCCTCTAGCTCTTGACAGTGTCAGCACTAGAAGGTCCGAGCCCCAGCAGCTGGTCATGGATGGACTACATGACCGAGAAGTAAAGGGTTCCTTGTGAGTGAGGCCATTCATCAAGAACAAAGGTCTTTGAGTAGATTCACACACTAACAGCTGGTGTTGGGGGTCAGGCTATATCATGCTTCACTTAGGGACTCTGCTAGTTGCTGAAAACAATGCATGTCATTCAGTTCCTTATGCTGAACCTGGTGCTGTACCATAGGTGCCAACTCCCTGGGGCCCTGGGTACCTAACCTCCCTCAAAATTTCCCATGAAGGGACCGGGTACCCACAAATTTTGGTGCCAGGGCCATGCATGTACCCACCCTCTGCCATGCTTTTTTCTTGACCCCTTCAGCTGCAAACCCCAGACCTTCCTTTATTGAGTCTGCCCTTGCATTATGTTTGGACTCAGTTTCCATCTCTAATACCTGGGCTTGGTTTGACCTTGCTTTCTTCAAAGTTTGGCAATCTTGTATGTGGGAATAAGTCTGCAGTGGGGTCCATTGTGGGACCTGACCCCATCTAGCTCACTGACTCAACCAGAGCATGTCCACAAGGTTGCCTTTGTCACATGAAGAAACATGTTCCTGCCTCCTGCCCCTCTCTGTGAGAGAGCAATCAGGAAAATGGTGCCCTCTCCTGTTTTATTTCAGGCATTCTATTCAGTGTATTGCTGCTTTAGGGTTCAGCCATACTAACAAAATAACATAAAACAAAAGTAAAGATATAATATAAGTCATACTTCTGGTATGAAAACCTCTAAGGCTGGCACTAGAGGCTTTTACCAAATTAGCAATGATTCAGCTGTTTCGTTTATCTTGAAACTGGCTGTTTTATTTTACCAGTATTGAAATCAAACCTCCCAGTTTCAAAACATATTGAAATGAGGACAGAAATAGGAACATGTAATGTTTCCTAAATAGTAAAGTGAGAGGTATGGGTCTTGTCTGCTTGTGATGTCTGAGAGGCAGTGAGAGCGCACTTTCACACATTACAGAGGAACTGTGACTCGCTTTCTAGCTTTGCAATGTGAATAAGAACTCACACATCTCCCAATATGGAGAAAGAATATTTTTGCACCTGAAGTGTATTTTTGTATAACTTTTACTCTGGTTTTATGCTGTTTCATTGGTATGACTGAGTGCTAAAGCCACAAATTATTGGAGAGAGAAAAGTAAGACTGAAGGCATGGGTGGAGATGGAAAAGACTGTTGATTCTGTTTCTTTACATTTTCCAATCTTAAATTCTTAGCATTTCTGCATCAGTTTGTGGGCATTTATAAAAGTCCTCATGAAAATTGATCAGCATTTTGATGTGCATTTCTTCTAATACACATATTTTTGCAGCAAATTTGCCTTATATATACATTTTTGCCCTAATAGGTTGGATTTTGCATGCTATTTTCACTGGTAAATGCATTGCTATGCACAATCTCCTAATACATTTTTGTATACCTTTTTGGGTTAAATTGTATAATGAAATACCAAGAAATTTGTATTTTGAAGAATGGAACTGTGTTTCAGTTTGCATATTGTTTCTGGAATTGCAAGTTAAGTAGGTTCACATTAAAATGCGAAATGAGCCAATTCTCCATCCCTAGCAAGGATGGTGTTGAATTTGGACTCCTCTTTTCAAACAGTATAGAATATTTTGGAAACTGATTCACTTAGGACTTCTAAATATAATAAGTCCGTTTTGGGTGTCTAATCTGGCCCCCTGGTCGGTTTAATCCGGCTTCAGTGGCAATTCATTTCCTGAGGTAAAAATCCTAAAAAAACCTCAACGACCACAACTCTAAAAAAGCTCAAGAACTCTGGGGTAAAATCATAAAGAAAAGCTCAACAACTTCAATCCTAAAAACAGGTTAACAACTTTGGTCGGCCCTCACGGCCCTTCACTTCATCAAATCTGGCCCTCTTTGAAAAAAGTTTGGACACCACTGCAAGGGTCAACCACCTTTAGGGGGAGCCCTATGACATACATCAATTAAGAGCACCCCCAGAGTCACTGAGGGGCCCTAGCCCACATCCAGGCTTCGGACAGGATCCACTCCCCTGGATCCCGTTAATGGGATACCCTTAACGAGGAGGGGCAGGTGGAGGCAACCACAATTGCTGCTACCAATTTCCTGCAGGCTTCTGCACAGGCATCTTCACCAGTCAACTCATGGATTTGTGCCTATCTGCAATAATAGTGAATGCATTATACTGCTCATTTACATACTATTACCAAATCTCTATACTGGGAAATAGGTTTAAAGTTAAGCTTGAATTATTGAAGCAAGACTTTGCAGTACCTGCTTGCCCAAGATACTTATATCTGATTTGTATGTGACTTCCCCCAAATTACAAGGACGTGTCATTTTTCTAACTTTTTCCTCTCTCAGTGCATATTAAAACACATGTAAGGAAACAACATGCAAGTAGATAAATAGGTACCGCTCCGGCGGGAAGGTGAACGGCGTTTCCGTGCGCTGCTCTGGTTCACCAGAAGTGGCTTAGTCATGCTGGCCACATGACCCAGAAGATGTACGCCGGCTCCCTAGGCCAATAAAGCGAGATGAGCGCCGCAACCCCAGAGTCGGCCACGGCTGGACCTAATGGTCAGGGGTCCCTTTACCTAAGGAAACAACAGTGGATCAAGGGCTAGAGTCAGAATACTGTAGTAGATGTGAGGTTGATAATATGTTTAGCCTTGACAATACTACTTAAATTTACAGGGCCCTGATGTCATTATACTTTGTTCTAATGCATGGGTAGGCAAACTAAGGCCCGGGAGCCGGATCCGGCCCAATCGCCTTCTAAATCCAGCCTGCGGACGGTCTGGGAATCAGCATGTTTTTATATGAGTAGCATGTGTCCTTTTATTTCAAACGCATCTCTGGGTTATTTGTGGGGCCTGTCTGGTGTTTTTACATGAGTAGAACGTGTGCATTTATTTAAAATGCATCTCTGGGTTATTTGTGTGGCATAGGAATTTGTTCTTTTTTTCTTCTCCTCCAAAATATAGTCCGGTCCCCCACAAGGTATGAGGGACAGTGGACTGGCCCCCTGCTGAAAAAGTTTGCTGAGCCTTGTTCTAATGCCTGTGTACTACAACAATTAAAACCAACTTACAAGAATCAAAAGCAGCTTTTAGGAAGAGGACCATGATTTGGATGATTTTAGGAAGAGGACCATGACTAACATTGGAGAGAGTTGAGGGGGTGGGGTTTTTAGATTTCATCCAAGGCCTCCATATCTTTCCCTCCGTAATCAAACTGTGATTGGACACGTCACTGCCTTTTCATCAAGGTAGCTTTTAAAATAAGAACTGTAGAAAGAATTTAGAATGTATCAAATCTATGACTATCCTTAAATAGGATCTTCATAAGTGGGTTATTATACATATGGAACAGTATATCTTTTTCAGCTATTTAATTCAAATTCTATGTGAAGTTATTAAAAAAAGGGGGGCACAATTGGAAAACCTGATGTCTTTAAAAGATGAATCTGCTGTAGCTTTTTATTTATTCATCCATTCTGCAAAGGCATGTGCTTCATCACAGAGGTAACCTCTGTGGAGATGGCCACTGGGCAAAGTGACCTTGTGGAACAAAAGTGATTGACTATATAATGAAGAGATATAGATGGAAGCCAAAAGGCCTCAGTTCAATACTTGGCTGTACACTGTTTGATGCTGCTTATCTGTGTGGCATATGTAGAAGAAACATAGATGGTATCATGGAGATCAATAAATTCAGATCCAGAGCAGAAGATGGCCATGGTGCACTCACACACGCATACAGAGGCTATGTATACACTTCCTTCTAGAGGTCTCCCATTGTTGGTTTGGGAAGTGCTGTACACATGGCATTAGCCACAATCCATATCTATCCTGTACATTCTCTGTAATTTCTTGTGAAATACTGTGTGTTGGTGCATTTTCCTCCAAACTAGCTTCAATATGAATTGAGATAAAGAATGACCTAGCTGTGTTTTAAGCTGGTAATGTTTACACCCCAAAGTTTAAATTTGAACTGGGCTTTGAAAATAAAGCAATTCTCTTTTTAAAATGAAATAAGCTATTACTGTACTTTCTGAGCCCAGTTCAGATCTCTGTTAATTTCTGATGTCAGCCTCGGAAGAAGGTTGGATCTGCCTTTCTCTCCCCAGTAAGCCTCCATCACTCTTGCTTGGCTGCTGTGGTGGCATCAGTGGCTCAGAAGGAGGGAGGGAGGATTCTTTCCATTTCATTTCTCTCCCCCCTACCTCCACTTCTCATCCATCCTCTTTCACTTCTTCTGGAAATGGTCCAGCTCAGAACCCTGGCTCACCTTACAAGTACAAAAAATTCAAATTCCAAACCAGACCATTGCTGAATTTAGTGACATCTAGTGTATTTTATCCTTTCTACTGAGTTGCTTTCCCCCCCAATTTTCTCTATTGAATTTGCAGACTGCCCTTTGCACCTCGGTTTTCAAACGTTTCGGTAGTTGAACAGTCTTCCAGAACAGATTACGTTCAAAAACCAAGATACCACTGTATTCTTTTTCATGATAATACATTGTTTTCCCCACTATGGATAGCAAAGTCAGCCATGTGGAGAGGTGTTGATTCACACATGACCTACTAGGGCTACTTTCTCACCAACATAAACATGTCAACCTGCAACAGCATTTTAAGGGCCTAGTTAGAATTTTACCCTTCTGGCTAGCTGCCAGAATTTGAGGATACAACTGGCAAGAAAGAAAAAACTCAGCCAGGCTTTAAAATTTTTTAATTTAGTGCAAATGCATGAGATCTTCTGTAATACACAAGCATCGCACAGGAGTATAGTGTACTCTTTCTGTATGCTATGCAAATGCCTGCACATGTATATGACTTAATACACCTTAATACACCTCCAATACACCTCTAATGGCTTAACTGCCATTAGAGGTGTATTGGAATAGCTGGCAACATTTTGCAAGGTTCATGAAATAAAATGGCATGTGTTGGTTTATTTCTTACATTTATATCACACCTTGCCTCCCAGGAGCTCCAGGCATAGTAAATAGGTTCCTACCCTCCATTTTATCTTCACAAGAACCATATGAGGTAAATAAGATAGAGAGGCAGTGACAGGCCCAAAGGGAATAATACTTCACGTGCATATATTGTCCCTGGCAGCCACTACTGTAAACGTAGACTGCTCAGTGTACTGGACAGCCTAATACTCTCACCCTCAGACAAATGCTTATTTGCTCTTTTCATCCCAGTGTACCTCTCAGCCAGCAATAGCCAACCTAGGCAGGCTTGGAAGGCCAGATTCCACGGCATGTCCAGAGAGTCTCTACAGATGAGCCATTGTTCTCTTTGCTAAGGAAAGGTAATCTGTGCAAAATCAAAGATGATGTTTTTCCTTTGTTCCATTTAAAGTTGGTTCTCTTTGGAATAAAGAGACTGTACAAGCTCAGCCTGAGGTGCCAGACATTTCAGAACAAAAATTGGTAACTTTGCACCTACCCTTAGGATTAACAGTCATATTATTCCTATACACTACCCCCATAAACTTATAAAACTGATATGAAATGGTGTTTGTTTATGAGAATGGTCGCCTAGAAGACATTGTGGTTCAGAACCTCCCAATTTTGCCTTCCTTTGCAACCTTCTTTATGACTTGCAACTTCACAGGCACCAGGAGACGGAAGCCCTATCTAGAAATTACAATTGGGCAATTGGGGCTCTTTCTTCTGCTGTCACAGATTGAAGGTTGTGATGTAATCCAAGGAGCTATATCTACACTTACAGCCTTACCAAATGTGGCCCTCCAAGCATGATTGTCTGGCCCTTGGGTTCTTCCCCAGGCCACGCACCTGAGTCCTGCCCAACACCTCACCAACTTTCATTCATAGCATCCTTGAGTGTTTTGTGCCTGGTTGGAATGTGTACTTTGACCTTTGATAATGCCTTGAGAGTTTGTGCAGAAACTAGCAGACTGTGCTAGTTTCATTGCTTGGCCCACTTTTGCCTCTAGCCCCACCCACCACTGGCATGTGCACTCCCCACCCCAGGTTGCCCAAAACCCAATGCATCCCTTGGGATGAAGGAGGTCCATCCCCCTTGCCCCCGAGCTAGAGGATCTGGAAGAATGTGGCTACTTTTTGTGAAAGCTGGCACAGAGTTTGCTTGCCACATAGCGTGCCAGTCACCTTTGTGTATAGGAGCTTTTAAAAGGGGGTGGGGGCATGCTGCTCTAATTTTTTGACAGGGCTATAGAGGCTGTTTAATGATGGCCATGCTCTTTTCCAGCTCTCAGTACAAAGGAGGTGATTGTGGCTTCGCGGCCCCTTGCCTTGACATGATTAGAAGAATACGCAGCAGGAAAAGGGGCAACAGTGGGGAAAGAAAAGACAGCTTCTAAAGTAGTTGAACTGAAGTAGTTTCTTTGGTGGCCTGAACTTTGGATTAGAAAGGGCACTGCTGATGGCAGGCTTGCAATCTTCCCTGAGAAAATAGTGTGGGAAGAGAGCAGCTTCAGCTGAAACGATTTATTTTATATATTTCCTCCTGCCGTTTCAGAAGGGGCTGCATGCAGCTGCTTGCTCTTGTACTTTTTATTTTAATTTTTTAAAAAAGCTTCCTTTGGGGATCAGCTGTTTAGAACTCCCAACTGGGCCTTTAAAACACACAATTAAAAGGCTGAAAGCGCCTGCTGAACAAGAGCTACCAACTGTCCAATGTTTATGTACAAAAGAAAGCAAGGCAAAAATCCTAACATTGTAAAGAAATGAACTCAGGAGGGAGTTAAGATCTATTGCTTCTTCTTCTACTACTACTACTACTACTACTACTACTACTACTACTACTACTACTATCTTTATTTATATCCCACCCTTCTCCTAGACTGGGACTCAAGGAGGCTTACACAAGCTAAAACAATACAGATAAAATACAAAAAGCTAGAAAGCTAATAGATAATAGTTTAAAAGTAATCAAATCAGTGCTTTTTTCTAGAAAAATAGGTGAAGGTACTCACCATGAAGTTGTTACAGGAAGTGACACACTTTTTAATAGCAACAAAAGAGGTGCTAGTACTGCTTACCCTTGAGTAACCCCTGGGAAAAAAGCACAGAATCAAACTATAATACAAATAAAACAAATATAACAGAGGGACACATATTCTTAGAATGAAACAGGAATCCATCATACTTTCGGTTCCTCCACATCTGCCTCCACATAATCCTATTTTATTTAATTCCCACCTAGGGCCCCCTTTTCAAATTCAGGGTTTTTGTTGTTGTTGCTGTTGTTTTTAAACCTGCAGTTCCACAGGATTCTTTGGAATATTTCTAGGAGTAGAAATCAGCAATTGGAGGCCCCAGGATTAAATCTGGCCCTTTGATGGATGCAAACTCCCCACACCCTTTCATTTCCAGTCCCAAGAGGCAAAAGTGTTGACCTTGATGGCTCTGGCAGTCTTGTGCGAAGGCAGAGTTGATCTACTTCCTTCATTTGTCCTGATATGCCTGCTCTCTTTTCCTCAGTCATCTTCATGTAGGCCCACATTCAATAGAGCAAGACATAATACTTGCTTTTCTTAGTCATGATCCTTATAAACCAGGCTGCGTTTCAAAGAATATGTTGTTACCTTTGGCCATGGGTTAAATGACATTCACTGGAGTGTTTGAAATCTGTCCATGTATTCAAGACCATCAAACTGCAGTTGCTGTTTTCATCTCAATACATAAATGTAGCCCAGTTCTTTAAAGTTCATGATGACAAAACCAGGCCTTGTTCGCAGAGGAGCTGACCATTACAGTATTGCCTGGCAGTCCAAACTGCAAAATGTTGTGTTTAGTGCATATCACAAAAGTAAACACAGATGCAACAAAGCTGATTACTGAGGAAAATAAAATGTTTCAGTGAAAGATAAAGAAGGTGGTACAAGAATGCCTGACATGAGATCCATCAATGTATTAAATTATACACCACTCCAAAAATAGTTGAAGCTTTAAAGGGAATAGGGTTCAGTCAACAACACAGTCCCTTTGCATATCAGAGGTAGGACAATTTATATGCCAAACCTACCCTCTTTGAAAGCACAACATTTTCTTTGAACTTCACAGTATGGTACTACCCAGATACACACACTCTCCGTGTGCACACACTGCAAGGCAGTCTTGGCAGAAAGTGAACAAATCCGACAATTGACTAACTCAATAAATGGGGACGATGAAAATGCATGGAAGAGAGAAATGAGTCATAATTCAATTATATTTGCCATTTTGCTGTAATACTAACATAAAATACACTGTATATGTTAAATATTGACTGTATATGGACGTAAAATAAAGTCCATTGGTGATACTATACTAATAAGAATATAGCTATCAAAATTAATGATGGATGGGTCCTTGTCTGGACAGAGCAAGACAGAGACTGCTGAGTGACCAGCTTGCTCCAATGAAGGCTAGAGGTGGACTTGAGGCCTTTTGAGCATTTGCCTTAAGTCCACCCCTCCTAGGCTCTAACTCCTTGGGGGGGTACCCCTGCAGTACTCAAAGAGTCAGTCTTCTGGCCTCTGCAGTCCCTGGGCTCTTACTGTAGCACCCTGCTTGTGGTTAACGCTTAGCTGGAATGAAATATTCAACGCAGCAATAGAGAAATTAAAATAATAATTTATTTGTCAGACAAATAAATGATAGGCACAGTGGTATATGGTTACCAAAAGCTCTGCCCCCTCCAGCCCTGATGTCCAGCACTTATATTTCCTCAGCCCAGCCCCCTTGCTCCTCCTTTGGCTGTCTCTGTCCAATCAGCCTGGTTGAAATTCCTATTGGCTGTTTGCTAGAACCAATCATAAAAGATACACCCACTTCCTATTACCTTTTATGGGAGACAAAGAGCTATATTTCCTTCTATCCATAAATGGCAGACAAGTAGCCATATATCTTACATTTGCCTCGACAAGGCACCTTAATTACCAGATCACCTTTTGCCCTGGCAACAGGGGCAAATGGCTAAAACAGATGGCTCATAGTTTTAAATTCTATCTAAACAGAGATCTTGGGTTCACCTTCTCACACACCAGCAATGAAATAAGAATCTCACATAAAAATCTAACATTTCTTACTTTCTAAATCCTTTGCATAATTACATTAAGCCAATAAATTTCATACATAACATAGATAGCTTTTTAGAAGAAAAGGAACTCAGTAAAAACAGCTTCAAAAGCAGCCTCTTCAATTTACACCCCCCTTTTCCAGCCAGCTGCTTTCCCCATTAGCTCTTGCCCTTTAACCTTAGGAAAATATGGCTCGAGTCTAATGGGAGGCACATGGTATTATTTTCTGTTAAACAATAAATCTTACTATTTACCAACTCTTAATTAGTGTTTTTGCAGCTTGATTGTATTCTGTAATATGTATGGTCAGTGTAACCTTTGCTCCCAGCCTGTAATTCCCTTTTACAACTTTGAGGTACTGCTATAAATCGGGGGGGGGGGCCTTTTCAGGAGAGCAGGAAGATAAACAACTGCCAAAGTACTTAGCCAGCTGCTTTATGCCTGGCATGAAACATACAAACATTTGCAAATATATCTTTAAGCTCATTTTAAAATACAGGCCTTGATCAGATGCCTCATTACCTGGTGTTATCACTCTACCACTTCACTGGTGAGGTACATTGGAAAGCACGAAGTTCCTCAGGCTCTAAGGTAGGTATGTGAAGGGTCCCCGTTTGTCTCTGTGGGCCCTGTTGATGTGAGATATGATCTAGGGGGCTCTCGCCTGTCATACTCAGATTTAGTGGATCCCTGATCACCAGAGTCGGACTTAGAGTTTGACTCCTTAGCTATTGAATCTGTAGTCTCTGACTCAGTATGTTAATTACTTCTGGACTCTAAGGTCACGACAGACACAGTGTTCTATTAACATTGCATTATGAATTATCCTTGCTGAGATATCACATTGCTAGCTCCCAATTTATCAGGCTTTCCTAATTTACTTTTAATTCATTAATTTGTTGGTATTATATCAGGATCTAATAATACAGTGGTACCTCGGGTTAAGTACTTAATTTGTTCTGGAGGTCAGTTCTTAACCTGAAACTGTTCTTAACCTGAAGCATCACTTCAGCTAATGGGGCCTCCTGCTGCTGCTGCGCCGCCGGAGCCCAATTTCTGTTCTTATCCTGAAGCAAAGTTCTTAACCTGAAGCACTATTTCTGGGTTAGCGGAGTGTGTAACCTGAAGCGTATGTAACCCAAGGTACCACTGTAATAGCAATAATCAGCAATAATCAGAATAATGCCCTCCTCTGTTAAGTCTAGCTAGCAACTGTTTACTTTTTGGAAGTTTGGGCTATTTGAAGACACGCTACTTTACTCAAGTCTTTTTGGCAGATAGATGTAAGCAAGACCAGCCACAAATATGTTCACTGGGCAGGTTCAACTAAGCAATTAAAGCAATTTAAAAGCACATTATTACCCCCACAGAATCCTGGGGAAGGTAGCTTGTTAGGATGCTGGGGGTTGTAGCTCTGTGAGAGAGAAACAAGTTTCCAGGGTTCTTTGGGGGGGGGGAAAGGTACTTTAATGCATGGTGTACATGCAACCCAAGTATTACTCAGAGTAGACCTATTGAAAATAATGAACATGACTAAGGGCCATTAATTTCAATAGGTCTACTCTGAGTAAAATGTAGCTGAATACCACACATTGTCTACCTGCTTTGTCACTAAACTGTGTTTTTTAAATTGCAGATTCAATTTTTTTCTTTAGTGTGCTATATGACCTTATTGCTGCTATGCTTATAGTGTAACACAACCTCCTTATATTCATCATCATTAATTTGATAAAGAGCAGGCTAGAAATTATTATTATTATTATTATTATTATTATTATTATTATTATTATTTCCAAGGTCTGCTGGGGAAAGAGTATGAGAGATAGGTATCAGTTGACAGGGCTTGGTTTTTTAATCTTGTGCCTGAGAAAGCTCATATAAGCAAGAGCAGCACCTCCTATGATTTAGATCTTTGTGGTTTTCTGCCATCATTCTTATGCTGTTGTCGTTTTGTTTACATTGCATCCTGAAAATAGGCCTTCTGCCCTAGGGATAATTTGTTTTCCCAACTATATCAAACTGTAATTACCTTGTTCTTTTCTAATCACAGAAGAACACACTATTTTCAAGCTCGAGGTCTTGTTACAGCCAATCAGTCATTTCACTCACCAGATACTAGGTTGCCCAAAGGCACCAATAAAGCTTATGAATGATTACTGAACATTTATTGAAGAGAAATTCTTTTGCATGGCGTAAAACCCATGCTCAAAACGTGCTACAGGTTTTTGTCTTTTGAGAGCTTTTCTTATGAGTATCAATAGAGGGCTCATACTCACCTTTTGCCCCATGCTTTCTAAGCACAGGTCCGCTTAGAAGCACCATGTCAGAGCACACTTCCCCCTCCCCCTGATGCTTTCCACATGAAAATCTCCTTTTTAACACTAAATCGGGGGGAAAGGCAATTCTGAGAATTATCCTTTGCTCCAATTCAGCGCTAAAGAGCAGGTTTTCTTGGTGAAAGTGCCAGGGCAAAAAGGAGAAGACATGATGCTTTAAAGTACAAACCTGTGCCTAGAAATGCAGCTCAAAAGGAAATCTGGATGAGCCCTAACTTGGTTTAATTGATCAATTAAAGGGTAAAGGGACCCCTGCACATTAGGTCCAGTCGTGGCGACTCTGGGGTTGTGGCGCTCATCTCGCTTTACTAGCCGAGGGAGCCGACGTTTGTCCCGGGTCATGTGGCCAGCATGACCAAGCCGCTTCTGGCGAACCAGAGCAGCGCATGGAAATGCTGTTTACCTTCCTGCCAGAGCAGTACCTATTTATCTACTTGCACTTTTGGGGGTGCTTTCGAACTGCTAGGTTGGCAGGAGCTGGGACCGAGCAATGGGAGCTCACCCCGTCGCAGGGATTCGAACCAATGACCTTCTGATCGGCAAGCCCAAGGCTTTAGACCACAGCGCCACCTGCGTCCAACTCATTAGATTTTAAAGAGGCTGTAAAAGAGGGTTGGGCAAATTCATAGAGGATAAGGCTGTCAATGGCTACTAGCTATAATGGCTGTTTGCTGCCTGCACAGTTGGAGGCACTAATTCTTCCTAATGTCAGCCGATGGAGGATGCAGGAGAGGTGAGGGCTCTTGTGCTCTGGGTGGGTAGGATGCTGGGCTATATGGGTCACTGGCCTGATCCAGCAGGCTCTTCTTATAGTCTTAAAATCAATCTTTTCAAAATTCAGATTCACCTTTCATCACAGTCCACAACATGGAACTCATTCAATAATTTACATTTGGCCTCCTTACTCATTTTATCATTTGGAGAAACTGTGTGCAGGACTGAGGGAGTAGCATCACAGTAGCAGGCTTGATCACATTTTTTACTATATCCTAGTTGAGCCTATGTGTGCATGCTTCTCTGTGTGACTGAGCACGTGTGTGTGTGTGTGTGTGTGTGTGTGTGTGTGTGTGATAGATATATATATATATTTCTCTCATGCCTTTCCCCTTCTGTTTTTTAAATAAGTAAGTAGAAGAAAGAAAAGAAGTTTAGTGGTGTTTCTTAGAATGGAGCATCTTGTCAGTCTAAAAACAATTATTCAGTTATCAATCTGAATTGTTTGACATTGAATTGCAGACAACATAATAATTAGTGAGACAAATAATTTCAGTGTTTACTACCCTTCCGTCATTATAATTGATTCCATTAATTAATTAATGTAACTTTCGGGTAAGCCTTATGAAGATGAGACTCTTTGAGAATTTATCAAAGTAAAAGGAAATTCACTTCAAGGTCTGATACTGAAGGACAAAAGGTAGTGTGTTGAACTCAAAGTATTTTTATTTTATTTTATTTTATTTAGCAGGGCTGGGGAACCTCTGGCCTGCAGATGTTGTGAGACTTCAACTCCCATCAGCTAGCATGACCAATGGTCAGGGAAGATGGGAACTGTAGTGCAACAATACCTGGAAAGCCATCAGCTCCCTATACACCCCTATTTCATAGTATAGTTTAGAAAAGTCAGTCACAGTTAAGGTTTTCTATTTTTTTTTGAATTAATTGTACATCTTATTGACTTTTTACAGCTATAGTCTCAAAAATCAACACACACACACACACACACAGACACTCCTCTCTTTTTTGCAACTTACGTACTTGAGGCCCCCACTGTCAAATTAGAAACATTTCTATAAGCATAATATCACTATACTTCATACAAAGAAAGATTATGCTCATAGAAATATTTCTGACTTCCAGCTTCAGAAATGTGGTCCTCACCATTCCCCTGGGATAAGGTTAGTGATTTCTGTGGGTTTTGTTCTCTTTGTTGTACTGTTCATTGTTATAACATTATATCAATGTTACCCTTGTTTTGGCTTTAAAAAATGAAATGAAAGGAGATATAAGCAGCATCTTGAGCAATAGTCAGTGGTGAGCTTACAAATATGTCTCTGATTCTCACATCACACTGAACACCGTACCTGAGCTCTGGGAGTGACAATACCTTGGGATCATAGTAGATAGCTCAATGAAGATGACCAACACAGTGTGTGTGGCAGCTGTGAAACAGGTGAATGCTATGTTAGGGATCATTGAAAATAAAACTGGCAGTATGATATTGCCAATTGTACAAGTCTATGGTGTGACCACATTTGGGATACTGCGTACAGTTCATCTGTGTGCTCTCATCTTGGCTTTCTTTTATGCAACTATGGGTTTTGCATCCCATGTCTTATTGGGGTCTTATATTACTTTTTAGTCTCTGGTTGGGATCTGGACCACCACATGTAGCATTTGGCTCCTGCATGTCAGTTCCTTCTTATCCCCTAAAAGCTCTCTCAGTTTGGGGTGTCTTCCAGAGCAGCAAAAGAGACTATCACTGCCTACTACCCCTTTGCATGTGGAAGTTCTTAAAACTTATTTACAAGATTATTATTTTTTGTTATTACTGTATCTATATCTTCTTTATCAACAATGATTTGCTTAAAAAAAATATCTGAAATAGATTTGGATAAGGCTTAAGCAGTCGCTGTTGTTGCAGAGAGAAATGGCATACCTCCCAGCTAGTTGCTTATTATTATTATTCTGTTATTATTATGGCATCTGATGTGCTTGATGCTTGAATATAATAAAATACATGGTGATTAATATTTGGCTGTTCACATGAACTTCCAAGTTGATGCAATGTTACATGCATGTTACATTTCTCACCTTGAGGCTTAAGTTCATTCATTGACTTTGTTATTTTTCTGTTCATTTAATGTTTGTTTTATATTTGTTACTGATCCACTGGAAAAAATCCAGAAAGTACAGTATTGTAAGAATTTTATTTGAACAAAGCAAAATGTCAGACATTAGTGAGTTTCCAGAGCTCTTTTTCAAGATGGCTGTTAAGCATCACCAGGGAGATGGCCTGATGTTGGAACCCCCAAGTTTGCTGGCTTGTGGAAGACATATATACAGGAGATGTAAGGCACACTGAATTAGATTAGCTTGCTAGGTGCAAAATAGATTTTTTTTTAATTTATATATTTAATAGAGTATTTATAAACTGCCAACTCAAAAGAAAATATTATGGTGGTCTACGTCATTTTCAGGTGTGCCAAGCACTGCTGAGACAGGGAAAAATAACAGCTGTACCTCGGCGTCCTGAAAAATATTAACTCTAACAGCTATATCAAAATGCAGCACCATTGTGCCCACACAATCAGGAGAGCAGCTTTTATTAGAGTTGATGATTTCTGTAATGAATGGGAGAATGTTTCCTTACCAGAGGTTCTCATATACCACTAGTGGTAAGGGAATTGTTCCATATGCACATCCAGTAGCCACAGGTGTAACACAACCTCTGGACTTTGCAACTGGGGAGGCAGTGGGGGGGAAATAGTGTTTCTGTAGTTTACCATTGCTACTAATTTTATTATCTTGCAACTAAATCCCATATCCGTTTTCTCATGCAAGTATCAATAAAACTGAATTCTTGGGAAATTATACAAAGGGCTTGCTGCTTACTCATATAGAATAGAATAGAATAGAATAGATTCTTTATTGTCATTACACAAGTGCAACATTGTACAAAGTGCAACGAAATTGGATGCCATCCCTTAAAACATCAAAAGCAAAACAACAACAACAACCAAACAAACCACATTCCAGCCACACCCACACCACACCCATCAAACTCCCAGGTCACACTATCGAGTTACAGCATTGTATACATATTACAGTATACATATGTATACTAAGCCACTAAATATATTGGAAGTGAAGTACAGACAAAAAAGTTGAAAATCCCTGGACATTATAGATCCTTCAGTAGTGTTTCGTAGCAAGCTATTTCTTTACATTAAGACTGATTTCACTTGGCAGCTATTGAGATGTGATATGGTACACATTCATGTTATTTTTCTAATTACTATCAGATTGTGAGTCTGCCCCTCTAATTGTACCTCCCTTCCTCTCATGTGTAGTGATCTGCTATTAGGGTTTGTGCTCCTTTCTATACCTAAAAAACTACAAACGTGTGCTAAGCATGGTAAATTCCCTGGATTCAATTAAATACTAACGGTGGTGTGCCCTAAAGGAGTATATTGTGCAATCAGTAGCAGGTTTAAAGAAGTTTGTAGATCAATCACCAGAGGGAGATAAAGATCCACATTATGCTTTCATCCATAACACATCATAATATTTGAAAATGTTTCAGGCTGCTTTTGTGTTCTGCTGAAATGCATGTGATAGAACCAAAGGCACTGCTTGGTCAGCACTGGGAGTGCTTAGTTATGTCTGTTTGTGGCCTCCAGTGAGTAGAAACAGTGTGTGTGTTTGATTTAAGGATGGGAGAGAAATTTGATTAAGTTTGCACTTAAAGTTTTGAAAAGCCGCACTTTCCAAAGCAAGTCACAAACCCTAACACAGCCATTGTTTGAAATTTGCACTTCTCTGAATTTTGCAGTGCAGTTCACCAGCCAAGTTATATGTACAGAAATGCATATGCTAGAGTTAAGTGTGCACATGCATGCATAAGTTTTCTAAAACGTATGGGTAACCCAATTCCTTTCCATGTTACCATTTCAGCTTTAGAACTTTTAGCTCCCCTACTGCACTTTTCTTTTAAGGTCCTCCTGATCATGACAACAAGCAGCTCAAGAAGTCTAAATCTAGAAGTTAGGATGCAATTCCTTGTATCCAAAAGTTTTTTTTTTAAAGGAAAGTACTGATTCTAAAGAGTGAATGGATAATGTGATAGCATGTGATCAAAAATGCTATAATGACATATCTGAGTTTAGATTCACTCACAAGGCATTTTAGGACACCTTGGCTCCTCACTTTACATTATGAAACAGGACAAATATCAAAATTCCATTTAGAGAGCAGACAAACAACGCAGACAAAGCAGTCACAGCCAGAAGTGTGAGTTCTATGAGAAGGGAAGGGACTCAAGATCATGCAGGGCATGAGGTTTGTATAAAAAACACACACCTCAATGTTGAAAGTTTGTGTACCAGAAAGCATGGCCATATGTTTGCTGGTATGCACTCCATGAAGTATCTGCAGAAGTCAGAGCATGCTGACTAAAACTCACTCTACCTGCCCCTTACTCTGGTAGTTCAGAGGGTGCTAGAGAATGTAGATAAGTTGATTTCCCTCCCAACGTTAATTAGTTGAGTTTGTTGTGAAACTAATGATGGCCTATTTGAAATTAATCCATTAAAATGGATTAACTTGGAGGCCAACCACTGGGTGTATATTATTAAAACTGATTCAGCATTGGTGAGGCTTTATGCCCTATCACATTCTCAATAATGTCCTGCTGGGAAGAGCACTGGAGACAGGCAGGCCTTCGATCTTGGTTGGTTGGGCATCATAGGAAGAAGTTAATAGATTCCCTGATCCCCCAAACTCCCTGACTGCCCATTTGTATTGCAATGTTCCAGGTCTTTCTGTACCAAACAGTATTCTGAGAATACCTGAGATTCTTTCTGTGGCTGTTCTTCCGGTAAGGAATGCAAAGTCAGGGACAGTGGGGAGAGCCTTGTGTACACTGAGGAGGGCTCTGCATCTCTTTGACCACATTTCTATAGTCTTCTGAAATGGGGACAAACAAGTGAGTGGATCTGAGCCTTATCGCTACCTGAAATGATTCCCAATTTTACTGTTTGCATGTGGATATACGCATGCATATACTCATATGAGGGGTAATGTGCTCTGAGCCCCATATGCTGTGAGGCTCCAGATGGAATGTCCAATGTTGAAATAATATATTGGTTGATTTTGGTCTGTGCACCTCAAAATAGCCTGGTGGCCATACCCCAAAGCACGTTTTCTCAGTAGCAGGGTGAAGCAAGGGGAAAGGAACCTGGGGACCCCTATTTACAGTTCAGAGTTTATGTTCTAATCATCTGATCATTTTGCTCCATTTTGTATCAGCAAAATAGTCCTAGCCGGTGCCATTCCCCATTGTCTCTCCAGCTTTTTTACAAGCTGTAGCAGCTTTGACCTTTTTAATGTTATTTTGT
The DNA here is from genome assembly GCF_964188305.1 of Podarcis bocagei. NCBI lineage: Eukaryota > Metazoa > Chordata > Lepidosauria > Squamata > Lacertidae > Podarcis > Podarcis bocagei. Next base: position 82,985,023 of record NC_138126.1, on the reverse strand, counting down.
TTGATTGGCTGGCATTTCCCCCTCTCCCCCCAAACTTACAAGTGAGCGCATATAGCCAGCTCATTAAAAGCCAACATTTTAAAAGGTTAACATGATGCAGCCTACTATTGCTAATTTTGGTCTCTTTTGGTCTGACACTTTCACTGCTTATGTTTCTGTTGTGTGGCAAAGACTTATAAAAGTGCACAAATGTTAGTTGTGTGCAGCTTGTATGAAAGCAAGCAGACCAGACTACAGACAACCCTCTAATTTGGTGTCTGGAAAATAAAAGAAGGAATAACTTGAGCAGTGTTACAGAGATGCTTTTTGTTGTGTCAAATGAAGATATCACAATCTCTCTTGGCTCCTGTATAGCTTGATACCTTGCTTCCTTGTTCATGTTCTTACATGGCTGGTGGGTGTTTTGAAGGCTGGAAGATTCTGGATGGGGAAAAGAAAATACTTCATTCAGTACATAGTTGAACTATGGAATTCAATCCCGCCAGATGAAGTGATTGCCACCAACCTGTATGGCTTTGACAGAAGATTAGACAAATTCATGGAGGACAAGGCTAGAATAAAGTTACAGCTCTTTTTTTCCATGTCAGGCAGAGATGATGTGGCAGTTGGGGGAGTATTTATCCCACAAATCCAGTGTGAACCAGAGATGGTTCTCTTTAAGAGGGTGTTAGCTGGTATAAGGAAGGGCGATCCATCTATCTTAGGATGCAATCCTTTTGCCAACTTGTGCCTACTGAACTGCTTGTGGCACTCCAAAACTCTAAAGATTTGTACGTCAGCCCCAGAGAACTGCTTGCAAAGATTTAGAAGACTGCTGCTGCACCTTACAAAATTGCTTGAAAATTGGGTATTCACAGTATCACAGTACAGAGTGCTGGGACCCCTTTTCTTTTCTGCCAGTGGCAGCCATTATGTGCTGGCACCCACTTTACCCTTGATATGAGTACTGACACCTCATTTATTTTTACCAAAAAAGCACTGATAATAGCAGTTATGATTGGTTTAGCACTGAAAATAACTCAGTGTTGTGCTGACTGATCCATTTTTTGACATGTGAAACTATGTTGAGGACACCTTATAGATGAATTACATTTCACAGGAAATTTCCACTGACTTCAAAGAGATGCAGACTCTCTAAAAGAGAGTTGATGACTATAATGATTCCCAGCCTTTCTCCCCCAGCTCTTACCAGTGGTGTGGTTTTCTGAGATCTGCTCTCTTGACTAATTCCTTGGACTTGATGCTTTTGCTTCACTTTAAGGACCAATATACACATGCAAAGTGTAATATGGTGGTGACTATCATATGGCTGGATGGAGGTTGCTCTCTGCAGCAAACTATTCAGATGAGTTTAATAATGCTGCAAGAAGAAAGCAGTTTTCTGAGATGGCACAGCAAATGACAGATTCAGCCATCCAACGATTTGCATGTGTGAATCAGGTCTTCTATTTTGTATATCAGTGGGTGGGACTGGATGTTAGTAATGTGTACTGTACTACTTTAACATGATCTTGCTTCTGAAACAAATCCATATATTTATGGATGTCAAACCTTATACCAAAATAATGTTACTTGTGAACATGGCATAAGTAGGTTTTGCTCATGGGCAAGGTCTGGCTGGAGGTCTTTTTTTTTGGGGGGGGGGGAAGATACTTCCTCAGATTTTATTGGCTAATGACCCTTGGTTGTGTGTTTGCTGCCACCCCACCTCCAAATGCCATGCAGGTTGACTCATATCCTGAGCCACTTGGAGTCACAGGTTCTGTGAGATATGTTTTTGTTTATTTCACACTGTGAGGTAGATTGTATAGGCTGAAACTATGCAAGGACTACAGGTGGGCATACTTTCCGGAACTTGGATTCCTTGGCTTCGTCTTCTTATCCATGTCCATGATTCTGTCTGCATTACAGCTTAGAAATAGAAAGAGCAGCAGCTCATTTCACGCTGTTGGAAACTGACTATATTGGAATGCTTGCTGGTTAGGGACCAGGACAATAGGCACAATCCAGCTTCCCCTCCATTCTTTCATACTAGGGACACACAAATATGTCTATTTTGGATTCTTTGAGTTTCTTATTTTTCCAGGCTTAAGTTGGCTTGCTCTGCTTCTGCAACAGTTTGTAATTTTTGTTTTAAGGTCAACATGAAATTTTCATGGACATTTTTATAATATCCCAAGTTTTGCAAGACATTTCTTGTAATATAATGTGTTTTCATTGCTATTTTCACTGAGAAATGCATTTTTCTATAGACTTCTCTAATATATGCATCTTTTGAACTTATTTTGGCGGGGAAGGTGGGTTGGAAAAATGCAAAGTTCACACTGGGTTTTGGGTCACATGTTGTTTCAGGTATTGTGAATTTCTGCTCCATTCCTTGCTCTGGCTGTGTGAAAAGATCACAGTGTATACAAGACTAGTATTTATCAGGTCATGGACATTTTCAAAGACACTGAGGCTTCACTCTTAAATATACTTACTGGGTTGTTGTTGTTGTTTAGTCGTTTAGTCGTGTCCGAGCACGCCAGGCACTCCTGTCTTCCACTGCCTCCCGCAGTTTGGTCAAACTCATGTTCATAGCTTCGAGAACACTGTCCAACCTCAGCTTCACGATCTGTCCTTCCAGTGAGCACTCAGGGCTGATTTCCTTCAGAATGGAGAGGTTTGATCTTCTTGCAGTCCATGGGACTCTCAAGAGTCTCCTCCAGCACCATAATTCAAAAGCATCAATTCTTCAGCGATCAGCCTTCTTTATGGTCCAGCTCTCACTTCCATACATCACTACTGGGAAAACCATAGCTTTAACTATACGGACCTTTGTTGGCAAGGTGATGTCTTTGCTTTTTAAGATGCTGTCTAGGTTTGTCATTGCTTTTGAACACAGTGGGACTTGCATCCAACTTAGCCATGAGAAAGGCTAAGTGCTATTTGTAACACTTTTGAAAATATTGACAAAGCAGGCAAAGCCAGGGTATCTTTGAAAAACAACAAGATCTGATTGATTTCCAGTATGTGTTCTTCACTTCTGAGAAAGAGCCAAATTAAGGAAGAGGGCAAGCTTCGTGTTTTTGACTAGTAACATAGGTATTAGAGTGAGAAGCCACAGAAACACAAGCTACTCTGTGTAAATGACCTTTATATCTTTTTTTACTTCTGAAAAACTAAAACTCTCATTACACATTAATATGAGTGCAGCATCCAAAGAGGAAAATAGTTTAGGCAATACAGTGTGAGTGTTTGTAATTTGGAAAGCACAGGTTCTCCTTATTGGATCCAGACTGAATAATAACAAATTGTAAATGCCTTTTCTGAGAATTCACAGTACAGCAAATTATTTAGACAGGACACCTTAGAAAATGCAATTGCTGTCACTCCTAGCACAGTTTCCAGCACTTTCATGCTTCACGTTTCACCAGAAAGCGAGTGAAGGTGTGCAAATGAGAACAGGGGAGGAATTAAGAGTTGTGAGTAATTTTATCTGTGGCAAATGCTGCTGCTTAAGACATTTCCACCATCTTATTCCTCCAGCTTAATTTAGATATGAGTGCATTATAAGCCAGTGTGGTGTAGTTGTGAAGTGTCAGACTAGGACTGCTGTGATCCAGCCCCCACTCAGCCACAGGGTGGCCTTGGGCCAGTCACTGCGTTTCAGCCTAATCTACCTTGCAGAGTTGTTATGAGGATAAAATGGGGTGGTGGCAATATACACTGAACTATTGGAAGGAAAGGCCGACATGAAATAAGTAGAAGAAATGAAAAGTGTGAGCCACCCAAACCTTGGCTATGTGTTTGAAGTTGCAGCTCCTGGCTTCACATTTACAGCCCTCCTTTATATTCTTGTCAGCTGCCTCTGGGATGATAGCAGGTCTCCCTTTTAACACACCTCGCTCTGCTTCATGTGCCCTTTCAAACTCCTTTTTGATGATTGGTGCGATCTAAATCTCCATTTTATGAAATCAAATGAAAGTTGAAAGCATCTAAAAGGAACCAGTTGCTCTAGCATTTTGGTATATAAAAAGTACACAAGGCACTTGCATTGCATTTACTGTATATAAATTACAATCCGTGAGAAATGATGAATGGCCAATATTTTAAAATGTGTTTTCCTTGGGTTGTTTTGCCACTGCAGCTGCTTTTTCTAAAAAGGTATGATTTTTTTTTTAAAAAAATGCATGTTTACACTAAGTGACAGAGAGAAAAGGACAGAAAACCCACTCCTTCACTTCCTTCATTATGTTTTAGTTTTTTAGTATAAAATAGCACTTCTCAATTGTTCCAAAGTGCAACCCACCTGTAAGCTTCCTCAGTCAAGCAGGACCTACTTGTAAATCTTCCAAGCTGTACTTTCTGCCTCTGCAACTGAGAATTCTTAAATACCACTTCAGTACTTAATGAAGAACCAGTTTATATTTTATATTTCATTTTTAATGCTCATGTAAGTGTTTCTAGGCAGTATATATCTAAGTAGAATTTTAAAATGATATACAGTAGCCATGGGGAATCTGTTGTTGGACTCTCCCATCAGCCTCAGCCAACAGTACTAATAGTCAGGGAATGATGAGAGTTATAGTCCATCAACATCTGGATGGTCACGATTCTTTATCCCTGGCACAGAGGGAAGAAAAGAGGGAAACCACAAACATTAATTGTATGCTGTCAGCCCAGTGACAGAAAAGTGGAGAAACCTGGAGGGAGGGAGAGAAAATCTCATCGTAAAACCCACCAGGAACAGTTGGGGCTCATAATTTAAGAAGTCTTATCACAGACCATAATTCAGGGATGAACCTGTGCCTCTCCAGATGTTCCTGTGCTACGGCTGCTATGATCCCTGTCCGTTGGCCATGCTGAGACTGAAACACTACTTCAGCGAAAGTGTTGGTGATGCCTGCAGTTAAAATAAAAGGGGATATATATGTGCTGCTATGCTTTATTAGTACAGCAGTAAAGTACTCTGCTTCCAAAGTATAAATTGGGGGGGGGGGATAACATTACAAAATTAACTAGTGGGGAAGTTATTATACTTATCACTTTTGATACCATAGGTATTGTCCAGGAGGTAATAATGGGATAGTATTCAACTAATTTGTATCAAAGTCGACCCATTGAAATTAATGGACCTAACTTCACGTTTATTAACTTCAGTGGGTCTACTCTGAGTAAATCTTAGTTAAATGCAATGCATGTTACTTTTATAACTATATTTCATGCAGCCGCCACATTGTCGACAGATGGAGGGAGGAAAATTAACTTGCAAAATATTCTGGTCTGACCCTGAGGAGAATGTGTGATGCCCACATGAGAAACATTGCCTTGAAGCAGTAAGTTTCAAGTGTCTGTTAGAAATGAATTGTGACTGCATTTTTATACCTCTAAAAATGTTTGTCTGAGACGACCCCATTGTCATTATCTGTTGAGTATGAGAATATTTTAATTTGATCAAGTGAGAAATATTGTGGACCTATTCAATTACTCCATGCCTGTTTCCCACCCTAGAGCTTTTACAAATGGGATCAATGGAACAGATTTCCACATAATATGTTTAAGAATGAGCTGCCAATCAGAAAACCAGATTCTTCGTGACTTTTTATTTATTTGCAGTCACTTCATTACAACTCAAAAACTATTGAATTGATTTTTTTTTTAAGAATCCATTTCAACCCAATGTCTCTAATTACATTTTATAATTAATTGCCAAGAGAACTGGGGAAAGGCTTGCATACATCTGGAAGGGCTGTCGGAGTAGCTGATTTACGTGCTGTGTTCACAGTCCTCATTTTCACTTGTTTTTCTTTTGTGTTTCTCACATAGCTGATTCTAATACTTTGCTTTGAGTTTTATTTCATTTATTTATTTAACAAAACTTTTATACTTATGGATTGTAATAAACATACTATTAAAAACATTTAAAAACAAGTAATAACATTCAGAAGATAATTAAAAGTAGCAATGAAAGATTAAAACTTGTCAACATATATGTGTCTGGATAGGCCAGCCTAAGCAAACATGTTTTAAGCAGGCACTGAAAAGAGCACAGCAAAGGCACTTACCTGGTGTTAGAATTTTAAGAGTAACACCTGTTGAGCCAAAAGTACTTTGAATTTTTCAGGATGTGACATATCCATAACCAGGAAAGCATGGCTGGAATCCAAGTAAGTCATTGCATGAGCAGACTGTGTCTAAAGACTGCTGTCCTGTATTTTATCATATTTACTACTGTGATTTGGTTGGTAACAAATGGCGTCTCTCAAGAAATGAACATAATAAAACTGTTAGATATTACACATTAGTATAATAACAAATGAAAATTGAACCAAATTGACTTGATTGTGTTCAATTTTTCATTCACATTGTAATGAATGTACACCCTTACTAACAGGTATTAACTTAATGATCTCACAGTGTATTTCTGTGTTCAGGAATGAATCACTCTGGTTATAGTTTCTGTAGTTCTATCCATCCCATTTTCTGAATTTAGTCATGAAACCATTGGGAAAGGCAGTGCCCTAGGTACACTTTAAAAGGGTTTTTCTCTCTCAGCCACATGCTGCATCTCAATTTTCTCAATCTTGGAATTCATCTTTTGACTCAGAGTATCATCCATTAATCCATTTAGTGAGGAAAGGACTCAGCAAGATGTGGAGCAGTCAGGTTCCTTCCTAAAACTGGCAGTGGAGGATGTAATTTGGGTAGCACTGAGAAATGTGTCTAGACATTTAAAAATTGGCCTATCTCTCTGTGTTCTGTCATCTTATACAGGTTTTTTTAGTATATGATTCTGAAGTGTATGATCCTATTTTGCATATGGTTCTGATGTGTTTGGCTGCAAAAATTTAATTACCCTGCTATTCTGTGCCCCCTGGCTACGAAGGCATCTAAGCATGACTTTGGGCACATGTATAACAAGACCACATTTTTACTTACGAATGGCTCCCCCCCCCTCTGATAACAAGCTCACATTCATGTTGTTGATGTCTTCCAATTTCTGAGAACATACTTATATTGTTTGTATATATGTATGTGTGCATGATGTTTTCCAGAGTGGAGGAAGACAGGTCATTGTCCTGAGGAGCTTACAGTGTAACATTCAACACAGAGGAAACAACGGTTACATTTAAGCCCATTACCAAAACCCGGTGATTTAGATAGTGACTTTTAATATGTGGTGTACAGCGCCATGCATATTGAAAACTGAAGATGTTTGATTTGCTAGGGAGGTGGATGTTTGACGCTTAGTTTAAGTGCAAATGATAAAAGCAACAGCAGGTGGTGAACCAGAGCGATTTACTCCTCTGACAATAGGTAAGACATATTAAAGTCAGCCACACTGAAGATGTTTTAAGATGTCAATGGGTTATGCATTGATTGCAAAGTAAGAAGCTTTATATTTTGCAACCTGTATAAGATGACAGCTGCCAGATCATTATCATGCTTTATATTACAAAAAAGAAAAGCTTAATAATGCTTAACATGGGCTGCCAAGGGTCTGCTGTGACAGCACAAAAACCTGCCAGTGGCCATATCTAAGAAATGCTATTTCAGCATTAATGTAAGTGCTCACCCTGAAATGTGTGGTGCTCCTCAGGGAAGAGAATCTGATTCCCAAATAAATCAAGGCTCGACACCAAGATAGTGTAATGCTCCATTTAGTGATAAATTAAAAGGGAAAGGGGAAGAGAAAAATTCCTCCAGAGTCAAGGTGTTCACAAAGTTTGCATTTCGTGTGTGTTTTAATTTTTAAAAACGAAACAAACCTGGAACAGACACCTGTCTTTTCCACTTGTCTCTCTGCCAGTCTGTCACCACCCTCTGCTGAGTGTGTATGTGTCTGCCTGCCGCTTGCCCGCTTAAATGTGTGAATGTATTTTTATCTGCCTACCTGGATGTAGTCTGTGTGCTTGTGCCACATGTGTAGGGAGTGAGTGTGTGTGTCTGTGGGTACATGCTTGTGCATTGGTCACACTCACCACAGCTGTGTGGCCCTTGGTGGGGTAGCCAACCCTCACCGTGGCTCTTGAATTGAAAACACTGATACCCCAGACACAAGTGGAAAAATCCAGATCCTGGGCCACTTGGCTGTGATCAAATCATGTGGGATCTTCATTTGAAAGGCTAGAGGGGAGGAATCAAGAATGAATGTAGGAAGGAGAATCAAAGGCGGTCTGAGTGGAATTTTAATCTGTTGTTGTTGTTGTTTAGTCGCTTAGTTGTGTCCGACTCTTCGTGACCCCATGGACCAGAGCATGCCAGGCACTCTTGTCTTCCACTGCCTCCCGCAGTTTGGTTAAACACTGTCCAGCCATCTCATCCCCTTCTCCTTGTGCCCTCAATCTTTCCCAACATCAGGGTCTTTTCCAGGGAGTCTTCTCTTCTCATAAGGTGGCCAAAGTATTGAAGCCTCAGTTTCAGGATCTGTCCTTCCAGTGAGCACTCAGGGCTGATTTCCTTAAGAATGGATAGGGTTCATCTTCTTGCAGTCCATGGGACTCTCAAGAGTCTCCTCCAGCACCATAATTCAAAAGCATCAATTCTTCGGCAATCAGCCTTCTTTATGGTCCAGCTCTCACTTCCATACATCACTACTTTGTCGGCAAGGTGATTGGGATGCATTTATTTGAGGGCTAATTGATTTTGAGAGGGATCTAGGTGGCAATGGGGGGTAGAGTCTGGGATGTTTGAGGATAATTTAACTGAAAGGGAAATTATTGGGTAAGTCTTTTGTATTTAGAGCCTATACTCTACCTTTTACTTGAACTTAGTTTATGTATTAAGCTTTTTTGTCTTTCATTACTTTGTCTTCTGCAAATTGGCTGTCATTGTTCAGCAGCAAAATGTGGGATCAAAGGAGTGGTTTTGTTCTTGTGTGGCCAAGTTACTTGTCAACATAATCAAAGTTTGGATCAAAAGAGTGGTTTAGTGTTGGGATTCACGCAGTGCTTGCTTTGCACTCAGTTTTGTGCTTTGGGGCAAGTTCAGCATTATTTTTTAAATGCTTGAAAAGAGGGCATGAGGACAACAGATCTTCTCTTGTTTGTCTTCAACATGCAATTTTCAGAAGTATGCTGCCTCGTAAGTTATATGCAGGTTATAACTCCTGACCTGGACTCTTCACCTACAATTGACTGTAAGAAATGTAGCCAGTTGAATTTTGAAAGCATCTTCCAGATAGTGAAGTACAGTATTTGAGCACTTGGAAGCTTTTGATAAATAATCCCTTTCCAAGACAAAATGCTTCTCCCCTGGAACTGTTTCTCTGCCGGCTATTATCTAAGGTCAACAACATAATTTACAACTTTACTGGGGGGAGAATGTGGCATAGAGAAAGAGAGAAGCTTAAGATTTATCTGGGACTTGAGAGCTTGATTAAGTGAAGTGATTGTACTTTTTCTGCACAGGGTAATTTTCATTAGTGTTAACAGTGCGGTAATAATAAAACAAAATTCCCTCATTTTCTGTTGTCTTTGACAAGTTATATTCAGCAAACAGCCACTAAGCAATGTCAAGCAATCAGATCCTAACTTTTGAGTTGACTTGGAAGTTTCATTTTGCACTTTCAAATGAGAAATCAGCTTTCACTTTTTGATGTGCATGCTGCTGCCCAGTCACAACTATGCTAATGTCCAGTTCTGAGTAACTGGTCCCATTAGCAGAAGCCTACTCAAAGGACTTTTGCTAGTACAATGGGGCTCCCCCCCCCATTTCCCCACAAAATTGATGGCAGGGAGGGGGTGTCAGGAGAATCCCCAGAACAGTACATTGGGGAGGGAGGAGAGGGGAGATTGTTCCATCAAGCAAACAGAAATGCGTGTACTTCCTGAATGTTTGTAACAGCATGATGTTGAACTCCTTCCTGGGCTTCTCCACTGCTTCCTGTGGGCAGCCCTCTATTACCCACAGGAGGTGTGCTGTGAGTAAGAGGATGGCATAATAAATGGATAGAGAATTTCCCCCCCTTCCTTCACCCATTAGAATTTGGGGACTGAATGCTGGAAGATTCAAGACAGACAAAAGGAAGTACCTGTTTACACAGTGCATTGTTAAAGGAGGCGGTGATGGCCACCAACATGGGTGACTTTATAAGAGGATTAGACAGATTCATGGAGGATGAAGCTATCAGTAGCTCCTAGTCTCGAACGCTACCTCCGCTGTCAAAGGCAGTATGCCTCTGGATAACAGTTGCAGGGAATTGCAGGAGGAGAGAGTAGTGTTGTATTCAGACCCTGCTGTCAGGCTTCCCATGGGTATCTGGTTGGCCAGTGTGAGAACAGGATGCTGGGCTAGATGGGCCATTGGCTTGATCCAGCAGGCTTATCTTACATTCTTAGCCTGCTTTCCAAGTAATGGTGTACTTAAAGGTAAAGGTAAAGGGACCCCTGACCATTAGGTCCAGTCGTGGCCGACTCTGGGGTTGCGGCGCTCATCCCGCTTTATGGACCAAGGGAGCCGGCATACAGCTTCCGGGTCATGTGGCCAGCATGACTAAGCCGCTTCTGGCGAACCAGAGCAGCGCATGGAAACGCCGTTTACCTTCCCGCCAGCACTTCATGCTTTCGAACTGCTAGGTTGGCAGGAGCAGGGACCGAGCAACAGGAGCTCACCCCACCACGGAGATTTGAACCTCTGACCTTCTGATCGGCAAGTCCTAGGCTTTGTGGTTTAACCCACAGCGCCACCCATGTCCCACAATGGTGTACTTAGAAGCATTTAAATTCTGGGCTTAAATGATATTGGAGCTCCCCCTTTAGGTGGTAATATGTATTATTTCACTACCTCAAATGGTTTCGTCCCCCCCCCTTTAGATGATAATGTTCATTGTTTCATCTACTTTAAAATGTGTTGAGCCAGCTATATTGTGTTGTGTGTGGCAGGGGGGGGGGCTGCTCATTTTGCTAAGCAGGGGCTTGGATTTCTGGCCCAAATTGCTGCCCTAAGTGCATCACTAGTTCCAAAGTGAGGCAGTCTGTAGGACATAAGTGTTATTTATTTTATAAAATGTATATACTGCTTGATTGTAGAAAAGCCCCTGAAGCTTTTTTACAAAAAGTCTGGCATCAGACATACAACTGACTCCAGTGCACAAGAATCCATGTTATTAGTATAAATTGCTGTCTATATACTTGTTAGGCATACCTCAGACAACAGCTACTCTGTGAATAGGATAGCTGTTGTTTTCAAAGTGCAACTTTGCTTACAAACGTTTTATTGGGTTTAATCATTGTTAGACAGGCCTTAATTGCTCCAATTAGCTCAAATACTAGCAAGGTCAGTACAAATGGCAGCTCTAGTTGCATTGCAATTAACTTAACTGGTTTAGGCAAACAGTATTTTCAAAATATTTGGGCATACTTGACGGTCTCATTATGCCTTTCCTTGTAAAATAAATGTTCAGTTTTAAAAATTCAGTTAAAACCAAGGTGGTGGTAGGGATTGCTTGCCTATGGCTTGAAATGGAGAGAGCAAGCCGTGTTCTTTGCACTGGTTTAAAGACATTAGCAGGATGTAAGTGAGGAGAGGAAATTAGTCCAAGCCTGGTTTTAATGGGTTTTTCTTTTTATAATTCTACACACATGCTAAACTTGAGCAGCCCAAAAGGGATAATCTAGAAAGAGTGACTTGAAAATGTGTTTGCCGTGTTTTGCAGTATTCCATAGATTACAATTCATTTGCAAACAAAATGGTTCTCTTTCTCATGTTTAGTTCCTCTATATCCTGCATTTTGTCTGTTGATGTGGCCCATTGGGCAATGTCTGGCCATCACTCAGATCTACTTTCCTGTGCTTAGGGCTTGTTACCCTTGCATTAGCCACAGTGTTTATATCTACTACTGCTAGTATTATCCAGAATTTGTTTTTAATGCTGTACAATCATTTTGAGAAACTGCCAGTGCCATCTGCTTAGTTATTTCTAATAATCTTGTAGAGTATTCCAGGCTAGATGTCATCTTAGAGTAAAAATTAGCCATGAATCCCCAATTCAATTTAAAAAGAGAATTGGCATTTAATTGTTATTCACTCATCACACAGGTCAGTGATATTCACTGTTTAGCCCTTGGGGATGCATGGAAAATGTTGCTGACTTGGGCACTTCAGTAATTTTGAGCTCTGGATTGCTGTGAAGGGAATTTACTAAGCTCCCCTGCTATTCCCATGTATCATAATGGTGTATGCATTGTACAGGCTTGTTACTAGCAGCAAAATTTTTGGATCCACTATATTCTGTGACTGTAAGGACTCAGCTATATTGGCAAAGAAAAAACACTTTATATGTGTTGTTTATGCATTCTAACACTATGACACCAGATGGTGCTGTGGAGTTCCATTTTTGCTAACCCAATTTCTCATATGAAGTTTAAAACCTGTTTAACTGAAATGCTTCTTTGATGTGTCTAGATCCAGCCTAAGTTGTTTTAAACTGTTTTTAATACCGTGTTTAAATCTTGCAAGGCAGATAATTAATAATAACAACAGCATCTGGCAACATACCCTTGTTGAGCAAAAATCAGACTCAAATGCACACTATGTGGGCAAATTTGCTGGAGAGGTTTAGTGAACATTTCCAAAACCAAAAATGCAGGGACAGCAATTATGCCTCTTTGAGAATCCTTACAGTATTAACAGGGCAATTCAAACCCTGTCAAGGCAGTGGCAGGGTATAACAGAATGGCGGAGATCTGCCATATGCAAAGTCCCAGCGTGGAAGGCGAGGGAATGATTAGGGAATTGGCACGGCAATCAGACCCTGATTGGGCCAAGTACCATTAACGGAGTTTATGTATAAAATACCAGTTGGCGTGATACATTTCAGACCAAGAGAGAGCACAGAAATATCACCTGGATGAATTATGCATTGGCTCATGCAAAACTCACCACTTAAATGCAAAATAGTTTCTCTGAATTTCAGGTTCCAATTTGGAGATGTAAATTTCCAGAGGTGAGGCAATTTCCTTTGGAATATAATGGTCCAAACTCCTCCCTGTCCAGTTCCCTGCTTCTGATGTGTTTGACTAGTCTCCAAGTGAATTACATTTAAAAACGTAAACATAAATACCTTATACCATAAAAAAGAAGAAAAGTTAGATGTGACATTATTGATATCAGGGGCCCTGATTTGGGTTAGGACTGTGGGTATCACCTGTTGAAAATGGAAGACAATGTGAATGATTTAACTGAGACAAAGTTTAATAGTCTCGTAAATAGAATTCCACTGGGGTGTGTGTGTGTGTGTGTGTGTGTGTGTGTGTCTGTCTGTCTGTCTGTCTGTCTGTCTTCACCCTTAGACAGCTAAATGAGAACAATTGGTTTTCACATCACCTTTGCTGAGTCAACAATAATAAGTTACCTTCCCTACTAGATAATTCTCACTATCTAGACAGTTAAAGAGACAATCTGCCAAAGAAGTAGAAAAGTCCTTGTGATTATTTCTGTGCAAATCCCTTTGGAAATTAAGTTGCCCACCCCCCTTTTTACACTTGTTTAAACATGTGTGCTTCAGTTGTCATTTACTATCAGTAACAAGCATGCTAAGACAGTGCTTTCAGTACCTTTCAGCAACAAACCTTTTTCAGGCATTAGAAATCTTGGAAAGGTACCACACTGGGTGTGTGGGTGTATGTGAACTGGGTGGTCTTCCATTGCTGTTTCTGCCACTATTTCTTCCATTGCTGTTTCTGCCACTATTTGCCTTGTGGAAGGTGAGTGGGGAGCATTTTGTATCAATGGAAGCTCCCACATCTTTCAGAACCTTGACTTTCCAAGGTTCTAAAATGGGAAGCCTCCACAAACCTCTCTTAGAGTTTTAATGACTGGTCTTTAGTGCAGAATTAATCAGGGCTGATTCAAATTTCAGCATGTTGACAGGCTATTTATTTAGTGGTTTTCCTGAATGTTGTCCTTCAAACTGTTACCACTTTGATCAAACCCACTCTTGGGGTGAGGCAGGCTGGTAGTGCATCTAAAATAAATTTAGAAAACAAATTTATATCATGTTTTCCTTTCCTTTTGCCTGATCCTTTCCTTTTGCCTGTTCTTATCGGCACTGCATAGAGAAACAGCCTTTTAAAGGAAACCACTTTCTTCACAAACTGAAATAACTGCAGTATAAATAATAAAAAGGAAAGAGCTGGAAAGGCTAAGAAGGAGTGATGAAGGGTTGAATCATCCTTGAAGTTTCTTTAAGTGAAATGGTGATTTAATTGGAAAAAGTATCCTCCTCCTTCTGAAAAACAAGATGAAACGCACATCAGAGCAAAGGGGAGGATGAAGAGCACTGGGCTGGAAAAGGGAATACAAACCTTGCAAAACTAATAAATAAATACACATGTAGCAGGCACCATATAATTCAATGGAAAGAAAAGGAAGGTAGTTTTCCATCCAAATGAGGTCAAAAAACCATACCTGTTATTTCCATCCATGTTTCTGCTTTGCCAAAAAGTGATTGAATATCCACAGAATTTATTCCCAGTCTTCTTGTGAGTTGGGTGGAGCGATAGACTATATAAAATAATAGAGTTGTAGAGGTCCAAACCCTTGCAATACAGGCACATTCCTGAGTCCTTTTAGTTTACTGGATCCCACAAGGATTCAAATTGCTAGAATGGCCAGCCACATTTCTTGGTAATGGCCCTCTAAGTATGAGCTGTTAAGATATCAAAGGAAGTGGCTCTGTGCCAGACAGCAAATGGGTGGACCTCCTGTTGGTGTAATGTGAACAGAGGGTTAAATTACACAGTGCTTGGTCTCATGTCTTGAATAACACACACACACAGCACAAGTCTGGGTGTTCTGATATAATGGTGTCACATATAATGTGAACAGAGGGTTAAATTACACAGTGCTTGGTCTCATGTCTTGAATAACACACACACACAGCACAAGTCTGGGTGTTCTGATATAATGGTGTCAGGTGCACTGAGTTACCATAGCAACACCAACTAGGTTGAGTGTGTGACTTATTGAGTCATTCACCCTCCCATCGTCTCTAGCATATTGTTTTCATTATGTGATGGCCGTTTCCTGTCCTGTTTACTGTCAGGGTGTGACTCTGAATCTGTGAGAGTCAGGCAAAGAGGCTGCGGGCTTTACACAGCAGCATTTGATAGCATAGTGATAGGTCCTACTGTTGCTCTTTCTTCTCTTGGCATGTGAACTTTCTGTGACCAACTAAACGAACTCCGTATATTTGTGATCTTCTCCACTGTGGCCTCTTTGTGGGTCGTGCTCGCCACTGACATGTACAGTCAAGCTAAGTTTTAGATTTCTCATCAGTTCTAATAAAAATTAGACCTATTAAAGAGTACAAATCCCAGAGCATTGTTGTCATGTTGACTTTTAATTATATTTTGACAAGGGTACTTAAAAAAACAAAAATAAAACCCTTTGACTGGTCATGAAGTAATTAAATGGAACATGCTGAGAAACATCATGGTTTATGGTCTGGGTACATTTATTGTAAATGTTTACATGGAGAAAAATGCATCAAAGTAGCAATCAGTGCTGTTAAAGGCAAGCAGACTCTTATCTTCTCTGGTGGTTTTTTCCCCATTTGAACAGAATGATTTAATAAACTGCAGTAACTGAGTTTGCTGAAAGATTCTGTATGTTTCAGTTAGTTCCTAACTCCATCTTGTAAGCATTAAGTCTGCTGTCCTAATCAGAAGAGATTGGTTATGAAGTGTTAATTGATGTGTCAACATGCTCTTAAGTGGCTATTTTGCTCAGCCTACATTGAGGGAAAGAAATAACAAGCTACTATCACGCTCAGTAAAAAAACCATATAATGCTGCTCATCCCTGCCACCAACAGGAAATAGTGTCTAATCCTCTTTATTACCTGCTTAATCCTTTTGTTGTCCCCAAAATAAAAATGTCACATTGAGACAATGCTTTCATGAACCAGAAAATTGTAAACCCTAATGTCCAACCAGCACCACAAAGATAAAATATTTGCTTACTAATGGGTGTTAGCCAATGTAATAGCCAAGATTCTGCAAGCTATAATTGTGCTTGAATAATGAAGGACACGGGTGGGACGCGGGTGGCGCTGTGGTCTAAGCCACTGAGCCCAGGGCTTGCCGATCAGAAGGTCGGTGGTTCGAATCCCCATGACGGGGTGAGCTCCTGTTGCTCGGTCCCAGCTCCTGCCCACCTAGCAGTTCAAAAGCACGTCAAGTGCAAGTAGATAAATAGGTACCGCTCCGGTGGGAAGGTAAACGGTGTTTCTGTGCGCTGCTCTGGTTCGCCAGAAGCGGCTTAGTCATGCTGGCCACATGACCTGGAAAAACTGTCTGCGGACAAACGCCGGCTCCCTCGACCTATAGAGCGAGATGAGTGCCACAACCCCAGAGTTGTCCGCGACTGGACCTTATGGTCAGGGGTAAAGGGGTTTTACCTTTAATGAAGGAATATCATTCCAGGGAGAGTTTGTGGAACAGGGAATTAAGGCAGACACAAGCTATATTCAGACATTCCAAATCCCTCATTCAACCAGAGAGAGCAAATATGTATTAGTATGCCAGCCCTGCCCCTTCTTACTCTCCGCCTTCTCCATCATGATTTGGAGGGACAACATCGGATGCAAGAAGCCTGTTCTACTCATGTAGAACAGCATCTGGAGAATCTGGAAAATTAGCATGGAAGTCTACATGAGTAGAAAAGATTTCTTGGGACAAATGTTATTCCTCCAATTCCAGGGCCTCCCAGAGGTGGGTATATCAGGCCCACAACTAGCAGGGCCCCCAAACTCTGGACTTCCATTTTTTTAAAAAAGAAGTCTGTAGCCCTATTAGAATTAAAGCTATGAAGCATGCTCCCTTCTAAACAATTTTTGTGAGGTGAGCCAGACTGGCTGCGGCTGCTTTTAATGTTTTTAGCCAATGGAAGTCAGAGCTGTGACTGATGAGACAGTTGTTTGGACACTAGGCAATAGGAAACCTGGAGTCCTGAACAGTTGCTTTCCCCCCTTTTAGTACATGTTTCCTACTTCTGCCTTATAATTTAGTCCTTGGAACCATAATGTGCCCTTCCTTTCCCCCCTAGCAACAAGGATTTATCTTTTTCTGTGGTGGATTCATCTGAGATCAGATACTCCCTAGAAGTTATTTTCTGCAAATAGTCCTACACAGTAAGTGAAGGTAGATTTTAAAGAACCACACCCCCATGGCAAATGCAAAATGTGAAAACTTTGCTTAAGAGATTTAGGCACGCCTCCTGATGATGCTAGGATGCAGTAGTCTAGGGTTGGTACATTCATCTTTGTTACCCGGCATTGTATTTGATCATATTTTGATTTGCGAACAAGAGAAGAAAGCAAACCAGGCAGAACTCTATAGTTCTCAAGCTTGTCCCCCCCCCACATGCAAATATCACATGTTTGGCAGACATACTGAGTAGCCTAAATGCAAAATGAAAATCATGTTTATTTAGCAGATGCAAAAACATTCCTTGGGGCAAAACATTAAATAGATCTTGAACCAGCATCACAGAAAATTCAGTTGCTCCTATACATAACTGTAGTTTGTCAACAAAACTTTTTATTTCCCTGCAACAAGTTCCAGTAACAAAACTTTTTATCAGAAGTCTATTGTAACTTCTTTTCATGGCTGTTCTTATGTTTGACAGCTTAATCATTGTTTGTAACTTTTGCTGTTCTTTAGCAGGATAGAAACAGGGCATGCTTGCATTAAAGATGCACTTGAATGCCCATAGCAAGTAACTTATAAGTAAATATTTTATTATCGAACTGTTGGAACAATACTTTATTTAAACCTTTAATATTTCAGCTTATGCAAAATGGAAAAAGCAATGCATGAAAATGAATATTGCTGTATTAATCTGCATTTTGAGTCCCCCTCCATTATACTTCATTACGTGAAATATATGAAATGGATGTTCTGAATGCACATAAAATCATGGGTCATGAAGCTGGATTGTATGCACGTAATTAGGTATGCCTGGAATTAACATTAGCCTTTAACTGTTGAAGAATGGTGAGGTCTTGGAATGTCAAAAGCCGAAGTACTGGCAGATAGAAATAACTCACACAGAATGATAAACCTTGGTTTAATTTTACAAGCTGGCAGTGAGTCTCAGGTGTGCCCTCTCTGCCCACCCTTTCTCCAGTGAGGAGGAGACTGAAAACTTCCATTTTAAATTAAACACAGTTTAGCAGTACCTCTGAAACTTAAAACGGGAGGGGGGGGCTAAACCAGATTCAATATTCAATGCATCTTTTCATTTAACATGCACATTGTTAAAAATGCAAATAGCAGTCACTGATAATTATTGGGATGGCAGCAGGTGCTAATGGGGGATTTCCTCCTAATCCAATTAGCAGTTTCAGAGGAATGCTTTTTGGTTAGGATGGCAGTAAGGGAGGAAAGGTTTGCCCTCCTCCCATCTGCTCTGATAATGGTAGTTAGCAGCTGCCACACTCAGCAGCTGCCAAATGACTTTTTTTAAAAATGTGCACATTAAATGCAAAAAAGCACTTAACATAGGGCAGCCCATGTTGGCAGTGTCGTTATTGCCTATTTTCCTCAGTAATCGCTCAAAAATGTTTAATTTCTATGTGATTTTTCAAAAATAGCTCAGCAACTTTTTCATCCTAACATCATGCTTACTCTGACTCTCATTTCCTGATTCATAGAACAGGGGCAAAAGTTCCATAAGATTGTTTTATAATTGATGTCCAGCATTGTGATAAATTCACAATTAATTAGCAAAGTATTTGTCAAGCAATTATTTCCCAGTCAAACAATGTGGAATTGTGTTTTTATTCCCCCCCCCCCCCGAAATAGCAATGAGTTGGAAAGACCAATATAGCAAATTTAATAACTTCCACTCAAGCACATTATAAAACTATTAAATGTCTCCTATTCAGGTAATCATTGGCATCTTGCCACTTTTTTCTTGTCTTTTTTTACTGTCTATGGGTTAAGACATGAGGAAATACTTTTTTTGAAGACTCTTAATGGATAGAACCCTTTTTTTCCTCAGTAATTACAGCTGATTAGAAAATTGCCTCTTCAAAGAACAGAAACCTCAAGCGTTATTAGTTATAAGAGATCTCTAGTTTCTAATTAACAAAAAACAGACATGTTGCACATTTCTCATTGTATGCTTTTGTCACTTATTATTCCCCTTTCTGGCAGTATTCTCAGAAGAACTAATTTGCCTGCCCTGTGAACAGGGAGAGGGGGAAAACAGTGCCATTATTTTAAAAGATGGAAAACTGGTATTTTGGTGTTCAGCATGTTTGCTTGTCTACCTATTAATTCCTAATAGTTATCTAATTACTACTTTAAAGTATGATCTAAGTCAAAAGGAATGTATTTTTAGGCAACAGTCTGAGAGGTCTTTTGTCTGAAAGAGAGACGTCTTTTGTCAGAAATGGATTGATTACTTTTTATGAGGAAAAGCAACACAGTATTGGTACACCCATTCTAGAGAGTGATGGCAGAACATGTAGCTCCTCTGGTCTGCATAAATAGGGTCACCATACGTCCGGAATTTCCAGGACATAGCTGGAATGCTGTAGCTGCAAGCAGTGTCTGGGCTGAAAATTGGCGAAATGTCTGGGAAAAGCTGGACGTATGGCAGCCCATGGGAGCAGTGTCGTTTTTGCCGATTTCCCTCAGAAATAGCTGCAAAATGTCCAATTTCTTTGCAATTTTTTTTGCAAAAGAAGCCCAACAACTCAGAGCAAAAAAAACTCAACAGCTTTTCTGTCTGGATTTTCACTTTTTGCAGCATGGAAAGCCTAGCATATAACTTGTCTGTAAATCACTGTGAGGTGTTTTGCAACCAAGTAGTATACAAATTTTATGAAATAAAGAAACATATACATACATAAACATGCAAGAGGCTTCAATAATGGATAGGGCATGATATTATTTTTCATACCAGTACAGTACAGAGATTTTTCCATATGTAAGCAAAATTACGTTGCTATTAATCTCATTTGTCAGTGTTATCAAAGAAATTCCACTTGCGAAAAGCAGGACCGTTGGGTTTGTTATACTCAGTGTTCAGAACCATGTTTATCCTTGCCATCAATTGCTTTAAAAGGGGATGGAGAGAGAGAGAGAGAAAGGATAAAATAAAGTTCAAAATTAGGAAGAAGAACAGCACAAACCCCATTCTAATAGACTCTTCAAATCTCTCCTCAACTGTGAATTGACCAAGAGAGCAATCCAAGCCCTCTTTGCTGCATGTGGTTGGTTGGTTTCACTTAGACGAAAACAGCAACACCCAGAAAACAAAGAACAAGGTTTCTATGTCTAAAAGGAAATATATTGATCAGTAACTATTTGCTTTATTTTGCAAGCCAATTCTACAGGACATTTTGACTGAGAAACATTCTCACATGTCATAGTTTGTGCTTTGAGATAGTCGCACTTACTGAGAGACAAAAGCCACAGATGCTTGTCTGTGAGTCAGTCCTTTATCTACTCAGTTGTGCTTCCTTCTGTTCATTTGCTACAAGCCATCTTAGAAACAAAACCTGGAAATGTGTGTTTATTTTCCCGAGGCTCACATGCAGTTTGCATATTATTATTACTAAAGGATAAGGATTATATGTGGATGTTTCCCTTCTATTTCCCAAGGTGAACTTTACTTCTGAATGCACTGCTTAAAACCAAACCTGTTGTACAGAGAGTTCAGTGTCAAAAAATAATCCAATAAATACTATTCAATTACTTTTATTGGTTGTATCCAATGGTTGCCCCTGGACAGCAGCTTGTGAAACTCATTCTAATAATAATAATAATAATAATAATAATAATAATAATAATAATAATAATAATAATAATAATAATCTTCAGCATCTTCAGGTAGGGCTATGAGAGAACACTGTCTGAAACCCTGGAGTCACTGCTAGTTAGGCAGTTCTGAGCTAGGCAGACCAATGATCTGACTCAGTCAGATTATTGCCCACCCTGAGAAATTTTCAGTAACATACAGAGGTGTTTCAGTTGCACTAGCCTCTGCAGAGACATTATGGGCAGAAACACAAATGCAGGTATTTATGATCAGAGCTCTAATAATGAGTGTGACTAATAGATTTCAGCCAACTATAAATTAACTCTTATGCTTAATTTTCAGATTAATACATGGCAAATAGGTCCCTTAGGCGATTTCAAAATCCCTGAATGAATGATTTAATGAAGGCTTTGGGTTTGTTTTTAATAACAGCCTTTTCTCCCCTGTAGTGGCTCATTGCCCCTGCTCCTCCCTCTCTCAGTTAAGCTTAGCTTCTAATAATCAGAGATAAACATTAGAAGGAGGAAGAGGCAGGTAGTGAAGCCTGTTTGCTGTGGGCTTCTGAAAGAGTTTCTGAATAGCCAGAGTCTCACGCATGACTATTTTCAACATAGTGAATGTAATGTGCAGCCAGGCCCTGAATGTGAGTCTGCCTGGGAGTCCTACATTTGTCTTTTTGAGTTCCACGATGGAGAAAAAGAAGGTGTACTAAAATGTACAAAACTGATAACAGTAAATAAATTGCAGGTTTGATTATAGAAATGGCTTCATCCATAATATGTCATGATTTGAGCCTGAGAAGATTCGCCTTGCTTTTCCTTCCAGTGGCATGGAAGCACTACAAAAAGACTGGGGGTCAGTTCTGTGTTTCATAGATGCATTTACACAACAATTGGAATGTACCACAATATGACATTGGAATCTAAAATGGAATGAAAGAAGCATCCTAGTGCACTCTTCTGAACAGAGGTTTCCTGGAAAGTAGTTAATGGTGGAGTAATGCAGACTGAATTCAACACAGAAGTTATATAAAGAGGATTGCAGTATTAGAAGACAGATTGTGTTGGCAGTATTTCTGGCATAATGGTTAGGGATTCCTGGGGCAGAGAGTATTAGGAAAAAGGATATTTCGTGTTCAAATTTTGTGAGGGGGGAATAAAGGAGCTTTGGCTGAGTATCTGTGTACTGAATACCATTTCTTACTATTTTTTGAATACACTGTTGTGATTTTGCTGTTAAAGCATACAGATTCAGAGTGAAGGCAATGGTTCAGTTCCAGATTGCATTAATCAGCCTGGGGACAAGAAAATCTGGAACGATGTAAATGAAAAGAACAGCTTTTGGGCTGACTCAATGCTGCCAAGATATCCACTTCTGGATAGATTTGCTTATCTATATTATCTATAGATTTTGTTAATCTGTTTTTATAGAGGAGAGTTTTTAGATTCTATAAACTTCACTACCACATTTTTTTTAGAGATGCATATATTTCACTTTAGGATTATCTATTTACTACCTAAATCCAAAATCAAGAGAATATTGTAAAAACTCGATGGCAAGCACAGTATATTTTACACTTATTTTTAAAAAGGAAGATAAAGGGCAAGTTTATGAGGCAATTTGTAAAAGGCTGATATTTTGAATAGTAAGAAAAAGTGTTGCATTTGTAAAATGTGTATTTTTAAAAGAACTATGCACAGATTATGTCAGTGTATAGTCAATATACAGGGACAGCAGGACTGCATAATTTCCTGAGACAAATTGCCAAGCTTTAGAAGTGAAAATAAAAAGGTTCTTGTATTGCAGCTTTTTGTTTCCCCCTCCATGGATAACATCAGCTTCAGGATAGGGTAGGAGGTGGATTGGCATTGTGGGAAAGAATTAAAAAGCAAGCAAACAAAAACCAAAACCCTTCATCTGCACCACAGCCCTAATACAGGTAAAGAAAAAGAAATCAGGACACTGGACATTTTAGTTATAATGTTGTAGTGTGTAGTTGGCCTTCACACAGATCATTTTAAAAGTACTTTACACATATGATTTGATTATCTCTGCAATAGCCTGATAATTTGGATTTCCATTTTGTAGATGTGGAATCGAGGCTGGAAATAAGAGTGGCTTGCCTGACGTGGCCACTTGGTTTGTGGCTGTGGTGAGATTTGAAGCAGGGACCTGCTGGCTTGCAAGGTTGCAGTGCTGTAACCAGTATTTATGCCAGCTTCCGGCAGTATAGGCAATGACCGATTAACACACATCTGAAAGATACGCAATTGCACACAGTGCCGAATCCAGAAGTGGCTGAAAACGTCACAGAACACATCACTAAAAGGGCATAACGGGGCAGGGTGTGCTTATATGCACTCCACTGATGCGTACGGGTGCCCGAAATGGAACCCCCTTGTGAAATGGTCATTGACTGTACCAAAATCGCCCCCGAAGTAGCAATGGGTGGTGCTGCTACAGCCCCAAGCAGAGCTGCTCCTGCAGGAAGTTTAATGGGGCAGCAGCATTCGCCTGACCTCAAGTCCATCACATTGCTACTGCTTACCAGGTAATAGACAGGGAAGACTGATGTGGCAAAGATATCAGTGGAGCCAGTCCCACTGGCACATTTGCACTGCGCCCACATTCTCCCCTCTACTTCCAAGTAAGCACCAGTAACACAACTGACAGGAGGTTAGCTGAGTGTTGCTGCCTCACGTTGTCCAATACTTTGCTGATAGCATGTTTTCCCACATGAGGACACACTGGGTGTAAGGAGGGAGATACTCTATGTGGCAGGACATGCCTGTAGCAAAATATTTTTCTTCTTTTTTGAATAAAGTATTTTTATTCATTTTTCAGAAAACAAGCAGCGCAAACACCAGCAAACAACTTGGCTGTCATTGCAGAATCCATATCAAAAATTCAGGGGAAGACACGTTGCAGTTTAAATGCACTGAAGGCACAATCTTACATATTAATGTACCAGGTCTCTCCACATACTTCAGCAGCAAAATATTATCTGACTCAAAATGACTCCCCATGGGCAAGCCCTTTACTTTCTGTTTTGTTCTTCCAAGAATTTTATCTTGTGGGAACATCTGAGGGAAGAAGCTACAGCTTTCGCTTGAGAAAGGAGACGGCCAGGCCAAGGAAGGGGCAGTAGTTTTAATTTCAAATCAGAAAAAGGGGATCTTGCTTTGTTCAAGAAGAATGAAGAACATGCAGTTAAGAAGTTTCTTAAACACATTGACCTGGTCCTTTCAGGGCAAAAAATTAGTGGAGCAGAGGTAGGCTAATTCACACCACGGCTTGGGCCAAACAACTCAAGTTATAAATATACATATTGGCTAATATGTGAGTGGGGTTTTCTCTTAAAAAAAAAAAAAGACTTTAAAATGTAGTATCCTTTAGTACCTCATTTCCCTACAACCATGTAGTAGAATTTGATCCAAAAATACAGTACTTCTCTAGAGAGTTTGCTGATGACCCACACCTTCTGGATCCTATAGGATGGGGAGAAATTTTGAAACAGATGTGAGCCCTAATGTGAAATTTATTGGCTTTCCAGATGGCACATTATTTCCAATATTCACTTGGCACTGAATTGCCTTTACACCTGCATGCAAATTTTGTTGGTTATCTCATATTTTCCCACTATTAAAAAGAAAGTATGGGAGAACCTTTCAGAAAAACTGGGGTGCTTTGCTGGCTGCTTGCAAACACGGTTCAACTGCCTTTCATTGTTTTCAGGGATATTTGTACAATGTTTATTAGCTAAACAAAGTGAGCATTTGAGTCTTAAAACTGAAGGAAGGACCTCTCTTTGCCATTACTTTATGCTATTATTCCTGAGTAATCTTCAGTGTCAGATTTTTATTTTTTTTGCATTGTTTGCACTATTTGTCTGTATCAGTCCATAAGTTTCAACCAACTACTGTACTAATTTGTGGTTAAAGTAGAGTCCAAACCCTTTACTCTTAAGAACTGGAAATGGGATTGACATGGATACATGGAGGGTTAGTTTTATGACACTAGAGTGAGAATCTGATTTCAATATCAATATAAATGGTCATTATGTAAGCAGAATTAGCACTACCAGCTTAATGCAGTTACTCTGGATTTAAACCAGGGCAAATGAGATCAGAATGTGGTTCTATGTAGATAAGAGCTTTGTAAAACTGCTTTAGATAATGCTTTAATATTTGAGCAGCTGTCTGAAGAGGGGTTAAGCAGCCAATTTTAGATAGTATTGGGCCTTTTTCAGTGACATTTAAATGCAACTGTGCTTTTTCCTGGCTGAAGGAAAATATGCGTTTATCAAAATAAACTGTGGGAATGGGGCTGTCCTTAGGGTTTGCAAGGTCCTGTTCAAATAAGAAGAAAGGTACTAGTAAAGCCACAGTTAATTTAAGACCTGTCTCATTTATTTGAGGATGAGTGAACCAAAAATCACACAAACTGAGATTGAGAAATCAGATTAGAGTGTTACCATCAACTCCTTGGTGCTGGCTGAAGGCTTTGTGGACAGGCAACCTGTTGAGCATGCAACTGCTAGAAATTGTGGGCAATGGTTCCCCATCTGGTTTTCGTCATAGCCCCAGACACTTGATGAGAAAATGCAAAGGAGTGGGATCTAAAGAAGGTTCTGTAGGTTTGAGGGATGTCTCTAAGGCTGCCTTAGGATGAGTTGGCTAAAGACAGACCTAGTACAGTCACAAAGAGCCATCATGTCAGGCCAGCATCACAATTTGCGTGACAGGTGGCAAACCAGTAAAATGAACGCTAGACTAGCTTCTGAGTTGCTCCTCTTATTGTGCATCAGATGAGCTACCTGTCTCTTAAGTGACACACTGTATCTTTATTTGTATAGTGGTACCTTGGTTTTTGAGCGTCTCGGAAGACGAACATTTTGTTTTTTGAATGCCAAAAACCCAAAAGTAATTGCCTCTGTTTTCAAACATCCCTCAGAAGTTGAACGGCTTCCGCTGCGTATTTTTCAATTTTTCCAATTGAACTTGCAGCCAGCCCTTTGCGCCTCAGTTTTCGAACGCTTCGGAAGTCAAACCGTCTTCCAGAACGGATTATGTTCGAGAACCGAGGTACCACTGTATTATTCACTAATAATAATAATTCACTATCAGTCTACTTCTGCCATGTTAAAATGTTTTATTTGTCTTTACTCTTAGACAGTAATTTTTCCTACATTGTTTGCATGGTGAAACTATTGGTCAAGTACACTTGCAAATATACCCTCATTTTCCAGACACAGACATGGCAACGGGGATAATTGTGCCTGAGGTCTTGGCTGTAGGTAACCTGCATTAAAGTTGAATTCTTAAAAGTGTTTCAACTGTTGTGAAAATTTGAGAATATACATCTGTGTACTGTATATATTCCACAATGCATGAAACCTATATGCATCTTTTAAAAGTGTGCACTGTAGATATGCATGTTTCAGTCACCCTTAAATAGCCTGGAACAGGGCCCTGCTGGAGTTGATAGATGTTGCAATTCACAACACCAGGGTGAGAAAAGTTGCTGTAGAATGCACAGGTAGTCTAAAATAACACTCCGCATCAATATGGTGTACAGATGTGCCCCTCACATTAGAGTAACAGTCCTAAAGTCAAACATGCAGTGGTTCCTATGTATGGCCACTTAGAAGTAAAGCCCACTAGTTTCAGATTTAGTGTAAGAGTTCAGGTTTAACCTGGCAAGTACACAAAACTTTGAAATACCTCAAATGCTCATCTCCCCACCCCCTCCTCAGATCCTCTTGCTGTTTTCTAGATATGCTTCCTTTATGTGATTTGAATGCTATGGGTTAGCTTCAAAGCCATTTAGACCATTGTTTTGCTAAATAAAATGCTTGATACAAGCTTAACTAGCATCTTGATAACAGTTACATGAGGGAGTCCAGCTTATTAGCAGCCTTGAACAAATGTGGAGCTGAGTCTGATAACCATTTTTGAAAACCACCTCATTAACTACTGCTTGATAAGAGGATAGCGACATAGTAAACAACTTCACACTTGCAAAACTCCATGAGTGGAGGAGGCAAAGGCCTTATTATTTTGTATTGCTCTGTGATCATAGGCTGAAATATGCTTTTATAGTCCACAACTATTTTGGTGTTTTATATTAGCTAAATAACATTAGCTATGGAAATTTTTGATCTATTTGTAAATCAGAAGAAGTGGAATACTTTTGCTCCATTGTTTACTGTTTGTGAATTATATGAAGTTCATGGTGAAGCTTTGTTAACAAAAATTCAGCTGACTATTGATAAACCTATTGGCATTTTGATTAGCATTTTTCTAAAAGACAAACAAAAATGTATTACAAGACCTGTTTCTAAGCTGCAAATAGGAAGCAATGTAAACCCAAATTTTATTGACTGTGCATAGGATCACCTTGTTTGATTCCTTTTTTATTGTGCAGTTTTAATTAACAAAGGGTATAAGTGCAAAGCCCATGTGTGCTTCTGTTTATCACAATGGCCATGTTAGCTACTCAGTAAAGCCATTCATTCATACATACAGATGATTCATATGAAAGTCTATTTATCTTTAACAGCCTGTTGCAGTCCACTGAAGACTGTACAATACACTGAAGGTGAAAGATAACGCTACATGGGGACATTATGTTCAGTTCTTTTCATTTGTGTATGGAAGTGTGTACTTGTAATATATCAGATCATCTGCAATTTATTATAGGGGTTCCACTTGTCTTTTCTATTAGTTCATTATTTGACTTATCCTTTTCTTGACTTTTTGCTATTTTCCATCATACTGTTTTGCTGAAAACATAGGCTTGAATCCTAACTAGGTATCTATGAACTGAAAGGCTTCTTCCATTGAAAGATGAACCAAGATCCAGTGGAGGATTCCAAGCAATAGAGGGGAACAATGTTCACAGATACCCCCCTTCCCACTGCAATGCTGAGTGCTGCCTTTCATGTTCCTCTAGAGGGCCCTACCAGTGCATTTTTTTTTCAGGGAGGCACAAGGCTGCCTTGTGGGAAGAGGCAGAAAGTGTACATCAGTCATCTCACTTCCACTGGCAGGAACTCTGCTTTTAAAGTACAATCCCACCCACAGAAATCTAGTTAGGATATAAACTATATTCTATTGTATTGCAGAAAGGAGGTGTGCCCTGCTTTAGCATAAGAAAAAGCCAGCATTCTTTGTATTTTATTTTTCAGTTCAATAGAGCTATGGAATGAAGAGCTTTGTGTTAGCATAACTTCTTAAAAAATAATCTTTTGACTTGGGCAAAATCATAATTGTAGTGTCTGTTTTGAATGCCTGTATTGAATGTTTGCATTGCTTAATAAGCAGAGGCTAATCTGGATGTCTAAGTGATTAATTTACAAGCAGGAATAAAGCAAAAAGTGATAAAATAAAGAACTAGGAAGGGAGGAAAATAAAGAAATAGGAAAGGAGGAAAATAAAGAACTAGGAAGGAAGGAAAACTGCATTCAAAAGCACGAGCATGAGGTTAGATGGGACATATTGGATAGGTACCACTTCAGACCCTCATAAAATGCCATTCGTTAATTTCAGGATCTCAGATCAGAGCAGGTGGGTTTATGCAGTGTAGCAAACATGCCTCCGATGTGTTAGCTTAACCACCTGTGCTTTCTCAAAGGCATTTAATGAAAGACAGCCCACAGGATTGCCATGTCATTTATCAGTCACTGCTCCTATGGCTTTAACAGAAACCTGTTCTGTTGAAGATATGGAAGGTGTGGGGACAAAATGCAGGTCCTCCAGACTTGTACTACTTGCACACATGTTGGTTCTGTTTGAAGCTTCTGATGACACATGAACTCTCGGGTGGGGTGGGAGGCAGGTGTGATCCCATTCTCCCTGCCATCTGGTATCACATGAATAGAGCTAATGTTTACCTCCCAAGTTGTGCAGAGTTCCACCTGCTGATTCAGTAGTTGTTGTTTAAGACAAAGAAGTCTAGGCTGATTTTGTTGTTGTCACTTGGAAAACCAAGCAGCTGATGGTGATAATAGTAAGGATTTTCTGCTAGGGCAGCTGATTGATGCTACTGAAGAGAACCTTGTATAAATGCTGGTGTTATAGTCATAGATTATTCCATCACTTCCTATGTATTTTCAAGATTCTCCTTGATTGCTTCTGTAGGCATTATCATGCCTGCATGCCACCCTCTTCAAGCCATAAACATACAGCCCAGAGGCTGGCGAAGTGCTGCCTGGATGTCAGACTAGTGTTGCATTGCAGCAGTTGTAGATTGATTTCCATAATTTACAGTATGTAGAAGGCCATGTTTCTTAGTCAGTGTAGAAACTGGAAAAGAGAGAAGTTACTGAATTAGCATATTTCACACATACTTAGCAATTTATATCAGGCAAAGGTTTAGTTTGCAAATATGCACAGGGAAAAATGGCAAGGACTGCAAATGATTTATCTGCTGTTTACCATATCCTGAAGCTTAGGACCAATAATACATGGAGAATTAAATGATTATTCTTAATGCGTTCAGACAGCAGACACAAAACCTGGGCTCATCTAAATTTCAGATCAAGAATTAGACTTAAAATGGGGGCGGGGGGCTTCTTTCTTTCCAGCTAAAGCATAGGGGATAGGAGGACTGATTGTGAAAGGTTTCCACTTGTCTAACACAATAACTGCAAGCAAATTATAGATTTAATTTTAGATTGTTCAAGAAGCTCTGCAGTGGGAAAGTCTATCATGTTGTATCGGGATTGAAAGAAGCAGTTTCGTGTTCGACAAGAATATGGCAAATTCTTGGCTGCTGTGGAATAGTCTTAAGTTTATTTTTCAGCCTCTTTAGTTTATTCTGCTTGTTTGTATTTATATTTTAATTGCTTTGTTGTATTTTTTCATGTAAACTATCCTAGGAACATGGTTGATGTGTACTCTTCAAATGCCTATCATTAATAACACTTCGTTGCCTCCCCCCTTCATACCCCGTTGCATTGGCAAAATCTGCTCTGGGGGTGTACCTCAAGCCTCTGGAGCATACTTGGGGGGGGGGGGTAGAGGCCTGCAAGCAGGGAGGAGAGGTAGGGAAAGTCCTGTTGTGCAAATGGAGGTCTGTTCTCCTTGCATAACAGCAGCATTGGATACTGCCATGTGTGAATATACTAGAGAAATGTCCATCAAATTTGGATGACAGGTGGAATGGAGCCCGCTGGATGTTTTGTTCCTTCCTACTCCAAACTCGTTCTCTATGGCTAGACCTCCAGACAGGCTTAGTCTGTAGTACAGTGGTACCTCAGGTTAAGTACTTAATTCATTCCGGAGGTCTGTTCTTAACCTGAAACTGTTCTTAACCTGAAGCACCACTTTAGCTAATGGTGCCGCGCCGCCAGAGCACAATTTCTGTTCTCATCCTGAAGCAAAGTTCTTAACCCAAGGTACTATTTCTGGGTTAGCGGAGTCTGTAACCTGAAGCGTATGTAACCCGAGTTACCACTGTATTAGCCGAAGTCAAAGTATTACTTGAAATTAAGATAGGATTTGAGATAAGCAATGTCTTACTATTGTGACCAGCTTACCACGTAGCACCTGTTGGCACAAAGCCACTTAGTCCCCCCCAGACACCACTTTGTGTTGAAAGTACAGTGGTGCCCCGCAAGACGAACGCCTCGCAAGATGGAAAACCCGCTAGACGAAAGGGTTTTCCGTTTTGGTGGCGCTTCGCAAAACGAATTTCCCTATGGGCTTCCTTCGCAAGACGAAAGCCCATAGGGAAATCTCCGGGACAGCGGGGAAGCGCAGCGCGTCTTCCCCACTGTCCTCGGACCTCCTCCGAAGGCTGGCGGTGGGAGGAGGGCTCTCCGCCCCACCGCCAGCCTTCGGAAGGCTGCTCCGAAGGCTGGCGGCGGGAGGAGGGCTCTCCGCCCCACCGCCAGCCTTCGGAAGGCTGCTCCGAAGGCTGGCGGTGGGGCGGAAAGACCTTCTCCCCGCGCCAGCCTTCGGAAGGCTGCTCCGAAGGCTGGTGGTGGGGCGGAAAGACCTTCTCCCCGCACCAGCCTTTGGAAGGCTCCTCCGAAGGCTAGCGGTGGGGCGGAAAGCCCTTCTCCCCGCGCCAGCCTTCGGAAGGCTCCTCCAAAGGCTGGCGGTGGGGCGGAAAGCCCTTCTCCCCGCGCCAGCCTTCGGAAGGCTCCTCCAAAGGCTGGCGGTGGGGCGGAAAGCCCTTCTCCCCGCGCCAGCATTCGGATGGCTGTCCTGAAGACTTGCGGTGGGAGGAGGGTTTTCCTTC
Organism: Podarcis bocagei; assembly: GCF_964188305.1. Classification (NCBI taxonomy): domain Eukaryota; kingdom Metazoa; phylum Chordata; class Lepidosauria; order Squamata; family Lacertidae; genus Podarcis; species Podarcis bocagei. The sequence continues at coordinate 82,954,020 of NC_138126.1, read as the reverse complement.
CCACCGCCAACATTCAGAATGCTGTTCTGAATGTTGGCGGTGGGGAGGAAAAACCCTCCTCCCACCGCAAGCCCCGGGAACAGAGGAGAAGCGCTGCGCCCCTTCCCCTCTGTTCCCCTACCTGTCCTGAAGGCTTGCGGTGGGGAGAAAAGCCCTTCTCTGCACCGCCAGCCTGGCAAGCGGTTTCCATAGGAACGCATTAATTGATTTTCAATGCATTCCTATGGGAAACCGTGCTTCGCAAGACGAAAAATTTGCAAGAAGAAAAAACTTGCGGAACGAATTAATTTCGTCTTGCGAGGCACCACTGTAGGAAACCGTGTACTGCCAACTGAATGGTGAGATGGCAGGCCATTCATCTTTTCTTTGGTGCTTAGCCCAGAAAGAAGTGTGTGGGAATTTGCCTCTTCAGGTGTCAGTGGTACATTCAGTAGCAGACTACCTCAGAGCTGCAGCGGAACTTTGCCTGAAAAGCTGGGGTGGCAGTAGCAGGAAGAAGCACCTTCCAGTTTCTCCAGCCTTCAGATCTTCAAGCTAGCAATAGTAACAGAGCTGAGATTGACTTTTAGCACACTGCTGTAATTGCTCAATTAGGACCAGTTGCAGCAGCATCCTAAAAGCCAATCCATGCTGAGTTCAGTTGTGCACGCCAGCTGCAGTTGCATTTTGGGATGCTGTCACTGTCAGTCAGTCAGTTTTATTGCACATCGCCAAAGGCTGCCGCAATGTACACAGAATCATTCAACAGTTAAAAGGAAATATGCTGGATTAATACAAAAAACTTAAAATTCAATAATTTAGGAAAAAGCAGGAGAAACGAATGATGTCAGAGATAACTCAAGTGGAAAGTGGTCACTTTCAGTTCTGGGAATTATCCTAAAGGTGTCTCGGTTAATTGGCACATTATTGGATGTTAGGATGTAATCTATGGTGCTAGTAAATCCTCTGGGGGAGATAAAAGTAAAATAACCCTCTTGATCCCCTTGACCGTGCTCATTGCATAACAAAAGGTTATGCTTAATTATAAGTTCACAGAGGTATTTCCCAGCGTGGTTAGAGGTGGTGTCCATTGCTGCCCTCTGACAGATTTCAGGTTCATCCTCCAAGTTTAGTCCAGATAATACTGTATTTTGTGGGGAAACAAGGCCGATCCGGGCATCGAAGTTGCCGCCCAAGACAAGCTGAGGGTTGGGTGAGAGAGAGTCTATGCTTTGGAGTAGTTGGTCAAGTTTTTCCCTATATGATCTCAGTTCTTCACAAGACTTTACTGGCGGTATGTACACACAGATACAGTAAGTATTTCTCCAGAGACTATCAGCAAGGGACAACATTAAAAAATTAGGGGTGGTCAGTGAGGGACACTGTTGAATGGATACATTAAGAGATGTTGACACCAGCACCGCCAGCTAGGCCTTCCATACTTTACAGTTTTAAGAGCTGGTTGAGTATAACTTGTAAAACCCTGTAATTCAACCATAGTGCCCTCTTTTGCCCAAGTTTCTTGAAGAAAGATGATATCATGTGTTTGTAGATAGGAACAGAAATCACTGTCTTGGATCTTGTTCGGCCACCCTGCTACATTCCATGAGAGAAGTTTAATTGTTTTACAGTGATTTACTCTTAGCCAATTGTTAGCCAATGTACTCTCAGAGTTTACCAGTTTTTGAGGCAACAGGGTATTGCTAATGCTAGTGAAATGATCCAGATGTTGAATTATTTCAGTTGTTGTACATAAAGTACTCACGTTTGTGTTCACTGGGCCTTTTCTTTGCAAATTGCTCACCAGCGGGGATTCCTTGGGTGTAGTTCCTGACTCCTCCTCATCTAAGTATCTCATCTTTGTCCAGCACTCTTGTGGTTCTGTAGTTATCATTCTGTTGTGGCCATTGGGTCTATTGCCAGTCTCTACCTCTGATTCTTTAATCTCTTTCAATGTCTGGCTCATAAGATCAAGCCTCTTCCTGACAGTTGCTCTTCCTGAGGGAGATTCCTAAAAGAGCTGAGAAAATCCTCTTCCAAAGTATTTACAGAGTGCTCAGATTCCTGAAGGTGATTGTCTAGAGGAATTGGCTGTTCCTTTTAGCTCACCTGGTTATTTTGATGTTGGGCATGATTCTGCAAATTCAACTCGGGCATGTCTGTTTCCTCCCCACCTGTCAAGTTTTTTTGCGATGTCATTACTTCCATTGGGGATCCAGGCTTTGGTTTTGTGGGCCCCTCTGTAGCACCAGTCCTCATCTTGCATAGGGGTGCAAGAATATAATTGTGAAATAGCCGGGTTGGAAAAACTGCTTGACAATCTGAATTTCAGCTTATGAATCAGTGAGGGCAGTCTAGTAGAGAAAAAAGTTAACATAATTTTTTGGATTTGATTTGTGGTATTCAAGGGTTTAGCCCCAACTAAGTCGATCTCTGTAAGTCCAATACCAACTTCCTACTAAATAGATAGATTTTGTCAGGGGACTGATTTGTAAATCCAGGGACTGTCCCGGGGAAACAGGGACGTCTGGTAACCTCAGTCTAGATGGGGTCTAGATGGACATCTCTGTCCAGAAGCCAAGCATGGGGCAGATGGCCATAGAGCTTCCAGCTGCATCCTGGGGGGGGGGCACTTCACCTTGAGGTCCCATAAAGCCACACAGACCCTGTTCTAGCATCAGCCCTCCATCTGGAGGCTGAGAATGGGTATATACCCAGTGCCTGAGCCAAAGCCTACCTACATCTGTGATTGATAACGTTTTGGCCAATGTTTAATCCCAGAATGTTGTATTGTCCAGTTTTTACACCTTTCCTTGTCTAGGCTTTCACTCCCTGATGTGGTAGTCACTAGAGTGGGTCCACAAAGTGAGTTAGACCTTTGTGATTTTACAGATGTAATCTCCCAGATAGCTGTTTGGAGAGCCATGGATGTCAGTTAAAAAACAAAAACAAAAGTGGTTGTCACCTTATTTTTTTGTAGTGAATTTCATACAAAGTATTATATAATTCTCTTTTACTTTAGATCAGCTCTTTGCAGTTTCTCAGTTTGTCCATGTGCAAAAAAGGATAGATTTTCCTATGTGCTCCTTTTTACTTGAAATAAGTATTTGCAGCTAAATAGGACTGTAACCCACATACTTTTCCAACATTCTTTCCCAGAATGCTCTTTAGTAAACTATTTTTGGGGGGTTAAAAGACTGGTTGGGATTCACTGGTGCTTTCTCACAATAATTGAAACCTGGGGTTTTACTGCAGATAGGTTCAGTGAATATAAGGTACTTATTAAAAGACTCGACTTGCTACTAGAGCAAAATATCCAGTAAGATATAGATAAACCATAAAAAACTAGACTGAAACATTCTGATAGTTCTATGTTGCTTCTCCTCCTGTTTTTTTCTTTTCTTTTCAGAATATGAAGCCTTAAATTGGGAACACATTTTTGCCAGTTCAAGGTCAAAAAAGGCACCAGGTGTGTAGCACAAAGTCTACAATTGTGAAATGACTTTTTCTAGCAAAACCCTGTTGACTCCAGTGAGAGAGCAATCCTGACTGGTGCAGGGAGATGTAGAGCAGTGGATTGTGTCAAATGTAGCATTTATTAATGACTACTAAATAAGCTCCTCAATGTGAATGTGAGATTCTAAAGGATAAGGATTGTCCTCAGGAAGAACTTTTCAGTAGGTCTGTGGAATATTTTATATGAAATAAATAAACATTTCTGATACCTCTGGGTTTGTGTGGGCAGCGCCAGAACTGGGATTTCTATATTTTATTTTTCTTTGTCTTTGCCTTGTAGCACTCACAATTATACCAACATCACCCACTCAACTATCCTTCTTGTGCATCAAAACATACTCCCTAAGGCCAGCTCTGTGATGTCTTCCTAGCAGTGAAACTTTTATTTGGGTGATAATAACATTGCCTTCCTTTCTAGAAAGAATGTACCATTTCAATTAATGGCTGCTCTTTGATCAACCAAATAAAAGCAAAATATTTCTTAACATGGCTCTTTCTTTAAATAGATGACATTTCCCTAGACCTCCTGGCAGCTTTAAATATAATTTTAGTCATTGCTTAAATCACCTGGTGTTACAAGAAATCGACTGAATCATTGACAACAGAGAGGAAAAATAAATGTTATATGCTCACCAGTGTTTGACTTAAGAAATGTTAAATTGTCATAGTGGGCTATATCAAATGTTAGTCCTACTCAGAGTAGACCCATTAAATAAAATGGCATGAGTAACTTGAGTATATTTATTTTTAATTTCTGCTTGGAGTAAACCTTAGTTGAATACAACACAGTGGGCATGGGCTTACATGTAACGAAAGAATCACATATTATTTGATTCAGTTTAAACATATTACATGAAAAAATAACTCCCATAGATTTAAAGATAGATCAATCCATAATGTGTTGAATATGAATAGTCACTTGGGGCATATGTAAACTTTTTTGGCCTTTATCTAAAGTAGTTTTCAGAGATTATTTTACTCACATGTTTGAAAATTGCTAGAAGAGGAAAATAAAAAATTCCAAACCCAACACCTTTTTGGGTGCAGAATTAAACATATTTAATTCTGAGAGAACATGCTTAGGAGTGTTTTCTTTGTAATGTCTTGCCAGACAGAAGTGTGACACATGGGACTCCAAAAACTGCATAGGAACAAGTGGCATCCAAAGTGGCCTGCAGATGTGCCTCGTTTTGCTTTTTTGTTGGTGGCTAATTTTGGTGGTCACAATAATTTTGGTGGTCAGATAACGTGTCTTCTAGAGTCCTGTTCACACATTATTGATGCATAGGGCTCTAACCTGGCTAGTCCCGATTTGCGAACACCTGCAAAGGAACTCTACCTGTGAGCTGCTGCTTATGCATAAGCACTCCAAGACTGGGCAACTCTGTGTCCTGAGTGCATGGAGCCCCTACCCTGTGTTCACCCATAGGTGTTTCTTTGCAGATGTTTGTGCTCAGTGTGTGAATGTTGGGGGCAGGGCTAGCCCAAGATGGGGCATCAGGAGTGGGACCACCAGCACAGTTCTGCTCCTGCTTCACCACATGAGTATATGAATGGCGTAGGACAACATGATGATTGGGTGGGATGTTACCCTTATCAGAGTTCTAGAAGTAAAGTAACCAGAGTAGAAATGAAAAAGACTGTCACCTTTGGAGGTTGTTTTCATCTTTTGAATGTGTGTATATGTGTGAGGACTGTTAAGAAATCTTTTCCCCTCATTTTAGCTCTGAGAGGGAAATATTTCAAAGTGTTTGGGAGACTGTGTGTACTCTTGGTGGCTAGAAAGCATTGGTGATTTTCTTTTTCCTCTCCTTTTTCCTATTACAGAATAAAGATAAGTTAATGACTTTGAAATATGATTTCCCAGGTACTCTGGCATTCAAACTGCAGTGATAATCGGATATTGAAAATACTGTACACATTGTGTATGAGGGGTTTTTATGTGGGGGGGGGGAGGGAGGTGACTATCTCAGCAATTGATAGTTTTGAAATTATTCAAATGTTTAATGCTTTCATTCTAATGCTAAATTAGAATCCTTTTTCTGAACCAGCAAATTCTACTACTTCCCCACACACCCTTTTTCTTTACTCATTGCTTTTGCAAATTGCAGTCTATAGGTCTACTGTCAAATTCCACAGTTACCAGGCAAACCGTTACTACTGTCTCAACACAATAGTTCTCTTGCCCCTTATGTAATCTATCGTCACACTGCATCATGTGTTTTGTACTGTTAAAGTAGCATACACATGTTATTTAGTAACAGTAAGGAACTCATGATGCCATGCAATGATGCAATGAGAATGTGCAAAAGCGTCTGAGGCATTGTAAATATGAGAAGTATAGCATTTCAAGTTAGAAAATCTAAAACACAGTGCAAAGATGGATTAGAGGTAGCAATCAGCAGTACTGATGTTTGGATGCCAATAAGGAATTGCGCCAGGGGATTTCACAAATCTCTTCTTCGTTATTGGTTTTGCAGATCGTAATATTGAAACTCCCTTTACATATGTAGCTATGCAGCACATTCTGATCAAGGACGAGGACTGTCTGCCAGTTTAAATCATTACCTTAACTACACATGATGTGTTTATCATTTCATGGCCAATGGGGAAGAGTTGCCTACTGAAATATTTACTACTACAGTAAACAGGATTATGTAGACAAATTATTTTTCCCTTTTCACTGAACAGTCAATGAAATTACTTATTTTTGCTGGCAAATTCAGCTTGCCACCTTCATACTTTATTGCGCTCCCTACTTTCTTGACTGCAGTGTTCTTATGTAAAGATTTCTGTTTCTGAAATACACTTGTGTGCATGTGTACCCCTGTTGTGGATTGACAGGCATGTGCATCATATGTAAATGCCACACATTGTAGTTGGAGTGGGGAACCTCAGGCTCTGGGGCTCTGTCTGGCCCTTGATATTCTCCCTTTCTGAGGCAACACCCCTTGGCAACCCTGCTCCATGCTTTCCTTGAGTGTTTTTGCCAGACTGGAATGTGTTCTTGAACTGTGATAATGCCTCTTGCTTGCCTGGAGGGAACACGGAGATATTTGTGTGAAAAGAAAACTCTTGGTTGTTGTTTTTCATGGCTGAAATGTAACCTACTGTACAAGGTAGCCATTTGTGGAATGCCCTCCATGGTGAAGTGTGTTTGTCAGGCGCTGTGATACCAATTCTCCTGCCCCATGTTCATTTAATGTGGGGAAAGAGTGAGTGTGAATGCAGTGGGTTGTATTCAACTAAGTTCTACTTACAGTAAAGCCATTGAAAATAATGTTCCTAAGTTGGCCATGTGTGTTAGCTTCAGTGGGTTGTATTCAGTGCTAATCCTACTGAGAGGAGACTCATGACGTTAATGGCCATAACTTACTTAGGTTCATTAATTTCAGTATGTCTTCTCTGAGTAGTATTTAGTTGAATCATACCCAACAGGACTACTCTCAGTAGGACTAGCTTGGATACAAGCCTGGTCTTTCAAAATCACTCAGGGAGAAGATTTCAGCTGGGGTCCAAAGTTTTGTGCACAGGTTTTGTCTGCTGTTCATTTGCACCAGAATTTCTTTGTTAGAAGTTATTTCTTCCCCAAATTGCATGTTCTCCTTTCTTCCTTTTGTGAAGCTCAATGCAATTATTCTGCATTGCATTCATGAGGCCTACCCTCAAGACTTATATTGTGTTGTCTAAGGTGCAGATTATTTTGGAATTAACATAGTATAAGAGAGGTTTTTGTTGGGCTAGAGCCCTGTTCTGTAGAACTGCCTTCCCCAGTCTGATGCGAGCAAAGGCTGCTGCATACTTTGAAGCACACATAGTGATTCATGCTACCTTTTAATGCTTCAGACTAACCTTTAAGTTGTTGATTTCTATAATGTATATCTTTGCTGCATTAGCAGAGCTGACATTTTGTCACAAATATTGGATATTTTCCAGCTATCATCCTTCCCCAGCCTGGTGCTTCCAGATATTTCTTATAACTTCCACCAGTCCTGGTCAGCATGGTCAATGGCCAGTGATAATGGAAATTGTTGTTCTAAAACATCTGGGCGCAACATGTTGGGAGAGGTTACCTGAAATAAATATTCTAGCAAAATGAGCTCTTGTACAATTTGTACAAGCATATTTATATTATATTTTACAGTGATACACTTGCTGCCCATGAGATGCATTTTATCCACAAACTGTGCATATGGCATAATTTTCTTTCAGAATGCCAAGGCTACATTGAATGAAGAAGATCCAAAGGGAGCTAGCAACATTTGATAAATTGGCAGCTTGATGGCTAATGAAATTCAAGTGCTGACAAATAGAAGATGAAGTGTTTTGTATGGGATCATTTAAATGATTCCTGCACGTTGCTATGTTGCGAATCAACAAAATGCTGTTGGTATTGCCATGGAAAACTCAGTGGAAAATCTGTGCTTACAGAATATTCCAAATCCACAAACTTTAGGAAACAGTAACGTAAAAGGGAAAGATAATTCTATAAAAATGATATATTCAGTAGTACTGAATAATGAATCAGTGCGTGAATTCAGTGATGGGCATGATGTGGTTGAACAAAGTGGAGCTTAATCAAGACAAGACAAGACTATTGGCTGGGATTTCTTTTGTTAAGTACACAGCCTATTTTGCATGGGGGCTGCATTTCTCCTTGCAAGTGCAATTCACAGTAGTGCTCCTGGATCTGTCACTTCTTGAGTGCCCAGATGGTATCAGTAGCCAGGAGCGATTTTCATCAAGTTCAGCTGCTGTACCAGCTGACTGCTTTCCTGGAGAAAACTGGCCTGTGGTCAGACATGTTTCTGTAGCATCCAGATTAGATTATTGCAATGTACTCTACATGGGGCTGCTTTCAAAAAGGGTCTGGAAACGATTCAAAATGTGGTGATAACTGGTATGCTGCATGGGGAAGATATAATCCCCATGCTGTTCCATTGTCATTAGTTGCTTGGAGATTTTTTTATTATACTAAGTGGTATAAAAAAATTAACTAATTCATTTCTTGACTGGTTTCGAAGTGCTGATGGTAAGCATTGAAAGCCCTAATCCACAGCTGCAGAAACTGCAATCTTATTTTATGTGCCCCCCCAAAGCCACCTGATTCTTACCTCCTATCATAATTCCTTCCTTCTTGTTCATTCCCTCCTTATTTTTATTGGTTTTGTTTGGCTGTGTATCACACTAAAGTAAAAAAGGAATTGCTTCCTCTTGCTTTCCTGAGTAGTAGTTATATTGATTTGTTGTGATAAATATATGTAAGTATCTGTACAGTGGTACCTCGGCTTACAGACACTTCAGATTACAGACGCTTCAGGTTACAGACTCCTCTCGGATTAAGAACTTTGCTTTAGGATGAGAACAGAAATCGTGTGGCAGCGGTGCGGCAGCAACGGGAGGCCCCATTAGCTAAAGTGGTACCTCAGGTTAAAAACAGTTTCAGGTTAAGAACGGACCTCCAGAACGAATTAAATTTAACCCAAGGTACCACTGTACTAGGAGTTCAAATCTGAGGTAGCCATAGTGAAAGTGAGGCAGGGCAGTCTTTATTCCAAGTTAGTTGACCTAGAAGACATTTGTCTCTGGTTCCCTTCATTTTCAGGCCTGGCTCTGCCCATTGCTGGCATGCAGTTCCTGGAAGTTTACCCCTGAGGGAAATTAGCCCTCAACATGGGGGAGAAATGTCTACCATTGTCCTAAATGGCCTGGGTATATGATCGGCCATACACTCAGATCAAAACCCGAGGCTTGCAGCGTGTCACTTCTAGCACCAGATGAATCCCTTTTCAATTGTAGCACATGAATTGTGGCATATGCTTTTAAGTGATGCTTGTCGGTTCTCACTGCTGCTTGCCTTTCATTGAGCTTGAAAGTCAGGTTTTGTACATGTCTCCAAAAACAGCACTATAATTCAAAACTGCATTCGTTGTGGTTGATGAAGACAATGATAGTGAAAGTGGTTATATTAGTCCAGCAAGAAAGAGTTCTCACTATTAGTACCAGTTTTGAGTATTTTCCCCTTGAATATCACTCATTGCTTATAATTGCTATTATGCATTATACTAGTTACATTTTACAACTCTGTCAGCATATACATAAAGCAACAGAGAAAGATGCCAAAGCTGTTCCTTTTGTACTGGTGGCATTTGGAATGCATGATAAACAGCAGTCTACTGCTGGAGCCACTGATGAAAAGGCAAGAAGTAATAGTCAGGTCTTAAATCATTTCTGGGAAATCCAGTCATGGTTTAATGCTGTTTGAAAGAAGCAGTACGGATGGCTGTGGAGTAAACTAACTACTTCTGATCTTTTAAGGCATATGCAGTTGGGTACAGCAACTTTTTCAAAGACAGCATCTTCCATATTCAGTGCAAGGGAGCATGAGACCACAAGGAAGCAGAATAGCTGCAAACAGAATTCTCACTTGAGGCTTTGTGCAAACGTTACATGAATAAAGAACTCTGCTTCTGAGTTAGCTCTCAACTATTGCTAATAATTTAACCATTGCTGCTCAGAAATAGTAGTTGTAGTTTGTATATAGGTGTCTTTCACATAAGACCCATCTACCAGTGAAACAAGTCAATAGGGCAATGCTTTGTTATACTTAGGGATGGGGGGCGGGAATTCAGTTCAGTTCACAATTTAATGCAAAGCTCTCTAGTTGTGCAATTTCTGAAACAGATGCAAACTGAAACACAGCTATAATTCAAAATGCTTACCTTTCCATATTTTACAATGCTGTTCTCCAAATAACCAGTGTCTCAAAAACGGCGTAAATTAGAGGAACGTATACTTAAAAGTGTATATATTAATGAAAAGAACATACAAAAATGCATTCTATTAGGGGACTGTGTGAATTCCGACAAAATTGCATCCAAGTGCTGATGAATTTTCCTGAGAACATTTTATTTTAAATCACAAACAGATGCAGAATTGTGGAGAATTTAAGACTAAAAAAATGAGAAACTAAGAAGAAACTAAAATTGACAGATTTGTCCAACCCTGGTTACAATGGATGTCCAAAATTTGATGAATGTTGGCATTCATGGGGAAGGGAACCGTAGCTCAATGGAAGAGTGCATTATTTGTATGCAGAAGGCCCCAGGTGCAATCTCTGGCATGTCCAGAACAGATAATGAATGATTTCAACAGCATCTGCCCAAGACCTTAGCATCTGCCAGACAGAGTGAATAATACTGGGCTAGTTCACAATTAGTCTGATGTGGTATAAGGCAACTTTCTCTGTGTCTAATGTTAGCAGTCCCAGAAAAAAGTCAACATTGAAATGTTGGGCTGAGTGCAAATGCTCCACCTTAGAAAAGCAGCAGCAACAGCCCTGCTTATAGAGTGCCAGTCATAGGAGACAAGGGCGCTTTGCCCCCCCCAAAAAAAATATGCGAGGGGGCTAGCCACCCAAAGGTTGATGAACATTGTCATTCAAATAGTGTGCATGCATTGCATCATGGGATTGATTAAGTGGGGTGGGGCTTATCTGAGCCGCCCCCCTCCCCCAGCGATATTTTATTCAGGCTGGCCCCCCTGGTGCCAGTCATTTTCAGGGATGAGCAAGTCACCATTTTAAATTCCCTAGAGTGCCTTAGGAAGATGCTATATCATGATACAATGGCATTCTAAAGAGCATTCTTGAGGGAATGGTAGCCCTCACTGAGTGCAATTCATCTGTTGAGCCTATATGTAAATGAAGTTTACACCCTTTATCCACAGAATTTTTCTGGGATTCCTAACATTGGAAACACGCAAAACTGTGTGACACCAGGTCAGACTATTTCTCTATCTTGCCAGTATTGTCTGTAAGATGCTTTCATAGGTATACATGCTAGTCTAAATTACTGCCTTCTTTGAGTGTGTACCAACTACCATAATGAACTGAAGAGCTGGCATTTTTAAAAACATGTTAAAACTTCTGGTATGCTTCCCCCCACTACTGGCAGAAGTACATTCTGTCAATTCATGTGGGAGCTTAAAACTTTAGTATATAATTAGAAGTACCTGCACTGGAGTATTGCATAGAAGCTCCCCTTCCCCCTCTTTTGCTGGTGTTAAAACCAATTAAAGGAGACCAATTTTAGTCTCCTCAAACTTTGCAAGAAATGTTTGGATTTACTTCATTTCTTGCAGTTGAGTGTTCTTCAAACAGCAGGGTTTAACTATTAAAACTTTGAAAGTTTTGTATAGCTACAATTTAGATCAGCAGGGAGAAGGGATATGGAGGGGAAGGAATATCAGTAAGAGCCTCAAAGCCTTTTTGAGAATAATGTCTCACCTGAAGATGGTGCATAAAGTGATTTTGGTTGAAAAATGTTACTATTGTGAAATGCCCATCATTATGACAAATGTCTGTGGAATGGGAGACCTGTATGTTGCCAATATCCCTGGATAGCTGTTGTGGATTTGTGTATTGCTTAGAAGCTCCCCCTTCTATAGCAACCCCCTGGAAGTGAGGACTGGGCCCCCCAATGAACTACTGTCTCCTGGTTCAGGAACAGTCAAAGCTGTTTTACCAGGTAAAGGGACCCCTGACCATTAGGTCCAGGTGTGACCGACTCTGGGGTTGCAGCGCTCATCTCGCTTTATTGGCCGAGGGAACTGGCGTACAGCTTCTGGGTCATGTGGCCAGCATGACTAAGCCGCTTCTGGCGAACCAGAGCAGCACACGGAAATGGCGTTTACCTTCCCGCGGAGTGGTACCTATTTATCTACTTGCACTCTGATGTGCTTTCAAACTGCTAGGTTGGCAGGAGCTGGGACCAAACAACGGGAGCTCACCCTGTCACTGACATTCGAACCTCTGACCTTCTGATTGGCAAGTCCTAGGCTCTGTGGTTTAACCCACAGCGTCAGGAGCAGCTGCTAAAAGGCACTTCTAGCCAGTGGTGCTTTCCCAGTATCTAGTGACAAAACTAGATCCAGAAGCACCCCCCCCCCCCGAAATCTGGTCCTTCAAAGGAACAGGGTAGGCAACAGACAAATTTATCAGACTTGAAAACCACTCACCCATAATGACTCTGCTGTGCCAGGGTTCAAGCTCAGCTTATTTTCCTTCATTCACCCCACCACTGTCTAAGCACCAATCCAGGGCCCACACAGATCCTCCTGATTCAGATGTTATGGAGAAACTGTGCTGACTGATATCAGTGTACTAATGGCACCTGTAGTGCTGGAGGAGACTCTTGAGAGTCCCATGGACTGCAAGAAGATCAAACCTATCCATTCTTAAGGAAATCAGCCCTGCGTGCTCACTGGAAGGACAGATCGTGAAGCTGAGGCTCCAATACTTTGGCCACCTCATGAGAAGAGAAGACTCCCTGGAAAAGACCCTGATGTTGGGAAAGATGGAGGGCACAAGGAGAAGGGGACAACAGAGGATAGTGTCTTTGAAGCTACAAACATGAGTCTGACCAAACTGCGGGAGGCAGTGGAAAACAGAAGTGCCTGGCGTGCTCTGGTCCATGGGGTCACGAAGAGTCGGACACGACTAAACGACTAAACAACAACAACAATAACCACTCCAGTGGCTTCATGTAGGTATTAAATATATTGGGAATAAAACAGTGCCCTGCAGTACCACATAGTGTAACTGGCAAAAAAGCACTCTCACAAAGCTACTCTCTACATTTGGTTCTATAGTTGGGACTGAAACCACTATAGCACAATTCCATAGAGCTGGTATTCCATCCTCAATGGTATTGAAAGCTGCAGACAGATCAAGAAGCAGGAGCTAGGTCTCACTCCTTGTAAAGGTCATATATCAGGGTGGCCCAGGCCAATTCAATCCCATGGCCAGGCCTGAACCCAGATTGTGCTAGATATAAATAATATGTGCTATCCAATAGTGCCTGAGCTGTCACATCACTGCTCTTTCCACCACCTTCAGCACAAAGGATGTATTTGCAACTGGTCAGTAGTTATTTCTGGCCATGGGGCCAAGAGCCAGTTTCTTTAGGAGTGGCCGCAGCACTGCCACACACAGTGGAATATTAACCACATTCTGGACCCACCAGTCAAACATCCTTTGTTAGATTTAATAAGCTAATAGGGACAGGAGACAATAAAACACATGGTTAGGTGTCTACTTGTCCATATTAGAAACCACTTACTTATATGGCAGAAGGTAATGTTTGTGCACATCAGGACATTCTTGGGTTAGAGCTATATATACTCCAGTATTGTGTTCAAATTATCAGATAATGACAACTGCATATCTCTCAGGCAACGAATGGGGTCTGTTCTGACACAGGTTAATATTTTGCTGGAATGGGAAAACTGAGTAAGCAAGAGAGTATATGTAAAATCTAAGGATTAAGGCAGAAATGAGAAATTTGTAGCCTTCAAATGTTGCTGGAGTCCTCACTCCCATCAGTCCAAGGCAGCATAACCAATGGTCAGGGATGGCGGGTACCTGGACATCCTAAGACGAAGGGGGGAAAGGATGACATAACAACAGGGGATGCCTTTTACCTTTTATTATCAGACCAATCTATTGGAGATGCCTGTGAAGTAAAGAACTCTTCAGAGAAAACCATTGTGGGATCCCATCAAATTTCCCCACATCCCATTTTTGGTAACTTTTCTGAACAGATACATACATAAAATTCATGTCTAGGAGAACAAGAAGGAAAGAGATGATGGCCTCAAGACCGGGAAGCTGAATAGAAAACAGTGTTATTCAGAATGAATAATTTATGCAATGAAACTCTGCTTTTCCCTATGAAGAGGTTGGTAGTTATTCAAAAAGAGTCACTGCATAGTATTTATGAATAATTCTTGGCTGGCAGCTCATACGGCTGCATTTCATTCTGAATCACTGAGGATGTGAAATATTGGGCCTGATCCAACAAAGGTACAGTCATACCTCGGATTACAGACGCTTCAGGTTGCATTTTTTCGGGTTACAGACCGCTGAAACCCGGAAGTACCAGAACAGGTTACTTCCGGGTTTCGGCGGTCGTGCATGCGCAGAAGCGCTGAATCACAACCCACTGTGGGTTGCGAATACTGCGGGTTGTGAACATGCATCCCACACAGATCACGTTCGCAACCTGAGCGTCCACTGTATTCCATTTCAATAAGCACTGAATCCAACAAGAGGAAGTTAAGGGAGTATGATGAGACTTCAAGATGCTTAAAGTACAGCACATGCCATACTGGCTGAACACAGCATTCTAGCATGGGGTACAATCCCATACACACTTACCCGAGAGTAAGTCCTGTTGAAGGCAGTAGAGCTTACTTCTGAGTAGACATGCACATGACTGCTTTGTTTGTCTTAATCATAGTAAGCACAGTGCTTCTTTTTTTTTTAAAAAAAAAGGTGGCGCTCAAAGGTACGCAGTACTGGCAACTTTTTGTTGTTAAAAAGTGTGGCACTTACTGTGACAACTTCATTCTAGGGGAAAAAAGCACTGGCTAAGCATCATGTCTGAACATATAGCCAAGAAGTAAACTAAAGTCTGAGGAAATAATTAGTGCTTGCCTGAAGTATTTGTAAAATTATAAGGAATTTTGTTAATTTCTTGGTGTGGGGTGCAAATGCCCCTGATGACTAGATTAATGGGGGGGGTGGCAACATTTTTTGCATTGCCTCTTTCTTTTTTGAACAGCAATAATAAAAGCTTCACTGGACTCAGCTGCTCTTTCCATGTTCCTGGGACAGAATGTCACTGGGAACAACACTTCCCTTTAGTTAATGGAAGGTCTCAACTTTTTCATTCAAATAGTCATAAAGATCCTAGTGTGCTTTTTTCCCATTCACCTGAAGACTTCAAAACTTTATCTATGAGGTGGATATGTGTAGAACTGCCAAACACATTTTTCTCCTTCTGAACATTAAGCAGTTCTCTTGCCTCATTTTTGAAGATAACTGCTGGGACTCAGGCTGAAACGCCTTCTCCACACTTATTCCTAAAGATGAGAATTTAAGTCTTTATTATTTCAACACAGGCTCCCAGTGCTAGGTCTCTGCAAATAGACTGGGGCAGATATGAAAAGTTAAGCATGCCCTTTAAAAAATATATATTGTAGATTAACATCACTACTGGGCATATTGTTTCCTGTTCAACAGCACAATATGTCTTTCTGAGCAGTGTAGTGAATATATGACTCAAGTTGAAGAGAGCTTTGACTGAGGAAGCCAGTGGAAACTAGAAAGCCAGCCCGACAATCCTAGTTAAGATGCTTTTTCCTTCCCATTCAAAAACGTTCAGATATTAATATAGTGTGTGTGTTTTAAGTAGATTTGCAAATATTTATTTTCATTTATATATGGGAACAGATGTGTTATATAAAATTAGCATATCTCTGTGTTTTCAAGTGAATGTGAAACAATGCACACTAGAATCTGCACTAACATGCAAATTACCACCATTTGTTTCTTTCTTTGTTTAGACAGCTTATTAACTGATGTCAAAACAGAAATAAAATTTAATAATATGTAACTTTGAGTATAGATAAAGAAATATATTTTTTGGTAGTTAAAAGCTTAAGAACATCAACCAGTGCAGGAAGTCCATCCATACTGATTGCTCCTACCAAGAGCGATCAAATCAGAGCACTGGATAACTAGAGTGACTCTTGCAAACGTGAACCAACACTGCTGGAGGAAACACGGGCAGCAGCCACAGAGGATTTGATTACTGAAGTTGGAGTATCAAATAAATTACTCATTTCTGTAACTCCTCAGAGGGAACCTAAATAATCCTATTAGAAAACCAGCAGAGCCATTTTATTTCTTTTTTCAAAAAATAGAGCTTGATCCCCCATAGAAAATATAAACTGCGGGCAGACACATTTTAAGAGATTGGAAGAAGGTCTGCGTTGCTCCCATGGTGAACCTGCTAATTTCTTTTGTCCCATGACAGTAGCTTGTCAGGTTTTTGAAACGTTGCAGAAATCTTTTTAACCAGAGACAGTAGTGCAGAGGAAATAAATGTGTGCCCCTGTGGGTTATTGGACTCCAGCTCCCATCAGCCCCCACCAGCAGGGATACTGGGAGTCGGAGTCCAACAACATCTAGAAGGCACAACACCTTCCCTTCAGAAGTGGTTAAGAAAAACTGAGTGGCTGTTAGGGATGGGAAAGAAATTCAAGTCAGTTCACATTTAAAGCCTAATCTACCAAATTCACACTTTCTGAAACAATACAACCGGAACATAGCCATCCTTTGAAATCCACACTTTATCTGAATATTGCAGTGCAGTTCTCCAGCCAAACCGTGTTTACAAAAATGTATATGTTAAGGGAAACTGTATAAAAGTGAACATATTGGGGAAAATAACATACAGAAATAAAAGAATTTCTTACAAAAATGTGTACATTCAAAACTGCAGATAAAAATGTGTTTATTAGAATAAATTCTCACTAAAATGCTGACAAGTTTTTGTAAGAACCTTTTAAAAATAAATACACCAATTGCTGCAGAAATGTGAAGAACTGAGTTTAAGATTGGAAAACCAAAAACCTGAAAGAAACGAAATTGACAGAGCCTTCTAATTCTAGTGGGCTATTTCAAGCAATACCATGCCACCTTCCAGGTTCTAAAAAACCCATGTCTATCTCCAGACATATGCTGGGGAAAGGGCCTGTCTTTACAACTGTATACAAGTTACTAGATGGGAGTAATAATGGTAGAAAACAGAATGCAAAATCTACCACACAGCTGACAAATCTGATTCATTTCTTACTCCCTTCCTCTATCTGGAAGGAACTACGCTTTTAAAAATCTGTATGCTACACAGTGCCAGATATATTTTTATGCCAATGCAATGAAAATGACTGTGCTTATTATTTATTATGCGAGGCATCTGAGTGGCTGGAGTTGGAAGCCAACATACTCAGGAATCTTATTGAAATCAATGGGTCTGCTTTAGGACTGCTCTTGAGCAAGCAGGTTCATTGTGGCTTGAGTATGTTACTGCATTAGGTGGCACTTGGTGTTCTAGCAATCTTGTTGCCTCCATCTGGGATAAGTGCCACCACTTTTTTTAAGGAAGCCCAAAAGGTTGTTTCAGAATGATACTCAGTGGCAGTGAAACCCCCACCCTGCTATGCAATATGAATTTTGTTACACAGCTATCTTCTATATTTGTATTCATAGAATATGAATCCTCCCAGTGCTTTTTTTATAGAAAAAAGGTGCCAGTACTCACCATGAAGTTGTTACAGTAAGTGCCACACTTGGGGGGGGGAGAGTGCCAGTATTGCATACCCTCGAGTCTCCCCCCCCAAAAAAGCACTGGACCCTCCCATGTGAAATTTAGGGATTCAACAGACAACAGCAATACTGTGAAAGCAGGAGAAAGGTTACTCAGAAATAAAAAATCCCATTACCACCCTCATGTTCAAGGATAGAAACCTGTGTCTTCCAGGTGTTGTTGGACTCTGCCTCCTATCATTGCCTATGCTGGCTCGTGTTTTGGGAGTTGGAATCCAACAAATGTGCCAAGTGCTGTGAACTGCCAAATTTAATAAATAATGAAAATAATAATACAACAGGAAAAAGTTGTGTATATATTCAGTAAAGAGCTTATGCAATAATATATATATATATATATTACTGACGCATGTGATTTCAGAATTCCACATGGCCATCCCTTACATGTGTAAAGAGACCTGATGCCCTCCAGCTATTTTTCATTCTAATACCCATCAGCCCTAGTCAGCACTGCCAGAGTTCAGGAATGATGGGAATTAGGGAAAGCCACATTACATGAGAGCTTAGTTGTGTGAAATAGTGTCTCTATATCATCTTAGAAATATTTTTCTCTTCACAGTACTCTTTATTATTCACCACCAAAAGTTTTTTTCAGTGTACAAGGTCATTTGTAATTCATACCTCATTTATCACTGCAGTAACGACGTTAAGTAGTTAGTAGTTCTTCACATGGACATAGTTTGAGTAAAGCAGCCTTCTCCAACCTTATGCCTTCCAGAAGTTTTGGACTGCAGCTTCCATAATCCCTGACTATTGGTCATGCTAGCCAGGGTTGATGGTAGTTCTAGTCCAAGACATCTGGAGGGAACCGGGTTGGTAAAGGCTGGTTAAAGTGAGCATGCCCCTAAAAGCGGGGTGGGGGGAGAATGTCACCGCCAGTTGTGGCTCTATAGTGTGTCCTGTATGTTTACAGAAGTAAGTGGTCCCTCTAGTTACAAACTTAATTCGTTCCGGAGGTCCGTTCTTAACCTGAAATTGTTCTTAACCTGAGGCGTGCTTTTGCTAATGGGGCCTCTTGCTGCTGCTGCGCTGCTGGCACACGATTTTTGTTCTCATCCTGGGGCAAAGTTCTCAACTTGAGGTAGCTCTTCCAGAGTTTGTAACCTGAAGCGTTTGTAAACTGAGGCATTTGTAACTCGAGGTACCACTGTACATATTCTGGGCTGCATCAGTAGGAGTATAGCATCTAGATCAAGGGAAGTAATAGTGCCACTGTATTCTGCTCTGGTCAGACCTCACCTGGAGTACTGTGTCCAGTTCTGGGCACCACAGTTCAAGAAGGACACTGACAAAGTGGAACGTGTCCAGAGGAGGGCAACCAAATTGGTCAAAGGCCTGGAAACGATGCCTTATGAGGAATGGCTAAGGGAGCTGGGCATGTTTAGCCTGGAGAAGAGGAGGTTAAGGGATGATATGATAGCCATGTTCCAATATATAAAAGGATGTCATATAGAGGAGGGAGAAAGGTTGTTTTCTGCTGCTCCAGAGAAGCGGACACGGAGCAATGGATCCAAACTACAAGAAAGAATATTCCACCTAAGCATTAGGAAGAACTTCCTGACAGTAAGAGCTGTTCGACAGTGGAATTTGCTGCCAAGGAGTGTGGTGGAGTCTCCTTCTTTGGAGGTCTTTAAGCAGAGGCTTGACAACCATATGTCAGGAGTGCTCTGATGGTGTTTCCTGCTTGGCAGGGGGTTGGACTCGATGGTCCTTGTGGTCTTTTCCAACTCTATGATTCTATGATTCTATATTCCCTTCAGAAATTACTAGTCCCTTCCATATGATATTCAGGTAGTATCATTTAAAAATTAAAGTTAAAAAAAGACTGTCTGCCTGGTAAAATATGAAACGGACCTAAGGACCAAAGTACATCTGACAAATGGTTCCATTAAAAAAACAAAAACCTGAAGCATCCCTAGAGGACACTGCAAGTTTAAGTAAAGCAGTGAGATGGAAGATCACCTGCTTAACCCATTTCCCTCCACCTGCTTATGCACCTCTAGCTACTTTTATATGTAAGCATGCTGGGGTGGGGGGCAGGGTGAGAAAGCGATAACCAGATTTCCCCTGTATTGGGAGAAATGCAGCCTGGCAGCAGTTTTGAGCAGAAAAACAGCTAGAGAAAACCAAACTTTCTTCCTCTCAAACTGTTAGCCCCTTAAGGCCACTTCTAAGAAGTCAGGAGAAAGAGAAACAGGAGTGTGTGTTGCATCTAGTTTGAACCTAGGTTTAGTGACTGAACATTTGAATCTGGGTCTCACATCTTAAGTACAAGATGCTATCACTGTATGCAATGGTGGCTACAGTGGTACCTTGGGTTACTAACTTAATTTGCTCCGGAGGTCCGTTCTTAACCCAAAATCGTTCTTAACCTGAGGTGCACTTTCACTAATGGGGCCTCCTGCTGCTGCCATGCAAATTCCGTTCTCATCCTGGGGCAATGTTTGCAACTCGGAGCAACTACTTCCAGGTTAGCGGAGTTTGTAACTTGAAGCGTTTGTAACCCAAGGTACCACTGTATATGAAACTTTGGCTCTTCCTGGCCTTGAAATTTCATGGATATGCATAATCTAAATCAGTCTTTTACTGTAGAGCTGCTAGCCCATTCTCAGGTCTCCACAAAAAGTAAATAGTGTGTTTCCTTTTGAATACATTAGGAAAGAGGAACTGTAGTCCCACTTACAGATTCGACATGCTGAGCAATTCTTGGAGGAAGCCTTGATGATTGGAAAACAAAGATCATCATGTGGGGAAGGAGCGAAATTAAGATCCTTTATCATTTCCTTCAGTATCTCCCCCCCCCTTATTGTACAAACCAACAAAAGCAATTGGAAGAAGCATCATTTGGCTGGAGTTGATCAAACGATCCCAAGTGCAAGATAAGTGACCCACAGATGCTGCTGCTGAGGTTAGCAACATGGTGTTAAGTTGTAAATGAGAGGGATAAACTGTAGAGACAATTGCCCTCAAGAGAGAGAAAGATGGAGGGGGGGGGGTGGAGAAACTAAATCATACATTACTGTTAAAATGTGGAAAAGAGCAGGATTGCGAGAGTGTGGGGTGGGGAAAGGCGGAGGAACAGGAAACACAGGAAAAGGAAAAGAGTGAGAATCACACTCACGCACAAGGAGAGACGGAGAGAACGAAAGAGAGAAAATGAGCCATGCACTTACCCAGCGGCAGGAAGAAAAGCTTCAAACAGCTGAATATCCCCCTGCTTTCAATCCCTGCCTGCTGTTTTGCTAGCACGCCGGAGGCTACTATCTGTGTGTTATCTTAAAGGATGTGGAGCAAAGGCGAGTCTGAAGGGCTCCAGACTTTAGGAATTGTGGTGGTGATTTGCTCCTCTCTGAAACTTTTGCACTACCTTGGACTAATTGACTTGTCAGATGGTAAGAGATCCTGCAAAGTTCTACCAGCTTGTATACTTTTATGTATATTTTTTTTAAAAAACTATAGTAGCAATCTGAAAGAAATCATAATTTAAAGCACCTTTCTCCTTTATAACTACGTACTGCTTTTTCTCTCCTGCTTGATTCAGCAGTGTGGAAATTTTGCTTTGTTTTGCTGCTAGCTTCCGGAATTCCAGTTGAGGGGTATTTTTACGTTTTGTTCTTGAATTACAAAGCTAGTCTCCTCCTGTAAATACTGTTTTGCCATAAATGTAGTTCCTGTTTGGTGGAATATGCCTCTCTTGGGATAACTGGAAATAGTCTCATTCTTAAAACTGTTGGGTTTACTCAATGCTTGCTGGACGGAAGTAGTTGCTGCATAACTGCTTGAGCCTAACCACATTTACTCGTAAGTAAGCCCCAGTCAGTGCAATAGTGACCTATTAAAGTGCACAAGTGAAATCCTTATTAGTGTATTTAGATACAAACTTAATTTTAAAAGCTTTAAAAAGCAAGTGATAAATGGAAAAATAGAAACTACACTCCATAAACTAAGATTTATTTCCTTTTGTTTGAAAAAGATTAGAGTTTGGTTTGATATTATCTGGCAATAGGAAGACAGTTCTATTCTACATATTTAAAAGAAGTTTAGCAGCCAAGACTTTGTATTTCAGGATGTTGTCATACAATTCATTAAAAAGCTGATAATTTCTGGAATCAATTGTTTGACATGTAAAATGTAAAAGTAAGGTGAGTAAGCTATCCCTCCCAGAGTTTACAAAGTCCTTTTGACATACTGATGAATAAATATGGTCATTTTACCTTAGCCAGAATCTGTTTGAAATGAAGTCTGCACTAAAGGCAGTGCTTTCATCACTGTGAGGTTTACTAATAATGTATAAATTAAGAATCAAATAGGAAATGAATGTTTGAGATATATACAAACATATTGGCTGAGGCTGCAATCCTACACATGCTTACTTGGGAGTAACCCCAGCAAACTGACTAGGACTCTGCACTGTTTCAAGTTTTGTCCCTTTTGTTGCTCTAGAAGAACACTGACAGCAGCACCTAAAATAAATCTATTCTGATATTGGGCTCCTTGCAGGTAAAAACTTGCCATTGATGACAAGAAATTAAAATGTCAGCCAATGTTCTATAGATTTTTTCACAGTTATTACATAGCTATATTGCTGATCATCTGAGTCTTCCCATTTTAAGCATGATTATAGGTCAATTTACCCTGATATGAAATGAAATCCAATGAGATGTCTTCCCCCAAAAAGCACCCCAGCACCATCAAGTAACCATCAAGGTACTGTAGATGGTATCAAGAAAGGCACTCACCTCAGTGTACTATGGAGGAAAGGGAAGCAGTATGAAATTCTGCAGCAGCTTGCATTTGCAGTGCGATCCATGTGAGTGCAAGAATTCTTTTCTGCTTGCTCTTCGCTGTAATTCCGACTGTGAACTTTTCAAGAAGATAAATCACCTGTTTTGTATGAGCAACACGGTCCTAGAAAAATCGAATTGCTATAATCAATTTGTAGTGGAAGCTCTAGCATCTTACAATATCAGACCTTTATAAAGTGTACTCAAGACTATAATAGTGTTTTAAAACCATTTACTGGACTCCTGTCATTATAAAATCCTGGATGAGATGAACATTTGGCACAAGTTTTTGTTTTGTTTTAGCTAACCTATCATGCAGTGGCACCGTTCAACTTCATTCAAGTACTGCAATGTTATCTGTATTAAATCTTTGCAGTAAGCAGTGCACGCTAATCCAGCTTCTCTCTGTGCTAATGGACTGCATCTCTTCTGCAGCTTTGGTTGTTAATTGCTAGTGCCTTTTGGGCTGTAAAACTATCCTCCTAGGACATGGCAGCTTGTTGTGTAAAATGCTGCTAAATAGCTTTAAAGTTCTGAATTTATTTTCCCTTGGGCCCATCAAAACCCCCAACTGAAGGAACTCAGATCCATGTCAATTACTCAAAACAGCACTTACCATCTCCTGAAATAACCTTGCTTGCTATGATGTCACATGAGAAAGTAAATTAATCCTCTAGGCTTTGAGAGTCTTCTAGGTATGACCACCAGCTCTTTCTTTGACCTCCTGGGGGGGTGTGATTCTGATGGGGAACAGGTGGCAAACTGTACAAAAAATAAAGTTGGTTGTGTGTGGTTACTGTGGGCTTAATCATACTGTGGGCTCTCTGTCTCAGGATACAATGGAGGAGGGCACCTTTGGGGTTAAAGTCAAACTTTGGAAGGTTACAGCACCTGCTGTGGCTGTAGAGACCAACATGGGAGATACGTCTTTTATTGCAGCTGGGGCAGATGAAGGAGTCCAGTTGTGCTACTGCTGATGCACTTTGATGTTTCTACTCTCTGCGCTTCTCCCAGCAGTCCTCCTCTGGTCACTGCTATGGAAGCACAACCTGACTGTCTCCAGGCACTGTAGTCATCTGCAAGAGATTCCCATATGGCGGGGTTGATGTTGCCAGCCTTCATGTCACATTTGAAGAAATCATTGTAATGCAAAGTTGTTCTGTCAATGGGTCTGGTGCCTGAAGCCAGCTCCCTGTAGAGTAAGTGTGGCCCTACAAAATCCAGCTAATCCAATAACATGCATAATGTTCCTTGTAATGTAGCAGTAAGATGAGACTAACAGAAAAATAGAAAGTACACATCAAGTGTGCTAGATTCACCAGATGGTTTGTACAACATTTAAAAACTAAGACTTATAATGCTAAAAGCAACCTTGTATTAGAAAGGTTATCATTGTAAAGCAATTTTATATATACGTTATGTGGATAAAGGGAGTTGCATTTCAACAACATCTGGAAGACACTAGGTTCTCCACCCCTGCTATAGAAAAACCAACCTGAGAAAGGATAAGCATGGCTTTACACTGTCTTGCCAACCTTTTAAGAAATTCCTTAGGCAAATTGGCTTAGTTTTTTAAATTGTTTTTATTAAAGATTTTCTTGGGTTACAAAAGTACATACAGCATTTCTGCTTTCAATTCTTGGATCCTTTCTACAGATCAGTTACGTTTGATGTGAGACACTAATGTTATAGAGAGTATAAGTTTGGGGGAGAAAAGAGGTGGTGAGAGAGCAAGGAAAATAGAAGGGAGATAGTAAACTTTCATTCTTTTACATATTGGCTTAGTTGACTTTGTGTTTTAAATTTTTGTTTTGCTTTAAATGAATCTGCTGGTTTTTGTGTTTTTTGCTGTATTTTGCTGCTTATAATGTACATCACCTTGAGGCAATCGTGGAGAAGGTAATTAATAATAATCATAAGAATATCATGCAAATTGCAATGGTTGTTAATAATGACAAGCAGGATTTGCAATGAAGTGCTGCTGTGTATCTTCACCCACTAGGGTAAGTGTTTCTATCTTCAGAAAACCTGAAACAGGAGCTTCAGGCCTCTTGCATTTCTGGAATGGAAAGCACACACCCAACCCTAATTTTCCCCACCCCCACCAAGATACTTACTAGAAGCAACTTAAATCCCCCTCCTCCGCCGCCCTCCATTTTTCTTTTGTTTTACTTTTTTTGGTTTTGTTTTAGTTGGCACAGGTAGATTCCAAACATCCAGTGTCTCCAATTGCTCTCTGTCGTAGACTTGATTGACAGAAGCACACAGTCCACCTGACTTCTAGATTCTTTGCTCCCCTGGCTCACTGGAATTTCAACTGCCATCAACATTCTGTAAACTCACTGTTTCCTGTGAGGTAGCTTTTCAGTTTTTATGTAGGCTTTCTGAACAGCCGTAGCTCAGTGGTAGAGAATCTGCCTTGCTTGCAGAAGGCTCCAGCTTCAATGCCTGGCATCTCAAGGTAGGATATTAGAGACCCATTACCTAAAACCCTGGACAACCACAGCCAATCAGTGTAGGCAATACTAAGCTAGATGGACCAATGGTTTGACTTGGTATAAAGCAGGCTCCTATGCTCCCACATGTCTTTTAATTTTCCAGCTTACATATTTTGCATATCTAGGGCATCTCCTGAGTATACAGAAACAACTAGCTTACTTTTGGTGTGGTACTATTTCACTCCAGAATGCTAGACACTAAACCACCAGAGTTTGCTCTTACAGAGAATGATAACTAAATGAACTTTCATCTTTCAAAGGCGGAATACAAGAGATTTGCAAGATGCTGAAGATAAACAAGGAATGATCTTCACCTTTATACTCTGCCTGTGAAGTCACAGACCCTGTGCAATAAGATCCATAACACTCACATTCACAATCACACAGTACTCACAATCACAACATACATATTACTGAGGAGAAGAATACTGCACTTTGCTGAGAAGCTGAAATATCTCAGCAATACAAGTTCTAGTTTGAGTTGAATAAAGATGACTGGATCCCTGAACAAAACAAGTGTGCTTATTCTGCTAAAAGGAATCACACGGAGAGCTTCCCTTCCCCAATCTTAATTAATGATTGATCTAATGAACTTTTTTCTGAACATGTTCCCTTTTGATGTGATATTTCAAAGGACTTTCTGGGTGTGGTAAGTGCATGTGGGAGTGTGTTCAGAAGAAATGTTGATTATGCAAAATGAAAAGGTAAGGAGAAGTCACCTTGTGGAGGCTTCAAAATCGATATGAGAATTGTGCCTCTGTCCTGCTGACACAAGAAATTCAGTTTTACTGAATTGTAGATTGGGCTTCTAGTGATTTAAAATAGCAAACTGACAGTCAGAGACATTCAGACCAAAAAATGCATAATTAGACAATCCATTTTATTTTATTGTTCCTCTGAACAGCTCTGCCTGATGAAGGCCCTCCTGTTGAGATTGAAAAGCCTGCAACTCTAAAGAAATATAAATGATCTCTAATCAAATATAACACTTTATAGCATTCTATATACCATCCTATTGAGCTAAAATGGAATAGCTGTGACCATTAATGTAATGGTGAAGGCTTATAGAATCAAGAATAATTTACTTTTTCATTCTATCCCAGTCTATCATTCTACCCAGTCCCCATTGAAGAAGTCTATGAACTTCCCGGATTTGAAGATCTAAGCTACATGAATAGAGACTCCCTTTTCTGAATATCTGCCCTTTGAAACCATTTGTAGTAGAAGATAACTCAGGAACTCAAACACTTTTAAAGTCTGTTTGACCAAAGGTGATAATAGCATGGTAGAAGTATTAGGTGAACACCAAAGGAAGCCAAATTTGATTGGCTAAGTAGTATAAAGACATAATTGTCTTCACTATAGGATCTCTTATTGGATGGGATTGTTTATGTGACTATTCCCAGGAAAAGAAGACCTAATAATTGTAAGGAAAAAATAGTACCAAACCAAGATCAGATCAAGGAGCATGAAAAGAAAGGATTGAAAAAAGGTGAGCATTCAAGTCTCTTATAATCTAGTGCATCTCTTCTTCCATAATCTTCCCCTTTTTCATAAGCAGGATATAATTTTTGTCTTGTTGGTTCATATGAAGCCATAAAATATTTTTGTCAGCAGACAAGATAAAATAGACCGCACTTTTAAGCCATGAGATTTCTGCAGAAAATGAGGATTAAATTCCAAAATGGTGCTTTATCCACTTGTATGTATTTGCACTTCTCTAGCATCATGGTTTTTCCATGAAAGACACCATCTTCTTACATTTCTGTACACATCTACAACCCCCTCCCCATTTCAGTCAAAATGAATGAAGGAGGTTAATGATCCTCTTAGTGTGCAATTCTTTAGCTCCCGAGAGGGCATTCCAGGAGTCACAGGACACATTGGATATCTGTTTCAAATATCAGACACAGTTCAGATGTTGGAGAGGGAGATTCAATGTCAGATTTTCCTACCCTGCCACCATCAAGGGCTCCGACGCCCTGGTCCAACATCAGTAAGGCCAAAAAAGATGTGTGTCAGGTGCAGTTCATGAACCAGAAAACAGCTTGGAACTGAAGGATCCAGAGCCATCCTGGTACCTTGACAAATCCCCAAGCTGGGGAGGAGGAATTTACATTTCTCAACATGCTTCTCAGCATGTCCAAATTGCTTCCTTTCATTGAAAACTTTTTTTTTTTTTTGCAAAAAAACCCCCCAAACTACAAAAGCAGACGGAGCAACACAGTACCCATTACTCAAGCTCAGCAGGGCTTTGGCTCTGGCAGTTGATGAATTGCCTTTGGTTCTTCTCCCCACTTTAGGATTTCAGCCTTAGTGAGAGCAAAGATCCTCTTACTGGGTCTCTCTCTCTTATTTAACTGGCATCTAGGAAATGAGTGAATCATTCAGAGCTCTGTACCTAGAGAAAGGAGCATGAGCCCCTTTCATCTATCGAGGATATGTCTGGGCTCTGCTAGATCTGCTTTATGAGCTTGGCTCTTGTTCTGCTTTCTTACTGGAGCCCCCATCAATCACTGGGATAGCTTTACAGTGCTGATGCATTTCATTTCTCCTAAATATAGAGTGATCTGGTTCAAATATGATGTGCATTCTTGGATAGTTGTCAGCATTGATTAAATAATGCCACAACAACGAAGGTCTCCTATTCTAATATGGGTGTCTTCAAGTTTTACTTTTGAAAAAGCAAGAGATTCAAACATTCATTTTTATCTCCAAGTCTGTTGCTTCGGTAAAGGACGTGTTCTCCAGAAAAAGAAATAATAATACAGAGATGACCAGAGATTTTTTAGGAGGTCTGGATTTTCCATGTTCAGAAAGAAAGAAAGAAACAGCTTCTGAGGCTTAGGTACATGGGAATAGGAATAGAGGAGAATTTCATTCAGTTGGCTTTTAAAAGCGAATCAGCCTAATCCACAGTTCATAGAACACCATTGGATTTGGATTGCATTTTTCTCTGATTTTGTGTTGTTTTGTTTGTGTGATATAGTCTTGGTTAATGTGTACAAAAGTGTACAGAAATGTGTATTCCATGATGAAAGGCATATTTTAGGGGACATGCATAGAAAAGTCCTAAATGTGTATTTTTGGAGGGGAAATGCCTGTTTTAGGGGACAGTGTACATATTAGAGATTTTTAAATAATAATAAAAAAACAGGAAATGAAACTGACATGATTAAATGCATGCAGAAATGACATGGAATGGAAATAGGCTGACCCATCCATGCCTACATGGGAGTCTGCATTTCACTGACTCAAACCATTGGTGCACCTAGTTCAGTGTTGTCTCCATATACTGGCAGCAGCTCTCTGTCCTTTCAGACAAAGGGTTCTTTTCCAGCTCTATCTGATGCCAAGGATTGGACCTGGAATCTCTTGCATACAAGTCATATGCTCTACCACTGAGTTATAGTCCTCCCCTAGTTACCGTATTTTTCGCTCTATAACACGCACCCGACCATAACACGCACGTAGTTTTTAGAGGAGGAAAATCCGTAGGCATGCCACCCGTAGGCATTCCCTCCATAACACGCACAGACATTTCCCCTTACTTTTTAGGAGGAAAAAAGTGAGTGTTATGGTGCAAAAAATACAGTAATTTGAGTCCAAGCTCATTTGACTGGCTAGTCCCACTGTACACGTGGAAATCCTCGCACTGACAGGGCACATTAGTTTGAAACTACACACTGTCTATGATCCAGAGATCCCTGTGTGCAAACAGAGAGTCCATTGGTGGGTGCACCAGAGCTTTTCAGGTTCCAGTTCCTTCTGCAACTCTGTTGAACCCTCCCTGCCAACTTGCTCCTGGACGTTTGGAGTGACTCTCCAGAGAAGAATGTGATAGGTATGTTTCCAGGGGAAATCACTGACGCAGGCACACACACCACTAAGCTTTTGCACAGGAACCTTTAGATTCAAGTTACTATGTTCAAATGAATATATACTACATATAGCATAGAACTATATGTAGAGAAAATTTATTATGTATTGGTGTCAAGTCACCACAAATTGTCCACACACAGCTGCTTTTATGAGAAAGGGATTCTGGATGGGGCTTTAGTTTAATTGTAAATCTCAACACAGCTCATTTAGACATTAAGGATAGAAACAAACAATGATTTTATTGTGTTTGCATAAGGAATGAATCTCACAAACGTACTGACAGTTTACAAAAGATGTTATAGTTTGTCCAGGTTACATTTTCAGATATATTTTTTTAGGATTTCATTTTCAATGAAAACATTTTTAATTAAACTAGATATTTCTCAAATATTAATGAAACTTAAACTTTAGTTATAATGTAGTGCAAGTAAGTTGTAACTTAGTTTAATCTCTGGGCTATTGAACAGTAGATCACTGAATTTTTCCCCCTTCCAGGAGTCAAGTTTGCTGATTCATTTGTGGAGATGGTTATTGATCAGCAGCCAGAATACCCTGCTTTTGTTCATTGCCAAGACACTTCTTTGCCCAGAAACAGGGCTGGCTCAAGACATTTTGCTGCCCGAGGCACAACAGCAAATGCCATCTCCACTTCCCTCCCCACCCCACAAAAAAGGCAAGGTCCATGTTGTCCAAGGTTGGCCAATTAATTTTGACCTCTGAGGCAGAAAATCCTATTAGCATCTATATACAACAACAACAACAACAACAACAACAACAACAACAACAACAACAACAAATTAAATAAGTAACATTTTGCTGCCATTTCTGCCTGAGGCAGCTGCCTCACTCTGCCTCATGGTAGGGCCAGCCTTGCAATATGTTTGTTTTCAATCATCCTCTCATTTTCTAATTATCCAGAGGTTTTTCTTACTGATGATATCTTACAGATTAACAGAGAATAGTCTAAAGGCCCATGACACATTTCTGCTGATCTAACCAAGCACATTTGGCCATGTAAACTGATTATATGAGCAACTGCCTGTAAAAGCTGCTCTGAGCTCCTTGTGGGGAAAGCAGGGAATAAGTCTAGTAAATAAATGTGAACAGACAGTGTTTAGTAAGTGCCTGTGAAAAATTGGCAGGCTTCTGCACACACTTGGGCATTTGCTACTTCCCATTCAGTCGTTTTGCATTTTGCATTTTGCGTGCTCTTCTTGATTTTCCTAGCCTATTCACTTCCCCTGGTGCTCAAACCATCAATTCAGATTAGCTGCTGGCAGCTCCTGATGGCATAGACAGGCTTTCCTTTCTGCATTAGCTATAATAAGGTGAGCTACAGGATGATGGTGTGGATTAGTTGCAGAATCCCAAGCCTGGGATGTGATTTGGTCATTTCTAGTATTTATTTTTCAGTTAATTTAAAGCAGCCTTTTGGAGGGCACTTATTGCACATTGGTATTATTCACATATTGCATATTTGTATTTTCTTGGTCTGTTTATGTCCACTTCTGAAATGCTGTCCTCTGGTGTTCAGTTTATTGAAAGTCTTAACAGCTGGCTTTGGAGTCATTAACGTCTAGTTATGAACATGCTGCACAGAAAATGGTTGCTTTGTGTTATGCTTTTATGTGGTTCCAAAGCACACTGCTGTTAAAGTGGCTATTAAGAAATGCTATGTTAACAGCAGACAAAATGCAAAAGCTATGCCCCTGCAGTTTCTACCAGTTACTTACCTTGCTGTGTTGTCTTTTTCTATATATATTTGAGACAGGCGTGGTCAATTAAGTAACTAGCATTTTCTTAAGGGAGAGGAAAAAATATTATTGCATCACCTCTATCATCCACTTCTATCTTTATATAGTCCTGGCATATTAGAGAACATAGAGGTGATATGGTCCCTGTCTACTTTCAGATTTGGTTTTGGTGGGGTAGCATGATAATGATGATTTATTAAATTTCTTACCCATGAGGTCCCAGAGTGATCTGCCCCAGGGAAGGAGAACCTCCGTGATATGCCTATAATTCAGCCCAGTACGGATCCCAAATAGTTGTGTAAGGCCATTTCCCCTAAACCACAGCCACCTGCGCACACCTGACACACGTGACATCAGATGTGGGTCATATAAAGACCCAGCTACAAAGGAACATCTGTGAGCTTAAAGTGAGGTCCCAATTGCTCCTTTATAAGTGGGTCTTGCTGACAGTGCCAATCCACTAATTGATGCAGACAGCGAGTCCCACCAAGTTGGAGTCCCCCTAATGTAGCAATGGGCTTCTCTGTCACCATGGCAGTAGACATGTGCTGCTCAACAGGGTAATGTAAGCATGTTCCAAGGGCTTGGACGACACACTAGAGCAGCATTGCTATCAGCCAGGTCCAACACCAAGGCCCAATCCTTGTGCCCAGTTCACTGAAGCATGCCTGGGCCTAGGCCATGGATGGGGAACCTGTGGTGTACCCTAACTCTCAACCACCTGGGACGGAAGACAGTGGTTAGGGATGTGACCAAGCAAGCTAAATAAAGCCCCCACAAGTGTTACAATCTCCCTAGGGGTTTTAATAAACCTCTTCCCTGGAACTGCTTTCAAACTCCTGACTGGTCCCAACATGCACCTGAGCTGGAGAGAGCTAAGTGAATAAAAAAATCATGTAGGCCAACTCATGCTGGGAAATCATTTCTCCCCTTATGCTTCTAAAAACTTTTCATCTTGTTCCAGTGTTTCTGGCCTAAGATTCTTTTCCCCACCCATCTTTTTCTTTTCTCCTTTTTTGTGATATGTCAAACAATTTTTGACACAATATTTCATTACAAGTTCTTTAATCCACTTCCCGCAAGCCAGTTAGTTGAAGTAGTCTAATTGGTTTCTCATTAAATAAAAAAGAGCTTCTTCTGCTAATAATTTATTCAGAATTGTAAATCCAAAGCTGCTTTTATGCTCTTTCCTGTCCTCCAAGGATATCATGATCCCATAGCTCTCTTAACAATGAATGCCTGTCATCATAAGGGGCTATCCAGCTATGTGGGCTAGAGCTCTCATTGATTAGCTTTGGGCCTCCTGGAATGGAATATGAGTCTCTATAGATTGCACACACACACACACACACACACACACACACACACCACTCTGGCTCTTTACCTATTTCTTCTCTCTGTCAAGAATATATAAATCTGAACTAGGAATCTACTAGGAAAAACTTCACTTCCTGTAATAATCTCCGGGCTTCATTTTGAACAGGAATGGGGCTGAGCAGTTGGAATTCACTTGGCCTTTGATGGAAGCCATGTCCCCTCAAGAATCTCAGTCAGAGCTGATGCCGGACAGCTACCAACATGTGAAGACTGCTTTCATTAAGGGATGAGAACCTGCCCCCCCCCCAAGAGTTCTTGGACTGCAACTCCTATTATCCCTGTCTGTTGGCCTGTTAACTGAGGCTGATAGAAGTTGGAGTCCTACAATGTCTGAAGGGCCGCAGGTTCCTCTTACCTAAGTGCTCAGTGTCACTCTTTAGAGCAGGGATGGAGATCCTGTTGACCTATGGTCAGCTTCAGGCCAAGCTGATGGTTGCTCAGCAACATTTGGTGGGCCATGGGCTCCCATCCCTGGCAGATTATTTCCCCTGGGAGCTGCTCCTGGGTCAGCAGACGATAAGGGTGAGAGAATGCTGTATGGATAATCCTGGTTCAATATGAATGCAGTTGGTTCCTGTACTAGTTTTGAGCGTGGCTTTGTTTGGAGAGACTCTTATAAGCTGCTTTGAGGGTTTACTGGAGGTGCAAAATGGAATATTCAAAGTAAATAAGCACATTCTCGTTTGTATTATATCTTCCATTGCTGTTCTGATTTTCCTACTGTTGCTACAGTCCTCAAGTCATTTGCTTCAAAGACCTCCCACTGAGGTCAGTGAGAGGTTAGTTTGGAATGAACAGTTGGAGGATTGTGACTCCACTACACCAGATTCTTCCCCTTGGCCAGAACTGTGCAAACTAGTATACGGAGACAGTAATCTGATATCTCATGCTGTTTTAACTTCTCGGGCTGGCTTTATTTCACATTTCAATAGCCGCAGGCTTTAATAGCCTATTGATTTCCACGGCACATATATGAAGGCCATATTCTTGATCTCTTAATCTCTGAGGGATAAGCACTTTCTTACCATTACACTCAAAGTATTAGTAGTTAGAATTACTTCATTGCTGCATGGTATAACTATAATAATTTCCTGTCTGTATTAAACTTTAAACACACACACATTGCTTTGCAGATCAAGTGCCCCTGCCTGGTGGCTGGTTTTGCATTCACTTTATAATCCCCAGCTGTGGATATATTCTCCTGCCAAGGATTTTGTGTGCTTGCGTGTATGTCTGTGAGCGTTGCAGATATGGCTATAGAGATTGATAATTGGCAACACTAGAAACCTACTTTGAACTGATGTACCGATGTGAGGGACAAACCACACAACCAGAGCTTGTCACCTCTCACACCTGGCCGATACACAACCAATAGCTGACACTGTGAGTGCATTTACACAGGTGTGTGTGTGTGTGTGTTTTTCCTGGAAGCAAATAACACAGAAATGAGCATTAAACTTGCACTATGGTCTGCTGTATTTCTGGAAATGGCCTTCACATTGTGTGAAAGTGCAGATATAATGCAAAAATCAGAAGTTAGAGAAATGTCAGGAAAACAGAATAAACTGCCATGTGAATGCAGTCCGTATTACCCTCCAGGGTAGGAACTGGCAAAGCTAGAGGATTTCCTGCAACTTACCACTGTAGGCAACAGATACTGCTTCTAGGCTCTACCCTCAAATCAAAGTGAGCCTGGGCAGGATGGGTCGTCCTCTTATATACCTGCTGAGATTGACAAGGCATCTGACCCTCACCTGAATCTCATAGCTCTGCTGTAGCTGCCTCTGATTAGTTATCATTTAACTCTTGGGAAAAATAATTAGCGTCACATGTCATGTGCATGGAAGTTGCCAAACCAATTAACCAACTAGAAGGATTACTGTTAATAACGCCAATTTTCCTATAACTTGATATTGATGGATAGTTTTGACAAACTGCAAAAGCATTTTTAGTTTGCTTTCTGTTGCCACCCTGGAACTTTTCTTTATTAATGCCACTTTGTCCTCAGTGCATGTGGGCTAAAAGATAAATGAAAAAGATAAATGGAATGTGGATAATTACTGAATTTTTCTCCCACAAGATGATGCGATAGCCACCAGTTTGCATGGCTTTAAAAGAGGATTAGATAAATTTGTGAAGGCTAAGATCATCAATGGCAACAAGTAACAATGGCTACCTCTACCTCCACTGTTGGATGTGATATGCCTTTGAATACTGTTAAGTTGTGGGTGAACATATCAGACGACACAGCGATTCTTCAAACAGCTCTTGTTTATTCACAGGCCAGGACAGAACTGAACTGAAGGGTTCAGTTAGCCTGCTTATATAGAGCTCCAGTACAACGTTACTGTAACAACTTTCTAAAACCATCCAATCACTAAACATCACTTTCGATCCCTTATTTGCATAACTATCTACAGTATTCCCCTGCTGGCCCAGGGTGAGAACTTCAGTACATAACAAATACCAGTTGCTGGAATTCGCAAGTGAGGAGCTTGCTGTTGTCCTCCTGGGATTCCCATAGGCATCTGTTTGGCCACTGTGAGAACAGAATGCTGGACTGGATGGTCCTGTGATCCAGCAAGGCTTCAGGTCTTATGAAAGCCTTCATATGGAAAGACAGCAGCCAAGGAGGAGCTCTGATACCACTTCATAGCAATCACCAACCCTACTGCCGAAGTAAAAAGTCAGTGTTGCTCATGCTTGCTCATTGATGAGGTCAAGCACTGCTGCTGCTTTAAAATCCCATGTCCTCTAAATTTTCATGTACATCACAGTAACACAAGAGCTGATATGTACCAAGTCAAACCATCTAGCTCAGCAGCTCTCCAAGGTTTCAGACCCAAGTCGTATACAGGACCTTCTGCATGCAAAGCAGGTGCTCTGCCACTGAACTACAATCATCCACAGGAGAAGTGTATCAGGGCTGATGGTGCCACAGCAAAATTGTAAGTGACATGCAAGGCCAGGTTTCATCAAATGGCATCTAGTAAAGGTGTTGTAGTTAGGAATCCATTCCTCAACTGCTAATATTTTGGTGGTGCTTATACTTTTGAGCACTGGTTTCAGGCTGATGTTTTATGACTCTGTCTGTGTGTCCCCCAGGGACTGAGAAAGAGGGGGAATAGGGAGGTCAGCCAGTCATTCTGTTGCCCTGTTGGATGATGTGACAGCACACAAGTGTATCCTATATTCTTCAACTGAAATCAAAATTTAGCTTGTGGAACCTAAAAGCCAGTCTCTTGTTTATATGCATTGGAACTATTACTGTTACCACCTGCAAGCAAAGAAATTTCACAAACCCCTGGCCACAGCGTGCCAATTACTGCTCCCTGCACATCACTCTATTCAGGACCTGTTGAACAATGGGGAATGAATCCCAATCTCGCTATCAATATTGCAGTGGGGTTTTCTAAATGCTGCAGCCCAGCTAGTCTCAAGAGCAGGAAAATATTAGCTGAACAAGACCCACTGGGTCTGGAGAAGAGGTCAGGTCACTTGCTTTTCTGCCTTTTCTGCCTTTGCCTCTACATTCCCATAAACCTTAAAGCTGTCTTCTCTGTCTGGCAGTGTGAATGTGACAGATAGTGAGATGAAAGTCTTGTATCATAGACAAGCAATTCCTCTCTAAGCTAAATCATATTGACAGTTGTTCCCCTATGTTGACAGTGTGATCTTGCACATATCTACTCAGAAATAAGCCCTGCTGTGTTTAATGGAACTTAACCCAATAGTATTGCAGTATCCAATCATTTCCACATACAGCAACCTCTTGCTGTCTAATAGGACATCAATGAACTTCCACAGTACTTTGATGTGATCTTCCCAGTTCTCTTGATCAACCATGTAACTGGTACCCATGAAGCTATAGCACCCTAGCCAGACAGGTATGGTCTGCAATGATCATGTTTGGAGTAGTGATTCATCATGCCTTGCATACTCAGGGCTGCTTCGTACATAGGCAATCCTCAATTGAATGGCAACATCAAACAAAAATAGAATATGCAGAAGTATGTGTGGACTATTTTTGTGCTCATTGAGGGACTATTACTTTAGTGTAGAACAGCGTGAAGGCAATTTAGAGTTGATTTTGTTAACATATTAATGATTACCAATTCCTGATCTAAAGAGCTTATGTACAGCCATATCTCATGTTACTTTTGCTTCATGTTATGTTTTTTCTGGTTGTGTCCCACGGCAACCCGGAAGTACTGGAAGGGGTTACTTCCGGGTTTCGCCGCTCACGCATGCGCAGTAGCGCCAAAACGCGCTTTGCACATGCGCACAAGTGCCAAATCATGTTGTGCACCTGCATAGATACAGCGCTTCAGGTTGTGGGCTTTTCACATTGCGAACGGGCCTCTAGAACAGATCCTGTTCACAACCAGAGGTACCACTGTATTTCTTAAGAGCAGTTTGAGTGGAAGATGTAGAATGGGTGCAACTTTCTCTACCCCTGTGGCAACGTCGTAAGAGAATCAGTAACTGAGGGTCTAGCTACATTTTATGCTTAATGCTTCATACGCAGATACACCTCATGTTTTTCTTAAATTAATTACAGCTGTGCAACATGTGAGAAGGGAAAGGCTATCTCCCCATGCTATGACCCCCACACAATAAAAGAAACCTCCTCCATCAATAGTAACCTTGTAGCTGCATAGGGGCAGTGGTTGTGGAGGGTAGGATAAACTCCCCCCCCCCCCGGCAATCCTGAAAGGAATCTCTTCACGGGTGTAATTAATATAAAAGAGAGAGAAAGATGTAGCTGCATGCTATGCATTGTGTGTGACATGTAATTTGACCCTCACAAATCCCTTCATTTGTCATGCATATGTTGACCTTACAGGAACCCTTTTTAGGCCTTGAGTGGTGGATTCATTTGCACCCTAGTTGGTACCTTAGCACCAGAGGAAATGTAGTATGAAAAATAGGCATAGCACATCCTGCAATCACTTTGGTGTTTGTGAATATCAAAGCCTTGATAACCTTTCTAAGTCAATTCTAGCTGTATGTAGTTTTTAAGGAATAAACATCCTTTAATGGAATAAAACTCTGTGCAGATGTTATTTGAATGCATCACGAATGCCTGAATGTTTGTGAAGAAGCTACTGTGCAGTGGGGGGAACCCAGCAATTTGGTACCAATGTCTCTACAGGGATATTTATTGGGCTGAAACATTGAGTTCTCTTTAGCAATAAATTCCTTGGGGTGAGGAAGACACTGCAATCATTCTTGTGATTGAAGGATTTTCCTTCCAAACTCAAGGCCATGACCAATAGTTCTGCATTTCCTCAAGCCCTTCCTCCCACCACCTTCAGCAAAAAATACCATGGGACATGAAACTCCACAATTATTTCTTGACTGAAGCCAAAGTTGGTCTTATGTGAATAGTTTGCACAGATTCTAAGTACCTATGAAAAAAAACTTCAATTGGATTTTTAAAAAAAGAAATATTAGTATCATGAAACCTCTAATCATGCTTGCACAAAACTCTATGAATTCTACTTTAAACAGTATTGTTATGAGTTGTGGGGGGAGGAAGTATTTGAGATCTTTCTCACTTCTGGATCAAGCAAGGGTTAAGATATAAACCAAGCTAGCTTCCTCTGTTAAGGATTAGTGATGAGCCTGGGTGATGAGCCATTAAGAGAACAAAGGAAAGGGGGCTGGAAAATGTGTTCTGTGTAAGATGACAGATGGGTGAGGGCCCACCGTCAACTCAAGGGTAGTGAGAAGGACAAAGCCTAAGTTGAAAGTTTGTAATGATGTGACCTAGAACTCAGGAAGCAGCAAGCTGGGCAGAGGGGCAGAGAGCAATGTTAGATGTCTTTTTGAATCCAAGGCTGCTGCTATGAGAGAAACAATGCCTTTTTGGGGTGTTAATGCTGTAAACCCCTCCATCATAGGCTCAGGTTGTATATATGTATAAATAAGCCATATTTCCTAAAGACACCACAGACTCCGCTGTGCCTTATTCCAAAAGGAAACATGAACCCTGAGTAAGGGCCTGGAACCCCTGGAATCAGAGATTGAGGTGGCATGCTACAGTATATAGGTTTTTATAGGTGTTGGGCAGGAATGTGAAGGCATTTACTTTGAGTGTATTTAACAAAGAGCTGAAGTACTGACTGAGGTGGTGAAACCATCAACCACTTTTCGAATGCTTTGACAAGTTAGTGTCAGAGAGTGCAGTTTACTGCTTTCTCAGGGATTACTTTGATATGTACGGTTAGGCCAGGAGGTTGTAAGGCAATTAAGTAGTCTGTATTTTTTACTAGCTTAATCAATAAACCTCAAGTTTTATGAAATGCTAGCTTATTCTGTACAACTGTAGTCCTCCCTCAAGCCTTTATCCATTTAGAGTTATATTACTCCAGTGAAGGAGTGTATATAACTTAATTCAGGAGAAAAGTGTGGACTTTTATGCAGTTACAATTAACAATCCAACTGGCAGTGTCTTTTTGTTTTATGAACAGTCATATCAGGAGAAGCCACTCTGAGTACTGATCAGCTTTGCTAACTGATTTAATGACTACCCATGGCACCATCCTTTTCGGTCTTTGCCAACGGGAGGAACAGCACATTTTAAACTTATGGTTTGTAAATAGAACAAGGGGACGTGTCTGGAACTTGATGAACCAGGATGATAAGTGCCCAAAAGCACAGCTGGTTTGGAGCAAACACTTAACAAGTCATTGATCAAACCATAATACTAGAGGAGACTTTATAATGCACTTTATTGTACATTTTGCCAAAAACTATAAACAGAGGCTACTGTGTTTCAAATTCAAGAGTGCTACAAAGTCAGTTATAAGGTACGATTGAATGATTTGTTTAAACTTTCTGATCATGCCCTCTTTGCAATAAAACCACTATTTCAAGCAAGTATACTATAGAACTGTAAGTAAACTAAGCTGCTTGGGCTATTGATTACAGGGGAATCCCCACATTCATGGGGATTCTGTACGAGGACACGGGCAAGTGGGGATTTCCTTGTTCCACCCCTGCCCAGTTCTGCTCCTGCCCCATTTCAGCACCAAAAATAGTGCACATGTTGATTGCACACAAGTGGGGAGACACCTGTACATCTGTTTCCGCCCAGGTTTGCATCAGAAGTCTTGAGGGTTGGAGTAGAATGAGAAAGAAGCAAGAATTATGCACCCCAAGGGTAAAACCAAATGCACACATGATTAAAATGATTAAAAAATAAATACCCTGAAATAAACCAAGACATTTTTCAAATAGTTTTGTAGCTCGTGTAATTTTCTGGCATTAAGGCAAAACAGCGCATTTCCCCTCTCTGGCTTTTACCTTTTTGTTCCCTTGGGATACTGAATATTCTGTGCAGCTCTACTTGACTGATACATTTAATCAAAATTTATACAGATGAAAAATGAAAGGCATGAACAAAATAAATTCTAAATGCAAACGAAGACTAACAGGCTCTTCTCAGATACATTGGAAGACTTAGTTATGTGCAGTCTGCAGTCTGTAAGATATCTGAGACCAAACAGCTTAAATTCTGGCCTGATGAATCTTGCGTTACGCGGTAATTGCAAAATGCTAAACTGGTTTTTCTCTTCTTCTTTATGAATTTCTGTGCAATAAACATTTTTGCTAAGACTAACTTATATGAAACATGAAGATATAATACTATGGGGGTTGTGGGATGTACTCTAGATGCACCATAATGACACAACAAACATCTTGCTAACAGCTAGGGATGCATGAAATGTGTTCCTTTATTTCTCTGGAGCTTTCTACTTTTCTGCCATACAGTCTTGGATATCTGTAGGAATTCCGTGGAATGTATTGGATAAACTTGCTTTTAGGAACTGTGCACATTAATTGGATAAGCATTCAAATTAGATGCTGCCTTTTGCATTCAATAAGATAAATGTGAATTCCCATTTTTTAACAGCCAAAGGTTTGTGCATCCAATCCCCTTCCTCCTTTCCCCTACAAAGGAAACTAAACTAAATTGGATTGAACAGAATGTGGTTTGGGGGGGGAGAATGGGCCATACCAGTGGAACTATGATTTCTGGCTTGGGAATCAAAGCTGCCCAATTACTATAATATCTTTAATACACTACTTAAACAAAGCAAGGTCACTCTTTTTCTCAATTCACATTGAATATGGGGGAAAATCCATTAAAATACAGTATTTCATCAGAAACAACAGGATAGATACAGGATGCATATGGATTGTGACTAATGTCTACACGCTGCTTCCCAAACCAGCAATGGGTGTGCAGGTTTAATTTAAATGGATGTTCAGGAGGCCTCTCGGAAGTGGTTGTAAAAGGCAAATTTATACAAGCTGCTTTTATTTTTCCAGTGTAATGCATAATCGGAACAATCAGTGGATACTTTTGCATTCATGAACGCGCGCGCGCGCACACACACACACACACACACACACAACGATTCAGCATGCAGTAGCCAGAGTTGCAATTGTTATACCCCCCATCAGATAGTCTGCAATAGTGTCAAAGAGCTGCTTGGGGCAGGGGAGGAGTGGGAGTGGGGTATATGTGTGGAGCAGGAGAGGATACTGAGGCACAGTACCTATTTGTGCATGCAGTTCCTCATCAAGCTAGGGATATATTCTGAGAGGCCTCCACAGGATTGAAACAACCACTGCAAAAATGTATGATTACAATCTTCTGTCTTTGTGTTGATATAGCATTGAATGTTGGAACAGAGGGTTGGCACTGCCAAGATTACAGGGTGCTTAAGGGATTGGAAGGGAAAGCACCAAGAGTCAGTGTGTCATATTGTGAAACTACGACCCTAGACAGATTATTAGGAATTAAGCTTTCTGAACTCAGCTGACCTTTGAGCCTTCTAAGAGCTGTTGGTTTGGGTGGTATGTTTATGATTTGTGTGATTTAGCCCCAAATTAAACTTACCTGCGCAAACTTCTTCTGAGTTTGCTGTTACTTCTTCTAAATTTGCTGTTACTGCCTTGTTATGACTAGGTAGTCATGGAGGCTGGAGAAATGGACCTCTGTAATTCATAAAGTTTATTTTAAAAGCTGACAAAATTATCTCAATTTGATGGCCTATATTTCACAATAATTCCATCTTGTTGAGGCATTGTTTACTTTTTGATGCTTTTGCAAGCATTATTCCTGCTGTTGTAAGTGGGCTGTATCCAGTGTTAGTCATCCTCAAACAGCCCCATTGCAATTACTAGAGATGACTAAGTTAGGTTCCATTGATTGCAGTAGTTTTAGTTGGTTACAACCTAGTATGTTTAAGGCTGCCATTTCCTTTTCTAATGATGCACAGTCTTGAACTACATAAATTTAAGAGGCATGCCAGTGGTTCTATTTTAAGTTGAAATATTCCATTAATTATTTCCAACACCATCCTCCAATATCTAACTGTACTTTTAAATTTTCATTTCCCTTTGACCTCACTGCTTACATTCCCAGGGAGTGTACATGCCACCTGCCAACTGAGTATACAACTTCATGCATCTGATGAAATATACTCCAGTCCGTAAAATCTTGTACCATAATAAATGTGTCAGTTTTCAAGATGCCACAAGAGACATAGTGCAGCATTTGGTCAACATGCACTAACATAGCTTTCAACACCTTTTTTCCTCCTTCCTCTCCTACTAGTGAGTAATTTCCACGACTTTCAATGCTGTTAGTAGGTAAATGGTGCAATCCCATAGTTGTGTTTTATACTCTCATTATAAATGCTCAGGCCAAGCTGTTTGTGTTCTAGGTACTGCAGAGATGTGTGTGACCAAAGGTCTACTTTTGGCTTAGCCCTACTCCTGTGCAGTTTAGTGCCAAATAAATGTATCCATTAATTGCTTCAATTCCATCAACAGTCTTGCCCTCTGGCTGCAGAAACTGCATGGCAAACAGATAAATCCAGTTTTGTTGAGGAAATTTGACTAGGGGGGCTCAGAACAATTATATGGTCAATTTAAATCAAACATGATTGTCTCAAACATCATTACCTTGCAAGGGCTTTAAAACTAAACATTTGAGCCCTGAACTGACAGCAAGGGTCCCTGTTAGCTTAAAGGCTTGTTTAATCTGACTAATCTTTCTTCCTTTCAATGTAAATTGAGACCAATGTAGAAGAAACAAAGAGAAATGCTACAAATGTCAATGGGCACAATCCAGCCAAAGTCAAGCACTTTTACATTGATTTTTGCTGGGGAGATTCGAGCACTAGCTTAACTCCCCCATTGAACTCAATCAGACTTAAAAGTGGTTAACTTTGGCTGAATTCCCCCCAAACATTATTTTTCAGGGCCTGCATGGTCACTTTGGTTCTACCATCCCACTTTACCTCTGTGCCTGCTTACCTGTGAGGAAATCCCAAAGTTGTGCTATTAAAGAAATTCCAGCTCCGTTCTGCATTAACATCCTGGACCAATACTCTCTATTAATTCAATTAACCACAAGCCCATATATTGTTGTTAGGGCTCCTCTGTTTGCTATGCCTCTTTCCCCCAGGGAAACCTGATATTTAGTGCTGCATTGGAACAAACGGTAAATGTGTTTGCTTCAGGGAAAAGCAGTGGGGCAAGGGCAAAACCTCTTGGACCCATGTGTTCTAGGCAGGGGGCAAGTGGAAGTGTGGATGAGTCCTTAGTCTCTCACTAGAGCCATTGGGTCTCTCTCTTTCTACTTTCTGCTGCTGACATCTCTGGCACCTGCTTTCTATCTAGTACCATGCCTTTCATCAGTTATTTTGCCTGACCAATAAAAATATGGGTTCCTGAGCAAAATCCCTTTCACGGATGACAAAGAAGTATCCTTCCCTGGCTCTGACTACTAGCTACTACTGCCCCTATCCTGTTCATCCCCCACACCTCGGAGTAGGTGTGCCCCCCTCCCCCAAG
The DNA here is from genome assembly GCF_964188305.1 of Podarcis bocagei. NCBI lineage: Eukaryota > Metazoa > Chordata > Lepidosauria > Squamata > Lacertidae > Podarcis > Podarcis bocagei. The sequence continues at coordinate 82,911,119 of NC_138126.1, read as the reverse complement.
ACTAGGAGTTATTTTAGTTACAGAGATGAAGGAACAGCCAGCTCACACCCTTTCCTCTCCAGGAAGCAAGGCAACTTGCTTTCCTCACTTTCTTTGTGCTGTGTAGAAACCTATGTAGAAACCTTTGATACAGGTGTGGAATGTAGCTAACAGTAGAAAGGTAAGATTCGCATTGGTTGCCCTGCCCACTTTTACTTCTGGCCCCACTCACTTTTGCCTTTGGCTCTGTCTGCCACTGGCATACAGCCCTTTGAAAGTTGCCATCAGGGAATGTGGCCTTTGAATGGGAAAAGTTTGTGCACCTCTGGGATACAGGGACCATATTGATATTTCTAAAGTTCTGTTTCCAGGTCCTTGGGCACAGCCAATCACAAGAGTTGCACCTACCTAGGGAAAATACTTTAACAGCTCTTGTTAAGCTGTCACAGTGCTAACTACTACTTGAGTTCTTCAGTTTCTCTGAGAGACAGCAAGGTTTGCTCAGTTTGTGTGTCAGACTTAGTTGAAGGGAAACATAGTCTCCCCACTCTGACAAGATGGAGGACTAGTGAAGATGGATATTTTAGAGAGGCATTGCTGTGACAGGATTGGTGTACAGTCAGTTGGTCATATCAGTGAGCAGATAACATTCCCTCTGAGAAGTTCCTGGGTAAGCGCCGCTCTGACCCTGGAAACGGGCTGCTAGCAGGATTGATGTTTTTTGGAACACCCATTGACAGCGTTTAGAATGTTCATTGACAGGTAGCTAAACAAGAGAATACATTGTTTCTACTGTCTCCGGTTGTTTTCAAAAAAAAGGAGGAAAGTAAATGAAAATTGAAACTAACTTTGGATTATTGAAACTGTGTTTAAAAGAGGACATACTGACCGATACAAATAGAAACTGTTTCCCCCTAGTGGAAGCTTTTGAAATTGGTTACTTTACAGGAGCTGGGCTAGGGGAATTTCCAGCTGCAAGATAAAAAAAGTGTGAGACTTTGGAATTGACCTTGAATCTCTTAAGTGTTATGGCAAACGGAAAGGAAAAAACAGAGGGGATGTCGACAGAAGAGGCCTTAGTGGCTGCATTATTGAAAATAAATGATTCGCTGGAACAACTTCACAAGAAAACAGACGTGATAAATGTGAAAATGGATGCTGCAAATATTGAAATTGACTTAATCGTAGAAAGCTTAAATAACTTGGGACAAAAGGTGAATACCAATTCAGAAACCACCCAGAAACTGACACAGGAATCTACTCTGATATGGCAAACTGCAGATGAAGTCAGGGAAAAAACCCTTGCTGCTGAATCTGAAGCAATACAACTGGAGAGGAGAGTCCCATCCATACAAAGACAACCGGATGAACATAAGCCACAAGGTGCCATAGGAAGGCACTGGACATAGTAAAAGATCCATCGCATCCTGGTCACTGTCTCTTCGAGCTCTTGCCGTCGGGACGGAGATACAGGACGATGAAGACAAGAACGAGTCGTCTTAAGAACAGCTTCTTCTCCAGAGCGATCTTGGCCCTGAATGGGAAGCCTGGACTTTGAAAGTCATCTAATCTTCCTTGCTGTGTTAGACTGTATTGTTTTAATTAGTGTTTTTATAGTTGTTTTGATTTTGTGTGGAGTGCCCTACCTGGGTGGATGGAGCAGCCAAGTAATTTCGTTGTCCCCGAGAGGGGGCAATGACAATAAAGATATTATTATTATTATTATTATTATTATTATTATTATTATTATTATTATTAGCTGACATTCGTTATGATTGAACTTAAAGAAGAACAGATGAATTTGAGGACCAGAGCCCTATCTGAACTGGAAAAGGAAAGCTTGACAGAGTTTCAGGAGGCGACAGGACTAACATTGGTTGAGAAAGAGACGTATTTGGAGGTTAGTATGACCGCCAAAAATGTGAATCTGTTTAAGGATAACTGTGAAGGATGTTGGATTGAAGAGAAGGGGGATTTGGAAATATGGACAAATCAGAAGTTGTTACTGTGGGCCAAGTTACTGTGGTGGGGATGAGGGCTGCTGTGTTGCTGGGGATGTTGCTTTTGTTCAAACATTGCAAGCTTTGGATGGGATGGATTGTTTCAGGAGGTGGCAGAGGGATGTTTTTAGAGTTGTTTGGCAGGGCAGGAAGCCGCGAGTAAAACTTAAGATATTGATGGATGCCAAAGAAGGAGGTGGACCTGCCCTGCCAGACCTTTAAATTTCGTTGTGAACCATCTGCTTTTTGCTGGTTGAGAGAATGGCTGCTTCTTGAAAACACTGAAGTGTTGGACAATGGCAGACGAAGTTGATGGACTATATGGAATTGGCGGAAATGACTGGCAAGATCCAAGACCAGGGAGAAGAGTCGGTGGAAGAAGATTGGGAAACGTTTAAAGACTATTTATAGAAATATTGTAAAATTAAGGAATGTTAGAAAAATGTTGGAATGAACTTATATGGCTTTAGTAGAAATGTCATAAGGAATTAAGTATAAATAGATTAATAGAAAATTAAAGGAAAAATAAGGCAAGAATGTGTTAAGATAATTATAGGATAGAAAACAGAGTAAGATGGAAAGGAATTGCTGTAACAATTAATAGAAGTGGAATACAAAAAGGGAGGTGTGAGGAGGTCGCTGGAAATAAGTGAATGAAATATAAGATATTGAAAATGTTTGAGGTGTTTTTAAATTGTTTTTGTTGGTTTTTGCTTTGTTTTGTTAGTCCATGTAGCATTTTTGTATTGTATTTGTATTGTTTTTTTCTCTTTTTTGTTTGTAGTGTTGTGTTGAAAATATTGAAAAAGTAATAAATATCATTTTTTTAAAAAAGAGAAGTTCCTGGGTAAGGCCTGCAATCACTTGTTCTTGATGCAAATGTTGGGTCCCTTCCCATCTGCTTTTTATGCTACAGATAAACCCTTTTTGTCATCCAGTCTCTCTCCCACATGCTTTAGTTCCTGAGTCCTTCTGTTAAGTCTTCCTGTATTTTATTGGAGTGAACTTATTTCCTTCCTTGCAGCTGCAGCTCCTCACCCCACCTGCCACATATTTTCCTGAGCGCTACCAAACTGCTCTTTAAGCTTACTTTGTCTTTCACCAGCAACGGCTGTCTTTTCTTTATGATCATATTCCAAGGATAATAATGATTATGATGCTACTCATGTAGGCTAAAAGTGTTCAAAGGATTTCACATACATTATCTTGCTACTCTTTCCTATTGAGCTGGCTACTGATACCATATCTGAATTGGGAGAGGGGTGTTTAAGGCTGAAAACCCCCAGTGGGTTGTTTAGGCTGCTGTAATACATTTGTGGCTGAAATGAGTCAGGGTCTTCCCAGCTCACAGCTCCCACTTTTAGCCATTATTCTGTGCTACACCATCTTTCAGTAACAAGTAACCAGCAAACTGGCATACCAAGTCATCAAACTCCGTAACTTTTCTATATCACATTTAGTTTCTGTATTCTCCAATCGTTTTTATACTGCTGACAAAATAATCTTCAATTCTTAAATGCACTTCCAAAGCACAGATCTCATCTCCCCTAAATCAAGCTAGCTGACATTTTTGCACAGACACAAATAAGAGTAAATGGAGATTTACAAAAGGTATATATGCTTGAGACCAGTTTCCATGTTGCACCTTGTTTTTTTATTCTGTTCTTCCAAAGATGACTTATTATTAGGCAGTATTCACCTAACAAACCTCAGCAGTACACAAGAGTTTCCACTTGTGCAACAGGGCTTTCCCCTCTCTCCTCCCCGTTTGCCGCCCCCACTGGAGAATTGTTCCACCTGTCAACTTGAATTGCTTGCATAGGCTGAACATTTATAACAGTGTGACACTTACTTCCACCCATGCTTAAGTAAACTTAGCTAATTCAATTTTTGATTATGAATTCTTTAATGATAAGGAAACACACAGTGCCAGTTGGGTTGGAAAGACCAGAGTAGATGCAGTAGTATTTTATTTTATTTATTAAATTTATATCCTGCCCTGCCTCCCAAAGGAAACCAGGGCAACAAATAACAAGTGCTAAAACAATGGAAAACATCATAACCAGTTCCAGTATAGATGTAGATACCCCCTAGGGCCTAGGATCAGACCATATCTAAGTAGGTCCCATGCTGCTGCATTCACTCTCATGTTTCTCGTTTTTCCTATGTATGTAGGAGAGCCTCCTGACTGAAAAACCCAACTTCCAATTCTTAGTTTTCTTCTCTTTTATCATTGTTGCATTGTCTTGAATGTTCTGCAGTTAATTTACATCAGTGGGGAGAAAATGCAGAGCTGGTGCTGGAGAACAAAATACCCTCATTTGAGTGAGTTAGAGCTTAATCCACATGTGCTGAATTGAAATGCACCACTGGGAGCTTCATCCATAGCTGGCAAGTTGTCATTACATCCATCTTTGTTCTGTCTGTCGCACAGTGAGATAAAATACAGACGCCTGATCCTGGGTCAGAAATTGACTTCATTTTTGAAATGCAAGTAGAAAGATGTTCATCATTCCGTCCCTGTCCCCAAAATTGCTTCATTCACAAGAACTCTGATATCACAAAGACTGCCTGCCCTTCGGTTAGGCAATCACTTCTGATGCCTCAGTTCAATCCATTATATTTACCATTTGCCATTTGCTTCCTTCATTTTTCTGCTCAGATGCTTAAAACATGCTGACACAACGAAATCCAAGGCATTAATAAATCAAGAAACTCTACATGTCTAAGGTGCTTTTCAATGAGGTCAAACCCTTATTAACTACAAGAGTTCTGCAGGGAATAAGGCATTCGTTTGTAATGCATTATCTGGGCTCTTCATAGGTAGTTCACCCTAACCTTTCCAAGAAAGTGAAAAACAATTAAAGCTGAATTACTTCATTCATAATTCAGAGTGCTTGGGTGAGGGCTTCATTTATTAAGGACATTGTGGAGAGTCTTTCAGATCTACTTATAAAAATGGATCACAGTTTGAGACCTGTGACCAGCCCTTGGTTGCATACTCTTTTCAGGCTTCCAAGTGCTTTTCAGTTTCTGCTCCTACAGCTCTAGCACAGCCTGAAGTAAGAAGAGGTCTCTACTAAAACAGAAACTGTGTAGCACCTGATGGCTAGTTCCCAACTCCATTCATACAGGACTACAACACTGTAATCTGGATCCCCCAAAATTATTGTATCTGTTCCAGGAGGAGATGGGACCTAATCCTAATCTAAACCACAGATGGGAAAGTTGTGGCCCTTCAGATGATGTTGGACAGTTCCCATCTGTCTGGACCATTGGCCAGGATGGCTGGGACAGATGGGAGTACTAACTATGGAGTGTAACATCCCCTGGCAGGTTATATGTTCCCCACCATCAAATCAAGCAAACAAACAGAGGTGTTGGTGGGTTACTATTTCCAGCATCCAGGTTCCACATTGTTCAATTACGTGGGAGGAACTGAATATCCACATGGACAGTAGCCTTAGAATTCATTGAATTACTTTTTCAATCAATAGCTGTTGAACATAAATACTAAGAATAAAATCAGTATCCTAGAGACAACATTACATCTTGGCTGTGGGCTTCCAAAGGATATCTGCCTGACTATAGCTGGAGTCATGCTAGACTAGCCTTCCCCAAGCTGATGTTTTAAACTACAGCTCCCATCATCCCTAACCAGCAAGAAACATGGTCAGAGATTATGGGGATTGGAGCCAGACAGCTTTGGGAGGGCACCAGGTTCCAAAGGCTGAGCTAGATGGATCTCTGGTCTGATCTAGGCAATATCTATGTTCTTAAATATACAGAATGCATATATCTCAGTACAGAATGAGTATAAACCTCAACCCAAGTCTGTACATTTAGGTGGTAGCATCTAGTTAGTAATTGTTTTGAATCAATTACTTGCTGTTACTTGTACACGGCCTAGCTTCAGTGTTAAAGTGCAACACCTAACAAAAATAATGTCTTCAAAAACCTGTCAGAACTACATAATGGATCTTAAGGGCCCAGCAGCTTTATTTTCTTCAGTAGTCAGTACATTTTCATTAGCTGGTTCTCTGTCTCTGAAGATCTTTCTGCTCAGGGGCAGAGTTTAGTATCTCTATTAGCTGTTCCTCATCTCTTCCTTCCAGTGCTTCTTCAAATGGTGAAATGAGCAAGCTGCTAAGCAGAACTTACTTCAATAAATGTATTTTATCATTCATGTATATCAATACAAACGTGAAGATTAATTAGGGTTTTGGATTAGGTGACCCTCAGCATCCTTTCCATCTCTACAATTTTATGATTCTATACTCAGATCATATCAGCCAATCTGGTAGGATAATAATAATAATAATAATAATAATAATAATAATAATATTTCAGTTTCTTCAGCACCAGTAGTTGGTACATAAACTTGGATTACTGTGATGTTAAAAGGTCTGCCTTGGATTTCTGAGGATTTTCTCCCAATCTATATAAGCTTCTTTAATATGTGAATCTAAGGAAGGAAGCATGAACACAAGGAAAATACACAGGTGTGCAGTAATGGTGCACACTTTGCACACAAATTCTGATTGCATACTGTGTGGCAGCTCTAAATTGTCCCTTTAAAAAGCCTTTGGCCTTTATTACATTATATTACTTATTAGGTGTGCAGTGCCTTTTGTTAGTGGCTCATGAATTGCTGAAGTGTGCTTCAGTGATTGTGTGATCCCACAGCAGATTTGAAAAATGAGCTCAGCAATTTCCAAACATCTCAGAGGAGCTCTGTATAACCCTTGTACCCCTATAACCATTACCTTGGGATAGCACTCCTGTGGAAAGCAATTCCAGTGTTAGCAAATGAGTCATCTGTGGGGCGCTCAATGGCTGTTAAAGAACAGCCCACTTCTGAATTCAGGCTCTCTTATGGTAGATTCAGAAGACAGACTTCTCACATTGCTAGACCTGATTCCCATAAGCAGTGATTATCCTTCAGAGATTATGTACCACCAGCAATACACCCCTGGACAATAAACAATACAAGTCCCCCTCCAAGCATTTTAATATTTCACTTTGTACTTCAAGATAATTTTGAGTTACGATAGTGTTGGCACGTAAAGCTGAACTAATGTTCCAAGGGGTATCCCTTGGAAGCGCCATGTGAGTCATCTGCATGTAGAGAATATCTAGGATAGTTTAATAGGCCTAATATCAGCTTTTACACAAACAGTGTGACATATGGGTAGGTGTAAATAGCACATTGTTTCAATAAGAAATGCAAGTGTCTGTGCTTTGGTAAGATGAATTAACAGCATCATGAATACTTAAGGAATCTCTAGCCAACAGTGTCCAAAAGGACCTGTAGGTTGTCCTTGACCATAGGTGCCCACTCCTTGGGGCCTTGGGTGCCTGAGCACCCACAAAATTCCCCTTGAAGGGGCTGGGCACCCACAAATTTGGTGCCAGGGCCATGCATGCTGTATCGCACCCACAGTTGCGGGGCCAAGCAGGCATTCCAGTCCTTGACAATAATAGCCAACCTCTGAGTCCCCCTGAATCTGAAGGATGGAGGGTGGCTACAACTGAGAGATCCTTTTCCGTAGTACTTCTTCCCCCACAATTCTGTTTAAACCTAATTGTGTAAGATAAAGTAAAGGTAAACTATTCCTGGACAGTTAAGTTCAGTCAAGGGCAACTATGGGGTGTGGTGCTCATCTCCCTTTTCAGGCCGAGGGAGCTGGCATTTGTCCACAGACAGCTTTCCGGGTCAGGTGGCCAACATGACAAAATCATTTCTGGTGTACCAGAACATCGTGACGGAAGCCAGAGCACACGAAAACGCCATTTACCTTCCCACCACAGCAGTACCTATTTATCTACTTGTACTGGTGTGCTTTCAAACAGCTAGGTTGGTAGAAGGTGGGACAGAGCAATGGGAGCTCACCCCATTGCACAGATTCAAACTGCTGACCTTCCAACAGCAAGCCCAAGAGGCTCAGTGGTTTTGACCACGCACTCCCTCTAATTATGTATGCTGCCTAGAAAGTCATGTTATAAGGTGATTGGAAAATGCAAATAGTAAATAATAAATAAAATATTTTTTGTTAGAAAAGCTTCTGAGATTGTGCATGTGAATTGTTTTGAAGACTTAAAAGGCACACTATGAATGCTGGGCTATGTAAGAAATTGTGGGCACAAAATGTTGGGTGGTGGGACTCCTATAATTTAGATGTGAGTGGCTCACCAAGTAAAATAGAGTGCAGAGTGGCAGCAATTGCCTCCCAGCCAGTTTGGTGTTCCTCTTGGTGTGTCTGTAAAGTCCTGACTGGCTACCACTGCACCCCTCCCTCTTCTCGTATGCAGCAGCAATGCTGCTGCTGAGAGACTACTGAGAGCCTGTCTTACATTCAGAGGAATGTCAAGAGCGATCACCCACCGGGCATGTTGGAATAATTTGAAGCCCATCAAACTATGAATAAATAAAACTCCATTATTTGCCCCCCCATACCTTTGTCATCCTTCTCAGCCTCGGCCAAAGGTGTGCCAAAGAGTGACCTTTGGGGGCAAGGTACTGTAAGTTTTCTTTCTGTTTTTTGGTCCCACGTTATGGTGTGAGCCAACTGACTCACGCCATAGGGCAGGACACAAAACCCCTCATCCTTTTGGTTCCGTGCTCTGGCATGGCCAGAGCATGAAGCCACAATGGGACGTCGGGGATTGGGATCAGAAGTCAGGGCAGGTTTTGTCAATCTAGGATGTCCCACTTAAAATGGGACAGTTGTGCAGGATGACTTTTCTTGGCCTACCAAGGCTGCTACTGTGAGAGGAAGAAACCATGATGCTATCAAATTTAATTGCACTCTGCATTTGTTTGTCCTATCGTGATGAAATTTCACATTTTTTGTGATCAAACATACTTTATTCTTTACTAATGAAGTGCAGAGATCAATGAGTCCTGCTGAGTAAATATGAGAAAGAGCAGCAGGGTCACTTGCTATCGTCTTATTTTGATGATAATTTATTATTCACTTAATTAGCTAAATGGTTTTCTTGAGCCAATAGGGAGTAATTTGAAAAATATTCATACTCGTATATTTCAATAGGTCATTTGCAGCAATCAAATAATGAAACTGAAGTTCCCTTTATTGGAAATGAAGTGTATTAAAAGTAAATCCACAGATCAAAGGCCAAACCAAAATGTATTGGCAAAGTGAAGAGAATGGATGTGGTACACAGAAGATGAATATGATAATTCCTGCATAGTTTGCAGGAGTTTCCTCTATGTTTGCATAGTTTCCTCTATGTTTGCATGTTTGTTTGTTTGTTGTAAGTATTTTTAAACCGCCCTTTTACCATGTGTCTGCGATAGTATACAAACCAAATAAGAATGTAATCATAAGAGTAGTAGTAGTAATAATAATAATAATAATAATAATAATAATAATAATAATAATAATAATAATAATGTTTTGAAATTATACTCTGCTTGATATATTGAGAGCTTGATACTGAGAGCTTGAAAAATGTGGGGATTCTGTGACTGGGAGAAACTGGTTTGCTTGTGGGTTTTTCCTGTGGAGTCATTAACAAATGTATTTTGAAAAAAGAAGAGTATTCTAATCATACAGTGGAACCTCTGGTTAAGTACTTAATTCGTTCCGGAGGTCTGTTCTTAACCTGAAACTGTTCTTAACCTGAAGCACCACTTTAGCTAATGGGGCCTCCTGCTGCCGCCACAGCACGATTTCTGTTCTCATCCTGAAGCAAAGTTCTTAACCTGAGGTACTATTTCTGGGTTAGCGGAGCCTGTAACCTGAAGTGTATGTAACCTGAAGCGTATGTAACCCAAGGTACCACTGTATTGTGCAGCTACCGTTCAGGGAGTAGCACAGGGAGTAAATGGTTGCTAATGCATTTTGTATTCTTGGAGTTCCCACAGCATTGCACTATGGTGTTAACGCCAGATAAGCTGAGCAAACAAATTGCTCTGCATTACCAAACTGGTCAGAGGTGGTAGGGAGTTATTCTTCAGGCAGTGCAAAATTAGAGAAGTTATATTCAGTGAGAGAGGCAAGCATGAGACATTATAACAATCCCTTGCTTTTATACAGGTGGATAATTCTCATATTTCTGGGGTTAAGTGGAAAAAGCAATTTCAATAGAACAGGAAATCCCTCATGCACGACTTATATCTCTTCATTTATATTTGCTTTAGTCACTGTGTGTACTGCATTGCAATCCTGACTTTTAAAAAGGATCATATCATCCACCCAGGCCATAAAAGAAATGTATTAGCTAACAGGGCCTCTGAATTACTGGATTTATTCAGTCTCTTTGTTGGGCTGTCTGAGTAATAAGAGAGTGTTGTTAACCTCTGAGAGTTCAATCTATAGATACACTTTTAAGAGCCAAAGTTAGTTTAGCATTGTATACTGAATGATGATTTCTGATCTCATTCACAGCAACATAAACAGTGTACACCTGTTCAATAGAATATAAAAGATACAGAATTGATAAGGAAGTTTTTCCTAGATTCCAAGCTTTTGACTTGCAATATGGGAACCAAACTAGATATGTATGAAGCACATGTCCAATCCTTTGATATTTTGTTTTAAGCTACTTTGACAATATGTTTGAAAGGTAGTATAAAATATTATTATTAAATTGAAAAGCAGTCACAGGAGGCTGCCAGTTACAGCACAGGACTGCTTAATCGTTTCCCCTCCTATGTGCATGGTTCCTGGGTGAAGGGGAAGTACTTGAAGAGGGGACTTCCTGTAGAGCTGAAGGAGTAGAGGGAGGAGTGTGGTTCTGGAGGCCAATAATACATGCAAAACATGTTCAACTGCAGAAACATTTGCTAACTAAATAGGCTTTTTGTTTCATTTTTGCTTTAGTGATTGGTACATCCCCAACTTACCACTTTGTCATTTTCTTTCAGTATGTGAAATGTAAAGAGTTACTTCCTTAGATTCAGAGGCATATCCAAGTGAACATATTGTTCATATTATCACTGGCAGCCCCTAAAAATGAGGATTTATTAGTGCCACAAATTATACTGTTGTGACTCCACTAGGAAAATTCAAGCATATTTAAATGGAGGGGGAAAGCAGAGTAATTGAGATTTTAATTCATTCTAGATAGACCAAAAAGATATAGAACAGAAGGATCTGAAACAGCTCTTTTATGCACAGCCACCTTTCTCCTGCAAGAGAGCAGAGGCCACAGATGCTCATTTTGTGGGATTGGATGGCAGAAACTCTTTGGCAGAATGAAAATGTGCATCTTACAAAAAATGGCCATGAAGAATAGAAGAGAAAACTATCTCTTATAAAATACAAGGGAGTGTGTCAGAATACTAAATTACCAGCAAACCAATTTCTCTATTTGCTTCCTTCAAAGGAAGATTCATGAAAAATAACCAGAGCAACTACGGTAGATACCTGACAATTAGGGCAAATGCAAATGAGGTCGACACTTCTAGTCCACATATAGACACACACAAACATACATGTGAGCTGAATGTTAAAGAAACAATGTCTAATGCAAATTGGAATGCCTATGTACATTGTATCAGTGCATGGGTGATTAATGGGCTCATCCACACATCCGTTTGCCTCCCTGCTTTCCTCCAGGAAAGCCCATAGTTTATTGCTGAATCAGACCATTGTTATTTGTTCTGTTTCAGTGGTAAAGAGTGAGTTTCCCAGGGGAAAGCTATGGGGCAAACACAAAAGCACTCAGACCTGTGCTTTCTAGGCAGAGGATGAGCAGAAGTGTGGGCAAGCCCAAGGTCAAGGCTGGAAAGTAGGAGAAGCAGTGAACTGAATTTCTGCTCGTTGCCACTGTTTGAGCTCAATAAACCAATAGGTTTTCCACTGTAGGAACTGTGGACTTCCACTAGTTGCTAACTTTGCCAAGTATTTATAGATATAGATAGTACATGTGAAATTGAATTGAAGAATCCTTAGTACTTACTGTTAACTTATTATGTAAATCTTGTTTATTAATATTTTGGTTTTTTTATTATGTAAATCTCACAAGGTGAAAATATTACCATTTATGATTTAGGGAATCATGTTTGAACAGGCCTGTCACATGAAGCCATCAAGGACCAATTGGCAAAAAGCAAAAGCCTCTTCTTCCAGTGTAGAAATGAAAAATCACGGGAGACGAGAGAGGCAGGTGTAACATGAGGCGTCTGTCAGGGCGGGCCCTGGGAGCCTATTTTATTGAATATTGCAAGCATTGCCACAGGTGGGCCTGTGGCTGATTGGTTGATACATACACACAGAAACTTGTGATTGGTTAACATAAGTACTAAGGCGGGAATTACATGTGAGAGGTGGGGATTACATGTGATCATTTATCATTGATGGAGTAAAGGCTGGGAATCGGAGCTAGAACTAGACAGGCATGAAGCCTCCTAATTAAATTGTAACTAGGGATTAATATGGCACGAAACAATATAACAATCAGGTTCTGTAGATGTAGTCAGCTAGGCATGGAGAGCAGGTACAGTTTGTTTTCCATGAGCTTGGGATGTCTGTTACTAATGATTGATCATAGCATGAGACAATGTAACAATCAAGTTCTGTGGATGTGGTCAGCTAGGCGTGAAGAGCAGGTTCGTACAGTGTGTGCAAAAGCAGGAAAAAACCTACGAGCAAGACTTCTCAGAAAGCAAGAGAAAAGAGGAGCAAGGCTTCCCCAAAATGGAGCAGTTTTGTGCAGAAAGAGACTAACAGTTATGTGCAGAAAGAAGACTTCCCTTTATTCCAGCACCCCTTTCTGAGAAAGGAAGAGGCCTGTCACCCTATCCAGATTAACCTTTGTCCCTCATTTTCATACTGCCATATATATTGTTTTGCTTCTTGGATTTGGAACTTCTTGAGGGCTGAAGAAGAGATTTATTATTACACTTCTTCCATTGGGGATTCTTTCCCCTTCACTGAATGAATCGTCAATGAGGGATCACAATTTAGGTTTTATGCATTAGTATATGTGGGTTTCATAATTTGTAAGGTATTTTTAACCTTCTGAAACCTCTTGGTGTCAGTTTTGATGAAGAGTGGTATAAAATTTTCAGTCTTGCTGAAACCTGAAGTAGGGCTTCATTGTCTGATCTTAAGCTTTGGGGAAATCCATATGCATGGAGTCTTTCCCTGAAATAATCCATGTTGAGTTTTATAGGTTCAAGCCACCTTGGGTTAAGGAAAACTGGTAACCTATGCAACTTTATACCACAGGTGTAAAATGACTAGGCTAATTCTCACACATTGGGCAGATGCATTCTTCACCAGTCTACGTTTCTGAATTATATTCAAGCAGAACACATTACAGTAGGTCAATCCACACATTGTAGCTTCCACAGAGATAATTGAGACCATGATAAAGTATCTAGTTTCCAGCAGGGATTCCTTAGCAGATCTTAGTTCTAATGTTTTACATGAACTCTAGCAATAAGACCTAACTCAAATTAATCTCTGAGCTGAACATTGAACCATGCTAGGGGGTTCTGAATTCCCTCTAACAATCAGTACCTATTCTTACGAATGACCTGAAAATAAAGAAACAAACATTTTTAAAAGCATATCCCTAACCATTTCCAATATATTGTACCTCTCACTGTGAATTGTTTTTCAAAATATTTCTTGACTGTTTCTAGCCTACAGGGAGCTAGAGAAAAATCCCTACTTGGTATTGGTACCGAAATGAGATGAGGGAGGCAGAGATTTGTGAAGAAGTTTATAATAGTCACAAACCTATTTCTGTAAAAACCCACACTAATAGGATTTCTGTATTTCCCCTTTGGAACCTTCATTGCGGTGTTTTTTATTCATACTCCTAGCTAACTTTTCCTATTAAAGGCAAAGTAACTTGACTGACAACATCAGAATTCTGTGTATCTGTTTTGTTTCCCAAAACTCCAAATGTCATGTGGGCTTTTTACCTTAAACTTACTGTAGTATTTCTCTCTCTTTTTGTTTTAGTCTTTGTCCTTATAATCTGCAAAAACAGCAGCTGCAAAAACAACAACAAACCAGGAAATGCACATGTTAAGTAAAATGTCACTCACTATATGCATTATCAGCAGGAATTCAAAATGTAATCTGTTTTATACAGTGTGTTAATACAGCAGATCACATTTTTATTTACCTATTTGTCAAAAAGCATAAGAAATGAGCTGCAGCATGAATGTAGTTATAGCTCAATTAAGCTAGAATTAATTGATTTTCTCTTTGTTACATGTGTGTGTTTGTGAGTGTGTGCTGGAGGAAACAGAAATAATACTGCAGTACTATCACCCAATTCATGCTTCTCACATTCTTAAAATGGAATTCACACGAACAATATATGTAGGATTTTGCAAACTGCATTTAACGGTGCTGGTGCAAAGTGACCTTGCAAATAGCACGGCAGACAGTTAAGAATACAAGTTTTCTTCACACATCCCCTAACTTTTGACTACACTTGGAGTTTCTTCCACCCTGGGTGGAAGAATTTGTTCTTTGTAGTTGATTAAATTGTGTATGCCCCTACTGAGAGTGTTAATAGAATTTTTGTCCAATTCCAAGGGGGCTGTAAATTGCAACACATTCATGCGACACCACAGGTTGCACTCGGACAAATGATGTATATAAGCAATCCACGGGAGACTTATTTAGTGGCTTTCAAGGGATGGGGAAAAACTGGTTGTTGTGGTCTGGAGAATGTGATGAAAGTGGAAACTGAGAAGGTGCTTCATATGTTAAGGGTCTCACCTAACATAAAGTGAAAGGGAGCAAAGCAATGGCAATGAAGTTGGATCTCCACAGAAGTGGACCTCTGTTCCATGAATGCAAGAATGAAAAGGGGTTGGCTCTTCGTATATTGTGAAAGTTGCTGCTAATTCATTGTATTTTCCCCATGGGAGTTGACTGCAATCTAATTTACAGGATTTTGAACTGAGACATGGAATGTTGGGTGTGAATTAACTCCAATGGGGGGGGGATGGTCTTATCTTTTCTACTTAATTACTAATAATTCTATTCCTCCCCCCCCCAAAAAAAAAATCTGCATTGCACTGAGCTATAACTATAAAAATGTAATTATTCTGAT
The DNA here is from genome assembly GCF_964188305.1 of Podarcis bocagei. Classification (NCBI taxonomy): domain Eukaryota; kingdom Metazoa; phylum Chordata; class Lepidosauria; order Squamata; family Lacertidae; genus Podarcis; species Podarcis bocagei. The sequence continues at coordinate 82,896,090 of NC_138126.1, read as the reverse complement.
GACTTTGGTTAGTAAAGCTGAAATCTACCTGGGGTTGCTTCCTTTGCATAAATCACTCTTCCTTCCTATAGCTGCTTAAAAGTGCTGACCAGAAAACAGAAGATTAAAGCTTTCTATTCTTGAAAAGGGGAACCTTTCCAGTTTCTTTAACAGATGTTTCAAATTGCACAACACGTATCTTATGTCTCCGAAAGATTTTTATTAGCACAGTGTCTGGGATCACCGTTCCTCAAATCTCTTCTGCTCTGTCCTCTTTCTTTGTGAGCTTTCCTGCTGGTTGCATGGTTGCATGACTAAAAGCATGCTGCCTTCCTGTTTATGTACTGTCATTCATCGTCATATGGTTTCATATGAGGGAGAGGGACGCCTTGCATTTGATACTACCATCTGGGGAAGACGGCAGGGCCATGCAATGAGAAATGTCGCACATCCAATGAACAAGAATCAAACATATCATATAGAAAATAGGGTCCTCTTCACATCAAGAATAGATCCCATCCAGCTTTACATTGAAACGAAAAGAAAAAAGTGTATGTAGTCTTTTTTTGTTAAATTGTTTTCTTACTTTTTCCTAGACTTCGCCCGGTGGTATTACCTGTCTCAGAGAGGTAAAATTTAAATCAATTTGACTAACTTTCAAAAGAAGAAGTTTCCCCCATTATGAATTTAACAGTGATATAAATCGTTATTGCTGCTTTCCTACCTCTAAGGTTTTGTTTAAACCTGGGAAAAGTAGGCCAGTACTTTGAGGTGACAGCTGCTGACCTCTGGCATTCTTCCATGCTCAGCATTTAATACAGAGTGAACTCTTTTGATGTGTTAGTTGCCACAGAATATATTGTGTGATTCTACCTGTGGTAAACTGTTTCAAAATGCTGGAACAAAGACAAGCAGCTTTAGATATGGGGTAAATCAATTCAGGTCTCCCACCATTTTCCTCTACCCCATTATTAAAGCTTAGCCACAGTTTGTGAGATTTCTTAGCATATCATTAGGAAGCACAACTTAAAAGAACATTTGCAACCACTAAACAAGCTGTATAGTAAATATTCAAAATGTGACCTTATTTCTCAAATGTGCCCTTGGTATCTGTACGCGACCATCCAAAAGAGATTATTGCCCTCTTCAGATGTTCCAGCAGCTGTCTGCAATACTAATGTATTGAAGCTCAGCCCTTCATCCCATAACCCTCTGTGAATTGAAAGGTGACCTTATGAAGAGGGGACCCTGCTTCAACTTGTGTAGGTTCCCTCTGTGATGAGGAACTCTGGAAAATCAAGATTTTACAATCCAAGACAAACAGATCCTGTTGAGATCATTATGTCTGAGGCTGGTTCTCACTACTAATTCATCCGTACTGTCATGAATGAGGTACGTGACTTTGTAAAAAAAGTATAAATCTGAAGCAAGCCAGGGAGAGCCATTTCTGAGGTTGCAGTTGATTAAATACTAGAATAAATTAGAGACTTTGTCACAAAGAGAGCACAATTCAGCAAAGCTATAGCATGCTTCGGAGAAATACAGATAGCACTGGCAGTTTATTTGAGACTTCTACAATAGCCACTGACTGTTGAAAGGGAAGATGTATTTTAAACTAGAGAACTTTAAGGAAACCACTGGTTATGTTGGCCTTAGGTTCTTTGGCTTTAAAAAAACTCTGAATATAAGTTGCAGGCAAGTGGGAAGGAACCTTTAGCTAATAAGAAAGCCACTTTCTAATGAATTTTACCTGTTATATTAGACCTTTCTCCTCTAGTGATAAATCTGCCGTCCATGCAGTTCATGGCAGTTTTACAACTAATGGTGGTCATTTCAAGAACATTCTTTTACATAATTGCTTTTACATGATGAAAAGAAATTTATCATACAGGCAATGTAAAATTCATTTATCCTCACAATTGGTAAGCACCCTGCATTCCTATACAATCTAGGGATGAGCTGAAAAATTTATAGGTAATGCAATTGAGCAAGGATTCTAAATGCTCCCCATGAAAAAAATATTTGTTTTTGATAGACCAGAATTTCCCCTAAATAGTTTGAGGAAAATGGCTTCAAATGAATGTGGTAAATCTAGAGAGGGCTTAGTTCACCAAGTCTTAATTAAGTGGGCACAAATGAGGTTCCCAATAATGGCATGTAAGTAATGCTTTGCATTGAAGGAGAAACAGAGTATACTGATGCTACTGGCAGGAGCCAGCATTATCTGCGATGGTGTGGCATAATCATGAAGACTGTTTACATGGCACATCACTGCTGTGAGTCCTGGAAGACCTGCTCCCCTGCCCATGGCATGGGAGGGCGGGGCCCGCCAGAGACCATCTTGGCTGTCAGTCCTGGAAGACCTACATCCTGCCTTGAAGGCCTTTTCCACCTAGGCTGGGAGGGTAGGGCCCTGACTGACCCAGCTACAAAAAGCTGAGGGTGCTGATCAGACTCTTGGACTAGGGTGGGAGTTGTTTCTTTTATTTTATTTTTTTAAAATTTAAATACTGCCCTTCATCCAAAGATCTCAGGGTGGTTGTTGCTCTTGTTTTTATCTTTCTTTTAGATCTTGTTATTTATGTTGAAATTCTTCAGTTTGTTTCTGTCCTTTTAAATGTTTTATTTATTTTTATGACTACTTTTGTTATGTTGTAGCTATGTAATTTTTTCATGTTGTAAACTGCCTTGAACCTGGTTTGAACTATGGAAAGGCAGCATACAAATAATATAATGAATGTATGCATTATTAAAAGTTGAGGGGCAGTCCATCTACCCAATTGCCTTGTCTGTAAGTGAAATATTCAAAACCAGCCTAGAATTCCTGGAAATCATGGGCCAATGAGGGCTTATTTTTATAACAGATCTCACCATGCCCTCCTTTAGGAAACGTTAGCTACAGACGTTATCAAATCAACCATTCATGTCTCCTACTAATATAATTTTGTTTTCAGCAAAGTCAGTTAAGATTTGAAAAAATATATTTTAGAAAACCCACATTAGGTACATATACTTACCCAGTGGTCCACTTAAATTCAGTAAATTGAGCCTATCATCTGGGTCGGAATACTGATCTTTTTAACTGCCAATCCTGATTCTTTATATATATTACTGCTCCTTTTGTTTTTCTCTCTCTCCACATGCAGCATATACTATCCCAAGGAATCTGTTTTTAAGTAAGCTTTCATAACCTTTCTATATATGTGTTTCTTGGAAACAAACAACATCAGTTTTGTCTTTTTTTATTTCGAAAAGACTTTTTTCCATTTTAGAACATCATCAATCCCCCAAACATTAATAGGAAAAATATTTATTTTATCTACAATGAGAAAAAAGTCCAGTAAATCGTAACCAAAACAAAGCTGACTGGCAACCCAACTTGGAAGCCTTGCTGCATTCAACTGAGTTTCCTATATTTTATAAATTATCATGAGATTCTTTTCTTGGGATTTGTTTCTTCTATCATTTCTATTACCAGAGTCGCCTCTTCCACATTCCAGACAACCACCCATTATTTGTCCATTTGAACATTAAGACTAAAAGGGTACCATATTGGATGTCTCTTTCTCTCAAATATATGGTCAATCATTTTAAATCTCTTCTCTTTTACAATATGTGCAAACTCACATCTGTCAAAACCTCAATATTAAGTTTTTCAATTTTTTATTCTTTTCTTGGCCTCGGTTTCTTAAAAATAGCATATTTAACTCAGAAGCTAATATATTTTACAAAAGTGTTGCAATCAAGTTTATTCCATTATGCATAACATGAAATAATTTTGTATGCCTACTCAATGATCGTTTCACACATTTGGTCTAATTCTAAGATATCTTTAAATAATAGCCAACCAGATTGTCACCTTAAATTTATTCTGGAAGACCTCTCAGCTTTAATTGTCTCAATTCTGAAACTAATTGTTCAACCTTTATTGGAAATTATTGACCTCTTGTTTGTATAAACTGTTTTCAGTAGTAATTTCTCTTCTTTCTATAACACAATTACTTCCTTTATTTTATTACCCATTTGCTCTTGCATCCACACTTGGCTATGCATATCTTCAATTTTTTATCATAAAAACCATTCCTGACAATTCATTAATCTGTCCCATAAATTTTTGATCTCTCTCTTGAAGCAATTGCTTTAAGTTATCCTTTTCTTGCTCTAGTTTTCCTATATTATTCTAGTTTCTGATCTCATAAGTAAGTCCTTTCCTGCTCTTTCTTCATATTTGTATAATTCATTGGAAAATTCCTTTTTCATCTGCTGTTACCTACATGATTTTGTCTTTTCCTCTATCTGACTTTCTTGTTTTCCTTCCCCATCATAAAAAATCACAGATTTCCCCTTTGATTTCCTTCTCTCCATCCCATTCTTTCCACTTCTTCTCATTCTATATCATCCTATCTTAAGGAAATTCTTAATCTAATCAACAAGTATTTTAATTCATTTTAAAAGTCCATTCAAATATTTTCATTACTATAATCAGCAATAATTTCTTTAAAGAAAAGATAAAACAATATTTCTTAGTTCTTTTATCTCTTAAATAATCAATATTGTTTTGATCCGATATCCCAAGAACAGCAAATTTATATAGAAGGATTCCAACCAATATTATTATTTCTATCATTAGTTTACAATTATACCAGTTCATTAGTTTATACAAAAAGAAGGAATAGAAGAAAATTGGGTGGGGGTGGTGAAGAGAAAGAAAAGGAAAATGTTTTATAGAAGCCACGGCTGTGCAACTAAATAGTGTTAGGTAACAAGATTCTGTTACCTAAAATTCTATTACTGAGGATGATTCACAGGCTCCAAATTCAAGTTTGGAGTTCCATTCAAGTTCCTAAGATTGATAGATTACACACAGAGAGACACAAAAAAGGCAAATATTTCAAGGAATATGAAACAGGCTAGTAAATTACCAGCTAATGTATGAGCAAACATGAGGGCTTTTATGCTAACTGATTCAGGGAGATACTATATCAATACTTAAGTATCCAAGAGATTATACTTTTTATTCTATTTCCCACACAACCTATTCAAGTGGAGATATGATTCCAATCACTCGTAATTACAAAGATATGTAATACAACAGTAGGACAAGTACCCATGCAGATTATAAATGTTGGTGATAAATATAGGTAAGGAAAATATTATTTACCTATCTGCTGTAATAACTAGATGTGCCAGGAAGAACTCATCAATCAGAAGATATTTCTACAGGTACTGATTGGGATAATAGTAAAGCATTCATTAGAGGCTGGTGTGTGTGTGTGTGTGTGTGTGTGTGTGTGTGTGTGTGTGTGTGTGTGTGTGTGTGTGTGTGTGTAAAGTACAGGAGCAGAATAGGAAAGATTTACTGAAGCAGATTGATAATTTGGAAACAGAACTGCGAAGAAAATGAACTGTAGACTGTATGGACTCTGCTTTTATAGTATATGGAAATACAAATATTATCTGTTGGTTTGGGGATTAATGGGGTTAATTTGTTAATCTCTGCACCAGAAAACAAAATGGGTGATGGTAGATTTCATTTCTATCTTCTTGGGGGGGGGGTGTTGGTATATTTTGGAGGTCATGTATCCAGAAGCTATTTCTGAGTGTAGCTGGTGTTCAGAGATCAGATCATGGCATGATCTCAGGGCAAACAAGAGTTTGTACAGTAGGGAGAGAGGTGGCAAGAAAGCCATACTGGGATTGTGCAGAGAATAGTAATAGGTAAGCAGGGAAGGTTTTACGCCAGAAGTTATAAAGGATTTCCATTATACATTTGCTTTAATCAGAATCTGCTTACATGCTAGCAACCTCTTCTTGTTACTCTTATATGCTAAGAATTTTATTTTGTCTTTCAGTAAATGTTTTTTTTCTTGATTCCTTTAAACTGTGTTGACTTCATTTATAATTCACCCATGTCTTCAGCCAAAGCCCATGCTACTTTGAGGTGCTTTTGGGAAGCTACAATGAACGTTTTAGGGTGATTGGGTATCTTTTAAAATCCTGTCAGTTTGGACAAGGCCATGATGCAGATAGGTTCAAGAACCTTGCCCACATCTTCAGGCTACAATAAGTGAAAAGCAACCAAGCAACTGCAATACAAGGTCTCATAGCACATCCCTGAAGACAAGCTGGGATCTAAGTCAATGGAAATGAGAGCGATTTTATTCACAAAGTGTTCTGCAAACATGTTACAATGGGCCATTGAGTATTCTGCTCTAAATGACCACTGCAGTAAGAAGGAATGCTTTGCCACTATAGCCGCCATGCATCAGTCTCTAAAATAAACACAGACTGATGCTTATTTGGATTTGTCCAAAACTTTCCACTACTTAGGTTATAACTATTGTACTTTTGCTGGTTTATTGCCTGGAGCTACCTTTTATACCATGGAGCAGTGTCATCTATTTTCAGTTGGAGAGGACATCTCAGAGTTATATCACCCCGTCAAGCTACCACCCTGTTCCAAATATAAACTTAGACTTCAACAACATGAACAAAAATCCCAACAGCAGTCTGAAAACCAAGTGGATTCATCAGCCACTGGGGACAAACATTTCAAATACTCCTACTGTGGACTGGAAGCTGCTGAAATTACATTTATATCCTCATTTACAAGATTTTTACAGGAATTATTACCAATGATGCCATTGTTGGTGAACCAAGTCATCATCAATTCATGACAAGGCAGTTGCATTAATCTCCTCTGCTCCCAGGAAAATTATATCAAAATTCAAATAAATTTGCAGTTGAGAGTGTGCAGCACATGACAGTTCAGCAACGTGCTGGGAGTTGGGCAGTCCCGAAAACCTGAGCATCATTGGCAAGAGTGGCCTCAGTATGGATTTTGAAGTTATCTGAGACCAGTGTTTTGGATAATCTCAATACTGGATCAGAGACCACCTACAGGCCAGTGAGTTTCTACCAGGAAACAAGGAGGGCACTATGAAAGCAAAATCCCCTAGCCTAGAGTCCAGCAAACAATGTGATTTGGTGGATGGGAAACCTGTGTAGCCAAGTGACTTCATTCATCCTGTTGCCCATCAGTTTTTCCAATAATGCTGTGCCAGGAAACTGGTCAGACATAACTGGGACAAGGTCACATCCAATCAACCTCATCCGGCTAGTTCTTCCTAATTGAAAGAGAGTATCATGCAACATTACAACATTGAACCAGGTTACCACAAACCATTATAGAGTGATTGTGGGCATTTTAATCCAAGATTAACTATTGAATCAATAAAAACAAAAAATAAGCATTAAGCAGTAACACTTTTAAGAGATGATAGTTGATGAAACACACCCCACATTACTTTGACTAGAGAGGACCTGGGTCAGGAGATAATCTTTAATTGCTTTCACCCTGTTCTCCTTCCTGGACCAGTAGCTAACTAATCCCCTTAATCAACATAGGTCTCTGTCTTCCCACCACCTCAGATGCAACTACTGCCAAATCGACTAAGGTTACAAAGAGGACCTCCTTCAAAGAGAAGCCAACTTTCCACAATTCCTATTATGAGATAACACATAACTTTCAACCATTACTAGCCCCTTCTCTCCAAAGCCAAGGTCACCTTGCATTGCATCCCTAAGCAAAACTGCAGCTCTCACTAGAGGAACAGCTGAGGATGAGCGTAGGGTAGGAATGAGAAACCGCCTTTTCAGCCATCATCACAGCAGTCGAAGCTGGCAATATCCAAACTACAGGTTGGCTGAACACAGGAGAACTAGATGACTTTTGCTCTCCTCTCTTGTCTGTATTCCAATATGCCTGTGCCGGACCACATCAGTGAAATGAATTTCTTTTAATAGGAACTAGTTTTGAAGACCGATCTGGAAGTGGTAAGTAACTTCTTTACAGCAGCAAAGATTTGTAGTTCGAGTAGGTAGAAAAAGGCTGATACTTTTCCCTTTCATTGGTATTTCTAATTAAGGCACATTATTGTTATGTCAAAATCACCATATTCCATTTAAAGAATTATAATGATGCAGATACAGTGGTAACTCTGGTTATGAACACTTCTGGTTATGCACGCTTCGGGTTACGAGCTCCACTAACCTGGAAGTAGCTGCTCCTGGTTGCAGACTTTGCCCGTGGAAATGCACGTAGAAATCGCGCACCAGTGGCCCCATTAGCAAAAGCCCACCTCAGGATAAGAATGGTTGCAGCTTAAGAACGGACCACCGGAATGAATTAAGTTCGTAACTAGAGGTACCATTGTACTGATACCTGAATGGAGAAATGCATTTGGTTTGTTGCAGTCCTGAATGACAATTTTCAACATTCTGTTTACCTGTTTCCCTCCACACCACTACCCCGTAATATGAAGGCTATTGATTGTGGCTTGGATCTGGAGAACTGCTGGAAGAAGGAGGTTGCCAGTAGGTGGCTTTCCCACACACCCTTCTCCAGCAACTTTTCACCTCCCCCACAAGACGATGGATTTGCAGAATCCATCGAAATGAGGTGGACACAGGGAGCTGACGGAAATTTTTGGCAATTACCCACCCACCTCCACCTCATTCATCAGGATCCCCTAACACTCAGGAGAGTTGTTGTTTTTCTCTCCAGACAGTTTGGAGGGTTACCCAGGGGAGGAGAGAGTATGGGAAAGTCACCTTCCCCCCTCCCCTTATGCTGGTGCTTCTTTGGATCCAAGCCAGAATGTTTTCTTACTCTATTGTGTAATTTAAAAGGAAAGAGGCACCGACTGAATGGCTATGGTGTCTATGATAACTGCTTCAAGAAAAGGCCTTGATGCCCACAGAATATGCTTTATTGCAAATTAGAATAGCTGGAAGTAACCAGATAAAATTATGTAGAGTCAATTAAGACTTGATTGGGTGCAGGAGGGATTAAAGGGCAGGGAAGCTAGTGTTAATGAAAGCCACTAAAGGGAACAAGAAAGACTTTAATGGCTGTCTCAGGAGTGGACAAGCAAGTATTAAATGAGAGACACTTGAGAGTGTGAAATATCTGAACTACATACTTGTAAAAGATCTAAGTGCAATTAGAAGGAGACAAAAGCTTTGATGGTTTTGCTGATGAGATACAGAAGGTGTGAACATGCTATAAATGTGAATAAATCAGCAAATACAGCCGATGTTCAGGGTGGATATCTCCTAATGTATTTTCAGTAATAGCCCCTGCCATAATGTGATCCCAGCCTAAACATAAAAGTAGGGGTGCATTATTGTCACCAAAAATAAGGTAACCATATAATGTCTCACATGTCTCTGTGCAAGCGGGGGGGGGGCAACTAGGGAGTGGTAGGGTTGGCCCCCACCAAGGGTGCAGGGCCAAAGATGCAGGCCCTGGCTCTGCTTTCTAGAGAAAGCAGCACTGACTCTACAGGCAAGTCACTGAGAATGCAGTCTATAATGAATGAGAGTGACTCAAATGCCCGATGCATTGTGCTCAGGCCTAAAGCTGCAATGCCTGTGCTGATGAAGGACTATGAACTTATGGGCCATGCCACATCTATACAGACACACCTAGAATGAACTAGAAGAACATTACGGTTAGGTACCAACAACTGCTGTGTGTTATGCCACATACATGGCATTATATATCCTGTAGCCTAAGTCACCAGCATTGCCTCTTGTGCACTACTTGTGTGACTCCTGTGAATTATAGGGCTGCGTATAATGGAAAATGTGTTCTGAATATGGTAGCAGACTGAACATTGCACCCTCTTTTTCACTTCCCTTGGACCTCTGGTTCCATACTTCATCTAGGAAATCAGAACTGACCTATGCACAGTTCCCTTCTGCAGAATTTCAGCCAAAATCTAACTTCAATTAAATCAACAGGGAGAACAAAGCCATCAAACCTTTTTGCTTGTTTTACTTCATTGGTTTTGCTTCTTTCTCTACTGGAAAAGTAGGCTTGTTAACATTTGGTAGCCGGCAAACAGTCAGGTAACTTGTGGGTGGACTCCGACTAAGGGCTTATCCACATTTATGGGTGGAACAACTTCCGCACCAGCAACAGAACTTCCCCGTCATCTCATCTGCCAATGTACCATTTACACCACCCCCAAATCTGCTCTGAAGCGTTTGGATAACCCCCCAGAACATAGAATGGATGGGGGGGGGCGTTACAAGGGGAGGGGAGGGAGGGAAAGTTTTGCTGTGACTTAGTTGGATACAACTCATTGTGTCTAGTCGGAATTATGCTACTGTAACACACCTACCCCAACTGCAGGAGCAGTGTCTCCCAAACACATTTATGCATTCTGACCATTGCCAGTGCTGGTAAAACACTCATGAGCACAGCTCCAATATACGGAGCAGAACAAACAGCCACTGCACCCACTGTGTTTTGTTACAGACTCAAAGGGGAACATTCTGCTACATTTTACTTGGGCGACAGAGGGCAGGAACCAATGCATAAGCACTAGCACAGCACTCTAGTAGCCCTACTCTATCTTCCTTTCCTCCCTCTCACAACCAGCTATTGTGTTCAGGGAAAATGTGTTCCCACTGGTGACTATTGTTCATTATTCTTTATGAGGTCCATCTGCCTCAATCTCTGCAGGTTAATTATCCACACGGGGTAAATCCAACCTCATGACTGGTAGCAGTAACCAGGATGTTTGTTGCTGTTCCTCTTTGGGGTCATAACCTACTTTTCCAGGCAGGTTCCTGCGCCCTTGACAACTGAACAGCCATACTGCTAGACCAGAGGTGACGATGTTCCTAACTTTGAGTTGGAGCCACGAGGGACATTGCACCTGTGGAACATTTTTGCTAACTGTTGAGCCACTCCCTAAGGCTAGATTGACTACCTGTAAACCCCGCATCTGTGTCTCTCCCCTTCTGGAATTTCCTACATCCAGACACAGCTAAATAAAGGCAATGGGGTTTTGATATGTGTTGTTTCTTTGTCGCTAAAGAATTGTAGGGAGGGAATCTCTTCTGCCCCCAGCCAACATGATATGATTTTGTTTCAGGACAGGACAAAGGGAAATGGGCAGGGAATTTGATAGGTGCTTATTGGGGACTTGGGACAAATGGTCATTTTTTAGCAATGATTTGTCAGTTTTAAAGAATGGCTTGCTTTTTGCCTGTTGCATTTGTTTCCCTCCATTTTCACCAGGAACAGAAAGGAATCCTCTAAATTTGTTTGGCTCACTTTCTTCTAATGGCACAGCAGGCTATGTCAAAAACCCCAGGGGCACACATGCAATTTCCCCCTGTCTTATTCCTTTCCTCCCTCTTCTTCGTAGCCAATATTTCTAGTGGGACACTATTAAATATGAAAATGTTAGAAGGAGAGCAAATGGGATGATTAAAAACAACTGTTCTAGCTCTGAGGAATACCTACACACCAATTTACCTTGGCAGCAAGAAGAACTGCTGTAGCTGGCAAGACAAGCAGGGTGAAGTAATTCTGTGTGTGTGCGTGTGCGTGGGAGAGAGGGAGATCTGGGGTTTTACAGTGAAAATAGGCTTGGAGAATTAAACGTGCATGGTCAAAGCAAAGGTCAAGAACCTGTGCCCTCCTCAGATGTTGCTGGATTACATCATCCATGATTATTGATTATCAACCCAAGCCAGGTTATTAACTGGCTGGAGTTGATGGAAACAAACTCACTGAGCCGGCAGAGGGTGCAAGGTCAGAATCACCATTCAAAACTACACACATACAAATATTTAGTAATAGACACAAGTACAATGACCCCTGGTCATTATAATAATAAAAAGTTGGCAAATAGTGCTTGGAAGGCAGACTTTTTGGTATAGCAGTGTTCTTGTGTTTCATGTACCGTTCACATCAGTGAAAATATATTTTGCACAGCGTACACTACCCCACTCCATTGCTTCCTTGCTGCTTCTGTAAGCTGAAAAATACGTATGTACTTTAGACAGGAACTCGGGTGAATCTCCACTGATCTTCCAATGACATCATGTTGGCTGTGTCTTCAACCTTTTAAATTCTTTTGTTGAACAACAAAAGAAAAAGAGTAATTTCCATTCCTGCTCGGTGTAGACATTGTTCACCCTGATCCTAAACATATTACTTAGAAGCAAGTTGCATCAGTTTCAGTGGTATATACTGCCATGAAGGTATGCTTGGGATCACAGCTTTTGTCTACTATGTTTAAGCATGTCTGGTTTCATGTTACACCTATTGCACTTTGTGATATCACAATTGTTCTAAAATATTACTGCATGCTGTAGAATATTTTCAACTCTGTGTATTGAGGGAAACTATTTTGTCGACAAATTGGAAGCATCTCAAGGTATTATAAAATATCTTTAATGTGTTGGATTGTAACTACTTAAGGTTTTTAACTTTTGAGTACAGTAATAAGTTGTAAAAATACAGGTGAACTTAAAGAGAAATGTGAGGTATGGCTTCTGTCAGTTTTGATTTCATTTCTGATGAAACTGGATGAATACGACACTATATTTTATTATTAGTGTTTCATATTATTTTCAAGATTAATTAGTATTACATTTAACTCCTTCCATCACATATTGAAATCCAAGAGTAGTGCCTGAAATAAAGCTTTCTGTCTTTGTTTTAGATAAAGTTGAAGATGAATTGGAAATGACCACAGTATGTTACCGGCCAGAAGGACTAGAACAACTTGAGGCACAAACCAATTTCACAAAGAAGGAACTTCAAGTGCTTTACAGAGGATTCAAAAATGTAAGAATGCGAAAGCACTGATAGTGAAATGATCAGCACTTGAGAATATATATATATATATATTGCCTTGGTTACATGAATACTGCATACACATTAATGTGCTTTAGAGCAGGAATAATAATTTTCTAATGTTTTTCATGACATTATTATTACAGTGGTACCTCGGGTTAAGAACTTAATTCGTTCTGGTGGTCTGTTCTTAACCTGAAACTGTTCTTAACCTGAAGCACCACTTTAGCTAATGGGGCTTCCTGCTGCTGCTGTGCCGCCGCTGCACAATTTCTGTTCTCATCCTGAAGCAAAGTTCTTAACCCGACTGCAGTGGTACCTCGGGTTACATATGCTTCAGGTTACAGACTCTGCTAACCCAGAAATATTACCTCAGGTTAAGAACTTTGCTTCAGGATGAGAACAGAAATCGTGCTCTGGCGGCGCGGCAGCAGCAGGAGGCCCCATTAGCTAAAGTGGTGCTTCAGGTTAAGAACAGTTTCAGGTTAAGTACGGACCTCTGGAATGAATTAAGTACTTAACCCAAGGTACCACTCTACCACCCTTTATCCAAGAATCACAGCACAGTTTACAGTATAAAAACACAAAATACATAATTACTCACAAATTAGTTAGCAAATTTTGTCTCTGACTTCACTTTCCTAATGGCTCAGTTTATAGTTCCAAACTTCTTTTATTTCTTAATGTTCTCACAGTTAATTTTGACTAATTAAAATCTTTGTCAATATTAAATATATTGGATTGGACATCTAGGTAATGTCCCCCCCCCCTTGATTTAAGAAGTAGGAGCTGCATATTCTATACAGATTGTTTAGGTCTATGCCCAACTTTCAAAAGTACTAAGAGTTTTGCTATACGGGTTGTGGGGTTTGCAGCAGCCAGCCAGAAAACCACCTCTTCCAAGCTGCTATTTGTATTGGGTGCAGGAGTAATAGTAGTTTGGGGGCAGAGGCAATTTTCACTGGGACCAGAGAAGGAAAGGATTAAACCTCTATCCCGCAATACTGCAGCCTCTTGGACCCGTGCTTTCTAGGCAGGGGACAAACAAGTGAAGTGTGAATGAGCCCTAAGACATTCTCAGGGGGAATAAATTAAAACAATGGACTTAATGTAATTAAGCCCATTATTTTCACTGGATCTATTCTGAGTATGACTTGTCCTGGCTCGCCCCTCCAAGGAAGGCACATGTCTAATAGTTAACTCTTTATCAACAAAATAAGCAAACTCTCACAGTGTTCTGGATACGCACATGCTTCTAGCCTCTAGGCAGCTGTCCACAGGTCTGGGCCCTACAGAGCAATTGCAGCAACAGTGGGACCATGAGCTTATACAGCAAATGACTGATTTACATAAAATCTTGCATGCATGCACACGACACCAAATCTGGAAGTTGGTTGTTTTTTTTAAAAAAATGTCACTAAAAGGGCAGAACAGGTACAGGACAGAACACTTTCTGCGGGCCCACACAGACATGCACGGAAGCCTGGAATGCAACCCCTGTGCAAACAGAGGATTGCTTGTATGCCCTCCTGTGACGGATTGCATGCATGCAATCTAGGACTTCTCCTGCATGGAAGTTGTTGCTGCTCTTCCCTCATCAAGTTCCTCCTGGTTCTAGGAGACAGTGGGACAGGGGATGCAGGGATTCACCAGTCCCCCTCACCTGATCAGCCTCTTCCTCCACCAGCCCCCCTGTCCATACCTGAAAGCTCTACCCCTTCTTCTTCCCCCTGCCCTGGCTCCTGCTTCATGGGTGGCACTGGACCCCATAAATCCCTGTCCCCCTCTCCAGCTCCCTTTCCTCCAACACACACTCATCCGAGCCCTGTCAGTCTCAGACATTTCCATCTAATCACATATCTGCCTTAGCACAGAACTCTTGAGAACTGAACTGTCGGAAATGAATTAATATAACCAGAGACTGAAAACAAAAGACCAGCTCTTTTATATACCACTTTTATTTGATGAGAAGTAGATTGAGTTGAGGTCATCATGTGACTGATTTACATATCCAGATCCTGATTTTTCTTACAGTAAGGATTTGTTTTGCCATGCTTCATTTTCCAAAGCTTTCCAGTGGCAAGGTAGATCCAGATCTTAATACATGGTAAACCAATAACATACCCACTCCCACCAAAGTAGTAATTCAAATAATATAAACCTCAAATTTGTTACCAAAATGATTTGATTGCTGGAGGAAAAAATAGACACTGATAAAATTGATATTTTTTGAGAATATATTTCTCTCTAGTTTTTATGTCACATACAGTGCCTCTTCTCTTTGCGTCTTGCTGCAAAATTAACAATCTGATTGAAAGGGTCATGTACTGCAGGAATTATTACTGGGCCTGTTATCTTTAATAGGTCAACAGCATTCATATATGAAAAGATCAGAGTACATTAATAGATATCTCTTTGAGAGATGGAAGTCCCTTTAAAATGCTCTGTTGTGTACCTTTCCACTATTGAATTGCTGAATAGAATTCAAGGCCATGGGACTTAAATGATACATACCCTGTGCAATGCCTCTAACTTTGGATAAACTAAATCAGTCATCTGACATGGGACTGGAGGGACACAAAGCATACAAGCAAAGGAAAACCTAAAACCCTATACTTCCTTTAATTAAAAAGAAAGATCAGAAAAACTTCACAGTATCTGCCATTTATTCAACACTCAATACCCTCCTAGCCATAAAGCTTAGTGACTGACCTCTTGTCTCACAAACTACTGTTGTGAATAAAAAACGAGAAGGTGATGAGGCATCGTGTATGCCCCTTGAGCTCCTTGGAAATAAGGTGGGATATATATATGGCAAAGTAAAATAAGCAAATCAAGACATGTGTAGGTGGTGCTTCAAGCAGCTCACAGTCTTAGTTTTGGCAGGAAAGGAAAGGGAGAGAAAATTGTAATAAGTGAAGGGGTAGATATATACCTAGCTTGACTTTTCATCATGTAGCAGAACGCTGCTAAAAAAAATTGGTGTGCACTTTAATGGAGATCTGCAGACTAGCCAAGAAAGCCATGCAGTGTAATTGTGCTTTGTTTTGTTTTAAAATTCATGGTCTGTGTGGGACCAGCCAAGGGCCACATAGTCAAAAACAGTTCATTCAAGGAAAACACTGATTGCTGAGGCCAGAGAACAGGCTCCACTCCAAAAATCAAAATTGGTGAAAGAGAATAAGCACATTAAGAGGAGAGTATGCAAGTCTTTCATTTTTTTATTCTCTTGCAATACAGTTTCTTGATAAAGGGTTACACACAGGGTTATCAGCATCTGGGACAGGGTGTCAAACCAATAATGACTAAGACAAAACAAACCCTTGGTCTGGGTTTTCCAAAAATGCCAATACATAGTTTTAAAAAAACTAAGACTTGTGAGCAAATAACAAACCATAGCTTTTGGTCATGGTTGGTAGCAAATAAAGCATAATTACGTTCTAGGCAGGGCTCACACATAGTGCTAAACTAAAGTTAATAAACCTTAGTTTAATAAACCATGATTTTGCATTGTGTGCGAACCAGGCCACTTCTTCCTCCACACTTCTCATGTCGATCCCTTGTACAAAGTGCATGAACAACAAAGAATGGCAATTTCCAAGTAAATACTACTGCGTTTGAAGCAGGCATAGGTAAGAGTGAATTGGTAAGCGGAACTGGCTTCAAGTTGTTGAGTCCATTGAAATAAATGGGAGGTATTCAGTAGCCATTAGTTATTTCACAATAAAAGGCAAAATAAATAGGGGCATGTTTTCATTATAAGCTTTGATATCCCAATTCTGTGAATGCTTAAACTATGGAATGATGGAAGAGTACTGGAACACCCTAATTATTTTTTGTGTATACACTTTTTTTAAAAGTTATATTAATGCATTGTGTGTTAACCAGACAGAAGATTAATCAAAGTCTTCATAAGCAAGTCTTAAATAGCTATGCAGCCTCCAGTAGAAATCAAACTAAGGGGCATACCTGCTTCGTTTCACAAGAAATAAGCCTGGCAAGTCAGCCATATTAAGTTATTCTCCCCTACTAATGAGGTCTCTTGAGCATTATTGGGTCTTATGAAACAAAATTGTGATCATTTTAGGTACAAATGAATTGGAATTAGCAGATGCATCTGAAAGCAGTCCAGTCACAGAAAGCTGAAACTAGATGATCAATGGCCAGATTGCCTTTTTATACTGTTCCAGAAGGTTTTGTTCAAAATATTGCCAGAGATCATAGTGAACTATAAAAAATGATTTTAGAAATGATGTAGGGAGAACATCAAACATTTTAGTTGTGCATGCATGAGAGTGATACTATCATATCAGGAATGTTCTGGACTATGGGATAAATTCTTTTTTTAAAAAAAAAATTATTAACCGACCAATCAAATCAAATCACATCACATAAATTCCGAATTACAAAGCCGAATTTTACTTTTTTGTTGAGGGGACCCATATTTCAAGATCCGAAGGGGGGGGGGGGATTCCGATCATCTTCTTGCTACTGTGTTCATATCCAAATCAGTCCAAATACCCTGCAGTAGGGCCTCTAGTGGCAAATATTCCTATAAAGTCTGCTGAACCAGCAAAATCTGGGAGGAGCCAGATCCCATTAATTTAATTAATCAATTAACCAGATCTAATTAATATTCTCGTAACAAGTGAGAATATTAATTAGAACATGTTAGAACAACTTCAAGCTGCAGACTGTGACAAGATAACAGATCAGCATCTATCTTTGTTCCATAATGGCACATACACAGACACAGGGTTTCTGGGCTATCAATACAAAGGAAAGATGACTGGGTCACTTAGGCTGCAGCCCTATACTCACTTATCTAGGGCTGAGTCCGATTGAATTACTTCTGATTTTGCTATCAATACTGACATTCTTTTTTCCTGTATCTGAGGGAGAAACACATGGGACAGAGTTCCATAATTAACTGAAAACTTTTTGGGGGGGCGTAGCCAGTGTGGAAGCTTCTATCCTTGTGGATGGGGGAGGTGTAAGTGACCCGATTCTGACCAGGCCTGCAATTGAGGCAAATGATTGTCTCCCTATCCATCATGCTAGATCAGGATCGGCCCCTGTGTTGTCTGTCTGTCAAACCTCTCCCTCCAACTCTGCATATATGGGTGGATCTATATGACTAATATTGGGGTTTAATTTCACCCCAGATTCTGAATGGCTAAGTTCTTTTATTTTTATATGTTGGTTCAGTCTGTCTTGACATGGAGGATATTGGCCATAAAACCACAGGAAGCTTTTTCAGCAGATGATGAACTAGTGATGTCACAAAATAAATATTCTCTCCTGTTTCTGTTATGAAAAGTATTTGTTGATTTATTCTGGTTAAGTGTGTCCTTAAGTCTCCCAGGAAAACCAATGGGACTTAATGGTGCTTAGCTTTAGTGGGATTGGGCTCATTGTCTGCTTGTTCAAAAGCCTCTCTTTCACTCCTCAGCGCTTCAATTTTTACTATTGTTATTGTCAGCACTTGTGGTGCCTCCAAGTGAGGGATTAACTTTAATTCTCATTCATTCTTTTCATTCCCTTCTATTTAAGCATCTTTTGCCCTAAAGATATTTAAATATCTGAAAGATAAAATGCTGCTTTTGAATGCTGCTCCCTAGATATTCGGGCTTCCAAATGTTCCCTAGATATTCAGGCTTATAATAATAATAAAAGTTTTCTTTGACTGCATTAGAGCTCATCCACCTGGATGTAGTAGCAATGGAATAAGGATAGCATAAAAGAAATGCAAAGAGAAATGATAAACGAAAATATTCAGGTTTCATTGGCGGTACTGTTGGTTTGGGCAGGACTTTGGGGCAGAAGCCCAGGCCCACTCAGCAGAATAAACAGAAGTGTAAGCAAGGCTGGCTTATCTCAGTTTAAAGTGCAGTACTATGCATTACCATCTAATGAGGCGGATCCTTGTAAGACCATTAAATCCACATCTAAAGTAACCTAACAATAACATTGAATCAGTGGTTAATTCTGGCACGTATATGTGGTACTTTATCCTGAGTCAGTGAGACTGATTGCATTGTGGCACTGAAAGCCCAGCCATACAGCATTCTCCCTAGCATTCCATCTAGAGAACTGAATAAACTGGGCCGTAGTTAATATTGGCACACCAATAAGAGAAGAAAAAGCAAGTCACTTTGCTAAATCAGACCAAGTCCTACCTAGTTCAGCATTTTGGTTCTAGCAGCAAGTACAAGAGCATAAAGGTAACAGTAACCACCTGTTGATTGCACCCAGAATCCTGTTAACAGAGGCATGGAGGTAATTTGGGAGACATCAAAATGTACATTCCAGGAGTAGCCAATGTAATGCCCTCCAGATGTTGAACTGCAACTCCCATCATCCTTGACCATTTGCCATGCTGAAAGGAGTTGACGGGAGCTAACATAAGAATGTAAAAAAAACCCTAATCTAGTCCACAGTCCTGTTCTTAGAGTTGTCTGACAACATCTGGAGAGAACTGCATTGGCTATCCCTGTTATAGCCAGACAGCCCAACTTGCCTTGATTCTTGTAGCTTTCATTTGATGGGAATCAAATGGAAGTTTGTTGCCTGAGGTGGGGAGGGGACAAACTCACAGCAGTCTCTACAATCTTGTGTTTCATGGACAAATTAAATTTTTTCATCTTCTCCAGATGAAAATCTCCAGATATTTTCATCTTCTCCAGATATGTGCAGTAGAGTGAATTATGCAATGAACCCCCTTCCACTTAATTTTTTACTGTCTGGTAACCACAAAAGTCATTGCTTATTGATAGAAGGCAGGGGACAGGACTGATTGAAAGTACCACAAGAGATTGCTTGGGTGCTAGCATACATCCTGTACAGAACGTTCGCAGAGGTACAGTATAAGGATATGAATGCTGTGTCTGGGAACAGGCAGAATTGCAAATGAAATCTTAACTATTTTTTACTCATTTTTTCCCCCTCCAACAGGAATGTCCTAGTGGAGCTGTTAATGAAGAGACGTTCAAACAGATCTATGCACAGTTTTTCCCACATGGGGGTGAGTGGAGAGCATTCCATCTATGAAGTGTAGCTCAAATTTCAGAAATGATGAGTCACACAAAAATGATGCACATCAGCTTAAGAAAACTGATCTCCCTATAGAGGGGTTGGAATGCAGGGCTGATAGGCACCTCCACTACATTAAAGTATGGAACCAAAACTGACCCCACACGTGATTTAAAAATGGGATTACTTGGGAAATCATGGAATAGCGTGGGGGGAAAGGTAACAGAAGCAGCAGCAAAGGGAGAAGAGGCTGTGAACAGTAGTGAGCAGGTATGAGAAAGGTAGGATTTAAGAGGTTGGGCGTGTCCCCTCTCAAATCACTACTTTCAAGTTGAAAAATTAACCAGGAGAACATTCAGCTCAGCTGTACATATGCTTATTTAAATTTCTTTAACAATACATCCTCTTACTGTGTTTTATTTCAGATGCTAGTATGTATGCCCATTATCTCTTTAATGCATTTGATACAGCACAGAATGGATCTGTGAAATTTGAGGTAACAGAATAATAGTTTGTTCTGATTATTATTTTCTATCATCTTACTAAACATCATAGTTTCCAAACCTTTTCCTTTCCATGTCTCTGAAGAAAAGTGTTGTAGGCCTGGCAGCTTGTACTTAATGTAACCAACAGAAATTGATCCAGTACATGTTGTCTTCTCATTCTTGATACAGCCCATCCCCATGCAAGCCCCATGGAAGTGAAAAGGTTGGCACCAAAGATATGGGGTAATGTGGTTAAAAGATCCTGGAAGCAAAATTTAGGTTGCTAGGTAGCCAGAACCTAGAAGGTAGCTTTCTCTATCACAAATTTGTAGTTTCAATGTGTTGATGAGACAGTTTCAGGGAGCAGGTTTTGGATTTGTTAGGCACTGGGGGAAATCTGGGATAAGCTGGGCCTATGCAAAAAGGACAGACTCCACTTGAACCAGAATGAAACCAGACTGTTGGTGCTTAAAATAAAAAGATAGCAGGACAACTTTTAAACATATTGTTGGGCGAAAGCGGACAGGAGCTGAAAAGAGTCCACTTTGGAACAAAACTCTTCCCTGGAATGAAGATGAAGAAAAATGATTAAAATGTATGTGGGGGAGGTATGGAACTAGGCACTGAGACTTGGCTGGTAGGCAGAATCATCAAGTCACATCACTGTATCCTTAGGATTAATGAAGGGATGGTTAATGGTATAAATAAATGTTATTGCAGAGAAGGGAATGTTATAATAAGGCAACATATTATAAGACACACACTTCTATACAGAGACTTGGAGAAAACTTTCTGCCCCAATTAAAATATATTTGTATTCTTCTGTCAAAAGGATTTTGTGATGGCACTATCCATTCTGTTGAGAGGAACAGTTCACGAAAAGCTACGATGGACATTTAATCTGTATGACATAAATAAAGATGGCTATATAAACAAGGAGGTGAGTCAGTGGCAGCTATTCAGCTTTTTAAAGGAAATGAAAATGGAGGGTTGGAAAATGCTGTTCAGCTGCTCATCTTAAAACATACATATTTTTCGCTCTATAAGACGCACCAGACCACAAGACGCACCTAGTTTTTGGAGGAGGAAAACAAGAAAAAAAAATATTCTGAATCTCAGAAGCCAGAACAGCAAGAGGGATCGCTGCGCAGTGAAAGCAGCAATTCCTCTTGGTGTTCTGGCTTCTAGGATAGCTGCGCAGCCTGCATTCGCTCCATAAGACGCACACACATTTCCCCTTACTTTTTAGGAGAGAAAAGGTCAGTCTTATAGAGCAAAAAATACGGTAATTCAACCATGGCACGACAGACTGAAAACACCCCAGCCCAGGTCAGCATGTGCTGCCTATTCAACTATTGCTGGCTCTGAGCCAAAGCCAACTCACATACATCTTATTTGAAGGAAAAAATAATTATGAGTTGGCTTTTGATACATGTTAAATAATAGGTATTTGCTATGAGTTTATTATTTTTTTAAAAATCTACCTGGACCCTCACCCTAGACCCCAGGAGTTACAACAAATTCAATTATAATATATAACTCTCTAGGTAAAACTGAAGCACTTTAATTTTGGTTGAATCTCAAAGAGAACACATCTATATGACATTAGCAAACTAACAGGAGGAATAAGAAAACAGGAAGTAATGCAATTGTTGGACATACCGTGCCAGAGACAAGACTTTGAGAGAACAAAATGTCTGACTTAGATCTCGCCAACCAGTTTCCTTGGAAGAAGATGAAAGCAGGGAACAAGTTCACAACACATTTGTGGCCACAGTAATAATGAGTCTCACAGATAAATTAACAGCACATGGAACACCATATGCCAACTTGGCCATTTTAGTCCTTAACGACTTTGCCGATTTCATGGCAACAACCTCCCTCAATATGTTCAACAAATTACATGAACTAATTATCTCTTTTGAGCCACAAGCTGTGCCAGGAAGTGTTTGTGTTTCTTTGAACAGTCTAAGGTTCATAAGGCTTGCTACATACATCAAAGAAGCCAGATACCTTAGTTGAATTTGATCATGGTGGTGAATGAGACATCAGCAATCGGCAAGGGCAGCCTAGAAAATTGTCTTTCCTTTACAAAATCAGTCAAAGCCAGACCCCTCTACTCAAATGCTAGTGTAGATTCTTGCATAATGTATCCCATATACTGCATTCAAATCAAACTATTCAAGAGATTATCTAGCCATCTCTATTTAAACAATAGAAACAAACATTTACAATCAGATTCAGGTAGGTAGCCGTGTTGGTCTGACACAGTCAAAATAAAAAAATATTAAATGGTCCAGTAGCACCTTATAGACCAACTAAGTTTATGAGGTGCTACTGGACCATTTTTAATTTTTTAATTTTTTAATTTCAATTATAATCGGATTCAAGTCATGGCCACCACAGTAGCCAATGGTAAAATGTGTGAAGATAATTTGGTAAATTAAGCCAGCTTGTCTTTAGTATTACATTAGAAAAGATTGGTGGAAAAGCACACTTTACAGTCAGTAAAAAGTAATGTGTGTATACAAGAAACTGCAGAGATAGATAGATAGATGATAGATAGATAGATAGATAGATGATAGATAGATAGATAGATAGATAGATAGATAGATAGATAAGCAGTCAGGGAGAGGGGTGTTCATTAGCCTAATTTCACTTTATACAGAGGTCCACAAATAGAAACTACTTTTTTAAAGCTATTGAAACTCTCAGATATATTCACCAGGTCTACCTTGATATAGAAGCAGATGGCATTTGCAGAGCAAATTTGCTCCCAGGTTAATAATAATAATAATAATAATAATAATAATAATAATAATAATAATAATAATTCATAGAATGCATAGCTACCAAGCATAATTTTTTCCTTGAGGGTGATTAAGGAGTAAATGTGGAAAACTCTGTGTATTTTAGATTTCAAAATATGTTATAATCATAGCTATTTAGATCTAAAGCACAGCAACACTATTCCTTTGTGTGTGGGCTTTCAAAAAAAACACAGAATAAGGCTGATGCCCACAAACTAGCTGCATTCTCTTTGTTGAAGGTTAATACTAGAAATGTTAGTGAGTCAACTCATTGCCAGAGCCCTGTTTGATGTCTCCCTTGTGCTTTGATTGTCACAATTCCAGGAAATGATGGATATAGTAAAGGCAATTTATGATATGATGGGCAAATACACCTACCCAGTGCTGAAAGATGATGCTCCAAGGCAGCACGTAGAAGTTTTTTTTCAGGTAAATTTTCATTTGTTAGTGCACATATATCTCCCTTATGTTTGAACTCACATACCTACTATATTTTCAGACATTTTGTGTCTGGGCAGTGGAATCTGTTTAAATCTGCAAAACCACATAGATGTATATGAATCCTATCAGTGCTATATTATACTGCACTTTGTAAATGCAGTAGTGCTATGAACTCAAAGAGTTTGTATTTTTCTGTATTGCAGAAAATGGATAAAAATAAGGATGGTGTTGTTACTCTGGATGAGTTTATTGAGTCATGTCAGGAGGTAAGACTTCCTTTTATAGTAAAGCTAACCAAGAGATTGTCTCATGCCAGAAAGCTCAGATTTCACTTCACCCAAAAGCTGAGAGCTCCAGAACATCGGGTTTCGACTGGGCCATTACAGCTGAACTTCCTTATGAAGTTCAGGATTCTTTGCTGCACTTCACCACTGGTAGAAAGAACAGGGAAGACACGGTGCACATATTGCATACAATGGGGCTGCACATACAGTTGCAATTTGGAGATAAAGGGATTGTGTACATGTGCACAGAGAACGCCATATATCTGTATTATCTGGATATGTCCAAGTCATGTTCTGAACTGTTT
The DNA here is from genome assembly GCF_964188305.1 of Podarcis bocagei. Lineage (NCBI taxonomy): Eukaryota > Metazoa > Chordata > Lepidosauria > Squamata > Lacertidae > Podarcis > Podarcis bocagei. The sequence continues at coordinate 82,872,090 of NC_138126.1, read as the reverse complement.
GTGCAACTGAGCAATCTTATGCATACTTAGAAAAAGGTCTAATGGGATTTATCCCCTTGTGGATGTATTTATTATTTCACACTAAGAGTAGCAAGGCTCTCTTACTCATTCTGTAGGCCTTCACTTATTGCAAACATTCTCCATGTGTTATGATATACAGGTAGAGATTGAGATAGCTATAGCTATATATTTACTAACCTAGAAGTGAGAAACAACTCCCCAAATTTCCATCTCTCTGCTCATCTGAAATCACAATTTCCAGATGATTCCTGAAAGCAGTAGCTGCTGCATTTTAGTTTCTATATGAAGAAAAGACTGCAACCATGGCAAAACTAAAAGTTGGTGGAAGGTTCCAATGCAAAACAATGCATGATACCTTATACTCTCAAAAATGGAAATGGTGTGAGTGGAATTGCCTCAGCATTCCTGAGGGCTCATCCACAATTAGCCTGTCCCATGCCTAGAAAGCCCTAAGTGTAACCTGAAACCTGCACAACACTCATGAGATCCTAATCTAACTGAGTCTGTAACTGTTTCCTTTCAACAATCTATCTCAAGCATTTATGGCTTTTGACACCAGGCTTTACCCACCCTGCACTTCACTGAATTCTTTGCTCAGTGAAGAATTATGCAGAACCTGAAGGCTTGTTCACATACAGTGACATTTTGATTAGTGCTAGTAAAGAGGTTGCTATGGATTTTGAACAGTTCTGTACGGAAGCTACTCATGCAAAGTACAGCAAATCAATCGGAACCCCAGTGTTTGACCCCAAAATGGGTTTAAAATAGGTATAAGTTGGAACGTGGCAGCTGCCTAGATATCTTCTGTACTGAAGATTGTATTTGTGCAAACTGGGGGGTGAAATAGAAAAAGTAGCTTATATGGTTCTTATGTCTCTGAAATTTTGAAAATATAAGTATTTTGTAAGCTCAAGATAAACATGAAATAAATGAACACATGGCTTTAAGAAAGAGGATTAAAATTAGACATCTGGAATACCATCCAGCTCCACTGAAACTAATTGACTTTAGTGGAATATTGATTGCTCCCCTGCTCCCCTGTTCTTTAATTCAACATTACACATAGATGTAATGGGAAGCGCCACAGGGAAGGTAAACTATAGGAGGGCAATATCTCAGTGGTAGAGCATTTGCTTTGCATGCAAAAGGTCCCTAGTTCAATCCCCGGCATTTCCAGGTAGACCAGGGAATGTCCACTGCCTAAAACTCTAGAGAGCCACTGAGACCCTCTCCATACTCTGCACTTAGTTTGCTTGTAGATTCCATTTTAAATTACTATATTAATTGGATATGCATATTTGGATCACCATGGTCACAGTAGGTTAATGTTATTTGGAATAATACGGCATAATAATATGCTTATTAATTAAGAAGCCTTCAGTAGGAGAGAAAGTACCTCATCTTGGAAAGGGAATGAGAGCAGTCAATCCTAATTGACTCCTTGTGTACTAATGAAGTCACGCACAGGTCAAAGCAAAATTCTCATGCTGGCATTTGTGTCTGCATTGCAGCCCAAGTTGTTTACAGTGTATCACAGTCCAGAAGCAGGGCCTTGAATAATAAAAAAAAAACAGATGGCTGGCAGTATATAGCACTGGGCGATATGCAAGTTTGCCTAGAAACATGTATAAAATAGGAGAAAATGCATAGCATTCAGAGCTGTTTCATATGGAAATTGGTTTTGGCCATAGACACTGGTACATTTGCACTCATTTAAACATGTTTTTATTATTTTCCAGGGACTTAACTATGCATTTACAGTACAAGGCCATTTCCATTTTTGTTACCTCTTGCGCTCTCTCTCTCTCTCTCTGACCTAAACTTCAGTTGAATCCTTGGGGTGGGTGGGGAGGCATTCGCAAGTCACCAGAATGGTATTCCACAGTCCCATCTCTCTCCACCCAGGCAAGCAAGGGGCTTTATTACAGTTCAAAAGAACATTCCATCCAAGCCAAAGAACTGTAGTGGTGTGTAGACAGATGTGTGGCCTAAGGGGAGGTGCTGGCTGGAGAGAATCCTGAGGATCATACAGGGAGGGCTGGAGGGCCATATTTGCTCTCCCCCCCCCAACTTGACATTCCTCACCCTGGTATATAATATATATTTAAATGTAAAGGCAGCAACTTCAAGTCAAGCAATGGCACAGGTCTATACATAGATTTTAGTTCAACAAACTGATTCATATATATTTACAGTAAGTATATGAAATGGGAAATGGCATTTAGCTTATAGTTTGATGAAATGAACTTGATTAATTGCAAATGATGATTTACATGACTAAGATCCAGTTGACACTTTAGATTCTATGCAAATTTGGGATAGTTGTGCAACCTCAAGGCTTACAGCCTTGTTCCATTGCTGCTTGCAGGCCACAACATGGACTCGTCCATAGTCAACTTAAGGTTTATTTATGGATCTTCGGGGGGAAATCCATCTCTACCGGTTCTCCAGGCCTGGCAGAGCTGTTTGTGTATGCAATATAAATATGCATGGTTTATTTTCTCATTGCTTCCAGGATGACAATATCATGAGATCCTTACAGCTTTTTGAAAATGTCATGTAACAGCAGCTGAAGAACAGCATAGGAATCTGAGACTTTATATGTAATGAGACCCTGAAGAAAATGAGTCAAGATTTTTCTCCCCGCCACCTTTTTTGATGAAAGCTTTTTACTACTTGGACATACTCAGCGTGCAAGGATTTTATATGCCATCGCAAACTGAGCTGTGTCTCTGAATGCAACAAACTCCATCTCGCCTCCCTCAAGAGACACTGATTAGAATTTATTTCATTTGGAAGCATGCTAATAAAACCTGACCAGAGAGACCTGCTGCTTAAAGTTTAATGAATTATTGAAGTTTAAATGATTAAAACAATATTCAAGTTTCTGTTAGCTAATCACAAAAGTTCTGCTGCTTTTGCTCTAGCAAGCTGGATTGCATATGGTACCACAGCATCAATAGCTTGCTATACATCTGTTGTAAGCAGAAACTCTTTTTGTATCATCACAGGACAAACAGTTGTGCTTATATTTTGCTTTGACAGTGAGATATGCGCTAGAAAAACTCATGCTAGTTTTGCAAATGGACACAAATCTAACATGGTAAATGGCCAGCAAGATTAATTTAGGTCCTGTCTAGATGATCAGTTTGTAGTCAACAAAAGCAAAGGAAATGCTTCCTGTTCAGAGACAGATACTGCGTTTCCTCAGAACTTAAAAAGGCAACAGACTGCTGCTAGGGAAATGATTTATTTCCCCCACTGGCAAAGCTGTTGTACGCTGGAGGGCTTTCAGCAGTTGGCTGTTTCCTAGTGTCCATGGTATCAATAATAAAAAGTGATGCAACTCCATCCTCACCACATAGCCATTTGATATAGCAACTCTAACACCAATGCTCTGCCTGCAAAGAGGGGACTCGCTGAGAGCTGGAACTGACTCTTCCTAAGACAAAGCTTGGGGAAGCCTCTTGTCAAGTTTTACCACCAACACCTCCATAGGAAGTCTTCCCACTTTGCCACAAGGTAGGACTCCAAATCAGCTATGCTGGTGGAGGCTGATGAGTGTTGTAGTCCAAAATATCTGGTGGGCACTGGGTTAGGGAAAGCTGTTTCGGATGAACTTGGTGATGTGGGAAGAAGGTGAAATTCAAAGGCGTGTGCACGGACACGTATTTGCCTTAGAACTGCCAGTTGTTATGGGAGCCCTCCTCCTCCTTCAGGCTGTGTTCTCTTTCCCACGCAATAGGACACAAATTATCCAGCATGGGAATAGTACCAGCAATGCCACTTCTATAACTGCCCACTCCCATTGTACTACAATCCCATATATGGATTGTTTTGTGCTCTACTGCCTCTGGACTGAGATCTGAAGGATTATTTCACAATGCCAAGAATGCAGCTGAGGCGTGCTTGCAGCTGATTGTCTTGACATGCCCAACTCATAACTTACTTCCCTTCTGTTCTTAAAAACTCATACTTGTGTCCCCTGCCGTCGCTCTGACTGACTCCAGTGAAGTTTCTCATTGTGCATACAAGTGAATGAAATTCCTCATAGTTCATCTGAGTCGAGAGAATCAGATAAAAGCAGAGTTTACTTTTGCAGGCAAAATCTGAAGCATATTCTACAAAATATACTGAGCTTTGATACGTTTCCCCCATTGCTTTCATCGTTTTGAAAGGTGCACAGTCCAAGGCCAAAGCTTCCATAGCGTTTAAAGGGCTGGAATATTAAAAGTCATAAGTTTTTTCCCATTCATTCTCCCTAGTGCACACTGCAGTGAAATGTGGGATCAGCAGACAGTGCTGGACATTGTTTTGCACCATACCGATTTAACATGGAATGCTAACAGCCCAACAAGTAGTCCCTACCCACCACTCAGGCCCCACTCAGCCCCACTGAAATGAACTGAGATCATGCACAGTTTCCCTGTGTATTGTGCCTAGTTTTCAAGCACAAAAGCAAGCACGATGCTCTGTGTGCACTAAAACATGCACCATTTGCCCATTTAAAGTAGCTGGAGTCCTGAGCCAATATGAAGCACACACTGATTTCACTGAGGCTGGGAGCATTAGCTTGCAAAACAACGAGGTTGTTTAAGAGCAAGATAAAGAGCAGGGGGATTTTGAAGTATTTTAAACCAATTTAATGGTTTTGTTCAAAGCATCTACTTTTAGTGGGGGCGGGGAGGTTTTTTTTGGGGGGGTAATCTGAAACTTCTATTGGAAGAAAATGACAAAGTTGTAAAGTAAAATTTTATGGTGACTATTTCAAGATTTTACAGTATTTCCAATTATACACACCATTCATATTACATGTCCCAAATCCAGCTAAAGTTATCTGTGTGGTGTAAGGCACAATCATATGTATATTTTCTTGGGAGTAAGCCCATTGAGTTCCAGTGGAGTTTAGTCTGGTATAACGTGTTTAGGATTACAGCCTAAGATGACAATCCTGAACAACTTGCTTGGAAGTAAATTCTGTTGAGACCATTGGACCTTACTTCCAAGTAAACCTGGTTAGGATTTAAGCCCCATTTGCCTTCAGTATCACTTAGTCATGGCTAACTTTACCTGGACTGGGATGAGAACAGTTTCTCCACACAACTGTAACGATTTGGTTTGGTAGGAAGTTGCAGTCACTGCCTGTGCCTTCTACAAGCCCAAAGAGCTCCTGCCAGTACATTTAGTACAAGAGGAATACACTCTAGAACATGAGGATATTTTGCTTGGGATAGGATCCAACTGTTTGCTATCATGTATAACCCTAGCTGGGTAGTCAGTACTGAAAGAAATAACAGAAAATTAATCTCCATAGTTATACAAGAGCCAGTTCTTCATTTAAGTCCCCATGCTAGAAAAATAAGATGCATGTTTTAAATAATTACTAAATTAGTAAATTTTGAGATTAGTGCCAGGACCTTGTTTGGCTGCCTGCAAGTGCCATGTGTCCTGATTTGCCGCAAGGCCTAGGAAAGTAGCCTAGAGAAATTACTGGCTGTGGGCAGAAGAAATAAGAAAAGGCAGGAATGTATTGGGTTACACTGCACACACACTGACCATCAGATTTCCAGGAAAGTGTTACAGATATTTTTTACAAACAGATTACATGTTGTTGGCAATCAAATATATTTTAAATATGACACCCATAGTTTTATATTTTATAAATCACATTAACTGTAACGCCTACACTTATATAGAAATCAATATCGCTAGTGTAACTGGATTTGTGATGTGACAGGTTTGTTCACAATAAGATACTGTCCTTTAAACCTTGAAAAACTGGTTTGGAATACCCAGCCTCCACTGACTCTCCATTACCTGATTGTTCCTTCTTAAGCCTCTGTTGCTTTTCAGTCCTTGCTCCCCATTCCTTAAAAGATCCAGTGGTTTGTATTCCAAACCGTGACCCCTGTATATGTGCAGTATGTACAGAGGCCTGTAGCATCCCTAGTTCAATAGGGAGCTTTGTGTGCTATGTGGTGCTGGTTCCCATCGAAAAGGCCAGGGCCTTTTTTACAAGCTAAAATCCTGGCAACCAGTCCCCTTGCTTTATCTTCCTTGTCAACTAAACATTTTTTTCCCATTTTCAAAAAAGAACTATGCATGAAACACTGACTGATTTGCCCACTCTCCACTAGTTGGAAGTGACTCATAGTGTTTTCCATTTTATGATGTGGAAGAGACTGTAGGTTTGGAATATGGGGAAAACTCAACTTCTGCTTTAATTATTATTTATTATTGTTGCAGGATAAAGTAAATCTCCTGAGCCTCTTCTCCCAGGATGGAGACCATGTGGTCATCCCAGATGTTGTTGGACTGCAGCTCCCATAATTCCTGACCGTTAGCCATCCTGGCCAGGACTGATAGAAGTTGGAATCCAATAGTATCTGGAGAACCACGTGTTTCCATCCCTACTCTAGTCCAGTTCCCTAGTTCCCTATTCTAAAATGGGGTGTACGAATTACCAAAATATCATATAACATCTTTTTATAGCAGGTTTTCCTCAAATGTTTTGAATGGGGGATTTTCTCACAAAGCCAATTTCAGCATCAGAAGAAGGGCTTTCCTTAGGACCATGGTAGATGTCAAATCTACTTTTGCCCCAACACCTACTTCTAAACTTACTGTACCTATGAAGCACCCCAGCTAGTTGGCAGCCATTTCACAAGCCGATAAATGCACAGCACCAGCCTGCACAGCTCTCTCTCTCTTTGTGTGTAAAAGTCTGAGGGTTGAGGCACTAATTCAACTGTGACATTTTTAAAAGAACTAAGAGGGCATCTTAGTTTTCCTGTTAAAACTGCTTCTGGGAGACTGACTCTACCTACTTCAGCACCTCCCTCCATTGGATCCTCACTTACCACCCAAATTAGGGGTACTGCAATCCCCCAAATTTGAAAATTGTACTGATTGAATGATAAAATAAGTCTAAATCTGTAAACAATAGTAGTTCAGCTAAGTCTACACCCACCACACACACACACAATGTAAATTAAAACTTGTGTTATTTGTGCTTGCCAACTTCTGAGTCCACTTTAAGCGTTTGGTAAAGTAGACTAAGGTTTGTGGGAGCGCATGACATTATTAGGCTACGTGGAGCACAATGTTATGCATGTTTCCTCAGTATCAGGGGTGTCTTTAGCATATGTGGCGCCGGGATGCAAAAAACGGGGGGGGGCAGGCCAAAGTTGTTGAGGTTTTGTAGGGGGCAGCTCAGAGTTGTTGAGCTTTTTGGGGGCACACAACTGTCCCATGCTCCTGCGGGAGGAAAGTAAATCCCACAGCTTGGGAGGGAAGCTACGCGCCTTGTGTGAGCAGTGTACATACGCTGGGTGGGCCTCTCGACGGCCCACCAATCCCATGCACCCAGGAGGGCGGAGCCGGCCAGCTGCCTCAGTGCCCAGAGCAAAAAAGCCTGCGGCACTCTGACGGGCTCTGTGCCGCTCAGCAGCGGTTGTCGGCTGGCCTGGCTCTTCAATCCCGGACTCCAAATCTCGGCCACGGACTCTAGGCCTTGCGCCCCTGAGAGCCCGCACCCCTAGCACCCATGGGTAAGCAGGCCCTGCTCAGAATTAAGTCCCATTGTGTTCAGTGGGACATTCTCTGGGGTGAGTATGCACAGGATTGCAGTCATTAGTGCATATGCTTTTTCATGCACTGGAACTAATGCTATAAAATGGAAGTTAATGTATGTAACCAGCAAAAATGAGGACAATGTTGAACTTTGGCACAAGCACTAGGAATGAGGCTGTGGTGTCCTTTCCTTTCCCTTCCCTGCAGTGATCAGTCTATTAGCACTACCACAGTGTTTCTCCTGGCTAAAAACTAACCCAACCCAACTCCAAATACAGTATTTTGCCAATTAAGTTAATTTGCTCAATTTTGTTAGCTTGTTCAACATGTTATGCCACAAGGAAGCTCTTGCAAGTCAAAGGGAGCTGCCATGGATAGAGGTTACATGTGGCATGGCCACCCAATAGCACAGTGGTTCTGCTCCTGCTCCTCTTGACATCAGTGACAAAAACTTAGTGACTCCAGTAGACTTTTGTGGGACAAAATTGATGGTTCAAATGGAGTAAATGTCTCCCATCTGCAATTAAGGTTTACTAGTGGCCATGGTAGCAGGAACTTACCATGTTGCATTTTTACTTTTTATTTTATTTTAAGGTATACTGTAAAAAGAGACTGAAGCCATTCTCTCCCTTGTTACTATCGCTTAACTGTGATGATGCCAGGGTCCTTAATAATCCAGTCTTGTTTGTTGGCTTGTTTTCCATCTGAACCCTTTTATTGTGTTGAAGAAGGTCTCACCCATGGACTGAACCTGTGAATAGAGCATGCAGCCTGACTATTAAGTAAAGAAAACAGAAAAAAGTATCATTCGTGGTAATGCCATTTATTATCAGGAAATGGGCTCATGGGAATGAGTGCAAATCAGCCAAAAGTATGCAGTACACCAGAGGAGAAAAAGCCAGGCATCGGCTTAAAACTATTACTGAACTCCATGTTCAAAAGTGCTTTAAAAAAGCTTAACTTGGTCTGGATCATCCCAATCTTTGCAAACATTCTGGAGCTCAATAGCCTGATCATTTTTCATAATTGCAATATTCATGGCAATGACTTGATAATAAGAGAAAATACTGTGATAAATTGGTTTTGCATCATCCTGAATTTTACCAGCATTATGTAGAATGTAGTTCTTGGGCTAGGTTTCTAAGTTTTAAAATGTCAATGTTCTCCACTGTACAAATCTGCTCATAACTGTAGTTGTTTCAGCAATGTTTGTCTGACCAATAGTTAAGAGTTGTTACAATTGTGTCAGAAGTACCTTTTTCTAAATGTTGTTTATATGCATTTCAGCAGTTCATTAAAAAACCAGAAAGGACAATGATGATGATGATGCAAAAAATAAAAATAAATCAATGTATCTGCTACTGTTGATGTTAAGTTTTCCTGTTACTCATTGCGATCCCATGAGTAACCCTGAATAATGCTGATTGTAAGATTTCACAGGTGATTTACTAAATGTTCAGTTGGAATGACAGATTAATGGCATCCCTGAAAGTTTGTCATGCTACAAACAAACAAACAAACAAAAACCATCTCTAACTTGTTGACATAAGAAATATAATTCATAAGAGTGCAGTGGTGTTACAGCTTTTTCCTTCCATAGCTTTTAAGCACATCAGAAAATTAACAAAATTTCATGGTAAGTAAAGCCATTCTGTTGAAGCAGCAATGTATAGCTTCACTTTCACAAATATTATGATCAAACAGCAATTTGTATAATATTTTGTTGAACATTTTCAAAGATTTTGGTTTTAATAATAAAAAATATAATATGTACATAAGGTGATGCACATGTCTATTTTTGTGGCTAATCAGGCCTGACTTCGCTTGAAAAATGGGGGCAAGACCACAGCAATCTCTTCTGGGAAACTGGGACTACTCAGATGCTCACTGAGCAAGGATGACACTGCAGGGTTAAGAAAGAATGAACCACAGAATTTAATGCAGTGGAAAGCCTGTAAGGCCAAGTAGGCTGGTGTCTTAACTACATGATTCCATAAGAGAGGAGTAGTACTACTAGAAATCTAGACATGGGTAGTCCTCTTTTGGCTCAACCCTATGCATGTTTACTCCAAAGCAAGTGTCAAAGTGTTCAGCAGGAATTATTTCATGGTTAAATGTGCTCATGATTGCGTCCAGGCAGGGGAATCTTAACTGCTGGTCGTGGGGAGAAGGGGGAATCCAGCTCCATGGAGCCTTCCACTACACCTACTGAAAGTGCAACAGGGTACACACTACCATGGCAGCATTCCCGCCAGTAGCAGCCAGCAAGCACAAGGCTGGAGCAGGATGAGCAATGGATTTGCCAGATCTAATGCCAATTCATTTCCTGGTGAGGGGCCCATTCCAGAACCCTCTGGTATGCTAGTTGAGAGCTGGTGCAGCAAATAATAATTAACTGCCTACAAACCTTCTGCCCTGGCCAAGAGCAGCTGATGGGGCTACAGATTTGGTCCCTTCCTCACTTTTGAATTGCTGTCATATTATTCTCTTCAGGCACCTAAGTGCTCACTACATCTCTTAGAAATTTCATTCCAGCTTTTGTGGCATTGCTGTTACTGAAGCACCCAGCCTCTTTTGTTATCCTGAGTAATACCCTTCAGTAGCTTGACTCCCAAAGCATCACTCTTCAGGCAGCTGTATAAAATCAAGGGTCTTCCACATACAACAGAGAAAATGATCAGTAGTATACTGATCTTCTTCTATTGGAAGTGGGCTTATCTTCATTGCCTATGAGATGGAAGGACACCAGATATTTCTAATTTATCTCTAGACAATGCGAGAACGCCTTTGCATATGGTAAAGACATCCCCACCCCATCAGTGCCCCCTTGGTGTGTACACAAACCGAAACAAATCTAACACTAATGAACCCCTACTGATGTGAACAGCTATGGGGGGCAAGGGAGGTGTGAATTAGAAATGGCTTAAGGACCCTGGTTGATGTGAAGCTATTTTAAGAAACAATGCATCGAACAGTACTATTTTATAGAAAAATATGGGATTCCTATGCATTTTGGATTACCTCATATAAACATGGATTATAAACCCAGCACTGGAAATTCAGTGGGTGCCCAGTAAATGGGAGTGTGGACACAGCTTTAGCCATAGCTGCCACCTAGGCAACTGTAGGTAATGACAGATGAAGCACCCAAAATTGCACACCCTGTATCTAAAGAGGGAGTGCAGCCCTACCCAATCCAGGCTGCATGCTTAATCCTTTGTTATCCCTCCCAAAAACTCATTGCTTCAATCTTATCTGAATTAGTTGTTGTCTTCCCTGCCTGCATTCTGTCCCTCACCATGTATGATAACAGTTCAGGGTGTCGTCTGCCTAATAAAACCTACATGCAAATAGGGGAAGGAGGGATTAGCACACACAGCTCCACCACACAAAAACCAACAAATCATGGGGAATGAAGATGTGAAACAAGGATTTTCCTCTACTCACACCCTGCATAATCAAGTTTACAAATCACACAGTGAGCCTCCATGCACACAGGAAGCTCTGCACTTCATGCCTTCACCATTCATGAGTTGAAGGGCACCAGGAATCATGGCGGAAGTGAAGCTTAGCACACTCACCCCCACTCTCCCTCCCTTTTACACAGAACCTTTACAGAGCTCCTGGTATCTGATCAAAGTGAGAGACAAAATTTCATTCCAAATCCAATCCAATTCACCTAGAGATTTCAGATAGATGTTAAAAAGTATGGGTTGAGACCCTGTGGCACCAAACATCATAAACTAGAGAGTACAGTGGACGCTCAGGTTGTGAACATTATCCGTGCGGGAAGCACGTCTGCAACCTGCAGCGCCACGTCTGTACATGCACGGGTTGCGATTTGGCACTTCTGCACATGCGCAAGCACTGAAACCCGGAAGTAACCCGTTCAAGTACTTCCGGGTTTGGTGCGGTGCACAACCCAAAACGTCTGTAACCTGAGATATGACTGTATAGAGAAGCACAACAATCCTCCTGCAGTATCTTCTGGGACCTGCCCATGAAGCACAACCAAGTCCACTTATGTATAGTACCCACCATCCTGATCCCTGCAAGCCAGCTTAGAAGGATACCATGCTTTGTCTTAACAAATCATAGAATTTTAGAGCTGGAAGGGACCCTAAGGGTCATCTAGTCCAGGGGTGCGGTGGAGGACACACATGTACATTCAACACAGCCCACTTCTTAGCACTGGAACTGAGCGCCTACCCAAAAGGCCACTTAGCAGGGGAAATGGCAATACAGTTTTAAACTGGCCAGGACGCAGCTCTATTCTATATCCAAGTCTTAAAAAGTTCCAGGTTTTCACTTCTGGATTTACGAAGATCCCAGGATTTCCTTTGCTTTGGGCACCACAGTGTGGCTACTTTAGGCATTGCTGCTAAAAAAATCCCCAAAGCTCTGTTCTGGTAGATTTTCTCACAGAATATATTCCTTACTACCAGCCTCCTGATGACAATATTCACTTGGAAGGGCAGCCTCCTTGATCCAGTGTTACCCAAAACTAGAGAGAACAACATCCAAGCATCACTTCTGTGTGCCTTCCATTTATGTCAGCATAGCTTGCTATTATGAGTAGGGATAGGTAAGTATTCTGATTCAGTTTGCATTTATAACCTAATCTGCAGCTTCCAAAACAATACGTGAACTGAAACAAAGCCCATGCTTTGAAAGTTGCACTTCTCCAAATTTTGCATTGCCAATTATGAGCCAAGAGGCCTTGGGGGTACTATCTGCAATATGGGGATAGTGTCCTAATTGAGAGTATTTTGGACTGTCTTTGTTGCATCCAAGAGTAAATCTAATCAGTACATAGACAGGTGGAAACTACATTTGCATTAGCCACTAGTCATAGCAGTAAGATAAAATATACTGGGGATAGAACTAAATAGTTAGCTATACAAAATACATTCCGGAGATTTACATCAATACAAATGACAAAACTTATACATGATCAGTACATAATTGCTCAGCAGATTCTTTACCAGTACACCCATAAAGAAAAAATCATATGATTTTTTTTAAAAATTCATTAATGGCTGGAGCAACATTCCCTGAATGCCAGCCAAAAGCAGACCCAACCCCTTCCTCCGGATATGGGCGGGAAAGAGTGACTGAATCACCACCTATGGTAGAAAAGGCATTTCAGAAACAAAAGAGGGAGAAATTGCTCAGCCACAGTACACGTTCCACATTTTTCACCAGCGCCATAGCTTCAGCCCCCTTTTCTCGTCCTCTGCCAACGCCACTGGAATTGTTGCGCTCTCAGGTATGTGGTTTGTGGTGCAGTTGTGGGTAACTGGAAGCTAGGAGATTAAATTAAAGCTGTATCTTTCATTCTCATGTATCCATGGTTAATCTATATTTTAAGCGGTAGTGTCAATTATAAGTTGTGACGAGTCCTCTGTTGCAAGGGATCTTTAAAGTAAGTGCATTTTGCGTATGAGAGGAGGGCCAATGTTAATCTTGTGGACTTGGTTCAGGTTCTTTCTAAAGACTGAAGAAACGGTTTTTCAGGAGTCCTTTTCTCATGTGGCTCCAGTGGTGTTCTCCATTGGCAGATATAATTTTGTTTGTGGCTCAACAAAGGTATTAAAGGAAGGAAGACATATTTGTTTTGCTTCTACTCCTTCTACTTAATTCATTAGATTAAGACCTTGATTTAAAGGTCTGCTGCCCAGGAGGACTCTCCTGTGTGAGTGTCTGAGGGCCCTGCTCCTTCCTGCTCCTTCCTGCCACTCACCACCTGGCCCAGGGCGGGGCCTGACAGGCCTCACAGGGACGGTTGCTGTCACTGCTGCTGCGGCCCAGGGGGATCCGGAGGGGCGCAGAGTTCTTTTTAAAATGTTTTAAAATTTTCCTGTTCCTTTTCCTTTTATTTTTTTGTATATGCGGGGACGGGGATGGGGGTGGGATGGATGTTTAGTTGGGAATTTGTTTGATTTTAATGAATTTGTATTTTTTATAGTTTTTCATTTGTATTGTTTTTTGTTTTCTGGGGTTTTTTGTTTTTGTTTTTATTGTTTTAAGGTCTTATTTTGTTCTTAAGGGGAAGGGTCAGGGCTGCCGGGGAGTGGGTCCCAGCCAACAAAATGGCTGGGGTATGTTCCACAGAGGGGGGTGCGCTGGGACAACCGATCTCAGTGATCACGGGTAGGAGGAGGAGTTACACTAAGACCAGACCATGTCATTACAGAGAAGAAGAAGAAGAGTTTGGATTTGATATCCCGCCTTTCACTCCCCTTCAGGAGTCTCAAAGCGGCTAACATTCTCCTTTCCCTTCCTCCCCCACAACAAACACTCTGTGAGGTGGGTGGGGCTGAGAGACTTCACAGAAGTGTGACTGGCCCAAGGTCACCCAGCAGCTGCATGTGGAGGAGCGGAGACACGAACCCGGTTTCCCAGATTACGTGACTACCGCTCTTAACCACTACACCACACTGGCTCTCAGAGGAGGCAGGTTTAGTCGTTGTCTGAGGACTATCCCTGCCTCCGGGTCTGGTCCTGACCGGACGGATACTAGAATCAGCAAGGGATACCCACATAACCTGAAGGTGCTGCTGTGCAATGCCAGGTCAATGATTCATAAGACCACTGCCATCCATGACTTGATCATGGATGGAGGATTTGACCTGGCACGTGTAACAGAGACTTGGTTGGATGAAGCAGATGGGCCTGTTCTTGCCGCTGCTTGTCCACCAGGTTTCTCTTACGCACAGCAACCCAGGCCTTGTGGGCGGGGAGGGGGGGTTGCAGTGATTTTTAGGAAGTCATTAGTTTGCACCAGGCGTCCTATTGGGAAGACCCAGTTCTCTGAGTGCATGTTCTGGAAGTTGGGCAATAGGCGCAGTACAGGATTTCTTTTGGTGTACCGACCTCCCCGCTGCACCAAGGATTCCCTGCCCGAGCTGCTTCAGATCGTGGCGGATGTTCTCCTGGAGACACCTAGTTTGGTTGTCCTAGGGGATTTTAATATCCATGCCGACACGACCTTACAAGGGGCCACTCAGGACTTCGTGGAAAGCATGGCCTCCATGGGGCTGTGCCTGAATAAGTTTGGCCCAACCCATAGCCGCAGACATGCCTTGGACCTGGTGTTTACCTCCATGGATGTTGGTGTTCTGACACTAAGTAAAAGCGAAACAAAAGAAGTGCCATGGTCAGACCACTTCCTGGTGCAACTTGACTTCTCCGCGACCCTTCCCCTCTGCAGGGAGGTGGGACCGATTCAGATGGTCCGCCCCCGCCACTTAATGGATCCAAATGGTTTCCAGAGAGCGGTAGGGGGTGCTTTATCCCATGTTGATGGCCTTTCAGCTGATTCCCTGGTGGCCCGCTGGAATGTGGAGTTAACCAGGGCTATTGACTGTTTGGCTCCGAAGCACCCTCTCCGATTGCATGGAGCCCGGACAGCCCCGTGGTTTTGCACGGATCTGAGGGCAATGAAACAATCGTTGAGATGGCTAGAGCGCCGGTTGTGGATGACCCATTCTGAAGCTGACCGGACACAGGTTAGAGCTCAATGTTGAGCCTACCAAGTGGCGGTAGCGACGGCGAAGAAGGCTTTCTTCACCGCCTCTATTGCATCTGCAGAAAACTGCAGCAGGAGACTTTTTCAGGTGGTCCACAATTTAGCGGAACCACCTGCTACATCAGGACCCAGTACGGGCCACATGATCTCCTGCAATGATTTTGCAAAGTTTTTTGCAGATAAAGTTGCTCCGATTCGGGAAGAGGTAGACGCCACCGTGGGAGCAGGGCTGGGGTGGGAGAGTGCTAGAGTCCTGTCTAGTCAAATTGCGTGGGATCAATTCCAATCTGTTACCTCCGAGGATGTGGACAGGCTGCTTGGACGAGTGAAACCAACCACCTGTCTCCTTGATCCTTGCCCATCCTGGCTTATAAAAGCTAGCCGGGAAGGGCTGGGCGATGGGCTTCGTGGGGTGGTGAATGCTTCCCTCCGTGAGGGAGCCTTCCCAGACCCGCTGAAAGAGGCGGTTATTAAACCGCTTCTTAAAAAAACATCTTTAGATGCGGCCACGATGGCCAACTATCGCCCAGTCTCAAATCTTCCATTCTTGGGCAAGGTGATTGAGCGAGTGGTTGCTGAACAACTCCAGGCACACCTGGAAGAAGCGGACCATTTGGATCCCTTCCAGTCGGGATTCTGGCCTCATCATGGGACTGAAACTGCCTTGGTCGCACTGGTTGATGATCTCCGGCGGGCTAGGGACAAAGGTGAGAGCTGTTTCCTAGTTCTGCTGGATCTCTCAGCGGCGTTTGATACCATCAACCATAACATCCTTCTGGACCGTCTTGAGGGGCTGGGAGCTGGGGGAACTGTCACACAGTGGTTCCGCTCCTTCCTCCTGGGCCGTGTTCAGAAAGTGGTGGTGGGGGATGAGTGTTCAGACCCCTGGGCTCTCACTTGTGGGGTGTCTCAGGGTTCTGTCCTCTCCCCCATGCTTTTCAACATCTACATGCAGCCGCTGGGAGAGATCATCAGGGGGTTTGGGCTGGGTGTTCATCAGTATGCGGATGATACCCAGCTCTACCTCTCTTTCAAATCAGAACCAGTGAAGGCGGTGACGGTCCTGTGTGAGTGTTTGGAGGCGGTTGGAGGATGGATGGCGGCAAACAGATTGAGATTGAATCCTGACAAGACAGAAGTACTGTTTCTGGGGGACAGGAGGCGGGCAGGTGTGGAGGATTCCCTGGTCCTGAATGGGGTAACTGTGCCCCTGAAGGACCAGGTGCGCAGCCTGGGAGTCATTTTGGACTCACAGCTGTCCATGGAGGCACAGGTTAAATCCGTATCCAGGGCAGCTGTGTACCAGCTCCATCTGGTACGTAGGCTGCCCGTGGACTGCCTCGCCAGAGTGGTGCATGCTCTAGTTATCTCCCGCTTGGACTACTGCAATGCGCTCTACGTGGGGCTACCTTTGAAGGTGACCCAGAAACTACAACTAATCCAGAATGCAGCAGCCAGACTGGTGACTGGGAGCGGCCGCCGAGACCATATAACACCGGTCTTGAAAGACCTACATTGGCTCCCAGTACGTTTCCGAGCACAATTCAAAGTGTTGGTGCTGACCTTTAAAGCCCTAAATGGCCTCGGTCCAGTATACCTGAAGGAGCGTCTCCACCTCCATCGTTCTACCCGGACACTGAGGTCCAGCACTGAGGGCCTTCTGGCGGTTCCCTCACTGCGAGAAGCCAAGTTACAGGGAACCAGGCAGAGGGCCTTCTCGGTAGTGGCGCCTTCCCTGTGGAACGCCCTCCCACCAGATGTCAAAGAGAACAACAACTACCAGACTTTTAGAAGGCATCTGAAGGCAGCCCTGTTTAGGGAAGCTTTTAATGTTTGATGTATTATAGTATTTTAATATTCTTTTGGAAGCCGCCCAGAGTGGCTGGGGAAACCCAGCCAGTTGGGCGGGGTATAAATAATAAATTATTATTATTATTATTATTATTATTATTATTATTATTATTATTATTATTAAATGCCACCTGAAGCTCCAACTCAAAAACAGATCAAAAGCTTTACACATACGATGTGCTGTGGAAAATCCAAGTTTTTCCTTCCTGCGCCAACAAAAAATGCCCCTTGCCAACAGCTGCTGCAATCAAGCAGCTAGAATGAGGATCACCAGGGGCAGGGGCACTATGAGCAAGGGTTTTGTGGTCCACCAAGTTTAAATCATCCTCCTAGATAAGGGCTGGGAGACAAATGACAATAAACAGTGTTTCACAACTCCAGCCAGGAGGGGAAAGAAAAATGGTGCTGCAGAGCATGCCAAAAGGAAGTAGTCCAAACTTGCTTCCCTTGACTCTGCTCTATGAAGCCATCCCACAATGATGGAAAATGCTTTCTGAAGTTTGACTCTGCACAGAACAGCTGGCTTCCAGAATTGCTACACAAAAGTACTTTAAAGAGGCCAGAGTTGAGAGAACGGTGGGAGGAAAAGATGAATAAAAGCTACTGAACTTCAGCATTCCTTGTTTTCCCATTGTCATCTCTGGGTTTACTAAAGTAATTTGCTTTTTCCATTAAGCCTTCTGTGCCTACAATAATGGATAGCAGAAGTCTCTCTGTGCCAAATAACTCCAGGTGCCTGCCCCTCCTCCCCACAACTATGGGTGGACTAATCTGTCAACTTCAGTTTCCCCCACTTTCTCATTTTTCCAGTCTTAAGTTCATTTCACTGTTGGATCAATCCATCAACCTCTGATGGGTGATTTAGAAGGATTGGGTCCGTCATCACTTTCGCTTCATGTGTGTGCTAGTATCCGTACTCAGCAGAGTTACATCTCAACGCAGCTCCTTCCTTGGGGTTGAGGTACACACAGTAGGAATAAACACTCATGGACGCCATAAAGATTCAGTCAAGTGTAGAGGCTTACTTGACAGGCATAGAAGCATATTGGTAGCAGGTTTCCGGCTGACGTCATGATTTATGGTGGTTGAGCTCTACTGCCCTCCGGGGCAGTGGAGTTGTTCAGGCAGGGGAAAACCAGGATTTATTAGGTAAATTTCCTGGCAATGCTCCTCAGTGGGTTTAGGGGAGTTCACTGCATCCTGCGGTGTCGCTTAAGCCCGTATCTACCAACTTGAAAGGCAGAATGGGTGCAGAAAGTGTGTCCCTGCCATGGACGAACCTCTGTCTCTGGCATGATTTGTGATTGGTTCCTCACTCATTTGGAATATTGGCGTTAATTATGAGGTGCTCCTGAAACGGTGCATGATAACGGGGTGCAATCAATCAGCTGCCGAAAGGACTGGCTTTGTTCTTTGAAGGTATTTGAATGATTTTTAAGAAGCTTGAAACCCCTTACAACAGCCAGGAAGGAAGGGGGAGGACAAGACACTGTATGCTAATGGTTTCCAAATGGTCTTTCTCTTTCTTGCCCCCCCCCCAAATGAATGAGTCATGTGTAGTTGTAGCTATGCTATTCTGTTTGGCACTGAGGAAAAGAGAGGGGGAGGCATTTGATTTATCCTCAATAAAGGATTTAACAATATTTTATTATGCCCTCCCCCTTTGACCGAGGTTGAATGGACTTTATTAAAATTATATTTGGACTGGACCAGGAATGTGAGGGAGCAATTCAAAGTAAGAAGAAGAATGTCTGCTAATTAAAGCTGGCAAGAGCTTGCATTTGTGAAAAGGCTTTGTTTTTTGTAACTGAGTACTGAGGAAGAACCCCAGAGATTGGACATCTTGTCTGGAGTTTTTTATAGCTACAGCCACAAGTTGGTGAACAGCAGAAGGAATGATCTCAAAGCAATGGAATGTGACTTTGCAAACACTGAAGAGAATCGAACAAAGGAGGAGGCAATTAACTCCCTCAACAAACCTGGTTTGAGTACATTAATGAAGGACTACACACATGAAATGGATTTTTTTCAATTATGTAAAGCAATAGAGGTGCTGTTGTAAGGAAATTGTAAAGGCTACTTGTGAGAATGGACTAACATCAAGAGAAGGATGAAGAGGAGATTAAATAAGAATGAAGTGGCTACATAAGGAAGTAATGGACATATGTTAGCAACAGGAGCAGGAAATTTTATTTTGTTAAAGAAATGGTATTAAATTTAAATAATTTGGACTGCTTTGTAATAATTTGGAAAAACAAGTGTGTGTGTGTGTGTGTGTGTGTGTGTGTGTGTGTGTGTGTGTGTGTAGAGAAGAAGCCTATTGATAGCAAATATATACAGACATTCACCATTGCCGTGGACAAGGCATGCTTATAGTCCAACAAGAGCCCAAGATTCACTCTCTGCTTCTCTCACCTCAAGACGAAAGCAAGAGACTCACAACAAGTTACACAGAACCATTGTTATCGCCACTTCCTGTCACACTGCACATGTCCAAAGAACAGTTCCCACAGAAAATGTCCTTGCATAGACAAAACAATCGCAGCCTTCTGCTGCTTCTTGAAACTTCTTCTCTGTTTCTGGAACATATGATTTTCTCACACACAAGAGAGAATATCTAACATTCACCTCATTTCTACTTCAGTTTGCAAACTTCTTTTTTAAAACTCACATTTTGAAGTGTGTAACCATTTTTGCCACCACTGTTTCCTAATATGATGCAATTTTGTACACAGACCTGGAAGGGGGCAAATTAAATGTGAAACTTTTGTTTAATTACCTAATATGCCCAGGGGGCTGCTCTGAAAAAAACAGGAAAGTTGTGCTGGGGAGGAGGGATGTTTAAGTACATCCACCATCAGGGGTTGGCTGTATTTAGCACTTGCTCCAGCAAAAGGGGGGGGGGCACTTCCAACCCCTGGAGGCTCTTGATCCCCTCTAAGCAAGTGAGCAGCGACAGAGCCAAGAAGGAAGGAGCAGAAACCTCTGTTCATCTTGCCCTCTTCCTTTGGGTAGACTGGGATCAAAGCAGAGCTTGTTCTAAGCTTCCTCCTCCCAAGCTCCTGGATGTACCTTTGTCATTAGAGGCCTAAGTGACCTCTGTTGCTAGGAGTGTTGCCAGTTTCTTTTGCTATTCCAGCTACTGCAATAACTGCATCAGGATAACCTGGTTACAGTAGTCCATGCATTGGTATCCTCATTGTTGTTTTAACTGCAGTGTGGGGCTGCCCTTGCAGCTGGTCCAGAAACTCCAGCTGGTGCAGAGTGCCAACCGCATGCAACACCTCTGCTAAAATACATGCACTGGCTGCTCATATGCTACTGGACCAAATTCAGGGTTCTGCTGTTGATCATGTGGCGGAGTGCTGTTAGTTGTCCCCCATGTCTACCAGAAGTTAGGCACTTAGTGTCATTGGTCTCATGCTGTGGAACACTCTTCCACCAGAGTCAGAAGTCACCCTCACTTTTTTTTCTTACACTAGCCTAAAATAGTATTCTTTTCTCACTGTTCAAGCCTTGATTTGTAGGAAGGTTTTATAATCACAGTAGGGTTCTCTCAACCCCAATTTCCGCACCAAGCTGTTAGAGCCAGAGCAAGCAACTTCTACAGGATTTATAGAGGTAGTAAGTCACAACTCCAATTCCTTCAACTTCCTTTAGTCCTCCCTAAGCATTACTTGTGTCTGATCTGGGAAAGTGAGTGTCCTGCATGCAGCAGCAACCCCAAGAGAAGGGGAAGAGGATGAAGTAATGACTGGAGCTGCACCAGCTATGACCACAATAATGCCTCATCCGTAGGTAGGTTTCAGGGTGCCCCTTCAGCTCGGTGCCCAGTGTGGAGAACCTGCCAGCACCACCCTAAATCCATCACTGCCCTACTGGAATCGAGAGCTGTCTATAGAAAACAATGGAGAAATATGGGACTTCAGCATAGCTGTGCCCTCCCCCAAACAAATGATAGTAGAGAAGCCAGGTGTTTGCCTTTGGAGTTCAATGGGAAGTTGGGAATTCAGTCACCAGACACTGAGCTCATCCTCATTCTCCTGTCTCATGCAAATACACAGTTTCCTTGTTCGGACTTGGACCTGTACTCCACACATTTGAATATTGGATGTTGCAGAACAGCTTGAATCAGTTCCTGCGTGTCCTCATTGGCTGTGTGTCCTCATTGACCTCATTTTGTCATTGAGAGTCATCTTCTTGTTCCTACCTCCTTATTTTTCAACACCCCTCCCACCTCCCTGATACTGTCTAGGCATGCACATAAGTGCTGGGTTGGGAGACGATGATGGTTTCTACTTGCTATGTTGCACTAGAAGGAAGTTTATCTAAGGGAAGGTTCATGATGCGTACCTATGCACATCTTATCATCATCACATTTCTGTACTATATACCCTGCAGAAACAAAAATAAAATCCAAAACTATCACCTTGGTTATGGGGATGGGGGAATACAACACCAGATCACTCTGTATCAGTCATTGTTGCCTGCTATCAGTGCAGTTTTGCCATATGAAGATGTTACACTTTTTACATTTTCAAAATAATGATTGTGCACAAATCACTTACTGGTCCAGAGTTTTGTTTCTGCTGTTAATAGTGCTCTCAGCCGCTATACAGTCTTAAAAGAAATGGGGAACACTGCACATATTGTTTTTGATATATTTCAAGGCATTACCATGCAGAGAGTAAAGAGTGTACCAAGCAAAGTGTGCTCCTATTGCATTTTGAACTTTCCAGTAAATTATAGTTCAAAGGAAATAACATGTTTTCAGTTCGTCACTGGGTGCTAGGAAATTTGAAGTCTTCCTGCTAAAGGAATAGAATTGCTGCACAAGGAAGGTAGTTGTGCTGCTGCTGATTCACCCTTGTTTTTGTTTTTAAAAAAGGCTAACCCATTGTCAGTTACACACACAAACCAGAAGTAGGCAGCCATTCTAAAGTCCAGGTAAAGCCCAGAAACTTGTCATTGCATAGATCTGACCAGGGGCTTCTTTTTATGCTTTGCCTTTGTTGTTGTCATTTAGTCGTGTCCAACTCTTTGTGACCCCATGGACCAGAGCACGCCAGGCACACCTGTCCTCCACTGCCTCCCGCAGCTTGGTCAAACTCATGCTGGTAGCTTTGAGAACACCGTCCAATCATCTTGTCCTCTGTCGTCCCCTTCTCCTTCTGCCCTCAATCTTTCCCAACCTCAGGGTCTTTTCCAGGGAGTCTTCTCTTCTCATAAGGTGGCCAAAGTATCAGCTTCATGATCTGTCCTTCCAGTGAGCACTCAGGGCTGATTTCCTTAAGAATGAATAGGTTTGATCTTCTTGCAGTCCATGGGACTCTCAAGTGTCTCCTCCAGCACCATAATTCAAAAGCATCAATTCTTCGGCTATCGGCCTTCTTTATGGTCCAGCTCTCACTTCCATACATCACTACTGGGAAAACCATAGTTTTAACAATACGGACCATTGTCGGCAAGGTGATGTCTCTGCTTTTTAAGATGCTGTCTAGGTTTGTCATTGCTTTTATCATGGAGCCCAAGATCCATTTCTTCCTCTTCTATCTGCCAGGAGGTGATGGGCCCAGTGGCCATGATCTTGGTTTTTTTGATGTTGAGCTTCAGACCATATTTTGCGCTCTCCTCTTTCATCCTCATTAAAAGGTTCTTTAATTCCTCCTCACTTTCTGCCATCAAGCTTGTGTCATCTGCATATCTGAGGTTGTTGATATTTCTTCCGGCAATCTTAATTCTGGCTTGGGATTCACCCAGCCCAGCCTTTCGCATGATGAATTCTGCATATAAGTTAAATAAGCAGGGAGACAATATACAGCCTTGCTGTACTCCTTAACAGAAGGCATTTCCAGCTTCTGAGTGATTCCCCATTTTGCAGGCTGAGTGTTAGCCACATAATGGAACAGTTGCTTGGGACATGCCAGTTGCATTGCGTCTCATCAGTTTTGCAGCACTCACACAACTACATTCCAGATATATCAGAGTCATTGATAATGAGCTCTGATGGGAAACTAGGCTTCTCCTTGTCAGAATACCTGGAATGTACATCAGGCCATCCTCCAAGGGTAGATGAGAGAGGAACTAGTATACCTAGTCTGCAAGAAAGGAGCAGGCATGAAGGCACCTTAACAACATCACTTACGTCTGCTCATCAGGTTTAAATGGATACTTTTCAGTTTGTTCAGCCTGACGATAAGGACAAAATATTGGGGGGGGGGGCTCCGACTTGCTCCTTGGATCCATGCACATCTTGACTACATTGGGTAAGGTTGTGGGGAACTGGACAATGTTTGACAAGAGTTGTCTCCCTTAGAGAGGGTTGATTCCCTACAGCCTTAATAGTGTTATTATTTCAGATTTACTATTGAATAACTTATCCTTGGACCTCAGAAACCTGAGCAACTATCAACCAGCCTCAAATGTTCTGCTCTTGGGTAGGTGAATCCTGGGTGGTACATATAGGTGCAGATAGTGGGGCCCTGGGTGCCCAAACACCCAGAAAAATCCCCACGAAAGGGCTGGTAACCCACAAATTTCAGTGCCAGAGCCATGCACACTGCATGGCACCCATGGCCCCGGGAACCCACGGGAATGGGGCCAAGTGGGCACTCCTGGTGGCCGAAGTAGTCCCAAACCAATGGCTGTGAGCAGAGGAAGACAGGATGTGGACTATCGTTTGAAGCTTTTATTTATTTGGAGTTCCATAAATGCTGGGCCACTGCTGAAGAAGCCCTCTCCTTTGTGCCTAATAACCCTAAGTTTTTTGGTGGGTGCAAGCATAGCTCACTGCATCACAACCGGCTTGCAGGTTCAAATGCTGGCATCTCCTCTGAAATAATGGAAAACTACTGCCACTCTGAGTGAACAAAACTAGTCCAGATTTTATTTGGTACTGCATTCCTAGCCCACCTTTCCTCCAAGGAGCTCAAAGTGATTTACATGGTTCTCCTCTCCCCCCCCCCCACTGTATCTTCACAACATTCTGGTGAGGTAGGATTAGGTTTTTCCTAATCCTACCTCTGAGTGGGGGTTTGAACCCAGGTCTCCCATGTCCTAGTTCAAGACCCTAACCACTACACCAATGGTATAACTGAATACAATACAGCCATTTATTTATTTTTCTTTCTAAAGTGGCTATCCCAACCTTTATTGGCAAGCAATCCCTGGGCAGGTCAACCTTAAAACCACTATGACAATATGCAATTCACTTCATCTGTCTCTTCCCAAGACAAACAAGGTAGCCTCAGATGCTACATATTTCATCCTCTATCCCCAAAGGCCTGGAAGGTGAAGGTTTTCAGCTGTGCCAGAAATGAGTCAATATTAGTGCTTGCCTCTTGCCAAGAGAAAGCATTTTCTATAGCTGGGTGCCACATCTATTCATGTAAAACACAAAGACAAACACACACTCCAGACAAGTACTGCTGGCTGGTGAGGGAATCGATCCAGGCTTAGGGGTTTAACTTGCCTATAAAGAGGTTGCATTTCCCCCAAAAGCGCAGGCTCACAGTTTTGGACTACTTCTGGAGGCTCAGGTCACAGAGGTGGTCAAGAGTGCCCTTTATCAGCTTAGGTGGTTAACCACTTGTATCCTTTATTTTAATTATTATTTTTTACAAGAGCTGATCTGATCACTGTCATCCATGCTTTTAGAACATCAAAGTTAGATTGCTGTATGAGGCTGCTTTAAGAAGTATTCAGGAGCTTCAGATTGTACAAAACGCCATGTTGAGAGTTTTAAGTGGAACTGCAAGGAACATATAGCACCTGTATTTTGCAAATTTCACCTTCCAGTTTGCTTCAAGAACCAGTTCAGAGTGGTGGTGATCTTGACCTAACTGACCAGGGACCACGGCGCTATCTGAAGGAATGCCTCCTTTTTTTTTGTTTTTTTAGCTCAAAGGAGAAATTGGGGGTAGGTGGTTTCATAAACTCGCTAACCTTCTTCACATCTTTCACTTCCCCATCCTCTTCATTTACCTGACACAGGAGAGATTACACTCCCTACTGCTGCTAGGTACATTTTTCTTTCACCCACAAGATGCCAGAGTGATGACAGGAAGTATTGCCCTCACTCTGATTTAGCTCAATGATTGACACCACAAAGCCAATTAAATTTGAAGAAAGGAATAAGAAATACTTCCTGCCTCCATGCTGGCATCTTGCACTTAAAGAAAAGGAAAATAATTGACCCAGGAACATCGCCACCACTGATGAGCTTCAGTCCACCACCTCAGTTTCACATCCTGCAAAGAATGTCATCAGGTTTGGGAGGGATATTTCTGCACAACCATATATATTGTGAATTCAGCACAGTGGATTAAATTTCCCTGAAATAAAAGTGCTTCCTTGCAGGAAGACAACTGACTCCAATCCAATCAAACAAATGAGTAATTATTGTAATGGGTCATGTGGGAAAGCCTTGGGCCCTCTTCTCTCTGCATGACATAATAGATTTATATGGAGAATGTGATTTCACTTATTGCAATATGCAGGATGTTGTAATGAACCACTGGGGAGTTTTCTTGGCCAACCCCAAGTTATGTGTTCAAATGTTTCCACTTTCCTGCCACAGGAAATGGAAACTGTCATCTCCACTGCAGGAACATTTTTGCACTACTGGAAGTACATGCAATCTCCTTGAATGATGTTTAATTCCATTGATCTTTATTAAACTTCCTTCAATGACATGCCTTTCTTGCTTATGATGTGTTGACAACAATGCCCAGGTCTGTCTAAGACCATTTTATGTAATAGAATAGATTAGGAATAGCTATTTTTTTCTCACGTTCTGGATAAAGAAAAGAGGGGAAGGATTCACTTCAATCTCCCAGTGAGAACCCCTGGTATATTTGCGAATGTGCAAGATAGAATTAGAATAAAACCTACAGAGGGCAGCTTTGAGGCATTATTGGTGGGGTGCAAGAGGAAAATCTGGATTCTATCCTCAACAAATATAATTCCTTATTTTCAGGAGGACATGTGAACTGAGTTGCTAGAACAAAGGCCCATCTAGGGGCAAGAAACTAAATCTGAAATCTTATGCCTACAAACCCAAGTATAAGCCTCACTGAGCTTAGTGGGACTTACTTCTGAGTAGACATGTACAGGATTGCATTATAAAGCTACTACAGTGGGAATGGAGAACCTGTGGTCCTCCAGATGTTGCTTCATCATTTCTGACCTATGACCATGCTGTCTGGGGCTAATGCGAGTTGGAGTTCAATAACATCTAGAGAGCTACAAAGGCTCTTCATTCCTTGTTAGAGACATCTGAATCCCATAGCTAAGTCAGAAGCTCAACTGAAATGAGCTCAGCTAAGAACCAATATATTTATTTACATGTTTGCACTTGAGGAGCCCTTAAGGCTATTTACAGATTCATTTAACCTAAAACGTCACTTAATAAAATAAAGCCACAGGCAACAGCAAAGCTAAAGTAGAACAGTAAAACACAGTATTGCTAAAATAAATAAATAAATCAAACATCAAATCCAGTGAAACAAAAACAAAACAGTAGGATGTGCCATTAAAAAGTGCAAGTGAACAGGGCAGGATTGAGTTCACGAAAGTGGCACCAAGTGAACATTTCTTAGGTCAGAACTCTACTACTGCAGACAATCCAGATGTGCCTTCAGCTGCTCCACTACCTGTATGTTCAATTACTTTATTTTATTTTATTTTATTTTATTTTATTTTATTTCTTAAATTTGTATACCACCTTTCATCCAAGCAGCTCAGGGTGATTCTCAGAATAAAAATTCAAAATAAAAACACAAAATACATATTAAAAACAAGAGCAAAAATGAACCAATAATCCCCCCATAACACATTTAAAAGGCTATTAGATTATAATCAGCCCCAGACCTAGTTGAAGAGGAACGTTTTTGCCTGGTGGCTAAAGGTGTATAATGATGGCACCAGCATTTCACAAATGGGAAACTAACACAGAAAAGGTGTTCTCACGTTGCCACCCTCCAGACCTCTTGTAGACCATCTGTAGGTTTCACGCACAACTAGAGCATTCAAATGTGGCTACTGCTTCAGTGAAAACAGTTGCAGAGTGAATGAATGCAGTGAATTATGTTACAGCAGACAGAGATGAAGCAGTGCGACTACCACTGCTGGAAGGCACACACAACCTGAGCTTAGCCAAGAGGGTCTATTATTTGCAAGCAAGGGTGATTGCAGCTCATAGGAGCAGCTGTAATCAGTTCCAAAAAACCAATCCGGCCTGAGTTCAGCACACACCTACCAGCCACCATCAAGATCCATTTCACACAATCCTTTGACAAAGCTGGCAAAAATCAGCCCCTGCATGTTGACAAGGGTTCAAAAGATTGACCTTTAGCCTTTTGATGAAATGACTTACTTCGCCTGCTGCTATACACAGATCTCATTCTGACTAAAGCACAGGCCTGCCCTACCTCCATTAGCAGCGGCAGCCCCCCAGATATTGCTCAAGAGCCCCCCACCATCACCCTCTGTTAGACGGCAGAGGGGTATTATCAATCAATTAATCATTCACTCACATTTTACGTACTTCTCAATGCAATTTACAAACATACCATGAAACAGTTTTAAAAACACTACATGTTAGATTGAAGTTGAAGTAAGATTCAACTGCTAGTCCAGTAACCTTTACTAGACGGAATGTGAGGAGGCCCCATCTTGTCCTTTACCTCAGTAAGGTGTCATGAGCAGCCCTGCCTCTAGGAATACTATGTAGGAGAGGAGAGAAAGTATCATTGTCTGTCTGTTTAGACCATACGTGCTTATTCCTTGGCAGGACCTGCATCCCTAGTTATCATGAGGTACTAAAAGCTAACCACAGTAAATGTTTCCAAAATTTGGAAACATACTTTATGCCCCTGAAATGCCCCAAAATGTTTCCAAAATTTATTTTGAACCTGCCGTGTCTGTCAGCTCCTCACTCCATGTTTCTGGAATCTCTTGGTACCCCTTGGTACCCCTTTCTCCCTGTGCCAAAAATGGTGCCCTAAACTGCTGGCAATCAAATCTCTCTTACCTGTTGTAACCTTGTCACTGCAGGCCAATTCTTTCAAGCTTCCTCTGAAGTGTAAAATTCCAGCCCAGCCACACTCAGCTGTATTTTTGCATGCAGTGGCGTTCTTTGAGGTATGAAGAAACTAGCAACTTATAGGAAGGACTCATCTGTGAAATGGGCCTCACCACTGCCAGCATGGCACTCCTATTTTTAAACATTTTCAGGGATGATATTTAGGATGACTGATAATGTATTAGATTTAACTGCCCAGCTGGAAGCAACCTGCCTTCTTCACATTCAGAGTTACTTCCAGTCCTTACTGCACCACCACATATTGTCAGGAACAAAGCTGGATCCTACACTCTTCAGGAATGAGTCCCATAACCGATTATGACTGTGGTGGTGACATGCCAGAGGTCAAATTCCCTAAACCAGTCCAAATTGTCTATTCAGGGGCATAAGGTAAATCCAGTTCAGTGAAGCAGTCCCAAGGAAACAAGCAGGAGAAGATGTGAGTTAAGTTCAGTAGCAGCCTAGCATTAACCTTGAGTGGGACTGCGAAGAGGCCTCAAGCCGCATAGAGTGCAGCTGCTCTGGTTGCCATGCCAACCCCCCTAGCACAGGTGTAGTGAGGCAAGCCGGAGAGAAAGCCTTACCTCACAGTTTTCTTCTGACAAAAGTTGCACAATCTTGGAAGAAGCCACCCTATGCTATGTTTAGAAAAAGGGCTGTGCCTTGAAATAGGCATAATGTTTCTCTTGTATCTGCAAGTCTTAACACCACTTTAGAGAACAGTATGTGTTAGATCAACACATACAGGCTGCTCTTTAACCATATTTGAATATCCTTGAAATCACCAGAACTCAATTCTAAATATGGTCAGAGTTTAGATGGCTTGCCACATTCAAATCAATGGCATGAATCCATATAATGTGTTTAGTACTGGGGTGAACATTTTTCATTCGTTTGATATATTAGTATGAATTTTGCATACCTCATGGCAGAGCTAAAGGGTATATTCCCTGGCTGCAATCATCATGATTACTTACTTCATTGTTTATTCCACTGGATTTACAGCATTTCAAAACTTTCAACTTAATTACAAATTAAAATATCACTTTCTGTTACTGAATTTCATTTCATTTTTCACACCCTTAATCACCTGGCATTTAAAAGTTGCTGCCTCTGAAGCCTAATTCAAATTTTTGGATGACTACTAAAGCAATAGGATTCTGTGTAACTAAATTAACTGCTGCCATGGAAAACAGTTTGATAAGCAGAAATCATCAAGTGAGGCTTTTCATAGCACAGACATCCATGAACATCTGTAAATCACACTGTTGCACATTCTGGTAAAAAAAGAAAATTTGGTAACCCTGTGCTGACATTTTAGTGGGAGAAAATGGAATCTGAAAGTGTTTAGTTTGCTAGTTCAGGGAACTGTAAAAGACAGACTTCTTATTTAGCTTCTTAAAACTCTCATATATTTCCATGTCATACTAAATGCAAATTCTTATAGTGTATTGGCCTGATGAGGTCAGAATGGAGTTTTTCAGCTTCATGGTTTCCTTCACATTAGAAAAACGAGATCCTTACAACAGCAATGACAACACATGATATGTCCTCAAACATGAGTACACAGCTAGTAAAAAGCTCTTGACATACCAACACATAATATCAAACTCAGGCATGTATTCCCCCTCTGGTTTAGAAAGGAAGATGCGCATCTAACTCAAATTAACTGGTCCATGCACATTTTTCCAATGCAATGAGGAAAGGAGGGCAACTTCCCAAATAATATGGATTTCTAAGGTAAGGAAGATAAAGCAGCAAACTTCCAAAACTATAGAAACTCTTACATAAGAAAAGGATTCCAGAAATTAAGTTCCACTAAATATTGTTGGAAGCTGCTGCCACACAACTCTGTTAGTGGGATTGCCACCTAAGGCAGCTGCTAAGGCCGCTGCTTCAATCTGCCTCATGGGCAGGCCAGCCCTGATGGCTAGGTATGCCAGACCCCCTGGGCCAACCTAAAGTCTCCAGGTTTGTCTCTCCCCCACAAGGCACAAAGAGGGTTTAACTCTCCAGGTAGACAAGAGCACCTTCCCTACCAAAAGTCCCTAAGCAGTTGAGAAGGAATGATCCCCCCACTTCAGCTAGACTTGAGGACACCCACTTTAGCTAAGGCTTCTATTTTAATTTCCAACCAGTGATATATTCATTCATTTCTTAGACTTTGTGCTTTGTATTTGACTGATTAATGTTTAATGTGTTGGCTATTTGCAGTTTAGGAGTGCTGCAGGGAGCTTGCTGGGGAGACCATGCATTAAAAAGGGACTCAAAAAGTACTTAAACAAGGTTTTAATTACAAAAACAAAAACTCCTTTTACACTAAATACATTAACAAACACGACCCAACCACCAACCCATCCCCCAGGGAAATGGGAGAGCTAGGTGCTGCTCATATACTACACCCAATCGCTGACACAGCTTAATCAATACAACCCAGCAGCACCTGCTATGTTTCACAGCTGTAAAGCTGGGTCTCGTTATTTTGCTCTGGCCCTTCCTCTGGCCCCTTAAAGGCATACACATCGGGTGGAACAATGATGAACCTTTACATTTAAAGAAACCATTCAACATTTCCCCTGCGGTTCATCATTGTGGAACAAAAACATAAAGCATATTTTGTACATGTCTTTCATGTGTAACCTTTGGAAGTGCTTTTGTAAAAATGTCCACAATTTGATTGTCACCTGGAACATATTCAAATACAATCATTTCATCAGCAATTAGTTTCTTTACAAATTCTAAACATAATCTTAAGACTCTAGTGCGCTGCGTATTGGTTTCTGAACATAGGATAGCGAGTCCACTCTGGGAATCAAGGTAAACTTTTACTGGTAGTGTTACTTGCATCTGTAGGTCTGCGAATACTTGCAGATACCATTCTACATCACGAGTGGCCTGAACGCATGCACATAATTCACTCTCTGTTGTGGAGAGACAAATAATGGTTTGTGTCTGGGACTTCCATTCAAATGGACAACTGTTATAACAAAACACCATACCAGACACACCCCTGCAATTATTTTGTTCCACTGCATGAGATGCATCACAGAAAATTTCAAAACCTTTGTCAATACATGTTGTAAACTGCAACCTATAATGTTTGGTATGTTTAAGGTACATCACCACTCTCTTAAGAGGAGAGAAACATTGCATAGTGGGCTTTTCCACAAATTTTGCCAGAAAGTGAAAAGCATAAGTTATATCTGGTCTTGAGATTCTTTGAATGAAATTTAGCTTGCCTATAGCAGAATGATACAAAGTCTTGTTAGGAAATGGCTTATCTTCACCTGTAAAGGTGAAACCACACACCATAGGCGTTTCCTTCCCATTTGCATTTTCTAAACATAGCATTTCTACTAGATCATCAATTTTTCAATGATGAACTAGAAAAGATCCATTTTTGCCTTTCTCAATTTGCATGGATAAGTAATTTTTAGCTATGCCTAATTCCACCACATCAAATTTCTTCTGTAACTGTGTTACTACCTGTTCATATTCCTGTTTAGTTTTTGTAGAAATTAACACGTCATCTACATACACACATATTTTTGCTACAGAGTTTGCTCTTTGCTTTATAAACACACAATTGTCTGCCTTTCCTTGTGAAAAACCAATATCCAGCAATTCTTTTGCTAAAGTTTGGTGCCAATTCCTTCCACTTTGGTGCAGACCATAAAGGGATTTATTTAATTTGCATACCAAACCTTCAGCGGCGTCTATGCCTTCAGGAACACGCATAAAAATTTGTTCTTTTAAATCTGCAAACAAATATGCAGTTTTTATATCCAAATGATAAACAGAATGTCCACGCTGTGATGCATCTTTTAACAAAAGCTTAACTGTTTCATATTTTACACTTGGTGAATAACACAAATCATAATCTTCGCCTGGAATTAATGCTGTGCTTAATGACATCACTGAGACCTGCCCCCATGACATCACCAGAGGCTGCCCCTAGGTCTCAGGTTTGGGCCCTGAAATCTTGTGGTCTGGGATGCTCCTTACCTGGCAACCCTACATATGGCTGGACCACATGTGCAAGCAGCAGGAGCCCCCTTAGAGATGATTAAATAAATGTGCATTATAACATCTATAACAGCTGAAGAATTGCATTTATCTACCCACTTTTAGAATGAATGCATATAGGTTGAAGGTTTGGGCCTACTACCACCATCCTTGCCACACGTGTCCAGTTGAACATCCAAGACCCTCCAAGTGTCTCTATTTTCCAGGGATGTCCCTGATTTAGAGAAGCCATCCCAGTTTCTGATTTGATCCCGGAATGTCCAACTATTCCATAAGATGTTGGAGGGTATGACATCCCTGCTTGGAGCATGTGAGAAGGAGCAGTTGCAAGGGAGCGGAATTTGCCTTCGCATGGCAAAAGTGTTCGGGGCATAAAATCTTTGGAAGGTAACAGAAATGTTCTGCCTTACTTTACTAATTAAGTATTCCTTGCAACTGAATGCTAAATGTTAAAGTAAAGTAAAATGAAGTAAAGTTAAATTAAAGCGTATTATATATTTGTATCGATGTGTTTTCCAGGGTGCTCAATGCAGTCACTACAGGTTATAGCATGCCTGTGAGGAAGGTTAAGGTGAAAGAGTGAATTTCATGTCTGAACAGAGATTTGACCCAGAGTTTCTTTAGCCACTGTACCATCCCACATACCATCTTGGTTGTTTTCTCCTGTGAACCCCACCTTCCACAGCCCAATAAGAAAGAGCCGGTGGGAGCTTGTGATGGTAATAATAATAATAATAATAATTTTTTATTTATACCCCGCCCTCCCCAGCCAAGGCCGGGCTCAGAGCGGCTTACAAGCAATAATAAAAACAAGATGAGTGATTACAACTTAAAAACAAAAATAAAATACAACATTAAAATAATGGAACATTAAAATATTAAAATGGAGCCTCATTGCAGGAGAAGGAAAAGAAAAAAGAAAAAGGGGGCGGAGGGAATCAAATTGGCTCCAATCCAAAGGCCAGGCGGAACAACTCTGTCTTACAGGCCCTGCGGAAAGAGATCAGATCCTGCAGGGCCCTGGTCTCATGAGACAGAGCGTTCCACCAAGTTGGGGCCAGTGCTGAAAAGGCCCTGGCTCTGGTTGAAGCCATTCTGGTAGAATGATGATAATCCCATAAATTATCAGATTCATATTTCCTTACTTGAGACCCCCAACCCTCTAGAATAAATTTGGTGGGGTGTGCAGTTGACTGCAAGCCGGGGGAGAAGAAAGGGAATTCCCATTTCATGGGCAGAAGTCCATTGTACGGCTGGGCTGATTTCTTTAATAAAGAAGCTGACATAGCTTTTATTTTATTAAATAAGTAAGGTAAAGGGGGCCCTGACCACTAGGTCCAGTCGGGACCGACTCTGGGGTGGCGGTGCTCATCTCGCTTTCCTGACCGAGGGAGCCGGCGTACAGCTTCCGGGTCATGTGGCTGGCATGACTAAGCCGCTTCTGGCGAACCAGAGCAGCGCACGGAAACACCGTTTACCTTCCCGACGGAGCGGTACCTATTCATCTACTTGCACTTTGACGTGCTTTCGAACTGCTAGGTTGGCAGGAGCAGGGACCGAGCGACGGGAACTCACCCCGTTGCGGGGATTCGAACCACTGACCTTCTGATCGGCAGGTCCTAGGCTCTGTGGTTTAACCCACAGCGCCACCCACGTCCCAATTAAATAGGTACTTGCTGATTTAATTCATTGGACCTGCAGAGTGTGGCAGAAATATGTGTTTTATGGAAGAATATATGTTTCAGGTTTGTACATCCAGTTTTAAAGTGACTGTCATGATATGGATGAATTAATCTGGGGTAATATTCTTAAAGCTGGTTGACAAGCAACTATTGTCACATATAGATGAGGAGTCCTAATTGGGTTTTTGGCTTCTTTCTGTCCATAACTGCCTTAAAATGATCGTAGGAAAAGTAATATTGTGGAACTTCCAGTCAAGGCCAAGTTTCACTGCCTGAGACGAGACATCTGGTTATCTAGAGTGGTTCCTTCCATCAAAAACATCTCCATTGTTAAATTTGCATAATTAGTGGGGGGAAATGCAAGTAGCAAAAAAGGAAGCTCTCCTTATACAGAACAAAACAGGAACACCATAGAACAAGACACATTGTAATACTTCCTCTGGAGGCATTTACAAGTTTCAATACTCTGACCACAGAATCACAAAGCACAAACTCGCCCGCTCAGTGTTGCACAAAACCAAGTTGTGCTAGGGGTTCTGTGCCTATCATCTATAACACTGGGTTGTATCTAACTCAGGCACCCCCAAACTCAGCCCTCCAGATGTTTTGAGACTACAATTCCCATCATCCATGACCACTGGTCCTGTTAGCTAGGGATGATGGGAGTTGTAGTCCCAAAACATCTGGAGGGCTGAGTTTGGGGATTTCTGAACTAAGTTATGCTCAGGGGAGACCTATTGAAATTAATGGTTCTAAGTTAGTCATGTCCATTCATTTTAGTGGGTCTACCTTAAATTGCATAACCTCCAACATTTCCCCAATGAAAATATGGACATGCCATTCCATAATGATAATTTTAGTATTTATACCCTACACATCGTACTGTGTACCACAAAGTGGTTGCCCCAGCCGCTTTGGGCAACTTTCAACATTTACAGGATTGCCTTCAGATGGCTCCAGGGTCAGATAACTCCAGACCCCCCAACATTTCTCCAATGAAAATAGGGACATCCTACCATACCTCCAACATTTCTCTGATGAAAATGGGGGTGTCTTAAGGAAAAGCGGGACATTCCAGGATAGAATCAGAATCAGGGGTGCCCCTGGACAATAGGGATATATCTAAATTTGTCTGGCAGGGGAGAAAGCTGCCACAAATTAAAAATAAAATTTTGACTGATACAAAAGAAAGAGGTGGTTTTGCCCTGCCAGACCTACAATTATACTATGAAGTGGCTTGTTTGTGTTGGTTAAGGGAATGAATTGTATTGGAGGATGCACACATTTTACATCTGGAAGACCACAGTATGAAGTTTGTCTGGCATGCATGTCTCTGGTATGGGAAAGCTAAAATATATAAAAATTTCGTGAACCATGTCATTAGGAGAAAATTGTATAGAGTCTGGGAGAAACATTAAAAAACACCCCTATGGTTATCGCCAATCAAAGCAATTACAATTAAGAGAATAAATATGGATATTATTATTATTATTATTAAAATTTATATACTGCCCTATACCTGGGGGTCTCAGGGCAGATAGAGGTTTGGTGACCTATAGGGATTTGTTGGGCTTTACAGGGAGCGAACCAGATTGAAACCAATCGCAGAAGTAAGGAATCAAGTTACTGATTGCTTACAGTACCATCAACTATATGATATGTTCAAACTAGAAAAGAAAAATGGTTTTTTAGACCAAAGCTCACAGTTTGAAAAAGAGCTATTGCTGAATAAGGAAAAATGATTGTCCAAAATGTACAAATTATTATTGGAATGGGAAACAAAAAATGAGATGGTTAAAGCATCAATGACTCACTGGGCAATGGATGTGGGATACAATATAGAATTAAACCTCTGGGAGAAACTTTTGGAAGAATGATTTGAAATTCACTGCATGCTACACACTGAAGCAGAACTATATGAAAATGATTCATAGATGGTATTGAACTCTGAGTAGATTGGCTAAGATGTGTAATGTAGAATTGGACTTGTGTTGGAAGTATAAAGAAGTAGAAGGAACCTTTTTTCACATGTGGTAGACATGCAAAGCAGTTAAAGAATATTGAGAAATGATATATAATGAGATGAAAAAATGTTTGAAATAACTTTTCCCCCCAAACCAGAGGCATTTCTGTTAGGAATTGTTCAGACAGAAAAAAATATTTATTTATGTATGTAACAACAGCAGCTCGGATTTTGTTAGCCCAAAAATGGAAAGTGAGCGAGGTCCCTAGTAAGGAGGATTGGCAATTTAAGATGACAGAATATGCAGAGTTAGCAGGTCTAACAAGTAGAATAAGAGAACAAGAAGAACAGGCATTTAAAGAGGAGTGGAAATTTTTCATTGAATATATTGAAAATAATTGTGCACAGTTAAAAACGCTGGCAGTATTAAAGTAATTTAACAGTATAACATATTTTGAAGTGATGTAAGAAAGGTAAATTGAATTAGATGGATATATTAAAATATGCAAGTCAAACGAACCTTGGAAGGGGAGGGAGGGAAGTCAATGAATGCTTCATATAATAAAATATGTTTAATCTGAAGTAAAATTTAATAAAAAATATATAAATATAAAGGAAAATAGGGATACTTGGGGGGTCTGGAATCGCTGTATACAACTCACCGATCTTAACTTGATAAGTGATGGCTATCATCTTTTTGAAATTTCATTGAAATATGCAGACAGGGTTTATCTGAGGAATCTTTGAAGAAGCCATTCAGATTATAACATATGTAACTTTTTGTTTTCATTATTTATTGTCTGCGCTAATTGAAAAGTTTTGCTGACTAGTAATAGCTCTTTTAAATCAGAATGAAGGATGAGAGAAGAAACTAAAATGATAAGTAAGGCAAAAGAGCATACGAAAATATGACTCTGTTATGGAGGGCGGCTCTAGATGGGGACCTTATGTGGCAAACAGGTCATAAAGATCTGACTTTTCCCCCTGTGAGTTTTTGGCACTGTATCTCTCACACCTTCCTGTTTTTTCAGTCATGGATATTTCTTGCTACTCTTCTTCATGCCACCCACTTCAGTAGGTGTGCTTTGTTCGTCTGGGCAACTTTCCCAATATTAATTATCATGCATGGGATTCCACTAACTAGTCCCACTAGCATAAGCCCATGCAAAGACCTCTGCCAGTGCAATGGGGCTTTCTCCCTGAAATTGGCTCTTGGGGGTTGGGAGAACTCCCCAGAACAGCGCACAGGTAGAAAGGAGGGGGGAATCATAACATCTGACAAGCTGAAAAACGTGCACTGACAGAACACTTGCTATAGAACTACACTGAATTCCTTCCCATGTTTCACAACAGGCAAAATTGAACTAAGTCCCCTCCCCCCCCAAAAAAAAACAACTAGAGCAGGGATTGGGAACCGACTGCCCTCCAGATGTTCTTGAACTGTCACTTCTGCCGACTGGTAATGCTGATGGGAGCAAGAGTTGAAATCCAAGAACATCTGAAGGGCCAGAGGTTTCCCAACACAATGGGTAGGCAAATTAAGGCCCAGGGGCTTGATCCAGCCCAATCGCCTTCTAAATCCGGCCCGCGGATGGTCTGGGAATCAGCGTGTTTTTATATGAGTAGAATGTGTCCTTTTATTTAAAATGCATCTCTGGGGTATTTGTGGGGCATACCAATTTGTTATCCCCCCCTTCAAAATATAGTCCAGCCGCCCACAAGGTCTGAGGAACAGTGGACCGGCCCCCTGTTGAAAAAGTGTGCTGACCCTTGCCCAACACTGTTCTCAAGGTACTAAACCTTGATGGTCCTTGGCATTTCAGAAGATGCAAATAAAACCAGTGGTACACTGGTGCTCTCTGGGCCAAAGCAGCACACCTAAAACTGGAACCATGCCAGGGGTGGGGAACCTACAGGCCTTCAAATGTGGTTGAACTCCCATCATCCTCAATACTCAAATGCTGGGAGCTGTATTTCAGCAACATCTGGAGGGCCACAAATTCCCCAGCCCTGGTATCGAGAAAGTGACAAACCTTAGAAGAATACCAGGTCCTTCAAAAAGTTTTTAAAAACCAGGTTGTAAACTTCATGGAAAAAGCCGAGCGAGAAATGAACCAGCCACCTAACACTTCTAAGCTGAGCATCCAATGGGAAACAAGGGACCACAGCCCACACTCTTGTTACTGGGTAGTCTCAGTATAAGTCAAGGCCCCAAAGGGTAATGAGACTTAATGTCTCTGTCATCCATTTGTGCTCTCTCGACTTCAGGGCAGGCTGAGTCATAAGGAAGAATGGGGAACTTGCAGTCGGGACTCTCAGCCTATGGTCTTTACATGATCCGCAAATAACAACAGGGCTCCCTAAACATCAAATCTGTGTTATGTTTCAGATGAGAGGTAAAGTTCACTTTCAAGGAGGGACAGAAGTAAATGTCTGCATGAAATGAAAAGGAGAAGTGAACTGCACCACAAACACACAGACTTGCAGTGTTGCTCTGACTGTTGTTCTTGCCTTTGGTCTGACTCAGTGCAAGGCAGTTTCCTTTGTTTCTTTGCTCAGAGGTAACTCCTACTGAATCAAACAGGGCTTATTCTCTGGTCAGTGGGGTTAGGGTTGTAGCCTAACAATGTGGAACAACAATTTTGCCCTCAACTGTGTCTCCCATTGACCATATCAAGGATCTTAAACAGTTACAGATAGGTAGCCGTGTTGGTCTGCCATAGTCAAAATAAAAAAATTCCTTCCAGTAGCACCTTAAAGACCAACTAAGTTAGTTCTTGGTATGAGCTTTCGTGTGCATGCACACTTCTTCAGATACACAGTGTATCTGAAGAAGTGTGCATGCACACGAAAGCTC
Organism: Podarcis bocagei; assembly: GCF_964188305.1. Classification (NCBI taxonomy): domain Eukaryota; kingdom Metazoa; phylum Chordata; class Lepidosauria; order Squamata; family Lacertidae; genus Podarcis; species Podarcis bocagei. The sequence goes on along the minus strand of NC_138126.1, from coordinate 82,833,504 downwards.
ATACCAAGAACTAACTTAGTTGGTCTTTAGGGTGCTACTGGAAGGAATTTTTTTATTTTGAAGGATCTTAAAGCTATTCTTGAGACAACAGCACCCTAGCCTCAGCATGCCAGAGGTGAAATCAAATAATAATAACAATAATATTTATTTATTTATTTATTTATTTATTCATTCATTCATTCATTCATTCATTCATTCCCCGCCCATCTGGCTGGGTTCCCCAGCCACTCTGGGCAGCTTCCAACAAAAGATTGAAACTACAATAAAACATCAAACATTAAAAACTTCCCTAAACAGGGTTGCCTTCAGGTGTCTTCTAAAAGTCAGATAGTTGTTTCTTTCCTTGATGTCTGATGGGGGGGGCGTTCCACAGGGCAGGCACCACTACCAAGAAGGCCCTCTGCCTGGTTTCATGTAACCTCACTTATTGCAGTGAGGGAACAGCCAGAAGGCTGTTGGACCTGGACCTCAGTGTCCAGGCTGAATGATGGGGATGGAAATGCTCCTTCAAGTATACTGGGCAGAGGCCATTTAGGGCTTTAAAGGTCAGCACCAACACTTTGAATTGTGCTCGGAAATGTACTGGGAGCCAATGTAGGTCTTTCAGGACTGGTGTTATATGGTCTCGGGGACCACACCCAGTCACCAGTCTAGCTGCTGCATTCTGGATTAGTTGTAGTTTCCGGGTCACCTTTTGAAAGCTCCCATATGTAAAGCAAGCAAACAAAACAACAAAACAAAACAAAACAAAACAAAACACCTCCCTGCAAATAGAAACCTGGCCTTCAGGGACCATACTGTATTAAAACTTCCCACCTCATTCCTCTTTAAGCAACCTCAGTGCACAAGCTCCTGCTCATGTGTAAGGTCACAATAAGGGCAGCTATGTAACTGAGCTATGCACACATAGTAGAGACAACCATGTGAAACACAATGCCAGGGACTGGGCTTAAAAGTACGGAGCTCCTCCCACATAAATACAGCTATGGCCTGCATGCAGGGATGTCAGGTGGCAAGTATGGTGGCAAGGAGCCTGTCCTGCTCAGATTTATCACTGCATTTGCACCCAAACTCCCACTTGGCCAGCCCACAACAGTGGTGGCAAATGGTGGCAGCAACAGCAGCATGGTGGTGGTGGTGGTAGATAAGAGGACTGATATGTCATGGGCTGGTTTCTTGCACACACCTATAACGATACTACATCCATAGTCACCAACCATATTGGTTCTGAATCCCCTGTATGATTTGATTAAGGTTTGAAATTCCGGTTGCATCTTTTATAGCAAAATACTGTACTTGTCTAGTGAGAAATGAGTCTGGATGAATTGTGACTGTTTCCACATAAGCTTGTATATGCAGCTGTCAATAGGATTTGTTGTGGAGCAGCAGAGCTGCCCTTCCCACATTAGTATTACTACAGCTTACATAGTCAAGGCTGGGGTACAGTGATATCAAGGTCAAGGGTGTGTGGACACACAGCAGCAGAGCCAATCCAGCATTACTGCTAGTGCGTCTGCCTAGCCTTGACCTCGCTACCATTTGGCTTGGTCCCATCCAGGTGAGATGTAAAGACACAGGTGTCAGGAGGGTGACTCCAGCCCAATGCACATGCTTCAAACAGGATTCTGTCTGTGGAACAAAGGTGGGTTTTTTTTTTTATAGAAAACACTCAATTAATTAAGGCTGATTTGAAAGTTCTAACTTCCTTTTTGAAATTAAGCAATATCAGGGAGCAGGGCCTTCTTACCCATAGGCGCCAGGGGTGCGGGGCACCCAAGCGCCAGGCTCTCAGGGGCACCAGGCCGAGAGTCTGGGGCCCGAGAGTTGAGTCCGGGGAAGAGCCCGCCAGTCAGTCAGAGCGCCACGCTTCTGCTGCAGGCAGCTCTGCGCCATGAGTTCGGGGGTGACCGAGCCAGCAAGACGCTGAGGTGGCCAGCTGGCTCCGCCCTTCTGTGCCTGGGACTGGGCAACTTGGGAGGGGGGCCACTGGGTGGATCTTTGCACCCCAGCACTGCATATGCTTAAGACAGCCCTGTCAGGGAGTGAAAGTTTTTTGAACTTGCACCAACACCACTGCTGCTGTCTATTGAGATCAAGCAGGCTCATTCACTGTACATTTTTTGGTGCCTGATAAAAACACCCTGGTTTAGACAACTCTACCCAAGTGCTTAGAAAATTGAGGAGATTTTAATCTGTTTTAGCATTTTAACTTTTGTATGGTTTAAAGTATGGTTGTGATTTTTTCATGATTTTCTTGTTTTATCTTTTTGCAAAACACTTTGAAGTGTCACACAATCAAGTGCTATATAAATTTAATGAAATAAATACATAAGTTCAGTACTTTTTTCTGGGGGGGGGGGGAATCTAACAGGAGAGGAAACAATTAAAAAAAAAAGTTTCTTCTCTAGCACGGTGAATTGTCAGTTCTGTTGCTAGCCCTGATGGTGGCCTCATTTCCTGTCATGGTGTTTCCTGTGTCTCAGACAGAAGCGAGCGTTTAATGTGTGAAGTAGGAGTTGGAATCTAGCATGGTGATTGGTCAGTTTCGTTGTTACCACCTCCAATGGCAGCTTCATTTCTTTTCCCAGTGATTTTCTTGAGTCAAAATGAGAGTATCCCTAAACATTTTTTTAAGAAGAAAAAAAGCACTGCATACGTTGATGATGCTCTTGGTGCTTTTTAAGTTTTTATCTGCAAATACAGTGGTACCTCGGGTTACATACGCTTCAGGTTACAGACTCCGCTAACCCAGAAATAGTACCTCAGGTTAAGAACTTTGCTTCAGGATGAGAACAGAAATCTCACGGCAGCGGTGCAGCGGCAGCGGGAGGCCCCATTAGCTAAAGTAGTGCTTCAGGTTAAAAACAGTTTCAGGTTAAGAACGGACCTCTGGAACAAATTAAGTACGTAACCAGAGGTACCACTGTATGCTAAATTGCATAAGGGCCTGTAGTTTGAGGGCAAGAAAATGTGTCCCATTTGTGTGACTTCGGAAGTCTGAACTTTGGCACCAATGAAATGAACAAATGTTATTTATTTCTTTTAATTTTTAACCCAAACATGCATTCAGAAATACAGATGTGAATGTATCAAAGATTTCAACATTATTAGGAATGGCAATACATTTTTGGAGAAATGAAAAATCAGAAGAGAGAAAAACAGTAGGCAAAGGAAGATTTCATAAGCATCTCTACCCTTTTTTGAAATGAATCAGCATTTTAAGAAAACTAATTTAACAATCATAAAGCTACTTTTGAACTATTTAGTTAGCATGGCGAACTAAATAACAAAGAGTAGTTAAGAGGACAACCTTCATTAGAACACTAAATAATCCAGATCTCAACTTGGATTAGAGAATTTTTTTCCAAACAGGAAAGGATCAGAGTAAGTTCTCTGTAGAGCTCAGACCTTAAAAGTTACTAGGTGGCAAAAGAGGGGCCAAACCCACAGGCAATTATCTGAGAGGGAACTCACTGTCTTCTGCCAGAGCTGTTCCATGAAGCCATCTTTTTCACTCTCCCAAAAGCTCCAGATTGTTCATCTAGGAAGAACACTAAGCCATTACTAAGAAATCTTATGTAATGGAGAGAGGCAACTATGAATATTCTTGCAGGACGTACCATTTTCAGTTCCTATGAAAATTCTGGGACAATAAGAAACCCTGAGTATCTTTAGTAATATATCAAATTCCCGGTAAAACAAAACAGCTGGTAAGATACTCTTTATGACAATACCTTGGCCTTCGTTAGAGTAGATCAGAGGTGAGAGACAAAGTAAGAGCATGAGATACCAAACCCAATGATTTAGGAAGTGCAGGAGTGCTTCCGGTGGGATGTCTGCCAGTGGTAGCCAGCAGAAGGCCCTGAAATGGGGCATTATGTAGGTACAGAAGGAGTGAGCCAGTCCAGGATCTGTTGGATCCCAAACCAATCTCACTGCCATTGTGTGACAGCAAAGTGGACTTACTAGCACAATGACCTAGAGGCACTGCTGCTTCATTAAGCCCCATTTGTGGAGGGGAAGGGAATGGAATGGAAGGTTTGGAATGCCTAAGGCAGGGGGTCAGCAAACTTTTTCAGCAAGGGGCCAGTCCACTGTCCCTCAGACCTTGTGGGGGGGGCAGACTGTATTTTGGAAAAAAAATATGAATGAATTCCTATGCCCCACAAATAACCCAGAGATGCATTTTAAATAAAAGCACACATTCTACTCATGTAAAAACAAGCTGATTCCCGGAGCATCTGTGGGGCGGATTTAGAAGGCAATTGGGCCGGATCCAGCCCCCAGGCCTTAGTTTGCCTACCCATGGCCTAAGGTCTTTAACATGAATACTTCTGCATGTTGAATCTGTGGCTGAACAACAGCAGATGGTTGAGACGTCCCTAGGACAGAAGAACATGGAAAACCACCACAACCACTTTCCTCACTCTTGCTGTACAGATTTAGGGTCAAGAATGGGCATGATAAGCTGGAGGTTTGCTTTTGATGAGGGAGTGGAAGCCTGCCACACAGCAGTCCCCTCTCCAGGGCAAGCAACTAGAGGTGTCACCAGAATCTGAGCCAAGCAAATACCCCTTCTCAGCAAGGTGGAAAGAAAGCCTACTACGAGAAGCTGTGCTTGATTTAATTCTGATCACACTTCCATCCTCCACCATTTGCTACCCTGTTCCCTGAGAGGAAAATAACCCAGTGAGGGGCAAGAACGTCCCCCCCCCCAAAGATGAGAGGGTCCTTTTACCATCACTCCTCCAGCTGTTTTCAAAGATGCCAGCAGTGTAGTAGAATTCAGGTTACCTAGACAGAGAATCCCAAGTTACAGTCAGATCTTTCTCTTGAGAAACTTGATTGTATGGTGGATTACTAAAAAATACTTCCTGTTAGCAGCAGAATTTATTGCATACATACATCCAAGCCACACTTCTTTCCCCCACCTTGCTTAAAATCAGATATTAGTTAAAATCAGACATCGGTTAAAATCAGACATCCAGTTGTTGTCATGGACACTCAATAACTTGCATCATCATAATTTATTCTTTATATGCCACCCATCTGAATAGGTTGCTCCAGCCACTCAGGGCGGCTGCCAACAATTTATAAAACCACAGTAAAACATCAAACATTAAAAACTTGCCTATACAGGGCTGCGTTCAGAGGTTTTCTAAAAGTCAGACACTGTCCTGTTCCGTTTGGACCAGTTTTGCTTGTTTTATAGTGGTTTTATCTTATTTTATATGATATTATGGTAACACATTCAGGGACCTTGTGGTAAAGAGTGAGCAAGATATCATATACAGTGGTACCTTGAATTACAAACGCCTCAGGTTACAAATGCTTCAGGTTACAAACTCCGCTAACATGGAAGAGTTACCTCGAGTTGAGTTCTTTGCCCCAGGATGAGAACGGAAATCGTGTGCCGGCGGCACAGCGGCAGCAAGAGGCCCCATTAGCAAGAGCATGCCTCTAATTAAGAACAGTTTCAGGTTAAGAACGGACCTCTGGACCGAATTAAGTTCGTAACTAGAAGTACCACTGTAAACAGTTTCCTCAGTTTCATGTACTCCTGTGAATCTGGGAAGCTTCTGAATCACCCCCCCAAAAATATACTTCCTGTCTCACACTTAGGTCTTGATCCATGTTGTGAAGGTGCTTTCACCGTGTATATAATAGCATCTTTGTAAAACTGCCAAACAGAGACTCTTATTCTTATTATTAGAATTTATATAGTGCCCTATACCCACAGGTCTCAGGGCGGTTCACAAGATAAAATTACAATATAAAAACATAAGTATGCTTCTCTTGTTCCTTATACAGTAGTTGTCACAGCTAATAATTAGCTGTTGGATTATTATTATTATTAATTTTGTTTAACTATGAAATAGTTCCATTTGCTCCTTCAGCCAGAAACTTCTCTTTCTATCTCTTTATCCAGTATTAGTATTATTAACACAGTTCAGAACTCCAGGAGGCTAATATAATTTCCCAATGAGCGTCATTATTTTTAGTTGAAAAGGGGACAGCTGACAAATTTTCCTAATTGTGGGAGGCTGATGTAACAAAGCTTGCATGGTTTGTAAAACAGTTCTTAATGCTATTGAAATGCGAAGCCAGTTATGCTTTGACTAGGTTTGACAATGTCATAAGGAAGCAGGATAAAACTGAGGTTTTGTCTGCTGTTCTCCAAATTTCCCTGTAAAAATTTGTGATGTCACAGTGGAAAGCTAGCGTCTCACATGGAGATCTTAATAAGACCTATGCTTTCATATATGGGTGGAAAATCCACCCTATGGATCACAACAAACTATCTAAGAATCCAGGAAGTTCCACTCTCACAAAGAAGCCGAAGGATATACGAGGCTGACTCTGAATTCATCAACAAGTAAGGAAATGCATTGTTATGTGCTGTAACAACAACCAGAACAAAGCCTATATATGTATATATGAGGTCATAATCCACAAATTGCGTAAGCTTCCCCTCAGTCTTATTTTTTATTGGAGCTTTTTCATAATACATTTAAATAAAAAGCAAACCAATCTAAACGAAAACAGAAAGAAAAAAAGGAAAAGGCAAATGCCAAGTCCTCTCTCAAAAGTAGCTCTTAACTCTTGTCTCACACAGAAAGTGGGGACCCTCCCAGCTCTCACCTGAGAGTTCTCCTTTATTCTCTCATCCTACCACCCTGGGAGATCTGCTCTTCCCTGCCTCTCACTCAGGGTCCTTCACCAACCAACCATTACCTTCATATGTGTATAATACCAATAGTGACTTAGAGTAGAGGACACTAAAAATGACAAAAAGAAAAGAAAGAAGAAAAAGAAGAAAGAGGAGGATAAAAATAATGAATGAATGAGAGAAGAAAAGAGAAAAAGAAGAAAGAGAAATAAAAGGCCTTCCAATTCTCTGTCAGTCAGCTGCATACAAAAAATATATTCAAAGTATTCATTCCAGGATGACATCCAACTGTTCCTCCTTCCACTAAGCAATATTTTCTCTATCTTCAGACCCAAACATCTCAAATTCATTCATTTTCCCTTCCACACAAAGACAGGGGCTGCCAGGCCATGGAACATCCCTGAATGGTGTCCTGGTGGGATTTCCCCATCAGATCTGAATCAATGGGGGCACACTCTCACCAGGATTGACCCTGATGGAGATATCAGCCAGCAACCAGGCTGACTGGACACATGCCCAATGCCTATGCAAAATGCAATCTACACCTGTAGTTATGGCTAGTGCTTTTTTCTAAAAAAAAATAAAAATGTTTAGGGGTACTCTCATTTTCCTACTCATATTGAAATACTGCCCTTCAATGAGGCCAAACTTAGATTAAAAAAATGTCTAGAGATATGCGTACCCCTGCATCCCCCCCAGAAAAAAGCACTGGTTGTGGCCATTTCAATTCCAAGTAGGCTTCATGTCTTTCTTACCAAATTTACACCCCCTTGGGGATCACTGGCTTGCTGTGCTATGACCCATGATGTAACTCTTTAAAAATAATAATCTTATTTCATGATTAAATCTTTACTTCCCAGTTCCTCTCAGGTCATATTGTTGCATATTATCCGCTATTTATGGCTGAAGCAAACCATTATTTTCCTCATTATGTGTAGCCACAAGATAGTGATTCACCAGTAGTCCAGCCATGGCTGGGACAAAATATGTTGTTGCTGAAAGTGAAAGCACTCCCCTGTTCCCCCAATTCCATGTACAGAAGTCAACTGGACTGCTAGCGGAACTATAGTTCACTGGTAATGGGACAGGAGGTAGCAGGAGAACTTGAAGGATGTAGGGCAGCCTGCATGGCACACACAGAGAGCTCTCTCCAGCTGCTTGCTTCTGCTCCCACACCCAGGACCTGCTACCTGAGGCACATACGTCACTCTACCTAATGGAAGGGTTGGTCTGATGAATCATGTGCCCACTTACCTCAAGGGCAATGCCAATATGTAGGGAGGTGGGTGGCGTTATCAATCCCTGGCATTTGCAGGTAAGGCTGGGAAAGACTCCTATTCCTATAAGTCAGCACAGAGAACCAGATATGGCCGGGAAAGTTCAAGCTATGCTTTTCCCACAAAAAGGCTTTGCCTTCTGTGCTTATACAAGTTGTATTCAAATTATCAGTGCTAAATATAGTGCCACATCAACATTTAGTCATTCACATTGTTCTTCAGAAATTAACACGTTACATACTTTAAATGTTTTCACATTATCCTAGATACAATAGATAATTTCTGATTGCAAAAGGGGAAAAAAAGATTTGCAAATGACATAATGTATTCTATATTTGAGTTTTATTTCCTCTTGCTTTTATCCTGAGCCAGAAAATTCCTTATCTATTGCATACTACTGTAGTATATTCACTGTTTTCCATTTCTCTTATTCATAATATATTCTGGATTTCCAATGAGGTCACGCTAATGTTTCTTCTGATTGTGTTTTTGAAGTCTGCAAGAGAATGAAGTAGGAAAGGAATTTCCTGTGCACAGCATAAATGTCCATCAAATAATCCAATTTCCTCTTCAGTGATTACTTGTGAGTCCCAACTTTTACTCTGTGGTTTCTTCAGCAATTAAATTGTATTGCTTCTAAAACAGGAAGTGAGTCCACGTGTTTGTTTTTATGTGGCACTGTGGTTAAGCAAGGTATCTGGTTTCGGGATTTAAACATATAAAAGGCAAGCAACTCTTGGCTTCATTCATAGATTTGGATTCACAGTAGCCACACACCACTTCATGACAGCTGGTTACAGTTGAAAAGGTAAGGATGAATTTTGTTTTTCTTGCACTTTATGACTCTGTATTAACAGGTACATCCAAGGCGATGCTGGTAGTGTAAAATATTGCAAAAGTAATAGGACAACCCTAAGGATATTGGTCCAGGAGGTATCCAAAATGTTTAAAACTAATACATTTCTCTCTGTGTATCTATTAAAACTGTCAGTGATAGCCTTATGATTTAAATATATCAGGGAAGTATAGAAGTGATCCAGAATCACTTCAGGTCTGCTGCACTGTTACAGTGAAGCACATTTGAGAAGCTGTTTGTGGCTCACGTTCCTTAACATTTTGTAACTTCAAGAAGGCACACTCAGGCAATCTGACAGGCTTTTTATCTATGTAAATAAGTGGCTAACAAAACAGATAAAAGCTTAATATCATTTTGTTAGGGAAGCTTTCACTTCCCTACATACGCTACATACGCTCTTCCAGCTAAGTACGGTAACTAGTAAAAAACATAATGGTTAGTTAGATATATTATTAAACTTTGTTATATAAAAAGAGCACTGTGTGGAGGGAGAGGAGAGGGGAGATTGTTCCATCTGGTAGGTACTAAAAATGCTTACACTGATGAAATGATTATATTAGTGTGATTGTGAATTCCATGCTATGTGTTTGGCTAATATAGAAGTCTCTATGTGCAGTCTATAAACACTTGAATGTAAGCTGATGGGCACCCTAATCCAGCAGCATCCTAAATGGGATTGGTTTATCCATTGTCTTGGAAATTCCCTAAATAGTCTTTTAAAACACATCTTCATTGATCAATAATTTTTTCTATTTTTATTTACAGATGCTGCTTACAATGCAACTTTTTAAAAGCTTCATTTTAAAGCACTTATTCAAAGTACTTTTTGCAGAACTGAACAAGAAGTAATTTTTATGATAAATTGGATAAAATACTATTTAGCACATCAGTGTGTTTTATGCAGATCATCCCGTTTTAGACCGAATTTTATCCTAAGCCTACATCTAGTGCATTTTTGTGCATAAATTCATTTACACTATGCAGATCACCCAGACATCTTGTTTTAGACTGAATTTTAACCTGCGTCTAGTGCATTTTTGTGCGTAAATTCATTTACACTTGTGCTTCAATATAAGTAGGCACTTCGGTCCTTCAGCATTACATTAAAAAACAGTATTCTGCTCAGTAGAGTCAGCCAATGAAGTTGAGGGAATGCCTCAAATAAATAAAGCCATGAATTTTCACAAGCCATAGTTTACAAATATCTAGGCCACTTATGTCGCGTCCTTTACCAGTGCGATAACCAGTCATTCATTACTCCTTTCCTTATATAACTTTTTATGTTCCTTTCATTCACAGATGGCATGCCTTTTGCTCATTCTAATTTCTGTCCTGGGCCTGATTATTCATTCAGAAGGAAAAACAGAAGAAATAAACAATAGTGAGTAATCTGTATCAGCAAGCTGAACTCGCATTTTCGAACTGTATAACCAGAATCCAAGGCACCGTGGCGTGTTCTGGATTTGCATCGTGGCTTATCAGCTGCAGCAGGCAGTGATTAAAGATTGGGAGACCTCTGGAAAGAGGCTTCAGAGATTGCCTTTGGGATGTGTAAAACAAGCTGATTCATCAGCCCCAGACCACAACACAGCTATCCATCTGATTACTCACTTCTGCGGGTTTTATCATGCAGTTTCAGTTAAAAAATATGTGTAAAAAATTATGGGGGAAATGTGTTCAGAAAGCATATTTCATGGAGAACTACACTGAAAAGCAAAGGGGGAAATGTTTTAGGGGGAGAATGTATGTAAAATTTGTACAGAATGCATACAATTTACATGCATTTTTTAGTCCACACAAAAATGGAGCAAAACTGGTCCATAACGTGGAAATGAAATAGACTGACCCTTCTCTCCATACATATACTAACCCTAACCATAAGTAAAGGTAAAGGGACCCCTGACCATTAGGTCCAGTCGTGGCTGACTCTGGGGTTGCGGCGCTCATCTCGCTTTATTGGCCGAGGGAGCCGGCGTACAGCTTCCGGGTCAGCGCACGGAAACGCCGTTTACCTTACCTAAATACTAGGAGTACAGTTGCTGATCTTCTACAAAACTATATGAGACAGCCCTGGAAGTTTCTGCAAGTCTCATGTAAGAGCTGACATCAAAACTACTCAATTCTCTATTCACAGTTCTCTGTGAAACCAAAAGTGTCAGTCCATTTCAATCAGAGAACAGAAAGGCTCATAGTGGACTCTATACAAGCAACAAACCACAGAGAGTCTGAGTAGCCAGTTCAGACACAAAATGAAAGGAGGGGAAAACCTGAACAAGATATCAAGGGTATAATAAACATTTGTTCATGTTTATTCATCCTGCAAAATAGACAAATTGGTTGCTAGAAGTATTATTCATTATTTTATCATTTATTAAATTTGTATACTGCCCTGTACCTGTAGATCTCAGGGCAGTATACAAATGAAAGGCCAGTTTCGAAAAGCTTTTGAAAAGTTTGCCAGTGAAGTAAAGAGCAGAATAATTTTAAGTGTTTATCATAATCGTAAAAAGTCTAGTGCATTGCAATGCAGCATGTTTGAATCCATATTGTTTCCCATAGAAATGAAACCTAAAATGCCATTCACTGTAATTTCTATACTTCCAGATACTAATCTTCTAAGGTAATATGAATTCCCATAATTAGGCAAAATCAGTGTTGGGAACCCATGTTTGCTCAAGTGACATGTAGTTCTGATCTGCACCAAGTACTAAGACGATTTTTACCACACATCAGCTTGCAATCCGTAGCAATACGGTGTAGCAGAATGGATGAAAAAAAAACGTGATCTGTCTGTGAAGTGCACCTTGACTCCTTGCTTGTTACAGCAGGTAGATGAGGAGGATTGATGAAATAAATGAAGAAAAGTAGTGGCTGTCTCCTCACCTGACTGGGAGACAAATTTAAATATGCAAGAGGGGATTTCTGGGTTGCGACTTGGGAATGTACACAGCATCAAGGTACCCTGGCTGCCTTTTCCCAGGAGCCAAGGTGTATAGTGGCAAGGAAGAGTGGAAACTCATCCTGTTTTATTCTTCAGACATACAGCAGTAGTTTCCTCACATGGAATGAACACCATTGCAGTGGAAGATTCTACAGCTAAGTGTCTGTGAAAGTAATTTACAGTACTTGTCTTTTGTAAAGACAATATGTGCAAACAAATCATGGAATTCGAATTTTACGCCACAAAGGGGGTGGGTATTCAGATGGACATTTTCCAAGCTGTAATTTAACACATTTTGCACCTCAGTATTTAGTAAGCTGGTTATCCGTAACACCTTGCCAATTGTTTTGGTTTTTTTTAATTCCGAAAAGCAATGTGGGCTAAAAATGGCGGTTGACATCCATGCAAAGTATTCTCATTGGCCAGAAATATGCTAATCGAACTAGACACCCATCAGCACAACCTCATGAAATTCCTCTGAAGCAGCTTCCTTCCACCCACTGATTCAGATGGACCGCTTAAAGCAGTGATGGCCAAACTTGGCCCTCCAGCTGTTTTTGGACTACAACTCCCATCATCCCTAACAGGACCAGTGGTCAGGGATGATGGAAACTGTAGTCCCAAAACAACTGACAGGTCAAGTTTGGCCACCACTGGCTTAAAAGAAAACCACCTCTTCATATGTATGTGCTTCTTTTGGTCTAAGTTTCCATTTACGTCTTTCAATTATATCAGTAAATCTAAAAATGAAGTTGATTTATTAGTATTTTCCAGGAGGACAGTACCTTTCTGTTGGGCTCACCATTCTTTCCTTTCCACTTTTCCTTTTTGCAATATTCAGTGCACTTTGTTGAAGCCACAGCACTACCTGAGAAAATAACGCTCACCTGCAATACATCTAAGGAGCCAAGTGCATTGGTTTATTGGGTGAAAAATATGAAATTGGAAGGAAATGGCAAGAGTTTGGAAAAAACCATCCGGGGATACCCAGATGCTGGCAAATACGTTTGTAGGAGCAACACCACAAATGCTATTTTAAGTTACAGTACCGTGTATATTAAGAAGAAAAATGACAACGGTGAAGTAGCTGAGTCAATTCTCAGTCCTTTCAAAGGTAAGCCTGTGCGCAATCTACTTTAATTATACACAGAATGCCCATCAGTACTGCTATGTAAGAAGCAAGGTGCAAAAAGAATAAGAAAAATGATTCTGCCATTGTTGACTATTGTATATCATTAAATAGGCAGCTCAGCAGCATGATACTAGGTATGCCCTCCAACCACAAGATCCAGTTTGGATCCTGATTTGGTGCTTCAAAAGGCAACATGCTTTGATTCAGAGCAATTGGGATGCCCTTGTTGGAAGTATAGATTTTTCACTTTCGGAAATATGGCAACCCAAGATTACATGCAAATAGATCGAGGGTGTGTGTGTGTGTGCTGGGCGCCTTTCGATTTTGATATATACATTTAATTTTAAGGAAATTTATATAAGTTTTAAAAAAATTGGGGGCAGAACTGAATTAAATATACAGCTGTGGTAATCCCTTTTTAGGGGATGAAGCCTGCCAAAATTCAGGTGGATAACAGCAGTTTTCTACAGTTTTGAGGCAGTTTTTTAAAAAAATCATTTAATCTTCCTCTTTGTCTCATGGCCAATTTGTATGAAAATAGCACATATGAAAGAAATACCTTTAGAATAAGAAACTTGCTAAATTACAGATAGATAGGCTCAGGTTTTTTGTGTAAAGTACCTTTTAAAATTTATTTTGGTCCTGTCAGTTTATCAGTAAAAACTGCTTATGAATATAGTAGCCATGAGTAGCTACTAGGACCTGTTTTTCCATCATCTCCCATCCCCATCTCACTTAAATGAATGCTGCTTTCAAAACTTTGTGTACATACGGCATGCTCTAAAATGTGTTGTCTGTTTTACTGCTCTTAGATGTGTTAATTCTTTGTTTCATTCTAGAAGAAAGCAACAGACCTTACTTCAAATGTACAGCAAACAATTACTCTGGGGACTTCAAGTGCTTTTGGAAACCACTCGAGCAGAATTCAAATTTGAACTTTACAATTAAGTAAGATACTGTCCCCGCCCCCCATATTGTTTCAAGCAACATTTCGTAGAGAATAGGCCCAAGAAATTATTGTACTATTGAGGGTTAGGGTGAAGCTTTTGTGGCAGAGAGTGCCAACTCACCCATTAATTAAATAGATCTATAGGATAGAGAAAATACCATTTTCAGTGTCTTGGTGCTTCTTGGGATATTATTTTACAATAACTTCTGAGTTAGGAAGTTGTGCTTAGAACCTCACAGGGCTTCCTTTTATTTCCAAATCTCTTCTCCTAGATATTTCAATGAGAGTGAGAAATCTGGTAAATGATCGCAAGCGGCCAATTGCTTTAGAGGAAGTATTTTTTTTTGGGGGGGGGCTTAATTTGATTGGAAGATAATAAGCTAAAAACATTTTGCAATAGCAATGATTTTCTGAAACAGTGAGCCTTGTAGCACCTTAAAGACTAACCTTAAAGTTTGTTGTGTAATAAGCATTTACATTTGTGAGTTAGAGGCTGCTATCATATACACAAAGTCTTAGCCTCAGTATAATATTGAGAATTGTGACTAGTGGGACCAAAAGACTACAAAACACAAGGTATACCAGCTCTATGGGATATCAGTTCAAAGCTCAACTATGTACAGTGGCTATTCAGAACCCAGTATCTTCCCAGCTTTGTTGTGTTAAAAACTGTAATCAGAGATAAATCCCTGGTTCCAACTTAATAGAATCAAATCTACTGAAAATGTGAGCAAGCAATTCCAAGACACTAAAATTTCACCAAATACACTAAGCATTTATTTATACAGGTGCCATTTATATAGTGTGCCCATTACTGTTCTGATGTAGGTGAGGGTGTTCTCTCAGTTCATTCATGTTATAGCCACCAACACAGCAGCTGCCTTTATGAGCACATAGTCTAAGGAATGCAGAGGACACAGGTGCAAAATGAGCTCATAATAACTTTGATTTAAACTGCAAGCAGAAGACCATTTTCACCAGCAAGGGAGCTCACCCTAAAATAGATTATTAGCACATTGTGAGTCAAAGAAATTGACATGGCAAACCAGATATTATGAATTTCTATGCCATTGCTCTTCTGTTGCTGAATAGCAATGAAACTCTCAGAATGTTCTGGGAAATTGAAAGGTTTCCTTGCCAGCTTCTGAAAGTTGCCATTTCTGATGTCAGATATGCAGTTATGTATTCTTTACAGCAGGAATGGGAAACTTCTAGCTCTCCAAATGTTGCTTTAGGGCATAGAGCAGGGATGGGGTGCCTTTGGTCCTCCAGATGTCACTGAGCTACAACTCACATCATCCCCAGACTGTTCATGCTTGTCAGAGCTGTGCTTGTCAGAACCAATGGGAGTTTAGCAATGTTTAGAGGGCCAAAGGCTTCCCATTTGTGGTGTAGAGACACTGAATTGAAGATGGAAATTGTTGGCAGATGGTAGATGATGTGACCACCGACAAAGAACTTCCTCTTGCCAGTATATCTCCTCTTAGAGGATGAGAAGGTGAATGAGCTAATGGTGGTATGGCTGATGTCGTCAGTTGTGTTCCTTGAAAGGATATGAGGACAGAGTCAGCATCTTGGTTTCTGGCACAGCATAGTTCCTTGTAAAGGATGACATACTTTATACAAATAGGCCCTAGTCCATGAAAACTGATGACGCAATAAATCTGACCTATTAGTTTTTGAAGTGCCAAAATACTCTTTCCTGCTGTATATTAAATTGGCTATCCCTCTGAGGAAATATTTTCTGAATACCTGCCCTGCATTAATGTGTCGTTGCTGCTAAGGTTGGGAAATAGAGTTACAAAGTCATTTTTCTAAATTTGGGAGGAACTACCCATTCAATTCCATCTCTGTTTTGAATTCAGAGTCACATCAGGAAATGCAGTCTGTGATGAGCCCGTCGGACCAGAGGCAGGAATGTACACTGCTTCCTGCAGAAAAGGAATTCCCTGCCCATCCACTGAGGAGTACGAAGAAATTGGGATTGCTCTAGAGGTTTTCCATGGATTTGAATATGAAGAACATACTCAAAACTTCTTCATCAAAGATATTTGTAAGTTATGCAAAAAGGTTTGGAATGAGGGTAGTGGTGGTGGTGAATAAATCACCGTAAAAGAAATTGGGCTGGATCCAGAGCAACATATTTGAACTTAGGTCCCATTGAAATTATTAGAACTTCACTGTCATGATTAACTTGCTGTATTGATTTCAGTGGGACCTAAGTTCAATTAATTTACTCTGCCTCTTGTCCACAGTAATATATAATCCTTTATCTGTAGCACATAGTGTTTTGGCGCTAGAAGGCAGCATGGGTTTTTCCATGAACCATCATTGAATTGCATCCTGATAAAAGGACTCTCATCTCCAAATCAATTTAAAAAGCAGGGTGGGGGGTTTAGTAGTATTTTGAAATAAGAACAACCCACCATAAATAATGACATGGGAATAAATAAACAGATATACAAATTTAGTGATTCCACATAAAGAGTGCTAAACAACCTAATTTGAGCAATCGTTTCTACATCTGGAAGGGCTTGCTAACATACCTTTATTCACATACTGAATCCATTAGTTGATTCCTTATAAAACTTTCACCATCACTTTTGCTCATATACTAATAGTGGTTAAAAGGGTGTAAAATGTCAGGCACATCACTTGCTCTACAACATACTTGAGTCATTTGGTGTGGTGATTCTGATCTTTTCTAATGATTATTGAGAGGCCAAACCCCACCTCTGTTAGATGCCAGGGAGTAAGGCACACCCAAATCCAATAAAGAAACAAGGAAATGCAAAAACAAATAATTCTTGATCTCAGTAACCTATTAGTAGTTTTTAATCTGCACTGCCGCTTGAGCTTGAAAGGAATAGATGAATCACTAAAGAAAGGTTTGCCAACCGTAATTATGTAGGCTATTCATAGCTTCCGTATTATTACTGCTAATTAGCATACTGTTCTAATGGTTACATTGTTGTAAGTTAATTGTAAGACGGTTAGTGGTGCACAGTGTGGTTAGAGAATTCCTCAAGCATATGCATATAGTTTGCATCCAACATTCATTCATTAAGCCTTTATTGGCATAATTTAGACAATAAAAATCATTTTTTAAAAGGAAAAGAAAACATCCATAAAACATTGGTAATCCAGACATATTAAACACATAAAACATATAAAAGACTCAGAAGCCACCATTAAGTAAAATTAAGTACTTTTAAATTTGACTTTAAAAATCTTGACTAAAGTATCCTGAAACAATTTCAGTAGAGATTATTGAGTAGTGATAGAGTATTGGACTAAATTTAGGTCCATTCTCTAGACTAGTTTATCAGCGAGAATGTGATCTCATAATGGTCCCCTATTTCCAATTCTATACTTCTGTTCCTATGATAGTGCATAGCATAAGAAAGGAGAAGAAAAAACAGTAGGTTAATCTTCCTCATTAAAGCAGTTAGGGACCATTTCTCCAGCTACAGTCTTTTATTGCTGCAGTTAGAAAAACAAAATAGTGGTGTGTTTTTCTGATTCCTATGATTCCCTTTTGAAACATTTGTATTTATGCACTAAATCTAGACCTCAGCTCATGAGGGAGCACTCAGGCAATGCTCAAAAGCCTTGTCTCCCATCTATGACCACTAAAAACAGTCACTACTGCATAGTCCTTTTCCATAGCTGGGAAAAGTCTGGAACTTGAATGAACATGCAGATGAGCACATTCCCCATGTGTTTTCACTTGACTTCACAGTACTGTCAAAATCAAATTTAATATCTATATGTGGAAGGCTAGACTGCCATTAGCCACTGCCATTAGTCACCAGTGGTCACCTGAGACAAAAAAAGTTGGGTGTCACCCCCACTCTCCGAGTGGTAGCAAGATTCCAGGGGCTTCCAGGCACTCATCCAAGGTTTGCGCTCCTTTGGAGAACTGAAGATGTGGCAGAGACTTTCATAGCTTTAAGAAATATGATTTATTCACATACTGTATTTGCATGTTCAGTCTGCATGGAGGGAGTCCAGATCTCACAGCAAGGTCATTTAGCACCTATTACAATATCAATGTAACAAATAAATAAATAGATTTCCTCACTTGTCCTGCAGCCCTTAAAAGCAATGGAAGCTTTTGGGCAATGGCATGGTGGCCACCAATGATAAAGGTAAAGGGACCCCTGACCATTAGGTCCAGTCGTGGCCGACTCTGGGGTTGCGGCGCTCATCTCGCTTTATTGGCCGAGGGAGCTGGCATACAGCTTCCGGGTCATGTGGCCAGCATGACTAAGCCGCTTCTGGCGAACCAATGATACTGCTACCTTAAATGAAGGGACAAGATGTAGTCAGATAGCTTTCCCTGGATAGCAGGTCCTTCTGCTAAGCAATACATTCCTAGCCTTTAACAGGCAAGACCTCATTTCATTTGCCCATTTCACAGCATTGTTGGAGGTTATGCTTGCACTTACAGATTTTCGGAGTTTCTCAGTTGCTTCTTCTTTGGTGGCCAGGGCAGCAAACAGATAACACATATACAGTGGTGCCCCGCAATGCCTCGCAAGACAAAAAACTCGCAAGACGAAAAACTCGCTAGACGAAAGGGTTTTTCGGTTTTGCGTTGCTTCGCTAGATGAATTTCCCTATGGGCTTGCTTCGCAAGACAAAAACGTCTTGCGCTTTTTTCTTAAAGCCGCTTGAAGAGGCACAGTTGCGACGGACCGTGCTTTGCAAGACGAAAAACATCACAAGATGAAAAGACTCGTGGAACAAATTATTTTCGTCTTGCGAGGCACCACTGTACAATACACGTATGTGCACACGCACGCACACTCCAGCCTTAACATATCTGGAGCCTCTGAACTCATCCAAATAATAAATGATAAGGATACTGGTGGAGGCATAAAGCCATCATTTTAGCAGTAGTATACAGTTAAAAATTATGCTGATCTCATTACCTCTTTCAGTAAAGCCTGATGCTGTTGAGTGCCAAATGGAGAACAGCCTATTGACTTGGACACCACCCAAAACCTGGAGCACTCCGGCTAGTTACTTTAAGCTGACATACCAAATCAAGATGGTTCAGCATCCACGGAGAGACTGGGTAATTGGTGTTTTTCCTTTTATTATTATTATTTTTGAAATTTATATACCGCCCTATAGCTGGAAGTCTTAGGGCGGTTCACAGAACAAAATCAAAATATAAAACCACAAAATACATAATTGAAATAAAAACAACAGCCCAATAACCCCGCTCCCCATCCAACTTTAATGTTCAACCCTCATTCTATCATGGAACGAAACAACTGAAGCTATAAACTGAGGAACTGAGAGAATGAGGATATAAATGAACTTGGTGGTCTTATAGGCTATCACAGTCATATTTACATTCTTGCTGTATTAGGCACCCAGATCCATTCAGTCTTACTTTTTATTTGCCTTCCAGCACTGTTCATCCAGATGCAATTACGATGCTCACAAACAAGGAAGTTGCTGTTCCTTCTTTTTTGTTTATCCACAGCTGTATATTCAGAGGAACATTGCATCACAGCACAGCACACAGTCTAAAGATATTTCACCCTCCCTTATTGCTGATTTCTCCAACAATGGGATCTGGCAATAATGGTCCAACACTGTGAGCCCGCTGCAATGTGCTAGCGGCGGGCTCCAGTGGGTGAGTCCCTCCCCAGTGTGCGCTCCCCTGGCACACACCCCACATTCCCCCCACATTGGCGTGCACCCCCAGTGCTTGTCAGCCCTCCCCTGGCAGCGATTGGGGATGCTATGCTGCTGAACCTCACCACCTATCCTCATTCTCAGTTTATAGCGAGGATGGAGAGTCTGTGGTCCTTCCATCAGTCATATCAGCATGGTCAATGTTCACAGATGATGGAAGTTGTAGTCCATCAACATCTGGAAGGCCACAGGTAGACTAAATACAGTGGTACCTCGGGTTAAGTACTTAATTCGTTCCGGAGGTCCGTTCTTAACCTGAAACTGTTCTTAACCTGAAGCACCACTTTAGCTAATGGGGCCTCCTGCTGCTGCCGCGCCGCCACTGCACGATTTCTGTTCTCATCCTGAAGCAAAGTTCTTAACCTGAAGCAATATTCTGGGTTAGCAGAGTCTGTAACCTGAAGCGCATGTAACCTGAAGAGTATGTAACCTGAGGTACCACTGTATATGTTTGCATGGAGAAGGATAGGAATCTGGTGGCACATTGTATCACTGACCAGTGGCGTAGCGTGGGTTGTCAGCACCCGGGGCAAGGCAAGTAATTTGTGCCCCCTAACCCGTGGATTTGCGCCCCCTAACCCGTGGATTTGCGCCCCCTAACCCTAACCCCCAGATGTTGCGCCCGGTGCGGCCGGCCCCCCCTGCACCCCCATGCTACGCCACTGTCACTGACTATCCATGTTCAGTTCCTGCCTGCAAACTATAGGCACAGATGTTTGCCTGCTCCTTTGGGGATCCTTTCTAGTTCACTAAAGTGGTCTGTTCTTTTGTTCTCAGATTTGTGAGGTTGACAATGCTATGCAGCTTCAAGATGGAAACTCCTTAAGCTGCCACAACAGATTGTTCCATCGTGGAACAATTTATATCCGTTCCAGGGAACACTATAACAGAAATTCACCTTGGAGCGACTGGTCTGAGCCTTGCAGGTATCTGGTTGAATACACAATTGATTTCAGTGACTGAAGTTGTTTTGGTGGTTATACGGATGTATTTTGGGGGCTCTTATCTGCATTTAATTCAAAGCTTGTGGTATATACTTTATATTGATAAGGAAATCTGAACTTATATGAGGCCTGGAGAAACTCAGGTGTGTACAAAAGTTTAGTCCAGTTAACCTTGTAACAAAACCTGCTCCATGGAAGCCTACCTCCACACACTCTTTCAACAAGGCAGGTAATTCCTCCTGATTTATGATGGGAACACATACAGAGCCACACTGAGGCCATGTTTGGGCTTGCTGTTTTGATATGTATGGGTGTTTGTGTAAGAAGGATGTTGGTTTAGGCATCCACACCTGCATTATCATTATCCCATGTCCTCCTGTTTCAAAGCCTTCCAAATGGCTAAAGTTTCCAGTGCCCTATTATCCTAGACCAGAAGTAAAGAACTTTTACAGACCCTTTCTGGGGCCACATGCAAGTGGTGGGCTTGGCCATAAGGAAAAGTGGGACAAGCAATGGATGTGATTCCTACCTTTGGAGAGTAGGCTGCGTCACACAAAAGCTAGAGGTTTCTATACACACATATGCCTCCATCCTTCAGGCAGGAAGCAAGAGCCATTTTTACAATTCAAGGCAATTAGGCAAAAGCACTTCTGTTAAGTTGCAGAGAACAGCAAGATAGAGAGAACTGGAAGACTTCATTCAGCCCCTGAACCTGAAGTTTTCCCTTTTTTGGAGCATTGGCAGACAATACCCCTCCTTTGTTGTGGTTTTCTCCCTTCAAAGGGAAAGGCAGAGTTGGAGGTGGCAGCCATCTCTCTGTTTCTGGAAAGGAAGTACTGGGAGAGCCTTATCCCAATCCAGCTTCTCTGAGTGTTGGATATGGTTCAACTTTCAGTTTCTCTCCACCTCCACTTCTGCTCTGAACATTGAAGGTGGTATAATTCAGCCATCATTGCACAATGACTGTGTGTACTCATCCCACTAATGTATCTGTTGGTCAAACTGGTTCTGCAAGTTATTGGGGTGCCTCTGAAAGAAATGAACGTGTCATACCATCTTGAAAAACCCTCTATCCAAGCTGGATGTGCTTTCTCTTTTTATAGTAGGGAGTTTATTCATGCTTCCCATGACTTACACTACTTATAAGCAAATGTATATATGATTGCACAGTTAAAAAAGTTCCATCATAACATTCTCATGACCTCTGCGAGGTATCAGATTAAAAGCCAGGGAAGAGAAAGAACATAATATGAGCAGAGAAAACACAGAATGATCAAATTTTCATGTAGCAGGAATGCTGCTTTAACAATGGTATTTGTCTTCAATGTTTCATTTTACTTTTCAGAAAGCAATCTGGCAAGCAGGACATACGCAGTAATGAAGATGGAATTAAAATTAGGCAATGCGAGTGTAAGAAGAACTGAAGCTGAAATTGACTGAAGAAATGTGTTTAATGAAGTACTATTTATTATTGGCTGTGGAAACCAATTAATATTACTAATAGAATTTATTGTTATTAATTTATTATTAATAAAATTATTATTATTTATCATTTTTTAAAAATTGTTTTTATTAAAGATTTTCTTGGGTTACAAAAGTACATACAACATCTCTGATTCCTACAGATCAGTTCTATTCAATGTGAGACACTGATGTTATAGACAGGTTGGCAGAGAGAAAGCCGGGCAGGGAGAGAAGGGGGTGGTAAACTTTCATTATTTTACATAGTGTATGTGTGTGAGGTTTTTGTGTCAGCGTCATGTGGGTAGGTTCTCTTTCTATTCATTTATCAGTTTTCATTGGTGGTGAGTGATATGGGGTGGGGACAGGGCATGGCTGGTTGCCTTCAGTTGACTGCAGAGAGTTTTGCTCACGTGAGTGAGGGGGAGGGGTTGTTAGGTCAAATTTTATATTTGTATTCAAAACAACTTTTGAAATTGAATGGTGCATTTATCAGTTCTTCTGGCTCTCAGGAAGAGCGGAGTTTAGACTGCAACACGTTCCTCCTGGATTGAGCACCTTTCCTAAAGATAGCTGAACATCATAATGGATGCAAAGGATACTTTCTCAGCTACAGAAATACTAAGAGTGAGTTCCATTGGAATCCACTATTCTTTTGAAAATGTGCTAAGCATTTGTGCCTTCAATTATTCTGTACCAGCCATTTTG
The DNA here is from genome assembly GCF_964188305.1 of Podarcis bocagei. Classification (NCBI taxonomy): domain Eukaryota; kingdom Metazoa; phylum Chordata; class Lepidosauria; order Squamata; family Lacertidae; genus Podarcis; species Podarcis bocagei. The sequence continues at coordinate 82,810,851 of NC_138126.1, read as the reverse complement.
ATTTTTTAAACATGTAACCAGGAACAATAATAATAAACTGAATGAATGACAAGCTATTTTTTAATGAAATGATGATGGTCACCGGATGGTCTCTGCATGTACAAATCAACACATGGAAGGGGGAATGGAGCTCCCTATGAGATTATGCCCTGCAAAATGGAGGGCTAGAGACCATGATTCTACCACCACCACCATACTGCTTGTGTCTATGGTCTATATATATACAGTGGTACCTTGGGTTAAGAACTTAATTCGTTCCGGAGGTCCATTCTTAACCTAAAACTGTCCTTAACCTGAAGAACCACTTTAGCTAATGGGGCCTCCTGCTGCCGCCGCGCCGCTGGAGCATGATTTCTGTTCTCATCCTGAAGCAAAGTTCTTAACCCGAGGTACTATTTCTGGGTTAGCAGAGTCTGTAACCTGAAGTGTCTGTAACCCAAGGTACCACCTTATATATTTTTAGAGGAAGGATTGGGAACATTTAGCTCTCCAAATGTTGCTGAATTAAAATTCCCATCCACCTTAGGGCCAATAACCAGAGATAATGGGAGTCACTGTTCATCAACATCTGGAGGGCCAAATATTCTCCATGCCCGTTTCAGAGTATAACTCAAAAGACAGGGCCTGTATCTTAACAACTATTTTCTTATTTAAATTAGTTTGAGTCAGATATAGGATAATGAATTATCATTGATTGCAAATGCAAGATACCGTATTTTTTGTTCTATAAGACTCACTTTTTCTCTCCTAAAAAGTAAGGGGAAATGTGTGTGCGTCTTATGGAGCGAATGCAGGCTGCACAGCTATCCCAGAAGCCAGAACAGCAAGAGGGATTGCTGCTTTCACTGCGCAGCGATCCCTCTAGCTGTTCTGGCTTCTGAGATTCAGAATATTTTTTTTCTTGTTTTCCTCCTCCAAAAACTAGGTGCGTCTTGTGGTCTGGTGCGTCTTATAGAGCGAAAAATATGGTAATTAATAAACTCTGATTTATTCACTGATTTTTATTTGTACGCCTCCTTCCGGCAACTCCTGCAGCCAAGCTGGTGCCCAGGACTTCCATACACACTGCCCAGTGTCTTTGGTGCTGCTAGTGCAACGGTTTGTTGTCACCCCTGGAGGCACACTCCATTGTCTCTCGAGACAGATGGATGCCAACAACAACCATTGGTATGGACAGAAACTCAAAAAAATTGAGATTTCCATCTCAATATTTTCAGAATATTTTTCCTATATCTGTTCATATTTATTATGTAATTATGAATTTAGATGTGTATTTATGCATGGTTTTAGAATTTTTCAAAAACGTTTTTTTTTTTTAAAAAACACCCCGATATTTAAGGAGCATCTGAATAGAAATGATGAGTCTTTTGTAATGACATATCAAATTGGAAAATAATTGAATAATGGAGTACATTCGATTATTATTATTCTTAGAGTTGATATTCATGATTTCCCTTCAGAAGCAATCCAAAACAAAAAGTTTGCTCTGAAGGAGCAGACCAGAATACTCTGCATTGTGGTTCCTATTGCACTGAAGCCATTCCAGCTGAGTATATGTCAAATTCCATTCCTGCACTAAATGGGCTGCCTGCCAGTTACCATGAGGCTCTGCCACTGGGATGGGGAAAGCAAAAGCAGGAAGCAACTACAGATGCGTTGACTTTTGTTTAATGAACAAGCAGGCTGTGGAACTGCAGCAGTCTCAATATCCAGCATGCAAGATCAAGTAGAATTAGTCAGCACAACCAAGAGTGATATTTTCATGGTGTACTTTTTCTGTCAATACATGGGCCAGGGTGTCTGTATCTCACTTTTCCACAAGAAGCTCTAGAAAAGAAATCAGTGTTAAACAGAAAAGCATCACTGAGAAGCTCTGGAAGAACAAACCATTATTGACCACATTCGAACACCGGGCTCAAACAGTGCCTAATTCTGTGTTCAGTTGCAGCTGTTTTGCTAGATAATGATTAACATGAAAGAGACTGGATCCTTTGTGTTTACAGTACATGAGCACTATGCACATCTGCAGACTCACAAATCCTGAACTGTAAAGAACACAGGGCATTCTTTCATCAACATCCCATTCCCACATAATAAAAATAAACTTGCATAAAGCAGGCTCTGGCATAAGTATTTGTAACTTCTTTACAAAACATGCTGCATCATATACACTACAAGCACCAAATATAACCATCAGCACCACAAATTTTAATCAGCGGCCATTTTGTTATCAACTTGAAAAACAAAAAACATCTTCTCATCAGAAAAAAATGGCATATGTGAACTTCAGCAGCTGTTATCATGGTATTTTAACAGTGTCAACATACTATGACAATTTGGTTTCTATGAAAAGAAACAACTGAACAGGCATTTTTTTGAGAGTACAGTAGAATAAAATTCCTTCAGTTCCTCTTTAGAGCCATCTATTTTCTTTCCTTTTATGGAATGAAATCTCAGCTAGTCTGGAAACTGACCACTGGAATCTGCGGCTTTGTAGTATTGTTCCCAGACCTAGAACCTAGCTCTTTTAAAGCTTGTTACATGATAAGCCAAAATGCTCCGGAATATAAATTACATACCCTCCAACATTTCTCCATTGAAAATAGGGACATCCCATTCCATAATGATAATTTTACTATTTATACCCCACATATCTTACTGGGTTGCCCCAGTCACTTTGGGCAGCTTCCAACATGTATAAAAACATAACAAAACATTAAACATAAAAAACTTTACAGGATTGCCTTCAGACAGCTCAGCATTTCTCCAATGAAAATAGGGACATTCTAAGGAAAAATGGGACTGGGGCGGCTTCTCTAAATCAGGGATGTCCCTGGAAAATAGGGACACTTGGACGGGCTGAAATTATCAGGTGTTAACTTTCAGAGACATGGCCAGTTAGTGTTAAAAAACATTACTGCTTGCTGATTAACCACAACCTCACCTCATAGCTTTGCCAAGAAAACATGTATTCTTGTACGTTTTGCCATCTGAGCCACAAACAAATGACTCAACTGGTGGGCACACAAAATAATCTTCCTTTGGATTTATGATGCAGGATCTCTGAAAATTAAAAAAGACAATATTAATTAGGTGTAGTATCTTATGGCTGATGCTAATGTCTCTGTCTCATTCACTGATGCCCCCTTGCCCCACCTCTATGAGCTTACTAGGGAATGAAGATGGGTCCTGACAGCCAGCCCAGGGCTTAAACCTATAAAGCACCTGCAGAAATAGACATCATCTGAATTCCTCCAGAAAGCTTCTGGCCTCTGTGTCCAGGCCCAGGGGCACCCTGGGGAAATTATGGTGATAGTGACTGCGACCATCTCAACCTGCACTCTTCTTCAGAGCACCAGGCCATTACAAAAGTTGTTTTTTAAAAGGACACTAGTGTCAGCAGCAAAAGCTCCCCTAAGGCCCTTAGCACTAATATAGTGACAAATTCAGAGGTTCAAGGTCTCTTCATGATAGTCACGCACCCCAGAGCCCAGAGAGGCTTGTTGAGGCTGCTCAGGTGAGGTGAGGGAAGGGGAGCCTTCCACGCCTCAGCTGAGCAGTTTAATGAGCCCCCACAATGCCTCTCCAGCTTGCGTGAGCCAGATCAGTGGGGTGGGGGGCTTGCTCAGGTGAGGCACAGAGAGGCTTCCACATCTCAGGTGAGCAGCTTACTGAGCTCCCTCCCCTGTGCAGCTTTTCGGTTCGAGGGGCTCAGCAAAGCCCCTCTGTGCCTTCAGCTCATGAGGAGATCCTGTCTGCAGCACCTAGAGGATGTCCCCTTTGGGCTCTGGGGAGGTCTCCTCATGAGCCGGAGGCACAGAGGGACTGGTCAGGTCTCTGCCCCCATTTCCAGAGCCCAGCTGAGAGGTGCTGGAAAAAAGCACCTGTCACAGCCATGTCACCTCAGAGCCACACAACTTCTAAGATTACGCAACCTACTAAGATTATACAAGAACATTACAATCACACAACAACAACAACAACAACAACAACAACAACAACAACAACAAGGGATTCGTGGCAATGCTTGATGCAGATCTCTGTGTGTTTCCTTTCAGCTAGATCAACCATTTTCTGTGCAGGTGCATGGGGAAATGATTTGGAGTGCTCCAATATCTTCTTTCAGAGTGACGTCAGCTGTGTTTTCTGCCATGTTCTATTGTGCATAACAGAACTTGCACACCATTCTCTTGAAACAGAAGCGCCTTGTGTTTTCAGTGTTGATAAAAATATTTAGCTTTGGAACATAACAGCACCTAAAAACACTTATGTCCCTGTGGAGATGGCAGCACTGAATCAGTGGTGCATGCCCTCCTGGCATGCACTCTTTACAAAGACCTGAGGAACAAAATTATCACCCCTCTTTTATTGTCCATTCCGGGTCGCCCAACCACTGCCACAGTGTCTTTTCTCCTGGCAGATCAAGAGGACCAGATGACAGCAAAGATCACAAGGTTTTTAGCTGGGGCAGTTGGAAAAAGGTCCACTATTTGACTGCTGATTCAGGACTCTAAATTGTGTTTTATATAATCAACATTTTGTGTTGTTCTGTGTATACTGCAATGTTCTTTTGTTGCTATGGCCGTTGGCTGACACAAATGAAGTTTTATTCATTCATTCACAGCACCTAAAAACCACGCCTTGATTGTGCAGCTTTAGGACACTGGAGACAGGGCTGCAGAAATAGCAAAAGGTCTTTGATCCCTTGCAACCCTGGACAACTGCACCACTCACCCTTAGGCCACAGCATTTGCCACCACACCATACCTGGTGCTCTCTAAGGCCAGGTCTGATGAAGCTAAATAGGCAGCCTTGAGCAACTTGTTACTGGCATCCTGACTTTGCCTCTTTGGAGCGGGGACATGACCCATGCAAGCCAGCCCTGTCACATAGGACTCCCAACCTTCTTACATGGAGTGATCAGGTTCCCTACTACTGGGAACACTGAAGAACCAACATGGGTAGGTTCAGAGGAGGAGCTGGCTGAGTTAATCTCACTTGCTTCCACAGATACAAATTCAGAATGCCTAAAGAGGGCTTATTGCTTAAACTAGGGATGGGGAACCTCAAGCCCATGGGCCAAAAGTGGTTCTCCAGGCCTATGTGGTCCATGGCACTGTCTGTAGGCCACTCCCTATCTGCATCCACACCACTGAGTGGCCTTGCTTTGCAGCATCCTCAAGGGTTTTCCCCCTGGCCAGAATGTGTCACTGAATGCTTATAATGCCACTTGCTTGCCTTGATGGAGGATAGAGAGGTATGTTTCAGTGTGTGTAGAAACTAGCCTACTGTAAAATCTGTATTATTGCTCCAAGCACCACAGGCATGTAGTCCTTGGAAGGTTTCCAAGGCCTGTGGGCTGAAAGGGTTATCTGCTCCTTTCTTAGCCTTACTTACTTCACCTCATTGTACCAACACAGCTATAGTGGCACTCCTGAAAAGAGGATGACACAAATATTACAAATAAATGAAAAATCCCTCAGCAGGTGGGAATATAGATTTTTAAAAAATTAAAAATGAATATGCCCTCAGCTGGTGATTTCTGGTATTTACCACACCAGGAAGAGAGGAAAAACCACAAAGTACTTTAACAGCTGGTATCATAAGTACCATCTCTTGCCACATGATGGGGTGCTGTCATAAGAAATATTCACCTTGTACATTAAACGGAACAGCCAAACCTAATGTTTGAAATACATTTTGGATTGCAATATTTTACTCATAAAAATGTGAATCATATGCAAGAACTGGTGTGTGTATTTTGGGGAGAGGGGGTGCATTTTAATGCTTCAATCCTGGACAGAATTACTAGGACGTAAATTCCGTTGAACTCAGTGGTATTTGCTGCTGCGTAAACACGCTTAGGATTGTTCTTTAAAAGTCCATGTGAAAATTAGCAAGTGAAGAATGCAATGTTGGTCCAGTAAAGTTTGGAGCAGGAGAGATTAGGCAATTTGCTCCTAACTAAATGGGATTTCAACCGTTTCTCCTCAAATAAGACAAAGAGTAAAATGAACTCACCCTTGTTTCTTTAGCAGTGGAACCTAGAATTAGAAAATAATAATAATCCTCAAATGAAAAGAAGATAAAATATAAGAGATACATTAAATTAATGTTTCATTTTGCTTTAGAAAAACTAGACTTGTGAAATCAAATCCCCAATCTATAATTTACTGATGTGACATTTTTGGACACAATACTGTATCCCATTCTTTGAAGCTGTTAATATTGTGGGCTTTCATATGTATTCACACAATGAAATTGTAGGCAGTACGTCAAGGCTCTAATCCTCGCCGTATGTGCTGCTGTGAAGCTTCCTTTGATCTTGATCCAGAAGCTGTGATTAGTGCAGAATTCTGCAGCATGATTGCTGACAGGAGTGAGACAACCACTGGTTGCCAGCTTGCTACTGGGCTAAGTTCAAGGTGCTACGATTAGTATACAGTGGTACCTCTGGTTACGAACTTAATTTGTTCCAGAGGTCCGTTCTTAACCTGAAACTGTTCTTAACCTGAGGTACCACTTTAGCTAATGGGACCTCCTGCTGCCGCCGCACCGCCAGCACGTGATTTCTGTTCTAATCCTGAGGTAAAGTTCTTAACCCGAGATGCTACTTCCAGGTTAGCAGAGTTTGTAACCCAAAGTGTTGGTAACCCGAGGTACCACCATATAAAGTCTTTAACAGCTTGGGGCTAGTTTACCTACAAGGTCGCCCTACCCCATATATGACCCCTAGATTGCTTTGATCAGTGGAACTGGCACTTTTACAGGTGCCACATAATACTTGTTCCACATTTGTAAGAAATTGATCTTTCAGTGTGGTGGCACCCACAGTTTGGAATTCCCTGCCTATTGATATCAGGCAGTACTGACTTCACTTCACTCTTTCTGGCACCTGTTAAAAACATTTTTGTTTAGGCAAGCTAGTGCAGACATGTCAAATGCTGCCATGTGCTTTAAGCGAGGTTTTAACTTATTGTCGATTTTAATTATTTTTTAAATGTTTCAATTAATTATTTTTACCTGTTTTTACTGATAATTTCACTGCTTTATTCTTTTTGTAAACCACTCTGAGGCTTTCCCCCTCACAACTGATCTGTATATAAGTTTAAAAAAATAAAAAATAAAAATAAAAATAACTCACTGTGTGCCTCCAATTGACCTGTTTAATTGACAATCATAACTGTGTCTGGATTGTACTATCCAAGAGCTATTGATTCTCATTGCATATCAGAAAAACAGGAAAAGAATGTGGTGTCTACAAATCACATCTGTGCAGATTTTAGGGAAATAACCAAACATATGTACCAATAAATATGTAGGCCAGTTGTACATTAATATTTCAGTTATACATTTTCCTGCAAAAGGATTTAGGAAGTTATTCTCTGGTGAGCCGTTACTTGCTGTAGCATTCAGATTTTACTTCAGTCCTTGTTCAGGTGTTCACATGGACATATGCCAAGGGACTGATCAGGCTCTCACTTGCAGACCTCATTTCTGTCCTCCATACAGAGACCCAAACATGCACAGGTTCCAAGACCCAAGACCCTCTATTTCCGTGGTTTTGATACTTGCATGCAAGAGCATCTGCAAGTTTGAGTAAACGTGAGAGAAAATGGTACCCTTGGACATATGAGCATACAGAAAGAACAGGGACCCACTGGGTAGTAAGTAGGTTACGCACCTGAGAAGCAGCACAGGATCAGAGCAAGAAGCACAAAGGCAGATGCAAATTTCATAGTCTTGAAGAGTCTATCACACATTAGTGTGTTTCTCTTGATAAATCCCTAAGACTGGCTAACCAATGTGTATATACAGCTATATAAGGAAAGACAAAAGAGTGGGTGGGCAGGTTTTGCACATATATACCTTATTTGCAGTAGAGTCCCTACATGCTGAAACGGCACATAGTATTGTGAAATCTTTGTGATAGGGTGGTAGTTTCAGGGAACACCCAGAAAGTTCTTCAAAAGCAGACTCAAGAATGCTTCTGTGAAAGCAGGACAAACATGAATTTCATTCTTGATCTTTGCACTGTGTATCTGATTAACAAGACTTGGATAAATGGGTGTGATAAGCAACTGCCATTTATAATGAAGCTCAGTATTTATATGGTGATTGAATCTCTAGCAAAAAGTATCTGGCAAAAAGTCACCCTTAGCATGGAGTAATATGCCTCCTTTTTGTGGTGATGAATCCCTGACTAATATTAACAGATTCATATTAGGCATGGTCCAAGTAGTCAAACTTTGTGGTTGTAGCAGCAACAAAAGATGTGACTGGATAGGAGGAGCTAGAAACTGGTGACTGACAGAGCCCTCTTATCTTTCAACTGTAGCTTAGAAATTCTAAATATTAAGTGGTATAGAAATACTTGAAGAAAAAGAAGTAATGGGGCATGTTTAATCTGTTGAAACTTTTAAATCTTTTTTTAAAATCCACTTTAAAAAATTCTACCTTCTTTTTAAGATGCAAATAGAAACAACAACAAATTAGTTATCTGAGTTATAAACATCTCATTTTCCAATTTAATTCAAACCAGTGTATTACTTACCACTGGCCATTGGGGTTGGGATAAAGTATAAATAAATGTGAAAGGAGAAGCGTGGAAGAAATTGAAGGAGATGAGTAAAAGTGGATTGAGAGGTGTAAGGGTAGGGAAAATATACACTGAATTGCCTTCCGGATGAGCAGTTGTTTCCCTAAAACATGAGGTTGTCACATTACCCCCCAAAGCCAATGTCTCTACTTAGCTTGAAGAAAGCTGAACTTTGGGATTCCTTGCTGCAAAGAAATAACTGTGGCAAAGAATTCAGCAATTTCCAAAGAGAGAAAACTGAAAATTTTCAGTAATTGCCCGCCAATTATGTTAAATTCTGCCTTCATCCACATGCACTGCCATTTTGTGACTAGAGAGCTCCATTTTTTAGCCTCCCCAAGTGGGCCCTGGGTGGGAGGCAGAAGGTTTAAGAGCCCTTGAGTTAGAACAAGCACAGAACATTTGTAGGTCCTACAAAATCCTGGAAAACAGAAGTTTTGTTTAGCAAAGTGACATTTCAGAAAAAGATAGGAGAAGGAGACAGAATAAGAACCTAAAATTAGATTTGGACAAAGAAGGTTTGTAGGGCATTGTCAGGAAGGAGGTAGCAAATCAAGATGTGGAAGGGAAACCCACCCTCCTCACTCTAAGCCCAAGGTAGGAGTAAGGAATATGACAGCTAACTATGAGCTCCTTACTATTAGCTGATACCACCTGTGTGTAACAATGGGAGAGGGGCGTTAACAGATGGAAAGGGAACACAACTAGATAGAAGGTGCAAAACTTAAGAGGTCTACCTCACAGGCCATCTGGCTACTAATGGAAAGAAAAATGGCCTGAAAAATGGCAAATATTGTTCTATTGAAACAACAGAACCTGTGTCCCACACCAGATGTTGTTAGACTACAAAGTCCATCAGCTCAAACCGGCATGGCCAATAGTCAGTGACAGATTGGGGCAGCAGATTCACCAACTCTGTCTTAAATAGTTAGGCCATGATTGAAGGTTTTTTGTTGCCCTCTGTGTTCTCCAAAAGTTCTCCACAAGGGTCAAGTCACTGAGCCACTGCTACCACAGTAACAAGGGCAAGACTTTCTGAAGACCAACTCCTGGACAGAAGGATGTAGGCCTGAAGAGAGGGATTATCTCAGCTAGCTGTCCCTGCACAATTCTGGATCATTCATATTATGTATGGAGCTACCTTTGCTTTTAGGGGAAAGAATGAACCTCACTCAAATTGTTATGAACAGGTCAGAACCAAAATATACGACAAATGGAATAGGGATGGAGAAGTTGTGTCCCTCCAGATGTTGGACTCTAACTCCCATCAACCTTAGCCAATGGTCAGAGATGGCCAATAGTCAGAGATGATATAGTTCAGCAACATTTGGAGATGTTAGAAGAAATGAAGTTAGAACAAATGCAGGTGATTGCTGACTTGGATTTGTACAGGCAATGGATGGACAAATGTTTGGTTAAATATACAGTGTAATGTCTGTCACAAAACCAAACTGACACAGAGAGCAGCAAGGGTTTAAAAGAAGTAAGCCATTCAGTTTTGTCCCAATGTACTACATAGGATCCCAAACTGAGAACATACAGAGAAAAACCCTGGGAGAAAATATGTTGAAAATTTCTTTTTATCCTGCATGAAGAATCATAGAATCATAGAATCATAGAATCATAGAATCATAGAATCATAGAGTTGGAATAGACCACAAGGGCCATCGAGTCCAACCCCCTGCCAAGCAGGAAACACCATCAGAGCACTCCTGACATATGGTTGTCAAGCCTCTGCTTAAAGACCTCCAAAGTAGGAGACTCCACCACACTCCTTGGCAGCAAATTCCACTGTCGAACAGCTCTTACTGTCAGGAAGTTCTTCCTAATGTTTAGGTGGAATCTTCTTTCTTGTAGTTTGGATCCATTGCTCCGTGTCCGCTTCTCTGGAGCAGCAGAAAACAACCTTTCTCCCTCCTCTATGTGACATCCTTTTATATATTTGAACATGGCTATCATATCACCCCTTAACCTCCTCTTCTCCAGGCTAAACATGCCCAGCTCCCTTAGCCGTTCCTCATAAGGCATCGTTTCCAGGCCTTTGACCATTTTGGTTGCCCTCCTCTGGACACGTTCCAGTTTGTCAGTGTCCTTCTTGAATTGTGGTGCCCAGAACTGGACACAGTACTCCAGGTGTGGTCTGACCAGAGCAGAATACAGTGGCACTATTACTTCCCTTGATCTAGATGCTATACTCCTATTGATGAGGCCCAGAATTGCATTGGCTTTTTTAGCTGCCGCGTCACACTGTTGGCTCATGTCAAGTTTGTGGTCAACCAAGACTCCTAGATCCTTTTCACATGTACTGCTCTCAAGCCAGGTGTCCCCCATCTGGAAGGTTAATACAATCCATGGTATTGGTACCATCCTATCATGACTAGACAGCAGGGCTCGAAAACAGCATTACCAAAGGTGCCAGGGACTCTGAAGAAGCACAAACTCAAGGCAAAAAGGAGAAACGAGCTAAGAGGAAGACAAGTTTAGTAAACCCTCACCATGATCAACTTCCACCCAGAAACCTATGATCCCCCTGTGGAAGGACGTGTGGATCCAGAATTGGCCTCCACATTCGCATACAGATACACCATTAAGACTGTGTTTGTGGAAGACAATCTTACTTGGCTATGAGTGATTGCCAAAGAAGAAGATCATGACCGCAGGGCTCAAATGAAGAATCTCTCATAAAGCTGGTTATTGCTTCATAGCCTAATAAAGAAAATAACCTGACCGTCTCTATGAATGTAAACTGAGGAGAAATGTTGAAGGAACTGGATGATCCAGAAAATCCAGTTTGTAGACCAGAGCAATACATAAAAGGAAATAGGGTTTTGAATTAGAAGGAAGGGTCCTCTGATTTTCAGTATAAGCAACATTTGAAGATTTGATCAAAGCTGTATTGCCTCTTCTATTCAGCTGCCATCATTCAAGTCACTGTCACTGTCTCTGTCTCTAGCAAGGATTCAATCCTGGGCTCTAGCTCAGAAAACATGCTTCAAACATTTACCGTATACTAACACTGCACCTCCTGGATTTCTCTAAGGCCTGATACATAATGGTTAGTGCTTTCCCTGGGTAGGTGCCAGGTGTGTTCTCTGAAAGATGTGACAGTGTAATTTGTGGGGGAGATACATAGGCTGTTGCAATGCTGGTTTGGGTACATTTGAAATTCAGCTCAGCCTTAGCAATTGTGAAGGAAGGTACTGATCCTTTTCACTAGTTGGGACTCGTGAGTTGAGTGAATGGGTGAATGGGAAGGTGAATGAATAGGTATGTGCACCAGCTAGCCCTGCATTGGGGTATGTGCCCCATTTGCCCAGCCCCTCACAGACATCTGCAAAGAGGAAATTGTTGCTTCTATATACGCACAAAGTCTTCCATGCCATCAGGAACTGCTAGCTGTCAAAGTTGCCAATCAAACAGAAGCCTCTGAGCACATTATTTTCTTAATGGTATGTTTACTTATAAAAGTTACCGTCTAACCTTTCCACTAGAAAAGCTCCCCAATTTGTGCAGCTATACACAGTGGGGGAGCTTCATGCTCTGGCACCGGGGGGTCAGAAAGCAGGCGGGGCTGGGGCGCATCCTGGGGTGGGGTGCACTGCCCGCAGGGGCGGGGCATGCGTCCTGGGGGCAGGTGCGCTGCCTGTGGGGGCGTGGCACCCAGCGAGGGCGGGGGGACAGCCGCAATGGCAGCACGATCCTGGTGGGGATCCTGGTGCCAGGATCGTGCTGCCGGGGGTGGTGGGCTCCCCCCGCACTCCTCTTCCTCCGTCAGTGGCTATACACACCAACACTTCACCTTTGCAGATGTTCACACCAATGCAGAGATGTCTGGGCTAGTCAGCATAGTCCCCCCCCAGCCCCAATGTATTAACAATGCTAGCTAGTTAATTAATTAATTTATATACTGCTGTATATTTCAATGGAAATCTCTTCTGAAATGAGCTGATAAGCTGCTAATATTTACTAATATTCAGATCAGGTTAATTTCTGTATTTTCTGGGACTTTATTCTTAGAATAAGCCTGAAGGCCATCAGTTGATCATCACTGATCTTGATAACAATTGTTCAATCAGACTTCCGGGTTAGCGCCTCCGGCAATGGCGGATTTCCTCTGATCGGGAGGAATCCGCTTCATGGAAATTAGGGTCTGGACCGCCACGGCGAGGCGGAGACCCATCAAAAACCACAGGCAGGAGAAGCCTGTGGACGTGGGATTCGGCAGGCACCTTTTGCGCCTCCCCTACTCGCGGGGAAACCCGGCTTTGGGGATCCGGAGCGACGTGGGGTGAGCGGCGCAGTGCTTCGAATCGACTGCTCTTTTCACGGAGTGAAGCCGCATTGCTGTTGCCAGAGAGCACTGACTTTTTCCTGTGGACAATTGGACTTTAAACAACTACCCGTGAGTAGAACGGAAAATTGGACTATGAAACATCTTAATTTGGCACCGAAGCGGGAAGGTTCTAAACAGGAAGTCCGCCTTCCGCTTTTGTAAATAGATTGAAGCAAAGACATTGCAAGCTAAAGTCTGGAAAGTCTTTTGTAAAGGATTAAATCTTCATCGGCTAAAACTACTAACCCCCCCCCCCTTGGAAGCAGGAGAAGGGGGGGGGGATTTTAGATTGTTCAAGCCTGCAGGAGAGAGAGTAAAGAAAGATAAATTTCCACCGCTTTGAACCTGGGCACGGGTTGCTAGGAAGACAGACGTTTTGGGAAAGTTCATTGACATGTGAATAAAACGTTTGTTGACAGATAGTTAAAAAAGAGAAACATATTGATTCCAATGTTTCCTTTTGCATTTAAAAGGAACAAAATATTTGAAAAACGAAAGTAGTTTTGTTGCTGGATCTGCTTTTAAAAGGACGGATACAAATAGAAATTGTTTCCCCTAGAGGGAGCTTTTGAAACTGTTGTTGGAGTCGATCTGAGGAATTCTCCAGCTGTAGAGATTAAAGATCGTGAGAACCAGACATTGACCTTGAACAAGAATGTGCCCAGAAGAAGCCTTAGTGATTGCTTTTTGCAAGTGCTTTATTGGAACAGCTACATGAGAAGATGGATTTGATGACTGTTGCAGTTAATAATTTTGGACAAACAGTGAATACCTATATAGAAACCTCTCAGGAACCGACCCAGGAATCTGCTTTGACAGGGCAAGTTGTGCAGAAGACAAAGGAGGAGGTTGCTGTTGAACCTCAAGTAATACAAGTGGAGAGAGCCTTGCAGGAACATAAGCTGTTGTTTTTGATGACCGAACCTGGAGAAAGTCAGATTTGGAGAGATGGAGTCTCGTTTGGATTGGAGATGGGGAATTGGATAGATCCTCCTATGCAGGGCTGTTCTGGCTTCTGGGATCTGGGATCTGGTTCTGCGCCAGGGGGAGTCTGGAGTTGTCAGGGCCTTTAACTTTGGAGGGACTTTGAAACATGCATTGAAATACCTTTTGGATTTTAGTGCTGACTATGGAGAATGGGCTGACCTGTCGAGAAGGGATAAAGACATTGTTAGGTTGGAGTCTCCCCGAGATCTACTCCTCAGCGATAAAGGAAGGAAATTAAGAACAAGATCAGCAGAAGACAAAGTAAAGTGCAGGTATAAATATGAAGAAGTTCTGCAGAAGGGACATGGAAAAGAGTTAAGAGCCTCGGATAGAAGATCACCAGGTTGATGGACTAAATGGAATGGATAGAAAGGACTGACAGAACCCAAGACCAGGAAGAAGAGACGGTGGATGAAGATTGGAAGAAAGTTTAAAAATTCATTTAGAGAAATATTGTAAAATTAATGAGTGTTAGAAAAAATGTTGGAATGAAACTATTTGGCTTTAGTAGAAATGCTATAAGGAGTTATGTACAAATAAGTTTTAGGGCTTTTTATGGTAAGATAAGGTTAAAATAAATTAAGACAATTTAATGACAGAGCATAGTGAAAGATGAAAAGGATTTGCTGAGATAATTAATAACTAGAATACAAAAAAGGGAGGTGTGAGGAGGTCGATGAAACAAGATAACGAAAGATAAATATTTGGGAATATTGGATTTGTTTTTAATTTTTTGTTCACTTTTGTTTTTGGTTTTGATGTATTGTGTGTTTTGTTCTCTTCTTTCTTTTTATTGACTTGTATTGTTTAATTTCTTTTTCCCCCTTTCTTTTCTTTTTCTTTTTCTCTCTGTAATTTTAAATTCTCAATAAATATCATTTAAAAAAACACAAAAAAAAACCAATTGTTCAATCATTCCATCTCTTCTGGGCCAGCACAATAAAAAGAACACTACATTGCCAAGACTAAGCGGCAACTGTTGTAAATCCCTATAACGTACAAAATATGGCCTATGACGCCAACTTCCCCTGTTTTTTAGTGGAGCTGGTTGGGAAAGGAGTAACCTTGTAACCTGGTTGGGAAAGAAGCAAACCCTAGCATACCATTTCTGGTTTATAATGTCAGTGAAGCATGGGAAGGTGATTTCAAAATGCTGAGAATCTGACCTTTGTATTGTTACGTGCACTGGATCCATGGCACTTGCTGAAAGCGCAGCTTTTTGGTGGGGATGGGGTGATGGAAAGAAAGATACCAGGCACATTCTAATTCAACATTCCAGTACAAAACAAGCAGCATTAGAGATATACCAAATATTCTATGAATAATATGTCTTGAGGTTTGGGGGACAGGGGGAGAAGCTGCATTAGGGGACTATCAGAGGAGGTGAGCCATCAGTCACTTTGTGGAGGATGAAAGGAAGCCAACAGAAGAACACCAGAAGATTCTACTGGATCAGGCTATGTGCCCATCTAGCCTGTTCCCAAAGTGGCCAGCCAGAAGCCTATGCAAGCAGGACCTACATGCAACAGAATTCTCCCCACTTGTGGTTTTTAGCAACCCATTTTCAGGAGCACACTGACTCTTTATAGTGGAGGTAGAACGTAACCATCATAGCTAATAACCATTGATAACCTTATCCTCCATGAATTTGTTTCATCCTCTTAAAGTCACCCATATTGTTGGCCACCACTACCTCTTGGGGGAGTGAATTTAGCTGAACTATGCACGGTGTGAAGTCATAGTGCCCTTTGTCTGTCTTGTATCTTCAAACATTCAGTTTTATAAGAAAGGAAAACTTTCTCTGTCAGCTTTCTCAAAACTAAAAAGCCCCAAATGTTGTAATCTTTCCTCATGGGGAACTTGCTCCAGCTTTTTGATCATGGGTATGCAAACTAAGGCCCGGGGGCCAGATCCGACCCAATCACTTTCTAAATCCAGTCCACAGACGGTCCGGGAATCAGTGTTTTTTCTACATGAGTAGAATGTATGCTTTTATTAAAAATGCATCTCTGGGTTATTTGTGGGGCATAGGAATTCGTTCATTTCCCCCCAAAAAAATATAGTCCGGCCCTCCACAAGGTCTGAGGGACAGTGGACCAGCCCCCTGCTGAAAAAGTTTGCTGGCCCCTGTTCTTGATCATTCAAAGAGACAGCTGCCCCCTGACAGCTCTTTGGCATAAGTTGAGAAGATAGTCAAAAAGATAGTTGAGTTTAGAGCCAGATTTAGGCACAACAGTACTAAATTGGATGCAATATCAATCAAATGGGGCAATTTCAAAGCTGTAGTTAAATTGTTAATTTACTGTTACCAAAAGACAACTCAAGTTGATGATAACTACATATTCCTGATGTTGAATCCAAAGAGCTGTGAGATGAAGGGAAATAGCCACTACTCCTGTTCTGCAAGCTCATTTGCACAAATGTTTGCACAGAGCTATAAAATATATTGCAGTTCATGAGTCACAACCTCTTCTGCAAGCAGGAAAACATGCCTGGTTTCATTATATTTTTTTATTGCATAACTCTCTAGCACTGGCAGTGGTGGGTCTCAAATTTTAGTGGCACTCTGTGCGATGCCAAGATTTGGTGCCCCCCCACCTCTTGCCTTCCATTCTCCATCATAGTTGTCCCATACACACACCAGAACCCCTGAGACTGGTGCAAATCAGTTACACTCCCCTAAATCTGCCTCTGGCAAAGGCTTCCTCAACCTTCCACTCAGCTTGCTTAATTTTTCAACTGTACATGCTCAATCTGTCCTCTGAAATCAACAGGGATTAAAAGTTCATTGGTTGGATCATGCCCAATAACTTTAAGAGCACTAAGATGCTAACTTGCAAGCAAAACAAAAATCCTTCTAAGTTTTTCAGAAGTTACAGTACAACCCTATTCATGGCTATACAGAAGTTGAGACTGGTTGAATTCAGTGTGCCTCGTAGGATTTAAGCCTTAGTAACATTTGTAGGGCGGGGGGTGGGGTGCATGTATCAGAAAGGAGATTCCTCACAAAAAAAGGTCAATTTTGAATAGATTAGGTGAAAACAAGTGCCCCAATCAGAAAAATATAGTGGATTTCTATAAACCTTTGCAGCCAGATCTCAGCCCTGATGTGAGAAAATCTGTGAGTGCCCAGCTCCTGAGAATAGAAGCATTATGGAGTGCTATTATTAAACCATGATAAAAAAAATGACCATTGTCAGAAACCTATCAAAGTGATGAGAGTCAGAAGTGATTATCCAGTTGCCAGTGTGATTGATGTGAAAAAGCTTGTGGGTTTTTTTTAAAAAAAAAGACTAAATGTTATTCAAAAAATGTAATTAGCATTTCCGTTCTCACTGGGAGGGATTTTCCCTTATCTATTCTTAATACGTCACATGAAATGTGGTCTTTGGAAATCATACTCTTATCATGATGAAGGATGTGCCCAGAAGAATATATATATGCCAGAACTTTGCAGAGTTTCATGTGTTCATTGTCTGGGTTTAGTACTAACCGACAGTGTACATACCACTATGAAGACGACACACGCCTTCACCCTCTTCAGCTTCCTTGCATTTTGCTTCTTCTTCTCAGGTGAGTAGCCTTTAATTCTATTCCCTGATGGTTGCGGTACCTTCTGGCCTCTTTTTATTAGCTCAGGGCCATCGATTCCATTAGATACATTTCTGTGTAGCTTTAGACCAAGAGGTGACCTGCCAGACCCTCAAGGCTTTTAGAACTCTGAGCACAAGTAGCAGGTTTGGGGACATAGCCCTAGAGAGCCGGGAGCACCTGCAGCTACAATTGTGATTTGCAGAAAGGTCTCCTCCTGCTGTTAATGGCTGGGCACTCCTGACACTTTGAACAATCTGTGGGAGGAGAGGGGCAATTAAAGGAGTTCCTCTGAGCTCAGGTACTGTGACATGTGGGCTGGCGTTCAAGAAAAGTTATTTAGACATTTTGCAGGTTCTATCTGAAAAAGCTCACTTCCCTTCCACCTTCTCTGAGCCCATCAATTTCTATCATTCACCTGCCCTCCCCCCCATCCCCATGAGGGAATGAAATGCATCATCCTTCAGAAAATGGTCAGGAATAGGATGTTGATTTGCATTTGCTGGTTTATATGTATAGATGCACATTTAGCAATAAGAACTTAATGTGCCTATTTCAGTGGGAAGACAATGCATTGTATCATTTCAGGGAAGGCTGTGACCAGGTGATAGGTGTGCCTGCTCAATTTCCTCCCCAGCTGCTAAGCATTGATGGGCAACGCAAAGGCCTTTACTCTCCCTTCTTTATCATCAGTTCAGTCCTGAACCAGACAGCACTTTGACAAAAAGACTGTTTCTAACACAAGGCTATGGCAGCCCTTCACATACAGGGCTGTCTTCCTTGCTAGATTCCTCAAGAAGAAGGAAAAGCCTTTCATTGAGAAAGGCGATAACAAGTTCTCCTTTGGGGGACTACAAATCCCATGATGTCTAGTGGGAAATGAGTCACAATTTGTTATTTCCAAACTATAGGGAAGCTGTAGGGGTAACCCCAGATGAATGGTAGGAAAATGGGACAAGGATGGGTCCTACACAGCCTCTCTGCAGTTTGAACTTACATTCTGTGTATCATTTCCCACCACACATGATGGGACTAGTAGCAAGCAGCAATGAGCACAAGCTCAGCTTGCACTTCCCCATTGTCAATCACTGAATGAAGTGCACGAGATTCCCTTATATAACATGTTTGATCTACCAAAGTTAATCAATTATTGAAATATTGACAGCAGGGGCTATAAAATAAGCAGAGAGAGAGAAAAAAAAAATGAATTCCACACATCCCTTATGTACTGCAGCAAATGTACCTTTGGATCTATGGATCTATGAATCTAGTTTTTTGAGCTAATGCCTATAACTCCATTTTATATAGAAATATGTTACATGAACTGTATTTCCATTCTAGGGATTTCTGGTGATCATGGACAGAAGGTTAGTGCCAACCATTTTTTAAATTAAGGTTCATATTTGCTCAAAGCTCATTTAGGAAGCCCTTGGAGACTACTGACCCTTCCTCTTCTGTTCTTTCATATGCACACAGATCCTGATCCCATCTAACAATGGGCTGCTTTGCATATTCTAGTCCTAATCAGACTGTTGGTGATGACACCAATAATTAAACATTATTTTGGAAAAGCAAAAGAAAGGAACAGGGAAGCTAGATTCATTCCCGCACCTCCCCCCCCCAACCCCGCTGTTAATGCTTAGGCCAATGATTTGGTCTGAGTTACTGGCAGTAATACTTCTGCTGCCCACAATGTTCTGGAAGACAGCTCACCTGGGCATTTTGTGCTCCACTGCTTTCTTTTCCTTAGGGAGCACAAGAGGTTACTGCTAGACACCTGCTTACCATTCTGTGACTGTTTCTTGAACCTCTTTGTAAAGGTAAAGGTAAAGGGACCCCTGACAGTTAGGTCCAGTCACGGACGACTCTGGGGTTGCGGCGCTCATCTTGCTTTATTGGCCAAGGGAGTCGGCGTACAGCTTCTGGGTCATGTGGCCAGCATGACTAAGCCACTTCTGGCAAACCAGAGCAGCACACAGAAACGCCGTTTACCTTCCCGCCGGAGTGGTACCTATTTATCTACTTGCACTTTGACATGCTTTCAAACTGCTAGGTTTGCAGGAGCTGGGACTGAGCAACGGGAGCTCACCCCATCGCGGGGATTCGAACCGCCGCCCTTCTGATCGGCAAGTCCTAGGCTCTGTGGTTTAACCCACAGTGCCACCCACGTCCCTTTCCTGGCTCAGTAGATTTACCCTAATTAAATTGGGGTCTGCAACTTTAGACCGCTTCTGAAACACTCCAGGGGCCTTGCTCATTTGCACACTCACCATTGGCTTGCTCTTTTATGCTCACTCTTTTGACAGCAATGAACCATCTTTCCATGCTCGAAAAGGAGAGGTTGCACAATATTTTAAGGGGAAGATGAAGATGTGTACAACAACAGGCTGTGCTGGTTTGCAGGAAGGTTTCACAGCAGAGGAATAGACATACTGAAATATAATAAACATATTTATCAATGTGAAATAATACTTATAATGCCTTCGGCAGGATGAATGCATCGAGTTTCCCAAACCAGAGAAAGGTGGCCAGATTTTCTGCACAGATGATTATAAACCTGTCTGTGGCACTAATGGTGTGACTTACCCTAACAGATGCGCACTCTGCGCAGACCAGTGAGTAAATTTTCACACAGCTGTTTCTACCATTTCTTTGATGAAACATGTCATTTGATTCATTTTTAAATTTTATTTTTATATAACAGTGCCAATTTATTTTTAGGGCAGCGGGAGTTCACGTTCATATAAAACATGATGGAGAATGTGAAGGAAAGGTAATCACTAGTAATAGGTTACTTTTTAACAGCAGTGATACTGTTGCAATAAAGAACACAGGACTGTATATTTCTCCAACCTGTGTGCAAAACTGCAATCTGTGGAGAACTGGAATCCCATATTATCTCAGTCATGTGCTTAAAAACAAAATCCCACCCTGCCATCACATTTTATCTGTTCCCGCATGGCCAGCAATTTTAGGCAAATGCTCCCCTCTGCTCTGTATTACAGCCATTGGGTGCCTTGAGCCCCTTTCTCTCCTGTTCCTGGTGTTCCTCCCTTTTGCAGCTTCCAAATCATGGCTGCATCTGCATTGTGTTCCATGTATGTGCATTGTTTCAGCCATATGTTTGAGAAGGAGATATTCCATACGTCACACCTTTGATTCCAAAGACAGGACCCTGCTGAACTGTGCAGAATTTAATGGGCTTGGGAAACTCGCTGCATTCTGCAGCAACAAATTAAATGTTCCAAGTTAAGTGACTGAATAACTGAAAGAGGACTACATATTGTGTTTAATTCCTTTGATGGTTACGTAAATTACTTTGGCAAGGACCGAGCTTCATCATAGTCTGTACTGTTAGTTCCAGATATTTGTTTGTGATAAGGAAAAGTAGCAGATTGTTGTTCCGGTTTCCGTCACATCTTGCAAATTCAGAAGTAGGCAGGATGCACACAGCCTAGAAAATGGCCATTTCTGCACCAAGAAGCGTTTGTTAAAGGGACCTGAAACACAGCCAGCTTTCAAATGACAAAACCTTGGGAAAGGTTCTTGGAAGCTTGGGGTTGGGGTGGGCTGCTTCCTTGCCATCTTGGGACTGTAACCAGATGCAGATTGCATAGCTCTCCAGAAGCCAACTCCCCCCCCCCCACGCCCCTTACCTGGCTCTGTTTACCATCCAGCCTGGCGAAAAGTTCTGGACAACTTGAAAGCTCGCACATTTTTGTGGCATTTTGGTGCTGCCTTAACATGGGCTTTGGCGGTGTTCTTATGAGCCAAGATAGCTACCCTTATTTTTGATGCCAAGACAGTCTAAGACAGCCCTTCTAGCCTACATGCCGACACACAACAACACTATCTCCTTTCCTCCACTGAGTCCCAGCGAGTCTGCTGAAATCCTGAGCAGGTGTCAGCAGGCTGTTTTGGGATGGAGAAAGGAAAAGAAGTTGAGGCTTACTCCAGTTCAATTGGAGGTAACTGTGGGTGGATAAATCTGATTTGGATGAAGGGGACAACTGGAGTTGCATGTGGGCGCACCCCACCCCTGTAAAAGATTGGGTGTTCTTCAGGTCCTCTGTACTCCTGTACTAGAAGTACAGTAT
Source organism: Podarcis bocagei (assembly GCF_964188305.1). NCBI lineage: Eukaryota > Metazoa > Chordata > Lepidosauria > Squamata > Lacertidae > Podarcis > Podarcis bocagei. The sequence goes on along the minus strand of NC_138126.1, from coordinate 82,789,244 downwards.
AGGTTTTCTGTTGCTACCTACCAGGGACGCTTTCACAGTAGATTTCTTGCATCAACAGCAGCTTGGACTACCTTAGAGCTCCCTTTCAGACCTATGATTCCAGGATTTGATGACTTAATTCCATGTGCTGCTTTGCTTCAAAAAACAGATGAAATAGGCATGTCCTCTTGTATTGATATAACTTGTATAAAGCACCACAGTACAAACTTCTGGCAATGAATGGATATTTTCAGAATATTTTCTGTTTGCTCTTTCTTATGGAATGCTATCATGAGCTTCATTTAAATAGTAGCACTTTAAAAAAAATATCCAAGGGTTTTTTGAGTTCCAACCAACTAAATATGAGATCAAGAAAAGGATGAGGAAAGTATCTGGCACTTTCCATAACAGCAGTCAGTGGATAAGTTGTTCTTCCTTCGAAGCAATATACTAATATCAGTAGTGCATGTACAATTTTCTTTCTTTACATGTATCATTGATATTAGTATCCTGAATTAATATTTGGGTTTGTTAATAGTATTTTGAATGGCATGCTGCTTTGTTAATGTATTACTGGGTGACTGACAATGGCCTTTGGCTGAGGAATAAAGATGTGTTATTTGTAAAGATTGCGTTCAATCACTAAGTGCTTTGCTACTATTTCCTTAGCCGGATGTCTGCAGTAAGTTCCCCCAACAAGAGAAGGGCAAACCAACTCTGTGTACCAAAGAATACCGTCCCGTCTGTGGTACCAATGGCGTCACTTATGCAAACTTATGTCTCTTCTGTGCAGCAAAGAGGTCAGTGACTTTCCCAACTTTTTGTCAGGTGCTGAAATGACAGGTTCTCCAATATGGAGCATGTATTGTAGGCATAATGCCACAGGCTCATTCCATGCACAAATATTCTGAGCACATGAGATACTTACCATCTGTAATGAATATAGGGGTTGCTCGTGCGTAAGTTACCGCCACTCCTGGCTATGTTGCCTTGTTAAACCTTTTCTGTCTGGACAGCCCTTCACTTCGTGGCTGCCTCAGTCGCTAGCAGAATCCATCAGTGGGCGTTTCTTAAACCTTTTCCAGCATAAAAGCTGTTTGACGCCAAGTCTCCTCCTACTCTCCCTGCGCAGAAGTCTTCTGCGCAGGGAGGGTGTGGGTAGCGGAGGACCCGTGCTCTCCCCGCTGGTGTCTGGTGAAGAGTCCTGGAGCCCTCTCGCCGATTCCCCCATCTGCCCCCCTTTATCCCTGGTGTTGCGCTGATTTCCTTCCCCAGCTAACGAGCTGCCTCTCTCCCTGCTGGGTCCCTCTCCAGCATCACTTGGGAGCCTTCCCTCCGCCTCTGGCTGCAATGTCAGTTCCCTGGCACCATCCTATCTGTGGAGTTACCTATCCAAACAAGTGGGTTTTCTGGGCAGCAATGAGGCCAGTAAATTTTTCAATCGATGGAGCTCTAATGGCAGATCTCTCATTGTGTGCTGGGCATACAGTGCTGCAAGCTCCTTCCATGCATGAACATTATGAGGGTTTTTGTTATGGGCTGGTGGCTCTAAGCATTTGTTTGTTTGTTTGTTTGTTTGTTTGTTTGTTTTAGGGACAGTGAAGTTCCTCTTGACATAAAACATGAAGGAGAATGTAAGGTAAAGATGAATTCTGGATTTACAGATCATTGGGCAGGATTCACTTAATGAACCTTGTCAGCTTGTGCAACAGTATTCCCTCCCCCCTCCTCTTGCGCCCCCTTAAATTGGCTCCACAGAGGGTTGGGAGAACCCCAAGAATAGCATGCGGGGGAAACAAGGGGGGATGATTCCATTTGGCAGACTTGCACAGACAGAACGTTCATAATAGTGCAGCGTTGAATGCCGCCCAAAGGTTTTAAATACTCTTAATTGTGCTATTATTACCTACTCAAGTGCCATACGGTAAGCTTCTGTTATTGTGGAGGGGGGAGGGAATATTCCATTCTCCAATTTCTTTTATTTCTTATCCGGTATTGTTTTAATCTATGCTGACACTTCCAACCTCCTTTAAATAAAATTCTTTTCCTGACCTTGGCTTTCTTCTGGCACTGTTTTCTATATACCTCTGGATTGACCCCCTCTTTCACTTGGGTCAGCAACTGACTGTTTGACTAAACAAAGTTCTTCCAGTTAGTTTTTACACAGCTGCAGAGCTTGCGTTAATTTAATTAATATAAAAAGTCATTAATACCGTTGTTCAAAGTTTAGCCACACTAACCAGATATCTAAACACGTCTATGTTCTGTGGAAGTTCTGCCGCCAGGTCAACCCAAATATCAGGCTTTCTCACTGGCGGGAAGGAACGCTGTTACCCACGCCCATGGTCTCCTTCCCAAACCTCTTGGTCCGCTTTTGGGATACCTTTTCCATGCCACAGCAAATTCTTCTAGGTTCTGGAAGCCCTCCTGAACCTTCTGAGGGGTTCTGAAGCCTTACAACCCCCATTTTCACCCCTTCAGTAAGTGTGCATCTCGTGGAGCCCAAGAAACGTGCATCCGGAGTCAAACTGTGGCAAACCCGGAAGCCTTAGAGTTGGCCTTAGAGCTCAAAACCCTCAGTATCTGGCACTTTCCATAATAGCAGTCAGTGGATACGTTGTTCTTCCTTCAAAGCAATATACTAATATCAGTAGTGCATGTACAATTTTCTTTCTTTACATGTATTGTTGATATTAGTATACTGAATTAATATTTGGGTTTGTTAATAGTATTTTGAATGGCATGCTGCTTTGTTATTGTACTACTGGGTGATTGACAATGGCCTCTGGCTGAGGAATAAAGATGTGTTATTTGTAAAGATTGCGTTCAATCACTATGTGCTTTGCTACTATTTCCTTAGCCGGATGTCTGCAGTAAGTTCCCCCAACAAGAGAACGGCAAACCAACTGTGTGTACCAAGGAATACCGTCCTGTCTGTGGTACCAATGGCGTCACTTATGCAAACTTATGTCTCTTCTGTGCAGCAAAGAGGTCAGTGACTTTCCCAACTTTTTGTCAGGTTCTGAAATGACAGATCCTCCAATGTGGAGCATGTATTGTAGGCATAATGCCACAGGCTCATTCCATGCACAAATATTCTGAGCACATGAGATACTTACCATCCTATCTGTGGAGTTACCTATCCAAACAAGTGGGTTTTCTGGGCAGCAATGAGGCCAGTAAATGTTTCACTCAATGGAGCTCTAATGGCAGATCTCTCATTGTGTGCTGGGCATACAGTGCTGCAAGCCACTTCCATGCATAAACATTACGAGGGTTTTTGTTATGGGCTGGTGGCTCTAAACATTTGTTTGTTTGTATGTTTGTTTGTTTTAGGGACAGTGAAGTTCCTCTTGACATAAAGCATGAAGGAGAATGTAAGGTAAAGATGAATTCTGGATTTACGGATCATTGGGCAGGATTCACTTAATGAACCTTGTCAGCTTGTGCAACAGTATTCCCTCCCCCCTCCTCTTGCACCCCCTTAAATTGGCTCCACAGAGGGTTGGGAGAACCCCAAGAATAGCATGTGGGGGAAACAAGGGGGGATGATTCCATTTGGCAGACTTGCACAGACAGAACGTTCATAATAGTGCAGCGCTGAATGCCGCTCAAAGGTTTTAAATACTCTTAATTGTGCTATTATTAATTACTCAAGTGCCATACAGGTATTTAGACAGATTTTATACTGGGAACATGAGCAAAGGCCACCTCCAACAGTATGCATTCTTTCACAGGATGTGTGCAGTAAATTCCCAGAGCCACCTAAGGGCCAGGCTCCTAAATGTACATTGGAATGGAAACCTGTTTGTGGCAGTGACGGTCAGACATATGGCAACTTGTGTGCATTTTGCCATGCGAGAAGGTGAGTAGATCAAATAAAGGTCCTTCTGTAACAAAAAGTGGCCTGCGGGTTAGTGGAATCATTTTTCTAGTTCAAACTATGTACGAAATATGTATGAAATACATACAAAATATGTACAAAACATGTAAGAAATTCAATTTTACATTAGAACTCTCAGAAGGAGGAGGGAGTTAACCCCTGGATGCATCTGAGAAGGATGCAATAAAAACATCCACTGTCAACACAACTGACCAGATCATGTATTTCATGTTGAAGTTCCACAAATTTATCTCATCTTTTTCAGACAAAGTGGAAACACTATCACAATAAGCCACAAGGGTCCGTGTAAGGAAAAGGTAAATCAACTGGCTTTATAATTCTCTGTGGCAGCTTATGCTTTTCTTACTAAACACTTTATGCAAGAGGCTGAATTAGTACAGGAGAATTCAATGGAAATACAACCTTTTCCAAAAGGAAAATAGTAGTGAGAGTCTGGAGAGATCACACAGATGTGCATGATTTTGCAAGTGTGGCCCTGGAGATAAAGTAAGTAAGTATCTCCTTAATCCATTCCCATTTTAGCAAAATAATTTCCTATCCTTTCCACATATGATGCTGGCCATCACCTTCTTTGTAAATCATCATCTTTGGCCAATGCAATTCAGTGTATCAGGTTTATGATATGGAAACGTTTTGTTGTGAAGGGATGGATGTCTTTAGAATGCTCTGTCATGGCTTTGAAAAGCCTTTTTGCTTCTTCATGGAATCTACTTGCTTCCTCACGGAAAATCAGGGGTTTATATTAAAATGTAGAATTCACAAATCTTGTGTTGCACATCATGAACCTTTTCATGTTAATAAGGGATGTTTGAGGAAACATTCTGTATTTGGTTTCACAGGACGAGTGCAGTGACTTCCCAGTCCCACCTAAGGGCAAGCCTGCTATATGCACATATGAATTAGCAGAAGTCTGTGGCAGTGATGGTGTGACATATCCAAACAAGTGTGCATTTTGTGATGCCAAAAGGTGGGTATATTTCTGTTAACCAGTGTATGAAAATATTTTAATGTAAGTCACTTTGAGCTACTTGGTAAAAATAAATAAATATAATAAACAACAACAATAATAAAAACAACAACAACAAGAAAGTAATAAAGCTGTTGTTGGAAAGAAAGCATACAATTTATACATTTCAAAATGCCTAGCTATGAATTTAGTACATGAATATGCTGTTTTTCCTGGAGAAAAAAGGAAGACTTAGATTAATGCAAGCTAAATCACTGGGATTTACTTAAGGGGGAGGTCCTTGGTGCATCTAAGGATGCTCTAGGGAAAATAAGCATGTAGTGTAAAGGCCCTTGGGAAAGGGGGGGGAACAGTATTTGAGTAAATGGGGCTATTTTTCCTCTTAAATTTTTAGACATTTCCTAGAGAAGGATCAAAAGGGAAACGGTTGGAAGATAAGTCCTTGGTACATCTGGGAACAATACACTGCAAACATCTCTTGTCAATATTACTAACTGGACTGTGTAGTCTCCATGCCAAAAAAATTATCACTTTCTTTTTCAGGAAAAGTGGCGGCAAACTAACGATAAAGCATGCAGGGCCCTGTGAGGAACAGGGGCAAAAGGTGAATCCACTTGCTAACATAATTTCCTGATGTGGGATAATGCTCCTCAGTACCCCTTCCAAATAATCTCCTAGGCATTCAAGAAATAAAAGCTTCCCCTCCAAAGAGGGTCTCAAAACACGACAAAATACATATTCACTTATTATGAATAATAAGCCTCAAGGAATTTGGCACATTCTAATCCTTAAAAAAAAGGTATTCAACCATTATTCAGCCTTACATGCCTTCAAGTCATTTGGCTTTGAGTTGTTATCTGAATCCTTAGGACTGAAATGAAAACACCGCTCTTTGCACTATGTCAAAAGCTCAGACAGGTGTTGCCACTTACAAAACACTTACACATTTGCAGATCCTCCAGTTTCTCCAGTTTTTGTGCCAACATAACACATGAACCTTGGTAGGCAATTGCATATAGAATCTTGCCTTACGGTGGTTAAATACCCAGACGATGAGGACGGTGGTCATGAAGCATGCTTTCCCCCTTTTTTCTTTTTTCAGGGGAGGAGCAAGCCTAGACATTGCATGGTCCCACAAACCCTTCAAAGTAATATTATTGTTCACTATAAAGCAGCTAACTACAGCTGAAAATCCAGGACACATATACACTTATTTTGGTCTTTGATTTCCTCTGTTTGTCCCATGACTTCTAAGCACAGGTCTGAGCAGGGGTTGTTAATTTGGTCCTGCTGTTTTCTCTGGGGAAACCTGTGGTTTAACATTGAATTGGAACAAATATCACCCTGCTCAGTCCCATGTCTAGAAGTCACGGGACAAACTGAGGAAATCTCAGACCAAAAAAGAAGTGTGAAGGAGCCCTCAGAGTGTGAGAGAAGAAAAGGAGGGTGAAAGGAAGAGGAAATAAGTGAGCTGAAGGCTCAGTCCCTGTTTTCCAAACTACTATGTATCTGAAATCTCTTAACTTGGAACTGGAGGATAGGATGGGTTTATGTCTGGCCTGACCTCTCTGATATAACAATGCTAACATTTTATTTTATTTTCCCAGGGCGAATGAAAGAAGACTTAGTGGAAAGCAGCAAGAATTACTTTTAAACTGAAGAAAGATACTCTCTGCAAATATCTTTATTTTCTAGTTTAAAGAAAAGTTTTTCCTGATCTGCTAATAGAATAAACTCAAAGCAACTAAATTCTCTGCCTTTGTTTTGTTATCAACACTACCCTGAGAATGAATCATTCCACGAAGTTGTCATTTTTACGCATTCACCATTTACAGGATTTGTTCAAAAATTCTTGGTTCTAACTTTAAAAAAATATATATTTATAAAATATAGCAAAACAGCAGCACCTTTCTTCCATTAGCATTATCCGTTGACTTGAAATCAGAATCAAATACATACTTACAAGATTATCCCTTCAAAATGTCTATTAGAATGGGAACAGCATGATATGTCTATTAGAATGAGAGTCAACCAAGAGACACATTGGGCACTGTTCAAAGACTCCTTCAAAATGATTTTAAAGTCTCATTTAACTTAACAATATATATCTAACAATATCAATATTATCCTGTTCAGAGCAGCACTAGAGTACCATCAATTCCCAAAATACAAGTTACAGCTGAACAAACAATTAATGGCAACAGTAGCTAGAGCAAGTTGAGACTCCTTCAGCCCAGAGCAACAAAGAATTGCTACTCACTCACATAAAATAATACAGCCACTTAACTCTTGGAAGCGGAGGGCAAAGAACTCATAGAATTGTACCTACCATTTCACCATGCTCTCACCATGAGGTCACAAATAAAAAACGGGAGGAATTTCAGAATGGATGCATCCTCTGTGAATCCCACTCTGATTGGCAGGAAGGATCAAACAACAATAAAGGCTTGGCCTTCATCCAATTTCCAAACACACTATCTGCCAGCAGTAATCTCCCATCCCTGATACATTTGGGTGAAATAACCCTTCACTGGAAAAAAATCAAAGTCCAAAGGGAAGGACTTGGGGCTGCTCTTTGATAAATCACATGCACTCTACTAACAGATCCATTAGGATTAAAAAGGCCTCTGTAGGGGCCTCGTGTTCCTGTTGTTATGCTCCTCCTTCTGCCACTTCTGCCTGATGGTGAAACATTTCCCCTTTCCAACTTTTTCTTTTTTGTTATTTTAATTGACCTAGAGAATTTTCATGATTTCATGATATGAAACAGTTCTGTTAAGAGGTTAACAATGCAGCCCTACAAATTCCCTTGTAGCTGTTTATTTAAACAAAAAAAGGGGGGAGACATCCTTCTTTGAAATTTGAACTTTTTGTCACAAATTCTGTACTGCAAAAGTGCAAGAGGGAGAAAAAACCCATAGTAAATCACTTCCAGCTTTATTGAGTGGGTAACGAGACAAGAGGGGATACCACTTTCCAAGAGAGAATGTTGGCAACTCTGAAGGTTAATATTCCAAGGCAGCTCTCCTCACATAATTTCTTGCCTTCCAGTACCATCCATAAGCCACTAATCAATCAAGTGCACTATCTTACCATTCAGTGAATTGGGACCAACTTACCTGACTAAGTATTCTTAGGTCCATACTTACATAGGTGTGATTCATGCAACCTCCCTGCCTTTTCTACACCAGTGACAGACCTTGGGGTCTCAAATTTCAGAGGTGCTCTGTGTGAAGCCAAAATTTGGTTACCCCCACCTCTCACCTTCCATCCTACATCATAGTTGTGACACCCCCTGTGACACTCCTGCAGGGGGTGAGGGTTTGGGGGGTGGGAGAAGAATCACAAAAAGGTCCAATTTGTGTACAGCCTACACTTGGGATGAATACCTTATTGTGTGCTGGAAAGAGGCATATGTACCCTCACTACACAAAGTGGTCCTTTCGTTTCTCATTGTTGCAATGAGAATTACTGCAAATTCTTTATTATAAGTTCCAGTTGTTATTTATCAACATAGTAATCTTTTGTGGCATTAACACAGGTTATCTCAAAACTGATAAACCATGACTGTTGACAAGACACCAGAGCTTTGAAGTGTCTGTGTGGGGAGGGGGGAATGTTCAAAATCCCATTATATGAAGCTATTGTCTTTGAAAAGCAGTAGTCTTCTTGCTGCCTTACGTCTGCCACAGGTGAAATAACGTAAGAATGTTCATTGTTAGAGAGCATTGAGATAAACCATGTTTTGATTTAGGTAAAGGAATGTGATTGCTTCTATAGATATCAAGCACTATAAGTGTGCCCATGATTGCTGTCAATAAGTTCTTGGGCTGAGCAAACTGCTAGCTGAATCCTGAGAGAAAAGGACTGTCTTCATTAAGCATGAAGATAAAAATATCTGTGATTCTTTCCCTAGCAAACTGTTGCTTCCTTTTAGGTAAGTATACTCTCCAGCTCTCTGTAATCAAGGACCACTTTAAACATTTCTTTTTATCTAGATGAGGCAAAGAAAACAGGAAAATGGGTGTTTTACAATGGATTTTAAAATATATGTTTTTGCCACTTTGGGCAAAGTCATCAACAACCTGGAGTTCTCCAGATGTTTTGGACTTCAACTTTGCTCAACCATACCCATCATAGCTGTGCTGGCTGGGGCTGATGGGAGTTGTAGTCCAAAGAGTCTGGGCAGCACCAGGTTGGGGATGGATTTGGTAGCTGATACATTCTCTCTTCCTGGTACCTGGATCCATGATTAGGAAAATGGGGGTGGAGAAATATGTGCACTAATCTTCAGATTTGGGGGAGGTGGGTAAAGGAAAAAGTAATATATAAACTGGCCCCAGGAACAATTGATGTATTTATTTCAAAATGCTATATTAGATAATGGGAGAAACCCATTGCATGCATGCGTCACCATACAAAATTGCATTGTAGTCTTGTATTGCAGTTCCCACTATGTATTGTACTGTGATGTAATCCCCATTGTGGGAATTCGCTGGAGCAAATACAAGTTCAGATGGCAGTTAATTGCTCCAAGATCCTTATCGATGAAGTCTGAATCCAATATCATACAAATATTATCGGGCCTTTTTTTTTTTTTACAAATGTGTATTTGTAGCTGTAGTGGTAGTAACAGCAGCAGCAGCAGCAGCAATATTACACCCCACAGCATCAAATCACATGCCACTTTACAAAGTGACATAGCAAAAAAATAAGAGGAATTCCTTGTCACAAGGAGCTTATAGTCTAAACTTTCACTTCAAATTTATCAGCAGAACATTTTCTTTGCCAGAGATATCATTTTTAAATTCTGTGAAATAAAATTTAATCATGCATTTACCACATTTGGATATTGTGTTTCTGTAAAAGGCAACGCATGGGAGAGCAGGGGGAAGAAATTCAAGTGCTGTCTCTTTTATAGCATTATGTAAAAAAGTTACATAATGGCCAAAACAGAGAACATTCTGGGATGAGAGGAAGGTCTCACCAGCTCACCTCTGAGATGGCTGCTGATGGAGGCAGTTGGGTTGGCAGCAGCCTAAGAACAACTGGTTTCAGGGGCCTTTGGTGTCTCACTTTATCCTCAGGCCATGTACATACCATACGTTTAAAGCGCCCCACCAAGGAATCCTGGGAACTGTAGTTTGGTAAGGGTGCTGGGAACTGTAGCTCTGTGAGGGGGTAAATTACAGTTCCCAGGATTTGGAGTTGTTGCTTTAAATGTATAGTGTGTATGCAGCCTCTGATGCAGCCAGATAAAGGGATTCTGTTTTTTTAAAAAATACAAGTCAATCTTTTAGAGCAACTGACCATATAAGACCACAGAGTATTCAGCATTTTTTAAAAGGGTCAGAAATGTGAAATGCCAAAGCTAATTTTCAACTTCTGGAAATTAGCCTTTCTTGTTGAAAACTCAAGAATGTAATAAAATACAGGAGATGATTGCCGGGACATAGGTGGTGATTGGTTGTCCTTAATACATTCTCAAATCATTTTACAGGATTGGTTGTTCTTAATACATTATCAAATCATTTTACAGGTACCGGAACTGCAGATAAGGTCAGTTAACATGTTTGTGAATACCATATTTGTTTTTGTTTTGGAATCACGTGGTTTCTCATTCTGCATATCATGCTGTCATGAAAGAAATGTGTCTCAGAAACGAATAATGGAAACAGATTGCACCCAGAGAATATAGCCGTTCTTTAGAATACAGTAAAGTTCTGCCTCCTTTTAACTACCTGTGCGGCTGGAATGAATAGTTAGCATTGCACCCATTCATTACCTGCTTGTGCATTCAACATTATAGATTTTGACACATTAGGTGACTTAGCAGCTGATTAAAATTGCATATATACATATTTTGTGCAACAAATGGAACTGGGGCAAGAATGGATCTGAACGGAATACCCATTCAGCCATGTGGAGAGGGCAGAGTTGAAGGCTATGCAGACTTTTCTGAATAAAAAGACTCTCTCTGAGTCTAAAAGTGAGTAATAACCCAAGTCCTCTACCACCTCTCACAATAGTGTGCCCAGTTAGAGAAGACACAGCTGGAGAAAAGCTTCCTGTCCGTTTCCCTTTGCAAACTCATTTTACCTTTGTTTTTCAGCTCGACTGCAGAAAATACCTAAAAGGTAAACGAGCCCAGATAAGCTGTGATACGAAGTATGCACCAGTTTGTGGAACTGATGGTCTTACTTATGGCAGCGAATGTATGCTGTGTGCCATTATCAGGTGAATATCCACATAATCTGTCCCCACATAAGCTGGGAGAGTGATTTGTAATAGGAACAGGTGAATTTCTTTTCGGAGGCCGGGGAATAGACTCTGCCTGCCACTGCCCCATTACTCCATGATGTCATCAATGCTTCTGGTTAGTTTTCAGGATGCTGCTCTTCCACTTCAGTCTAAAATAGTGATTGCAATCCAACATTATGTCACAATAATGTTAGCATGTGTTGCAGTGGCAGACTTCCAAAATGTGAGATTACGTACCTCCATTCATCATCTTTATGTTACCCCATCAATGAAGGAGAACCAATGAATCAATGGGGGGGAAAGGGGGAGGTATGATCTTAAGTATCTGCCTTTGAACGTTTCATCTCCATGTTAAAAATATTTACTAATTCCAGGCTCTCTCTTTCTAGGTGTGGAAAGCTTGTAGATCTGGCATATGAAGGAAAATGTGTAAATATCATTTTTCATTCACTTGAAACCAAATCATTTCTTTGAAAGTGAACCTAATATTTCTAGTCGTACACTTGCATGTGACAATTCATTCAAATAACAGCTGAATGCAGGGTGCAAATACATTGCACCTCAGATGTATACATGTGTGTAGCTCTGATAATGCAGATTTGATGCACAGTTTAATTAATGGGTTGATCAATTGTTTGATTTCTGCTATCTATTTGCAAGTGTCTTGACTTTTAGAAGACCTCTGAAGGCAGCCATGTTTAGGAAGGTTTTTAATGTTTGATGTTATATTGTTTTGTTATTATTATTATTCATATTCTTCTGGGAGCCGACCAGTGTGGCTGGGTAAACCCAGCCAGATGGGTGGCAGTAGAAATAATAAATTATTATTATTATTATTATTATTATTGATCTGCTCTTTCTCATGGGGCAATATGATATGTTTCTCTTAATGCTTTATATACATACAACTTATATGAATAATTGCAGCAAAATGTCCTGCTAATGAACAGTTGTATTGGGAAACATTCTCTGCTTGGTTTCACAGGATGAATGCAGCGATTTTCTAGAACCAATGAAGGGCTACCCTCCCAAGTGCACAGCAGATCATGGATCTGTCTGTGGCAGTGATGGTGTGACGTACCCAAACAAGTGCGCTTTTTGTATTGCCAAAAAGTGAGTTGATAACATAAAGTCCTTGTGTAAATAAAAGTGATCCCCGGGGTACCTGGGAGTGCAGTTCTGGAGCACAAAGTTGAGTACTGCCTTAGGTGCTGCTTGAGAAATATACAGAACATGAAAACATATATATTCTGTGATGCCAGGAAGTCAATGACTTTAGACATTTTTTATTTATTTTTTATCTCAAGATACCAAAATGGTAGATCCTTCTGAATGGGACACCATGGGCTTTTCCTTTTTATGAAGATGTTGTTTTATTCTGAGAAGGCATGGCACAGTATTATTTATTAGCATGTTTTGATTTGTTTATAGGAAATGCAGATGTCCTCTGGAGATAAAATATCCTGGAAAATGCCAAATACAGGCAAGGCAATTTTGATTACATGGAATATTTGTTCTGATTCTATTTGGTTTTTTTTTTTAAGTTATTTTCATATTTGTATGTATACATATATAAAAATCGTGATATTCCAGAATTTTCACAAAGTTTATAGGAAATAAAGAGAAAGAAAAGAAGGCCATGGTAATCCCCATTTTATAAGCAATTTTTCAGAACCAAGTAAACAATATTTGGGAGTCTATCTAGCTCATTGGTCCGTTGACTCACCCTCTCCCTATTCAGTGGAGTGAAGACTATACCATTTTTCTGATTTTCTGGAGTGATATACAGATGCTGTGATTAAAACTAGATGGATCCCAAGTTGGTCAACTTCATCTCACCACCCACTTGTGTAGGTATCCCTCATCCCTCCCTTGGGAGAGACAGCCTGCTAACACTGGGCATTGTCCCATACCTGGAAACAGGTTGCTAACAACAGAGGAAGGAAACAAGTCAGAGCTTTAGAAAAGATGGAGCTGGTCACTATTCTACAGAAATCCTGCCCAGTATCAAAATGGTGCTTTATATCATTCCAATCAACCTAAAGGATTTAACAAGGGGCAACTCATGAAATAAAAGGAGGAGAAGGAGCAGATACCCTGTTGTAATTTTATTTATCAATGAAAAAATACACTTGCTTAATATACAGTGGAACCTCGGGTTACGTACCATCCTCCTTATGAATCCTTTGGGTAAAGAGCTCCACTAACCCAGAAGCAGGTGTTCCTGGTAGCGAACTTTGCCCTGGGATGCGAGCGGAAGTCGCATGGTGGCAGTGTGGCAGCAGCGGGAGGCTCCATTAGTGAAAGCGTGCCTCAAGTTAAGAACGATTTCAGGTTAAGAGCAGACTTCTGGAACGAATTAAGTTTGTAACCGGAGGTACCACTGTACTAATAAAAAGGCACTTATAAAGCACATTTACATTCTATTTCAAATAATAGTTAGGTTAATATTTTTTCCAATGGTTTTCTTTTAGCCACATGTCTGCAGTAAATACCCAGAAACAGTGAAGTGTGATGACGAGGACAGTCCTGTCTGCTCCAGCACAGGAGTGACATATACTAACAAATGCCTCTTCTGTGTAGCATGGAGGTTAGTGGGTTTAGTTTAATGCAACAACTACAAGAATGGGGAAGTAGCTGATGTGAGGCTATATCATCCATCTAGTTCAAGCTGACTCTACACCAGTGGTTCCCCAATTTTTTTTTGCCATGCCCCACCTAAGCATCTATAAAATCCTGATGCCTCCTCCCCGTGACATGAAATTCTTATTATTCAAAAAGTGAACTCCTATTCATGTGGAGGAAGCCTAAAAGACCACTAACTTGGTCTAAACAAGCTTCGAAATTGCTCCCCTTAAAAATCAAATTGCCCCCGTGGGGCATGTGCCCCACATTGGGAACCACGGCTCTACACCTAAATGCTGTGGGGTCCTTCACTCAGCTGTGAAACTCCTTCCCCACAGAGGTGCCAAATGCACAGTTTTTGCTGGATTTTGACGGCACGCCTCTTGATTCTAGCTTCTTATTCCTGAGGTATTTTTTAAAGGGGTCATCCTACTTTTCTGATTCTAAGTTGTTTATACCACTTTTTAAAAATATTGTTCTATTCAGCCCAGGTATCTGATTGTGAAGGGCAGGTAAGAAGTTCAACAAACAAACAAACAAACAAGCAGAAGAATATTTGTTCATTTTCTGCCATGTCGTAAGTGTGGTAGGGGTAGGGCATGGATATAGGCCGCTCATATACACAGTTTAAACCAATGGAATCAAGATGGTTCCTTAATACATCTTCTGTCTGTATTGTCTTATTTGTGTGCCCATGTTCTTTACAATGCTGCCTTTTGCATGCCTATTGAGGAAAACGCTTCCTCTTTATTACATTGCAACTTGATTGCATTTCTTTTTACAGGAAAAGTGGAGGTGGCATAACTATTGTTCATGAGGGTAAATGTAAACCAAAGGTAAATCTTGTTATGACGTCAAATCTTCTCCTATTATGCTTATATTAAAACTTCTGTGACAACTGCCCCTGTTACCACAGGTTAATTCTCTGGATAGCTGGTATTTTTTTATAGTTTGTCTTTTTATGTTGGTACAGTAAATTAACACTCAGTAAGAAACATTACCAATGGTGAGAGATCCACTGACCCTGATGATGGCCAACACGGGGGTGGTAGCTATTCTCTCTCTCCTCCTGTCTGTCCAAGAGTTAGGTCTCCTCTTCTCATCTCAGGACCCCTGTGGTCTCAGCCACCCCCTTTTCAATCTTTTTGGGGTTTGCTTCTCCAGCAAATTCCTGCAGATAATATGCTGGAGATGCAGATCCCTGCACCAACTGGTAAACAGTGGATTTGGTTCTGCTAAATTTGATGCTGTGTGTTCCCCTGCTGATAACAGGCAGAAGCTGCCAAAAGTTGTCTGGATACATAGAACAGAGAAACAGACCACTTTCTAAAATGTATGGAAGAGATATCATGAACCATAAAACCTTAACTGGAAGGCAAAACAGTAACCAAACTCCCACTCTTGCCCAGTTACGTCATCCCAAAGCTTGTTAAAGCATCATGCAGAGCCGTCTTTCTCATTGATCTTAGTGGTTTGTTGTGCCAGGGTGCCGGCCTCTCAGGGGCGCCCCAGCAAGTGGGGGAGCTGTGCGGCTTTGCCGACAGCTTCCCCTTTCCCTGCAAGCCCACCAGCTGTGTCCCGCCAATTATATGGCTGGCGTGCGTGCAGCTTCCTTCCCAAGCCTCCGCAGGAGGAGAGAGATGCCCACAGATCCCAAGCCTCTGCATCTGCTAAAGATGGCCCTGCTCCCGGTCGTTGTCCTCCTCCTGCTTCCTGGCAAAAGGTCCTCCTCCTGCTTCCTGGCAAAAAATAAAATAAAAAAAATCCAGTGAAGGAGATTCAACTGCTGCAGGCAGGCAAGCAGGCAGCCCAGGTAGTGGGCAGCACAAGCAAGCTGTTTAGTGAAGGGGCGGGGAGGGTGTGTGTGCTTCACAGAGGGGTTTGCAAATTGCTCTGCGAAGTGCCTGCCCTCTTCTGTTAAATACAGCTGCAGTGGAGTTTAATGGAGGGGGAGCAGGTGCTTCAGAAAACTGCTCTTTGGTGCACCTCCCCACCACCACCTTTAAAAGGTTAAGTCTTGGGGTGAGGTGTAAAGGAAGGAGGTTGATGAAGTATAAAAGGGGGAGGGATTGGTCAGGTGTGGGGATGGCAAGAGAAGCAAGCCAGGGCAGCTGCCTCTAGTACTTGCAAATGTATGCATTTCATCACTGATTTCTCCATGGAAACGAAGGGGTCGTATTTGGAAATATTCTATACTTTGTTTCATAGGATGTGTGCAGTGACTTTCCATACGATGTTTGCACAATGATAGAAAACCCTGTCTGTGGCAGTAACGGTTTAACATATATCAATTTATGTCTATTCTGTAAGGCCAAAAGGTGAGTACATTTGTATTGCTGTTTACCTTCCTGCCACAGGGGTACCTATTTATCTACTTGCACTGGTGTGCTTTTGGACTGCTAGGTTGGCAGAAACTGGGGCAGAGCAACAGGAGCTCACCCGAGCATGGGGATTGGAACCGCCAACCTTCTGATCAGCAAGCCCAAGAGGCTCAGTGGTTTAGACCACACCGCCACCCACATCCCTCCATGGCATTTGCCTTTACCTACATTTGTATTAACCAATGTATGGGAAGGTAGAAAATGAGATATCCAGTAGAGCTTTCTGAAATATATAGGCAGGGGTAGCAACAAGATTTCCTGGGCTCAGTACACTGGGTGAGGAATGGGGTCCTTGCACCCCCCCCCCTATAATCTATTGATGAGCTGCTGCTTTTGTAGATATATTAACTTAGCCTAGCCTGCATCACAGTTACAAAGATAAGATGGGGGGGGGCAGAGGATAATGTACATAATCTTGAGTGTCTGATGCTACAAGTCCATTCACCCTCATTGGTGGGTGGTGCTGTGGCCAGGCCCCAGACCCACAAGTGATTCAACAAATAGCAGGCTGGATCACCCAGCTGCCAGCCATTGGCCAATGGGCAGGCATTCCCTTAGCAGGCCCAACCAGCCAATGGGGATGCTTGGGCCCACTCTGTATTGCCTGGTTCCTGCATCCATTTTCCAACCCTCCAAGTGTCCTTTTTTCCAGGGACGTCCTTGATTTAGAGAAGCCGTCCCGGTTTCTGATTTGATCCTGGAATGTCCCACTTTTCTTTAGGATGTCGCTATTTTCATTGGAGAAATGTTGGAGGGCATGGAGTTATCCGACTCCTGAGCCATCTGAAGTCAATCCTGTATAGGGAAGATTTTTTTTTTAAATGTTTAATGTTTTATTATCTTTTTATATATGTTGGAAGCTGCCCACAGTGGCTGGGGCAACCCAGTAAGATGTGTAGGGTATAAATATTAAAATTATCATTATGGAATGGGATGTTCCTATTTTCATCAGAGAAATGTTGGAGGGTGTGCATTTTCTCTACAATGCAATTCTATGCATGCCTACTGAAAAGTAAGCCCATGGGTTAAACTGGATATGTTTCTTGTCTGTATTGCCTGATGTGTCTGTGTTCTTTACAGTGGATGTCTATTGAGAAGTAGACCCTTAGTCTCTCGAAACACAGCCTTATTATTTTTCTTTTTCTAGGGCAAGTGGAGGTGTTCTAATTATTGTTCATGAGGGTAAATGTGAGCCAAAGGTAAACCTCATTATTGCATTGTGATAATTTATTATTTATTATATTACTTATCTATCCTTCACCGTGAAGTCCCAGGGTGGTTTACAATATATAAAAAACACAATATATTGTGGTTGTCCCCCACAAAAGCCTTTCCACTGCTTTCATTGCAGAGTCATGTCTATTTCTGTTGAGGCACATCAGGCTAAAGGCACTGGGTGCATGTGTTTGTACATTCGCATACCAACTCACTCCCACAAAAGTTGAAATGCAGGCAAAGGGCTCTTTAAATCCCCTCTTCCCTGGTGTGAGCAGCTAAAGAAACTTTGGTACCTTCAGGTACCTCAGATGTTCAGTACCATTTCTCTCCACTTGTCTCCTGGCTGAGAAACTTCAAGGAGACAACTCTGCCCAAACACCTCTTGCTGTTCATACTGAAAAAACTATTTTCTCTATGTGTTAGCTTGGAAGAAATAAAAATCTGAGATGAATAATATTGTGGGGGGGGGGGGGAGCTGAGGTTGTGCCGGAAGTGGCAGCTGGAAAGCCTTTGGAGGCTAGATTTGGCCCTTGAGCCTACAGTAGTCTATCCTTCATGTCAGGTATGGCCAAACTTGGCCCTCCAGTTGTTTTGGGATTACAATTCCCATCATTCCTGACTACTGTATTAATTGTGAGATAAAAAAATTATGATGTTGATAACCCTTTGGAGGAGATTTGGTTTAGCATACATTACAATACAGGTTCAAGGACTGATATGAGAAAAGCAAATGCAAGTTTTATTATGTATATCCTTAAACCAATTTTTAACACAGATTTCCTTTTCCAATTTATCTAGGAGGTAGAAGAGGAAAAGGAGGAGAAGAAGGATGAAGAAGAAGAAGAGAAAGAGGAGGAGGAGGAGGAAGAAGAGGAGGGGGAGGAGAAGAAGGAAGAGGAGGGGGAGGAGGAGAAGAAGAAGGAGGAAGAGGAAGAGGAGGGGGAGGAGAAGAAGGAAGAGGAGGGGGAGGAGAAGAAGGAAGAGGAGGGGAGGAGGAAGAAGAAGGAGGAAGAGGAAGAGGAGGGGGAGGAGAAGAAGGAAGAGGAGGGGGAGGAGGAGAAGAAGAAGGAGGAAGAGGAAGAGGGGGAGGAGAAGAAGGAAGAGGAGGGGGAGGAGAAGAAGGAAGAGGAGGGGGAGGAGGAAAAGAAGAAGGAGGAAGAGGAAGAGGAGGGGGAGGAGAAGAAGGAAGAGGAGGGGGAGGAGAAGAAGGAAGAGGAGGGGGAGGAAGAAGAAGAAGGAAGAGGAGGAAGAGGAGGGGGGAGGAGAAGAAGGAAGAGGAGGGGGAGGAGAAGAAGGAAGAGGAGGGGGAGGAGAAGAAGGAAGAGGAGGGGGAGGAGAAGAAGGAAGAGGAGGGGGAGGAGAAGAGGAAGAAGGAGGAAGAGGAAGAGGAGGGGGAGGAGAAGAAGGAAGAGGAAAAGGAGGAGAAGAGGGATGAAGAAGAGGAAGAGGAGGAGGAGGAGGAGGAAGAGGAAGAGGAGGGGGAGGAGGAGGGAAGAGGAAGAAGAGGGGGAGGAGGAAGAGGAGGAAGAGGAGGGGGAGGAGAAGAAGGAAGAGGAAAAGGAGGATAAGGATGAAGAGGAAGAAGAGGAGGAGGAAGAGGAGGAGGAGGAGGAAGAAGAGGAAGAGGAAGAGGAGGAGGAGGAGGAGGAGGAGGAGGAGGAGGAAGAGGAAGAAGAGGGGGAGGAGGAAGAGGAGGAAGAGGAGGGGGAGGAGGGGGAGGAGAAGAAGAAGGAGGAGGAAGAGGAAGAGGAGGAGAAGAAGGATGAAGAGGAAGAAGAGGAAGAGGAAGAAGAGGAAGAAGAGGGGGAGGAGGAAGAGGAGGAAGAGGAGGGGGAGGAGGGGGAGGAGGAAGAGGAGGAAGAGGAGGAAGAGGAGGGGGAGGAGGGGGAGGAGAAGAAGAAGGAGGAGGAAGAAGAGGAAGAGGAGGGGGAGGAGAAGAAGGAAGAGGAGGAGAAGAAGGAAGAGGAAAAGGAGGAGGAGAAGGATGAAGAGGAAGAAGAGGAAGAGGAGGAGGAGGAGGAGGAGAGGAAGAAGAGGGGGAGGAGGAAGAGGAAGAAGAGGAAGAGGAGGGGGAGGAGGGGGAGAGAAGAAGGAAGAGGAGGGGGAGGAGAAGAAGAAGGAGGAAGAGGAAGAGGAGGGGGAGGAGAAGAAGGAAGAGGAGGGGGAGGAGAAGAAGGAAGAGGAAAAGGAGGAGGAGAAGGATGAAGAGGAAGAAGAGGAAGAGGAGGAGGAGGAAGAGGAAGAGGAAGAGGAGGAGGAGGAGGAGAGGAAGAAGAAGGAAGAAGAGGGGGAGGAGGAAGAGGAGGAAGAGGAGGAAGAGGAAGAGGAGGGGGAGGAGGAGGAAGAGGAAGAGGAGGGGGAGGAGGAGAGAAGAAAGGAGGAGGAGAGGAAGGGAGGGGGAGGAGAAGAAGGAAGAGGAGGGGGGAGGAGAAGAAGAAGGAGGAAGAGGAAGAGGAGGGGGAGGAGAAGAAGGAAGAGGAGGGGGAGGAGAAGAAGGAAGAGGAAAAGGAGGAGAGAAGGATGAAGAGGAAGAAGAGGAAGAGGAAGAGGAGGAGGAGGAAGAGGAAGGAAGAGGAAGAGGAGGAGGAGGAGGAAGAAGAAGAGGGGAGGAGGAAGAGGAGGAAGAGGAGGAAGAGGAGAAGAAGGAAGAGGAGGGGAGGAGAGAAGAAGGAGGGAAGAGGAGGGGGAGGAGAAGAAGGAGGAGGAAGAGGAAGAGGAGGGGGAGGAGAAGAAGAAGGAGGAGGAAGAGGAAGAGGAGGGGGAGGAGAAGAAGAAGGAGGAGGAAGAGGAAGAGGAGGGGGAGGAGAAGAAGGAAGAGGAGGGGAGGAGAGAGGAAGAGGAGGGGGAGGAGGAAAAGGAGGAGGAAGGGAAGGAGGAGGAAGAGAAAGAGAAGGAAGAAGAGGAAGTGAAGGAACAGGAAAAGGAAGAAGAGAAGAAGGAGGAAGATGTAGGTGTACAATTTATAATCAAAATGAATACAAAGATATTATGTTCCTCATTTGCTCTCGCTGCAGAATCATACTATTTTTTATTACTGTATATACCAAAATCAAAAATAAGCTAGTTTTCAAATGGGGCAGCATTCTGTGGCCAAGGTGATGCCTGTTGGAAACCCACAAGGAGGACTCGAGCACCAGACAATCTGCTATTCCTGTTGTTTCCAGAAACTGGTATTCAGGGGCGGAGCACAGCCATCGTGGCCTGTAGCCTAGTGGTGCACCACTTTTGCCATCTAATTTTTTTCCCCAACAAGCAAATTCATTGTTCATTTCATTCATTGCAAAATCATTGTTCATTTCAATTGTTCAGGCATTCAGCATGTTAAATTTATATTATTATTGCAGGATGAATGCAGAAAGTATTGGGTACCCTCACTGACCTGCCCAAGGGAAATGAAACAAGTCTGTAGCACGGAGAACCAAACGTATAGCAGTTTATGCATGCTGTGTTTTGCAAAACAGTAAGTTAACCGAACTGTAGGATTTGCTGCCAGCAAAAAGCTCAGTTGGAATAATGCTAATGGAATTCTGCACAATCCTGCACAGTGAAGCAGGATTGAAAGATATATGTCTGGGTTCCAGAGAGGAATATTCTGTACACCTAAGGCTGCACGTGGTTATTTCCTTCAAGTAGGAGCTCCTCACACTCTGCAAGCTGCTGTTTCTCAGGGTAGATCCACACCACACATTTAAAGCACATCCAATCCACATTTAAAGCACATTGCTAGCCCCCCCCCAGTGGCGTAGCGTGGGGGGTGCCAGGGGTGCCGGCCGCACCGGGCGCAACATTTGGGGGGGGCGCGAGTCCAGAGGGAAGGGACAAGTTCCTTCTTCCGCCAGGCTCCCCGCCGCCCCCGCCAGCCTTGCGCCCTAGCGCGCGCGCGCCTCTCCACCGCTGCAGCGGCTGCGCTCCACTCACTGCTCGGAGGAGCAGCCGCTGCAGCAGCGCCAGCGCCACCACCAACGCCTGGCCGGGCACGGGCAGCCTCCGCACCCCGCCGCCGCCATCCCCTCGGCCCAGCCACAGGCGACGGCTGCTTCTGCCGACTGGGAGGGAGGAGAGCTCCGAGGGGCCTCGCCGCGCCCTGCGCTCCCCAAAACCCTCCGAGAGGAAGCCGGCGGGCGGGCGAGCGTCTCCCGGCAGAAGGGGGCACCGCTGGCTCCAGCTCTCAGCGCAAGTCTCAGCCGCGGGGGGGGGGGGCGAGGACGGAGCACGGCTGGAAGCCCCCAGACCCGGCCGGGAGGAGGAGAGGCGCTCGCCAAGCCCGGATCTGGAGCTCGACCTACAGCCCAAGGAGAGGAGGGGGCGGGGAGGCGCCCGAGGGGAGGGGGCTTCGGCTGCCTCGGCCCGCGGGGGCTCCGCAAATAATAAATTTAATAAATTCCTGCTGAGCCTTTGGGGGGTCCTTGGTTCCTTCGCTCGCCCCCAGCCCCAGTGGCATAGCGTGGGGGGTGCAGGGGGGCCGGGCGCAACATCTGGGGGCGCTCGCTCGCACACGAGTGCTAAAATCCATGGGTTAGGGGGCGCAAATTACTTGCCTTGCCCCGGGTGCTGACAACCCACGCTACGCCACTGGCCCCCCTCAAAAAAATCCTGGGAACTGTGGGTACTGGGAATTGTAGGTTTGTTAGGGGGGAAATTACAGTTCCTTAGATTCTTTCAGGGGTGACATGTGCTTTAAATGTGTGCGTTGGTTGCATTTTAAAGGTGTGGTATGAGAGAAAACCTCAGTGGTTTCCTCAGTTTCAAGGGGCTTTTCAGTGGTTTGAAAGACCAAGAAGCCCTCGCACGAACACAAAACACCACACAGAGCACTTGGGTTCTGGGGCTGTGGCGACATATTGTGTCATATTTCCACTGACTCCATGCCCGGCTATAAAACAACAGCACCAGCACAACAGAGCATGTAGCACATGCTGGAGCAAAGGGAGAATCCACATCTGCCAGCAACATGGCTGTCGTTAGTATTGCTACCCCAGCAACAGGGAGAAAGACTGCACAGGGCTTTTAAGGCAGATAGAAATACAGTGGTACCTCGGGTTACAGATGCTTCAGGTTACATACGCTTCAGGTTACAGACTCTGCTAACCCAGAAATAGTGCTTCAGGTTAAGAACTTTGCTTCAGGATGAGAACAGAAATAGTGCTACGGCGGCAGCAGGAGGCCCCATTAGCTAAAGTAGTGCTTCAGGTTAAGAATGGACCTCCGGAACGAATTAAGTACTTAACCCGAGGTACCACTGTAGATGGAGAAGACGGTGTACAGCCGCCCCTAGTATCTAGAACCACATCACTCCAACATCAGTGCAATATTGTGCTGCAGAATGGTGCAGTCCTAGGCAGCTTTTGCTGACCTTGTGGTTGCCTTTTCATTTATGTCATTGTAACTAGACCCGAGAATACGATTAGACTGTATCTGTAATAAGTATGGGGAACCTGTGGTCTTCCAAAGATTGTTGGACATCAGTTTTCTCTCAGCATGGCCAGTAGTTAGAAATGAGGGGAGTTGTGCTCCAACAACAACCACAGGACCACAGATTAGCCACCCCTGCCCAGATTATTTTGGGAGTTTGTGGAATGTGTTAATCTGAATAAGTATTGTGACTCTATCTTTTTTTTCTACATTCAAGGTTCAAGAAGGAAATTAATATGGCGCATGAAGGCAAATGCAAGGAAATGGTACCTATTCGTTTTATGTTCAGAACTTGCTTCCCTTTTCAAATAATTACTTGACCATTGGTTTGAGTCCTACCCTCCAGAGGAGGACAAAACAAGCTTGTTCCCTCTTCCACATGAGATATGTGAAGATGGCTGTCATATAACTTCCCAGTCTCCTCTTTTTATGCTAAACATACCCAGTTTCCTCAACTGTTCCTCATAAGGCTTGGTTTCCAGACCCTTGATCATCTTGGTCGCTCTCCTGTGCACACATTCCAGCTTGTCAAGATAATTCTTAAATTTTGGTGCCAGAACTGGACACAGTACTTCAGGTGTGAACTGACCAAGGCAGAATAGAGTGATACTATTACTTCTCTTGATCTTCTGTTGATGCAGCCTAGAATAGCATCACACTGTTGACTCATGTTAAGCTTGTGATCTACTAAAACTCCTAGATCCATGTACGACTGGCAAGCCAGGTGTCCCCCATCTTATATTTGTGCAACTGATTCTTCCTGCCTAAGTGCAGAACCTTACATTTGTCCCTATTCAAATGCATTTTGTTAGTTTTGGTCCAGTTCTCAAATTTATTAAGGTCATCTTGAATCCCAATTCTGTCTTACTGGCTACCCCTCCCAGTTTGGTGTCATCTGCAAAATTGATGAGCATCCCCTCAGTTCCTTCATTCAAGTCATTTATAACGATGTTGGACAACAATGAGCCGCAGACAGGACCCTGTAGTATGGCACCTCACTTGTCACTTTTTCCCAGGATGATGAGGAGCCATTAGTAAGCATTTTTTTGGTTCAATCAGTCAACCAACTACAAATCCACTTAACAGTTACCTTGACTCGCGCACATTTTACCAGCTTCTCCACAAGAATATAATGGGGGACTTTGTCAAATCTTTCTGAAATCAAAATACACTACATCCACAGCATTCCGCTGATCCACCAAAATTGTAACTTCGTACTCTTGAGCTGCAGCTGATCAGGTCTAGGAGATCTGAATTCATTTAAAGTAGCTAGGTGTTCCCTTACCACCTCTATTCCTATTTTGGGCTGTAGTTCCCTCCTTGCATCATTTATTCTGGGCACTGCTTTCCTTTTGGGTGAAGAGTAGGTTTTGAAGAAGAAGAAGAAGAAGAAGAAGAAGAAGAAGAGGAGGAGGAGGAGTAGTAGTAGTTTGGATTTGATATCCCACTTTATCACTCCCCTTCAGGAGTCTCAAAGCGGCTAACATTCTCCTTTCCCTTCCTCCCCCACCACAAACACGTCACCCAGCAGCTGCATGTGGAGGAGCGGAGACGCGAACCCGGTTCACCAGATTACGAGTCTACTGCTCTTAACCACTACACCACACTGGCTCCCAGTTCTTGAGCAGTTCTACCTTCTCTCTGTCACCCAATAGCATTTCTCTGTCTTCTCCATGCAGAGAACCTACTATTTGCTTGTTCTTCCTCTTTCTTTGAACATAGCCAAATAAACCTTTCATTATTATTTTTAACCTTTATTGCAAACCTGAGCTCAGTCTGAGCTTTGGCCTGCCTGACCTTCTCCCTACAACTGCTGGCTACTCCTGTACACTCTTCATGATTTCCCCTTTCCTCCATTTCTTGTACATGCCCCTACATTCTTGGCAAAGTTTGAGTTCCAACAGATATCAGGGTAATTGAAACCTCCCATTACTACTACATCTCTCCTTTTTGAATGTTTGGTAATCTGCTGTAGGAAGGCATCATCCAAATCTTCAGTCTGGCTTGGAGGCATACAGCAGACACCTACAGTAAAGTAACTGATGCTTCTCTCTCCCCTACAATTTTTGCCCATATACTCGCAATTTGCCTTCCATGTTCCAGGTCATAGAGCTCTTTACCAGTCTACACATCTTTAACATATAATGCTCCTCCTCCCCCCTTCTTGTTAGTCTATACCTTTTGAACAGGTTATACCTTTCAATTTCTACATTCTAGTCCCTACTCTCATCCACCAGATTTCAGTAATGCCTATTAGGTCATATATGCCACCCTGTATTAAGAAATCAAATTCATCTTGCTTGTTTTCCATGCTCTATACTAATGCACAGAGACAACTGAAACCGCAAGTCAGCCCTCCCCAGCAGCTTCCTTCTTGTAGTTTCCTGCTTTGTAACAGGTACCTGTGGCACCACTTCAGTTTCCTGTGCATCCATGAAGCTATTATCCCCAGTACCAGGTGTTCTTGTGTCGTCTGTAATGTTGTCTCCTTCCCTCTCAAGATCTATTTTCCTCTCTCCATGGACCACAACCTTAAACAGGAAGGAGTGGTGAAAAAACCACCTGTGCCCCAAGGCCCTTCCTGCCCAGAGTCTCATAGACCCTTGCTATACGTTGAAGGCTGTGTCTGGCAGTATCATTTGTACCCACACGAATCAGAAGGAAGGGGTTGTGGTCAGTGGGCTTTATAAGACTTCACAACTTCTCTGCATTTTTAACTAGTTTTGAGGTCTGTGCACACACTGCACATGCACCCTGACCCAACCTGGGCCAATCTAGGGAACACCCAAGTAGGATTCAGATCCAAATCAAACAATTAAATGTCAAACACTATATGGTCACAAGGAGAGAGCAGGAGAATGCAAAGTGCTACTTCACCAGCACATTCCCTGCGAGAGACTCAATGGCAGAACAGAACCCTTCAGGCAGCAGGCTTGCACCCTTGGTGAGCAGCTCCTAGCCTTTTGGAATTGATCCAGGCACCAGGTATGCCACACTGCAAGTGGCAGAGGGATATGGATGTTAGCAGGAGAGAGAATGGTTTGCTTTTATGAAATTTGGCTACATTGCTTATAAGTTGTTTCCCCCTTCATTCCTATTTTTTAAATGTAGGTTTTCTTGCTACACTCCTTACTATGACAAACTATACCTTTATTTTTCTGTTTTCATTTTCACAGAAAGATGAATAACGATAGAAGAAACATTATTCTTTAACGGAAGACATTCTTTTGATTACTCTTTGCAAAGATACTGTATCTGTACCATGTACTGAAAAGAATATTTTTTATTGATTGACTGATAGAAAGAAGCATATACAGTGGACGCTCGGGTTGCGAACGTGATCCATGTGGGAGGCATTTTCGCAACCTGTAGCATTTGCAACCCGCAGCACCGCGTCTGCGCACACGCGGGTCGCAATTTGGCACTTCTGTGCATGCGCAAAGTGTGATTTAGTGTTTCTGCGCATGTGCGAGCGCCAAAACCTGGAAGTAACCCATTCCAGCACTTCCGGTTTGGCGCGGTGCACAACCCGAAAACACACAACCTGAAGCGTCTGTAACCCGAGATATGACTGTATGAGAGACAAACATTTTACAATGAGAAATGTAAAACCCATTCACTCGCCATTTAAAGGTTTTCTCAAAGATTCATGGTTTGAAAGGCTGGTGGCAGCCTTGTTCAAAAATATAAAGTTTATTTAATCTCCTGTATTATTCCAGGATCTGTTGTGCCCAGAATAAAATACATATTTAACAAATTATCATCTCAGGTTGTGTGTTAGAATGAGTACTGCTTGCCACCCGAAGAGTTGGTCAAAACACATAAGACACAGTTGACATACTTGCCGTTCACTTTGAATAAGGGTTTGATTTAAAGCAAGGATGGAGAGAGGCCAAATGTGGCCCACACAGCAGCAGAGGAAGTGGCTCAGGCACCTGGTATGGCGCATTCAAGGGCGGGGCGAACTGCCCATAGGGATGGCATGGGGCGTGTGGCACCCATAGGGAGGGGACATGGCGTGCGGCACCCACAGGGACAGGATGGGGTGTGCTGCACCCATAGGGATGAGATGGGGAGTGCTGCAGGGCCTCTGCCACCCTACAGCTGGGGGGAGGCAGCGGGTAAACAGTGCTACCCGCCATTTTGTCACTCCTCCTCAGGGTGACACCCGGGGTATGCTGCACCCCGCACCCCCTTCCTATGCCCCTGCCCTTTCCCTGTATATCAATTTGTCTTAAAAACCAGTCCCCCATTAGAATCAGTGTAATACTTTTCTCCAAGTCTAATTTTCAGAGAGGCATTTTCAGAGTGGGGGCAGTGGAGGGAGCAGGGAGGGAAGAAATGCCTGCTCATCAAAATTGCTGACACTGAATGCAACTAGGTTTGGAAACTGCCATCAGTTGGCGCCAAATTTATTTTACCTCTGGAAGTCCTGCTCTGGTAGTTTTGCCTTCACGATATTGGCTCCAGGCTTAGACTCTACGCTAGAGATTCTCAAACTGATCTGGCCTACCACCCCCCTGTTCAGAAGAAGAAGAAAAATACTTAGTGCCCCCCGTGGGGTGGACCGGCTCAATCTGATCAATATAATGCTGTTTGTCAATGTACACTTTGGAGAGGGTTGTAGTCCAGATTGTAGGGCTGCTCCTTTCAAAGGTCTCTGACCTCACTCTTAGTCGGGGCTGGCCTATCATGAGCTCTGCTGAGCAGTGTGACTCAGGTGACAGATTTGGGTGGTAGCAAAACATGCGTTCCCTTGTCTACTATCAACATGGCTGCCTATTTCCATATCTTCCCAGTTCACTGGCAAAAAGCAGACATGCCAAAGGTGCTCCATGAGGCCATCAGCTGCACTGCTACCGCTAACATGGCATCAAAACAACTTTTAAAGCTAAACTGCAAGAGGGGGAAGTGACATCCAGAGACCCTCAGGTTGTGCAATATGTTGTTTTGGCCCCGCGCACAGGACAGGTCATAAGCATCTTCCAAGCTGAGCAACCTGCCCACAACCAAATTGGATGACACATGAAACACATGGCGGGGGGGGGGGATGCACTTGCCATTTATTTATTTTGTTTGTTGTAAAGAAAATGGAACCTATGACCAGGGACAGAAGAATGGAAGGTGGAGAAGCTTCTCGTCCCATTCCCTTTCTGCTATTTTCCCAATCAGACTTGGTCTTCTGGGTCCTCATCTCTTCTAACCTCTGGAAAGGAAAGTAGCTGGTGAAAAGCAGGT
Source organism: Podarcis bocagei (assembly GCF_964188305.1). Taxonomy (NCBI): domain Eukaryota; kingdom Metazoa; phylum Chordata; class Lepidosauria; order Squamata; family Lacertidae; genus Podarcis; species Podarcis bocagei. The sequence continues at coordinate 82,761,259 of NC_138126.1, read as the reverse complement.
TTGAGTGGATAAATGGTGGAAGACAAACGCTTACCCAGGATCCTTCCCAAACCTTCCTCTGCTGAGTGTAGCAATCTCTTATGGCCATCTATCAACAAGCAAAACAAATAAAAACCCTTGGGTTTCCTACACATAGCTGGGGGCTCTCAGCGCACACACGTCTTTCTCCTATTATTGCACAATCCTTGCCAATAGTTATTACCCATTTATTTCACCTATTCTGACCCCAGATGTTGCAAGCTTCCTTGTGTGGCTATTTAAATGAAAGAAGGGGAGAAACCCTTCCTTGTAGCTCACATTTAATGTTGCAAATCCTGACAAAAGGAAAGTCCCACAGGGTCAAAATGCAGCAATGAGAACAAGTGAAATCTGCCCACACAGAGAGATAAGGGAAGTCCTCCTCAACCTGGTTTGCTCCAGATGTTGTTGGATGGCAGCGCCTCCCAACCTTGTCCATTAGCTATGCATAAGTCCTCAAAAGCAATTCAGTTCCTTCCTTGTACCTTTAAGTGATGTGTTATTTTCTTCCTGATACAGCTACAAATAAAAGCATTTTGGACCATGCCTCTGGAGTCAGACTGTGTGTATCCTTCAAATTCAGGGTGATAAACACACAACAACCAACCTGAAGGCACACAGGAAGCTCCCAAGTTGCTGAAGTTAAATAGATCTGGGTCTGGTCAATGCTTGGACATGATGAGTTAACACATAGAAACCACATGTGTGCCACCCTGGGTTTTGTGAAGGAAGAAAAGTAGGATATGAATTTAAGAAAACAAAAAACCTGGGTATGGAATGGGCCACCCCCTTCTGCATGAACTTCAACAGGTGTTAACATCTTCCTCTAAGTCCTTTTATGAGTCCAGCCATCAAAAAGAAAGTGGATGATGACTGGAGATCTCCCCACTGCACCCTCAAGTTCACTTTGCTCAGTGCTTGTTCTTTTTCCAGCACCAGATGTATAACTTTTTTTAAAAAAATGTGCCTCTCTTGCTTGTGTGCAGTGCACAACAGCTACAGTTCAGACTCACTACCAGAGCAGCAACAGACACATGACTCCAGAACAGATCAAATCAAAAGAATACAAGGGCCAGCAGCCTAGGATTAACACACATTTCTCTACTCACTCCATTGAGGAGGCAGAAGGTGCAATTTGATCTACTGTATGTCTGGCATTAAGGGACGCGGGTGGTGCTGTGGGTTAAACCACAGAGCCTAGGGCTTGCTGATCAGAAGGTCGGCAGTTCGAATCCCCGTGATGGCGTGAGCTCCCGTTGTTTGATCCCTGCTCCTACCAACCTAGCAGTTCGAAAGCACGTCAAAGTGCAAGTAGATAAATAGGTACCACTCCGGCGGGAAGGTAAATGGCGTTTCCGTGTGCTGCTCTGGTTTGCCAGAAGCGACTTAGTCATGCTGGCCACATGACCCGGAAGCTGTACGCTGGCTCCCTAGACCAATAAAGTGAGATGAGCGCCACAACCCCAGAGTCGGTCATGACTGGACCTAATGGTCAGGGGTCCCTTTACCTTTACATTTATGTCTGGCATTGCAGTCTCAGGGCTATTTACTACAACCAAACAGGACTCTGGATATGCCGCTCCCATTTAATTCTCTGGGACCCTTGCTACCTGTAGAGTGGAACATAAATTTTCGTGAACGGTTGGGAGAATGAACGGAATGTATTAATTAGACAACAAGTAAAGAGTTATTTGGAGGTCATTTGGGATGTCGAAGAGTGAGGTCATCCCATGAACTATCAAACTCTGCTACTGTTCTCCTATACACATACAAGAATGTACTTGTCAACTTTCCCTCCATATCTCATTACCATTTGTCTTTCGTTTCCCGCAGGTAAAATAACAAGATGATGGAGCCTTGTGATAATTAATGACCTGGTCCAGATAAAGAATGTGATTGCTTCTATAGATATGGTGCATATGTATATATGTCTATAATTGTGTACATTCTTAGGTAAAGCAGAGAGCAGTGGCTGAATCTTGAGAGAAGATAATACAGACTTCATTAACCATGAAGATTACCACCTTTCTTCTGATACTTTCTCTAGCAAACTGTTGCTTCTTTTTTGGTAAGACACCTTCACATTGTAGCACTATGTTAAAGTCTCCATAACCAATGACCACTTTATAAGGGGTAGTGGGAGAAATGACATTTTACTGCTGTTTCATTTTTAGGTTTCATTTCCATCCTGTTGTGATTGATATTTCCATTTGTAAGCTACCTTGATCTTGATTTAAGCATAGGAAAAGAAATGTCAAAAGGGGGAGGAGGTTGGGAGGAGCCTATGGTCTAGTAACCACCAGCTTGCATGGGTTTGAACTCACTTAAGTTAGTCATCCATAATGTTTGTCCCAGAGGTTTCAGTGGGTCTACTTTAAGCATAGCTAAGTCTGGATCCAACCCAAGATCTCTCATTGGTAGTGTTTTGAAATGCTTTTTTGACTTGTTTATCAGGTATTGAAGCTTCAGGAGGGAAGGTCAGTGCATATTTTGTTTTTAAAAAGCCTTTAGTGTCTTTGTTTAGCAACCAAATTGTGTTTACATTCTGCACATTAGAAATAAACTGTCCAGGAATGCATTTTTATATTTCCTTATTTATAAAAGCTATAATAAATGCCCCCCTTAGCAGCTGTAAAATGGGATTAGTATGGGGGACAAGGCCTTTTTAATTTTAGGGGCATGTTTTTAGTTCTGACTCTTAGTGGATTTTTAAATTGAATACCGTCTTTAAATGATTCCTTATGCTTTCCCGCTGTGTATTGAACCCAGACTATTTTTTGATATAGACAGCTGGGGCACAAGTTATAGAATCTGTAGAAAGAGAAAGGAGTTTCTATACTTATGTGACTGTAGCTTTGGGTGGGGAAACCTCTGGCCCTCGGCTAAATTTCATGCAAACCCACAAAGATTGGGTGACAGAAGGAGGCAGAACACCGCAATGCTGCACACTTCCCCCCCAATAGGCTCTGGTCCTGCCCACATAGGTCTCTGCTTACTGTGTACAGAATACTGCTTAAGAGCTGTACAGCAGCATTCTTTTTACATTTCTAAAGGAAACAGCATTTTGGACTTCCCATTATACCCCCTATACTGCCATCTGGCCACCCAGGGTGCAGATAACCATGCATGCTGTTGTGCTTGATTCGTCCAAAAATGCCAAGGGTTTTCTAATGAGGATAGATTCTCATTATCTGGTTAGCTTCTCTAGAAGGGCTGTTTCCCATATGGCTTGATACCAGTGGTCCATGTTCACTCCTGACAGGTCCCTCCAGTGTCTAGTAATGATGTTCCTGGCTGCTGAGAGTTAGGTGGCTTCTACAAGGACACCTTATCTGTCCCTCCCGCCTTGTTTCACCTGGCCAACAAAGGCTGAACTTGCTGAAAGTTAGTATTGTCAAGCTGCATTTGTTTCCACTCTCTGGATTATATATTTATTTATAGGTTGACTGCAGCAGGTATCCGCAGCCACCACTTGGTGATTGCCCACAAGAATACAGGCCTGTGTGTGGCACTGATGGTGTGACCTATGCCCATGAATGCATCTTGTGTGCACAAATCTGGTAAGTCCTCCCCCCCCATCACAAATATACTTATATCCATAATATACAATTTGCATAATATCCCCTCCCTCCCTTTGGACTTCCCTCAACTTCCATTTCTGATTTATTATCCTCCCCATTGTACTCTGCCATTTTTTACAAGATATCATATTTTCCCTTTGTTACAATATTTGTTCCCTGTGCATAAAATTGTGAATGTTTATTTAAATCCTGCCATCAAGTCAATATTCTTTCTTTGTGTCTGCAAATATAATATAAAGGGTTCCCACACTTTTTGAAAATCACTATTGTCCTTTTCCTGAAGTCTGTCTGTCAGCTTTGCCAACTCCGCATAGTTCATCACTTTTTCTTGCCATTGCTCTTTTGTTGGAATTTCTCCAGTCTTCCAATTCTGTGCTATCAGTATTCTTGCCGCCGTCATAGCATACATGAATAATGTCATTTTCTCTTTCAGCAGATCTTGCCCTAAAATACCCAACAGGAAGGCTTCTGGCTGCTTAACAAATGTTATTCTGAGCACCTTTTTCAATTCATTATGTATCATTTCCCAATATATTTTAACGCTTTTACAATCCCACCACATATGGTAAAAAGTTCCTTCAACTTCTTTACACCTCTAACGCTCCGTTTGTTTTTGTAAATTTACAAATCTGTTAAGTCCAACATGGTAAGAAACTACTTCTAAGACAACTATGAAATACCATGCACACACTCTACAGCAGGCTTTTTCAACCTTGGGTTATTGTTTATGTTGATGATGGTCTTGCCAATATAGTTTCAAATGGTAAAATGCCTTGGAAATAATAGGATCAAAAGCTGGGGGAGAAATATATATGTGTGTGTTTTTGTTTGTTCAAGAACTACTTTCTTTATGACACTTTAGTGATACACAGCAACTCTAAGTACATTATCCCCATCAGGATATTAGAGCCCCAGACTTTTGGTAGTCATTTATATAAATCATTCCTCTGCTATTACAGGGCAACTGGAGTTCAAATTGGCATACGGCACAGAGGAGCGTGCAGATCACAAGGTATGTCCAATTCTTAATGTTGATATTTTTAAGCTGCAGTTAACTCAGTATAGCAGAAATTCTCACTGAAAGATTATGACTGCAAAACAACAGCTCCTGCGTTGGCACCACACCTAACCATTTGCCTAGTACATAATGAGCTCCTAAGTTGTTAATATTATTGATTTGGGAAGTCATATTTGTAGAAGTCAGAAAATTTGCTATATTATAACAAACAATACAATCCTAGGCAAGCTTATGCAGAAATAAGTCCCAATTAGTCCAATGAGAGTTGCCTCTACACCCCAAAATGCATATTTTGGCAGCTAAGTCTACCGTTATTTGCATGCAGTTAGAAAAGTGGCTGAAAGTGTAAACATGCAAAGTTGTTTGTCTTCTTGACATTTTCTGTTGTCCCATAATCCAAATTAAGAGCTAGTTGATTTACTATTTTCTTTTCTTCTAGGTTAATCTGTAGAAGAGCAGGTGTTAATAAGAATGGACAGTATTCAAAAAACAAGTTCGTTATTACAATACCACTTGGCTCAATTCCGCTTGTCCGAAGGCCTTTATTAAACACAATAAAATAAAAGCAGAAGCCTTTCCTCTTTTACCATCACACCCATACTTACACACCTCTGTGCCAGTTCAGACTCTCAGCAGGCCAAATAGCTTCTGTAGCCAGTGGTGCAATGGGCCAATGCAATGCATCACCCTTCACCAAGTATGTTTAGATGTGTGTGCTCCACAAACACATGTAAGCTTGATTGACACCCCCCTTTGCTCTCTCCAATGTTTCCAGAGGATACATTAAATGGGTTGTATCCAATGCTAGCCATACTGAGAGTAGACCCAGAGAAAGTAATAGAAACCCTTTAATTTCAATGTTCTACTCTAGAGTAGACATTAGCTAGATACAACTCCATATGCGAATTGCTTTTACACATCACCTTATGCACACACAATCCCCTCCCCCCACCATGCAAAAATCAGCTATAGTTGGATTGTTATCTATCATTTGTCAGTTTGCAGAGGCCCAAAGCAAGGGTCAGCCTTTCAGTACAAGGAAGAGAGGACAGTTTTTACCCACTGTCCAATGTAACTGCCTGAAGCAATGAGATACTATCCAGGAAGGATCCAATTAATAGATAAAGACAAGGTCATAGAAAGAAAGGTAAACTAGTTCCAGAAACTTCCTAGTTTTACATCTTTCCCCAAGCGGTGGGGTTGGGGGAGATGTAATCTTTTCCTGTTGCTTTGAACTGCCTGTTTGAACCATGACCCATCCATTCCTTGAGAAACAAGCATGACACAGCAGAGGCCAAATAAACCAGAGGTATCGGAGATATAGAAAAGGCAAAGGGACACAGTCAAAATAACTGTAGAAACCTGAAACTCACCATTAGCCACTATAATCTATTGACACAGAGTGCTGTCACTCTACCCCCTTGAACCTCTTACTGCCTTTGCGTAAGAAATCGGAAAAACAGTTCACTTTTAGACCAGCAGTGTTAATAAGGATTGCAAAGGTGTAGGATTCCGACATTCTTCTAACTCTATGAAAAAGACAGCGGAATGAATACTGGAGATCTGTCGCACACCAAATGGTGATTTCGGATACAGTACAGTGCATATTTTGACCTGGGAGAATGGTCCATTGAAATCAATGCGGCTTACCTCTGAGTAGATATAAATAGGACTGCATAGTCAAGGAGAGTAGGAAGAAAGTCTTTTTGAAATGATGTAATTTTATTAAAGACATGTATTGTCACGATTATTCATTTGTTGCTTTATGCTTTATGCTTTATGCAGAGTTGCAAAGCCCAGCCCCAGCACACCATTAAGCCTTTACCCACCACCACGTTGCAGTGGCCATCAGCTACAGCTCAGACTCACCACCAGAGCAGTACTCTGAACAGAACAGATAAAACCAAACCAAAAGAACCACTACCCTGGGCAAACCTTTCCCAAAGCACACATAGGAGTCAGCAGCCCAGGATGAAGATAGCATTGAAGCACCTGCCTCTACTCACCCTAATGTGGAGGGAAAACCTACAATCTGAGCTGGGAAAGAATCACAGAGCTTAAAGTTTTGTGCATGCATGTATGTGCATGTGTAACATCTCCTACATTTGGCATTGCTGTCTCAGGGCCATTTACTACAATTAAACAAATTGGGGAACTATGTGATCCAAGGTTTCTTCAGACAGGGGCATTCTCCAACAGTTGATTTAAGGAGACCTGTAGACAATAATGATTTCCTTACAAAAGAAACTGATCACTGGGAATTGCATATCCCCAAACTACCCCCCCCCAATCTTCCTGGCAAGTGAAAGGCACATAATTTGCAATTAAAGGTGCAATTAAAGGTCACAGAGAGGTGCCACTTGGAAGAGGCCATCTGTACAGACTGGATAAACACGGCTGCGATCTCTTCAACCAGCCGGCCAGTCCCCAGCGCACTGTGCGTCAGCGGCTTCTGTGGGGCGACTCAGTGGTCCTTAAAGTTCGCCTGCCTCTTCTCCACGAAGGCGCTCATCCCTTCTTTCCTGTCCTCCGTGGCGAAGGTGGCGTGGAACAGCCTCTTCTCTGCCTTATTGCCCTCGGCCAGAGTCATCTCAAAGGCCGCGTTCACTGCCTCCTTGGCCATGGCCGCCACCAGCTTGGAGTTCCTGGCGATCTTCTCGCCGCAGCTGACGGCTTCGTCCAGCAGCTTGTCCACGGGGCAGACCCTGCTGACCAGGCCGGCCGCCTTGGCCTCTTGCGCCGAGATGCGCTCGCCGGTGAGGACCATCTCCATGGCCAGGGACTTGCCCACGGCCCGGGTCAGCCTCTGGGTGCCGCCGGCGCCGGGGATGGTGCCCAGCAGGATCTCGGGCTGCCCGAACTGCGCCTTCTCGCCGGCGTAGATGATGTCGCACATCATGGCCAGCTCGCAGCCTCCGCCGAGCGCGTAGCCGTTGACCGCGGCGATGACGGGCTTCCTGACCGTGGAGACCCGGTTCCAGTGCGCCAGGAAGTTCCCCGCGTAGCACTCCTGGAAGGTGCGGCCCTGCATCTCCTTGATGTCCGCGCCGGCCGCGAAGGCCTTCTCGCTGCCCGTGATGACCACGGCGCCCACGCCAGGGTCCCGCTCCAGGGCGTCCAGCGCCTCGCTCACCTCGGTCATCAGCCCGTCGCACAGCGCGTTCAGGGCCTGCGGGCGGTTCAGGCGGATCACCGCCACGCTCTGCGCCGAGCCGCGCTTCTCCACCACGATGTACTGGAACTGAGGCGCCGCCGCCGCCAGGAAGCGACGGGGAGGCCGCCGCGCGGCAGCTGCCGAGAGCAAGAGAGGCAGGCGGAGGCGGCGGAGGGCGCAGGCGGCAGCCATGCTGGCAGGGCAAAAGGTAAGGGCACGAGGTCAATGTGGTCCTTCGGGAGGATTTCCGGTCCCCGCGCGGCAGACACCCGCCATTGGAGTGGCAAGGGGGGGGTGGAAACGCGCGTGTGAATGGATTTCGGAGGAGGAGGGTTTAGAGGGGGAAAAAGAAAGGTGGGGAGAGGGAGGGCAGGGACAGAGGCTCCCTTTCCTTGCACGGCTTTGAAAGCGTCCCTAGAGTCCCCTCCAGGGTCATCCAGTCACCCCCCGCAATGCAGGAATCTCAGCTAAAGTATCTTTGACACTACAGATGACCATCTAGCCTCTGCTCCAAGGAAGGGAAGTCCACCACCTTGCGAGACAGTCGGTTCCACCGTTTTACGGCCAGAAAGTTCTTCCTGATGTCTAGTCGGAATCTCCTTCCTCCCCTGCTTTCCCCCATGGAACGTTTTAATCGAAGCCGGGAGTGACGGTTGCTGAGCTCTCTTGTTTTCATTCACCTCCCTTTGCGCACGAGCCTCCGGAAATGCCCGACGGCTGAATAGGAAGCGGAAGCGCCGCGTAGCGCTGGGAGGAAGTGTCTCCAGCTGGAGCGGCTCCTCGGATCAGAACCCCAATAACGGGGGGTGGCCGGGCAGGTGAGAGGCTGCTGCGGTGGGTTGTCTCTGGCGGGTCCCTAAGTCCCTGCGCTGAGGGGAGCGCGGAGAGCCGGGCGGGCAGCGGCCGCCGCTGACACAGCCGCCTCCGAGTCCCGCGGGGACTGTATTGGGGCTGACGGCGACCCCCGACCCCCCCCCCCCTCGCAACTGACTCCGAGGAGGGATGTGCGCGCGTGTCTGTGAGTGTGCGCGTGTTTGGGGCACCTTTAAATGCGCGGCCCAGGCTGGCCTTCCTCTCCTCGGCCTGCGGCTCTGCGGCCCGTCTCTAGCTTCCTTCCCACCATGTTTACTCGGGAAGAAATGCCATTGTTTTTATGTGGGAGGCTGGCCCTTTTACTCGAGAAGAAGTCGGCTGCTTTTGCCGAAAAAACAGAAGGTATTCGCTTTGTCTCTCTCTTTCCCCAACCTTCACCGTCTTGCTCTTAGGGGATCCTGTTTTATCTCTTTCGTTTCTTACCTGGCGAGAGCTAGTGCATTGCTCTCGCAGACTCTCTCCAAGCTCCACTCCTTTTTAACGTTTCGTGGAGCAGGGGACTGATGTTGTTGGACTTGCTGGGGAATTGTAGTCCTATGTTCACCAGGCGGTCATCATATTCATTATCCCTGTCACACAGAATCTCTGCTATTAATAGGAATGGTGGCCTGGATTTTCAGTTTACTTTTGAATAATAGAAGTGAAAACTAGTCAGTGAATTCATTGGGCCAGGACGGAAAAGGGAACGGAAAAGCCCGAAAACCTGTGTAAAGCATTTCATATTTAAAACCTGACTCAAGACTTTCAGTGCTTATGCTTTTCTAGTTTGCTTCAGCTAGAGAGACACTTCAACCACATAATTTCTGACAGCCAGGTTCTCTGAATCCCACTATGTAAAGATGTGCTCAGTTTCTCTTTCAGATGTCTAACGCCGTGCAGTTGCTTTTCGGGCTAACAATATAAAACACTGGCGTAATGAAATGTACATCACAATAAATATGTTAGTTTTATAGTACCACAGAATATTGTTCTTTTAAACTTGTTTTTCAGAAGTTGACTGCTGAAGAAATGGCAATTAGCAAAAAAAAATTGGGGGGAGGGGTTATATAAGAAGTCCCAGCTGGAGTCTGTTTATTTATTTTATGGAAGTTATACCCTGCTTGCTTGTAGAAAGCCTCAATTTACTAATTGGCTTCTGCTAACTCTGGGGTTTCTTTAGTCCTTATTTCTCACTGAGAGATTTTATATATGAAAGAGATCATAATCTATATTTTTTTTCCTGAAATAAATTTATATTTATTATTTATTTTTATTTGTTCTTTACTAAATTTCATGTTTATGACAGGTCATGCCTTGAATTTCTGTATGTTAAATACTTATATTCTCCTGTGTTACCATTTTCTCCTGCAGTTTCACTACATCTGCCTACCAGCCCTGATCCCTTTAATCAGCAAACATCACCATAATGGGGCCTAGGCGGAAAAATGTAAAAGTATGTTCCACAAGCAGGGGAGGACCCATATGTGTTAAAACTGCTGATCTGAAGGACTATATGAACCAACTTTCACATGAAGTGCTTTGTCATATTTTCAGGTGGGTTGGAAGATAATGTTCTGTTTTTGATGTTTCATGTAATTCACTGTAGTACCTGAGGACAAAGATCAGATTATCTGTTCAATCCTGAAAGTGAAATACGCCTTAAATTTAGCCTTATCAGATTAACCTTCTCCCTGTATAAAGCGGACCAGTTTCTTCAGACTTATTGCCAGGGGCGCGGACTTATAAAAAATATTGGGGGGGCCCGGGAAAGCTCATGAATAATAAATAAGCTCATGCATATGCAGATAAAGTGGCGCCTCCTCCTCGTGAGCGAATAGGGGAGAGCGTGCTGCGCCTATTAATCAGCTCCGAAGGAAATTGGGTGGAGCTTTTGCTCGGGAGGGAGGGCAGGAGGCATGCAGCCCGACCCTGTGCATTTTGGGCTGGGGGAGGGGCGGCGGTGGCGCTCTGCTGAGGGGCGCCCGAGATTATTGGGGGGGCGGAGGCCCCCCCAAACGAATTTTTGAGGGGGCTCGGGCCCCCTCAGGCCCCATGGAGTCGGTGCCTATGCTTATTGCTGGTATTTTTTTGGAAATGCTTATGCACATGAGCAATTAGAAATAATAATTTGCAAGATATGTTATGTTGTACCTGTGATTGGTTGATGTAGACCATATATCTTTTTACATTGATTTAGCATTAAGGAGCTGCTTTATGTTTTGTTGCCAGATGAAACTGGTCTTTGCCTTTATATTGTACCTGCTGTTCAGCTGAAAGGGCTCCCAGAGTCACTTACAAATCCATTAAAAAAGATGACAGTCCCTGCCCTCCTCATCCCTTTTTTCTTTGATGTTGTGCCTTTTAGATTATTGCACTTCAGGGCAAGGACAGTCTTATTTTTTAGTGGAACAGTAAGTGACTGGGAGCCTTTTCAGATGAACATGGGAAGGGAAAAAGCAATCTCTGCCTCTAGTTATTAAAGTTAAAGTTCTTCTAATGAGCATCCTATTGGAATGGCTGGTGCTAGGTGACAATTGAGGGAACCTTTTCTCCACCTACAGACTATTTTGAGTGGCGAGGGACCTATTAGGATGGTCCATTCTCAGAAACTGATAGATCCAATGGGTTTCTGGATGGCTCTTGGTGATTTTTGATCCTGTGAGCCCTTTCCTGCTTTGTGGAGCTTCTTTGACTCCCTTATATACTCCAGAGCTTAGGGCAAGAAAACAAGCTGGGAGATGGCTTGAACGTGAGTGGAGGAAAACTCTGGTCAAATGCAATTGAACACTGGTGAGGGCTCATCATCAAGTTACCTAGTGAAAATGAAGGCTGCCTCCATCGCGGAGGGCTTTCTTGATGGTGGTGCCTGCCCTGTAGAACACCCTTCCAACAGATATCAAGGAGACAAGTAACTATATAACCATTAGAAGACATCTGAAGGCAGCCCTGTATAGGGAAGTTTTTAAAAAATGTTTAATGTTTTATTCTGTTTTTATATACCGTATTTTTTGCACCATAACACTCACTTTTTTCCTCCTAGAAAGTAAGGGGAAATGTCTGTGCGTGTTATGGAGGGAATGCCTACGGATGCGGGGGGATCTGCTGCAGTCGTGAGCAGAGGATCCATGGTCCCCCTTCCTTCCTTCCTCCGTGGTTACAAAGCATGGATCCACATGGATCCTCAGGATTTTTGCATTGGGCTACCCCAAACTCACTGTCAGATCACATGTCTGTGGCCACAGCATGAACCACAAAAATCAAATATCCACTATTTTGTTTAGAATATTTTTTTTCTTGTTTTCCTCCTCTAAAAACTACGTTCGTGTTATGGTCTGGTGCGTGTTATAGAGCGAAAAATACGGTATGTTGGAAACTGCCCAGAGTGCCTGGGGCAACCCAGTCAGATGGGCTGGTACTACTATTTTTTTTTTAATTTGTCAGGTGGGTCTCAGTTAGACTGACCAAGGAGGAATTTCAAGTCCTAATGTTCAGAATCAGAAGAGCTAGCCCCCTAAATCATGAAACTTGGATGTAGCAATCACAGATTTGAAAGTATTGTGAATAAGAGATGCTTGCTATTTGCCTTGCTGTAAGCATAGAGAAATGCTTATAGCTCAGCTGGTTAGAGCGTGGTGCTGATAATGCTAAGGTTGGAGGTTCGATCCCCGTATGGGGCAGCTGCACATTCCTGCATTGCAGGGCGGCTGGATTAGATGATCCTCAATGTCTTTTCCAGCTCTGTAATTCTATGAGATTTATTTTGACAAACTTAGATATTTTTAGTCTAATAAATAATCCAATTTAATTTTCAGATGAAGTGAACGGTATTAGCCGCAGTTATATTATTTCCAATCAAACTATGTTGAATTGAGTGCTTTGCCTGTTTGATAGCCATACATTATTTCTGCTTTAATACAATAGTACAGTTTTGATACAATTTTAATACTGTTTTAATACAATAGTGCTTGAATCCATTGCTGAATTTATTATGTGCTATGAGTGTGTGTGGATGAGTACAGCAGCATCCAGATTGTCATTTATTTTAACAGCAGAGGGAAAAGAATCAAATCATTTGAGAATTAATCCTATCTTTTCTTCTCCCACTCTCCTTCTGAAGGTATCTTCCCCTGCAGGATATCATGTGCATGGAATGCCTCTCTCGGAAGTTAAAGGAAGCAGTCACTCTATATTTGAGAGTGGTGAAGGTTGTGGATCTCTGCGCAGGCCGCTGGTGGGAATATATGCCCACTGGTGAGTGTTGCTCTTAAGTAGGGTAGTGATGCATTGCAGTATATCTTATGCTTTTTAAATTATAGCTGTTACAAGCCATTGTTTTTAAAAAGCATTTCATGGAGTCTAAATTTCTATAGCATTTTTTGCATACACCATGGTTTTATGGAGTATTTTCTCAGGACCCCTTCCAGTGCTAGCAACTGTTTCTATTCATAGGAGTGCATCCTCAAGCCACTCCTTTGATAAGAATTGGAGCAGCAGAAGGACTTTTACCCATCTTCAGTTCACAAGGAGACATGGCAGAAGTCCCTCTGATGCCTTTTTTGTCATTCCCTTTTGTGACTTGCAGGTGCACTCTGATGGACAATATGGCAATATCAGATGTGACCCTTCCTTGTTCTCACTACAACCTTATGCAAGATGATGCTATACCTCCCATTTTGCAGCTGGGGAACTGGGGCCAAGAGTGAGTGACTTGCCCAAGACTATCCATTGAATTTGCTGGACCGAATGATCCCTCTGCCAAAGATTGTTAGATAAAGTTATGGAATTAAAAACTTCTGAAAACCCTACATGTGCATGGACCGAAGTTTGCCTCTGTGGCGGTTCTTATTCCCCCACCCCATGGTATTACTTAGTGCCTATCTAGAACAGGCATAGGCAAACTCCGGCCCTCCAGATGTTTGGGACTACAATTCATATCATCCCTGACCACTGGTCCTGTTGGCTAGGGATTATGGGAATTGTAGTCCCAAACATCTGGAGGGCTGGAGTTTGCCTATGGCTGTTCTAGAACAAATGTTTTTTTCAAGTGTTTGTGCACCAAGATTTCTAGAACTGAGAGATTAAAAATGGAGGCCTTCCTCTTTCCTTTGTATAGGTTTCATTTTAAAGGAAATCATAATAGCAGTACAAAGTAAGGAGCCACCAATAAAACATGCCAAAAATATAAAAAAACAGTATTAAGGGGAGGGGGGAGGTGTAGATTTAGAGCAATATATGTCACATTGTATTCTCCACTGAGGAGGTCAGTAATGGCAGATAAGCTTCTCTTAAATATCTTGTCTATATTACCTTATGCACCTGTGTGTTTTGGTGTGTTTTTAGTTGAGCATTTGGTTCAAGAAGGGCAGCAGTGAGGCACAGGAGGCTCGGCCATGTCCCATGTGAACTTTGTGTATAGCCTAAAATATGCACTGAGTCCTCTTTCTGTTGGACAAATCAGTGAAGAGTTTCTTGAAAACAGAAAATTTGAAACCACTGACTTGACAATGGAAAATACAAAAGAAGACATGTTTTCTGCATGTCAAAATACTGTGTAGTTGCTATGATATCTCTCAAAAGCCATTCCTTACATGATTTATATAATTAATAGAGGACCCTTCATTTCCTGTTCTAAACCTGCTGATGGTGAAATATAATATAATATATACAGTGGTGCCCCGCAAGACGAATGCCTCGCAAGACGGAAAACTCGCTAGTCGAAAGAGTTTTCCATTTTGGAGGTGCTTCGCAAAACGAATCTCCTATGGGCTTGCTTCGCAAGACGAAAATGTATTGCGAGTTCCTGCGGGGTTCCCCCCCCTTTGCTAAGCCGCTTATCAGCTGATCCAATAAGCCGCTAAAAGCCGCTAATAGCGCTAATCTGCTAACCCGTCAATGGGCTTGCTTCGCAAGACGAAAAAACCGCTAGACGAAGAGAATCACAGAACGGATTCTTTTTGTCTTGCGAGGCACCACTGTATAATATAATAAAATATAATATAATAATATAATAATTTATTATTTATACCCTGCCCATCTGGCTGGGTTTCCCCAGCCACTCTAGCTTACACCCCCCCCAAATGATTGTAAAGTACAATTAGTATTTAAAATGCCTAATAAAAATTTTAGTTGCTGTTTTCTTGGATGCACATAGAAACAAGAGGAAGATCATCTTGAGCCAGGAAGGTTGGGGACAGTTATAATAGTCCAAAGCAAGAAAATATGGTACCCATCTTTAAAAGGGGAAATGAAAATGGCTGAAAGAATGAAGGGGCAGGTGGCCTTGGTTAGCAGGAAAAATGAGTCAAACAGTGTATTATGAGTACATGTGCAGTAACATAATGTGCTCAATTACAAAATGGAGAGGTGGGGAAGCCAACATATGTTTGTGTCAAAAGGATTGTCAAAAAAAGAGTTGACATAACTTAGTCAAAGCATTTTAGTCCCCTCTTATTCTGCAAATTAAGCATCTTCAGCTTAAATCCACAGTGGGGGAAATGCATAACTTTAGCTGGATCATGTCCAAATTAGATTCCACCTTTTTGAGTACTCTTATTTCTGTCAAAACTTGACCAATCAACCATGCTCTCTTCTTGTATGTACTCAAATTTTTGTTGTTGTCTAAGCAGTGGAGTACTTTTGTAGTTCTCTAGCCTTGCCTTTGAGCTCTAGAATTTGAGTTCTAGAATAACAAAATTAAGTATATGGTTCCTCTTTTTTGCGTTCGTCCAAAGCATGGGTGGTGATGCATGCGGGGTAAAATAAAACAAAGAAAGCAACACAAATCCTTGCTCTGTCATTATATGTGGATTGAAAACTGCACCATCCGTCTTCCTTGCACATCTATACTTCTCTTCTTCCTCAGAGATAAAATATATGTCATCTTCTCAGGATTCACAGATTCCAGCTTCCTGACATTGCTGAAGAAAATGCCAGATATTGAGCAGCTATATGGGCTTCACCCCAGGCACCTGGACAGGCGCAGAGTTCGTGGTTATGAAGCTTTCAGCATTCCAGGAGTTCTAGAAGCCCTGCAAGCTTGCCCAAATCTACTAGTAGGTGTTGTATATCCAAAATATAAATATACATATTCATATGGCAGTTGCGATCCTTGATCATACTTGTGGGGTGTGAGGAGATGGATATGGTTGTTCAAAACAGCAGATGGTGCTGTATCTCATGGATTTTCTTCAGTTCCATTCACTTATATCTATTTATCATATTTTTAGCTACAGCAAATGAATTTTAGATTCAGCTATTACTCAGCTGCGCTTTTAATTAAATCTTGAATTCTCTCCTTAAAATCCAACTGTTGCAAACAGATGGGCCAGAAATTATGTGACTGGAAAATAGTGTACAAATAGCTATTCATATGTCTGTGAATCTACGCCATTTAATCACTTACTTTTGTTTGCACGATATGTGGATTATATGCAGAACGAAGGGTGGGCCAGGAAGGTCCAAAAACTGATTACAGGTGACAGAGCAAATTGGTAGCTTCAGAATTGTCATGTTAAAAAGGTTTACCTTTCATCTATGAGACCTATGCATATTCTACTACATTAAAAAAAATAATCAGATTCTCTTGCCTTCTGCAGCAGCTACTGATTTTGACATTGGAAATCAAGGTCTGTTTTCCATTGTGTAATTCCACCTATATAAAACTTTTGAAGTCTTTTCTTTGAGGGATTTATCTGAACTTCAATACTTAGGCTTCAAAAAAAGTTGAAGTATTCCTTCGAACCTTTTGTGAAGTTTTGAAATACTTAATCTGGTTGAATTAATTTCTTTCTGTTTTTATAGCACTGAATTTGTAAACTTAATTTATGTTAAGATATTTTAGTTGCATGTTTTTATTGTTAGTTGCCTGGGATTTATGGAAAGGTAGGTGTATCAATCAGTAGCAAGTAAAACTAAACTTTAGAATTTTAGATCTATTGCAGTGTAAGCTAGGCATGAGTTATTACAACATCATAACTAAGAAATGCATGTGTCAATTGAGTTCATTTTTTTTACTGCTGCTTACATGAATTGAAAGAGCTCAAATGTTGAAGATTAGTCTTACTACTAATTATTACTTGAGAGAGAGAGAGAGTGTGTGTGTGTGCGAGAGTGCTTATGCTAATGATTGAGATTTCCCATCATTCTATACTGGGTTTTTTTTTGCTTTAGGGAGTTGAAACTTCCCACTTGGAACTGGTAGAAGCCATTTGGACATACATGCCACAAGTTCACATCCTTGGAAAGTTTCGAAATCGCAATGGTGCCTTCCCAATTCCAGCTGAAAATAAACTAAAAATACCAATAGGAGCTAAAATTCAGACTTTGCACTTAGTAGGTAAGCATTGTAGTGAAATACTTCCAGTGGATACATCATGACTGAAAAGCTGTGAAATCAGAAAGTGCAGTTATTTCACTTCATTGTGCTGAATTCTCAGCTTGAACACTGTTTCATTTGCAGACTAAAGTACTAGTCTGCAAGTATTGCTTGCACACACCCCTACAAAAATTCAGCCTTTAAGTGTTTGTCCTTGAAGTGTCTGTTTTTTGGACCTGACGTACTGCTTTGTTTCTTGTATTTTAGGAGTTAATGTACCTGACATTCCTTGCATCCCAATGCTGAGGCACCTGTACCTGAAGTGGGTGAGGCTCACCAAACCACAGCCTTTTAAAGATTTCCTTTGCATCAGCTTACGCACTTTTGTCATGAGAAATTGTGCAGGTAAAAGAGCATAAGGTCCCTTTCTCGAATTTATATTGGGAGGGGAGGGTATGCTTCTCATTTCCTAACAGTGAATGTGGATCTGTGTTCAGAGTAAGTTTGAATAAGGAAATAGCAAATAACTTGCTTAACAACCAAATGACCATTTAGTCAGTTTAACGTTGTGAGAGTCTTTGCTGGCAATTTTATTTAATATGTTTTCCAGGTGTGTTATTGCTTTCAACATGGAACTTCCTATAGTACTTCTGTTGCAATACAGAACTATAGCTCTGTAAATCTGTTCATATGGGCATTTTCTGCTTTCTCTTTTCAGTACTAGTAAGCAAACCATTTCCCCACTTGAGTACAATGTTTGAAAAGTCATCTATGAGCATTATAATGATGTTGCTGCTGTACATAAAAATGCCTACCTAGCCATTTACCAGTGAATGCTGACTGCTGTAATATTTCTATCTTTTGTAGGACCCACAAACTCGTTGAAGTATGTCCCCTTGGTCACAGGATTGGCTTCTGCCCGAAATCTGGAACATCTAGAATTAGTTCGAGTTCCCTTCCTCGGGGGTCTTATTCAGCATGTTGTAGAAGACAGCTGGAGATCTGGTATGCAGTCTCTTCCTTGGAATACAAAATTTATTCTTTGAAACCAACTACTGACTGTAGTTACTTTTCTAAGACTTTGTGGTGATGTTGTGTGAAAGCAAGTGAAAGTAATAGGTAAATTTAGATCTTTCTCTTTAAAGTTTAAACCAATAATTGGATTTCACTCATGGTCCCACCATGCTGTAGGTTATGCTAGCACTAGCTTGTTCACAAACACACCATTTTCTGTGAACCAGAGCCTCCATTGATATTCAGCTAGATTCTTCTCATGCAATCTATCCATTGTGAAAAGAAGCATTGTGGGTGTCAAATGTCTGTTGTATTTGAAAGTGCTGTAACAGGGATTTATTGTTGAGATATTAAGCATGCTAGAAAAGGCAGTGGGGAAGTCTTTCTTCACACCAGTGAATGGCATGTGGAGGTTGCAGACAACACATTTGCTGCCATTTAATTAATTGCTGTTGGGAGAAAAATTATATACTTGCCAACATTTGAGAATTGGTGTCCTTTTTTATCCCATGTATACAGCTCAGAAATATACTAACAGCTGCTTCCCAATCTGTGCATCCATGAATAAAAAGAGACACATCATTCCATTCAGATATTGCAGAGCACACAGGGTTTTTGGGTTTTTTTTATACTGATTTGTATCTAGCTAAGTCATACTCAGTGTAACCCCACTGAAATCAATGGATTTAAGTTATTCAGGTCCAGCTATTTCAGCTGGTCTATTGTGAGTGTGTTGTAATTGGGTACAAGCATTGATATTGATGTATGCTCAATAAATAGTAATGTGTTGAAATTTAAGTTTGTTTCTTTAGTCAGGCTATCCTTTATAGACAAGGATTGGTGGAGCCTATATTGAAATGAAACTGTAGTTTTTTGTGTTTGTTTCTCCAACACACTGTGCACATAATTATTCCTGGAAGGCTTAGTACTCAAATATAGTGAACCCCTCTTATCTATCAACAGGGGGCTTTAGAAATTTGCACACTATAGTTCTGGGAGCCTGCAAGAATGCTCTGGAAGTGGACCTTGGCTACCTCATCATAACTGCTGCACGAAGGTACTTGAGTCATTTCAGCAGTCTTTCTCATTTTAATTTTATTTGCCAGTGAGTCACCATTATGTTTATACACGAAAGTCATATTAATAGACCTTTGCATACTGATGTTAGTGAATTCTGTGCACTGCTTTCAATTCTGCAATACCTTATTTTTCATCATAGCGTATTTTTAAAAAATCCTCACAATATTGCACTGGCTGCCCATTTGTTGATGAGCCAAATTCAAGGTGCTAATAATGACTTATAAAGCCGTAAGCAATTTGGGATCTAAATATTTGAAGGTGTGTCTCCTTCCACATCAACTCGCCTGTGTGCTTGGATCAGCTAAGGAGGCTGTTTTGGTTGCTCTGCAGCTAATGGAAATCTGTTGTGCAACAACCAAGGGAAGGGCCTTCTCTGCCATGATGCCTTAAGTATGGAATGCCCTCCTCTTAGACCTGTGACTGACAACTGGCCCTTATGAGTTTTCAGTGCTAGCTATGGACCCATTGATTTGATCAGGATTTTATTAAGATATTAATTTTTGTCAGGGATGTGGTATTGGTGTTGCTTTTGCTGCTATTTTATCTGCTCCTTGCTTTTTTTAAAAAAAAATTTAAATAGCTATTTATTGAAAATTTTCCATTAAGAAAAAACCAAAAACAAAAAAACAAAAAAAGAAAACATATACAGTTTACGATCCTTATTTTCTGTAACATATTTCCCTGACTTCCCCACACCTCCCCTTCTTATATTCCAATTCTAATTGTTAATTCAGCAAGTTCTTATCCCCAATTTTTTAACCTTTTTATATTTAGTTCAATTTAAAAAACCAATTTTACAACGTCAAAATTTATACATCAGTGCTCATTCTTAAATCCTTTTCCTAAAGTCGACCCAAATTCCCTTCCACGAATTCCCCACTTTTCATATTAATGACAAAACAGAATAAAAAGAAAAAAGACGGGTTATAATTATACCCTTTGGATCCCCAAACCCCACCCCGTCCCCTTTCCCGGTTTCAATCCCCAACAAATGTCCATCAGTCTTAATCTACTATCAGCCTGGAGATCTCACGTCCGAAGCTCTTAATTCTCTCTCAGTTCCTCTCTGCCGGTTTTTTTTATAGTCCTTAGTGTTAAACACCAGATCTCGGAGACGCTCTGGCCCAATAGGGACAGTGTTTCTTCCAGCCAGACCTCCATACTTAAAAGTGGAACTCAAATCTTGTTTTTTACTCCGCTTTTTAAAAAAAAATTATTGACAATTGTGGTTTTAAGCCTATTTTATGGTATACAGACTAGATTGCTCTCACAGTGAAGGGCATATTCTTCTTGCAAGTTACAAACAATAGAAGTATTGTCTTATATGTGAATGTGCATATTCTGTGCCAGGAAATATTTGTTAGTCTACGCTTTTCTCATTTTGTTTCTTCTCTTTTCAGGTTGCACGAAGTACGAATCCAGCCTTCCCTAACCAAAGATGGAGTATTCTCTGCACTAAAAATGGCAGAATTGGAGTTTCCACAATTTGAAACACTACATCTTGGATACGTTGATGAGTTTTTGCTGCAGTGTATGAAATCCTTCAATTTTCCTTTGGGTTATCTATCAGATGTTAGGGTAGATCTGGATGTTATCTGCCTAGATCGGGGATGAGCTAACTTTTCACCTTCCAGATGTGAGTTGTAGTCCAACAGCATCATATCTGATTATTGGCCATGCTGACTAGGACAGATGGGAGGCCAATAAATCTGGAGGGCCACAGGTTCCCATCCCTGGTCTATATGCTTCTAATCTTAGGGAGGCCAGCGGCTGTTATGATACATCTTTGTGTAATGCATGAGCAGCCACTAGTTCCCTGCTGATGCTTTTCCATGATGACACCTGCGGATGTCTTACACAGGGAACCTTGACTAAAATAGCTTGTGCAAATATGGGCATGTGGGCATTGGATTTTGTGGTGCCATCTGTTGGTGGTATGGAAACAATCTACATTCTTCAGAATTCCCATGTGGTGTGGAGTCAGTAGTGCATGAAAACGCTACGATAGTGACGTGCACTATTTCAAGCCCAAATTGGAAGGCAGCTCTTTTTGCAGCCAGCAATTGCTATCCCTTCCTTCTTTTCTTTCTGCCTATTGCATATGAACTGTCCCTCTTCCCAGAAGAGAACAGCATGTGTTGGCATTTCCCCAGCTATAGAAATACAGGGGAGGATTGTGGCTCCTGCCTCAGGGCTGCTGCTCTTTCTGATTTGCCAGGAGACGGACAGACATTTTGGCCAGTGCTAGTCTAGGGACTGGCACAAGCAAGACTTCAGGAGCAGGAAGGGACGTGTATTTGCCACTTGCCTGCTCACTTGACATTCATCCCATGCAAGCAGCAAATGTAAATATCCCAAGTCTCTGGAGATGTTTTATATTGATAGATGTGATGGGGAAGTCGGTTGGAATGTCATTATTGCTTCATACCTGCTCCCTTGCATACCCAGCCCTGTGATTTGTACCCTTATGGGGGGGGCACAACTAGACATCCTGATTCCTTATAAAGCAAGGGGCAGGGAGATTGCATTGGCAGTTCTGATGGATGAGGTTTTTAGTTTAAAACAAGTGAAAGGCAATATAAAGACTATCTCTTATAGACCAATGACGGGTGAATTTGCAACCTTTTGAAGCACTTTGATTTTTAAAGGCTTCACTTTATCTGCTTTACTGTTCCCATTGTTTGGGTCCAGCAGGTAAACTCAAGCGCTCATTCAGTGCCCAGACTGAATTGCTGTAGAGAATTATGGAAAGAGCAAGTTGCTATTTTTTTCTGTTCTCTTCCCCCTGACCCCAGGTAAAATGATTAATGCGGACCTTGTGAAATATGGCTTGGCTGACGTGGTTGAAAATCCAGGCATCATCACAGACATTGGAATGAAAGCGGTGAATGAAGTGTTCTCTTCCATTAAATACCTTGTTATATACAACTGTCCTCATCTGCACAATCCAAGCAGTTGGATCACAGGTAATGTCTGCACAAGAATACATCTGGTTAAGGAGTTAAAGCACTTTAGCAAACAAAATGCAGCCCCTACTTAATTAAATTGACCACTGTTAGTGATTATTACACATTTCTGATAGACACCTTTAAGTTCCAGTATGACTTCAGAGTTTAAGCAGGTGGCAACCAGAGATGGGGCCTTAACTGTGTTACCCTAACTGTGCACACCCTTTCCTGAGATATTTTGTTTGACACCATCTCTCTTGGCTTTTGATGAAAATGTATTTATTTATTTTTGAGATTTTGGTAAGCCAATTTGAATATTCTTTCAGAGATTTGCTGCCAACAGCAGCAAAGGCAGAGGAGGAATGAGCAGTCCGAAAGGAGCCCTTTTGGGCTGCTCGTTCCTCCTCCTCCGCTGCCAACAGCAGCAAAGGCGGAGGAGGAAGGAACGAGCAGCCCGAATGGGATCCTTTTGGGCTGCTCGTTCCCTCCGCCACCGCCTCTGCCGCTCGCAAGAGCAGGCATAGGAGCCGCGGTTGGGAGAGGCACAGCGCAGTGTAGCACCTCTCCCAATCGCGGCTCCTGTGCCTGCCCTTGCGAGAGGCAGGCGGCGGTGGCGGGACCAGCGGCAAGAAAGAGCTTCTTTCGGGCCGCTTGTGCCACCGCCGCCTCACTCGAGTATAAGCCAAGGGCGGCTTTTTCAGCATAAAAAATGTGCTGAAAAAGTCGGCTTATACTCGAGTGTATGTAGTATATCACTGTTATTTTTTTGTAGATATCTCTTGAACATATCCCATTCTGCCACCTTTTATTGGCTGCATACTAGATGTCTTGATCTTGTTTTGGTGATGATGATTTGATAAATTGTATTGGGGTGTGTTGAGGTAAAAAGAAATCCGTACTTCCTGGGTATTCTAATACTTTCACATGCTATGGGGGTTCTCCATCTACTCCACCTACAAGCCACCAGGAATTGTGTACCCTGAAACTTTTGAGATCCCTAGAAGTAATCAATAGAAGGGGGAATGCCACTTTGCTATTGACTAAAATTTCAAGTTTAGCCAGCAGATTTTAATGGGTGGGATCCATTAAAGTTTATTTTGTTCATAGAGTGAAAGTTGGGCTCATAAAGGGGACCTTTCATGAACAGAAGCTCCTACCAGAATGATTCCTCCCATTAAAACCTACTGATTAAATGAAATCTTGGACAGTCAACAAAATTATTTCCTTTCCCTATTTTATTTCCCTTCTAAGAGCTAATTGACTGTGTGCTACACAACTCCAGTCTCTAAGAAATGGAGTTCTGTTCTTGTTTTTCCAAAATTAAGAGAATACATTTTCAATTAGGAAACTAAATTCTTTTGGGCCATAGTGACAGTTTCTGTTCTGTCTTAGCAACCAACTGCAAAAGGCTAGATTTTATTAGTCACTTGTTTTTTGCTATTCTGAGTAGGCAAAGGACCTCAGTTAAGAGTGGATGCATCAGAATAACCAGGAAATATACCTTTTTTAGAATGGTGGCGATTCTAAATTGAAACTTTAAGTGGGGAATAGTTAAGCAGATTTTAGGTAAGAAATCTGTTAATTAAGTTCATTTATTTCTCTCACTCTCCCCACCCTGCAATAGATCATTCAAGATGGACTCGGCTGTTTGATCTCACCTTGGTGAGATGCCATGCAATAAAACTAGACTCATTTAGTCAGTTTATTGAGTTACTGCCAAGCCTGGAGTTTATCTCTCTGGACCAGATGTTCCGGGAACCTCCCAAGGTATGGTGTTTGGGTTTTTTAAAGTGTACTTTGCTGTGTGCTTCAAATGTCTTTAGGGTATGTGAAATATACTCGACTTTTGGTAGATATTTTTTAAACTTCTAATTAAAAAGTACTTCAGGTAACTGTTTTTAAACATTCAAACCATGGTTCAGTGACCATATTAGGAAAGCAGTAACATGAAAATGAAAACAAGTTCAGTATTGCAAATTATAGTAGTATAATTACTACTATAATTCCTATTTACACTGTAATTAGTATAAATACTGC
Organism: Podarcis bocagei; assembly: GCF_964188305.1. NCBI lineage: Eukaryota > Metazoa > Chordata > Lepidosauria > Squamata > Lacertidae > Podarcis > Podarcis bocagei. The sequence continues at coordinate 82,737,243 of NC_138126.1, read as the reverse complement.
AAATTGTAATAAGCAAGAAGCTTGTTACAAGAATGTCTGAATTACGTCTACATCGCTGCAACGATCTCATTTTGCTGGAATTCTTGCAGATCTTTATATTTCGCATTCCCCCTTTCTTCTCATTTGGTTTAATTTCATGCTTAAGAAAATTAGATTCGTTATGTAATGGAATCTTTTACTTTGCCCAAGATTGAACAATACAGGAAGACTATCAAAATCCAGAGAGCCATGACTAGTTTGCATATTTCACTACATGTATTCTGTAGCAATGTATCACACTTCTGTGAATCTGTCTGCCTTGATGGAGAGGGATTATGTAAAAGCTGAGACAGGCTGAAATAATAGCATATGTTTGGAAAGCCTACAGCCTCTCACCCAGGAAAGAGCACCCCCCCCACACACACCTGTCCCTTCCTTCCTACGGACTGCATATGGTACAACATTGCTGTCTTCTACTTTAGAAAGACAGCTGTACTTCTGTATCATCAGAAGCTGCTATTCCAGTTCCTACCCTTATCCTCAGGCTTGCTTCCTTGCTTAGCAACCAATTTGCACCAGACTAGGGAAAGATTCAGATACTTCTCTGCTTGACATGGTGAGAAATCAAGGGTTAAAAATAAATGTGAGAACCTGCACAAGCGACGCTGACACAAAACCCCATACATATGTGAAGTAAAATAGAAACATCGCCACCCGATCCCACTCCCACTCCCACTCACCACTCCCCCTCTACCTCTTTCCCCCTTTTCTTCCTAATGTAACACTAATGTCTCAGCAAATGAAACTGATCTATAGAAAATGTAACTTGAAAAAGAGACATTGCACATACTTTTGTAAACCAAGAAATCTTTAATAAAAATACATTTAAAAAAGCAAACATAAAATAAAATAAATGTGAGCAGTGACGAGTGCGGCTTTTGTCTTGAAACATAAATGAAGAAATATAAATGAGCAACAGCAAGGGATTTGGAGAAGTAGAGTGAGAGATGAAGGCCCCAAAGGGCAGAGAAGGAGAGGAAGCAGAAGGCAAGGCAGAGCCAACCACAGAGGAAGGTTATAGCCATCACTCATGAAATTTTATTCACTTGCTATGCAGTCATGTGCATGTTTGCTCAGAAGTAAGTCCCACTACATTAATGTTGCTTACTGTTCAGTAAGTAGGGTTGCATCCTTAGCTACAAACCAACTTCATACCCCCTCTTACATTTTCCCACAATTATGTATTCGCCTCCATAAATAGAATAAATTTACACAATAGATTTCTGCAAAAGCATGTTGTACTTCCTTGTCTTAATAGTGTGATGACTCACAACACCTTCCTAATGTTACCTGTAGTGTTCTGTCTCTTCATATTGAACCAACTGGTAACCAGAAAGGTAGCGTTGTATAGCTCACAGCATCATGATTGACTTGTACATCACAACCTTATTGGTTTGGCTCGTGGGAAGTGTTCACTTGTCTCAGGGCAGGAGGTTTGAAATGTCCGTGCAGAGGTTAGGAGCAGTTGGCAACATGGAATTGCTTGCTTCAAATCTCTTTGTTTAAGAAGCAGTACACTGTGGTGTATGTATCATGGAAGATATCGCTGATTTCAAACTGTGTTTTGTTTTGGAGCCTCTTGCCAGTTGCTGTCAACAGTTTTTACTGCATTTCAGGGTTGTGCTCGTGTAGGTCTTAGTGCAGGCACTGGGATTGGTGTGTCCTCTGCTTTGGTCAGCAATCAGAACTCCAACAATGAAAACGACAACAATAATAATCACCAGAACAATAATGCCAATATACACCATAACAACCACCAGCAACCAAATGACCAGAACGAGGAGAACGAGATGCGACAGGAGGAGCAGGTGGAAGAACAGCAGATTGCAGCAGAAGGTAAATGCAGGAAACAGTTTTATTTGTTTGTTTTTAGTACTGAACCAATAAATTGGTCGGCATCCATCTGTCTTGGGAGATAATGGAAGAGGGCGCCTTTGGGGGTGAAGTCAAACCATTGGAGAGTTACAGCGCCTGCTGTGGCTGCAGAGAGTCATGTTTTCTTTCAGATGAAGGCATCTGCTTGTGCTGATGCAAGTGTACTATGGCGTTTCTTCTTTCTGCACTGCTCCCAGCAGTCATTTCCCCTCTGGTCACTGCTGTGGATACCTGACTTGACTGTCTCCAGGCGCTGCGGACTATTATTGCTTTATTGACCAATAAAGCACACTTTAACATCTCCAATTGATATTCAAGCTATCAATGTTCACAATTATATTTCCTAAGTGTCTGAGCAACGCCTAACACTTCCATTGCCATAAAATTCTGTAAAGCTATTCATTTTGATTTGGCATTAATAACACTTTTATCATTTCTCATCAATATATAATGTTGCCACAGCAGGAGGACTTAAAACCAGTTAATGGTATTTTCTTCCTATTTAACAGCTCTAAAGTGACTTAATGCTCCTGGCATAACAACCACCATAAATATTATACAGTTAAATTAGTAGTTTCAGTTTTCATTCATCAGTTTAAATTCACTTTCTTCTTTTGGCATGAAGGCCCCCATTTTCTCTCTGAGAATGAATTCTGTAAAGGCCAGAGTCCTCATCGAAAGCTACAATATAGAAATGGATGTAAATGCCTTTCAGATTAGTGGAGATCTGCCTTGTTAAGTTTCCCGGGCAAAGACAGATGCTCCTCCATAGTCGCAGTGCTTTGGAGCCTTCCTAAGATTGTCATGCAATTATGTGTGACTAGCTTCTGCCTCCTTAATAAAGAGTGGTGTCTCCATCCTCCTTATCTCAGTCATTCTTATCTCTCTTTGCAGCACTGAATGAAATGGAGGAGGTAGCACAGGAAGATGGAGTGGCTATGGCAGAGAGCCGCAGTGAAGCCTCTGCAACTAATCAGGCACTTCTTCCCATGGAAGTTGATGAAGAACAAGCAGGTAACTTGTCAGGATCTCTCCCATCCATTTGCAGGCTTCATTGACTTACTACAAAAAAATGTATGTTTGTTTGTTTGTTGCTTAGAGATATCAATATCATTTATTCTAGAATTAATAATGCAAACTATTTAAGAACTGTAAAGTCAGTGAACTTGAGTAATTCTATAGCCTAAAATTAACCACAGTATTTAGCGTTTATAGTCATTTCTCAGATGCAAAAAGAGTTTTGTACACATAATCTCAGAAATCTTGAGCACACTTCCGCTAGGTAAGCCACTATTATTACCTCCATATCGCAGATATATGGGCCAATAGTGATTTACCTAAGGTCAAATAATCAAGGCAAGATTTTAACTATGGATTTGCAAGCTCCAACTAGCTGTACTCTGACTGCCAAGACATCCTCTGTTGATTGTTAAGTTTGCAATGCAGGTGACTGGGGTTCTTGCATGTATTACCTGACAGTTATACTTTTGTGTAATTAATAACTTGTGAGGTGTTTAAGATGATCATATGCTGTATCTTGAGTTGCCTTGATTGCATGTGGTCTCATGGCCAGTGTTCCTCTCTTTGCAACCTTTTAATAGCGTCATAGAGAGTGGAGCCCCCAATAGGAGAAGCTGAATTGGTATTAGCAAATTGTACTAATCACCCAAGCAGCTTGTTCTCAATCACTTGTTTTACAGCACATTAGATATCTTTGTACACAGGATCAAAGTCGACTTGATGTGGGAGACTTGCGGCATGTCTCCAGTTTCTGTTTTCAACTCATGCATTTAATTGGGGCGGGGGGAGCGGCTCATTCTCTTCCATCTAGGCTGTTTACTGAATCAGAATTGCACCTCCACCATGTCAGTAGCTGTTTTTCCTTCAGGGCCAAACTGATGATGACCTAGTATGGTTTCCCCTGCAGGGGGAAGAGTAGCCAGGAGGGGGCAGGGTTTTGATCACGGTAATATCCTGTGAATAAAGTGTTCAGCAGTGCTTCCCGTGCTCCAGTCTGATTTGGAGCTCTTCACAGATGTGTTAAAGTCAAACCAAGAATAGTTGTGAAACAGTTTGTATGCTTCCATGCTGCCTCTGCTTTAGAGACTAGTCTAGAGACTAGAAAGTCTCTAGGATGTTGTGTGGTTAATTTCTTGTTTTTAAAAAAGTTCCATTTGCAGTGTGCATTCTAATCATATGCAGCTATATATTTGCTAGGTAGGAAAATATCAGTTTAATCCCACAGTAGGCCACGGGCTTACTTCCACCCAGTGCTTCTCTGTTCGGTAAATGCTAAGGGGATATAAATGAGATTAGGTACCTCATTTGTTTGCCATTCTCTTACAAATTCATCCTTACTTTAATTCGCTAACCTGCTTTTTCTCAAGAAGTTGGAGATGGTTCCATTTTGCTGCCCAATATCAACAGTGCGGAAATTAGTATCACCAGCTTCAGAGCTACCTCTTCATACATCACCACACTGTCAATATTTCCCAGATCTATTTCCAGTTTAGGGAATAAGAAATTCTAAAACTGAGTTCTTGCCATCATCCTGATGTTTGTACAGCTAGATAAAATTCAGCATTTGAGCACACAGTTGTGTGCGTGCTTCAAATTGTTTCAGTTTTTATTCTGGCTGTGTCCAGATCCTTCTCCTTTGCTTCATTTTGTTACATATAATTTCTCCTCAGTTTCTTCCTTTGATCCCCCGCTTCTTGAGGGCCCTATGCTGTACAGAGATGCCTGTACACATGTGGCGCCTTAACCAAGGAGAGGTGATTGTTTTTCACCCTTAGAGAAGTCTTGAAGCCCACCTCTAATTGTAAACATATTTGCTGCTGTGAGATACCTTGTGGCTTTAATTTTTCTTTGCTTTTTCCATGTTTGTGCAAGAAACAATAAGCACGTAGGGCAATAGCCAACATTGAATGGCCCTTCTGCCACCCACACATACAAATATTCATCTGCTCCTGAGGGTCTTCTAACTTTCTGGAGCAGATTTAGAGGGGGAGTGTGGAAGGATTGCAGGGGGCAGGGAATTTTTTTGTCAATTGTGTCAATTTGGCTGGCGGATGTACTGTTGGATTTCATCCCTAATCTCAGTACAGTGCCTGCAATTTATAAAACACATTGTGCTTTCTAATTGCAGTGTAGATTGGTGGATTGTGAGGTGGGCTGATCAAATTGGTGGGGAAGGGGCTAATAAAGTAAGAGGAGAAGATCATAGCGTAACACTAAGAATAACTCCAGATCCAAACACAATGCAGTACATGTTGTGTTTTGTTCGTTCTTTTCTACTGTGTTATGCGTTGTTGGTGTTTGAGGGGAACTGTGAAGAGAGACCTAGCCAGGTGTATGAGTGCAGAAGGTCCTTAGGTATGCCAACTAACCATGTAAAAACCAACTACTTTGTATGCATGTTTCGAAGGAGTAAGTTGCTCAGTCAGGTGAATTAAAGCTCCCTGATCTCTGGAAAGCATGCTAGTTTGTTGCTGAACTTTCTCTTCTTTTCCAGGGCCCAGTGGCCTTCAGCCAAATGTAAAGCTAGCACCTATTACTGTCCACGACTCAGACAGTGAAGATGAGGATGAGACTACAGCCACCTCAAGATCCTGTATTACAAATAGCATTGCACAAAATTACTCAGATGGAGAGGAGAGAGTCAGAGATTCAGTGGAAATCCGGGAGCCCTCAGGTGAGAATTTTTGCTTCTTCATAAATGTCGTAAAAATATTCCTTGTTGTGTTACAAAGCACAAAATGCAGAAACAAGTTTTCTGTGGAATGTGGTTCACAGTGGTTGTGGTCCAACTTTAGAAAGATAGATTTCCCTCATGTCCATTTCTGTTCTTTCCATATTTCTGCAGATCAGCTGCAAGAGTGATGCCTTCTTACATGACAGTGGTGGTGTAGTTGCCACCAAAACCACTTGTGTGAGGTAGCTCTGTTGTAACTGAAATAGGCTACTTGGTATTCATAGTCCCTTTGATCACAGTTATTGGGTGGTTTCCATCAATTGGGTTGCAGTTCAATTTGTATTTCCAAATTGTACAACAGTTTGATTCTGGCTTGTGTTCTGTGGTTGGACTATGCCGCAGTCCCCCAAGTTCATACATAATGAGGAATTGAATTCTAAAGTGAATTGCAATCCTTTTTGCATGTAGGCCCATTCAGAATTGACTGAACGACTTCAAAGGCTTTGGATGAAAACTTCCACATGCTTTGCTAAGATTTGACAGGCTAAGCATCTGTAATGTATTTCTCTAGCAGATTCCTGAGGGATTTGATCCCAGTTACCTTTATTTCTTCACGGCTTGTGTCTTTCTTGCACAGCCTCCCTGCAACCTAAAGTGGGGACAAGGCACATCAGCAAAATATGAGGCAGGAGGCCAGGATACTGTAGACATTTTACTGTTCCACAAGCCGTACCTTCTGGTCAAAAAGTATGCCAGTGTAAACTTGAGGGGTAAGTGCATCAGGGGTGGGTGGGGGCGCTATCAACATATCTTTTGAACAACTTAGTCCAGGAAGAAAGGAAATTATTTGAAAACTAAGATTCTCATAAATAAATGGCAGGGCTGTAAATGTTTCTTGTTAACTAGGTAGCTACCGTAAGAAGAAATTAGGTGCAACAACTAATTTGAGCCTGTTGAGCAGCTTGACTGTGTGCAGTACAGTGGGTCAGATTCAACTAAGTAGTGCCACCGGTGGAAGTGTGCACAAGGACTTCCCCATTCCTCCCACCCTGCCTCCAGTTAGCCCTGGGCAGGGAAGGAACCCCCAGAACCATAGGCAGGGGGAGAAGAGGGCAGATCACTCCATCAGACAAGTAGAAATGCTTGTGCTGATAGAGCAGTCTGCTTAGTGCTACGCTGAATTCCTCCCAATATGTTTAAACAAACAGATTCAAGGCGTGAACCTCTAGTAAGTGACGTAGCTCAACATATCTGCACAGTATCTTATCCCGCTTGGAATAACGTTGCAACAGTCGCAGCAGGTGTCTCACCAGGTTGTCTAGGGTGTGTTGATAACTAACGGGGTGCGTTTCCATGACTTTCTATCACTTCGTAGCTCTCTTCCCTTTTGTCCCTGTTGTTGTTGCAGTGAGTGGTAAAGGCAAAGCTCCGCTGCGGAAGAGGTGCAATGCCAGCCGGGTCAAACTGTTTCTTTCTGAGGAGAGCAGCTGCGAGAAAGGCTGTCAGGTCACCAGTGAGCAAATTAAAGCGGATATGAAAGCGGCCAGTGACGTGACAGCGGAAAGGAACAAAAGCAAGGATTGTTACCCTGGTTGTGGTGGCGGCACTGGGCCTCCGGGGGCCTCGGACACTGCAGCGTCTCCAAGCCCAGATGGTATGAAAACGGCTGATAGCTGCAGCGACGCCCCCTCCGCAGCAACAGAGGACTCTGGGAAGTGTCTCTGCAAGAGTGAAAGCTCCAGTGAGAGGGACAGTGAGGAGAAGCCATTGTGCTCCAGGTGTTCCTGCTATATGCCCCAGAACCAGCAAAGGAGGACTAATGGCGTCTCGGGTGGCGAATGCCCATCTACCAGTGGAGCTTGTGGTATGAATGGGCCAAATGTGAGAGGGGCGGAATTCTCCCTAAGAACATTACCAAACTGTGGCTCTTCAGGGGAGGCCAGCAATGGGAGGACTAATGAGAGAGTCTGTGGGACTGCTAATGAGGAACGGAGCCCTCCTTCACAGCAAGGGAGATACGAAATGGAATATAATGAAGATTACCCTCGCAGGCCTCTCACAAGAGCCAGAAGCAGACTTTCCCATGTGCCTCTGGTGTCTCAGTCAGGTATGGTTTCATTTATCCAAGTTTTGCATCAAAGCAGTGCATTATTGTCAAAGAAGGGCGAGGACCAGCCACATTGTCGTAATGTCAGAGCAGAAATGCAATTTTCTCTCTGTTCTTGTGTTGGGTGTTGATTATTGAGCACTCGCTCTTTGAGAGAGTTTTTTTTTTGTGGGAGGAAGATTCCTTGAAATACAAATACTTATAATCTGATTTGAAGCCTGCTTTCAAAATGAAAGCATAAGCTTACTGATAGCTACTTGGTGAATATTGACTGGATTCTGTGATCACATAAGCCTTTGAAACTTCTCACCACACCTAAATCATATTGTTTCTGGTATATGTTTTTTCAAAGCATAGAGCAGTTGGGTTCAGCCATCTTAGGTGATGGCCATCCAGGCTCTGGGATGCAGAACAAGTCCAAGTCTTCCTTCCAGTTCTAGTTCTTGAGCTGGAGACTGGGAGCGTTGCTGAGTGTAAGCAGAGAGCAAAAAGAAACTTCTGGCTCAGAACTGCATTAGAACGGTGCAGGTGCCACATTTATAGCCGCTTCCAGGAAGTTTTTACGAATACCTCCCAGTTAGGAGTTATTTCCAGGAACCGGGGCTTAACTGGTATTTCACCCATGAGAGGGAGCAACCTTCTGCTGAGGCTTTGTTTGGCACATAAATGGTAGGTTCAGCAGACTTGTTACCCAGCTCCCATTACAAAAATATATATTTACATAAAACATGGTTAAAATAATTGCAATAAATTTAGGAACATATTCAATGAGAGCAGTGCAAAAGTCATATATTCTAGAACAGTTTTATAAAAAAAAATACTTCTCTCTCTCTTCCATTTATCCTATAATCACAAGGTACTATAACTCCAGGCAAAATTAAATCAAAAGGATCTCTATTCCTTAACCTGATTAAAGGCAGGACTGGTTCAGACTCGCTCCTAAATGTGTGCTTGTCAACAACCCGTTAGATTCCAGGAAATCATTCATTTTCAGTCGTTCCTATCAGAAGAGACATTTTTCTTGCTGCATACAGTACTTGTTCTCAGAGCAGTTTCCCTTAAACATAGCAAGACCAGATAATGACTTCCAATTCAAGGTGATTCATTCCGGTTTGGGAGATCATCAACTAAGGTCAGACTCTTTCACCCAGAAGATCAGACTCTTTCGCAAGACACCAGTCGAGTGATGCTATCAATCAGATTGGCTCAGAGGAAAACTCCCGCTGTGACATAGGCATGGTTGCTTTTTCTCTGTGCCTGCTGAGGAGGTGGAGCTTCAGCCACCCAGCAGGCAGAGACTGAGCTGGAAGGGCATAGAGAAAGCTTGTCTCTTACAGCTGCCCTGAGGTTCCAGCTACATGGTAGAGGCCGAAACAAGCTTTTGTTGCTCCATACAGCTCTGAGCAGAAGAGGAATGGCGGAAGGTACGTTGTCATGACCCAGCAGGCAAAAAGGCAGGGAAAGCTAACACACTTCCACTACCCATCACCATCTCTGGTTTGTGCCAGATCTCATTGTACCTTTCAGAGATGCAGCTTAAGTTTGGGAGCAAGATCCTGCCCCTTAGGGTGGCCTCAAATTGTAACTTGTTGACCCTGGTCATATTGATGTCCATGTGTGTGCAAAGCAGTTGGGAAGATCATGTTGCATTTCTGCTTCTGCTCACTGCAGCGATAGGCCTACATTCACACCAAGTTAACATTCTGTTGACCTTTGGGGCACATTCTACCATACCAACATGCAACTACATATGTGTACCTTTAAGCGATAGTGCACGTTTCCTAATGTGAATTAATTATCCTGTAATGCATTTTGTCTACCCACTTTGAATGATTGATAGGTGGAGTTTCCCGTTGTTGTTGTTGTTGACAACATGTAATATGGCAATCCTACTGCATGTTTTGTTTAAAAGTAACAGCGTAAGCACATGTGTACTCATGTTCATCCTGCCTCCATAGTCTAAGGCTTCCCTTCATTTTACCCTCCAAAATTCAAGTGCTTATTTGGTGAGGCACCTCTTGCTTTTGCAGGTCTTTGGTTTGTTTTCCAAGAGTAAAATTACTTTGGGGGAGTGGGAAGAATTTGCACACGAAAGCTTATGCCAAGAACACACACACACACACACACACACACACACACACACTTCAGAAATTATCAGCTTCATATTCTTTGCTTTAAGTACTTTGAATTATAGTAGTTAAAATAATTTATTTTGTTCAGCATCGATACCTGAAATATTGAGATTTGCTCCTTTTCTCGGAGCGTTGAAAGAATCACTGCTGTTTTATATGGTGGGAGGAAAAGGGTGATGTAACCTAAAGAAAAATCTTGGTTATTAAAACTGAAAAACAATAGTCACTAAACCTCACTTGCTTTAGTGACTATTTAATGATTGTTTGTCTTTTAATGATTAAGGTCTATTAATTTTATTGCAACCTAAGCTAGAGGTTTTCCTAATCAAAATAACTTCTTACATGTTGTCTGTAATTCTGAGAGAGCCAACATTGTGCCCTCCAAATTTTGTTGGGCTCCAGCTCCCATTAGCTTTGATGATTGTGTTTGATGGGGGGGGGTGAGAGCCCCCAACATCTGGAGGGTGCTGTATAATTATTCCAGCTGTAAATGCAGGATGTTTCACATATTTAGGTGGGTTTTTATTTTTATTTTTAAAAAAAGAAATTCAAAGGAAATTCATGCTTTGATATTATTCTGCACTTCTTTTAACTTAACATTTATTGAAATATTTAGCAAATGGCTATTTCTGCATATTCCCTGCATATAACAGGGAAAATTAGACAACAGGGCAAGGAAACATTTCAAAAAGAATGGGAAAAAATTATGCCGTATATAGGAAAGATAAGATGAAATAGTGAAACCAGTAGAATTGGAAATAAACCTCATAACGGGAAAGATTAAGAAAAGTGATGGATAATGAAAATAATAAGAAGCACAATGTATAAGGAGATTAATATAACTAACAGTAGTTGTAAATGAATACAAACAGACAACAAGAATTGTATAAACAGGAGGAGTTATTTGTTTATGGATATACTGTGGACAAATACGGAAAATGAATAACAAAATACAAAATGGATGAAAATAATGCGATAAAATTATATGTGATATAAAAAAACCGGAAGGAGGGAAGTCAGTGCTTAGGAGTAAGTATAAATGTAAAATGCAACACATTATGTGTATGTGGAGTATGTAACCGGAAAACTAATAAAGATTATTTTTTTTGGGGGGGGGGAGAAATATTTAGCAAATGAAGACTGTAAAAACTGAGGTTGCTGATGGCTGATTTTTAGTGAATTAAATATTCACTAAAACAATTTAGTTGCCTTCTTGAGATCTCTTTGGACAGAATCCATCAAAATGTTGTTTTCTCTTCTCCATCACATATTAAGTAAAACAACCCTAATCATTCAAACCTTATAAAATCAAGATAAAAGTGGCTGTGTTCCTCTGAGCAACTCTTTTTCTTTTTCACCTATTGAATTTGTTTCATGTAATATCCCAATTATAAGACTTGTTTTTGAAGGGTGTGTGTCTGTAACCACAGTGCTTTTTTTACTGACATTTTCTGGCCATCTGAGTGTGGTGCCTATTGACCTTGTCCTGCAGGGTCCCTGCAGACTTCAACAAGGCTGAGCCAAAGGCGAACTCAGAAATAGACTTTTTAAAATAAATAAACATTTATTCAAAAGTTACAATACATTTTCAACCAATATATCCCCTCCACAGACACCTCTGTGATGATGGTGGCATTAAAATATCCTGTTGTACAATAAAAGAGAAAAAGGGAGACATGATGCACAGCATATCATCAGCTGTGTCCCATGCCCAAGTTTTCCTATTGAAGACACACTTATCAAAAGTTACTCAGCAAAATTAGTGCCCAAGTATATTTCCTATGTTCTTCCTTATTACCCAAAGGAAGGATCTATTGTAATTCTAAGGAAATTAGGAATCCTAAATGATTATTTCTTCACTGAACTGTGTTTCTGTTATTTTTAAGTAGTGTAGTCCGTCTCTCCCCCCCCCCCCCCGGTGTGCTAAAAGTACAATGACTTCTCCAAGCACTGCAGTTCTCAAACCTTTTTTCTTCCCCCTCCTTGCTGTATGCAGGCAGGGAGATGATATTTATACTGCATGTCCCCTTCTCTTGTCTGCTTCAGTGAGCAGAGCTCTTGTAAATGTCACTTCCCTGCAGGTGTGCAGACCCAGGGTAAATATGCATTGGACGTGAATCTAAACAGAAAGAGCGCATAGGTCCTAATACTGAACTTTCCCTTCTCCGCTGTGCCCCTTTCACACCATCCAACCACATTGGTTGTTTGTATTTTGTTTTAATGGTTTTATATAACCTTTCAATAATATCTGAACAAAATACCACGAGGAACTAAGTCTTCTCCATCTGAACCACTATTTAGACAAATATTTTATTTTTGTAATCTGCTGGCCTACTAAGACTTTGTATTTTCCTGTAGTGGTAGGAGTAGTTTCAGACTGATATAAGTAGATGATTCAAAGCTAGAGGCTGGAGCTAGAGTTTTGATAAGTGGAATTCATCTAACAAGATGCTCCCACTGGCAGTAGGGTGGGAGGCATCTTTGTTCAGAGGGCTCTTATTCCTCACCCCTCCCTAAAAAAATTGTTCTGGATACTTGGGGGACCCTTTAAAATGAGCCTTTGTTCGCAGAGGAGCAGATCTTAACCCATCCTTAAGGGTTTAACGCTATTTGTTTTGGCTGCTGTAAGTCCTACCACCACCTGAACCTCAGTATGTTTCGCTTTGGTGTGAGTTCCACTGAGCCCAGTTAGGCTTGTTTCCTGGTAAATATGCTTCAGGTTACAGTCCTAGAGCAATTCCAAAATCCACATGAGGGCAAGGCGTTCATTGGTTCAGCCCAAATGACATGAAGTACTGTTCAAGTCTTTGTGTTCTCCAGGACTTCTTTATCAAACTTAGATACTTAAACATACGTTTATTTGGATTTTTGTGTGTGTGTGTGTGTGTGTGTATACACACACACACACACACACACACAATGCAATATACAAGTGTATCAAAATGTATTCAGTATAAAGTAAACTGAAAATAACAATAATTACTAAGCACTGCAGGTCAGCTACTTCCAAGACCCTCATTAATCTAAGAAACCATTCACAATGACTCTGCTATTCCTGTTACAGCTGCTCACAAATAAGAAATGTCCAATCTTTTATTCATTTGTTTTTGTTCCCAGAAGCGACCAAACCAAAGCCCAGGCATTCAGTGAAGCGAAAACGGACGGCCGACAAGTCCACAAGCACCAGCGATCCTGTGATTGAGGATGACCACATCCAGGTAAGGCCTTTTTGAGCCCCAAGCTGGAAACCTGTGCCATCTTGGTGACAGCCTAGATGGATGAATGCCCCTAAATGCCGCAGAAAATGTTTTCGTTCAAGGTCTACTCCGCAATTGACTGTATTTTTTTAAAAGGGCACTGTCAAACTGAAAAATCACATACTGTCTTAAGGGGATAGCAAGCAAATTCTTCGGTTTCATTTCAACAGAATTTACTGTAAGTTCTTTGTGTGCAGTGCATATCTGGCTTGTAGTCTGAGTATCTTTGCTGCTAAAGACCAGCAGGCAAGGAGGAAGACGTTCCTCTAGTAGAATGGAATGTCAGACGATCCTTTAACCATCCTGCTTGAGTGCCGTCAAATATTTCCACATCATTATGTTATGATGTTGCTCACACTCTGCAGAAGATGCCCTGATTTCACCACCATTGGTAAATGTTTTGTTTGTATGTGTGTGGTTCATGTAGTGGTCTTTAATTTTGAAAATAATTTCTCCAGGTTCTTACACTGAAATCAAAAAACCTTGTTGGGATCACTTTGACAAATTGTGGCATAACAGATCTGGTGCTGAAAGATTGCCCTAAAATGATGTTTATTCACGGTATGTATACTTTAATTGTAATTGTTGATGCCTGGGAAACTTGTATAAATTTTCATCAGATTTGGGACATCTCCAGATGCACCACAGGGTTTCTTGTTTAATTTTCTGAACATAACGGACTCTAGCCATTGTCTCCCTCTGCTCACAGAAGGCTCTTCGATCTAGCAGAGGCTTCTATGAATGGAAGGAGGTGGGGAGAGATATTTTCATTGTTTGTTTCCTTCCTTCTGCTCTCCCTTGAGGGGAAAAGTCTCATCCAGTGGGTTGGGGAACTCTCAAATAACAACGGGAGAAAGGGAAAATTGCAGCAACCACACCCCTCCCCTGAAGCAAAGAACCTTTCACAAACCAAAAGGAGATAGTTGGATACAACCCTATCCATTTCACCAGCTATACTCCATGCTGTAACCCATGTGTTGGTAACTTTGAAGTCGGGTTAGTGTAACACATGCCATGTAGGGTTGCTCTAGGACCAGGTTTGGAAGCTCCAGCTGGTGAATGCAGCAAGGGAGCATCTGGCCAACAATATGTGACATCGTTGTTAAAACAGCTGCACCTGCTGCCCATCTGCTACAGAGCCAGGTTCAAGGTCCTTGCATTACCATATTTTTCACCCTATAGGACGCACCGGCCCATAGGACGCACCTAGATTTTGGGGCGGGGGGAAATAAAGGGGGAAAAAATTATTCCCCCCCCCCAGGCGCGGGGCTGGGGCGGGGGAAGGCTGAGCTTCCCCTGACCCCAGCCCCCACAACGGGACCCAGAGCCATGCCGAAGCTGCGTGCAGCTTTGGCATCGCTCTGGGAGCTTGCGGGGCTGGAGGGGGGGGGAAGCCCTCCGCCAGCCTTCAAACCAGGTCGGTTCCGCCTCTCCGCTGTCCCCCGAGCTTGTGGGGCTGGCAGTGGGGCTCTCCTGAAGCCTGGAGAGCGAGAGGGGTCGGTGCGTACCGACCCCTCTTGCTCTCCAGGCTTCAGCGAAAGCCTGCATTCGCCCCATAGGACGCACACACATTTCCCCTTCATTTTTGGAGGGGGAAAAGTGCGTCCTATAGGGCGAAAAATACGGTAATTTGCAAAGCCCTGAACAACTCTGGTCCAAGCTACCTCATGGATCACCTGAACCCTTATATCCTAGCTCAGTCACTGAAATCATCTGCAGGAGCCTTGTTGATCATTCCCCGATTCGGTGAAGCTCATTTGACAACAAGAAGAAACTGCCTGTAGCGTCATTGGCCTGGTATTGTGGCATACTCTGCCAACAGATATTCAGCAGGTGCCTTCTGTGCCAACTTATAAATGCCTGCTGAAAACCTTTCTATTCCACCAGGCTTAGGCAGGCAATTAAGAATACATCTTTCCACAATAGTGAGCTGATTTCTGATTTTTACTTTTTTTTAGGGTTTTTAGTGTATGGCTTTGTGTATGATTGTTGTAATTGTCTCTGATATTTTTAATGAATGTCATTTTTTGAAAGAAAATAAATGCTTAAGTAATGACTGCTGTTAAGCTTCCACACTCCAGATAGGATAGGAGGAGTTGTCGTTGCTTCTAGATTCCTGGCAGCTTCATTTCCCAACTTAATGGGCTAAAGGGTGTTCTTTCTTTTCCTTTTTTCTGGGCCACCAGAATTTTTCTGTATAATGATAGAACAGGGAGGTGAAAAAGATAAGACAGCAGTGAAGACATAAGGCATGCTTAGATTAAAAAGTTAGTCATACTTCTCACTTTTTATGCTTTTGGTTTTCATTTCCTAATTTTACCCTAGGAAAGCAAATAAATGCAAATTAAGATTCTATTGTTGCTAAATGCATACAAATTGGCAATAAGACAACACAGCCTTTCCAACATTTTGTAATGTGGTAGGTTGTCTGTGGCCATAGCCCATACCCTAAACCTAAATACCTACATGCATTATCTTACGGTCTTCACAATTTTCTTGTCCTGGAATATGTAGCCACCAGATGCCGCGTACTTAAGCACTTGAAGGTAGAGAACGCACCAATTGTCAATCGATTTGACTATGCTCAGTGCAAGAAATTAAATATGGATCAGGTACTGGATCAGATACTGCGGATACCACCAGAGAGAAACCGGATCATTTACCTTCGTCCAATGCAGCAGGTATTCAGATGGATTTCATTTACTCAAAACTGTTTGTATTCCTCAACATCTGAGTCTTGTCCCCCCCCCCATTTTTTTTTAAATGAGAAATTTGCATGTCTAAGTGGGTTGTATGCCGTGGTGCTGCGTTATCAGAAAACAATTCTGCATCAAGTTTTTCTTAATCCTCACTACTCTGATAAGCTTCCAGTGGCACCCCAATAAAGCTGCTCCTGAGGGTTAGGTACTACTTCAGAACTGAATGGGATAAGGGGCAGAAGTATTGGGGATAAATGAAAATCGGGTGCCCTGAGAAGTCTGCTTTTTGTAAGTGTTGGCAGAGCTTCGTTGGAAAACATGTACAGAATCTCTTCATCATGCTGTTTTGTTCCTTGCAGCTTTCTCAAAAGAGAAGTATGGCATATTTTATCAGGAAACTAGGAGTGATGATAGGACACAGCTTGTAGATTATGTGACTGTACTTTGTTCTTTTATTTTGGTTATATTCCATGTTGTACCTTTTTCTCCACAGGTTGACACACTGACTCTAGAACAGAAGATATTTAGTGGTCCCTACCCATACCACATCTGTGTAATTCATGAATTTAGTAACCCTCCAAATGTTCGTAACAAAGTGCGCATTCGAAGCTGGATGGACACAATAGCAAACATTAATCAGTGAGTCTCTCTCTGAATAGAACTGTAATGGATAAATATACAGTGGAGCCTCGCAAGACGAAATTAATCCGTTCCGCGAGTCTCTTCGTCTTGCGGTTTTTTCGTCTTGCGAAGCACGGCTATTAGCGGCTTAGCGGCTATTAACGGCTTAGCGGCTTTAAGAAAAAGGAAACAAACTCGCAAGAACTCGCAAGACGTTTCGTCTTGCGAAGCAAGCCCATAGGGAAATTCGTCTTGCGAAGCGACTCAAAAAACGCAAAACCCTTTCGTCTAGCAAGTTTTTCGTCTTGCGAGGTACCACTGTATATCTGTGAGTCAGAAAGGTCCTATGCTTCTCTCCCACCACCACCCCAAGGATGTTGTTGGAGTCCAACTTCCATCAGCCCCAGCCAACATAACCAACAGCCAGAGATTTATGGGAGTTTTATTCAAGCAAGAACTGCAGGTTCCCCTCCCCAGCTTAGTGTGATGTAGACATCATTTCTTTTTGGGAATCGTTTAAAAGCTGATGGCGTTTTGAAACATCGGCGTATTCATTGTATTTTTCTTGTGTGAATGTAGTGATTCATGTTAAGTTTTATTCTGTCTAATCCTCATAGCTATAAGGGGTCTTCCTTATGAGCCAGTGGAATGAGAGCAGGTCTAAGTCCAATAACTGTTGTCCTCTGTAGGAATGAAAAATCACGGGAGACGAGACAGGCAGGTGCAACATGAGGCGTCTGTCAGGGCGGGCCTTGGGAGCCTCTTTTATTGAATATTGCAAGCATTGCCACAGGTGGGCCTGTGGCTGATTGGTTACAAGGCGGGGATTACATGTGAGAGGTGGGATTTACATATGATCATTTATCACTGATACATTAAAGGCTGAGAATCGGAGCTAGAACTAGACAGGCATGAAGCCTCCTAATTAAATTGTAACTAGAGATTAATATGGCACAAACAATTACTAATGATTGATCATAACATGAAACAATATAACAATCAAGTTCTGTAGATGTGGTCAGCTAGGCATGAAGAGCAGGTACAGTTTGTTTTCCATGAGCTTAGGATGTCTGTTACTAATGATTGATCATAGCATGAAACAATGTAACAATCAAGTTCTGTAGATGTGGTCAGCTAGGCATGAAGAGCAGGTTCGTACAGTGTGTGCAAAAGCAGGGAAAAGCCTACAAGCAAGACTTCTCAGAAAGCAAGAGAAAAGAGGAGCAAGGCTTCCCCATAATGGAGCAGTTTTGTGCAGAAAGAGAACTAACAGTTATGTGCAGAAAGAAGACTTCCCTTTAGTCCTCATTATATTATCATAGCCTTGTAAGTTACTCCACCCCACCCCCCAAAGGTACTAGCCTGTTTTTTACTCTTAGGAGGGCCTGCGTTTGGATGTACAGAACACTCCATCGCTCCTTTGTCTGCCTCTCTTATGAGTGAAAAGCAGGCACGGGAAACATTCTGAAGGCTATGAAGGCTAGAAATGAGTGATTCCTCCCTCCACCACAAGCCCATTTGGGTTCTATCTCCATCACACGGAAAAGAGCTTCACCTACTGCATACCCAACACATAAAAATCAAGCATGCTAATGGCAAAGTACATATTGCTTTGTCCCTTCTCCGCCGTCTCCCTGTGTTTCTATGCTGGACATGTGGTGGGGGTGTCCTGCTCATCTAGCGTAGGAACCAAGCAGAGGAGTTACAGAATGTCTTTTCCATTTGCCACTGGCTTACTGTATTTCTTTGCTAGGTGTGCAGGAGGTTTGTCTGCTGAGTGTCTAGCAAAGAAATACAGAATACTGGCAGCAGAAGGAAGGCACGCTCTGTCCTCTGCTACCAGCTCTCTTGCTTTCTGTGCTGGGATATTCAGGAGGGAGCGTCACTTTCTGGGGCCGGAGGGAGATGAAGTGCTTCCACCAGCATCCTGCTTGGTTTCTCCACAGGGCAGTATTAATCTGTGTTCCCGCTTGCACCCCAGCGAGTAAAGTGTAACCAGCGAGAAGGACCAGAGGCTCAAGATTGTAGCAGAAGCAAATTAAATGGTTTATTGATCCAAAATGCTCAACATAGGAACAGTAGAGAATTAATATTGCAGGCCTGCAGGACAGAAATAACAAAACATGCATTCAGGCAGTATGAGAATCAGAGATAGGAACTTAATATGAACCAGCATAATAATAGCATTGACAAAGCAGTCAGTCAAAGCAATTTGAAAGGCATCCTAAGCCTATAACTCCTTGCAGCTCAGATTGATGTGTTTGTTTTTTCAAAACCCTTCTAAGTTTCCTGAGCATTGAAAAACTCCTTCGTATTGCAGAGTAAAGTCCATAACCAATAATGCAGTGCTGAGGGTGCAGGGGAGGAGAGGGTGAATAAAAGATCCTTTTTTGTGAACTGGAACAAGGAGGCAAGACAGGAAGCAGGGAATAAAGCTAGGAAATAAAAACAAATAAATGAAATGGGGTGAAATGTAAGGCATTCTGGAAGTGAGTCTGAATAGAGAGATTGGGTCAACTATTTTCACCATTTATGTCATTTTGGGTATGGAGTCAGCAAGTGGATTTGTAGATTATTCAGTCGTTCATGGGTGCCCCACAGTTCTTCTGCTGTAAAGTGTCACCAATGTCTCTTCATCTTCTCATGCCTTTGTAAGCACATTCCACCATCTCCAAGATTGTAAAGAATTTGTTATTCTGCATATCACAGGCGTTTTTCCGCCTCTTACCAAAGTGTCCCTGTTACCAACAAATAACATTTGGGTAGTCACTGTGCATCAACAAAATAAGTCCCTCTGATGTCAACAGCCAATAAGACTTCCAAAGAAGTTACACTGAGCCTAGACTTTTCCACGGTTGTCATCTGTCTTGGTTGATTATTACTGCTGTAGGGCTCTCAGAATCCAGTGGTTTCTTGGGCCTAACAGATCCCAGATTTACAGGTGGGGAGGATGCAAAGTACCCTCCTCCACACACAGCATAGAAATGCAGTGGGCTGCCAGAGGTGACCAGCCAAGTGGTTAAAAACAAAACTGGATTATAAGTCTCTTTCTCAGACAGAATTCCATGTTTCAGATATTCCATATTTCTCATATAGAATTCCATGCTTACTCATATTTGTTGTTCTTGTTTCCCCCCTCTAGAGAACTTATTAAATATGAGTTCTTCCCTGAAGCCACGCGAACAGAAGATGACCTGAAAAAATATACAAAGTACCCCTGGGGGAGAGACATGTACACGTTAGAAGGTGAGCATTATAGAGACATTTATATTCTGTTTCTCAAGCAAATACTTCTTTGAGTTCCAACAGATATCAGGGTAGTTGAAGTCTCCCGTGCCATGACTATATTTATTTATTATTTTTAAATTTCTATTCCACCCTTCATGCAAGAATCACAGGGCAGTTTGCAATATAAAAACACAAAATACATTACATCATAATGAACAAAAACTATGACATCCCCCGATGTGGCTTAAAAGGCCATAGATTGTTAAATTAGCCAAAGGCCTTGAAGAAGAGGAATGTTTTTGCCTGGCACCTAAAGATATGTAACAATGCACCTGTCACTCAGACTCATACATAAGATGGCTTGAGTAACTTTATCCAAAGCTGCATTACACTCAAGTAGGATGCAAAATCAGCTCAGTCGGTGCTGTGAATCAGGTACCTAAATTGGCAGAACAGCAAAAATTCTGTGCACTCTTTAGCACGAAAACCCCATAAAGTAGGATAGCATTGTATTTGTTGCATGAACAAGTAAAAAAATACACCAGATAAGCAATTGTTTTAAAGCTTATAATTGCTACTGTTTATTTTCCATTTTGGCTATTGTATCTCTCCTTTTTGAATGTTTGGTAATCTGCACTAGGAAGGCACCATCCAAGTCCTTGAGTGTCTGTAGCAGTAAGGTCACTGTTCTCTCTCCTACCATGTTTATCCCATATACTCTCAATCTGCCTTCCATGCTCCAATGGATTTCTTCACAAGTGGACACATCCTTTACATATAATGCTCCTCTTCCTCCCTTCCTGTTTAATCTATTCCTTTTGAGCAGGTTATACCCCTCAATTTCTACATCATCTCATGTGTGATGGTCAGGTGTGTACAGTGGTGGCAGGCCCAGTGGGTGCACTCAGTCTGTCCACCTCAATGCACACATCTTACCACTGATCAAATACATGCACACACCTTGTTCCGTAGACTGGCCTTAAAGGCAGTTGTAGGTTGAACAGAGGGGATTACAGCTGACGAAACAGCATGAAAATGTCCTTACTTTCTTTCCAATTGCCTTTGCCATAGGTGTTGTGGATGGCGCCCCGTACTCTATGATAACGGATTTCCCCTGGTTGAGGTCACTCAGAACAGCTGAGCCTAATGGCTATGCCAGATATGACTTTGAGGATGATGAAAAAAGTAAGTGAATGCAAATATCTTTACTGATGAAGAACATTTGTGCTGCCCATCTGCTCAAAACATACCCAAAGCAGTGCCCACCTTTGACATGCAGTAAAGCTTCATTGAAATTAGTGGCTTTCTGATAGAAGGCCTTGTGTTCCTCCTTATTCATTCAGATCTGGGAGTGAAGCTTTACTCTGTATTCCAGCAAGTCAGCAGTTACATTCTGCTAGGGCTCAGGGCAGACTCTGGAATGCACTAAGGTATGGAAGGCAAGTTGTCAGCATCAGGTGACAACAATTTTATTTAGAACGATATTTCCTGACTGCTGAGTAAGGTAAGGTTATATACGGCAAGGGTGGGGAACCTTTTTCATATGGAGGGCCATATTTCTAGGCAACCTTCCATGGGCCACATACCAGTGGTGGGTGGGGCCAAAGTGGATAGAATAGTTAATGTAAATCTTATCATTGTACAGTAGACTCGTTTTATACATACTGTTCCCTGTCCTCCATCCATGCAAGGAAGAGTCAATTAGAGCTCAAGGACACATTCCAGCTAGGCAGAAAACATGCAAAGAGGACTGACGAGGTTAGACGACCTTGAGATCCTTTCTAGTTCTATTGTTCTCCAATTCTATGGCAAACAACGCTAAAGCAATGAAACTCAGCCATGAGAGAAAGCAGGTTAAAAAGTGTTGCAGGATGTGCTTGGGTGAAAAGAGAGGACAGTCACACATGCCCTGTTGGCTTGAAAGAAGCACTCTGTTGTACCCAGCAGAAGAGGCTCTGGTGTCCACAATGCTTTTTCCAGTTTTCTCCAAAGAGATGGTGACCCCTGTGCACTATTAGGCTGAATGGAATAGCCATATTTTCCCCCCATTTCTTTGTATTGCTTGCACTTCAGTTTGAATGTTTGATGCTTATGCCTGAGAAAATACTCCTTCCTTTTTAAAAGCGAGTATAAATTCCATGGTTAATTCCTTTTGCTTCTATTTTCTTTTTCTCTCTTTCTATTTTTAGCTACTATTTATGCTCCCCGAAGGAAAGGACAGCTATCAGCTGACATCTGCATGGAAACCATAGGCGAAGAGATCTCTGAGCACCGTCAAATGAAGAAAGGTGTCTTCCAGAGGGTGGTGGCCATTTTCATCCATTACTGTGATGTCAATGGGGAGCCTGTAGAGGATGATTACATCTGACGGGATCAG
Source organism: Podarcis bocagei (assembly GCF_964188305.1). Taxonomy (NCBI): domain Eukaryota; kingdom Metazoa; phylum Chordata; class Lepidosauria; order Squamata; family Lacertidae; genus Podarcis; species Podarcis bocagei. The sequence continues at coordinate 82,715,214 of NC_138126.1, read as the reverse complement.
GCTGCAGCCTTCTAGCCCTTCCTTCCTTTGGACTGGTGTCGCCGGCAAAGAAAGCAAGTGGATTCCTTCCACTTACCTTAGTGCACTGAGAGGTCTTGGAACTTGTGTGCTTCACAGTTGCCCCAATGCCTACTGGGACAGAGTTTGTAGCAAGTGTATAATGAGAAGTTGCATTATACACTGAGGACTCTACGTAGAAAAAAAAATCTTCTTGAAGTTGACTTTATTTCATATGTTTATATTAAGAAATGTAATTTAAAGTTCCATTTTAATGAAGGCAACTAATTATGGCAAGGGAGAAAAGTTTGAATTTTTTTTAGCTCATTTTATTCATAGCAGTATTTTTTGTTTGCCATGGGCAACTTTCCATATGCTACGTTTGGGAGTCACAGGATTCTTTTAATCTGTGCCTTTTTTTCCTCTTGAGTATCCTTAAGAATCCATTCTGAGTAAATCTGTTGAACAGTCTGAGTCGCATGCATTTTTCACTGGGAACTAAATCAGTGGCGCTAAGCTAGTCAAAGAGTGACAGAAGTGGGCAGGGCATGACCTATAGAAAACAGTCAGATTAAACGCAGACACACAAACTGAGAACTTTATCTTATTTCAGAAAGTTTGTGGGCCAGAGTGCAAGATAAAGCAATGCATTAAAAAATGTTTTCTGTTGCAGTTTCCTCCTCCAAGATACACTGCCTTTCTAAAAAGATGCAAATACACTTGATAAAAAAATATTGGCTAGGTTTTTATTGTATAGAATGGCAAGAAAAGAGAGGGCACTCACCTTCCAATCCCATTCTTGATATGCTATTCTGTGAATAAAAAACTCAGAATATCGTAAACCCTGAAGATGGAAATTATAGAGCAGTGCATCATCTTTTGTCTCAGTAGCCTCGAGATAGCAAATTATGCGAGCATTCTGGGTATTTGCATAAATAAGATTGGCAGTTATGTGGAGATATTTATTGACACAGGAAGGTTATATAATCAAGGTTGAAGTAAAAGATCCAGCCGTTTAGTAGTAATTGGATATGAACACATTTCCTGTTCAGCAAATGGCTGGAATCTAATCTTATTTCTTCTGTTTCGTGTATCTCTAGAGAGCTTATCTCCCTGCATTTTGCTGAAAGCTGTGTTTTGTGCATTAATTAATGTCTCTGAGTGAATGGATATGAAATGCAAGAGGAAAGGCCATACAAGGTTCTGTGTTCTTTGGAAGCACAGAATTCAGCACCCTGAAAATCTCCCACTTCCATGGATTTTATTTTCTTGGTGCATGCATTCGTATTTAGAAGACCTTCACCCCACTGCAATTTTGAGAAGCATCCATTCTCAAATTACAACTTCCTAACAGGGCTTGCAGAGCCACACCTTCAGCCCTGCTGCTTATGGCAACCACAGCAGAAGGTGTGGGGCAGGACAGTTGGGCAGCAGTCATATTGCCCCAGCTCCCTCCCTCAGGACATCCAGTTTAAGGCTTTGCACTGGCTCCTAGCAGCAGAGCTCACACCAGCAGATAGAAAGTGGTTGCATCCAATGGGAAATAGTAGAGCTGAATGGAGGGACAAAGTGGGATGCAGTCCATAAAATTAAGTAATTAAAAGTGTTAATGCAACAATATTAACCTCATTACATTTAAAATAAATACATTTACAATAAAATTGGCCTTGGAGAATAGCTCCCATTGCCTGCAATACCAATTTGAACTCCAGGAACCATTATGAAAGGATATTTTCAAAGCTTATTTAAAGAAGATCATAGAGAGTGTTTGCCTAACTGCCAGGAAAGAATTCCACCAGGAAGGAGCCATCACAAAGATGGCTTGGTCCTTTTCATGGACCAAGCACCCAAATAGATTTTCCTGCTGGGCAACTCATTGGGTCCTCCAGTATAGAGCTGAACATATAGGTGAAGACAGTTCTGTTTAAGGCTTTGAAAGTAATCATCAAGTTCTAAAGATTTAGAACTTGAATAGCTACTGACTTTTGGTCTCTACTCACCTGAGGACTCCCCCCACCCCGACGCAACTAGTGCGGGAGCTTTGAATCAAGAGTTCCATCAATTCGAATGAGCTGAGAGAGTGGATCAATTAGAGTGAATCATTTCTATTAGTTCCTAACTGTTGAGGATCTTTAAGCTGCATATATTCTGCTACACATCTACTGGTAGATTAAATCACCCAGTTTGCAGGATTTGTGGGCTTGCATCCCTCAGCACACATGAAACAGCTTTGCACATTTCTGATGGAATTTGTTGAGTCACTTCTAAAGCCAGCAGATTTCCTGTACTGTTGGGCTGACATTGTGTTGAGGAATAAAGAACTAGATCAACCTATATTTACAAGTTCAGTGGAAATCAACTCTTAAAGCCAAAATATGTTCCAGACACTGTGAGGCTATACAACAGCAAAGTTTTCCAGACCCACTGGGTGTTGATGAGAAAACATGCAAAGGACATGGTGAGGATGTGTCTATTCAGATAATCATTTGGTACATATGGTGTGCAACTGCTTGATGGTTTCTCAATTCTGGGCTGAGGGCTAAAATTAACTTAGAATTCAGAGTCTTAACATTTCTGCCAAAGAGGGTAGATTCTGGGGATGTGGTAGCTCTCACCTCCGGCTTTGATAGGCTGAACTGACTACAAGCTGACAAAAATTAAGGGCTAGAAATCTACACTCTTAACCACTGATTGCAGTGGATGGACACACTGTCTGACCATACTGAGAGAGACTAAAAAGATGCTTACCTGAACACTTGGTACACATTTACAGTTATATTTAGACTGATGTCTCTCCAATCTTCACAGGAATTTCATGTTTATCTGCACAACAATAAATAGATACAGATTTATTAGGTACTGTCCTTCTACCTGGAAAGAGCCTTTTTATCTCTTCAAATGCAATGCTTCCCAGGTCTACCAGATTATGCCCATTGACATGCCTATTGACACACTTAAGAACTCAAAAAGGTTAGTGAGAGAGAACTTACATTTTAAGAAGCCATGTTGATTCACAGGTTCCTCAGCTCACTAGTAGTTAGAAAGACAAAGGCCAGAGTTGAGGGTTGAGTGATGTGAGCTAGAAGCTGGAAGCAGCTGGCTGGGAAGGCAGAGAGACAAAGTGATGCTTGATTTCTGTTTGAATTCAATGCTGCAGCTATGGGCTGCGAGAGCCTATTAGGGTGTTGTTGCTGTGATGCCCTCACTTGTAGGCTCAGATGGTATATATGTGTAAATAGAATAATAGAATTGCATAGTTGGAAGGGACCTTGAGGGTCACCTATTTCTAGTCCAACCCCCTGCAATGCATGAATCATGACTCTGACATTAAGAATTGTGTGCTTTACCAACTGAGCTGTCTACAAAGATACCACATTATCTGCTGCACCTCATTCCAAAGGAAACACAAACCCTGGAAAATTGCCTGGGACCCCAGCAATTTTGCACCACTCGGGAGAGTGGTACTGGCATGCAACAGTATTAATGTGTAAGTATTTTTATGTATACCACAATGCATATAACACTATCTTTTTATGCACTGGTTGCTTTTGGAAACCTGGACTGCGCATGTGTATGCTGTGTTTATAATAGTATACCTATAATAATACATACAATATGTGAAGATTGTATTTTTAGTGGAACTGGCAAAAACACACAAAAACACGCATTTCTGAGATCAAGCAATGAGATATAAATTAGAAAACATCTGCAAATAAGTTTGATATCAAGCTTTGATGATGTCCATCCCTATTTTGGGAGTATAGCTTCTAAATATAACCCCAACAGTTGAAGAAGATCATATACGAGCATTAGAGGTAACTAACTTGAACAGTTCTGAGGGTTATCTGTTTGCATAATCTATTCCCTTTCAAATTGTGAATGGAATTCAAGCCTCAGTAAACTAAGAATGCAGTCTGCTTGATTTACCCTTTAATCTTCTGTTTGTTTAAAACTCTTCATAAATATGTTGCGAGAGAGCGGAATCCTGCATTCCAACTACAACAGGGATATCTGCAAAACATTCCTAACGCGATTGAAAGTTTTATCATTACAGATCTCTCCCTGGTACATAACTTTATTAAAACTAATGGATCTCCAAGAATAAACATAAAGGGATTCATATTTTTGTCCAGTTGCATAAGAAGCCTCAAAATTAGCCAGAAACTCATCTTGGTATCCAGACAAAATAAATTATTAAAAAATCCAGCTGTCAGTGCACTGCCCTGTTCCACCCCTAGATGTAGCTGCATCACAAAACTTAAATCACTTACCTGCATTGTGCTTTTCGGTTTTAAAATATATAAAACTGAACAAAATTAACAGAATACTAAAGTTAGCTACAGGATCACATTTTTTCCCTGGAGCCATACTATAAAAACATTTTTATTTTGTCAAAGATGCTTGCCTGTAATGCTGTAATCCTGACCAATTTGCTCAGAAGTAAGTCCTATTGAATTCAGTGGACCTTATTGCTAGGTAAATAGGGTTAGGACTAATACCTTTAGTAAGAATGTAGCGTGTACATACATATATGTCTAGGTTCTTTCAAATGGTTTGGGGGCGTTGTGTGTGTGTGTGTGTGTGTGTGTGCCTGAAAGATGATTGCTGGAACCTATACACTGTATTTATTTGCTGGGTCCATTAATAGGAGTAACTCCTGTGAATTCATGTAAAAACCCTAACTGCCAAGCATTCATGGAATGAAAATAAGTAGGCAAGGAAGCCCATGCTGAAGTATTAAATTTGATTTTGCTTTGGTTCTCTGTCACACTCATGGCTCTCAGAGCTTAGGTGGAGAGAGATTATATTTTCAGTTTCATGCTCTGCAGCTGAAAGCTTGGTTAGTGAACATACTTTGGTGTCTTGTATTATACTTCCTGAACAGTGTGCTGTAGTTATTGCATCAAACCTGTTATCTACCAAATAATGTTCATGGGTAAGCGCAGCAGAACCACGTCACTGGTAGGAGATGTATCATCAGAGAGCTGAGTGGGCAGGTAAGATAAATCCTGCATTTGGGGAAAAGTACAACCTAAAATTCCCCATCACTCCAGAAACCGTTATTAGGAAAATCGCAGCAAGGCTGGCAGAGCTGTGGTGTTATCAGCCAGTCTTTTCCACCACTGATAGATTGTGAAACCTCTAACTCTAAACTCTCAAATGCGGAGTGACTGAAAGGCAGACAGCAAGGATGTATGAACTAGCCTCAGGGGTGCCTCTTTCCAGTCTGTTTGCCTTCCAATGGTCTATTTAGCTGTAGCAGGAACACGCACAGCAGATTATGGCATTACAGAGGGAGAGGGAATTGGCCTGGGAGGAGATTGTGTGCCATTAGGCAGCCCTCCCATTCATGTGCTCCCAGCTCAGTTTCCTTCCAACTTCACATGGCAGCTCTTCACATGGCAGGCCCAGTGTTCAAAGGGGTGGCCCCAGCTCCATGGAACCAAGGAGGGTGAGTAGAAGGACCAAACAAACCCTTTCCTTTGCAATGTCCTCCTCCCACACTGCAAAAGATTTTCAGTACATTCAGTAATTGACATCTTGTCTCCATTCAATGCCACCCAAAATCTACTACCCATCACAGTACATCGGATGGTAGTGTTGGCTGTGTTATATAAATGGACTTTCTCAGCGGAGGGGAAGCTTTTTCTAGATCCTTATCTCCCCAGCCCTGGAGGACCAAATCTGACAGATCTGCTGTGCTTTGAAACCCCTTGGACTTCAAAACTCTGGGTTGTTTGAAAGCCCTTTTGCAAACAGCCCTATACTGCTCTTTGAATGTCCCCAAGCTGGTTCTCATGGTTCAAAGAGAAGCGTGGGGCTGTTTGATGTTGCAGGGCAGATGACCAGTATTAAGAGTCTCAGGGCCAAAGTTCCTTAAAGTTCCACCTGACTCCTTATGCTTCATTTTTATCACTTAGAGCTCAACCATGCCTAGAAAGCATGGGACAAATGAAAAACCTCTCGGACCAATGCTTTCTATGCATGGGATAAGCAGAAGTGTGAACAAGCCCTGATACCTGCTGATGGGACGCTTCTGGTGGTCACCTGTCATATTGTTGGCCTTCACTGGGGGCAGAGCCTTTGGTATGGCAGGCCCTGTTCTATGGAAATACCTACCAGTAGAGGTTCAGCAGGAATACTCCCCGACTTCCTTTAGCCATCTTATGAAAACTGCCTTATTTAGACAGGCCCTCACAATACAAATTTAAAAATCAGATAGCAAGTGATGGGAATGACCCCTATCTAAGCCCCCAGAAAACTGCTAACAGTTAAGAGCAGACAGTACAGTCGTACCTTGTTTTGTGGCTGGGATCTGTTCTGGAGACCTGGCCGCTAGCCGAAAAGGACGCAGGGAAAAGCGCCACGTCTGCACACGTGTGCGGAGCGGTTTGCGCTTCTGTGCATGCACAGAACCCGTTCCAGTACTTCCGGGTTTGCAGCAGACGTTCGCTGGAATGGACGCTAGACGAAGTGGATGTTTGCGGAGGTATTACTGTACTGGGCTAGAAAAACAAATATCTGGTGCAATGCAGCTTCCTAGGTTCCTGACTCTGTACGCATAATATTGTTAGGCTCATTCTGCTGGAAGTGAGGGATAACAAACTAAGAATGTGGAGATTTGAAATACAGCAGACTTCAAAGGTGATCTGAGAAGACTCTTAACCCAGCGTCCACAGAATTGTTCTAACACGCTCAGATGCCCTGTGGACATGTTGGGCCTTTCCATTGTTTGCACTGTACCTTTTGAGGTCTTTGTTCTGTGCTGGTGCCTTCCCTTTTTTCATTATGTAGCAAGATTGGAGCCACAACTTCCTGGGCCACAGAGGCCAGACATGAAACTTGTTTATAGTGGTACCTCGCAAGACGAATGCCTCGCAAGACAAAAAACTCGCTAGACGAAAGGTTTTTCCGTTTTCGAGTTGCCTCGCAAGACGAATTTCCCTATGGGCTTGCTTCGCAAGACGAAAACGTCTTGCAAGTTTGTTTCCTTTTTCTTAACACTGTTAATACAGTTGCGACTTGACTTCGAGGAGCAACTCATAGAACGCAGTGTACATAGTAGCCTTTTTTGTGGTTTTTAAAGACTTTGGTGATTTTTGAAGCTTTTCCAGAACTTCTTTTGCAGCCATTTGGTAAGTTAAGTTTTTAAAACTTTTTTGGGGGGTTTTGGATTTTGGGTTGGGGTGTTTGGAATTCAAGGACTTGGTGTTGGGGAGGGGTTTGCAAGAATCTGGAAGCTTGTGTGTTTTTTCCTGCATTTTTATGATTTTTTGTGACCATTGGGGCACTCTGCTGTTTTTTCAAAAAAAATTCTGGATTTGAATTTCTGTGTGCTGGGTGGCTGGGGGAACAGTTGGGGAGGGGTTTGCAAGAATCTGGAAGCTTGTGTTTTTTTTTCTGCATTTTTATGATTTTCTGTGACCATTGGGCCACTCTGCTCTTTTTTAAAAAAAAATCTGGATTTGAATTTCTGTGTGCTGGGTGGCTGGGGGAACGGTTGGGGAGGGGTTTGCAAGAATCTGGAAGCTTGTGTGTTTTTTTCTGCATTTTTATGATTTTCTGTGACCATTGGGCCACTCTGCTGTTTTTTTTTTAAAAAAATTATGGATTTGAATTTCTGTGTCCTGGGTGGCTGGGGAAACAGTTGGAGAGGGGTTTTGAAAGAATCTGGAAGCTTGTGTGTTTTTTTCTGGCATGGAGAGGCTGCCAGTTCTGATGTTTCTGCGGCTGAAGACTTTGCAGCGGAGTTCCTGGAGGTTGTGAAGACGGAGGGCTACGTTCCACAGCAGGTCTTCAACTGCGACGAGACTGGGCTGTTTTGGAAGAGGATGCCCAAAAGGACTTTCATCACACAGGAGGAGGCCAAGTTGCCTGGCCACAAGCCCATGAAGGACCGTCTGACCCTGCTCTTCTGTGCCAACGCAAGTGGCGACCTGAAGATCAAGCCCTTGCTGGTGTACCACTCGGAGAACCCACGGGCCTTCAAGAGACACAAGATCGACAAGGAGCGGCTGAGTGTCATGTGGCGATCCAACAGCAAGGCTTGGGTCACACGTGTGCTGTTTGTGGACTGGGTCAATCTTGCTTTTGGCCCTGCTGTCAAGCAGTACCTGCTGGACAACGACCTGCCGCTGAAGGCTTTGCTTCTGATGGACAATGCTCCTGCCCATCCTAAAGGCCTTGAGGTGGACTTGTTGGAGGAGTTCAGCTTCATCAACATCATGTTCCTGCCGCCTAACACCACGCCACTGCTCCAGCCGATGGATCAGCAGGTCATCGCCAATTTCAAAAAACTCTACACCAAGGAGCTTTTCAGGCGATGCTTCGAGGTGACTGACTGCACCACCATCACCCTGCGGGAATTCTGGAAGGACCACTTCGACATCGTCACCTGCTTGAAGATGATCACCACGGCCTGGAACGGGATCAGCCAGAGAAATTTGAATTGCGCTTGGCGCAGCCTGTGGCCGGACTGTGTGGCACCAAGTGACTCTGATGCACCAGAGTCAACAGTGGTGCAGGACATTGTTGCCTTGGGGAGGACCATGGGCCTGGAGGTCACGGAGGAGGACGTCTGCGAGCTGGTGGAGGAGCACGACGATGAGCTGACCACCGTGGAGCTGGTCGAACTGCAGGCAGAGGCTGCGCAGGAGCAGGCCTCACTGGAAGAGGAGGAAGCAACTGAGGAACGGCTGTCCTCCGAAAAACTGAGGGACATTTGCCTGAAGTGGAAGGAGGTGCAGACTTTTGCAGAGCAGCACCATCCTGAGAAGCACGTGGCACATGACGTTGGGAACATTTTTGATACGAGGGTCATGTCGCCTTTCAGGGAGGTGCTGAAAAGGCGGATGAAGCAGCAGACTATGGACAGGTTCTTGAGCAAGAAGCAAAGAGTGGAAGAGGAGCCTTCTTCGAGTGGTCCCCCAGAGTCTTAGAAAATGTACTGTACACTTTGTTGATTTTTAAATGTTTTTCTGTCATGTTTATAAAGTTAATTTATTTTCCCTTCAATTTTTGAACTGCTCTTTACAGTATGTGTGACTTTAAAGAGCAGTTAATAAACTGTTGTTGTACCAAATTTGGCTTTGTTTGGCCTTTTTTTGACCATAGGAACGCATTAATTGATTTTCAATGCATTCCTATGGGATTTCGTGATTCGCAAGACGAAAAATTCGCTAGACGACAAAACTTGCGGAACGAATTAATTTCGTCTTGCGGGGCACCACTGTACTATGTGCCTGGAAAGCAAACTGAACAGAAATGAAAGTTGCATTATTTGGTCTCAGAGGCAGTGCCAGGTTTCAGGAGGCCCCTGATTAAATACTGGGGGGGGGGGCACTACCACTTTAGCACTTCTGGTAGACCCCCCCCATAACTTTTACTTTTAGTGGATGCTGCTACAGCTGTTCTTTTCCTGGTTGTTACTGCCCATCTTCTAATGACCATCATCATCCCATTTCTCTTTCCTTTCTTACCTTTTGAGGAGGGTTGTGGGGTTGATCTTCACCCAAATGCCAGTGCCACCACTTGACATCTCATCACTCCCATTACTACTGTGGGTAATGGGTAGCTGGTCTGCTAGCTGGAGCAGGTGAGCAGCAAGGGAAGGTGCCTGCCAGCAGCAAGTATGCAGAAGCCCATCGCCATTTTAAATATTTTCTGAAAATGAGAGTGGAAGTGAGCGCAGTTACTAAAATGGCAACTTTAGGGATCTGGGATGAATGAAGACACTCAGATAGCAAGAGATCTACCTGCTATATGCGCCACAGTCCTCCTAGGTACTACCTTTGGGATTGTGGAGCCAAAGTGAATGTACTTACTGCCCGTCTCATCATACTCACAGTACGTCTTTACCATTAAATAAAAAGTGTGTTTGGGTGCATATTTGGCACTTCCTAGCATGCCACAGCTTGCAGCCGTGTGTCCTTCACAGCTGCCACCTATCTGGCAGTTGTCTGAGTCCCGAGCTACATGTGCGAGACTCAGATCTATGCCCCTAATGGGGCTAACATGACCAGTATTCCACCTTCAGGCTGGACAGTCTTCCTGTAATTCTTCTGGCTTGCAGCGGAGAAACTAAAAATAGTTCTTTTCAGGATTAACAAGACAAATGTGTGATCTTCCTAAACTCTGCCTGGAAATTATCAGTTGAGAAAGGGAACAGTCAATGAGCTAAAGACTCATCTAACTATTAAGCAAAGTTGACAGATCAAAACACTTTCACAGATTCCTACAGAATGACTATTACAAGCACAAGAAGATTCTGTAGCCATCTTTGGCTTTCTGCTATCTCTATTGTAATTACGTTCAACAAATGCCATGCATCTGCTAAATTTTTCCAACGCCTGACTGCTGTCACAGTTCTGTTTTATGGATTGTGCTTGCAGCATTAAAAAATATGCTTATTGTGTCTAGTACATAAAAAAAAAACATAGTGCTATCCCTTGATCACTCTTACAGTTAAGCAGTTCCATTTGGGTGAGGGAGGACACATCAAAAGCTTTTGCCTGATCCGACTTTTTATCAATAGCCTCGGGCTCATTCATGCATTATAACTAGAGTCTACTCTGCAGTAAGCAAGTGGTAATTCAAAGAAATAAATAATAATAAGCACCAGATGTAATGTTTCATTCTACATTAACTACAAGAACCTCTCTTGGCAATCCTGTTTCTCAGGGTCCACAGTATTCCAAACTTAAGTGACATTTTGTCCTAGCTCTAGAGAAACTTACATATTGGTTTTGTGTCTGTATCTGTCTCTCCTTTGCTGGATCATATATTTGTATGATCTTCCAGCATACAAACTGTAACTGGAAAAATGCAAAAAACCATGACTAGACTTACCACCGGTGAGGACACCACCCTTATGAAGAACAGCCAAAGAGGTTGGTACTTTCAGTTTAGAAAAAGACAACTAAAAGGAAGAAAACAATCATCAATAGTGATGGGAAGTGGATAGACTAAATGGGCTTTCTCTTAAGACTACACGTTTTAGCTCTCTCAATGAAATTGATTGGCAATGAGCTCCAGGTTGATAAAAGAAAGCTCTTCGTACATTGCTTAATTAACTCATGCAATGTATTACCACAGGATGGCTCTAGCTTTGATAGCTTACAAAAAATCCCAACCCACACAAGTTCATGCTAAATGATCAACCATTAATATTGAGAGAGAAATGGAACCCCTCTATTTCAACAAAGTATAAGGCTGAATACCAGATCCCAAAGACGAGCTAACCATCACCACCATGATCTAAGGCACAAACAGCAGGGGGTTGGTTAGACAGCAACACCTCCAACTGTGGAGTGAGTGCAAACATTTGCAGAGAACCTTTAAAATCAACACCCCCACACATTGGGACTTCATATGGTTAACATTGCTGGAACTGTGTTCTATATGCATGACTTCTGACAATTGTACAGTGTGGCAGGTTTTAAGTATATGATTCCCCCTCTAAAGGAATAGCTTTGAAAGCATGCATTTCATCACTGAATTATATTACTCATCTTTTCCTTCCTAAATACTAGTTCAAAAAAAGATTCTGCTTTATGGCACACCATTAGACTGACCGCCTGGTGCACAAAAACTGTGGCAGTCACTTAGCTGAACCTCTCACATAAGCCAGGCAATCTCTATCAGCTTGTACCCCTGGCATTTGAGAAGCACATATCCATTTATTGCTTTGCATCTTCTAGACAGGGCTGATCAACTTCTAATTGAAGTGTCTGACCTCTCCTCTGCACTCCTGTTCAGATCTTCTGCTTTATATGCATCAGTCTTCTGTCTGTGAAATGCATTTATTAGATTTCCTTTTACCATGATTTAGAGATGAACAGAGCTTACTGAGAATGGTGCAGTCAGTGCTTCTGTACAGTATCTTAACAGGTGCCTGTTATTTCTATGAAATGAAGAGTTAGGGTGTTTGTCACAGATCACACATAGGGACATAAAATCTAGGAGGCTTTGTTACAAACTCCTGCAAAAACCAGTGCTGGCATTTCAGTTTATCACCACAGCATCCAACATATTTGCTTTTTCAATGGGATTCCCCCCCCCCCCCAGTTTATGCCCTATAGAGAATGGACCATGAGAAGAAACAGATCACCCTGAACAGTTGCTATAGCTGGGAAGAGTTCTGAAGAATGACCAACACTTGTCAATAAAACACTGTTTTATTCAACAGGAAATCATGTCCTTCAAATATGTCAGATAAAGGAGTCTGCACTTGTTCACAATAATATAATTCAGCCAAGCTTACATATGAGCTCTTAGTGGCACAAAACCCAGACCCACCCAATTTTTAATGAAATCTGGTTTTCAGATTATTGGACACAGTATACATTTTAAAAAACCATATAGGTAGTTTTTAGACATTCATCCAACCAGTGCTTTTTTTCCTTTAAAAAATGTTTAGGGGTACTCTCATTTTCCTACTCATATTGAAATACTGCCCCTCAATGAGGCCAAACCTAGATTCACAAAATATTTAGGGGTATGCGTACCCCCAGAAAAAAGCACTGCAAGCAGCCATGTAAGAGCTACATTATCCCCAAGCAGGGCTGCTTGGGTAGGTCTTTCTCCCGGAATCTATACCTGCTCCTGGAATGGTGCTCATTCCATGAGAAAGATGCAAGCAAGTATCGCCTCTTCACATGGTTTGGTCATTTCAACGTTACTCCAGTCACACAGGAGCTTCTTGTGAGTAAGTGGCTCCCATGTGGTTGGGAGGAGGAAGAATATTTCAATGAAAGGTGAGAATGACTGGATTTCCTGATGAAAGCAATCCGCTGGCTGTCATCTGACACAGACAGGGTGCAGGGCAGCAGAATAAAGGCTAACTTCCAGAATTGCCCATAGAGGTGGAGGGGAAGGCAAAGGATGATGTGTAATGTGGTGGTAATGGCAGCTTCCCCTCAAAAACAAAACAGCATGGGCTGGCCTTGTGGGGTGTGGGGTGTGGAGAGGAAGGTTAAAATGTAAATTTGGCAGCTGATATGTCATTGTTCCAGGTTCTCTAGTTTCTGTGGAGCAGGACAAGTATGAAACAAGTGAATCACTCAGTCTCAACACAGGGCCACACGGGTGGCCCATTTTAGCTCCTCTGGCTTTACAACACTGGTGAGATCATGCAGTCTAGTTTTCTCCAGGGTTCATAAAGCTCATGCCCCTGCTCACTTCCCTTTGGGTATGGCAGCACACAACAGCGAGCATGCAAAATATCCAAAGGATTTCTCTCCACCCCCAGCTGGGTTACGCTAATCTGTATAGCTAGTTGCACAGGCTGGTTAGAGCCTACCCAGCAGAATGAAGTAAGCTTTGACATGTGTACAGCAGAGACTGGGCACACTAAAATAGCACTCTAAATCCCCATAGTCTGGGGCCAGCTGCACAAGCAACAAGAGTCTGCAGAGCAACTCCAGGGTAAAAAGCCATAGACTCATCCTCTCAACAAGAGTAGACCAATGAAATGTCCTTTGAATTGCATTTGTTTTGTTATAAAAGCTGTCTTTTCCTTCTTCTTTTAAAACAGTGAACAGCTGTCACATGGCAACAGAAAAATAAAACTGTTTTTTAAATAAAAAACAAAAACAAAACACTAATGAAAATGTTTTAGCTCCTAAACTCAGAAGACGTCCATGGGAAAATAATAATTCCCTTAAAATAATAATAAATAATGTTTTTCTCCTATACACTTAAAAAAAATATCTGTACATAATTATACAATGTAACAAAATACCTGTTGTCCAGAGCAAGGTTGTCATCTTTAGGTTAGATCTTCAGTGAAGGAGAATACAGATCCATGCTTGGATCTGCACATTTCTCATGATGTGAAAATCAAACTCCTAGAGTCCTTCGGTCTACAGCAAAGCTGATAAACATAACATGCAAAGAAAAGCAGAGCTACCACTAATAAGGAAGGCAGTAACATCTGCATGCAGGAAACTGCTGACATAAGCATGGCTGACATCCTTTTGAGGGACAGTTGCACAGGGAAAATATCTGAAGTTCCATTAAAGCATTAGAAAAGGAAAAAAACAAAACAAAACCCTGCAAAGGTGCTAGGGGTCTCAAACCAGGACCTCCAGCAGGCTCCAACATCTTGCCACCAAGGCAGCATCTCTACTGAAGGAGTTGTGGGTACCACATAAACAGCATTATAGGTCCCACCAGCTGACACAGCACTCAGGCAGCTGTCCTAGCCTAGGGAGCCAATGAATCTTTGCCTAGCTCAATAGAGCCTTAATCCTGGGACTTCCTCATCATTCTGAACAACCCGTCTCCTACCAAGATGGCCCTTCCAGAAGGCATATTTACTTGTTCCACCCTTCCCACGTAAGCAGCAGCTGTTGGCACTGCAACTGCCTCTAGTGCCTTCTTCCCTGTCTTACATCATGTACCTGGATTCCCACCTGGGTGCCTGCCTACTCCCTAACTGAGGGCTCTGCTCCTGTTACTGCCTGGGGTCATCAGCAAATACTGATAAACCCTCAGACACACAAGTAGCTACTGGTCCATCACACATAGTCCCTGAGCTACAGAGCCAGCTTTTGGCAAAATGGGGCAAGTAAATGAGTCAATCAGTTTTCCAAACACATTCTTCAGCTATAAAGGGTGGTCGAATGTACACGCACGTCAAGATGGCACTTAGTGAACTATTACAGGTGAGTTATTCCTTTCTTAAGGGTTCTGCCTCCTGGCCCATTCTTCCTTCGTAGCAGCACTGCCCAAAGTTTGTCCAGATGAAGATCTCACTGACAACGTGTGAGGGGGCAGATGGAGACATCTTAGTGATGGAATCTGTGGCTGTTCATCGTTTAATCTTCACATTGTGCACAGTAGATCAGTTTGGTGGGAGCTGCAGGACTTCATACCGCAATCAGTTCCATATCCCTAGGCCGCAACGTAGTTCTCTTTGGGCTATTCATGCTCCTCAACATATTTTGGCCAGGAAACATACTAGGGTGGGGGAACATGCATAGCGTGACTGCCACTTTTCTTCTTGCACAGCTGGGGGAGTACATTTCTTGAGTAAAAGCTCACAATTAAAAACAGCTGAGAAAAATAGTATCAGTTCCTTGTTTCTTTTTGGTTAAGCAAAAGTGTGGTTTGATATTAGCACTTCAAGTCAAATTCTGGGAGAAGATTCATATTGTTGCCACACAGAAATACAAAAGAGAGACAGAGACAGAGAGATGTGTACGGACACATCTGTTGCTTACTGTTTGCGCATCACATGCAAAGCACTATGACTTTTCCGGGCATCACTCCGCAGCAACAAAAAAAGGACCTCTTTCCTCCTCTCTGCAGACTGCCTAATCCTTCCGGTTGGGAAGCACATCCTTGCTGTTGCTGCTGATGTCAAATCAGTAGAGGAGAGCACTATGGCAATGCAGACAACATTGATCTGGCAATAGGTTCCTGGTGCACCATCATCTTGCAACTGTCCTGCATGGCAGATCACATTTTGGGACCTTAGTCAGAAGCAGGACTCTTGGGATTCTGGGTCATTATGGATCGGAAGCTTGTCATGTTCCTGGGGTTGCCCATTGTACAAGACTGTATACCTACAGAAAAGGAGGAAGGGAGGGAAAGACCACATTAGAACAAGTGCAAGGAATGCCAGGGGCGGGGAGAGCCTTTCTGAAATGCCTAAGCAGCGTGTCTCTTAACAAGTTACATTTTTTTGGGGTGGGGGGGGAGAGCCATGACTGGTTAAAGCGATATAAGAGTGTTTTAAATGTATCATGTGGATATGACCTAAGAACATGTGCACTAAACTACTTGGCTGTGGAGAATGACTTTAATTTGAAATGTAGTGACTAAAAGGAAAACCAAGTATTTCTAGTTATCCTGCATCATTTGGATACACAATTGTCAGACACAGTTAGCTGTACAGATTAGCAAAAATCTTTATCCTATTTAGTACAAACACAAACTTCCACTCTCTCCTATATAGACAACTTGTGGACACATCTCCTCAAAGGATCGGACCCATAAGGGAACCCACCTTAATAATATTGTCCTTGCAACCTGGTCAGTTCCAAAATTTAGTAGCAGCACTTTTTACAGGCCAACTCTGCTTGGTATGCAGGCTGATACAAGCTCTCTGGTGCACTGCCCAGTCTGGATGGCAGCACTGAAATATGATGGCCATTTGTTGTGGGAAGAGGCTCAAATTGAGCCCAGAGTTCTACAACTGCACCAACACATCATCACATGCTGATTTTCTATTGGGAAGGAGGTAGCAATCAGGCTTAATCTAGACACCTCTTTCTGCTATCAGTACACAAACCAAGATGGAAGCAGTGCAGTGTTGAACCTCTATTTTTGGGTGGTTGGAGAGAAAAGCACCCAAACAGGACAGGAAATCACCAGCCACACAGATACATCACTTACGAGTTAAACAAGAGAGGGAGGGAATGGCTTAAAGGCATATGGGTACTTTCTGCTAACCTGTAGGTAAAAACTTAACTAAGGATACTTCAAGTTTTAACTAGCTAGTCTCCTACCCCACTTCTGAATTTGAACTGGGGCCCTGGGGAAACTTATGGGACAGAAGGTGCAATATAATTTAAAAAAGAAATCTAGAAAAAAGTTGGTGTCAAGTATTATGGCTCGATAATCTTCCTGGCTCACATTTTCTTAAGGTACAAATATACAACTGTAGAAATCAGTTCCACCTGGCTGCTGCAATTTAAAATAACATCCACTGTTTTTCACACTTCCCGTCTCGCTTAACCCTCTTTCCCTTGGTTATATGAAAAAGAGAAAGTAAATAATCCCCAATTCTAATGATTCAGGCTTACAGTTAGCAATTGCTTAGGAGCCCAGACTAGGCTATTTTAGTAGATGTGTTGCCTTGAAATAAGCCTTCCACCATCTGTTCAGCTCTATAATTACAAATGCAAACAACATAATTCACAATTGCATCATAAGAACACAAAGCAGAGAGATTAGGATGACTATGGTTGTTATTGCATGCTGTGAAGCATCTGTTTCTCTATCATTTTAGGGCACAGGTGGGAAGCAAGCCCTGTTGAGAATAGCCTCTGTGTTTTATGACCAGTCAGTAGATCACACTGGAAGGTTTATATGTAGAAGTAGTTGCTAGAAGCAGCTGATTTGACACAATCATATGCACATCAGTTAGTGAACATGAGGCACTTTAAGACTTGTACAGTACATCTAGGAACATGGCTCATCTGCTCCTTCAGAGGGAGTCTAACCCCATCCAAGGGAATCACCCACTAACAGCACCTCAGTCCTATCGGGATAAAGATTCAGTTTATTGGCTCTCATCCAGTTCATTACCGATGTCAAGCATTGGCCTAGCACAGGCATAGGCAAACTCAGTCCTCCAGATGTTTTGGGACTACAACTCCCATCATCCCTAGCTAACAGAACCAGTGGTCAGGGATGATGGGAATTGTAGTCTCAAAAACATCCAGAGGACTGAGTTTGCCTATGCCTGGCCTAGCATATCCAGTGCCACACCTGCAGGTGTAAAGGAGAAACAGAGCCACATATCATCAACATACTGCTGACAATTATTTTTATGCTGATGCTGATGGTGCTTCTCTTACCAAATAACTTGAAGTGACTCACATTAAAACAAAATTAAAAACTATAGAAGCCTAAAACACAGCAATACAATTAGAAGGGTAAAAAAATGCACAACAAAGCCCTGTAGTGGCTTCATGTAGATGTTGAACAGCACTGAGCCCTGTGGCAACCCCACATTGAAAGCAGCATGGAGCCAAACAACCCCAGGTACCCTCTGGAGATAGCCATCCAAGCAGGAAGAATCACAAAGGGAAACTACCCATATGCTTTGTGTGCAGAAGATCTCAGGTTCAATCATGCTTTAATCTTTTAAAAACTGAATTTCAGGATGTTTTAACCTAATCTCAACCCTCCACTGCCAAGTTATCTGAGAGCTCTCTTTTTACCTGTAGTCCCAAGTTCTATGATCTACAAGGTTTTGGAGAAGAGAAAGACACATTTATTATGAAAAGAAAATGTACGCTTTGACTTCCTCTGCTCTGTTATGGGAAAGCAAACCTTTATTAAATATATTTCCACATCTTCTTCCGCTGCTGAAAGTTTACCGAACCTTTTAGTAAACCTTTGGCAGAAAAAAAGGAAGCAGAAGAACAGACATAATTAATATTAAGTCTTACTTTGTTGTGACAGAGTAGAAGAAATAAAAATGTACTGCTTTTAATAAATCTCTCTCTCCCCCCTCCTCCTCTTGAACCAGAGCAGCCCGAGACTAGTGTTTTTTACACAGTGTACTGTGGAATGCGTGAACTTGCTGAAGTATGTGACTCATAGGAGTCTAAGAACAACTTTCAGAAATTGTCAGAAATAATTTAGCTACATGGGCTTTAAAAACTGGAGAAAAGAGAAGCACGAAGAATCATTTTGCAGCACCTTTCCCTCACAGTTTCTTCTCTAGCTCAGTCTTAGGCATAAGGCCTCTCCACCCCAAAGATTAAAAAGCTGTGTGCATGCACAGGGAAGCAAATCTCTGTATGCATGACCACAGTTGACTTCAGTCTTGAGATTGAAACCCAGGATTCAGACATAATGGTGCATTATTGATAATAGGATGTTGAGGGAGAAGACTAGAGGGAGGAGTACTCAGATCCATGCAGTGGCGTAGCGTGGGGGGTGCAGGGGGGGCCGGCCGCACCGGGTGCAACATCTGGGGGTTAGGGTTAGGGGGCGCAAATCCACGGGTTGGGGGGCGCAAATCCACGGGTTAGGGGGCGCAAATTACTTGCCTTGCCCCGGGTGCTGACAACCCACACTACGCCACTGGATCCATGGAACACAGAGTCAGGTAATTTTTTTTAAACCAAGTACAATCTGTTTTTTAGATTTAAAAATAAAGCCAGGAGCCAATAATTACAGGGAAAGTTAGCTAAATTCAGCTTTTTTTTTAAAGTCTTGCTCACAATTCTAAGACTTTGTACCAAGATAGAATTTTAGGAAGCAGTAACTTTAGCATCGCATACAGGACACAGTCAAAACCGTGATGGTTCAAAGGGCTATTTTGCGTGGTGTGGTCTTTTATTCATCTACTCTTTTTCCATTACCTAATGCAGTCATTAAATCTGCTTTTCAGAGGGTCAGAGATTACTTAGTAGTTTATCTTGCCTTACTTTATCCCAGAAACGGAAATAGTTACGGAATTACGGCTGTTACTCTACAGTCTTGAGACATTTCAGCAATCAACAATAGAAATAGTTCTTTCCGGAGTTGCTTTATTTTAAAAATGAGACAATCTTCCCATAGCTCTAAATTGCTGCAGCATAACAAAACCCCATAAGCATTAGAATACACTTCTGTCAGTTCCACACACTTTGTGTCATCACAGATAGTTTGATGCAGTATTAGTTATAGCACAAAGCTGATTTCAAATACAGAAGTTTTTATGAGAATTTCTCAGAGCTCACAACCTCCTGTTGAGCATGAATCATCACAGAAAGCTCTCTCTGGGAAATAGCAACACGATCAAGCTCTGACGACTACCACTTCTGGTTTCTGTTATTTCTTGTGCTCACTTAACTCCCATCAAAGTAATAATATGGAGGACATTCTGTGAGTCTGCAGTTCCTTAATGGTGCACAACCCACCCACCTCTCTATAGAGTTCAGTGGGGGGGGAAGTTTCCACTGATCACCAGTAATTACTAGTTTGTGGTTCTGGTGCTGAGTCACCCAACAGCACATTTCCCCTTGTGCTCAAGGCAACTCCCGGCTGTTATATAGCAGCAGGCTGTGAACAGGAACTAGTCCAAAAGTAGTCAACATAGTGCCCTCCAGATGTTGTTCAGCTATAACTCCCATTCTCCCTGATCATGGGCCAAGCTGGGTGGAGCAGATGGGAAATGGAGCCCAACAACAACTGGAAGGGCACTACGCTGGCTACCCCTGATCTAATTCTTTAGAACCTCTTGATGATGTGCTTCAATTGATACCAGTGTCTTTCCCAGAAAGGGCTGGCCCTGCCATGAGGTAATGTGAGGCAACCACCTCAGGTGGCAGGATCCATGGGGGCAGCAAATGTGGGCTCCAAGGAATGCATCGCCTGCTTCTGTTGCTGCCACAACAGCTGTAGCACACTCCTTGGAGGCTGAATCTGCCACTTCCTCGTTGCCCCCCCACCCCTGGCGGCTCTACAGTGGCCTCTTGTTGAATAGGAGGTGCTGCTGGTTTCTTCCCACCCTTCTTCCTGATGTAGGTTTTCACCCACCCCTTCTTCCCTGGCAGAGGGGGATGCCATTTTGTGATTTGCCTCAGGTGTCAAAATGTATTGGGCCAGTCCTGTCCCCAGAGATTAGATTCAGAGTCATTCACAAGCACCCAATTGGCACCATCCTAGTTATGTTCCTGTGAGGAACAGCTGTGTTTTTCAAGAATACATTCAGAACTCTTTTTACTCCAACAGACAAACAGGTTGGATCTCACCTCTTGAGTGTGGGAGGATGAGGCCATAAGTACAAAGTGGAGATACTGACTCGCTCATAAAAAGAAATGTTCAAAACTCATATGCTTATGTGAACCAAATAATCAAACCCATCCTAACATTTGCAGTCTTGGGCTGGAACTAGGCATTTCAAATGACACAAGGTGTCTGCTGAAAAGGGCACAGTGAAAGCGTCCAGATGCTTCAGGAGGCTATGAAGAGAGGGCGGATAGCCAGCTCTTTCAGAATGTGTTAAAAACCAGCTCTTTGCGTATTTGCTGACAAGCGGGAAGAAAAGAAAAACTGCTTTCGTAGTGGCTTACCCACTCAAAAGTGGCTTATCCACTCAAAAAGTGGGTGGGTGGGAAAGAACACACATTTATATTCCCGGGGAAAATAGCCATTTTGTTTGTTTTGCTTGCTGAGTGAAAGTATACCATCACCTGATGGGATTTAAAAGTGCCACAGTCTTTGTTCCTCAGGAAAATATCCTCAAGAGAAAATCTGCCTCAGTAGCTCACATTTCATTTGTAGGTTTTTATCAATGTTGGTGATTCCAAAATTAGATTTAAACTTGCTCATTGTGGTCAATCTAACTTTTCCATCTTGGCCAACAATACTCAGCCTCCTGATCTTCCATAAATTTACAGAGTCTTTGTTGCTTATTTCCCAATTTTATATATTATTATTTTATTTCCTAATTTATTCTAAGAAATGGAATGTTAAAGATAACACTGACAGTAATTTTTTGAACACGTGTGTCTAGTAGGACTTGACAAACCCTCCTCCACACACCAGTTTCCTCAAAATAAGGACAATGAGAGATATTCTGTTTCTTTCTTGGGGGGTAGGGGAGAAATTTATCTGAAATTTTCTGGGCCTAGTTGCCCCTTAACATATTGTGGCTTGCCAGGAAGTGTGGACAGCAGAAAGAGAGCCCTGTGCACATAGCAGAACCTTTTTAAATTAAAGCACACAAAAAAGAGTGGTGGAGGTGAAGGAAAACCCTTTGCCACATTATAAGGCTAAGTAAGATAGCTGACAGCTCCCTCTCAGACATTTCAGACACATCCTCCTACCCCACCACACTCCTCACCACCTGAATAATCTTCTAGGATCCAAAGAATGGACCAAAAACATAGTCTAGTAAGATGAACAGGAGAATTGAGTTAGGTCAGAAAAATCCTTGGAGGCAGGGGGAAATAGAGGAGAGAAGAGAAAGAGAAATTTATGGCCAACTCTCCTTTTAGGCTAGTACTATAATGGGTTTCTCCTCCTTGGGAGGCAACTGCCCTGAATGGAATATGAATCCCACTTGTCTAGTTTGGATGCTGCTCATGTCTAAGCAAAAAAAGAACACAAACCCCAGCACTTGTGTGTCTGCTGAGGGACATGGCTGTGAAAGCTCATTTAAGTTGCTTAGTAGAGGTCAGGAACTTGGTGCTCTCACTGCATCCATCACAGTAATCATTATTTGAGCCGGGCAGTTTAAGCATGAAGGGAAAAGAGATTTCTCTGCACCCCCACCTGCTCTCTCACCTAGAGATGAAGCAGGGGGCTTCCACTCTGTCTTTTCCACTTCCTTAAAAATACATTTTTGTGGAGTGGTTCTGGCACTCCAGCACTGCCTTCTGCATCTTCAAGAAGGTTACTGAGCTGCAGCGTATGCTGTTTGTGCACAGCTCCTGTTCTTTCTAGAGCAGTGTGGAAAACTGTTCCCCTGATTTTCACCCTCTGCAATCCTTTTAATGGCATCTGCCAAGATACAATGTCTATGGCAGCTGTCTGACTCCAATGCCCCTTCCCTGTGGAAATCAACATTCTCAGGTTAGGAGGCAACTGATCACTGAACACATACACCTACAGAAAGAGTGCTACCCTGACTCTTTTTTAAAAGTTGGATGCTCTGGTCTGTGAAAAGATGGAAGAGCCACAGAGAAAACACAGATGGTCCACAACTGGGTGCACATTGTGGATGTCCTGCAAAATGTGGATGGACCAAGCATGGCTGTTGTGGAGTAAAAGCCTTGCGTGGAAAGCACTTCATCCAAGGCTATGAAATTATGATTTTTTAAATGGCACAATGTTAAGGATTCTGTCTCCAACAGTTTGTCTATAAAAATAATCCATTGTAATAAGTTTTGTTATTGTTACTTTTTTTAACAGTGCAGAAAGTTCAGGAGTACTGAAGCAACCTCCTTTCCCCACAAAGAAACTCGGTTCAAAACTTTGTTCCCTGATCATTTTAAATACAGCCCTAGGTCCTAACCCTAGACAGCTTTCCTGCCCGTATCATTTTGTATCTGCATGAGGTTTTAATGCCAAACCAACACCTACCCCTTCTCTCAGAAGCTGTGTTGTGTTTTGTTGCTCACAACTTTGTTCATCACATACTGATTGTTCACAGTCATTCCGTAATATCACACCGCCAACCATTGTCACAGGCCTCGCTGCCAGAAGTGAAATAAAATACAGATTCATAACAAGCCTAATTAGGAGAGTAATAATAGGTTTTGTGCAGCCTTCTACTGCCTTAGAAATTACACCCTTTCCCTGGAGGAGGAATTTACCGCTACCCACATTTGTAATGTGGAATAATCTCACAATATGTTTAGTTAAGCTAAAGCAAACTGGTTTAATTCTGTAAATACTACATGTTATCAAAGAATGCAACCAGGGTAAATAAACAACCTCAACAATAAGAAGTATTATAAAACTGACATAACTGAGCTTTCCATTTCCTGAAAATTAAAACTTGTTTTGTAAAGTGTTTCCTGGATCTTTCTGCTATTGGTAATCACAAAGAACAAGGGTTTTTGCTATACCAGATCACTGCTACAGCACTCTGCCTTAAAAACTGGGCAATTATATAAGCAAGCAAGGCTCGATGGCAATATCCTGTGTCTGACCATGGCGGTTAGGAGCAGCTGAAAACCTAACCAGAAGCAGGCCGCATGTCAACATTTTCTTATGGGTCTAACTTGCAACATCTCTGACATGGTTCATGCCAATATTGATGTACTGTATGTTGCTTGGGTGAGAGTAGCCGAGTTAGCATAGGGTTGCGAGCAAGTGTGATGGCAAATTATTATTCTTTTCCATGCACCTATTGAAATATTTGGAGGGCTGTTGTTATTTTCAACACACAGTTTCCTGGTAGACATCCAAATCAGCACATAGCCAGAAATTACAGGTGTCTGACCCTTAAGTGCCATCAGAGTCCAACAAGCAGATGGTAATAACATAGCAAACCTAGATCTAAGGTACAGTGTTCCTCAAGCTCATGGGTGCATCGAGTTGTTCAATACAACGGTTGTCAAAACAAACAGAAGCTGAAGGTGAGCCGAACCCTTTAATTAAGAAATGCTACTTTAAACAACCTCCTGTAATTGAAGCAGATGAGACTGTGTTTATTACATCAATACAAATTATGATTATTAGCCCAGTGGTGCAAATAAAAACTCAGTGACCCATTCCAAGACAGCCAGTGGTGGTATTATTATTATTATTATTATTATTATTATTATTATTTACTAAGCTTTTGGGCAATGGCTTTGAGCAACTTAGACTTTAACCTAAGGGTTATATTGTTAATACATATAAGCATTTTAAACTAAAATAAGTCTCCCTTCCAATAAACACAATAAGGAGCAGCCAGATACCCAGCTAATCTTTTTAAAACCCAGTTGCCATGGTTGCATTCACAATCAAGATGCTCACACATTCCAAAAGTGCCTGTCTTTGAGACTGATATAATGCTAGGTGAATTTTTGAAAAAGTACTAGAGGATAGGCTTGTATAGCATCCTTTCACGCAGAAGATGTATTAAACATTTATTCCAAGCTACGCTTGGATAGCTACCAAATGAATCATATACTTTGCAAATCTGGTAGCATCTGAAGGGTTTCCTGAGAATGAGGAATCCCAATACAGACTTGGACCTGATATAAGATGGGACTTCCATTATGGACCATTCTGCAATTTGCTGAGCTGCAATTACAACAACCAATGAAACAAAAAGTTTGTTTGATGGAAAACTGCTACACAATAGCTTAGACAATTTCTTTAAGTCACGCAACTCAGTTTATGATCAAGTAATGTTAAGCAATTAGTAACTTTAAGCTTTCTATAAGATAGGAGGGATAGGATCTAGCAAATGAGCAGAGGGAGGAGTTTTTTTAAAGGGGATGAGGCACCTTGATCCACACTGCCACTTGCTTTATTTCACATAGTGACGGCATTTTGAGCATGGCTCTGAAGATAATAACTAATTATTATTATTATTATTTCTACCCAACCCATCTGTCTGTGTTTCCTCAGCCACTCTGGGCGGCTTCCAGCAAAATATTAAAACACAATAATTCGTCAAATATTAAAAGCCTCCCTAAACAGGGCTGCCTTCAGATGTCTTCTAAAAGTCAGATAGTTGTTTATTTCTTTGACATCTATCTGGTGGGAGGACATTCAACAGGGCAGGCACTACTGTGGTTTTAACAATCAGTATATTTCAAATGGGAGACAGCTATTATTCAGGCACTCTAGTCCCAAGCAACATTCTGAATTGTGCCCAAAAACAAACTGGCATCCAGCACAGGTTCTTGAAGATCTGGCAAACTATGGTCTGTGATGCTTCAGCCAGTTGCATTTTGCACCACTTGTAGTTTCTGGATAATTTTCAAAGTCCATTCCACACCAAATACATTGCAGTAGTCTAGTGAGATGCTCCCAGGGCATGGATTCCTGTAGCCTTGATTTTCTTCTTTTTTCTTTTTAGTAATAAGAACTTCACTTGGGAAGATAAGAACAGCCGGGTCTGATGAAATCGTAAGTCACAGCTAATGTAGCCCCCATAATAGCCCCCATAAACTCTAATGTGTAATTTTAGGAGTTGATAACAAAGACTTCCATTTAAAAACCAGGAAATTTAAAACGAACCATACAACCATTTCAAGTTTTCAAAGATGTATGTGTAAAAAAACATACCCCAAACTACAAGTATAACATTGTGTCAAAATAGCTGCTTGTCAGGGAACTGACATCGGAGCGAGAGGCGAAGGGGAGGCTCCCAGATGATGCTGGCGAAGGACCCAGCAGCAGGGGGAGAAACAGCTCAGTAGAGGGGGAAGCCAATCAGCGCAACACCAGGGAAAAAGGGGGGCAGACGGGGGAATTGTAGAGAGAGCTCCAGGACTCTTCACTGGACATCAGTGAGGAGAGCCCAGGTCCTCCGCTACCCACGCCTTCCCTGCGCAGAAGACTCCCGCACAGTGAGAGGAGGAGGAGACTGGGTGTCAAACAACTTTTATGTTGGAAGAGGTTCAAGAAACGCCCACTGACGGATTCTGCCAGTGACTGAGGCAGCCACGATGAGAAGGGGCTGTGCAGTCAGAAAGGTTTAACAAGGCAAATTAACCGAGAAAGGCACCAGTTTACGCATGAGTAACTCATACCTATTACACTGCTAGTTTTAATTTTTGAGAGAAGCTCTCAGGTAATAAACAGGAAACTCCATTTCCTGAAATCACAGAGGAACAAATCCAATGTAATGCTAAGGTGATTGTTCGGTGAGTGCAAGCATTTTTGCATGCCTGGCTGAATTATCTCTCCTCCCTCCACAAGGTGTTCTGGAGGTTCTCCTGATCCCCCAAGCCAATTTGAGGGGGGCAGGCATGCATGGGGGGAGGATGGAGGGGGGGGAAGCCCCACTGTGCTACTGGAATTCCTTACATGCACATCTGCTAGTGGAACTAGTTAGCTGAATCCAGCCTCAACAGTTTCCTTTAATAATATTAAAAACACCTTGCACTCATAAGTTTACCATTTCAGAGATTCCTTTCTACTTTCTGCCTCTTCAAGGATCATAGACAGGTTTTCAAATCTTCTCCGCTGCCCCAAATGTAAGAACTTTGAAGGTGAAATACAGAATCTTAGATTCAATTGGTTTCATTTTTACAGCACTGTAAGCGATTGTGGGACAAACAGATTCCAACTGCTTTTAGGAGCATTCACAAAGGGAACGGCTTGAAACGTTTCAGAAAGTGCCTGTAGAAGACATGTCACTTTAGCCAGGCAACTTAATTTGCTGTGGGGCTCTTTTGTTTGAGAGACTGGAATTCTAAGTAATTTAAAGGTGCTTGTTGAGAAAACTAGATAGAGCCACCCACCTATGGAAGCAAAGACTTTTCTCTTAATTTGAAGGGCAGCAATGAGTCCTCTTTTTCTGGGCCATGTTTATATTAGTCCTGTCTTTTACTTGTATAGCTGTGTTTTTGGGTTTCTTACTTGGTTGTTTTTAATTGCTTTTGATGTAAGTTGCTTTGGGAGAGACAAGTGACTAGCAAATATAATATAATGTAATGGAATAAATAAATAAATAAATATGCAGAGAAAGATCATGTAGGCGGTACAATTTGTACCACTTGAAGTGGTACACATTTCTTCCGCACAGCAAAACATATTTTTCAGGGTGGGGATGTGGAGAATGGGATGCTCAGTCTAAATCTCATGTCGTGTTTATAACCTTTTGAAAATAAGAAATAAATGGGAACATGGCCTATGCTGAAGCCTTTTTGGACATGCCAGTTTCTTCGTGTGATGATTTTTCCATCCTCCCAGATAATGAATAATTCCATCCCTGACACCCCCTTGTTGCTTCACTGTATTGTACATTCATCTAAATACTTCACTAAAACTAATCTTTGCTGATCTTTTCAAAGTCTCAACATAAGATTTATTGGAATATGTCAGGACTCAGCATGTGCTGGAATAAATGTGACCTTTAAACTAATATTTGGGTTTCTTCCCATCATGGCAGCAATCCTAGTTTTGATATTTTTCACCTTTTCCTTTAGTCATAAAGCATTTTCCACCAGGCATGAGAATCAAACTCAGATTGCAAGTCCCTCAATTGGCAGTTGAAAAGCTCAGTTTGGAAATGGAAGGAATAAAGAATCTCCTAAATGAGAACTGTGCTAGGAATCCATGTGTGACATAGAGATCTCACCATTTTGTTGCATAATAGGAAGAAAAAGCCATTAACAAAGCACTGTGAGATACTGCAGCTATTACTTGAATTTGATTTTCATGGGCAAAGAAAAGTCTAAAGGAAAGGACAGGTGATGCACACTTATTCACACTTATTTATTTATACGTGTAGCTCTGCTTCCCCACATTTAGGTGCCCTCAGAACAGCAGAGTTCATTTTGTTCTCAGGCACTACTAGCATCACACATTTGGGTGTTAAACTCTTGTGACATTTGACAAATGCCCCACAGTGGACCTGTTTATTTCTTAATAAACCAGGCATAGGCAAACTCTGGCCCTCCAGATGTTTGGGACTACAATTCCCATCATCCCTAGCTAACAGGACCAGTGGTCAGGGATGATCGGAATTGTAGTTCCAAACATGTGGAGGGCCGGAGTTTGCCTATGCCTGTAATAAACTATTGTTTCAAATGCAAAGTCATCTTTTGTTCATAGCTAAGAAAAAAGAAGCAATGAATTATTATTGTGATCAGCCATCTTGAAAAACAGTAAATCATTTGGGTCTTCCGTTCCTATCAGGGGAGCTATTAGCCGATTCATTTGATCTTTGATGTGATTAAATTCCAACATTCAAAGATTTACATGAGCAATTTAAACTTTATTATCTCTGTGGCTGCCTTACTGTTCCATCTTCAAATGGTTTAGAATTGCACATTAATCCCTTGTTCTGTAGATATCTCTGGAGGGTCTTTTCCATGCAATAGCACTTAGCTTTGTGAGATAATAACTGTATGTAATCATAAAATCTTCATAGCCATCAATAGAACAGTCTGCCATAATGTTAAGCAAGAGTTTCCAATGGCTTGAGCCAATTTAATCATATACTCCTGAATATTTTTTACTGTCAAGGGGCAGTTCAAACACCAAAATCAAAGGCTTTTGCTATGTTTGATCATTTATTTAAGCCATCAGATGTGCATACTCAAAGTATCAACCCAGCCAGACAAAAAAAAGAAGAGAGAAACTTCTCAAAATTTAAAAGTATTTTAAAACATTATGCAAGACCTTACCATGATTAATTGCTGCAGTTTTAAGCAAATTCTCATTTAATTTCAATAAGAAACCATGAAGTAGTAACCTGTGGATCAGCTGGAAATATGGCAGAAGCTACTGTGTAACTGTGACTCTTAAAGTCAGTCTGACCACTATCTGTATTAATGCAATATTTTTCATCCTCCTTTTATTTTAGGCTATAAGCTCCTCGATGGCAGGCCCTCCTCTATTTATTTATTTTTACTGTTGTGCTTATGAATAATCATAATATTTATATAATGAAAATAACAATGAGTAAGTCAGCTGCCTCAGTTTAACTTATTTTCTTTTAAAACAGAGTTGGATGACATGCTAAGCCAAACCATGGCTTAGTCTAGCTCAGCAGCAAAACAGCGGGGGAGGAGCAAAGTGCCTGTGATCTTTTCAGGAGACTGAATGTTTGCTCATAAGGACTAAGTCCTTAGCACTACATGCCAGCAAGCAGTACATCTCTTAGGCTAAACTACCAAACAGGGTCATCACTAAGACAGAACAGGATCAATACAGGTAGCCCATTTTAAGTTCCTTGGAGGGAAAATGCGACAAAAACATGACTGGAAAAGAAAGAGCAGGAATCCCAGCGGTCAGGAGCAGTGTTTCAATTACCTTGCCTAGATATTCACTCTCAGTACAATCATTGCACATATATTAATCCACATTAGGTATCTAACTTTGGCTTCCAAACATTTTGGAAGTCGAATGGATTTCCAGAACGGATTCCATTCAACTTCCAAGGTACGACTGTATATGTATCTCGGGGCCAGGGAAGTGGGAAGAGCCAAGTGCAAAACAGTGGCTGAGAGAGCACAGTCGCTCTTTTACAAATCATACAGCAACCTGCCAGCAGAACCCAGTTTACCTTCTACTCACCTGTACTCCAGAATACATTGAAATACTGGGAAGAACTGAATGTTGTGATGTTGCAAACATTCCACCAGCAAAAGCATTTCTGCTTGCTTGCTGGTACAATCTCCCCTCTGCTCTTCTCATGTGCAGTTCTGGGGGTTCTCCTGACACTTCAGAGTGGATTTTGGGGAGGCGGAAAGCCCCAGTGCAAGTCCTTACATGGGCTTCTGCTAGTGGGACAAGTTAGTTGAATCTGGCCCATTTTGTTCTTGTGTATAGGACATCCCCTGGGGATGTAGAATATCTCCAAGGTCAATATCAGCATGACCTTGTCTAAATACCATCTTCTCATAGCAGAAGGGCAAGCTACATCCAATACTTCCTGCCTTTGAAAGGAAACTGCGCTTGTGCATTAAATGTGAAAAGAGCAGAAAGACAGAATGAACCAAAGTGTTGCTAAATTCCCATGATGTTCTTTACATGAAACCTATAGTAAACATCAGTACAATACAATTTCTTTAAAAGCAGGCAGAGTATTTGCCTGGCAAAACAGCATGCTCAGAGGGGCTTGTATGGTGAAGCCTGATATGTTGTGCACCGTGCACACTGCATTTAACAGGTGTGCTCTCTGACAGTGTGACAGCATCTCTGATGGTGTGACATTGCTGCACACCAGGCTGCCTTCAGTTCACTGCATCTTTTTTTGTATGAGGTAGAAGTTTTCCAAGGTTCAGTAGTCAATGCTTTTAGAATAAATACCCCTTAGGTACTTCACACAACATTTACTGTCACCAAAGCTTTCTCGGTGTAGTTGATGATTAAACACAGCAGCAAAGAGCTGGCATGTACATGAGAACAATTTCCTAGACAAAATTAGCTTCCATGCAGGCAAAAGTGCATCAGACAGCAACTAACGAGTACTTTAAATGAACTGCAGAAGACCCTCTAGAGAGATAAAATATATATACGTATAACAAAGCTATGTCTCTGAAGCCTCTAGAATTCTAATGCAGAAATGAAGTGGGGTTTTCTCTCTCTTTCTCTCTCTCTCCTTTGATGTCTGCTCTGGGATACTTGAGTCATGTTGTATTTCTCTCTAGAACTGCATGTAAGATAACAATTAGGGAGACCTGACGAGTGGTGGACCTTGGGATCTCAAATTTCAGTAGCGCCCTGTGCAACTCTGAAAGTTCCTCCAATCAGCGAACTTCCTTTGAGCCCAGATATAATATGGTCTGCCACAACATAACATGCCAATGGCTTCACAAGTGATATAAAGCTTCATTAACTATATGCTAGCTCCTTACAATACTACCGTAGCATACACTGACTATTGTCATCAGATCAAGGCCTGCTCCATACTCTCTCTTTGTGATGAGCAAAATAATTCTCAAACATTTGGGGATGGCTCCCGAGTGAGCTCAGAACCAAGTACCACAAAGGAATGTGAAAGAGGTTGCAAAATTCATTTTGCATGGCCTTTAGCAGTCAAAAGGAAAATTATGGCCATGAGATATATTTTCCAGTGGTTGCTGTACTACAGCTCCCATCATCCCTGCCCATGCTGGTTGGGGCTGATGGGACTTGTAGTCCAAAGCATCTGGAAGGCACCAAGTTCAGGAAACCTGGGCTGGGGAACCTGTGGCTCTGCAGGTGTAGGACTCCTACTGCCATCAGTTCCAACCAGCATGGCCAATGGTAATCACCAAGAAGGCTACACTTTCCCCTGCCTTATATAAATATATCTTATGCTTCCCTCACTCCATATTTTATTGTGTTTTTAACCAACTTGGTATTGAAGTACAACTGTGAATTCCTCTTAATTTCAGACCAGCCCCTCCCCCGCCCAATCCATCATTACATTGGCAACTTTCATGCTGAGAAAGTTAACAGCCTCTAATTTGGATATTTTCATGAAAATTTATTCAGAGAACTTGAGGGAGAGAATGTGTGTGTTACTGAACAGACTGTTCCAGATATGCATCTTTATGAATCAGTTTGTCACAGCTGTATCTTTGAGCCAATGAGAGCCATCTGCACTGCTCACTTCCATCCTCTGTTGTAAATCACTTCGCCTAATTAGTTCCAATTAAGTGCTTCAGGCAATCTCTTGATCTCAGTCATTTTCTTCATTTAATTGTAGTAACACATTGTGCTATCCTTAGGATCATCACTTTTCACAGTATTTTAATCCAGTAGCTAAAGGGGTTAATTGGCCTGCAGGGTATACAGAAGGACATGATAGGAACCTCTGCCCTCCTGCTAGTCTCAAGTAATTAATAATAATTAATTGTTCTTCATACAAAAAAATATTTCTACAGATACGGATGCATTAAGATGTGGGGAATATGGCTTTAGTTTTCTCACTATAACACTGGCACTTCTGCCTCATTTTCCAGTGTTCCCTTCACATTGCAGGGCTTGTGTTATGGAATTGTGGATTTTTGACCAGTATACTGACATGTCACACTAAATTTCATTCACAACAGTGGGATTGCTGTGACACAACAATCAACACTGGACAACATCATCACTCTCCTATCCTTTCCACACATAGAATCATAGAACTGTAGAGTTGGAAGAGACCCTCAGGTTAGATTATCTAGTCCCATCCCTTGCAATGTAGGAATATGCAGCTGTCTCATATGGGGATAAAACCTGAAACTTTGGCATTATCAGCACCACACTATAACTAACTGAGCTATCCAGGCTGCTTCTGTTTCCCCTTTGATTCCTGTATAAAAACAACAGAAAACCCCACTTGCTTTTCTGAGTTAAGGTGGCAGCATTTTTTCCCCCTGGAATCAAATAACATGGAAATGAACACTTAAAATGCACCACATTCCATCGGTTTTCTTAAAGTAGCTTTTGCATTACAGTGGTACCTCGGGTTACAGACGCTTCAGGTTACAGACGCTTCAGGTTACAGACTCCGCTAACTCAGAAATAGTACCTCGGGTTAAGAACTTTGCTTCAGGATGAGAACAGAAATCGTGCGGTGCAGCGGGGGGGGGGGCATTAGCTAAAGTGGTACCTCAGGTTAAGAACGGATCTCTGGAATAAATTAAGTTCTTAACCCAAGGCACCACTGTATGTGAAACTGTAAATATAATGTTGAAATCACAGTTAGGGAAACATCAGAGAAATGGAATGAAGTGCTGCGTGAACACAGCCAATGGCATGCAGGTCCGGGGAGGTATTCTCTAAGGATTCCCATCAGTGCAAGAAATTCTGTTTGTACAACAAGACTTCCCTCCCATGCCCTCCATACCACCCACTCTCAAACCTGCTGCAGGTGGTTGAGGGAAAACCTAGAGCAGATCTAGGGGTCCACAAGGGGGGGGGGAATATTCCATTGTGCAAGCAGAAATCCTTGTGCTGATGGAACTTTCATCTCAGTGGATTCCACCCCCTAACATAAGACATACATACAAATTGCACCCATGTTGTAAGGACTTCATCCTCACACATTCATTAAATCATCACCATTGAATGCTACAAGAATGACCAATTCATTACTCTTCTTATTCTGTAAAAATGACCATGTTCACTGATTTTATTGAAGCTAATGACTTGAGAGTAAAACAGAAACAAAACCCAATGCACATAAGCCAGATTTACCCAAACAGGCTATTCTCAAAGAGCACAAATTTGAGATGTGTGTATACAGAACAAGCATGGCGAGTCAAGCTAATAATCTAATAATAAATAATCCCTCATTGCAGGGGTAAGGTAAAACACACATTCTGTGCAAGAGCTTCTATCTGTGTCAGAGGAAACACATTCTAGATCAATTTGTACTGGTGAAAATATCGTGTAACTTCATTGACATTAGACCACCTCACTGCTACCTCTGACAGTTTGGTGAATGTTAAGTGCACACTACCAACAAAACTAAACCTTTGTCTGGAATTCATTTACGGACTACTGCAGCATTAGATGATAATTGCTACATTTTAGGTACAACATCCTCACCAATGTATCCATCTTAATAGTTAAAATTAGTCTAGGTGAAGCCTTTTCTTGTAGAGAACTCACAGTAAAACAGGCTTGATCATAATTAGGCCTGGCAGGAGCACACTGTCAATTACAGAACAAATGCAAGAAGAGCAAAGTGACATATATCTGCCTGCAGCTGTTACAGATGCTGCAGGATGACATTAAACCGGAAACTGTACCACTTGATTAATGCCTTGAGGCAATGCTCAGGTAATTATTGAAGTAAACAGGGTCAGCACTACAGTAGCTGCTTTGGCACAGATTGCTGTATCCTTGTATTTTTGAGAGGGCTAAAGATTTTTGATCACACACTAAAAGAATGGAAACAATAAGAAAACAAGTAGTAGGAAAAGGCCCAACAGACTGGCCAAACATGAAAACAGAATTGGCTCTCAACTGAAAAGGGCGAGTCAAAATTGCCATAAAGAACTAAAGGAGGTTTGAAATCACCTACTGCATTTTATCCCCTGGAGATGTAAAACTCTTATACAGTGGTACCTCAGGTTACATATGCTTCAGGTTACAGACTCCGCTAACCCAGAAATAGTACCTCGGGTTAAGAACTTTGCTTTAGGATGAGAACAGAAATCGCGCAGCTGCAGTGAGAGGCCCCATTAGCTAAAGTGGTGCTTCAGGTTAAGAACAGTTTCAGGTTAAGAACGGACCTCCGGAACGAATTAAGTACGTAACCAGACGTACCACTGTATACAAAGAAATAAAGAAAATGTCTGTTTTATATGTATGTGACTTAAACATCTTTTTATTTCATTTGATCAGGAAATGTAATGTGTATACAAGTGAATAAAGAGGGCAACATGGTAGATGGACAGAGAACTCAAAAATGAATTATGCCTGGCACTGAATTAGAGAGAATGACTTGGAGAGGAGCAGAGAAAAGTTTGCTCTACATACTCTCGGATGTACAATATGATAGGTCAAACAGCCCACTATGCCAGTCACAATCAACAGCACAGAATGCAAGGAGTCACAGGTTGGAGCAAAGGAAGAAAACTTATTCCAACTCAATTTGCCTATTACAAACAATGGATCTTAAGAGTCAAAAGCACAGGTCTTTTGCATCTACCATTAAAACCAGATTGTTATAAAACTGGAGATGCCAGGAATTGAACCTGGAACCATCTTCATGTAAAACAGGCACATTATCACTAAGCAACAGCCCTCCACACCAAGTTAGAGGAGTCTTAGGGGAAAGTGGTCTTTGTTCCACCATGTTCTCTGTATCATTCCCTCTACCATTACTACAGTCTTTCGTCATTTTATTTTTCTGCATTTACAGCACAAATTATGGGTACTCTTCTGTCCACCAGTGCATGCAGATCTTGAAGGAAATATTTAAAGTCATACCGAAAAGCAGATTTGCTCTGTAGCTTTATTGGAAAGAGATCCATTAAACACCTGCACAAGTGCATGCTAAACATACATCACTGTAGAAATACACCATTCATTCAAGCAAACAACCTGCCGGTTATTTGTTTTGATTTTAGTCATTTTGTCATTGAGCTGCTGCTCAATGTCTTGTCTGCATGATCAATTTGTTGACATATACTTGGATTTATTGCAGGTGACAACATTCTTGGAGCATATCCTCTAAAGCTTAACATAGCATTCAAGCTCACTTTAGAATTCCATATACAGCAATTTACGAAGGCAGTTCAGTTGACCCAAAGCCCTTACACATCTAAATGCTGCTTTTCTGGTACATATGGCAGTACCATTCAAAGAGCTATGACAATTATACTGTTTATAGCTCTGAAAATGGCGCTGCCATCTGCACCATGATTCACCAGGAAGGCACAGTTCAACAGGTGGACAGTCGTTTGGTCTGCCGATCTAGCATGCTAAGTTTGTAGCTATCACCCCAGGAACTGGACTGAAAACAAAAGAAGCACAATATGGATTGGTCAGAAAACCTTCTAGCTTCCAACTCTGTGAGAAAGTTCATTTTCCAAATTTGCATTATTAGTGGCTGGAGAAAATTCTATTTTGTTGGTCACATGGGAGTATCCCAGTAGTCAATAATTTCTCACACGCCACCTTTTGCCACCATTTAGCCAGTAAGAAGCTTCTCAGAGGTAGAACAAGTTCTTCTTCTCTTTTCAGATGCATCACAACAGAAGAGGAAAAGAATATTTGCTTGTATGATGTTCTGTTTGCAGGTGTAGCTTCTTTGCTGCAGTGCAGTGTAAAACACTCAATTTTCATGACAATGTTTGGCCAGCATACACATTGGACAATGATTCACAAAAGCATTCCTGTGCTTCTCCACTTCAGTATCTCCTTAAGATGCCCCTCTTTGCTCTGGCTTTTGACACCTGAGATGTATATTTTTATACACCCATTTTGTCTTTGAGATTGTAAAAATTTTTAACATTTTGTTTTAATTGTTGTACCCCACCCTGGCACTTTAGGGTGAAGGATGGTAGTAAAACAAACAAAGAAATAATCATTTGCTTTCATTCTTTGTTTTACATTGTATGCTTTGCCATGTGGCTGCTAGTTAACAGGCAGGGAGGCATTGTTGGGCCTTGAATCCACAAGTATTGCCATGTAGAACCAATGTCACTGCTGGTAACAACATCCTAGTTATTCTTTGTACTGGTGTACCACCAAATCTCCCAGAACAAGGGCTTCTTTCCTTGGCTATGTGAATTCTAGATGAAATGCATCCGTATATAAGAAGAGGCTCGCAACAAGAAACCTTTGCTTCAAGCTGAAAAAATGCAATTTAAATCCTGAAGTAAGCAAAGCTGGATTCTGCATAGCATATATATGCTGCAAAAGTGATACATACTTTGCATGCATTTTATTTAGAACATTTTATTTGTTCCATGAAGAAGAACAGAGCAATGCATGGCACACCAAAGCCTGGCTCTTAGGAATGGAAATTCTATTAAGTCTCCCTCCCTGATTCTTCTGAGATTTAAATCAGACACTTTCAGCAGTCCAGCCATATTACGCAGTAATTTACCTCTTATGCCCCCCCCCCTTTTAAAGCTGTGGCCTCAGGATGCTGAGTTCTGTGCTCACTTACCCAATTTTGCACTTTTCAATGCTAAAGCAGAATGATTCATGGAATATACACAGCCTTGGCCTTAATGGACACACCAGAAAATGCACGAAAGAGGAGAGAACAGAAAAATGCTCTTCTTTTGACACATTATAGATGCCCACAACCATTACTGAAATAAATGTGCAGAATTCCAGCTTGTTTCAGGCCATTCATCAGTGACAATTTCCCCCCTTGGATCTGGGCTTGATTTGAGCCAAGGGAGATAATTAAAAATAAGTAAATGCCCCCAAATACCACTGAGGAGCCAATGTGAGACTGCCCTAATGGCACATAACTGGGATGAGGGAAAAGGTGGGACATAAATTCAATAAATAAATAAAAACCCACGGTCCAGCTGCTCAGGGTGGGGATTGGAGAGGGTTGCCAGCTCCAAGTGAGACCGACTCAGATTTCAGTGGATCCCAGACCAGCTCAGCACCGCCTCCTCCTCTCCCTCTGCTAGTGAAGAGCCCGGCAGCATGTCTCCTGCCCGCCCCTTTTGGAGGTGGAAGATGGTGATCAGTACCAGAGTGATGCTTGCAGAGGGAGGGACACCACTCAATCCAGCACCCTGACCCCACCCCCACCCAAAGTGTGGCATAAGGGGATATTGGATTGCTCTGTAAATAGCGGAATAGTGAATTCATTTGCTAGAGGAAATTCTGGGGTAGAGCCACATGATCCTTATCTTGGAAGCCCTCCCAATAACCTAGGAAAGTTACTGAGATAACATTAAATATTGTTTCCTGTGCACACCCTCCCACCTGTTTGCACTAAAGTACATGCTGCAATATTATTTTCATATGGCCTTATAAAATGAACCTCAAGTCCCCTCATATTTCATTTTCCCTTCAGACCAGTTTGATGGAAATTTGCCTTTTGAACATATGCAAAATAATAATAATAAATATCCAAGAAGATCAAACTAAATGATGTGTTTTGTTTATAAATAAATAACATTAGTTCCCTGCAGAATTTGATTTATCTTATCTGCAGTGAGTGGGCTTGATGAACTTTAATGAATTGCTCAGTAGAATCACAGTCAAACTAGTCCTCATAGTCATTTTTGCAACCTGTACCTGCAAAATAACCTAACATTTTGCAGACCACAACTTCCCGCTTTCCAGCCTGTCAGAGTTAATCATTTCATCACAACTGGTACCTCAGTACAGTTAATTCCCTTCTAAGATGAATCACTCATTTCTAATATTGCCTTAGCAACATGAACGTATTTTTACGTTGGAGTCTAATCAAAGCTGCGACTGAAGACTTGACAAATATGGTCTGTCCTTGTCATTGGCAAATTGCAGACTATGTTCTTGGTTGAACTCTTAGCATCCCACTAAGATGTTTCAACAGGAAAATAACAAGTAGATGAGCACAACACGTCTGGCAGGGTTATGGCAGCTACAAGGTCACAGAGTTTCAACTGAAAGAAAGAAATGACTTCTGAAATTGGAGATAGTTTTAGTTGTTATAAACGGAACATCTTTTGACTGCTGTTCACCATCTGTTAATGCTATGTCAATGCAAAGCCCTGGGCTTAAATTCCTTGTTGTTGGCATACCTAAAATGGAATTGCACACACCTTATATTACAGCTTTGTAGCATAATAACTCATTGGTGGCCACCTGCTAAAGAAATATTCATATCATAGGCAGCCAATGCCATGCCCTTCCCCCCCAACAGCCCTAGCCAGGATGGCCAGTGGTCAGAGATCACGTTGGGTACCTCTGGGATTTTGCTGCTTTTAACTGGCGTTCAAATCATGAGTTCAAGCCATCATCAGATAGCTTCAAAAACTATTGTTTATGATTTTAGGAAGAAACCATAAAGAAGACACTTGTTAACTGCCCACTTAGCTCTGCATGGATCTTTCACACAAAAATGCATGAATTTTGCATTTTTCCATAATTTATTTTAACATGCACTGCTCAATGGGTGTAAGGTAGCATAAATTTTTGTAGCTTATCTTCAAAGCCTCTGAAAACAGTAACATTTAAACTACAAAATGAGACATGCAGATACAGTATAGTGGCAGCTTGGGATGAAAAGAAACAATAGTGCATTTCCCTGCTTGCTTAGAGATATCTTTCCCTCTTGAGTCATTTTGGACAGTTTCCTCCAGCCTGAGAAAATGTTGCTTTAACAACACCCAAGGTATTATGTGGACAAAGCTGACCCCATAATAGGAAATCCTGTATTGAGAATGTCTGTTAAGTGCTTTCCATCTTCCTCCTTAATGAGTTCGTCTTTTTTCAGTAAACTTTTTATTTAAGTGCTCTTTGTCACACAGCATGGGCTGTTAAGATTTTCTTAAACATCGGGATCAAATAAAAATAGCTTTCTTCTACAAGAAGCTGGGTTGATATTTGCCAATAAACATTTTTGCCCATGTACATGACCCTTAGTCATTTTATCAGACTTAGATTCTGTGCTCACTTGCATTATCTTGAGCTCAGAATTCCTGGACCTTCTTGTAGCCTTTTGTTATGCTTCAGTCCTTGTTTGTAAAGTCAAGACTAAGAAAGTAGGTGGGAACTCATCAGGAGGTAAGTGCAAATGGGTTCAGGGAACTCCTTGAAGCCTTGTCTAGGAGAAATACAGTATGCAAAACTGAGGATAATATCAGCGTATTCCCATGATTTACTTCCTTCCAAAATATTTTTTACAGTAATTCCCTTCTTGAAATACTGAGGTTTAGGATTCTTAACAAAAAAGGGGGTGTTCATAATATAAGCAGGCAAGCATTTTTGGGGGGACGACATGTATTCCACACTGTGCCTTTCAGATTTCAGAATAAAGAATACAGTACTGTATTTTTTCCTAAATATAAGGCAGGCACTACTTCTGGCAGCAACATTTAAATAATATCTTATGAGTCTTAACTACCAGGTCCATTCCCTAAGACATGGGTTGACAAGCAAGATATTAAGGGAAGGACGGCATTCTGTGGTGTCCTAACCATTTGTTCTGCTTTATTGATAAAATTCTTTTAAAATCTTCTTTTGCACATCTATAGATCACCGTGCGCAACAATATTTGATCCCTATCACTGTACTTGGCAACAATAATAGCCAGCTCAGAACACTCAGTATAAAATGTGCCACCTGTCCTTTGGGCTACAAGAAAATGGCACACTTCATAATCAACTGCAAATTCCTTGCACTGAGCCTCCCTTTCTATTAACTTTCTTAACACCTGCACTGCTTAGGGACCAGCATTCTGAAGAAAAGTGCCAGGTGAGGCAGCCATCACCACCTTTATTTCCCCATTCTAGCATTTCTCCAAAATGCCTCAGGACCCAGGCCCATGCCTGCCACTGAAGCCCCATCTCCCAATCCATTGCCCCCCTAATAAAATTGCTGGGGACCAACAGGGGGGCTTGGAGTGGTCACTGTAGTGCCCCTTGTTTAGGGCTTCTCAGTCCTGTAACTACTGAACAAGCCATTGAACAAGAGGAAGTTCTAGGATGTCCATTAAAATGAATAAATACACACATACACACATGGACACACATGGACACAGAAACATGTAATAAAATAAAAGACTTACAGAATATGTTCAGGGTTAGACAGGAACTGGTCTATTGCAGAACAGCAGGAGGAACTTGGAGATAGTGGAACAGCCACTTTTAGTGCAGGAGGGAGGGAAGGACAGACACAGTGGGACAAGGGAAGAAAGGGAAGAAAAACACAAATTATCACCATTACCCATCAATTAAATTCCTAATTAAATATGCCTAAGCAATGTGAAAGATCTGAGTACTGCCAGCACCGTGCCAATGCATCTACCTTAGAACAGAAACATTAATAATGTTATTTAATACAATGTGCCATCTGGTTCATTACTGTCAACACCTTATGTCATTCAAATAATGCTTGTATATTTTGTCTTCTGTAGGAGCTCATGTCTGACCATCACCACCAACCTCCATATCTGATCCCTAAACTGGATTTGCTTTTGGGTGATATGGTAAGGTTATTTAAGAGATATAATAATGCTCCAGTGTAATTGTTCACATTACCTAAGTACAACAATGAATGAAATCCACACCACGCAGTTGTTTCTGGATACCTGGAACCCACCTTTAAGATAATTGATGGATATTTTTCAAATAGGATTCATGGTGTTTAGTCGATCTAGCTCAGTATGGTCTACACCAGTAGTGTAGTTCTCCAGATGCTGGCCTCTAACTGCCTGCATCCCTGACCATGCTAGCTGGGGCTGATGGAAACTGGAATCCAAGAAGATTTTGAAGGCCACACATTCGTCCCCCAAAATCTACATAAATTGCTGTACCTCCTTCAGGGTTTCAGAAGCAAGTCTTTTCCATCCTTACTTCAAGATTCCAGCGATTGAACCTGGAACCTTTTGCATACAAACATGTGCTCCACCACTGAGCTACAGCCTCAATTCTTTTGTGTACAGGGAAAGTGTTCACATGTACAGACACTTTCATGGGGGTGAACCAAAGCTGTTTGCTTCCTCCCCCCCCCTTATTTTAGTAATGGCACATGCATTCCATTCTAGCTCATTACAAAGAATAGGAGAGGGACATGGTGTGTGCCCTTCATATCCCCACCCAGTCCTTTCCTTTCACTTGATCAAGTTATGCTAGCTCTAAGTAAATAAATATGAAATAAAAAATCACTTCCAATTTAAGACATGATAAGGACTCAGTCAAAAATACACTGGTAAAGCCAAAAGGAAATTCTTTTGAATTCTCATCACGTCTGGCATTTCTGCTGCTAATGGTGTTTCATTTTTAAGCTGTTTTAATATTATTTTTGGTTTTAAATTTTATGAGGTCAGCATGCGGAGGTGAGGAAAACTGACCAACTGAGCTGCTTCAGCAAACCCCAGTGTCAAACAAATAAGCTCTAAATATAAATACTAATCTGTGATATTTTTGATAATGTGTTCAGATTAAGGAATGCCAGTGGGTGATTTCTGAAGCAACAGGGCAGAGATACACATTATTCTGGGGTATGCAAAACTGCAGCAGACAAGAAAAGCATTGAACTCATTTTGACAATAGACACCACATGATGGCAAGTTACAATAAACTGCCTAATATGCAGCACAGAGAAGAGAAATGCCCCCATAAATGGCATTCTATCTCCCACGATTATGGAGTCTGGTGGCATATAGATTAGACTCCGTCCCTCATTTGAAGTTAGAGGCAACTGTATTATAATGTAGGAGGATAAAAGAGAAACAGAGGATGAGGTCAGAAACTTACTCATCTTGTACAGAGTCCTGTCTGCAACAGAAGCCCATAAAAGATATTTAAGGCAAGGGAGATATGTGAGGAGCTACAAAGCAGATATGGGTATATTGCTCACACAATGTGTGGGCTGATTTCTTGTTTAAAAAATACAAGATAAATCCCATAATTGCTTCTGTAGAAGTTGAGCCTTTTAAATGAGGGAAAGATGTAGCAAGAACTACCAGGATGTCCCCTTTTCACTTCTGTTTTCTCTTTTAATTCCTTCTCTGGGAGACACTCCCCTATATAAGAAGTCACTTAAATGTAGTGGTATTTAGTTGTAATAAAGTGTTGCATAGGGCAGAGGTTTCACAACACTGCAAAAGATGAACCTCTGTTTTCATGTACTTGGAGGAGTGTTTTAGGCAGCTCACATTTTGTCTAATGGCAGATCCAAACTAACCTATTGGAATAAAGATGGACAGATTTTACACCTGCACGGTTCACTCTACAGAAACTAACTGCTTTAACTATGCCAACCCAAGACTATGAAGCTGCCTAAAATTATCAACAGAGGTATGCAATTCAATAAGTTGCCTGTTTCACCCAAGAGACATACATAGAAGAAGAAAGAAATATAATTCCCCCCAGAAATGTTCTGCAGTCAAATATCTGGGCATATGGATAATGCAAAATCTGAGTAGCTTATCAAAATATAACCACAGGAAATGATTACATAAAGTTAGAAAGGAACTTAAATCATTGGGCACAACTAAATATATCGAGGTTGGGGAAGATGGTCATTTAAAAATAATATTAGCAAAAGAGGGTAGAAAGTTTTGCAATCACTTTGCTGGAAAATTGAGCATTTTCATCACGTAGTGGTGCAATAAAGTGCAAGGCAAACCCCATAGATTGGGAAAATTATAAAATCAATGTTCATAATTTAATGAAGTAACTAATATTAGTGGGTGTTGCTATTTGGGAGTGGGTTGGTATTTTTCTTGTTGTTATTTTATATTGCTGTTATATTTATTTAAAAACAGACCACAAATACATATATTAAAAATAGCACTTCATCAATAATCTGCCCAAATTTCTTTTCAGAAAAAACTCTGGGGAAGGAACCAAAAGACACTTGGTAACACTCTGTTTGTAAGCAGCTTTCGTAACAGCTTGAGAGATGAGAATGAAAATGGATGAGCCCTTTATGTGAAATTACGCAACCATCTCATTGTAAAAGCAGCTGCTGAAAGCAATTGCTGAAAGCATTTGCCAGCTTTTTGATGGGGGGGGGGGCATGTACATTGTCAAGAGCTCTGCTACGTCAGAAAAGGCTCAGAAGTAGAAAAGGTCATAGACTGAATACAGGCATAGTCCACCAGATATTTAAAAATAGACTTTGAATGAAGCAAAACAGTTTGTGTTCTGTAGGACAGGAAAAGCAAGTTCCTGAAAAGTTTCTTCTGGTAACCTAGTCCTATGAGATGCTGCATTGTGATAGTGCTCCATAGTACTGAATAGTAAGTTTCTTTCTGGGGGGGGGGACCTTTAAGCATTCAGAGAGACAAAGGCCATTAAGGAAGAAAACAGAGAATCAGTGTGAATCTTCTTGAACTGACTTTCCAGACATCACCAATCCATTCAGCTCCTAATTTGTTTAACAGGATGAACTACCACATTAAATCAGGAAGACGAACCACTGAGATGCTCCCCCCAACAACTGGGCAGTGACAGAATTTGTTCTACAGGCCAGCCACAGCTCTGCAACTAGGACGCCATTTCTGACCTTTGGGATCCTGAAAAGGAAACATTTAACACCACTTTGCTCCAATTTTTTCTGCAGCTGTGGAATAACTAATGAGTCACTTTGTGTTCCCTCATCAGAAAATTATCTCGTAGCAAAGCCTTACTGAACACAAAGTCTTTGTTGCTTTCTGATTACTGTTCCTTATTGATGTTAACAATTCCAGCGAGAAAACAAAAGTTCTCAAAGTGTTGTTCTCTCTGACACCCCGCCTGCACTAAATCATACAGCAACACTAAAACTATCTCTTTCATTCTATTCTTTCTCCCTCCCTCCCTGCCCACAGTTTCTACTCTTGCACCAAGAATGTCAAGAGCTACCATGGACTGCTCCTGTCTGTGATTGGTAGGCAAAATGAATACACTGTACTAATCAGACTTGATATAGAATCATAGAATCATAGAATCATAGAGTTGGAATAGACCACAAGGGCCATCGAGTCCAACCCCCTGCCAAGCAGGAAACACCATCAGAGCACTCCTGACATATGGTTGTCAAGCCTCTGCTTAAAGACCTCCAAAGTAGGAGACTCCACCACACTCCTTGGCAGCA
Organism: Podarcis bocagei; assembly: GCF_964188305.1. Lineage (NCBI taxonomy): Eukaryota > Metazoa > Chordata > Lepidosauria > Squamata > Lacertidae > Podarcis > Podarcis bocagei. Next base: position 82,671,177 of record NC_138126.1, on the reverse strand, counting down.
AATTCCACTGTCGAACAGCTCTTACTGTCAGGAAGTTCTTCCTAATGTTTAGGTGGAATCTTCTTTCTTGTAGTTTGGATCCATTGCTCCATGTCCGCTTCTCTGCAGCAGCAGAAAACAACCTTTCTCCCTCCTCTATATGACATCCTTTTATATATTTGAACATGGCTATCATATCACCCCTTAACCTCCTCTTCTCCAGGCTAAACATGCCCAGCTCCCTTAGCCGTTCCTCATAAGGCATCGTTTCCAGGCCTTTGACCATTTTGGTTGCCCTCCTCTGGACACGTTGCAGTTTGTCAGTGTCCTTCTTGAACTGTGGTGCCCAGAACTGGACACAGTACTCCAGGTGAGGTCTGACCAGAGCAGAATACAGTGGCACTATTACTTCCCTTGATCTAGATGCTATACTCCTATTGATGCAGCCCAGAATTGCATTGGCTTTTTTAGCTGCCGCGTCACACTGTTGGCTCATGTCAAGTTTGTGGTCAACCAAGACTCCTAGATCCTTTTCACATGTACTGCTCTCTAGCTAGGTGTCACCCATCTTGTATTTGTGCCTCTCGTTTTTTTTGCCCAAGTGCAATACTTTACATTTCTCCCTGTTAAAGTTCATCTTGTTTGTTTTGGCCCAGTTCTCTAATCTGTCAAGGTCGTTTTGAAGTGTGATCCTGTCCTCTGGGGTGTTAGCCACCCCTCCCAGTTTGGTGTCATCAGCAAATTTGATCAGGATGCCCTTGAGTCCATCATCCAAGTCGTTGATAAAGATGTTGAATAAGACCGGGCCCAAGACAGAACCCTGTGGCACCCCACTAGTCACTCTTCTCCAGGATGAAGAGGAACCATTGATGAGCACCCTTTGGGTTCGGTCAGTCAGCCAGTTACAAATCTACTGAGTGGTAGCATAGTCAAGACCGCATTTTACCAGCTTCTTTATAAGAATATCATGGGGCACCTTGTCGAATGCCTTGCTGAAATCAAGGTAGGCTACATCCACTGTGTTCCCTTCATCTACCAGGCTTGTAATTCTGTCAAAAAATGAGATCAGGTTAGTCTGACATGACTTATTTTTCAGAAATCCATGCTGACTATTGGTGATCACAGCATTCCTTTCTAGGTGCTCACAGACTGCTTAATGATCTGTTCCAGAATCTTCCCTGGTATTGATGTCAGACTGACTGGGCGATAATTATTTGGGTCCTCTCTTTTCCCCTTTTTGAAAATAGGGACAACATTTGCCCTCCTCCAGTCTGCCGGGACTTCGCCTGTTCTCCAGGAATTCTCAAAGATGACTGCCAGTGGTTCTGAGATCGCCTCTGCCAGTTCTTTTAATACTCTTGGATGCAGTTCATCTGGCCCTGGAGACTTGAATACATCTAAACTAGCCAAGTATTCTTGTACTATCTCCTTAGTTATTCTGGGCTGTGTTTCCTCTGCTGAATCATTTGCTCCAAATTCTTCAGGTCAGGCATTGTTTTCTTTATCGGAGAAGACTGAGGCAAAGAAGGCATTGAGGAGTTCAGCCCTTTCTGTGTCCCCTGTTTGCATTTCACCATCTTCTCCTCTGAGTGACCCCACTGTTTCTTTGTTCTTCCTTTTGCTACGGACATACCCATAAAAGCCTTTTTTGTTGCTTTTAACCTCTCTAGCAAGCCTGAGTTCATTCTGTGCTTTAGCTTTTCTGACTTTGTGTCTACACGTGCTGGCCATTTGTTTGAATTCCTCTTTGGTGGTTTCCCCCCTTTTCCATTTTTTGTACACATCCTTTTTTAATCTTAACTCAGTTAAAAGTTCTTTAGATAGCCACCCTGGCTTCTTTAGGCACCTTCCATGTTTCCGTCTCATTGGTATTGCCTGACGTTGTGCTTTTACTATCTCCCTCTTAACAAACTCCCAGCCATCATGAACTCCCTTTCCTTTTAGTATTACTGTCCATGGGATCTCACCCAGCACTTCCCTAACTCACAAGGTTCTCAAGTTTAATCACGGTGGCACCTGATAATGCTGGGAAGAGCAGCTATCATATACTTGACCTGACGTCCTCATTCAAGAGTGACTGCAATGGAAAATCCAAGGGTATTTGAAAAGTCAAACATTACCTATCATGCTATGATAATGGTTCAATATTTCCAACCCCAACGGATTTTCCAGGTGGCATGACATCTGATGTAACTACTACACAAATAATACTTTCCTTTATCTAATTAAGCGGCTTGAACATAAGGTGAGGTTGGTTGGTGCATCTCTTCATTACACAGGAGAACAGTAGGAACAGAGGGAAAGTCTGAACAGGTTTCTAACATTCAACATGAACAAATATTGATCTTGCATGTTAGACAGAAAGGTTATCCCTTTAATGTCCGAAGCCAACCAAATTGGACAAGCAGTAGAAAGAAGCTCTGAGCACCTAAGATCAAGGTCCCCACTTTGGCTGAAACACTGTATGAAGCTCTTCGCCTAACAGTGATCAATCTGTCTTTCTCCAATTCTCATTCTCCAGATTCTCATGGTGCTAAACTAACATTGTACAATTTTGTGCTAAGACCTCTGAGATACTAAGACATGAATGCCATGAATAATGAAAAGCAAATATAACTGTTACTCAAATGAAAGGCCATGTGGGGGAAAGCAAGGATAGATTTTATACCAAGCAGTGGCTATGCTGGTGGCTAAAAAGCATTCAGATGCAATCAGATTAGAAATCCTGAAAACACAGATAAAGTTTTAATTTATCAGCAAAGACTTCTTGCTAATTAAAAAATTCGATTCAAGGTAGCAGACATTGAATAAGGGTTATTACCATTATTGCCAGTCCAGGAGAATGCAAATGTGATGCCTGATAAGGAGGCAGTGTTTCTGCTGATGGAAGTGCTTCATGCTTCATCTCATACCATCATAGCTATTCTTACACTTCAGTGATTGGATGGAGAACATTCTGTTACGTTCTTAAAGAAAATTCATGAACACTAAGACTATAAAAAGCTATCAGTCATGATAGCTACATAATACATCCAGAATCAGAGCCAGGTACACCAGTGAGAGAGATGGCTTTTGCTCCTATGACCTGCTTGTGGGATTTCCAGAGTTATCCGGTTGGCCACAGTGAGATGATGATGGACTAGATAGGCCTTTGGCCTGAGACAGCAGGGCTTCCTTAGGAAAGGAAAAAGAAGATGACAGAAGAATCACAACCCACCCTGAAGGATTTTGTGAACTGGGAAAGCAAAATAGAGATGACTAGTAACTGCCAAATATGGATGCAGGCAAGCCACTGGGAGCAAGCATAGCTGCCTGCATCTCATCTGTGAGAGAAGCATTAATAGAACACCTGGGAAATTGTTGCCAATGGGCTTCAGCGACCCATAAGGACATTATATTCCTATTATATGCCAATGCTCCCAAACTGCACAATGCAAAAATTAATTCATTATGCAAGCTGGTTGGGCAAAGCATATTGAAATAGGAAACAGTCATGCATATGAAACAGCACAGATATTTAATTTGCTGAAACAATATTTAATTTAAGTTACTTAGCATGCATACTCAAGTCAGAAATACAATGTCACAGGACTGACAATTACACTGAAACCAAATTGTGGACATCCGGTGCAACCTTAAGCAGCAAGGTCATTGTTTTTCATTATCCTTCAAAACAATGACTCTGTTTTGGAAGGCCTAAAAAGATATGCCATGGCTGTGATACATTGTGAGAGAAGGAAGACATAGATCCACCTTTACTCCTCACACTAGCCCTCGCTGTGGCATACCCAGAGTCCTGTTACTGTAGGTAGGGTGGCAACTGGGAAACACTAGACTGCGAAGTGCTCCAGTTGGAGAACAGCCTTTACCAAAGGTGTCATGGGCTTTGAAGACACTCGAACTCAGGACGCAAGGGAGAAGCGTGCTAAGAGGAAGGCACACTTGGCAAATCCACACCATGATCAACTCCTGCCTGGAAACCAACGTCCCCACTGTGGAAGGACGTGTGGGTCCAGAATTGGCCTCCACAGTCACTTATGGACTCATTGTTAAAACCGTGCCTATGGAAGACAATCTTACTCGGCTACTAGTGATCGCCAAAGAAGAAGGTAGGGTGGCACAGGGGAAATATGACTAGGATCTCTCCATACATGGTGGTAGTGGTTCAGGGCAGAGCTTGCAGCTGTGCCTTGGCAATCCAATTTATACTTGCTATTTTCCCAACTAAAACAACAGTGGTGTCTGTCAAAATTGTAGAGGCAGGTTATTAATTGAGTTGCACACTTTTGTTCTTCTCTCAATATATTGCTAATAAGCAACCCATGACAAATATGAAAACAAAATATTAAGCACCAAACATTAAATTGTCAAGCTATAGTGGGGTGAGGGTCTTGAATTGTTGGCATCTGAATTTCAGCACTTCAGCCTCCAGCTGGAGAGCCACAAGAACAGCCTTATTCTAAAGATATGCATCTTTTCTGTTTCCAAGCAAACTCTGTCACCAGTTTGGTTACCTCTATATAAAAGAGCCCGCAATAGACCTGGGAGAAATTGTCATGCCAAAGGCAGTTCCTAAAATGCAGATTGGCTCACAGTCTTTGATACTGACTTGACTCTTAAGTTCAGCTCATACCTGAACTACTGCTTGCTAAATCTACCAAGGGCAGATCCATAGCACACATTTAAAGTTACATGACTTCTCCCAAAGAATCATGGCAGCTGTAGTTTCCTCATAACAGAGCTGTAATACCCAGCACTCTTAGCAAACTAAGTTCCAGGATTCTTTGCGGGAAGTTGTGTGTGTGAATAATTATGTTACAGATCTGTGCTAAGCCTTGGCTTCTGGTTTGTTATGGTTTGCCCTACAGACCATTCCAGCATTCTCTTTCTTAGGCTTCCAGGCTATAATTGGCTCAGACACCGACAGCTCTTTCATGCTGCTTATATCCCAGCGTGGCAATAACAATTTAAAATAAAGTTGAATGCATCAGCATGCCAGTGGATTCCAGGCTCAAGGTGTCCTGGATGTAAATATATTCATCTCCAGAGTCAACACCACACACAAGGATGGCTTTATCTCAAATCTTATAAGAAAAGGTTTCAGCATTCAATGTTATCTCTCTCTTCCAGTGTAGACTCCTATTAGAATACATTTTACTTACTGTTGGTATTTTGAAGCTCTAACTCCCATTTGCTACCCATCCTTCTACATTCTCCCATTGTAGTAGATAAACATCTTGATTTTATTCAGTACAACTACAAGAGGTTCTCTCCTTTGCAGGATTTATAACTCTTGCTACTGAAACTTTCAAAGCTGGGTAACTGCAGCCCTCTTCAGAATACTGTACAACACTGAACGTTAGCGCCCTGCAGCCATAGGTTGGGATGCTCACAGGAGCCTGATTATCCACACTGTCAGAGCATCCAAATGCAAACTTCCGGGGGCGGCGCGAAACTGTAATGGCGGTCCTCTTCGAGCTCTGAAGAGGGGCTCCGCGGAAAAGGGTCGTTCGCTGCGGCATAGCGACGACCCATCAAGATAAACCACGGGTAGAGTGAGCCCGTGGCCGTGGGACTCGGCGGGCACCAGAAGCTGCTCCGAAAACACAGAAGGGACCCCGTAAGGAGACCCGGAGTGAAGGAGGGGTAGCGGTGCTGTGAGTTCATCGCTCTTTCCGCGGAAGCGAAGCCGCGCGGCTGTTACAGATGAGCGCTGATCCTTCTTCCTAAAATCAACGCTAAACTGCAAGCAACATACCCGTGAGTAAAGGGGTTTAAAATTTGGCAAAAGAAATTCGGTAAATTTGGCTGAAAGCGGGAGACGAGAAAAGGGAAGTCCGTCTTCCGACATTGCTGACAAGATCAAAGCAAAGCTTTTAAAAACGGAAGCGCTTGAAACGGGACTGTGGGAAGCTTAAACTTTTTCGTGCTATAAGATCTGCTTATTTTATTGAGCTGAAGGTGGAAATGGACATTGACTAAAAGAAGTAGTAAATGGTGACTTTCCTCCTATCTTTTTTCTCCTTTGGGCTGTATTTTTAAAGAGCCAGATTGTCGGGCTGCCAGAGAGAGAGACTGTGTCAAACTGCGGAAACAGTTGCAAAACTTTGCTGGAACGTAACTGTTATATTTGAGCAGAAAAGACTGAATGGGATACTGTTACAAGCACCTTTCGTGAAACTTTGTTGATCTATAAAAGGCGCTTTGGGAAATTTTGAGTTTATGAAGGGACTTTTGGACTAATGAATTTACTGTCTTGAAACAATTTGGAACTTTAATGGCGGATTACTTCCTTCTTTGTCTTTGAAACCTGGTGGTACTCCCCCTACAGGGCTTTCGGATTATAAAATCCTGGGAACTGACTTTTGTTTTGAATTCCATCTCACTGGTTGTTTACTCCTGAATTTGTCTTTCCCATGGAACAATAGACAATTTGACCTTGAACATTGACAGATGTGTAATGAGTGGTGCAGGGAGAACAAGAGCATCTAAAGCAAAGGAAACTAAAGAGGCTAAGGAAAGAGAAAAGGAAAGAAGACCAGCACAATTTGTACAAACAACATTGACCCAAGGACGCCGTTCGTCGGTTCCAGCTGTACTGGTGACCCAAAGAGAACAAGGGGAAATAACTGAGAAGTCCACTGAGGAAGATATGGCAGCAGGTGGGTCAGATACACTATTAAAACAAATATTGGAGCAATTATCAAGTCTAAACCAGAAGGTGGACGACCAGTCTGTGAAGATAGATAAAGCAACTTCCTCGATTCAAAAATTGACTGACCAAGTTTCCCAGCACACGCAAGCCATAGAGAAATTGCAAGGAGCAACAGCGGAAAATCGGGAATTAGCTGGAGAAGCAATCCAGAAAGTGGGAGTTCTACAAAAAGAGGTTGAAGAAATAAAAGGAGAAGTCAGGCCCCTGCACAAACAGGTGGGTGAACAACAAGTCTATCTGTCAATGGTGGAACTGAAAAACCGCGAGAGCAACATCAAATTGAGAGGTATTCCGGAACTCGAGCAAGGAGACTTGATTGGATACTTAACACAGGAATTCTCGAAGTTCTGGGGTTTAAAGGAAGATACAGATTTCAGGATTGTCTCGGCATATAGACTGGGAAGACTGGTAAGGAAAGACAGATCCAGAGACTGTTTGATAATTTTAAGAACAAAGGAAGAGAGAGACAAGATCCTAGGCCTTCATTTCAAAAAAGCAATTGAAATACAAGACAAAAGGGTGGAAATTTACAGAGATATCCCGAGGCAGCTGCTGGACCTTAGAGCCACCTATACAGAATTAGCAAAATTGCTGAGACACAACGCAATTCCCTATAGGTGGGAGTTTCCACAGGGATTATCCTTCACCTACAAAGAAAGGAAGGTTAAAATAAGAACACCTGAAGATAACCAAAAGTTCCTTCACGACCACGGAGAAGATCTCCAAAAAGGAGCGGATTGGCTTCCAGTTTTACCAGCACCAATACCGCCCGGAAGTGGGCCAACGCCTACACCCTCGGGATCTGAGCAAAAGGAAGACACCCCATCTTAAGAACATTTTAAATAGAACAGGATGTCTCTGCAGCTACTTAGTTGGAACATAAATGGCGGGAATTCTCCGGAAAAAAGGAGAAGGATATTTCATATCCTAAAAAAAGAACAATTGGATGTAATATGTCTGCAAGAAACACATGTGACTAGGCTCCACAGGAAAGTATTAATCAATAAAAGACTTGGCCAAGAATTTATCTCATCAGACAAAGTTAAAAAAAGAGGTGTTGTAATTTATGCAAAGGAGAACCTGTCGCCAAAATTTTTATTCAAAGATGATCATGGAAGAATTCTCGCAATTGAAATCCAAACACAAGGGGGAAAGATTTTGATACTAGGAGTTTACGCGCCAAATGATGGAAAATCAGAATTCTACAAGAAGCTGCATGAGACAATGATGGACTATTTGGACTATGCTAATATTATTGTGATGGGAGATATGAATGGGGTGGTGTCTACAAATATGGACAAATCCCAAAATCAAAACTTAACAACAGACGGCAGACTCCCCAAAACTTTCTTTGAAATGACAGACAATATGGATTTGATTGACATTTGGAGGACAAGGAACCCCTTGGGTAAAGAAGGAACCTTCTTTTCTGAGGCCCACTTGTCATGGACACGAATCGACCAAATTTGGATATCTAGAGGGCTGGCTCCGAAAACGAGAAAAGTGGAAATCTGCCCAAAAACCTGCTCCGACCATAATGCCTTAAAAATGGAACTGAGACTTTTCCCAACTGGATCCTTCAGATGGAGAATGAATGACACCTTGTTAAGAGATCAAGAGATTGTGAAGAAGGCCCAAAAAACACTAAAGGACTACTTTGAAATAAATTTGAACACTACGGTGGAGAAAAGAACAATCTGGGATGCAAGTAAAGCTGTAATGAGAGGGTTTCTGATTCAACAGAATTCGATAAAAAGAAAATATTGGAATGGAAAAAAAGAAAAAATTTTAGAGAAAATAAGTGAAGGAGAGAAAAAGCTGAGAATCAAACCGAAGTCAAAAGAGGTGCTAAGAGAGATCAAATTCCATCAAGCACAATATTCGAAACTGATCAATCAAGAGATTGAGTGGAAAATCAAACAAATGAAGCAGAGATCGTTTGAATCAGCAAATAAATGTGGAAAGTTGCTGGCTTGGCAGCTGAAAAAAAGACAAAAGTTAAATACGGTTACAAATTTGGAGATTCAAGGAAAAATAGTTCAGAAACCAGAAGAAATAAGAAAGTGCTTCCACAGATATTTCAAAGAGCTCTACGCACAGGGGCCTCAGAAAGAATCGGAAATGGACCAATTTCTGGAAACAAATGGACTACCTAAAATAAGTCAAGATAAAAGATCAATTCTTAACAGCAAAATAACTCAACTGGAAATTGAAGGTGCCATCCAAAACATGCAGCTGGGCAAATCTCCAGGCCCGGACGGACTCACCTCCAAATATTATAAAACTTTGAAGGATTTCTTGATACAACCGTTGTTGGAGGTTTGTAACCAGATCATGGAGGGGAGGAAGGCACCGGAAACGTGGAAAGAAGCATTTATCACATTGATTCCCAAGTCAGAAAGGGAAAAGACTCAGCTTAAGAACTACCGTCCCATCTCACTCCTGAATGTGGATTACAAAATTTTTGCAGACATTTTAGCAAGTAGACTTAAAAATGTATTAAATGAAGTAATTCACAAGGACCAAGCAGGCTTTCTCCCTGGTAGACACATGTCGGACAATACCAGGAACATTATTGATATATTGGAGCTGTTGCGAATTAGAAACACAAGGGCTGCTTTAATCTTTATTGATGCGGAGAAAGCATTTGACAACATTTCTTGGATGTTTATGAAGAAGAACTTGAAAGGGATGGGAGTGGGACGGGGGTTTGAAAATGGATTAGAAGCAATTTATTCAGAACAAAAAGCTAAACTGATAGTGAACAATGTGGTATCGGAGGAACTTCAAATTGAAAAAGGGACACGACAGGGGTGCCCTCTATCCCCTCTGCTATTTATTTCTGTTCTGGAGGTATTGCTGAATATGATTAGGGAGGACCAGTTGGTGCAAGGTATAGTGGTCGGAGCGAAACAATACAAACTGAAAGCTTTCGCAGATGACTTAGTCTTGACATTACAGGAGCCAGAATCTAGCACAAAAAGAGTTTTGGAACTTATCCTGGAGTTTGGTCGGGTGGCGGGATTTAAGTTAAACAAACAAAAAACTAAGGTTTTGGTTAAAAATCTGACACCTACAGAGATAGAGGGGTATCAGAAAGAGACAGAGTTAAGTGTGGTTAAAAAAGTGAAATACCTGGGAGTATCCTTGTCCACTAAAAATTTAAATCTTTTCAAAGATAACTATGAAAAATGTTGGTTGGAAATTAAAAAAGACTTGGATATATGGTCAAGATTGAAACTTACCTTGTCAGGCCGAATCGCAGCTATAAAGATGTGTGTTTTGCCAAAAATGTTATTCTTATTTCAAACCCTTCAGGTCGTGGACAGAATGGAATGCTTTGGAAAATGGCAGAAGGATATTTCTAAGTTTGTCTGGCAGGGCAAAAAGCCCCGAATAAAATTTAAAATACTAACTGACTCAAAAGATAGAGGGGGGTTTGCCCTGCCGGATTTAAGGTTGTATTACGAAGCTGCAGCCTTCTGCTGGTTGAAGGATTGGTTTCTGTTGGAAAACACCGATGTCCTAGATCTGGAAGGGTTTGATAATGTGTATGGTTGGCACGCATATTTGTGGTACGACAAGGCGAAGATTCATAAATTGTTTAAAAACCATATTGTCAGAAAATCAATTTTTGCCGTCTGGATGAAGTACAAGGACCTATTAGAAAGTAAGACCCCGAGGTGGTTATCACCTGTGGAAGCCAAGATTTCTAAAAAAAGGCCCAATATGGAGGCCTACTGGCCAAAATATTGGGAATTGATTGAAAGAGTTGGAGATAATTGGAAGCTCCAAAGCCAGGACAAACTAAAAGGTAAGGTGCGAGATTGGTTGCATTATGCTCAAATTCAAGAGGTATTCAAAATAGATAAAAAAGTGGGTTTCCAGTTGGAGAAATCGAAACTGGAGACGGAGTTACTAGAACCAAAGACTAAGGTACTTTCGAGGATGTATGACTTGCTGCTTAAATGGAACACACAGGATGAGACAGTTAAATCTGCTATGATAAAATGGGCACAGGATGTAGGACACAACATTATGTCTGAGGACTGGGAAAGGTTATGGAACACCGGTATGAAATTCACGGCATGTAGTGCCTTGAAAGAGAACATTATGAAAATGGTATACCGGTGGTACATGACCCCAGTCAAGTTGGCTAAAATATATCATCTTTCTGATAATAAGTGTTGGAAATGTAAGGAGGCAGAAGGGACATTCTTTCACCTCTGGTGGACCTGCCCGAAAGTAAAGGCCTTTTGGGAAATGATACATAATGAGCTGAAAAAGGTATTTAGATATACCTTTTCTAAGAAACCAGAGGCCTTTCTCCTGGGCATGGTGGACCGGAAGGTGCCAAAGAAGGACAGAACCTTGTTTATGTATGCAACCACAGCAGCTAGGATTCTCATCGCTAAGTTCTGGAAAACACCAGATTTACCCACACTGGAGGACTGGCAGACGCAGTTGATGGACTACATGGAGTTGGCAGAAATGACTGGCAGAATCCGAGATCTGAGTGAAGAAACAATGGAGGAGGACTGGAAAAAATTTAAGGACTATTTGCAAAAACATTATAAGTTGTTTGAATGTTAAGATAGCGCACGATTAAGAAACGTTATGCTTCTGCAATTTATTTTAAGCAAATGATAAAGTAAGCATTGATGGAAAAAAAACGAGACATATTTGAAACAAAATATTATGTTTATTAAGAGTGTTAAAACTAAATTACAAATTTTTGAAATTGGTAACATAATATATTTAAAGGTATAATAAGATGGGAAACAAGATAACAAATTGCTGAACTGGCTAGAACAATGAATGCAATGCTGAGAGGATGTGAGGAGGTCCAAAAGTGAACTGTTGAAGGACGTTAAGGAAAGTTTCTTAATATTTCTTCTTTTTTATTTTTCTTCATATATATATATATAAAAAATGTTTCTTGCATGTTGCCATGTAAACAAATTTGTTAACCTATGAAAAGAAACGCAATAAAAAATCTTTATAAAAAAAAAAAAAAGAGCATCCAAATGCATAGGAACTGTCAGATACAGATGGGTCTATTTTGTAAATGGTGCACATTGAGGATATTACTCCAGGCACGAAAAAAGAATGTAGACTGCTAAATGCAACAGAAAGAAGCTTTGTTAAGAAGTGTGGATTCATTCATCATGCCAGAGCATATTATGATTGCAGCTACAACACGTACTAATACACAGCTAGAATACATCTGGTTGGCCACTGTGAGAACAGGATGCTGGGCCACTGGCCTATGTGGAAATCTTAAGATATTGTCAGGTCCTACTTCCTGCTGGTCACTTGTTCTTCCTGCAATATTCACATGGAAGCAGGGTCGGCATCAGCACCTGCCACAAGGCTCCCCAGAACCTATTCCTGTCCTGTCAGTTAAGAGCTACCATGTCAAAATCCCTGCAGTATCTCAGAGCGCCCAACACAGTGCTGCTCCAGTGCATTTCAAAACATTTGATTTTTTTTCAAAATTCATTTTGCAATTGGATGGGCCCATAAAGGGCATCGTCAAACCTGGAGTCAGCCCTGTACACAAGAGCCATTTCATGATTGCGCCTCTAAGGAAATCATTCCAAAACATTCCCCACATACTCAAAAGTTACATGGACAAAGCTAACAGAGAGGTTGGTGAGTATATCACACCTGCTCAGCAAATGCAATTACCACAGTAGCTTCATATAAGAAGATTTAGTAAGGATCATTAATATGTTAATAGACATTCCAAATACTGGAAGGATCAAAGGCGTTAAGATTAAAACAAATCTCAAGGTGATAAACCCTACACATAATACTTCATTGTTAAACCATTTCTTAAAAACAACTTTAACACAATTATCACAAGGACAGCAAGATGCCACAGCCATGGATAATGGGGCAGGGGATACCACAATTAAATTCGCTGAACTTCCAGACAGAGTCAAAGTACTTGTACTCTTGTGATTATTTTTTGCCTCAGTAATTGCAACAGTCTTTTATACTCAACAAATAATTAAAGAGAAACTGGATGTATTTTGGACATTGAAGGTATTCAGCTTTAGTGCAATTAAACAACTCAGTCAATTTTTCCTGCTTTGATTCTGCACCTAGACACTGATTCCTGCAGACGCTACTGGCCTTCGCCCTGTAATGGCAGGACTTAAAACAGCAGCACATACCATTTGGGTTAATGATCTGTCATCAATGCAATGCAGCTTGATGGTGCTTATATAATGAGAATTCAGGCTTCATGTCTCCTATCGATCCAGCAGCCACAATAGCATGCTTGACTGTTGTATCTGTAACATTCATGCTGGATTAGATATCCAAGATGCCTGATCTTTAAATGTAAAGCAGAAGGGTTTGGAAGACTAACACAATGCTTGACAGTGAGAGCATTTCTGAAAATACTAAGAAAGAGGGCCAGATATTAAAAACAACAGCAAACACGAAAGGGAAAAGAGACAGAGATCATTGCTAAGGCAGTCAGACAGGTTCTCCACTAGCCTTTTATGTCCTGCTGTGTGCTTTCTCATCTGCCTCTCTTTACATTTCCCCCCTCCTAGTGGTTGGTGGGGGGGGGGACCACTCAGGGTTCACTTCCCTGACAAGGACACCTGCTGCTTGAGAAACCTCAGGATGGTGGGTAGGAGCAATGATGATAAAATTACCTCTACAGCAAGCAGTTCACATATATTTCAGCAAGAGAGGGGTGACATATTAGATGTTTATACCTTTAGAGCTGCCTGGACTTTAAGCTTTACAGCTTTTGGAAATGCACAAACACTCTTTGTAGGAGTGTTGACAACACTCTTAAGGCGTCTCTGTATTCTAGCTGTTAATCTGTCAAAGGCAAAGCAATAGTGAAGTATTGTAAATGGATTGCCGCACCGAAACAAATAAATGGTCAGTACAAGCTCAATGAGTAATGTTTTTCTCTCAATAGCCCATTCCAAAGATATTCTGGACTAGGTCTTAAATACCAGAAATGGTATAGCTGTTTCTCAACTCCAGACAGCAGTTGAGGGCTCACACCACTGAACATTCTTCCAGACAAGCGCATAGCTGACCACCTTGCAAGGACAGGAGTTCTAGCCCGATATTTCCAGCACACTTTATACATGCATGGGTGTTTATTTTTAATGGAAGAAAATCCAATCATGTGAGCCCTAACCAGGAGTCTGGAGTGGCCGCAAACCCAAACCATGTTTCCTTCATCATAAACGACAGGTTGCTATCTCTCCCCCCTCATGTACCAATGTACATATCTTACAAATGAGGACACTTTATGCATCCAGGCATGGTTCCACAAAAGCTTAGTATATCGCAGTATTTCGAGTTTCTAATTTTTGTAAAAATCATCAATCAATTTTGCATTTTTTTTTAAAAAAAGTCCTTAAAAATTTCACCAGGATTTAGTACACATTTCCTCCAATATATACATTTTTGCAGTTTTCACAATACAGTGGTACCTTGGGTTACATACGCTTCAGGTTACAGCAGCTTCAGGTTACAGACTCCGCTAACCCAGAAATAGTACCTCAGGTTAAGAACTTTGCTTCAGGATGAGAACAGAAATCGTGCAGCGGCGGTGCGGCAGCAGCAGCAGCAGCAGGAGGCCCCATTAGCTAAAGTGGTGCTTCAGGTTAAGTACAGTTTCAGGTTAAGAACGGACCTCCAGAACGAATTAAGTTCTTAACCTGAGGTACCACTGTAGTATGCATTTCTGTATGTTATTTTCACTAACATATGCATTTACATACATACATTATTAACCTGAAGCACCACTTTAGCTAATGGGGCCTCCTGCAGCTGCCGCACCGCCGCAGCACGATTTCTGTTCGCATCCTGAAGCAAAGTTCTTAACCCGAGGTACTATTTCTGGGTTAGCAGAGTCTGTAACCTGAAGCATATGTAACCCGAGGTACCGCTGTACTTTCCCCTAATATACACATGTTTTGGTTGGGGAATTGCATCATAAAATTTGGAATGTGAATTTCAAAAAGATAACTTCGTTTTGGTTCAGAAATGGAGGATTTCTCCTGGCCCTAGGTATCTTCTACGACTGGCTGGAGTTGCAGACAGCTGTGAAGCCAAGACACAAAATACAGCAAGATACCCAGTATCCTGGAGATGCCAACCAATACTGGCAAAACACCTTGTCAAAGCAAAAGCAAAAGTGCAAGACAGCTTATTAAAGAAATTCCAGCTTTCTTTTCGTTTCTTATGATGTCTGTTTAATTATCTTTGAAGTTCAGTTCTGGGATTTTAAAATGCATTTTCAAAGTAGAAGTTAATGAAGGTTAAATTCTAAGTAAGTGGGCCTTTATACCGATTCATTTTGAAATTAAGATGGATAATTAAGAAAGCAGGTAGCTTGTGGTGCTGCGGAAAGTGAATTCTTCCTTCCCTTTATCATAACAGCATTTGCTGAGAGATATCTGTACAATGTTTCCATTAATCTGTAGATACTACCCACACTGCTTTTAGCCTCTTTCATCACCTGCCTCCACCTCAGCCTCTCTTTTGAAGTTCTTGCTTTTTCAGCAAAAGGGCCATGAAATTACTTTCAGTTCCCACAGTGGAAAGTTGACATGGAAGCTGAATTTTGGTTGAAGCATAGGCATTTCTTCTGCCTTGAATGGGACAATCAGTACTCAGCATGCAAGTTTGTCTGCCCATGGCAGCATTTGCCCTGACGAAAATAGTTTGTTGCATGCTGCTAACCAAATGTTGGGTTCAGATTGCCATGCATCTCTCCCCAGGGGAAAGATTATTCCTCCCCAGGGGAAAGATTATTCCTTCATGTGTATTTCCTGTGTTCAGTGTGCTGCCATTGTATATATAGGAGTATATATAGGAGCTGCCATTGATCTAGGAGTCTTGGTTGACCACAAACTTGACATGAGCCAACAGTGTGACGCGGCAGCTAAAAAAGCCAATGCAATTCTGGGCTGCATCAATAGGAGTATAGCATCTAGATCAAGGGAAGTAATAGTGCCACTGTATTCTGCTCTGGTCAGACCACACCTGGAGTACTGTGTCCAGTTCTGGGCACCACAATTCAAGAAGGACACTGACAAACTGGAACGTGTCCAGAGGAGGGCAACCAAAATGGTCAAAGGCCTGGAAACGATGCCTTATGAGGAACGGCTAAGGGAGCTGGGCATGTTTAGCCTGGAGAAGAGGAGGTTAAGGGGTGATATGATAGCCATGTTCAAATATATAAAAGGATGTCACATAGAGGAGGGAGAAAGGTTGTTTTCTGCTGCTCCAGAGAAGCGGACACGGAGCAATGGATCCAAACTACAAGAAAGAAGATTCCACCTAAACATTAGGAAGAACTTCCTGACAGTAAGAGCTGTTCGACAGTGGAATTTGCTGCCAAGGAGTGTGGTGGAGTCTCCTACTTTGGAGGTCTTTAAGCAGAGGCTTGACAACCATATGTCAGGAGTGCTCTGATGGTGTTTCCTGCTTGGCAGGGGGTTGGACTCGATGGCCCTTGTGGTCTCTTCCAACTCTATGATTCTATGATTCTATGATTCTATATGTTTGCTATGCACTGGAGTTTTAGTTTAAATCCTCACACAACATATCTGTGGCACAAAATTAATGTTTTATGTCTAGCTCCTTCTCCTGTTAAGGTACAAATTGGGGTCAAACTGTGAGCACCCCCCCCAGCAATTAATTCTAGTTATCTGTAGCTGAACAAAAGAGGGTTTCTTTCAATGCCAGTTTTACCCTTTCCCCCTTTCTTATTCTGCAGTAAATTTAAGACACTGACTTCACTGAAGACCAGGAACCACTTCTGTCAACAGTGAAAGAACATGTTTTCCACAGTCCTAGGCTGAGAACTCAGAAATTTGAAAACACCAAAGGCTTTCCTCCAACCTCTTGTACTATTTATAAACCAAATGACTATTATATGTAAGGCAGAGTCATTGCGGACCCATTTGCAGTGACCCCTCCCCCAGGAAGCAAGGCCTAACCTATGAAGGTGAACAAACTGGACATGACTTGCTGCTCCAGCGGGACAGGCTTGCCTTGGACTCTATTGAGTGGGAAAGGACCTCCTGATTATCAAGAGTGATGTGTGTTAAGTTCCTTATCAATGGCACCTGGGCAGGTTATTTGGAGTCAACATCCACCATACTCCTGGTGGTACACCTGAGACCCCCACTGTCTCCACCATAGCCTACTATCCGAGGACCCTAGCTGGTTCCACATCTGGCTGAGTTGGCTTAACTGACATCATATGTATTTTACATATATTTTAATGAACTGAATATAACATGGGGACGTGCAGAGTGTGTATACGTGCTTAGCTTTTTTATTAGTTGCTATGTGGGAGGAGGGGCGTGGCCTAATGCCAAGGCTGGATGGTGAGGGCCAGTTGGCTGCATGATGCTCCCTCACTCACCCACTGACCGTGGCATTGCCGGCCAAGTGAAGAGGCCTCCTGTGCCCAGCTTTGGGAAGAAGGCAGCAGGGCTCCGAGATCCTGTCAGCAGTGCTCCTCCTTCCCTAAGCTGGGCAAATACTTCCCGAGCTTGCGGGGGAAGGTGTGATGCTCTAACAGGGTCCAAGAGCCCCCCTTCCTCGCAAAAAAGGTGGTGGTACCGTTGGGAACTTCCAGGAAAAAACGCACTGACTAAAGGATGTGATTTAAAGCCCACGATTTTCATAATGTGGTACTGTTTGGGTGATGATACTAATTAAGAATTAAAAATATGAGTTATGTATGTGCTTTGATATGTAAACAAACAAACCTTTATTAACTGGTCCACCAAATGGTCTACAAAAAAAAGAAGTTTGAGAGCTACCAGCCTAGAGTTTGTTTTTTTACTTAGGTGGAGAGCAAAATCCAACAGGACTAATATAGCTACAGGCTACTCAGGATTCTTTTAAGAACAACATTCTGTTAAATGTAATGAAGTCTTCCCCATCAAAGTATCAATTTAAAAGCTCTTCAGAGAGAGGGAGAGTAATAAAAAGCATACACAAAAAAGCAAAGCATAGTGATATTTGCAGGCAAGAATATGAAGAAGAGTTGAGAAAAAAGGTTCTAACGTAAATGTAGCAAATGAATGCAAATGCCACTGCTTTGACAAATATATGAATGCTACATCTAAGCAAAATACATAAATTTAATTAAGAACTTGAAACTTCTAATGTTTTCAATCCTCTAAAGAAACTCTTCTATGTCCAAACTGAGGAAATTAGGCAAGCTGTTTTCTATTGTACAGAGATGTTCACCATTGGGATATACGAAAGGAAACATACCCATAACCTCTGATTCCTCGCAAAGATGGAAGCCAGTTGCATCATTTTCCTCTGTCACTCCTAAACTGTATGCATTATAGTTTGATGAAAACTGAAGCTTGTAACTTAAGGCCTTGGAAGCTAGAGATAACTCCTTTCTCTATGCTGGGCTGCATGTATGTAGACCACCACACCCACTCTGGCAACACTAATACTGTAAGTCACTACAGCCCTGTGGAAAGCAGGATTCAGATGTTATGCTTTTTTGTCTTGTTTTTTACATATTGTCTTGTTTTTTACATATCCAGCTTTTCTATTTCCATAGACACCTGCAACTGGAACAATCCCAAAGCACCGTATTTTTTGCTCTATAAGACACACCAGACCATAAGATGCACCTGTTTTTTGGAGGAGGAAAACAAGAAAAAATATATATTCTGAATCCCAGAAGCCAGAACAGCAAGAGGGATCGCTGCACAGTGAAAGCAGTGATCTCTCTTGCTGTTCTGGCTTCTGGGATAGCTGCGCAGCCTGTATTCGCTCCATAAGACGCACACACATTTTCCCTTACTTTTTAGGAGGGAAAAAGTGAGTCTTATAGAGCAAAAAATACAGTAGTTAAGAACAAATAGATCACAAAAAGTAGCAGCTAAATTACAGATCGCTCCAGTCATAAGTGAAAGCAAAATGAAAATGTATTAATATCAGGCCTGAATGTTGGTGCCTCACAAACCCAACTGGGGAGGAAATTCCAGAAATGTGGAACCATCACTGAAAATTATCTGTGGTCTCCAACCACCACGGAGAATAGCATCTAAAGGAGAGCTTCCAAACACACATTTTAGAGGCCAAGGCAAGTTCATATGGGAGGTGGTGGTGGTGATTTGCTTAGTATATCACTGCACAGAATCTGTGTACCTGTTTACATGGTGTGATGTTTCAACTAGCCTTCACTTATATTTCTGAGATACCACAACATTGTGCACTAAATAGCTCCGCATGAGAGGAGGAACTTCCCCCATTAAAAATGCCTCATTAAAAATGTTGGCATTGGCTTTTTGGCATAAACAGTGTAGCATTGTTACAGAAACTGTTTTCGGCTGTTTTATCTGCTATATAATTAATTGCTTCTTACTCCCAGATTTGTTTGTGAAGGAGAACAACAGAAAAGCTTACACAACAACAAATGCAGGTCCCAAGTCCATTGTACCCAGTCTCTTTACTCAGAAAGGAAATAGGTGTATGTCCCATGGTTATCCACTGGGCTCTGTCCAGGTTTAGTTTGTTCACCTCGACAATCCACCCTTTCCATCCATCAGCTGCCCTTTCTAGCTATGTAAACCAAGAACACACTTCCACTAACACTGGCATTCTGGGAGACACATAAGTTAAGCAAGATGCAGGTGCCGAACAACAGAGTAACATCATTTGAGAAATATATCTACCTTCCTTAATAGCTACAAACACATTGAAAGTTTGTGATAAATGACTAGTGTGGCAGCTTTGAGGGTCAGCAAATTGGAAATCCAAGGGAATGGAAAATGAAAGAGCTGCCTTTGAAATACTGTCCAGTACTAGAAAAGACAATTTAGGGTGAGTGCAAGGTATCCTTAGCTGAACTGATATGCTCCCTTCCTCCTGTACAGTGCTCAATTATTTTTTGATGGTTAGGAAAAAAATTTCCTGAAAATATAATGAATGATTTTATTCTGTCTCTGGAGACTTTCTTCTCCAGGGCTCAGCTTAATGTGGTGGGTGTGGGGAGAAATGTAAAAACTGGAGAGAAGATTAAAGGAAAGCCATATGAAGAGAACAAGGTATTTCTGGTGAACTGTAGTCCTTGAAAGAAACTAGTCAATTACACCGGAGAGCAACAGGAGGACATATTTTAGAGCTGATTGCCCCATGTCATCAAATGACATCAGTAATAGATGTATAAAATCACAACAAAAAAATTATAAGGATATCAATATACATCTCAGCCTCACGTTTTTGCTTTGTCTGATTTGATGGTGAAAACTGTATTGGTGAGAATTTACAAAGTGAAAACAAGAAATGCTTGTCTGTTTTTTCTCTTAATTACCCCAATATTTTTGTGCAGGTAAACCCTGCTTTGTCGTGGATGTTTAAACCTTGGCATTGCCTTCAAATAAGGAAATATGGAGGAAAACAGGATTTTAGCAGAATTACCCAAAGTGAGAGACAGGCAGCAGAAAAGAATATTGGTCTGAAATCTGTTTCATTGTAGGATGCTATCATAAAACGTATTTTGAAGGCCAAGCTACTTTCTGCCATTTACGTAGGAGGCAAAGCTAATACAAAGGAACCTAAAATCATAGCAGTCAAGAAAATTATGGCTCTGACTCACATAGAGCTTTTTAAAGGTCACTTTAAAAACAGTGGGGCACCAGATTGACACCAAGTGGTCTTGTTTTTTCACACACCCCTAACAGCAACGCTTGTCTATTCCCCTAGTTTGTTTTGTGATGCTGCTTTACATTGCTACATTTAATGCTTTGCTTCAGGCAGAGTCTTGCACTGAGTGGGTTAAGGTACCCTGCAATAAAACTTAGCAAGGGCTTTCTTAGCTCTGATCACATTAAATCAGCCAGCAGGAGAGAGAAAAGAAAGCACATCTTCATATAAACACAAGATTTAAAAAATTCCGTGTCTTAGTAAATGGCTATGGTTACTACTTTCTATTGCTTCTCTGGGTTGGCATGTTTGCTATCAGTCAATCCCTGAGTCCAATCCCTGTAGCATCTTTTTCATCTGTGGAGACCCTGGACTTAGCATCACCTGCCAGGGGCCATAAGAGACTGACACTCTTGCCCTCAACACACACAAACCCAGCATATTCCCGATAATATTCTAACGTAGTGCAGATTTGAAAGTTGTTTTGTGTGCCAATTGCATGTGGAATAAAGTAACTAGCATTGAAACATTGAAAAGGTGGCTTTTAAGAGAGATTCAATGGGTAGGTCTTAACAACTGTAAGACATGTTGGCTTGATTAAACCTCCAGGTTCAGAGGCAATAAGCCTCTCAGCACCAGCTGGAGAAATTTGCCAACATTCGCAAATAATCAGGCACTATTGGACTGTGAGGAACCTGTGACCCTCCATGTATTGTTGGACTACAACTCCCATTAGTCCCACCCCTCATGGACTAATGGTCAAGTACAATGAGAGCTGTAATCCAATAACACCTGAAGTTTTCTAGGTTCCCCATACCTGGCCTAATGAACCTTAAGACAAGGTGTTCCATGCATTAATCCACTTTCACACTACAGAAAAGGTCCAGTTACATATGGAATTCCATTGTCCTTCCAGTTTGTAGGAAAAAATTCACTGGCATTATGTGCTCTACTCACAAGGAAGGAGCAGCAAAGATCTCCCTGTCTCATCGGATTGTAGGAATCTTGCTTTTGACAATTTTGCACAGCTAGAAGAAGTTACTCTTAACTACTGGCAGTTTCTCTTTTGTGGGTTTAGGGGTGAGTGGATGCTTGCAATTCTCCAGACTGGATTTGAATCTAAGCAGAAGAATTCAGGAGCTTGCATTCCTCCCTTTGAATCAAGATTTTATGACTTCTGAGACTGAAGCTATAAAGACATTTGCCAGCACCTGTAGAGTCATTTGCCGTGTAAGTATACATATACTAGACAGCATTATAATTCTTATATTTAACTGTTTCAGCTTGGTTTCTTGTTGTTGTTCCTAGAGAAAGAAATCCTGCAAAATTTGGTAAAAGTCTTTATCAAAAGCTTTCTTGTTGTTCAGATAAAAGACATGGTGTGTTTAAATTGATGCATCTTGACTTGAGTGCGATGAAAACTCGTGTTTCATTACACTCATTGCTTCACAAACCTGCTGCTTAGAGCTGGAAGGAACTGAAACCTAAACCTATCATTAGTAATTGTAAAATACAGGAATCAATCTAAACCAAGATGGATACTTAAATTCTGTACAGTATGGAATGCATTCAATCATGCCCTTCAGCATAGTGCTGCTTATGATTTAAGTGTCCAAATATTTATATATAATAAATTCGTAATGGCTGCACAGATTTCCCAGTTTGCACAGATGTAACATTCTTCTCACTGTAAATCCTCTTCTGTAGCTGTGGATGAAATTTGTTTTGAAAACAGCAGATATCAAAGAATAAATTACTCTTACTGAAATAAATCTGTATTTCACGGTCGGAGGCATTGATGCTTCCGAATACCAGTTGCTGGAAACTGCAGCAGGGGAGAGTGCTTCTGTGCTTGGATCCCGCTTGCGGGTTCCCCCACAGCTATCTGACTGGCCACTGTGAGAACAAGACATTGGCCTGGACAGGTCCTTGGTCTGATCCAACAAACTCATCTTATATAGCTGATTGGTGGCCGAGTTATTTCGTCAGAGTATGACACAAAAAGGCATAGGCGGTCGCTGACTACATCTGACCCCTGGATAAAAAAAATTGGTTTTGCTTCTTTGGAAAGTCTTTCATGAGCACTGAGAGCACAAAAGTGTCTCCAAACAATACCCTGTTGTTTTTTTTTGACACAGACATCAGCATAGCTGGAGAGACCTTTACATTTTTGCCAATCCCTTAATGGTGTCTCTCCCCCACTTGTGACTCATCAGCATGACTTCCAGGTGGCCACAAGCACTGGAAGTCATAACACATGCAATTTTAAACTTCAACACACAGTTTGGACACATTATGATGAGCCCTTGAGGAAAAGGGGATCCATGCTTTTGCTCCAAGACTTGCTTCTTGTCTTATTCCAGTGACACCTTTTTAAAAATAAAAAATAAAAATGTATTCTGCAATTTAACTCCCCGCCCCCACAGTTTTAGGTAAGCAGAGTGGACCACAGATCACCATTAGCCCAGTCTCTATTATCAATCCCCAAGTAAAATTTACAACCACATAGGGACCTAACAAACACCTTCTTCATCAGTTCAGGAAGCTGAGAAAACCAAAACATAATTGCTCTCTGATGAAGCAGTGTGCACAGCAGGCATTCCTGAGCAGCGAGGTTCGATCGTTAAAGGCTCTCCAGCTGGGAGGAGGATGGATGGAAGCCTGCATGATGAAGCAAGCTTTTCTGCTGTTCAGTGGAGTTTAATCTTAGTGCCTCAGCATTTCCCAATTTTATATAAACAGGCCGAAGAAACACAATCTCCTCTGTTCCCTTGAAAGTTTTATGCCTCAGCCATCATAGCAACTAATGCTAAGTAAAAAGTTTAAGGTCATGAGCTCAAATATTTGCAAGAAGGTTGACAATCTGTAGGTAACCCTACAAACAAGGGATAATCCTTTTGTTATCTCAGCAACAGTAAGAAATCCCCATGCCAGTGATCACTGAGATCAGGTGTCCCAATGCTTCCCCCCCCCATGGAAGCTGCCCCAGCCATTCCGTTGGCTAGGGCCCACTCCCAGGGAAGCCCAGTCCCTCTCCCCTTAAAAACAAATTAACTAATTTAGAAAAGGCTAGACTTAGAGCACTGAATCATGCAACTGAGTCATTTTTCTTTGATTTTCACTTGAACTGATTTTCTATTTGGATGTTTCAGGATCCTATATCCTGGACATAATACTGGTGCCTTCTAACATATATTTTATACATGGTAAAAACTCTTTGGTTCTTCTGAGCATCTGATTGATGTGTTCTTTACTGTTTCTTCTGGGAAACTGTACTGAATTTTTAGGTGATGTGTTGCTTCTTATGGTCACTGAGCCATGTTTAACAATGGATGTAGAAAAGGTGGGCTATACATGTGACGGTAGCCATTGGGTCTCAAACTCTCAATGAGTTAGGGACTTTCCTTGCATGCATAGACAGGCTCTGGTGGATTAAGTGGATGAGAGCAATAATGGGTCTAACAGTTCAAGGTGGTTTCTGCATGGCTGTAGAGGGAAGTGAGGGGCAGGTGGGGCTCATCAACCTGGGAAGGTAGCCCATCTAGAAGAAGGAAAACTCTGACCCCAAACCTCCACTGCCTTGCAGAATATATTTGAGAGAATCAAAGGCTAAGGAATAAACCCTACAGAAATCCAGAGTGGAATTTGTAAGATGGCTGGATGGCATCTTGTATGCCTCCTTCCAGCAACTCCTGCTGCCAAACATATTGTTCTGCTTTCCTTTGGACCTGCATTTACATTGCCCAGGCTTGTGCCCTGGAGAGGCCACTTCGGAGTTTCTAACACAGCAAAAAAAAAAAAAAACAACAAAAAACAAAAACCATGGGAGGCAGCAGTTATTACCAGTCCCTGCAACCACAGCAGGTGCTGTGATTCTCCAGCAATATGACTTCACCCCTGATGGTGCACTCCATTGTCTCTCAAGATAGACAGATACCAACAACAAATAAATAATAACTAGTAAAACTTTCAGCATTGTTCAATACCTGTTCAACTTGATGTGAGCTTTAAACAAAAGGCTTGTTAATAATAGACCACGTCTTACTCATTGCCTCCACAAAAACATTGTTATGCATCCTATAGTAACACTTCAGTCAGAAAAATTACTGACTTGGTGCTTACAAAGTAAATGATTCAAACTGATATCTGTAAAATAATTTCTTAGAATCAAAACATTTGGATTGATTCCTTTGGAATCCCAGTGTGACATACATATTAGCCCATGCTGAGACTAGACAGTGGCACTGCACCATGTCTCTGATAGGTGCCAAAGGAATTTGCAAGGAATTTAATTTTGGCAGGACAATCAACTTTAGTATTAATAAAGTGCACATTAGTCAAGTACATCCAGGTGAACCATGTTACTAGATGAGATATCTCTGGTATCTGTGGATACATTCCTTTCCCTTGACACTTTCTCTTTTCACAATACTCCTCTGCACTCATATGTTCTGCCTTTCCTCTTGTGCTCCACCATGAAGCTCCAATTATAGATCCCCTTCGCAGGATACCTCTTTCATACCTGTTACCATACTGAGAACACCGAGGAAGATTTGAGTGAGGGAAGGTCCATGGCTAACCCACTGAAATGTGCACACGCCAGCTCTTCTAAATCAGGCCATAGCCCTGGCTACTTCAATACAAAAAAATCCATCCCCGCTCCCCGCATAGTGGATGAAAACAGAATTATCCTTGCTTTTTTCTCAACCCAGTTTTGAACAACCACTCACCTTAGCACATGTGTAGATCCATTTATAGTAGTAGTGGAACAAGGGACTGTTTGTCCTAAGATGGAAGGCCTTCGGTATCGTTCATCACCGCAACACAGGATGATGAGGAAGGCACGTCTGAAAGACTTGTTCAAGAACGCATAAAGGAAGGGATTCAATCCTGAATTGATGTATCCCAGCCACAAAAAAGCAGTCCATATCTTTGCAGGCACTGCATAATCTATGAAAGGGTCTATTACATTTGTGATGAAGAATGGTGCCCAGCATAAGCAGAAACACCCCATGATTATACAGAGGGTCTTGGCTGCTTTAGTTTCAGTCTTCATACGGTGAGTGCTGTGCTGGTCAGGGTGGTGTGGCCTCCCATCTGTTGGGGCCCCTGCACGCTGAAGACTCTGTATCTGATGAGCATGCTCCCTGGCTGTAATGTATATCCGGTAGTAGGCTAGCACCATTAGCAGAAACGGAATGTAGAAGGCAACCACAGAGCAGGTGATAGCATAGGGCTTGTTGACCATAAATATGCAGTAAGTTGAGTTGGACATACTGTTGAATTGCTTTTTCTCTACCTGAGGGAGATGAACAAAAAAAGCAAAGAAAGACAAGGACATATTATAGCTTCTCTGGTCATTAATTGTCTTCTCTTTGCTTCATTTGCCCATGTGTGGAATGAAAAACAACACTGCTGAGAATCTGGAACTTTCCCTACCAACCCTTGTACCCATTTCTCATTTCCCAGTTATTCCATGTCTTTTGCGTAGCCGGCAGAACCCACACTTTGGAACTCCCTGCCTATTGACACTAGGCAGGCACCTTTAGCCGGTACTCTTTTCATTTTTGTTTAGGCAAGCCTATCCAGACATGTAAAATGTTGGTGTGTGTTTTAATAATTGATTTTAAATATTTTTGAATGTTTAAAGTACTTGTTTTAAACTTTTTTTACTGATCATTTTATTTCTTTATTATGTTTGTAAACCACTTCTATCAATCAAATGGTAAATAAATATTGGGAAATAAAATTAATAAATATAGTTATGAATTGACCTATTGGATATTTTTTTCTCCATTTCTATTATCTTCCTTGAATGTTTTATGTTTATCATACAGTGAAGAAAATGTTTATTCTCTGACATTTAAATATTAGGATGAGTCGCAATTCAAAATGTAATGGAACCTTTTTGGGGATGGATGATTACACAATGCCCAAATCTTCTTGTTATTGCTGAATCAATGCCCATACTGCAGATACTATATTGCACATGTGTGTATAGAAGCATAGTAGAGGAACGAAGGAATGTTAATTACTGATAGGCTGCTAAAGAAAATAATTCCATCAGTGGAATCTTACAGAAATGTGGCACCAGGCCTACTGCAATGGCTGTGACTGCTTGACTGCATAGAACATTCCTCTGCCTGCCCATCATTCCCTGCTAGTACTGATTGTGAAAGGCAGGGTGATGAAAAACCCCATCTCTTTCTTGACAGTTGTAGTAGTTCATGGTTGTAAATTAAATGGAGCATGAACTGAAAGCAGTTTTCAGAAAGTTATCAGTTCTGAGTCTCATGGAAAGAGTTGCCAACTGTCCCTCATACTAGGCTGACAGCAAGCTTACTAGATGGTAAGGAGGATCAATTTAAAGAACTGTTATTATGAAGGGTGGCATGTTGTCAACGTACAGAAGTAAAAACAGCATTCACTGGAAGGAAGTCAATGGAGGGGAGGGAATAGATAGAAGTAGAAAAGGTTCTTTCACAACATGTTAGCCAATGGGTTCTGAAGGTATCATGGATGTCACTGTGATCTGTCAATAACTCAGTATCCCTGTCAGACCACAGCAGATATTCAGACTGAGCGTGTAATCATTAATGTCTCATTCAAGGACATTCATGGAATTGTAGAGTTGGAAGGGACCCCAGGGATCATCTAGTTGGGGTCCCTTCCACTGTAGGGCCTAAATCATAGCATGCAAAGTGCTGATCTCACTACACATTTAAATATTTCCTTTACCTTCTTCCTAATGGTTCGTAATGTCCAACTTTATGTCCCACAGCCCAATAAAAATCTTCTAAATCCAGACATTATGTACTTCAGCAACATGACTAGTTCTCCCAGTTGCCTTTGTGGACCTGGCCCACTGGACTGAGAGGATCCAAGGTTATGAGAGGATTCCAGATTATGTTTCCAGATAAGGGAGATATATCTGCTAGGGTAGACTTAAATCTATCTTTTGACAATCAGGATAATACTAAACAAAATGTGGGTGTAAATAAAGATCTGGGTGGCTGCTTTTCTTATTAAAATGCGACTTTGAAAAGCAGAAAATTGGAAGATAAAAGGGAGGGGAAAGCGCTGACAAGCCTTTCTACTGCTTTTCTGAAGTAACTGTTGTGCAGATATGCTTCTTCCCTATGAATTCAAGACAGGTGTTTACCTTTGCAAGCACACACCTGGAATTCCACATAGCACTATATGTATGTAGAAGTGATTCAGAGGGAGCCACTATAGCAGCCTTTCCCAACCTGTGGGTCCCCAGATATTGTTGAACTACAACTCCCATCACCCCTAGCTAGCAAGGCCAGAGATCAGGGATGATGGGAGTTGTAGTCCAACAACATCTGGGGACCCACAGGTTGAGAACTGCTGCACTATAGAAAAGTGATGATCAGAAGAAGGTTTACACATTCCCTTCCTACAGCACTTAGCTGCTTCCAATTGCTTGTTCTCAAAACTACTTCTAACTAACAAACAAAAGTGGTCCATCAGGGTTTTGCTATACTAGATTCACGCAATATTTATTTCAGCCCTAAAAAGTTGTGAATGAAGTACAGATCATCAATCACTTTGTAATGACTCAGTGCAAGGGACTCAGGATGAACTGCAACTTTACAGGAACTTCAATTTCTAGGATTCCATGAGCAAGACTTCATTCTCTTTAAATTCACAGTAATGATATTTAATAGAATCACAGGATATTTTTGGAGGCTATCTAGAACCAACTCTGTCAACTTTAGCTACGAGTGGAACAAGTGAATTGAGAGAATGATAAAATATTCAGATCACAAATGGAAAAGAATAGTGATGAATTCTAGAGTGTGCACAAAGGTTAGAGTCATTTCAGTAAAATAAAATGGCAGGTGGGGTTCAGATTTCCAAGGGAAGGTGATAAATTCCTAGGCACAGCAGCCAACACTATGACAGAAGTGAAATTGCCTTTCTGACCCTAAGTTTGGTAATAAAAATGGTCTGGAAGCAATTTTGAACTTCTCTTTCAATCTTCTTGGGTGAAACTGTATGCTATTTAAAAGAGATGAGGGATTTTGGTCAATACAAGACCTGCTCATACAGAATTGAACTTCACACCAGACAACTAGGATCTACTCACCAAGTCCATGATGCCAATGCTATTCCATCCTTGCATTATAGGGAGAAAAGAAATAAACATTGGGATTACCCAGCAGCCACCCAGCATTACAGCAATGCGTAGTGGTGTCATCTTATTCCTATAAACCAGCGGCTGGCAGCAGATAGCATAGTACCTTAAAGAGGAAAGAAAAAAGAATTAATGGAAACAAGGAACCACACATTCTTCAGCCAGTCCCATCTTTTCAAATCTGTGAAATTTAAGCATTGGCTTCCAGCAATTTGCTGAGAAGCACAGGGGAGCAAGTCTAATGCTTCTCTCATCTGTGCAGAAATATGTGAAATTGTACAATCCTGGCTATTCATATTATTATTAATACAGTATCATCAGTGTACACAACACTGTGCAATAAAACTGATGTAAAAGCTAAAGCTCACATATAGCCAACCTGTGTATAGAAGATTGCTTAGCATTAAAACTGTTAATATTTGGTAAACTGAGAAACAGCTGTCATTATCTGAAGAACAGGAAAGTAAGATTTTGAGAACAATTCTAATGACCCTTGCATCTGACACAGATTTCCCCTCCTGCTGATATTTATGCTAATGAGCTTAAAGGTCTGCATAGGTGGTCACGTACTAGTAGATTATATCCAACAATAAGCACAGCTTCTTAGTATTTATGGATAGATAGGAAAAGCAGATAAAGCTGAGTAGCCTTTTTAGTAGAGAGCCAGCAAAAATCCTAATGTATCAAACTAACTTTTAAGCGGAAAGAAAGTAACCCTTCTCTTTTTTTACATTTTTACCAATATTTACAATAATTTCTATGCTATTTCATTTAAAACACAAGGAACACTATGCCATCTTGAAATATCTTAAAATAGCTTTTTCTAATATCTATAAATTATAGATTATTATAACTTGTTCAAACGCACATACATATTCTAACAGAATGTTGAACATTTTTATGGAAGATTTATTTTTGCTTATTGCCAAAACCGTTTGTCAATCATTCTTCCAATCCTCATTGGTGAATTTTTTCCTTTATAAGAATAGTTAATTTTGTCCAATAGTTAATGTTTTCCCGTGACTTCCGGGTTAGTGCGATCGGCTAATGGCGGATTCCCTCCGAGCTCCGGAGGGAATCCGCTCCATGGAGGACGGGTCTTGCCGCGGCAGCGACGCGGGGACCCTCAGAAACCACAGGCGCTGAAGCCTGTGGACCTGGTGACTCGGCGGGCACCATTTGCGCCCCCCGACCCGCAAAGAAGCCTTTTTAAAGGCTTCAGAGCGGGGGACGGAGAGTGGCGTGGTGCTGTGAGTAGACCGCTTCTTCTATGGAGTGAAGCCGCGAGCCATGGCTGGAGAGCGCTGACTTCTTTCCTTGAACATTTGGACTGTAAAAGAAACAACCCGTGAGTAGTAAGGAATTTGGACTTAAAAATTTCCTTTTCTTTGAATTCGGCACGATCGGGGGAAGCGCTAAAAGGAAGTCTGCCCCCCCCGTCCTGCAGACGATTTAAAGCAAGAATCGGATACCTAAGGTTAAGAGACCATTTCTATCTTTGTGAGATAAAAGCTATTAATTTCACGATTTGGCATTAGAAGTTTTGTGCTGGAGGATAAGAACTGAATTTTAGGAGGTGACGTGCAACCCCCCGGGATCCGGGAGCAATCCGCAAGCGAGCCTGTTGAGGAGACATAAGGAGTTTGACAGCTGTCAAACGAGCTGTCAAACGAGCTGTCAAAGCTAGAAAAATTTGTTTTTTATTATCTCTGCTGGCTGGATTTGATACATTGGCTCTTAAGTTGCTGGAAACAAAGAAGATATATTAATAAAGTAACTGGATTGTTGGAGAAAGATTACTAAGTAACTAGAATCCCTCTAGAGGGGGTTCTGAGGCATTACAATGGCTGCAGATGGAAAAATACAGGCAGAGCTGGAAAGAATGTTCCTTCTCGTGGGAAGGTTACAAGACCAGAGTACAGCTTTGGCTACAGATGTAACGACCTTGAATTCTAAAGTAAGCAAACTTGTTGACTGCGTTAACGACTTGACTCAAGAGAATTCTGCAGCCGAATTAGAAGAGATATCTGCAGATTTAGAGGAGTGGGAAGGAGGAGCTGAAGTGTTGCAGGTGGAAAGGGACAACCAGAGGCCTACAAAAAAGAACAACAAGGAAAACAAGATTTGGACAATGAGAATTTGGACTGAAATTAAGAATGAAGAATGGAGTGATCTCTTCATGGGGAGATCGGAAGAACTTTGGATTACAAATTTGATTAAGATAAAAGTTGGAGCTTTTGGGACATTTGGACTTAAAAGAAGTAAGAAACATGATTTGGGCTCCGCTTTTGAAAATGGAGGACTGGTTGGAAGTAACATAGATCTTGCTGGGACAGAGCTCCTCCGAGACTTGATGACCAACATAAAGGACTACCAACAAAACCGGCAGAGAGGGACTGAGAGAGATTTGAAGGCCCCGGACGTGAGGAATCCAGGCTAAGAACTGATATTATGGACATATTTTGGGGATTGAAACCGGGAAAGGGGGGGGGGAGTTTTTGAATCCAAAGGGTGCATAATTTTATGTTGTTGTTTTTTTGTTAGTATGTTTAATAATTATTATAAAATTGGGAAATCTGTGGAAGGGAATTTGGGTCGACCTTAGAAAAAGACGTAAAAGATTAGTATTATGAATTAATTGAGGTATAAGTTAAATTTGGTTAATGAAGAAGAATTCAGTTAAAAAATAATAATAATAGGGTAAAGGTGGGAGATAAGAACTTGCTGAGTTAACTATTGGAATTAGGATGTATGAGGGGGAGGTGTGGGGAAGTCAGGGAAAGTGGTTAAGAAAGTAAGGATTTGAAATTATGCATGTTTGTGTTTGTGCTTGTGTGTCTGTGTTGTGTTTAGTGTGTCTATATAAAATCTGAAAACCCAATAAAAATTTTATAAAAAAAAAATAAATAGTTAATGTTTTCCCACGTCTGAAGAGACCCCTACTGGAGAGTGCTGGATAAAGCTGGCTGCTGTGCTAGCAGGAAATGGGCATTTTGCAGAGAATATTTATGCAGAATATAGAGTGTTTTCTCTCTGCATCAAGAGAGGAAAGGAACATGATTAGATATAGAAAGAGAAATGAAAGGACTGCAAATTCCCCTGGCAATTAACACATTGAATCAGAAGTAGCAAAATGATATGGAAATATTTCCAGATGATATTCAATTAACCACAATGAAGGAGACAGTTCAGCCAGGCAGTTCTGCTGCACAGGTTTATCAATTTCTATCATTTGCAGCTGACAGTATCACTTTTGGTTAAACAAACTATTAAGCAATAGTTAATTCTATGAAAGGGACATCTTGAGATTTGAACCTTCTTGCCGCTTAAATTTCAATATTTGTAAGTCTCCGTTCATTCACAATTCTATCCTCATTCAAAAACCTACAACATGCACACTCACACACATCAAGAACAGACTTCCAGCCACAGAATGTGCTCTCCTCCTCACCCCTGCCTTGCAACACCCCCTGCCATGCACACTGGGAATGTCAGAAGATTTCGTTGCAGACTACCATAAATGCCAGAGAGAGAGAGAGAGAGAGAGAGAGAGAGAGGCCCCAATATGTTCCACTGAACCAGTCCTCAGAACGGACCACAGATCTGTGAACTAAACCTTTCTGACAGCTGGTTAGACCAATGGTACTTATGAGATGATCTGAAGGCTTACTCTATTTTTCTTCTTCTAATTTTAGCACTGCAAATCTGCTTGGGGCAGCATCTATGTGTGTCATTTGCTGCATAACTGTGCATACTTTAAGACATCCACATTCAGAACCAGGATGGAAAGGATTTCTCCATCCCTATCATACACCCTTTAAATCTGCTCCAGAGGGTTAGGGGATAAGAGGAAAGTGTCGATGCACAGCAGAAGTCAACTGTTGCAGCACTGAATATAGCCCCAGGCTGCACTAGGTTTACACAAGCTAATTGGAGCACCAAGGAGCTCCCTATATTTCTATCTGGAATGGTTTGATAAATTTCCTGCAAATACCTGGGAAAAATTAAAAATTAATGTCCACATTAAAAAATCATGTTCAGACAAGTTATTGAACCATACTGCTGCTATTACTAATTGCTCTCTGGTGATTTTTTAAAAAGAAAGTTGATAAGCTGTTGTTTTAAGGATTACACAATTTTATGAATTTTATATATACTTATTTGATTTTGTAAAACTGCCTTATGCCATATGGAAAGGGAGGTATATAAATAATATAAAGTGAAAGATTCCAAGAAATATATTTTACCCTGAAGGATCAAACATGCTTCTATATTCTCACATGCTGCCCACTTACAAGAAGCAAGAAATTCCAATGGCAGCACATTCCAGATTTTAGCTTCCTCTGTAGGGAAGTGCACTGAATATTTATGGCACTTTAAAACACTTGCTTTATTTACAGATATACAAGTAGAGGCAAGTAGGATGCACTCCTACCAGGTAGCACGTTTACTACATCCCTATCAGATACCAGAGATAGATGGTACCTTCAGGTCTGTCTCAGCCTTAAACCTGCATGCATGAACACACAAGCATTCACACCCTCACCTGCCCTGCCTTTAGCCTGGGAGCTTCCACTAACCCCAACAGCTATCCAATTAAACACACAGCATGGCAAATGGTCAGGGATAATGGGAGCTGTAGTCTAAAAATATCTGGAGGGTACCACAATGGCTATCCCTGCCATAAACCCACATTTCCCATCTCCCCATATACTAGCAAAAAAGGGGATTGGACAAATTCTTGGAGGAAAAGGCTATTGACAGTTACAAGTCATGCTGGATAGCAAATCGTCACAACTTGTAAGGTTGCGGTTAGGCATTGGTTATAAATTGGTGGAGGAGGGGTTAGGATAGGCTGGGCCTGCCCCTCCATGGTTGCTGCGGAAAGGGAATTCCGTTAAAGGAATCCTGGGGCTTGCCATCTTTTTGTCCAATCCCTGGAATGGGACTAGGGCCGGCAAGCCTTCGGGGAGCATGCGGATGAGAATTGAGGGTCTGTGACTCAGCTCCAATTCTCCCCAACTTGTTCTCCCGCACTGTATTTCGGTGGTGCCCGGAAGTCAGTTCTGTCCCCAGGCGGGGGGGACAGATACTCTTAACCAATGCCTAAACAACGACTCACGGTTTTGTATTTAAATAAAGTTGTGGCCAAAATTATGCCAAAAACCTTAAACAAAAAATTAAGTGTGCATTGTGAGTTATTTGGGCGGTGGCTTGGGGACCTCGACACGCAACACAAGGGACGTTTCCCCCCCTGCACAACCAAGTATGATTCATCCAGGCATCTAAGACACAGATATCACTGGCATTGCACTAGAGCTGACAGCAAAGTTCTGCATGAGCCGAAGCTGTGACCAGGTGTCACATGGAACCTGTTGTCTCCTGGGGATCCTCTCGACAGAAGCGCTTCTACACTTTACCCTTTCTACCATGCTGACACTTGTTCCCTTGCAGGCTTCTGCCATCAAGAGTTCTCATCTGAGATCCTGTCTTTTCAAATTATT
Source organism: Podarcis bocagei (assembly GCF_964188305.1). Lineage (NCBI taxonomy): Eukaryota > Metazoa > Chordata > Lepidosauria > Squamata > Lacertidae > Podarcis > Podarcis bocagei. The sequence continues at coordinate 82,637,138 of NC_138126.1, read as the reverse complement.
TTACAGGAACGCATATCTTTCTGCAGAACTCACAATGTCTAAATGTTAGCATTCTCTTTGGGAAGAGGAGGCGGAGGGTTCTGTTTGTGTCTTTAGATATAGGCAGGAGGTGTTGATTTATGATAATATATTGTATCTATGCTCATTGCTGCCTTTGCAAAAACCCTCCAGGCTGCAGCTAGTGGAGGAATGAGGCAGGCTGCTCAGGTGAGGCAGCAGCTGAAATACGAATTAGTCTTATAAGCAGAGGACAAGAAGCAAAAAACAGTGTCTTGTTTAGAATAGACCAGGAAACTTACAAAGCCAACACCACATTTTTTTTCACACTGCTGACCTTCTATGCATCATCTACTCCACCTCAGAATGTGCCATGGCCAAAAAACCTTTTCCATCTCTACTATATCCTTTTTGAGGTGTGGCAACACACATAGTGTTTCAGGATGCAGGGATGCAAACAAAAAGTAAACTGTTGTATTTTAATTTTAACACAAGCAAAAGTTCTTGGTTTTTATTGGTTCCTTTTTGCAGAATGGTGGCTTCTTTCAACAGTTGAACCAATCTACACAGAGAGCAGCAAGCATTACGTCTCATCTTGATAAGGTCCTCACTGCTGCAGAACTTATGCAGGACTGGACATTACATTGAACAGGCTCTTTCAGTCCACACTGCACCATATGATGACTTTTTAATTTATTTTTTTAAAGGAGACGCTTGATTATGACTCTTCCTAATCAAAGCTACCCACATTTCCCATCTCCCCATATACTAGCAAAAAAGGGGATTGGACAAATTCTTGGAGGAAAAGGCTATTGACAGTTACAAGTCATGCTGGATAGCTACACACCATCTTCAGGATCAGAGAAAGCATCTCTCTGAATACCAGTTACTGGGGCACAACAATGGAAAAGAGTTCTACTGCCCTCAAACTCTGCTTGTTGGCTCCCTGGAGGCATCCAGGAAGCAGGTTGCTCAATTATGTTCTTAACAATGTCCCAAATAAAAGCAACTACTAATACTCCTAATTAACTAAAGACAGTGCCCCACACCCATTCTTCTAACAAGATCTATTTCAGATGAAACTGCTCAACAGAGCTAAATTTGTCTAACGAGGAATACAAATAATTGTACTGCCAAGTGAAAACAAACAAAGTAAGAGTTCCACGAAGACTTTGGAGAAGGTGGCGGCAATAGTAGCAAATAGAAAAGGGAAAGAACACACATTTCAAATACTTAAAAAGAAAGAAAGATGCATAACGTGCCTTGCATGCCTAAGATTATGCCTCAGCCATCTGTTCTGTTGTTTATTCTCGTGTGGTTTTATTTTCCAGTTCACAAGCTCAGCAATCAACGCATTAGGTCTACTTTCTATAAATCCAAGATATTTTGCATTGTAGTCTTGAGCACTACAGAGGAAGCCTTCTAAAGCATCATACTGCATTTATTACCTGCATGAACAGGTTACATATAGCCACTTTGGTCTCAATCCCATTTCTTTCCTCAAAAGCTCTCGCTTCCTTTTCTTCAACAGTTCTCCTTCATTACCTCTGAACAGGCATGTTTTAAGGGGAATTGAGTTTATTTGCGGCTGTGTAGAGAACTGAGCATTAACAGGACGCTTTGTCACATTTTATCTGTTTTAATTCCAGCCTCTGAAAAGCCTTCTTGGTTCTTTTTCAGGTGCACAGAGCTTTAGTAGGATTTCCCAGAATGGAAGGAGCAGCAGCAACCAGGGACTGATTAACACAGTTGCAAAGCCAATCTTTAAAAAAGAATGATTCTTGTGGTATTGCAAAGGCTATACTGTACAATGTTAAGAAATCTCAGTTTTGCAATTACATTCATTGGTAGTTTGAAAGTTGCCTACTACTAATAAATACATGCACTGTCTTTCTAGTTTCATTATCTCAAACATTAGAGTCACTTCTTAATATTTTGGACCTGACCATTCCCTATTCAAGACATAAGACTCATGTGCAAATAGCTCTTCAGATGACTCATCAGACCCTCCTCTTTGTGTGGACACATTGCATCGGGGCTATCCAGGAAACAGGGAGTCTCTGTGTGCTTCCCATATTTCCATTTATGCACTCATAGAAGTGGGTGGGGGATTCTCTCAAAGACAGAGCAGTTTTCTCTCTGCTGTTTTCACAGCATCAGTAAGCACCTGAGCAGTGGCATCAAGGCAGTCTGTAGACTTGGAGGTATTCAAGTACCTCCCATTTTCCAAACTCTGCATCTTGAGTAATCCCCACTGTCTGCTCTAAACGGGAATATGTAAAACACACACAGGCTCCCTACTGCCTGGAATGCCCTGATGCAGTGGGTCCATATATCTAACATCAATACCAATAACATGCCAAAGGTTAGAACCTAAGAATGTCAGAGTTTATTGTTGCAAAAATAGGGATAAATATGAAAGTAGAAAATGAAAATATTGATTATGCAGACAATGTACAAATTTGACAGGCAATCTTAGGGTTAATTCAAGAGACAGTAGACAGAAAAGGATCCCAGTAGCTAATGTGACAAGGGGAAGGCAAAAGATGCAAGTGGACAACTGTGGAACTGAGTTAAATGAGTAATAACATCTCCCTTTTCAACTAGACAAAACCTAGCTTGGACTGCAGTTCTAAGTACTCTAGATCATTATACCTCAGCTCTGCATCTGAGATATAAAAGGCAATGGCACCCTACAAAACTAATGAAGGTATTTCCTCACCTGTTAAATTAGGGTCATGTCCACACCATATACTTAAAGCACACATATGCCACTTTAACAGTCATGGAGAACTCTGAGAACGGCAATAGGTTAAGAGTGATGGAAATTGTAGTTCTGTGAGGTCAGCACCCTCAACAAACTACAGTTTCCAGGATTCTTGGGAGGAAGTCATAACTATTAAAGTAGCATAAAAGTGCTTTAACTGCATGGTATGACCTAGAAAAGACAGTACTGAATTTATGCAGAATGCTTTTGAACCTCACAACCAAAGTATATCAGCCATATGAACATAAGAACATCTCTGCTGGATCAGACCAAAGGCCTATCTAATCCAGTATCTTGTTACACCCCAGGGACTAACCAGAGGCCTAAGGATCTCCAACTCCTCTTGTAAATGTGATGCATAAGCATTCATAGATGGCAGTAATAATGTTCATATCTTACTATATAACATTTTTGTAAGAAAAATAAGCTGTCACATTGCAGTTCATGTGGCAACCAACAGGTGGCCACACAAACTGTAACATGACAGCAGCAGGTGCAGTAAAAGTGAGCAAAGCAGGCAGGCCAGGCTAGTGGCACAAGTGGGCTGGCTGTAAGAGAAGCGAGCAGGTGGCCCAGGCAGGACTTCCCATGTTGCCATTGCCTCCATCTCCCTGCCTGCTTGTTTGCACACACAACAGGGTAATGGAAATCTGGGGTCTGAATGAGTGAGCGAGCAGTCTGCCCGGCCACACTTAGGACAGTGTTTCTAAAGTTCATTAATTTGAGCTCCTTCTTCTGCACTTATTTCACCATCTCCCTCAGTCTACCCAACCTGGCAATCATAACCCCTTTTCAGACAAGACTGCTGTTATGTACTGAAGTTCTCACCCTTGGCCAGCAGGGGGATACTGTAGATAGTTCAGGTCCACATATGCAAATAAGGGATCAAAAGTGACGTTCAGTGATTGGATAGTTACAGAAAATGGTTACTGTTGTGTTCTAGTGCCACTCTATATAAGCAGGCTGGCTGAAACCTTCAGTTCAGTTCTGTTCTGGCCTGTGAATAAACAAGAGCTGTTTGAAGAATCGCTGTGTCGTCTGATATGTTCACCCACAACTTAACAACAGAGGTTTCATCGGGCATGCAGGGGTGGTGAGAGTAGCACAATACAAGGGAAGTTTCCCCCCCTGCACAACCAAGTATGATTCATCCAGGCATCTAAGACACAGATATCACTGGCACTGCACTAGAGCTGACAGCAAAGTTCTGCATGAGCAGGTGTCACATGGAACCTGTTGTCTCCTGGGGATCCTCTCGACAGAAGCGCTTCTACACTTTAGTAAAAAAAAGATCTAGAAATATGGTCAAATTTGAAGCTTTCATTGCTAGGCCGCATTGCTGTGATTAAAATGAATGTATTGCCTAGAATGTTGTTTCTATTTCAAACATTGCAAATTGTGGACAAGATGGACTGTTTCAAGAAGTGGCAGAGAGACATCTCCAGATTTGTCTGGCAGGGCAAGAAATCTAGAATAAAATTTAAGATACTGACTGATGCAAAGGAAAGAGGTGGATTTGCCCTGCCAGACTTAAAACTTTACTATGAATCAGCAGCTTTCTGCTGGTTGAAAGAGTGGCTACTTCTTGAGAATACAGACATTTTGGATTTAGAAGGTTTTAACAATGTATTTGGATGGCATGCATATTTATGGTATGATAAGGTCAAAGCACATAAAGCATTTAAAAATCATATTGTAAGGAAAGCATTGTTTAATGTTTGGACAAGATATAAGGATTTATTGGAAAATAAAACCCCAAGGTGGTTATCACCGATGGAAGCGAAAGCCTTGAAAAAGCTTAATATGGAGGCCAAATGGCCGAAATATTGGGAAATTCTGGAACAAGAAGGAGACAAACTGAAATTGCAGAGTTTTGAAAAATTGAAAGATAAGGTGAGAGATTGGCTCCATTACTATCAGATAATGGAGGTTTTTAAATTGGACAGGAAAATTGGCTTCCAGGTGGAAAAGTCAAAATTAGAAAGAGAACTGTTAGAACCCAATACTAAGAACTTGTCAAGAATGTATAACTTGCTGTTGAAATGGAATACACAAGATGAAACAGTGAAATCAGCTATGATAAAGTGGGCACAAGATATTGGTCATAACATTATGTTTGCTGACTGGGAACAGTTGTGGACCACCGGTATGAAATTTACGGCATGTAATGCCTTAAAGGAAAATATTATGAAAATGATTTATAGGTGGTACATGACTCCAGTCAAGCTTGCAAAAAATTACCACTTGTCTGATAATAAATGTTGGAAATGTAAAGAAACTGAAGGTACTTTTTTTCACCTTTGGTGGACATGCCCAAAGATTAAAGCTTTCTGGGAAATGATATATAATGAAATGAAAAAGGTATTTAAATATACCTTCCTCAAGAAACCAGAGGCCTTTCTCTTGGGCATTGTCGGCCAATTGGTGCCAAAGAAAGACAGAACATTCTTTATGTATGCTACAGCAGCAGCAAGAATACTCATCGCAAAGTATTGGAAGATACAAGATCTACCCACCTTGGAAGAATGGCAGATGAAGGTGATAGACTTTATGGGACTGGCAGAAATGACTGGCAGAATCCGAGACCAGGGAAAGGAGACGGCGGAAGAAGATTGGAAGAAATTTAAGAACTATCTTAAGAAACATTGTAAAATTAATGAGTGTTAGAATGATGCAGTTTTAGAAATTAATTGGATTACAGCTGTAAAGATTAAGTTAAAAGAAAAGAAAGGTCAATAATTATATAAAAGTAAGGCTGAGGATTTGCTGAACTGAATATTTGAAATTGGAATGCAGAAAGGGAAGGTATGAGGAGCTCGGGGAAGTAAGTTTTAAGAAAATAAGGATTTGAAATTATGCTTGTTTTTTCTTGTATGTGTGTTTGTTTGAATTGTTGTGTTTGTTTATATAATTTGTGAAAATTTAATAAATATTTTATTAAAAAAAGAAGCGCTTCTACACTTTACCCTTTCTACCATGCTAACACTTGTTCCCTTGCAGGCTTCTGCCATCAAGAGTTCTCATCTGAGATCCTGTCTTTTCAAATTATTTCTGCAGAACTCACAATGTCTAAATGTTAGCATTCTCTTTGGGAAGAGGAGGCGGAGGGTTCTGTTTGTGTCTTTAGATATAGGCAGGAGGTGTTGATTTATGATAATATATTGTATCTATGCTCATTGCTGCCTTTTGCAAAAACCCTCCAGGCTGCAGCTAGTGGAGGAATGAGGCAGGCTGCTCAGGTGAGGCAGCAGCTGAAATACGAATTAGTCTTATAAGCAGAGGACAAGAAGCAAAAAACAGTGTCTTGTTTAGAATAGACCAGGAAACCTACAAAGCCAACACCACATTTTTTTCACATTGCTGACCTTCTATGCATCATCTACTCCACCCCGGAATGTGCCGTAGCCAAAAAACCTTTTCCATCTCTACTATATCCTTTTTGAGGTGTGACAACACACATGGTGTTTCAGGATGCAGGGATGCATACAGAAAGTAAACTGTTGTGTTTTAATTTTAACGCCAGCAAAAGGTCTTGGTATTTATTAGTTCTCTTTTTGAAGAATGGTGGCTTATTTCAGCAGCTGAACCAATCTACACAGAGAGCAGCAAGCATTACGTCTCATCTTGATAAGGTCCTCACTGCTGCAGAACTTATGCAGGACTGGACATTAAATTGAACAGGCTCTTTCAGTCCACACTGCACCATATGATTGCTTTTTTATTTATTTTTAAAGGAGACGGTTGATTATGACATATTCCTAATCAAAGCTAGGGAGACTGGCAAAAATTCTAGGACCTAGAAGTTCAGAATCTGCCACAAATATCTGCATCTAAGTAGTGTGAACAGAACACAGATGTTAGGGCAAAATTGCCTAAAGCTTTCAGAACTGACTGTTTTAAAAAAATAATGCAAAATACTAATGATCTAGTCACAAGCACAAATAATCCAGCCATAGTCAGAGTTAGCATTAAATAAATATAACAGAATTATTGCAAGCAACACTAATTAGTGCTCTAAGCTCTTTGATGGCAAAAGAAAATCCCAGGGTATTCCAACAATTATTTCTTCCATCATCTTTCACAAAGTCTGAGAAACTCTGCTCTTCTGACACTGCAAAGCTAAGAACTTTCAAACATGTAGGGAGATGCCACCTTACTCTGAGGTCCAGGGTTTCTTCTGCTTGGGACCTCCCTAACCCAGCATGTAAATTAAAAGTGCTTGGACTAGTGAACAGGAGCAGAAAGTGAAAGGACAAACTTTTGGCAGAGACACTTTCCTTTAATTCCTACCCCATTTACTGGCCTAGTATGTATCTTAGGTCCTCACCATCCATTAAGTCATCAGCAGAAAATGATGGGAGATTCTGCCAGTAATAGAAGCCATCAGGTCAGCTCCTGTCAGTGGATGTGTGAGAGCCCAGATGGCCAGCACTAATGAAATGAAGCTCTCTATAATTTAAGAGGTAAGCCATTAATCAGTTAATCACACAGTCTAATGGAGTAATGGCTTCTGCCCTGATTATCATGAATCCAATATTCCCTATATGGGGACAAATGGACTCAGAATGTTTAATATGCGTATGTTTACAGCGCTAAACAGAAGTTACATATATTACCATCTAGATTGTCAAGAGTATGGGGCATTTATTGAATTACCAAAGGATCCTATCAGATTATAACGGTTACAAAACATTCAAAGGGGGGAAAAATATTTCACAGGTACCTAGGAAGAACAGTCATGTTACATGACTTGTACTGACAGCTGCTTTTGTATTACTGCCTGCAATGCTCCATTGGCAATGTTACCTTTGATCTGTTGTAGTTATTTTCAGGTTTTATCCATGTAACTATTCTGTCTTTGCTGCGTGACGTTCCACAGAGCATATGCTTTGTGGATTCTAGCACCATCCATAGAGTTTTGAGTGATTCTATCAAGGACCTCAGGCATTGTGTCTCATTTGTTTCACCTTGTACAGAAATGAAGGGTGTGTGTGTGTGTGTGTGTGTGTGTGTGTGTGTGTGTGTGTGTGTGTCTTTACTGAAAAAAATTACAGAGGGATTCCTCTGCCCCTTGCTGGTAGATCTAAGGACAACAGAATAAATGCATATGTGAAACATACTATTTCCAGTATTGCTTTAGCAACAGAGCCACAAAAGAAACTTAGTGCAGCCTCTTATTATCTTACGCTGTGAATTTTAGATCTATTTTAATATTTATTTATTTTAGAACTTTTTATTATACTGCACTTTTTTATTTGTACTTCTATTCTTTTTATTCTATTGATTTGACTTACTTCAATAAAAAATATTTTTAAAAGATCAGTTTCATTACTAAAGAGTTAATGTTAGGAATAAAGATAACTTCACTGGGAGATAGGAAGCACTTTGGAAGGTGGTGAGCTGAGCAAATAGTTTTACTCGAAGCCATTAAATATGATTGAAGTCTATATTAAAAAACAAAAAAACCAGACTGGTACAAGAAACATGAAGACCAAAACAGAAAGACTTCCCCCATAATGCACACTTTTCTTTGAAGAATGAATAAGCAGAAATGATCACACATTCCAGGGTACAAGTAGCAAGGACATCACCAGAGGAGTTGTCTTGGTACCCTTAGCAAATAAGAACCACGAATTTCAATTACATAGCTCAGTGGCTAAGATGTGCTCAATTACCAGTTAAAATTGCTTATCATCTGTAACTGACGTTACAGATAATTATAAAAGAAAACTTTTACAATCCAGCCATGTTAGATCACAAGCAACATTTCTTAAAGTGGAGTGGGGGGTGGGAGGAAGTAAATTTAAGAACATAGGAAGAACCTGCTGGATCAGGCCAATGGCCCATCTAGGCCAGCATCCTGTTCTCAAAGTGACCAACCAGTTGCTTGTGGGAAACCTGCAAGCAAGAGTCCTCATCCCTCCTGCAGATTTCCTGCAACTGGTTTTCAGAAGCTGTGGAGGCAGAGCATAGCCATCATGGCTAATGGCGATTGACAGCCCTCTCCGCCGTGAATTTATCTAGTTCTCTTTTTAAAGCCATCTAAGCTGGTGGTCATCATTGCTTCCTGTGGGAGTGAGTTTCCATATTTTAACTATGCACTATGTGAGGAATAATAATTTAGTTTTACTATTAAAGAATCCCGGCTTGTCATGATGTTCAAAGTATCAATTCTGGTTTAAAGTAAACGATGGTTACTCTAATAAGCCAGCTTTGTATCACCATATGTTTCAAGTTGTTAAGAAATTAAAGAATCGCTGCTTCAAATGCAATGACAATTCTGGATTCTTCAAATGTGAAAGTAAACTCCGGTCAAATCCTTTCAGCTGCATAAGAAGAAAGAGGAAGAGGGGAGCATTAAAGGCTGATGCTTTGCTCAGATTGGTCCTCTTAGTCGTCGTCTTCTTTGGCGATCACTTGTAGCCAAGTAAGATTGTCTTCCATAAACATGGTTTTAACAATGAGTCTGAAAGTGACTGTGGAGGTCAATTCTGGACCCACACATCCTTCCACAGTGGGGACATTGGTTTCTGGGCGGGAGTTGATCATGGTGTGGATTTGCCAAGTGTGCCTTCCTCCTAGCACGTTTCTGCCTTGCGTCCTGAGTTCAAGGGTCTTCAAAGCCTATGACACCTTTGGTAAAGGCTGTTCTCTAACTGGAGCGCTCGCAGGCCAGTGTTTCCCAGTTGTCAGTGTTTATACTACATTTTTTAAGATTTGCCTTGAGACAATCTTTAAACCTCTTTTGTTGACCACCAGCATTACGCTTTCCATTTTTAAGTTTGGAATAGAGTAGTTGCTTTGGAAGACGATCATCAGGCATCCGCACAACATGACTAGTCCAATGAAGTTGATGTTGAAGAATCATTGCTTCGACACTTGTGATCTTTGCTTCTGCCAGTACACTGATATTAGTGTGATGGAATCTTTTGAGGAGTTGGAGATGGCGTTTATAAGTGGACCATGTTTCACAAGCATATAGTAAGGTTGACAGTATAATAGCTTTGTAAACAAGCGTTTTGGTTTCCCTGCGAATGTCCTGGTCCTCAAACACTCTGCACTTCAATCGGAAGAAAGCCACACTCGCAGAGCTCAGGCAACACTGGATTTTGGCATCAATGTTGGCCCTTGTGGAAAGATAACTGCCTAGGTAGTCCTCTTAGTATGTATTGATAAACCACAATTTAGTGCTAACATAGTCACTCTATGGTGAAGGAAATATACACATCTATTCTTACATAATATATTCAAGAGGGGAATCCCCAGTCTGCAGGCCAGATATGGCCCACAGCCAGATTCCATCTGCTTTTCTGGGTTTCCTCCCATCCACCAGCTGTTCAGCAGAGAGCAGCCAAAGAGGAAATGATGCCTTCCTCTGCAAGAAGATCAAAGTGGGGTGGGGTATGTTTCAGCAGAGACATAAGCCTGTAACTTAGTGGCTGATCTGTGATCGTAATAATAAAGATGGATTGACTGACATAAACATATGTCCTTGCAAATAATGCAAAGAGTATCTATACTTTTTGAAACTTTGTGCATACAAGTTTTGGGATCCAAGTGCATTTTTGAAGTTAAAGGCATTGAATAGGTGTGTCCTGCTCATACACTGATCTAAAACCCAACCTTTAACATCTTTCCACTGGAGATGCCCAGTAATTAGCCAAAGAAAGATTCCCCAGCTCTGTTCTAGATACTTGAAAATAGATATTTGAGATAAGCCCTGGCACACATGAAACCTTGTATATAGGATATATTTACATGCCTTTCATTCAATGGTTTTCCTGAAGGAACACATGAAATTTAACCGGATAAACTTGAAAACAGCAGCATTTTATTTTATGTACCTTTTTTATCCTACCTGTCTAATGAGATACAGCAGAGGTGGAAAATTGATGCTGTTGTGAGGAGGACATCAAGAGAAGTGCGGACTAAACAGAACGTTCTTCCATAAATCCAGTTATCTTGAACCAGCTCAATGGCTCCAAATGGCATCACGAGAACTGACACCAGCAAGTCAGCAAAGGCAAGTGAGACTATGAAATAATTGGTCTTGATTTTCCTGCAAGGAACACAAATGTATTGATTCAGAAAGACATCATCAAGATGACAATTTGTAGGACAGTGTTGCCTTCTGCATTTTAAAACATCCAGCCCTTGTTATTTTATCACTCTGTAAATCAAGTGCCCATGTTGAGTATGTAAATTCCTCATGGGCCACACCCTTCTGTTCAGACAGGAGATCGTCCAGGAGATAGTCGAATGTGTGCACCAGCCTCTTTATCCATATATAGATCTCAAATTCACAAAGTAGTAGGCTTTCATTAGCAATTAAAATTCCCACCTGCATTTGTTGGTTCGCTATCACTCATGGTGAGCAACTCGCTTTCAAAGCCATTAACATGCATACATATTGGACATGTGATGCTTCAGTGGTGAGGGACCTTAGCAGGGATGCTGCCAGAAGTTGATTTGATGTTTTCTTTCGAGCTGTTTCCACTGAAGAGACAAGCAGCTGCTCAGTTAGAAAAGTGCCTTGTCTTTTTGACGCAGTAGGAACTACTGCATAGAAAAACAACAAACAAAGCTCTTGCTGGGAATGTAGTTCCCCCCATGCATGCACAACACATCTTTCATTTAGGTTTAAGGATGTGAACTTAGAAATTCTGCAGCTCCTTCCAATCCAATCCAAATCTTTATGACAGTCATAGGCCAGCATAAGAAAAAAGCAGCTACTTTAAAGAAGCCCTTACTTCATTAAAGCTTCTACAGTAATATATGTATATATTTAAAAAACTTACAGTATACTGACCATAATACATGTTAACATCAAGATATAAATCAACACTGTAGGCAAAATGATGCTCACATGCAGAGGCAGAAAACAAAGGTCACATAAGCTTGTATGACCAATTATGCTCGTATCGTACTGATTCATTAACGCCATAAAAGGCCTTTAAATAACAGGTTGTGCCTCCTCAACAATTTACACAGTCAGATTGCCATTAATATCTACAACTTCCTGATATGTGGCCAAATAAGCCTAAAACAAAAAACGTGACATATCTGGCTATACATTTAGAGATGTGGAAATTGATTGTGAAATGTGAATGGATACACTGCTTAAATGTAGCATTTAATTTTTTTGGCAATTTTTTTGGCAATCTGGCAATTGCTATACATTTAGAGATGTGGAAATTGATTGTGAAATGTGAATGGATACACTGCTTAAATGTAGCATTTAATTTTTTCCCAATTAATCATACTTTTCTTTGTCAAATAAACCCAAAGCACTGTCCTTTCAGGGCAGAAGTCCTGAATCCATTCCATGTCTAATATTCATTCCTGGCATAATTGCACAGTCTGTTACCCATGTCTGTTCTCCATCATCTGCTCTGCTCATTGGAGCTGGGAAATCCACAATGTCATTACAACCAGGACATGATGTAGTTTTTTAGTGCATATCAAGGAGAAAGAAAACCTGGCAAGAAATTGCTATTTTTGGCAGTGTTCCCTTGTCTCTTGTTGCATGTAGCTTCTGCCCTAAAAGTGAAGTGTTAGTCACTTTGGAATTATTTGGTGATTTATGTGTTTTGATGATGCAAATTCTAGAAATGCAGGCACTAGATAATAAAATGATTAATCATCTGCAATATAAATTCTAACTTTGACACTACAGGCAATCAAAGTTTGACATTACACTAATAAGCTTGTCTGGGGGAAAACCAGTGAGAATGTTCTTTTACCACATTGTTTATGTTCACAGCTATTTTCACATTTGTCTCTTTGCCCTGGAGATCAAATATTCCACCCTTGAAAAGCTCATTCTGCCAAAGAGATTGATAGTAACATATGGATGGACTCACCTGAGTTGCCTGTCTCTGCATACAGCCACCATCACCAGAAGATTTCCCAGGATAGCCATAAGAATAACAGCAGAAATAAAGGTGAGCAGTGCAATCTTCTCTGCCACGCCAAATCCCTCAGTTGAGCTATAAAGAAAAAAATATGGGGTACTTCTTGAAAATAGAAGACTGGCTACTTGAGACTGACTTGGTTATTTTGAATCCATATGTCAAATTCCATTTTCCAGCCCACAGCAGCCTTAACTCATTTACTGACCCTTGCCTTCAACAATGGGAATACTGTAGATTACAATTCAACAGCTCAGGACCAATCTATGTATGTGACAGGGTGTACACTGGCCACAATATTAGACTTGCATCTGTAACTTTGGGAAGCAGCCTGATCTGTTCCAGAGCCACTCTGTGTCTTTCCAATTTGACCCACTATTTAGTGTTAAATTATATCTGTTGAAAAACAAAGCTCTGTTTTCTTCCCATTCACTATAATGGGGAATCTAAAAACTGATCAATCTAACCAACACCCCCTTTTTGCAAAAGTGGGTGAAATTTGCAGGCAGGGCAGCTCCTCCACAGTGGATTAAGTCTGCCAAATTGTAGGCAGATACATCCAGGGATTTTCATGGAAGGTTAAATTTGATTTTTATTTTTTTTAAGGCTCCAATTTTCTGCCAGACTCAGTGGCAACTTGCAGGCACAGCCAAATTTCAGAATGGCAACTGCCATGTCCTGCAAGGACAAATTTTACCATTTTAGGGTGGGTGCAATAGAAGTACTATGGGCTGTGGGTGGAAAACATTGGGGAGCATTGATATACAGTGGTACCTCAGTTTAAGAACAGCCCTGTTTACGAACTATTCAGTTTATGAACTCTGCAACACCGTAAGTAGTGTTTGGAAACTTTACCTCAGTCTAAGAACAGAATCTGAATGGTAAAAGGGCACCGGTGGCAGGAGACCTCATTAGGGAAAGCGCGCCTCGGTTTAAGAACGGTTTCAGTTTAAAAACGGACTTCCGGAACGGATTAAGTTCGTAAACAGAGGTACCACTGTATTTATATATTAAACCATCTAGCATATAAAATGGATCTATCAAATTCTGAATCTTTCTCAATCCAGCTTGCTTTTTATTGATAATACAATTTTTGTTGTCCCAAAGCTACAACTTTTGGGAAAGGAACTAGACATATGAGTTGGAAGCTACATTCAGAAGACTCATATGCCACCACAATTTATTTCTGTAGTGTACACACACAGCAACCACTTTGGCTTGGCAAAGGAAAAAGTTGAAGCATGGGGATTAGACAGACAGTTACAATATGGATTGTGGGGGTCATGTTCAAGGCCCAAGAAATGAAAATAGTCATTTCCCCTCTATTTATGCTCCTGGCTTTTTCTCCTCTCTTCAGCAGCATCAGAAACCAATATAAATACTGAGCCAATGTACTGCTGCAGGCAGAATGCTGGACTTGGAGCTGTGTTTCAAGTCTCTAACACACAAAGTTCACTTACGTAAATGGCCGTGGGCAGCCTCACACTTTAGTTACAGGGATAAAATGAGCTAACCCCAAGGGAGTCAACCTGAGCTCTCTAGAGAAAGTCAGAAAGTCAGGGATTCAAACATGATGAATAATTTGAGACGAAGTTGGAGACAACATAGCTAAGGTGGCAGCAGTTGCAGCGCAAAAATGGTTTCAAAAAATAAGATTTAATGGGTAGAATTTGCTCAGAGTTTGCTTGTCATACCTGAAAACCAGGAAGGAACTTCATTTCATAGAGTTTCTCTGTGATGTTGTATACTTAAGAGCCCTACCATGCCTGACTAACTACAGTCTTCAAGCTCCCCCACCCTCTGCTAATATGCATCCATTGCTAACATGAATGCAGAAAAGAAAGCAGAAGAGAGGAATTTAGGCTTCACGTGGGTAGCCTGGTCAATACACATTTCACATTTATATCACAATCCATCTGAAGCAAGCACCACTTTAAGTCTTTATGTGGGAAAGTACTCTTAAATTGGATTGTCTGGACAACTTGCCTTGCAGGCACATTCTTTGCAGTTCAGCTGCTTTCTGCTTTGTGGCACATTGGAGCCTGAGATACTACAAAACATTCTGTCCAGAGAGTTAGTGAGCAGAAATTCTTGAGGCAAGGGGCTGGAGTTGATAGCCTTCTGGTCTCTCACAGTCAAGGAGAAACTTAATTCAAACTGTGCTCGCTACTTCTAGGCGATCTAATATTGCTTGCTTGGGTAAGCAGGAGAGGAAGAGAGCAAGAGACGGCGCATGCTGCAGGAATAAAGTCACCTTGACAAGGAAGAAGAGGGAGAAATGCAACACAGAATGCCACCTGATCCTGTGAAAGGAGATGGAAACCCTATTCAAGGTCTGCTACCTTGCACCAGAACTATATCAAATGCCAGATCTCCTTCACTAGGAGGAAACTAGGAGATATTAATCCATAAAGGCAGGGTAGGTGTTGCTAAATTATTAATCAACACTGAATTTAATAGGAAAGGTTTGAAACGGTTAGAAAATGATGACTTTTGCTTTATACGTTGAAGAAAATGCATATGTGTATCTGCACTCTAGGATTTATTGCGGATGAAGGGCCAGCTATAAATATGACTGATAAATGCTATATCTGAATTAGATTTCATAATGCTAATAAAAAATAATCCTTGAGATGTCTTTAATGACTCTTGCTTCTCCGCTTCCTCCTTCTTCTCAAAATGTGCATAGATCCCAAATTGCTCAGTGAGCCGTTCATAAGCAGATTATGAGCAGGCTTTCACAACAGCAGCGCTAGCTAACATTCTGAGAATCAATGGGTTGTATACAACGAAATCATCCCATCAGTGCAAGGAGTTCTCCCACTCTTTGTATGCCCACTCCAATCAGTACTAGGAGTTTTCCCAGCCCTCAGCAGCAGATTTGGAGGGCATGGGGAGAGGAGAGGGAGAGAAACTCCTGAAGTTCTTGAACTTACAGGAAAACTTCACTCGATATAACCTATTATATTTGCTCGCAATGTTCCATTAATGTAAAGTCCATTTCATTTAAAGTGGACTGAAGATAAACTAACTTTACAACATACTCCAATATTTCTATGACTTCATCTATAGGACATAATTACGTAACATATTTCTTTCTTTCTTTTTTCTTTCTTTTTTTTTTTTGTCTCTTCAACACGCAGCCTGAGTCATACTGGCAAGCAACCTATGCAACACTGCAGTGTAACAGGATAATTTTCCAGACAGAAAGGCAGTTAAGGTCCATACGATAGCTTAGATTAATAGCCTGGGAGTTTAAATGCAGAACAAAAGCCTACCACACTGCAAAGGGCTAGTGTAGTGTGCCTGAGAATACAGACTTTGGACCCCAGAGACCCAAATTCAATAACCATCCCTGTTAGGACCTCATGGGAACTGAAAGTGTGTATGTTTTCAATCTATATTGGGGTAGTCAAATAATTCTGATCTGCACACAAGGATTTATTTTATACAAGAATGATGGAAAATGCACAACTTTTCCATTCACAGAATATAAAGGGGAATTTAGAGTGAACAACCAAGTAATTGTAGCTACTAACCCCTTAAAGTAGTAATTCAGAAGTGTAATTTTATTAATTCTCTGATAATTGGATAACAGTTTAGTTAATTTGGTAACTATTTTCACTAACACACAATACGTCTTGTATCTATGCTGCCTAACATACATTTGCATTTAATGGCTGATATCTATCAGCAGAGGGATTGGCCAAAACGAAGATGGACCCAGCAGTCAGTCAGTCAGTCACACACACACACACACACACACACACACACAGAGAGAGAGAGAGAGAGAGAGAGAGAGAGAGAGAGAGAGAGAATGAGAGAGAGGGGGGGATGCATGCAGACACACACTTTTTTCTGCCAATCAGAGGGAGCAGAGACATCTATTTCACACACAGCCCAGCTCAGCACTGAGTGAGATTCCTCTCCACCCAGTGCTATGATGGAAAGGAGTGTACCCCCAAGAATCCTACTAATCTCTCCACTGCAAGCAGGCCAGGGTGCTCCTAAAACAGGAAGGATTCACTGAGTGTTCTGACCTGCTTGCAATGGTAACATGCAAGAGGCAGAAGAGGTGCCATTACAGATTTTGCCACCACTGCTATCAGTTGTATAAGAAGGCTGGCAGACCTGCTCAAAGGTAGCAGGATCACGTTCCCTGACATAAGTGCTCAGCAGGGCCTAAGTGAAACAGTCCACAAAGAATGGGCAAATCAGGGAATGGGTTACCTTAATTTTTCTATCAGGATCTCTTTGAGTCTTTAACACAATGGCTGGTTTTAGGGTCGCATGACCGGTTTTGGCTGCATTAGGCACTGCATTGCAGGGGGCGCCACAACAATTCTGTAGAACTGAGCACGAGAGAGGGGTGTGTGCCAAATTTTAACATTGCACAGGGCACTGCAGAAATTTGAGAGCCCCAAAAGCCACTGCTTTAACGGGTAACAGAAGACGAACAGTTGCCACTTTATACATCCCTATATCTATTTTTTTTAAAATCATATTTATTGAAATTTCCAAAACTCAAAAAAGAAAAAAGAAAAGAAAAAGAAAAAAAACATTTACATTTAAAACCTTACTTTCATTAACATCTTTCCAGGACTCCCCCATCCCTCTCCCTGTTGTATTCCCCTTCCATTAATTTAGTTCCACAAGTTCTTACCCCAAATTTAAAACTTATTATGTTTAACCCAATATTCAATTTAGTTCATCTTATATACTCACTTTCCCTTTGAATTCCACCATCCTTCATCATTAAAAAAAAAGTTCTTTCCCCCAAGGTCCACCCCAATTCCCTTCCACAAATTCCCTTTTTTAATAAACACATCAAAACAAGATAATTTTTTTTTAAAAAGATTCAAAATATAGTTTTAGACCCTTTGGATTCCAAATCTCCCCCCCCTTCCCCGGTTTCGATTCCCCATGTCCATCGGTCTATCTGCTATCAGCCTGGAGATCTCACGTCCACGACCGAATCTTTCTCAGCTCCACTTTGCCGGTTTTCTTGGTAATATCCTGCCTGACAGGCCTTTGGTCTTCCTTGGTCTTTCACAATAATATGGCTCCTCCTTTGTTCTCTTCCAAATCGTCATCAGTCCTTTGTTCTCTTTCCTCACTTTTCTCAGGTTTCTTTTCCTGTTCCGCTGCAAAAACATTCTAATTCAAAAACTTGGTTCCTCTACAGGGGTTATTATTTGTTCAGGAACAAAAACTTGCGTCAAGTCCCTTCCATTCTTCAATAGATAATTCTATTGTCTCCTTTAGTGTAGAAACCTCTGTAGACAAAATAATGTTTCATTTTTGCAGCTTTCCCAGGAGATAAAAAGTCCTGTTCGATTCCAAGAGTATTTTTCCACTTACAGCCGTTCTTGTAATGTCCCAAAACCCCTCTAGGGGGATTATGGTAACTTTGTTACCTTCCAAATCAAATCCAAAAGTCAAATTGTTATTCTTTGTTTTCGACAATTTATATCCAAATTGTAACAAAACTAACCAACAAAGTCCTCATAACAAAGTCCTCTTTTTATTCTCCAACTTTGACAGCTACTTTGACAGTTGTCAAAGTCTCTATCTCTCTTCACCAGGCTCTCTCACGGATCGCCCCGGTTCCCGGGGGGGGGGGTTGCACTTTAACGCTCACCATCCACTCTTCTCCTCCAGCACAGTTACTTATAATTTCCCATCGTGGAATTAATTATCAATAAACAGAAGCAAACTCTTTTCTCGACCTTAGTTGCCAAATCCTTGTTTTAAATTGTCTACAATAGGGGGGAGACGGACTTCCTTTTTGCACCTCCCCCGCTCGTACCGAATCCGAAATATTTTTTTTTCTTTTAAGTCCGATTTCCAAATTACTCACGGGTTGTTGTTTTTAGTCCAAATTTTCAATAGAAGAAGTCAGCGCTCTCCGTCGAATGGCATGCGGCTTCGCTCGGCAGGGAAAGCAGAGGACTCATAGCACCGCGCCGCCCCCCGTCCCCCACTCCGCAGCCTTTAAAAAGGCTCCTTCGCGGGTCGGGGGCGCTAACGGTGCCCGCCGAGTCACCAGGTCCATGGGCATCCACGCCCATGGTTTTTGAGGGTCCCCGCGTTGCCGGCGCGGTAGGACCCAACCCCTACCGAGCAGACTCCCTCCGTAGCTCGGAGGGAGTCCACCATTCGGCGATGGCGCCAACCCGGAAGTCTCCCTCTACATCCCTATATCTACATGATGGGTTAGCAGATGAATTTTCTGCCCATTAAATAATTCTTATAGTACAAGGCTCTTGCTAAAGAAAAGTTAACAAGGTTAAGCCATTGTCAAATAAAATACATTATGATTTAAAAATAAATAAATCCTTGGTACAGATTTTATAATGTGGAACTCCCAATAAAAGTTGCCAACACATTTCCCCCCTTGATTATATTAACCAAGATTCCACTATTGTTGGGCCAAGCCCTCATGTTACACTTTTATTATATTTGTTCAGGCAATAAAGAAAAAAATGTACTGAAATATTTTTTTCTCATACCCACTCCTTCTCCCTTTACTAGGCCACCCACCCATCCCAAGGCTTGTTTGTCTACGCCCCCTCTCATGTTCTAGCCAACTCATCTAGAGCCAAGCCAAAAAATTCAGAATTTAAGAACGTTCTCCCATCACCACAAAAGAGCAATGTAGCCAAATATTGTCTGAATATTCTTCACCACGGCTATAATGCCGCTCCTGTGCTCCCAAGAACCTGTTGGATAATTTCACATACATGCCAAATGGTACCTTTGGAAAATGCTTCCCCATATAACCACCTACAAATAGGATGGAAAGTGTCCAAAGGTCGTTTTCATTCCGCTCCAGCCTCAGAGCTGAGGTTCACCCTCTTTGTAACTCCGCCAGCCTTTGCCACCACCACAAAATCTCTTTGTGCATTTCAACATCCATTATTATTGCAAAGAAAACAGAACAAACATTTTCTCTATTAGAGGCTTCAGCTCCAAACATCCTACAGGTAAGCCAGTGTCAAAACTTCAGCAATGAAAATAATGAGGAAGGGTTCCCTTCTGGAAAAAAAAGTGTACTTAATTAGGCAGATCTGTCTACTGAGCATGGTACAACTTCAGCGAGAGGTAATTACAGCTTCAGCAAGTAATACACTAGTGGCTGATCAGGCTGCAACCTTGTGGCAAGTTGTCTGCTTCAGTCAGAGCTGCTGACAAGCATTAGTGGTTCCAGTCCAACTTTTTGACACTCGCCGAAAAGCTTAGTTTCGGGTCACTGCCTCTTGGTCAGCTAATGAAACAAGTGGGTCTGTTTTTGGCAAATACATTAACTTAACTTGGGCATAATGCAGTGGCTACAATTAGCTCAACCATTTTTTCCTCCAGTGTTATCTTAGCAATGTGACCAGAACAGCTAGTCATTCCAGTCCTGTTTATAACTAAACTGGACACATTTTACAATACAGTCAAACCTCGGTTGTCGAACGTAATCCGTTCCAGAAGCCCGTTTGGCTCCCAAAATGTTTGACAACCGAGGCGCGGCTTCCGATTGGTTGAAGGAGCTTCCTGCACTCAAGCGGTAGCCGCATCGGACATTCAAATTCTGAAAAACGTTAGAAAACCGGAACATTACTTCCGGGTTTTTGGCGTTCGGGAGCCAAAACGTTCCAAAACGGAGCCGTTCAGGAACCAAGGTTTGACTGTAACTACAAATTCAGAATCACTCCTTCAAAACTTCAACCTGTTACTGGATTTCTTATGTCTCTGCACAAACCACAACAAATGAAAAAAATATGTGATCCACACTTTTACTTTTACCTTTTTTTTACTTAGGCAAAGAAGGCATTCATTTTTTCATATTAATGCAGAAAATAATTGCAAAGTATACGGGAAGTATATCTATTCAATTTCTTAGAAACTGGAAGGAAGCTTGGGGAGAGGTTTTCAGCACTTGGGGAAAGGAACGTAATGGGCAGGTTCATAAATCATTCCTGGCTTCATAATGCATGGTTTATGAAGCTGACAATGAGAATCAGGCAGGGCCAGGTACTCCTCACTCTTCACTCCTCTCCCATTACACACCAACTTCAGTGTGAAGATCCTGTTTTGTATCATATGTCAGCTAACAAACTAGGAAAATAAACCAGAATTATGTTCTATCACCATCCTTATGCCTTTCAGCTATGGTGCAGGATTAACTACAATAATATGGTGGCAGCAGGACCAGAGGAGCAGCACCTCTCTGAGACCTCTGGGTATAGGGCTGTATATAAATTCTAATAAATAAAATAAAATAAAAATGTGGTCATGATCCTCTTGGCACATACATGGATGCTCCCCAAAAGTCATGGTTTAGCTTAGCATTTCATCTGAACAGGGTCTCCCCCACAGTCTCAAATATCTAAACACTGGCAAAAAAAAAAAAACAACCCACTGGTTTTAACTAGCAGGGCAATCCTTGTGATCTTATTGTAAAACAAATACCCAATAACAGTGAAATATTACTCAATGTCTAGCCTGGAGAAAAAGGAAGGTATTGAAACCAATTACACCCTCAGCCCAATTTTCTGGAGTTTCTAGTTTTGATTTTGTAGTGTATATTTCTAGTTATCATAACACTGATGTCATCTGTACTCAGTAGCGGAGGAACTGGTATCATTGATAACTTAATCTGCATTACAACAGCTCACTGAAAAGGAAGAAGAAAACAATGTCGATTTAGATCACATCAGATGTGAATTACTCAGAGCTAAAGGGCACAAGGTACGGTAATTTTCCTTTTTGGAAATTCAAAGAATTCTTCCACTTATTGTTCGTGATAGCTCTGCAGATGGCTGCTGCACAGCTGGGGAAGGTTAGGTACTTGCCAAACACACAAGTTGAGGGGGGTGGAAGTGTGATGGTGCCAGTTTTGCTAAAATGATAAAAAGGAGGGGGCGGTCCTTTTAAAAACTGGTCTTGTGACTACAGGTTTGTTCTCCGTAAGAGATTTAAAAGCAGCCAGAATCAAAGACTGCAGTGATCTGATGTTCCAATTTGAGAAAATGGAGCACACTAGCAATATTCATTTGTGAAACAAATTTTCATACTTCATGTTGATCATCACTGTGAAGCAGGACACCTTGGAATACCACTCACTGGGGAACAACAGCAGGAGGGTCTATTGCCCTCATATTCTGCTTGTGGGCTTCTTGGAGGCATCTGGTTGGATGCTGGGGAAAACAGAATGCTGGACGGATAAGCCATTGGTCTGACCCAGCAGGATTCTTGTGTTCTTAGAAGGAGCATCAGAGGATAAACTACAGCAGTGAGTTTGCCAGATCGTTAAAACAGGAGAAAGGGAATTGGATTCAATTATGTTTCAATGTGGGTGGCACTGTGGTCTAAACCACAGAGCCTCTTGGGCTTGCTGATCAGAAGGTCAGCAGTTCGAATCCCTGCGACAGAGTGAGCTCCCATTGCTCAGTCCCTGCTCCTGCCCACCTAGCAGTTCGAAAGCACGTCAAAGTGCAAGTAGATAAATTGGTACCCCTCCAGCAGGAAGGTAAACAGCGTTTTGTGTGCTGCTCTGGTTCACCAGAAGCGGCTTAGTCATGCTGCCCACATGACCCGGACGAGCTGTACGCTGGCTCCCTCGGCCAGTAAAGTGAGATGATCGCCACAACCCCAGAGTCGTCCACGACTGGACCTAACAGTCAGGGGTACCTTTACCTTTATGTTTCAAAGGTAACTTGCTGAAATAAGGTTGATTCAAAATATTTTCCAAAACCCTTAAAGGGAGGCCTGACTTGAACTAGTCAGTAGAGAGCATCAATGCTTTATGAAGATCTGATATTTTGATAATTGGCAAAAACTGCCTCAAACCACCACAGACTCTCAAACTGCATGGAATCACAGGCATAGCGTCACATAATTTAATTTCCCTGGCTGAGTTTGATCAGTATACTACCCAATGGCGGACATTTATGTTATCTAACACATTGTAAAGCGTACAATATCTTTTCCCAGCTGATATCTATTTTTCTAGACAGGATCAACCACAATGACAAGTTCAGAAAACTCAGTCTAAGTGGAAATCAAGTTAACATAGCTATGTCCTCTTGTGCCATCCATTTTAAAGTTTGGAGAAAACAAAAAGTGAGTTCTGCATGAAATCCTGACCACCCCCTCCCCCATAGCGAGAGAGGAAAAGAGATCAATAAAAGATTTACACTGTTGACAATGGAGAACAAAATTTTAAAGATCTACAAGGCATCAATGAACTATTTAGAAGGATGGCAAGGCATCAAGGAAGTATTTCAAAAGAGAAGGGAAACATCCACAGTAAGAGGAAGAATCACAGGCATAATAGCAACAGCCAAAGAGAGAAGGAAATACTAAAATAAAACAATGATATAAATTGTAGGGTTTGGGGTTGTTGTTTTATTAAGCACAGCATTGTTTATACTCACTTGTGCAAAACAAATTCCACTTACTAAACAAATAAAGGAGAGTACTGCCTGGATTGCAAGGGCCTTTCCCATTCATTTAAAATCCACTTCCTGCAATGTCTGAATTACAGGGTAACATTAAGTTATTTCTTCACCCCAAAACAGTGTTTTATCAGTTAATTGCTTGCTTAGAGCCAGTGGCGTAGCGTGGGTTGTCAGCATCCGGGGCAAGGCAAGTAATTTGCGCCCCCTAACCCATGGATTTTAGCACTCGTGTGCGAGCGAGCGCCCCCAGATGTTGCGCCCGGCCCCCCTGCACCCCCCCCACGCTACGCCACTGGGGCTGGGGGCGAGCGAAGGAGCCAAGGACCCCCCCCAAGGCTCAGCAGGAATTTATTAAATTTATTATTTGCGGAGCCCCCGCGGGCCGAGGCAGCCGAAGCCCCCTCCCCTCGGGCACCTCCCCGCCCCCTCCTCTCCTTGGGCTGTAGGTAGAGCTCCAGATCCGGGCTTGGCGAGCGCCTCTCCTCCTCCCGGCCGGGTCCGGGGGCTTCCAGCCGTGCTCCGTCCTGGCCCCCCCCTTGCGCTGAGAGCCGGAGCCAGCGGCGCCCCCTTCTGCCGGGAGACCCTCGCCCGCCCGTTGGCTTCCTCTTGGAGGGTTTTGGGGAGCGCAGGGCGCGGCGAGGCCCCTCGGAGCTCTCCTCCCTCCCAGTCGGCAGAAGCAGCCGTCGCCTGTGGCTGGGCCGAGGGGATGGCGGCGGCGGCGGGGTGCGGAGGCTGCCCGTGCCCGGCCAGGCGTCGGTGGCGGCGCCGGCGCTGCTGCAGCGGCTGCTCCTCCTGCGAGCAGTGAGTGGAGCGCAGCCGCAGCGGCGGCGGGGGGCGCGCGCGCGCTAGGGCGCAAGGCTGGTGGTGGTGGCGGCGGGGAGCCCGGCGGAGGAAGGAACTTGTCCCTTCCCTCTGGACTCGCCCCCCCCCAAATGTTGCGCCCGGTGCGGCCGGCACCCCTGGCACCCCCCACGCTACGCCACTGCTTAGAGCACTGTGAGAAATTCAAGTACTGTTAAGAGATATGACATAGTCATTAATCTTATTTCAATGCCAAGAAGTTGGGTGAAGGTATCTAAACAGGAGCCAGTTTGACCGGTTTTGTGTTTGATTGAAATCAAGGAGAAATGGTTTCATTATGTGATCTGGATGTCAGCCTGCTGATTCTTGCCTACATAAATATTATCGTTTTCAGACTCATTTATAAACACTTATGCAAGGTATTCAATGTTGCGTTATGGCAACTTCTGTCAGAGCAAACTTTTCAGCTTGCCAGGTAGAATGATCCCCCTTTCCTTCTCCTCTAAGTCCATTATTTCAGTGGGTCTACCCTCTTAGTTGGAGATCACATCTAGTTTAGATTCTGAGGCCTGAGATGGTAAACCTTGGTCTGAGCTGTGTCAGACTTCAGACTAGGGGGCTCACATAGTTGAATGCTCCTCCACACACACATATAAAACCTTCCATACAGAAAATGAGGTGTCAGGAAGGTGGACCACAGCTAGGTTTCCTATCCAATAGAATGTGAAAGTATTTTCTTTTGTATGGAAAACCATACATTCATATGAGACCTAGCCTGCAACAGTGCAACTTATACACAGGTTTACCATATCAAACAGAAATAAGACAGAGGGTGTTACTATCGGTCTTTAGCTGCCTTCCTTCTGGAGAATAAATCACTGAGGCACCACAAGAACTGTTAGTGCAAAGGATGATTAAAATAAAATTAGAAGGATTGAACTGGCAGATGGTGGTAGAAGAAACTGTCAAGAAAATATTGTGCTTCTGGTTGACCCCAAGGCATTTCATCAAAGGAGAACAGACTATGGTGCTGCTATTAATCTAAACTTGTGAAAAAAGACAAATCATGTCACCAGATAGAAAGAGGATTCAAAAGCTTAAAATTATGTGGGTATATTGTCATGTAGAAATTAATGCACAGAGAGGGAGCGAAATCATGCATGCACCTTCCATGCATTGCTCAAGCCTGTTCACAAGGATGGATCAATGCCTGGATGTTGGGAACAAGGCTAGTGGGCTCAATCTTGCTCCTCCATGCCTTGTTTCTACACTGCATAAACAACTAACATAGCTAAATTTATACAAATACTGCACAAATTGGGACTCTGGGAGATAAGGGCAGAATCATACCCATTTGCACAGGGCACATGAATATATATATACATATTTTATCTTTCACTAGGTGATCTGAAGATAGGTTTACAATAAGCAGATAACAATGAATAATTGCATTTTTCTTTTGAAATACCAGGAAAATAGTGCTAACATTTATATTTAAACAGGATACATTTGAACAAAGATTCTTATTCAGTTCAACCATAACAAAGGAGGACAAAAAGTGTCATAGTGTAAGTCCCCCATTTCCTGTTTTCTCCCACCTAAAATAAAGTATAGTTGGATGCCTCCAATGCGAATTAGGGGTGGGGGTGGGTGGGGGTGTGTTCTGTGGTTGATATGACCATGATGGTCACAACAGCAACAACAGCAACAATAACTAAAATACAATGTGAATTAGGTGAATTAAGTGAACTAATAAAAGTTATATGCATTAATGTCAAGCAAACAGCTGCCTTACTCCTGGAAATCTGCAATTCTAGTTGGATGATAGCTGTTGTGCATCATTCTAGTGACATAAGCATGATGTTCTCATATTGTTCACACATGGCTATTTACATACTGTTATGAGAAAATAGCTGTGTAAAGGTGGAACTGAACACACCAGCTGGGTAAGGGAATTGAGAAGGAAGGAGAGACTGATTGTTAGCAGCACAAACTTACAAAATATCCTTAGGCAAACCAATTCCAACCAGAAAGGGCTCATCCCTGGAGAAATGCCTAAAATTCAGGGCCTGCCCTCTTTTACTAGCACAGACAGGAAAGGATGTCTGCATTTTGCAAGCAATTCATAAGTTCATCTGCACTATTTGCTTCCAGTTGCAGTTGGTGAGGCAGACATTGTCACTACTGAAGTAACTGTGAAGACAAATTTCCCAAGGTGAAGATGGAAGAAAGGAGCAGCTGAGTCATGAATTCATGGGACTGTTAGGGAGCAAAATACAGACCAGGCAGTCATGCATGCATAAACAGTCATGGGAATTACATGGTAATCCCTAATAAACAATTTCTTGGGAAGGTGCAAGGAACACCAGACATCAAAATCCTTACAAAGGACCTAAGCAGAATACATTAAACAAACAAACAAAATGTCATAATGCAGTAGAGCTGCCTTCCCCAACCCGGTGTCCTCCAGATGTTTTGGTCTCCAAATCCCATCTGTCCCAGCTAGCATGGCCAATAGTCAGGGATGATGGGGTTTGTAGTTCAAGACATCTGGAGGGCTCCAGGTTGGGGAAAACTGCAGTACAGGCTGCTAACAGAACGAGATAGTCTTTTATTTTACAATTTGTGGTTCTATCTCCATCTGATACTGAGATGATATACAGCTTCTCTTCATTAATGCATATGGTATACTCTCTCACTCCACCCACCAAGAGAGAGAGAGAAAGAAAAACTTGGTCAACTTTGTCACACTTTGACAACTTGGGGAAAAGCCTCCCCAAACTGCTTCAGATCTCGGAACTCTTAGTTTAGCATCTCCTTCCCACTCATTGTCTTACCGAATTGCTTTCTTTACTCCCACAAATATGCATTTGCCATAGCCAACTGTTTTGCACTATTGGCCCATTCCTTATTTTCTATGCATCTCAATAAGATTTAACCATCATGTCCCATAATCACTCTGCTGCTGTTCACAGAGATGTGTCCTACCCCATCTTAACCTCTGAGCTGTGTTCACATGTGGGCATTCATGTGGACGAGGGTCACTGTTTCCATGTACACACATAAGGACTTTCAATTTTGTGCTTCTGAAATCTCTCAGTTTCTTTACTCCGCAGTACTGTACTATGCAGTGCTTTATGGGATATATTTGTTGTTGTCTCCTCCCCTCAATTAGTACCTCCCCACGCAATGTAGATTCCAGAAACCTTAAGGTCTATGGTGGGGACATGCACAGATCTTTATTTAACTGTGCACACACCTTTATTTTATTTTTTATTTTTACAATATCCCAGATATGCACCAAAGAGCAATCAAAAAGTGTGTGTGTCACTCCAAGCTAGACAATTTGCAATCTCATGAAAATGCTGCCGCTTCCTTTCCCACCTCTTGTCCTGCCTCCTGCCCCTGCAAGGGCACATTCTATTTTTAATACAGCTTTTTGAGCTCTCTGGGCAAGAGCAGTTCTGCACCGAAGAGCTGTTTTAAAGATACTGTAAATGTGCCTTCAGCAACAACCTGTGGAAAGGGGCAGGCTGCATCCTTTCCTTTGGGCTGATGGAAACAAAGTGGAAGTAGGATATGTGGCAAAAGATGGGATCCGGCAAAATGCCATCCACCTCACATGTCGAAACTCACACAACACCCTTCAGTGTATCCTCATTTGGGTAACATGCAGTTTTATAATGGATTTGCTTCCCTTATCAGATTATCTGCAGATTGGGAAAAACTAAATTTAGCTGAGAGAAAGACTGGACTGCCACCTGGGATGAGGAAGACGTGATATGGAAACAGCAAAAGGAGACACACACAAGCAACTTCAAATCCACATTAAACTCCAGTTTGGATGAGCCCCATGGTCCATGCCAAGTGGAGCGCTTGTCAAAGCTTTCTTGTGAACTGAAGCTGCCTGGCATTTCCTTGCCCACCTTATAAAACTAGGCTGCCTGCCTTTCATTCTTTCCTGGTTTTTTTTTAAAAGAAAAAGGACACTACACAAAGAAGCCTCAATAACAAACCTAGCAATTAAGTAAGGTAACTTAATCAAACACCAGACCATGCCTTTGAGGAGAACCAACACTGAGGAGCCAGAGTCAGGATGGTGATGGAGTCTGCCAGTGTGCCTGCAAGTACCACCTATGGTGCCCATAAGTTGTCTCAGTAAACATTCTCTCAAAAATCTACACTCCCCAAGAAACTGTTTTCTGTTCCTGCTTGGGCTGCCTGTCCTACACTGAGCATGCCATACTAAACATGCCTACATTTAATTGGATGCCCACTCTCCCATCAGTTCTGAATAGAGAGGTGCAAAATGCTTCTCTCTGTGGGTAACCATAGCAATGACTGATTTAGGTGCCACACACCCCGTGGGGTGGCTGATGGGGGACAGACTCACAGCATTTAATGGTCTTGTCTGTTTTTCTGCCCTTTTAGATGTGGAAGCAATTATGCCACATCACTGTGGCAGCCGTTTTGTGGTACACCACACCCCAGAGAAAGCATTTTATGACTGTTGCCTATGACACACTCTCAAATTTCCAGATGTGTCCACTGGCCCCAAAAGATTGGCAATCCCCTGTGCAGTGGTGGGAGAGTTAGATTGGATTGGGCAGAACCAGGTCCAAATCCACACTTTGCCATGAAGTTCCCCAGGGAACCTTGGGCCAGTCATTGTCTGTCAGCCTACCCTATGTTACATGATGGCTATGAGGAAGGGTGGTGCAGAACCAAGTATATCACCCTGAGATCCTCAGAGGAAGGGAAAGGCATAAATACCACCTGTGAACAAATACAAATGGTACTAGAATATGGAACTGCTGTATTGAACCTATGTAAAAAGGTAAAGGTAAAGGTACCCCTGCCTGTACGGGCCAGTCGTGTCCGACTCTGGGGTTGCGTGCTCATCTCGCTTAAGAGGCCGGGAGCCAGCACTGTCCGAAGACACTTCCGGGTCACGTGGCCAGCGTGACGAAGCTGCTCTGGCGAGCCAGCACCAGCGCAGCACACGGAAACGCCTATGTACAGAGGCATAATTTCAGAGCATTTTAGGCACTTGCCTAAAATGTATGTATGTATTTATGTATGTATACAATTCTGTCAGCAAAGAATGTATTAAAGAAACTCAGTGGTACTAAGTGACAATGACAATGTTATCAGCCTAGTTACTCTGTGTATTGTTGAACTTTATGCTCAGTTTCTAAGGAAGCACTTTATAGCAATATATTCATCACAGACAGCATCTTTCCAAACAACTCCACCAACACTTAATTAAAAAAATTGTAAAACCCAACTTCTCCAACTACTTCAAGTTAATAACAAGCTTGTGCACAAACAGTGAGATTTTATCAGTTGGATGCTGACACCAATACAGGGCAAAATTTCAGTGATCCATTTCTACCAATTCTACCTCTTTGTGTCACAAAAACTCTCATTTTTAATTATATGGGTGATAAACCACTGAACATTCCAATTATAAAAATACATATCTATTGAACATTTTTTCCCCAGATGGGAGCCTAAGTTATTGCAGAAAAATTGACAAAAGACTTTGAATGGGGCAGATACTGCATGTTAATTTTAGTGTGTGTCTCTATGTACATTTCATGAAATGGAACAGCGAGGAGCCTAAATCATAATATGGATCAATTTATCTTAATCTTAATCTTGAAAAGAGATTACTGCTTTGGAACAATCCATGTTATTTTTCCATTAAACCCTCAGCTTGCTCATCATAATCAACCTCCATGGCTATATAAACACTATACATTTAAAGCACATTTCTCATCTAGAGAATCCTGGGAACTGTGGTGGACCCCTCACAGAGCTACAATTCTCAGCACCTTTAGCAAACTACAATTCCCAGAACTTTTGGTGTGTGTGTGTGTGTGTGTGTGTGTGTGTGAGAGAGAGAGAGAGAGAGAGAGAGAGAGAGCGCACACACGCTTTAAATGTATGATGTGTATGCAGTCTATGTTAACTAAAGTGAAAGCCATATTTGGGTAACAACCTATTTCAGAAAGATTAGTAGAGAAACAAGAGGCTTTAGGATGATGATCCTTCAAATAATAATGGGCTAAAATGAGCTGTATTGAAGAGGAGGCCAACTGTAAATATTATGATCCCAACAGAGGCCAGTCAAAATCATCACCCCAACACTCTGCTTCATGAGTCAAATACAACAATCTTTCTCTTACTATGTGCTTTCCCCTGGTACTTAGCAGAGGTGCAGTAAGCCTGCAAATGTCAGGAAAACATGGAGGGAAACATGGAAGGAAGTAATAAAAGGAAGTAATAAAGGCCAATTTAAACAAGCCAATTTGGAGTAGGCCACAACTTCATTTATTACAGATATATTATGGTCTTGGCTTAGACATTGGGTGTGTATCCTGAATCAGCCAACCCAATCTGCTGGTTGATTGTTCCTACAGGATTGATTCCAGGTTAAGGACCATCCCAAGACACACATCAAAGGGAGGTGGTCCCTCAGAACACTGCTGGTGAGGGGTCAGAGGACTGTCCACCCCCATTAGGTATTTGGACAGAGGCACCTCTACTGGATCCCTTTAACATGATACCCTAGTAGTATGAAGTAGGTGCTTCGGCCTACCCCTTACGCCTAGACTAAGGATGTAATACAATGTCTTATCCACCAACCAGCTGTGACAATTTCTGTAAGGTAGGCAAAATCCACAGACAGGACCAATTAGTTTGAAGGCAAATTCCCCCCTAGCCCTGAATACAGCGACCAAATATATCCACAGCAAGGTCAAAGAATAGGCCCTTTGAGTGGGGTACACAACCACATTATCAAGGGAGCGAAGGTGGGGAAGCCTGAAGCTGCTATAGTTATAGCCCATCAAGAGGGTACCAGGTTGGAAGGAAAATGCCCTACACCTCTTCTACAGTGACTTCTGAACAGGAACAGATGTCATGTTTCCTAAATAAGAAGCAAATTAAGTAAGCCTTAGGGACGAAGCAATTGTAGCCTTTTCGAAATTGTTGCAATAATCCTGGATATCAGGTAGTGACACATGGCTCTTTGTTAGTATATCACCATGGAGAGGCAGACAGAACTGTGTTCAACCTGTACTGTATTCTGATGAACAATACAGTTGGACAATACAAAATAGTTGGTTTCTAAACCAACTTCCAAGTGAACAAGTACCCAGTTGTATGCCTCACAAAGATACTCCCGAAATCAGCATGTTGCCATGCTCTTGCCAAGTCTTCCATTAGCAACAGTGGAAGTGAGAACCAGTTTTGTTCCCCATAACTCAAGTCTGGGAATTCATCCAGGAAACATTAAAAGTTGGATACAGCTATCTGTGTTTGTCCCACACCAAAACTGTTAATGAGAAAAGTACACAGAACAGATCTCTTGCTAGCCAAATCAACAAACATATAAGACTGCTTGCTTATTTGTTCAACATCCCCTGTGAAGAATTTGTCTGATTTGGGCATAGCTGATACACTTTCTAAAGCAACAGTGGGGAGTTCTGCTGTGATCTGATACAATCTGGAATGTGTGGGTTGGCAGAATTTTCACTTTTGTTATGAAGGAGGGAAGAACTAATAACGACACCTCCACACCAGAACTTGTTTAACTGTAGTGTACCCATTAGCCATTGTTATCACACTAGGAAATAATGATTAATAGATGTTAACTTCTTTCCCCCACCCCCCACCCAAACTGTATGTGGGGGATGCTTGTGAGGAGAATAAAGATATGAAGAAATAATACCACTGATTGTGTTTTGCTCTGCATTTAAGAGACATGGTGTGGATTCATTAGTTCAGAGTTGTTCCTGAATACCTTGCTGCAATATTTTAGAATTTGGCAGTGTGTAGCCTGCTGTGCTACAATTCTAAGAACAGGTTTTCAAAGACTGATCTGTAATCTGGAAACTCAGTTCCTTGTGATTTCAATTTCCCAGTGCACACCTAAGAACACCATCCTAAAATGCTCTCAATCTTTATAGAAATCACATGCCCAAGGTGTGATTATATTTCACTACAACATACATTGACATTTAAGACAAAAACAGCACAGTTAGGCTGAAAATTTCAGTGATTTGCACATAACTGTCTCCTGCAATAGACCCAGAGGTTTGCCCAGTCCAGAGTGTCACTTCCAACACACAATGCCCAATGGTCAGGGATGGTGCACATTGTAGTCCCAGCAACAACTGGAGGACTACTGATTCCCTGCCCGTGTTAAAAATGTCTGTTATATCTAAAAACATTGCCAATTCCATACACACTGGCCCAGACATACACTCTCCAAAATGCTATGAGGCATGTATTACTGCTCCTTAATTCTTCTCAAACTTGGATTTTAATCTGAGGAGAAGAAAAATCTCAGCTCCCATCATCCAATACCCTAAATGCCTTCCCTCCTTTTCCTGCCATTCTGTCATCCCACTTACCAATGGCAGTGCTCTAGCAACAGTTGTGGCAAGCCATGAAGAGAAGACTTTGCCCACCCTTCTCTTGAGCACCAGACCACAAGGCTTTGTATAGTCCCCTGCACTATAAAGTTTTCACAACATTGCAGGAGCACTTGATAAAAAATCAGAACCCTGGCATACTGCAAGGCCTTGCATGTCAACACACAGTAGAACACTGTGTACCATAAACTAGAGTAGGCATGGCCAAACTTGGCCCTCCAGATGTTTTGGGACTACAACTCCCATCACCCCTAGCTAACAGGACCAGTGGTCAGGGATGATGGGAATTGTAGTCCCAAAACATCTGGAGGGTCAAGTTTGGCCATGCCTGAACCAGAGAGTGTTGGAAGCCACCAACCAGATGGGCAGGGTATAAATAATAAAATTATTATTACTGTTTTCAAGTCACTCAGATCCCTCCTCAAATTGATCCGAAACTTTATTATTGGACTTGTCCTTTTCTATCATACTGATGTGTATAAACAATCTAATCATTAGGATAAAATTAAATTAGAAGTGGGTTAATCATTTGAATTATGCTTGCTACATAAATATACTAAAATGCACTGTGGGGCACTCCAGATTTGTTTCCAGGCTCAGATCTGAATGTCACCTTGGTTAGCGCCAATCAACAGGAACATATTCCAGTTTTTGCAAGTGGAAATACTGCCTAGCTTAGGAGACCCAAGCTTGCTGCAACGTAACTGTCTGAGTTGCAAATTAACAATAATGTAAAATAAAATTCTGTTTCCAAGGCCCACATCAAACATTAATATTCCCCCCCCCCCCGTGCAGATAATAAACTGGGGGAAATTGCCAGGTGAGCATAAGGCGGATGCTAAGTTGAAGCTCCTGTACCAAGCAAGCAAAGATATTGTTATTAGCACATCCCACACATTATTTTTAAAAGCATATAATCGCTCCTCTTAATCACTCCTATTTAAAGACTTACATTCTGAAAGGCATGTTGGCTTTTGCTCCAATTCCTGCAACACATGGTATAGGAACATGCAGGCAACACAGGGCAAAAGCTTAACCTAAATTAACCAGTTGCAACTCACAAGTGGTTTGGGCAAACACTGGTCTATGCAACAATGTATATCTACCAAAACATACGCATGGAAACAAATCTCAGCCAAAGAAACCCTCAACCACAGGCCCAGGTTTTCAGAAGTTATTAAACTGAGATGTATAGCTTGTAAAATCAAATACAGTACAAATAAGCATAATTACAACTGTTGCTTTTTATTAAAACATCATTGGAATTTTGAGATAATCTAATTTTTAAAGTTCATCCTTAGCATTTGTCCCTGGCATTTTGATACTACCTTTATATAGTTCCAGTGGAAACTCCATTTTATTCTGACTAGAAAATAGCAATAGGTTTTTCTAAACCTTATCTGGAAAAAAAGCCATTTAATAACATCTACCCAGTTTTGAATTAATATATTGGGCTGAAAATCTAAAATGGACCTACTTATGAATAAACCTCATTGAACATGCATGAGGTCTTGTCTGCAAGTCTTAGCATTGTTCCACAGAAGAACCCAGCAACCCAGGTACTCAGGAGTTGGTTGTGGTAAACATTAGAGCACCTCACTGATGAAGTGGAATTCTATAAAGAGTATTTATTGTAATAAAAAACTGTATTACTGGGCTTTTTTTTTTTTTTTTACTTGTGTCACAATAGACAAAAGGGCATTTTTTTCTGATATACTACTTTAAGTAGCAAATGTTCTTTTGTTCTGTAGGGATCCTCCAATTCCACATCAGACATAATATTTCCTCTCCCTTTCATACCTCACATTCTTTATTATAAAGTACATCAATACATGTAAAAAAGAACAAAGCCTTGTAGCGTGCACTGCTATTATGCTGAGTTGCTTAGCAACAAGTAGTCCATTTTGAGGCTAAATGAAGGACTGCTAAAGCTATGAGAATTGTAAATCTAGATGGGATCTGAAGATCAGTGAACCCAACGAACACACCCTTCTTACACAATGCCCCAAAACACCTCTAGTGGGCTAATTGTTTTTTTATATCGTGTTATCAGTGGGCATGGTCTTTCAAGAGTATAAGACGAGTTACCTGCAATTCAACAAAGGGGAGAGAGAGAGAAAAGCTTGTTTCAGTTCTAAATTTGCATTTGGTTACAGTAGGTAATGGTGAGTATTAAGGAATTATTACAAAGGCTTAAAGGATACAGTAGGTTTGGAGGACATATTTGAAGGAAGCAAGAGAAGTAGTACCACGTGGATTTTCAGGGTTAAGACATCTTATTTAACCTATGCAGGTGCTCTTCACATGAAGCCTCTCTATTCTAAGTGTATAAAAATCATATCTACAATATCTGTACTGCACTACTCTGTAAACTGAATGTGTACTAGACAAATGAAACAACTGAAAAACAATTTAGACTGGGGGCTCTTGCCACAATTAGCCCTAAATTGAACCCAGCTTGTACACCAAACAGTACTGCTAAATTAGGGATGCAAATGTTCAAACTACTTTAATATTCACAGATGCGTCAAGTGATCTGCAAGATTTACATCTTCCTTCACCATTGACACAGTCTTCTATTTAATTCAACAGCCCCCTCCAAAACTGAAATATTAATTTTAGTGATGTCAGTGTCACTGGTCTATTTCTTGTGCTAATATGGCACTCTCATTTATCACTGTAGGTGGTACTTACATTTTATGTAATTACAAAACCTCTTGCCATTTAATGATTTATACTAAACTCTACATTACTTGACACATAGCAGTCTATAGTTCATTACTATTTTCTGACCTCCCTGAAAGAGTCTCTGATCAAAGCCCCTGCTTCATTCCTTCTAAATTATCTGTTTTTCCTAGGATCCCATTACAGACATATTCATGCAGTTCAATTTAGCACTTTTTTCTGCTGGTGTTTTCACTAGTTGCTTGCTCTTATCGGTCTGTAATGATAATAGCAATAATTTCACGACTTCTGCATTCCTAAGGAGCTGTTCCTTATGGGACAAAGAATATGTGGGATCTGTAATGGGACTGTAATTTACTTACTGACATTACTGAATGACGTGGTGAAAAGTGCACTGAAGGGCATTGAAGACTAGACTTTTTTAAAAAATGCTCCAAGAAACCTCCCTCCACCCCCAAAAGATGTCACAGCATAACTTGAAACATATTGCAGTGACTGAAAGATGTATAAAAAGGGGGGATATTTGGTCTACTGCATCAGAGATAAATGTGCAGAAAGAGACAAATTTCCCCTGTGCTTTTCTCACCGAAGGTCTTAATTTTGCCTGTCCGTCAATCATGTTTTCTGTCTCCTGTGGATTTTGAGGAGAGAATAAGTCATGGGTTCCCAAAGTGAACAGGTGCCATCTCAAAAAAGACAGAGGTGGCAGGTACAGTGCTGAAGGAAGATATACCTGGTATTTGAAGTAGCATCACAATCCTGGACTGGTGCATCCAAGTGAAATGGGACTAGCAGGGAGAAAGAATACAACTCAGGAGCATCAAGAGAGGATCTAGTATGTCCAGGCCATTATGGACTTGAGAACTGAGGATGGTCCTTTGAGGGTGTTTCCCAGATACAAATGACAGACAGTTGCTTGAACAAGTGGAGTGAACAGTGGAGGTTCTTCACTATCCCATTAGAGGACGGTCTCTCATATCCAGTGCTTTTTTTCTAAAAAAAATATGTTTAGGGGTATTCTCATTTTCCTACTCATAATGAAATACTGCCCCTCAATGAGGCCAAACTTAGGTTCACAAAATGTTTAGGGGTATGCGTAGCCCTGCATCCCCCCAGAAAAAAAGCACTGCTCATATCAATGGACAGCTTGTACACTTGCCCTTTGTGACCAGTCCTGTGATACATCACCTTCAGGCAAAATAGTAGCTCTGAGTTACTAGGAAAACACTCAAAATGGTTGGGGAACATTCTCCATTGGCAATATAGGACACCCAGCATCTTAATCTTTTCAGGAGCTCTTTGTTTGGATGTAACCTGACTATATAAACTTTCCACTGTTCATAATGCTTTTACACAGCTCTGTTAAGATTACTAGAAGAATGTCTGGGATTCAGCAAAGTGAAACACCTGAAAGCCTATGGAAACAGGGCATGTGAACAAAAATGCTTTCTCGCCATATCTGGCAATGCTGCGCATTTCATTTTCTAATGATTAGTTAAAACCCAGTCTGATGTTGGGATGCTTTTGCCTAAATGCACTGGATTCTATCATCAGAGCTGTCACTCATTTCTGCACGTGCACAATATGGGCGCTTCAGTCTAATTGCTCATTCCGTAAACCAGCTGCCCAATTTACATGCAGACAGATCCACACTGGATTCTAAAATGTCACAAATGCACACAGATGTGGTAAACACAAAGGCATATTAAATTGTCTAAAAATCATCAAGTTGGTTCATAAATTTTCTTCTTTTGTCCCTCTTAATGTCATATTAATCTCCATTATTTGTACTTGTAAGCTATTAATGCTATTTTGGGCTCCTTTATGTTTAACTCTCTCGTTTAAAGTTCTGTTTTGTGAAGATGTTTAAGATATGGAAAAGCTGTTTTCACAAATGTTTTAATCTGCCCTATAGATTTTACAAGTATCTTGTTTTAAGTTAGAGAAAGGCAAATGTATACAGACCACATCTATGCAAGTTTAACACCACTCAAACATTGGGAACATTATATTTCTGTCTTACCATCATTTTGACAACTGAGTAACTGGTGAATGTTTATAATAAGGTAAGAGGCACATAGTAAGCATCCAGAATATAAACCCAAAGCTGGTCCATGTAATACTAAATTATAATTTATCATCAAGCCCAAGACAGGCCATTGGAGTATCTGCATTCTGTTTTAAACCAATCACAGTTTGTTGTTTCATCTGAACTGAGAACTCTGGGTGGTTTAAAATATGGTTTATTGAAATAAGTCAAGATAAGCCACAGTTTGATCGTGGCTTGTTTCAATTAACCAAGTATTACCATACTTTTGTAATCACTAATACAGCAATGCTACCAAAAAAATGTAACAAAAAATTAATCTTGTTAGCAGACTAAATAGATCTAGCCTGACACAAAAGAGTATTTACAATAAAATAATAATAATAATAATAATAATAATAATAATAATAATAATAATAATAATAATAATAATTTATTTATACCCCGCCCATCTGGCTGGGTTTCCCCAGCCACTCTGGGCGGCTTCCAAAAGAATATTAAAATACTGTGATACATCAAACATTAAAAGCTTCCCTAAACAGGGCTGCCTTCAGATGTCTTCTAAAAGTCTGGTAGTTGTTATTCTCTTTGACATCTGGTGGGAGGGCGTTCCACAGGGAGGGTGCCACTACCGAGAAGGCCCTCTGCCTGGTTCCCTGTAGCTTTGCTTCTCGCAATGAGGGAACCGCCAGAAGGCCCTCGGCGCTGGACCTCAGCGTCCGGGCAGAATGATGGGGGTGGAGATGCTCCTTCAGGTATACTGGACCGAGGCCGTTTAGGGCTTTAAAGGTCAGCGCCAACACTTTGAATTGTGCTCGGAAACGTACTGGGAGCCAATGTAGGTCTTTCAAGACCGGTGTTATATGGTCTCGGCGGCCGCTCCCAGTCACCAGTCTGGCTGCTGCATTCTGGATTAGTTGTAGTTTCCGGGTCACCTTCAAAGGTAGCCCCACGTAGAGCGCATTGCAGTAGTCCATTATTAACTGCAATTATTATTTTTTAATTTCCAGAAACCCAGTAAGATAGATAAGGAGAGGGAAATCATGTTAATAGAAATATTCTTCATGACCCCCATAGTCATGAAAACTGGAGACTGCTTTTCCCTCCTGTTCTATAGAATAGAAAAGGAACAAGATATGAAAAGGGAGCTGTCTACCTGTGCCAGTCCAATAAACAAACAACTCCTGCAGAGATCTCACAGTAATCTAACAGAATTGTCTAATATTCCTGGCACAGCAAACTCTAAATTAATTATGTACAGCTGGACATATTACTTTTTCAGTTACAAATTACTTATATGTTCAAAACAGATTTTTGAACACATTTGCAAAGGACAGAGAAGAAATAAACCCTATTGTCAAGATGATGTTGAAGCTAACAAAACAGTGGGAGTAGAATTTTAGTGGCCTATATTTTACTTCATACAGACATCAAATCACTATGGGTAGTGCCCAATTGTAGTATCCTGTTTCTACAATGGTCTTCCACTTGTGCAAATGGGGCTTCCCCTTACACTCCTCTTCTTGCAGCACGCACCCCCCCAAAAAATCTGCTATTGAGGGCAGGATATCCTCCAGATCAGATTTTGTGAACTCATGGGGAGGGAGAAAAGATGGGAACTTCTATTATCTGTTAGAGTAATGCTGGCTTTTGCCCTATGTGTAGCAAACACCTTGGACTAAGAACTGCACTATAGAGAGGTAACAGGTTATTATTTTCTCCCTTTTTTATAAGATCTGAATTTCTTTTAAGATTTGAGAGCACTTACCTGTTGGTAAAATTTGTACTCATTATTTAGAAAAATTCAGCAGTCATGTCTTTTCTTAATGAATAATTGTCTCTCAGAGTAATTGCAGAAAAACAGCACCATATCAGGAAGATCTTCAAACAGTTGTTTCCTTAAAGCAAATCTAATCTGATGCATTTCAGTCTAAATAAACAGAATACCAATGCTATTCATTTGTTCATTGGAACTGCCACATTTACTGGAAAGAACTGAGGAATATAAGAGGAAGCTGGACTGGGTTCACCCAGTTCATTAAAATCTGTTGTATGACACAGCTGGAGAAAAAACTTTCCTGTGATTAAACTATGAAATCTCTGCTTGTCTTATCTTATGCAAACTTGCATATTTAAGTTTCCCTTGTGTGAGTCATTAAATGAAACCTTTGTGAAGCTGAAACTTATTTTTCTAGATTAAAAAAAATATGATGACTTCCACATAGGTATCAGAAAAGAAATTCAATTCAGTTTGGATTTACAGTTTCCACACTTTCTTTTTTTTATAATTTTTTTATTGTGTTTCTTTTCATAGGTTCACAGGTTAAGTTACAAAGCAAAAAACAAGAAACAGTTTTTAAAAGTATAGAAAAAAAAGAAAAAAGAAATATATTTCAAATCATCTTTCAATAAGTTAATTTTCATTGGACCTCCCCACATTCTCCCAACATTGCATTCTTTAATCTAACAATGTCAGCAATTTATTACCTTATTTCACCGCTTATTGTACCTTTGAATTTATTATGTTACCAATTTCAAAAGTTTGTAATTTAGTTTTAATACCTTTTCAATAAACATAATATATTTGTTTCAAATTTGTCTCCTTTTTTTGTCATAACTTACTTTATCATTCACCTAATCAAGTTGCAGAAGCATAACATTTCCTAATCGTGCACAATCTTAACATTCAAACAACTTATAATATTTTTGCAAATAGTCCTTAAATTTTTTCCAGTCCTCCTCCATTGTTTCTTCGCTCAGATCTCGAATTCTGCCAGTCATTTCTGCCAACTCCATGTAGTCCATCAACTGCGTCTGCCAGTCCTCCAGTGTGGGTAAATCTTGTGTCTTCTACAGTTTCCACACTTTCGAAAACAATATGTAAACCAGAACACACATTCATTCTTCAGAATTCACCTTTCTTTGAATTTGGCACTGCAGTTTTCCTGGCAAATCATGTGTACAAAAATGCATTATATCCAGGAAAAATGTGCATTGAAATGCATATATTATTGAAAATAACATCCAAAATGCACTGTGTTAGGAAAAATGTTTTGGAAAAATGTATACATTAGGCAAAATTGCAAAGAAGAATGTGCATATAGGGGGAAATCTGCACTAAACGCTCATGAATTTTCTTGAGGGTGTTTTTTTAAAAAAATAAAATAAAT
Organism: Podarcis bocagei; assembly: GCF_964188305.1. NCBI lineage: Eukaryota > Metazoa > Chordata > Lepidosauria > Squamata > Lacertidae > Podarcis > Podarcis bocagei. The sequence goes on along the minus strand of NC_138126.1, from coordinate 82,596,865 downwards.
CACAAACTTGTAAAATTGTGGAGAACTGAATGTAAGACTGAAAAAATGAGCGAGAGAAATCCAAATGGACAGATTTGCTCATCCCTGCTTACACACCCATCTGTACTAACAGGGCCTCAACTTGTCTCCTAGACACAGAGAAAATTGCCAATATTACCCAGACTTGTAGTGTTTCCAGTACAGTGTCTAGACTGGAAACATTGCAGTTTATAATTAACTGTAGTCCTGGCATAGCTCTGATTAGTAACCCATGTTTTACATATTCGGTATCCAAAATCATTTGTGATATCATTATGATATCCATTTTTTAAAAGTTAGCTCTAAAACTGGCTTGCTTCTCACTTTTCAAGTAGATATCTGTTTTTACATATAAATAATAGTGTGATTCAGAGCTCATGACGAAACACATGTTCTTACTTGAACCATTTTATTTCATTTAAAGGAGTTTCAGTCTCATCTTTATAATTTGTATATCTAGAGAGTTTGGGGCTAAAAAGGACCATGGGCTGTCCACAGGCTTAAGGTTCTACGACACCCATACCCGCCCCCAACCTCTGGAGGCACTAACTGAACCCTCAGCCAGGCCAAATAGATAAGGCATTTTTGCTGGTCTGGGTTGCTTTTGCAACTATTGAGGGCACTTCTCAAGAGAAATGCTAAAAGCTGAAGGGCTGGATGTTTTCAGCCAGTTAGCATCAATATATTTTGCTCCAGTTCCTAGCTATCTTTATATAGCTTTTACAAAAGTTCATAATGGTATATAAATCAAAACTAAATCAAAACTAGTCTGCTCTCTCTGCTTTTCAGCTCAACTTTTCTGTATATTTTATTTTAGCATCAAACCTGCGTAGATGCCATTAATATAAAACCTAAGTATCAGTCCTGATTTGTTTTTCACAAACACCTGTTCTGCTGCCACAGTGTAACCAATGCATTTCAAGAGTGTGTCCTTATGGTTGTTAAGTAAGCAGTTAAAGCAATTAAGACTCATTCAGTTTTAGAGCATTATAATTGACAAATAATTCGCAAGAATTCTCATCGCAAAGTATTGGAAGACATAAGATCTACCCACCGTGGAAGAGTGGCAGATGAAAGTGATGGACTATATGACATTGGCTGAAATGACTGGCAGAATCCGTGATCAGAGGAAAGAGACGGCGGAAGAGGACTGGAAGAAATTTAAAGTCTATCTTAAGAATTATTATAAAATTGAGGAATGTTAAAATGTCGAAGTGTTGAGAGAAAAAGGGATATAGTGACATAAGATTAAGTCAAAGAAAAGAGTAAGAGAATATATATTTGACAAAAATGGTTTAGAAGTTGCTGAAATAATCTAGCAAGTTGGGATGCAGAAAGGGGAGGTACGGGGAAGTCTGAGAAAGGAGGGTCATGGAAAAAAGGTCATGAAATTATACATGTTTGTTTGTCCTTTTATTTGTTTGTATTGTTTAAAAAACGTTGTAAAACCAATAAAAATTTTTTTTAAAAAATATAATTGACAAATAATTCAAGAGAACCCATTACCAATACAGGGGTGGGGGGGTGTACACTTACGCATGCACGCGCACACACGCAATAATGTTGCTGTGTGGAGTACCTCTATTCAGGGTTCCAGAGAAGCAGCTATGGCCTTGTCTAAGGAACTCCATTCCATTACTCCATCATTTTCTACTTCCCCTCCCCACCAAGAGCCAATCAGCATTCAGTGCCTATTGAGCATGCTCAATCTTCATTGACCTTCCCCAGGAGGGGAATCTAAATATCTTGTTTCCCAAGTTTACCAATACATTTTCTCCGTGCACGAGGAGTGTTGATCCATAATACAATAATGAGTTTACTATCAGCATATGGAACATCATATTATACAACATATTACTGTACATGAGGTGACTTGAGCATGCTGCCATCTCACATTTCTATCAGGACCATATTAAAAGACTCAGATGCAGTTCCCACCACCTACCCACTACCTTAGCAGACGCAACCAGTAGAATAGCATGGGTGAAGCCCTGTCGCTCTCCTGGCTTCCCATTTCCATAGATGGCTGCTGCTGCTTACTGAGAGGGAGAGGAACAGGGAGATGACTGCAAGGTGGGGTGGTGAAGCCAATCCAATGCTACTGCTGTCATAAGCAGCAGCAACCTGCATTGTTGGGAAGCCTGGAGAGCAAGGCAAGGAATCACTGTGGGCTTATTTACAAGGCTGTCCACTGCCTCTGCCTTTTGCAGGGCATCAACCTTCCACATTTGCAGGGAGGGACTCAATTGCTTGGCTCCTCCGCAATGGTCATACTTAGGGCTTCTTATCTTGCCCTCTCTCATAACACTGTGGGGATGTCTGGAAAGCAGCTCTCTCTTTGTGCTTTGCTATGAATGTCCCCTTAGTTCATATTACAGACAAACAGAGGTATTGGGGAGAAACCACACAGACTTCGCAAACATAAATTAGTATTGGCCTCCTAGGGCTCAAAAAGCATAAAAGTTACTGCATAAACATTTCCTACCTCACATCCATCACAGGCAACAGGCATGGAAAACTGGGAGTTCAGCATCCATAAGTGGTCCTGAATTGAAAACAGTTAAAAGGGACAATGATTATTAAGGCACTTGGCATTTCATATAATTCATTCAATGTGTTTTTGTCTAAAATTCTTGTAGAGACAATCTGCTTGAAAAGGGGGTGGGGAGCAGTTTTTAGCAAATGCTTGAAAATGATACAATTCCTTCCATCACACAGAGCACAGATGGCCTACTTCTCATCTCTCAGCTGCTTTAGGCTTAATCACCCAGTATTCTCAGGTACTGGTTCATTTAAAAGCCACTCATACAAATTGAAAATTCAGAATTTAAGCTATTCCTTGCAGTTTTCTCTCCAAGCCATATAAAGGAGTACCTTTCACCATATCAGCCAACCCAGGCCCTTTGAGTGGCAGAGAGGGCTCTTATTCGTGTGCCACCAGTGAGTCCTGCTCACAGTATCAGGATGAGGGACAGGGCCTTCTCACTAATTGCACCCCAACTGCGAGATGTAGTCACACAGAGAGATGGCTTCATCTTTGATGAGCTTCATTCTCATTTGTTCTCCCACACTTTTGGAAGATCTGGCTAAGTTGAATTTGGAAGTGAGGATCATTTGTGTTACGCTGCCTGTGGATTTTGATTGCATTCTGTTTTGATTGTTGTGCTGGTTTTATCGTGCTGAAAACTGCTTTGGGGGTCAGAATGTGATGAGCACCAATCCAGACATTTTATAAAATAAATGGCAAATAAATATGTGTGTGCAGTGAGCTTCATCTTCTTTGGCGAAATGTACTGCAGGAAGCTCATGCATGTAGTCTAGAGTGCTGGGAATAGCAGCCATAATTCTAACATCAGAACTAAGGGATACATCTATCATTTTCCTCATGCAAAGCTACCATATTTTTTCGTGTATAAGACGAGGTTCTTTATCATTTAAAAATGTTGAAAATTGGGGGTTGTCTACATGGATAGTGCAGAGGAGGGATGGGCGATTGGTGCCAGCCAATCCCCCCCCAAAAAAGCTCAACAACTCTGGGCAATCCCCCTCATAAGGGGATCGTCTTATACATGGGAGCGTGTTATACACAAAAAAATACGGTATGTGGCACATAGACAATCTGATGAGAGGATAAGTATACATAGTATGAGACAGTGGCGTAGCGTGGGGGGTGCCAGGGGTGCCGGCCGCACCGGGTGCAACATTTGGGGGGGGCGCGAGTCCAGAGGGAAGGGACAAGTTCCTTCTTCCGCCAGGCTCCCCGCCGCCACCGCCAGCCTTGCGCCCTAGCGCGCGCGCGCCCCTCCGCCGCTGCGGCGGCTGCGCTCCACTCACTGCTCGGAGGAGGAGCAGCCGCTGCAGCAGCGCCGGCGCCACCACCAACGCCTGGCCGGGCGATTGGAAGAAATTTAAAATTTATCTTAAGAACTATTATAAAATTGAGGAATGCTAAAATGTCGAGGTGTTGAGAAAGAAAGGGATTACAGTAACATAAGACTAAGTTGAAGAGAAAATTAAGAGGACACATATTTGATAAAACTATTTAGAAGCTGCTGAAATAACTTTGGAAATTGGGATGCAGAAAAGGGGAGGTATGGGGGAGTCCGAGAAATGAGGGTTATGAAAAAAAGGTTATGAAATTATACATGTTTGTTTGTCTTTTTATTTGTTTGTATTGTTTAAAAAATGTTGTAAAACCAATAAAAAATTTATATAAAAAAAAATAAGATAAAATTAGTCAACATTTTTGCCACCATATACTTCAATGTTCATTGTTAACTTTCAAACAATTTAACATTCTGCCACTTAAAGTTGACAATTTTCGTTGACCCAACCCATCAACTGGTAAATACAGGATTACAAATTTCGCATAGTTCTATCCTCAGTGAATTTACAGGTTAGGACCCAGTCTACAAAACAGATAGAAATAACAGCAGGAGTCTCATATGAAAGCGGTATGGAAAGACCTAATCAGCGGCAGTATTATTCTACTTCCTTTTCAACTAATCATGCCCAGAAGCTGCATAAAATCATGAGCTTTTAGTTTATGCATCAGTCTGATTTCCCTCTGTGTAAAGGCAAATGAGGCTAATTGATTTCTGTTTCCCATGCTCATTTCCCCACAAACACCTGCTTTTATTAGATTTACTCATATGTTGGATCACACCAATAATCATATTTATTTAATTCAGCAACAGTTTATTAAAAACAAACAGAAATATTTGCTCTTTGGATAGTCATAGTAACAGGGCAACAATCCGGCAGTACTGCAGGAGTACTAATGATTTAAAATGAAGTAATTAAACGAGTGCAATAGTCTCTCAGTGCACACTGACCCCAGCATAGCTCCCTCTTGTCCGTTTTTGAGAGACCAGGTCCAGTGAATGGCATGTGGTCTTTAACTAAAAATGCCATGCCATTATCTATAAAAGATTGGTTCCAACCATCTGTGATAAATTTTTCCCAGGGTGTGGGCCTTTTTGTCACAGATTTCTCTCAAAGAGAAAAACTCCAGCGTTAGTTGTTGCCATAAAAATGTGGGCTATAATACTGCATTCATCCTTGTATTGTTATTTGGCAAATTGCCCAATTTCTTTCCAGTATCTTTGTGGTGGCGGAAGTTTTGAATATCATTCTTTCAACCAACTGGGGAACTGGGAATAAGGGGTGGACAAAACCCAACAGAGCATTGCCACATTGCAGAGCTATGGAGAAAAACATATTATTCCCTGTATAACAGAGCAAAGCTAGGAACTGTTGTAAGCCAACAACAAATGCTTTACTGTGTTAATACAAAAGGCCTCCATCACAATTACCCTTCTAGTTTGTGCTGTTCCACTGCCCCCCTGTAGTTGGCTACACCCCTTCACTCCTTGTTCCTTCAAGCCCAGCTCTTGAAGCAGCCCAACTCTCACAATGGACAGTTGCTAGGTATGTGCCTGTGTAAAGGCAGAACGAGAGGTTCCACGTGTCTTGTATGCTGCGGAGATCATGCACTGTGGCACAGAAGTATACTTAAGACCATAGGCACCTTAATACATGTTCCAAAAACACCAAACAGTAAAGTATTTCTGGAGGCTGCTCTATGAATACCTTCAGGAGAGTAACTGCTGTGTTATCAAGGACATTTAGTCAACTATGCAGGAAAATAACATGATTCGCATCGCTTGGTAAGAGCAAAACTAGGTTCTGAGAACAATCACTACCACCTGGCTGAAATGGAAAATAGTAGTTCAGAATCTAAGATTTTCAATTTGTCTCTTAGGTGGAATTCAGCCCATTAACTTTTATTCATGTTTGTGGTGCCAGAAAACAACAACACTTAGTTACACAAATCCCATTACTGCTTAATGGTGTTGTCTGAGCACATTGGTCTCGGCAATCTCATTTGCACAAGATAAAATTAAATAGAAAAAAAATAATGAAGAGGGCCTGTGGTGTCTTGTTAGGAGGAAGAATGACTCTGCGTTGGTTTCCTGTTCTACCGCGCTCAGATTTGCTTTGGGAATTAATCTTAGGTATTTGAACACATTCATGTCATGAGCCTGCGCACCCCCCACCAGACTTTTCCCCAAATTTGTGAATAATGCTCCTTTTTGTGCATGCACTTCAGGTGGGCAGTGTATGGTTTCTTGCAGCTGACAGCTGATGAATCAGCTTGATACAAAACCATCTATCTGAATGAGACACTCCCACCACCTAGGAAAATGACCTTTACCAAGTCACAGCACTGGACCTCTAGCTCAGTGTTGTCTAGGGCTAGGCTCACTCACAGTGGCTCCAGTGGTGGAGCTTCATGCTCCGGCACCGGGGGGCGGAGAGCAGGCGGGGGCAGGTATGGCACGCGTCCTGGGGGCCTGGCACCCAGCACGGGCGGGGGGCAGCCATGATGGCACTCTGCCGGGATTGCGCTGCCAGGGGCGGTGCGCTCCCCCCAACTCCTCTTCCTCCTTCAGTGAGTAGTTCTTCACACCTTCGGCATGCAAAGCATACTTAAACACTGAGCTACTTTCCTAAGTAATTACTAAGTAATTTTGGCTTTGAGATACTTTTGCAGCTTTCCTTGATGAAACAGGGTCACTCCTAGGCATAAGTGGGTGGAGCTAGAAGCAGTGCTTTTTTCTGGGGGTACGCAGGGGTATGCATACCCCTTAACATTTTGTGAATCTTTGTACTTTTGTCCATTTACTGTGTTTATTTTTCCCGATTTGAACTATAAAATGGTTGTCTTGAGTCAAAATGAGAGTACCCCTAAACATTTTTTTAGGAAAAAAAGCACTGGCTAGAAGTAAGTGTGACCTGACAGAAATAGTAGGACTAACACAATCTGGACTTTAAAATGTGTCACAAGCATAAAATAAAAACTACAAGTACATGCAAGCAGATGGTTGGAGGTGATAAAAGCAGGTGATGCAAGCCTCAGACTACAAAGCAAATCAATTACTTATAATACAGGGAGAAAGAGAGAGAGAGAGAGAGAGAGAGAGAGAGAGAGAGAGAGAGAGAGAGAGAGAGCTTTTTTTCTTAAAAAAATGTTTAGGGGTACTCTCATGTTTCTACTCATATTGAAATACTGCCCCTCAATGAGGCCAAACAAAATGTTTAGGGGTATGCGTACCCCTGCATCCCCCCAGAAAAAAGCTGTGTGTGTGTGTGTGTGTGTGTGTGTGTGTGCGTTACTGATATTGCACACCACCTCCAGCTCTGAAAGGTGAGAGATTCCAGGGGTTCAATGTGTCTGTATTTCCCTTTGGAAGCAGAAGTCCTTGTACAGAGCTTCCACTACTGCGACTCATTCATGGAATCCTGGCCATTATTCCCACCCAACCCCTAGCATAAAAGATAAGTTTTCAGAATTCTCTGCATTGTCGTGATAGACAAGTTCCCTTCCAAAGTATTTCTATGCATGTATAGAGTGCCTTTTCCCCATGACAAAACTACTGTACTTTCCTGCATATTTAGAATTCAAGAATGGCCATGGGTTAACAATTGATTTTTCCATATAATAATCATTGCTCTCCACTGTGTATTACACACACACACACACACACACACACACACACACAAAAAAAAACACAAACACACACACACTATTCCATGTATCCTCCCTCTTCCACAATTTACCTCATCCCAGTAAGCCCAACTGAAAATAACAGATCCATTAGCTCCCTCCCCACCCCCTCCAATTCACTAGCACAGTGAGAGGTGGCACTTTAAACATTAATCTTTTACTGTTGCAGTTTATCAGTATCTCCACTGTGTATTACACACACACACACACACACACACACACACACAAAAACACAAACACACACACACTATTCCATGTATCCTCCCTCTTCCACAATTTACCTCATCCCAGTAAGCCCAACTGAAAATAACAGATCCATTAGCTCCCTCCCCACCCCCTCCAATTCACTAGCACAGTGAGAGGTGGCACTTTAAACATTAATCTTTTACTGTTGCAGTTTATCAGTATATTAAGGGAGTCTGCAGAAGACTGAGCCAACTATTTCCCTTACGCAACCTCCTGTCCCCCCACAAACATCATTTGCAGTTTAAAAAGACTTTCGTATCACCTTAATTCTTGGATCTTCTTCCTCCAAGTTTGTGATTCATTTCCCTAATAATCTGCGAGAAACAGAGATAGCTAGCCAGGAGTAAAACACCTAATTTGCATTTAACACACAGGATTTAGGAAGAAAGCCCAGAAGGGAAAATATCAGCTCTTGGCTTTTAAAGTGATATGGTTTTGTGCCAGTTTATTTCCTTCCTTCAGTGAGAACTTAAATATTTGTTTAGACTGCTTACAACCAATCCTTCATCCCAAAGATCCCAGGCTGGGGTGCAACTACCTTAAACACCACCATAGCATCACAGTAAAATATAAACTCAGTAAAAACAACAGGAGCATCTAAAGCCACCTCTGTAATTATGAAACAGGACATCACTATTCAACTCTACACCCTTAAACATGTTTGGGTGAATAAATGGTCATTGGTACCAGAATGCCAGAAGTGTTGCTGCCATGCATATTTCCAAGGGGAGGGCAGTCCATAAATGGGGCATCACTGTAGAGAAGACTCTTTATACGTCCAGTAAGGTGTTCAGTACTGAAAACTGGTCATTCAGATACTTCAAGCATGTCACCGGAAGCAGGTACATGTTACATGTTGGATTTCTCCTGGAAATGGTAAACCCATATTAAATGGTGATGGGGGGAATATTAGCTTGCATTTTGATGCTAATAATGTTGTATGGACAATGCAAAAAACTTGGATGCATGAGGAGCACCAGTTCCACTTGGAAGCAACATCTCTCATCACAACACAATAGCTCTTCCAGTAGAGGACAACATCCTCTGGTGATCTTAGGATACACACAGGATGGTAATGTGGGAGACACTCCAACTTTTTGGGTCCCAAATTTAGTTTTACACAATGGCTCCCTTTCACACCAGCTGCTAGTGAAGGAACTAAACAGTTGTTTGTCTCCTCCCCCAAATTCTGGATAGTGGGTTTCTCATGGCAGGGCTCTGAAAACTCTGGCTGTGCCAACAGTTTAAACTGACATGAATATCCTAGTAAAGTCTGGAAGAACTATGTAAGCGACAGTGGTATTGCTATAGGAATAAAAACATTACACTGCTTATTTATGGTAACAATTATGTCTGCTGTTTTATGATGTACTCGAGATAATACTACTTGCTTGGTAATAATTCTGCCTATGTAGACTCAAGAAATGGGCTAGCATTTCCAAGTGCACAATGAATTCATTAGAACCTGTTTCTCTTATTATTTGCATAATACACATGCATATCTACTTGGCACCCCCTGGCAATTTGAATTCTTTTTCATGCCTAATAAGTAAGCATAATAGGTATTTCTCCTGAATTTTAGAATTCACTGTGTTGTCAAGAATTATTCAATAAACAGCTATAGAAAGAATCATCACTCTTGCTGTCATATTTTAAAGTACCAGTATATTTTCCAGAAAACTGTAACTAATAGTTACATAAGTTCTTCCATCTATTTATGTATACGAATACAATCATTATTGGGTATTTTGAGATTGCACCCCAGCATAGTAGTTGGAGATTAGGTAAGAGATTTGTTTTTTAAGTAACTGTTCCAGTATGCATGAAAACAAACATTGACATTCCAACAAGAAGCACCAGTAAAGTATTGCTAATGTTGCCAACATTGGAATTAGACAAATTCTACACCAATGTCCCTATTTCATTACTTGAGAACTTGAGTAGCTGCACTATTTTATTTATAATTATTTTTATTAAATCTATATACCACCTTTCATTCATGTATCTCAGGGTGGTTCACAGCATAAAAATACAAGATAAAGACAAAAAACAGTAAATTCAGCAAAGAGCTAGGCATGTTCATGTCCCATTGAAGTAAAATATGATGCTGTTAAGTGTAGTAAAATATAGCTACTGCCCCCTTGTGTCACAAGGTGAACATCCATCAAGAGAGATTTCCATTCAAATGCAAAGTCATAGAATCACAGAGTTGGAAGGGACCACAAGGGTCATGTAGTCCAACCTCCTGCACAGATTCCAATGGCTGCTGAGGCTGTTATGCAAACACAATTAATTGGTTGGAAGAGCTGTTAAGTTGTGGGCGAACATATCAGACGACACAGCGATTCTTCCAAAGCAGCTCTTTATTTGTAAGCTGGAACAGAACTAACGGAGGAGCTCAGTCAGCCTGCTTATATAGGGCTCCAGAACAATGTAACTGTTGCCATTTTCTAAAACTATCCAATCACTGAACGTCACTTTCGACCCTTCATTTGCATACAAACTATCCAATCACTGAACGTCACTTTCGATCCTTCATTTGCATAACTATCTACAGTATCCCCCCGCTGGCCCAGGGTGAGAACTTCAGTACATAACAAGAGCAACAGGCAACTAAATGATCTGATTGCCAATACAGTGGTACCTCGGGTTAAGAACTTAATTCGTTCTGAAGGTCCGTTCTTAACCTGAGGTACCACTTTAGCTAATGCGGCCTCCCGCTGCCGCCGCGCGATTTCTGTTCTCATCCTGAAGCAAAGTTCTTAACCTGAGGTACTATTTTTGAGTTAGTGGAGTCTGTAAAACCTGAAGCGTCTGTAACTTGAGGTACCACTGTATAACTATAAGATCTTCTTTGAGCTGTTTCCTCTTTGCAGCTAATGAAGCAATGGCAGGTGTACAGTGCTAAGAGGGATAATTGAGACCTTTTTCCAAAATACATACTGGTGGAAACTACCAAAGCCAGGTGCAAAAATCTCAGGTGCATACGCTAATGAAAGGAGTAGGAACACCATGGTTACTCAAAATCCATATCAGCCATAAAGATTATTAGTTTAATCGCAACCCTCCTTCAGTACCTAGCTACTAAGAACTATATAAAAGGTCAAGTACTGTAATAAGTATTAGCGCCTTACAGCTATACATCATACTAGCCAATAATGTTTCATTTCATCCAATAGTTAGTGCTTCCATCTTGAGAAACACAGATCTCAACTAAGACTAGCATGGCAATCAGCATACCACATACATATTACCCTAAAGGACAGAGAATAAAGCATCTGCTAATTTAAGATGGAACTTCAGAGAATTTAAGCTGAATACACACACCTAAAAGTTGCATGATTTTATTTTATTTTTTACTGAACAGGTTGTGTGTGGGGATCAAACTATTCAAGCCAAAAATGTGTTTGTGCTGGCTTTCTTATGATAAACCTTGGCATTAAGAACACATGAGCCTAATGCAAACATTAACATTTAGCACTGTTGCCAGTGAATGTATACTTCAGAGAGGAAGCAATGCACAGAAGATGATGGCTAATTGCACCTGTTTGTTCCAAATTCAATTAAAGCATTTTCAATTTTACATTTCCATCTGCTCCAACACCCTCTATGAGTGGAAGGCCTCAACTTCAGAATGTTACTTGGGGCCATGTCCAGGGCGGGATTTAGGTTTGATGAGGCCCTAAGCTACTGAAGGTAATGGGGCCCTTTATATGTCCAGCTGTTCTTTGTCAACAACAAATTGTTGCTGTTTTTTGTGTTGGATATATGCTATATGGTAATTTATGGACCTAATAGGTATCTAAAGCCATTTGGACATGTTGCCATGCAACCAGTCCATGCAGAATGTAGGCACCCTATATATAGAAATCAGTAAACCAGTGATATTTTAGGGAGCAGGCTAGCAGGTGGGGCCCATTACTTACATCACAAGAGCCTACACAACACAAAACACTGTTCTGTATGTAGGTTTTATTTTATTTTATTTTTTATCTTATATTGTGGAAATGTACATCCAGTTGTTTTTTCCCTTTAAATTTTTTGGGGCCCCCAAGAGAGTATGGCCCTAAGCTATAGCTTGTTTAGCTTATACGTAAATCCAGCACTGGCCATGTCCCAGTCTACTTTAGAAAGTTAAGTGTGCTGTTGGGAGAAGCCGCCGTAGCCATACAAGAAAATGCAATACCTGATCTTTGGTATGACTATATGTTCTAAAGAAAAGGAACTTGAAAGACAAATTTACAGAAGCAGCTCCAAATGTCACCCACCTCCTCTCCAAGAAAAACACATCTGTTATGGTTTCGTAACCATAGGGGAATCTCCCAAAACTATCAATATTTCCAACTTAACATGAAAGCTTTCTCAGTGTCAAGGGCACAGGCTTCAGTTTGTTGGGAAAAGAAAGAAAAAAATGCAGCAAAACTAATAATAACTTCCCTAAATTTAGACGCTCCCAAAATCTATTGCATCCTGGAAAACAGAAGGTCCGAAATGTAAGACTTCAGGTTTGGAAATGTGGGAGGGTATAAGTAGTTTTCAAAGCATGAAATGAGGCTATTAGTATTGATATAAGATTCATTACATTTGTTTTATATAGCAGTAGTTTACTACAAAGGCATTTTCCCTCTTTACTATTCTAGAACATTGGTCTTCACTTGGTGGGTAAGGACCCAAAGCTAGATCACAAAGTGGGTTTTTTTCTGGGGGTACTCAAGGGTACGCAGCACTGGCACCTCCCCGCCCCCCGAAAAAAGTTAAACATGTGACACTATACCAACTTCATGGTGAGTACCTGCAACTTTTTATAAATATATATAAAAGCACTGGTCACAATCGAACCTACGGTGGGGCATACTTGACTGCAAGCACCATTTCATATTCAGAGGCTGTGTGCCACTGTACACAAATTGTTGAGGAGTACACAGAGAGAGGGCACACTATTGCTGGGTGCTGAACTAGATGGGCTTTTGGTTTACTCCAGCCAAGGGCATAGTGTGTGGGGTGCCAGGGTGGCTGTGGCCCCAGGTACACAATTTTTGAGGGGGCGTGAACCAGGAGCCCCCAGCACTGCCCAGCCCAGTGCTCCTCTCTACCCACCAAGGACTGCGCCAGCCAGCCAAGGTCCCCACTGCATGCCCAGATGGCCCAGCACAGCCCTGCTTTACTCTGGTGGGGTCATCACTCCAGCGGCGTTGGTGGCAAGGGCTGGGTTCACACTCGCCCTGAGCACCAGCAACCGATGCTACACCACTGGCTCCAGCAAGATTTTTCTTATTGCTCAAGGTGATGGAGGAAGGGGAAGAGAGAAAGTGGAACAAAGGGGGGGGGCATTGTATAGCAGGTGGGTGGGGGGTGAGTGGTTCCTGGACTGCAAAGATTAAAGATTACTGTTGTAGAAGCATCACAAATACTGACTGCCATATGATTATTGATGTTGAAAAGGGTAAAGAGGATTTGTTGACTTTTTCTTTTTACAGATCTGCATAGATAAGCATGTGGCAGTGGGGAAATACTTTCTTTTCGGAATAAATCCCACTTGATTTGAATTCATTTATGTTGATATAAATGAATCATTCAATCTGGCTACAGTTACTGAGTCAATATTTTAGTTCTGATTTAAGATATGGGTCTGTAATAAATCCACTTTCCCTAATCATGACGATTCATTACTAATGTTGGTTAATGCTTTACTAAGTTGTCAATAAATGTTTTATAGATTACTCTGGTGTTAAGCCAACAGTTTCAGAGAAAGATTGCTATACTTTCTAATTACAAATACCACTTCCTCAGTTGTAATTAGTGCTTCCAAGTGATTCTTATCTGACAGGGAAAACTTACTTTAAAAAATAAATAAAATTGAAATATATTCCTCTCTATATTTATACAGATATAATTCACATGCCAGTAAGAGAGGAATATAGACTACTTTTCCACCATCAACACTGTGTAAGGTATTTGGTGATATCCAATATTAGCCATACTCTGAACAGCTCCAATGAAATCAATAGATTGAAACCGTGTCCATTGCTTTCAACTGGTCTACCTTCAGATATGGCAAGATTGCCAAAATAGGCAAAAACATGTGATACTTTTAAAACCATCTTTCTTTGACTTTAAATACAGTTGTCAATTCCCAGTGCTGGAGAGGTTTTGGAATGAGCAATCTAATAGTTGGCAATTTTCCTCAATATGATTAAACAAGACAAACAGATCCAACCTATTAACTACCATAATTTGAAGCACAATATTCAGTACCAGAGACTGGTGATAATTAGAGTTCCATCAGAAATTAATAAAATTATCATGGTCTGCTGAAAATGTGTCAGCAGGAAACATTTTGTTTAGTCAGGGGGATAAGAGACATTATACTATGCTACCAAATATTCAAATGATAATCAAATTCATTTACTAAATGTGCCAGGTGTATAATCTCCATATGGATTTTTATGAAAGAGCATGAACTAATGGGCATTTCCCACCTGATGATTTCACTGACTACTACTTTTGAAAAGGGACGCGGGTGGCGCTGTGGGTTAAACCACAGAGCCTAGGGCTTGCCGATCAGAAGGTCGGCGGTTCGAATCCCTGCGATGGGGTGAACTCCCGTTGCTCGGTCCCTGCTCCCACAGACAATATACAGGCTTGTCGTACTCCTTTCCCAATTTTGAACCTATCAGTTATTCCAAATCCAGTTCTAACTGTAGCTTCTTGTCCCACATAGAGATTTCTCAGGAGACAGATGAGGTGATCAGGCACTCCCATTTCTTTAAGAACTTGCCATAGTTTGCTGTGGTTGACACAGTCAAAGGCTTTTGCATAGTCAATGAAGCAGAAGCAGATGTTTTTCTGGAACTCTCTAGCTTTCTCCATAATCCAGTGCATGTTTGCAATTTGGTCTCTGGTTCCTCTGCCCCTTCAAAATCCAGCTTGCACTTCTGGGAGTTTTCGGTCCACATACTGCTTAAGCCTGCCTTGTATAATTTTAAGCATGACCTTGCTAGCATGTGAAATGAGTGCAATATGTGGTAGTTGGAGCATTCTTTGCACTGTCCTTCTTTGGGATTGGGATGTAGACTGATCTTCTCCAATCCTCTGGCCACTTCTGAGTTTTCCAAACTTGCTGGCATATTGAGTGTAGCACCTTAACAGCATCATCTTTTAAATTTTAAATGGTTCAGCTGGAATATCACTTTCACTGGCTTTGTTATTAGCAGTGCTTTCTAAGGCCCATTTGACTTCACTCTTCAGGATGTCTGGCTCAAGGTCAGCAACCACACTACCTGGGGTGTACGAGACACCCATATCTTTCTGGTATAATTCCTCTGTGTATTCTTGCCACCTCTTCTGCTTCTATTAGGTCCTTACCACTTTTGTCCCTTATTATGGTAATCTTTGTACAAAATGTTCCTTTCATATCTCCAATTTTCTTGAACAGATCTCTGGTTTTTCCCATTCTGTTGTTTTCCTCTGTTTCTTTGCATTTCTCATTTAAGAAGGTCCTCTTGTCTCTCCTTGCTATTTTTTTGGAAATTTGCATTCCATTTCCTCTGTCTTTCACTATCTCCCTTGCATTTTGCTTGCCTTCTCTCCCCCACTATTTGTGAGGCCTCATTGGACAGCCACTTTGCTTTCTTGCATTTCCTTTTCATTGGGATGGTTTTCGTTGCTGCCTCCTGTATAATGTTGTGAGCCTCCATCCATAGTTCTTCAGGCACTCTGTCCAGCAAATCTAAATCCTTAAACCCGTTCCTCACTTCCACTGTGTATTCATAAGGGATTTGATTTAGATTGTGTTTTTTACTGGCCCAGTGTTTTTTCCTACTTTCTTCAGTTTAAGCTGGAATTTTGCTATAAGAAGCTGATGATCTGAGCCACAGTCAGCTCCAGGTCTTGTTTTTTCTGACTGTATAGAGCTTCTCCATCTTTGGCTGTGGGATAGGATTCTGTATTTTGAGCAGCTTTATTTAAAGAGCAAGAGAGAGTTGTGACCAAGTAAAATGTACCTACTTTACAAGTGATAAAGCTGTATCTGAAAGATTAGGGCCTTTCCATTAGCTAAACCCTGGCCATCATTTGTTTGTAATGCTCCTCTCACATTAATCATGGTCCCAGTAGCGCTGCTACAATGCATTTCCTCCACATAATGGACAGAGTATGATATTTTTTTCTGTGGGTAGCTGTACTATTATTTTCCCTTTCAAAAAATTATAGTAGAAGTGTCAAAGTGTAAATAATGCTCAGCCTTCAAATGAAGAGGGGGGGGAACCTTCTACAATAAATTCATAAAATAGCATGTGAAATTGCTGTGTGAAGAAGTAACTTTGCTGGGTTTTACCAGTTTCAAGGGCTTGAATGGAAGAGTACAGGAGCACTTTGCCTCTGATGAAAAAGAAGAGCTGTACCTCTACTGATGTTGAATGCTCCCCAAATTAAAATTAAATCTCCTAGCCCACACAAAACTAGCATTTTAGGCATACATGGTCAATACTATCAAATTTGAGAAGGGTGGCTGCAAGGTTTTCCTGAAAGAACCAACCTTTACAGTTTTGGGGTTTTTAAGAAGCTAATTCCTACCTGCACCTCTCTGCATGATGAAATCAGCAGTTGGGTCTATATTGCAGGGTCAAAGAGTTCCTGTTAAATATGCAAGGTCTCCTGGTTAATTGTTGTTGTTGTTAATTTCTATGGGCGGTACCCAACTCACATTGTTCTTACCAGTACAAGGATTTGCCTACACAACAGAACTTTCCCCCTCTCTTCTCCCCAGCTCTACTCTGGAGCTTTGAAGGAAACCCCAGAACAGATTGGAGAGGGGGGAGCAGGGAAGTGCCATTGTGCAAGCATAAATCCTCTTGCTAATGTACACCATTCTATGTGTGGAACCAGTGTGGTGTAGTGGTTAAGAGGGGTGGACTCGTAATCTGGTGAACCAGGTTCGCGTCTCCGCTCCTCCACATGCAGCTGCTGGGTGACCTTGGGCTAGTCACACTTCTCTGAAGTCTCTCAGCTCCATTCACCTCACAGAGTGTTTGTTGTGGGGGAGGAAGGGAAAGGAGATTGTTAGTCGCTTTAAGACTCCTTAGGGTAGTGATAAAGTGGGATATCAAATCCAAACTCCTCCTCCTCCTCCTCTTCTTCTTCTCCTCCTCCTCCTCCTATTTGGGGCATGCAGCATTCCATCTCTAAGGTATGGGTGAAATAAGCACAACTTGACCTGAGCAGGCCAATAACATCTCTGCCTCCCCTACCCCAGTAATATCTGCGTTTGATTATTTGTGAGAAAGGTAACTAAAATGACTTCTTCTTTTTTTAAGTAAGATACTTGTTTGGTCAACACATGTCAAATGATCAAGGTAAAAAATCCTGGAAGCCGGAAACCAAGGTATAGGTTTTCAGTAATTTGATTCAGGGCTTCTGCTGTCAGCATCTATCTTAGCAGGAACAGAAAACAGACCTTGATAAGCTTTGTGTGGGCGGGGAGAAAATAGGATGCTCCGTATAGCAATGTGTCACTCAATCAGTGGCTCCTTTGAGAAATGTGCAGAACCATTTGCTGGACTATGACTCTCTTCTTGAGTGGGAGAGATTTCTCTCACATATAGATCTGTATTTCAAAGTTGCAGTTGTACACAGGAGCTAAAGTCCACCAAATCAAGCTACTTGGTCAGACAGGTCAGGTAAGAGATTCTCAGTCATCAACACCTTTCACCCTTTGGGTGTTGTAATGTTTAACAGTCAGAAGAAAAAGTCATAGGATCGCATTAAGTTGCTTTATCTTTTGCATGCTCTGAAAGCAGAGGTGCTTCTGTATTTAGTTAACCGGATTGACATATTCCTTTTTCCCCAGATGGTTCAGCCATTAAGGAAGCAAGGATTTGAGGAGGAATATTTTGTCACCATCATTTCCTTGGTGGAAAGGCTATAAAGGAAAGCTTAAACAGTACAAGCAAAGTACAATTTGAGGGTGCTGTGAAATATTCAATAGGTGGAACTTGTTTACTATGGAGGTTGCTGTGTATTTTCTGATTTACTTGACACTTGTGGCTCTGTTTTGCCTCCCATTTCAGCCCCAATATATTCCTAATGATAAAATATTTGTTTTCCTTCATAAGGAGCTATTTTTTAAAGATTGAATCACAGCAAAGAACAACGATCTGCCAATAGACATGAGAATGAATTTCTTTCCATTTACTTGTAAACCTTTTTTATATTCAGCATACAGATTTATTTATTTTTAGGGGGGACTGATAAAAAAGAGCCCCTCATGAAGTATGTATAAAACAGTAGGCATCTCAGTCAGAATCTGGAGCTGATGTTATGACACTGAAGTCCTACTTTATCACTTAAATATGTTGAGGCTGCAAGAAACTTTGGCAGAACCACACAAAACAGCAACTTTGTATTTTGTTCCAAAGAGGGCTCTCTGAGGAACCATCAGCTGCTCTATTTATAGCATGCAGGGACAGAATGCAAAGCCACAGAAATAACTCTCTGTGGGATTCCCGGGGTCACAGAATTCAGTGCTATGCATCATATTCCCTCCCCTCCCCAATACCGCTCATGTTTAAAAGAGCAATATTAAGCAGAACTTTTTAAATAATCATTATTTAAGATTAATTCAACTCTATATATGTATGAGAGAAACATTGAATAATAGAAGTGTAGAGTTGGATTGGGACCATAAGAGTCATCTAGTCTAACCCCCTGCAGTGCAGGAACCTTTTGTCCAATGTGGGGGTCAAACACCACCATGTAAAATGAACTACAATATATGACCCAATTTTAGAAAGACTATTAGGTTAGAGTAGTCCTTTACCTAAGTTTAGTTTAAAGACAAAGAACCTTAAGAATGGAAGGTCCCTGAGCTGGCATACAGCTCACCTAATCGGTCTTACCCACTCTATTACTTTTCTGTTTAAATTACGGTAACTATTTTTAAATGTGCATTTTCTCTTTCTTTTTTGTGAATTGCAAGTCCTTCCAGTTGCAGCAGTGATGGGATCCATAAGAAAGTACTGTACTTAAAAACCTCTTTGCTGACCACATTCAAGAGATTCAAACTGGGATCCTAATCAATGCAGTTAATTAGATAATCAATCTCTATGTGGGACAAGAAGCTACAGTTAGAACTGGATATGGGGCAACTGATTGGTTCAAAATTGGGAAAGGAGTACGGCAAGGCTGTATATTGTCTCCCTGCTTATTTAACTTATATGCAGAATTCATCATGCGAAAGGCTGGGCTGGATGAATCCCAAGCCGGAATTAAAATCGCCGGAAGAAACATCAACAACCTCAGATATGTAGATGGCACAACCTTGAGGGCAGAAAGTGAAGAGGAATTAAAGAACCTTTTAATGAGGGTGAAAGAGGAGAGCGCAAAATATGGTCTGAAGCTCAACATAAAAAAAAAACACGAAGATCATGGCCACTGGGCCCATCACCTCCTGGCAAACAGAAGGGGAAGAAATTGAGGTAGTGAGAGATTTTACTTTCTTGGGTTCCATAATCACTGCAGATGGTGACAGCAGTCACAAAATTAAAAGACGCCTGCTTCTTGGGAGAAAAGCAATGACAAACCTTGACAGCATCTTAAAAAGCAGAGACATCACCTTGCTGACAAAGGTCCGTATAGTGAAAGCCATGGTTTTCCCAGTAGTGATGTATGGAAGTGAGAGCTGGACCATAAAGAAGGCTGATCGCCGAAGAATTGATGCTTTTGAATTATGGTGCTGGAGGAGACTCTTCAGAGTTCCATGGACTGCAAAAACATCAACCCTATCCATTCTTAAGAAAATCAGCCCTGAGTGCTCACTGGGAGGACAGATCGTGAAGCTGAGGCTCCAATACTTTGGCCACCTCATGAGAAGAGAAAACTCCCTTTCCCTGATGTTGGGAAAGATGGAGGGCACAAGGAGAAGGGGACAACAGAGGATGAGGTGGTTGGACGGTGTTCTCGAAGCTACCAGCATGAGTTTGAGCAAACTGTGGGAGGCAGTGGAAGACAGGAGTGCCTGGCGTGCTCTGGTCCATGGGGTCACGAAGAGTCGGACACAACTAAATGACTAAACAACAACAATCCCACAGCCTGTTTTCAGAGTTATTACTTCAATTCCAGATCGAGCCAATTCCCACATCATTCCAACTTTTTTTCTTTATATCACTGGGAACCAAATGCATACAGACACATGGCATCTTGAGCAGTTAGTTGTGCTAGGATTTATGTACGTCAAAGAATGTGAATCACTACCATTTGGGGGAAAAAATTAAGACACATCGATTTTCATTTAATCATAATACAGCATGAACAGAGTACACAGAAACAAGGATTACTTTTTGAAAGAGTAAAGAAATATGATCAGGAAGGCTAGCATATTAAAGCAGACTAAAAGAAAACATAATTTATAGCAAACTGGATAGCATGTGTTTAATCCTTAGTAAAATTAGAAAGGGTACCATTAGGCCTGGAAAACTTCAGGTTTTATCAGACCTTAAGAGAGAAGAGATCTGTGCGTAAGTTTTTTATGACTTTAAAATCATAGTTTATGATTGTATGAACGAGATTTCAGGAACTGAAAACTTCAACACAAAAACCTGTTCATATGCTGAAAGTTAAGGTAATGGTAACGTCTCATACCATATGTACCTCAGTACTAATGCTTCATTTCCTCACCTCTTTTCCAAGTCCTGTGGGCTTGCATTGTGTTACATCTTTCATTTCTCAGTTGATGCCAATTCCTTCAGTTCCTTATAAAAAAGGGGCAATGCTGCAAATATGTACTGCAATAATTGGAAGGAGTGGGAATTCACAAGGAAGCCGAATTTGAAACATTTCAGCAGAAAGGAACAAAGAGTCAGCACTTCACTTATGGTAAGTGGAAAGATCTAAAAAGCCAATGTACTTAATTTAGTTCAGGGGAGGGAAATCACACATTAAAGTACCTTAGATAAAGGCTTAGATTCCAAAGCTAATAATTACAGTTTAATGAATGGAGTTCCATTGATACAATAGGATTCTGCACCCTCTCCATTCCTGCTAGAGTCCCCTGCCCTCCCCAGAAAGCTGCACAACATCTGGAAGGTCACATTAAAAGGTAAAGGGACCCCTGACCATTAGGTCTAGTCGTGACTGACTCTGGGGTTGCGGCACTCATTTCGCTTTATTGGCCAAGGGAGCCGGCGTACAGCTTCTGGGTCATGTGGCCAGCATGACTAAGCCGCTTCTGGTGAACCAGAGCAGCGCACGGAAACACCGTTTACCTTCCCGCTGGAGCGGTACCTATTTATCTACTTGCACTTTGACGTGCTTTCAACCTGCTAGGTTGGCAGGAAATAGTCACATTAGACAACAGTTATACAAAAACAGTTCAGCTAAATGTTGCATAACTTTGATTAGAACTTTACTCTTTTGCACCAAAATCCAAACTTCCTGTCTGAGCTATTCAACCATGCTGCTGCTTATGAGATTTATGGAGCCTGAGCTGGCTAGTTGATTCTCAGTAGCAATGCTTAAGGCTGGCCAATTGCAACTCAGCCCTTCCCCAAGAAGCTAGATTATGCAACACTATCTGAAGATCAGAAGCTAGGAAACAGTCAGAAAATCAAAGTCACAACATATTGTTACTTTTTTTATATACAAAGTGAGTGAAAGCATTTCGTTTTCACTTTTTAAAAAAGCATACACAAAAAAGTCTGGCATACGTTTGTCAGTAAATGTTAGCTCCCTGTGTTTTTGCCACTAAATTGTTATGCCCTTTAAAAAATAAATTGCCTAACATTATTTGTGTAACCATTTAATGTCTCAATAGTTTCAGAACTAATGTTAATTTTCTGATACAGGTCAGCAAAGGAAGGGGACATGAAATCCTAGACATCTTAAAAAAAAAAAATAAAGTCTTCAAGGCTAATACGAGTCCAGAAATAGCAATGGATGCACTGCCATGCTCTCAAAGGCAGACACAAAACAAAAGCTTCTCATGCATAGATCAACATTTTCAATCTGAATTCTAGAAATTACTCTAAAATCTTCCACATACACTGCTGATATATCTCAAAAGGGAAAGCAATTGGGCTCATGGTTTTATTGTTTTATATTTAATTCAAATAAAATATTGACTTGAAATGTTTTAACAGAGTACTGAAAAGAACCCTTATTTCCCATGAAATACAGATTTTAATCTCATCTGCAAAAGAACATGGTTAATTAGTTTCTTCTACACAGCAGCACAGACTTGTTTTCTATATACTAATGGCTCTTGAAAGATGCTTAAGGAGTCATAAATCATAGAAAATATGTGCACTGTTCTTATATCTGGCCCAGTATAGGTGGATATCCTGGAGGCAGTCTAGCCCTTTAACCACTCAGGCACCGTCAAAGTCATACACATCTATTTCCTAGCCCATCCCCTTTTCACATGGCCACTCACACAGTTCATTTACTTTCCCTACCCGTGTCATGCCTTCTGCCAAATGGGCTTTGGAATTGTAACCACTAGCTGTCCAGCAGAACTCTCGTATTCTTCTTGCAGACCTAGCCCCATGTCCAGGCTAGGCTTGAAGAGGCAACGGTCAAGTTGGAAAAATAATGGCAGACATAAATTAAGGGAGTGAAAATGCGGAAAGGGTGGTTGGCCTTTGTGCACATGTGGACTGTGTGACACAGAACAAGGAAAGAGTCCAAAGAGCAAAGGGAAAAGGTTCACTAAAAATGGTGCCTAAAAATGAAGAGCTGACATTGCAAGGGGGGGGGGGAACAGTACAGTACAGTGGTACCTTGGGTTAAGTACTTAATTTGTTCCGGAGGTCCGTTCTTAACCTGAAACTGTTCTTAACCTGAAGCACTACTTTAGCTAATGGGGCCACCTGCTGCTGCCGTGCCACCGGAGTACGATTTCTGTTCTCATCCTGAAGCAAAGTTCTTAACCTGAAGCACTATTTCTGGGTTAGCGGAGTCTGTAACCTGAAGCGTATGTAACCTGAGGTACCACTGTAGAGTGAAAAATCACTAACCTCATCTGCAGTGGGGTTTATATATAGCTACAAATTCTGTTATTACACATCAACTCTGTCCTGTATATTTTTTGCTCTGCTATATAAAGCGGGGGTGGGGGTGGGGGGAGTACTTGAGGGATGGAGAATCTGCAGTCCTCCAACTCCCATCAGTTTCAGCCAGCAGTCTTATTGTGCAACACTGATAGTTACAATGGAGCAATTTACCACTTCTATAATGAAAAGAAGCCAATGCAAGTTATTCAGGAAAAGACCCCTGGTACACCTTTCTCAGAGTGTATTACTACATAATACAAGTGGGATCACATGACTAGAGGCTTTCTCTCTATTTATGGATAGCTAATATGTCAAGGAAAAGCTTTCTGGGTGAGTTCATCCCCTGACATTTCAGTTAAAGAAGGCATTGTTTTTTTTCCTTATTCTTATTTTACTACTTGATCAACAAGAAAAAGTGTGTGTGTGTGTGTGTGTGTGTGTGTGTGTGGTTCCTCTAAAGAAAAATTATTGCATATTATACATATATTTACACTTCAGATTTTCTAATATAGCTAGCATATAAGCAGATACATACACCGATATACAGTGGTACCCCAGGTTAAGTACTTAATTTGTTCCGGAGGTCCGTTCTTAACCTGAAACTATTCTTAACCTGAAGCACCACTTTAGCTAATGGGGCCTCCTGCTGCTGCTGCGCCGCCGGAGCACGATTTCTGTTCTCATCCTGAAGCAAAGTTCTTAACCTGAAGCACTATTTCTGGGTTAGCGGTGTCTGTAACCTGAAGCGTATGTAACCGGAAGCGTATGTAACCTGAGGTACCACTGTATATAACTGTAAAAAATAATACTTGGATTAATATTTATTTAAAAATTATGCTTTAGAAATATAGTACTGCATGAGGCTCAACTCTTTTGTCTTTCATAATTCTTTTTATTTTATTCCATAAAGATAACATGCACACAAAAAATCAACAAAACACAAACATATAAAGGAAAAGACAAAAGTTCTCAATCGCAGCAAACAAAATAGAAAGAAAAAAGAATAAAAAGCGCACAAAGTTCTTATTTCCATAGATTTTCCATAACATACTTCTTTCTTTTGAGACTTCCTTCAGCCTGGCCGCGGATCATACGGAGTCAATAAATAAGGTCACACGTTTCTTCTTTTATATTGTCGTTATGTCCATTGTTGATCTCTATTTTCCTTATACAATACCCTTAGTCAATTACAGTACATCTCTAAACCCCCTTAGCGTTATTTGCCCATCGCTGATGTTTTCCAGATAGCTTGCATATTTTCCCCAGTCCCTGATAAACACTTGGTCTTTTATGTATCTGATCTTCCCCGTTAATTTATCTAACTCTGCGTATTCTGTTAGTTTGCACCTCCACTCCTCAACTGTTGGGGTTTCTTCCTGTTTCCATCTTTGAGCTATTAAGTTCCTTGCTGCCGTAGTCGCATAGTATATCATTCTACAATCCTCCTTTCTTATCTCTCGTTGTAATATTCCTAATAGGAAAGTTTCTGGTTTTTTCCTGAACGTGTACTTTAATATCTTTTTCAGTTCTGTGTATACCTTTTCCCAGAACTGTTTTACCTTTCCGCACTCCCACCACATATGGTAGAACGTGCCTTCTGCGTCTTTACATCTCCAACACTTTTTGCTCACCTTGTACATTTTTGAGAGTTTTACAGGTGTCAGATGCCACCTATAGAACATTTTCATAACGTTTTCTTTTATCGCCGTACACGCTGTAAAATTCAATCCTTCTTTCCATAGTCTTTCCCAATCCTCGTACTGTATACTGTGGCCTACGTCTTTTGCCCAACTAATCATCACTGATTTTACCTCCTCGTTTCCCAAATTCCAGTCTAACAGCATCCTATATGCTCTCGATATATTTTTCACCTTGCTGTTTATTATTTCCGTCTGGAATTTTGAGTCATTGTCTACATACCCTCTTTCTTTAATGTCTCTACTAAACATCTGGTTAATCTGTTGGTGACTGAACCAATCGTGCACATATTCTCTAATCATCTCGTAGGGTTTAATTCTCCATTTTCCATCCACTTTAGTTACTAGTTGGTTGTATGTTACCCGGTTACCTCCCATGTTGATGGTTTTCCTGTTTATTATTTCGAGTGGTGCTAACCAATGAGGTGTTTTCGGTTCTAATATATTTTTGTATCTCTCCCACACTTCTATTATCGGTCCTCTAAAAATATGATTACTAAATCCCCTATGTTTTTTTGTTTCAATTTTCCACATGTAGGCATGCCAGCCAAAGTGGTTATCGAAGCCCTCCAGGTCAAGTAATTCCGTATTCTCTAGATTGACCCAATCTTTTAGCCAACTTAGACATGTCGCCTCATAGTATAGCATAAGATCTGGCAGCGCAAAACCCCCCCTTTCTTTTACATCTGTAAGTAACTTAAATTGTATTCTGGGCTTTTTGCCCTGCCATATGAACCTCGAAACTGCTCTCTGCCATTCCTTTATAGTCTTACTTCCTTTTATTATAGGTATGGACTGGAACAAGAACATCAGTCTTGGTAGAACATTCATCTTTATCATGTTTACTCTTCCCCATAGGGATAGTTTTAGGCGTCCCCATTTCTCTAAGTCTTTCCTTATTTCCCTCCATACCGGCTCGTAGTTATTTTTGTAAAGATCCATATTTTTAGATGTTATCCAAATGCCAAGATATTTAACCTTTTTTACCTTCCCTATCTGCCATTTCTGTTGGATTAATTCTGTTGTCTTTGGGTCCACATTTTTATATATCATCTTTGTTTTCGTCTTGTTTAATTTAAATCCAGCCACCTTTCCGAATGCTTCTATCTCTCTCATTATCTCTCCTATTGATGTTAATGGCTCTTCCGTCATCACTACTAAATCATCGGCAAAGGCCTTGGTTTTATATACGTTCTTACCTAGAGTCACCCCTTTTATATTTTCATTTTTCCTTATAGAGTTTAGGAGGGTTTCTAACACTGTTATAAATAGTAACGGAGAGAGGGGGCATCCTTGCCTTGTTCCCTTCCTTATCTTAATCTCTTCCGTTATTATACCATTTACAATCAGCTTGGCCTTCTGTTCCGTATATATTGCTTTCACCCCATTGTAAAAGTCACTGCCTACACCCATGTATTCTAGGTTTCTCAACATAAAATTCCAGACCACATTATCAAACGCCTTTTCGGCGTCAATAAACATCATTGTGACTTGCTTGTTAAACCTAACAGACAGAAATTCCAACATGTCCACAATGTGTCTTATGTTGTCTCTCATTTGCCGACCCGGCAGAAATCCCGCCTGATCCTTATGGATAACGTCTGCTAGTACATCTTTTAATCTTCTGGCCAAGATTCCTGCATATATCTTATAATCTACATTCAACAATGAGATTGGTCTATAATTTCTGACTTGAGTTAGATCCGAGTCTTGCTTGGGTAGGAATGTGATATACGCCTCCTTCCAGGTTCCCGGGATTTCCCCTTTCTTTAATATTATATTCATTGTCTTTTTCAAGGGTTCCACTAAAGCTGCTTTCATTTCCTTATAATAGCCTGCCGTGAACCCATCTGGGCCTGGGGCTTTTCCCCTCTTCAAGTTTTTAATTACCTCCTCTATTTCCTTATTTTCAATAGGTATGTTCAGTTTTTGTTTTCCCTCCAGTGGAATTTTTTGTCCCCCTTTATTTTTCAAAAATCTTTCTATCTTCCTTTGTCCTATCTTTTCTTGATCATTGTATAAGTTGCTATAGAAACTTATAAACTCGCTCCTTATTCCTTTAGGATCTGTTCTTTCTTCTCCCTCTACTATTATTTTATTAACTATCCCTTGTTCCTTCCTTTTTTTAATTTGCCAGGCAAGCCATTTGCCTGGTTTATTAGCATGTTCAAAGTTCCTTTGTTTAAGTCTTTTTATATTCCATTCCACCTCCCTATTTATTATTGTGGCAAATTGGGTCTGAAGAATTTTTATTCTTTCCTTTGTTTCTGAACAGTTAGGTGTCTGAACTAATTTTCGTTCGTTTATCATTATTTGTCTTAGAATTTCCTCTTTATTTCTTTCTCTGTTCCTGTTTTTTATTGCATTCTGTTGAATAAAAAATCCTCTTATGACCGCCTTACTGGCATCCCAAACTGTACTTTCTTTTGTTCCTTTGTCACAATTATCCTTAAAATATTCCGTCAATTTTTTCTTTGCCATTTCCACCACCGTTTGGTCATCCAACAGGTAGTCTTTTAATCGCCATCTATAAGATCTTTTCTCATAGCTATCCAATTCCATCTCTAATGGGTTATGGTCTGAGATTACTTTTGGTTTTATTTCTATATTTTTAATTCTTGGACATATTTCTTTTGAAATCCAGATCTGATCTATTCGAGAGAAAGATTGGTTAGGTTCTGAATAGAAGGTAAACTGCTTTTCTAACGGATGTCTCAGGCGCCAAATATCTACTAATCCACAGTTTTCTACCATAGAGAAAAAAGATTTAGGCAACTTCCCTTCTTTATTTACTCTGTCTCTAAGCCTATCCATCTCAAGTGAGACCACAGCATTCATATCCCCCATTAGAATTATTTTTTGGTCAGCGTATTCCATTAATTTTTCTTCTAGTTTCTTAAAAAATTCAGTTTTGCTGCCATTCGGAGCGTATATCCCCACTAACAATATTTTTTCTCCCTGCCAGTTAATATTAACCGCTATCATCCTCCCCTCCTCATCTTTAAACATTAATTTAGCTTCTATCTTATTACTGATGTACAATACCACGCCTCTTTTTTTAACCCTGTCCAGGGCTTCATACTCATTTCCCAACCGTTTATTAATTAGCACTTTTCTGTGCTTTCTGGCCACATGTGTCTCCTGGAGACAGATAACATCCAGGTTTTTCCTTTTTAAACATTGTTCAATTTTATTTCTTTTTCTCTTATCATTCACCCCGTTAACATTCCAACTCCAGATTTTTAACCCCATAACCCGTGTATTAACCTTTTGTTATTTTTAAAAATTTTTTTATCTGTTATATGTTTTCTGGATCCTCTGTTTCCTCTTCTTTTTCCTCTTCCTCCTCCGACCCATCCTCCCCCCCCTCCCCCTCCTCCATCTCTTTTGATTCTTCTGGAGAGGCTCTCTCCTCTCTTCCTATCTCTTGGGCTTCCGCTTTGAGTTCTTTGTATTTCCTAAGGAATTTCCCGGTTTCTTCAGAGTTTATCAGCTTGTGTTTTTTACCTCTATATGTAAATGATATCCCTTCCGGGAATTCCCACCTAAACTCAACCCTATTCTTCCTCAGTGTTTGCACCAAAAGTTTATAAGCATCTCTCTTTTTAAGCAATCTTATTGGGACGTCTTTAAAAATAATTATATAATTTCCATCTATATTCAATCTTTTTTCTCTATTCCTTTGGAGGATCCTGTCTCTCACTGCTTTGTTTTCAAATGTAATCAGACAGTCGCCCGGAAATTTCTTTGCTTTTGTTGTGTTAACACGCATTCTAAATGCGTTTAATATACTATTGGCCATTTCTTCTGCAGGCAAACCCATCCATTCTGCTAACTCTTTCGTCAGCTTTTCTTTAATATTCTCGTTCTGTGTCTCTGGGATTGCTCTCAGCCTAAGATTTACCTCTCTTTGCCTCAATTCGTTCATTGCTATAATGTCTTTTATCTCTTCCTGTGTCTTACATATTTCCGTCACATCTGCTCTGATCTTTTCCTTCTCTCTTCTAACCTCTCTTATCTCTACCTTTGTCTTTTTCAAACCTTCTTCTGTAAGCTGCGTTCTCCTAGATATTTCTTTTATTTGACCCTTAATTTCATTCACAGTTTCCTCCATTTTTTTATCCAGTTTCCCAATTCTGTTGTCCACCGATTCTAACTTATGCTCGACATTTACTTGACTTTGTTTGATCTCTGCAAACATCTTCAGAATATCTGTCTTGAAGTCCATTTCCTGTTTAGAGCCTCTCCTCTCTACAGGTGTACCCCCATTCGTTCCCTTCCTTCCTGTATGAGACATCTTGTATTTTATGTAATCCTTTTCCCCACCGTCCCTTTCCTCCCGCTTTTATCGTTCTTAAACTCTCCCACAGTTTCCTTACACTCACTTCCTTTCCTTAATATAATTTATCTCTCCCCCCGTAGATATCTAATCTGTGGACAATAAATTATAAACAGTAAACTATAAACTCTTATATAACACACCAAAACAATAAGGTTCAATCTTAGCAAATTATCGTAGCAAATTCTCACAGTTCTGGTCGTGGTCTTATTTGTCAAACAAAGTCTGTTTATAATTCACAAATGAGTCTTTTGGGTGTGTGATATTCCCAGCAGCAGACTGCGGTATCCAAAAGTCGGTACTTCTCCTCTAGTTCATCTGCCACTTAGTCCATAGATTGCACGAACTTCGGAAAGTTTGGCAAAGAAAGGAGGGGGGTTAGGTGGGTAGGAGTGGGAACACAACGGGTATCTAATGGAGGGGAAGGGGGGGGAGAGCCGGAGGGAGGAAGGAGGGAAGGTCTAAACGCCACTCATATGCTCCATTTTACCCTCAGAGACTCTCCCAATTAACCCCCACTTCTACCCCAAATCTACATCCACTCTTACCAAATCTTTAAAGTGTCCTCAAACATCGCAGTTCTAACTCCTGTTCCCATATGCAGTTCCTGGTAAAGTCTATAGCTCTCTGTAAAACGCTGACGGGTAGTATCGTAGTTTCCCTTTTCCCCACACAAGCGCTGCGCTCCGATTTCAAATGGCGGCGAGGCTTCTCTTCCAAATGGCAGCAGAACTTCTCTTCCGTAATTGTCCGTAACACCAATCCCCTTTATGCAAGATGAGTCCTCTCTTTTTTTTTTACAGCCTCCTACACGCCAGTAAGATCAGAAATCACCAGAAATCAAGGACCTCCACTCTCCCTCTCGCCTGGACCCCTTCCGGTTTCTTTCCTCTCCCCTCTATTATTCTTTTCTCCTCTTCTCCCTTTGTAACAGCATTCTTTTCATGAGGGGGGAAAAGCCGAAAGAGATACTATGTCTCCGCCCGGGCAAGTCATTCACTTTTTTTGTGCTGCGTTCCTGCCGTGTCTTAGTTGATTACGGCCACCCGCTGAACTCCATTCATCTCTCTTTGTTACTCCGAAACTTCTTTGTTTCCCCTCTTGGTCACAAAGTTACAAGTATCGGAGTCTCTTTTTTTTTTGAAAACAAGCCGCTCTTCCTGCAAGCGCAGGGCTTCGCTATCTGAAGGTAAGAAAATGGCTCCCCAGACCCGCTGGATCTTTCCGCTACTCTCTTCGCCTCTCTCGGGGTTACCTGGTAGCCGGTTTGATCCTTTCTCCGGTCGTGCTGGGAACTAGACTCTTTGAACACCCTTCCAAAGAGTTTGAGGGGTCTCCGCGCCCTGGAGTCGCCCCAATCCTTCAGAATAGCTCGGGCTTCACCATGCGGTGCAAGCCCTTGCTTGCGCTGGGATCGCGGCTCGCCGGAAGTCGTTTCGCATGAGGCTCAACTCTTAATGATGTATGTTTGTGTGTGATTTATTTGATCCCTTCTTACTGAACAAATGGAGCCACAGGTCACCATGCCCTTGGTAAAGAAAAGTAGATGATATTTATTAATCCTGTTGCCAACAACATTGGCTGGATATCTATTGACCACTTGCAGACAGAATTTGGAATGACTGTGTGATACTACTGTGGGAAGATGGTATAATGAAATTTGGAGAATTGCCCTTTATAAAAACTTTGTCAAAATTGTGTAATGCCAAAGGAAAAGGAAAAGAAACATTTGCCCAAATAGTGGAACTTTGTTTTTACAATGACAAGAGACCAATACCAAAACTATTTACAAGCCTGTGGGTACATTTCTCATTTAGATAATATGTAACCTTACCTTACTCTCATTTTGGCTCTGTACTGAAAATACTGAATGCTATCACTTGTACACATATTTGGATATTATATTGGAAATAAATTTTTATGAAGGAAAAAATATTTGCCCTGAATATCATCTTAGTGTGGTAGCCATTCGTGAACTTTCTATAGGGCCGCTTAAAAACTTAACCAGCTCACATAGGTAAAGTGGTTTTAAATGCAGTTGAATTAGCCACACCATATGCTGAATCTATCCACAGAATACTACTGCACCTTTAGCAGTAAAAAAATATTCACAAAAGATTTTATTGTGCAGGCTCTAAATGAGTCATCCTTTCCCAATGTTTATAAGGATACATCATAAAGGGACATCTTAGTATTACTACTTCCCTGGTTTCTCATCAACTTTGTGGCCCACACACTCAAAAATAAAATAAAATGCTGACATAAAAAATAACTCTGGCCATGCCAGCCTCTTTCCTCTGAACAACAAGAGAGCCAGACAGATAAAATTGTGGAGACATTTTATAATTAAGCCAAGATAGCTATTTGTAAATCTCTTACTTAGTGCTAACGTGAGATACTTATGGCTAAAGGAGGAAATACCCACAACCAAATAAGAGTTTGTGAAAAGAAGAAAGAAAGAATTGGAGAGTGCATAGAAACAAAGTCTTTTATGAAAATGAAATCATTTTTATTCTTTTGATTTTGAGCACCTATGTACAGAAACAGCAGTTCAGGCAGGCTTTCAACTTTGTAAGAATTTGACTATGTGCTTCTCATTTTGGAAGGTACTCTTACTTTATTTGCAATGTTAATTGTGTTGCCATCTCCCACCTTTCTGTACCTAAGAGTCAACACTAGCTTATATTGTAAATATTTTGAATACTCCAGCCATCAAGCGTTCAGTATTTTGTTTCGATTTCTTAGTTTGCTTCTTAACTTTTGTTCTTTTATGCTTCAGTTATTAACCACCTTATATGAAAGACATAATAAAACCAGTTAAGTATCATACAAAAAAAGGCAGATGGTGATCAAAGAGGACGTAAGAGTTGGCCTCTCTAGGAATGGAAAACCAAAACCTAAGCATGAGCAATAATGTTATTTCTCTCTGCTAGCAACCTGGAATGTTAAAATGGAAAGGCAAACTATCTTCGTTAGTGCAAGCAGAAAAGTGAGGTGGGAGAATACAATCCTTTCTGCAGTTGTACACAAACAGAACATTTCTAAACACAAGACTGAAATGGCGAGGGCTTTAAAATTTAGAGCAAACTAGTAAAATGACTAACCATGCTCAGGACAGGGTGGAAAAAGACAGATGGCAATTTTATGGGATAGTGATAGTTTGATCTACTGCTTTGCAAATACAAGCATCTCTTCTGCTTTGGAAATGCATAAAGGGTCACACAAATCCCACTGTAAGTGTTCCAACAGCTTTCTTTGTCTCAATTTATTGGTTTACAACATGGGGTGAAGGAGAATAATTATAAAGAATCCAGCAAGAGATGAAACTTATACTATGAAAGCCTTTTTGCCTCTTTTTCGCTTTTGCTGAAGTTGGCTACCAGCATCTTCTTTATAAAACTGTCACATGTGCACTCCATTGAAATTAATGGAGGTACTGTAGCAAGGGTAGATTGTTCTAGGAAGAATAATGAGTCACAATTGTTTGCTTACCCTGAAGGAATCCCCAGCCTGTTCATTATTGATATAGGGACAGAGGCTCTGCGGTGCCTTGTGGGAAGCTTACAGTTAGTTTGCACCTTGAGCACTCAGGAAAGATTTGTACTTCATTCCAATGGCGAAAGCAGGTGTGACGGCTATCTCCATTGGCACAGTTGAACAGGACAATGAAGCCTCCTTCAAAATATGCAACTTTGCTTCATTATAACCCTCAGTGCACTTACGTTTTTTACCAGTATTGCAAGGGCCTTGGAAATATTAAAGACAACACTGGAAAGACAGAGAGAAATGCCTCATTCAAAAATACAGAAACTCAGGCAGCTTGTCCTTAAGTAACCTGGTACTAATCTGTTTAGGGCTGCAAAGGTTATCACTAACGCTTTGAATTGTGCCTTCAAATAAACTGATAGGGAGTAAAGCTGTTTTATCATGGGAGTTACATGCTTCCTGTAACTGGCCCTGGCAAGTAGTCTGGCTGAAGCATTCTGGACCAGCTGTAGTTTCCAAACACTCTTCAAAAGCTGTACAACATACAGTGTGTTACTGTAGTCCAAACTAGACTTGTCTGGAAAAGCCCATTTCAAGATGCAAGAGACAGAAGCTACTAGAACCGCAAAATTTGTTAACAGATGAAGCAGAAACAACTGCAATATTACTGTTTGAGCTGAGATTTGTAAATAGTCTTAATTTATTATCTTTCTGATCCTTCAAGGGCAGGCATACATGGACCTCCCTCCGTGCCACATAAACAACCATGCTTTGAAGTTGAAAGAATGTGCCTAGTCCAAGACACTCTGTAAATTTTATGGCTAAGTGCCACTTTGAACCCAATTTTAATGCAATGCTACTGCACCACTCTTTGGTACAGTGGTACCTCTGGCTAAGAACTTATTTTGTCCCAGAGATCCGTTCTTAACCTGAAACTGTTCTTAACCTGAGGTACCACTTTAGCTAATGGGGCCTCCCACTGCCGCCGCACAATTTCTGTTCTCATCCTGAAGCAAAGTTCTTAACCCGAGGTACTATTTCTGGGTTAGCGGAGTCTGTAACCTGAAGCATCTGTAACCTGAAGCGTCTGTAACCCAAGGTACCACTGTATAATTAACCTAGTTCCAGGGAAACTGAACAGGACAAAGAAAAAAGATTTAACTTAAAGCAAGGATGGAGAACTTGTGGCCCTCCAGATGGTATAAGAGCCGTGCTGAATCTGTCCAAAGGCCCATCTAGTCCAACCTCCTGTTATTGGATGCTTTTGAGAAGCCCAGAAGCAGAACCCGAGTGCAACAGCACCCTCTCCAGTTGTGATTCCCAACAAGCGGCATTCAGAGGCATTGATGCATCCAGTAATGGAAGACCAACCTAGCCTTGTCCTCCTTGTGGCTGGACTGCAGCTCCTGCCATTCCTTACCATTGATCATGCTCACTGGAACTGATGAGAGTTGGAGTGTTGCAACATCTGGAGACCCACAGGTACCACCCGATCACCGATTCAAATGTGTTTTTAATAGACAAATCCTATGCATGTTTACTGTGAACTGTGCCACAGTTATTTTATCAGAACTTACGTCCAATTGTGCAAGCATAGGCCTGAAGCCTAAAATCATCACAAAATGCATTATTATAGGAGCTGGGCAAAGTTTCTTAACTGAAAATGTCTTTTAGATAAACTCAGTACATGAAGGCTACAGGAGAAGGGAGCACCTGTATTTTCTGTCAGCTGTAAGTAAACTTGAATGATGAATGAAACATGGCCTCACATTTCCTTTTGTTTCAACATCATAAATTGGCAGCAACCACACATTTAATAACAATACTTTAAGTTATAATTATGAGGGCTGTAGTTCAATGGAAAAAAACATGTCAAACAAAGTGCCTGAGGCTTCAGTCATTGCAGAAAAAAAAAAATCATTGATAAGCAATTTGCAAAGCTTGATTTGCTTGAAAGAGCCATTACATTTCTTATGGCAAGAACATTCTTCGTATTGTGCGCTCTCCCACATGACTGGCAAAATTGCCCTACAGCAAAGGGCAGACAAACTACATTCTGTCTGTGGCACCTCTGTGGGGCTCAGGAGTCCAGTTGTGTCACCCTTTGCCTGCAGAGCTGGCAGCCCCTCACCCCTTTTTGAACACCCTCCCTTGTGGAGTATTCCCTCAGCCTCCTCTCTTCTCCCCTCTCCTTGGGAGTCCTCTGGGCAGCCGTAGCTGCTGCTCCTGGTCTCTGAGCTGCCCCCTACCCCCAAAAGAGGTGCCTCCTCACACTGCCCCACAGGGGCCCGGGAAGCAAGCCAGCTCCAGAGGCACCATTCGCCTGAGAAGCTTGTAGCAAGGGCTGCTGAAACGAACAGCTGTGCAAGCCTTAGGAGGCAGAAATGCAAGAGGGCATCAGAGGAGGGAGGGAGGGAGGGAGGGAGGGAGAGAGAGAGAGAAAGAAAGAAAGAAAGAAAGAAAGAAAGAAAGAAAGAAAGAAAGAAAGAAAGAAAGAGGTCAGTATTGCCCAAGGCACTCCTGACCATCATTCAAGGCACCCCAGGGTGCCATGTCATACCAGTTGAAAACCATTGCCCTACAGGTTTGCTTCACTGTCAGATATACTCCTAAAAGCTTCATTAACATGATTCTGACAAGCAAAAACTTGTATAATATTATGCTTTAAAAGATATGCATACTCCCTCTGTCTTACATTAATCATGATGAAATAAACTAACTTAGCTGCTTTGCATGGATTTATGTGCTAAAGAATGTGGCATTCCCATATCAAGAGGAAATCAGGTAAGCCTGTTTTAACAAACCCATTCTGCTTGTTCATTTTGTTAAGAACAGGAGCTGAACAGTCAATAATACTCATTGATAGCTTTATTTTTTGAGATTCTTGGGGGGGGGGTGGAATCTACAGGGTGCCTATAAGTTAACAGAACCTTTGAACATGCAAAAGCCTGAAATGGAGTTGAAATTGTTATGTGAAATGAAGCTATGATATTGTGGGCTAACCAGCCTCATATAGCCAACATGCTTAAGTCTAATTAATGCATGAAGGGGCTAATGTCATGGGGTAAGTTGTCTTGCCGGGCATAGCTAGGTCACTCCCCCTCACCTTGGAAGGAAGGTAACCAAGCCTATTGCTGTACCTCAGTTAATCAGAGAAACTCAACATGTGTAGAGGTTTTGAGCTGGCTGCTACAGATCAGACTGCATGACTGTTACAAGCCATTATTGTGTTCCTATACCAATAATTAAGGAACTTTCACAACTCTAAGTTTCATTGCCCATGAAACTTTTTTCTGAATGCTGCATGGAAAAGTGAATGAATTTGATCTTTGGAGAGTTTGTAAGTAAACCATTTCTAATTTACGAAACATAGTCATTTTCTATGCTAAGGGAAGAGAGAAGTTTTGGCACTCACAAGGACATATTTTAAAGGTCTAGCAGCCTACATTTCCATGCTAGACCTTGCTGCATATTTCATTATTTTAAAATAAATATAAATTTATACTTTTATAAATATGAATATAGAGTCCAACAATACTAATACTGTGGCATAAACAATGCTAAATATACTCTTGGCAGAGCAGTCACACTTATCCAAGGCATGTCTTAAAAGGCAGCATTAAATATACAGCTAATGGTGCTTATATCCCATCAACCCATCATTGTTTACAAGTCATTCTTAAATGCCATTTCCCTGATTCAGCAAATTGACTATACCAAGTCTTTGACATGATTGCTGAGAACACATATAAGTGAAAACAGCAAGGGATGTAAACATAGATTAGAGACAAGTAGTGATGACCCGAGTGGAAGTTCTTAATGAAAATCTCTCCAAGGCACTAAATGCTGAATGGGCCAAGAAGCAGCACACAGCACCAGAGATACTGGCCTACATAATAAGATCAACTGCAATAAGATGTGATACGCGTTGCATCCAACTAAATCATTGCATGCACATAACTTCCACAAGTTCAACAAAACATCCCATCCTTCTCCCCCTACAAAGCTGCTCTGGGTGTTCCTCAACTCTCCAGAGCAGATTTAAGGCACGAGAGGGAGGGAAAGTTCCATTGCACTCATGGAAATCTCTCAGTTGGATACATCTGTTGACCTTACTCCCACAGATTTCAGTGATATACCGGTAAATTGAACTAAGCTCAACAGCTGTTTCAGTGGGATTGAGTTAACTATCTTACATGGATTCAAATGATTTTTGTCTAGCAAGTGCAATTGATATATTCTGAAAGTAGTAGTATTCAGAATATATATTTCTTTGGAAGATCCTGCATTTACAGCAACTGAAGTGGTTTTGTTGATTCCTTTACAAATCTACTTCAGCGTTCTAGCCAGTCATTCTACATAATATTCCCAGTCAGTAAATGAAAGTCAATTTATTTCCCTGCACAAAACTCTTGTTAAATGAAGATGTCTTCTGTGCATGCGCAGTGGCTGTCTTAAATGTATACATCTCAGCTGAACTGCAGCTTACGTTTTTAAATCAGATAGAAGCTGGTCCGAGGGGAAATGCATCAAACAGCAGTATTTCTCAAGAAACTACGGGCTATATGGATTATTGCTAACATCATGTGCCTCAAGCAACAGAAGTGGAAACACAATGGATTTGGAGTCACAAGGTACACTGGGCTTTGTTATATTTGGGTGGAGTTAGGGATTTCCTATTACTTTTCTGCCTTGCTTAAGACAGTAAAAGTCTGATAGACAGATATGTCCTTCAAGCCTTAAATGTCACATTTTTCTTTTGCTATCAAAGTGGCAGCATTCAGAAGGTATGAGAGGGGCATCTTTTTCCTGTTACTAGTGAATCAGGTGCCTGTCAATGAAGCTGCCTATTTTAGCTCTGCAGGGAATTGCTACACAGCAGTGAAAATAATGAACTACAAAAGCCAACAGGAACAAACAAAAAAAGGTCTAGCAACAAAACAGAAAACATTTGAATTACAATGGACACATCGAAAACATTTGAAAAATACAAGGTGCTTGTGAGTGACATGCAATTATATTGCAAAATAGAAAGGCAGAAATAACACTCCTATTGGCTTCCCACACAGCAGCAGTGGGGAGGCAAAGCAACAGAGGTGCCACAACTCCACCCACTGCAAGATAAGTGTCTGAACCAAGGAACAATATATAGGAGCAATGGCAGTGCATACAAGGCCAAGGGCTATTCAGTCTGTTTCATCCTACTAAGTTTTCAACAAACTGCCTTCATAACTGCTCTTCTTTTTCCAAGCACCAAAACGACACTTTTTGGACTAGTAATTGATCATTCCTACGCGGGTGGCGCTATGGTCTAAACCACATAACCTAGGGCTTCCGATCAGAAGGTCGGCGGTTCGAATCCCCTGATTGGGTGAGCTCCCGTTGCTCGGTCCCTGCTCCTGCCAACCTAGCCATTCGAAAGAACACCAAGTACAAGTAGATAAATAGGTACCACTCCGGTGGGAAGGTAAACAGTATTTCCGTATGCTGCTCTAGTTTGCCAGAAGTGACTTAGTCATGCTGGCCACATGACCCAAATGCTGTACGCTGGCTCCCTCTGCCAATAAAGTGAGATGAGTGCTGCAACCCCAGAGTTGTCTGCGACTGAACGGTCAGGGGTCCCTTTACCATCGGTTTAAAGGTGTTATTTTATTTTATTTTATTTCACAATGGAAGTGGGGGAGCAAGCAGTGGAATCTATATTGAACAAGCACTATTTAAAAGGTTTTCATAGGTGAGCTGGAGTCAGGAATAAGCAGTACACGTTTGTGAATGACACCCCACCCCCCAAAAAATTATCTGCCGCCTCCTAGTTGCTGCTGCAATAGCTTGCCCTTACCCTTTTAAGAAACAATAATCCTTGGCTTTCAGAACAAAATTGTGAAAAAGCAGTTTATCAAATAATAAATCTAAAGATGTATGCAAATTACACACCAGTATGGATGAATAATAGTGATGGCTTTCCCCCTTCCTCCTGTAACTGATTTAAGAAAGAAAGAAAGGGAAGACTATCTCTTTGTTGAAACTAAAAAAAAATCCTGAAACACTTTTGAAAATGTGCTTTATTCTTTTGAGAAAGCACTTTGGAGCTTTTGTTCAATGTTTCATATATACAAGAAAGAATCAATCAAGTACCACTTCAAAATCTTGTTATAATGTTGTTGCCTGAATAAAGACAAGGGGAGAAGCATCTTTCAGTTTTCCTCAGCCTGATCTTAGGTTTTGTTTCTTATGCAAACATCCTCACCATATTTGAGGATTTCACACTGGCAGTACACTGGCAAAAAATAGCCAGCTGCAAATCAAGTCTAATTACAGTGTGACCTCTTGCTAATTACTGTTTGTCTAACCCTACTGTTGTTCTTTCAATAAGAGTAAAATAGCATCCGCTTCTCTCCCTGCAATATTTACAGTTTGTAATTGGCCATGCACCAAAGCTTTGGAGCTGTAGGGATCTTTCATTAAGACCAGGGGTTGGATTCAGAATTTTACATTCACAGTTGGTACAGTAACTTGCTTCCCACTGATAAGCAGCATCAAACAAATCCAGCTACCAAATACAATACACAAAATCATTGCTTGGTTATGTTTCATAAAAAAATGGAAAACAAGCCCTTTGTATCTTGTATAAATGGGATGCCATAACTGGAGTTATGCTCACATAAGTTATTACGTACTCACTGAAAATGAGATATTGATTCGTATTTTTCCTTGCAAATAGTTCTATGATGGTAAGCAGCAGAGGCAGTACATGCACATGTACATAGTATGAGGACATTCATATGCCTAGTTTAATCTTTGTAGTTTTTAATGCTTCAACTATTCTGAAATAGTTTCCTGCTGTGCTATGTTACTGTGTTTATTATTGTATTTTCAGTCTTTCCTGTAAGCTACTCAAATAATTCCAATAACACTGATGGGCAGAATACAAAGTTCTAGAAATCAATAAAGACTGTATAGAGCACACCACAAAGAAAACGAGGGGTGCTTCCAGCCAACCTGCTTATTGGCTATTCATCCTGATTTGTTTGCAGGGAGATAGATAACTGCTATTTAATGAACATTTATTCCAATTTGTTTGCAAGGATGTTAGATGACAAAGCAAGTGTTATCCCACATTCTCCAGTGCATTTCCCCAACACCTTCCAGCCTTTTTGGGAAGTGGGTTTGTTGTGCCACCAAGCTACTATAATTGCTGAGCCTGGATTTGCCAATATGTGACTGGGGACTCAGCTACATTGGTAAAAATATTTTTTAGAAATAAAAATGCATTATAACATTGTGACACCAGATGGTGCTGTAGAGCTGAAATTGGAACTCTATTAAATTTTTCATTGTGAGCTTTGAAACAGTTTTTTCAGAGCATTTTCAGAGTGTGTGTTTTTTAGCTATGTAGATGCAGCCCGAATCCCATTGCAAAATAGGTAATGTCTAGAAGTGTCCTAGATCTTCATAGCTATTACACAAAAGACTCTCCCATTTATCCCAAGAGGGGGCAAGAAAATAAGTTTTTATTCAATAAACTGGATGTATGGAAAAAATCAAGTCTGTGTTGTTTCAAATGGAAACTTGGTTTTATGCCCAGTCCCCCAAATGTGCCTTAAGTGTTTAAATGAAAATTATTTAGCCACAAACAATTCATGTCCCAAGTAAGTATGGATTGACAAATCAGTGTCCTTCCATTCCATGAGAGCTTTGCATGCACACACTCACAAATCCATTCCGATTTCTTTGGTGGTTTTTTTTTTTAAAAAAAACCTCAAAGTATTTACAGTTAAATTGCATGCATTTTATATGGAATCTTACATACAATACACATAATAGTACATGCTTATCAGTGCAACCTGAAGACAAGTCTGGGATCATTTTAAAATATGGACCAAAACAAATTCCATTCATCTCTACACACAAATCAGTTTGAAAGTTCCCACAGAAGTTAACAGAACAATATTGCTGCCTCTCACACTCCATTTCCAAGCAGGCATTATAAGCCTAGTGATGTATTATCTTAATGAATTATTTCCTACTCATAAAATTCCTTTCTTCCCTGGGTGATTTCATGTTGTAAAGGCCATATTCACTAGGCAACAATTACTGCAGCTTGCCTTTGTTGCCATGGCACAATGTATGCTTACTGCAGAGCATGAAAACAAAACAGGTTTAACAAAAAAGTTCAGAATATATATATAGGCGAACCAGGACCAGTGATAAGATATGAAGATAAGGGACCGAAATGTGTTTGGAAAACATTTTGGCACCAACCATGAGTGTCACACACCTACCATATGAATATTTCCAGGCCTAGCCTACCGTTATGCAAGGTAAGATGGCTGTCTCAGAGAACGGATTGGGGAAGTTAGAGCTGTGAAAGCCATGTGGCCTACTCTGTGCATCCCCCTAAGCTAACCTACTGCCCTAAGATAACAAATCATTAATTAATTAATTAATAATTTATTTATACCCCGCCCATCTGGCTGGGTTTCCCCAGCCACTCCCCAAGATATGGTGAAAGATGTTTTCCCATTGCCACTGCTGAAGTAAAATTCAATTGCAAATCTGGC
This sequence comes from Podarcis bocagei, assembly GCF_964188305.1. Lineage (NCBI taxonomy): Eukaryota > Metazoa > Chordata > Lepidosauria > Squamata > Lacertidae > Podarcis > Podarcis bocagei. The sequence continues at coordinate 82,555,904 of NC_138126.1, read as the reverse complement.
TGGGGTTCTGTACATTGTGGGGACAGGGGTTGCCACCTTCTCCTTTGTCTCAGGCATCAAAATGTTTTAGACCAGTCCTGAAGATCATCCAATTCCCATTTAGAAATGTTGGTTAACTACAAAGCACTTTGGTTGTTTAGACAGGCCCTTATAAGCTCTTCATAGGACAATGGTATTCTGACATCCCGTCTGGTAGAGCAGTTGCAAATTTCTAAAACCCAAGGAAAGGTTGGATTCCACCAAAGCTGATGGTACCCTGGATCAGAACTGGTTTGTTTTACAATGTAGGAGTAAAGAGGAAGAGGGAAGAACCTACTTTTGTCACAACATAATCATCATAAGAGAGAGAAAACTTGAGATAAGACAACAGAAAACTAGTTAATGGAGGGCAAGTAATTTGTTGACTCACTCTTTACTTATTTTCGAGTCTTCCTGTACAAAACTGTTCTCAAATTCAGATGCCTTAAAACACTTTAGAATTTATTTCACTGCATATAACAAAGAGGCCAGAGTGAAGATCTATTAAAATGCTTTTAGATTTTAAGCACTAAGCTAGCTTGATTTAATAAAGTTTTTAGTATGTGATCTCGGATGCAATATGATTTTATAGGGAATTTCTAATAAGCCCCATGATAATTTTATTCTTGATGTTCTGGAAGAAAAATAGCTGCAGCAAATTTCATTTTGGCAACTGCACTTAGTTCAACTGAGTTGCTTACATTGCTGAAAGCTGTATTCTGTTTTTCTTCATAAGTCTGTGTTGTCAACTCAGTATAGAGTTAAGTGCACACGTGGTAGCACACGTCTTTCAGACAAGTCCGTAAAGTCTGGTCTCATGAGGCAGCGCATCAGGAGTCACTCAGCTGTTCCACAAACTTCTCCTGTGTCCTTTACCTGAGAAGCAAAAGTAGCATGCCATTGCAGATATTCTATAACGGTTCCAAAAAGCGGGGCTTGAACACAAGGTGAAGAAGGAATGGACATGAAAATCCTGTGCCTGTATTCCCATACAAGCATTCAGCAGAGACCAAAAGCTGCTTCACACAGTATGTTTCCCTTCACAGAGATAGTGTACCTATAAGGAAAACAGTATACATGGTTTGTAAAGTAAAACACAAATTTCAAGGCATTCATGGAGGGCAACTTACACAGGTTTTTCTTTAAGTACAATGTATCTGCAAAGAAAAATGTTGGCTCCCTCGGCCAGTAAAGCAAGAGGAGCGCCGCAACCCCAGAGTCATTCGCAACTGGACTTCTCTGTCAGGGGTCCTTTACCTTTACCTTTACTCCTGATCTAGCACCTTCACCTGGACAGTTGCTGCTAAAAACTGAAGTAATGGCACTTGGATGTTTCAGGAAACGCATAGCTAATTCTGCAACAGATATCCAGTCTGCTCTAGTGATGACTGGGTAATGCTGCCAAGGTTTGTAATTATATGATTCAGAACAAGCATTTGCCTTACATGCATGGAACTCATCTGAATTGTATTTTAAGGCAGGAGGCAACTGCCAGAAGCAACCCCCCCCAACAGAATCCATTTTTCTAGAAGGGTTCAGCAGCTTTTCTTCCATTATGCTCAGATGTATAGAATTTTAGGCCATCTGCATTTAATTGCTCTCTTGCATTAGTCTTTTACATTTTGCTTTTTCATACTCTCATTTTGTTTTTCGATTCCTATAAAGCTCTCTCACACACCTCTCTAAACTAGCAAAAATGGCATCTTCACTCAATTTTTAGATTCAGCACATACCATGTAAATAGCATAACAACTAAACTTCAAAGCTATGTGCACTTGTTAGGGAACAAGTTTATTGGCTGCAGTGGAATTTACTCCAAAGTAAAAACATGTTTTGAATCACACTCTCTTATTGTGCCTGTGGTGCTTACAGCAGGACCACATGCAGGCCAGTTTGAGTTATTCATTCAAACTGCCAGACTTATACTCCGCTGCCTCCACATTTCCTTTTCCTTCGCATTTGCCATTGCAATTTTCAGACATGGCTGCTACCATATTTATTTTCTTTAAAACAGCTACATTAATGCACTGTGTGTACGCATTATATGTAGAGCATAAGCAATTCAAAAATGGTGACAACAACAATAAGGACCAGGGAGCAGTTGAGAGGGGTCAGAGCAGTGGAACTAAACCTAGAGATCAAAGTGTGCTGGAAGGGTTGAGAAACCAAATTCCCCCCCCCCAAAAAAAACCCCACACACCCAGGCATTGCAAAGGGCAATGTAATTATTGGTCTTTTGATCAACAAAAAGGATTAGATGGTGTATTGCCTCATAACAAAACTGCAATATTACAAGTGCATTATGGGCTTTCAGTCTAGCATCCCGATTCGTTATGTGTTTACTCCACCATAATTCAACTGAATCCAATTGACAAATCTAGTAAAAGAAAAATAAAAATCCAGTCCTCCTCCTTAAAAATCCATTAGAAAGAACAAAACAATGCTCGCTGCATCTTCTCTTTCCTCCTGAGAACTCAAAAGGTAAAGAACCAAGTGTTTTAGCTAAAAAGTCAAAGGTGGGTAGGTTTTGAGCTTCACAAATCTCAGGACAGAGGAACGGGCAAAGCTCAATTCAGATCTGAAAACTTGACATTCTTATAGTCAATGTAAAATGGTTAGATGTCTCCATCAAGATGGAATTATCTTTTAGCTTAATGAGAAAATTTTAATGCTCCCTCCTCAGTGAAAGTGAGGTAGTTCACACAGACAATACTGACTCCATACAATGAGTTCCAGGCATGCCCCAGGAATATGACCTGTTACGAGATTTGGGGTTCTCTCATAGCAGGTTTCTTTATGCTGGTGACTGCCATGGAAGGAGATAGCATGCCAGGTCCTTGCAGCAAATGTCATGTCCACACCAGATCCTAAATCCTCAGAGAACACTGTTTGCTCGCCTCTCAGTGGATAAACGTGCAGGAACATTTTATTTAACAGGAAAATCTGCTAAGTTTTCCAGTAATTAATTTGTGAAGCTAAATTTAACTTGGGAATGATCCAAGTCACATTTGATTCCTAAAATATTTAACTTGGTGTTTTTAAATATGTGTTGGATTAACATAATCCAGTTACAATGGGCCTAACTCCAACTCCAAAACCCCAAACAGTCAGCCATAATAAAGAGACAAATTAAGTATTCACACCTCTTCCTCCATCCCCCAAATCCCATTCTCAGGCTTCTTTGGGACAGTTTATTAGGAACATAGGCCAAACTGAGCATTTTCTGTATCAACAAACCATCACTGTCAATGTAACAAATTCACTTACAAATATGGTTATCAAGGAAGCAGGAGAAACAGTTGTGTTTTATTTACTCCCTGCAGTTGACAACCTATTACCTCACTTTTTTCAGATTCACCATTAACCTTGCTCCCATCTCAGATGTCATCATGACATTCTATATGTGGGCAGCACCTTAGCTAGCAAAAGGTCTGGGTTATTCAAAAGTTTGGTAAGTTAACAAACCTTTTATGTTTATCAATTCCCCCCTCCCACAATGTTTTGTCTTTTCAAACATTTAGGTGTTACTTGTGCAGATGAGTATATGGAACAGGTATACAATATTTCTTTGCAGGCATTGTTCATCACTTAAGCAATTACAACTTGCACTCACTTTACATATCTACTCACAACCTTATGCTGGTGGTGGAGAATGGAAGGAAGGAAGGAAGGAAGGAAGGAAGGAAGGAAGGAAGGAAGGAAGGAAGGAAGGAAGGAAGGAAGGAAGCCAAAATCCCACCTTCCCATTTATTTATTTTTCCCCCACACATTTTTTCCTTGCTTACCAGGGCTTTGGGAAAGAGGCAAGGGGGCGTGAGAGGGCATTCCAGGACCCTCCCACAACTTTCCCAGAGCCTGATAAGCAGCCATCTGCCTTGCATGTGATTCTGAGCGCTCCTGACTTTGCACAATTTTGGCTTTGCACACAGACCCCCAGAACCAAACCCTTGTATGAGTGGCAGGGCCCACTGCATTGCCCTCATGCTTCACATATTCAGCAGCTTGAATATGTTATCAAGCAGGTCAGATAAACAACACACCTTTCTAATTCATTTTACAACTTAGTTGCCTTTAAAATAACAAAGGTCCATTCTTCACTTACAGTAATTCAAGGGCACTATAAATCCTCTGTCACCATAAAATAAAATGTTGAGGAGCATATGGCCTATACAGAAGGTACAACAATGGCCCATTAAAAAAATAATAATAAACACCACTGCAGCTGTTTGGCAATGTTCACTTTTTTATTTTTTTACTTCTCGTGACTGAACTCCCTGCTGATCTGCCCACTCAAGAGAACACCTAAGAAATCATGCAACCATCCTTATTAAAACATTCCTTACTGGTTGACAAAGGTGTATCACTGATAGTGAAAGCTGTTATGTGATCACCATATGCCCATTTTCGAGGAACTAAAAAAAGAAAACACTATCTCAAAAACCATTCTTAGTGCTATAAAAGATTATCTAAACAAGTATTTCCTAGTACTGCAGTTTGAAAGGTTGTTCAAAGGTAGACTGGAGTTGTCAAAGAACAATAACAAAGAATACTGGGTTCTGTGTTAGTATTTCATTAATTTGGCTCAAAGTTTCCCAAACCTGGGTCTCCAGGTGTTTTTGGACTTCAGTTCCCATCATCCCTGACCACTGGTCCTGCTATCTAGGGATGATGGTAGGTGTAGTACAAAAACAGCTGGAGAGTTTGGGAAACCCCAATTTGGCTGTAATTGCATTACGTTGTTGCTGTTGTTTAGTCGTGTCTGACTCTTCATGACCCCATGGACCAGAGCTAGTGGTAAAGTACACGAAACAGTCCAACTAACGTGCAGCCATTTTTCTTTTGAATTAAAACAGTCCTTCTAGAACAGGTGTAGGGAAGCTTTGGTCCTCCACGTGCTGCTGAACTACAGCTCCCATCATTCTTGGTCATGCTTGCTGGGGCTGACAGGCAGTGGCGTAGCGTGGGTTGTCAGCACCTGGGGCAAGGCAAGTAATTTGCACCCCCTAACACATGGATTTGCGCCCCCTAACACGTGGATTTGTGCCCCCTAACTCTAACCCCCAGATGTTGCGCCCGGTGCGGCCGGCCCCCCCTGCACCCCCCACGCTACGCCACTGCTGACAGGAACTGTAGTTCAGCAACACCTGGAGGACCAAAGCTTCCTCACACCTGTTCTAGAGAATGCAATCAAATTGCTCAATGGCAAGGGATCTAAAAAGGAACTATGACACCCTATGTTCACAAGTGTAGAAAATATGCCACTATCAAGTGGCATGTATTATACACTAGTGTCAGTAAATATGTCATCAGTTACCTTTGCTATTCTACAGGAATTTATGCTGTAGAAACAACCGGACTCCTTACAACTCACATGGAAGCAATTTTCTTATAATTCAGTAAGCTTACTAGGTTGTGGAGCCGGGGGAGACAAATACAGCTTGGCAAAGGCTTTAAATCGTGTTGTTGAGGAAAGAGGCAGATGGACACATTTGTTTGTAAAATGTATCAATGGAACTTGCAAGGTTTTGCGTTAGAATCATAGAATTGGAGAGTTGGGAGGGACCACCATCTGTCATTTAGTTCAACACCCTGCAATGTAGGAATCTCAACATAGCTTCTTCCCTGCAAGTTTGTTGGTGTATTCTTAGCATTCCCCTAGGTCTGAAGCATTTCCCACACTCCATATATTTAAATGGTTTCTCCCCTGTGTAAGTAAGGTGTGAGAAAGAGTCCCTTTACCCAAAAACTAACAATTCAGTTATGGCTAAACTTAATTAACAAAAAATATATATACTTTGCTTGGATTAACTGTTGACCAGTTGTATACACGGTAAGAAGGGGGGAAATTGACATTTTCAAAGGGAAAAAAGGCAATGTTTCTCAGCTTCATGGCTGAGTGGGGATTTGAACCCGGTTCTCCCAGGTCTTAGTCCAACACTCTAACCATTACGCCACACTGGATTTGATTTGGGAACCTTGGTTGGAGAGATGCAGCTGAACGATGAGTTGTAAAAGGTCTATTTCCTACACAGCTAGATACATAATACAAGGACCCTGCTGCATAGGAACAGTCCTCCTCTATCCAACAGCGAAGGACAGAGGGGAGAGACTGATCTTGCTGGGTGTCATATCATCCTTCTATCACTGTCACTGGAACCAGATGCTTCTGGCACAATGCCTCTGACTCACTGGCTACTGCCCGGAATATGTCTCAGAAATGTTCTTCCATTTGATTCAGTACCAACAATATTGCAGAGCATCCTGTACATGATACTATTTTTTGCTACATGTTTCGACTTCCATGAAGAATGATAATCAATGTGCCTGGTGTTTGTCATTTTTCTTCTGGGAGGACCCTTAGTTGCTTGGTGTGTTTTTGTAAAAACTTGCTTTTTTCTTCTGACTTTACCTAAACATGTTCTGAGTCAAGCCTTTGGCGTCTCCCTTGGGTTTTCTTATTTTAGGCTCCTCTGCCTGATTTCTAATAAATAATAATAATAATAATAAACAAGAGATATAATGTCCTGGGGATTATGAAATGCTTTGCAGCTTGCTAAAGAGATGACTAGTTAGATGACTTTAAAAGATAGCTAAAACTTAAGTGAACAGGGGAAGGGTAACAAAACCAAGTACCCTTAAACAAATTACAAGTGCTTCTTCCTGTACACAGACGACTACTGAGAGACACTGGCTTTAAAAAGTAACACTTAAGGAGCCTATTATTAGATATTTGCCAAGTTATTTTAAGAACTCCACAGAAGACTGTCCCAAACACTTGTCCCTAGTCAGAGCATAGTAGTCAAGGAACTGTTATATCAGACAGGAGTGTTGAAAGGTGAACTGTACCCTTTAAAAAAGCTCAATGCAGTAGTTGAAATAAAATTACCAGAATTAGATATATGCTGTATTTGTATATTGTATGTATTTGTAGTTCAGCTCAGCTCCCATCACTACCTTGCAGGCCACCACTGCTTTTTCTGCTGCCGTGAGATCTTGCAGGCTGCCGCTGCTACTTCTGCCCCTTCCCGTCACTGCTACAAGGACTCGCAAGCCACCGCTGATTGTGCCGCCGCCACCACCAGGCCTTGCAGGTTGTCACTGCTACTGCCGACACATACCATGGTTGTGGCAAACTTTTTCTGCCACTGCTACTTCTGCCTCCTAGCAGGCCTGCTTGCAGTCTGGCAGTCCCACATTATTTGTATTCACTATGACTTATCACCATACTTTGGATTGTCCTGAATACCACCATTTAGTAGCCACGCCCAAAACCAAAAGTCCTGTTGGGATGCATTATGGCTTGCCTGCTGATGAAACTGAGTGTGTATTGATTGATAATATTGTTATTTTTCTGTTTTAGACCCTTAAGTAGTAGCAGTTGCCAGGACATTGTCCTGCTCACCTCTGTATAGTTAAATCCATATTTCAGACATTGTGGCAGATTGCAGTGTTTAGCTGGTGATTTTGCTAGCTTTAACTGGTGATAACATTGCAATGTTTAGCTGGTGAGTTATCGCAATGCTGAAAACCAGATATTGCCTAAAGCCTTACACACATTGTAATTCTCAATATATTGCTAGCTCAAATTTTATGAAACAATTATCATGATGTGAACTTCAAACTGGTTTTGGATATGTCACCCAGTGCCTATATATACAGAAATACAGAAAACATGGCCATCTTTCAATAGCTATATTATCTATACCATTGGTCTTCAACTAGTGGATCTGGATCCAGAAGTGGGTCATGGCCTTTTGCTGTACAAAACTTTAAGATAAACCTCAGCTTCTCAAAGCACTTTTACACAACTTCCAGTTCAAAGGAAATATTTAGGGTTAATTCTATTACTTCTGACCAGAAAAATGTTGATGCAGTGTTAATGATTTTATCCAATGTAAAGCAATGATATCATCACAGCTTAATAAAAAAACAAACCTGGACCTATTCCATAGCAATGACATTGAACATGTGTTTCTGTTGGCTAGTTGTTTTGATAATTCTGGAACAAAAATATTTAAGTCCGTTAGATTACTAAATAAAGATCAGAAGAACTCAAATCACTGAGGTAATACACAAGGACATTTACAGAACACTCAAGCTAAGTCTACATGTTTGCTGAAACGGATGTCAGCAATTGCAGAAGTGCATCACTGAACAAATTATATAAACAATCTAATAAGTTACCTGGACTTAAGTATAATTAACTATGTATACTTGCTGCTTTAATACTACTCTTTGAGAGCTGGGATTGTTGTGGTTTGTTTGTTTTTAATCACTTTCTTTAAAAAACCCACAATTTTCAGACAAAATACTCTGAAAGGCAATTTATGTTGTTCTTAGTTGCTAAAAGAGAACACAGGTTTAAACTAGAGAGAAACTAACTTTGAATTTCATATTCTGCAGAAGAGATGGAGGCAGCTTTTGCAACTGCTGAAATTAGTAGCACTGAAATCTACATGGGGGAAAAATCATTGAGAGTCATAATGTTACTCCTATACAGAAGCCTTTTAGTGCTCTTTAGCAGGAAAAACAAGGGCATGGGAAAAACACAACAGTAAGAAATCACCAAACTCAACTCAGTCCTGAGCTGCAGCCTCTTGTTTAGAGAGCCACATATTACCCATCCCTGAGTTGGATGATAAATTCAGCAGAGGGCTTTGTGTTTGTGTAGCTATAATCTCTGTGTGTGTACATTTCTGGCCTCTTGCCAAAAAGGAAGAAAAGCTATTTATGCATGTGAATGAAAACCCACGTACAGAATTTGTACAACTTCCAATGCTTGTAGGATGCCTCAGGTTTAAATCCATACATTTTAAAACACAATGCATTATTAATTTACTGGTGCGTTTTACAGCAGTTATCCCTTGACCCACAGATTTTTTTGTCCAGCCATTTTATAGGTCTTTAGGATAATACCTTGCCATTGTAACTTGGCTTCACAACAGAGATATAAGACTTATTATTTAAGCATTAATTGTTTGGTCACTCATTGCTTAAAATACCACTCAGAAGTGTCTATACAACTTCTGCACATAATGGTGAAAAGGGGATGCAAACGAATACGATTACACCCAGCTTATATCCATATAGAGAGGGATGCATGTAGCCACCCAGAGCCACTTGCATCATCTTGGGAAATACAGTATTTTCCCGTGTATAAGATGATATATTTTCTTAAGAAAGAATTGGTCAAAATTGCAGGTCACCCTATACACGGATAGCAGGGGGGCAGGCGATTTGCCTTTGCAGTCTGTAGAGCGATTGGCGGTGGTGACCCCCCCCCCAAAAAAAAGCTCAACAACTCTGGGCAACCTCCCTCCCCAAAAAGTTGTACAACTTTGGTCAATTTCCCTCGGAATTTTTTTTGTTGCAGTCCCAAAAAATAGTGCTTGTCTTATACATGGGGGCATGTTATACACGGAAAAGATACAGTAAGTGTTGAAGTGAATTATGCATTGCCATGCTGGCTTTAAAAGTTTCAAACTGATGTTACTGTATACTTTTATTGTTGTGACCTGCCCTGGAACCACTTTGGCAATGCCGAATAGGATTCAAATAAAATAAAAGCAAACGTGTAGAACCAGACAGAAGCCCAAGTGTGCTAATGTCACACAACTAATGTTATGCCCTGAAGATGGAAAGGTTTAATACAATGGTCTATGGAATATTGTTGCTTATTTTGACAGTTTTGATGGTTTAACTTTAATTCTTTAGATATTATGACAAATAAATAGAAGGTCAACCAAACAGCCATCTGTACTGCTTCCTAGTTCAAACTCTGCATTCCAGTTTACCACCTGCTTGTAACACAAGGTCATTGTGGTTATCTTTATTTATCTAGTTTCAGCTATAAAGTTGTGCAGGAACTTTCAGGAACTCTCCCTCTAGTCATTAGCATTGGGGGTGGGGGTGTCAATTCTTCCTTCAATTCTAAATTAATTAGGCTGGTTGGTTTACTAACATCATATGAGGAGACTAGTCTAACTGGATATTCAGGACACATTTAAACCTAGGAAGTGGGAAACCTAGGAAGTGGGAGGTTCATAACACCCACTCAATATTGTCATGCAATAAACTTCTGGGACAAAATTAAATTAGTGCTCTTTTCTAGTTCAACTGAGTGCAGGGGAACAGTCAGACTCAGAAACTGAACCAAGTGAGAGCGAGGCTGGCTTTGCAGATGAAAGCTGACTGACAGAGATGGGAAGGGGGGGTCAAGCTCCCCTTCACGAAGAAGTCACAGACACAGATAGCTCTCAAGCAGGGGGAGAGTTAGGAGGCAGTCAGAGGGTTACTAGGCAACCAGCAGAGAGGCAGAGGATGAAGTCTGTCTAGTGGAAGTGGGGAGGGGGAAGTCCAACCTCTCAGCCCCTGTTCTCGGAGACTGGACAAGGTCAGAGTGCAATGGAAGGGCAAGAGGGGAAGGGCAGGAATCTGGCGTCCTTCCTGTTGTGAGAGGGGCAGAGATTCAGACTGACCAACTCCTTCATTGGGTGCAGGCTAGAAGCCACACTCTCAATGTGTTTTTGTAAATAAAGGTACAATAAAACTGCCGGAGAGCCATTAATTCTTATCGAGGCTTGCTTGCCTGCCTGAGATCATTACATTTTTATTATTTCATTCATCTTTTTTAATGTATGGTTTTGCAAACAATGAACACTGAAATGTCATACACAAGCAATTATTTTAACTGTGAACAACTTGATTTTAAATCCATAAATACAAATATCGTGAATTGATATGTAATTCTAATCAGTAAAATAATAAAAATAAAATAATATCATGAATCTAGAACTCATACCATAAAAATATTAATGCATTCACATATTCTCTATACCCCACCCCACATATTCTCTATACCCCACTCTATACCCCACCCCACTTCAGAGACTGCCCAATATGAACCATCAACCTTACCATGTAAATCTCAGGGGAGGAACAGGGTTAACCTCTTTTTGGCACAACTGCTATTACATTTACATTACAATATATAACTGTGCAATTGCCATGTGGGGATACTAGGAATTGCTTGAAGTGTCCATTAGTATTCTTTCCTTGATCCTCTTTCTAAACGGCTTAGGAGTTAAAACAGTGATGTAAATAGTAAGCTTGGTAGCATTTATTTTGCGCTCATCTTTACTGACTTCATCAATATCCATATACTCATCTATTGGCTAACTCCCCCCGGCCTTAATAATATGACATCATTATACTTGCATATGTTTGCATGCTGTGTAGGTAAAAACCCAAAATTAAGCAAACGGGCTTGCTCAAGGAAAGAGACAGACTCCAGATTCCTGTCTGTTTCCATGTCTCTTGTTATAATTATGGCCCTAGTAATTGCTGATGTTTTATTTCATTACATGTAAACAGGACTGTTGACACTGAAAGGTAATTTTTAACATAAGCCATAACAGAGATGAAGGTAGAAGAGAAATGATACCATGAGAAAATGTAGCAGATCTGTGCTGTAGGGGTCATAGCCTTTCTACACACAACAGTTCACATTTTTGGTCACAAACACAACAAGAATGCTTGATGCCTCGGCTTATTGGGTACATGAACAGTATATTCAGGACATTAAAAGGGTAACAAAAATCTTATGAAACCTCTATGAACATTTGGGTACTACTGAGAAAGCCAGCACTAAAAGATGATTACTGGTCATTTTTCCTTCTTGCTTTTTCAGAACAATTGATCTCTCTTGCTGTTACACATACTTTGTTCCCAGGGAAACTGAAGCCCTTCTACACTACACATTTGGAAGCTGTGGCTGGATGGTTACGTGGGAGCCAGTTGAAGTTAAATCCTTCGAAGACAAAGGTCCTTTGGCTGGGTCGGGACGATATGGGATTGGGGGGGCAACTCCCACCTTTTGCCGGGGCACAATTAGTGCCAGCACCGTCCGTTAAGAGTTTGGGTGTAATCTTCAACACCTCCCTTTCCATGGAGGCGCAGATTGCAGCTATAACAAAGGCGGCATTTTCCCATCTCCGCCAAGCTAAGCAGTTGGCTCCTTACCTCTCTCACCCTGACCTAGCCACTGTGATCCACGTGGCGGTCACCTCCAGACTGGATTATTGTAACTCGCTCTACATGGGGCTGCCCTTGAGACTGACCCAGAAACTCCAGCGGGTGCAGAATGCCGCGGCGAGACTCCTTACGGGGTCCTCACTCCGAGATCACATTCACCTGGTGCTATACCAGCTGCACTGGCTCCCAGTGGAGTACAGGATCAGGTTTAAGGTGCTGGTTTTAATCTTTAAAGCCCTATACGGCCTAGGACCCTCGTACCTACAGGACCGCCTCTCCTGGTATGTCCCACGGAGGAACTTACGGTCTTCAAACAAAAACATCTTGGAGGTCCCAGGCCACAGAGAGGTTAGGCTGGCCTCAACCAGAGCCAGGGCTTTTTCGGCTGTGGTTCCAATCTGGTGGAATGCTCTGTCACAAGAGGATAGGCTCCTGCGGGACTTGACATCTTTCCGCAGGGCCTGCAAGACAGAGCTGTTCCACCAGGCCTTTGGCCAGGGCACAGCCTGACTCCCTCCTTTGGCAATCCTCATAGAACTCTAGCCCAATGGTTGCCATTAATCTGTTTTGAATTAATTTTATAATGGAATGATTTTAGAATGTTTTATCATTTTACTGTTAGCCGCTCTGGGCCCGGCTTCGGCTGGGGAGGGCGGGATATAAATAAAATTTTATTTTTTTTTATTATTATTATTATTATTATTATTATTATTATTATTATTATTATTATTTAAAGCAGTACCATACCACTTTAAATAGCCATTGCTTTCTCCCAAAGAAACCTGGGAAGTAAGGTTTGTTAAGAGTGCCAAGAGTTGTCCCACCACAGAACTACAGTTCCCAGAGTTTCATGGTTAGGCCTATAATTTCAACATGTGCTATGCAAAATTATTCCGGTAAAGGAGAAACCTCAAAGAAAATTGAAACGTGCAATAAGTGTCTTAAATCAGGATTGTATCTTATCATTGTGTCCCTTAATTGTGATGCATCATAGACAATATTTCTTCATCCTTCATGACCACCCAATTCTTACCTATCCTACAATTTAAATGCAGCAGCATGGGGTGTTCCATGCTGTTGGTGCCTACACTGCCAATACTATACCTGCCCAAGTACTAGGAATTAATAATCCTCAGAAACTGGTGACCTAAAACATTAAAGGGAGAGACCTTCATTTCCTGGAACATCTAGGAAAATAGCCACCAAAACAAACCCCTTCAGAGAGTTCTGCACATAAAAATGATGAAGGGAACATGCTTCATCCATCCCATGCTCCTGAGAATTTCCCATTCCCCAAATCCTCAGATACAGAGGATTCCGCCACAGAGTCAACTTTAGCTCATTCACTGCCAGAATAGACTCAGAAGCTACAGAAGACTTACCAATCTCAACAGAGTGGATCCCTCAGATTCAAGAGCATTGCCACCAAAAGGTGCTCTCTTCCATGGTAGGCAATACTTCAGAACAATGTTGTTGGATTCTGATTAATGCTGTACCAACATTTCATTACTATGCTTTGACCTGGACCCTGCTAGTTAGCTTTAGCAGCCACGCACTGTCCCAGGTTCTGATGTTCATCTTATACAACAGAAATAGTTGCATCTGAGAGCATAAAGGTGTCTGCACCTGCCAGCCAAACTGAGCAACCTACACTTCCAGGTACTCCAATCATCTACCATTCAGCACACTTCAGTCACAACCCAAATAACATTCCTGATTTAAAAATGCATTAATCTTCTCCACAACCTGTGCTGAACCTGTGGGAGCTGACAATGCATACAGGCTATCTAGGCAATGCTCCTCTGCTCAACCAGTAATTTCCTCTGGACAGGACAGCAACCCCTTAATTCAAAAGCCAGCCTAGTTTTCTCCCTCACATCTTAGCTATCCTGTGTGCTATGACGACTTTATCCAAGATACAGTTTTTTTCAAAGCACGTACTCCTTCCAGACCTTTAGTTCTAATATAGTACTTTCCCCAACAAAACAGTTTTGATGATTTGTCCATCACAACAGCAAGGGTGACTTCTCCACTTTCCCATTTCCTTTTTTCTTCTTCTAGCACATATTATCTCAATGAAAGTGAATGAACCATCAACAATCAGGACAGAAGTACAAATGGATACTGTGTTTTCCTGAAGGCACCTGATACCTTATGAATCTATGAAGCAAATGCATTCTTAAGAAGATGGCATTGTCCTTTTAAGACTGTTTATATATTACATGCTAGTAAATCCAATTTGACAACAACCCTGGGGTATTTTGAGTTACATACGGGATTGGAAATCAAGTTTTGTTTTGCTATTAATGTCAATAGCATGCAGTATACCTTCTTTAAGAAACCCACACATCTTGTACTGAGAACAGGTATCTGCTGTTCTCCATTGAACTCCCATGTCCTTCTCAGTTTCACAGTACCAGGGAAATAGTTCAGCAACTTTGCACTTATAGTTTAACAACTAACAAAAGTGATCTGAAGGAAAATGGGCACACCTTAAAAAAATGATTGATTTAATTTATTGACTGCTTTTCAGCAGAAGTTTTCAAAGCATTTTTTCAAGTAATAAAATCATAACACACATAAACATAACAAGCAACTAAGTCCAAAACCAGATAAACATTCCAACATGGTGTATTGATGTAGATATTTTTTTAGCTATCTCACCCAGTAATTCCTTGCTGAGTTTGACTTTGAACTGAAATTATTTCATATTTGTTCAAAATACCAATTTGTTCAAAATATCTCAGTTTCCCAGCTGAGGAGACTAAGAGACATGTCAGGAAGGCCCTGGTTTGAAACTCACCTCAACCATGAATTCACTAGGGGGACTTGGGCAAACCACTTTCCCTCTCTCAGCCCTCCCCAACTATAATATGGGAGATAATATTTTCTCACCTTACAGGGTTGTAAGGATTACAACAAGATAATGATTTGTATAGCACTTTCAATTGTTCAAAGCGCTTCACATGCATTAACTATATCTACCACCATGCTTTGTTGCTGCTGCTGTAATGAAAGATTGTGGTTTCTACTCCACCTCCCAACACACACAAACACACAGTGAAGCAAGCTTGCCCCATACTGTGAGACCTGACAATAGACTAGAAGATTACCTTGGTAACCAATGATTTTGCTCTGGCATAGCAGTTTTCATCTCAAACTTAAGTCAGAGGCACTATAAATGTTTACTTCCTTTAGGACTAGCATTGTCCGAAATCTGGATTTCTCAGTCTGCCCTGATTATTATTCAACAGCTGTGTCCCACTGGACCAAGGGCGACAAGCCTTTCTGAGGTGCAGACACCCATTTCTGAGTTGACAGCCAGGGCCCACATGCCAGTTTTAGTTTTGCTCAGGAAACAAAAGGGAGTGGAGCAACAACTGCACAGGAATCAAAAGGTTTCATCACATGCCACTATATTTAAAATATATCCATACCACTTTTCATCTGTAAAGGAAACACCAAAGCAGTGCACATCTCACACAGCAATGCTCAATAATAATAATTTTAAATATCAATAGTCATCAGCAAAAACATTACGGTAATTAATGACACTAGGGACTAGTACCAACAGTCATGGAAACTCTAAGGTAACAGGTATGCCTTCAATTTATGACAGAAACCCATGGTCAGTGCCCACCTGGTATCAACAAGGAAAACACTCCACAATGGAGAAGGCCCTCTTCTGGACCCTCATCCAATGAGCTGTAGGTTGTGGCACAGTCAAGAGGGCTTCATCTACAGACCATAGCAACCTAAGCAGTCAATGCAGGAGAAGGCAGGCCCTCTGATATCCTGGTCCCAATCTTCTTATGGCTTCATAGACCAGAACTAGCACATTAAACTTGGTTCAGTAGCTAGCCAACAGCCTGTGCAGTTCCTTCAGCACAGATGACATGTGCACACAGTAGGAAATCCCACTAAAGGAACCAAGTCTCTGTATTATGCATATTTCTCCATCCAGGCAAGCAAAAGGTATTATCCCAGTTCAATGATGTGTTACAGTCAGACATAAACCTCCCAGGAGGGCATGAAGCAGGACCAGTGAGGGTTATGGCCTGGGGAGAGTCCCAAGGTACCCCAACCCCGCACCAGAATATACCAAAATGCACTATGTCACCAGCACTCCATGCATCAACATTGGTGACCACATGGGAATGCCAACAACTAACCAAATTTCAAAGCAAGTGCTACCCCAGGACTAGATCCAAGGGCAAGATGAACCCATTTAGCACCTGTGTTTTTGATATATCCCAAAATACTGTTTCAAAACTGGAATTCATGTGAAAATTCTCAAAATAATGTATCTTAACATTTAAGTGATTGAAAATTGTCTAATGGAAAAACACAGTCATGTCATGAAAATTTAACTGACTGGAGAGACTAAACGGAAAGCATCAAGATGTCAAATTAGATTTCTGATCCTATTAAGATGAAATTCTCAGTGACACTAAAAACACACACAAAACCCTCTTTTTAGAATATGCAAGTATATTTCCTACAGCACTAGTAAAAATAAACTGAATTTGCTTCGTGTGTCCCAGAGGAAAGCAAGATAGAGTTGAACGTCCTAAGCCTGTACAAACGCGATGCAAATTACCTACCTTGCTTAGGGGTATCATCTAGCAAAGTGCTGCTTATGCATGAACTTCAGCAGGAGGGTGTAAGGAGTTTAGTACAGTCACTGAAGGCTGATGAATAAAGGACCAAAGCTGGTATTTGCTGCAGCAATGTGCTTCCTGACAGCTGGCTTTCTTCTCTCTCACTATAGTGCACAAGCAGTTAAATACTGGCACCAACTTGAAATTAGTTTATTGCTCTTCTCAATGTTCCCTTTGTCTAACTGTGTGCACAGCATGTAGCCAGAGGGCACCAGAACAGCATCAAGCAGCTGTGCTGCGAAGCTATTCTTACCTAGGATTTAATTGGTTATTTGCCTCCAATCAGCTGCAAAACCTGAGCAATCTGCGATTCTCTATCTATTGAGACCTTATAAAATGTCAAGCAAAGAAATGGGAGGGGGGATTGAGCAAGCAGTGCCCAGCCATTAGGGGCATCCACACAGAAAACAAAGCCTCTGAGAGTCAAAGTAAACAAAGGATGCTCAAGCTGTACTGGAATGTTCAGGCATCCTTGCATGCGATCATTAATTTCAAGGCTGAGCATATAGTTCTAAGGTAGGTACAGTAGAGATGTTATGGTGCAGAAGCACCTAGGTCACATGGGAACTGTGCTCTGTTACCACCATGTCTGTTACCCACCAAGTCAGAGGAACTACCTCATTCAAGTACAAGGGCATATAATTTACGTGACTCATTCAGTATCAGAAAGTCATCTCCCTACTTTGCTTTCCCTTCTACATATAATGCAGGTCTAGACAGCAAACACAAAGGTCATGGAAAAGATGGGAAACAAATGTTTTCTGACTATTCCATCTCCCTTGATAAGCCTGATTAATGTCACATTGCAAATATCCAGCCACCGCTCTTAAAGTTCTCTCTTCTGGGCAGACAACAGTCTTCTAGATTTGGCTTCCAGGAGCAAAATCTAGGAGCATATCCCAGCTCATTATCACATCTCGATCTTCATGGCACTACACTTACGTCAATTACAGGTCATTTGCTGTTCATTTTTAATCCCTTGAGATAATAAAATGTCAAAGAATTTCACATGAGTGGGATGGTGCCTGACAAATGCTTCACATTAGTGAAACAAAGGTTTTAGGAATGAAGAACTTTCCACAGATTCAGATGACTTCTGTACATTTCTCCACAGAAAATACAGCTGCTGCTCAGACAGAAGCTGTGACTTCTGCAGGATTAAAGGACTATGGTTTGGGGTGATTTCATTGATACACTTCTCATCCTTTGATATCACTGATATACCCTAGCAGCGGCAATGTTCAGTGAAATTTTTCATAGGGGAACAGTTAGGGCCAGAGGTGCTAGCTTGTGAGAGCAAGGGGGGGGCATTGTGACATCCTGGTGTCACATGTATGAGAATCACGTATCTCTCGCTAAGCCAGGCAGAAGCTTCCCAGGCTTTGAGATGGAGGTGCCAGGGGAACATTTAGGGGACTAACCTAGTCTCCCTAGTCCAATGATCACATGCCACTGGCTAGCAGCAATAATGAAAATGCATCAGTGTTAAGAACCTAATACTTTATGGTTAACAGTAGCATTTATAGGTATAGTGTTGGCCCCAGAGTATGGACTGCATGCGTATGCAGAATGTGAAAGATTATCCTCATGGGATATGAGTGGTTTTCCTCTACTATATTGTAAATGCTTAGAATGATATATTGCATAAATCCCATTAAAAAACAACAAAACAAACCTGTTTCAGGAGAAAAATACTGCTGAGACTGCAGCTTTAAAATCAATACTAACCCCGATTGTAGTTTTTATTTTAAAAAAACTACAAGCATGTTACAGAACTCATGTAATGGCACATACTAGACTACTCCCCATAAGCCAACAAAAACAAATCATTTCTCTCTGAAACACCCCAAAGTCGTTGAATAAAAGCACACAACATCTGTCAGCTTCCTGAAGTTGCTCACCACACCTTTAACTCTTCCCAAGCAAGTCTTTTTTTCTTTTCTTTTTTACATCCCAAATACAGCATGGAGCATGCTCAAGTTCACCTCTCCTGCACTGCCAAGTTTCAAGTCTGTCTGTTGAAACCTCAGTTTCTCATTATAATGGAATAATGCAATCCAGGTGACTCACTCTTAACACAGTCATGACAGGGGCCCTATAATTTTCAGTTTCCCTCTGAACTGTTTAGCCAATTAGAATGGGTGGGTACATGTTAAATTGTTATCTCCCCTTAGCTGCAAGGTACCTAGAATGAACCTCTGTCCATGTTGTATGCAAGCCAAACATTCCTGGAAAGACTTTTCACCCTTCCATACAGAACTTTGCACCTTTAAGCTTTTATGAACTCTCCCAGCCCCTCTTCTTCAGGAGAGCTTCTAAAACAGGTATGGGGGTGGGATTTGTGGCCGTCCAGATGATGCTGGACTAAAACCATCATCAACTCCCCAGCCAGCAGAGCCAATTAGCAGAGAGGATGGGAGCTGTAGTATAACATCTGTGGACCCAAAGGTTCCCAAAAGCTGGTTGGCATGCATACTTGTGGTATGATAAGGTTAAAGCACACAAAGCGTTCAAAAACCACATTGTCAGAAAAGCACTGTTTAATGTCTGGATAAGATATAAGGACTTGTTAGAAAATAAAACCCCAAGATGGTTGTCACCAATGGAAGCAAAGGCTCAGAAAAAACTCAATATGGAGGCCAAATGGCCGAAGTATTGGGAAATTTCGGAACAAGAGGGAGACAGATTAAAACTGCAGAGCTTTGAAAAGTTAAAAAACAGAGTGCGAGATTGGCTCCATTATTATCAAATAATGGAGGCATATAATTTGGACAAAAAATTAGGCTTCCAGGTGGAAAAATCAAAATTGGAAACAGAATTGTTAGACTCTAAAGTTAAGAATTTGTCAAGAATGTATAACTTGCTGTTGAAATGGAATACTCAAGATGAAACGGTGAAATCTGCTATGATTAAATGGGCACAAGATGTTGGACACAATATTATGATGGCTGACTGGGAACAGTTATGGACCACTGGTATGAAGTTTATGGCATGTAATGCCTTAAAAGAGAATTTAATGAAAATGATCTACAGGTGGTACATAACACCAGTCATGCTTGCAAAAATCTATCATCTGCCCGATAACAAATGTTGGAAATGTAATGAAACTGAAGGTACATTCTTTCACCTTTGGTGGACATGCCCAAAGATTAAGGCATTCTGGGAGATGATCTATAATGAAATGAAAAAGGTATTTAAATATACCTTCCTGAAGAAACCAGAGGCCTTTCTCCTGGGCATGGTCGGCCAATTGGTGGCAAAGAAAGATAGAACTTTTTTTTATGTATGCCACAACAGCAGCAAGAATACTTATCGCAAAGTATTGGAAGACACAAGATCTACCCACCAGGGAAGAATGGCAGATGAAGCTGATGGACTACATGGAACTGGCAGAAATGACTGGCAGAATACGAGACCAGGGAGAAGAGTCGGTGGAAGAAGATTGGAAAAAATTTAAAGTATATTTACAGAAATATTGCAAAATTAATGAATGTTAGAAGGATGCTGGAATGAAGCTATATGGCTTTAGCAGAAATGTAATAAAGAATTAAGTTAAAACTGATTGATAATGGGCCAAAATGGAAAAATTTAAGGTTAGACCGTTAAGATAAATTATAGAACAAAAATTGAGAAAGATGGAAAGAATTTGCTGAAATAGCTAATTGAACTAGAATACAAAAAAGGGAGGTGTGAGGAGGTCAATGAAACAAGTAAATGAAAGGTAAAGATATGGAATATTGGATGTGTGTTTTAGTGGTTTTGTTTCTTTTTGCTGTATTGTTGTATTGTTCTTCTATGTTTTTTTTAATGTATTGTAAGGTATGTTCTGTTAAATTTTCTATTGTTTTCTTTTTTTCTTTTTTCTGTAATCTTTAAACTTCTAATAAATATCATTTTAAAAAACAAAAAACAAAGGTTCCCAAAAGCAACCATTTTATAACAACTGAACAAAACACAAAGTGCAGGAATTACCATTATTTCACACATGTACATGAACTTTCAGTGCTCAAAGAGATTCTGTCTTTGAGGGGAAAGTTAAATATTTAATTATGTGATTAGTCTTGATTATACTTGAAATGTTCACCGAGCATTTGATTCAAAATCCACCTAGCCTCAAATGCCCACCCTGCTCCCATAACCGAAGAATTTAGGACAATTTAAACTAGTTTTAGCAAGCTCTACAGAATATCTTTTTGTTACAGATGTTGTATCATAGATTCCAATTTGTGCAAAGCCAAAAGCAAGAAACAGAAAATAATGGCACTATCAAGACACAAGCAACTACCAGAAAACCCCATTCCTGCGGTATCATGAAACCACATGCGTCAGAACCCCCTTAAGGTTTTTATGACAAGAACCACCGCGGCAGTAAAAACAGCTTTTGATTCTGGACACTTCAATAAGCATTTACTCTAACATTTAACATTTATCGAATCCATATGAAATCTAACTGGGCTATTTCATGCTACTGCATGAAGCAAGCCAAGGACTGATCATTATAATGCCCGCTCAATAAACCTTCTCTACAAATGTCAATGCAATTTGCTGTCCAAGAAAAAGGCTGAACATGCAAACATTTCCAGGCATATAGCCCTTGCAGCTTCCGTCTCCTTTTCGCACAACATTAGTGGTTTTATTTTGGTTTTTTTACTTAGAGACATAGGAACAATCCTGGGCTTTGACTTGAAAACACGAGTTGCTTGCTTATAGATCAGGCTTCCTCAACCTTGGCCCTCCAGATGTTATGAGACTACAATTCCCATCATCCCTGACCACTGGTCCTGCTAGCTAGGGATCATGGGAGTTGTAGGCCAAAAACATCTGGAAGGCTGAGGTTGAGGAAGCCTGTTATAGATCTAACTGCTTTACTGTGCAAGTCGCATATCCAGCTTCAGTTGCATATCTGCAAAAGAACATATGTGGCCTATATGCTGTATAAATAATTAAGGATATAATCCTAATCATGTCTACTCAAAAGTAAATTCCACTGAATTCAACAGGCTTACTCCAAGGTAACAGGTTAGGACTGGAATCTATATCAGACCCATCATCAGCCTAAAAGTAGGGGAAGGGACCTAAAAAGTAGGGAGGGAGTTTATCCCAAGGTGAATATTAAAGCTTTATTTATATTCACTGAGGCTATATTGATGGTGGTAATGGTAATACTGATCATTATGGTTTACCTGCAACAGACCCTGCAGCAGCAGTAGGCCAGGCCACATGAGAAGTATTTCTGGGGTTGCCAGAGCACAACACACTCCTCCTCCATTTCCCTCTGTTCTTCATCTCTTTATTTTCATCCATCCATGCCTTGTCAGGTTTACTCCCCATGTCTCTTCCTTAGCCCCTTAGCTCCATTCATTTCCTTGTTGCCTCCATCTCACCCTTCCTTTTTATCTTTTCAATCCTCGTTCTTCCCTCTCTATCCTTCACTTTCTCTTCTTTCCACCCTTCTCCTCCATCTCTCTCTTTCCCGACTTCTTTCCAGTCACTGTCCCTCTCCTGAATCAAATCTGTCCCACATTCCTAGTAACAACTCAGGATTGTATGTACATGGCCAGCAAGAACCTGCCAATGGTGCAGCAGGGACTTCAATGGCAGGAGTTAGGATTCTTCACCTCCGGTAATAATGCAGTACATCAGGTTCATCTCCATCCTGCACTCCAAGGACCAAATTACGTTGAGGCAGAAAGGCAGCTCTGAATAGAAACAGAAGGGCTTCTCTTACACACACACACACACACACACACACACACACACACAGACATTTTTAAGAACATAAAACCTATTTCCATTCAGAATTTAACGGGGCCAACCATCATAAAACATGAAAGCTAATGGGAGTGAACTCTGCAGTGCAAATGGGTGGACACTGCCGCAGCAGCTAGAGTGAAAAAATACACTTTCTTACTCCTTGCTCAGGGTAGACTTGCATAAAACAAAAGAAGAGCCCTGCTGGATCAGCCCAGACCAACACTGTTCTCATAGTGGTCAAGCCAGATGCCCATGGGGAGCCTGTGGGCAGGACCCAAGCACAGCTGGAACCTCCCCACTTGTGGTTCCCAGCAGCTGGCATTCAGAGGCATTCCAACAGTGGAGAGGCAGAACAGCCATCATGGCTGGTGGCCATCAAAAAAAACCCATCCAAAATACCTCAAGCATGAATTATTCATCCTGTTGATTTGCAGAAGCGGGTATAAAGTCTAGCTCTTTCTGTAGCTGTTGCTACAGCAGAATGATGGGAAACCTGAGGCCCTCCAGATAAGTGGTACCTCTGGTTACGAACTTAATTCGTTCCGGAGGTCCGTTCTTAACCTGAAACCGTTCTTAACCTGAGGTACCACTTTAGCTAATGGGGCCTCCAGTTGCCGCCATGCGATTTCTGTTCTCATCCTGAAGCAAAGTTCTTAACCCGAGGTACTACTTCTGGGTTAGTGAGAACAGAAATCGTGTGGCAGTAGCGTAGTGGCAGCAGGAGGCCCCAAATGGTACCACAGGTTAAGAACAGTTTCAGGTTAAGAAAGGACCTCCAGAACGAATTAAGTTCTTAACCTGAGGTACCACTGTAATCATAATAACTGTCCACACTTTTACAGTCCATAAATCATTTAATAGCCATAGGCCTGGGTAAAGAGGAATTTTTTGCCTGGCATCTAAAGACACATAATAATGGTGCCAGGCATGTCTTTCTGGGGGCAGTATTCAGCAATCGAGGGGCCACCACAGAAGAGGCCCGTTCTTTTGTTGCCACCCTCTTAACCTTGCTGGGAGCGGGGGAAACATACAAAAGCACCTCCGATAAAAAGTGCAGGGTCCAGGTCAGTTTGCACCTCAAGGTTTTAACTAGCAAAGAAGAGATATAAGCTAACTTTTTGATCGATCTCTTGACCCATGCATGGGTGAAATAAGCCCCACACCTGGAATCTGAAATATATCTATTGAGGGCCAGCACTTTTAAAAAACAACAACCCTGGTGCTAGTACCTAGGAGTTTAATTTCCCTACCCCACCCTCCAAGTTTTAAGACTATAAATCTTAAACCCACTGTCCTAGGAGTAAGCTCAACTTGTCTCCTAGTAATGCGATGAATTTTGTTGCATGCTTCAAATATGCACCAGAAACATTGTGGCACACATTAAGATTCTGCGGTGCTGAACTGTTTAATAGGCATCCCCTCCTTACCTCAACACCTAATCACAGTGCAAGCTGAGTGCTGATTACATTTTCCATTATTTTCAATAATTGTTCACCTAATTATATAAAACTGGCTTAGCCTAATTTGTCTTCTTTCAAATTAATTTGCTTTTCGGTGTACATTAGTGGATGCATCTCCCACTGTTACTCGTGTGTCTGCAACCACTTTTATTCATTTAGGGCTATTTTCTCTTTTAAAATGAAATTATTTGGTATAACAATAAGGCTAATAGAATTGCATAACGTGAACAAATCAGAACCAGCTGCTTTGGGGGGAAAGCAATCTAATCCAGTTTTCCCCTCTTCCTTCCCCAAGGGGTCTTTCCATGGGTGTAGCCAAGGGGGGCAGGGAGGGCAGCTGCCCCCCTAAGTAAATAATAAAAAAGACTTAAACTGAGGCTCTGACCCCGCTCCCTTACACACAAACATAAATCCTGGGTCTATCCCAGGTTGCAAAGTGTCTTCTAGAATGGACAAAAATAAAGAGGGAAAGCAAGAGTGTGGTTTTGTTTTCTTAAATTTTTATCCCCCTCCTGCTTTTCCTAAAAAAGGGGAAACATTTTAGCTCCATAGTAAGTATGTGAGGTAGGTTTGGCTACCAGTAATGACTTGCCCAAGGCCGTTCAATAAAATCATGGTCAAGGTAAGGGATTTCAGCCACAGCTTGCAAATCCATAAATGAGCAAGCAAGCAACCATTATTCTTGTAGTAGGTTGGAACTATATTTCAGACCAGTTACCCAAACAGATTCTGAGAAAAGAAAGGATCAGAATATTTGATGAATATTGAAAACAATGAGATTAGAGTGATTGGAGTGGGAAGTAAGAATGTTGTCACAAAACATAGCTACAGCTCATGGCACCACTAGAAGCGGCATAATGTCGCTGAGTTGCAGAACTGCAGGGGAGGGTTTCCTGCAGCAGTAGCAGCAGCAGCAAGAGGGCTGGACTAGATGACCTGGAAGTGTCTTCAAACTCAGATTCTAAAACGGAAACTTCCAAAGTCTGAGATTCAAGTTCCTTAGTATCCAAGCCAAAACCTCATTGAATTTCAGCTCAGCTCCGAAATAACTTTGGCCCATTCTAAGCTGGCCCACTGCCTTCCCCTTCCTCCAATACTTACGAAGAGGTGCACAAATCCTCAGTCCTTACTAAGGACCTGGTAAACCACAATTCCAAAAAACAAACAAACAAAAAACACCCTATGACTCTTTCCACTGGGTACTTTCTGTGGGTAAAACTTTGGGGTCTACTGAAGGGCAGTGGAGCAGCCTCATACACATGGGTATGTATAGCTCCTGCAACTGCTATTGGAAGGTAAATTGTGGGGATGGATGCTTGCAAGTAGGGAAGGAGGGGAAACACTGTAGGGAAGTTCAGGTGGCATAGTGGAAGTCTTGCAAGGAAGCACTTCCATTCCCCCCCCCCAAAAAAAAAAATCCCACAGAAAAGGCCCTATTCCCACCACCAACAACAACCTGGAAAAAAATGTATGAAAAGCTCAGAAATAATAAGTCCATTTGAAATTGAAAGGAAAGGGGAAACTCCTATTCCCAGTAGTATAGTTATTTCATAAAGTTATGAAAACCAGGATTTATATTGTGTATGCACACAAACATTCACACACTGAAAACTCCATAAAGAAATTACAGTGTAAACAAGTATTTATTCCAACACCCAGTAAAACATTTTTCGACCAAACGTCATGGCAACAATCTCGCTATAAGACTATCCTGCGAGAGAGAGAGAGCGAGAGAGAGAGAGAGAGAGAGAGAGAGAGAGAGAGAGAGAGAGAGAGAGCGCACAAACAGCATGATTTTCCTTTTGGGAAAGAACACCAAGGGTGTGTGAGAGAGATGATATCTCTACCTGGTATTTTCACCTTGAAAAATGGTGTGTATAATATTAGCCAACAGCTGCCTAGTTCCAGCATTAAGATGTTTTACAATTTGTACTCCCATCTTGTCCCTTGGTATTTCACATCTTCCTGCAGAATGCAAAGCTTTTTATATTAGAGACTAACTCCAACAAGCTTTCCCATCAGAGATGCAACTACAGCCAATTCCATGAAGGAGCTTTGGAGCCTTTCCATCTGCCCCAGGAACCTTACCAAGGAAAATGGCCTCCATGTTTCCCAAGGAGCAAGACTCATTGTTATCCCAGCCATTGCCAAATGGTGAGCCGCACCTTTGCCTTATGGATAACCTGCAGAAATTTCCAGCAGTGAACACAGGAGGTGAAAGACAGCAATAAGTATTCAGGTAAACAGAAGGTGAAGCTGCTACTTCTGAACAAACACACAAACACACGCAGTTTAATTGGCGATTCCACATATGAAATACTGTACTAAGTACCTGTGCTGCTGTTAGCTATTTTAAATTCTTTTATATTTTGTGTTTTAAATTTGTAACCTTAGGGTGAAAGGAGGGTAATAAGTAACAGTAACACAGAAGATGGGATACAGCTCTCTCCGGCTCACTCACAAACCAGAGGACGTAGACTGTTTTAAATAACTTTGTTTCTAAAGCAAGTGGCATCATATGCTCCAAGCCTGTTTCTTCTACCTTTCCATTGGACCTAGTTTGGGTACTAAGGCTTAAAGAGATGAGGAGGGTTTTATCTAATGATGGCTACAGAACAGCAGCTGCAATACCCAGGCATTCGATTTTTTTCAGTGACTCTGAGTTCTATCTCGTTGCATTGCAGGAGGGTTATTTAAGATGCCTCCGAAGAAAGATACTAATAAGACTTTCCAGATTTTTTCCCCAGTGCTCCAATAATTCAAACTCTAATGAAAGATCCATTAGCAGAATACACTTTCACTGCTCAGTCTACAGACAGGCAGCATTCACAGAGTGTTCTCCGTTAACTACTCATGTGCCTAGGAAGTGCCACAGGAAGCTGCCTTATTTTAAGTCAGGCCACTGGTCTTTCTAGCTTAGTATTGTCCACACTGAATATGAGCTAATAGCATAGTAAACTAGTGTCATTTTTAAGTTGACTTTCTCTGCAGTTAGTTTTCACTGAAAAAAACATCAAATAAGCAGAGGCATCACTGTCATAACTGCCCCAACCTGAAGAAGTGTAAGTGTCCTCACAAAATTGTGACAACAGATATTCCTTGTTGATCCATTACAAGTCACCATGGTGCTTATCTTTGTACTAGGTTTGTCTCTTTCTGTCTCCCTTGTCTTTTCTCCCACCCATTGGACATCCCACGCTATCACAAAAAGTCAGCCTACTTTTTTATCTGACTCTTTGCATGAGTGTACATTGGTCATTGGTGCACAGACTTGGGAACCATGGGTTTCAAGTTCAAACCTCTCCATTCAGCCACAAGTTCAGAAGATAGCCTCAGTTAAATTACTCTGGGCTTCAGTGAACCCAGTCTATAAAATGGAATCAATAATGATGTAACTACAGAGGTTTATTTATTTATCACATTTGCATCCTATTGCTTAGTTATGGTGTGTGGGGGAAACTGTACAACTTTTGAACTTTTCAAGAAATTCTTCAGGAACAGTGTTTTATATTAATTCAGTAGCTACTTAAAGGAGCAGACAAATCAGATAAAACAGCAGCTAAAGTCCTATGATCTAACTATGTGCTGATTTGCGTACAGTGGTGCCCCGCAAGACGAATGCCTCGCAAGACGGAAAACTTGCTAGACGAAAGGGTTTTCCATTTTTGAGCTGCTTCGCAAGACGAATTTCCCTATGGGCTTGCTTAGCAAGACGAAAACGTCTTGCAAGTTTGTTTCCTTTTTCTTAACACCATTAATACAGTTGCGACTTGACTTCGAGGAGCAACTCATAGAACGCAGTGTACATAGTAGCCTTTTTTGAGGTTTTTAAAGACTTTGGTGATTTTTGAAGCTTTTCCAAAACTTCTTTTGCAGCCATTTGGTAAGTTAAGCTTTTAAAACTTTTTGGGGGGGTTTTGGATTTTGGGTTGGGGTGTTTGGAATTCAAGGACTTGGTGTTGGGAAGGGGTTTGCAAGAATCTGGAAGCTTGTGTGTTTTTTTCTGCATTTTTATGATTTTCTGTGACCATTGGGCCACTCTGCTGTTTTTTTTAAAAAAAAATCTGGATTTGAATTTCTGTGTGCTGGGTGGCTGGGGGAACAGTTGGGGAGGGGTTTGCAAGAATCTGGAAGCTTGTGGGTTTTTTTCTGCATTTTTATGATTTTCTGTGACCATTGGGCCACTCTGCTGTTTTTTAAAAAAAAAAAATCTGGGTTTGAATTTTGAAATGCTCTTTACAGTATGTGTGACTTTAAAGAGCACTTAATAAACTCTTGTTGTACCAAATTTGGCTTTGTTTGGACTTTTTTTGACCATAGGAACGCATTAATTGATTTTCAATGCATTCCTATGGGAAACCGTGCTTCGCAAGACGAAAAATTCACTAGACGAAAAAATTCGCGGAACAAATTAATTTCGTCTTGCGAGGCACCACTGTATTAAGCTGCAAGTAGTTTGAGGAAAGGCTGTGGCACCTTGCTCTTAGATATGCAAGTCTGGAAATTCTGGAGAGATCTACTCATCATTAGCAGCAGCCAAAGAAAATTAAATTGTTATACATAAGAAATGTTTAAGCCTTCAAGCATCTACCAATCCACAGAAATATACCAGTTCAAACAGAGCTCAGCAGAAAATTCCTTCCTGGCACATATCCAGAAATGTTCTTCCAATTCCACTTTTCTCTACTGCTGATTACAGAAAAAGATGCTTCACTTGTCCAAGCATCATCAAAATGTCACTTAGGTGACAAACCTACACTTACTAATGAGAAAGGACCATTGAATTCAGTGGATCTTATTGCAGAGTAGACATGCACAGGATCATGCTGTAATGTTAGCAGAGTCATTGATATAGGAAAGCATCAATAAAAAGAATTTAAAAAGTGAGTGCAAATAAACACAAAAATTGTTCTTGAAAAATTTAGTAACTGAATGTGTATGTGTGCAGCTGGACACCTACAATAATGGCATGGTGGAAAAACAAGTCATTTGAATGTGATGTGTGCACCGGGTCCTTCACTTATGTGACCATATCAATATTCACAGATAACAGGGTACAAAACTACATGTTTAAAAAATGCAAATAATTTTTTTACTGAAAATGATTTGAAATTGCATTTCAATTACATAAATTAATATTTGCATTTGCGATACAATCCTATACTTGTAACATGCAAAGTATGACAGCTATGACTCTCAAATCCTGTGGTGGTAAAGTTGCTCCCTTAATAAATGGAAACCTAAGACTACTTCTTGCCTTGCTGTGTGGTACAGCATATTATTGAATCCAATGTGTTCTATGTTGAATTTTTAAGTTCAGTTCATTTGTGTGTCTTTTCTCGCATTCATGCACTGGCTCCGCTTCCCTATATATTATGTTCACTCACACACACACACTTTTCTGTGCTTAACAGCAAGGCAAAACTGACTGCACTGAGTTATTTACTTTGCTGCAGTTTAATCCTAGGTAGCTCCAAGAAACTGCAGCCCTTCTCCATTAACATACACTGCTCTTTCTTCCATCCCCTGTTCTGCTAAGTAAAAGAAACATCTTCCACAATGCTGTGAACCTCAATACCATAAAAAATTAATAAAAGCCTACAGGACACTTCCCATCCCAACCCCAGCTTTGTTCCTGCACACCTCCTCCCCTCACTTTCTACTTCTTAAAGGATACTTGTGCTTTGTTGCCTACCCTCCATCTGTTTGCACCATGCCCAGTATTCAGTAGTAGTGAAGTAAAGGTTTCTAACTTACATCAGAGGCTATCTATTATCACCTGGGGCAGCCCCTTGCCAATACACAACTTCCTTATAAGTAATTACAGAGCAAAGCAAAGCACTAATCAAACACAGTTCAACGTTTCCTCGGGTTCCTCTTTTTCACGTTCCTCTTTACATAACTAACACACACCGTAGATACTACAACATCACCTAGTTACTTTGTCAGTATGCATTTCCACTGGCAGGAAACTTTTGCTTTTGATAGTCATGCCTTTTATTATTCCTTTCGAAGGAAAAAAAACCCTTTTAAATGTACCGTTACTTCCGAAGATATCTATTACATCACGGGGGGGGGGGTTGCCAATACAGAACTTCCCTCTCTGACCAGGTAAGAAATTATGGAGCAAAACAAAGCAATAAGCAAAGTTCAAAGTTCTGCCACGTTCCTTTACCTACCTCTAGCACAATGTATAAACTCTCTAGCATCACCTAACTATTAATTCGGTGGACGCATTTGGACGGGCAGGGAACTTTTGTTTTTGACACCCTCTTTCAGACCAAGGTTATATTTCTTCTGATCCGGATTATTTACTTTGGGCTGCTTCCCAGGTATTGTCATATTTTCCAACAGGAAGGCTGCCTTCTTTTTAAGAGTCCTCTACTCTAGCAAATTACTTCCAGGCACTATCTGGAGGCAGGCGACCGAGAACCACCAGACAGTGCGTGTACGAACATGCCTTCGAAAGATAAATTCTCCATAACAACTTCCGGGAAACCTATCAGCAGCGTGCAAGCAAACCGGTATTAGTAGACGCAAGAGTGCCTCTGAACATATGCAGAATACCTCATCATCCCTAGGCAGCCTGGCAGAGCCTGTCCTCACGAGGGGGGTGGAGAGGCAACTCTGGCTTACTTTCCTTGTTGGAAAAGAGGTCCAGAGATAAAATAAGCCAGCGATCGGAAATAAAGCAACTGGGGAGACTGGGACGCGTGCAAGCCGGCGCGCACGGGCAGCCCAGCAGGAGCAAGGTCTCACCATTGCAGGGAGAGCAGCCCGGACGCCCCCACCATGGTCCAGCTGCCCCGCTGCTCACGTGGTCGGCTGCATCTGCTCCGCGGCGGCTCTTCGCGCCGTCGTCTCCTCCGGGTAGAGGCGAGGCGGGCGTCTCGCACGGCGGGGAAGGAGCGCGCCGCCTCGACCATTCGCTCCGTCCCGCGTCTTTCACTCACTATCCGGCGCCGCGGAGGGAAGTCAAAGCCGCTCAGCCGCCGCGGCTGCTGCCTGCTAACACTTTGCGCGCCCCTCCGCCGCTTCAGTGAAGTTGCTGTCCTGGGATGAAGCGAAGGGAAAGCCGCGCAGAGCAGACCTTCAAGCTCCTTCACGGACGGGCTGCCTCCTCTCCTCTCTCTCTCTGAGGCAGCCGGCTTCTCCCGCTTTCCCTCCAGCTGCCTTTCTTAGGTAGGAAGCGCGCTGCCTGCTTTGCGCCGGCCAGTCAGTGGCAGCCAATCAGAGCGCGCTCCCCGCCGGGCGCCTTCCTCCGCTCCAGAGGGGGAAACGGCGGAGGAAGAATAATCCGTGGGGAGCCGCAGAGCAATTCGGCAACGAGGGAAACCAGGCGCTTCCCCGGCTTGCGCTACGGTACCTTGCAGTGTTGCGTGCGCGAGCGAGCGCTCTCTCTCTCTCTGGAGGGAAGGAAAAGACGCCTGTTCGGAAGCCTCGCTTCTCTTTATATCACGATGCGGGGGCGGGGGGAGCGAGGCAGCTGCCCCACCTGCGGCGCAAGAAAGGACTCCGCGGAGTTTTCTGCGTTTCCCTTCGCGCTCGTGGAAGCACGCGGGCGACCGCGCAGCCAAGCCTCGTGGAAGCGCCTCTGCCTCCTCCGCACGCCGCGGGTCAAACCGTCAGTGGCAACAGGTGCTGCTGATCTCGCCTCGGGCTTGCAGAGCAACCGCCGGGTGGGAATGCGCGCGCTTTCCGGTCAACCGCAGACATCTGGCCGCCGAGTCCCTCCAGCCGGGAGTTGCTTCTGTGCCCCAGGCCTGCGCTTTAACTGGCTGCAGAGCCGGAGGACAGGCAGCAGGAGGGGCTGCTTCGCTCAGCAGCGCGGTACTGCGAGCCCCGAGAAAGCGGAACTTTTTCCTGCCCTGCAGGTGTGCCCCCAAAGTAATGGGGAATCTTCAGGACAAGGAAGGACTAGGGAGTAAACCCAACACAAATCCGGAGTGGAGTCCCTAAAGTGGTTGGATGGCACCTTGTATGCTTCCTGGCAACTCCTTGGCACCAAACTGGTGCCAAGCGTATTGCTCTGCTTTTCTTTGGATCGCATCAGGGAGGCCAAGAGGGAAGTCTTGTCGCCTGGGCAGCCCAGGACCTCCACACACACGGCCCAGGCTTGTGCCCCAGGAAGCTCACGTTGCTGCTGCTGACGCAGCGGTTTGATTTTACCCCCAGAGGTGCACTCCATTGTCTTTTGAGAAGGGCGAAACTAGGTTTTATTTCACCCAGGAGCCTCAATGGACGCTTCATGGGGGGGGGGGGAGCTAGCTAGCCGCCCCCATAGCTACAGCACTGCTTTTGAGACAGACAGATGCCAGCAACAAGGGGCTCTTTACTTTAGGCTACAGCCTAAAATAGGTTGGGGGATCTGCGGTCTTCCAGACTTTCCTGGCCTGTAGTTCAATGGAAGAGCACATGCTGCACATGCAGAAAAGGTCCCAGGCTCAACCTCAAGTGTCTCCTGGCAACAGGCCACTTCCTGAAAGGTCAGAGAGCACCTGTCCATCAGTGTAGACAATACCGAGCTAAATCGAGCAATGGTCTGTCTCACTCTGATGCAGCTTCCCATGTTCCTTTTGGCCATGCTGGCTGGTGCTGATGGAAGCTGGAGCCCAACAATATCTGGAGGGGTTCAGAAGCGCCATCGGGCCTAAAGGGGACAAAAGAATAGCATGGGAGGTCAGGTTTTGGCAGCTCACAGACTTACCTGCTGGGATTAATATTATTTTGCCATAGGAATTATATATGGTAATGGTGTTGTCATGGAACATTTTTCCCATAACTGAAAGCCAAGGGCTATAGCAAGCAGTGTCCCAACCAACAATTAAACAAAAGGAGAGTTCAGATTATAACGGCTTTTTCATGTCTGTTTTCTGAGATAAAGCTCTTCGGTTAACAACAAGAATGCATCATGCAAACATGGCGATGAATTCAGTTAATCATGATTTGCATGGTTTGGTATAGCATGGGCATCTTGGCAGGGCACACTCTGCTCCTAAGAAGATGCACAGTTATCTCCTTAAGCAAGAAGAAGTACACATGTTCTAAGTGAGACGTGCTTTGACACCTGCTGTATAGAGCAGTGGCTTCCTGCCAAGGTATAAATATGTACAGCTTGGAACTCTGCCTTTATATCTCAATTCACCGAGCACATCACTATAATTTTGCATTACTCAGTTCCTTCTAAGGGTGTTTACTCTCTTGTCCTTTTGGACCACATGCACCCACGCTTGCAGGCTCCTTATTTCTGCTTGTTGATGCACATGCCCAATTTTATAATGGTAGCACCCTGGGAGACTCGTTGGTCACAAGCTTCTTCCTCTACATAACGAACAGAAACTTGTAGCCTTCCAGCTATTGCTGGACTCAGCTCCCATCTGCCCCAGCCAACAAGGCAAATGGTCAAGGATGATAGATGTAGTCAAGGATGATAGATGTAGTCAAGGATGATAGCTGTAGTCATATGTAGACCCACTGGTTTCCTGTCCCTGCTCTACATGATCTCTAGAACTGAGGCAAATTATCTGGTGGATTAGAAAATCTGGTGTGTTCTCAATACTTGTGGCTCACCGCAAGCCAATATTCTGCTAGGAGTCTTTCCCACATCATGATCCTAGCCAAATTTACCTGGAAGACAATGCATTTAAATAAGACTTATTTTCTGATAAGTACATTTCAATTTTGGGGTATAATGTTCTGTACCCCCCTCCACTGAAGGCCTTAGGTGTAAGTATATGTAAAATAAACCATATTTCTTAAAGTAACTATTCTCCACTGTGCCTTGATTTCCCCAACCAAAACACAACCCTGGGTGAGTGCCTGGAACCCCCTGGAATCTTGCTACCACTCAGCAGAGCTTGCAGGTGGCATGTAACACCTTGCGTGAGTGTTGGGAGGACCGCTCCCTCTCTGCCAACTCCATCCGGCCTAGGGGGCGGGGCCTGCATTCATCGCCACAGCATAAGAGGTCTGGGAGAGGCCTCCGGGACACGACTGCTGGTGCTGCTGCTTGCGTGAGTGTTGGGAGGACCGCTCCCTCTTTGCCAACTCCATCCGGCCTAGGGGGCGGGGCCTGCATTCATCGCCACAGCATAAGAGGTCTGGGAGAGGCCTCCGGGACACGACTGCTGGTGCTGCTGCTTGCGTGAGTGTTGGGAGGACCGCTCCCTCTCTGCCAACTCCATCCGGCCTAGGGGGCGGGGCCTGCATTCATCGCCACAGCATAAGAGGTCTGGGAGAGGCCTCCGGGACACGACTGCTGGTGCTGCTGCTTGCGTGAGTGTTGGGAGGACCGCTCCCTCTCTGCCAACTCCATCCGGCCTAGGGGGCGGGGCCTGCATTCATCGCCACAGCATAAGAGGTCTGGGAGAGGCCTCCGGGACACGACTGGTGCTGCTGCTGCTTGCGTGAGTGTTGGGAAGACCGCTCCCTTTCTGCCAACTCCATCTGGCCTAGGGGGCGGGGCCTGCATTCATCGCCACAGCATAAGAGGCCAGGGAGAGGCCTCCGGGACACGACTGGTGCTGCTGCTGCTTGCGTGAGTGTTGGGAAGACCGCTCCCTCTCCTGCCAACTCCATCCGGCCTAGGGGGTGGGGCCTGCACTACCATCACAGTTTAGAGGACAGAGCAGCTACCGGCAGCAATGGACAAAATAGTTTTAAATGTTTTAATTGCTTTTAATTTGCAGCACCTTAAATGGGGGTTGTTGTTTTTTATAATATTATATTATTTCATTATCTGCTGCAAATGTTAAAGATGTTTTTATATATTTTAAGGTGTTTTAAAGGTGCTTTTATTGTTTACTTGTTGTACCACCGTGAATGGTGGTTTTTATTTATGTATTTTTGTTTGTTCCATTTTGCTTTGTTTTTGGGGTTGGACACTGAGTGGGGCGGGGATTGGTTTTGTTTGGGCATAATTGTTTTGGTTGTTTTGTTTTCTATTTGTAAATGGAGGTTAGTATGAGGCTTGGGATTGCGACCGTGGAGGGGCGAGGGAGGTATGGCGGTGGGGGCAGATGTTATAGGCGAAGGGGATCGAGATATGGATACGCTCGTACCCCTTCCAATCTGCGCCCCATCCCGAGAGACAAGGGTAGGGTGAGCAAGGATTACTCACCTCCTTCACTGGTGTTGTGCAATGCCAGGTCTATAGGCAACAAAACCGCTACCCTGCGAGATTTCTTTATCTCGCAGGGAGTTGACCTGGCTTGTGTGACGGAGACCTGGGTGCGCGAAGGGGTAACTGTTACCTTACGAGAGATGGCGCCCCCGGGTTTCTCCGTCCTCCACCAGTCACGGACTGTGGGCCGGGGGGGAGGGGTGGCAGTATTAATCCGGGAAAATTGTTCTTTCAGGGCTCTACCATCGCCATTGATCCCCGGCATTGAATGTGTTGGCCTAGTGTGGGGCTCCGAGGAGAGCTTGGCTGTCTGGCTGGTGTACCGGCCACCTAGCGCACCAGCAGCCACCCTGTCAGGCCTGCTGGAGGCGGTGGCCGGCTGGGCCTTGGAGTTCCCTAACCTATTGGTATTGGGAGACTTCAACTTCCACGCTGATGCCACTCCCTCCTCACAGGCTCTGGACCTGGTGTCTTCCATGGCGACACTAGGGCTCTCCCAGTTTGTTTCGGGCCCCACACATCAAGCAGGCCACACGCTGGATTTGATCTTTGGTGCCGGTATAGATGTGATCATGTCTCCTTCGATGAAGGTGCCATGGTCTGATCACTACGCTCTGAAAGCCAGGATTGACTTTCCACCCCCACCCTGCTTAGGTGGCGAGCCGATTTGGGCTCGCCCGCGGAGGCTGATGGACCTGGGTAGATTCCGTCAAGCCTTGCGGGACCTTGCTCCCCCTGGCGACTCATTGACTGAGCTTGTTGAGGGCTGGAATACCCAGCTCCTGGCAGCCATCGATGAGATCGCACCTAAGCGCCCTCTGCGACCCCGCAGAAACCGGGCTCCCTGGTTTACCGAGGAGCTTCGGAAAATGAAGCGGGACCTCAGACGGCTAGAGCGAGTATGGCGGGGTGCCCGTGACGGAGCCTCAAGAACATCTTATAGGGTTTTTATGAAAACCTATGAGATGGCAGTGAAGGCTGCTAAGAAGTCTTACTTCTCGGCCTCCATTGCATCCGCTAGCTCTCGCCCGGCGCAATTATTTAGTATAATTCGGTCTTTAACGTCCCTTGAAGGACAGCCAAATTTAAATAACAATCTGACACACAGCTGTGAGGCATTTGCGAGCTTTTTTGCGGAGAAGGTCCTGTTGCTCCGCCATGACCTCCCTGCCAATTTGGATACAATAAAGGAACTGGAGGCCCCTCGACTGTCCTCGGGTCCAGTATTGGACCACTTTGACCGGATATCTCCAGCCGATGTGGACAGATTCCTCCAAGCTGGAAAGCCCACCACCTGTCCTCTTGACCCGTGCCCGTCATGGCTGATTAGAGCGTGTCCAGACGAGGTGCGGGGCCCCCTGGGGGATATCATCAATTTGTCCCTTGGCACCGGGATATTCCCAGGGGAACTGAAGGAGGCGGTGGTGCGTCCGCTCTTAAAGAAAACATCATTAGATCCCTCAGATCTATCCAATTACCGCCCGGTCTCGAATCTTCCATTCCTGGGTAAGGTGATTGAGAGAGCGGTTGCTGAACAGCTTGGTAGGTTTCTGGATGAAACATCTGCTCTGGACCCATTCCAGTCCGGCTTCCGCGCTGGTCATGGGACCGAGACGGCTCTGGTCGCCCTAACAGATGATCTCCGCAGGCAGCTGGATCGAGGCGGGTCAGGGCTGCTGATTCTTCTAGATCTGTCAGCAGCCTTTGACATGGTCGATCACGAACTCCTGGACCACCGCCTTGCCGACGTGGGGATCCAGGGCACAGTCCTTCAATGGCTGCGCTCGTTTCTCTCTGGTCGGGGACAGAGGGTGGCGCTTGGGGGGGAATTGTCATCACGCCACTCCTTGGTGTGTGGAGTGCCTCAGGGTGCAATTCTCTCCCCGATGCTTTTTAACATCTTTATGCGCCCCCTCGCCCAGCTTGTCCGGAGTTTTGGGCTGGGTTGCCATCAGTATGCTGATGACACCCAACTCTATCTGTTGATGGATGGCCATCCTGACTCGGCCCCAGACACACTGACCAGATGTCTGGAAGCTGTGGCTGGATGGTTACGTGGGAGCCGGTTGAAGTTAAATCCTTCGAAGACAGAGGTCCTCTGGCTGGGGCGGGACGATATGGGATCGAGGGGGCAACTCCCATCTCTTGCGGGGGTGCAATTAGTGCCAGCACCGGCCGTTAAGAGTTTGGGTGTAATCTTCGATACCTCCCTTTCTATGGAGTCGCAGATTACAGCTATAACAAAGGCGGCATTTTTTCATCTCCGCCAAGCTAAGCAGTTGGCCCCTTATCTCTCTCGTCCTGACCTAGCCACTGTGATCCATGCGACGGTCACCTCCAGACTGGATTATTGTAACTCGCTCTACGTGGGGCTGCCCTTGAGACTGACCCAGAAACTCCAGCGGGTGCAGAATGCCGCGGCGAGACTCCTTATGGGGTCTTCGCTGCGAGACCACATTCATCCGGTATTATACCAGCTGCACTGGCTCCCGGTGGAGTACAGGATCAGGTTTAAGGTGCTGGATTTAACCTTTAAAGCCCTATACGGCCTAGGACCCTCGTACCTACGGGACCGCCTCTCCTGGTATGCCCCACAGAGAAACCTACGGTCTGCAAATAATAACATCCTCAAGGTCCCAGGCCTCAGAGAGGTTAGGCTGGCCTCAACTAGAGCCAGGGCCTTCTCGGCTGCAGCTCCAAACTGGTGGAATGCTCTGTCAAAAGAGACTAGGGCCCTGCGGGACCTGACATCTTTCCGCAGGGCCTGCAAGACAGAGTTGTTCCGCCAGGCCTTTGGTCAGGGCGCAGCCTGACTCCCTCCTCTGGCAACCTGCACATAATTCTGCTTAATTGGTTGCCATCAATTTGATTTAATTAATTTTTATAATGAAATATTTTTAGATTGTGTGGTTATTTGACTGATTATTTGATTGTTGTTAGCCGCCCTGAGCCCGGCTGTGGCTGGGGAGGGCAGGATATAAATAAAATTTATTATTATTATTATTATTATTAAATTAGCACAAAGGTTTTATTCACATCTGTGCTACCTTTTGCCATCTTTCTTTGGTGACATGTAAATAATCATTCTAGGATACAGCCAGGTTAGCAATCAGAATGCAGCCTTATCTGAATGGCATGGGAACTACATGGGTAGCAGAATGTCTGTTAAGAGGAACCTTTATAGGCCAGGACACTGGTGTAGCTGTTGTGCATGAACTTGCGTTGTTATACATTGTTTCTACATGTCATCACAAACACCCAAAAAAGACGTAGCCAATGACCTCACTGCAATGGGAAAATGTCCCCAGCACACACCTAGCAGGACTGCACACACACACACAGAGAGAGAGAGAGAGAGAGAGAGAGAGAGAGAGAGAGAGAGAGAGCGCATGCAAGACAATACCATACCATCTCTACTCCATCTGATATTGCCCCCGTGCCACACACCCTGTCATCTCACTTCCTGATATACTGGTGGTGCTGTGCCGTGCTGTGCTGTGCTGTGATGGTGTGTTGAGTTCTGTCCTATCTTAAGCACTGCCAAGGGGGGTGGGGTAGGATGTGATCTGAGACCACTTAATTTCCCCCCTCTTCCATTGAATTCAGTGGGAGAGAAATTCCTTGCACCAGGTTGAGGATGGGTGTAAAGTTCTGCCATCAGTGGTGGGTGGCAAAGGATTGAAGGTGCACAGGATTTGGCTAAAGTGTACTCCTCCATGCCACCTACCCCACCCAACTCTGCATCCCATTTTGGCTGCTCTGCTGATCTATTGGGGGAGTTCTGCTGATGTATCTCTATGTTGACAGCATATCATAAGTTTTGCCCATATAGCAGAGCTTCTCCCAGATCATACAGCCACTCAGCCTGCCAATATCAACTTGCACCCCAACTTGCTTGTTGGCTGTAGTTGCAGTGGTTGATCAAAGAGAATGCCATTTCTAGGCACTCAATGCAAGCAAGATGCTTGTGGCTTCCTTTCACTGTTTGAGTGAATACATTTGTATCAGTGTGTGCTTGCCACTTTTGTGATACAGACTTCCTATTTCACCTAATCCAACTATTGTGGGCTTCCCAGAGACATCTTGTTGGTCCCCATGGGAAGCAGGGTGTGGGATCTTTGGTCTGACCCAGCTAGACACTTCATTTGTTCTTACTGATACATCTTTTACAAAGATGTACTATGCAGTCTGTTTTTTAAGGTTATGGGCGCAGAAAACATAAAATGAATGTATAAGTATTTTGTCCAAGGATTTTGTGTAAAATCAACTTGTTTAATTAGACTACTATTTCAGGCAACTAAAAAGCAATTGATGCCTGTTAAAGCTGACCCAATTGAGCACATGTGGTTTGGGAAAGTATAGGAATGAGGAAGGGAAAACATTTCCATCTCCACTGGCATTTTGGCTGCAAAATGTTGTCTAGAGGGAATATTCTGAATGGGATATTAATCTGAGCTGCCTGATTTGTGTCAGGCAAGAGCTAATGTTGCACTTAAGAGGATGGGAACGGGAACCAGGATGTCCTTGAATCAAATCCCACTTCAGTCATACACAATATTTGCCTACAGATACTTTGCCTACAGATTACAAAGTTGGTGCATGCTTTGAGTACAAAGCATTATATCTATATACAACTACTGTAATAGTCTCTATTGTCCTTTTGGTGCCTGCTAAGGAGATTTCTCTTGCAACAGGCCTTGTAAATGGAGATATTTATACCATACCCATGTTAGACTGCAATACTTCAAGGACTGCCTCTCCCCATATAAACCAATCTTGACCCTGCGATCATCATCTGAGGCCCTTCTTCATATGCCTCCTCTGAGAGAGGTATGGAGGGCGGCAACACAAGAACAGGCCTCTTCTGTGGTGACTCCTTGCTTGTGGACTCCTCTCCCCAGGGAGGCTCACCTGGTGCCTTCATTACATATCTCTAGATGCCAAGCAAAAGCATTCCTCTTCTCCCAAGCCTTTGGCTAATTAAACAATCTATAGCCTTTGAAACTGGGTGGGGGTATTGCTTTTGTTTGTTATTGTGGTATGTATTTTGGTGTTTTTATATTGTAAACTGCCCTGTGATCTTAAGTTGAAGGGAGGTATGGAAATTTAATTCATCATCATCATATATTGATATCTAGTGTAGTGATATATGTGTGCGTGTGTGCATGCAATATTTGCTTTAGAAGCATCAGACCTTGGTGTTTACATATATTCATTTTCAAAGTGATTAACATTATTACTTTTTATTTCAGCAATGTATATACTATTTAATTATAATCATCTCTAAACAGTGTACAAGTGAGAAAACAATGCAATAAACAACAAAGTAGTTGAAACCATAATATCAGTATTCAGTTATTTTTTAAAAAAATAATATTTATTAGTAGTTTTCAGAATTATAAAAAGAAAAAAAATTAAAAAGCAACACTGTAATAGACAAGAAAAAAGGAAAAAACACAAAAATCAATACAACAATACAGCAAAAAGATAAAAAGAAAACAACACAAATCCCAGATTACATATCTAAAACTTCCATTTGCTTGTTTCATTGACTTCCTCACACCTCCCTTTTTGTATTCTAGTTTAATTAGTTATTTCAGCAAATTATTTCCATCTTTCTCAATTTTTGTTAAAAAAATTATCCTAACCTAATTTAATCTAATAATTAACTCAACCAATCCTTTCCATCTTTCCCCATATTCTGTTATTCACATTACCTTAATTAATTTAACCTTGTCTTACCCTAAAACACCTTAAAGCTTGAATCTTAGTTATCAAATATACATTACTCCTAATATCATTTCTGCTAAAGTCATATAGTTTCATTCCAACATTTTCCCTAGTATTCATTAATTTTTAGCCAATTCCCCAAATAGAAAATTTTCTTTATAAGTTTTCTTCCAATCTTCATCCAACGTCCCTTCTTCCTGGTCTCGGATTGTGTCAGTCCTTACTGTCCATTCCATAATATCAGTATTCAGTTAAATGCCTGCTGGTGTTTTTTAAGTTCAGTAGGTGTTGGAAGTTCAACAAGGAGGAGATCTTTTTGACATCAGCTGGAAGGGAGTTCTATAAAATGGGGCCCACGATAGTGAATGCATGACTCCTGGTTGATATGAGTTGTGCATTCAAGCAAGGGGGGACCACTAGCAGTGACTCCCCTGAATCTCTCGATGATTGGGCAGAAACATAAGGAATCAGGCAGTCCAGAACTTTAAGGTTTTAAATTCAGTAGAAACACGGAAATGCCCTAAAAAGAGTGGAACTGAATATTCTGACCCGAGGAGCAAGCTGAGCAACTGGTTTGACACTGATACTTTTTGAGCACTGCCAATGAAAATTGTTTTTGCAATCATGGGAACATAAGTAAAAATAAAAGATAAGATAGGCTGCCAGAAATAAACCTCATTTGGGGCACATGCTGCCCATGACCGACAAGCGGGCAGCCCTTGTACTGGAGCCACAACATTGGCTCTTGACTCAAAACGGCCAGTCTTCAATCAACATGTCAGCCATCTGGCAGCACTGTGCTGTATCTAGGCCATTTAGAGGTAGGGAATCTCAAAGCCGAGTTTTTGTACATGTCTCAAGCCACCAGCTGTCAGCCAGAAAATCCCAAAGTGATCAGGGCAAGAGTCTCCGATTGTGCTAGCAAAACAGTCAGTTCAACTGTCCAAATTCATTTGAAATGGAAGTTGAAAGGCCAACAGTGAAGGCTGCTCCAGTTGACTTCTGAGACTTTGGCAGGTTTTAATTAGCTGAATTTCGCTATCCGCCAGATGGGTAACAAACATGTATAACCCTCCAGTGTCCTTTGCATGGGATGAGCATAAAAGGCCAGAACAAAAAGACATCAATGTTCCATCAGATGCCTTAATATTAGGTACAGTATTGATGACAGGAGAATTGTTCCAGCTCCAGCTATGAGCCAAAACAAGGAAGGGTTAAAAAGTTTCCCCTTTCTCACCCTTCCACAGAATCATAGAGTTGGAAGGGACCCTGAGGATCATCTAGTCCAACCCCCTGCAGTGCTGCCCCATACAGGAATTGAACCTGCAACCTTGGCATTGTCAACACCACACTCTAACCAACTGAAGAAGGTGTTCTTAATTTATTATTGACTTTATTATTTGCTCTACTGCCTAAGACA
The DNA here is from genome assembly GCF_964188305.1 of Podarcis bocagei. NCBI lineage: Eukaryota > Metazoa > Chordata > Lepidosauria > Squamata > Lacertidae > Podarcis > Podarcis bocagei. The sequence continues at coordinate 82,513,706 of NC_138126.1, read as the reverse complement.
GTGGAAGGGTGAGAAAGGGGAAACTTTTTAACCCTTCCTTGTTTTGGCTCATAGCTGGAGCTGGAACAAGGCTCTAAGAGAAAGGGAGCTCTAATTAGAATCAGAACCCTGGAAGAAATAGCAAAGGCCACTCCCTTCCTTTCCTCTTAGGTCACTTTAAATATCATCAGAACCATGTGACAAAGTTTTCCTGGAGTGCCACACTTTATAGGGCTATAGGGCCTAGACTCTAGTGCTTCAACATATTTGCATACAAGCTGCACACTAAAATAATAGTCTAGTCAATGCATAACATTTGATTCTCCTGATTATATAAACTGGTACTCAGGGAAAACAGCAAAATAAAATACGATCCACTTCCACGTTCATAATTTCTCTAAAGCACTTTATAGATCCTTGAATGAAGTCAGGAAAATGTACTGATACAGAGACATAAAACAAGATTATGTTTATTTATAGAGCCTTCCCAGTTATACACAGCTATTAATCACAGTATGTTGTAGTAAAATACATTACAGATGGTTTTGTCAAAGGTGATACATACACCAGTGAATTATTGTTAAAGGACTTCCCAGGAAGCTGCAGTGGCAGACTTATAAAAATATGAAATCTCTATTAAGTCACTCATTAATCTTTTATAGCTACCTCTTAAAAGCAGCAGCACCGTTAATTGGTTGTTAATTATTAATTACTGTAGTACATATAATTTGGAAGGTGTTTTCTGAACAGGAAATGAGATGAGCCAAAATGCGGAACCAGGAAGAATGATTAGCACAAGGTCCAACACTCACATGATATATAGCCGATTGCAAACAGAGCTAGTTCTCATTGTTCTCTTTCCCACACATACCACTAAAGTGCAAGGAGAGGGAAATAGCACCAGAGCATTCTCCATTTCTCTATCTTATCCCTGCCCTATTCAGGAAATATATATATTGTTTCATGCCACCCCAATCTCTGAGCAGTGTAAGATTCCAGGGGTCCCAGGCGCTTACCCAGAGTTTGGTTTTCTCGAAATGAGGGACAGCAGAGACTGTGGTGTCTTTATGATGGTTTATTTGCACATATATACAACCTGAGCCTACGATGGAGGGGCTCACATCATTAACACCTCAAGAAGGTCCTGCTTCTCCCATAGCCACAGCCTTGGATCCCAGCAAAAATCAGGCTTGGTTCTGTCTCTCAGCTGCCTAGCCTGCTTCTAGCCACTAGCTCTGTCTCATATACACACACGTACTTCTTGACTCTTGGCTTTGTCCTTCCCACTAACAGACAGTTGCGGGTGGGGGACCCCCCATTTGTGTTCTGGCACAGAGCCACTTCCTTTGTTACCTTAAGGACTCATACTTAAGAGGCTATTACCATGAAGCTGGACTGGCTATTCCAGCAATGGAATCCTTCATTACATTTTAATCCTTGCGGGATCCAGGAATTAGAAGGGATCCCACTCCAACAATATCTTGACTGGCTCTCTACAATGGCTCTGGAAGCTGGTGTGCCACTTCCAACACACCTGGAAAGGCATAGGTTCCCTATCCCTGGTCTAAGGATTTTAGACAAATATGTAGAAGGGTAAGACTATCCGTGGCTACTAGCCATGATGGTTATTTGCTACCTGCAGAAGCATCCTCTGAATGCCAGCTACTGGGGGACAATAATGGAAAAGGCCTGCTGTCTTAAACCCCTGCTTGTGGGCTTCCCAGAGGCATCTAGTCTGTCACTATGGGAGATTATCAGCACCTCTGATCATTTTCAATCTGCAGGTAAGGATGCTGATTCCCATGTCAAGCTCTGTCACTACAAAAGGATGATTATTTTAGCTGCAAAGTTATCACTGTGCCAAGACAAGGATAGTAGAAACATATTCTGTGAGGTGCTTCCTGCTGAAATTCATTTGGCGCTGCGAGTGTTGGGAATGCCCCAAGAATTTTATTTTGATGTGACAAGCCATTTGCACAAGCTTTTCATCTCCCTTCTCTTCTTGTCCACCCCCCTTTTTTTAAAGGAAGCAGATGATCACCACTAGAATGGGAAAGCGCTAGATACCCATTTGTTGCAAAATGAGGGAGTTTTGTGGTATCTGAGAAATACAAGTGAAAGAAAGATTATTAAAAATAACAATGTATGTTACATCAATACAGGTTTGGCAGCATGGAAGAGACACTTTGCTGCACAAACATTACTCTGTATAAAACAGAACACAGAGCAGTTCTATCTATGTGCCTATGTGCAAATGTACATTTGCTCTAATCTGTTGGTCTATTACTACAAAAAAGTTGTACTTATTGAACTATCAATGCATGCAGTTAACTAAGATTTTCATGACACACATTTCAGTAAGTTCAGACATGCATAATAATTCTGAAAGAACTCAGAATTCATATGCTTTTATCCATTATTTGGCTGGCAAATATTTATCACTTTTTCCTTGTACGGTAGCCGCCATTAATCCTAAGAAGGCACCTTAAACTTGAGTAAGACTAAAAATAAATTTGTTTGTGATGTTCATTTATTCTAGGCCCAAGGGAGCAGAGAAATCAAGCAAATGAGAGCGAGAGCGCAAACATGCAGTGCTATGTGGCTGCGCCAGTCAAAATGTCCCAAGAGTTTTATTAAAAACTTGGAGTTGCTTAAGTAACACCAATCACTGTCAATGTGCACAATTCCCTTCTTGCATTGCATTGCCTGGGAAAATATGACAGAATGTGGCCTGCCTGCACTTTTCAATACAAATGTAAAGCCAGATTATGGAGTATCCAGAAGGAGGGAACTCTCCTCGCCCCTCCTTTAGGGTAACTGGAACTGGGTGTTATGGTCATTTTATGCCGGGCTATGCCAATGGCACTGGATCTCAATCTGTTTCCATCTCCTTTCTCTGCTCAAGTACATTACAGTTTAGGGCACTTGAAGGACAGCCTGTGTCCTTACATATCTACCTACAAACCTCAGGTAAAGGAATACAGTAGTAACAATAAGGAGGCTGGAATAATGCACTTGGCACTAGCATTGGTAGGCCTTGCTGGGCCCTCAGAGTCCAGGCATTTGCCCAGTGATGCTGAGAGCTGACACCAGGTGTGTGTGTGTGCATGCATAGTTTTGAAGAGTCAGCTCATGAGTTTTTCCTTTTACTAGTCATAGCTGACAGAAGGGGCAAAGGAAGGAAGTTGAAGTGCACAGACACAAGATACCCGATGCTTTGCCAAACCATCATCAGCCCTTCTTGATCACCACCACTTGGAGCAACAGTAACAAAAAGAAAATATGCTATATGCACTAAAGAAAAAGAAAAAAAGGAGAAATTGACAGCCCACACTCATTATACCCTTTCAGCTGCTAGCTTGTTAACCAGCCTGTTTGCTGGATTTTCTGAGTCATGCAGTGAAATGAAAGGGGTCTCTTTGGATGTCTGCTTGGTCCTCCACTTTGGCCGGGAAGGTTTGATAATAGCTTTGATTAGTCATGAAAGACTTCGGCAGAATTTGTTTTGTCTTTGTCCTCCTGCAGCACCAAGGGCTTCATTTCAGAAATTGCTTGTTTGCGTAAAGCGTGGGATTTAGGACCAGATGAGTGGGACCTGGCATGCAAAGTCTTGCCTAGTCATCTTCCCTTCCTGCTGCTGCTGCCATCATGTCCATCAGCCCCCTCTCATCGTGAATAGAGATTAGGATTATGAGAAACTTGCATCTCCTATGTGTGTCAAAGGAAATTTCCTTCTCTTTCAGGAATGTTCTCAACAATTTGACTCTTTTGTGCTGCTGCTGCTGCTGCTGCTATTATTACTATTATTAAATTCTTTAGCAGAATTTGTATTCTGTTAAATATAAAGCTCATTCAGTTGCTGGAAATGACAGGAGGTGAGAGGGCTCTTGTGTTCAAATCCTGCTTGCTGGTTGGCTACTATGAGAACAGGATATTGGACTAAGATGAGCCAGTGTGGTGTAGTGGTTAAGAGTGGTGGACTTGTAATGTGGTGAACCAGGTTCGCTTCCCTGCTCCTCCACATGCTGCTGCTGGGTGACCTTGGGCTAGTCACACTACTCTGAAGTCTCTCAGCCCCACTCACCTCACAGAGTGTTTGTTGTGGGGGAGGAAGGGGAAAGGAGATTGTTAGCCCCTTTGAGACTCCTTAGGGTAGTGATAAAGTGGGATATCAAATCCGAACTCCTCCATTGGCATGATCCAACAGGCTCTTCTTCTGTTCTTATGTAAACCATAACCTTTAAAAATGCAAAATAAAAATAAATGAAACCTGCTGTTAAAAATATCCATTATAAAAGAAAACCACATGTTAAAATATAGGTCAGCTTTACCTGTATCTGGGTAGCCTTGTCTAAACAGAGATTTTTTTTTTTAGCAGTTGCTGAAAACAGAACAGAGAAAGTGCCTGCCTAATGTAAGTCTGCTTTGGCCCTCCAGATGTTGGTGGACTACAACTCCCATCAGTCCGAGTGAGGATAGTTCATGGTCAGGCATGGTGGGAGTTGTAGTTGAGCAACTTCTGGATTATTAAAAGTCCTCCATCCCTGTGCTAGAGGAAACTTAGTTGATCTGGATTGTGGGGGATCATAAGGAAGCAGCGTCTAAAGGAGAGAATATTGTGTAGTGACTAAGATAGATAGAACTAGGAATGACCTTTTAGTAGAAATGAAAAAGAATAAGAATCACAGAATTGTAGAGTTCGAAGGTACCCCAAAGGATCATCTAGTCCAACCCCCTGCAGTGCAGGAATCTTTTACCCAACATGGGGCTCAAATCTATGAAATTGAGAGCCTCATGCTCCACCAACAGAGCTGTCAAGGAGAAGGAGGAGGCAATTCTTGGAAAGTCAAAGAAGAATGAAAATTAAAAAATAATAATAATAAAATCAGAAAATGGAAACAGCCCTCTCATTTAACTGAATCAGCTTGGATAAATGAATAATGTTTCATTTGGGAGTGGAAGAAAGTGTGTGGGAAACCCTGGGGTGTCCTGCCAGGGTATATTTCATATTGATGGCAATGTATCTCACTTTCTCCTGACATAGTGGGGTCTCCACCAACTTCAATTGGCTCTCATCTGGTGTAACTCAAGTGTCGGATTACTTTGTCAACTGAATTTTAACTTGTGGTTCCAGCAGTCAATTGCTGGTAAAGTCTAGAGATAAAAAACTAACCTAATGCAGCTGATGAGAGGCAAACATGCAGGAATACTAGAACAACATAAGTGTTCTCATCACTGACCAGCTAAACAAAGTAAGAATTTAAAATAAGCTAGAGGGTGTTTGCTAGGCAGGTAGATGATGGAACAGGAAGGAATCTTGCACATTTCTTAACACATGTATAATGCAGTTGGGAAAACAAGATCTGCTGAGGACAAACTGTTCTGCCTTCCTCTTCCCACTCATAAGATGGCACAAGAAATGTGTTTAAACTGAAGCGATGCTACATGTAAAAGAAAAATCTCTTGTAAGAAGCACTTCGTGGGACAGGATCAGTGAGGGGGTGGTGGGGTGGAGGGCTGGTCTTTTCATTTTTGAGCTGACAGTGCTCCCTCCAAGGCTGGCTATGAATCAGGGCTGGGCAGCCACAATTGGATCCATCTGCTCAGGATGCTTTTTGATTTTAGCCCGAAGAGCTCTGCGATCAAAATTGAGGGATGTTTTGTGTGCCATGTCATTTCTATAGGAAACTCTGCAAAGTCTGCCCTCTGTACGCACATCTATTTCAGCTCTTATACAAGGAAGCAGGAATGGAACAATTTGGTGCTATTCAAAAGCTTGCTCGCTTTCAAGAGGAGAAATACTGGGCCATTTCTTGGAATTGAGAGAGAGAGAGAGATATTAAAAGAAAATATGCACAGCTGACTGCCAGAAAAGTTGACCTTGCATCCTCTTGCTTATCTACCTCAGCTGTTTTCTTGTTTTTTAAAAAGCCACAGCCTGAATATAAACATATTAAACAGAGCAACTGTGTCTGTGGTTTCCTGGTCTGAGGTAAAGGTGGTAATAGAATACTGGAAGAAGATTGATGGGGTTTGCTTAAGTGTTGAACATTTTTGCATGGAAACTAGACCTGCCTGCTAGGAAAATAATGAGAAAACATCTCTGTTAAAGAAGGTTACTTAGGTGCAGTTCTGCTGTATTAAAGTGCTAAACTTTCTTCCTTCAGGATACACATTAACTTGTCCATCAAGGAACCCCAAAAAGTGTCAGGGATTGGCAGGGCTCTAGCAAGTGTGTGGCAGAAGCAGGGGGCCCTGAGGCTGACCCAGGAGAGGGAGTCAGTGACTTATGGGGTTTGGTGCCCATAAAAAAACTGGTGTGGGAGGGGTGTGCCAAATGTTGGGACAACATCTTAGATCATGCCTAGCCCTGTATCCTTAGACTTCTGCTTGTAGACACACATTTGTGTATCTTATACTTTGAACTGATGATGAGACAGTGCACTAATTTCTTTAAAAAACCCTTTGTGTTTTCTCAAGCCAAGAATCCAAGCAGTGTGTCAGAGGGTGGGCAATTCAACAGGTTAAGCCTTTTCTAGTATGGAAATACAATTATGGGGAAAGCTTTACCATGTCTGCACTGTCTAATTTTGTGCTATGTTGTGACTGTTGCACACAGCACTCTCCCCAAATTAACACTGTAGAGTGGTTCCAAAAGATTGCCATAATCAATTCATCTCAGTATTTATAGCTTGTAGCCATATATATCTTGCTTTTTGATATTTAAATATTCAATAAATCTTTAAAAAGAAAAAAGTAATAGGCCAAAATATTAGAATTTATGGATTGAGGCTGTGTCTTACTAAAATAAATAGGACTAGCTTCTAAATAAGCATAGTTTAGAAATGGCTACTTTGAAGAATGCAAGACTGTGGTGGCTTAAATTGCTTCCACTTAATTGGGGATTTAAGCTCACATCTCCATACCTCTATCAGCCCGATCAGTTTGTACGCCACTATTCAAATAACATTCACACATAAACTGCCAGGCCAGACCCTTTCCCTAACAGTAGCCTAGAAACATTATGAAAATATTGGCATGGAAGCTTAGGTAGTGATCGGAACTCACAGTGTATCGTTGTGGACGCATGTATAGCGCCATGCAAATCTGAAAAGCCACCAGATGAGCAAGTAATGTTCTGATAGGTTAAATATTATCTCAGCTCCTGGAAGGTCCACACACAAAGTGTGATATGCATCTTTATTGGTGTCACTCTTGGTGGCATTGAGTAAGATAAGCTTTTGCTTCTGTTCTTTGTCTGGTGAACTTAACAGTATGATTTTTAAATACATTTTTACAACTGCTGCCCAAAAAAGGAAAAGAAATCCGTTATAGGAATGTCAGAGTTGTGGACATTTTTTTTTAAAAAAAATGGCCCTGGGGAGCCAGCCAATATTATTCACAGAAAATACCTTGAAACAAAAGATATTTGACCAAACCCTACTGAGTAACATCAAGTGAGTTCAAGTGACTTCTCGAGCCACTTAAGGCAAGATCATACATTGCAAAAAGTTTATCTCATTTGCCAGAGCCCCATCCAGAAAATCTGGGAACCAGGTTTAACTGGGTGACTTTTGCCCTATTGCTCACACTCCAGGATGGTACACATTACAACCATGTACTTACTTCAACTAAATAAGTAACAGAGAACAAACTTAAAAGTATTCTATTCTCCCCACCTCCAGTGCATTCATATACCAGATGGACTAAGGCTTTTAAAGATCTGACCTCATCAATGCTTCGAAATACGTTTCCATCTAAGCACAGGTGTAGGACTGCTAATGTAAGCAGAAATATTTGCATGTGTACATTTAAGTGTATTCAATAAGTATATTTGCAAGCGCCTGTCTTTGTTTGCATTTCATAACTGATATGATGGGAGTTTTGTGATTATGGCAGTTTGCAGATTATTCTCTGGTTTTTCTTCCTTTCCATACTGCTCTGAGCAGCAACTGATTAAAGGCACAATTTGTTCTCCCTCAGTGTAAGTAAAAGTTAACCATCCCATTCCTCCAGTTTAGCTGCTGTGATGCTGTTACTGTAAGTGGTAAAGGTAAAGGTAAAGGGGACCCCTGATCATTAGGTCCAGTCGTGGCCGACTCTGGGGTTGCGGCGCTCATCTCGCTTTATTGGCCGAGGGAGCCAGCGTACAGCTTCCAGGTCATGTGGCCAGCATGACTAAGCCGCTTCTGGCGAACCAGAGCAGCGCACGGAAACGCTGTTTGCCTTCCCACTGGAGCAGTACCTATTTATCTACTTGCACATTGATGTGCTTTCGAACTGCTAGGTTGGCAGGAGCAGGGGCTGAACAACAGGAGCTCACCCCGTAGCGGGGATTCAAACCGCCGACCTTCTGATCGGCAAATCCTAGGCTCTGTGGTTTAACCCACAGCGCCACCCACGTCCCATACTGTAAGTGGTACATTGAGTAAATGTGACAGGACCCCTTTATTACAGTGACTGGGCAATCAACTCCAAAGGGACAATCCCGGTGCTAATGGGATTAAGGCATGCCAGTGCCTCCTTTCACCACTAAGTAAGGACAGCTACACCCACCCAAAAAAAGCATAAGAACGATTTGCAACACTAAAATAAGGAGACAAGTGCTGTCAAACTTATTACAAGTGCTGTGAGCTTTGCTTGAAATCTTGTGTTCCATCACCCCAGGGCATCATAACTTGGGAGGGAGATGTAACTTAAAACATCTTTTCTGAGTTGACTTCTTGCTCTAATGAAGCAGAATGTCATTAATCCTGAGATTCCCCCCTCCCCCCGCCCACCAAATGTGTAGAATTCACTGTCGTGCTATGACGAACATTCCATCAGGGAATGTACCAACAGGGAATTCCATCAGGGAATGTTCCAATAGAACAATCCCTCCTTTCCTCACTTGCCCCCTGCTCTGTTCTGTGGGTTCTCCAACCCCCAATCCCCATGCCAATTTCAGGGGGTTGAGGGAGTACAGAGGGAGGGAGGGGGTGGGAAGCCCCATTGTATAAGCAGAAGCCCCTGTGCAGGGCTTCTGCCGATGCAGCTTGTTAGGTGAATCCTGCCCAAAATATCTCAGCTACTAGTATCTTATTTCAGGAAGAAATATGGTAAATGTTTCTTGTCCTTTGTGGTAGGGGTAAAAATATCCTGCAGAAACAACACACTTGATTTTTGCTCTAACGGAGCTCCTTATAGTTCCAGATGGAGTATTTCAAACCACTGGGATGGAGCATGGGAAACAGATGTACCAGATCCAGAGATCTCAATCTACCTTCCAATAGGGCACTTAGGAGCATGTTATGACAAGCCAGAGCTGTAGTAATTCCCTAAAACCTCCCTATTTGGTTTTCCTTTGTACAGGGTTTTGGCACACACAGACACACTATTTGTTTGCAGAAGTTGCAGCCGCCCTTTATCACAATTCAATTTTAAAATACATACTGGCAGATGCAATATGTGTATTTCCGGAGCGCATTACCTGCCCTACAGATTAGCAAATTTAAACTAAATTTGGTTATGTGGTCAAATTGCCTTCAGTTTGACAAGGTGTCCCTTTGCTGCCCAGCCACATTAATCTATTGAGTTTTAACAATTCCAGCGGTTTTCCTGTTTCCATTGGCTGTTCACAATGTGCGCAATATCAAATACAGCCTGTTGTTTCAAGAGCAGCACCAAGAAGATTCCTCTCTGAGCAACCCTACTATTAACATGCAAGTACAAATAAATAAGACTGGTGACTAAGCTGTTCCTGCATACTGAATTTGCAGAAATGTGAACTTAAAGGCCCATGCCAAGAATTCCAGGCTTCGAGTGTGGTTTCCTCTCTGTACTGGTGACTAATGTAATATCCATTGACACCACCAAGTAACAAAGTAAGGATGCAACTAGACATCCTTAAAGCAGAATGATACAGGATTAAGAAAACAAACAAACAAACACCCCTTGAATCAAGCTTTTAACTAATAAAATAAAATCCAGACATCTCATGTCCTCCGCAGGCCACATTTTGGACAGCTTCACTTATTGCAAACATAGAGAGATGCAGGAAAAAGAAGCATAATCTGGTGAAGAAAGAAAGAAAGAAAGAAAGAAAGAAAGAAAGAAAGAAAGAAAGAAAGAAAACAGTGGCACAAGGCTTTGTGCAGAGACTCAATGTTTGGATGTTTATTATATCATATTTTGACTCAAGGGAGGGAACCCTCAAATCTTCCTGATTTCTTTTTTTTTTCTTCTTTGGCAATCACTTGTAGCTGACTAAGATTGTCTTCCATAAAAACGGTCTTAACAGTGAGTCCGTAAATGACGGTGGAGGTCAATTCTGGATCCACATGTCTTTCCACAGTGGGGACATAGGTTTCTGGGTGGGAGGTGATCATGGTGAGAGTTTGCCAAACGTGCCTTCCTCTTAGCACGTTTCTCCCTTCCATCTTGAGTTCAAACGTCTTCAAAGTCTATGACACCTTTGGTAAAGACTGCTCTCCAATTCGAGTGCTCACAGGCCAATGTTTCCCAATTGTTGATGTTCATACTACATTTTTAAAGATTTGCCTTAAGAGTCTTTAAACCTCTCTTGTTGACCACCAGCATTATGCTTTCAATTTTTAAGTTCGGAATAGAGTAGTTGCTTTGGAAGATAATAAGCAGGCATCTGAACAACATGGCCAGTCCAACGAAGCTGATGTTGAAGAATCACTGCTTCAACACTGGTGATCTTTGCTTCTTTCAGTACACTGACATTAGTTCGCCTGTCTTCCCAAGTGATATTTACCCCATTATTTGGCCCCTATAAAGACCTAATGCACGCCCAAGCACAAAGTGCTCTTGGTGAAATCAGTTGACACAAAAGCATCAGAGAAGACACAGAAAACTAATTGGGGCACTGAGGAAAAAAGAGTGTGCTTGGAGATAAACAGGAAACTCTGAGTGCCCAAGCTGGAGATAGCCTCACCAAGTACTAACTGCTTATAGCAAAAGATTTGTTGTTTTCCTTTGTCATGGGGCTCTACTATCTGAATTCCACACTGCAGATTTCTCAGCATTCCCAGCAGCTGCTTGAGAACAATCGTCCATTTCCAGGAGGCTTTTCATCCTGGGCAGATATCTATAACACAATGCCCACATTTGCCCAAGAATTGAAATGGTGATGCCTGCACCAAATAACGCCAACATGGCTTGCTTCCTGTTCTCCTATTGCACAGTCAAGCAATATATATGAAAATGTTTCTTAAAATCACCCTTTCAGTTCTCATGGGCCTGCAAGCCATCATAGAGACTGGAACTCAGCTTTGCCTCCCTAATTTTCATCACCAATCTTTCAAAAGTCTTGGGTTCTTCAAGGGTTCGCCTTAGTGGCAGGGCCTACTGTATATTTTGTATGTTATGGTCTTGGCTTCCATCTGGCTTCCATTTTGAAGCTTCTCTCCTGCTTCTTCATGTATTAACTTAATAGCCTGAACATTCTCTGAAGAACTGAGACTAGCTAACATTATTGCACAATTGCTGGACGATTGGTCTAATTTAGTATAAAGTTGCTTATTGAATTGGAAGGGGTAGCCAATATGCTACCATTCAGTTGTTGTGAGCTACAACTCCCATCAGTCCATGCCAGTAATCTCAGTGGTCAGGAATGATGGGAGCTGGGATCTGGAGGGCATGACATTGACTATCTCTGGTTTAAAACAGACCTTGGCAACTGCAGCATGTGAAATGACAGGCACACTGCTTGCTGCCTTAGTGCTCATGCATAAAAATTTGCAGGACAAGATATATCCATTCATTCAGAGATTCAACTGCTACAGACCCTGGAAAGGGAGTTGCGGCTGAAAAGTCTCCCAGAACAACTTATATAAGATCAATAAGACAGTTCCTGCCTACAGGCTTATAATCGAAGAGACAGGACATAAAAGGAGAAGTAGATGAGGAGAGAAGAAGTAAGCATACAATCTCAGGCCCTTGCTCTTAAATGTTACATCTAAAAACTGTATCAAGCTGTAACAAACCATTCAGGAAGAGACAAAGTTAGCTAGACCCTCAGCAGAGTGGACAGAGTAGCCCTGCTTCCCATCATTCCCTCTGTGCCAATCCGATGGCATGCCTGCTGACAACTGAAGACAAGGGGAGCTCAATGGAACTACTTTTTCAGTAGAGACGGTGGAATAGCCCTGCTTCCTATCTCTAGTGCAGGCATAGGCAACCTTCAGCCCTCCAGATGTTTTGGCTCACAACTCCCAACATCCCTAGCTAACAGGACCAGTGGTCAGGGATGATGGGAACTGTAGTCTCAAAACATTTGGAGGGCCGAAGGTTGCCTGTGCCTGCTCTAGTGTAGTCCCATAATATCGTCTACTTGACATCCAAAAATCATTTCCTCTGGACCGGAAAGTGAATGTGTTCGTTGTGTATTACATGACACATCACTCACTACCTGAAGCTCAGGGTTAGCCAGGGGAACTTGTAGCTCAGCTCTCAAATACCTTTTCAGTTTGATGTTCAGAGAAAGACAGTAAATAAAGGAGGAACTCACTTGCAAAAAGACTAACACCGTCAGCTTCCTGCTTACATGCTTCAGAGAGCAAGGGGTTAAGGTTTACAACTTCAATCAACTCCATTGCTGACTAAGGAAATTATTCCTAGCCTATTGGGACCTTTCCCAGCAAACATGTAATTCAGTTGGGTGAAAAGTCATTGAAAGAGATTCTGAATCTATCTAAGTTTAGAACATTCCAGTTACTTAGGCATTATTGAAAAAACCTGGCATGCAGATCACTTATTCAGACTAGGAGAACTGAGCATTGTTTGAATAGGAGACAAACTGGAAGCTTTATCTTCTGGCAATCTGCATGACCTCCTGCAAGCTTCTTCCTAGAATATAAGCAGCATTGTTCAGACTCTCTCTCGGCTGCTCAATCTGTCTCTCAAAAAGTATTACATCTTCCCTAGGAAGCAAAATAGTGCAATGGTACCCAGAGAGACTAATTGGGCTGTAAAGACAAGACCTTTTGTGTTGCCGGCCCTCCACCATCAAATGCAAGAAATGGACTTCCGCGCCTGTGAGTCTAATAATAACCCAGGTGGTAGAGCTCACAAAAACTCTGCCTTCTCTGTGCCTATACAACATTTATTCTTAAGAAACTAAACAAAACAAAAAACAGCTCTCCAATGCCATGTGCCACAAGATTATGATGTTGGTCGTCTTTTTGGTATTACTGACTGCAGGGAACTTGGTTCACACAACTCTCAGATATGTCACATGGTGGCCACTTCAAATCACAGCTTGCCCTGACCCCCCTTTGTGCAGACACCACATGCTTCTAGGGTTTTCCATTGATTTCTACGTACTGGGCCAAATTCAAGGTGCTACTATTAACATATAAAGCCCTTAATGACTTGGGACCAGTCTACCGGCAGGATCACCTTAACCAATGCTATTTTTCTAGAAAAAGAGGTGCCCGAACTCACCATGAATGCCTCCCTTGTTCTCTTATAAGGGCAATGGTGCCCACCTGAGAGGTGCCAGAACTGAGTTCCAGTGAGTTCTGGCTGAAAAAACTGCCTCCGTCTGTGGAACTGGCAATGTTACAGGTGCCATGTAATGCCCATTTCACACTTGTAAGGAAACATAGGAGCTCTGCCAGAAAAAAAGTTTGGCAACCCTTGGTATCAACCAATTCCCTCCTTGATTTCAGTTCACAAGAGACTAGAAATTCTTCTCAGATATAAAGAAAAAGTATAGAAAATACTCCAGGAAGGAAATTGTTTAACCTAGTAAAGTATGTTTTTGTGGAGTGGGGTTTGGGGTTTGGGGTTTTTTTTGGTAGCTTTCTTCCCATGAAGAAAAAATAGTAACAATGCACATATTACTCAGGAATCTGGGTGAATGTGTGATATTGTAATATCACATCAAGCTTATAAAGTAAAGTAGTAAGTTTATGGAATTCTTAAATTAGGGGTTGTGATCATCATGGTTCAAAGTATGCAGTTTATCTTGTGAATAAATAACCACTGAGATCAGTCCCTGACACTTTCTGTAGAGTCACTTTGATAGCCAGGCAGGCATGACAGAACAATAAACTGCCAACCATGAACTAACAAGTTGAGAAGTTTTTTTCCTCCCATGATGCAAAAACTCCATAGCTAACTACACAGAGCCATAGAAGTCTTGGCTTTTCGGGAAATGCTCCTTGTCTATGACAGCTGTGCCTTTCCAGTTAATATCATTGTGAAGTCAATGATGCCATCTTGTGGTAGTCCACTCAAGTGACAGGTAGCTCACACATTTCTTCCACACGCTGCATCCTGGCAATCTGTGGTGTTTGTGCATGCAGTTAAATCAGTCACAGAATCTAGCCTGTCATCTGTTCTATTCACAGACAGAAGCAAAACCACATGGCAGCAATTCCCATGAGTGTGACAGCTTGAGAAAGTGCTGAAACACAGAGTAGACATGTGCAGAATTGTGCTATTAGTCAGGGGGAAACAACTGCAACTCCTTCCTTGACAAATGCCCTATAAGAATCTGTCTTGACAGTCTCTCTGCTTCACTTACCTTGCCTGAATTTCTACCAATGCTCTCCAGCTGTATCTACAGCAAAAAAGAAAAGAAAGAAACATATTTCTAGGATGAGTAGGAGAAACTTCCCTCTTGTCTTGTCCCGCCTTGTTTTGAAAATGTGGCCTTGCACTATATTCCACTATTTCTGGATTTTCCTATTGTGTGGAAGCTCAAAAATAATGCAGAAATTAACAGTTTGGGAAAGGTCAGGAAAACACAATAAACTGTTTTCTGGTAGGTGATTGCTTTTAATGAAAGGAACTGGTGCTGTGGAATTTTTTTATTGGAACTATCTCTATGTTTTTAATAGTTTTAATTCTATCAGTGTTTAATTGTTTTTAATTATTTTTTCTATGCTTTTAGCTGTTCCTATATTTATCCATAAGCCACCTTGAGTCCCAGTTAGTAAAAATAATAATAATAAAATTGTAATGCAACAGCTCCCTTCAGCTTTTGTTTCAAGCATCAGCCTTGTAAGAAAAAAATGTGCAGGAATCAGAAGCTCATTAATATGACCTCCCCATAAAAAAATTCCAAGAAGTGGAGCCTTGGATAAGAATGCCATCTGGCATGAGCTTCCCTAGCTGTTTACACTTACATAGGAGTAAGCTCCGTTGAACTTTGCAGGGCTTAACTTTGACTAAATGCACACCACACTGAGCTGAAAATGAAATGAAGATCTCTGGGAACCTTGGGTGTAAATCCCACTGGCAATCCTGCTACATCTTACAAACTTGTAAAGGGATTTACAAGGGGCTTGTAAAAAGAGCCTTGCCTTTTACCCTCCTCAACAAAAGCTGTGCATCACATGTATGCTTTCAGTAAAGCAACATTTGCAATGTGATGCTTGGTTTAAAAGGGAAAAAATCCTGACATTTCCCCAACGTCTAGAACAGGACATTTTTGCCTTCGTAGTTCCCATTAATTGGTTTGCTGCTGATAGCATCAAACTAAGGCTAAACCTTTTTAAAGCTGAAAAATAGGTGCAAGGGGAATGCCAAATTGTTCGGGTGGGGGGTCAGTGATGTTTGGGGAGCGGCATTTCATTCTTCCCCATACCATTCCTGAAACTGAAATGGCCTTTCCTCCAAAGCTGCCAACAGTCTCCCTGTGAACTAAACTGTACTCCTTCTTGCTGCTTTTAGGCTTTGAAATGCAGCCCATCACAGATCTCTGACATGCTCACACACAATTCACTTCAGAAAAATAATAATTCTGATTTTGCTCCTGTGATAGCAACCCACCTTTTGCCCAGTGTTGAGTGAGGCTGCAATTTAGTCAATATCTCCCTTGAATAAACAGCTAACTTAATCATGAAGCATTCAGCTATTAGATTGTGTGGCAGTTGCCTCAAGAAAAAGAAAAACAGTAAAGAACATCAACTTATATTCAATCAATGTGATAAAGCATTTTTTTTAAAAAAGTGCATCCTTCACTTAATACAACTTAACACATAAGAACTTCTAAGTTTGTGTGATTGCTTTTGTTCCATTATACCCACCAAGGTATAAACGTGTTTCCTTTCTACTATAATGTTGCATTCTGAACCAAATGATATTTCCAGAGACTTATCAAAGGCAGCCTTGCATGCATCGCATTACAGATAACATTGTATTACCATATCCAAACACCCTTGAGCTCATCTGTCCACACAACTCGATATAGCTAGCACTGAGGCAGGAAGCACATTGTGATGCTGCCAGTTGAACAAAACTGAAGATCGAATGCTGAGCAAGGCTCCTTTGTGGAACACTTTGTCTTGTGTTTAAGGTTAATCACAGACACTAGTGTGACTAACATGAGCATGACTTTGCAATCATTGCCTGGGCAATATGATGCAGCAGCTGTAACTCGCCCTTTCAAGATACAGAAGCGCTTCCTGAGGAAGGAAAGGCTGGTAGCAGAGATTAAAAATCAAGTGGATACGTCATATATTGGAAAAGTACCATGACCATATCCTTTTTCAGCTTACCTTTCAAAGGGGATGGATAGATGGATCTGTCCATTTTGCTTTCTCTCCATTTCTCATTTTTACAATCTTGTCACATTTGTATGTGACATTTCCACATCATTTTGTTATTTTTTAAAAAATTAAAAAGTCATCATGAAAAATCATCATCATTTTATAATAGACACATTTCTATACGCGATTTTGCATGTTCATTTTTTCTTCTTCAAATATATGCATTTTTAGCATACTTTCTCCTAATATATGCATTTTTGTACACATTGGTTGGTTGGAGAACTGCATCACCAAATCCAGGGAAGTGCAAATTTGAAAAGATACCTGTATTTTGTTTCTCGGAGTAAGAATTAGGTAGGCTTGCTTTAAAATGTAAATCAAACTGAATTCCTCCCCCGTCCTCAAGTGTCACACTGCAAAATGGTGGTCAGAAAACATGGTGGCAAAATAATATATTTACAAGTTGGTGGATATAACACAAGAAGAGAAATGGCAGCACAACCTTAACATTTCTTCTAATGGGTAATATTATGTAGGGACACAAACACACACATGAATCCTTGAGCACATTCTTGAGCAAGGTGATATTCCTTACCAAGAAACAAGTATTATTTACTCTACTGCAACCAACATAGTCAAAACAACCATACAGGATAACACAACAAATTTCCCTTTTTTTACTCAACCTCAGAGGAGCCTCAGATTATCTTACCTGGGTAGGGTTAACACCTTGTTATCTGAGCCTTTCCTAAGATGAAGATGAAGGCATAGAAGAAGCTGCACCTGCTTATTTAAAGGGCTGGTGCTGTTAAAGACACAGGAGCGGAGGTAGCCATCATATATCTGGCAAGATATTAGCAGGTTGACCCATCACACAGAGCCCCTCCAGACGTCCTTTATATGGTGATTTCATGATGATTTGTGCTAATGGTGGTATCACAACAGTTAGATGCAATCCTGCTTTGAATGCTGTTTGCGCCTGCAAATGTTTTGGGGCAGACCTACTTATTGGTTTCCATTCATTAAGGAATATAAAGACCAAAGACAATTGTGTGGTACATGGTGCACTGGAAAGGATAATGTTGTCCCCGTGCCACCAGCTTTCTAGGGCTGTGTGCATCACAATCCCAGCAAAGGATATTTCATTTTCTCTACTTCCTTACACAATTCATACAGCCAACACTCAGCATGTTTTTAGTAATATTTTATCCAGTTTTTTTTTTTAAAAAGAATCCAATTTCTAAAGTTGTTTAAAACATTCACACTCAATATTGCCCCTGAAACCCTCTATCTGACAGCTGGGAAAGTGGGGTGTGGGGGGGAAAGAGACAAAACTTTTTAAAGTTTCTAAGGATTTAAATCTACCCAGCTGCTTCCTAAACACAAGTAACAGCTGCTGTTCAATCTGCTACCACTTGTAGAGCTTATGATCTTGTCTAAGGTACTGCACTCGTGCAATAAGCCAGCCTATAAATCTCAGTGAATGATGGAGGATTTAAGGTTTTACAGTAAGGAAAGACGGTTGCTTCTACGGCAGCCAAGGGAGGGGGGGAAATAGGGGGAAACTGAGCAGCAGTAGAGCATGGGGCTTGGGAAAACTCAAAGTAGACAAGGCAACAAATGCTGTTGATCCAATTTCTATTGCAGAGCTATTACCAACTCCAGTTTTCTAAGAACGACAATTCTTCAGCTCCTTCCCTCCAGGCAGGCAGTTTGTGCCTTTAATAAGAACATGAGAAAGCCACATCTGCCCCTCATCCTGTTCTCACAGTGGTCAGCCAGATGCCTGCGGAAAACCTGCAAGCAGGACCCATGCAAAGAGCCCTCTCCCCTCCTGTGACGTCCAGCAACCGGTATTCAGAAACATTCATACCTCTGTGGAAGTAGAGCAAGTAGTCGCTGATAGCCTGCAAAGGAAGAGGCCTATAGCACATCCCTCAAGCTGAAGAATACTGTCAACTGTAGTCTGAGGTTGCTATGTAGGAATTGCAGCTCTGTGTGGGATAAACAACAGTTCCTAGGATTTGCTGGTGATGGTACTTTAAACAAATGGTGAATATGCAGCCTACGTTGTATGCTTCTAACTACATCAGGAGGGTGACTATTTTCTGGTGTGGAAGCATGGAAGGATAAGATAAAGTACTGTGCTGACCAAAATTAGATATAATTGGTAAACTGTTTTGTGCATTGACCTGTGTAACAACATAGGCTTGCATTGTGAAAGTAACATTGGAAGCAGAGCCTAGGCCCAACTGGACACGACATTTGTTTGTGTGGGTGCAATTAATTCTGAGAGAGAGAGAGAGAGAGAGAGAGAGAGAGAGAGAGAGAGAGAGAGAGCGCAGCCACTGGGAAGATGGCTGAGCAGCTTAAGGACTCTAGAGAGGGATGAGTTCATTGAACTCTTCCTCTCAGTATCATAGGTACAAAAGGCCACCTCTCTGAAGCTGCTATATGCATTTCAAAGGAAGCCTCTATTCCTGTGAGTCAGTTAATGGATAGGCAGGTGTGGTTTGGGGGAAATGGCCTCACAGGCAAAACTGCCCCCCTTGGTGGGCTGAAACTGGCCTGTGGGCTGGAGCATCCCCACAAATGCTGACAGCTTCGTATATATATTTTTCTTGGGGGGGGGGTCAATGGCAGGGAAAGAGAAAAAAGGTAAAATACCCCCTTCTCATCCCACCAGTCCAGCAGTTACTGTTTTGGTAACATACAATTGCCACCGTTAGTTTGGCTTTAGTGCAAACCTACACATCTTGGGAACAACAAAATGGGGGTCTATTGGGGGTGGGAAAATGTCATGTTTTACATTCCTTGTGTGACACAAGTGCCACTGTGAAGATGTCACCTGAGTAGGCATAATCTCAGTGAATCAAAAATAGTGAACAGCTTGCAATCATGTTCTTCTGTGACAATGCTAAGGTGTTGTCGTCTATATTAATATTAATATATTCAGTCTCAGTATGATTCCCTTTTTTACTGATGGAAATTAGCACCTTGAGGTGAACGTACTTTATCACTTGTGCTATTGTCCCTTGGGAAATAAATAATGTTCAGATTGTGTCAGAAATATACAGCAATGGTCCTATCTCTGTGTGTTTGCAAAGAAATAAATCTCAATGAAGGCTAAACAATAACTGTTTTTATGAAGTTTAATATGCCCTAAGATTGCTGCTTGGAACAAAGTCCTCACTGTCACTTGCTCTTGATTTTATCCCCAAAAAGATCACTTCCTTCAACAGTCGCTCTCTTAGTGCTATAGATTGCATTTTTGTGACATACTCTTGCCCTCTGGTGGTCAGTATAAGGTAATATTATTGATGCATCAGATAGTTACATATTACTTTGACAATATCCATATTCTGCCCGTCCTCCAGGGTATTTGGGTGGCATATATCTCTGCTCCCCCTCACATCCACCAGAAAATCAAATCCTCCCTTAGCAAAGAAGCTCTCTGGGTAACAGCCAGTCACTCTTAGCCAACACAAGGTGTAGATGTGTAGGTGCCACAACACTAAACACCCGTTTTCAATATTCTGTGGAATGGATCTCCTGATAACATGGTATCTGGAGGAGGCCCTCACATGCAGAGCACAGTGATCAACTAGCTATATGAAGCCTGAGGCGATCTTTCCATCATGTTGATCTCAAACTGTAGAGGGTTTTACACATGAAAACCTGCACCTTGAACTTAGCCTGGTAGGTACCGTATTTTTTGCACCATAACACTCACTTTTTTCCTCCTAAAAAGTAAGGGGAAATGTCTGTGCGTGTTATGGAGGGAATGCCTACGGGTGGATTTTCCTCCTCTAAAAACTATGTGCGTGTTATGGTCGGGTGCGTGTTATAGAGCGAAAAATACGGTAATTGGTGGCCAATGCAATTATTTGAACAGAAGGGTAACATATAAATGCAATAAATGTATTTTTTATGTGTTTTGTTTCTGTATTTTTATATCTTAGTAGTTTTTCTTATGTTTAAATTCTGGAATTTTTTATTGTTTGTGAAACCTCAATAAACATTTTTTTTTAAGCAATAAATAAATAACATGAAATATGCAGACAAGGGCTTTTTGGTCTTATTTTTGATTGATTTCATTAGTGCATGAGAAAAGGAAATGAAGTACTGCCAGGGAAATAGATGTCAAAAGATAAATTGGAATGTCTTTTATAGAAAGTAAAGGAATTCCTCCAGTACTCAGATTGCTAAAGCCTTCTGGTGTGGCTTTGTAATGCCAAGATTCACCATGTACTCTTAATTTAAGACTGAACACTCTCCCTGGAAAATCATCACCCTTTGCCCTCCCACACACACCAATGTCACTCCATTAGTGCTCTCTAGCATGTCTCCATACCTTGCTCCTTTTTCTTTTAGTATCTACCCCTGACCAAGCTCTGATGCTCTTTTCCTGCACTGATGCTTTCGTTAGGCAACAAGCCACTGGGCATCCATGCACAACTGCTACCAGTTCCCAGGATAGCCTGCATGATCGGCATGGCAGACTTGAGAATCCGTAGGGTAGCCGATTCCACTAAAGAAAGGCATATAAACTGGCCCTGTTTTCTGCAATGCATCCACTGTTGGGTAGTAGACCTTCCATCTTGAACTCTGTTTATTTGCAAAGCCAAACTGTTTATTTGCAAAGCCTGTGTGAGACAAGCCCAGACACTGAGACCTAACAAAAATGGGAGGGATGAAAAGGGAAATAACCTAAAACAAAACTCTACATCTGAAACAGAAAATCATTTCAAACATGTTTCCTTCTTTCACTCTTTAGATCCACCAGATCCACATAGTACCCAAAGGGAGTAAAATATGATTGTTGTCCCTGATTATGCTAGTGGAAACTCTTATGCCATGGCCATGTGGAGTTAAGCCCTACATAAATTGTTGAAATGAGTAAAAGTAAATAAAGAGGGACTGAAACCTTGGAGAAAACTACAGCATTATAATGTTGATACCATCCTGAGTTTTAACAGTCCTCTTGAAAGCCTCTTGGCCTGCTGCGAGAAACTGAATGTCAATGTCCTTTTTAGGTCATTCACAGCTACTGGTCATGTGCACCAATAAAAATAAGTATGAAACCATTTCCCAGTCTTTGCACATTCTGCTCTATCCAGGCCTACAGCTGCCCCTCCAGACTGGGTGTGATTGAGGTATCATTGTCTTCTTCAGGACTAAGGAAAGCATCCCCTGTCACTTTGCTGCCCATCTGCTGAGTCTGGTGCTGTTTCTCTGCAAACTGCACAGCGGCATGTATACTGTGGAAGGACAGCAGCTCCGTATCCTCCATCCCAGTAAGCCAACCACCTGCCTGGAGTAGACGCCGCACGGATGGGTTGCAGTTGGCCAGCAGGACCTGGATGCCAATCTTCTGGTAGTCCTGGCGAGTCTCCTTCAGCACACTGAGGCCCACGCTGTCTACAAACTGCATGGCGCCACAGTCAAGGATTAAAGTGTGCATGTCTATGGCTGGGCCAGGAGCATCTGAAACCGAAACCTTGGCAGCGTCTCTCTTGGTGCCCTTCAGGCAGTTAAACTTAGAAGAAAAGCAGCTCTCGTTCTTGCCCAGGTTTGCTTTCGCTTCAGCCTTTCGCCGCAGGGCAGCAACCAGCGAAGGATTCACTCCTGTTTTCTGGAAAAGTGAACTTTTGAAATAGTCCTTGTTTGCATAGTAAAGGGAGGTGTCAAAACGGAAGATCTTGATATTTGCAATGCTGCTGATCTCTTTGTAAGTGAACTGGTCCTCGTAGATTTCAGAGTCGTTCACCTTGCCGAGGAGCGTGGCTCGGGGCCTCTGGGTGCGGAAGATGATGCAGAGGAGAGAGAAGCAGACGCCTATGAGGAGGCCCAGCTCTGTAGTGATGAGTAATGAGGACAGCATGGTGACCCACCAGATCACGGTGTCTATCTTGCTGATCCGCCACATCTTTGGGGTGTCGGCAAATTTCCGCAAGGCCCCCCTGAGGTTAACGATGGTGATCACTCCCAGGATGCAGGTTTGCAGTGAGTAGAAGAGAGGGGCAATCCACAACAACACCAGGAGCAGCACAAACGCAGATACTAGGCTTGAGATCTGGGTACAGCACCCGGTGGATTCCTTCAGCAGGGTCTTTGTCAAGGCTGCGCTAGAGACAAAGCAGCAGAAGAAAGATGGTACGAGGTTCGCCATGCCAATGGCAATCATTTCTTGGTTGGCCCGAACTGGGTAGCCATGCTTCTTGCCAAATATTTCTGCCAGCGAGATGGTCATGGCAAAGCCGATGATGGCAATGGGCAGAGCATCAACTGCCAGGTTTGAAAGAAGGCTCAGATCCGGTACAGCAGGTTGCTTGAAACCAGTGGGAATGGAGCCACATATTTTAGATTTGTATCTCTTGTTGAAGTTGAAGAAATACGAAAGCAGGGTCGCCGCAATGACCACCAGAAGCTCCATGGGAAAAGGAGCCTTCATTTTGTCTCTAAAGTAGTTGTTGATCTCCTTCACTGGCACAATGAGGACCAGAGCAATCAGGCTGGTGACTAGGTCACAGATGTTGGTGTTGCCAATGTATCTGAATATGTCAACCCACGTGAAGATAAGAGAGCCCACTCCATCGTGGCGAGGGATTTTCAGTCCCAGCAGAAGACTCATTTGGGAAGTGAGGATGGTAAGGGAGGACCCAGTCACAAAGCCACTCAGGAGAGGTTCCGAAAGATATACGGATATGAAGCCCAGTTGGAAGACCCCTAGAAGGATCTGAAAGGGAAAGCAAGTTGCATTGATTAATCTGACTGGGTGAAGGTGCAAGAAGCAAATATCAGCACTTGCATTTGTTCTCTGTTACTCTCTGTTTGTTGTGAGAAAATCTCCTGTTCTTGTATTCTGGTTCATGCATATACATGTAAAACACTTGCATGCTTAACACCTGCCCCAGCTTAATGTGCGAAGTGACCCCATTGTAAAGCACTTGAGCTTAGAGTAATGCGAGCTGGTGTGCCCACTCTGGTGTTTGATCTATCTTACAGGAAAGTTATCACTTGATGCTATTGTCATATGTGAACTAGATCCACATCTGTGACCACTCAGAAACTATAATAAAGGAAGCCATTCTCTTTGTAACTTTGTATCTAATTCCAACCAGAGCTGTATGCAAGTGGCCTCTCTTAGCCACAGAAATCAGAGGGAGGGAGAAGTGATAGGATCATTTCACCAAACTTCTTCAAGAGATGAAGGAATTCTCCAACGGTTTCTCAGGGGTCAGTCTCACCATTAGCCATGACAGTAGCACAGCTTTTCTTTTTCGCTTGCTCCTTTTGCAGCTGCAGCAATAACTGTGTTGGCAGGTTTGAATATAGAGTTTAAGCACCCTAAACATTAAGAGAACACTTGTGTTGTAAGGATCAGAAAGTTATCTTACCTGGTAAAGCCCAACCAAAAAAGTTAAAGCAGTTGCCACAGTGATAGCATAACAACTTTTGTCACAGACAACTGTCCCATTCAACGTGGCATTCACCGGGATGTCAGTCTCTAACTGGTATCCTGCTAACG
Organism: Podarcis bocagei; assembly: GCF_964188305.1. Lineage (NCBI taxonomy): Eukaryota > Metazoa > Chordata > Lepidosauria > Squamata > Lacertidae > Podarcis > Podarcis bocagei. The sequence goes on along the minus strand of NC_138126.1, from coordinate 82,489,691 downwards.
TCAGTTGCCGGTTTACTGATTCCCCGATCATCAGGCAAAGGACTCCGAAAGTCCCAATGCAATTGTGGCGTGAGGTAGCCATGGCAAAGTAGATAATGACAGAGAAGAAGTTTGTGTAGAGTCCGTAAATGGGATCCTGACTTGCAAGGAGGGAGTAGGAGATGGACTGAGGGATGCCAACTATTCCAACCAGGAGGCCGGAGATGATGTCCCCAAGCAGTTGTTCCTTGATACTGTAGCGGGGAAGCCACTCTACAACAGGGAACAGCTTAATGAAGACACCAAGGACACTTCGTCGGTTGCACCCGGAATTCTCCCTGGCTTTCTTGATGAGCTTCTTGACACTGAGACCCGGAGGTTCATGCTCTTCAAGCTTGACAGGCACATAATGAGAAGATGACTCTGGTGGTGGCATGCTTGGCATATCAATGCTCTGCTTAGGCATCTGGCTAGCAGTGCCATTCTCCATGGCTCCAAGGCAGCTGAAAGAGGGCAGCATGTGCACTGTTAACTGAAGGTACTCCACTCATGCATGATTGCAAATGAATTCTTATCCAGCTAATAATGCACTGTTTCATACTTTGCAAGATTACAATCACAGCTCAGGCACGACCATAAAAGGAACCAGCACTGATAAACCTTTGGTGCATAGTAGTCCAATCATAAAAGCCATTAATTGTTGAACCATTAATTATAAGCGAAGGGCCTCTGCAACTGCAAATATTACGCCATTATACAAAAATACTGGCCAGATATATTCACAATGACTATTTAACACACCAGCTCATCCTGTGCTACACAAGTGGTTATAGGATAAGATGAAACAGGCTTTTAAATAATCTAAAACTCTCCTTTTGCTTTATCAGTCAGAAACACCTGGAATGTGAACTGACATGCCAGACTGAAGGAAGACTATTCTTGACATTTAGTGATAATAACAACTGGAAAGCCCCTTTTGGAATTTTTGTGTGGAAAGGGGAATGAATTAACTTGGGATGTCTGGGGTTGAAGACTGGGAAAATGTTGCCTAGCAGAATGAGGAACAGCTGGATATTACCTTGGAATACTGCTGGATACCATCCTGGAGTGAACACACTGAATATTTTGAATAATCTTTATACACATTGTTGATACAGAATCAGAAATCCTATTTATTTATTTCTCGCTTCTCTCTTTTTTTCTTTTCTTTTTTATGATCTTTCTCTTCCTGTCTTTTCTCTTTTTCCTTTGCTATGCTTTTGCTTACTTTTTGTTTTTCAATGTCCTCTATTCTGGGTTAATGAAGGTACCCACAGGAAGGTGATGGTTGGCAAGTGAAAGACCCTGTGGGAGAGAAAGGGAAGGGAAGATCTTCCAGGGTGGGAGGCTGGGATAAGAAAGGGAAGCTCCCAGTGAGAGCTGAGAGGGTCCACCCTTTTCTATGTGAGACAAGAGTTAAGATCTACCTCTGGGAGATGGCTTTGTATTATTTTTTATTTTATTCCCTTTTTCTCCTTTTCCTTTTTCTCTTCTTCTGTTTTGTTTTTTATTTTTATTTAGATTAGTTTTTATTACATTGTATGTTGAAAAGTTTCAGTAAAAATTATATATAAAAAGAAACACCATTTGGCCCTTTTTTATCAGGTTTTTTTTGGTCTCTTGGAATGATTGACATTTGCAAACAATGATAAGTAAATAGTTACTAATAATCTGTCTTATGTAAATATTCATAGTCTTAGTGGACCTTTTTGTAATTATTAGATCTTGGATTACTTGTAAATAATAAATAATAAATATGTAAAAATCATAATTTATGGTTAAAGAAGTTGGCACTTGTACACAGTTTTTCTTGTATGGCTATATAGAAAACCTGAAAACCTTTTTTTTTTAAAAAAAGAAAGTGCAATAAATATCACTTTGGATGCTTACTTCATCAAAACATATAATACAACTCATCCCTGATCTTAAGGTCTTTCTAATAAAACAGAATCACTGACACGCTTTCTAAAAATAAAATGTTTAAACTTCTACTGTCTGCTGCAATAAAAAATGTCTCTTTTGTCACTCACTTGGAGCCACCATTATAGTGGACGGCAGTGTATACAGTATATACTGGGGGAGGAGAGACTTTTAAAGAGTGGGTGGGTTGGAAAGTACTATACACATGGTAAGTATTATTGGTATAATTCACAGGTTCCCAACCCTGTGGAGTCAGGGGACACATCTGGAAATGTAAGAATCTCTTTGGCTCAACAAAATACGCATTTCACAAAAGAGAAGCTGGCAATGCTCAGAACCCCTCTCTCAAAACAGCAGGTAAAACACCCAAAGCACCTTCCCCAAACACAAAAATAGGGACAAAATGAGGACAGTGTTTTACCAAGGACAGGTACCAGAAACCAGGCACTGCCTCTGGTAAGTAGTCGGTTATGCCTTTCTTCTCAAATGCAAAGCACCTCTAGCCTTCAAGCCCACAAGCTGTCTTGTCCTGGTGGGGGAAATGAAGCAATCAAACCTGGGTATACAATCTCCAAACCTGCAGTGTTTGCTTCCTCCTCCTCTCGAACTGATCCCCAATTCCAGCACAAGAAGACAAGTAGAATTGGATCCCCTTCATTCGCCCTTTTATTGCAACTCCTGCCCAGCCACTCCAGAGGTATATTTTGAAAACAAACACCACTTAAATAGAACATTTTTTTATGGGAACCTGAACTATCATTTATGATTTCAAAAGTTTAAACAGTGGTGGATGATAGGACTGCCATGCTCTCCTGAGCTTGTTGGCTAAACAAAAGGGAATTGCTGGTGCTCAGGCATCACTTCCCATGCACCTTATTGTATCTCTTCACCAAGGGACTAGGTAAGGGATATTGATAAGCTGATCCACTAGCCAGCACACATGGACTCAATCTGCAATCAGTGCTAAGCCAAACCTTGGTTTAGTGCAAATGTGCAAGAGTGTGAGTTCACGGCCCTTTAGATCTCATACCCAGCTGCAGGAACAGGGAACTTGTGGTCCTTCAGATACTGCTGGGACTTCAATTTCCATCAGCCTCAGCCAACATGGCCAATAGTCCACGGTGAAGGGAACAATATGGGGGAGGGGCCTCAGGCTCCCCACCCATGTCATACTGTAACTTGACCTGTAGCTAAGCTTAAAGCATGAAATAGCAACATATACTACCTCCCTTTTCCAGTAGTGAGGTATGGAAGTGAGAGCTGGACCATAAAGAAGGCTGCTCACCAAAGAATGGATGCTTTTGAATTATGGTGCTAGAGGAGACTCTTGAGAGTCCCATGGACTGCAAGAAGATCAAACCTATCCATTCTTAAGGAAATCAGCCCTCAGTGCTCACTGGAAGGACAGATCCCGAAGCTGAGGCTCCAATACTTTGGCCACCTCATGAGAAGAGAAGACTCCCTGGAAAAGACCCTGATGTTGGGAAAGATTGAGGGCACAAGGATAAGGGGATGACAGAGGACGAGATGGTTGGACAGTGTTCTTGAAGCTACCAGCATGAGTTTGACCAAACTGCAGGAGGCAGTGGAAGACAGGAGTGCCTGGCGTCCTCGGAAACGACTAAACGACTAAACAACAACATCTCCCTTTTCCCCCCTTGTTTTCCCCATGTCAAAGTATTAGTTGTAAGTTTCATGGGGTAGCTCCACGCACACTGATGGCAAATAAATAAATCACATAGGGCAAACTAAGGTTTTAGAAGTGGTTCTTTGTAGAACCAGGATTGTACGTGGGGCTCTGAATTTTCCATGACTTCATCCATAGAGGACAGAGAGGGATGTGCAAATGTGTGTAGGAACTAGCCGGCGGTACAAAGGTAAATTTGACATGAATTGTTCTGTCCATTATTCCTCTGGCGACGCCCACAATTGGTATGTCCCCACTCCCAGGCTACTCAGAAGGGAGTGCAGCCCTTGGCTGCTGAAAGGGTTTCCCCTGCTCTGTGGTCAGTATATTGTTTAGACAAACATGTTGCTCTGTGGTCAGCAATTTGACCAGAGGGTTCCTTTGAGAAGGTGTTAGTGGACCGAAGTCCTGCTGCCATGAATGTCACACTCTAAAACCCTCTTTTGCTCCTGAAGAGTGTAATTGTAGACCTTGGGGTCTCAAATTTCAGCAGCGCCCTGGGTTACACCAAAAATTTGGTGTCCCCCTCCCACCTTCCATTCTGCATCATAGCTGTGGCACCCCCTGTGACGCCAAGGCTCCATGCCCAGTGCAACTGAACCGGTCGTGTTCCCCTAAATCCACCTCTGAGGACGGGCAAGCTGGCAAACACTCAGAGACAGCTTTCAACCAGAACCGCCCCCAGTTGCTGACCTCTGACATGCCTAGTTACATCATTTGCACAAAGCAAGATGATCTCAGTTTCCTAAGTTCAGGTAGGTAGCCGTGTTGGTCTGATGCAGTCAAAACAAATAAACAAATTAAAAAATTGTCCAGTAGCACCTTAGAGACCAACTAAGTTTATTCTGGATATAAGCTTTCGTGTGCATGCACACTTCTTCAAATACCTGAAGAAGTATCTAAAGAAGTGTACATGCACACGAAAGCTTATGCCAAGAACAAACTTAATTGGTCTTTAAGGTGCTACTGGACAATTTTTTAATTTGTTTATTTATTTCAGTTTGCTAAGGTTAGGCTCAAGAATGTCTGGCACATCAGAACTATTGGCCAACAGAAGCCACATGTCACAGATCACTCCATAAAATGTAGAATAATAAATGTGGTTTTTTTAATATAACAGGGTTCTCACACAAGGTTTTCACACATACCTGATCCAATAGATCAGGTATCTTCAGCCTTTTTTCAGACCCAGGACCCTCTTTTAACTCAACCATGCTTTTGAGGACCCATTTCTTAATCTTTTACAATAGATTTGCATGATGGAAGTGCTCCTGTTGTGGTCCACCTTGGATCAGGCCAGGACCTACTTGCAGTTCCTGATCTACCAGTTGAAAACCAGTGCAATAGATTTAACTTTACAAAAGCTAGTCAAAGGTCACCAGAGTTATCTGTCATCAGGGAAACGTTTGTTTTCAGGGCAGTCTTTTAAAATACTGCTTCTGTGTAACCAGTATAAACTTGCTAAACTGTGTAGGTTTCCGTACTGAAACAAGTTTGTGCAGCAAAGAAGCTGGTACCAACTTGAGCACGACAAGGTGAAAGATAGGACTCACTTGACAAAGTGTCTTCTTCAGTGGTGTGTTTGGAAATATATTTAGAACAAGCAGGTGACTCAGCCCATTAATGCTTTTGCTCCCTGGGTTGGGTAGTGATGAGGACAAATTTATTATTATTATTTATTGAATTTATATAATGTCCTATACCTGGAGATCGCAGAGCAGTTCACAGAACAAAATCAAAATATACAACCACAAAAGATATAATCAAAATAAAAACAACAACCCAATAATTCCCGCCGCCCCCCCCCAAAAAACCCACATTTTAAAAGGGCATAGGATGTCAGTCAAATCAACCAAAGACCCGATTAAAAAGGAATGTTTTGCCTGGTGCCTAGAGGTGTATAATGAAGGTACCAGGTGAACTTCCTTGGGAGAGCATTCCACAGACGGGGAGCCACTGCAGAGAAGGTCTGTTCTCGTGTTGCTACCCTCCAGACCTCTCAAGGAGGAGGCACATGAAGAAGGGCCTAAGAAGGTGATCTTAAGGTCTGGGTAGGTTCATATGGAAAGAGGTGGTCCTTGAGGTATTGCAGTCCTGAGCTGTTTAAGGCTATATAGGTCAAAACCAGCACTTTTAATTGGGTCCAGAAACTAATTGGTAGCCAGTGCAGTCAGACCAGGATTGGTGTAATATGCTCAAACCGTCTTCCTCCGGTGAGCAACCTGGCCGCTGAATTCTGCACTAGCTGAAGTCTCCGAACCATCTTCAGAGGCAGCCCTATGTATAACGCATTGCAGTAATCTAACCTTGAAGTTACCAGCGCATAGATAACAGTAGTTAAGCTATCCCTGTCCACAAAGGAACACCAACATACTTAGATAACAGGAGACAGGGCAGGTGCACATCTAACATACTTCCCCTGTTGAAGACTGACAAGTTATTTCTGGAACTTAATTTTAAACCACCACTTTTACCATCATGAAACATGCATATCATGGTGAACCTTTTTGGCCTGGCAAGCCAGCTAGTTATCTGTCTCCGACCCTATAGGCCAACATCATTGTCGATCCAGTCATTTCTCCACCTGCCCCACACCTGATGTCACATATTATGTCAAGTATGGGGTAGGTGGTCATGATTGGGGGGTAAATGGCCTCATGGACAAAAGATCTCTGTATCTTTGGTATCTCTCCCCAATTAAAAGCAGTGAAGTTCTCCCCTTGGTCCTTATATCCATTTTATCTAGACATATAATTTGAACCTGGGACTAGCCCTTTTTTCTCCAGCCCACACCTTTGTACAGAAAATGGGACACAAAGCTGAAGTTCCCCATTTAGCACAAGTTCCCGTATAGCCACAAAAAGGGACGCGGGTGGCACTGTGAGTTAAACCACAGAGCCTAGGACTTGCCGATCAGAAGGTTGGCGGTTCGAATCCCCGTGACGGGGTGAGCTCCCGTTGCTCGGTCCCTGCTCCTGCCAACCTAGCAGTTCGAAAGCACGTCAAAGTGCAAGTAGATAAATAGGTACCGCTCCAGCGGGAAGGTAAACAGCATTTCCGTGTGCTGCTCTGGTTCACCAGAAGCGGCTTAGTCATGCTGGCCATATGACCCGGAAGCTGTCTGTGGACAAACGCCGGCTCCCTCAGCCTATAGAGCGAGATGAGCGCTGCAACCCCAGAGTCGGCCACGACTGGACCTAATGGTCAGGGGTCCCTTTACCTTTACCTTTATAGCCACAAAAACCCATTGGGGATGCCAGATGTCAAACTTAAAGGTAATCGAGAGTGAAGGTAACTCAAGTTAAAAGGCATCTTAAGGTAAGGGTGGCATCAACAAAGCTGTCTCAATATAGTCTGTTTTGTAATTAAGGGGTAAAGCTCATATAGGCTGCTTATAGTAAAAATAGTACTATGTTGATCCATACTACTACAAACAGGGCTGGACCCAGGATAAATAAAAGCCTAGGAGGGGCCCTGTGGTCAGCTTTGCAAAGCCAACTAGAGGGTTTATGGGGCCTGGCACTGGTGTGATGTTGGGGACCCTGCTGCTGCCCTCTACAAGGAGCCATGCATGTGTGTGTATATCAAGCTGGGGGCCTTGAAGCCAATATATGATGTGCTTCATTTTTTTTCTTACATGGAGATAAGGGAATAGGGACCGGGTTATATCTCTCCTGAGCACCTCCTCCAGATTCCAACCCCCTTCTGGCAGAACTTCTTTGTCTTTCCTCTTCTTCTGGTTGTGGCCTGCTGCTGGCCTTCTCCACTACTCACTCAGTAATGATTCTTCCCTTAAGGCCTGGCTTCACATTACTCCTACACCTTTGCCTGTGGCAACTGCCATGGGAAATAATTCTCCAGAAATCTTAGGTGGCTTTCATTCACCTTGGGTGGTTATTGGTACACACAAGATTCTTACTTTGTGAAGGCCTGGGGCAGCTCAGCTCAGTACAGACACTTCCTGTTTGCCACCCTGGCTCAATGTGGGCAATAGATTAAAAAAAATCACGGCCATTGAGCTCTGCTTGGCGCTTCCCGCACTCCCTGGGCAACCACCCATCTTGCCCACCTGACTACAAGGACTTACACCAGTGGTTCCCAATTAGCTAATTACTGAGGACCCCCTATTTTTCAAAAGCCAAGCTTTTTGAAAATGTTGATAACTCTATGGGAGTTGTCTGTGCAAAGCAATTTTTTGAATAAAATGTGGGGTAGAACCTAATAAGCAAATGATTTTAGGTATACTAAAAAACAGACCATAAAATTTATATTACCATGCAAAAATGACAAAGATATTTTTTGGGAGGAGAGAGGAAAATTTAATCAACAAGATAAGTGAGTCCCCTGGCAGGTGATGATGCTACAGACCCCCTGGGTGTGTTCCCCAGAACTCCAGGATTTCCTGGATCCCTAATTGAGAACCACTGACTTATACAAACAGATAACTAAAACCACCCTTGCTCTGTGGAGTGATATTTCATAAATAAACATGGTCCAAGCACATGTAAGCAATGGTTTTTGAAATTAATAAACAAAAAGTGTACATTAATCCTTTGCATTGTCCCCCTCACCTCAGCTTTTTTCAAAGTGTATAATTCTGCAGCAGGAGCCTTCATCCGGACAGAATGTTTGTCATGTGATTGGCCAACTGCTCAAAGGATTCACAGTCTAAAAAACAAGGAAGCTAGAATGGTGAGAGACTGAAACGGAAGCTTATCCTAAAGCCTGTCTGTAGAAAACACCATCTCTAGAAAACCATATAGCTCAGGAATGCTCTCCCCAGGCAGGCTCACCTGGCACCTTCATTACATTATTACATATCTTTAGGCGCCAGGCAAAAACATTCCTCTTCTCTCATGCTTTTGTTGGCTAATAGAGCAATCTCTGGCCTTTTAAGCCAGAGAGTGCTATTGTTTTTCTTTGTTCTGTGGTATATATTTTTGTGTTTTTATATTGTAAACCTGATGAAGGTGTTAGCAATTTCACTCCTCCGATGCTACAGATGAGATTGTTGTAAATCACATGCTTGTCTGCAACGAGTATGGGAAAGGAAGACAGTCTTATCTCTTCCGCTGCGGGTACTATTACACTGTACTTTCACTTTTTTCTGTTTGTTCTCTCGGAGCTGGAGAGAACAGACACCATTATGCTTTTGTCTGTACAGTGTGTAAATAAATAGCAGATTAGCTCTACGATGTCTCACTCTTCTTGCTGTGTTATGCCAGAAGACTAGTGTACATATACCAGCTGGTATATGTCGCTAGGAAGCGCACTGGAAGAGAAGGGAGATGCCTTTTCCAGAGCTGCGCGTACCGGAGGACGCTCAGAGTTTTGGGGGCTTGCAGGCACCCCCAGGGCATTTTTCCAACAGAAGGGAGTTATAGAAATTTAATAATAAAGAAAAATAATACTTTGTATTGTGGGTTTTTTATATGGAAAAATATCCAGGTATGCAAAGGAAAGGGAAAGGGCCTTTCCCAAAGGATTTTACATATATTTAAGGGACACGGATGGCGCTGTGGTCTAAACAACCGAGCCTCTTGGGATTGCTGATCGTAAGGTTGGCAGTTCAAATCTGTGCAACATGGTGAGCTCCCGTTGCTCTATCAGCTTCTGCAGTTTGCAAGCATACCAGTGCAAGTAGATAAGTAGGTACTGCTGCAGTGGGAAGGTAAATGGTGTTTCTGTGTGCTCTGGCACTCATCACGGTCCTCTATGTGCCAGAAGCAGTTTAGTCATGCTGGTCACATGACCTGGAAAGCTTTCTGTGGACAAATGCCAGCTCCTTTGGGCTGAAAGCGAGATGAACACTGCACCCCACAGCTGCCTTTGACTGGACGTAACCATCCAGGGGTCCTTTACCCTTAGCTTTACCTACCTACATATATTTAAGTGCACAAAGCATCTAGAAAGCCTGTGTGTGTGCAAAAGCAATATTGTCCATATTATTAAACACCTAATATGGGATTTGTGATGTCACAGAGATTAATTTGAAGAAATTTGGGGAGTCAGTATATATGAATTAGTCTTAATGCCCACTGGGGAATAATGTTACTAATTAACTGTGCATAAATTCTGTGTCTAAGAATATTATAGACTAAGGGTGCTTCCAGATTGCCACTATTTGAGGGCGGGATTCCATCACATCCTAGCAAATTCAGGCTGCACCATTACTTTTATGGTTGAGGATTGGTTTTCAATTGTTTTTGATGTTGTAACCTGACCTGGGAACCTGATAGTGAAGGGCAGGTAAATAATAATAGTAGTAACAACAACAACAACAACAACAACAACAACAACAACGATGATTTGGAGCTCTTGTGAAACAAACTGCCTCCCTCCTCCAAAGACTGGGTGTTTGCCATCTAACCTCTCTGCAAACAATTCAGGCTTGTCTGAAGCAGCCTAAATGTGCACACCCTTATTCTGCTCTGTATTTGAGCTGCATATCAAAATTGGTCATGTCACTATGGAGGTTATGCAGTTACTGAGTTCTTGATATATTCAATAGAACAGACAGCCAATTGAGAAGTACAAAAACACATTAGCAGAGTTATAAAATATATTTTAATAGCAAAAATATTTACAAAGTGATCTTATGAAAATAGATACAAAATTCATTTTCCTGCTAGAGACTTAACAAAAGACACTAGTACTGTATCTTAGCAGCTGGAGCTTAACATTATAGGAAACATGCTTGCGCACACTTTGTGATTATTGCTTTGTTTTGTATTTTTGTACTTTGATAAGTCTTTCTAATATAAAAAAAAGAGCTACCAATAAAAAGCAGCCATTTCACAAAGCCATATTTGGTCACAATGCTACATCAATAGCAAATTTGGTTTTTTAAATTCCACAAGACGTTCCAACTTAGTGTTTTCTGGATAACATAGCCAAGAGATGTAACCAAGAATAACAACACTTTGATATTGAATTTAATTCACATGGTGGGTATGGGGGGGGGGGTGTACTCCGGCAGCCTTCCCACCGTAATCCTTGCAGCTCTGTGCTAGTGTGGTGAATGTGACTTAGGGTTTGTCCAGAAGGACAAGAATGCAGGAGACCAAGTTAATATCTCTCCCATTGTCTTCCTATTTGCTATTTGTGCTCACAAATGCCTGTTACTTTTTGGTGACTCATTTGTGTAGCAGAAGTAAAGAAAGAGGGGCATTTTCAGATGCCGGCAAGCCCAGCTCTTTATCCTAGTCAGACCTAACTAATTAAAGACATCAGTGAAGAGGGGAAAATACTTCCGCCTGTATTTATAGCCAGGAGCTACCGGTAGTCAAAAGAGAAGGATGTAATAGAGGTTCACTTAAGTGATTTTTGTATGTATAGAAACAAACGCTCAAGGCCTCAAAACAACGACGATTTCTCGAACGATGCGCAAGGAAAATATAACATTCAAGTAAAGGAGATCTCTTTGAAACTCTTGGGGGATCATCCATCTATACTTTATATGTAGGTATATACATATAGTGTCTGTGTGTGTCCCAGTTATTTGTTAGAGTAGCAAAGGGATAAGACTATAACTATGTAATAAAAGTAGTAAACATTTGGTTCATAGCAGATTGCATTTCATAACAATTTTGTAAAGTACAAAGATCCAGTTCCCATCATGCTTTTTGAGATTGGCCTTATTATGTTTTTTCTTTGGTTTGGAATCAGTGCTTGAAATTTGAGGCAGGTGCCTCCTTTTGTACTTGAGAGACTTGGCAAACAATGGAAGGAGTTGGGGTGGGGCTTGTGGATTTCACTAAGAGCTCCCTCTAATTTGAGAATCTCTTAATGAGACAACTTATTCATTTACTCCTGGGGCGGGGGGGGCAACACAAAACAGGTTGGCTCCATTTGATCTACTGAAGCAATGCCAGAAGAACCACCAGCCATTTCTTGGAGTATCATAATAAATATGGTAATGGCTGATGAAGAGCAAACAGGAAGAGTGTTTGCTAAGCTAAGCTGCATGCATGTCAGGAACAAATATCACTCAAGAAAAAGAAACCCTCTCACAAGTCTCTTTCCTTTTTCAAAAAACACCTTCACAATAAAATCAGATATTGAGAAAGAAATCTATATTGTGCAATAATGCCTCTCCATAAAAATATCCTTAATATTTTTGTTTCATAAATATTTCACATACAACTCTTCAGTTTAGAGGGGGAAATATCAAAATCCCATTATCTTTGATAGCATTAAGATAATGTCACACACACAATACTAAGCCGCTGGAAATTTCAGAGCAAATATTTGCATAGCTCACAACTGTTCTTCTAAAATGACACATGCACACACAAATCTCTGCCATGTACCCTGAGAAAACAAAAGATTTTTTTCTGCCAGACCTTTCAACTCAAGGTATCCTATGGCATGTAAGTGAATAGCCCCGTAAGTGTTGGAAGGATGATCAATTCTATATCCATTTTCACTGTGGTATTTCTTTTAAAGGAAAGTCTTGGGACATTACTTTAATTTCAGAAAGCTGTGACTGCTTAATACAGATCATTATAATATTTCACATTATGGATACTAAGCCAGTAATTTGTCTTGAATATTCCAGATGCAAAAACAAAGTCGGTTTTCACCTGAGAGTAACATTTGAATTATGATTGGCTAATTATCTTCTAATGGTGGATTGGGATGAATACTTCCCTGTTTCAGTGAGCAGAGATATTCCATAAGAACATTTCTGAAGGGGTCCAATCAACACATCTACTATATTTCAGAAAGGACACTAGTTTGCTGAACACATGGTGTTAAACAGTCTGTTGCATACTGATACCTTAGATCTCTGAGGCCTACCAGGGAGTAGCCAGTAAATGTCACAAGGCCATGGGGAAGGCTTATGTTGGTCTTACGTCAACATAGCAAATAGACTTTGGACTGGTTCACATGTAACACTAAACCAGAGTTTTGTATTACACGACCAAAACTCAAGCTCACGGGCAATATACTGTAGTTTACCTGATAACATGTAACAACAAACTATGATTTGCCACAAACTAGGAAATAACAAATTGAGCCAAGTGTTAAAGGAGAGAGACTAGCAGTAACAAACCATTGTCCTTGCTATGTTTGAACTGAGGACTGAGAACTTGAGTACTGCATAGTATCTCTTTTGATTTCATTGCAATTATCAATGCAAACAACTGAGCAGCTGCTAGAATCTTATAGAACACTTTGCACAATTGTTATGGAAGACAACTGAGGATTTTCAGTAACTATTGCCCAGGAGGATCATTATATTTGTGAAGAACTTGGCAGTGCTGTGGATATTCTGTAGAACTAGCACCCCATAAAATCAAATTTTCATTTTTGTTCAAAAGAGAGATCTATCTATGGCTGCAATTCAGGCAAAGTCTGATAAAATCTCAGAACCCAAAGAAAGCCCTGATCAAGTTTCTTCACTGTTTAGGGACCTACTTAGCCTTTTCCCCTTTGTGCGACTCGCACACAAAAAATGAAAAATAAAGCAATTTTTAATATATTTGCATAGCTGCAAGATTTATACAAGTTAAAAAAATTAGTATTTAATGGTGCAGTTTGGGTTACTTTGGTGCATAAGCTCGATTACTATTCTCAAAAGCACAGAAACATCCAGGCCCTAAGGCTTAAAATGATCATCTATTATTTTGAAGTGAGATTTAATTTCACACTACTTAAGAGTCTTAGGGCTTCATAGTAATAGGGCATTCCGGGCCCTTAACACCAATGTATTGTAAGCAAAAGCAAAGCACGCCACTGGCAATCTTCCACACTGTAAAGCACTAAGCGCTCAAAATGAGAAAACTCTAAAACATCCCTAAGGGCCAATCCTGGAACAAACAGAGCTGCTGCTTCCTAATGTTTCCTCTTCCTGGGAATGCGTAGTGTAACACAATGTGACATCACATCATCTCTCTGCGTAAGGAAACTCACAGAATGACATCACATCACACACTGGCCACATTTACATGTTACAATGAGTGGGATACCCCCCTTTTTAAACTTATCATGGTTTCTTGCAGGGTTTGGCAAGCTTTTAAGGCCTGTGGGCACATTTACAAACTGGAGAAACTGTCACGGACACCACTCTCACACCACAACCAAGAATGTGCTGCAACTTATTCCACTGGATGCAACAGAATGCTTCTTCCAAGACAAATATCTGCAGGGGGAGGAGGCCCTGTGGGTGCCACGGAAAGCCTCTGTGGGCACATTTGGACTCACAGGTGCTGCATTAGTAACATCTGGTTTATTGTGAATGAGCAGTGTGTTGGCACATGCTGCCCAGTTGCTGCCACTTGGCAGAAGTAAGAAAAAGCAGGAAAAAGAGTAAGAGAAAAAGCAGGAAAACCTGGTATGTCCAAACCAAAGATCATTGTTTGTTAATCTCCCACTTAAGCCATGATTACTAGTCAGTGTTAAACCCTGGCTCATTGTGGCATGTGAAAGAGGCCAATTGAGTTATGGGACAGAAGGGATAAAGAAGCACAGAAAGGTAGCTGCTCCTAATCTTTTAGTTCCAGAAAAATATATACTATGATCGCAACTTATGCACGTTTTAAAATGTGTGACTTCAACTTTACGCGGTTGAAATCACACAAATGATATGCACAGAAGACAGACAGCTCCTTCTTGCGCAGGGTTTTCTCGGAACAGAAAGAGGTTTTAAACTCTCAGTCTTGCTTATGGGGCTCTGGGAGGCTCTCACAAAATCCTATGGGAATTCAGATGACCCTGCAATAGCATCTCAGAGAGAGCATCCCCAGAGCCCAGCGAGCAAGGTGAAGAAGAACCACCAGGGGAGGGGAATGCTGTCAACTGGAACCACTTGAAATGAGCAGCTTGCTAGGCTGTTCTGCCTTCTCTCCCTCCCTTTCAGGTCAAGGTGGTTCTTAAGGAAGCATACACCGCTTTGTGCAATACGTTGTATGTAGCAGAATACAAAATAATATAATATAGCATCATCGATTTATATAGCATGACTTAAGTCACAGAGCATGCCCCTTTAAAAGTGCTTTGAACTGTCCCCAAATAAAAAGATATATTAAACATAGAAAGACATAACGGCTCCATTTACTGTCACATATCATGCCTTTTTTGGAAATATGCTACCTGCTGTTGTTTTTGCCAAAAAAGCAAACATAAAATGGCATTAGACACACAATGTAACTAAAAATTCTGTTTATGTGATTAAAAAGAGGAAGTGTTTCGATCAGGAACAGTTGCATGCACACTTCTAAGTATTTATGCCCGTCTTCCAAGTCTTGTAAATGCCCGATTAAAATTAACACCACAGTAACTTACTAAAATTGCACACATAGTTCAAGAAGTAAAATCTGTTAAGTTATTAAATGCCAGCACTTATGGTGCATTAGATACATTAAGAGCAACAGAAACTGCTATAAACAGCAGCTGTAATATGAGAAAAGATAAATTAAGAGATATTTTAAGTTTATAAGTGAAGCTCTGTGGATATTAATTTCCATAATGCCCTGCTGTTAAAATACAGAAAAGTGCTAAAAATGTAATACTTCTTGTCACTCCAGCTGGCAAAGACCATAATAGGACCTTTTGGCATTAAAAAGGCTGAAGTCTCAGCGGGAGAAATCTGTATTGTTCAATTAAAAGTTCTTCTGCTTGATGAAAACTTGCATATTGTTGAGCAGATTGTACAATCTCATACACAAAATCTGGCTCTGTAAAGGGAATTGCCGCATCAAGTAGAACTCACATGCAAAAGAAGGCCATGAAGTCAGGATCAACAGCTCCAATTTACGTCAACAAAGCCACATTAGTTTGGCCCAGAAGAAGGAGTTAAACTTTGAAATGGGAAAAGCAGCCCTCTCTATCTTGGGATGGGAAAGGTTACCTCTAAACCACGATGCTACATGCAGATTGATAGCAAAACAAATTGAGTTCAGCAACACTGCAGATTTGAGGGGAAGTGAAGAGCCTGTCAAGCCGTTCATTTTTTTAGCTGTGTTAATTCTAATATATTGTGGTCTCCTATAATTTTTTTTTAACCCAAATCAAATCAGGACTTAACTGGGACATGTGGATCATCATAATGAAAGTAATACAGTCAAGAAGGAATGGAAGCGCTTGAATGATTATTTAGAAAGACAAGGTTCTAATGTAAAAATTTGGCTGTGTCTAGAATGACCTCGTGAATGGAAAAGGGGAAATACACATATCTATATATTAAGATGGAAATAATACTGAAATACAGATAAAATATAAAATGTGAAAGGAAGTGTTGTGAGAGTGATGGAAGTCTATTATTACTATTAAGTTTGTAAAATAGTGTTTATTGTATTGAAATATTATACTTTTCTTTATTCTTTTACTGACTACTTTTCTTTGCATTTCTTTTTCTTCTCTATTTTTTCTTTCTTTATATTGTTCTTTATGTATGGCTTGGTATTGATGTATTTACTTTGCAATAAAAAAATTTACGTTGAAAGAAAGAAAGAAAGAAAGAAAGAAAGAAAGAAAGAAAGAAAGAAAGAAAGAAAGAAAGAAATTCCACAAAATTTTATGGAATTAATGGTGAGAGTTAAATGAAATCCATCAGCTGTTCTGCTGGACTTCTTTGCTCCTGAATGCAGTATGTAAATCTGCAGAGCACCTTTATGCAGTGCTGGATTTAGGATGGTGCAGGCAGTTCCCCTGCACAGGGCACCAAGCCAAGGGGAGAGCAACACCACCACCTCAATTTTACAGGTATCTACACAAAGTAAGGCCCTGGTCAGACGGGCGACTGAGTTGTGGGGGGGGGGGCAATTTAGGGGGGTGCCACATTTTGCCCTCGCTCAGGGTGTCATATTACCAAAGTCCAGTCCTGATTTATGGAAGACAGATGCACTACTGCCTTGAAACTACTTCTCATCTTAAGTTTCAGAAGTTACCAATGCACTCCTGCATACAATTCTCATACTTCTATACAATGCATGTGAAAGTGTCATACGTATGTATACCTGTTTCCACAAAGCGACTGACAAAATATGCTCACATCCCTTGGAGGAAAATATCTCAACTTTGGAATTCCTGTCTGCAGTGCACCCATAAAAGCACAACTCCACTGTTGGGAAAAGGTCACAATCCTACCTTAAACACAGAACTTCTGTATGAATTTGGTAAGTGTGGTGGGAAACTACAGCAGGGGCTATACGTTGTGTATGTGTTACTTCTGACTTTTAATTACAAAGCCTCCTGAAGGGCGAGCCCCTATGACACAGAGATCGAATAACTGCTGTTTCCCTCACCAAGTTAACAGAAATTTTATTCCCATGAAGAAAAGGAAATGGTGTCACAAGAAGGAACTGTCAGCATCCACAGATGACTTGCCTAAACCACTTTAGCCCTTTTCATCTCAGGGGAATTAAGCCAGTTGGCTACCCAGCTTCTGCTTAAAGAGATTCATGAGAATCCATCGATACAGTCTATTCCCCTGCTGAAGAGCTCATACCATCAAGAAGTTCTTCCTAATGTTTACATTCTTTTTCTTGAAATTTGAACTTCTTGCATCAGGTCCTACCCTCTGGAGGAAGAAGTCTGCTCCATTATCTACACCACAGCCCTTCATGTATCTGAAAGTGGTTATCATATAACCGCTTAAACATCTCTTTTCCAAAGACACCAAACTCTTTCAATTTCTCTGCATAGGACTTGGTCTCCAGGCCCTTCACCATCTTTGCCACCCTTCTCTGGACATGTTCATTTGTCAATATCCCTAAATTGCAGTGCCCAGAACGAGACACCGGATTCCAGGCAATGTCTGGACGAAGCAGAATAGTGCAACCTAGAACTATTTTCACCCCTTTTGAAGAAGGGGAACACGTCTCTCTACCTATTTTCTTGCTCACTCGAATGATTCCTAATTGTGCCTTCAATATCTCTCTTCTAAATTTTTCTTCTCTTCCAATATGTTCTATCCATGGGATTGTATCTGGTATTTCTTTATACTAGTAGAAATCAGAACAGCTGACTAGGTTCCGCTTTCCCTTTCCTCAGTCTCACGAATCCCTAATTCATTTTTTGTTTTTAATTATGCAAGATTATCCTCCCTCCAAAACAAAACAAAACCCCTCATTGCAATTGAACTTGCACATTCCCAAGCCAGTATTTAAACAGCTCCACCACCACTAACACGTAATGGAAATAAATATTTAACTTAAAAGTGGCGGGAAAACGTTTTTTATTTCATTCTCATTTGCTTATATTTTACATACCTAACCTGCAAGAACTTGGAAACAACCAACTGATCTTATTTCTGCAACGACATTTGAGTCATGCACAATAAAAAATGCAAAGAAATTCTATCCTTGTGGAATAGCTTACTTATGTAATAGCAGTTAACTGACAAAGAAAAAAGACTACTTACAAAATGTCCTGTAACCTGCTCTGATTACCCTGCAGCCATCATCCATTGGTTTTCTTAACAGAAGGGCCACTGCTTTATTTACCAAAGGAATGTCTGAGAAGTTGATTAAGTATCCAGGTTGTTTCATACACTATGAATGACACAACCAGAACCCTCAGTTATGAAACAGCTAACAACATGTTCTTTCCATTGTTTACAGTCCTAGTAAAGGCACTTATGATTGGCTTTAAAGAGAAGAAAGTTTTGACCATTTTCTTATCAACAAGTTAGAACAGGACACATATTTTTTTTCCAGTAACTTATCGGACAGATCAAGGGGTAAGTCAGCAAGCAACTGCTCTCCCCTGAATTGTGCAGAATGATTAGTTGAAACTACAAATTTGATCAAATGGCACAAGCTTAGATCTTAAGGTAAGTGAATGGAGGGAAGATTCCATCTTCCGCCTTGTTACTGCCTGGGCCCCCTAAAAAGCCTCTTCACGGTATCTGGAGATCCTCCTGAATAATGTGAGAGCCTGCTGAGGGAGGGGATAATCACCTCATATTGGGTAGATTTCCACTCAATCTTAAAATATTCTCTCCTTCCCCAGCAGCCCTCAGTACCTCATCCACTTTGTTCATAAGGGGCTCCTGACCCTCTGTAGATAAGCAAAATAGGACAGAAAACCTTCCTTCCATTAACTTCCTGTTGTTTAGGATCCAAACCATATTTATTACTTCAAGGCGGGGGGGGGGACCACCCAGAAAGGCAGCACTATTTTTATACGCTTCAAGGCGAGGTGAAAAATTGGGGACATGAAAACACTAAAAGGAGAAGGGGGTGTGACTATGAGGCACATCTGGTGTTCAAGAGTATTTGTTCTGCTTGTCTGTCACGAGAGCTCGTAGACATAATAATCCACCTTGCTTCTCACCTTAATGTTGTGTACAACAGAGCAAAATTAAAGCATCAAAACTTCTTGTATGATCCCACACCGTATGAATAAAATAATTAGCCCTTTACTTCTGTGCGAGTGTATGCCCAGCATCATCTCTCTCACACATGTCTGCTATAATCTGAATTTGGCTAATATTCACCATTCACGCTTTAGTGAAATTAGGTTTCGGAAGCGCAGAGCCCATGCTTCCCGTGAGCACACAATGCGTATTCCACAGCTTGGTGCACACTATGGAAGAGGAATTGTTCCTCCCCCTTTTTAAGGTACTCCCCTCGGTCTAGGGATTCTCTCACAGAGGGACTGCACTGAGCCAGCAGCACTTGGATGCCAATTTCCCCATAATCCTTGTGAACCTCCTTGAGCGTGTGGATCCCTGCTGTATCTAAGAACTGCACCGCACAGCAGTCAATCACTATAGTGTGAAACTCCAGTGGGTGAGCGACAAGCTGTACTGAGACCTCTGCCCGGTTTCCGTTGGCATTGACCATTTTCTCACTAAGCTTTCGCTTTTCCGCTTTTCTCTTTGCTGCCAACTCCCACAGAGGGTTGACTCCAGTCTGCTTGTACAGCATGGACTTGAAGCTCTCTTTGTTAGCGTAGTAGATGGGTGCTTCAAAACGGAAAACCCTGATCCCTGGTTTCATCTGAAGGTTCCTATATTCAGGAAGGGGTTCATAGACTTCAGATTCTGGCACCCAGCCCAGTAAGTGCCCTTCTGGTCTCTGCGTCCTCACAATGACACACAGCATTGAAAAGCAGACCCCAATCAGAAGGCCAAGTTCAGTACTTATCAGTGCTGAAGATAACATGGTGACGAACCAGATCAATGTGTCCACTTTGCTTAACTGCCACATTTTGGGCAGGTCACTGAATTTCCGCAAGGCTCCTCTGAGATTAACAATGGTAATGACCCCTAGCACACATTTCTGGAGGGAATAGAACAGGGGAGCAATCACAAGGAGGACTAACAAGATGACCAAGGCAGTCACCACACCAGAGATCTGAGTCCTGCAGCCTGTCGACTCTTTGACAAGTGTCTTGGCAAGGGCTGCGCTAGTAGTGAAACAATGGAAGAAAGAAGGGATGATGTTGCAGAAACCAATGGCATACATTTCCTGGTTGGGTTTAACTGTGTAGCCATGCTTCTTGGCAAACATCTCAGAGAGAGAAACTGTGATGGCAAAGCCAATAATGGCTATGGCCATTGCATCCAGAGCCACACTGGGAATCAGACTCCAGTCTGGCGATTGCGGTGGCAAAAACCCAGTAGGAATATGCCCAGAAACACTGGAGCCATACTTCTCTTTTAGCTTCCCAAAATGAGATGCCAGTGTGGCTACCACCAACACCACCAACTCAGTGGGCATGGGCGCCTTAAGTTTGGATTTGTATCGCTCGTTCAGCTCTTTAGTTGGGATAAGAACAAGAAGGCACAAGCAGCTGGTGATGAGATCGCAGAAGTTGGTCTTGTGGATGTTTCTGAATATGTTCATCCAAGTGGTTATCAAGGAACCAATGCCGTTGCTACGGGGAATGTCTAAGCCCAAGAGGTATTTGGCTTGTGAGGTAAGGATGGTGAAGGAAGCACCTGTAACAAATCCGCTGAGCAAGGAATCAGAGAGGTACACAGAGACAAAGCCCACTTGGAAGAAGCCCATGGCAACCTGAAAAGAAATGCACAAAAGATCAGAAGACAGTTTTGCAACACAGGATGGAAGCGTATGACTAGACAATGAATACATTATTTCAGATGGAAGTATCAGTTCATAACTATCAGTCATGGTGGGGGACTGGTTAAAATCGGTTTGTGTTTGTTTCAAGTTCTTTACAGAATTTCTTTCTCTTTTTGGCTTTTGTTTATTAACCTTTTTGGATTTGCAGGTTTTCCTCTCTCCAATATTTTATTTAAAAATTTCAAAACAGCACCATGTTTATGGGGCAAGTGTACACATATAGGTATGCACATGTGCATATTAAATTAGAGCTGATGATTTTCTTGTAAGGAATGCATTTTATATTATTTAGTTATGTGGGTCTTTACAGTGTTATTAAATATTAATCTGAGTTGTCTGATGCCACAACAAAGTTTTGACTCTTGTGATGAGTTGGCTGGATCAAGCCTGTGTTAGATTTGGGGATTTGTGGTGGTTAACCAATGTAATGAAATAGTCTGGGTATGTGGGTTGGTTGGGGCCTATGCTTCCATTTTAGGATAACCACTGCTAAACATTACAGCCAGATCCCAAACTGTGGTTAATCTTAAATTTGGTTTGTTGAAACAAGTCAGCTTCTTAACTATAGTTTGAAGTTGCCTTGTTTCAACAAACCATAATCAAAATTTGTCAGTTTGTTTAGTTCATACAACACAGTAACCTCCAATTAAACTAAAAACGGAAGAAAATCTTTCAAGCTCCTCTTCTCAGTCACAAGTGGGGGCAGTATTTAAGCCCCAAAGTAGCAACTTTTCATTTCCCATCAACTACAGTTCAGCATTACATCTGAACCAACCCATCAAGGTAAAGAGCTAAATGGGGATTGGAATCTAACCATTTTCTTGCAGAAACAAAATTCCAAATCACCATGTATATGCTTAATTATGAGGCTGCTGCATTGAAACTTTGGTACCAGTCTGTCACCAACCTCGTCTTGGAAGGCAATGAGAGGAAAACTACAAGAAGCCTATAAAACAGATGCCCTTTGGATTGTCACCTCTTACCTGGTAAATGCCAGCAACAAAAGTCACCGTGGCTCCAACGCTAATTGCATAGCAACTTCTGTCACATAACAAATGTGATGTCTCATTCGCAGTCAAAGGCCCCAGTGTGCTGTTATTTACGGAAAGATGCATGTCTGAGTTATAACTACTAGGAACGTTTGGTGCCAAATCATACCCAGCTCTCTGTACTTCACGGTCCACTACTTCTCCTATCATCAGGCACAGTACACCAAAAATGCCGACAGAGATGTGACGGGAAGTTCCAAACAGGAAATAAATGAGGCTTGCAAAGAACGACGTATAAAGGCCATAGATAGGTTCTTGGCCAGCCAGCAGAGAATAGGCAATGGACTGCGGAACCAGCAAGATCCCCACGATCAAGCCAGACATTAAATCTCCCAAGATGTTCTCTTTCAGGTTGTACTTGGGGAGCCATTTCAGCACTGGGAGGAAGCTGAAGAGCAGGTCTTTGGCAGTAGCTGGGGTGCAGGTGCATTTTTTCTTCACTTTCTTCAGCACGTGTGCCTTGATGTCTGTGCTCTTTTCTATACGTTCTAGGCAGATCGTGCGACGGCTGTTTGGTGGGACATCATTTACTTCTGCCATCTCAAACCCTGAATGGACATGATTGGCTTCTGCTGCCATCTTCAGGGCTCACTAGAATGGTGGGGAAACAGAAGGAAAAGAAGACAGAATTATTTTTTGAACCGACATACAGATTTCAAACTTATTAAAGCAAACACAAGTTATCTGAAAAAACTAACAACTTACCAAAGAAAAGCAACAACACCCTAGCCTGCGTCAGAAGCAGAAGCAGCAGCTCTAAGCCTAAACAGTTCCATTGATACACAGGAGATATGAGAGTCTCCTATGGAAGCAGACTTTGCCACTGACTTCAGTGCTAGGGCCAGGTACATGTGTACAGTGGGCGAAGGCAGCAATAGAGACATCTAGTGTTAGAAATTCCCCAGGTGCCAGGCACATTTTGCAACTGGTGCAGGTCCAACTGCAACCACATGGAGATCTCTGCATGCCAGATTGGTGACTGACATCTCTATCTGGCTGGCCCTTCCAGCTTTCTTAAGCAGGTAAGCAGAATAGCTTATTTATTGCATTTATATCCCACCTTGTCAGTTTTGTCTCTTGCTTCTATGGAGTTCAGGCTAGCATACATAGAATACTCTCATTTTGATCCTCAAATGAGGTAGGTTAGGCCAAGAGCCACTGATTGTTCCAAAGCCATTCAGAAACAGAGCCAAGTTTTGGGTTTCCAAAACGAACACTATGCAACACTGGTAGGAAGAAGAAAACCCCCCCAATCAATTTATGCAGCTGAAATTAAATGACTTTAAAACAAGATTTGTATTGGCTTTAAAGGTTATGACCGACACCTTAAATCCAGCTTTGTAAAAGAGTTCACAATCCCAAAACCAAGGCTTCAGTGTCGAACATACCTGTCCTGTCTCCATGGTCATTTTTTCCTACCCATCTTGCTCCCTGTCCTTCTCTTTCCTTACCCATACACCTCTCTGTTAGAAAAGCAAAGCTATAGTATAGGCTACAGCTCAGCTCAAAGGACATTTGAGCCACTTCGCACACCAAAGGGTATAGGGTAGCTTCAGTATAAAGCCCTATATTTCAGGGGCTGTGGAGGGGGAGTAAGAAAGAACAAGTCACTGAGACAAATATCAGGGGGCTGAAAGGTATGACCCTTGACTCAGTTCTCACTGGGTCAAGAAGATGAAGTTAGTGGCCAGCTTCTCAAGCATCCTTCATAACCACTTTTGCTCACTGCCCTTCTCAGCAAGACCAAATGACATGACAAGAGACCTCAAGAAAACAACACCATTTTAAGAAAGAATATTAAAGGAATAGTAGCAGAGTGAGAGTAAAAGGAAGACTGAACTTTGGAACTATTTGCAGACGTTCTTTGCAATATTTGCACTAAGTCATGCCTTACAATGCTCTTATATTGTGATATGTGAGTCACCCAAGGGGTTTAAAAAGCCCTCATGTCCAGGATGGAAGAGAGTCAAAGTAAACTGAAAATGTATAGTACTGGCCAAATCAGATACAGGTAAATGAGTGTCTTCCCACTTTCCTTTCCCTGCAGCAGATCCTTGCGTTTTGTCAAAGGCTGCTTCTAAAGTTTCCTTAAGAATAAGGAGCATATAGTCCACTGTATGACCGTTATCAATTACATTTATATTCCACCTTTACTGAAAGGCATTCAAGATGGTGTACAAGTTCTCCCCCCCTCCCATTTCCCCCTTACAACAACCCTGTGAGGTAGGCTAGGCTGAGAATTTAGTTACTGGCCCAATGAACTTCACAGAAGAGTGGGGATTTGAACCCAGGTCTCTCTTGGTCATAGTTCAGCACTCTAAACACTTCAGCTCTCCCAATCCAGAGGTAATGTGGTACACTCTGAATGCACAGTGGTGCTTCCAAAAGTGATCTCTAGCATTATTGATTCAAACCTCTGGATCTGACTCCACATCTCCACAATATGTTTAGCAGTAAATCATATATGTTACATTTAGGAAGCTCACTAACATGGGCATTCATAATCGAAGACCTCTTTAAATATGAAGTAATCGTCAGTGTGGCTTCTCAGACAGCCTGGTTAATTAATCTGGTTGGATTAATTCCAACCAGAGTGCCTGTATTAAAGAACCTTTATTCTAGCTTAGTGTCCTTGAATGCACATACAGCAAAACAGCTGTATATTCATCCAACAAATGTTGAAGAGTGTCTAGACTGCAGTAACAGACTTCTGTCCTAAGGGGGGGGGGGGTGGAGCGGAAAGGCTTGTGAGAAAGCTGCCTGGCAATGAAGTTGGCTTGCTCACATTACACTTCAGTATGTACCAGTACACTTTCATTTTGTAGAGGAGAAAGTATTTTTTTGCACAAGCAGTTATAGTTTATAACTGTACTTTCTCTACAGTATACAAACTATCTTACAGCTTTTGTCGGTAACTTTTAATTCCTAAAGATATGTTAAGTTTAGCTAAAATTTTCACCCTTAAAATTTGCCCTGAGTAGCCTGAGCAATGTTAGCAGGAAAACACCAGGACTAAGATGTCCATGTGATGAGTCAAGAACCTCACCTGGAAGTGCTTTTTCCCAAGAAAGGGCATCATTTTGCCTAAATGCGAGAAAGCTTTTTGAAAAACCACTACTCCTTCTTAAAATGGCCAGTTTATTTTTCATTTTCATCAATTTAGGTATCTGGAATACATAATACTTTTTTAAAAAGCATAAGGCAACAAGAAAAAAAGATGTAATGTTATTTCATTTCTGTAGATTTGTTTAAGGGCTTTAGTGACCCTAGACCAAAAAGTTCCAGTTTTTTTCACATTCCCACCACAAATGTATAAATTTTCCTTTCTCTCTCTTACAATGTGAGCATCTACCATCACCTCTTTCCTCAGTTTTGTGAGATTTCCATTTGCCCAATGCCACCGGAAATCCACTCTAACACAATTTGCTCTTTAGTTAGTAGCTAAATATGCTGCATATCTATGTTCCATTTCTTTTTAAAGGCTATTTCTGTTTCTTTCGGTTTATACAATGTCTTTCTCTATTGGAGCACAATCACAAACCTCCTGTTTCAATGTGTACTATTGTCACAGTTCACCTGCACTTGTAAGAGGACTGAATGAACACAGTCAGTTCAAGATTACTCATCTGAAGCATAATCTGATTATTTAATTTCTACACCGCTTGATATATTTAAAAATATCTCTAAGCAGTGTACTGAAAACTGAAGCAGCAAAAGACAACTTAAACAAAAATATTACAAAACACACACGATTACATATAAAAATGCTAATTGATACAAGGTTACAAATGTATATAAATAAATAGAAATTCATTTTCCTTCTAACACATCTTCCCTCTTAGTCTCTGGGTTCTCACCCAGGGTCCAACAAACTCTCAGCTCAGCCACAAAAGTCTCACAATGAGAAGAGTTCCTGGAAACAGGGGGAATCACCCTAGTCTCTCACTCTAGACTTGTTTTTATGGGCAAGCCCAAGGTGGATGGTAATTCCTCAGGCTGCCTACAGCTGTGTCTCATTTAACTGCATTCTCCATACGCGGCCAGTTCCAGGTGCAGCAGGTTTGCTGCGCTTCCCAGAGAGTCCAAAGGATGGGGATAGGGGCACCCTCCACTCATAGCTCTTTCTTCACCCTCTGTCCTCTCCTCCTCCTCCAGCTCCTTGAGTCTGGGTCAAAATAACACTAAAAGGTCTAACGGATCCACTGACCTGGTAACT
The DNA here is from genome assembly GCF_964188305.1 of Podarcis bocagei. NCBI lineage: Eukaryota > Metazoa > Chordata > Lepidosauria > Squamata > Lacertidae > Podarcis > Podarcis bocagei. Next base: position 82,463,762 of record NC_138126.1, on the reverse strand, counting down.
ATTCAAAGCAGAGGGCCAAGTTCACATAAGCAGCTACCTGCAACAATTTTCATGCTCAGATCAAGGCCTAGTTGAAGGAAAGCATATGACCTTCACAAACAGCCTAGCTAGGGCTTCTCTCATCTGTGACAGTTATATTGCAGAGACAGCCTCAGTGTTGCATATTACCTGACAAAGAAATGTGGGACATCCCACATCTGAATCACAAGCATAGTGGAAATGTGCAACTTCCTGCTTCACACATGAGCACTGCTCCAAGGATATTTGTGCAAGTTTATGTAATTCTAGAGGTTACCTACTTTTGGCTGATAAAAAAATGCTGCTGCATGAGATGAATAGAAAGTACAGGGGAGCAATCAAAAAGCATGAGAGCAACCCTGTTGTATCAGATTAAATACCCATTTAGTTCAGCATCCTGTTCTCACAGTGGCCAACTAGATGCCCACGGGAAACCTGCAAGCAGGACATGAAAGCCACAGCCCGCTCCCCATTTTTTATTCCCGAAGAATTGGTATTCAGAAGCATATTGAATCCAATACCGGAGGCAGTACACAGGCATCTTTACTCACAGACCTCATTGACAGCCTTATCTTCCATGACTTTGTCCAATCTTTCATCCAAGTTGATGGCCATCATCACTACATCTCATAGGAGTTATCCCCATAGTTTAAAGCACTTTCTTTTGCCTGCCCTGAATCTTTCGACATTCAGCTTTATTCAGCTTTATTCTAACATTATGAGACAGGGATAAAAGCTTATCTCTAACTAATTTCTCGATGCTATATGTAATTTTAAACACCTGTATCATATCCCCCAACAACTGGCCTTGTTTCCATATGAAAAGCCCTAAATGTTGTAACCTTTCTTTATAGGGGAATTGCTCCAGTCCCTTAATCATTTTGGTTACCTTTTCTGAACCATTTCCAGCTCATTTTGAGGGATAGCTCTGTATCAGGGTGGGGAATCTCTTCCAGCTACTGAACTGGACCCTGGCCCTGCTGCCCCAAATTGGACTACTATGACAGGTGGACAGGGCAATGATGTCAGAAATCCCATTTTTCTATTGCTTGAATTCAAGCCACACTGCAAATAAAGATTAATGTGACGCTTGAAGTCAATGCCAATCAGCCGGTCACTACAGTTCAAGCCCTGCTTTCTGCAGGGGGAGGCTACTGATAGTTACATGGGGGAGGCTACTGATAGTTACTGTATAAAAGCTAACACAATGTCATGTCACACATTTATTCTTTTACTGTAAACTACCATGGAGAAATGTGATAGCCTTTAGTGTCCTCATAACATGTAGTTTGGACCCCAGAATTCATGGCTTGCCTATGACCATTCAACAAGTTCATGAGGTACATTTGTACCTGACTGCCAGATTAATGTTTACGATTATGACCATATCACCAGTGACACCAGGTGTAAATCAAATAGCAACACAAGCCCATAGAAATAAGACAAAGACTCCTATAGATTTAACACTAGGGTTCCATACCTCCTATTAACTAAACCTCTGTGCTTGACTGCATCCCTTTACTTTTGATCTTCTGCTAACACTGGAAATCCTCTTTTTCTGATATTAGTTTGATCTCTTTTATTTTATTATTCCTACAACACTTCCTCACTAAAAGACCCACATGTACCTTGGCTTTTCCAGGGTAAATGTTACTGTTCTTCCCTTCCTCTTTTAGACTGCAACCCTGCAGGCAGGATCTACCTTTTATTCTTACCTACCTATACAGACCTTGTTCAGTTCTTAGGACCTTCAGAAATAAATAACAAAGCTTCCAAAATCTGAATTTCAGATTTGATAACAAAGGCTTGGCTTACTAAGTCAATTTCCCTTAATACAAGCATTCATAGTCTGCCTTGGGCATCATGTGCCTGAAATTATGCATGGAAAAAGTTAACATGAATAGGGCTATACACAGAATGCAGTGAGCTGCAGTTCTTTTTCTGTGACCACAGTATTTGTTGCAACCACGATGCTTATGGAAATTGCTGCAGTCCGATCCATGTACAAATATTTATCCACACAAGCTGCATTCCAAGGCTGGACAGTGACTGCTTTTGTATGGAGAAAACTGACTTTATGAATCAACCCTAAAATGTTGGATGTAAAAACACCTGGATATAATAATGGGGGATCACACATATCCAAATACCCATGTTTATAACTGAAGCTTAACATCTTCTTCCAAAGACTCTGTGAATCACTCTCTCCACAAGAAGAGAAAGAACACTAACACTGTGATCAGAAGCAAACGTTCACAGGTAAACCACACATTCCAAAAGGTAGCAGTAAGTTACAACAGGTCCATTCTTTTTTCGCCAGACCAGGCCTTTGGCTTCCACTACACGTCATATGATAACTAAAACCACACTTTTATTATTTAAAAAAGTATGCATCCTCTGGGGTGATGTTATCCAAACTTTCCTTCAGAGTCCCATGTATTATAGGATTAGATTCCAAACTTGTCTCTCCTGTTTAAAAGATGCTCAACTATTTTATATTCAAACAGATCAGTACTGTACCTTCCACAGCCGTTCTTTCCCCCTGCACAAAAGTCACATCAATCTCAATCCAATTTCTGAAATGTTTCTTCTTGTCTACCTTGAGAATCTACTTGAAACCTTTATCTTTCTCTCCCATTACTGAATTGTGCATGTATTGCAATTTCATGACTTGTTTCAAACATTTACAAGGAAATGGGAAAAGCAGCAACTTCTGTGGCTGATGCTTTTTGCCCCACTTCCTACCTTGACATCCAAATTGGGAAATCTGTGACCATTCTTGCCCCGCTACAGGTGAGATGTGTGACTCTGAATCCCACTTTGAACACTATATATTAGAGAGGGTGGGGAAAGAAGCACTATTGATTTACCTGAGCTTACTTTTGGAGGGTGTGAGAGATTATACAGGGCAAACATTCCAGTGAAGTGGGTGTGTTATTCCAGTTCTGAATGGATGATAGACCCAAACAAAACCTTTTCCTTCACAATCAGGTTCCCTTTTAGCCTTATACACACACACACACACACACACACACACCAAAAAAAATAAGCAGTATATAAATTTTCTTAAATAAAATAAATAAATACTATTAAACGTTAGCCACTCAAACTCTCTCTACTGAGGGAGGAGAACCGCCAAAAACACAACGACAATAATTAAGGCCAAGGGTGCTAAGTGTTTAACTGCATAAATTCGGTTTAAACAGCAGCAGCTGAATAGAAAGATGCTTTGTTACGACTGGAACACTGCCGAGTTTTTAGACGAATATGAAGCGAAGCAAAGAAGACGAGGCAGCAGGCTATCTTACTCCAAAGCCTCCCAAAAGTGCTCAGAAGACCCTCACCAAACTCAGCCCGCGGAGAGGGTGGGCTGTGGATGCGCAAGAAGCTCCTTTCAAGCAAGACACGACCCCCGAGTTGTCTCCTGCTGCCCCACTCCAGACCGCCCCTTCCCAACCGAGATACCCTCCGAGGAGAAACGCACACGCTTCAAGAGCGCTCTTCTTCCGCCCCCTCCAGCCGCCTTTCCTCTCTCTGCGCTCCTCTCCACGCGGGAGCCTCAGCTCAGCTCAGCTCGCGGCAGCGGCGGCACGCGACTCTCGCGGCGGCCTCCTCGCTTCCAAGAAGCGGCGGCGGGACTTGCTCGGAGTTCCTGCCAGCGAGCGGCCCGGGGAAGGAGGAGGAGGAGAGAGAGAGGGAGGGAGGGAGGTCCCGCCCGCGCCCTGCGAGGTCGCCGCCCCCCTCGGCCGCCAGCTCAGCGACCTTGCAGAGAGCGGCCCAAAGCTCCGGTCAGGCCTCTTGTGACGCCCGCCTCGGCCCGCCTGCTGAGAAACCTGAGCAGGGAGGCGCTCTCCCTGTCCGGGCGGGAAGCAAGAAGACGCGGCGGCCTCGGTGGTCTTTTGAGGCGGCGGTGGGGACGGGAGGCGCGGAAGTGCTGTCAACTTTGGATGAAAAGTAAAAGCGAATCTCTTTGGGTGCCTTCAGCCCCCCTCCCCCTGCCCCCGGCGAGGCCTTATTAAGAGAGCCATGTGCTTTTAGCTCAGCCTTAAGCGGGCTTACTCGGGAGTAAGTGACCTGACACGCCTTGCGACTTGACAGACGTTGCGAGCTCTCTCGCAGAGCAGTCCCGTTTAACTTTATGCCGAACGGCCCGCGTTGCTTGGCATGTGACCTATATACAGTATTAAGACTTCAGAGCGCAGCATGCATCATCAAATAATTTCAGAGTTGTATATACAAATTCAATTTACGGTACTTCTTTTAGCCAGGTCACTGTTGTACCCATTTCATATATGGGCTTCTGAGGTTGGCAGAACCAGGGGGCGGAAATGGGACTTGAGCCCATATAGGCCGACTCTGTTATCACTATGTACACATACACGTGCTTATAATTTGGGATCATTTGCAGCAGGCTTGCACAATTTGTGGAGCATATTTGAGCATTGACAGAGGCTCACTAAAGGTTTGGTGAAGCTGTTTCTGCCTGCCTGGGACGGGGGGGGGGGAGAGGGGTGAGGTCGGGGCGGAATGAGCCATCTGGCAGCCCATAATATTTCATTGTTGCTTGTCTGGCTTGTTGTATCATGAGTTGTATGGGGCCGATTGAAATGCTTTGCAGATTTATATGGTCAAGCTTTGAACAAATGTTAAGACCTACTTGACTAGGCAGCACAGTGCAGTCGCCTCAAGTGCTTAGTGCAGTGTTTCTCAAACATGGGAGGAGTCCGTCTTAAATTACAGCTATAAACAGCCAAAGGTGAGGATGTGCCCCAAAGTGTGGATCATGACTTCGCAGGGATTATTGAGAGGAAAGACTGGAGATGCAAAGTGGCAACCTCTGCAGACTTGGTTGTTTCAGGATGGCGATGAATAATGGCATGAGGTACATAAGATGCGAATAAGGACTAGTTCACTCAGGTGAGCTGATTATTTTCCTCGCCTATATGCAAATCACATGCAGGAAAACCTTGGAGTGAACTAGCTGCACACTGGGGCTGTAAACGAATATGGTGTACAGCAGCCATCTCTTGAGGGAATGCCACCGAAATTGAGTCAAAACACAGTGGAGCACATGAGTTGCCTGGGTAGGTTGTGGCAATCCCGTGCCTTTCTTCCTCTTCTCTTACAGCACAGCATGAGAATACTGGGAAGTGTTCCCACATTTCTGGGCAAACAGACAAATTATCCCTGTCTTCCTGGCAGGGTGGATTTGATTTAAATCAAATCGAATCACTAGTAAGTAAGACTTGATTTACATCATTTTTACAGAAAGGTTTAACCTTGCTGGCATCCTCTTAATATTTACAACCAGAGGAAGGTTTCATTTTTGGAATAATAAATTTTCAGAGTAGTTTTTACAGTTACATCAAAAATTGCTGATTTGGTTATACAATCAGAAATACATAGACAGATAAATAAATATGAAATTATTGTTTATATTTGGACAACTTTTCTGCTGTACTTTATTGGGACTTTATTTATTTTTGTACTTTATTTTTTTATTTTTTTTTTATTAAAAAACAACAACCTTAGACTGAGTTTTAGCACACATGAAAAACTGTAAACAAATCCTTATTTCCTGATGAATATCCTTTGGACTATAATGTAACTTAAACAGAAAACTACCTTTAGAAAGATTTTTCTCCCAAAAGCATTTTATTTTAAAAATCCGATTTAAATTTTAAAACTCTGATTTAAATAAAAAATCAATTTAAAAAAATAATTTAAAGAATCATTTATTTTTATTCACACTGCTTCCTGGCAGCACAGCAGTAGTATATAGTGCCAGTTGCCTGGGTGACTCTTACTATTTTTTCAGCAGCTCACGGGACAAGTTTTAAGAATTGCTTGATTAGGCTGGAAGACATGTGCTGTTTGGTCACACCCCACTGAGATAATCAGGCAACTTTCTTTACCTTCCAGTGCCACTTTAGCAACTGTGAAATTTGCAAGCAGTCATAAAAATGCAAATAAAATGCAGGGTGTGGGAAGGTTCAGCCATGAACTATGCACTTCATCATCCACTCCCCCTTGGAAGTATTGGCTCAAGCACTTCACTGGAGCAACCCAGCCTGGCTGACACTGAAATTTCTCCATGCATCTCTCTACACAGAACAGGGTCATAGGAAGAAAATAAATGGTCGTCAGTGTTTGAACTATCTGCTGTTGGCCACAGATCTTTCATAACTCAAATGAAGCTTATCTCACAACGCTTTATCATCCAGGACTCACATTGCCATTTTAAAACGGAACTGAAATATTTACTGAGGAAAGAGGAAGGTTGGAATAGGGAAAAGTAAGATAAGAAGGCAGGGACCACTGTTTGCCAGACCTCTAGGTCAGGCTTCCTCAAACTCTGCCCTCCAGATGTTTTGAGACTACAGTTCTTATCAGCCCTGACCACTGGTCCTGCTAGCTAGGGATCATGGGAGCTGTAGGCCAAAAACATCTGGAGGGCCGGGTTTGAGGGTCGCTCATCCAGCCTGAGAGTGACTGACCTCTGTCTGATGCCAATGGCAATTAAACACTTGTTTGAGCAACTAACCTTATAGCATTTCCCCTGAGGCCCAGATCACTGACATTTTTAGAGTTGAAGAGACAAGTGGTAATTTTATAATCATTATGGGAAGAAAGCAAACGGCCCGCAACCCTGAAAGATGAGGACAAACCTTAACAATGCTAAACTTCTCCAAGCAAGGCCTGGAGCTTCTGGACTATGTAGTTGAGCAAGCACAATTCTGGCTTTGGCAAATGAGTATTCAGATAGCACCCTGTGGCTTCCATTAAGGTGGCTTCCTTCCACCATAAAATGGTGCATGCGTAGCACTTGTCCCTTAACTGCATTAATAGTTGCATTCAGCTTGAAAGAATAAAGCACTGCTGTGCATCACTTACTTGGATCAATTTTAAAAAATGTGTTTGTCTCAATTACATTTATTTTAGGCTAATACTGTAAATATCTTCACTATCTAGCTAACAGATTCAGTAGCCTTCTCTAAATTCATGTGCTTAATGGTTGCCTCCCACTCAGCAGAATCAGATGACACAACTGAGTCACTGACACTAATCCGGGGGCAGGCACAGGAGAGGGGGAAATGACAACAATACTACTGATGAATTCAGACTTCCGAATTAGTTGAAATGGACTAATCCTCTTAATTTAAAAGATTAAATGTATACTGACAAAAAAGATTAAAACTTATGCCTAGTGCAGATTTAAGGATATTTTCCTAACTTTTCAAATAAGAAATTATTAAATTTTCACTGAGATTACATAGCACAGTTTGGCATTTAAAAAGCTTTGCTTTTTTGGGGGGGGTGTCATTTGGTGCTTTGTCTTTTTGTTATTTCGGTTGTTCACATATCCCGGCTGCACTCCTGTCTGCTGCTCACAACAAGAGATCCCCCCTCCCCAATTTGCATATGCGCTCAAAGTAAGTACAAGTTACAGTTGAAGCCCAAATACATAACTATGCAGTACCTGGCTTAGCATACTGGTGGTGCAGGCTTCCTCAAACTCGGCCCTCCAGATGTTTTTGGCCTACAACTTCCACAATCCCTAGCTAGCAGGAGCAGTGGTCAGGGATGGTGGGAATTGTAGACACAAAACAGCTGGAGGGCCGAGTTTGAGGAAGCCTGCTGTGGTGAGCCCCACTCTCTTGTTATGGAAGGTGTTTGTGCCCCGGTGTGTGTGTGTGTGTGTGCGCGCGCGCTTGCGCTTGCTAAGAATGCTGTGGGACTTGCACAGCCAGCCAACCTGTATGCTTGCTGCTGCAGTCCTTTGGTGCCTTCTCAGCCTGTATGCTTGTAAAAAGACTATTACATAGGCACCACAATTTCCCCATTTACTCTCCTCCCCAAAGAGCCCAATCCAAAGTATACCTGCTGAAACATCCCTCTAAACTTCATGGGACTTACTTCCAGCTAGGACTGTAGCCTTAACCATGTGAAGTCTATCCCCAAACTGCCTAGCACTTGAAGAAAGAAGAACACGGAAGCATACTGTTGCTTCATTATCTCCAGCTGACATATGCTAACTGTTAACTGAAGAGGAAAGAGAATATCTGAATATCTGCTAACAGAATCTGAAACCAAGTAAAGGCCATGTCTTAGGAGTATTTGTGAGCCACTTAAGGTACTTTGTAATGCTCTGTTTCAGTAATGAGCAGGTCAGAAGAGCTGAACAAGAAATAGTTCAAGAATGTAAGAATAGCCTGCTGGATCAGGCCGAAGGCCCATAATGTCCAGCATCCTGTTCTCACAGTGGCCGGCCAGATGCCTATTTTAATAGAACCATGTGCATTTGTTCTTAATCTTCATGCGTTTTCTTGAGTCACAAGCGTTGAAGGCCCTTCTTTGCAGCCCAGGCTGGTAACTTGCTGCCCATTAAGGTGCTCTTCCTCCCTGTGGCCTCCATGACAGACACTTTCTCTTACGCATTTCATTATGTATCCAAAAGACTCTGAGCTGATTAAATTTTATTTGTACAAAACATGGATGTCTCAAACTCAGTACTATCTTCAGTTTGCAAACTTTAAAATGATGCAATTAAAATATTTTGCTATATTGTGTCTTATTATGAGCCATCAACATATGTAGGTGAATTAGAAACAACAGTGCCTCCTCAGAAACAGAACCAGTTCTGCCATCCCATGGTGCCCCAGATGGCAGCAGCAGCAGCAGCAACAAGAACACATCAGCCTCTGAAAAGGCCCAGCTGATGGCTGCTCAGTTTGAAAAGGCCTTTTTCGGCTAGAAAGATTTTACTTACCATTTTTTGTGTGGAGGTGGAAGGAGAAGAGCACAAAATAAAAGGGCCAGTAAAGGTAAAGGGACCCCTGACCATTAGGTCCAGTCGTGGCCGACTCTGGGGTTGCGGCGCTCATCCCGCTTTATGGACCAAGGGAGCCGGCGTACAGCTTCCGGGTCATGTGGCCAGCATGACTAAGCCGCTTCTGGCGAACCAGTGCAGCGCACGGAAACACCATTTACCTTCCCACCTATTTACTTGCACTTTGAGGTGCTTTCGAACTGCTAGGTTGGCAGGAGCAGGGACCAAGCAACGGAAGCTCACCCTGTCGCAGGCAAGTCCTAGGGTCTGTGGTTTAACCCACAGTGCCACCCACGTCCCAAAAGGGCCAGTAGTATAAACCAATTGGCATGTTTAGCCAGCTGATGCAGTTACACAAGTCATAACAAAACCAACCTTGCCTAACAATTATAATGAGCTTGAGTGATGATACCCCTGGGAAGTGTTTTTGAGAAATCATGTGGGAGTTTTAGAACAATGCCAAAATACCTTAGGCAAGCTTGCCTACTAATGCCATGCCAGATACTTGACTCCAGCTTTCTTGCTCCCACATGCCGATCTTAATGCAATGTTATACCTGAATCTGCTTGGTTTGAGAAATATCCACAACTGCAGCATGAAGTTCATTGTGTGTTAAATCAAAATAGGAATGACGTCGCCAATGCTGGCCAGATAATTACACCAGATCTGCAGTACTAGAAGAACATAAGAGCAGCCTGTTGGATCAGGCCAATGGCCCATCTAGTCCCGCCTCCTGTTCTCACAGTGGCCAACCAGATGCCTGTGAGAAACCCACAACCAGGACCTGGGCATGAGAGAATCTTCCCCTCCTGCAGTTTCTAGCACCTGCAGAAGCATCACTCCCTCCAGTCGTGAAGGGAGAGCATCGCCATGATTGCCAGTAGCCTTTGATGGGCTTATTCTCCATGAATTTGTCCAGTCCTCTTTTAAAGCCATCCCTATTGGTAACCATCTCTGCCTCCTGTGAGAGTGAGTTTCATAGTTTAACTAAGCACTGTGTGAAGAAGCAATTGTCTTTTATCTGTCCCGAATCTTCAAAATAGCTGCCACATGCTTCTCCTATATTGAGCCTCTGCTGGTAGGGCCATCCATCAGGTATGTCACACATCAAAATGGTGGCAAATCAAGGATTTAGAATCCGTTAAAAGGAGACAAAATATGAGAAGGAAGGTGGGGAGTTAAGTCTCTTAGGGTACAACTTCAATGGGAAAAGGCATCCTGAAATATAGGCAAGGGTGCATAATTTAGCAGGATGAGGGTTTTAGTGAAGACAGTTGACACTCTGTGGAGGAACTGAGAAAGGCAAGACACATAGGTTTCAACAATTCTGCTTGCCACACTCAAGTGTGATGAGCAACCAACCTTCCTCCCATTCTACACCAGCGTGGTGTAGTGGTTAAGAGTTGTAATCTGGTGAACCAGGTTTGCGTCTCCACTCCTCCAAATGCAGCTGCTGGGTGACCTTGGGCTAGTCACACTTCTCTGAAGTCTCTCAGCCCCACTCACCTCACAGAGTGTTTGTTGTGGGGAAAGAAGGGAACTGCTTTGAGACTCCTTCGGGTAGTGATAAAGCGGGGTATCAAATCCAAACTCTTCTTCTTCTTCATTCTGAAGGTGCCGAGGTAGGGAGAGATCGCCCTGGCAGTTGTGCAGCCACCCCTGCTTCGTCCCCTGCTCCATAGTTGGGAGGAGGGCTGGAGGTTGTTTGGCATCTGTGTGACCTAGGTGTCTGGAGAGCCTTGGCCAAACTGGCAGCATTCTTCACTTGCCTTTCCTACTCCTGAGTAGGAAAGGTAGGGATGAGAGGGTAGGACACCGTTGTTTTAAGGCACTCATTACCAGTGGGTGGGGGTGGTAGCTGGTGACTGTAGCCTTTGGCTTGGCCAACAAGGCCAGCCAAAAATTGTAGACTCCTGAAAACACATCTCTTCATTCATTGATATCTTGGCATATTTACTCAATTTTGTTCTATGCAGCATCCATCAGAATAAGCTTTCTTCTTTCTTTTAAAAGCTTTGACGGATGAATGATCCTCCACACAAGAACTGTATTTGTTATATGGAGTCACAGAGTCACCTGTCCAAATGATGATTGACTGAAACTGTGTGTTCAACATGATGCAACGTGAACTGATTTTTTTTCATCTCTGAAAAAGAACTCAGAGCTCCCTTTCTGTAAACAGTTAATTTTGCAGAATCACTTGAGGCTCCAGAGCCTTCAGTTATGACAGGTTTTGGTGCTGTAATTAATATGACAAAATGATATGAAAACAAAATCCCTGCACTACATAAATGTAATTTGAGAATTGCATTAAAAATCATGTTGTATAAAAACAACCAAGTATTTCTAAATGCTCTGGGAGGAAGACTGTTATTGCCAATTATAGAATTGGAAAAGCCATCAGTTTAAAATCTCAGTCTCAATAGTATGGATGCAGAAATTTGGTTTAATTAAGAAAGATGCTTGTATCTTCAGCTCACCCACACTGGTGGTGCCCAATTTGTAACTACAAATGCCAAAAGCATTTTAATTCATGGTACCACTGAATACTCATAAAGCAAGTTTGGCTCCCTAAAGTATGTGTGAAATATTACTGAAATATCTCTTTATAGTTGTCCAAATATATTTTAAGAGGCTGCTCCGGGAAACATTATTTAATGAACTTTTGTGTGCCAACTTAATCCCTAAATTCAATTTTAATTAAAACAGTCTAGGATTAAAGATAGCAGGCATTATCCCTTGACGCTGAATTAATCAGAGCCAGAGGAACCATTCCTCAAAAGCTTGTTTTCAGTCCACATTCATAGCAGTGTTTTGCAGCTATTCAGCTATGTCTGCAGATTGGTGCAGTAGACTTGTCTCTGGGCTGTACCATTCCATCCGGTCAGTAAGGGTGCACAGGATTCAATCCTCCATACAAAAAAAAAATCAAAAAAATCTGTACACCTGCAAAACTAGATGTTAGGGGAAAGGGTTCTAGTCTATTCTTCTCCCTCACATGTACAGTTTTTTGTGTGAATATATATAAAGGAACATTCAGTCATGTGAGTCCCCAACTGCAGCTTGAAATGGTAGGTCCAAGGGACAGGTTCACCTGTGTCAAGTGATGCATGTAGAGGCAAAATAATCTTAATTTCACATATACGTACATGGGATCTGAGCTGACAGTAGCTAGCCAGGAATGAGATCTTGTGGTTGTGGTAGATAGCCAGATGAATATGCTGATTCATTGTGCAGCAGCTGTGAACGAGGTAAATTCCATGCTAGAGAACATTAAGAAAGGAACTGAAAGCAAAGCTGCTGATATAATGCCATTATAACAAATCTATTGTGTAACGACCACAGAATACTGTGTACAGTTCTGGTTGTCTCGCTACGATAAGGATATTGTAGTGTAGGAGAAGTTTCAATAAAGGGCAGCCAAAGTGATCAAAATAATTTGTTGCTCCCTCTGACCTTTTTGTTGTTGTTGGCTAAAGATCTCCAGCATAGGAGAAACAAAGCTCCAAAAACAAAGAAGGTATTCAGGAGTTGCTTGTGGTTCCTTTTTCTACTGCAGGTAGAGGCCAGAGGTGAATAGAAATATTGACTGACCTGCTTTTTTGTTTTCCTTTACTGTGCTGAACTCCCCAACTCCTTTTTCATCTTGGTGTGGATCTTAGGTCTCAAATGCCATGTGTGCACGAGTTCAGTATCACAACTGCAGTAGCAGAAGCCCTGGGCAAGAATCCAGTATATGTCCTCAAAAGATGATAAGGAAAGTGCAAGCCAAGCAAGGAACTGATAAGTGAGGTTTATGGCACAGGTAGTGCTTAGCTCAGGGTACAGTTCAGCTAGATCTCTGGACCCTGTCAACCTCTTGGCATACATGTAGTTTGTGGAACTAGGAAACAGGAGCTTTCCAGCTGGCTACATGCATAAGGGAACTCATGCATATGAAGGGATGAGATGAAATGCTTAAAATATTAGTTCTTCTTGAAGGATGTTTATTCACCGCAGAAACATAGGCTCCTTGCTCCACTTATTCACTGACCACGAGGTTCTGCTGATTTTAAGTATTACATTTCTCCAGCAACATTCCCCCCTTCCTCCCTTTAAGGATTTAAGACTTGTTAGGATTTGTTCACTGGGGCTTTTATTCACAGATTGTTCACCATGTACATAATTTCAGCACTTGTTTTCATTAGGGCACTTTTGCAATCACAGTTTAACCAGCCCTCTAAATTGAAACGGCCATATCAGTCAATTTTAATGGAACATTTTTTAGAAACCCTGACAGACAAGGACCATCAACCATATGCTTAGAAAGGGAATGCTTTTTCAGAGGACACCAAACCATTCTGTCCCCAAGAACCCTGTTCTGAAACCCCCAGCACAGTGACTTGCTGTGGACACAGAAATTCCTAAGATCTTCCAGAGTTTCCATTCCCAGAAAGTGCCCCCTTTTACTTCTGAATGGAGGAGAGTGGCAGATCTTCATATCCAGTGATCTGGGAGGGGTTCTGTTTGGATGGGAATGGGAAGCCAATGCAGAAAAAGCACATCAGAAGTCAACAGAGCATATTTTAAACTGCAGAGAGCTAAATGTGAACCCAGCAGATCAGCAATACACATCTTCTCCTTCAAAGGACTTAATGGTATGCTAATCACCACCCAAGCTTTATTTCCATCACCAGAGATTGGCTTAATTATGCAGGAGTTATGTTTGCAAGGCAATGGATTCCATTTGATTTGCTTCAAGCGAACAATAAAAGCAAAAAGAATCACCCAGCACTTTTAGCTTTTCATGCTGTCAAACAAATTAACACAACTATACTCAATACAAACAATTGCTTACCAAGAGGGCTGCAAAACAGAATCTAAGGGGAGTTGTACAGCACATGATAACAGAGTTTGGAGCCCTTCAAAGAAAATGTTTTGACAGGACGGCACAAAGGATTTTGATTGGCTGCTTATATGTTTTGTTCAACATTTTGTAGTTCCATTATTATTACACATATCAAAATACAGGGAATGGGAAACAAAAGTAGTCCAGGCATTTTCCAAACAAAAAACTATCAAACAGATCCCGCCCCCTTCAAACACTAAAGCCAGCAGGTAGAGTGTGCCTCCTCTACCTAAATGAGCACCCATAGAGTGCTCTTTCTGAACTGAGACATCATCAAATCCCACTAGGTTTCTTTGGCAACTCAGTTCCACCAGACAGCTCCAAAGCATTCCTCCTGTTTTGTATCTTCCTGTTTCTATAGCCAGTGAACCTGGGTGAGATCTTGTTTCTTATTACAGTAGTTTCATCATTTCTGAACGTCTGGACCTTTAGAAGAGGAAGAAAGGCTGCTATCATCATCATCATTATCATCATCATCATCTTTTCTAGCTGCTCATTATCAATACTTTTTAAAAAAACCAAGCCCAGAACTTTCCACATTTTTCTTCTTTCTTCTAAACCAAGTCTTCAGCTCATCATAATGATAGGCATCAGTAACCTGCTACTGCCAGGGTGGGCAGAAGGCAGTTGGTGGACCACTGGCTAATTTCTGATCAGAAGCAGATTGACTTTTATGGTAATGAGAGAAAGACAGTTTGGAGTCTTAACTTGGACAAACCTTTGAAAGGGCCCTGCATGGTGCTCTAAACAAGATAAACAACTACACCAGATCTAGCTACATTCCAGCTGGAAGTATTCCATAAAGATCACTTAAGGAGACACAAAAGGAGACAAAGCTGTGATTCCAAGTATCTGCAGGGCAGACAGTACCAGCATAAGCCATAAGGTTGCAGCCTACAAATTTGAAAATATTGTTCCTTGAGATTTTTATCACTAAAAAGTTGTCTAAACATTGAAATAGTGGGGACCTTGGACAGACAATTCAGTGGTCAGTTGTTCATAGTTCATGGTTTATTCTGTTTCGCTTACCTGGGTCTTCTCCAGATATATCCCTAGTGAGTGGTGGTGGTGGTGATGGGAAGACTTTGCAAATCACATCTGATTGAAACAAAAGGAATAGCTAGTTGAACGTGTTTATCATTAGCAGAGGACAATGAACGTCATAAACCCATCCATGTACAGCTATTCGCACCTAGCCTGATCAAACACACTTCTCATTTAATTCAAGTAAGTGTTACATTTATTCTATCATTATCAATGTTCCATAATATTAGGAGTGTATCTGCCTTGTTTGGTGTAACTCTAAAAGTAACTGTGCATGAAGTTTGGTGTAAGAGCCATGAGCACATTTCAAAGCTGCAGTACATCATGGAATTTTTGGAAGATACAGAAAAGCAGGCATATTTGCTTCAGTATGAATAGCGGCAAATGCTTTTATAAAATTGTAGGTAGGTCTACAGTTTGCTACTAGTTTTGAAACAATTGCAACCCCCATTTAATAAGTTTCCTACCTGCTCTATCATCACACAGGATTCATGGTCTGAACTACATTTTATAAGGTGTTGGCAGCATAATTTTGGAGAAGGTGAGGTGACATAGACTAGCATCTTGAAAATTATTAGTGATGTTTCAAACACTTACCATCAAGAGAGAACTCAGCAGCTGGGATTGTCCTTGTGATAAAAGAGAATAATGGGTATCAATTAAAAAAAAAACATAAGAGGAAGCAGCAGATGAAAAGTCACACAAAGATGGGAAAACATCCTAGAAATCGTAACACTACACCCGCAATGCTTTCTGCACTTACCTGAGAGTAAGTCCCATTGAGTTAAATGAGATTGACTTCTGAGAGGAATGCATAGGATTTCATTGCACTTTGATTATAGCTTTTTACCATCTCGTTGCGTTGTATCTTGTGAAAAGGGCATTCTGCTGACTTAATTCAGATTTTAAAAAGGCTTCAATGATTGGTTTAAAGGGGAAACGTAACCTGCCCACATGCAAAATGCAATTTTAATACCCCTACAACACACATTATTCACCTCTTTGCTAAGCAAAGTTGCTCTAGACATATGTCCCATTGAATTCAACAGCATTGCAGCATCGACTTAAAACACAATGCAATTCAACAGAGGTGGTTCACACAAAGCCGTTGTCATTCTTGGTTGATGGGCTGGGGGGGTTGCACTCTCTGCATGAGCCCAGTGTCCATGTGGACAGAATAACATACATAAAGAAGCTTGCACGTGTATGTAGGCATGATACACACTGTGTACACAGATCATGCAAATCCCATCTAAGCTGCATTTCTTAACTCCTTGCTCCTGGTGTAGATCTTCACTCAGCCCTTCTTCCCTGACAGGGAAGGGGACACCATTTTGCAGCTTGTCTCAGGTGCAAAAATGTCTTGGACTTGCTCGGCTAGTGTCTATTGAATGCTTAGCTTATTTCAACACTAAATAGAGTTACATGAATTGCAGGAATCCTGTCCCACTCTTGGTCTTTGTTTTTTTTCAAAAAAATATGTGGATTGCACTGTGTTTTGTGATCCTTCTTCATGTGTTTTATCAGGAAATAATCAACTAGGTTCTTCTTTTGTGAAGAAAGGTATGGGAAACCCATGACAGTCATCTGAAGTATTAATTCCTGTGCTGTTCATTTCCTAAACTGAAGCACAAATGAATGGAAAACCCAGTGCTGGATGTGAGGCACAGACTGAAAGACAAAAAGGGATTTACCTGCTCCACTGTGTTTGGCTAATGATTTTACCTATGAAGAGTAAGAAAACAGGACAAGACAGCTGATTCATGCAAAACCACTCTTGTAATCAGGAACTGTTTCTGCAAGACCCATTTCCAGGACAGATTTGGCATGATGAGGTTTCGGAAGCAAACCGCCTCAAGAGATCCCATAGGTGTGATTCAGCATGTCATTTGCGAAATTACATTCAGAACAAGGTAATGAATCATAACACCAGGAGATGATGCAAGCTCAAGGCAGGCAAGACTTGGATGTTCTCCTTGTTCTAAAGCAGGGGTAGCCAACATGGTGCCCTTGAGTTGTTCTTGGGTTACAATTTCCACCATCCCTGGTCACTGGCAGTGTGGGATGGGCAGATGGGAGCTGTACTGGCATCACATTGCCTACCTCTGCTTTAAGGAATCCAACAGCTCACACAGTTAAGGGATGGATCAGTCTGTTTCTGGTCCATGATTTTGCATGTGTTCATTCACAAGTTTATTCTGAGTCATTTCTAAATTAATATGTGAATATGTTTTTAAAACTCCACTCTAAAGTTTGAATTTAAATGCATATTTAAACCCAGTACATAATTATTAAATACAGAGTTAAATAATTTAAATACATAATTAAATAGTATTTTGTCACAAAATGAGTATTTTATCTCAGTGAATGTATTTCTGCATGTATCTTATTCTGAAACAGGTGTCCTAAATGCATTTTGGTACATGTTTGAGCCAAGAACAGTACTGCAAAATCCAGAGAAGTGTGAAATCTGAAGCAGACATTTGAGTGAAGCTGTTTGCTTTTGGAGAGTTTGCCATAAGGTCCTGGAGAAAAAGTGAGGCTGACTCCTTTGAGAAGATAATTCTCTAGCACTCACCTATGTCTTAATATTTCCAGTTTGTGTGGTTAATAATAGCTAGGTTTAGTCCCATAAAGGTGGCGGCAGGAGTGTCTAATAGTCTCTGTCGCTTAGGAGTTAAATAGCTCCACACCAGCCCAGGATCTGACCCACATACCAGCAGACAGAACCTTCATATGCAGTCAGCTATGAGGATAAATGAAATGTCTAATAGGGATTCTGCATCACCAAACATTTGGAAGGGATAAAATAGCCAAAAACAAACAAGGTAAAGAAAATCTGTCCCATGAGTCCCGTAGTTGTTATACTGCTGTGACCGATCATCAAAATCTTTTTAGCTAAATTGCAAAGGGTATTTAACCTATATTATATTTTGTATCTTTGAGTAAGCAGATGAAATTAGACTATGTCCTATAATCAAGTCAATGAAAAATGTGCAGCATGGAAATAGGGTAATTCAAGTTGCTATATATAGCAGATGTGTATCTAGCAGGAGAATGTGCATACTGCTTGTGCACATATATCAAAGTGCATAATCTCTAGTTATTACTCACATATCAGCATATTCACTGTAATTTATATAGCTTACTTAACACTGCTGGGAGAGGTGTTCTTTGGTACGTTCACTTACCATGTACTACTTGCATCAGGGCGTCTAGGTTGGAGATATACATGGCTGTGTGACTTCTGACATCCTGAATGTCTGACTGATCCAGATGCACTGTCAGCACTTCCACACTGTCATTGCTGAAATTCTGTTTCTTAATCCTAGCATGTACAAGAGGTCATTCCACCAACCATGCAACCAAACAACCTACCAAACATCACCCCTGATTGTAATGTCTGTCACTCCTAAGGGCAAATACTAAGTTAACCTATGGATAGTGTACAGATAGAAGAGGTTGTGTATGTTGTTGCTTTTGAGTGAAATTCCAATGGTGCCCTTGCACTCACAGGAAGGGGTCTGTTTCGGCAGAGTTGTCCACTAGTGGAAGAAGTGGGGAGGAATTTTTTGCTGATTTCCCCTGTCAGGGGCCCTCTAATGCCAACCAGGATGGGGCAGAGATGACAGGGTGCGGAGATTGGGGGTAGGGAAAGCTCAAGCACTGACTTGGATGAGGCTTTTGCCCCATAGTTTCCAGACACCACAGAAAGGGAATGGGGACCGTCTGAGTCAGTCCCCGTTCCATCTTCTGAGCGTGAGGTGTGGGTTAACTGGACTCATATACCCAACATGCTTGTCCAATTAATGCATGAAGGGGTTAATACCACAGAGTAAGCTGTCCTGCCAGGCTTAGTTATGTCATTTTCCTTACCTTGGGAGGAAATAGGTAATTGAGCCTATTGTCCCCCTCCCCTACATGAGAAGCTCAAAGTGTGAAGAGGCTTGAACTGGTTGCTCCAGTTCAACCGCACGGCTCTCACCAGCCAATCTTGAGTTCCTATACCAATAATCTAGGAACTAGATGCCACATATCATTAGCACAATTATCCAAAATGGTCCCGTTATTGCTACTGAAGAGGCAAAAGCACATTCCTGAAGGTAGGGAAGCTAATACTTTCAGAAGATGTAGGAGGAAGAGAAAAGACTCCCATTATGCCAAGCTTCTCATTACCTGGCATTACCACCATATGAAACCACGTACATGTGGAGAGCAGCGTAGTCTATGTGACAGGCAAACAAAGGGGAATGTGTGATGTGCAACTTACCTCTCTTGGGCTAGCTGAAAATCCTACAGAAAGACAAAAAGAAAACAAGAAATTGTTTTTATTGCACGCAGAGAAAGGGGGGCATCCAGCAAATGAGACTTTGCTAACTTGAAGGGGAGAAAAAGCTGCTCACCTTGAGGAAGAGGCAAGCATCTGTTTTCTCTGTTAGTGCTTGTAGCTCCCGAAGGCCCTGGGCAGCCATGTCCCTCTTGTCTGCCACTTGCTTCTTCAGAGCCGCCATGTCAGCCAGCTGCTTTTTCTCATTGGACTGGATGTCACCTAGGATCTGCTTCTCCTTCTGATCTACCTGAGACTTGATCTCTTGGAAGATTCTGGAGAGCTGATCTGTCAACATTTTCTTATTGTTCTAAGGAAAGAAAGATGGCAACTTTTTATTACAGTTGAATTGTTGGACTTAGGGCATAAACCCGGGGTGTCTTGAGCAATCCTTCCCTATCTAGGCTAAAAAGGATTGTTAGCTCCGTGGTCACAGTCCCTCCCCTGTTCATAAAACTCCAGTAGGAAAAAAACATTATTTTAAAAGGTGTGGGGACTATATATGTCAGATAACATTTTTATAGTGAAAAATGACATATCGCTTCCGCAAAACAGGCCACCAAGCTATCAAGTTTATAGCTCTCAGCAACCTCCCAAGTATGTTGCCAGTCACTCTGAAAAGCACTGTGGGCATCAGCCCCTCAGAAGATCACACCAAAGTATTCTTGCCTCAGTTATCCTGTGGCTACCGCCACTGAGTAATGTGCAGTGCAAACTTATGCATATATACTCAACAGTAAGTCCCATATGAGTGTGCATAGGACTTCAGCTTGAATGTCAACAGAGCTTTTTAATTCTCAGATCCTAATACAACCTCCCCCAACCTGGTGTCATCAGCCTCAGCTAGCCTATCTCTCCTGTCTGGTGCTGCTGGGAGTTGTAGTTCAGTTGTAATGGTTTACCCACTGACACCTTGGCTGGGATCTCTTGCTTGTTCCCTGGCTTGACTTTGGCTTCCTTACCATTGGGTGCTCTTTTTCTCATGCCCTGCTGGTTTCCCAGCAACTGAAGCACATGCACCAAAGTAGTACCAGAAGCTCACATCTCACCAGTCTTCTGTTGTGGCAGAAAAGGTTGCCTGATATGCAGGGCTGTGCAGAGGCAGGGGGTAGCCCTTGTCCTGGGCCTTGGAGAGCTAAGCTGGCCAGGGCCCCCTGTCAGGGCCCAGCCACTGGCAGAGGAAGAGGAGTGTGGGGGGAGCGCACCGCCCCTGGCAGCGTGTTCCTGGTGGGGTGCCATCGCGGCTGCCCCTACCCGTGCTGGGCACCACACCACCGCAGGCAGCGTGCCACGCCCCCAGGGCACACGCCAGCCCCGCCCCCACCTACCCTCCACCTCCCCCCCGGTGCCGGAGCATGAAGCTCTGCCACTGGGCCCAGCTGCTTTTCTGTTTGAGTTTTTAACTTTATTCTAACAAGACTCCCACCCCAGGCCTCAGACAAGCTCTGTGTGGGTCTGTGATATGAAGTGCTGCCTTGGAAGCCCCCTAGTGTCTGTTAGTGGTCACACACTCTTAACCAGGTGCACATACACATACACTAGAGTTGCCATTTTTAAAAAACCCAGTCCTTCCTCTGAGGTTAAGTATCTGAAGAGGGTGTAGAAACACATGCCTGTCCAGACAGTAAATAGAAGGTGCACTAACTAAATCTGTGTCCATGTGTGATAGATGACAGACAGACAGACAGACAGAGATGATGATAGATAGATGATAGATAGATAGATAGATAGATAGATAGATAGATAGATAAGATAGATAGATGATAGATAGATAGATGATAGATAAACCTTCGGGTGAAAAGAGTCACTGGCCAAAAGTGCTGCATAGTTAAAATGAAAAGATTGGGGAGCTGGATGGAGAAGCATATTGGAGACACATTCATTATTTTCCACCTGGGACCTGAGAGTGATGCATGGCATCATGAAGTTACAGCACAAACCTTTATCTGATCCTCACTTTTCTGAAGCTGTAGGAGTGTCTTCTTTGTGGCAGTTTTGTATTCCTGCATTGATTTCATAATCCGTGAGAGAATTACCTGATTAAGAGAAAAACAGAAGGGAAATCACAGAACTGTACATTTCAGTAAGTTTATTTGGTAGATTAATCAACTACAGCAGAGGTTCCAATACTGATCCTTGGGGGACTCTACTTTCTACTTCTTTCCATTTGAAGGGGGCGTCCATTTATTCCTATTCTTTGCTTCTTGCAACTTAACCAATTCCTGACCCACAAGAGGACTTCTCTTATTTCTTGACTGCTTATTTCTTGACTCAGGAATCTTCGGTGAGATACTTCATCAAACATTTTTAGAAAGTCCAGGTATGCTATGTCAACCAGATCACCTCTGTGTATATGCTTGCTGACACTCTTGTTGACACCCTCATGGGTTTGTGAGACAGGATTTTCCCTTGCAGAAGCCATGCTAGCTCTGCTTCAGCAGGGCTTGTTCTTTTATGTGCTTGGTTAGTTCATCTTTAACAATACTTTTCACCAGCTTTCCAGAGACTGACGTTAAGCTAACTGGCCTGTAATTTCCAGGACCACCCCCCCCCCAATTCCTTTTTTAAAACTGCCGTTGCATTAGCTACTTCCCAGTCTTCTGGTATGGAGGCTGATCCGAGGGACATATTTCTGTTTTGAAGACCAGCAATTTCACATGTGAGTTCCTTGAGAACTCTCAGGTGGCTGCCATGCATCCTGGCAAGGATGCTTGTGGTTGCATTTTGAGAATGGAATGCACATTGACTTGGAAATAACTCCCATTGAACTCCATTTGTATGTTTGGGCTGCCATGATGGTGAATTTCTGCTAAATTTGTCTTTTCAAATAATATGTTGGGTCTTCTTCCCAAGTAGCTAGACTCCTAATGATTTAAAGCACAATCAAGTATGCAATTAAGTACACAGAGGTGTTCCAATGCTCTTCTGTCCCCATATCCTGGTCAAAGTCCCACTAGCCTCAGCAGAACTTTTATTTTTTTATGTAATTTTGTAATTTTTTTGTGTAATTTATCTCCTGCCCTTCCTCCTGAAGGAGCCTAGGGCGGCAAACAACAAGCAAACAGAAAATTTGTTCTTCTAGAAACAGGCTGCAGGTTCTTACAGAAGGTCATAAATTAAAAGCAATGGCATTAGTTACCACTAACTTTTTTGCAAAATTGTGCTCTAATCTATCAGGGGCTGTTGATAAGGTGTTCTCTGGGAAGGGCTGTTAACACACAGTGGAGTGTTTGTTAATCTTGGCTGGCATACTGCCATGCTCAGAGGGGGAGAAAAAGTCAATGATCAATGCCAGGAACTGTAATGCACAAACACATTGTCAAGCACGGAAATGAAGATACCTGCAGAAAGTGCTGAGGCTAAGCAAGGTCTATAGGTAGTCTCCACTGTTGGTTTGGTGTCATTTCTCAATGGGACCTTCTGGGTGAAAAGCGCATGCTCTATGACAGTGAGCTACAGCCCTTCCCCTGACTACATATTTGTATAAATATATGCCTCACCATTAGAAAAACACCCCACAAGTATAATTTGCTACTCCTTAGTTATCAGGCTTTGAATGCTACTTGATGCTTGATGTTTTTTGCTTCGTTTTCTCCCCCCAATACTATTTGTTTCAAAGTCTTGCAGGATCCCTTTCTTTACTTCCACATTCTGCCATTCTATTTAAAACATCTCTCTCTGTTACATTTAATTGGAGGACCTTTTTGGAACACTCCATGCCTGGTTGAAGCCCCTTACCATCTGCTTGTCATACTCGTCCTTAAGGGCGACGACGCTGTGGCCGCTGTGGGAGCCAGTGGTGGAGCAGGCCTTGCAAACACACGCCAAGTTGTCTTGACAGAAGCATTCCAGCAGCATGGCATGCTCTGGGCATTTCTCCTCCTCCTGGGCTCCAGCGGTCCCAAGAGCCACCAAAGCATGGTTCTTCTGGGTGGCCTTCGAATTGTGTTTCCTCAGGTGGTCCCGGCACAGGGACGCCTCACAGGTCAGACACTTCTTCTCCGCTGAGTGAGGTTTCCCTAGGCAGAAATCGCAGGGAATCATGATTCTCTTTCCCTTGAGCTTCCAAGGAGGCTTTTCGTTCTGAGTAGGCAGCGAGGAACTGCCAGCTCTCTGTTGACAACCTGGCATGAACCTTGAACACAGGGTAGGAGGTGCTGGCTTTGGACTCCTGCACTGTGTTTGGTATGCCCTGGGCAGAGTCCTAAGAGAACTCCTGCAGCCCCAGCTCAGGGACACAGGACGGCCATGTATGCCGTGTGTCACCATGTTCCAGCAGGTGGTTGTTTCAAATTCCATTGCTGTCTCTCTGCCATGGATCCAAAATCCATGCAGACTAGCTAAGCTCCAGTTCAATGAAAGGAAACTTGCAGGATTTTTATTTTTATTAAAAACAAAACAAAACATTTCCAGGCATTTGGCACAATAGACTCAGCTCTTCCAATGAAGATGTCTACTATTTTATTTATTTGGTGGGTTTTTTTAAAAAATTAAAGATTTATACTCCGCTTTTTGTGGAACTTCCTCCACAAGTGACTTACAATCTCCAAGAAAACCAACTTAAATACAATAGAAAATAAAAGAAAGCATAAGGCACTCAAGCCATAAGACAGCATACAAAACAAATCCAGGAAACCTTGCATCTAAGACTCTTCATTAAAATCAAAGTGAAGAGGTAGATTTTAAAGGATCCAGTTTTCATTTTGTGTGGTGCTACAGAGTAGAGAATCCTATGCATGTTTTGAAAAATAATACTTTGTGCGGGCACCTATGGTCCTTTTATCAAGATAGGAGTATCAGAACCTCATTTTTGACCAAATATTATTAATTATAATTGTATTGCATTGTACTGTGGCCCTCCCTTCACTGTAAGATCCCGAGGTGTGTTACAGCATCTATCTATCTATCTATCTATCTATCTATCTATCTATCTATCTATCATCTATCTATCTATCTATCATCTATCTATCTATCTATCTATCTATCTATCTATCTATCTATCTATCTATCTGCTTGTTAAATTTGTATCCCACTTTTCCAATAGCATGCTCAAAGGCAGATCACAAAATAAAAGTGACTAAAGTCACTAAGTTGCTATACAAAACAGAAAATTGAGGGTTGGCACTTCGTGACGTCAAGTGCTTACAGCCAGACATGGCAAAACAGAGTAGTCCTTGGGCCCTCCCTCTGTGTGAAGTAAAGTATAGAAGACTGCCTCTAGCTTTGGATCATTGCCAGGCTGCTTTCCTGGATGCCCTTATTTTAATGTGTCTGCCCATATAGAGTAAGGCGAAACCAGCCACCCTCATCTGAATGCTAATAACCTTGTCCCAGAAATCCTGATTAGGAAGCATCATGCCTAGCAGAGCCTGTGGGAGCTTCACCCAGAGACTGCAGAGGTCTGCACACCTGTAAAACATGAGAAATGCATATGCAATCCCCATACTGCATACTGCATTTGTTTTGCTCTGTTTTTTAAAAAAAACATACACTATATGACAGAGCAGAGGTTCCCAAACCATGGTCTGTGAGCTTCATTCAGGTAGTCCATAGTATGTCTGTAAAAATACAATTGAAAATACAATTGAAAATCATACAGTGCTTGCAATAAGCTTCCTGAACTGGGGTGGGTGGGAAATAGAAAGGCAATCCATTTCCCCCCTTTCTGACTCCTTCTCTTTAGTAACTACATGCTGGCAAAGTAGATCCCTTCCTTTCAGGCTTTACTTCCTCCCTGCTTCTCCCAATTCAAGCTTGTTTTGAGTATGAGCTAGCGGGTGGTAGTGTTCACTTCCTGGCTCCATCTTGTCCGCATGCAAAACCTATACAGTACTTAGAATGGCTTTGTTTGCCACGGTTAATAATCAGCAGCCTTAATGGGCTATTCCTTTCTGCACATCGCTGCAATATATTTGCCAGACTCCAAGGATTTGTGCAGGGGCACCCTGCTGTACAAGCAAGAGTCCTTATGCTGGCTTCTGCTAGCACACCAAAGTATTTTATTCTGATCCTTAATGCCTAGAGAGCAGAGGGGTCTGAAATGACGGATTTATGCACATGAACGGCATTTCTGAAAACATCTCTCACAATCGCAGATAAGGGCAGGGACCAGAACATAAAGAGAGTCCTGGTAAACAGGGACACTTGCAAGATACAATTTCACACATTTGAATGATTATATCATTTCCTTTCTACCCAATGTTACTTACTCACCTGGGGGTTTCTTTAAGCTTTCTGCTACATTTTCCTTTTCCTTTCTGCTCAAACACTTTTATTCTGCAAATAACAATTGGCTCTTTCTTCCCATGCCCACACACCTCCAAAGTACTCTTTCATCCTGTTAGCAGAATAATAAACACACCAAGTTCCAAGGCTGCGTGGAGAAAGTGCTCTGAGGGTTGTGTGCGTACAGTGACAATCCCACCCCCCTGGGGCTTTGTGGCATGACTGAAGCATAATTGCAATGCTTGCACTTTTGCAGTGGAATGAAACCTGACTCTGGGCTCATCTACACTTACCTTTGCTCTGCATTTTTGGACACAGGTCCCGGCTTTCCAAGTCCATGTCCAAGCGCTCCCCGCCCCGCAGCACTTTCCCCACAAAAACCTGAAAACAATTAATCAGAAAACCCAAACTGCTGAATTATGGCTGGGTCAGGGAGAAGCAATGACCCTGAGGTGGTAGGAGGAGGATGAAACAACTGGAGATGGAGCAGTTGTCTTGGCACTTTTGAATTAAAATGAGCTATGTTTGGTGTCTGTTGCTTTCCTCATTAATGATAAGTTTTTTAAACACCTGGCCCTGCCTCTTGTGTTACTTGGGAGATCAGTTAATACTTGGGGGTCAAGGGAAAGATCCCCAAACAGCATTATGGGGATCCAAGGGTTGCATGCTGCATCCATTGTCCCTTTTGTCACAGAGTGTTATCTTTGCCAATGAAGCATGTGAATAATGTAAAATCATCCTAATAATAATAATAATATATTATTTATACCCCGCCCATCTGGCTGGGTTTTCCCAGCTACTCTGGGTGGCTCCCGAAGAAGAAGAAGAAGAAGAAGAAGAAGAAGAAGAAGAAGAAGAAGAAGAAGAAGAAGAAAGTGACAAAATATCAAACATTAGAAACTTTCCTAAACAGGGCTGCCTTCAGATGTCTTCTAAAAGTCTGGTAGTTGTTTTTCTCTTTCACATCTGGTGGGAGGGTGTTCCACAGGGTGGGCACTACTACCGAGAAGGCCCTCTGCCTGGTTCCCTGTAACCTTACTTCTTGTGGACCTCTTCAAAGCAGTGTCAGAGCTTCTGCACGGGGCACTTAATCTTGATCTCTATTAGAAATCAAAGACTACAGCTGTTCCATAAGCTGGCATCTTTCAGAAGACACCTCTGTCTTCTATAGCTGTAAACAAGGCCTACGATAGGTGTGAGGATCACCAGACTCCAGCCGATTCATAGAGAGGACATGGGTGCAATTTAGGAGCAGAAAGCCTCCCAAAAATGTACACACAATTCCACACAGAGTTGCAAGCAAGCAGTATATTTCATAGTATATTTGTTATGATTTATTTATTTATAGGCAGATCACTTCACTATTTACAGTACATGAATGTAGAGATTCTACAGTCTTTGTGATGTAAACAAGTAACTCCACGGCAGGGGAGTTTCAAAAAGAAGCCAGTTCTGAAGTATTTACACAATTTAAAATAGAACTTTTATATACCTACCAGATAGATATAGAGAATACATTGAGCAATTTGGTTAAATCATCTACGAAACTATAGAATCTGACAATGTAAAAATACAAGAAAACGTTCTCTCATTTAGAAGGTAGACATTGAAATCACACTAGAAAGAAATATTTCTTTTAAAAAATGACAATAACAAAGGAGAGGCATAAGAATCTATGCCGATTAAGGTTAAAGTATATTACATAAATAAGGACACAACAGAACACAACTGGGGGGAAATTAAGTGAAATATAAAAATCTTCTATTTTTTTTAAAACAGTGAACTAAAAACTTGATTTTATTGATTACAAAAGGGGTCAATCCTGCTGCTTTTACTTACCAAGAAATAAGTTATCACTTAGTTAATACATGTAAAAGAGAAGCAGAATTGGCCCCTTCTAATTATTAGCAGTGTCCTCTTCAAAAAACAAAAAAAGTAAAATCTAGTTTTTATTATAAATAACATAGCAAATGTGCCCCTCTTTTAGGTGAAATTCTTACACCTTTCTTAAGAAATGCATCAATTTAGTCTCCTTCACTCTCTCTGGCTCACATACACTCATAAACACACGCTGCAAACGGTGGTATTAATTCACTCTTTTTCACTTTTCCAATAAATAATGCCACCTAAAGCACCAGTGGCTGCATTAAAACCAGACTCTCCAGGGGTTTGCCTTGCTATCCACACCAGACATAGTTTCCTCCATGAGGAAATGGGAAACGTTTTGACTTTTTTGGGGGGTGGGGACCAAAACCTTCAGTGTAAATTGACCCTTCAAAAATTCAATAGGCTAATCTAGTAGTACAGGTGCATTTTTATGCATGTGAAGCTCTGTGAAAACTGGCCTACCCATTCTCTTCAATGTTGTGTAAAGCTTTGAAAGACAGAATTCTGCCATAATGAAGAATATGGAGCAACCTTATTTCTTTCTCTTTTTTTCAGCTCCATTTGCTCATTGGATCACAGCCTAGGTAATGGATTGGGGAAACCTGTGACCTTTTGAATATTGTTGGGCTCCAGCTCCCATCAGCCCCAGCCAGCATGAACCATGGTCATGGATTATGGGAGCTGTACCCCAATAACATCTAACAACACAGGCTCCCCCATCAATGACATGTGCTATGCATTCCAAGGACAGAGAACCTAAGCGAGGCTGATGCATTTGATTTAATCTGCCTCACTGGCACAAAGTTTAGGGTGACAGCACGATACCGTGATAAATTCACCCAAGCCAGATTGGATAGCTTGCTCCTTAACACTAGGGCATAGCCGAGTTTTCACCGAGATTCTGCACATAACCTTTTCCCACGACATGCTCATTTTTCATGTGCAGGGAGCGTACGGAGATGCGTTCAATCATGTGAGCCCCCCACCTGCAGTCAGGTGGCAAGCTCACTTGCAGACTGTTAGTGACAACCTCAGTCATAGAGATCCCATCCCTAAGCTGCATGACATGCAGCAATGCTTGTGTACTTGTTTTTGTAGCATCTATCCTACAACACATTAATTTGTTAGAGCATCATAGGTGCTCACCTCTAGTGCATTTCTGTTGTCCACTATTAACGGTAGACTTCCAGCTATCAAATGCAAAATGCATAAGCCCCCAGGTTACTTTGGGGGAGGGGGCGCACTGCCCCCTTAAGTGCAAGGAGGTACCTGCAATCATACGTACATGAAAATGTTATGGTTGGGCCAAAAGTCATGTTAAAATGATGCATGGGCATCAGTGATGTGGGGGAAATGATGCCAGGGGAAATTGTCGAAAAGCACACAAATGAGAACGAGGCCTAAACAAACAATTATTTGCAGAACCTTGATGGGAAAGCAGAAGGCTTTGAATGCTCATATTGCTAAAGTGTGTCACAAATAGACTACCCTGCTGTAAGAACAAATGGAGGAAATGCTCAGCTACAGATTAAGGACTTGCTATTTTCATCTGGCAAATGAAAATCAAAGTGTCCTTGCTCTCTGATTCCTCTAAGGCTTTTTGACATGGGCTACTGAGAAAATTGGATGCTAATCATGGAAACACATGACCAAGCTGACATGAAAGTTTCATGGAGGTAGCAAAGCTCAAGACAGTCACTCTGAGAGGGAACGTGGGATGAACATTTCCATCGACTGACAATGAAAGTGACGTTTGGGAACCCAGTTCTTCTGCACGCATCTTCTTTTTCTGATGTCTGCATTCACTCCTTTGTCTGGTTGCTGAATTTAGCAGGAACTATTTGCGTTTCACATAAAAGCATGGTTATTTAAAGGACCAAGGGCAAGGAAATGGCTTATGACTTATTCCTATCGTTAAGGTATTTTTCCTAATTAAGAAGCAGTTAGGAGGGACTTCTTTTTCACTCACACATACCCACACGCACACCCCTACATATAATATAGAGATAGTTCTGTTTATTTAAAAAAATAAATGTCTCCCTCATGATTGCCTTTCTCAACACACCCTCTTATTCCGAAACACCCTGGAAAATTGAATTCTTTAAATTTGTTTATTTGGTTTCTCACCTGATCTTGCAAAGGCTTGGTTTGTTTCTGCTGCTAATCGTTGTTATGGCTAGGCCTACCCCTTGGGTACGGGGTCCTTGGCTTTATGCATATTATTAAGAGAAAGAATATGGGAGAAAGTTAGGCAGACTTTGCAGAAGTATACGGAAAGCACAAGAGCGCAAGCTCTTTTTAACAGGGCAGAGGAAGTACCAGTAACCGTAAAGGTAATTAAGGTCTTTCTTTAGCTAATGGGGGCAGGGGACGCTCAGCTACTCGTCTTAGCCTCATTGTGCGGCCACCTTGGGAAATCAAAATGAGCTGAACTGCACCAAGGTTTAAATCTGCCCAAACATGTTGGCGGCAGTGATGGCTATAGCAATGTGTAAAGCTCATTTTAATTCCCCCAACCTAAATAAGGAATAAACTTCCTTTCCCCCTTTTCATCTCCAACCTGTGCTTCGAACTCAGCAAGTGAGGGGCTTCAGGCTGAGGAAGTGAGCCTTGTGAGGGACTGCACCATGGAACTAGCTCCTCACACACTAGTAGTGGTGACACTCAACTGCTGATGGCTTTGCTGGTTCCCTTGTGCACCACACTGACCCCCCATTACTGCCTCAACCCTCCTGAAAGCAGCAAGCCACCCAGCTGGTGGGAGGTCAGGGGAGGACTGCCACCCTACCACTGTCCTCACAGTATGAGCAAAATGCCTATTCTGTATTATAGGCCAGGACTGTGGAACCCACCAAGCCCATCACAGTATGCCAGCCATCTACGGAGGCCTGCAAGACACTTTGACCCCTGACCAGGCCTCTGGCAGGCTGGTAGTTTGGCAAGCCACAAGTTCTGTAGGTCTGTTAAAAAGGTATCCACTCAGCTGCTCTGATTCGTGGGGATGAACTAGGATATCCACTGTATCAAAGTGGTCCTTCCGATTCCTGTGCCATTCTGAACTGAGTTTTGGGGTTTGTTTTTTTCACCACCAGAAGCTCAGACTACTACTTGCCGTGCATGTGGAGCACAGCAGCTTGCTGCTCTACGAAACAGAGGACTCTCCTGGAATATACCCTGAATACAGGCTTGCTGCCTAAAATTCTCCCATCGCATATAGAGCAACTTTCCAAGCTTCTGATAGCCAAGGGTTTTTGCACTGTTTGTATCCCTGTGGCTGATACAAACTTAGCTGTGCTTCCAATAGCCATTAAAATAAGCCACAGGTTACTAGTGTGCCACAACCAGCATTAGATGTCCGTGCTTTTCAAACCATACCACTCAGGCTCTACATTCAACAGTGGTGGATTTACAGCTGCTGCTGCTGTACCCAGCAGCAGTCAGAGGGGCTCAATGCCCCGCCACTACCTTTTCCCTATACATGTGTGCGTTTGTGCACATGTGTGCATATTGCATAAAGTCCTAGTGAAATTTCTCACAAAAAATTAAAATAAATATTTTTATAGGCTTCAGGCAACACAAAGACCACTTATTGCACCTCTCCCTATATCTAGGATTGAGAGGCCATGTGCGTTACAGGACCTTCTTCCCTCCTCAAAAGAGCATGCATGTGCATGCTCTAACATCATTGGTAAGTCCAGCCTCTTAAAAGAAACTTGAGATAATAATAATAAAAAAACTGATTAAATACAAACCCATGTTTGCAAGCGATCTGCACTGAAGGCAGCTCTTTCTGGAGAGCAGAAGGATTCTTCCTTCTCCTCTGCAGCTGCATTCAACACTTTCAGCATGCTCAGAAATTTGATGCATTTTCCATCTCTCTGACCAAAGCCAGCGGTGAACTTTGATCTACCCTTGTAACCAAGCCAGGAGATGGAAGAATTCCACTTAACGGTTGTAGGGGTGGTTACTTATTTTTCTTCTTCTTCTGTTCGATTGTTCTCTGAAAACATCAGCACAGCACAGGACAGGACAGGACAGTCCTACCCACCCTAAATGTGTCGCTATGTACATTCTACAGTAAGCTCTATAGCAATCACATGTAAACATCATTGTGGTGAGGAAATACTAGGACAGAAAAAGGCAGAGCTACAATGAGGCACTTGTCAACAGCAGATGCTTTGTCTGGGCCAGATTTTGCTCTGGGCTGATCATGAGAGGATCTTGCAATCCATCAGTATGTTCTCGAATGGAGGTGGTGCAAGCAACATTGAAGCAGCCAATATCATGAGGTTTATTATTATTATTATTGGCCAACAACACGTGAAATTGTGACATCAGTTACTATATAAAATAAGCACTGTTGTTATTAAAGCTCCACATTAAAAGACAGAAACGATCACATAATTAGAATGGGATAACACATGAGCTGATGCCTTGACCTCATTCATGGTGTTTCTGATGCGTGTGGTCCTTACTGGGTCAATGGAATTACTCAAGACAGGCAAGCATGAGTTAGACCTAAGCCAGGCAGTTGCCAAGGTCTTTGGCAATTTGTACCTTTTGATTCAGATTAAATACCTGCTGGCCGAATTAAGGTTGTTGCATTCTGTATACATGGGGTGGCTAAATGCCAGAGATCCTTTGTGAAAAATAAACCATAGACATGGTGGCTGATGAAGGTATTAGCAAGGTTATTTGGTCCCCACTCGAAAATGCTATCTCTTGATGCACCTGATGGTTTCTTGGTCTGCCTCTCATGTCCCTGGACATTGCTTCCAAGTATAGCACGAGAACAGCCATACTGCATGAGGCATTAGCACAGTATATTGTGGCAAGTCCGAGCTATGTTTGAGTGAAACAATTGCGGAAGTTAGATAGCGACTCCTTCCCACTACTCGGTCTTCTGAGCTAGAGGCTTCTACACTGCCTCTGTCCCAGCACCCCGGTTCGTATCAAAGAGCCCCTAAACTAGTTGCTTAAATCACTCTAAGACTTCCTTTGTAATGACTCCTCAAACTTCTGAATATGAGAGAAGCCAGGGAAGAAATAAAGGAGGGCACAAGATCGCCGCCAAGAGGAAGTCAAAAGGAACATCAAATAGGCAGTGACATCCATGCCTTTCTTGACAGGGAGCGGGAGAAAGAGAGAGAGGGGAAGTCGCTTCACAAGGCTTCATAGCAATGACACTATGTTTTATGGCTTATTCCACTCATAAGGAGAGTAGTGTTCAAAATGGAGCAGGGACTGCTGATGAGCCATGTGCTATGTGCCAGCTGTAAGCACTGTGAACTCACTCAGCCCAAGGTGTGAGAATTCCTTTGAACTTTTTTTCTGTTGGGTGTTTCCCACCAGGCAGGAGATTTTGCTTTGGTTAGATGAGCAGATGGGTAAAAAACTATTCCTGAGGCTACTGGTGATGTCATGTATGGCCTTAAATGAATTGCTCCACGTTCTTCTACCTCAAACTCCCACACGGACCTGGCGAAACTGCAGCTGCTATCATTAGATGGTAGATGTAATGCAAAGAAACCTCTGGGCATAATTGTTCTGGGATTGGCTCTCAGACTTTCTCAGTCTTGCTGTAGACTTGTGCTCCTGCACTACTGGTCACGATGGCTATACAGAGCTTTCAAGTTTAAAGACAGAACGCCTCTTGAGTAACAGTTGCTGGAGAGCAAACAAAAGGACTACTGCCTTCATACATTGCTGGAGAGCACCAAAAGGAGAGGACTATTACCTTTTAGGAATCTAGTCGCCCATGGCACAAAACAGAATGCTTGACTAGATAGGCATTTGTTCTGATCCAGAGGAGTTTTTCTTTGTTCTGATCCAGAGGAGCTTTTCTTTGTTCTGATCCAGGGGAGCTTTTCTTACGTACCATTTCCCTGGCAGGTGGGGCTTCACTACCTTGTGACCACTGCCAATCCATCATAGACAGCGGGAAAACACACACTCTCCCCTTGTACCTTTTTCCTCCCTCCCCTTCCTCAAAAATGCACCATTTCTATCCACCCAGAGCCAGCTCTGGACTGAGGAATCACAATGTGCCTTGTGCCATCAACAAACAGGGCAGTGGTGATCCCAGAATTCAGCCCAAACGAAACGGAATAAATGGCTTATATAGCAAGAGCACAATATCAGTCGGTCACCCCTTGGTTCGCCATGGACAGGGCTGAAGCCAATTTCAACTGAGTGGCCAATTGGAGGGCACCCTTTGGGGAGGGCCACATCTGCTGACAGGCAAGTGCCTCATTACAGTGCATAGTTAAAAATCAAGGAAGCGGTACAATAAATCTGAATTACAGTACATCTGAGCCATAAATACATTATAAGTATATATTTCTTTCTTCTATTAAAAATTAGTTTACAATCCTGATTCTATTCACAATTAACAATTTCATCATCACACACTACAGACAAAAAAAAAGTTATGGTGAACACAGCTGCAAATCCACGGCGGAAGTGGGGTAACGGTGGGGCAGAGAAAGGGGCCGGACAAGAAGGGGACAGGAGGCTTTTGCAGGCTCATCCTAACACAACCAGTCAGAAGCAAAGATACTAATGTGTGGCAGTGGAACATCAACACCATGGGGACTCACAGACAGAAGCAGCTTGTTCAATGTAAACATCGATTTAAAGGGACAGCAGTCTCTCTCTCTCTCTCGTTGTATACTTAATCATTTCTTTGAAAACGTAAACATATTGGAAGTGCCTTGACTGAGGTATTGAGGTATTCCTCAAAGGTTAAGGCTGTTACCGATGTAGGCTTTCCTGGGCCTCCTGCAGCAGGCTGTCGAAATCCATGGTCTCATATTTGCTTTTTATCAGAGCTGGGGAGGACTCTTCTGTGTTGGAATCTGGTGCCACGAGAGAAGAAGTACACATGTTGGTCAAAGGAAAAAGCAAAACCTGTTAAGCACCCCCCAAAAGAGGCAGAGAAGAGCCGTACTATGCATTCTCTCTCTCTTGGTTTTTTTTAAATATTAGCATTCCTCAGATATTTGGTGTGGAGGAATTATGTAATTACTACACAACAGGAACTAAGGAGGAAGGAGAATTCCCTTTGGCCCACATTTTTAAGTGGGTTAGTCAAATACACACCTTCTGGACTAATAATGTGGACTGTAGTTCAATTATCCTTCAGGTTACAATTCCCAGCTCAGCAAAACACCAAAATGTGTTTTGTTTTGTTTTTTAAAAAAAATACTTTTCAAAAATACTTTTTAAAATACAAGTGAGGAATAGGAAATTTGATTCCTGATTTATTCCTGCTGATTGTGTTTTGCAATTCATTTTTGTGCTGCTGAAACTTTTGTTTTTATCACTGTTTATTTATTGTGTTCTTTTTAGAAAAATAGTATTTTTTTAAAAAAGTAAAACGCCATACAAGGTTCAGCTTCATAGCATATATTAAGATAAATAAGAAATACATACACAATATATATTTCAGTATATAATTGTGTTATTGTATTAAATACAGTCTTTCCTAATCCTAAAATAACACATTGTATAAGGACCTATGATTGCCTGATGAATGCACTCTACCATTCCATTAGTCAATGAATAAGCTCCAGTTCTGTTAGGTTTCGGCCTACATTCTTTCATTGTTATATAGCTTGTAAGCTTAGTTATTCCTGCAAATTCAATACATTTTTGCCTCCCATTCTCAGTTGGAGCAGGAGCATAATCTCAGGGTCATGGGCAAAAGATTCCTGCATTGCAGGGGGTTGAACAACATGACCCTCACAGTCCCTTCCCTTCTTTTCCTAGGATTTGAATGTTTTTTTCCAATATTTTGAGTAACATTTTACAGTGTGTATAATAATGCAAGACATCAGTTCTCCTAGCTGGTTTTTGTGTGTTTGTCAATACAAATAAGGTAGGTCCTAAATATTGCGGTACTTTTTATTTTCCCTATTATATTCTTAATCTGGGATGTGTTTGGGGTTGGTTTGCCTTTTCATACAACCATAAAATACTTTTATTGTATTATATAGCTGCTGTATACTGCCTTGGAGGCCCTTCCAGTAAAATAAAAAGGCCTATAAATTGGAATATAAACAACTACAACAAAATAGTGACAAGCCAGAGAAAGTGAGCAAGCTGAAGCTCCATCGAATGTCTGTAATAACTCAAGGTATTCCCCTATTAGCTAAAACAAACCATCAATGATAATAAATAGAAGTGAACCTATTGGGCCGTCAATGAGCATTATGTACAAATGATAACAAACACAACGGGAGACAGCACAGCAAAGAAATCATCACCACTGAAACAAGGGATGGAGGAGGACGTGGACCGCTTTGGAGTGACATGGGGGTGGCTTACCCAAGTCGGTGTATCTGGTCCAGAAGAAGTGCCCAAAGCCACCGTAGCTCAGCTGGAACAAGGGCTCATTTCTTTTCCTTAGCGAGGCACCATTCTTCAAGGATAAGGCGGCATGTTCTGAACACCGATACGTGATGAAGCCATATTTATCTCCCCTGAGAAACAAAATGAAGAACTTAAGCATAGGCAACAATTTACTGCCATTTATTTGTGTCACGTTTTCTGTAAACCTCCAAAAGGACACATCGTTTTCTCCTCAAAGAAGGTAGATAGAGCTGGAAGGTAATAGACATCCCAGTGAGCCTTTGTGGTTAGCCAGGGATTAGAAGCCAGGTGCTTACACTGGTCTCATTGAAATGAATGGACATGACTAAGTGAGGTCCAATAGTTTCAACAGATTTACTCTGAGTAAGGCTTAGCTGAATACCACCCTCTAATTCTCCTTGCATGCCACACTTTGTAGGTCATTAGAACCCTTGAGTCCAAATATATAGGCCTCTACATTTCTCTTTATTTAGGAGAAAGGGGGACTCGTTATTTTATAATCAAGCAGATCCCTAGAACAAAAAGGATTTCAGAGGGCAACAGTCCCATGAAATAACACTGGAGAAAGCATTATGTCTCTTTAAAATCCTGTGAAGAAGCATCTCTTCAGATCACCATTGTACCACAGCAGCAGACACTTTCCCAAAGAACAGACATCTCCAGAGTCGCCCCCACAAAAAACACTCTCCAGCTTTCAATCCCCAAATAAGACCGAAGTCCTGCATCTCATGTCTCACAGGATAGACAGGCTAGGTTCCCGGTGCTTAGATCTCCAAAAGTTCCTGCTGGTTCTAGCAGCGAGGGAGGGGGAAGCATAGCTTTGACCCACCTTTTATTCCTGGTCAAAACGCAACACTCAACAATCTCTCCGAACACCTCAAAGCGCTTCTTCAGTTCAGTGGAGCTCATACTGCTGGCAAGGTTTCTGATGTACACTACACGGCCTTCTCCCTGTTTAGGGATGAGAATAATTGCTTAGGCCTGTCCTGATACAACTCTTTCTTCTTCTTCCGACTGAACTCTTTCTATCCCCCAACCTGCTTTAACAACAAGGCAGTATGATGTTGTGTAACAAATGCACAAATTCTATCTGCTGAAATGGCTCTTTGAGGAGTAGCTGCCTGCTAGCGCTTCACGGCTAGCTTGCCTATCGTGCACCCTTTATCGTCTTATTTTATGTCTCCCTTTCAAAAGTTGCAGCTTTCCCCCATTTCAGCTTCACTACAAAGTTGCCATGGAATCACAATTCCCACTGCTCTCTGTAAGTGCCTGTTGATGAATTCGGCACCAAGTTTCTCCTGGGTCAAGAACTGAATCTGTTGCCGGTTATGTTTACTTTATTTCTTTCTAATTCATCATCTTAAACTGGTGTTGGGCCAGGAGATGCTGCAACATGTACTGTGCCACTCCAACTTGGAGTGGGAGTCAAACCAAAATTGCTTTGTCCCTAAATTCAGATGAATTTTCAAAAGAGGGAGTCAACCGATCTGGCACCATTCCCACTTGATTTATTACAGAAGCTCCCACATAGCAAACAGGTCACTTACAATGGCTTTTTCTCTCCTCTTCTCCATCTGTCCAACAGTTCCATCTTGACACTGCTTGCCATTTTCGTATCTGTTTGATAAACAAGAAGGCACATGAATTTAGTCCTGAATGGACTCTGGCTGGTCTGAGCGCTAGAAATCACAAGGAAGTAGAGGCACACTTGTTGCTTGCAGGGACAGGCTCACAGCACCAAGAATGCTGTGTCTGCAACAGCAGGCTTTCAAAGACAAACACCAGCATCCAGCATAAAAAGGAGAAACGGCAAGGCATCAAATACAGGGGGGAAAGGGTGGACAGAAATAAATTTGCAGAGCCTAATATGTTTCAAAATTCTTCTCCATGCTTAGGTACAACCAATTTGAGTCTTTGGCTTCCAATTCTGATGCAAAAGGTCTTAAAGCTTATTTCTGCCCACCTGGATGCTTCTTCCCTCTTTTTCCCCTTCTATCAAGAGTATTTCTTCTGCAAAGGGAAAGGCTTGAGACATTCACACAAGGGGCTGGCAATCTAGTGGAGCAAACTGCTAATGGAAGGGGGAAGGAGATTGCTCCCTTCAGTCTCTTCTGCCACTGCCCAGGCTGTTCCCGAGGGTCCTCCAACTTTCCAAAACAGACATTCAGGGGATGCAGAGGAGAACTGGCAAAAATTGCTTCTGCTACTTCTGTAAGTGAGAGGTCCTGTGAGTGAAACTTCGCTCACAGGGATCTCTGGACCCACCCAACCCAGTCTCTTTCAGAGTAATCGTATTATCTATAAAGCAGCATGGATGTGCACGGCACCTCCTGGAGAAACATAAGCAAAAAGTCAGCATCTCTGCCAGAGGGCCACCTGTAAATCAGTAGGTACCTTTGTGAGGGAGCCAGTAAAGACCAGCCAATGCAACCCACTACAATTTTGCTCACTACTGGTCTCCCTGAGCCCTTTCGCCAAAGACCCTGTGAACTCACAATTGTGCAGAGAAGCCCACCTGCTTGCTGGAGACCTGGACCTGCAGCACGAAGACTCAGAATCGGATCTGCTTCGGGAGCAATAGTGCAAACTGGCCCTGGAAAGAGGGTTCTTGTAGGGGCACATCTTGGATTCCAATGGACTTGTGCAGCACTCTTCCTCCTCCTCCTCTTCCTCCTCCTCCTCCTCTTCCTCCAGCAGGGAACCAATCTCACTGCAGCTGTCCTCAAAGACGGTGTCATATTCAGGCGTCTTGCAGGAGGCTGCCTCCCCGGCATCGAGGGCACTGTCCAAGAGGCCAAAGTGTTTGGTCAAGCTGGCCCTGATCTCCTGGTCCCTCAGCTGCTGGCTTCCCTCCTTCACTGAGGTCCCCTTGACGCCCTCCTGACTCTCATGCTGGTAGTGCACATCAGGGGCTCTCCGCTTGTGTTTGTTTTCCACATGGCTCAGGGGCTCCCAGGATTTCAGCACCTTCCTCTGGAGAGAGGCCTCGGGCTTCAAGACCTGGCAATAGTCGTGGTCGCCGAAAGAGCGTGAGAAAGGGCGCTTCAGCACCCCATGTGGCTCGGGGTGGGGCAGGTGGGGGGTGGACCGACTCAGGTGTGCGTACAGCTCTGTCCGCACCGGGTGCTTCTTCTGCTTCTTCCCGGAGGCTGCCCTGTCCCCCATCATTGGCTGTGGCTCAGAGCTGGTGATGATGGCAGTCTCCTTGGCTGGCCTCTGGTGAATGTCTGGCTTATACAGGTCCTCCTCTGAAGGCTTGTATGGTGGAGTAGTTGGTGGTGTGAGACCTTATCTCCCCCAAGGAAGCAAAAGGATAAAGGTCTTTCAGTACAGAAGCATGAAAGTTAAAACAAACAAGAAAGCTGCCTTGACAAGGGGAGTTAGACTTGTTCCCTCATTGTACACCGCCACATCTGTCAAACCAGAGTTTCCCAAACTTGGGTCTCCAGCTGTTGCTGGACTACAGCTCCCATCAACCCTAGCTAGCAGTACAAGTGGTCCAGGATGATGGGAATTATAATCCAAAACCAGCTGTAGACCCAAGTTTGGGGAACCCTGCTTTAAACCTTGCTGAATAATTGATTCTGGGCCAGCTGCACTTCTGTTTACACCTAGCTTCTTGTCTTGGGGAAATGGTAATAGCAGTTCTCAAGGAGTTGGTGAGGACACAGGCACTTATGTTAGATAGCTGCCATTTCAGATGAAAGGGATCCCTTTCCTTCAAGTCAATGGCTTTATGCAGAATTAACATCCTGAAGTCACTAGCTGACCATGAGGTCCTCGGCACTGCCCCATCTTCTCTTCACATTTTGCAGGATGTGGCAGACTCTTAAAGCGAATTCCACCCTTACCTGCGGTGCCACACAGCTCTACGGTCAGAACTTGCTCGAAATTGCGCTTTCCAAATGTTGGTTCTCTAAAGATGGGGAGAAAAGGAGTGTGTAGAGGTCATGGAAGAGATAAGGTGCATGTTAAAGATGGAGACATCACAATTCACATACTAAACCAGAAACAAGGAAGCTGTAAAGATAAAGTGACTCTGGCCAAACCTTCAAGGGTCAGTTGCCATGTTGAACAGGTTTCTAAATGGCCATGCAACTGTTAAGGACCAGAGAGCAGGGAATAGTTCCAGGTAACTATGCAGTGAAAGTTTTGCAAACCAGAAGGAAACTGCTCTCCATGACCACCCTTATAGGCTACTACAGTCACAAATGACCAGCATATGCTAGTAAAAAGTGTATATGGGCTAATACCATTTGCGGACTTATTTGCACACAATTATGTTATATCTTCATGCATGCATTAGGGCACAAGGGAGAAACGTGCTAAGAGGAAGGCACGCTTGGCAAACCCACACCGTGATCAACTCCCGCCTGGAAACCAATGTCCCCACTGTGGAAGGACTTGTGGATCCAGAATTGGCCTCCACAGTCATTTACGGACTCATTGTTAAAAATGTGTTTATGGAAGACAATCTTACTCGGCTACGAGTGATCGCCAAAGAAGAAGAAGGGCAGCAAAGTTCTGAGACAGCCATGTACCAGGTTCCTGACACCTGAGGCTATCCTCCTCCACCAATAATATGTATTTTTGGTATTTCACTTACGTTGTTGCCAAGGGCAGCGACAGACACCTTGGTGCTTCTGAAAGAAAAACAAACAGGAAAAAGCAGAATGACTCAGTGAGACACATCCGTGCCTTTGAACTGGACTAGGTTGCTCATGAGAAAGCAGATTAAGACCAAACAAAGCAAGATTGGATCTTCTGAATCTGACATCTTTTTTTTTTTAACACTTAAAAGGCAGCAGGGAGATAATTGGATCAGGGTTGCAGGGCTGGGAGAGCAGGGATTAGTCCTACCTGCCTGTGCAGTTTCCCTGATTTAAATCTGCCCTCCCCACAAGCTGCTATTGGGAAAAAGAGAGAGGCCTGTAATGCCTGCCTTTAACCCCTGCCCTCAATAATCAATAGCAGCCGTTGGGGGGGAGGAGGAAAGAGTTAAATTAGAGAATTGCCACAGGGAAAAGGGCTACCCCCCCCCCAATACTGAAGCTCTGATCCAATTCAGGACTCTCTACTGTTGTTTTAAGATGTAAAAGGAGAGACACTGAGGGTTTGATCCTGGGTTTCCCACACCACGCCTGGTTTGCTCCTTAGTCACCTGGGTTGTAAGAAGCTGGAAGCTCAGAGTTCTAGTGTCCTCTGCAGCTCTGACAGTCTAAGAGTCCCTCCACAGAGTGTGTGTAACTTCTAAAGATACTCCCATCAAACTTTGCCAGTACAGTCATACCTCGGGTTACAGACGCTTCAGGTTGTGTTTTTTCAGGTTATGGACCTGCTGAAACCCGGATACCGGAATGCTGCGGCTTGTGAACGCTGCGGGTTGCGAACGTGCATCCTGTATGGATCTCGTTCGCAACCCGAGCGTCCAATGTACTGAATTCCTTCTTTGCCACAACACTGCCACAACCCACCCTCTCCGCGCTCAATGAGCTTTTACAGGATATGTTCCCTGTGTCTGACTCAAAGCATGGGCCTTCCCTTACAGGAAGGGACAGAGCTCAACCAAAGAGCATGTGCCTTGCTTGCAGAAGGAGCCAACCCACAGTATCTCCAAGTAGGCCTGGGAAAGACCTGGAGAGCCACTGCCAGACACTGTGGACAACCCTGCGCTGCATGGACCATTGGTCTGGCTCAGTATAAGGTATATCCCTTCCCAAGTTCCCCAAATGTTCAGACTCTTACTTAGGGTACCTGTCTGATGCAAAAGGGCGCAGCACTGGCTCTCGCTTATCTCACATGCTTCGCTCTCCCCGGAGCTCTCTGGTGAGGGGGTTTGCAGCTCCATCGGGAGACTCTGATACCTGTCCTCTGCCTCTCCTGCACCGCTCACTTCAACCTCTGCTGCTGGTGCTTCCCTGTCAAAGTTCTGCAGAGTGGAGGAGCACAGGGACAGTTCTGGGGAGGCCACTTTGTTTTGAGGGGGTGTGGCCGGATCAGGGGGAGAGTCGTCAAGGAAGGAAAGCCAGAGACTGAGCTCGGGGTTGAGTCTTTTGGAGCGCCGCACGGCATAAATAAAGCTCTCCTGCTTGCGGCCTGCCTTCCCAAAGGCCAGCTGGGGCCGCTTTGCACAGTCCTCCTCCTCCTCTGCAGGGCTGCCAGTCTCTTCCTTCACCTCGGGCTCCGCTTTGGGGCCCTGCCTGGGCTCCGTTTTCACCTCTGGTGGCATTCTGCCCGCGGACTTACACGCCTCCGTGGATCCCCCAGCAGCCTCGGGCGGAGGCGCTCCCGGAGCCTTGGGTGGCTGCAACCTGGTCAAGGAGGCGTATGCAGGCTTGGCCAACCGGTATGGCTTGCTCACATCACAAGGGAGGTCCCTGGCAAGCAGCTCCTTCAGGATGGAGAAACTGGCTGCGGGGGCTCTGGGCTGCTTGCAGCCCGCTGAGAGGTGCCAAGAGCTGGTCGAGCAACTGTCCTTGCTGCAGAGCGGAGGCCGCTGCAGGGGGCAATCCGGCTTGGCCCTCTTGGAGGGGCTGTGGAAATGCTGGTGTCTCGCATTGGCAAGGTCTGTGGGGGGCAGCTTTCTGGGGGGAAGGCAGTAAGTGTGCATGTAGCGGATGAGCTCCACAGTAGCGTGCAGCTCCTTCTCTCCGGTGCCTTCCTCGGAGGAAGAAGGCGGAGTCGCTGCCATGTTGCCGCAGGGCAGCAACTCTTCACCGGAG
Source organism: Podarcis bocagei (assembly GCF_964188305.1). Taxonomy (NCBI): domain Eukaryota; kingdom Metazoa; phylum Chordata; class Lepidosauria; order Squamata; family Lacertidae; genus Podarcis; species Podarcis bocagei. The sequence continues at coordinate 82,421,448 of NC_138126.1, read as the reverse complement.
TCGCTGTCCTCTCCATGGTGGGCACAATAACTCTGGGGCTCCGTGCCGCCACTGTGGCACTCGTCCGGTGGCCAGTTGTCCTTTGTGTGTGGGCAGTGGGCTGTGATGGAGGTGAGGTGCTTATGAAGCTCGGTGCAGCTCCGGCTCTGAGCCTGGAGAAAACTCGGCTTTCGGTCTCGGACACCGTCCACCTTCAAGAGCAGAGGGAAAATGAAGTTAGGCTAACCAAGAATGAGTTTCTTCCCAGCCACACCATAGACAGAGTCCTCATCTCCTCATCACATTCCATGTTTGGTGGTTACAGTAAGCAACTGCAGCAGATTTCTGTAGAAATGTTTACACCCCAGAAGATTTTATGGAATCAATAACCTACTGTATATGAAGAACTATTCAGCCTCTTCTGTGGTTACCCTGGTAATTTACCGGTTACATTTCATTAATGCCTATAGGATCTGTCTGATGTAATTTTATAAAGCAACTACTTGTACCCTTTGTGTAACTTATTTCTTCTCATCTACTTTCAGAGAACTTGCAGAATCTGGCTTTTTCGTGTCAGATTCTAAGGTAGTAAATGAAGGGCCTTGCATCCAAGCCACTAAACTGTATTTGTCGTCGTCTTCTTCTTCTTCCTCAGCAGCCAGTTTTTTGGTAGCAAGCAGCAATACTACTTTCCAGTAAAGGTTGCTGCTTAATGCAAGCCTCACTCTGCCCTGTGTTTCAATTCCTGTTACACTGACTGAGCAAATACTGTGGGCATTTATCAGATGATGCCTTTGACACCACTAATAATGAGGGGAGCATTCGTTGCCACCATGGTCAAGGAGGCCCTTGCCCTGCCTGAATCAGAGAAGAAAATGGATGATGAAAACTTATCTACCTATGCATGGATCTCTGCTATCTCTCAGCACAAAGCCTATGGCATATGTACACAAGCTAAGAAATGGGAGGACATGCCCGTTCTTTAAGAATCATATATAAGAGTCATCTGTGCACAACTTGAAGAGAAACAATAAAAGCTGGGTGGAAGTTTAAATTGATTCCATCCTTATCCTCCTATGTTTGTGTATGTGTAAATATAACAGAAGAATAGGAGGGATATAACCTGTTGAGATGCAGAGCCTTGTTCCTTAGTGAATGCCCTGGGTAGGAGAAATCAAATGAAGATTTGGGGAAGCTGCTGGAAGCTAATACAGGGTTTAAAGAACTGGGCAGGAGAGATGAGAAAGGAGAGGATGTATGTACACTTTCAACAGCTCCTTTCAAGAACTACACAGAGCAAGAGAGATCAAAGGGATTCTTCACACCCCTTGCATCAAATTTCTTTCTAGCTGCTGTATGTGGCAAATAGTATTGATTTGCCTCCCCTTTCTTCCAGTTGGCATGGAAGGGTCACTGTCTCTCTCTTTCTCCCCCCCTCACTTAGCCCTGCCTTTCCCATGCAATCTAAATCCACTTGCCTAATGCACTGCACAATTTCCATCACCCAAGTGGAAAATCTTTAATGGCATCTTGTGTGGATTTCAGGGGATTAGTTTAAATGACTGGACTGGTTCTGCAACTTTACGTGTAGCTCTTTGCCCAGCTAAAGTCAGTTCAGTCAGCTGCTGGGAAGCTCCATTCTAATTTGGGGTCAAGGATGAGAGTGAGAGAGAAGAGGGGAAAGATCATCATGACAAAATTTAAAGACGAAGGGAATCTGGGGAAAATAAAGAGGCTCTTTGTATACCGCACTCCAAAGGGCACGCAGATGAAAGCCTTCTTGTTTTGAGAAGGCTCACTCTGATATCACTACCAGTGTCCTGTTTTTTCTCTCTCATCTCTCCGTTAACCCAGGTATGGCCAGCTTCTGTATTCATGGCTCTTTATTCCTGCTACGCAACCCAAATTCCTCAAGGGTAGACAAACCATACAATACAGTGGATTCCACCTGTCAGTACTGGTCTCACAGTTTATGGAGCATGTGTGCCTGGGCACCGTGGCTAGGGCACTACTAGAGTGGCCCGATGCGAGAGGACAGGGCTCCTGCAACATCCATAAATGTGCATGACAAGCTACACTGGCTGAAATTCCCTCTCCAACACCACCATTAAAGGGCACAGGAGCCCAGATTTCTTTTGCATCTAGCTGCCCTAGCTGCTTTCTTCAAATCCCCACAGAGAGATATAAATAACGAAAAGTTTTTTTTTAAAAAAATCCCTTGCCTCTTGATAAATTTAGAAAGAAAAATAAAATCTCTATGAGTGAGATTTTAAACCACCCCTTGATTAACATTTGGTATGTTCACAAGGGACTGCATAAAAATGCATGATGGCCTGTCAATGGATGACCTTTGGCTAAATAATAAAGATTTGAAGATCCAGGGTACCACCTCAATTTTAAAGGACAACAGTGACATTAAAAAACCAGATTTAAGTCAACATGACCAAGATGCATTGTTTTTGCTTAAAGTAGTAAGCAAAGGTCAGGGTCCCTAAGTAGGGCTACTCCAATGGCTCACTTGGATGCTCCAGGTAGTGCAAGACGCAACTGAGTCACCTGCTGGCCCTCTGGTGCCACTGCCCCAACAGCTGCCATTAGTTCAAACTGCTCAGATGACACACATAGGGCACGGCCATCTCAGCCTAAGTTCCACATGCATTCAATGTGAAACCAATACCACCCTCACTTTGGGCAGCATGTCATGGGCTTTCAAGCCCCAACTTCTGAATGCATCTCAATTAAATGATCGATGGAGGCTCTGATGTGATTGAAGCACTGTGGCCAAACATGCACAAGAGGGCCTTTTTGACTGTGGCACCTTGGTTGCACAAAAGGCCTGCTTGTCTACCTCACTGCTCACCTCCTGGCACACAACCAACCCCGGGCTTATTCAGGAAAGGTTGTGAGCTGTTTAAGGCTGCAGTCCTATATACACTCATCTGGAAGTAAATCCCACTTTCTGAGTAGACATCACCATGATTACACTGATAAGAGTGGCCATGGGAACTATTTTTGCCTGCTACAACCTTTTTTGTTGGTGAAAACGTTGTCACCACTTTCTGGTTTTATTGGTGAAGTTAAGCCATTACTGCAAGCAACCTCAAGTGTTTTGAGGAGAGGCAAGACAGAAGTCATTTAACAAATAAATAAAAATTTACAAAACACTTCTAACAATACTGATGGGAGTGTGCCAGTGCTTACTAGGCCCTCCTGACCATACTTCTTCTGTTTAAAATGGGAGGTGAGCTGTAATGTACAACTTGGATTTAATCTTGGGTAAATATAGTGCGGTGTGCTATCTTAGGGCAAAGGTTAGGGTTGCTAAGGCCAAACAATACCTTTGTACAGGGTCGCTGGGGTCTGGATTTGGGAGTTCCTTGACGCCATGTGCTCCCCTCTCTCTGAACCTCATAGCTTGGAGGCACATTGGATGGAGAAAGGAGCAACTTCTTCAGCTGGAAAGGGAAGTGGTGAAAGAAAGAGTCGGAATTCCTACATGAATGAACAGCCACGTCTGCTTAAATTATCCCAGGTCAACCCTCCTGCTCTCCTCTAAGCAGGAGTGGAGATCCAGCCCTCCCACCCCCACAACATGAGTTTTGGCAGCCACAGATGTTCGAAGAGTCACATGAATCAGGGTCATGGGGAGGCTCCAACACACGCTGAGACTGAAAGCAAACAGGGGCTTGGAAAAGACCGTTTCCGAATTTATTGCCACCTGAGTTGGGTCTGGCTTGCAGTTCCAACTAGCATTGGATACTTACCAAGACCCAGCTCCATGGAGGCTCACTGCCTTGTTGTTAAAGCTCATCAAGGTGATGACAAAAATTCATTCATAGCTACGTGCAGCGAAAAAGCCTGCATGCGTGACCACCACATATGAGGATCTGCCTGCAGGTTTTGTGCCATTTTCCTACATGGAGGTGCTGTTCATATAGCAATTATATAGCATATGAAGAATTCCTGAAAGAGCCGCACAAAAAAAAACAAATCATTTTTGCAAAAAACCAAACATCTTTCTGGAGAGCTCTTTGGCTGCAGGTATCAAAAGTTCAAAAGTTACTGCATAGGGGAGGGACAATGGCTTATCAACAATACTCATCGCATGTTATACAAAACATTTCACAATCCTTCTCTGGGTACTCCTCCTTAACGTCTCTGGAGTATCTTTCAGGGAAACCAAGGTGTGTGCCACTTACTACTAGCAGTGGTTGGCAGGGTGGCACAGGCAATGCCTAATGTCACTGCTGCTTACCATGGGAGGGGGGGGGGTTGCACAGAGAGCTGAGTCTGGCGTGGGTGCAGTGGCGGGAGCCAATCTGATGCTCCAGCCACCATGCCTACACCATGCTGAGCTCTGCCTGCCCTGCCCACCCCTCTCCATCTTAGCTCAGTGTCAGGAAGTCAGTTGTGCGGTGCTGCTCTGCCAACTGCTGCTACCTCTGTCGCCTTCTCTAAGGAGGACCAGACCTGTCATGGCACTGAATAATCAAATCAAGACTGATTGTGCAAAATGAACATTCTGTTGCCATAATTAAATGGTGGGACACCATTTGTGGAGTTAAGTGTCCCTCGATGGCAGAAACTCCCTAGGTACAGAGGAAGACATATATGTGTGTGTGTGTGTGTGTGTGTGTGTGTGTGTGTGTGTAAATTATCCTGCCTAATCTTAAAAATTGGCAAGCCCTGGATTCTGCAAGCATGCTGCCTTCATGGTGCTTTAAGAATATTGGCAGCAGAGATTCAGGAACCTCCACCCCAGGCTCCTTTAAGTAAAAAGTTGGAGGGGGAGAGAGATAGCTCTTTGCAGTTTGAAGAATCATGGGTGTTGTTGTTGAACTGGCTTCTGGATAGTGAGGTTAATTCCCACCCATCCTTTAAACCCTAACTTGTGATATATATTTTTACGGGCATCCAATTTGCGTCAAGGAAGCAAGTGCATCAGCGCCTGAAAATCAATCAGTGGGATGTAACATTCCAATATGGCCTTTGATTGATTGATTGACTAATTGATTCATCAGCCAGAAAGTCTTTTGAAGATGCACGTTCTGTCCAAATACCAAGTATTTACAAGGTTCTTTTTTTAAAAAATAAATAAATATAAATATGAACCTTTGGACGAGTGCTATTTTAACCCCATCAAGGAAGTTGTGGGCAAAACAGCAGACTGAAAAATTATCTTGGGGTATCTGGTATCATGACCCAAATGTTCCTGATTACATGGCTAGAATATTTCAGTCTTGTTTTTTTAAAAAAGGGGGGGAGGCGAGGTTTCACATTCCACACGCTCACGTTGAAGGCAACATGGGATCCGTTAACATTAATGCCAGATTTGACTCTTGTGGGAACGTGGCAGTCGGGGGAAATCTTCAAAGACAGTCTGGAAACTCAAAAAAGCTCTTTAACAATTAAGTGTACGATGGAGATTCAGTCAGTCAGTTCCCACGGTCAAATGCCTGCTTTCTCCATCACAATATTAAGTGAAAATTTCTGCTGTCTGATATAATATATATATATATATGTAATATATATAAATGAAAAGTTTATTTCCTTCTCTCCTGCAACGTATACATCCTATATATACACATATGGATTTGTGTGATATATATATCTATAAATATATAAATATTATACACCCACACACATGCACACTTTTGTGTGAAGTGAAAATGCCATATATTTCACCACTAGATGCCGCCAGAACACTTTTAGAAATCATGACATTCATTAATGACAGATAAGGGAAGGGGGAGGAGGGGGAATAGAGAATGATAGGCAGGAGCCTGTGGGAACATATGGAGTCCTCTAAAACCAACACTCTTGTAGGATGATTTAGAGCATGGCCAAGTAACAGAAGGGTGGAGGGTCGAAGGCTCTGTAGCCTCCAGCTCTGGGCATGTGCTAAGTGAAAACAGGTTCTGAAAATGTGGCGTTCTCCGTGAAGACGCCATCCACAGTGCCCTCTTCCTCTTCCACCACTCCTTGCAAGTTTGCTAAGAAGGGATCTCTGACAGAAGCCATAGAATAGCTAGGACTTCAAGCTTCACCAAGCCCCCAAAATCCAGGAGTCACAAAAAGGGCGTTGTGCATTCTTCACTTCTGTGTATCCTCAAGGGAGCAGAGAGCAGGGCAGGGGCTGGAATATGGCTCTAGCCACAGAATTTGGCTTTCCAGAGAACCTCTTCAGTGTAAAGGCAAGCTTCAGGTTCTTGAAAGTGTGTAGGCAATACCAGATGAAATCTCAAAAGTGTGGGAAGTAACTAAACTTCTGGTTGTTGGCTGGGTAGGAGTGGTGGTAGTCCTAGTTCCTAAGACTAGCCAAAGCAGAATAAAATTACGCCAAAGGAAAAATACGCAGTCTGCTTGATTTGCATAATGCATAGTGGTCACAGACTCCAGATTTTCAGTTATTTATTTGGAAAACCTGGGCTAAGCTTTCAATTTGCTATACATGCAGAGATTTCTTTTCCATCATTTTTTTTATTCAGGATATCATGGTGCACAATACTTTTTCTGTTTTTTAAAGCAAATAAATACTAATTTATTTGCTCATTTTCTCGTGTTCTTCTATTACGGAACACAGGGCGACCCAGCCATGGAGTGTTGTCTTTGTGTGTGTCCCCCCCCGGCACTGACCAGACCCAGACCTGCCTAAGCTTCAGCAAGGTGGTGCAGATACATTCAGCCCTGACCATAAGGGGATACAGCAGATCAGCGACACTAGCCAACCTCATAGCGGGGAGGGAGCTTTTCTCACGCCTCTGATCATGCGAGGGATCGGCACTTGGAGACAGAGAGTGGAGGGTGGGAGTGGGCGAGGAGGAACGGAGGGGGGGGGAAATGAGATATATCAAAAAAGAGACAAGAAACAGCAGACAATGAGGCACCACTGGAGTGGGGCTTGTTTAAAGATGATTGCAGCTCTGGAATGCATCTGATGCCATTCACACGCCTGACCCGCACTCGATTCCCCCTCCCCGCAACGGTCACACTCTTTCCCCCACGAGGATGGCAATGGAGCAAACCGGAGTGAGAGCAATGGTGCAGCACATGTATACGTATACAATAACAGGTATATGCTTTTTGTATTGTTATAATTGTAAGCCTATAATGAAAAAATTCAGACCTTTGCTTCCTATCATACCCATGCAGCCGGCTTATCAGAGGCGCATCCAAATCCACCTTAAACAGTAGGAAGTGGGTTCTTACTAGAGACAGCTCATCAACCTCTGGGGCCAGAGGAGGCCCCCTCGGGAGAGGGGCGGCAGGTTTGGGAGAGGGGGTGAGTGATGTGCAGCCGCTGTTGGGCATGTCCCCCTCGTCCATAGGTCTGAAGGCGGCCAGGCCCATGTCGTCTCCCTGGATGTCATCCAGTGTCTCGGTGAGAGCCGCCAGCAGCGCTTCATTCTCGCTGTCAATAATCTGGTGGGAGGAGTCAGAAGAATGAGAAAGAGAGAGAGAGAGAGAGAGAGAGGGTGTTACCCAATCAAAATGCCTCCTACAGGAGAACAACTCAAATGACATCACATTAAAGGGATGTACGCAGGAAAGGAAACACCATGCAGACGAAACCACTGAGGCTGAATATATCACTATACAGTGGGTACCTAGGTTTAAGAACAGCCCTGTTTACGAACTATTCGGTTTACAAACTCTGCAAAATTGGAAGTAGGGTCCCGGTTTGCGAACTTTACCTCGGTCTAAGAACGGAATCCAAGCGGTGGAAGGGCACCGGCGGCGGGAGGCCTCATTAGGGAAAGCGCGCCTCGGTTTAAGAACGGTTTCCGTTTAAGAACAGACTCCCGGAACCGATTAAGTTCATAAACTGAGGTACCTCTGTATTGCAAAAACAATCTATGAACCCTAAGATACATAGGGTTGTATCCAACACTAGTCCTACTCAAGAGCAGATCATGGACATGACTGACTTTCACCCACCAACTTGAATTTGTCTATTCTGAGCATCTTTTAATTGGATAGAACCCACATGGAGTTTATTAGAATCCAAAATGTAATAACACACTTCCATTTGTACATCATCATATAGCATCCATATGTAATCCCTCTGCTACGGTTTTCTTTCTTTCTTTCTTTCTTTCTTTCTTTCTTTCTTTCTTTCTTTCTTTCCTTCTTTCTTTCCTCCCTCCCTCCCTCCCTCCCTCCCTCCCTCCCTCCCTGTGAAAGCAGGCAAGGAAAGTTCGGAGAAGCCTTTAACAGTGTAACCCATCCATGAATATAATTTCCACGATTAAAGGTTTTGTTTTTTAACAGCATTCACCTAGGTTTGTTGAGATATGATATGATTTGGAGGTGAGCTTTATTTCTGCAAGAGCTGGAGATCTTATCTCTAGCTATATTTCTGCTTCCGAAAAGGGTTTATGTTGGAAGGATTTTGCTGTCTGACTTACGGCTGATGCACATTGTTCTTAAAAGAAAAAAATAAACTACAAATCCCTATCTTAAAATAACAGATGTCAGTGAGGATTCCCTGATTTTCCTGCAGACATTTCCCCATCTTTGTTGTTTCTGGCCTACTTTGCATCCCAATTCTGCGGAGGTTTCCTTGGAAGCAAGTCACACTGAGTTCAGTAAGACTTACTCTCAGGAAGATATGCCTAGGATTGCAGCCTTAGAAATGTTTCAACCGGGACTTCCGGGTTGACGCGATCTGGAAATGGCGGATTCCCTCCGAGCTGCGGAGGGAATGGGCTCTACCGAGGACGGGTCTTTGCCGCGCCGGCGACGCGGGGACCCTTAAAAACCGCAGGCGCGGAAGCCTGCGGACTGAAGACTCGGCGGGTGCCTTAAGCGCCCCCCCTGATCCACGAAGAGCCTTTTTAAAGGCTGCGGAGAGGATACGGGGGTGGCGTGGCACTGAGAGTCGACCGCTACCTCGGTGGAGCGAAGCCGCGAGCCATGACCAGAGAGCGCTGACTTCCTTCCTTGAAAATCTGGACTGAAAGAATTACCAGTGAGTAAGACGGATTGGGACTTTAAAAATTTTACCCTGAATTGGAGACGACCGGGGGGTGTGCTAAAAGGAAGTCCGCACCCCCCCCCTTGCAGACGATCTAAGCAACGACACAAGAGCTAAGCTGGAGAGCCTACCCTTGGTGGGGTGAGTTAAAAAGGACACTAACTTTCAAGATTTAGTTAAAGGAAATTTTGTGCTGGAGAGTGGAGTTTTGGAGACCCTCTTTTTGTTTTAAACAACCCCCCCTCCCGGGCTCGGGAACGTCCTGCCTTTGTGCCTGTGTAAGAGCTGCGGAGTTTGACAGCTGTCAAAGCTGCCAAATGGGCAGTTTAAAGTGGAAAAATTGCTATCTAAGATCCCTCTGGATTAAGACGAGTTATAATTGAGCCAAAATTGTTGGAAACAAAGTAATAATAATAAGTTAAAGGACTGTTGGAGAAAAGACTAATAAGTAATCAGATTCCCCCTAGGGGGAATTCTGTGAAACTACAATGGATACAATGGCTGTGGATGGAAAGTTACTAGTGGAAATCGAAAGGATGTTTCAATTGGTGGGAACTCTACAAGAGCAGAGCTTGGCCATGAATAAACAACTTATGACCTTGACTTCTGGAACAGGCAGCTCTGCTGTATGTATTGAGGACCTGAATGAGAAAGAATCCACAGCTGAATGGGAAACAATGTCTACAGAGGTGGAAGAGACTAAACAAGAAAAAGAGAAAGTAACCTTGGGAAGTAACAACCAAAAGCTGACATCTGTGGAACACAAGCAAGGAGACCCTGGGAACATATCTACCACAAGTCTGCGAAAGACGCAGAAGAAGAAGGAGGAGGTTCGGGGACAATATGGAATACAGGAACTTAAAATAAAGAAATATGATTGGGGCCTCCGTTTGGACTTTGATTTTGAAGATACAGGCTTTGTGGAAATTTTCCAGCAGTTGCTTTCAAATCTCCTTGTGGGAAGAGAATATACTTTGATGGTGAAATAACTTTTTCCAGACTCGACGACTGACATAAAGGACTACCAACAAGACCGGCGGAGAGGGACTGAAAGAGACTTGAAAGCCTCGGACGTGAGGAACCCAGGCTGAGAATCTTGACTTTGGATTTCTATTGGGAAGGGACAAAAACCGGGGATGGGAGGGAGGGAAGAGGAGATTCTTAAAAACTCTTAAGACTTTTAGGTTTGGTTAATATGACTTTTAATTAAGATAAAATGAAAAATCGATGGAAGAGAACTTAAGTCCAACTTAGGAAAATCAATTTTTTTTTTTATTAGAAAAGAGGTAACAAAATGAATAAGATGGTTAAGAGGAGAAATACCAACTTGCTGATATAATTTTGGGAATTGGGATGCACGAGGGGGGGTGGGGGGAAGTCAGGGAACAAGGTTATGAAACGAGGATCTGCTGAATTTATACATGTTTTTGACTTGTGTTATTTTTGTGTGTGTATTGTTTTTATAAAAGCGGAAAACCCAATAAATTTTTTTTTTAAAAAAAGAAATGTTTCAACCGATACAAATGGCACACTAAAGGAAGGCTGTAAGTTTAATGAGAGAATTGATCAACTAGCCCACTTGCACAGGCTAAGCCCCATTGAACTCAATGGGATTCAGTTCTTAGCCGCTTTGAGACTCCTTCGGGTAGTGATAAAGCGGGATATCAAATCCAAACTCCTCCTCCTCCTCCTCTTCTTCTTCTTCTTCTTCTTCTTCTTCTTCTTCTTCTTCTTCTAAGTAAATATGCGTAGGACCATACTGTACAGCTTTGATCTCAGATTAAAATTTGCCCCTCCATTAGCTGCTGGGTCTGAGGCTGAAGGGTACAAACCTCACACAGACTGCACATGCATGGCTATTCCCCTCTTCTCTGTACTAAATTTGATAGAGAAAAACCCAACAACTTACATCCAGCTTTTCCTCCCAGTTTATAGCCATATCTATCAGATATTTTGCACTTGATGACAAAGTTATCTTTTAGCAATAAAAATCACAGGCAACTGAAGCGCTCAGTTGGAATCAGTGGACACAATCCAACCACAGGCAGGTATTGTAAAATCTTGATTTCAATGAAAGAATTATATGCACATGCACAAAACTCTGCCCCTTCAATCAGTGGGGCTTTAAAATTGCTTAACTTCAGCTGGGTTGTCCCCACTGTCTTACTGAGTTTTACTGGTATGTTTATAATCAGCCTGAAGCACACAGGTTTATCACAGAAGCAGCTTCCCACGTGATTTGCCTTCCCGGTGACAATCACGCTGTAAAGGTTGTAGTAGAAACTGGCCTTACTTTGGCTTGGGCTCCATACCAATGAATGATGGAATTGGTGAATTTGAGTGTCCAGTGAAGAAAGAACTCAATAGAGGGTGGACCATGAGCTGACAGAGCCTATGGGGAAAACTCTCATCCATCCTGCATCTGTGAGAAGCTTCGGGTCACAGTCAACTAACTTGCTGCGCTAGTGGAAGCCAGTGCAGGGATTACCCCTAGTGCAACGGGACTTCCCCTCTTTCTTCCCCCTGTGCCCTCCTCAAATTTGCTCCACAGGGTCAGGGAAACAGCCAGAACAGAATGTGGGGAGAAGGAGAGGGGAGGCTACTCTGTCGGACAAGCAGAAATGCTTCCGCTGATGAACGGATCCCCTTAGCAATATGATGAATACAACCCTTGGTGCGATTACAATCTTAGAACTGGAAGTTAGCAGATGATAATGGAACCTAACCCTCTGTTTTAAAATGTGTTTCTCCATGCACTTTGCCACACCCCACCACATCTTGCAGATTAATCCTTGAGGTCTAGAATTGACTCTATGCTGCAATGAGGTAGAACCAGCAAAGTGCCTGTACAGTTTAAGGCATGGTTTAGCAAATCACCTCTGACGACTCAAGCAGAGGTGCTGCAGTGGCCCAAAAGCTATTGGACATCACTGGTAACCAATAGGAAAACCACTAGGAAAACCGGCTGAGGGTGCCAGTTTTTCTGGTGGTTAATTTCAGGATGATTCATTTGGAACATGACAGTACACAGGGCCATGTAATCTTGCATCCCACTTTTTATGTACTCAAATCAAGCAGTTCCCTAAACTGCACAGTTGCAGATATCTGAGTATGATGAACACTGGAATCATTCCTGGAAATCCAAAGAGTAGATAAAAAAGAACACCGTTGAGTTCAGATTATAGCTAAATGGTTCAGGGGAGGGTGAGAGCCAGTGGATTTTAACAACCAGATGTTTTGAATAACAAACGTTTTGCTGCTATTCCTAATTTCCCAAGCTGAATTTCCCATGCAGCTATTTTACAGTTCTTTGATTCTGACCTGTCACAGCCAATATGTTTAAACTTTGCAAAAATCAGGTCTGAGACTGAAGGACTCCAAATGTTAACTGAAAGACAGTCATGCAGCATTTTGCTCTTGAAAATTTCAATGTTATTATTTGCTTTAGCATTCCTCTCAACATAATGGAGCACAGTATCACTTCTCTGTACCTGAGGTTATAAAGAGTTGCTGAAAAGAAAGAAAGAAGGAACTTGTTTCAAAAACAAAGTTCTTTCTTTCTTTCCTTCCTTCCTTCCTTTCTAGAACAACAGCTTGATAAAGACAATGCATGCTATGAGTCTGAAAGTGTCAGGACTTGGCAAGGTCCAACTTCCAGTATACGGGCTCCTAGGACCTGCAGGAGCTGCCTGTCACTCCAAAGCAAGTGAAGCCCAAATAAAAAAAGGTGTCTATTTCCACAGCAGAAAACAGGGGAGGGAGCAGGGCAGGGTTCTAAGGGCCTGAAGGAAGAGAGAAATTTTGGAGGCTGGGGTGGGAGAAAGCTGCCTCCTTCCAACCCCCCCCCCCCGGAAATTTTAACAGCACTTAGAAAGTGTCCTCATGCTAGAGACGGGTTACACAAAACATAGGTGCCAGCTCTAAAGCTAGGGCTTGGTGGACAGGGATTGGCCCTTGGAGTCAGCTGGTGCTGCAGCTTAGAGGGTACCTTTGAAGCACAGTGCTCACTCTGCCAGGTTCGCAGTGAAAAATGCGCACTGGTGGCGCAGGAGGTAAGGTGCCCAAGCCTGGCTGTAGAATTTCATTAGACTTTGTTGTTGTTGTTGTTTAGTTGTTTAGTCGTGCCCGACTCTTACTGACATCTTGAGAACCTTGCCCTGATGCCTTATTGGCTAAGCGTGCAATGCAAATGCCCTTTGTCGCGAGCTGTGTACTTGTGTGTACACAGCTGAACTAGGTGGAGGTGTGTGAACTAGGTGGAGGTGCTCCTTTGTCCAGCCCTGCCAGCTTTCACCTGTGGAGGGACACCAGAGAGCCGCCTGTTTTGCCTGCCAAAGGTGTGGGAGGGTGCAGGTGCTGCCAGCAGGATCCCTACACACTCCAGTGTCAACCAAGGCCCCCAAAGGGGGCATTCCAGAACAGGGAGGTGTTGAGCCAGAGCCAGCTGCAATCACCTAGGAATGCCAGTCTATCTTGATTAGAAGCAGGCACAGGGAACCTTCACTGGAGGCAATTCAGGCTTTACTGGGGTAATGTGGCACAGTCTCCCACACTCCTTTGTTGCCTCTTATGCTGGTACTGCTTGTTTCCTAACTCCCCCCCCCCCCATCTGCATTCTCATGACAGAGTTCTGCATCAGGCATTTGCATGAACATTTGAATTGGCTCTCGGACACAAAGAGATGTGCCTAACTTTGAAGAAACGAAGAATCCCCACTGACTGTGAGTATGTGCTTATTTGGATTTGACTACAGCCACCATTAACCCCAAATATTCATGTCAGCACTACGAGAAACTATGGCGGACACAGCAGCACTCAGAAGGAAGGGCAGCAAAGGGAGCTGTGTTCTCCCGACAAATTTATTTTCCTTCCAGCATTGGTGAGATACTTCTGCAGGCAGGAGGACATCAGCAGGGTACGTTTCATCAGGCTCTGCTCATTCCTAAAAGACCTGCCTTTTACTTTTCAGCTCTGTTTATCTTTTCCTCAGGAAGTTCAGTGGAAAATATGCATCCCGCAATGACGGCCTGTCAGTCACTCTCGACCTTTTGCAAGAACAGTGTAAAGCTGGCATGTGAAGGTGTCACTGTGGGGAAGGAATTCTTTAAAAGTTCATCATGAGTGGATAATTCCACTACAAAATGCGAGCTGGCAGGCAGTTGTAATCTGGAATCCAAAATCAACCTTATGCTACAGACAAAAGGAAAAGAAAAGAAAAAAGAAAGAAAGAACACCTTCTCTTCATATACAGCAAACAATCTGTTCCCCTTGAAGCAGCAGGTATTTAATGGAGGAGAGGCAAGAGGAGAATGGTTTTTTTCCTGCCAAATTCCTGATACTACATCAGGCCAGGTATAAACTCATACCCCACACTGTTCTCTCCCCACTCCTCCTGCCTCCTTGATTTCCTTTCTCAATTACTCTGGCGAGGCACTTCAAAGAACCTCTTCAGACATCCTCCACCCCGGCCAAAGATCATCACGGGAATCGAGTGTATAAAATGATGAACTATTCTTTTATTACAGGAACTAAACAGCAATAATATTAGGTTTTTGCATAATGTGCAGGACTCTCCCAACATCCTGGTTCCTGCTGAGTCAGTCAGTGGGGATGGTGCGGGGCCAGCCGACAGAGCCTGCAGCAGCCAGACCAGTCTGCATGGCAGGATGCAGAAATGGAGCCAAGCTCCTTTGTTGCTCAGCCTTCAGAGGAAGCAAAGGTTACCTGGAAGGCTATGATGGGGTTAAGAAGGGAGCAGGGGTGGCGGGTGAGGCACCATCATATGAACTAGCTCTAGACTCTTGGAAATGCTACTGGCATTCGACATAAAAGGCAAGAGCAGGCATATCGTGTGCATGTGAACACAATGGGAAGGGCTCTAGCTCAGTGGTAGAGCATCTGTCTTGTAAGCAGAAAGTTGCAACTTCAATCCCTGACATCTCCAGGTAAGGCTGGGAAAGACTCCCTGTCCAAAATGTTGAAGGGCTGCTACCTACCGGTCAGTGTAGGCAATACTGAACTAGGTAGGGCAATGGTCTGATCTGCCACAAGGCAGCTTCCTGTCTTCCTAAATTAACAGGGGGAGAACTGAAGCCAAGAACTGTTCACAACATATCCTGATCATGGAAACACCACCATGAATACCTTGTGCCCTGTTGGGAGATGGTGTGTATTTTGTGGAAAGCCAAGAGCAAGGAGGGGGAGGCGGCGTGGGGTGCGCCAAGGGAGCTGTGTCACCCGCAGGTAATCTGTGCACCTTTAATCTTCCTCGCGGGCTCACGGCTCCATCCACCTGCACTGCGTCTCAGCTCGCCGATTGGTATAATGGAACCACATATATTTAGAGAGCACGAGCAACACACTGAGAGGGAGCCTCAGCTAAAAATATCCATGTGCACAGAGAGATGCAAAGGTGACGCCGAAGCTGGAGAGTCAGATAAAAGGGAAGCTTTCTGTGCGCTGGAAAATTAACATTCCAGGGCCACGTCACTTTGTGTGCGGCTTCCTATGAGCTTTCCCCTCCCATCGCCACCCCCCTCCCTGGCTTGCTGCCTCCATCCCACCCACTGCTGAACAATCCGTCAGGTTTGGAAATCAGGCTGGATGGCACAAGGCACCATCCTGTAATTTCCTTTTAATAATAGATCACAGGAGGATGGGCTCAGCAGCCTTCGCCTGCTCTTCTGCCTCCTCATTAGCTTTACTACACTTGCTCCATTTAGAAACCAAGCGCAAATTAATGGAGCACTAATCATCTGCAGAAGAGATATTAATAGTGTGGACCCCCCTCCTCACCCACAGACACCTTTCCTCAGCTTTCATCAGGCTGTTCCAGAAAAGGGGGGAAACGAGCCTCCTCTGTGTGGAGGAATTAACAGGTGAGTGCTGGCAGGATACGGAACATCCTGGGCCTGTTTTGCATCTGCCGTAAGGGGCAAAGCACCAGGTAGGCAGGGGCAGGCAAAGGAGATTATTGGTGTGTGTGTGATTGTCTGCAAGAATTATTGATGTACTGTAGCTTCTTCACTTTGAGATAGTTGTTATATTAGTTTTGTACTTTCTGTGGCAGACCACATGTTTCCTGTGCAGAAGAACACGGTCCCACGTTCAATTTTCAGTATCTCTAGTTAGAGACTCTAAGCGCTGAGGCTGAAAAAGAGCATCAGCTGAAACTCTGGAGAGTGGCTGTTAGTCAGGGGAGATACTATTCAGCCACTGATAGGATGGAGGACCAAACGTGAAGCCTTCAGTGTGTGGTTGCCATTTACATATCTTTCATTTTAAGAAGAAAAATGTGAAAAAGAAAGAAACAGCTACAGGAGCCCCCGACCCCAATTAGAACTGAAAGGCATGAGGGTGTTAACTCTTGCAATTTTTCTCCACCCCCCCCCCCTCACTATTATCAGCGCTGGATTTAGGGTGGTTCCCCCGCACAGGGCGCTGTGCGAAGGGGGTGCAAAATAACAAATAACAACAACAAAAAACCTATTTATTATATAGGGAGTGGCCCCCAAAACACTTCTTGGGGCAAATCACAGTTTGGGATGAATTATTTTATCAGCAAAACTGTGCTTGGGTGGGAGAATGATTAGTTCCCATCCACTGTACCAGAGTCCTGATCTAGGCTAAGGCTCCCACAGGTGCTATTTTTCTATTTTAAAAAAGTTGAAAGATGTGCAATTGTGACCACACATTTACTTTGTGGTCCTACACATTTCTACTTTGCCTGAATTAAATTCTGTGTAATTCAATGGAGCTTACTCTCAGGTAAGTGGATATAAGAGTGCAGCCCTAACGTATTATCTATTTTGGCCTTCAGCATAGAGAGCAGTACAGCATAGAGAGCAGTACATGTGAAAAGGATCTAGGAGTCTTGGTTGACCACAAACTTGACATGAGCCAACAGTGTGACGTGGCAGCTAAAAAAGCCAATGCAATTCTGGGCTGCATCAATAGGAGTATAGCATCTAGATCAAGGGAAGTAATAGTGCCACTGTATTCTGCTCTGGTCAGACCTCACCTGGAGTACTGTGTCCAGTTCTGGGCACCACAGTTCAAGAAGGACACTGACAAACTGGAACGTGTCCAGAGGAGGGCAACCAAAATGGTCAAAGGCCTGGAAACGATGCCTTATGAGGAACGGCTAAGGGAGCTGGGCATGTTTAGCCTGGAGAAGAGGAGGTTAAGGGGTGATATGATAGCCATGTTCAAATATATAAAAGGATGTCATATAGAGGAGGGAGAAAGGTTGTTTTCTGCTGCTGCAGAGAAGCGGACATGGAGCAATGGATCCAAACTACAAGAAAGAAGATTCCACCTAAACATTAGGAAGAACTTCCTGACAGTAAGAGCTGTTCGACAGTGGAATTTGCTGCCAAGGAGTGTGGTGGAGTCTCCTTCTTTGGAGGTCTTTAAGCAGAGGCTTGACAACCATATGTCAGGAGTGCTCTGATGGTGTTTCCTGCTTGGCAGGGGGTTGGACTCGATGGCCCTTGTGGTCTATTCCAACTCTATGATTTTATGATTCTATAAGGTGGCTTCATATGTTCCTGGCTGCACTTTGCACAGGAAGCCAAAGGAAGAAGCCGCAAATCCCAACTGTAGCCCAAAACAACTGCTCTTGCAGGTAGCAGGCCATATATTAGTACTTTAGATCTGAACTGTTCAGACATGCATCCCTAGATGTTGCTGGGCTACAAATCCCATTATCCCCAGCCAGTTTATTCAATGGTCACAAATGATGGGAGATGTGGTCCAACAATATTTGGGGACCCAAGGATGAAGAAGGCCACCTTAGAATAACAAGAGATCACCCTTCACCTTTCCTTGGACAAATGAAGGCCAGATTTATATGTGTTCTTCCTTCACAGAATCATGAGGGAAACAAACTGATGTTGTGGTGGGGCTTGGCTAGTGAGTCACTGCTACTTATTGGGAGGGGCACAGTGGTGGTGAGCTGCAAAAACACCAGTGGAGTTCAGTTTGGAACTCCTCCCAGTGCATTTGCATGGTATTGCCCTTCCTTGTCCCTCCCTCTCCAAGTAAGCAGCAGCAACTCACCTGCCAAGAGGTCAGGTAAGGGCCTCCATCCCACCACACTGTCTGCTGCTGACTAGAAATGTTTTGTCAGAAGACCTGTAAACAGAAAACTACATTCTTCCCTCCTACCTAGGGATCATTCCAGCACAATCCAAATGTGCTACATGGATTCCTTCACTGTTCTCCTTCTCATGAAGAATAATGGCCATAGAATACACTTATTTCCTCTAGAAATGTGTTTCTTCTCTGCAGTGGGCTCCCAGAACCAACATATTGCCAATGACAGTATTATAGTTGGAGAAAGATACACGCACAATTTGGAAGTTGTGACCCAGAGTAAATTTCCCACAGTGACACAGAGAATCCCACGGTGAAGTGTACCTGAAAAAGCTCGGAGTCATCTGTACTGTACTGGCTGGACTCTGTTTCAGAGTGCTCGCAACACCACTGCAGCTCATTGAAGCAACTGGCTGAGTCAAAGTCACCGGCATCCAACTGGGACAAATCTATCTCTGGGAAATCAGAGTAGAGGTGTTCCTCACCAGACACTTCATACTGTGGATGTAAAAGAGAAAAGGATGGTGAGCTTGGCTGGCTTGTGAATCCTCGGAAAAACCAAATGAGGTCAAATATAATCACACATGCCTTCACAAGGTGTAGATCAGATCACTGGTGTCTTTAAGGGGTGTCCAAATGGTACACAATAAAAAGCCACACTAACGTGGAGCTAAGAAACCAAAGTCCAAACCTTCCTAAAACAAAGAGGATTTAAAACCACTTGAAGGCAGGCTGCCACCTGTAGAAAGCCTTCAAGCTCCAAAAAGGCAACAGTTCCACATTTTGTTTATTTACTGAGGTATTTTTAGCCTGTTCTTCAAAAGAATTCCTTTTACAACAAAACAAAATTTTATAAAATAACCACACTGAAACTAAAAAAAAGCAAATTAAAGATGGCAGATATAGTTCTAAATGACTCCCAGTGGCTCTTTTTCTGACCTGACCTGGTATTACTGATGAAAGGGGATACAGAAATGTTTTAAATAAATACATAAAATTACTGGGAAAATACAACTGAGAGCAGTGTGTAGTAAGAGTTGTGCCTCTAAAGCAAGCATGTACTGAAGGACATGAATGCTGTAAAATGAGGCATTTCCTGCCCCTCCTCCAATGTATTAAAACTAAAAACCCCGAGATTATTTTTATTTTCCGCATTATTACCTGCTGGTGAATTATAATTATGTCTTACTGGCTTGTCTGCAAGATCTGAATTTAGGCCTATTCTTCTCATCCCCCTTCTTAAATTAGAAGTGACAACTTGTACCTGATTGTGATTATTATTTTTGCCGACTTTGAATATGTGCATCAATGCCATTCAAAAGAAACTGAAGGATAAAGCAAAACAGAGCACTTTCTCCACGCTCAACATCTAGTATTTCCATTTGGGAATGATGCTGCAACCTTGGCCAGCTTCGCAAGAAATGCTTGGGTTTTGTATTTCTAGTACCAACATGATAATATCCTATTATGCAGATTCTAAGATTAACATTTCTGTGCTCTTGGAAATATCACTCCCGCTACCTTCTAGTGTGCGAGAGGCCAAGCCCCCTGGAGGACAGCCCAGATGCTTTGTTTCCCCATGGCAAAAAAGGAGGAGGAGGTTACTGGTGGGTGACTGACAATATGCATCTTTCAAGTCTGTCTCTGTTCAAAGGAACAGGAAAACACCCACCCACCTACCAGCAGATCACTCAGATTAAATGGCTGCATTTTGAGGGACAATCTTTCAAAATGAATAATGCCCGTTTGATGTATAATTACAAAGATGTGCTTGTGGTGGTTTGCTTTGCTTTGTTTTTCAAGTTCAGAGGAAACAGACATTTTCAACTTTTCTTGGGACAGTTCCCTTGCTCATGGATCATCACCATGATCCATTGCTAGCCTTCCACGTCCATCTCAAGGTGGTGTACAAATTATACTAAAAACAGCTAAGGAGAGTTATAAAAATAGCAGAAGACCAGTTCAACCACTGGTGATCTCCTCAGGCAAGACAGACAGTCAGACAGACACACACAGACGCCCCCGTACACCACCAGAGCAGCTGCATGGCTTCTTAAGGGACACTTAAGCTACTCCAGCCTTTAGTGACGTAATGCGGACATCCAGGGCTTATACTAGTGCCCTGATAGCCAGCAATTAGGAAGGAAAGGAAGAGGCTTATAGGGTACACCAGACAGTCACGAATCAGGTAAGGCTCTGTAACAGAGGCCTGTGTGCATCTGAAGGTGGCACTTTTGGCCTGCTGGGCATTCTGGGTCCTGACCACCCCTAACCTCCCCTTTCTTTCTCAGGCCTTCCAGCCCCAGCTCCATTCATCAGCTAAACTTAGCTCCGCCACGCTCTTGGCAGTGGCAAGCAGGCCTTGGAGCTTCAATATTTCCTCATACCCGTGGCAATCTCTCCTTATAGAAACAAGTTTCTCCAGACACCAATTCAATAACAGCTCTAACAATCCATTGTATTCTTCCCCTGCTCCTCAAGCCCAGCCAAAACGAGAGTATAATAGAGCAGAATCAATGGCTGGCGCATGTAAGGCAATCTAAGCTCTAAGAACTGAGCTAAAAATATCCAGTCAATCACACAGAGCAGCTGAGACCCGGCCCCATTTCCACCACATTCTCAAGGCATACGCAATTGCATTAAACTCCCAACACGGTCGGCGAAAGCGAGTGACCAAGAAGGACACAGTAATGCTGCACTGCACCATTACTGCTAAGCCTACCAAAGGTCACAGATATGCTGGGGGATGCGGCTTTCGAAGGTCCACGATGCACAAAGGCGGGGGAGGGGGAGGACTGTGATACAGAAGACAAGGCCTGCTCAGATTAGGGATGGATGAGGGAGAAGGTAGGCTCTGTCTGGGCTGAAAGGTGAACCTCCCTACTTTGCACTTCCCCAAAGCAGTACACAAGACAGAAGCACAGTTATCCTCGAAAATCTGCACTCTCCGAATTTTCCAGTGCAGTTCTGCAGCCAAGTAACATGTACTTAATATATACAAAAATGTATATATTAGTAGAACTGACATGGGTGGTGATAGCAGGTGTGTGTGTGGGGGGGGGGGGAATCCATTGTATTAGGAAAATTCCTTTGCAAAAAACCTGTCTCTTAGGCAAAACCACTTACAAAAATGTGTCTACTAGTTGAAATTTGCACAGAAATGCTGGTGAATCTTCATGAAACCTTTTTAAAAATCACCATCATCACAAACTGATGTACAAATGTGGGGAACAAAACATAAGATTGGAAAAATGAGAAACCTGAAATTGACATATGGGCCCATCCCTAGCTCAAGCAAAGGTTTCTGCAAAATTGTGCCATCGGGCACTACTGACATCTATACCATGCTCAGTGTAAGGAAGAAACTCTATCTGATGTATAAGAATTTTGCCAACGTTATGACTCCAATTTGTTTCAGTGACATGTGACATGTGATTTTATTGTTCATATTTGAATGCTGCTCTTCCTCCAAGACATTCAGGCCAGCATACATGGCACTATCATCTCTTGCAATCTTCAAGTCAACCTTGTGAGGAATGTTAAAACTGAGTAACACTCTCATGGCTGAGCGGAGATTTGAATCCAGAGTTCCTCAGTTCACCAGCTAGACTCCATTAGCTGAATTGGACAGACTTGAACACCAAGATTTCCTGCTTCTCCACAAATGCTTTTTATCTAGCAAAGTACAGCACCGATTGGGAAATTTTTGATCCCAATTTTGCTGGCATCAGTACGTTTACAGTGTTCACTGAATTCAGCGAGTAGGGTCAGCACTCAGTCCTGACTTTCTGAGCCAACAAACCCATTCCAGGCAAGCCACCATGGAGCTGGTAGATGATAAAAGCCTTTGTCCTCGTAATGACCAAGACTAGCATTCAAAACAACCACCAGATAAATGAAAATTCATGAAGCCCTTTTATGTGAAGACCTGCTGATCTTTGGGAGCTTCCTAACAATGGGGAGAGCAAATATATTTGTTTTGCATTTAGCTCTCAACTCACAAGATCAACTGAGCATTTGAGAAGCTGTAATGAGAGAATAACATCCAAGGCACTGCTTTGAAGTTTTCCAAATAGTCTCTCTAGGACTTAACAATCAATTTTCACAAGAAGTTACAGAAACGAAAGAGACAGCATCTCCCCCTCTCCACCCCCTTCGTTCTGTCTTTATTAACTGGATAATCTCAGATTATAGGGCTTGTTTCCCGCAGGAATGGGACTTTATGTCTTCTCTGCGTTTTCCAATTTAATTTAGGACACAGTCTCCACTAACAGTAAATGGTGGGTCCTCCCACACCTTCTGTATGAACACTAGGTGAAAGAAAGGGCAAATGGACCTCAGGTTACGAAGCAAAGGCTGTAGGGAAGGGTCAGTCTTGGGGCAAGGAAGAGGCCTGGAGACTGGCAGAAAGAGAAAATCGCAATGGAAGAAGGTTGCAAGCTGACCTCCGCCCAACCTGTCCAGGGCAGGGCAAGTTTCTACCAAGCCACATGGAAAAATGAGCGGATAGGGACTTTTCACGTTATGGAGACACACATTATTGCCAACTAACATCTGCATAAAAAGCAGCTGCTAAAAGCACTTCAGTGACCATTTGAAAAGGTGGCTACTGGAGGGGTGTGTGGGGAAGCTGGTGGATCCGGAGACTTTTTCTAATCTGCTACCTTTTCACACACTTCCCTTACTGCATTGTGCATGCAACACACATTTTAGCACTGTTATTTTCTGAAGGAAGTGCAGTTTAGAATCTGCGCAGCCCTTAAAAATTATTGCCTTTAACCCATCTTGGATTGAGATGGAATTGTTATCATATTGTTTCAATTTACAGTCTAACACAATGCGCTCATGATGAAACTCTCATATAAACCCCAAGGGATTTGCAGGAGATGCATGCTGATAGATCTGTATCTTGTAGCTTTGTTCCGAACCCTTTGTTGCTCTCCCTTGCTCCATTTGTCTACAATCCCCTAGTACAAATTGGGCTACTCACCTATTTCCTATTGGGGACCTCTCACCCAGGAACAATACCACCATGGCCCATTTTGGCTATGAGAAACTGTTCAGTAATTTGCCTGGCTTAATGGTTAATCCAGCCCCCAGTTAGATTCCGATTTCCATCAATATATCTGATTGTCCATGCCCCCAGCAAATGTATGTTTTCATCAAATGCTGTGTTTTTCTTCAAATCTTTCTCAGGGAGTAGAGGTAGACATATTTATTTTTAGAAAAACTTTGAATATGCATTTGCAATTCATACACGAACTTCTGCAAAACACTCAGATTCCTCAGTTGTCTTTGATATGTCACTAGGGAAGAGATCCCAGCTCTGCAATCACAAGGTGCAGCTGACGCTAGCACTTGGGATGTCTTTTGATAATCTCTACAGACGTGACACCTCCCCACTGCCAACAGAATTGGGTATAAATAAACTCCTGCAATCCAATGCCTCTTTGGGCTGCCTACATGGCATGCTGAGTTCAGCAGCAAGATTCAGATGGTGCCCTGGCAATGCCATGTTGTTCAAGTCCAGCTCAAGGGTCACCTGGGAGACAAGCAATAGGGCAGCATACTCCTCAGTGCATGTATGAATCCATCCCAAATCTTCCAAACAACTGTCTGACTGATTGACTCTGGAGGAAAGATTAATGTTTCGGTTATGAGTGGATAAGTGACATAAATCATCACAGGAAACAGCCACCTAAATCTGTTGATATCAAAATAGCTCTCTTGAGAACCAGAACCCACTTTAACCATGTCCTGTGATACACAACCCACTTTTCTATATTGTTGTTGTTCCTACTGCTCCTACTGTATACATCTGTTCACCTCCTTGTTTTTCTCTTCTATTTGCCATTTTCTCTCAACTTCTCTGTCCTTCCCTCTTCCCTCTTAATATAATTTGAACATCGGGGGGGGGGGGGTAAAATTAAATGGTGTTGGCACCACTGATGGGACCACTTGAGGTAAAGGCAAGGCCTACTTGAGAGTCCTCTTCCCCAGTGGGCTGAACTACATGCTAGTTGGGGATGATAAGAGCAGAATGCTAGCAATGCCTTGAGGTCCTCAGTTTCTGCATCCCTAGCCTAGACCTTCAGAGTTAAATAAAGGGATTCTCTCCAAGCTAATAGTAAGTGCCATTCAGCTGGGGCAGCATAGCCAAGAACTGGACTGGTTAGTTCTGTCAATGAGGTATGTTTCAGTTGCTGGAAGGATATCTAAATACCAGTTTCCTTCCTCCATTGCTTTGGAAACAAGAAGAAATACACATCTTTGGCTGCATGCCTTGGAAGAAGAAGAACTGAAGCACTTAACAGAAGGCAGAACATCTGATGATATTTCCGAGTCTTCTTTCCACCCACAGTGGTGGGCAGGTGGATGGTACAGGGCTCTTCTTTGATAGGCCCAGCACTTACGAGTGGGTAATGGATCTTGGCTGTTGCAGTGTTCTCCTTTTCTGCATTTCCTTTTTGTGCTTGTGAAAGAAGTGAACTTTGTTCTAATTTTACCCAGGAGATTGTAAGGGAAGCAGCCATTGGACCTTGGAAGGCAGCCAGCAAAATGGCTGGGAATTCTGAACCATCTTTCATTCCAGACACCTCATTCAAGTGCGGTGGAGCAGAGCAAAACATAAAAACTAGCCCAGGAGCTCTGTGGAATAAGCCCATTCCCTGCCCGCTTTTAATCTACCAGGGGAGCCTAACTGGTCCAACAGTGAGCCCTCACGTTACTTTGATTTAGAAATAGGATTAATATTATTAATTGCTCACCCTTTACTCTAATGTTCCAATTAAAACACAATGTTTAAAAACAATTCAAAACAACTTAGAATCACAAAAATAAGGTAGGCCCTAAGAATATACATTTCAGGAAACCCAGAAAATGGGGAAGCGCCATGGGTAAGTAGCAGAGTCATCACTTTCCCTGTTTGAGTCCCCTTATCTCCATTTAAAAGGATCTCAAGTAGATGTGCTAGAAAAACCTCTGAATCTTTGGAGAGTTCCTGCCAGTAACAGTAAACAATCCTGGTCTAGATGGACCAATGATCTAACTTGCAGGGAGCTTCATGTTTTCATCCTTACAGGGACAGCAAATGGAAAAGTGTGCCCCGGCAGGCTGCCCTGGAGCTCTGCCAAGAAGATAGGCTCTGAGCTTCTAAGAGAGGAGTGGGATTTCACATACTATTATGGGGATACATGGTGCTTCTGAAAGATGTTGTTTTGAAAGCAGAAAGGTTGGATTTGCCCTTGTCAGATGCATGATGGAAGCATTTTGGGTCTCAAACTGTGATTTGTTAATTAGGTCACACAGACACCTAGATTTGCAGAACAGTCAGGCAATCCATCTTGGAGGCGCCTATTTCCACATCGCCCCCGAGTCTTCTTTTAAAAATGTGAATTTCCTGTAAATGTACAAACCGGCAAAGAGACATTGCAATCCTTGATGAAAACAAAACCAAAAGAGAGTAGCCAACAGATAGATTTTTGTGTGTTGCAAATCCACAGTCGACAGACAGACAATGACTGGCTGGATGCAGCACTGAAACCACTATTTTATTCTATTATTATTTTTAAAGTATTGACACAAGTTCCCTGTCATGGGAAATCCGCAATCTAAACATAAAGTGCAGAATGAACCGTCAGGCTGTCGGGAAGCCCTCCTTCTTGGGAGCTTTTTCTTTTTTGATGTCTTCATTACAAACCGATGGGTGACACCTTATTAACAGATGTAGGATGGCAATTAGGAGCCCTGGGATAAGATCTGAAAAACAGGAGCTTGCTCAACACGACGAGTCTTGTATGTGCGACATAAAGAGCTGTGATGATACTTGCTCTAAATTGGTCACTCACAACTCGCGCAGAGTTACCTTCAAAGGATAACTAACACAGTGTGCTAAGGCACTGGCATCCAGGCCTCCACAATGATAGACGGACAGCTAGATAATTGCAGAAGTGGAATTTTAGCCTGTCCTTCTCTCTCATCAGCTTGGGAGAGAAGACCAAATTCTGAGCCAGCACACAGCATTCAAGCACATGGGTGAAAGACATACAGTCATCTGGCACCAGCAATAGAACTGTCTCCTTGAACTCTACTCTCGTTTGGTTAAGAGTCTTAAGAACAGTTAGATGATTGCCATACATCCTAGACAACTGGTCTAAGAGACACAAGTCCGGGGGCTCAGATGGTATTGAGTGTCTTGATATTTAGGCAGCTGTTGAAGACTTTTTTTTTTAATTTAAGAAGACTTTCCCTGAAGGGTGACCCAGTCATTTTATGGAAGATGAAGCGTACAAATGTGTAAATTGATTGGTTGCTTTTAATTTATCAAATTTATAAACCTTTGTATTTTGTCTTATTTTATACCGCTTCAGTATCTTTTGGTTGTGAAACAAGTTATACAGCTGCAAATAAAATAAAACCATAATGCATCTGTTGTTGGGCTGTATTGTTGATGGGGTTCAAGTATTCAAATGCTTGCCATGTAGATATAGATATAGATATATAATATCCCATAGCATACAAAAACAGGATAGGAAGAGTCTATCCTACTTTTTGCTCTGCTCTCTTGCTGGCTTGCTTTGTTTATGTAGGAAAGCAATGGGTTGCTCCAAGGAGATCATTCCATCTCCAACAGAATTTTTGCTTGCCAGATGGAACAGGTGGGCGGGAAGTACCACAGTGCTAGCGAGACTTTTTGCACTGGCTTCTACGAGCGCAACAACTTTGTTGAATCCACTCTATTATCCTCTGGCCCTTTCAGAACATACATCTCGGGAACACATGCACTGGGTAAATGGAAACGAGAAACTGAGAAGTTTTATTTTCATTATTTATTTCATTTGATGTGCCACACGGAGAGCATCTCTAGGTGGCCTACAGTAAAGTTTTAAAACATACAGAATGGTTAAAAGCAGTCATCAACATGGAATGAATCAATACACAAAACATAAAACAAACTCACTAAAAACTTATCAGCGTTTGCTTTCTTTTCTGAATTAAGATTGTGCTGGCGGATTTGTCTGTATGGCCATTCCAGACCTTTTTCTCAAGATCCAGCTCTACTACTCAAGATCCTGGGACAATCTACGTCCTTCCCTCCTTCTTTAAAGCAGACCTTATTCAACCAGACGGCTGGTGCTGCCAAGAGGTCCAGAGGCTGAATGGAGTCAGACTGAAGAAGCTAAATCATTGCAGCCTTCTCTGAACAACACCCCTGAGCCACGTGCTGAGATGACAGACCCCAAGTGGGATGTTTGCAGTTTCCTTCTCCATAAACTTCAACGTGAGGCACAGCCTGAGTTGGCAAGTCTGTTGAGGGGGGAAACAGAAGGTTCTGCCAACTGGTAGCAAAAGTGCCATTTCACAAAACCTGCAAGCAGTGCCTGCCGAAATCTAAAGGAGCCAGAGGAGTAGTGCTTGCTGAATGGGTTTGTTTTTCTACTGTAGTAGTAACTAGCTTTCTCTTTTGATGGGCTTCTATAATGTGTTTTCCCTTCCTGGCTTGCATTGGATGGGGCCGGAAGACTAAAGTGACATAAGCCCCACATCTCATTTCTCACAGATCTACTAGGGTAAAGTGTATCAGTAAAATGGTCCTGGTGAATATCCAAGGAGAAACCCAGGCACGCTTCTATGAACGCCAATGAACTGACATCTATGGTTAAAAGAAAGCTGAAACAGCAGGCTTTGGGAAATAACCCTGAAGGAGAAAGCATTGCTAGACAGTGTTGACAGGACTAGACTGGATGGGCCACTGGCCTGACTCCATATGCTGTGGTTTCTTATAGGAACTTCTTTCTCACTCTCACACTGCTGTGTTGGAGATGGAGGAGAGAATTTTTATCAGGATTGCAGCTGGGATGTGCAGCTGGGGTTAAATGTCCCCACGAGTGCAGCCCAGTACATGGGATCTGCCCTGCATGCAGAAGGCCCAGGTCCAACCTCTGGTGTCTTCAGGGGCTGGTGGTAAAAACTGCCTGACACCCTGGAGAGCCACTCCAGTCAGGACAGACACGACTGGACAAGATGAGCCAATGGTCGGACTCAGCATAAGGCAGTTTTCTATGTTCCTACCTGTGTGATAGGATCCCAGTGAAAACCTGCACCCCCTCATCTGTGCCCAAACACAACCATGGCCATAGTGGTTCAGTCGGTGGAGCATTAGACTCTTAATCTCAGGGTTGTGGGTTCAAGCCCCACGTTTGGCATTGCCTTGTGGTCCCTTCCAGTTCTACAATTCTGTGATTCTGTTATTCTAACTATGCTATTAAAGGAACATTCCTTTTGGTCCTGAGAAGCCAATGGGCTAGGAGCTCTATTGGCTGAGGATGAAGTTCCACTGCCCTTTTTCAACATTGCCACAATTGATGACAAGCAAAACTTCGGTGGGGAGAGGAGCAAATTGTCCAGAAAAGTTACAATTGCAGATTAACTTCGTAAAAATATGAGGCATTATGAAATTATTTTGTTTGCACAATGTATCCAAGTCAGATAGTTTTTCTTGATGCAGTATGAACACGGAATTGGGTTGCTGTTGTTTTTAGCACAGAGCTGAATACATTAAAATGGGTACAAATTACACTTGCAAAAAAATCTTATTTTTCATATAAACACACACACTTACGTATGAAGGATGATTCCCATTGGTATAAAAGGGTTTGCTTTTCAAACATTGCAGGCAAACCACACTAAATGGTACTGAATGCATACCTGATGGTCCTTATCACAGGATAGGTGGATCACCAGAAACACAAAGTGCAAGCAAGTGACCTGTGTGGATCTGAAAAAGAAGACTGTGCTGATGGGGGTGGAGGGAGGAGTAAGCTCAGTTTGCAGTTGTGCAAAAAATGGCCCTTAGTTATTAAAGCATCTTAAAAGGATGACTAACTTCTCCCCCTTCCCCCTCCCCTTTTTTTTAGCAGTGCAGCAGAAAATACAGCATAAGACATCACATGCTGGTTTGCGAAGCGGTAAGCTTCTACCTAACAGCTGCTGCAGCAACAGCTAAAAATGCCGCCGGATGGACAGGCTGCAGCGGCTTCTCAATAACCTAATCCCGTTTTAAGCCTGGAAGGCCAGATTTATGTTGTCATTTGCATAAACGCCGGCGGGACGCTTTGCAAGGGCCTTGTCATTCAAGCGCCTTCTTCCCCTGCTCTCCGTTTGCGAAGGTGGAGTCACGACGGTTCCACTTGGGAGTCTAAGGGGGCAATGGCCCCAGAAGGAGCATCTGCAACAAAACGACCAGCTAGGCTCCTCACAAAAGAAGCTGTGGCTTCTGCCAGTGACTCATTCAGTTTGATTCAGAGCCTCCCACTCATGAGTAAGTCCCTACGCATGGCATTAAGAGATAAATATAACTTCAGCACCAGCATCCAAATTAGCGCGTAGCATTTAGGTAGATGGGTCGCAAAGCAGCACAAGGTGAGATAATTTACAAACAGGCTTCGGCGAGGAAGATAGCAGCGTTTCTAATGCAGGGAAGAACTTCAGACATTGGTGACAGAAGGCAACTGGACAGGCAAATGAAAGTGTCCACAAATCTTTCGAAAGATAGGGGGAAATTGTTTGGTTCCCTGATTCTGCCTCTCCTCCCACCCACCCTTTAAAAATGAAAGAAAATCCTCATGCAAGGAGATTTTGTGAGAGCCGTCTGGACTTATCACGGAAATCCGTAATTACATACTGCAGGCAATGTGGATTATGGACAAGCTGGGAGGAGAGAGAGATTTTTTATTACCATGAACTGTTGACCTCTCAGACGGGACATTCTCTTTGGAGACTGCATCAGCGCAATTAGGGATATTTCAACCACTTGAGGGACACATTATTTA
This sequence comes from Podarcis bocagei, assembly GCF_964188305.1. Classification (NCBI taxonomy): domain Eukaryota; kingdom Metazoa; phylum Chordata; class Lepidosauria; order Squamata; family Lacertidae; genus Podarcis; species Podarcis bocagei. The sequence continues at coordinate 82,391,565 of NC_138126.1, read as the reverse complement.
CATCCAGTGGAGATAACCAGTGGGATTATAGGGTGCCCAGACGTGTAGCCAAGAGTTCCCTTTTGAACCAGAATGGCTTGTTAGAGCTAACGTTATTACAAAAGACAATACAAAAACTGGAACTCATTTAATGTTATTGCCCAGCTATACAAAAGTGGAAGGAAGCTGGTGGAAAGGAAGTTAAAAAGCAGACTGCACCTGAAATTGTGAATGGACCCTTTTATTGTGTCTGCCATATTCAAAAGAGCACAGTCAATAGATGAAGCACAAGTCAACAATCCAAGTTAATATATTATATAACGTGGCAAAGTGGAGCAGCTCCTGTCCAAGGTAACAGCCACCTACCCTTTTACGATACTCCATCCCAGGGGAAGCCAATGTGGAGCCATTGCAATGCTACTGAACTACAACTCCCATCAGCCTGATCACTGACCATACTGGCTGGGGCTGGTGGAATCCAACATTATCTGGAGGGCACCACACTCAGCTCCATTCTACACCCCTCCCTGTTTTCTATGCCCCACCCAACAAGCACTTTATATTCTGTGCCAATGATCAGTCCTCATTGGCTTATTCTTTTCCTACTTCTTGGAACCTTGGGGTTTCCCCTAAGATGCAGATACCTCTCTCAGTGTTCCCCTTTAATTTACAATTTTCTTGGCACTGAACCAGATTATATGCAACTAGACAAGCCCCAAGGAAAGGTAGAAGAAAGCCCAGGCCAGAGACCACATAACTACCAGCACCTGAAGGGACCTAGCAAGAAGTAGGGGCAGCCCCAGCTTTCCAGGGGCTACTTACTATTTCTTCTTTTTAAAAAACAAAACAAAAACCCACAACAACCCCCACAGGTGTCAGTGAAGTTAACTTTATCAAAAGAAACCAGCAGCTCTTCCTTGTAGGTTTTGCTGCCATGAGGGAGTTATGAGGACTGAAGGTCCCTGCCTTCCCACAAAAGCCTAAGTCCCCTCCTCTCCAGGGTTTTTCCCCAAGCAGAGACTGTGTCTGCTTGCAATAAGTCTCTCCACTTCTCTTTTCATTCCTCTGCATGTTCTGGGAGACAGGGGGGTGGGGGGAGAGAAGACCAGCTTGCAGCAGGAGGGGGAGACTCCCTGGCTTCTTCAGCAGCCTGCCTCGCTGTCTCCTGGACCCCTTCCTCTCCAATCTCTGACTCAGCTCCTCCCAGTCTGCCCCCCTCGTCTCCCTCTGATCAACATCCCACCACTGCCAGCAGCTCCTGAAGCCAGCCTAAGAATATTTTGTACCTTTTTGTGTTAATATTGTAAACTGTAAACAACCTTGGGTCCCTTGGCAAAAAGGCAGCATATATAAGAAAGAAAGAAAGAAAGAAAGAAAGAAAGAAAGAAAGAAAGAAAGAAAGTGTTCTGAGATCCAACTTCCATAACGCAGTAAGAGCTCTGCAGAGGAAGAACATAAAAAGTAGCGGGTTTTTTTTCTGGATTGGAGCAAAGTTCCATCTATTCCTGCATCGTCTTCAACAGTAGCCAACCAAATACCTCTGGAACATCACAAACAGGGTATAATGGTTAGAACCATCCCATTTTGATTGGGTCCAAGTACTGGTACTCAAGTATCCTTCCTTACAACATGGAATTTCCATTTAACTATCTGCACTATGAATTTGCTTTAAATATCCAACCAAATGAGTGGCAATTGCCACATTTTGTAAGTTAATCTACAGAACCATGTCCTTATTTGGGTATTGATCAAGCTAGTAGTGAGTTATTGGCTTGACCCTGATCTGGTACTATGTGAGACAACAAGATTTCCTTCTTCAAATCCTTTCCTCCAAAATTGTGTTCTTTTAATTTTATATGTGCAGTATGCTGAACTTGTGTGTGTGTGTGTGTGTGTTACGTTTTTGTGAGGTACTGAGGTGAGAGATCACCCCACCTGCATTCTGAAGTGGCATGGTCCACGGCAGGCTGTATCACATGCTTTTGGCTGAATAGGTAACATTTGTCGCAGCAGAGTAATTAACATGATCATTCCCAGTCAAACATTAACTCTCACTGCAGCACAGGACTCAAGAGCCTCTACTTACAACACAGCAAAGGGGCCTGAAGGAATCTGGCTTGCTCTGGTTTTGGTGCTTTAAGGCAGTCCAAGCTGAAGAGCTAATAGGCTTTTATATATGTTTGCACCTATGTCCTAAGAGCCTTAACGAGGAAAGGAGCTGGTTGCTGGGAATGCAGCTGCTTGCTGGGAAGTAGCATCGCTGTGCTATCTATATAGGCATCGGCCTTCCTCCTTGATAAGCTTTTCCACCTCTGAGAACAAACCTCTTTGCATAAAAGCTACCTGATATCAAGAGAAAGGCCACACTCTTAAGATGCAGTTCAGGGAGATGGGGGTTTGAAGGGAGGGCAAATCCTTCCATTATTTTTTGTTTTGTCTCCTGCAATCTTGGTAGCAGCCCTCCAGGATTGGTAATCTCCTGCATTCCAGGCTATAGCTACTGTTCACTACCTTCAGGCCCAAAATCCAATGGAGTCTGCTGGGGTTCCAGGGAAAGATAGGGACTTCCTGCTTTCTGAGCACTGGCTTTATTTTACTCGGGTCATTTGCACACACACACACACACACACACACACACACAGCCTCAATGACGCCCCTCTGTAGGCTTCACCTGAGGCAAAAAACCTGGATAGTCCCCCTTGTAGCTACGACTCTGGTGTATGTTTCGCTTTCTTCTGCAGTTCTTCCCAGGTAACCATCCTTACTTGGCCTAGGTTGATGGAAATCAGAAATAAAAAAGTGGAAGCTTTCCTTTTGCACCGAGGCTGGATCTCACCAGCAAATGGGATGCAAACCCCATGAAGGGACTGTATAAACAAACACAGAGAAAGAAAGAAAGAAAGAAAGAAAGAAAGAAAGAAAGAAAGAAAGAAAGAAAGAAAGAAAGGCAGGCATCTGGCAGTCAGCATGAAGGCCGGTGCTGCCAGGAGATATGCCAACCCCTGCGATGGCATTTGACAAAATGTCATTTTAAATGGGTAAGTGTAGTGCTGACTCGTGTCTTTTGTCAGGCTGCTCCTCTTGACAGTGTGATATTTATAGCTGAGGCCTCGGAAGAGATGACTGGTACTCCCAGGGAGTTACGAACGGGGAGGCGGACCAGCTTGCACTGGCAAACATAAATATTTGACATGGTGGAAGGAGAGAAGAGGAACGATGTCCCGCTGAGCTAAGGAAAGGCAAGGGTTCTCAGGGTGCCAAGCTGAGCCCCCTGCATGGGACCTCCCCACTGTTTGTTTGTCCTTGCAGAATGCGGACGTTCCACCTAGAGTCTGTGCCAAGAAGCCCTCCATAAAGGGTGGGGGGTAAGGAATTTAAAAAACAGGTAGGTTGTTGCAATCAGAGCTCTCATTAAGTCCTCCACTGAGCTTAGCTTTTGGCCACAGAAATGATCAATAACGAAGCTAGTACTCAGGAAGTACAGTGGGGGCAAAAGTGATGTGACCTCTCCCCCCACCTTTCTACAGACAAGGTTTCTGTCTCCTTCCCCATATTGTAACATATTACTACTGGTAGTAATCTTATACATAGTGCACTTAATTTTCAAATCTTTTATTCACTTGACCTCATAACAATCCTATGCAGTAGATCACGATGTGTCCCATTTCACAGATAGGAAACTGATGCGACAGCTGACCCATGGCCCTGCAGTGGTATAAAACCATGTCCCATCAGTGCAATTGGACTTTCCCGCCTCTCCTCCACTTGCACTCACCATACACCTTCCACAAATCTGCTCCGGAACAGATTCAGGAGGTGCATGGAGGGTGGGAGAACGTTCTGTTGCTCAAGCAGATGTTCCTGGGCTTACAGAATGTTCACGGAGTGCTGTGTTGCATGCAACCCTATACCTGCCTATACATCTATCACAAAGCCATTAGAATTGAGAGGCGATTAAGATAATTGCATAACTATTGAGTCACTGCTTATCATGATTCATTCTAGAAGCAGACCATCACTATGTTTGGCCTTTCATAAAATGGAACATAATCATAGTGTTTTGTGCTTTTAAAAATGCCTCTCTCTAAGAAGACCAACCAAGGTAGCCAGCAATTATATCCAGATTGTGGGAATAAGCCTTGACTTAATGATGGGAAACTTAGACACTGTCTCTCATGGTAGGGCCTTCCTGGGACTACAACGTGCAAGCGGGACTTGTGTGAATGGGAGCCAGACTAGACCACTGGTTCAGCCCTGACAAATGTATGTGGTGCTCTTGAATTCTTCCATGTGAAAATCCTCACTCACCCAAGAAGGTTGCTGGATGACTGGCAGAGGAGGGAAGGAAAGCGCTGTCTTTCTCACAGCGCCTTGTGGCATTTGCATCCCGGGTGCAGAAGATGGGGCTTCCCTTCTCTGGCAGCCCACTTGGGTTCTTCAACAGGCATAGGGGAAGATCCTGTCAATTGTTGAGCAGCCTGTTCACTTGCCTGTTCACAATTCCTTGACACCTATGGTTACCAAGTGAGTGCTTAAATGCAAAGATAACTGAAAACTTACACAGGCCAAACCTGAAAAAGGTTCTGGGGTAGTAGATACAGGGTTTCGAATACCTGTGCTGCTAACTGACCTTCTCCAATTATTTTGTCACCAGTTATTCCCTGCAAACAATCCCGAGTCTTTTATGGAAACAATCCATGGGGGAAAAAGGCAATACAGTGGTACCTCATGTTACAGACACTTCAGGTTACAGACTCCGCTAACCCAGAAATAATACCTCGGGTTAAGAACTTTGCTTCAGGATGAGAACAGAAATCGTGCGGCGGCAGGAAGCCCCATTAGCTAAAGTGGTAACTCAGGTTAAGAACAGTTTCTTTTTTTTTTAAAGATATTTATTAAGATTTTCAAAATATTACAAAATGAAAAAACAAAAAACAAAAATACAAAATAAAAGTAGTTAAAAACAACTCAATCTTTCCGTTACTTATCTTTCATTTGCTTGTTTCCCGGACCTCCTCACGCCTCCCTTTTTTGTATTCCAATTCAGTTTGTTAGTTCAGCAAATCCTTCCCCTCTTTGTTTATCCTGGTCTTTAATCTTAAAATATTGTGACATTAAATTTTTACCTGTTAATAATCCATTTTTCATATTCCCTTATAATATTACAGCTAAAAACCACTTAATTTCTATCCAACATCATTCTAACATTCATTAATTTTGCAATATTTCTGTAAATAGTCTTTAAACTTTTTCCAGTCTTCTTCCACCGACTCTTCTCCCTGATCTCAGATTCTGCCAGTCATTTCTGCCAATTCCATATAGTCCATCACCTTCATCTGCCATTCTTCCAGAGTGGGTAGGTCTTGTGTCTTCCAGTTTCAGGTTAAGAATGGACCTCCGGAACGAATTAAGTTCTTAACCCGAGGTACCACTGTAATGCACATTGCTCTAGTGCAGGGTTTCACAAATTTTGGTCTCTAGCTGCTTTTGGAATATAATCCCATCATCCCACTGGTCCTGCTAGCTAGGGATGATGGGAGTTGTAGTCCAAAAACAGCAAGAGACCCAAGTTTGGGAAACCCCATAGTAGTGTATGCACAGTACATATATTTTTTATATATAAACATTTTACCGGGGGGGGGGTTATAATTTTGATTGCAGCATTTGTGCTTTATTGGTGCAAAATTTGGAGTTCAATGACACAGAAGCTGGATCGTGCTCCTGGCTTAAATGCAATCATGTTTCTGGCCATAAGAGTCATCCATCCAACAACATGGACAAGTGCAGCATCTAAGAAGATGCTACAAGCATTATAGTCAATGAAGTTTCACAATGTTGAGTTTGGTCCAAATCAGGGGTGGAGAACCAGGCACTGTTGAACTAGGACTCCCAGCATCCCTGACCACTGGCTATGCTGGCTAGGGCTGGTGGGAGTTGGAGCCCAACAACACCTGGAGGTTCACAGACTCCCCACACTCATCTCAGTCAAGCAATGCTTTTCATGTGTTCCACACACAGGAACTGACAAAATATGCTTGCCACACAACTCCACTAGTAGAACACATGAGCAAGCACACATACACTGAAATGTATCGAGCCGCTTTTCAGGCATGGTGCTACCATAGCGAGGATGAGATCCTTTCCCACACAAATGCGTGGAATATTAGTGTGATGGCATGTTGTTATGCAATTTTGAACTACCCATATGTGTTTCCTGCTTGGCAGGGGGTTGGACTCGATGGCCCTTGTGGTCTCTTCCAACTCTATGATTCTATGATTCTATATGACCTGCAGCTGGGCTTGTGCTCCTGCAGAAGGCAGCAACTAATAGCAAGCTCCATATCCTACCATTGCAGCTTTATTGTGCAGAGAGTCTATGGAGGGAAAACAAGCAAGTGAATGCAAAGGAAGAGGATGGTTTAAGATCACACAGCTGAGATCCCAGAGGCGCCTCTAAGCCCTAGCAATATTTTCTAATAAACTTGGTGTTATCTCCTGCCACACAGGAACAAAGACTAGGATAAATGAATAGCAATATGACGAAGTATGTGTTGGGCATGGCACAAAAATGTGAGCGGGAAATAGGATCCAGGTGTAACGAACTCTCCCAGGCTGCCCCTCTTTGGAAATAGCAGCTGTGTGCGCAGACAGGGAAATCACTGGGTAATATCTAAGGCAGATTAAAAATAATAACGATCCAATTTTTAAAAGTTTCTTGCACTTTATAACTTGCCCTTCCCCAAATGAACCCTCTATGAAACACAATCTGAGTTCACTACACAGAATGCAGAGGCTAACTAAAAGTAACAATGGTTTATTAAAACAATTAGAAAAAAATAAACATAACTAACCCATGGGTCTCTAGAAAACATAGTAAGATAAAGGCCACACTTCCACATCAATAAATAACCAAAGAGGAAATTGCTAGATTTTAGTCCTGTGCCAACACCACTAGCACATTGTGACATACCAAGAAGTGATCAGCCTAAAAATAAGCACACCTGTCACCTGAGAGGCGGAACCTACTGACATGTCAGTGTACTGGTCACCCACAGAAGAACAAAAGTCATGGGGAGAAAACGGGTGTCTGAAAATGGCTTAGCTGCTCTAAGGCACAGAGAAGGCAGCTCTCACATTTCACAAGGACATTTCTCCTCTGGTTTCCCAGCCCCTCCCTCCTCTCCCCTCTTTCCCTCCCTCTTTTCCTTGCACCTGCATGAATGATGGATGGCTCTGTCCCCATTTGCAGGTCTAGCCAACACGCTGGGGAAGCTGCAGGGAGGGCTCCAACTGGAGCACTTGCAGCAGACTAGAAAGAAATAAAAGCAAGGAAGCTTGCGGAGAGATTTTAGATTAAGCAGGTGATGAATCAAATAAGCAAAATAACTAAGCAACCTACGCCTGCTCTCCACGCCCCCCTCTCCACAACCACAACTCCCAAGCTGTGAGAAAGGAAGTGGCTCTCAGAAGCTGAGAATATGGGTGGGGAGGGATGGAGCAAAGATGCTTCCTCAATTGTCAGGATGACTCCTAGCTCATTTGTTGGTCACAAAACTCCTTGGGCTGGCAAATCTGCCGTGTCAAATGGAACAAGCGTTTGGGCAAATATTTGTTAAAAATGTCATTCCACTGATTGTTCTAGGGGTGCACAGCAAAACAACAGATCTGAGCTTTCAGAGATACTATAAGGGATGCTTCAAGGGCATAGCTAACCTGCAGAGGAAGGTAACCTCTTTGCTTTTTTTGCCCACACTCCTCATTGCATTACTTTCTTGGGGAAACACTTTTCCCTGTGCTATGACCTGGGGTGGCCTCTGGTCTTTCCTCTCTTCAGATCTAGGCGTCTTTTAAAAAGATAGCACACACTTCTGTTTTTCAGAAGCTTGTTGAGAGAATGCACACTTCCCTGCAAAACTGGAATGCCTGCTATTCTTACCCTGAACTGCATGCAAGCGTCTGTGTAATTTGTATGGCTGTGATCTGTTTTTCTTATGAAATAAATTAATAGTTTTAAAAAATTACATGCAACTTGAGAAATGGCAGGAGCATTCATCAGAAAGCCAGTAAGGAAATGCACTAAAACAAAAAAGCATAGTTAGCACCGGAAAAACACACCAGTAGGCCAGTTCTGCTGATTTCATGCTATCTCTAACACCACCTATTATATGGTACGTCTGCCCATAGCATAGGTTTCCCCAGCCTGGTGTTTTAGACACCAACTCCCATCAGGTCGGATGGCCAAGACAAGGATGATGGGAGTCCAAAACATCTGGAGTCCCCTGGGAATACAGACTATTAACCCCTTCTGGAAACTGTAGCTTTGTGAGGAAAGTAGGGGACTCCTAACAACCCTAAGAACCCTTAACAAATGACAGTTCCCAGGATTCTTTCGGGAAAGCTATGACTCTTAAAGTGGTATTCCAGTGTGAGTGCAGTCAGGACAAGAATCTGTGGGAATGTTGCTATGGATCTAGCCAGCTATCTTCAACTTTTCAATACCTGTAAGCAGACTCACCTTTAGTCCAAACATGTGCTGGGGGACCCACTTCTGCTTTTTATTTTTTTACCATATGCTTGTCTGGTGGTAATGCTGTTGCTGAAACCCATTTTAGGTCAGGCTACAGGTACCTGGTAGTGAGTCCCAATCCAGTAGCTGAAATCCAGTGATCATTCTAGGCCTTCTCAGGTGTATTTGCTTTTCAGATCTCAGCAAAACCATGTGAAATGTCTGTGATTTGAAGGAACATCTTGAACATATAGGGTGAAAAGTCAGGAAGTAAAGCTAGCAGCAAGGTCAGGCTCCCAAGCATGTACTGAGCTCAAGGGCCTTTGCTCAACGTCCAGATTATTTTTATCCTGTCGTGTGATCTCTTCCCAGTCCCCTGAAATCCCATTCCAAAGAAAGGCTGGGAAAACTGTGTCTGAAAGCCCAACAATTTCATATCCTGTCTAGTTTTCTCACTCCAAGGAGGGGAAACAAATTCTAAAAACAGCATGTATGATACTTGGGCTTTCCATCTTTAGACTAGAGAGTTGGGAGACAGAATTGTATGTGGCTGTGATTTCACATGGAGCGTCTACATAGGCTTGGGAAATATGTGCTCAAGTATCAGGGTGCATGTCTATTATAGCTTATTCCCAAATTCAAAGAAGATTGTCAATGCTTACAACTCCTCCACCACTCTCTCTCTCTCTAAATATATATGGGTTGGATTTAGAGGTGGGGGATTTATTCACAAAGATCTTTCCATTGCTTTCAAATAAGGAGCGGAACTGTCTTCTGTGCCCTCCAAATCAAATGAAATCTAGCCTACTCACATTTACAAAGGTTGTCAACCACTGGCTAATGCAAAATTTCACTATCCGTAATACTAAAAAACGAATCAGGAATAAAGGACGTAACAGGAGTCAGGATTGGTGAACACGGCAGGACAACCAAAAGATACAGAGGCCCAGAAGATCTCAAGAGGACCTTGCTGTTTGAGCAAAGCTTAGCTGCAGGAGGAAGCCCTCTTATAGTCCTTCCTACCCAAGGGGATTTCACAGCTTGTCTGTGTGGGCAGGGTCAGTTCAGAGCCAGAAGGTAGTAAACTGCTTATGCAGAGACTGCAACTTGCAATTCAGCAGCTCACTCTATGGACACCTGCAAACAAACCCAAAGGCTCCCATTTCTAACCCCAGCAGCTTTTGACAGATGCAATTATAGAATCAAACTTTGCACTGTAGTTCAGTTATTTGCCCAGCATTTGATGAGGAAAACATGTAAAGCAAGAAACATGTCTCCTGTAGATGCATGGCAGGGAGTCGCAGAAAACGTTAAGTATTGGGTGAGTGTGAATGCAATGCAAGCTCCCAAGTACTTACCGTATTTTTCGCTCTATAACACGCACCCGACCATAACACGCACATAGTTTTTAGAGGAGGAAAACAAGAAAAAAATATTCTAAATGAAACAGTGGATGTATGATTTTTGTGGTTCATGCTGTGGCCACAGACATGTGATCTGACGGTGAGTTTGGAGTAGCCCAATGCAAAAATCCTGAGGATCCATGTGGATCCATGCTTTGTAACCACGTTTTTGCACCACTGCGACCCTAGGCAACAGTGGGTGCGTGATTTTTTTGGTGCAGGCTGTAGCCATGGACATGCTAAGTTATCTGATGGTGAATTTGGGGTGACCCAGTGCAAAGATCCTGTGGATCCATGCTTTGTAACCACGTTTTTGCACCATTGCAACCCCAGGCAACAGTGGGTGCGTGATTTTTTTGGTGCAGGCTGTAGCCATGGACATGCTAAGTTATCTGATGGTGAATTTGGGGTGACCCAGTGCAAAGATCCTGTAGATCCATGCTTTGTAACCACGTTTTTGCACCATTGCAGCCCCAGGCAACAGTGGGTGCGTGATTTTTTTGGTACAGACTGTAGCCATGGACATGTAATGTGATCTGATGGTGAATTTGGGGTGACCCAATGCAAAAATCCTGAGGATCCATGTGGATCTGTGCTTTGTCACCACATTTTAAATGGGGAGGGAAGGAAAGCAAAAAGCAAAAAAAGATTCTGATTTACCAGCCGCGTGTAGAAAGTATAGATTAAGATATTTGATATACAGCATATAAATCCAGAGATTTCCATGTCTCACTCTGCAATCCAGCCTGCTGTTACTTACGAGCAGGGAAGCAGGGTTTCTCTTCCAAACAAGCATACTGTCTCCCTCCAGCAGTACATTGCTTGGAGAAGCTGTAATTTGGAGGGGGCCTGGGGGCAGGGCTCTCTGCTTTTGGAAAAGAAATGAGAAGCCTACCATTGTAAAGCAAAAGTCGTTCCCCCACCACCACCCAAGCCAGCCCTCTCTCTCTCTATCTCTCTCCCACCTGCATGCTTTTCGGCTGCCTGCGAGTCCCTAGAGCACGGAGAGGAGGAAGGGGTGGGCTGGAGCCTGCACGCAGTGTGACTAGGGACGATTAGAAGGAAGGACGCGATCCTTTCCTTAACCCTCTGCTTGCCAGGAGGGCAGGGGATTCCCTGCTCTTTGTTGAGTTTGAGCAAACGCAGCAACAGAAGCAGGCGGGCAGTAAGACCCTGAGGCAGAATGCAGGAAAGCTTCTGCCTTCCCTCTTCCCTCCCTCCGCCCGCCCGATCTTATTTTTCCCTATTTTGCCCCTGCGCTCCGGCGAGTGAGCTCCAGGGACCACACATTCGCTCAATAACACGCACAGACATTTCACCTTACTTTTTAGGACAAAAAATCTGCGTGTTATAGAGCGAAATTTACGGTAAGTGTGCAGATATTCACTTCACAAACAGCAAGCATGGTTCAAACCATGGCACCATGGAAGTGTGAAGAACCTCAGTACTAACTCAAAGACTAGCAAGGTGACAGAAAAATTCAAGCTCAGGTTAAGAAGGCACAAGAAAGCTATTAGTATCCTGTGTCCTCCTTGAGCATTAAGCATGACCTTGGTAAGGAATCAAAGCCCTGTTGTACCTGGTGCAATAAGTGTATCTGGAGTGCCAGATGATCTTTGCAGTCAAGAGAAAAGCTACGACTGAGACCAAGCCCCAGTGAATGGAGACAAAGGTCTTGACATATTTACAGAAGATCACAATCCTCTTGAAGGCCCCGAGATCAGGCCATGAAGCTCCACAGCCTATCACACCAGGCCCTGAGAGCACTTACAGCAGGTGTGGGGAACACCTTTGGCCCTCCAGATGTCACTGTGCTACGACTCCCATCAGACCCAGCAAGCATGGGCCTCAGATGATGGGAACTGCAGTTCAGCAACATCTGAAGGGCCAAAGGTGTACCACACCTGACTTAAAGGCAGCTCACAAATGGCAAGAAATCCAAACAGACTTAAAACCATCCTACCAGCCTGAGAACAAACTTCATCTCTGCTGCTGCAGTTACCTCTCCCTCGACAAAAAGGGACCTATTCTATTACATGGATGGAAGGAGGTAGAAAATTAAAGGTGAAGAGGGTAAGAATAGCTGTTTTTTCTATCTCAGTTCTTCCAATGGGTCAAAAGCTGCTTTTGTATTATAAAAGTGGTCAACACCAGTTTCTTATCAGATCAACAAGCTACAGTTCACTGCTCTGTCAAGCCCAATGCAATCCTTCCACGGAGTCGCTGGTCTGTCCCTAACTTGCTATTAACCAGGATCCCCCAAGGGCCAATTCAAATGTTCAGCTATTAAGGATGTACAGCCCACTCACTTGAATGTACTACCTCAGCTTCTACATGGGGAGTCATAAAAATGACTACCCCGTGTCAAATTGGTCCAGAAGCATCCATTAATGGCAGGCAACTTGGAGACGAGCAGCACAGAAATACTTCAACTAGCAGAAAAGAGTAAACACCAAAATTCCGCAAGTGAAGTGATGAGCAGCATTAAGAATGAAACCAGGTTGTGGCAACTGTCCCACCTTAAGAGACTGTAGGACTTGGCAGGTACCCTCCTAATGTTCAGACTTCTGCTCTCACTTCTGAACCTGCTCAAGTCTCACAGTGCCTTCTGCAGTTCTGAGAAAAATACCAGGAAAGAAAGTGCAGTCAGTTTCTCAGGACAAATATGTAAGCCTTAAAAAGCAGGTATTGTTTTAAGACAAGCAACAAGACATGGCCAGGTTCCCAACAATAGAACTGCGCCTGTGCTCAAGAATTGGAGGGGCCTGAAATTTATAGTTCTGAAATGAAAGTTTGCACTTCAGGAGAAAGCTGTAACTAGATAGCCACAGAATACAGAGTCCTTCCAGATTGGTGGTTTGTTTTTTTCCAGGTGCGTGATGCAACATGTCATTGATGCAACAATAGTGTGTTAGTGTTGGATTTTTACTTGACCTTCCACACATCCTTCACCTTTATTTCTTGTTCTGTGAGGCTTCCCCCATGTTACTGCATTACTGCTGTCTGGGAGGCCCCTCTTGCAACAAAAGGAGGACAAATAAAAAATGCCCCAGAGTGTATGTGGTACAAAAAGTTACAGGATTTCTGCAGGAAGTTACAAGACATCCACCAATTGGAAATAAAGCAGGTGCAAAACTTATTGAAAGTTAGATCACATATAACCACCATGATGCCACCGAAGCCACAATAGAAAAGATGTCTGGTGGGGTCCCATGCAGTATATTGTATTATCATGATCTAGGCACTGTGTGTGAGAGGCAAAAGCTCTGAATATATTTTGTTGTCTATTTGGCAACCCTACAGGGTTTTTTCCAGTCTACCCTACTCAATGGGGTACACCTTCCAGCAACTTTATGATGTCTCCCCCCTTCTCCACAGTTCACAGTTGTGTGAGAATCTCATGGTTCTGGGCCCCCAGTGCTGGAAGCAAACAGTGAGGCCAGATATCACATTCGAACCCCCTGTAGCCTCCTGCTTTTCAGTAAGCATTCTCAGCATCATACACTCAGCTCAGATAATTCATCCAGAATAATTCCCCCCCCCAATGATATGATTATAATCGCTAACAAACCCACCCTTAAATGTTAATATAGTCAGCTATTTTTGTCCACACTGATTTTTCTCATCCTTTTAATACATGGAGGGTGGGTCTTTTTCCTCTTCTGACCCCTTGTTACGCTTTTGATCAAGGGTGCATTTTTTACAATCACAAATGAATTTTAGGTTCGCCCTTCCAACCTTTCAGCCTAACAGATGAATGGAAAAAGTCCACTTATAAAGAGCTCCAATAATTAGCTATGATAATTTAACAATGATGTGTGAGAACTAATATTATCTCTAGAGCGCTCATTAAAAAAAAACCACTAAAAAAAACCCACCACTCTGCAACTGCAACTCTGCAAAACTGTCATATGGGAAGGAACCATTCCAGATTTTTTTTAGTTTATAAATATTTCATCCACTCCTGGGGCCATTGTGACACTTTCCTAACCCCCATTGTCCTGCAGTTTGTTTGCACCTTATACACTTTCTACATTGCCATCAAAGGAGGGCTCCCATGTTTCTTCTTTACTTCCGTCTATTAACACATCATTGCAACATATCTTATTAGGGTCCATCCCTTCCCAGTGGAAAATTTCTGAAGATGTTGTGGCATGACCAGGCACATCCCCCATCATGGCAACAATTATCTCTGCTCAACTACAATCCCTGTTATTATAAGATTTTTTGGGAAACATAGCCAAGGGCATGCATAGGGTAGAGACACTCTTTCTTGAAGGCCAACATTTTTGCAGTTTTTCTCTCAGCACTGCTGGAGAGTATAAACTGGAGTCAGCACAAAATGAATGGCTGCAGCCTTAAAGCAGCACCCATATTTTCCATTCTGTCCTATATGGGTTCCTCTAATACTCTTCCCTCACTACAGTATTTGAGTTACCAACAAGGCACCAGTGTATTGACATCTGGCAGGCTCAGATATACAGTCACCCTGAGCTTAAAAGCTAACAGCAGATGAGAAAAACTTCTATTATTCATGCATCTGATTAACTCATTGGTATTAATGGTCCGCACACAATGCAAAGTTATGACATTTGTTTAGGTCACGGGGATCCGGAGTACAAATTTGTTGTGAAGACACAGAGGAAATGGACTATCTAGGGACTCCAGAAATACTGTCCTCATGTCCTCAGAGTGTTAATGTCCAGAGGTGAATGAATGAATGAAGATGGATGGGGAGGGAAGAGCAATAGAATCTGTCTGGATTTAAGCAAATATTCCACACACACCCTCCAAGATTCAGACATTTGTCTGCACTGCCCAAATATTACCCTTTTTCATTGGTTTGCCTGTTTGACAATTCCTGTTCTGCCGGAAAACCTTTTATTTGCCCTTTATTTCATGGTACTTCTACGACAAGACACTCCAGACTGAAGGTTAATAATCCACAACACCGGAAAAAGTATGAACAGAGTGTGAATTAGGTGCAGGACTGCACTGCCATATATCATGTTCTCATGGGTTGAAACCATCCTTATATCAGCCAGAGGTCTAGAATCTTCACATCACCTATACGTGCAACTACACTGAAGAAATGAAAGCTACAATAAGGGGAAGACATACTTTCCAGACTCTGAATTAAAGTTCTGTACTACAGATTCTCCTCTTCCTCAATCACCAATCATAGAAGCCTATTGGACTGGCTGTCCAGGATGGCCAATGGTAATAAATGACAGGTTGTGTGGTCCAGCAACAATATCTCAATGGCCACAGGTTCCTCTTTTTGGGAGGAAATTATGGGCAGCAGATAAAGAAAGTGGAAGAATGGGCTGAGAAGCAGGATGGCTCTCTCACCAAGATCCGTTCAAACTCTCCTCTTTCAGTGCCAAGCATTATTCTCCCAACCATCAGCTAAAAATCTACCTATGCGACCAAGGAGGAAATCCATTCAAAGGTGAAGTGTTATCACATGTGATGTCTCAGTTGCATTCCATGGATGTATCAACACTTAGTACCCGCACTGGTGCTGGCAATGGTAAGGCCATGTGGTTGTGGGTTTTGATGTGAGGTTGTCCATATGTGTGAGAGCACCACAGCCAATCTCATTGCAAGCTTTGCTAAGAAGAGAGTGCCTCCCCCCATCTTTCTCAATGCAGAGCCATTAAATCCAGAATTGCACTTGATTTAAAGAGTTGTGTTATGCAAGTCTCTAGCCACTCTGAGAAAATATTTAACTGGAGCAAAGCTTTTGCAGGAATATGGGCCAAACTATCACGTCTCGATATAATTTACTTTCAAAATATCAGCAAATATGGAAATCACATTCTTTGAGTCGTTTTTAATATCAGAAGATGAATCTTTAGAAGACGGGTGCAGGGCACAACTAGCCTGCTAGATCAGGACGTACCCGACTCAGACCTGGGCTTGGCATACAAGTGTGAGTTGCGTGCTATTGTTTTTTTTAAAAAGCAATAATTTAGAAAGGGCAATTATTCATTCGATTATGAAGGGTAACAATTATCATATTACCATAGATCATGTTATTCCCCCTTGAGTGCACTACAATAGTTCAGGATAACAAATGGTAAGAAGGTGCCAAGAACTGAGTAATAAATAATACTTTTAAATATTTTTCAGAAGGTTGACCCGGTATGCGTATGTACATATCAACACATGTACCCACTCACCCTGTAGCTCAAATCTGTCCTCAAGCACAACCATCCACTCAGGAGGAGATGACTAAATCATATGTCCCTTCACCAGCCTGGTCTAGCCAAGCCATACCTATTTTATTGCTAGAGTTGCCTGGGACCCCACATTCACCTCACTGTCTCCTTGCAAATGACTTGCCTTGAGAAATCTCATTTCCAGAAACCTCATTTTCTGGGTCATGAGGAGGACGTGAGGGAGATATCATCTCCAGGACCCTGTGAGCCTGGAGCGTAGATTCAAAATGACAAGCAGCCAGTGCCTGACTACTGGGCACAATAGATCTATTAATTAGGAAGCATTTTGTATTGTGTTTGCCAAGGTACAAATGAAGGGAAACTGTTTGCAGAAAGCATAACCCACAAACCCTTTCTCCAGGGGAATCTAGAATTCCGCAGGAGTCAGGTAGTGCTGTTCTCTACCCTGCACTGCTTGTTCTCCAGGCAACCAGAACCAAAATGTTCTTGGTAAAAAGATAGATAGATGAGGGTATGACATTTCCCCATCATCTTGCCTTCTTATCCTTGTTACTAGAAAAAAAATACTTACATAAATTTAGGTTTGTTTGACCAGTCCCTCCACGCCTATTCAAATCTATAGATCTCCTGGAACCAGTGCCTAATATGCTATTTGCCACAGAGGAAAACTGATGTTGGAAACCTGTATTTGGGGGAAGACTGGGACTTGACCCTTTGCCTAGAAAGTTCTGAACGAACTTAAATCTGAATTCACCCCCCATCTCTCTCTGGGGGCTTCTGGTCAAAAGAACTGCAGCCAGAGGATGAAACTAAGGTGCAGCTTCATCTCTGGAGGAGGCTATTTGCTAAAATGGGCTTACATGCCTGGCACAGCACACAATAGCATTTCAGGGTAGCTGCGTAATATTCCCCCTTCATAAACTTTGAATGGCTCCAGCTCTCCGGCAGCAGGGAAAGCAGCTTGCAAACGTCATGTGAGCGGCAGCTCCAGTTACCCGGGGCCCAACTGTGCCACATCTCTACCTTGCTTTTATCTGATCCATCTCCCTGCTTGGGAGCAGACCATCATCCACTCCTTTGATACTGTTGCTTTTGGTGGCTAGGAGCTGCTGGACTCTGAATGCAGCTGGTGCCCTTAAGCGGACTCCAACGCCTCCAATGTCACCTTGGCAAGAAATGCTGCAGCTCAAACTTTGGAAGGGGGGCAGGAGAAGAAAGCAGGAAACAGATAAAGGCGGCACTGTGACTCTGCTTGAGAAAGGAGAAAGAGTCATAGAGAATGGGAATCAAGGATCACCACTGCACAAGATCTCTGCTCCATCTGCGCCCACTGGCCTGCCAAATAAGGCTATGTGAAATAAAAATAAGTCAGTACAGGAGCCTGGACAGACGGTGCCTGTTGCATCCCCACCTTGCTATCCACCTGCAGACTTCATGCCTACGCCCTTTGCACCAAACACCATTGCAGACACCCCCACCCTACCAACCACAGAGAATGCAAAGCAAACTACATTTCTTTCAGCAAAGAGCAGATAACCTAACCTTGGCACCCTAGGCTGGCATCTGGTTCCATAGTTCTGCAATCCTGCTTTTCCAAATGACCCAGCAGATGCAGAATGTTACCTAAAGATATGCTAAATTGGCTCATGAATATATATAAGCAAACAGAGATGGTTGCAACTAGGTATATTAGTCTCTGCTACTCATGACAGGTACAGCCACTCCCGGCACACTGCCGCTACTTGGTACTGAACGGATCTCCTAGAGACGCCTTTTAATTGTCATTGTGCTAGTTTTTCCAGTTGCTCCAAATCACCTTCACGCCAACACAGAACTCTGGGGCACAGAGGAGAGGTTCTTTGCTGTGGCAATTTCCTGTGGGCAGGAGCTGGATCATCGATACCTTCCTTTCCTTGGTATTACAAAGAGAACAAGGCACACAGTGGAGTGCCTGGTAACTGTCCCCGTCAGCAGCTTTCTCAGACCTTGAAGTGTCCTCAAAAGCTACCGTATTGATGATGCGAGGCAGGTGCCGCCAAGGGTGGTTGGAGGAAAAACCGGCTTCGTACACACAGACAGCTGATATCGACTCACTTTCCTTACACTGCTGCTAGCGACGCAAGCCAGGAGCGGCAAAGTCATGTGCAATGGAAACAGAGAGAACGGAAAGGAGGGAGGGGGAACGCCTTTTAATACCAAAAGAAAAAGAACAGCACCTGTGCCAATATAAAACTAGCTACTTCCAAGTAGCTCTTGCTTTCTGCAGAACCAAGGGAACTAGAGGAGTGGTAAAATTGGGCCAAAACAAATGTGATATGGGAAGATTTGTGATTAGATCTTCTGACATCTTCAAGGCAGCTGAGAGGGGAGGGGTGTGTGCTAATTTGATTTGGGAAGTGGCACCAGTGGAGGGGATGTTTAACCCTTTCAAACTGGCACCATTTCCATGTACTGAACCCTCCCCTCTGCCCAGAGTCACCATTAGCTGAACAAGGAGCAAAATGCAGTTATCTTTAAGGTGCTTGCATTTCTCTCTCTCCATGGGGTGGGAGGGTGTCTGGTTGACAGTAAGAGTAGGGGGGTTGGAAGGGTTAAAACACATCCTCCAGCAGCCCCACTTCCCAGATTAAATTAGCACACACACACACCCTCCCTCACTTCTCCTCACAGATGTTTTCAAGAAAAGGAGAAAAATCAGGAGATCTGATGACAGATCCCGGACACCACGTCTGTTACTCTGCACTGCCTTCATCTCTAAGGAACCAAATTCTCATCTGGGCTGAATCCACAAGAGAGAAATAATTGCTAGTGAGCAAATCAGAGACTTAGGCAAGGGGCTTCCAATCTGATTTACACATTATGCTATGTATGGTCTGTGCTCATGCATGAGGACAAAGAGCAGGCTCACAACTCCTGCCACCCAATCAACTCTATACCAGCTTTTCCCACAGCAGTCATGATTGACATGCCCACTGCAAAATGGGAATATTTATCTCCCCATCACACTTTACACCTTTACTATACCAGTGTAAGAAGGAACCAGTTCTTCCTATGCAATACGTGTGTGTGTTTGCTGAAGGGGGGTGTTTTTATTTTTGTTCAGGAGTGGTTGTGGCGATTGGCCTATCAATATATATCTTAGGATAAAAGAAGGCAGGGATGTGTCACGTTCTCTACCAGATGTGAACCACATTCTTCTCTAGAGATCATAAAAATCCATCAAATGGCATTGATCTTCTCAACACAACACCCTAAACAGAACAGGGCAGTAGAACATCTGTCCACACGATTGTTCAGGCTGGATTTAAGACTAGCAAAATGATGTGATGGCGCGGAACAAACCAGCAATAAGTCACCGCAGGAACATTTGTAGCATGTTATATCATGGCTCTGAATCATAAGTCATCAGACCCTCTAATAGAATATATCACATATCACAAGGAATGAACAGGAACTTTGTTGAATGCAGGGTGTGTGCAGTGGACTTCCTACCCATGATTTGTTTTGCTCTCCTCTCCTCACCCTCCCAATACATGAACTACTTTATTAAGTGGATTGCACTATGATCGCTTTTCAGTTCTTATAGGCGCTGCTCTACCCCAGTCAAGTGCTGCTAGAGAAATCTGGCACTCTTACTAACCCTAGCTGACCATCCCTGCTGCATCAGGAAAAATGCTAATTGGCCACCATTTTTGGCATCCTGAGTTCGGTACGAATGGAGAGTGGCTCTGAGCCATGTTGGCTGTGATGTTGTGTTGTGAAGTTACTGAAAGTCAGAAGCCCAGCTGAACTAGAACTTCTACTTTCAGTAAATCCAAGGGATGGGGATAATCCATGTTCAGCAATTTGTTGGGTGTTTTTAACAAAAAAAAAAAGTTACAGAAGTTCACTAGTTCAGAGATCTCAGCCCAGTTTGGGGTGTTTGCTAAGCAAGTCAGGTGTTTCACACTGTTCCTCTCAAGGACGGTGCAGGGAGGGTCATTGCAGGTCAGTGGGCAGACTCATGCAATAAAGCAGGATGCCCCCAATCCCCAGCAAAAGTAATGCAGAAAATGGAGATGTCCCAGAAATACATGTGCGGTATTTACTACAAATGTTACTACAAATTTCCTTGCAACTACATGAAAGCTTTGCCAAACCAAATGAGCTGACAGCCAAACTCCTTGGATTTCTTGGAGCTGACTCTCCTCTGACCCTCCTTTGCTGAGTGCCAAACTCCCAGTGTGTTTTTGTGGCCTATGCTGGATCTTCTCTAAAAGCTTCCTCCAGTAGTGGCGCCAAGGAAGACAAGAAAAGGAAGCAGTGAAAAGCATCAGTATTGTGTAGCAAAATCCAGTGGTTGTGCTGCGACACTCCTTTGGTCTGTGCATCTAAATACAGCATCTGAACTTATTGCCATGCCTACTGCTGGGCTTGGTTCTAGATGAGCCAGGATGCTTCTGATAAGACTCCCCATGTTCCCAGCAATAATGCAGAAATGAATATGCAGAGATAGATGCAAGCGGCTGGCGAGGACACCTCAGACAATAGCCACAAAAGGGGAAAGGAGAAGGAGTTTGCAACCCACAAAAAATCTTTCTTCCATCAAGACTTTAAACATGCATGGGCTACGCTGTACACAAGCCAGGAGGAAAAATCTGAATGGGTCCCCCACTAGGTACCGTCATATCCATCTGCAGGCAGAGAATAAGCTGCAGGAGGGGATAAAAGGTGATGTCCTCTCTCTTTTTAAAGTGGAATATAAATAGGATTTAAACAACAACACCCATTTATAGTGAGTCTTTCTAAAAATTGCTCAGTTTGCATTGTCTAAATTTAATACAAACAGGTTGTGGTCCAAAAAGCATAAATAGAAGAGTATTTTGCATTTTGAAAAACCTGCATCTGCTCACATTTTAAATTTGCAATCCTAAACAAAGTTATTAGAGACTACTCTCCATTGAACTTTTTTCTTCTTCAAATAAACATGTAGAGGATTTCACTGCACACATTAGAAAGGTTAAGTGTGGATGAGCCCATAAATGAGCTGTAGCACTATAATGGAAGGGTTGCTGCTGTATCCATTACTAGCTCCTATTAATGCAGCCTGGTTCTCTGAATTGCAGCTTCTGGAAAGGACTTTTGCACAGTGGTGGAGCTTCTGGCCCCTGCATCCTGGAACCCGATAGCCTAGGTCATGGGTAGGCAAACTAAGGCCCGGGGGCCAGATCCGACCCAATCACCTTCTAAATCTGGCCTGCGGACAGTCCAGGAATCAGCGTGTTTTTACATGAGTAGAATGTGTCCTTTTATTTAAAATACATCTCTGGGTTATTTGTGGGGCAAAGCAATTCGTTCATATTTTTTTTTCAAAATATAGTCCGGCCCCCCACAAGGTCTGAGGGACAGTGGACCAGCCCCCTGCTGAAAAAGTTTGCTGACCCCTGGCCTGGGTCTTGACTCCTTGCTGGGGTCTAACAAGAGCATTACAAAGGCCCAACTGGAATTACAAGAAGCTACCATGCAGTATCGCCTGAAAATACTATGCTAGGCTCCAAAGAAGGGTCGCACACTTGTGGGAGAGAGAACCACATACCTTTTGCTTTGCTCATGGCATTTCCCACAGCTAAAGAGGCAAGACACTCTTCAGTTGAGAAACAGCTTGTCTGTAGTGGGAATCCAGCAAGGAAAATTCCAGTTTTCTGGCTTTGAGCACATCTTTAGACCTTGATGTGTACTTGCAAGATTGTGTTAGCAAGCTGTACAGATCCTAGCTTACTGAGTACACAGTGTATAAGTGGCTGAGCAAAACAAGCATCTTACAGCACAAAACCCAACACAGGGGCCATTTCAAAGGCTTGTTAGCTGGTCCTCAAAAAGATTTTCAAGCACAATGAGAAAAAATTAGTTTCCACCTCTTGTTGACAATAGCTTCAATCAACACACCCCAAGATATGCAGAATTTAACTGGAGTGTTTGTGCTTTTAAACACACACACACACACACACACACACACACACACACACACAGCCAATGGGCAACAATGCTTGTCATGACAATTGCTAGTGAATCTGAACTGCAGCAGTAGCATGAGAAATCTTCTTATTCCCCAATTATATACATTTTCTTTTCTTTTCTTTTTAAAAAGTCAAACATTAGTCACAGCTGAAGAAAAAAAACATCACCAGATTGTTCTGCCTGCAACAACACCCTCAATACGCGCCTTGGCATCCTTTAAGTAATAGAGACAAGAGACAAACAGGATGCCAAATTTCCATGGACTGCAGGAGCTCCTGGGCAACAAAGGATAGAGGTGCAAGCATGATTCTGAAAAGCCAGTGAGACAAAACCTTAGTAACTAGGTTTCAAGTATGCATGTTAAAAGACTTATCTGGAGGTAGGATCTTTACAACTTGCTTTGGGCATTCCCACCATGTAACCTGACACAGAATCTAGCTGCCAGAGTGTATTTAACACAATGGCTCCCCCCCCCCACCTTGCAGACCACTTGAAAATTGATGAAGGTCTTGGAGGACCACTTGATATTTTTTCTGCCTATTGTAGCAATTGTAGTGTGCAGTGCCAGGTGCTATATGATTTTTAATTGTATTTTTATTGATTACTGATTCTTATATACTGTATTTTATTGTATTACACTTTGAGTCCCATATGATTTGAATTACAATTGTAATTCAACATGAATATTTAATATATGATGGATGTGCCATCTCCAGTCTTCAACCACAAATCCATGGGTGCACCAAGGACCACCTCAATGAAGTTCGCAGCCCACTGATGGCCCATGAACCACAGTTCGGGAACCCCTGATCCAAGATACAGAGGTATTTAAAGAAGATAAAAGGAGTGCTTATAAAAGCCACCCTTGTTGGACATCCACAAGAAATGCAGGTTGAGCAGAGCCTGGTTTGTGGCATGAGACAAGTAGGCTATGAACTAGGCCAGCTTGACTTGCACTTTGAGCAGCTTCACCACCTCCACCTGCCCTTGCCCCCACTTACCTGGGGCAAAGAAGAAGGAGCCAGTGCAGAAGGCAGCAGGTGCTGCAGCTTCTCAGCTCTAGAAGCCTTTTTGGACTGAAGAATAGGATAAAAAAATATTTAAAATAAAATACGGTAGGTAAGCAAATATTTCACTATTCAAAACTACAAGAAAGCAGTAATTACAGCCAGTTCCTCACCCCCAGCAAGAATAGAAACTTACATTAAGGGGTGATTAAGGAAGCTAATAGGGGAAGTTAATGGGCC
The DNA here is from genome assembly GCF_964188305.1 of Podarcis bocagei. NCBI lineage: Eukaryota > Metazoa > Chordata > Lepidosauria > Squamata > Lacertidae > Podarcis > Podarcis bocagei. Next base: position 82,368,248 of record NC_138126.1, on the reverse strand, counting down.
ATCCTTCATTAATCCCATTGCCCTGCTCAACAGAAAGCAATAAAAGGGTAGAACCAGTATGTAGGAAAGTTTTAATTAAAGGTGCAGGAGTTCTGAAAAGCCTCAACAGCACTTTGCCTGTTCACACTGGACAGGCCAGCACTGCAACTGTCTTTGTAATATTTTTTAATGCCATAGATCAGGTCTGGGGAAAAAGGAGGAGGCATAGTCTAAAACAGAAAACACTGGAATACAACTGCTTTCCACAGAAGTTGTCTGGATTCTCCATAAATGTGAATGAACAAATTTCAGACCAAAGGGAAATAGCCTGGCCTCATCTGAAATAAAACCATTCCACTTAATTTTTGCTCACAAGAAATACAAGTTGAGTCCAATGGGACTTGCTCCCAGGATTGAAGTTTAAATGATCCTGGTGATTTCCTGGCCCCAGTCTCTAATCTAGTTTCTCACTCTGTGTCATTTTTTTCATTGCTGTCTCTCCTTGAAGTCCATTGCCAAGGCCTCCATGGTGGATGGCAGTAAGATGACCCATCCTGTGCTAGTGATTGCTAACAAGATGACCCTCCATATACAACCCATTGTAAACATTACCTTAGTGATGAGAATAGTCATGAGAATTGGATCTAAGAGAGCAAAGATAGGACTTTTGTACTTTTGTACAAATGCAGTTTGCCCTTCACACTGAGCTCAACAACTAGATCCTGATAGAATGAAAGTGATACCAGACACTGTACATTCAGGAGCATTTATAAAATAATTACTCCCCTTCCTTAAACAAAAATAATATAACAGTACAGTGGTGCCTCGCAAGACGAAAAGAATCCGTTCTGTGATTCTCTTCGTCTAGCGGTTTTTTCGTCTTGCGAAGCAAGCCCATTGACGGATTAGTGGATTAGCGCTATTAGTGGCTTTTAGTGGCTTATCTGCTGATCGGATCAGCTGATAAGCGGCTTAGCGGCTTAGAAAAAGGGGGGGAGGGAAAAAACCAAAGGGAACTCGCAAGACATTGTCGTCTTGCGAAGCAAGCCTATAGGAAATTCATTTTGCGAAGCACCTCCAAAACGGAAAACTCTTTCGTCTAGCGAGTTTTCCGTCTTGCAAGGCATTCGTCTTGCGGGGCACCACTGTATAACAGGGAAGGCAATTCTGTGTAACCTGAGCAACTTCCCCACCCACAGCTTTATCTAGATTTTTCACTTTCTTCTGGAGTTCTGCAACTTTGATAGGTTTCAGAAGCCACAAGCTCCAACAGTGAGTCAAGTCTGGTATGGTAAACACTAGTCTATAGCAATGGTCTCTTAACTTCCTAGTTTCAGCAGCCTCGTTGCCATGTTAGCTTGTCTGCAGGCTTTCATGATTGCCTCCTGTTAAGAGTGAGAAGACACCTAATTGTCTCCTGTAGCTGCGCATTACAAGGGAAGATTTGGAATTGTGGGCAGAGTGCCTGTAGAGAAAGCTTGCCCATCTTTCTGGAACCTTTCCCATGGTAGAACAGCGAAGAAGAGCCCTAGCTCAGTGATACAGAACACCTGAAACCCTGGAAAGTCAGCATAGACAATACTGTACTGAGTTAGATGGACCAGTGGTTTGAATAGGTATCAGGAAGCTTCCTTTGTTCCTTACCCCTTCTGGGGGAAAAACCCTAGTTTTCCTGAACACAAGTCTGAAAACCCATGACTTAGGGGTAGTGATTTCTGTGCCAACCACCCACATACATGCCCTCAGAACAGAAAAAGGAGTTCTTGTCCATGCCCTTGTTTGCAAAGTTCTTTTTCAGGATATATTATTCTATGAATAGTGGCAATGGCCATTTGTAGACTAATGTAGACCCCAACCTCTTTCACCGCGGTTACCCAGACTCCCAACTGGAGTTGTTCTTACATCCAAGGCTAACAGATAAGGAATTCTGAGCCCTTGGTTAGATTATGCAAAGTTGTTGAAGCAAATGTCAGCAGTAGGGCTACTTAACCCACCAAGAGCGCATAAATGCTACAAGGCACCATGTCAGATTGATGTGGCATCTACAACACAGGAGATTTCATTCAGTTGAAGTTAGTTAGCGGTTTTAAATTTGAATATCCCAGCCCTACAGCCATATGCTCTCAGGGCAGCTAGCGCTCAGATAAAAGCGATTAACATAGCAGAAGTTTTTTATTTAAAAAAAATTAATTAGCAGAAGCAGTTAAAAACAAACAAACCACACATGCAAATCTTGCAGCAGTATAACACCCAATTTAGCTAATGTTTTGAAAGAACCTGGAAAATTAAGAAGGCAGCATTAAAAAGACACATAAAAGTAGGTGCCAGCTAAGTCCATGATGTGGTGCCACAGGCAGGAAGACCCTCTCCCTTAGTTGACACACACCTAACTTCAGAAGGCGAGGGCAATTAGAGAAAAGCCTCTGATGCTTATCTTCACAGGCAGGCATGTACATGTGGGAAAAGGCAGTCTTTTAGGTAACCAGCTCCCAAACCCTGTGGAGCTCTAAAGTTAAGTACCAGCACCTTGAATTGTACAGAACTGTTCCAAAACTGGCAAGACACGTTCCCTTGGGCCAGTCCCAGTTAACAGCCTAGAGACGTTACCTTTGTGTTCTTTCCGAATTTCAGAGCCTTCTTGTTGTTAGGAGGAAAAGATAAGAATAAAAGAAGGTGAGGCCCCCTTAGAGAAGCCTCAGCTGTGGCCTGGGAATGATTTTCAGCATTATTTTGGCCAGGCTATATATATATATATATATAGAGAGAGAGAGAGAGAGAGAGAGAGAGAGAGAGAGAGAGAGATCAAAAAGCACTGAATGCAGATAATTGTGCTAATTGCATGCACAAAGCACTCGGCTCGCTCTGAGCTGCTTGCTCACGGCCAGTGTCACTGAACCCACTTCAGCCAGCAATCTCCATGATGAATGAGAAGCGAGCATGATTTCATTGTCTGGCGAGGTTGAGAGAGGGAGGGAGAAGCGTGCTGTGCTTCCTAGCACCAGAGGCTCTTCCTCAAGTGCATGAGGGACACCCCAGCACAGAATGCCCTATGCTAGTGTTGGGGGGGGGAGCAAGAGGGAGGAAGGGAATAGATGCTGAACATGGAAGTAGGAAACAGCACCAAGCAACAGCACATGCATGAACTTGCATCAAGGTGGCCAACCACTACAGTGAATTAATTAGATTAAGCAAAAACTGGCTTCAATATATTTATCCCATACAGCCCAAAGCTCTTCAACATCTTTCCAAAAAGACCCTCAAAGGGCCTCCTCTGGTCAGCAGGGGTTAAGAGTGGATGTTGTTCTTTAGGCTGCTGCATAGAAATATTCTCAAGTCAGCCCTAATTGTGTTCTCCCACCCACTGAGCATACTTTGGGCACTCTCCTGCTTTAGCTTAGCAGGAGGCACATTCCACAATACAGGCTGTATCAAACCCCAGAAAGGAGGGAGCCTATTGCAAAAGGATTTTTGTTTTGTTTTTTAAGGCTCATATTAGTTGCACAAACAGTCTAAACTGGCACAGAATCTATCAATTGACCTAGAAGAAGGTTTTGCTGCTACTATCAGAGTTCTAGAAAAATGCAGTTGATAGAATCTAAGCCTGTGATCAAACCAATGTTCTTTCTAGTCCAGAGTTCTTCAGAACCCAGACTGCATCTCTTCCAAGGCATGAATCAAGCAGCCAACCAGTCTTTTCAGACAGACAGATAGACAGAGAGCACAGTCCCAAGAATAAAGCATGCTTGAACTTAAATGGATGAACATTTGTTTTGAAAAGGAAGGAGAAACGAGCACAGCAAACAAGAAAAGAATAAAAATTGAGCACTCAGGGCTTATCTACAACTTACCTTTTGCCCTGCACTTTCTAGGCATAGGTCTGCACTATAAAGCTCCATGTCTCAGTGTTTATTGGGGGGGGGGGAGGGACTTGTCCCACTGCTTTATCCAGGAAGACCTATTTAACACTGCATAGGAACAAACTGAAATTTGGGTTTTCAGTGGATTGCTGTTTGCTCCGATTCAGCAGGAAAGAGCATGTTTTTGTAGGAACAGTGCTGTGGCAAAAAAGAAAAAAAGCACCTGGACAAAGTGCTTTAAAGCGCAGGCCTGTGCCTAAAAACACAGCATGAAAGGAAGTTTGGATGAGCCCTCAGTGCAATTTAGAAACTGACCCTTCTCCTTTAATTCTAACCACATGCACCTTCTCCTTTAATTCTAACCACATGTCTTTTGCACCTGGTTGTTTGGTAGATCTTGAGGTTCTAGTAAAACAAAAATGAGGCAGACCCCAAAAACCTGCCCCCCCACCCCCAGTTAGAATACCAATACCAATAACAGCTCAAATTGCATCCTCTTGCATAAGATATATTTTGCCATCCAAGGCCCAAACAAATTATTAGGTGCGCCTTTTGGAATGTTAATGAGCTAGCTCAGTCATTGTCAATGCTCCCAGCGAGTCTGGAAGTTGAACAATGGGAGACAGAACCATCCTTCCTGACCCCAGTAGGAAGCCTGCATCAACTGAGGTTTCCCTCAACCCCTTTAAACATAGAGAAACAACTAAAGAAATGTCCGAGAAAATATTGATTATAATGTGCAAGTTTTTTGCACACATCATCATAAGCAGCAGGGCACAATTTGTATCAACAGTTTTCCCCTGGGAGATTCCTTCCACATACCAGGTGGCTCACCTAGAGATTTGCATTTGGAAAGCACAATACTAGGCTGGAATTGTAAGAAGCATGTGCATACATATGATATATCATAAGATTCATCACCATCAGATATTTAAAACCTTCTAACAGCTTGCAGAACTATAACAAATGTTGCTCAAAGGCATTATTTGGGTTCTAAGAAAATCCCTGGAAAAAAAATTCAGGGGGTGTGTCTTTCACATGCTACGGGAAGGGCCAAATAAAGGGACAACTTCCTGTCTATGCGCACTTGTGCAATACCATCATTACAGCAATGAATACTGCTAGGAACTGGCTCCCTGAAGCAACAAATGGGAAAACCCCAAGCCAGAAACTGGCTTGCAGTTTGCTCCATGTCCTCACATGCAACAAACACGTTGGGCGAAAGGGTGTGGGAGATTGATGTGTTAAGGCAGCAAAATGAGATGTTCTTTGAGCTTACCACATGCAAATACTTATAACTGGAAAACTGCTAGTCCTATTCTGACTACCTGCACAGATCTGTTACTGTACCTTGGTCCCACTACCAGCTTAAGCTCTTGCCAATAAACTGCTACACTGATATCCATGGCTCCCAATTTATTTGTTCTCTCTAGCCCCTGGTCTGCCAATGCATCAACACTGCTATTGTAACCTAACCCACCACCGCACTGCAAGCTCCCACAGAACCAATTTCATCAGATGCATGAAGTGCTCAACAATGTGGGTAGGATACCTTAATTATACCTAGACAGCAGGTAAAAGAAGGGGGGAATTGTGTAAGCTGTTCCAGAAGGGCAGCTATGAAAATGTCTTGCAACAAGACAACAGAATCCTGCAGCATCTTTAAAGGCCAATGAATTTATTCTGACATCCAGATTCTGTGCTTCAGAGCCCACTCCAAGTTTGGCAGAAGCTAGAATCCAACAAGCACCTGGCCTGCAGAGCAGAAAAGGTTCGCCATCCCTGGACTAGAGGAAATACTGTTATGTGGCATCATCCATTCAGGTGATGACATCTTGCAACTGATGAAGTGGGTGCTGACACACACACACAAGTTTATGCCACAGTAAAGTCACTAGTTCTTGAGGTGCCACACATGAAGTTTCATCTGTTCTACAGTCTCTCCTATAGACTAAAGCAATCTACTCGGCATGCAAGAATAGGCTTTTCAGTGCTCTGAGAATTGCTGCAGCAAATGGGTATGTAATAGTGGACATAAAGAATGCTATTGTCTTCACCCGCTGCATAGACATGAGCATCAACACTTCCTTCTCAACTGAAGCTGGAAATACAGAGTAGTTACCTTAAACCTGCTCTGACCGCGATTTAATGGGAGCGGCCCTTTCACAGTAGACTTTGCAATGAGCAAATATCTTCCACGCGGAGGCCAGGCCTTTGGAACCTGGGTTGTTAGCTCTGGTCTATGCCCACGAATCTCTCATGAAGCTGTGCCAGCTCTTGAGGCCCTTTGCCTCAAAGGTACGGATTAAGTAGTATAGTGAGTTTCACAACCACCACAGGGCTCTGCTGTTTTTGTAAGCTTAAGGGAAACTACCCAGTTTATAAATCAAGGAAGACTGCAAGAATGGGCCACCAGTGTTGAACAATGCCAGCATTATGGAATACCAAGACAAATCTGCTTAACAACAATAGTCTTAAAATGGAGGTTGTGGGCTGGGTAAGCTCTTAGTTCAGCAGGATGGAGTAGGAGGGGGTACGATAGTTCTCTGAAGGTTTTGTGTAATAGTAAGGCCTGAGTCTTGAACCCTTCAAAACAGAGTTCTTCTCACTTAAGAATCAGAAGCTGAATTTAGAAGCCCTCATAGGGTCTTCTGCAGACCCTGTGAAAGTGATGTAGTGTCCAACTAACTTGTTCTGTCACTGCCAAGATTTCTGCGCAAACATTAAAACTTCCACCCTTCTCCTTGCCCTGCACATACCCCGTGCCCTCCCCAAATCTGCTCCAGAGAGTTGGGGAAGTCCCCAGAACAGATTTAGGGGACATGCACAGTGGGAACAGATTGGGGGGATTTCCACTGCACAAGTTGAAATCCTTGCACTGACGGAACGAGTTAGTTGTACACTGCCCCATGTTCTTAAGTGTTTTGCTTCAAAAACAATAGCTACGTAAATCACACAACAGTTCTGATGACAAAAAAGCTGGTAGAAGCCTCTAACTGTGAATTTCTTGGGATAGATGGTCTGGAAACAGTTTTAATACTTGAGGCACATATTCATGGTCAGCTAACATGCATTAGTGATCATTCTAATACCTTTCAATTGGTCTATGACACAATCTTGGTGTGGAATTCAACATCATGCTCTTCCAATCGTTTCACTTGCACAAACATTTCAGTTTCCCAGAAGGAACAACCTCCACTCTCCTCACTCCATGTGCTGCTCTGGGGGTTCTCCCATCACCCCCCTGAGTCAATCTGGGGGGGCACAGATGGGGGTGAAAGACATGTTGCACAAGCGGAAATCCTTACACAGGGTTTCTATTTATGGGACTTGGTTAGGTGAATTCCATCCCATCACTGGTTACTGAGGAGTTGTAAAAAATGGTGGATTTTCCATTGGGGGTTCTAATCTGGTTGAGTGATTATGATCTTAAGTCCTGGGGTGGTAGTTTTTCTGATTAAATAGTAGGGGATATAAAAAAGGTGATTTGGTATATGTTGTACTGGGAAAACTGAACCAGAACTCAAAATACAAAGTGAGTTTGCTCAGAGAAGGACCCCTCTCTCCCCAGCTACAGTCTTTGGTCACTGGCACATGTTTAATTTGTCCAGCTGGCCATTTGGAACCAGTAAAAGGTCTTTAACAAGCTCCTGTGAACAGTGAGAAGAATAGACAGGAATGTCAACTCAGGACAAAAAACTCCTCCTGCGTAATTCATTCCATCTCTGAAATAGTCTAACTTAGTGGCACCTCCAAGCTAGATGTGTAAAGTTATGGCAGACTGGGGGGGAGGGAGGGTGCGGGGAGAGAGAAGGAAAAGGTGTAAGAGATAATTGCTCATCTCTTAGAGATATGCACATCAACCCAGCCAAGGTGTTAAGCACACAGCTTCAGATTTCCTTGCTTGATCAAGAACTTCACAAACAGAATGAATCCAGATACACATCTGCATTGCAATGCTTATAAGATGTAAGAAATTCATTATGGGTTCCCCATTTGTATTACAGTGTGGGTGGAAGCATGTCTTTCCATCTGTACTTCAATGTGGATGGGAATGCACATCTCCAGCTACTTTCTCAGTGCATGTGTACATGGTTGCACAGGAGTGCATCTTAACTAGGGATATGGTCTGTATTGTGGTTTCTAACTCTGAGTTTTCCGTCAGCCAAATTAATGATTTCCCAAGGATGGTACAAGAAAAAGGGATTTTCAGAATGTTGTGAGAAGTTTCCTCTTATTATATATCAGGCAATAAACCAACCCTAGGTGGGTGGCGCTGTGGTCTAAACCTCAGAGCCTAGGGCTTGCCGATAAGAAGGTTGGCGGTTCGAATCCCCGTGATGGGGTGAGCTCCCATTGTTCGGTCCCAGCTCCTGCCCACCTAGCAGTTCAAAAGCACGTCAAAGTGCAAGTAAATAGGTACCGCTCCGGCGGGAAAGTAAACAGCGTTTCCGTGTACTGCTCTGGTTCGCCAGAAGCAGCTTAGTCATGCTGTCCAAATGACCCGGAAGCTATCTGTGGACAAACGCCAGCTCCCTCGGCTTATAGAGCGAGATGAGCGTGCAACCCCAGAGTCGTCCGCGACTGGACCTAACGGTCGGGGGTACCTTTACCTTTAGGCACACAGGGGTCTCCACTAAGTTTCTTGTGCTCCATTTGTCATCCACCACTGCCAAAGAGAGCAGAGTCTTTTGCACCAAATTCATATGTACAGCAGTTTGCATCTTCCTCCAAAGCAACTTCAGAACCCTGATCAAAACTTGGCTGACCTCTTCCTTCCCCTCTGGAGTATTGGGTTAAAACAGGCTGAAACAGGGAACACTGCTGAGAATCAGCAGCTGTCTCTGCGCATTTCAGCTGCAAAACTCTGGGTGGGAAGAGGCTTTGCTGAATGTTTAGAGCAAACACTTCTTTGCTCTTGGCATGGAATCCCATTGAGATAGGGCCAAGGAGGATGGGAACTCCAGGCAAACTGCCTCATAGTGCCAACACTTCCAGCACATTGGTTCAGTTTAGGACACCTGCTACACCACAGGCCAGAGGGAGGCTGCATTCTAATTGGCTGGTTGTGCATAGCATTGCTACTATCCCATGGTGACATCTTTGCTCTGAATGCTCTCACCTCGTGACTTCTGACGCCAGTCAACTGGTGTGCCAGAGATACACATAGACAACTCCTCTTCCTCTGACCTCATGGAACAAATGAAAAGGAGAACTGAGAGCGGGGAAGAAGAAGAATCAAGAATGAAGCAAAGGACAACCTATTGGTGAGCATGCAAAGAAATACCTGAAAGCACAAAACAACCCGGCCATATTTTTCCCACTGATCTGTTGGGAGAGATTTAAGAGCTTAACTCTCCCACTGAACTCAGTGGGACTTAAAAGCCACTTTATGATGGCTGGATCACTCCCGTAATTGTGCAACAATCAAGCTTCAACAATTCTGGAAATTATCAAACAGGTCCTGGTTACTGTTTATGTTTTTAAGAACACATTTTTTAAGGTATTAAATGAATGAGCAGTGAAACCATCAGCAAAATCTGCTTTCTTGGGCATATGGATGGATTTCCCCATTACAATATGTGACAGAAAAGCACAGGTGTGTTTGTTTGTGTGTGTGAGAGAGAGAGACAGAGAGTGAGTGAGCGAGCATGTGTATTATGCTTCTACTTTCTGCCATGTGTTGTCTTTGCTGGAAATGGAACTCACACAAAGCTTGCTACACTTTACAGGGTAGAGATGCACAAGCTCCAGATTCCCACAAGAGAGAAGCAGCAGCGCCAATCAGTCAGGTATCTGCTTTTATGTCATATAGCATATTGTGTGAAAAAAAGTTTAACATTCCACACAGATTAAAAAAGGAAGGAGAAAAGTTAAAATAATCACAGTGCAAAACAGGAAGCCTACATTTCCTAGTGGAAGGGTGCTTATGGGAAAGAACTGCTTCAGAGATGATGCAAAGACAACAGAGGCCCCTGGGGAGCTTGAGCTTCCTAATTATTTGTTTTGATTTTACATCACATATCTGCAAGAGATTAGTTCTTCTATTAATTCATTGTAGTAATAATTACAGGCCTCGGTCTGCATGCATCAAAATAAGTGAGTCGCTCATGGACTACATCCATCCACAGCTGCTAGCTATGTTTTCTGCGGGGGGGGGGGGGACGGGACTCCTTTGCCTTTAACACCTGCATGAAAAGTGCAAATTCAGCACGCAAAGCTGCACAGAAATACAGTAAGGGGGGGGGATCTTCACCTGTCTGGCTTCTGCGAGCACACTTCATTTACCAACTACATAGCCTTAAGAAAGTTGATGACGAAATGTAGTTTTTCATCTACCAGCACCAATAAGTGAGGTGCTCGGGACCTTTAAAATAACGTGGGACTACTATACTGCTGGCCCATCCCTTCAGTAAATATGGCTCTATCAACAGTCCTCATCTCCAAAGGAATACCTGCTTTTATAACACTCCTGAATTCTTGAGGCATTTTACACCCAGGAAGCAATAACAGAGCATAACCCTGAAAAGAATGCTCACTCGCCCAGTATGCATGTCACTGCAAGCCACAATTAATGGTTTACCATAGGGGTGGAGAACCTCAGGCCTGGGGGCTAAATGAAGCCCTCCAGGCTTCTCCATCTATCCCTTCCAACTCTCTCCAGTCCACCCCCCCCCCAGTGTTTTTTTTTCTGGCTGGAATGTGTCCTTGAACTCTGGCAATGCCTCTTGTTTTTCTAGGCAGAGAACAGAGGGGTGTGGGGCATGTGTGTAGAAATTAGTATACTGTAAAAGGTAAAATTTACACTCATTGCTCTGCCTGCTTTTGCTCTGGCCCCACTGACCACTGGCACACAGACCCCAGAAGATTACCCAGAAGGATACGTGGCCCTTTGGCTAAAAGCATGAATGCAGAGATCACTCATTTCATTCCTCTCCTAGTGAGAGCGGCAAATCATGACCCTTGGCCAACCCCCTGCCATGCAGGAATATGCAGCAGTCCCATACAGGGATTGAACCTGCAACCTTAGCAGTATCAGCACCCACACTCTTAACTAGCAGAGTTCGCTTGTTCCCTTTCTTTGTAATGCAATGAAGCGGGTGGTATTATTTAAAAGACTGATCTTCAAAATATTAATCACTTAGCACATTTTAATCAACCACTTGATTTAGTGAAAGGAGTGGAAAGGCATAGAAACGAAAGAATTATTTCCACACTTCTATTTTTTTAAAAAAATCTGCAGATAGGTGAATGCTAATCACCTTCGGTTATCATCAGTCATATTAGGTACCTTGGTATGCATGTGACAAAATGGGTAATTCTGTACAGGAAAATAAAGCCAAGGGAGTTAAGGAAAACAGAGGAAAACAGAGGAATACTAATCCAGAATAAAAGATACTCATGAAAGCAGCACAAGACTGAATATAGAGGGTGGGGAGGGCATCCCTGTAGCTGGACACATGGCCAGCACTTCTTACAAACCCTGAGCACCAGAGGGGGAATACAGGGTTAGACATTGGGATTGGGGAGGGGATCTTTTACCTCTTACAGTTGGTAGCAGACCACTGAGCTTTGAAAGCATCATATATGCCAGCCAACATTGGCAGGGAGACAATAGGCTAAAATAAGTGCTGGCAAGAGGAGCCCCTGGATCTTCAGCAACTCAGGATTCTGAAAGCATAGGGAAGGAGAGGAGGGCAGAGGAACAACCTTTTGGCTCTCATGAATGACAATGAAAATATGTGGTGCTGCCAGCACCACCTCAGCTGCCCCATCTCCATAGGGAAGGATCTCATTGTGATGTGTGCAGGATCTTGCTCCCGACTGCAACAAATACTCCAGAGGCCCTCCCTTTTCCAAGCAGCAGCAGCAGCAGCAGCAGCAGCAACACACAATATTCACCCGACTCTGGTTTGGAAGAAAGCTCCCAAGTATAAATAATACTTTGCGGAGCTGGCAAATTCAGACTACAGTGGAAACCAGGCTGTAATCAGCAGAACAGCTGTGGATCCTTCACATCTCGTCTGGCACCTTCCCTCCTTCCTCACAGCAAAGAAACAGCCACGCATGCTCCAAAAACTCTCCCACGGTTGCAAATAAACATCCTGGAACACTCAGGGATCCAGATGTCTTGAGAGGGAAGGCGGCAGTGCAGGGCCTGGGGAGAGCAAACGGAGCAGGTGGGAAGCGTGTGTTTGTTTACTTGTATGCAAAAGCACCACACTCCCACTGCGATTCTGCAGTTATAACCATCCTGTGACCTGATCCACACTAAGGACTGACCTCTGCAGAGTCACTCATTTGATGCTAATTATTCTATGGGTAAACAGGCAGCGATTCCAAGTATGGTGCAGGGGGTTTGGGCACATGTTCTCCTGTCCTGAAAACAAACGCCCAAGAACTCAACAAATGTGCACCAAAAACCATTTCTCCCACATATTTGTGTTCACACTGGAGGGTGCAATATGGGGTGTGGTGGAATTTGGGCCTCACCAAGAGGGGTCTCAGTTCTGCCTGAAATGGAGCCTGACCTTCTTTTATTTCAGATGTTGACATTTCAAGGCTGAAATATGAAGACAAGTTATTTTCCTCCTCAGCTGAAATGAAACCCCCTTAGAGACCCCGTTATACAGAACTGCTTGAGCTCGAAGTGACCCCTTTGCAGTGACTTAAGCAGCCTTTTACCCTGGAGTTCATGCTGGTTTCACACTACTAGTTTGTTTCAGGCATAGGTCAACTCAGGGGGAGGAGGTGCTTTGGAAAGGTTCTCTCTAGGCTACAGACTCCCTGCTGGGCAACACACTCCTGCACTGCTTGGAGCTCATATCGTGGTTCCATTAGGCCGCAACATGTCTACTTCCATGACACTTGTAACCTCTTATCCAGGCTGGATAATAATAATAATTAATTATTTTTTAAATCTTTCTTTCTTTTGAAAAGCAACAAAATATTTTTTTGGGGGGGGGTCAACAACATTACATCATCTATTTTAAAACAAAATGACCTGAGTCTGAATGAGATACAGTCTAACACGTTGAAGCCCACACTTGCAAGTTTCTCGAAACTGAAACATGACTATCAAACAAAATGAGTTAAAGGCCCAGATTACATCTCTCGTCTTCTGAGACATTATGAAAGATACAATAATGTTGAAATCCTGAACACCCTGACCTAGGGAGTAAGTTCCGATGCAATTTGCTTCTGAATAGTAATGAAAAGAATTGCACAATAAGATTTGCATTGTGTTTATTGTTTGTGAGCTGGCCTCAGAGGTGCCAGGATCTGAATGCCATCCTATCACCAGGATCATGGGAACCAGTTTGGCACAATGGTTCAAATCCCCACCCAGCCATGGACTTATGCAGTAGGTGATCTTGGGTCAGTCTGCCTAACCTGCCTCACAGAGTTGTTGTGAGGATTATGCTGCCTTGGTCTCCTGAAGGGAAAGGTAGGATATAAATGCAACAGATAAAAAAGAAATCATTAAGCCTAGATCGCTTACCTTATATGCCTAGCTTAAGCCCTCCAATTACCTGAGTTATGCAATGTGCTCAAGTTCTCAAATGATGCATGAATATTTATGACTCTATTAACCAAACAGCACAGACATCTACTTTCCATCTTATGGAGAAACTTCTTTTCTTTTTTCTCAGCCAATCCCTGGCACCTCCAGTTAAAAGGATCGGGCAGCAGATGTGAAGGGCCATTGCCACTCAGAGCAGGCCAGGTTGGGGAACCAGCCCTCCAAATGTGGTCGGCCTCCAGCTGCAATCAGCCCCAGCCAGTGTGTCAAATGGGATGATAGCAGCTGTAGTCCAGCAACATCTGCAAGGCCACACGCTTCCCACCCTTTCCTAGATAAGGAAATTGTCTGACTTGATATCAGGCAGCTTCCTACATTCCTAAGGGCAGAAGAAATATGTGTGTTGGGGAAACGTAACTGGAGTACATGGATCAGTCAAGCAGTCTCTGAAGCTGGAGCCTTCTGCCTGAACATTTCCTCAAAGTTATGGTTGCATCTGCACTCTCTGCCCAAACACAGCAAGACGAGAAAAGGAGGAGGAGGAGGAGGAGGAGGAGGAGGAGGAGGAGGAAGAAGAAGAAGAAGAAGAAGAAGAAGAAGAAGAAGAAGAAGAAGAAGAAGAAGAGGGGAGGAGTTTGGATTTGATATCCCGCCTTTCACTCCCTTTAAGGAGTCTCAAAGCGGCTAACATTCTCCTTTCCCTTCCTCCCCCACAACAAACACTGTGAGGTGAGTGGGGCTGAGAGACTTCAAAGAAGTGTGACTGGCCCAAGGTCACCCTTGGGAAGGAAAAGTTTGGAGGCATGATATCTTATTATTGACATAGAAAACCTAGCACTGATTCTACTGTCCAGGTTGTGCAGATTCTAGGATGCCAGCAACACAACAGATAATTGTAGATTGCAGTGCAGACCTTGAAGCTTGGAGGCACAATGGATGTGCAATGAATGGTAGCACAAAATGAGCCACATAGATTGGTCACATATCTCTGTCCAGATAAAATTATATGGTGTTGTACTTTTGGTCTCTCATAAGCATGGCCATTCCAAACACAAGAAAACCCCTGGCCCTCCTTATTCTCAGGGAAAGGGGCCATAACTCGGTGGTAGAAGCCATAGGTTCATTTCTTGGCATCTCCAGGTACAGCTGGGAAAGACCTATGTCTGGAATGCTGAAAAGTGACTGCCGGTCAGTCTAGAGTAAATAATATTGTGATTATTGTGAGCCGCTTTGCGCTCAATAATTGCTGGAAAAGTGGTACACAAAACATCATTCCAAATCAAGTATCAAATAATACAGACTCCATATAAGACAGCTTCCTATATTCTTAGATTTCTTAACCAGCTGCTTGATTCTCCAGTAACTGCTGGATTGTGCATAAAATTCTAAACACAGATTTGCCAAAGAATAATACCTCAGCCCCTATTCCTAGTCTATGCTGATATCACATGGACCATCGGGTCATTTCCCCTGTTTGTGACCCTATAAAAAGACGATCTCCTGGCCCAATCTCAGTTGTCCCAGTGCAAATTAGTTAATGGCTGTGAGTGGGGATTTGCTACTGTAAAAACACTTCCACTTTGTGAAGCTGAGATGCCAATGAAGCAGCCAGTTGGCATTCATCTTCAAGTGCTGGCAAAGGCAAGCTTATATCAATAAAAAAGGAATCCTCTCTCTTCCTTGCTGGTCTCCATCCATACCCCAAGAGACCTGCAGAACTACACTATTGATAAACATTTGTCAGGGGCCATTTCCTCTCCTACTTGATTTTATTTCTGTTTGAACTGGATGGGATAGCCTTAGATTCAGGCTCTGGAAAGAAGGAATGGGTGCCAGGGCACAGAGCAGTCAGGACAACCAAAGAAGGAAAGAAGCAGGACAGAGGAGATTATTGGGCTTCCTAAGGCAAGCAGCCCATACTGTAAAAGGAAAGGGAAACAAGACTGAACGGCTGAGCTCTGGCTGTGTTAAAATGGCTGTGAATCTGCAAGCAGGGAATGAGAGACAGAAAGAGAGAGAGAGAGGAGGGCAAAGGGAGACCAAACATTTTGGACAGGTCCTGGGACAACCAGAGGGGCCATTTGTAAGGATGGATAAATAGTTACTAGGACCACCCTCATCCCAACCACTCTTTGAAGAGAACCTGTCAGTTCTAATTTACCTACAAAACAAGGAAGACTCGAGGAACGGTCCCAGACAACATTCAAAATCTCTGCATCATTCAACACTTGGAACAGTCTCCAAGGAATCATCACTCCCCACCTGACAGATTCAGACTGGGAGCAAGGCCCAGAGCAATGCATGAAAAAGAGGAAACTGAGTATTCATGCCATAGGATGCAAATGGGGTAGAACTGAGGATACTTGATCCACCCAGTGCTCCAAAAGGAGAGAGTTGGCAGGCTGAGGGAAGGGAGGCAAAAGCCAACTACTCTTGCAAAATCAGTGCATACACTCAAATCAGCACCACACTGACTTAACTTCAGATGTATATGGGATAAGCAAAAGCATAATCCTGCCTGCTTTTTCATTCACTGTTTTCAAATTCTCAGCAACTCTTATTGAGTGCCAAGATGTCAGTCATGGGAGGAACAGCAACCAGTACAAGGAAGATCGTCTCCCTGTATGCAAATCTTTCACCTTTAGTCTGCATTAACCTGCCTTTCAAATTCTGCAATGGCTTTTGAGTTCCTGCTTGATTCTACAGAGCTAAGAGCAGCAGGTTCGAGGTGAAAGTTCAGGAGTTTTGCATTGTTATGCACAGTGGTAATATTTTACTAGGTTGTAACACAGCAGCAAATGGCCTCACGTGATTAGCTTGTTCAGTGCCTGTCTGACCTTGTCCCTGCCCGCCCTCACTCATTCATATTTACACACCCAAACTTCCAAACATTTCCAGTGAGAAGGAAATGGGAAAGGAGAGGAAACTGGTAGAACTACTTTTTACTAAGTCATAGCTCCAGAGAGACTTCATTTTGTTCACTGCCTGTTCTGTCTGCCCTGCTACCATCAAGCAGAAGATAAATCTCCTACGATTACGCTGGAAAAGATTTCTACAATACAACAAATGAGTGAGTTGCAAAAGCTCAAATTAAAATCTCAGGAATTCCACCTGCTCCTTGTATATTAAAGATCTGTGATATACATGACAAGGTACTATTCAAATTGCCAGTTTTTCCATAGAATACTTCCTGTGCCTTTTAGCAGGAGCTACACAGGTGAAGGTTTTCTTACTGTTGTGCAGAAACTACCAGTTGGATTTCTGCATGACATGCAACTGGTCAGGAAAAAACATAGCAATCTAGCGCCAAACAAGAACAATCCCTCAGACCCATTCAACTTTTTTATTAGCCAGAGAAGATGGCATCCCATCCAACATATAATTAGGTAGGGCCATGCTTCATTTAACATGAAGCCCATAATCTCTAGCTCAGTCTAATATCCTGTCTTCCACTATGCTACAGCTGGCCAATGGTCAGGCAAATCATCATCAGAGATAACAAGGATTCTAGATTTGATGTCAAATCCAAGATCAGTTAGAGCTATGGGCTAAAATGGGGCATGTGGAACAAACAATAAACACCATCTTAACCAACAGATGTAAAGGAAACTATACAATAATTGTCTTCCACTGAAAAGGTTGGGTACAAAGGGTTAAAATGCCACAGTGTAGACCTGGCTGAAAGGTGTGAAAATATTACCATCTTAACTAGTGGAAATGTTGCTAGGAAAATTATGAGATCTCAGGGCAAGTTTAAATGACAGAAAGAATGGAGGAGCATATGTCAGGAATGATTGATATCCAACAGGTCCTGTCACAATGCAATAGGGATGAGACATGTTGCCTGTTCCTGTGCAAGCTGACTCAGAATTAAGTCCCACTAAGTTGAATGAGACTGCTTCCTGAGTAAGTACAGACAGGATTGCAACATGACCATGCCGTCTTTACCCACCAATAACAACATAAGCTTTCCACAGATTTAAATAGGGTTATGATTACTGTGCTGGTGAGCTGATTGGCTGTTTAGTTCTGTACATCCATCATTTCCAGCAGAAGCATATTTCATTTGCACCAAAGCTGGTATGATGGCCAGATGCCATCAGGCAAAGCCTTGTTCCTGTGCCTTTTAATAGCACCCCCACATCCAGAAATGTTTGGCTGCTGGAATTTCCAGCACCTCCTAGACCATGGATGTGTGACCCTCCAGTTTTGTTGAACTTCAGCTGCCATCATGCCTGGAATTTGGCCAGGATGGCTGAGGGTGATGGGAGTTGGGAGTCCAGCAACATCTGGAAGGCACCACTTTGTCACCCCTGTTCTAAGGAGAACATCTTCCTTCAAACACAACTCCAACACTGAACCAGGCTCATCAAAAGGGAATAGCAATGGGTACTTAAGAAGAGCAAATTTATCTTCAGACCATTAGCTCTGTTTTCATGCAGCATGTTCATTTCATCACTAAACCTCACACCAGGACTGTACGTAGGGGTTACACTAACAATCACGCTTTATTCCATAGACCTGCGAGAATCACCCATGCCCTTCCCACCCTGTTGCACTGCTGAATAATAGAAGGAGAATGAGAAAGAAAGCAGGTGGCACCAATTACAATGTCAGATTGAAGATGGAATTGGAACTGATTCCCAAAACTGTCCATTAAATCATGCTGCTAACTCTTACTGGCAACGTCCAAGAACGTTACTACACACAGAAACGGAGAAATGTGCGTACACGCTGCTGCATGCAAATCTGTGGGCACACGTCTTTCTACAGGAAAAATGTTCATTAGCACACCCTTAAATTCAAACACATACACTTTTGCATAAATACAAATACTTCCACATACATATTTTGCAGGTAGCTTTGCTAAAATGAGACATGGCGTGCCTGATGTTTTAACGGTGTAAAGGTGGTGTGCTTACATTCTCAGCTCGCAGGTATCATATTACAATGTTTCCAAGTGGCAGATCTCATGCTCACATATAACATGCACTTTCTTTCCTAAGGAAATCATTCATTTACACCTTTAGTTATACTTTTCCTCTCATCCCTTTTCTATAAAACATGGTGGCTTTTCTCATATTACTATAACAAAGGCATTTGTGTGCTTCAAAATTGGGAAATTCTTCCTCTGGAACATCTAGTGGCATCGTGACCAGACAGAACTCCTATACTTTGAGCATTGCAATCCTTAAATGGGAAGAAATCTCACTGAAATTGGTAGAACTCACTTCTGGCTAAATGGGTTTAGGACTGTGCTGTGTGTGGAAAACACAGCTTTGTCAGGTTGTGTGTGTGTGGGGGGGGAGCATTTCTCTCTCTGGTGCTGAATTCCATTGGGAGGTCATCTGTCAGGGCCACGTGTCAGAGATGGGCAGGACTCCACCACCCCTCTCCTCCTCTCTGCTACCTATGTTTCCACCCATCTGCCCCACTTTGCCAGTCCCATGAAATTAGTTTTGTGTGCTTGAGCTGAGCATTGTAACACTGATGTTAACCTTGCTATGAACATGTTGCAGTGCCATTCCACACTTTTAAAGTTTAGATGCTAAATCAAAGACTGTTATACATACAGACAACCAAACAAACCTTCCAAGTGATTAAAGAGGAATTTACCAGGCTTCATGCAGGGGGTGGATGTGCACTAAAACTGTTGTCTAAACAGGCTCCCGGAGCTGCCTTGGTAATCCTCAAATGAGCACAAACCAGAATGTGGAAGAATCGTCTTCATATGTACCACAAAGAGGTAAAAAGACACAGTGACGAACCAAGTATACTCAGTTTATTGCAAATCTTACCATTCCAAAGAATTCTTAGGAATGAGAAGTGTTTGCACTGCATGCTTGCAGAAAAAGAAGAGTTTTATAAACATGAGACTGCACTGTCTTTTTAATTACAGTTGAAAACAATAAAGTACACAATAATGCAGAAGACACCAGAATCTACCGCTTTCCTTCTTTAAGAAGAAATTGTCACAGCAAGCTAAAAATTAACCAGGGTGGAGGGAGGTTAGCTTGTGATTTGGAAAAAACACTGAGATTCTTCACCTTGATCCCAGAATTGGGTTGATCCTTTGACTGAATCTGCAGATGCTCTCAAGTCAAAAGGTCCACCATTTTGCTTTCAGGTGTCCTGAAATAAAAGGACTTGCAGGGTCAGGGAAGTTCAAGTCTCGTGAAGACACTAACACAAAGCTCCAAAATTCATATCCTATCTCAGTTATACAGATCCATCTTCCTACTAGTTCAGAGACTGCTCCTGGCACTGAGTTTTAAAAATGCCAACCTGTTTTCCTCAGAGATGTTCAGAGGGAAATAATAATAAAAGTCCCTGGTGCAGTCTGGTAAAGATGGCACCCCAGGGGGGAAAGAAGGATAAAACAAAGTCATGTGATTAGTTGCTTTCAGGAAAGCCACCATGGAAAACACAATTTTGCTTCCACTTTGATAAAGAGGTCTTTAAAAGCATTTGCTTCCCACGCTTAAACGGAGAAGTTGGCAAGCCACTGAAGTGAACATTGTCTGGCAAGTGGGATGGAAGGCAAGAAAGACCTCACTTTTGCAAATTCCAGAGACTTTAGGGGAGTTGCTTGAGATTTACTCCCCACCATAACTACAAAACCGGGCACTCTGAAGATAAAAATGAGGGGCAGTGTTTAAATTGCTACACTACCTGTCTGCATCTTATGAGAGGGCATTGAAATTTCCAGTACAAGAGCAGCAGACACTGTGGCAAAGAAAACAAACATTATGCAGGTTGCCCTATGCGACAGAGGGCAACTTGATGCATCATCACAGCTGAACTGCGTATTTCCTACATTTACTGCACCATGCAGTAGAGTGTAGCAGCTTTCAATCTGGTTCCTACTGTAATCATCCCCAGAGGAATGGTAGGCTTTCTTGGGCTTCCTTGTATAGGTGGCAATGTCTTCAGCGAAGAAGATGAAATGCTGCTAAACTGTCACTGAACAGTAGTGTATTTTCCCTGCCACTTTGTCACAAGGTAAAGTTGACACCTCAAAGCACTGACAAGGTTGGGAGCAAAAAGCCAACTATGAACCCTAGCATTGGAACTGACAGAACTTTCTTTTCTTTTTTCTTTTGGTGTAAAGGCATTTCCCAACTTATAAACAACTGCTCCTCCTGTCTCAAAACAAAACCCAGATCAGCTTCTCACAGAAATGAGCAGGGGCCTTATTATTTTTAAATTACTAGTGCGTCTTGCATGGGAGCTGCACCACGAGACTGCAGCCATACTGGTTACCATGACAACATCATCACTTCTTCACAAGACGACGACAGAGGATTGTCAAGGAAAGTAAGCAAAAGGAGCAGGGATTGGAAAAGGAAGGTGCCTAGGAGTCACCTGAGCCTACATTGAGTTATCTACATAACAATCTATTTCAGATCAAACTGCCTGCAGTGGAAACAGTTCAGGATTTTTTAAAAGTCCTCACGGAGAAGGAACTTGAAGCTCAGGTGAGCTGTGAGAGTCTCATCCCTTCTAGTTTTACTGTCAGGCCTCAGATTCTACCTGCAGATATGCCATCCTCAGTATTCAGCTGGGCTAAATTAAGAGCCAAGGGCCTGAGAGGACTGCTGGGGCAGCCTCTTCTCTACCTTCCCTCAGGCTATGTAGGACCTTTGTGCCCTGAGGGAAAGCAGAAGCGGCATAGCACAGGGAACCATCAGTCAGTGTATAACAGGCAAAATGTTTTAATGCAGCTACTGAGCTAAGTCTCAGCAGAGATCAGCCCCAGCTGGTGTATACACAGTGAAAAGTGTTTCTTATAGCCCATACCCTCTAGGAAATTCCCTCTAAAATAAGGCTGAGAAACCTGTGGTCCACCAGATGTTGTTGGGACTCATCAGGCCCCAGACGGCATGGCCAATAGTCAGAGATGTGGAGAGACGTTGTCCAACAACATCTGGAGGACCATAGGTTCTTCACCCCTGCCCTAAAGATACAGAATCCTCAGGTATTACTTCAGGATAGCAAACGCTTTTCCTTTCCAAAAGAAATTAAACCACCTGCTGTGTTTCATACAGGACCAAGGGTTTTGTTTGTTTTGCTTGTATTTTTCATGCAGTCCTTTCCCCCACAAACCAGAGACCTGCCCTCAGGAAAATGGCCACCACAGCTGCACCTTAATTCACCGCCATGAACATCATGGAACCAGCCGGATGAGTGATGCTGAGCCATTTGCTCTTCTACATGCTCTTTCCATTTGTGTTTTCTCTGGCAGATGAACAAGCACCTCGGGACAAGGAAGACCACGTATTTTTTTACAGTCTGTAAATCACCCAGATGGTTTTTTGGCACCACACAGATAATGATGATACGCCAGTCCTAATGTCCACCTGCCTATCTGGAGTCTTAGAGAGGATAACAGAATCCTCAACATGAGGGTTAAATCAGGAATTGTTGTGTGTGTGTTTTTACTGGCAGACAAAACAGGAAAATCAAACAACAGAATTAGCCCTGATGAAAGCAACCTGGAAGCAACCAAGGAGAAAGGCCCATGGGAAGGCCCCATCAATAGAATCACAAACCCATATCAAACAGACGTTTACATACATACTTGCTGAAGGACACGCACCAAACTGCATTGCTTTCTCCTCACAAGGCAGAACTTTAGAAAGTGGCACAGTCCCTCACCAACACATAATTTGCTGCACCCAGCTAAGCCATGATTTCATTTGGGCTTTCTCTCCAAGCCCATGCTCTTTATAATCCTCTGAAGAGCACAACTGGCACAACAAAATGATTCAACATAGTTATGCCTGTTTTCTGTATGGTCATGCCAGATCCCTGCACGATGAACTTCAATTGGTTCTTCTGCTGATTGGTTTCCCTCTCTAGTATGTGTGGTAACCTGCAGCCCTGCTTGTCCTGACCAGCTCTCAGTCTTGCAATTAGCCCCACTGACCTCTGAAATCCTCAGCCTCTCTAAGCAGCCATGCATTAAATCCCGGATCCAAGAGTGGAAATAGACTTCGTAAAAGGCTTATGGCCCTATTTATTGCATTGTACGCATGATGGGTTCTGATGGCATGGAATAATGCTGCAGAGGCTTACTTTCTCGGCCTCCATGACCAGACAGAGACCAGGTGGCTATAAGAAAAAAGTGGTACATTCCCAGCGTTTGTCTGTCACAGTCAACACTAGGTGCTAAAGGGAGAAAGAAAAAGATAGGAAAGCAGGATCTAAGAGTTCATGACTCCCAGAGTTTTTTTGTTTTTTTAAAACCCGGGGATCTTGATGCCAGGACTGAAGTCTGTCTAGACATACCACCCTCTTGCCTGGTAATCTTCCCCCTTAATTCATGCTATGTGAAGATACTCTCTAATTACTCATTGGGGAAAGGAATACACTCTGTACCTGCCCAGGGCAGGGGCACTTCCCTCTATTTTCCCTTCATGTTGCAAGCTTGGTTCCTGCCCTTAAAAACGGCTAAGTCTGGGATAAAGCAGAACCTGTAACTTCGTGTTTTTTTAAATATGGAATACTTTAGATTGTTCACATGTGTTCACAAGAAAAAGGGGACAAAACCTCATTTGTGGGTGGACAGAGTGCTTGTACCACAGGAATTTTACTTTCAAGCTCTGGAATCATAAGGGTAATAAAGTTGTGGCAGTCTGTTCCTCAGTGCAGGACCACTGGGGGTAAGGAGAAGAGCCTGGGGAAAAGCTAATACAAATGTCATTCACAAAAAAGCAAGTATGCAAGCAAGCAAAAGAAAGAAGTACAACCTGCCTTCCCATAGGTTAACTCTCCTGATAGTTCTGAGCATTCATTGGCTTTGAGTGTGTACATATTTGCATGAAATCAGCTGCATACTTTGTAAACACATCGATGTAGTTCAATAGTACTGGTATGTGATGCTGCTGGGTATGAATAAATGGGGGAACTAGCAACTGAGGAATCTTAGAAGAAAGAAGGAGCTAGTGTGTGTGTGTGTGTGTGTGTGTGTGTGAGAGAGAGAGAGAGAGAGAGAGAGAGAGAGAGAGAGAGAGAATGCTCTACAAGGGGCCAACAGAACATGCAGAATCAAAACTCTGAGCATATTTTCCTTTATTAACAGACTGATGCCTTTAAAAGGCAACAACGGGAAAACCACAGAGCTAAACAGTCTAAGTAACCAAGGGATCCTCTGCATCCCTGTGGAAAATATAGAGCAAACCTTATCCTGTGCACGTTCCAGTCAGCCAGAGACCAAATCACAAGACCGATCAGCTCGCACTTCAAGCAGCTTGGCTGAATAACAGAGTCTAAATCAGGAAAGCCTCAGCCAGAGTATCTAAACCACAAAGGAGGGTATCTCTCTCTCTCTCTCTAAACACACACACACACACACACACACACACACACACACGAGAGAGAGAGAGAGAGAGAGAGAATTGCTAGTTAGCAGGTTCTGGACAAAAACTGAGAGCACATGGGGCAAGTCAGAGTGAGTTTCACCCTGGTGCAGTGGGTTGTCTTATCATAGAGATTTGGTAACTACTTCAACTACTGCAGGAATAAATTGCACAGGAACACTCCATAAGGCCAAATCTGCCACACCATAAAATAAAGTCGTACAGCGTGTTGTCGTCATCAACACAACAGATTACAAAAAATGAGAAAAATGCCACATGCATCATGAACGTTGAATAACAGGTATTTTGCCAAAAAAAAGAATAATTGCTGCTAGCCCCAAGGGAACAAAGGGAACAAATTGAATCACAGGAGGGGACACTCCTCCCTCCCTCCTCATCTGCTTTACTACCTTATATGTAGATCAGGAGGGGGGCAGAAGAGCAAAACGCTGGGTACTGCACAGGTAGGTTCTTGTTTCCCTCCTGCAAACATATATTCCACTCAATGATCTGTATCACAATCAATGTGCTCACTAAGGAAGGAACTGGGGTGGGTGGGAACGACTGCATTTTTCCAGCAACACATATGGCACTTCTGAATACTGGGTAAATGCCATTTCTTCAAACAGAAATGCTATCACAGAGAAAGACTACAGCTGAAACCACACAAGCATTTTCAAATACTTTAATGATTATCACTCAGGAATCTTTCCCCATTTCATGAGTTATGCACTTCCTACTTCAAGTGTCAGCATACCTGCTTCAGCTACTGATGGAGAAGCCCCTCCACACATACCTTCGTAATCTGGATGTGGGCTTATACTGCCCTGTTACAGACTTTGAGTGTATACATATTTGCATGAAATCAGCTGCATGCTTTGCAAACACATCAATGTAGTTCAACAGTACTGGTATGTGATGCTGCTTGGGTACAAATAATACGAGAATCAGTGTCACAACCAACCAGCAGAGGAACTCTCCATTCACTCACAGGTATGCCTTCCCTGGCATATTTCGGTTGCTGCTACCACTAAACTATTCAGCCAAACAGCTGAAGGACGTAACGGCCACAAGCAGCCTTGGGAAGCCATCCCTAACTAATGGAAATAGCACCCATTGGTTTGCCTTTCTATTGCAGGCTTTTAAAGGGCAAACTGCAGATTTCCTTCCCTCCCCTCCATTAAATGAGCTGGATGTATTCTTAATGTACTCGGTGTACCAAATATCAGGGCAGTGAAGGGCACTCGCCTTGCCTTGTTTTTCTCCCATCCCCAAATGTCACACCTGCTGTGTACCCTGGAATTCATCATTCTGAGGTGTCACCACAACTCTTCCCTTTGCAACCCTGGCTGAAT
The DNA here is from genome assembly GCF_964188305.1 of Podarcis bocagei. Classification (NCBI taxonomy): domain Eukaryota; kingdom Metazoa; phylum Chordata; class Lepidosauria; order Squamata; family Lacertidae; genus Podarcis; species Podarcis bocagei. Next base: position 82,343,173 of record NC_138126.1, on the reverse strand, counting down.
ACAGAACCTGCTCACAAGAAGGCAGGATGCTTTTAATCACATGGCAGAGTTGTACAATGTGTATTATTTAACATGATTATTTTATGTTCACAAAAGCAACTGCTGCTTATGGGACTCCAAATACATGTAGATTTTCTGGGAGGATGGGGGCTGCACAGAACTGCATTTCACCTTTCTAACAGTTTTGTTTCATTATCATATTCATTTCAGTCCTATCTGTGAATGCTAATCAGTGTAGGGTAAAAAGAATAAAGAGAACAATTCCAGGTAAATCAAGGCCAGGCATTCTAAAGTGAAGGTGGATCGTCATGCACTCTGGTAAACCAAAGTGCCTGTGACACTTGGATGACAAAAGGAGATATGCCAACAAAATCCTGCAAAGGTTTTTTAAAAAAATATATATATAATATGTGCCTTTAAGGGTCAAAACCCAAAATGAGCACTGCTCAAATTAGGTGTGGTGTAATATAAAAGCCAGATGGCAACTTTGCTTTTAAGGGCTGATTGAAGAAGAGTTTTGGATTGAAAACCAAAACAACTGAAAGATGTGTCCTAGAGAAATCCAGACCATAAAAAGAAAAGAAAAAAGATGGTTTGAAGGGACTAGTGCAAAGATCTGCGGCATAGGGAGAAGGCTGGTTATACTTGATTCAGGGATCACCTAACGGACCTCCAAGTGAGAGAATACAAATATCACTGACATCAACCCATATACTGAGAACCTGTACTGCAAATATAGGGTAACTACATGCTACCTAGATAAATTAATAATATTGCAGTCAGCTTGCCCTTTGGTGGCACACCAAGTTAATAATGGAGGTGGAAATCTAATCCAGTTCTCCTCCAAGTCTAATGGTCTTGAATCCAGTTCCTCAGTTTGGTGAGCAGTCTCTCTCTCTCTCTCTCTCTCTCTCTCTCTCTCTCTCTCTCTCTGTGTGTGTGTGTGTGTGTGTCTCCAACAAATAGCCAATATACTGCAATGTAACACTGATGGAGCTACAACAGCTGAATCCAGGTACAAATGCCATAATCAGATTGAGAGTTAGTGACTGTGTACCTGAAGCTGCAGTTAGCTTACTGGACAGCCTATGCCGTGTGCCCCTGCCTCTTGCTATGTGAGTAAATACCGTATTTTTTGCACCATAACACTCACTTTTTTCCTCCTAGAAAGTAAGGGGAAATGTCTGTGCGTGTTATGGAGCGAATGCCTGCGGGTGGCGGGGGGGATCTGCTGCAGTCGTGAGCAGAGGATCCATGGTTCCCCTTCCTTCCCTCCTCCGTGGTTACAAAGCATGGATCCACATGGATCCTCAGGATTTTTGCATTGGGCTACTCCAAACTCACTGTCAGATCACATGTCTGTGGCCACAGCATGAACCACAAAAATCATATATCGACTATTTCGTTTAGAATATTTTTTTTCTTGTTTTCCTCCTCTAAAAACTACGTGCGTGTTATGGTCTGGTGCGTGTTATAGAGCGAAAAATACGGTAGATCCTCTCAGGCACACACACCAATTTGTGGTAATGCAGAGCCCTCTGGCAACACTAAATTCAAACATGATATCACTAGTGAAATAAGTATATCCATAGCAGCTATTGGAAAGAGAGACGCCAACATCTCTAAAACCTTGTCCCGGAAGCAGGAGCAATGAACAGATGAAGATGCTTTCAGTTCAGGTCTCCAAACATACCTGAACGAGGAATGGACTGAAGGGGAAGGGGAACAGTAATGAATAATTTATTGTAATACATGCAGACAGAGGAGAAAGCTAAACCACAAGGAATCAGTCGGAATGTTTGATAAGCTTCCTTTTAGACCTTTCCGGGTGATACTCAAATTGCTTCAGGGCATTCCTATTCTTCTACAAGCATGGAAACAGTTTTCCTTATAAATGAAACAGTCTTATTCTCTGTTCTAATGCACTGATGGTGGTGGTGATAGTGGGGCTGTTGTCTCAACCCCCATAATAATTTAAACCATGGCTGCCACTGGGAAAGACTCCACTGCAAACAAACAGTTCATAACAGATAAACAACAGAATTCACTTCTCCAATATGTGGTGATTGCCACATACTTAAATGGCTTTTTAAAGGGGGATTAGAAATTCATAGAGGGTGAGGTTGCTAATGGGGACTAGTCATGATGGAACAGATGGAACAGAGGCACCATATCTCTGAATACCCAAATTATTGGGGAGCTACATGGAGAGAAGGCTTTTGCACCCATGCCTTGCTTGTGGGCTTTTCAAAGGTTGACCACTAGGGAAGCAGGATGCTGGACTAGATAGGCCTTTGGTCTTATCCAGCAGGGCTTTTTTTACATCCTTGTAGATGAGCAGTTGGCTAGCTTTCAATGTGCATACCTGTCCCACCACCATTCCATCATATGCCCCAACATTAAATGAAATATAAATGCAACACATAATGAAATCAATCTAGAGCTAAGGTTTGCAAAAGGGGTGGGGTGCAGGTGAATCAACACTAATGTCTCCTGCATGTTATCACTAACTTAGATAAGTGGTGCCACTTCCTAGCATTTATACCACAAGAACTGCTAGCAGAGAAGAAATCCAATCAACCCACAGTCAACTTCTACTTCTACTTTGGTGGTTGCTGATTTATTCAGATTCTGAACTGGGACAAAGTCCATCCAAGCTAGCTTGGATGTTAGCCAAACAACCCTCATTCACACTCTTGTTTCACCAGCTTCTTCTTTGCTAAACCCACTTCAGAAATGGATTCTCCAGCTAGCGATCATCCTATCTCTAAGCCACACTTTGGGAGGGGAAAGGGGAGTGAAGTTGAAAAATAAGTGGTTTTCTTGCAGTTCCAGACACACCTGTATGTTAGCTTTCTGAAACCTGACAGTCTTGTATTGACTTGGACATGGCATTAACGTTCTTAAAGCCCCAAGATAGAACTCTTCAGATGTTGCTTTTTTGAGCACCAATACAGATACCTGTACCAGGCACTACATCATTCACCTGACTGGTCAGATTGTTTACTGCTGACTGAAAGTGAGAGACAGCTTAGAATAAGGGTAGGCTGACTTCATGACTGTTAGATCTATTTTGTTTTTAGTAGAACCAGAGTCACATGCAAAAGACATATAATTAGAAATAAAGAAGTGGGTGCCTTTAAGAACATTCAGAGTCCAGGAATCGGTTTTCAGTGCCAGAACTGACTAGGCACACAGCCCTTCCACATACATGTCCCCCACCCTCACCCCACAGTTACTTTTCTTCATTTCAGCAAGGGAAAGTCATGTTGTAGTTGCTACTATGTTGGAAACTCTTGTCGTTCTGCTGCAAGTCTCCCAGTGATTTAACTTCTACCCACCTGCAAACACTCAGAAACTTATCTACTGTATAAGAAAATACAAAGTTCATTTTCTGATTCTGACACCGAATCTCACCCTGCTTGTATAGATGTCACAGCAGTTGAATGTGTGTTGGCACCAATTCTGCTGAGGAGAAAAGGAATCTCCATCACTGGAACGTTTTAAAACAAATAAGCTAGAGGGGCAATTGTCAATCAGCTTTGTGTTTCTTAAAATATCTAGTATGTCCCTGTGGTTGGGGCAGTGGCAGCAGGGGGGAAGACAGGAAAGAAGTATGCATCCATTGATGAATTTCAGTCTCCATTAATCATTTACATTTACGGACTTGAGATGCTTCAGAGCTTATCACTGTGCCCAGGATATCATTTAGAGTCAAAAGCTAGGAGTGGTTTCACCAACCACTCCATCAGACAAGAAACCCTGCAGTCCATTCTTTGGGATTTGAATCTGTTGTCTGAAGCCATAGTTGGCAGAGTCTGTGGTGGCTCATTTTCTGTCAAGTGCAGGCAGTTGGGAACACCCTGCAACATTACCCCTGGGGTCTCTGTTACTTCACAGAGCAATTCCCATGTGCTGAGTTTGACAGGGAAGCTGCAAATGATTTCACACAAAAGAACCTACCAATCATCTCTACCTCCTTGCAATAACTGTGGTCAGTCAAGAATGGCAGTGCCGTGGGAAAGCCTTTGAGGACCAGGATAGTTAACCTGGCACTTTGTTATCTGACTATTAATATCTTAAATTAATTTCTTTCTTTCTTTTGTAAATGCTGCTGCTGGTGTACTGAGATTGGCAGCACAGGATTAAGCTGTGCATAAAGGAAGGCGACACATTCCAACCAGTTCATGGAAAGACCTTCCACAGTTGTTCTCCTAGGGCATAATCCACCAGACAGTTCTCCTGCACAAGCCCCACTGAAATGAATCGGAGCCATGAAAGGGCACTGTAAGTGACTTTTGCCTAGGCAGGTGACTTCAGCCTTCCTATAGAAGTGATCATTTGCCCTTGGCAAGTCAGCTAATCAAGACCACAATGATTAACCAAAAGGAATCTATCCTCATGCCTAGAGTACATTCACCTAGTAAGTTTCCAGCGTGGCTGGAGGATCTATTTCCCTTTCCCTTTCATTGTGAATAGCTTGAATTCCAGAGAATCAACAGCTGCCACCCAGAAAAAGATAAAATTTGAAATTTAGCCTAGTTGCAGCTGAAATCTCTCTTGATCAGCAGAAAGGGACCCAGCTGAAGGCCAATTCATGGAGCTATTTTATTCTCCCATGGAATTTCTGGTGTTAACCACATTTAACTCCACACTTAAAAGGATAATCAAGAACATATGAAGCTGTCATATATTGTTAGTCCCAGTGGTCCATCCAGTCCAGTATCATCTACTGTTCGATGCAACCAGTTGGTGTCTGTCTGTCTCTCAGAAGGGAGTTTTATCCTCTGTGGTGGCTTACAGCAGCTCTTTTCCTTATATCCTGCTATGTTACTACATGTCTAACTGTTGCTCCATTGTTTATGGCTTTCACGCCATTCTAGTTGGGCTGGATTAGAAGTTAAGACAACCTCACCTGGATGCTTATATGATGCACATGGAGGCAATCCACTTGCTGAAATGAGGCACTGCTAGATACCATAGGACAAGGGAAGAATGACCCTTCACCTTCTCCACCCACACTGCTCTGATAAGATTTTGGGGCTAATTTTGAGACTTGATGCATACCTATAATTTTTCCCTATATATTTTAAAGTGTATCTAGGCCACTTACTGTACAGTCAAAATGGTATTAGTTCTCAGGTATTTGTTCTAAGTCCTCTTGCTGGAGCAATGGTGGTATGTGGCAGAAGCAGGTTACAAGGGTAAAATTGTGGAGGCGGGAGGGCAGTCTATCTAGTTGTTGTTATTACGATGTTGGGGGTCCAGGTATTTTTAACCATTTACTTGAGTTATGTTATTTGAGTTAACAGGGGAAAATATTTAGAAAATTCACTTCCAGTTTATTTGGAATATATATATATATATAGAGAGAGAGAGTTACAAGAACATCTCCGATTGTTTTTTTTGGTCATGTGTTTGTTTGGCTTTCCTCTTGGCCTGGGCAATGAAAGCTAGATGATGGTCACTGAAAAGAAACAATTTGATGAAATGCATTGGATGCCTCATTTTATCTGTGGGGGCCCACTTGAATTAATTAGAATGTTTGCTTGCTGAATGAAGGAAGGATAATGGTGTGATACAATTGTATCATCATATTTTATTGAACGGACGCGGGTGGCGCTGTGGGTTAAAGCCTCAGCGCCTAGGGCTTGCCGATCGTCAGGTCGGCGGTTCGAATCCCCGCGGCGGGGTGCGCTCCCGCTGCTCGGTCCCAGCGCCTGCCAACCTAGCAGTTCGAAAGCACCCCTGGGTGCAAGTAGATAAATAGGTACCGCATACCAGCGGGAAGGTAAACGGCGTTCCGTGTGCTGCGCTGGCTCGCCAGATGCAGCTTTGTCACGCTGGCCACGTGACCCGGAAGTGTCTCCGGACAGCGCTGGCCCCCGGCCAATAGATGTGAGATGGGCGCACAAACCCCAGAGTCTGTCAAGACTGGCCCGTTCGGGCAGGGGTACCTTTACCTTTACCTTATTTTATTGAACAGATAACTTCCTCTGCTTATGTATTTATTTATCCTATTAAAAAAAAACCAAGAAAATTATTTCAAAAAAGGAGAAGACAAGAAATGAATTCTCACACACCATCGTTACTCCAGTGCAAAGGGATTCACTAGACAGAAGGGGAGCTGTTATACAAAAAGTTACAATCCTTTCTTAATCACACAGAGACAATAATGGCAACCAGGCATTTCCTGGAGGCTCCGTACATATCAGCAAAATATTTGAAGGTGCCCTTCAGGGCTTTACAGCCCAATCCCCTCTGGCATGTTTACCCAGAAGGAAGCAACATGAGTTCAGTAGTGGTTACCTCTCCCTGGCAAGTATATTTTTGGTCAAAAATAGCACACTCTCTCACATACTTGCATATAGTCCTAGAGACTTCAAAAGGGTACCTGATAAGAAACACCATTGACGGTTGGCAAGTAAAAAGGGTGCCCTTGGTGGCAGAGACACAAGGCCACCTTGAGAGCCTGCCTAGCTTGAACTTGTGCATACCTTGGTTCTCAAACACCTTGGTTCCCAAACACTGAATACCCAAAAGTATGTGTTCCGGTTTTTTAATGTTTTTTGGAAGCTGAACATCCGATGCGGCTGTCGGCTATTGATTCTGGGGCTTCTGCACCAATCAGAAGCTGCGCCTTGGTTTTTGAACATTTCGGAAGTCAAAAAGACTTCCAGAACAGATTAAGTTTGGTGCTTTTGTTTTTGCTATTTCTTTTGCGCTTTTGAGGCTTTTTCAATTAATTTGTTTTTATGACTCTGTGGAACCCAGTTAAGCTATTGATTGATTGATTGGGACTTCCGGGTTAGTGCCTCCGGCAATGGCTGATTTCCTCTGATCGGGAGGAATCCGCTTCGTAGAAATCAGGGTCTGGACCGCCACGGCAAGGCGGAGACCCATTAAAAATCACAGGCGGGAGAAGCCTGTGGACCTGGGATTCGGCTGGCACCTTTTGCGCCTCCCCTACTCGTGGGGAAACCCGGTTTCGGGGATCCGGACCGACGTGGGGTGAGGGGCGCGGTGCTTCGAATCGACTGCTCTTTTCACAGAGTGAAGCCGCATTGCTATTGCCGGAGAGCGCTGACTTTTTCCTGTGGACAATTGGACTTTAAACAACTACCCGTGAGTAGAACGGAAAATTGGATTATTAAACATCTTAATTTGGCACCAAAGCGGGAAGGTTCCAAACAGGAAGTCCGCCTTCCGCTTTTGTAAATAGATTGAAGCAAAGACATTGCAAGCTAAAGTCTGGAAAGTCTTTTGTAAAGGATTAAATCTCCATCAGCTAAAATTACTAAACCCCCCCTTGGAAGCAGGAGAAGAGGGGGAAAATTTTAGATCGTTTAAGCCTGCAGGAGAAAGAGTGAAGAAAGATAAATTACCACCGTTTTGAACCTGGGAACGGGCTGCCAGGAAGACCGATGTTTTGGGAAAGTTCATTGACTGTGAATAAAACGTATGTTGACAGATAGTTAAATAAGAGAAACATATTGATTCCAATGTTTCCTTTTGCACTTAAAAGGAGCAAAATATCTGAAAATCGAAAATAACTTTGTTGCTGGACCTGCTTTTAAAAGGACAGATACAAATAGAAATTGTTTCCCCTAGAGGGTGCTTTTGAAACTGTTGCAGGAATGGAGCTGGGGAATTCTCCAGCTGCAGAGATTAAAGATCGTGAGAATTAGACATTGACCTTGGACAAGAATGTGGACAGAAGAAGCCTTAGTGATTGCTTTTTGCAAGACAAGTGCTTTATTGGAACAGCTTCATGAGAAGACGGATGTGATGATTACTAAAATTGTCAATTTTGGACAAAAAATGACTGATTTAGGACAAAAAGTGAACACTTATACAGAAATTACTCAGGAACCGACCCAGGAATCTGTTTTGACATGGCAAGCTGTGGAGAAGATAAAGGAGGAGGTTGTTGTTGAACCTCAAGTAATACAAGTGGAGAGAGCCTCGGCCTTGTATGAACATAAGCTGTTGTCCTTGATGACCGAATCTGGAGAAAGCCAGATTTGGAGAGATGGAGTCCCACTTGGATTGGAGAAGGAAAGTTGGATAGATCCTCTTATGCAGGGATGTTCTGGCTTTTGGGATCTGGTTTTGGGCCAGGGGGAGATTGGAGTGGTGGGGGCCTTTAACTTTGGAGGGATTTTGAAACATGCTTTGAAATATTATTTGGATTTTAGTTCTGACTATGGAGAATGGGCTGACCTGTCAAGAAGGGATAAAGACATTGTTAGGTTGGAGTCTCCCCGAGATCTACTCCTCAGTGCTAAAGGAAAGAAATTAAGAACAAGATCAGCAGAAGACAAAGTAAAGTTCAGGTATAAATATGAAGAAGATCTGCAGAAGGGACATGGAAAAGAGTTAAGAGCCTCAGATAGAAGATCACCAGGTTGATGGACTATATGGAATGGATAGAAAGGACTGACAGAACCAGAGACCAGGGAGAAGAGACGGTGGATGACGATTGGAAGAAAGTTTAAAAATTTATTTAGAGAAATATTGTAAAATTAATGAGTGTTAGAAAAATGTGGGAATGAAACTATATGGCTTTAGTAGAAATGTTATAAGGAGTTATGTACAAGTAAGTTTTAGGGTTTTTTATGGTAAGATAAGGTTAAAATAAATTAAGACAATTAAATGACAGAACATAGTGAAAGATGGAAAGGATTTGCTGAAATAATTAATAACTAGAATACAAAAAAGGGAGGTGCGAGGAGGTCGATGAAACAAGTTAATGAAAGATAAAGATATGGAAATATTGGATGTGTTTTTAATTGTTTTTGTTTTTGCTTTGATGTATTGTGTGCTTTGTTCTTTTTTATATGTATTGATTTGTATTGTTTAATTTCTTTTCTCTCTCTTTTTCTTACTTTTTTCTGTAATCTTAAACTTTCAATAAATATCATTTTTTATTAAAAAAAAAAAAGCTATTGATTGATTGAGTGAGTGACTGACTGACTGCGGAAATGGATAAAACCCTCCCATCCAAACAATGACTATCATCAGTGCAGGTAAGAAAAAAAATAACTTAAATTTTCATCATCTACAATACTGTCTTATTTATTTTATAGTACAGTACATTGATTATTGCTTTCATTTTATGGCTCAATGGCCTCGTTAGATAGTAAAATTCATATTAAATTGCTATTTTAGGGGTTGTTTTTAAAAGTTTGGAACGGATTAATCCATTTTGCATTACTTTCTATGAGGAAGACCGCCTTGGTTTTGGAACGCTTTGGATTTGGAACAGACTTCCGGAACGGATTAAGTTTGAGAACCAAGGTTCCACTATATTTACCTGAAGTAAATATAATTTTATTCCATGCAACATAATCCACTTCAGTGTAATTCTTTCATTTTGCTATTATTGGCGGTTTCCCAATGGATCCTGTCCTACATAACTGCAATTCTGAACTCTTGTACTCTATTCCTGACTGTGTTTACTCAGACATAGGTCCAACTGATTTCAGTGGGATTTGCTTTTTAGTGAACAGGCTTAGGAATGAAGCTTTACAACAAAGAAAGGTGAAGTGGCAGTAGCTGTATAACATCTCTCTCACACACACAATCTGAAAGAGGATCTGAATTGTCTAATCTAGGGGGTTTACTTGCAAGAAAGTCTCCTTTCCCAGGCTGCTCATTGGCTGAACTGCAGGCAGCACATTCATAATTTTCAGAGGCAACATGGTGGGTGGGGGGATAGGGAGGAAATGGAAAAATATCTTAATTAAAAGAAAATGGCCCTCCACTCATCTTACTGCCAAGGCTGGAGGCTCATATTTTACATTAAGCCATCTTTTATTGCTCCCCTGAGCACCAAAATAAAAACACATAGCACTGTCCAGTCTCAACAGGAATGTAGGAGAGATATCTTTTCAACATTGTCAATGCTTTACCTCCTCCCAATGTAATACACAGGGAGCTGACAAATCCTCCTGCTACACACCACCTCTTACTCCATGCATCTCTTAACAATGGTTTGGTACAGCAGTTTTGAGAGCATGCTCAGCTCCTTCAGCTTCCCAACCCAGTACCTGGAAAGTAGTAGACTTTCACTAAAATAGAGGAGAGGGTGAAGATCTGCAACTGGCTTTGGAGCTGGGGTAGCTACTCTGTGACCCTCCAGATGTTGCAGAGCTACAACCCCCATCATCACTGGTCATGATGACTGGAGAGAGTTGACAGTCCGATAGCATTCAAAGGTCAAATAGACCTGGAGGCCCTACTTTAGAGAAATACAAGCATTCCTATCTTAAATTTACAGAGCATTCATTAAAATGTAGTCTGGGATTCTGCCAAATATATCATGATTCTGCAGCACAGTAACAAGGCCTTTGCACAACATAGCCTCCGACTCCTCTTGCTTCTTACCTATTCCTCCGTCATCTGCAGCATGTGGAAAAAACTGGTCTATGTTTAGAAATACACTAAATCATGAAATAAAGGGACCTATGAAAGGGTAGACAGCTGTGCAACACATGAATAAACACATCCAGGCCCTACTCTTGTGGCAATATGAAGGTGAATTGAAAGAAACTTTAGACCTTGAGTAAGGCAATGTTCATGATCAATTTTATTCACTCCTGGGCCAAATATTCAAGGCCCCTTTCATCTCTGATGACCTGCTCTGACATATGTAGTCCACATGTATGAGTTCATGAGATGACTGCTGAAAATCAACTATCTGTACAAAAATATTAAGATGGGATTGGCTCAATACAATCTTGAAAGTGGCATATTTTGGCAATGGAAAATACTGTACTCAGAATCACCTGCTTATAAAGCTGCAGAAGAACTAATGGATCCTCGTCAACGTTAGCAGCACTACACCATACCCCCAACAGTCCCTTCAAGCAGGTGTCACATATTTCGTAGAGAACCCAGTTTGCCAAGAATAAGGGGAAAGCCATTCATTGCCATGAATGTCTGCCACAAACAGCAGTGCCATGAGCCAACTCTGGAACTGGCTGGCTGGCTGACATTTTGAGTAGCTTAGAATGCTTCTCCACACACCCACAACTGCCAGAAAAACCACCCTATTTTGTCAGGCAAACACAAGGAATTTAAGTGCTATAGGAGACTTGCCACTGTGTGGATTAAAGCCACAGAATCAAAAACATGCAGGTGGATTTTCCCCACTCCAGAGCTGTTGTCTGTGGCCAGCTACCTTATGTGAATGTGCCTTGTGCTTCGCTTTCCCCCTATGCAGCCCCATGTATTGGTCAATGTGTCAATGTGTCTGTGACACCCTAGAGAATAGTTGCCAGTTGATAGACACTAATGCAGGCTGTCAAGTACAACTGCGTGCATCACTGTCCAGATTTCAAGAGGTTACACACGATGTGCTTCTGGATCTATGAGTCTATGAAACTGTCAGTCACTGTAGTTGCATACTCCAGACTATAAATATGTCATCTGTGTCAATCAGCTCTTAGCCAAAAGCTATCTGGACTATGTGCCATATTTGGTGCTTTTCTCTCAGCAGAAAGGTCTAGGAGCAAAAACTCCATGAAAACTACCCAGTATTATTCCTCTGGGGAATCATGGTTCAGAAAGGTCTGGAATGGCTGTGTCTATGGTGAAAAGCTACTCCTGGCTGCTGCCTACACTGTGAATAAGCCGGGAGTCCAGTCTACACAGCTGTCTGGCACTAAATTCACACCTCTTTGAGTGGGATCTACACTGGAAAAGCAATTTAGATCAAGTTTCACTTACAATATAATGCCACAAAAAAGACATTATTTCCAGAGCTTATGTATTCTAACCTCTTGCCTTCCCATATCAACATGATTTCTGCCATACACTCAAAGCCTACACACATACAATTGGAAACAAATCCCTTTGATTGCACAAGAATACACTTCTATGTAAATCTGTGTAGAATTGTTTCCTTAGGCCACTCAAAGGGCTCATGTGGTTCATTATACCATTTCAGAACGCAGGTGAGGATGGAAAGTTCCCCACTTTGTCCAAAGTATGTTTGTCAGGGAGAAGGCTATGAGAAAACATTGACATGCCTGTTCCCCCCCCTGTTTTTTTCCTTTTTTTGCAGGCAGAGCATTTTTTGAATGAGGGATATTCAAATATGCGACCCACTGCCTGCAATCTAGAGTCTAGAAAGGACTCTACAGTCTAGAAAGGACTCTAAATGCACAATTCTTCTGAGTATATAATTCATCTTTCTGTTTCAATCCATTGCTGACACTTGCCAAAGCAAATAAAGCAGTGTTAATAAAAAAGAAGCTTATCATTTCCATGTGAAATAAACATGCAAACAACAAAAACAAACAAGGCTACCTGCCCCCTCTTACCAAACTGCTTGTTCAAAAAGAAAGCAGATAAGTCTGAGGGTCCACCAATTGCCACGACCCCAACTCCCCTGGCCGCAGATCTAATCAGCTGGATTGACGCCCCCCTGCCTCCACTGACAAAGGCTATACATCTGGAGAATTCTACGGAGCGTGAGTTACTTCTATCCTTCTCCCAATTGCCAAAACTGGAGCGGACAGAGATAACAGACAGATTGGATGAGTTGCTACTCTGTCTCCGTAACTCAGAAGATCATGCTCATGTAAATAAGATGAATTCCTCACCAATTGTAGATCAGTCTACACAAGCCCAAGTGGTACCTGCTTTAACGACACTTGATCTGCAACCTGGCTGTACACGGCCTCGGGATGTCAAGCCCGGGCAGGATACAGTGGAAGATTCGACAACCCTCTGGTCAAACTCGGAAGCTGTGGCAAGACTGGATGCTCTTTTGGAGGCAAACCGAAAAGGATGCCTTCCACCTGCCTTACACTGCATCTTCCCTACAGCATCCGCAGATCCAAAAGGCCCACCCCCCTCAATCTTAGAGCATACTTTAAATGTAGAGTCTATGGACCTGTCGTTAAGTGATACTCCTGTGCACCAGAATCCATCCCTGCAGCTACCAATAATTAAGCCTCAAACCATGGCTGCTGCTGCGGTAAGTGGTGCTCGGAAATTGCCTGGTAAGCAAGCTACAATTACTTCCTTCTTCCAGCCTATTGTCCCCCCTCGCCGCGTGCATTCCCAGGTGGATTCTGCCGTGCTGGTTCCGCAAGGCCCAGCATGACTCGAAGGGGTGACCAGGAGATTACTTACTTTCTTATCCTGGAATGTAGCTGGCATTAAACCTAAGCTGATGGATCCATCCTTTGTCGCCTACATAAAAGGCAGTCATATTCTTTTGCTGCAAGAGACCTGGGCTTGCGAGGGCTTCTCCCTATCAGGGTATAAGGGCTTCTACCTGAATGCACAACAGAATTTACTATCATCTGGCAGACCACAAGGTGGGTTGGCTACCCTAGTTTCTTTGGCCTTAAACCTGCAGGTGGAACAAATCGACATCCAGTCGTCATCCATGCTGGGTGTAAAGCTACAAACAGCGGAGGAAGTGTTTGTGGTGATTAATGTTTATTTGCACCCAATCTATAAGAAAAACCTGGTGGACCAAAGATGGAGGGAAATTCAACAGACTCTTGAAACTCTCCTAGAGAAATATCCTGAAGCCACCTTCCTAGTTGCAGGAGATTTCAATGGCCGATTGTCTCACTCTGATAAATCATTATTTGCTAAGTATAATAAATACCCCTCACTACCCATTTTAACTTCAGACCTTTTACCTAGGAATTTTAAAGACAGTGTTGCTACATATGCAGGTTTTAAATGTAGACAAGCCTTGATGGCTCTTAATTTTCACCTTTTAAACGGAGCTCTCAGTTCTGATTACCCTGCCGAATTTACTTTCTGGTCAGGCTCCCGAGCCTCTACCATAGACTTTATTTGGACATCAGTAGACCTAATTCCCAAAATTTCCAACTTTAGGGTGGTAACGAGGCTGGAAAGTGACCATTTTCCATTAGAACTTTCTCTGACCCTGGATGGAGAATTGGCTACCTATTCCTGTGTGCCTATTACAAATAACCAGCTTCAGATGAGGCCCACTGCCCTAAAATGGACCGACAATATGGCTCAACGGATAAATGAACTCCTTTGGTCTGACCAACTGCAAGAGACAAGGGACTCCCTTATCCAGGCAGTTGAGCCACTGCCAATATATGACAATTTAGTAGAACTGCTAAAACCTTCGTTGGCTAAGACCCCGGTAATGAATAGTAACCATTTCTCTCATAAAAAGTGGTTTGACGAGGAATGTAGACTCTTCAAGAACAACCTATATAACGAATTCTTGGCATATAGGGCATCAAATGACCCCGCACCTAGCAGTCACCTTATGAACCTCAAGAGAAGGTATAAAGCACTATTAAAGGAAAAGAAGCTTGCGGCAGAAAGAAATGATTGGAAGAACCTTCTAAAAGCTGCAGAAAATAGAAATCCCTCCTCCTTTTGGCACCAAATTTCCAAATACCTGGGTAGACCGTTGTCAAGGATAGAACCTCAAATTTCAGCTGACACCTGGGAAAGCTTCTTCTCCGATTTATATGCAGCTCACGCACCCAGCGGAGGAAGGTTAGATTTGGCCCCCTTGCCAGAGTGGGATCCTGTTACCTGCTCTGAAGTGGAAACACTTATAGGCCAATTTGAGGCGGGCAAGGCACCCGGAGACGATCTTATTTCCATAGATGTTATTAAAGCCAATAAGGATTGGTGGTGTCCACCTCTAGCAGCTCTTTTTACTTATATAAACAAAACAGCACAATTTCCTCCAAGCTGGAACTCTGCACTGATTGTGTTAATTCACAAGAAAGGGCCGCGCACAGACCCGGCCAATTTTAGACCAATTAGCCTGCTAAATGTTATTGGGAAGATCTATTAAAGATTTCTACTTAACAAATTAACGACCTGGATGGAAAGCAACAATATCATCGCAGAGGAGCAGGCGGGTTTCCGCCCCGGAAGATCAACAACAGACCAAATCTTAATCCTAAATCACTTGGCCACCAAGTACGCTGGCAATGGCCTAAAAGCCCTCCACGTCGCCTTTATAGACTTTAAGCAGGCCTTTGATCTGATTCCCAGGAACCAGCTATGGACAAAATTGGCAGCGACATCTATCGACCGCCGCCTTCTCTTGCTGATTATTAATTTGCATACAAATACCCTCTTGAGGATTAGGATAGATAGTAAGGGGCTAGTCTCCAATCCGGTTGCCACCACTAGGGGGGTAAGACAGGGCTGTTTGCTTGCCCCTGCTCTGTTTAACTTCTATATTAATTCGCTAGTGGTGCATATGGCAAATGCTGATTTCCATCCACCAAAACTGGCAGGACGAGCCTTAAATGTCCTACTGTATGCGGACGATGCCGCCCTATTAGCTACCTCCCCCATCGGATTAAGGAGGATGCTTCGAGCTCTTCATGAATATGAGACCCAACACGAGCTCCAATTAAATTATGCCAAGACCAAAATAATGGTCTTTGCTGCTCGACCGAAACCTAATTTATGGTCAATTAATGGTATTCCTTTAGAGCAGGTCAGTTGCTTCAAATACCTGGGTCAGGTTGTAAGATCAAATAGGTCCTTCCTGGCGCACAGAGAATACATAGCCTCGAACGCATCCAAAGCAGCCCTGGCGATTAGAACCCTGTACTCCAAGAAACAGGCACAGACTGTCAATGTTGCCTTACGTCTCTTTAAAATGAAAGTCCTCCCTCTTCTGCTGGTGGGCATTGTCTTGGGCTCACGTAGGGATTTTGAAAAATTGGAATCTATCCAAACCCAATTCCTCAGGGCCATACTCAGGGTCCCCCCCTCCGTGGCAGGCGCGATCATGAGATTGGAAACCGGTTGCCAAGCCTTTAGGTATGTGGCCCTGAAAGCGAAGCTATGGCTATGGCTCAAGCTCTGTTTCAGACCGGTGGGTTTGGCCCCCTTGATTCTGAGGGATAACTTTAAATCTCCATGGGAAGGGGAGATAGTGGAGGAAGTGCAGAAGTGTGGGTTGTCCTCCCTTTATATAGAGTCCATGACGTATAGCCACGCAAAGGCGGTGATCGCGCAAAGATTAAGGGATATTGCCAGACAGGAGGACATAGCCCGTGTGAAACCTGGGTTGTTTCTGGGGGAGCAGTTGTATCGGGCTGCCCCAGCTCGCTACCTGGCGGATATCCACTACGTGGAATACCGCAGACTATTTACTGCGGCTAGGCTGAATGTTCTTGACTCGGCGGTCCTGAAGGGAAGATATGGAGGAGTTCCATATGACCAGAGATTATGCCACTGTGCATTGGGTGAGGTAGAATCCACAGAGCACATTTTATTGAGCTGTCCCTTCTACAACGATTTAAGACAGTATCTTATAACTCCATACTTACCCCAGCTCAGTTCCCGACAAAGAGGAATCCAGACAGCATATCTGCTAAATAAGTCTTCTGGGAAAACAACCTTGTCAGTGGCTAAATTTCTTTTCCTGGCACTCAAGCGTCGGAAACGTATAACTGAATGCTTTGATGTGGGTTATCTGTGAGAGGTCTATTTCTGTGGCCCTACCTTACCTATGTATCTCCTATGATGTTATAGTTTATAATTATTGTGTAATGTTTTAATTCTGACTATCGGTCGAATAAAGAAATTGATTGATTGAACAAGGCTACCATCATCACCCACAAATGACCAGGGTCATGTATGTTGGTCACAAATGTTGGTGTGAACAAGTCTGTGCAGCGTTTGTGCACCCCTGAGGAGGTGGTATGATGGCTTCACCAAATGCCCATTCAAGGTTGTAAAACCTGAATCAGGTAAGTGAGAACTATCCTACCACTCCTCTTCTCTCCATTACGCCACTGAGGTTCACAAGACAGTGGAAGCACAGCAGGGCAAAATATAGAGTTCACCTCTTCAAACAGAGTGTGCTGGCCAGGTACTCAAAGGACACTTGCATGTTGTTCTCCCAAGAAACATCTCCCTTGCACTGTCAATGAAAACAATACCCATGCTTTTGCCCTATTTAACGGGTAGAGAAACGGGCATTCAAAGCAATAGCTCTTGTCAGCCAAAAGGATCATTATGCAGATCTATTAAATAGATGGAAGTATGCATGTGTCTGAAAGAAGACAAACCATTTTGTTTTGGTCAATAACAGTTTGCATCTTCAACCATTAATTAATTGAGCTGTTAACAAGATGCTGAGAAAATCAAGAGGAAATATTGCCCCGGGAAGCTTGAAGCCAGCGGCCTGTGTTATCATGATGGTTATTTTTCCTTCAACAAATGAAAAACAGAAAAGTCGAACTGCTTTCTTGCTCTTCTACAGAGGCAGAAAAGTATATGCTAGTAATTCCTGACACCTTCCAACGCCTGGTGAATTAACAACAATGGCCACAAACTTGAAATGAGTAGCTCAGAATGCATCATGCTGCCTTGCACATAAATCATACATTTCATACTGCTGCACAATAACTCCATTTTGATGAAAAATCAGACTGCAGAAGAAAAGGCCTTTAATCTCTATCTGTTGCAATGCAGTCATTTTGTGAAACATCCTTTCCCTCAATACATAAAGCTATCAATGTGAATATAAAACCAAGGCAAATCAGGTTAACATTTCATTGCACCTTTTTCTCAAGATGCCTTTAGTTGTGCTTGGACCGGGCTCTGGTTCACCTGTACTATGAAATTCATAGCATCATGACACAAATTTCTGCAATGCTGCTGCAAACAGAGGAAGGGGGAAGGGGGTTCTCCATAATATATGATGACAAAAGCTGAAATCCTTCAGGGTCTCTGAAAGAAATGGATAATATTCATTATCCCATAGCCTCCTGACATTTTAGCCTCTTAAGAATAATCTGATCCTGTGCTGGAACATAGGGGGCTTTGCAGAATCAGCTTTCAGATTTCATTGAGAACTCAGCAGCCCAGCTGTAAGAAGAGGCTAGTACTGTAGAGTAGTAATGGGGAGAGACGTCAGAGGCAAGCCTAGGAACCACCTCCCGCTTATAGTTACAAAAGAAGCATGTGACAGAAGCCAAGGCTTCACTGCTGTTTCATCAGAGGTTAAGGTAGAAGTACAAAGCACACTTACAAGTTTTTCCTTTTCAGGGCAATCACATGCCACTCTGATTTACTCCAGACTTTAACCCTCACACACATGCAGAGGAGAAAGTGTAATCCAAAGATTAATGCACTTCCAACCAATACAGTGGGACTAACAGCAGCAAGCAAAATCAGCCCACCACAAGTATTATGAATGTAATCAGTTTCTATATCATATATTAGCAACAATGCTGCCTATGTATGGATAGCTGCTCACATAACAGAGTTGGTGAAGATATTTCTGGACATTTTCACCCGCATGTCTATTCATGCCCAATACACAAGGGCATGCCTCCCTCCAATTACATTTGCAAATATTTTTTATGAGGCAAGATGTCTCACTTCTCCTGACCCCCGCAAAGTAGGCAATACTTTAGGTTCTGCTTTTTCAGTATGGAGAAATATATAGAAAGGCAACCAGAGTATTTGATACACTCCCCATAATACTTTTATCCCAAAGGTTTCTTCCCCACTCCTCTCAAAAGCAAACATGTGTTTTATTGATCCAGCAGAGTTTCCTAAACCGCCCCCCAACATCCCATAAATAATTTTTTGCACGGTTGTGGTGGAGCAGACAGACCCTGCTTACAAAATATTCTGCCCTCAGTTCTTTAAACAAGCTGCCAGCATCTCCTACTTGATTCTCTGAAAAATTCCCCTTGCCAACATGTCCCATGACAAACCGGTAAGCTCTAGCACTGGCTCTGGAACGGAGGTGCTCAGACTACACGAGTCTGGGCTGGAGCAGGTCCAGCCTAGTTCTGTCTGGCACATAAACACACAAGACGCTAGGGACAAATCAGGATGATCGAGAGCAGGGCACCGCTGCTTGTTTGGAGCCCAAACACAGCAGACTTCGCTCTGTTCTCCTATAAGTAAGTAAATGAATAAACTCAAGGGAGTGGGGGAGGAATGTGCCATGTCCCAAATCAAAGCAGTTTAGTAATCTCTGTTTATGAGGAGAGAGCAAAACGAAAAACGGGAGGGCAACGGGAGGTACTGGAATCGTAACCATGGAAAACTCTTTGCGATTGCAACAGGCTCCTGGCTTGAAAGATGCATGATGGTCTCGCAGCATATCGGCTCCACAGAACCCCACTCACTCCTCCCCATGGAAAAGAATGCAGCCGGCTGCCTTTCCAGCAGGCACCCGCTCGTGATCAGCCGACGGCTGCCAAGAAACCCTTAATCTGATTTTAACATGTAGCCCAGTCCAAAGAGAGAGAGATCTGCAAAGTTGCTTATTTGTAGCAACTCAGACCCCCCCCTCCACTCCAGCGCGCGCGCGCGCTCTTCTTCTCTCGCCCCCTCTCCAAAGCTGCAGGTATATAGCGAGCAGCCCGCATGACTCACGCGCACAACCAAGAAATTAGAGCTCCCACCAGCAAATCTCTAGGACAGCGCGACGAGGGGGGGGGGGGGGAATCCAGCACCCATTTTTTCCAGCTGCCCCACAGTCAAGCTGAACTGCTGCCAGTCCTGCCTTCATACATTGTAGAAAGGGGAGGAAAGCAACAGCCGCGCTTCCAGAGAGAACACGCCCGGAGGAAGAGGGGTGTGTGAATTAAATACACACTGGAAAGAATAACGGCTCTATTTACTGTCCCGTCCATTGCACCCCAACCTCTCTCATCCTAACAACATCCAGGAGAAAAAGATAACCCCGAAGAGAGAATTGTAGGCAGAGTCTTTATTTTTATTTTGCGGAGAGGGGAGGGAGGCTCTGCAGCTCCAACCGGGAGACGCTGCAAAAGCAAGGCAGCTCGCTTGTTATCTGGGGCAGCGGCAGAGCAGCGTGACCCACTAGTCCACGTGCGAGTGGTGCTGAAAAGTGTTCGGGCTACTCGAGTTTCTTCTGTTCATTCCCCAGCAATAAGCGGGGGTTGGGGGTGGGCTACCCGCAACTGAAGCTTCGCCGTAGGAACACACTACGTCTTCCTTCCGCCGGATCCTCTGTAAGTGCTGCATGGAGAGGAGCAGCACACGCCGGCCTCCAGGGCAGTCGGCTGCTTTTGCTACTCAGTCGGGGCTGTGCTCCGTCTGCACAAGCATGCAAGCTCCCTCCCCACGCTCCTCCATTCTGTCTGGTGTCTGGAGGAATCCCGGCTCATAGAGCCGCACAGATCCAGGCTCCGCGCCCTGGAATCTGTCAGAACAGCCGTACATCTAGCTCTCTTTCATTTTCCGCTGTCGGGGCATGAAGAGGAACAAGGAAGGGACCCGCTACAGAGAAATCAAAAGTCCTTACACACACGCACTTCCCGCTCTCTGAAATATGCAAGGTGCCTCGTAGATCTAAGTAGACTATCATAATGCTTCTCCCGCCCGCCTCCCCACTCCTGTGCACGGCTTTTCTGTGGGGTCTTATGCCCCAGGCTTCCAAGTTGGGTCTGAGCGCGCGCGCGCGCACACACACACACACACACACACACCGGTTCCTTCCCGGAGCCCTAAATTCTATGCAGAGTGGATGCGGTGTCCTTGTGAGCCCCAAACCCAAGTGCATGTCAGAACGGTAATCCTTGCTTTCCGAGCTCCCCGGTACATGACAGGTCTGGGTCCCGCGCCCCCCATATTTCGTGGTGCATGACAGATCCGGGATCCATACCCCACCACCCCCGCGATTCCTCGACATGTAACAGATCTGAGTCCCATTTACACGGCATTCCAGGGGGGGGGGAGAGAGAGATGCCGGTGCACGGTGGCTCTGGGGTCCCTGCACGCCGAGACCCCAGTCTCCCTCCGCTCCAGACTCAGTTGTCCCCGTCCCCCGTCCCCGCCGTGCACAGGAGCCCCCGCGGCCCCTGATCGGAGATTGCGAGAACCAGACGTGCCGGCCGGCCGGGAGTGCGCCTGGAGGAGGCTGGGCTGCAGCGCCTGGAGCCCGTACCTGGCTGTCGGTGAGATAGTTGAAGACGAAGGAGGAGAGCTCTTCGTCCAGAAGCGCGCTGCAGTCCGGCCCCGGCTCCGCCATCTTCCAGCTCCTCCGGCAACGGCACGAAACAGCATGCGGCAACAGCCACCACGAGCAGCAGTCAGGAGCCAGCCGAGCCGGGCGGCGGGGCGGGGCCTGGAGCCCGCCGGTTGGGACTGGGAGGAGCCCCGGCAGCGGGAGGCTCGGCTGGGTTGGGCTTCGGCGGAGGCGCGGCGCAGGAAGAGGAGGGGAGCGGCCGCCGCCGCTTTGGCGGGCTTCGTTCTGGAAGAGACGCCGAGGGGGAGGAAGGGTTCGCACGGCCCGCGCTTTCCGGGCCCAGAGACGCGCGCGCAAGTGAGGCGGTGCGCTGAGCTCGCTTAAAAGGCTCGCCGCCCGCCGTGACCTGTATTAAGCATTAAGCAGCGAAGGCCTTTCCTTTTACATTTTGTTCGGTGGCGGGGGGCGGACTTCCATTTCTATATCCTTCTTCCGTCAGCCCTCACTTCTAAAAGGAGACATGGCGGGGCTTAAACCACGAATTATGCTACCTGATCCGGAGCTTGTGGTGGTTACCTGTTGCTGGGGGGGTGGGTTTCTGCGCATGCTCCCCACCACCAAAGAAAACTCGCTCCCGCTTCTTACTGCTTCGTGTATTCCAGAGTACAGCTGTAATTGGCGCGGAGAGAAACTCGAGGAGAACACCCCCCCTTTACCTCAGTTTCCCCTTCAGGCTCATTCAGTGTGCGGCCTTTAAAGTGCTGCCCCTTCCCAAGGACTTCCTTTGGCATCCTCCCCCCCCCCTTTTGACTTGACAGAAATAAGGGGGCAAAAATAATGCTATGTTGTATAACCACGTTAATGGCGCTTTGGCAGTTTGAGGTTCTTTTTCGTCAACATTTCCTTCACTTTGGCTGAACAGGTTGGCTCAGCATGCACATTCAAATATTAAAGCCTTTGCTTGGTTCTTGCAACCCCTTGACAGCCCCCCCCCCTAGATGAGGTAGTAATCCCCACCTACGCACCAGAGATGTGGGAGCTAAACCAGCCAATCTACTCTTCCAAGTGGGGGTTCGCGTCCCGCCGGCTCACTTGGCCAGGAACAAGCATCTGTTACTCAGGGTAAGTCAAAAGCAATCAGGTGTGATATTAGCCGGCTTGCTGTGCGGTATGAACAGAAGAGCTCCATGTTCATGGGGAAATGGAACATTTGGGTAGACCTGCTGGGCACATTGTTCTCGAAGTTGATGTGAAAGCTAAATCTGCAGGTAATGCTGCTCTACAGACTCTCCCATTACCTCAGCACAATGCCTTCTGCCCATCCACCCCACTTCCCGGCCCGCTAACTCCTTTTGAAAGGCTTGCCGAGCTGACACATTGTGGTTCTTAGGTGTGGAATTTGCACAGCAGCTGTCATTCGCTCCTCTCAATCAATATGTTAGACAAGAACATGAAAAGAGAACACAATGGTCAAAGAGAGAGAGAAATCATATGTGCACCTTTGAGCCAGCCAGCAGCCACTCCACTGAAAGGTGCAAAACATGTAATTTGAATGTCCTGGACCAGGGATAGACAGGTTTCAAGCTTGTCTGATAAGTTTTGTTTTGTTCTAGAACTCCAGGATCTATCAGCCAGAGCCAGGTGCAAAAGACATAGATTTAGAATTAAAAACAAACAACTGAGTGCCTCTAAACCTTACAGATTTGTTTACAGAACCAAAATTGAACCAAGGCAACATGATAGACGTGGCGTGGAGAAAGTTGATAAAGAAAAGAAATCTGTCTCATAACATTAGAACTCATGGGCATCCAATGAAATTGAAAGTTGGGAGATTCAGGACAGACAAAAGCACATACAGGCAACAACCATTTTACACTTGTTCAGCAGGCATGCATCGCTGCAACCCAGAAGTGGCCGGGAAAGGGGGCAGGACGAGGTGGGCTTCCACCCTCTCCACCAATATGCGGGGGTTGCCTGTAGTTGAACTTTAGAATTCACTCTGACTAAAGGCAGTGGTGGGTGGCCACCAAGTTGGGCGATTTTAAAAGAGGATTAAACTTCATGGAGGTTAGCAGTGGCTCCCAACCCTAAAGGCTGTGTTCCATCTCTGCTGTTGGAAGCAGTATGCTTCTGAATACAGCTGCTGGAAACTGCAGGAGGCAAGAGTGCTCTTTCGCTTGGTGCTGCTTATGGGTTTTCCATAGGTGTCTGGTTGGCCACGGTGAGAACAGGATGCTGGACTAGGTGGGCCACTTGCCTGATGCATCTCACAGTCCTTTCATCCAAGTCCATTCATATTTGTAGCCTAATTTAGGAGGAAAGGGTTTTTCCTTGCTCTTGGACAACTAAGAGTTGGAAACGCTTACTGATGTACAGCAAATCACTCAGAGATCTAACAGGAGACCTGCATCTAGCTTCTCCCCGGCCTTGTCCTATATGGCATTTCAGTAGCCTCAGAACTGAGCTATACTACTCAATGCTATATCATTATTTATTTCTTATATTTTTCCCTTCCCTTCTCCCCATAGGAGCTAAGGGCAGCAAACAACAAAGTAGTAAACAACACCATTAAAAACAAAATAATAACCAATTTAAAATATTTTAAAAATAGTTGCATACCCTCTGAGCTAATACTTTTAAGGTTACTAGGAACAGTATTAGCCACAAAATGCTTGTGTGAAAAGGAATGTTTTAAAATTCTGCAGTAATGCTAACCATGAGGGAGGCAGATGCATCTGACCAGGGAAGGCATTCCACAAACAGGGAACCACCACTGATAAGGCTCTGTCATGGGTCCTCATCACCGTCCGGGCAGCTATGAGAACTAGCATAGGATAGCAGCTGAGAGAATTCAGCCGATTCAGATCTCTCTTTGACCAAGACCTCTCTAGGACTGCAATGCTACACTCACTTAACCTGGAGACAGTCACATTGAAATTCTTGGGACTTGTTCCTGTTCTCACTCCCAGGTGCACCCAGCTTAATTCACTCTTTATTCCAGTGACCCACAAGTCTTGTTTCCAGGCCAACCTACTATGTATAGCAGCCAAGGAAGGGAAAGAATGCTGGCTCATATTTACTCCTGCATGAAAAAGTGGTGGCGGCAAAGGAGAATCCACCACAGGTACAGGAAAACATAATTAATTGAACAGGTGTTTGTTTTTATTCCTGCTGCTATAAAATTACAAAGAGGAATTCAGAAGAACTTGGTTGAATGCTTGGTAAGGATATATGCGTATATATTCTTCCTGCTTTTGCTAATGAAAAGGCTATTAAGTTAAATATACAGTCCTAAGGTCATTCTCCAAAAGAAGTCAAGTTTTAAAAAAATATTTTATTGGTTTAAAGTTTCTTGAAGAGCATAACTAAAAATGTGTGCATACTGAATTTATTTTCTTCTTAAAAATAATGATTAACACATTTTTCTTTTCTTTCTTTCTGCACCCATGGACATTCTTTCCCCTTTTTGTGCTTTTCTATTTTTTCTTTTTGCATATACAGTGGTACCTCGGGTTAAGTACTTAATTCGTTCTGGAGGTCTGTTCTTAACCTGAAACTGTTCTTAACCTGAAGCACCACTTTAGCTAATGGGGCCTCCTGCTGCTGCCGTGCCACTGGAACACAATTTCTGTTCTCTTCCTGAAGCAAAGTTCTTAACCCAAGGTAATATTTCTGGGTTAGCAGAGACTGTAACCTGAAGCGTATGTAACCTGAGGAGTATGTAGCACGAGGTACCACTGTACTTCTAGTATTTGCTGGGCATACTAGTACCAAATAGTAACAGATCCAACCTTGTCAGGGAACAGCCACAATTTTGAACTTTTGCCTAATGTTGCTCTTCACCGCTACCACCATTAAAGCCCTATGCTGCTTGTGTTTGCTGCTAAGGAGCGTGCTTCTTACTATTGGTTGTTCTGGAAAACTTTCCAAGACATCTCTCTAATTCCACTGACTCTGTTCATTGTACAGAGCAGTAAATAATGGGTAGGGCAATAAATGCTGACAGAGTTGGTCCTTAATTCTGAAGAGGCCAGATTTTACAGCACCTTGAGCTAAGTTGGCAGTGAGCCAGAAGTCCAAAGCTTGCTCCTTGTTGACATATAAATGCACATAGTCATTAGACTTTATTTTACAGTATACTGGGTTGTGTTGACAAGCGCAGGAGACATGGTTGCTGGATATTCTGTACACCTGAGCAGAATACATACTGAGCTAAATTGAAGAATGCAAAATAAATAAATAAAATAAAAACCTTTCTCTTTACATGGAGCTTTGTTTTACTGACTGGTTGCTCTTTGTAGTGCAGGGTATACTTTCATGTTTTATTGTACATAGATTAAATGTTTCTTCTGAAAAAATTAACAATCAGACTGAAATCCTCTTTATGTCGTACCTGTTTGCTTACCCAAAGCAATTAAAAGGGAAAGGGCAGCTTTTGACAATGCAGGCAGCTGAATAATTTAATTAGTCAATATATAATTGCTCTGAGCAGAAGCACATGCAAGCTAGATCTCCCTACAAGCCCATCAAACTGTCTATATGATACTGACCTGCATAAAAGGATTATGCTGCTGAGAGATACGTAATTACTTGCATTGTGCTTAGGGTTTCTTCATGGGATGTGTATTGAAGTTGCTTATTGTCTAAGTCTAGTAACAATAGAATTGTGTCATTTATCTGCTCTGTCCTTGACTGTTTTAGGCCAGTCTCCAGTTGTTGTTTTTAGAATCTTTATAGACCACATTTTAAAAACTCAGCCAGGCAATAGTTTTAGGATCAACCAAAATGTCACAAAATAGTAAGCAAGTTTTAAAAATACTCCAGAACTCATCATCAAGTTGGAGATTAAAACAATCCAGCCTGATGAGGAGTTCTGCAGAACCCAAAAGCTTGCTCACTATTTTGTGGCTTACTTTGCTTGGCCCTAAAAAGAAACACTTAACAATGGGTTCTTCTTTTTCTAATAGAGTAACATGGCTTTCTTTACTTTTTGTGTTTTCTAAAATAATACAGGCATAACCTGTACATTATATTTCATTTTAATGTACTACTGTAGATCTACTGTTATGATCATAGGATTTTAAGGGAACTTCTTCTAGTCCAGTCCTCTGTTCTAAAGTAAACACATATATACCACATGTTAACATTCTGGTCTACAAATTAACCCAGGGTGCAATGCACCGCAGAGAGACCCACCATTTTTAATGGTTTAGTAAAACAATCCAGAGTGAGGTGTTCAAGGTGATACAAGAGAAGACAATTAACCCACCAAGATGCCTAGATAATCTGATCCAAAAGGAAAATTCCTATGGTGGTGAGAGGCAGCAGAAAGAAAAACCCATTCACTAAGGCTACAGTCTTATACAGATGAGGATTTAAGCCCTGCTGACATTGAGACTTCTGAGTGGTACTTCTGAGTGGACTAATATATTACTGTAAATTACCAAATAACTGACCCTTTAATGAAAGATGACCATGCCAAATATCTGCATCTCTGATCATTCAAAGTGCAGGGGAGAATCCTTTTAAACAGACCCTAGCTGAAGAACCAAATTATGTGCTTTTCAAGACTCAGGTTAATTTTTCTGGAGGTGATCTTTGTCCAAACTTTTGAAAAGCAAAGTGGGTGTGCATGAATTTTCTGTTTCCATGGGGCATGGGGAGAAGGCTGATCTGGGTTACAGAGGAGAGAAGTGACCAGTGGGTGATGCCCACTGTATTCACTCAAAAATTCAAATGCCCCCACGTGCACAAGAAGATCAACAACTTCTGCAATAAATGGTATTGGCTCAGCATGATACCTCAAGGCAGTGTTTCTCAACCTTGGGCCTCCAGCTGTTTTGGGGACTACAACTCCCATCATCCCTGATCACTGGCCCTGCTAGCTATGGATGAGGTAGGCAAACTAAGGTCTGGGGGCAGGATCCGGCCCAATCACCTTCTCAATCTGGCTTGTGGACGGTCCGGGAATCAGCATGTTTTTACATGAGTAGAATGTGTCCATTTATTTAAAAGGCATCTCTGGGTTATTTGTGGGGCCTTCCTGGTGTTCTTATATGAATAGAATGTGTGCTTTTATTTAAAATGTAAGATTATCCGCAGAATCCATTTCTCACTATGGTGACCTGAGGTGAGGCCATTTTGGCAGTAACCCTAAGCTTGTAAACTCCTTTTCATGGGAGAGTTCCGCTACTTTCTGCCTGGTTTTTAAATTGTTAGTTAATGTCAAAACCCAAGCAAACAGTTTCACAGAATTAAACAATAAGAGAGCTCAAGAGATAGTTTTAGGTTGGGCTGACCCTTCTTCCATAATGCAGTTTGTGGTTATTGCCGCAGGTGGTAGGTACACCTAGGGATGTGGGAGGAAATTGATTCACTTTGCAATTCAATGTGAACCTACCTAATTCACACTTTCTGAAATGACACATAAACTGGAAGCACAGCCATCCCAATACATTCACACTTATTTGAATTTTTCAGTGAAGTTATCCATTCAAGTAATGTGTACAAAAATGCATATGCTAGGGTGGAGTGTGCATATAAATGTATATATTAATTAAAATAATGCACAAAACACATTATATTATGAAAACTGCTTTGCAAAAGTATGTCAATGAGGCAAAATTGCATACAACACACACACACACACAGTGGTACCTCGGGTTACATACGCTTCAGGTTACATACGCTTCAGGTTACAGACTCCACTAACCCAGAAATAGTGCTTCAGGTTAAGAAGAGTTTGGATTTGATATCCCGCCTTTCACTCCCCTTCAGGAGTCTCAAAGCGGCTAATATTCTCCTTTCCCTTCCTCCCCCACAACAAACACTCTGTGAGGTGAGTGGGGCTGAGAGACTTCAAAGACGTGTGACTGGCCCAAGGTCACCCAGCAGCTGCATGTGGAGGAGCGGAGACACGAACCCGGTTCCCCAGATTACAAGACTACCACTCTTAACCACTACACCACACTGGCTCTCAAGAACTTTGCTTCAGGATGAGAACAGAAATCGGGCTCCAGCGGCGCAGCAGCAGCAAGAGGCCCCATTAGCTAAAGTGGTGCTTCAGGTTAAGAACAGTTTCAGGTTAAGTACGGACCTCCGGAACGAATTAAGTACTTAACCCGAGGTACCACTGTATTAGGAGAAATTTGCATTAGCAGGCTGGTTGATTTTTTGTGAGGACTTTTTTAAAATTGCCAACTGATGTAGAAGTGTGGAGAACTGAATTTGAGATTGAAAAAAATTGAGAAATTGAGGAAGCAAACTGGTATATCCTCCACCCCCTACTTATACCCCTGATAGTCTGTTTTTCTTAGATCCAGAGGATGCTATCCCATCACTAGTGTTCAAGCAAGATTCAACTGCCAATCTTCATTTGTATATGGAACAGGGAAGGCTACTTTGTCCTTTGCCTCAGGCAACAACATTTCTTGGGCCAGCCTTGTCTTCAGCAAACCATACTTGAGCTTTGGATATGTTTTTTGCTGTTCATATTTGTTGTACTAAACATCTTTTCATGATTGCTTTAATTTGTATTCTTAGAATTAAATTGTATACCCTTTAGGGCCAAAAGGAAAAGTTAAAATATTACAATAAATATTTTTTGGTCACCATACTGAACCACGATCCCACTGTCGACAAAGCCCATACGCTGCCAAATTTCTCTAGACGTCACATGCAGAAATATGACAAAACCAGCCCTTTCACTAATAATATGGAATGGTTTGATTTTTCTCTTTCTATTTTTGTTCTAGCCAAAAACAAGGAGGGAGAGAGAAGCCTTTATAAGCCACATTACTATTGTGGTAATACTGTCTGTGGGCCAAACACAAAAGGCTCAGGAGTTGTAAATGGCTCATAAAACTGAAGTTCACTGTGGCCACATATATAAGCAGTGGGGGGGGGGGGGGAAGCTGAGAAGAATGCTCCCAAAGGACTGTACCCAGCTACTGAGCTTCTCTCTGCTGTTATTTTTACCCTGAACTAAAAATGTGCAAGGTGCTTTAAAGTAAATGTAATCATTGGCCCAAAAAATAAAATAACATAATGTTCTTCAACAGCAGAAGGACGGGATTGTTTTCCAAAACAGTTGTAATCTAGAAAAGAGCAATAGTATTTGACAGCCAGATAGTGCTCTGGAGGCCATAATCAACCATCACTACACTTCATTCAGGTACCACAAGTGTGAAATATATTGTACATTAAAGGAGGAAAAGCCAGTGCTCAGAGAAAAGGTTGTCAGGTTACCGTATACCCTGAAAATCATCCATATATCTTTTAAATCTCATGATGCAGCAAGAGTCAAGGCTAGGTTTTCCCACATGTTTCCTCCCCATGTCTTAGTCAGTGTGTTTAATCCACATGTTTTTCCCCACTTCAGATATCAGAAGAGTGATCAGGGCTGGAAACTTGGGGAAGAGGTTAATTCTTTCCCCATGCACAATGCTCCTATTGAAAATCTGCCCCCTGCCCCACCTAATTTATTTTCCATTTTCTTTCTGAATCATCTTGTTACTTTTGCTAACTGGCCTTTCTAGGGAAATTAATTTGAATTTATCCATCTTAAACTCCCTGAACTGGGTAGGTGAGGACAGAGATTTCAGTTAGGAGACAGGAGAATGATACGTAGTTATTTCATGTATAATTGCACAATTACCTTTTTAATTGCTTCCTTGCCACAACTCATTGAAATGTGAGCAGCAAGGAGCACCTGATTATTATCAACCCTTTGTTTCACAGCTTTATGTAACTTGCAAAAATGGTCAGACTGATTTCAGAAATTTACTGGGAAGATGCTTTGGGTTGTTGTTTTTTTAAAAAATCTTTTAAATTAAATTGCATTTCAGGCTAAGAATTGTGCAAAACTCAGAGAATTAAGGTGGTGCGCTTGGTGTGTGGCTATGAGAGGAATTCAATGTTGCACTACTACGATTGTTCCATCAACACAAGCATTTCTGCAGGCCACACAGAACAATTTCACCTCCCTCTCCCACCGTAGTTTTTCCTGAACCTCCCAAGCATATTTGGGAAGGTGCAGGGGGAGCAGAGGGAGGGAGGGCAGTTGCTTTCAGGACTCATTGGACTGGCTCATTGGACTCTCACAGGACTCACTGCACCCACCAGTGCAACTATGTAGTTGAATGCAACCCTATATGCATAAGGTACAGAAGTGCCAGTAAAATAAGGAAGGCATTCTAAGAGTTTTATCTTCTGTCTTGGTGAAAGTGCCAGCCTATGTCCTGGCAACTGAATGATATGAAAAGAGATTTCTGATAATGGCCCAGTGATCTTTGAGGTGTGTGGACACACTGAGAAGTCTGCAGGACATTCTGACTTAGGTGTCAACTGGTATTTGTGCTTTATCGAAAACGTTCAAAGCATCTTGCTTGGCCATAATTTTATATGGTTGTGAGTCATGGATTATAACCAGAGCAATTTCCAAGAGATTAAATGGCTTTACAGCCAGCTGCTGTGATGTGATCTAGGTCCAGGGAGACTGTGTATAAAGTTACCAATTTTAAGTGTAACAGGAAAAGTCTGCCAGTGTCCTTTCAAAATAGCACAGTTCAGAGACCAACTAGTGTCACTAGGCCACTGGTCAGGAGGAGTCGCAAAGTTTATCTCTACCCTTCGCCTACCAACTGCTGAGTGTGTGACACAGAAAAGAGAGCCAATGGAAAGCAGCTGAGCAGGAGACACCCCAAATGCTGTGTAAACTCAGCGGCTCTGGTTTCAGATTTCAGATGCCTCTGGTACTTGTAAAGTAGATGTTGTAACAACAGAGATGACATGTGGTGAAAGGCAGAAATGTTTAGGTGCCTATCCAAAATTACAACATCCTCTTTTGCCCTTATCCATACTTGTCCAAACTTTTATATATTATCATTATTGCTGAAATTACCAGTTACAAAATCTGTTCGCCCCCCCCCCAACACACTTTGTTGTCTGAATACCAGTTTCTCTAAAAAATTGCATTCCCTTACCAACATAATGTTTTCACTTATGCATATTTGCAGCTGAGTTTCTGATGCTGGGGAGTGCCTACTATTGACCAGGGACATTTAAGTAGATGCCACTGTCGCGTTCTATAGTCTGTTCTGTGTATAATTAAGTGTCAGGAGCCAGAATCAGGAGTAGGTCAGCATAACAACACCAGTGTCAGTGTCACCAGTGACAGAGAAACCAAAACAGTGCAGACCTAGTGATCCCAGCAACTCTTCCCAGTAGGTCTTGCCCCAATGAGGCAGTTGCAAGGACAGAAGATCCCTGCCTTTCTACTGCTCTCTAAGGCGCCACCCCCAGTTCTTTCCTCAGCAGGTTAAGGCTCCATCGCCTTGTATCTCGTTGCTTTGTCCTTTTCATTTCTCTCTGTGTTGGAAGGGGAGCTGTTCACAGCTGGAGAGGGAGACTTTCTGGATTCTGCCCCCCCCCCCGGCGCTCCTCTCCAGCTTCCTTGACTACCTCTGAGCCTGGACTGCTCTCTGCCTCAGCCTCTTCCTGCTCACTAACCCCTGTTGCCTCTTCAACTTCCAACTCCTCCTCGCCTGCTCCCTCTTCTCCCTCTGACCATGCATCGTCGCCCCACCACCAATCCCCTGGATCTGAACCTTTTCCCCTTGGAGGTTCCCCAACTGGTACCTCCAGTTACTCCTTTGCATGCAGCCAGTCCATGACATCAAGTGGCATATCGCTGATTCATTAGTGGCATATCGCTGATTCATTAGATGTTAGAAATCTGTCAATATTTGGGGCACATATTCCACATATTCTGGCAGAACATCAGTTGATTTCACAAGGGATTTCTGTAGCCCCCATTCTTCTCCAGCTACCCATGAGCAGAATGGTGAGTGGCATGGAGATGGGCACATTCAAATTAGTGGGTGAGTTTTGCATATACAGTACAGTACTCTAGGTCTACCGGATTGCTCTATGTGGGGCAGATGGTGCTCACTGGCAAAAATTGCCCCTTTCTCCATTCTATATAAACTGCATCAGAATTGGAAACTTAAACTTTGCAGAATACTTTTATTTCAGGTAATGCCACAATGTGATTTACAGAGGGAAACTAACACAGGGAAGGAGGCCGTATCTCAGTGGTACTGATAGAGCATCTGTTTTGCATGCAAAAAACCCCACGTTCAGTTCCCAGCATCTCCAGGCAGGGCTGGGAGACTTCCTGTCTGAAATAATGGAAAGCTGTTGCCAGTCGGTATAGATCTTTCCCTTCCCTACCTTTTAACACATACCAGAGAATGTTGACGATCATATTTTGGTTTTTGGACTTTGACTTTTCAGGAAATCATGAATTTTGAACATTCAGTGTCAACACATATAAGCAAGAGTTCATTTTATTGCATTTAGATGTAGTTTTTTTCTGATTGCTGATGAGCTGTTTCCAGTAGCTTATAGGCAGCAGGTATAGCTGTGCTAGTAAATTGCATAAAATATACAATGGGTTCTTGAAGTATACATTCCCAGCCAAAGGCCAGATCAATACTGCATATTTAATCTGGAGTTTGGGTATATGTAGTAGAGCCAACTGAAGGAAATGGTACAAGGGGCAAGTAATGACAATGCAGGGTGGCTAGGCTCACTGCTATCTCCTTTTAACTTGCAAGGCCTCAGTGCTGATATCAGGGGAATCAGACACTGTCTGGTTCTTTTCCATGATTTGTTTCGCTCTGTGCATTGTCCCAGGGCCAAAGAGGCCATAAAAGTATTTAGCTCCTTGCTATGTATTTCTTTAAATCTGAGATGAAATCAGGAGGCTTATGTTACCTCTAATTAGGGGGAGACTCGTGGCTTCATTGCAGGAGTTTGCTGTGTCCTTGTCTGACTCTGAGGCACTGACCCTTCTCTTTCATTCCTATTTCTATCTCTCACCTAATCCCCCTCTAAAGTGATTTGTTCCTTTGAAGAAGATCTAGGTAGATAGAGCTAGAAAGCTATTTACTTTTTAAGTGACCAGACATAGCTGCATCCCATAATACCTTGCCACACATTTCATTCAGTCTCTCACCCTCCAAATGAACTCTGCTTACTCTGCTGCACTGTACCACTGCAGGCTATTACACTCAGCTTACGTTGTCTGTCATATTGTATTGATGTCACTGTGTTGTACTGCTAAATGTGCTGCCTTGCTGTATTTGATCCTGCTGCCTGTCCTCTTTCCTCGCGGCACTGGTCCTTGGCTTCTCATGCAATCAGTTTACTTCACCCACCATCTGAGCTTAGTGGCTAATTATAATATAATGCTCTTTTGGCATTGTCTGTGTGCATGCTATCTTTTACAGATTTCTTGCTCTTACATACTTTGCATTTGTCTTCATCACAGAGTTGGCAGCTCCCATTCTCTTTTTCCTGAGAGAAGTGCCAGGTACAATATATGATTAAAGTGGGGACATTTTTTGGCGGAAACAGAAATGTGATTATCAATATAATGCTCCCAGGGCTATCTACATTAATTACTATTACCCAAGAACAGTAGTTTCCCAGGAGCCAAATCCAGCCAACCAGTAACTTGACCAAACAAATCATGTGAACTTAGGAAGCTCCATTTATACTGAGTTAAGCTATTGGTTCTTTGGTAGAAGGCCATAGTTCAGTGGCACAGCATCTGCTTTGCATGCAGAAGGTCCCTGGTGTTCAATTCCCAGATAGGACTGGGAATGTTCCCTGCCTGAAACCCTGGAGAGCCACTGCCAGTCCGTGTAGGCAATACAGAACTACCTGGACCAATAGTCTGACTTGGTATTCCTATCTGGTCCTGTTCTTGTCCCCTGCCTAACAACAACTCTCCAAGGTCTTTCTAAGCTTTGCTATCTGAGACTTTATTTTGAGATGCCAGATATTGAGCTTGGAATGCAAAACATTATATATATATATAAAAAATTGCTGCACTGTGGCCTGCCCTGGGAAACCTTTCTACTATAATTCTCAGCCAGCTAGGACTTGATCTATGAAAATGAAGAATGCAGTCTTTGTCCAAACCACAATCTGTGAATGGGACCAAACTAATCATTCCTGGGGGAAATGCAGAGATTGTTTGAACCAGATTGGAAGTATGTCTTATAATTTCCCCAAGAAAAAAAATCCCCCCAAAAGTAACTCCATGGCCTCAATCACTAACAGACTGGTCAAATCAGAAGGTCACTTAGCAATCTTTAGGCCAGGGATCCAGTATTGGATGGGATCCACATTCTCATTTCATTTTGCTTTGTAGTTTTCCATAGCTCTTTTCCCCATCCATCTGTCTTTCTGATTTCTATCCTCTTCCTGTATGCTCTTCTTGGGCTTTCTATAATTGGATGTGAAATGGTTGTGTGGCATTTAAGGCAGGATACTGAGGCAAACTGATGAGCTTGGGGGAGATTCAAAGACAGCGATTTTTGGATTTTCCCCCCCTAATGTAACTAAACGTGATTTGAGTTTGAAGAGGGTATTACTGGGTTCCCTGTGAAGTAAAAACAATGTTGGTAGAGGGCAACTTCAACGGGTTGAGTGAGTTCAAGACAGAATGTATTTAAAGGCCTATTGTGACTGATGCAGGGCAAAGAGAAGTTGTACCTGAGACATCCACTGAGTTTTCAGTGCCCCATTTTATGTGTTCATTGTATGCAAGGCTTAAGTTCCTCTTGAAAAAAGTGTGTAATAAATGGAAGATTATGAGAGGAGTGCCTTGTCTATAATGATATGCATTATTGGCATTATTTTACAACCACGTAGTAGTGTGTGGTTGTTTTTCAACAAAATCCATTTTAATTAACTCTGTACTCATGACTTAGACATATGCAGTGCTGCTGTTAAAATAAAATGGTGGAAGCAAAGTAAGGGGGCAGTGGCAGCTGTCCATGAGTGCCACTAGGGCAACAAGCTACTCTGCTGCATGACTATTTGCACTTAAGAACCTAAGAAGAGACCGCTGGACCAAGCCCATCATCCATCTAGTCCAGCATCCTTTTCTCACAATGTCCAACCAGATGCCTGTGGGAAACCCATAAGCAGATTGAAGCACAAGAACCCAATCTCTTCCTTTGGTTTCCAGCTCCAGAGATAAAAACTCAAATTGGAATTTACCATCTCACCTCCCTGTACATTGCTGCTCATATTAGGGAGTTTTGCTATTATTTTCCTAATGTAAATATTGTCTTCTCTTTTGAAATGATCACATGTAGCACTAAAACCATTCACAGAATGCCAAAGTCAACAGGACTCCGTATCGCTTAGTGCCATTATGTTCAAAACCTCCTTAGATCAGACTTCAAAACTTTATTATTCCATGCCAGGATGTTGGTTTCATGATTCATATATAAATTGTTCAGCACCAAGATCCCTGTTGAGTGCTCTACAAACATTAACTAACAAGAGTAATGCAAATATAATTCCTCTCCTTTTCTGCATGCTTAGCTTTGCATTCTCAGTGCAGGTGTCCACAGCAGGGAATGGGTCATGCATATATCTATTTGGAGAATATACCAAGTATATATAAACAGTGTTCTGCCATGCTCAAATAACAGCTCTCTGGGTCATGCTGAGAAATTCTGAGGTGTTTCTTCTCCCCCACCCCATTTCAACAGAGCAAGTGTGGTATTTGCTGATGTAGACTATCACTTGGGGATACAGACTGAAATCACTAAAGCAGGGGTAGGCAACCTAAGGCCCAGGGGCCGGATGCGACCCAATCGCCTTCTCAATCTGGCCCACAGACAGTCCGGGAATCAGTGTGTTTTTACATGAGTAGAATGTGTGCTTTTATTTAAAATGCATCTCTGAGTTGTTTGTGGGGCATAGGAATTCTTTCTCTTTTCCCAAAATATAGTCTGGCCCACACATGGTCTGAAGGACGGTGGACCAGCTCATGGCTGAAAAATGTTGCTGACCCCTGCACTAAAGGATTAGAAATGAGCTTGTTTTTCACATTTTTCTGAATGGGCTTTTGTCAGCCATGTTCCAACCATGTCTGTGTTGCAGTGCATTAAATGGTGGAGATACTAGTGAAGATCCTGACAATGATAGTCTGAGCTGCCATAGGATGGGAGGACTGTTGTGATCCAGCGGAGGTGTGGGGCAGGCAGAAGGACCAATGTGAAGAAGGGTAAAATGGAGAAGCCAAAGAAACTGGGACTTAAAGGTATGGGCTGGAGAAGACAAAAGGCTGAGGGTGGTGAGTGACGTGGAGTAGTCCAGAGAAATGACATGAAAAGGGTAGAAGGCCTGAAGGAGGAGAGGAGAGTAGGAAAACTGGGAGAGACAGCAGAGAGAACTAGCATGCCCTGAAGCTGCAAAGCTGAAATAACCAAACAAATATTTGGCTGTTGGCCTCTAGTTATAAGAATAATCATAGGGCTTCTTTGTAACCATGTTGTATTACAGCTATATCAGATTGCTTCCAATCCCATCTCTGTGTGCACTGACATCCGTGAGGGATGCCTTGATGCTCTCGTCTTTGATGTTATTTCTATCCACATGCATTAAGATTCCAAGGTGCACCCCATATGCAAACAGACTGCCCTGAGGCTATAACATTACTCTGTAAAGTCTGCTTTCTTCACAAGGGCTTTTTGTTTGTTTGTTTTGTAATCCTGAAGTGCATAGGAGTATTTTCCCTCTGAAGAATGATGGCTTTATTATATATGTTACAGTGGTGTCCAAACTTTTTTCAAAGAGGGCCAGATTTGATGAAGTGAAGGGCCGTGAGGGGCCAACCAAAGTTGTTGAGCTTTTTTAGGATTTCACCCCAGAAAATGCCACAGGGGCCGGATTAAACTGACCAGCGGGCCAGATTAGGACCCTGAAACAGACTTTGGACATGCCTAGGTGGGACATGAGGAATAGGATGGCTTAGTATTTAAGGAGCTCACGTAGGTTCAATAGTTCACATCCCTACCTCAAAAGTGGGGGGCAACCAGGGGGCGCATTGGAAGATGGCCGACAATAATACCTGGGGGTCAACTTGTCTTCCAAAAATTTGAATTTATTTAAGGACAACTATGAAAAATGTTGGTTAGAAGTTAAAAAGGACTTAGAAATTTGGTCAAGATTGAAACTTTCCTTGTTGGGTAGAATTGCAGCGGTTAAAATGAATGTATTGCCAAAGATGTTTTTGTTTCAAACCCTTCAGATTGTGGACAGAGTGGAATGTTTCGGCAAATGGCAGAAGGATATCTCGAAGTTTGTTTGGCAGGGCAAAAAGCCCCAAATAAAATTTAAAATACTAACTGATGCAAAAGAAAGAGGGGGGTTTGCCCTGCCAGACTTAAGGTTATATTACGAAGCTGCAGCCTTCTGCTGGATGAAAGATTGGTTACTTTTAGAGAACACTGATGTCCTGGATCTGGAAGGGTTTAATAACTCTTTAGGATGGCATGCATATTTGTGGTACGGCAATGTAAAGACTCACAAAATGTTCAAAAACCATATTGTCAGGAAAGCAATATTTATGGTCTGGACAAAATACAAAGACCTACTAGAAGGTAAGACCCCGAGGTGGCTATCACCAGTGGAGGCCAAGGCTCGAAAAAACCCCAATATGGAGGCCGGTTGGCTGAAATATGGGGAAATAATAGAAAAAGTTGGTGAAAATTGGAGGTTACAGAGCTATGAAAAATTAAAGCATAAGGTGCAAGACTGGTTTCACTATGCTCAAATTCAGGAGGTTTTTAAGTTGGATAAAAAAACAGGTTTCCAGGTGGAAAAATCGAAACTAGAGACAGAACTGTTAGAACCAAAAACTAAGGTTCTTTCGAGAATGTATAACTTGCTGCTTAAATGGAACACTCAGGATGAGACAGTCAAATCAGCCATGATAAAATGGGCTCAAGACATTGGGTACAATATTATGTTTGAAGACTGGGAAAGGTTATGGACCACTGGTATGAAATTTACGGCATGTAGTGCCTTGAAAGAAAATATTATGAAAATGATTTACAGGTGGTACATGACCCCAGTCAAGCTTGTTAAAATATACCATTTGTCTAATAATAAATGTTGGAAATGTAAGGAGATTGAAGGGACATTCTTTCACCTCTGGTGGACCTGTCCGAGGGTGAAGGCCTTCTGGGAAATGATCTATAATGAGCTAAAAAAGGTATTTAGGTATGTATAATGAGAATAAGTTGATCCTAATAAAAAGTATTATATTACTAATTCTCTGACTTCTAGATATTCATATGCAATTAACATAATAGGCATAAAAACAGCATAGGTATGTTTAGTCATATGACACATATTTTGAAATGTAATTAGCAAATTTCGCCTTAAGGTGAATTTTCTGTTAAACACAAATTATTTCACTTTACAGGGATGATCAAGAAAGCCTTGTTAGTTACAAAATCAGACACACAATTATGTGACAGTCAAATGCTGTTTTGTGGATGACTTGGGTTTAAACACCTGCTTAGTCATAACCTCTGTGGCTGTATCTTATTGGGCAAGCAGCACTCCCTTCATCCATCAGCTTTCCATCTGTAAAGTGTGCATGTAAATAACCTGGATTGTTGCATGTAAATAACCTGGATTGTTGTGGTTATTTCAATCCAGCTGGGGGACCCATGTGGAAAAGGAGGTTTCTGTAGATGATGCAAATTCACACCTAGATGTGCATCCGTGTTGCCCCACTGAACTAACTAGATGCATCTGGGGTTTTGTGCATCCCTTTTGCTAGCGTTACTACTTGTTAGACTGAACTTGAACTAGATTTCTTTTTCAAGTTATAATAGCAGTACCCATGATGTCAAGAACATAGTGAGGTAAAGACCTGCTGGACCAGGCTCAAGGTGCTACTATTAGTGTATTAAAAACCCTAACAGCTTGGGACCAGTTTACTTGCAGAATCCCCTTGCCCCATGTATGCCCACTCGAGCGCTTCAATCTGCGAAACTGGCACTATTACAAGTGCCACATTATGCTCATTCCACAATCGTAAGAAATCAATCTGCTTGCCTACTGACACCAGGCAGGTGCCTTCTCTGTATTCCTTTTGGCACCTGCTTAAAACATTTTTGTTGAGGCATGCCTATCCAGATCTATAGAAACGTGGGGCTTTTTCCCTTTTCTTTTAGCTAGTGTTGATTTTGTATAAATATTTTAATACTTGTTTTCAACTTTTTGTAAATAATTTTAATGCCTTATTCTACAATGTTGTAAACTGCTTTGAGGTTGTTGATTTTACAATCAAGCAGTATATAAATTTTGTTGAATAAAATAAAAACACACATCTCTCAATGAGAAAGTGATGTTGTTTTGGTGTCAACCTTCCTCCCTCCCAAATGCTGAGATCACTATTTTGCTTTTAACCTCTCTGTTTATCTGTGTTTTTTTATGGGATATGAATACATAAGAGCAGGTGCCCTTGATCCCTTCTCAGTATACTCAGCTTGTCAGATGAGCAAGGAAAATAAGCTGAGCAGCAGTGGATTGAGTTAAAATGCCAAACTAGAGTTTAATAAGAAATCTTGAAGTTGCAATAGTTGACATTGCCACAGCTGGACACCCTCTCTTTTCCTCATTCAAATCAAGCCGTGGATTGTAGACATCTTGTATAATGTCATTGTATTAAACTGCAGGAGCTTGATGTAAAATGAAGTCTATAGCTCTCCAGGTAGAAGAGAGGTGTTTTGGATTCTTACCATAACAATACTACTAAGAGGTGTGCGCGCTGACAATCACATAAGCATATCCTACCACCATCTATTGGGATTTACTGGCAAATAACCAGATTAACGCTTTTACATTAATGCAAATAGCCAGTTCCACTTTGGCATGTGATTTCCCGTCCTCTGGGTGACCAGCAAAAGGTGGCCTATCCAGCAGCTCCATCTACGAGGCCTTCTGCAATCTGTCGTGTGCTCCCAAGAATTCCATCCCATTTATTTAAATGAATACACCATGCTTGGATAATTGCTTTCCAGCTCAAAGTGCTTCTTAGCAACAGCAATCACTGCAGTTTCTAGGCACCAGCTGCAGGAATGTCATTTGAATGCCATGCCTTGCCATAAGGAGCAATAACAGAGGCCAGTTTGGACACACAGGTTTATGACATTGGTCTTCCAACCTCCCCCTTCTGTCACATTAAGCATTGTACTTTAGAACACAACTCCAGGTACAAGATTTGCCCCAAGTGATTCACCACTCCTGGAGCCCTTTATAAATGATTACATGATCTGAATTTTCAGTCATGGATGCACTTGTACACCCAACAGATCCCATGTGATCATGCTATCATGCAGAGTTCCCTGTTGCCATTTTTTGGGGAAAGGGGAGTGTGTATTACCATGGGAGAGATTAATACAACCACTTGATTGCTGTCTACATGAACACAGCTGTGGACAACAGTGATGTCACAGTACTGACATTTACCACAAAATAGATTCTAGCATCTCATGAAAGCTCCAAATAATAAATAAATCTAATAATTTTTGAATACCGACTTGAATCCAAGGAACTCCTACCACCAGTAGAAGTTACTTCCATACATACAAAGGGGAGTATTTCTAATACTTGCTGCTCCCCTACTTACACCCCACCATCCCCACTGCATCCTCCTGTACAACACTGCCATTCCAAAGTACACAACACCCTTTTACCTAGAAGTGGCTTTTTAGGAGGTAGAACAAGTTGGCACAGTGGCAGCAGGAAAATCCACTTACGGAACTCTGTGTTCTCTGGACTCAGATTAAATACCCACAAATTTATACACACATTTATTAATAAATAATATTACTATAATAAATGAGTTGTGTCCAGTTGTTTAAGTGTTCAAACAATTTGTCATGCATTGCATCCAATCCAACAATGTGGTTGTGTGAGCAGATGTTCTGCTTGTGCCATGGAACTTCTCCTCAGTCTCCTCCCACATGCCCACATGCCCCCTAATCTGTCTGGAGGTTTGGGGGGAATCCCCAACACATATTAGGAGGGGTGAGGAGCATATGGGAGGATGTAGGGGAGTTCTCTTGTGAAAGCAGACGTTCTGCTCATGCAGTGACTTCATTGAATACAAAGTTTTATCATTTCAACAACCCTGCTAGGTAAATAAGTATTACAGTACTATTCCCATATTGCAGAGAGGGACTCTGTCTCCATCTCAGAGATAGTAGCAGAAATGAGATTTGAACTGAATACTTCCCTACCCACAGCATATACTCTTAGCTACTATGCTGCACCATCATCATAATTGGCATGCCCTGGGTTTTTTTTCTGAGGGAGGGCACAGTTGTAAATGACAATGCACTTCAGGGACATTTGTAATGCCAGATTGTATCTTGTGAAATGATTTTCGGAAGACCATGTAACAATGGATGGTTGCAAACTTATGTTCTCACCTGACTTGGTTTTAGGCGGTTCTGAGCAGAAGTTCAAGCCTCATTCCATGGCATCTGTCCAATGCAAGCAGTATTAAGATTGTGCTGCAGGTTTTGAAAAAATATGTGGTGTTTCAACACAAGTGTATGTTACAGTGGTGTATTGCCTTGTATGGACAGACCCTGCCCCCCCCCAAAAAAACCCTCTCCTACAGCTAACTCATGCAGAGTGGAATTGATGTGACTGGATAGAAGTTGCCTCCCTAAATAAAGCCACTCCTCTCCTAGTAAATGGTTTTTCTGGATTGATTTTTCTTCCTTTTGATATGTGAACTCAGCAGACAACAGAGCCTAGAGTCATCAAGGCCTTCCTCTGCTGTGTGCTGCTCCCCACCTGCTGCACATTCTTCACTTAGCACAACCCAAGTATGGATTTTTGGGCCAAAAAAAAAAAAAAAGGAATTCTGGACTCCTAACAAGTCTATGATGTATTATGTATCTTGCAATATAGTATTGACTGTTCCAGATCTTTCCCATTTCTTACATAGATTTTTTTTTTTAATTCCCTTTTCTCCACCATGCTTCAAACACAAAACCTGGTGTGTGTGTGTGTGTGTGTGTGTGTGTGTGTGTGTGTGTGATGCATATACACAGACATATGTACATCCACATACATTACCAGTCATTCCCTGGGCTTTCTTCTTGCTCTACAAATAATCCCAGTGTAAACAATCCTGACCTAAACCTCACCACCATGAGGTTCATTTCCACTGAACCTCCCTAGCATCCCAGTACCAGTACAGGAATGGCACATGGGGGCCAGCAGGGGGCACACTGCTGAATCTCATAACTCTCTGCCTCTCTGTGCCTCTTCCTCACAGATGCTGCCTGCTCCTTCGCCCTCTCCAAGTGGGCAAACTGGCAAGAGCAAAGGTAAGGAGCCTCTACTTCCTTTATCCTCAGCCAGGCAGTCTGGTGCGGCTTTGGCCCATTAAAGCAGATTGGGCAAGCAAATGGGAGTGGTGACAGTGGCAAGGAGGGGGTTCCATAGAGAACGCGCCCATGGCCTGCCCCTACACGCAAATCAAGCTAACACTGACACACAAAGCTACAGAAACTTTGAGTTGATTCCATGTTCTCAATCTAATAGAAAACGGCTGAATCCTATCAAGATTTCAAAATTCAAAGGCCATGCCTTTGCTTCATAACTCTCTTCCGCCTCCAAAAACTCAAGTTGTAGTTGCAATTCAAATGCATAAGGCGGGGGCAGGTTGAATAGCCTCTTGACTAGATATTTGTTGTCACCAGTGTCTGTGAGTTTTCTGGTTGATTAATTGTATATGTGTGAGGCTACAAAACCCATTGATTACATGTGATTGTCTGCAGTTCATTAACTGGCAAGCTGCCCCAGCGCTGTACAGAGAGAACAAATGAACCTTTCCATCTAACTTCTCTTTTCCTCTGTTAAGCCTCAGTAAGAGACAGGCTCTGGGCTAAGGAGCCTGTGGCCCTCCAGTTGTACTTGGACTCCGTGCCCATCAGCCTCAGCCAGCATGACCAATAGTCATGGATGATGGGAGTTGTAGTCCAGCATTGCCTGGAGAGCCACAGATCCCCTATACCAGTTGTAGGCAATTGAGCTCTAGGAGCTGGCTGGCAGCCAAGTGGGCCAGAAGTAAGTATGTAGGAGCCAGCCAGGAGTTAAGTTAAAGAGCAACAAGCAAGGACCACAGCAGCCAGTCAGGTGTGTAGTAGTTTAAACCAGACAGCAGTTAAAAGCATCCTTACACCAGAGACAAGTGGATAGCTCAGTTGGTTAGAGTGTGGTGCTGGTAATGCCAAGGTTGTAGGTTCTATCCCCATATGGGATAGCTGCATATTCCTGCATTGCAAGGAGTTGGAGTAGATGATCCTCAGGGTCCCTTCCAGCTCTACAATTCTATGATGCAAAGTTGTAGAGACATAGACAGAAACTCTGGTGGCTAAGGCTTTTTATAACGCCAAGCCAGTGGACTGAAGAATTGGCCATGGGGTCAGCTGACTGAATTCTTTGTCAGGTTGGCACTGCAGTCTAGATAGTGCCCTTGAACCTCAGAGCTCACTCTACTAGACTTTCAGTGGATACAGTGCTCTGGTGGTGAAGAATGAAAGGCACAGGAGCTTCACTAGTGGGGACCAGGGGTGCCAACTTGAATAAAATATTGGGGGAGGGCAGGTAAGTCCCACCCCACATAATCGATCACATGATACATGATACGATCACACATACTATTTGAATGGCAATGCCCATCAACTTTGAGGGAGATTTTTATACGGGGGGGGGGGCATGAAGGGACCCTGCCCCTAGGAGTTGGCTCCATGGGGGGACCCATGGCTAGAATCTCTCAGGGCCGGTTTCTTCATTGCATTTAGTATATAAGGGCCCCTCACTCCTGTACAAGGATGCATGCATTGTGTGACATGGCAATGGCTGTGCTGGTGTTCTTTTTAAAAATCCTAGTATATGTTTAAGGAATCGGAAACAGGAACTAGCTGTTTATTAGTGCTTGGAATTATTTTAGCCTTTAGTCACATTTATACAATTATTAATGTGGAATAAGTCAAATATAGAATATAAATAATCACCCTGAAGTCCCATATCAGATAATTGTGGTTAAATGTGTTTTAAAAAGATATCAGATACCAAATCCAAAGCTACTGCTAAAAGTTTTATATCATTATGAGTTCTGCTGCCTTCTTTACATTTGATTGCATTTGTTAGCTTCAAAGCAATTTAACAACAGAATAAAATACAAGCAGATAAAATCAATTAAAAGTAAATTTTAAAGCAGCATGCAATATAAAATTCTCATCCAGCAATACAATAAAAAGGATTAGTCCAACCACCACCCCACCAAAAGATGAGCACTAGAGTGGAGACTAGCTTAACTACCAAAGGCCTTGGTAAATAAAAATATATTAACCTGGCACTTAAGAACTGACAGAGGTGATGCCGAGTGTGCTTCTATGAGGAGAGCCTTCCATGGGCAAAGAAAAAGCCCATTATTGTGTAGATCCCCTTCATACCAGCCTCAGCTGAGGCACATGGCTATAGGCTTCTGGTGAAGGTGCCATCACCACGTTTCTCTTTATTTGGCTGATTAACCTTCTATTTCCTTTTAAATGTTTTTGTGAGGGGGGGTGTTATTGGTTTGTTTTTGTTTCTGTTTTTATTATGTATTTCCTGTTCTCATTTTGTACGTTTATGTTGTGAACTGCCTTGTAATCTTTGAATAAAGGG
This sequence comes from Podarcis bocagei, assembly GCF_964188305.1. NCBI lineage: Eukaryota > Metazoa > Chordata > Lepidosauria > Squamata > Lacertidae > Podarcis > Podarcis bocagei. The sequence goes on along the minus strand of NC_138126.1, from coordinate 82,298,643 downwards.
CAGTATACAAATTTAATAAAGAAATAAAATAAGGACCACAGAGTCCAGGCTGCAGATCCTCGAGGTACTGGGGTCATCAGTAACATAAGCCTTTATTGGTCAAACCCTGCACTTTGAACCTAGAAGCTAACAGAGAGTTTTAGCTGGAGCTGACCAAAACTGAAGCATTATTGTGGGGGCAAGCAGTTGCCCTGCAAATCTTAAGCAAGATTGGTATTCATGTTGCCTGGCTTTAGGAGTTTACTTAATTGCTTCCAATGGTCATAAAGACTCCATAAGCCTCCAGTGCTCTCTCATCCATAGGAGAGGAAACTGGATCACGGCCCCTGTTTTCTTACCACTTGGGGAAAGTGGGGGCCACCTTATGATGAGACCTTGAATATTTTACAGATAACTAGCCTTTACAGCAGTGTATTATACCAATGATTTGGAGTGTCCTTTTCACACTGTAATGTCCAAGATTATTAATATTTCAGAGTTCTACACAAACACAACTCCTATAGTGTTCATACCTCAGCTTCCACCCCACTCTCTTCACCTCTCCGGTTCCTCTTTGTTGATATCCCCAGATATCCTCCTTGTCTGATTTATTCCATCAAACTCCCCACTTCTTAGACATTTATAAATATTTTACTGTATAACACAACACTGTGTCAGAAGTTAGCTTCTAAGCAATCTCATTCTGCCATTCAACACAAAACAGCATGAGTGGGTGCTCACTGGCACTGTGGGTTAGGGTGGAATTGTTGTGGATGACTCATCCAAATGCAGTGTTTTGTTCCAGAAACAGCATCACTGCAGTATGTGGCCATGTCTATATAATAGCCCATGTTTTTCCTTGTTGATGCTGCACCAGGTTATCAAAACGTTAGATAATTCCACACCTAATTTGCATGGATAATTGCCAATGAATATGCACACAGACAAAAGTGTTTCTGTAAGCAGAAAGCCTGCAATCTGTAAAAGTGGCTTGATACCGACACAGAAATGCTTAGAGATCACATAGAAAAAAGGAGGGGAGGCTTTTTTCCACGCATGGAAGGATTCCATGCATTTGCTGTGTGGCCACAAATGTGAATCATGCAAAAATGTATGCTGTGTATACCTGCAAGAAGCAAAAGCAAGTTTTACAAACTGAGCTGTGACATTTAGAATCTATACAGGAAAGACAAAACTTTTTAGTTATCTTTATTATGTGTTCAGCTTTGCAGAGGTGACAGTAAGAAATGGATAAGGTACCTGATTAAGTGATTGGCATGGTATCTGATATCCGTAACAACCACTTCCTTAGGAAAATTCATGAAGTCTTTGGTCATCCTTAAACGTAACATGAGCTAAGTTGTCTTTCTAATTTGCATGGTGTTTTTTTTAAGAATGAGGTTTTGTTCTATTTCAGCTATTGTTTCTCTTCAAAGATTGGAAAATTGTAAGGCCCACTGTTCAAAGGTTTCAGATGGCACACAGAATATATACATATGTCCAGGGCATAGTCCAACCACTTTTAAAGTGGTTTTAACAGAATATTTGAGCACTGACTTAAATCTCTTCCATGAGATCAATGGAACTTAAGTACGTTATAACTTTGACTAGTTTGTGCACACAATGAATAATTTATTACAGAGCAGGTTTCATCTCACCATGCTGAAGACTGGCATGGCAATAAACTTTAAACTGGATATTTTACTTAACAACAAAATACATTTCTGGATACAAAAGAAGCAAACAAGAAAAGGGGGGAAGGAACTAAACAGACAGCTCAGGAAAGCCACCTAGCTTTCTGTTCCTAGGTACACTGACCCTTTAGTGGCTTTTCCCTCTAAATGCAGTGGTTGTTAATTAAAAGCTGTTTGACAGACCAAATGTTCCCATCCACAATAATTAAAACCTCAGACACACAAGATATACTCTATGGGGCAAGTTCAAGAGATGGAATTGCTCTAACGAGAGAGCTTTGTTACTACTGTCACAACACTGGAAGACTTCATACAACAGTTGGTTTATTAGAAAGTTGCTGGACACTTTGCAGATCCTTAGAGAAACTGTGTCTTTCTTCTCAGTAGACATGACTGCAAAATGTTCCTACACTGCAATGTTAGGAGGGGCATGAGCGTGAAGCAACCTAACCCCCCAAGAATCGTGTTTTGCATCACTTCCTGAAGTTCAGTAGAATGGGAAAAAATGGTTCCAGGCTGGCATAGAGTTTGAGATATATTAACCCTCTGTAGAACACACTGCATTTTTTGTCCCATTAGCAAGAGTGTTCCATCCCAACTTAACTCCTGTAATACAGGATGAGTTTGCTTTTAAATTCAGCAGTTTCCAAGGGCATTGTAGGTAAAGCATCTTAAAACAGCCTGGTAGCTAATGCAGAAATGTTGTTCCTTCTGAGTTGATGTCTTTCATGATCTGAGCTGCTGTAGTTGGTACCAGCTGTAGCTTCCAAATTGTCTACCTGACTTTTAGAAAACATCTAAAAGCAACTCTGTATCAGGAATTTTTTTTATGTCTAATGTTTTACAAATTTTTTATGTGCTATAAGCCACCCAAAGTGGCTGGGAAACCCAGACAGGTACATGGGGTATAAATAAAACCACCCTCCTCCTCCTCCTCCTCCTCACTACTACTACTACTACTACTACTACTACTACTACTACCACTACTGTCTGTAAGGGTAGTTCCAAATAGCTTGCATTTCAATATTATAGTTATAAGGAAATGAGCACCTATGCATACTCTGTGTCTGAGACTGAAAGCCACTATCTCTGCAGAAATAGAAATGGGCAGGGATTATCTTGAAACAAAAGCTACCTTCTAAAAATCCAGGTGTATCCTAAAGCCTAGAATCACTCCAATGCTTTTGATGAATAGGTTATTACAATACTTAGAGAGATAACAAAGTAGTCTGTTGGCTGAACTGTGTACATTTTCAGAAAATAATGGAATCCTATTGGTGCCCTTTGTCTCCTTGGGCAGATTGTCAAAAATTGACCTCCAGATCAAAGGCATGACCAGAATGGAATTGCTAATTTAGCACTAATGAAATGATGACTGGGTTAGTGTGGGAAAGGGTTTTGATTACATAATTTCTGATGTTGACTAAAAAATCAGGTAAGTGTATGGACAATGTGTACACTATATCTGAAATGATACAAGGTGGAAGGTGTGGACACTTACAGTTGAAATGGTGGTCATGAAGCCCATATGAAAGATGTTTTTTCAGTGAAACTTTAATCCTCAACTACATCCCGATTAACTCCTATCACTAGACTGGAAAGCAACAACAACTCTAAGATAGCTGGAAAAACTGATGGCCAGTACTCCACTCTGTTTCAAAACGAACTTTTTTTTTTAGCCAGAACTCAAACACAAGGTGGGCACATTGAAACTAATCCCATTATCAGCTCTTCCAGAAACGAGAGGGTTTTTTTATGGGTTTTTTAAACTGTGCATCTCTCAATCACATTCAGAGTATGTGCACCAGCTCTGGCATGTCCTTGGCAGTGATGATGTTGGCATTCATACTTCGTGTGTCATTGAGCAACACACAAACTAAGGAACATTTAAATGTTATTGCTTCTGTTTTTTAGAAGTTACTGCATAGGCAAGGACTTTCTGGTGGCCTTCCCATTTAAAACACCCATCTGGTGTTCTTATAAATACAAAGCACTGCAAAGTTCCTTGTATGCTGGAGTCCTTAGGGTCTTTCTGCACTTACCTTTTATAGGGACATAATTGATGGCTTTTGGGGGGATTTGTTCGGCATTCTTCCACATGTTGTTGCCATGATTCATCTGCTGTTCCGGAACAATATACTAAAACCAATAACACCTTTTTCCTTTACTGCAAAAAACCCTCAACATTTGTGAAAGATCTGGAATGCATTGTCAATATTTTCATTTGTGTGGAATGTGCTTTCTATGTGGAAGGGTTGGGAATTGGTAGGTGTGGTTTGGGAGGCGTCTGTTGTACTGTTGCACCTTGACCAGGGCAAGCTGCCAATTTGGGCTGGGTGCTGTTTGGAGGGGAAAATGGCAGGCAGCAATGGGAGTTCTGGGATAAGCCATAGCTCAGACAGACACCTGTAATCCTTCTTGTCTGACCTCTTCTAATCTTCTAGGCTCCCTCAATATTAGAATTCTAGAATCCTATGCATTATATCCCCCCTACAAAGGGCTATCCCCATTTGCATGCTCATAACATTTACTGGCTGGAGCAGGCTTCCTCAACCTTGGCCCTCCAGATGTTTTTGGCCTACAACTCCCATGATCCCTAGCTAGCAGGACCAGTGGTCAGGGATGATGGGAATTGTAGTCTCAAAACATCTGGAGGGCCGAGGTTGAGGAAGCCTGGGCTGGAGGAATGAGAGTATATAAGGGCTATGACTATACTCATGGAGCTTTTCTCAATTTGACTGTGCCCCCTACCATTAGTGTGGAAAGGAGAACCCTCCAGTCACTGTCTCTAGTAACAGTGACATGTGACCAAAGGTGTGGACAGTCAGCTCCAAATGCACTCCTAAAAATGTTGGATCCAGCCAGGGGTGTGGCACTGTTTTCTGGCACCCAGGATGGGGGCGGGTGCTCGTGGGCAGGGGTGGGGTCAGGGCACAGAGGGTGCTCTGTTTTGGACTAGGACCTAAGAGAGTAAAGGTAAAGGGACTCCTGGCCATTAGGTCCAGTCGTGGCTAACTCTGGGGTTGCGGCGCTCATCTCGCTTTATTGGCCGAGGGAGCTGGCGTACAGCTTCCGGGTCATGTGGCCAGCATGACTAAGCCTCTTCTGGCAAACCAGAGCAGCGCACGGAAACGCTGTTTACCTTCCCACCGGAGTGGTGCCTATTTATCTACTTGCATTTTGACGTGCTTTCGAACTGCTAGGTTGGCAGGAGCAGGGACTGAGCAACAGGAGCTCACCCCGTCGCGGAGATTCGAACTGCCAACCTTCTGATCAGCAAGTCCTAGGCTCTGTGGTTTAACCCACAGCGCCACCCGCATCCTTAGGACCTGAGAGAGATCAAGGTTCAAATCCCCCCTCAGCCATGCAGCTCATTGAGTGACCTTGGGACAATCTCCATCTCTCAGCCTAACCTACCTCACATAATTGTTGTGAGTACAAAATGGGAGAGGGAAAGGTGCTGTTTACACCACCTTGAGAAGCTTGGAGGAAAGATGGGATATAAACATAAAAGTATAAATGTAAGTTCAAACCTCTCTTGGGGTGTGTGCAGAATTAGTTGCACAGTTTATCTAGGCCCTTGGCTTCATCACACAGGATCCTTGTCATTTCATTCTAGGTGTTATGTCAGGCAAGAGGAAACCTGAGATTTGAGCCATGCTTCAAGTTTGAACCGTGACTAATAACTTCTATTTAGAGCCGGAAGGTAACAAAGAGCAGATCACTTCTGACAGTACATTTCCATGCTCAACGTTTTCAAACCACGTGTAGCAAAAGGGCTATTAAATATTGACAAGATTACTCTTTGTCATGTATGAATGAGCATCATACTAGGAAGAATATAAACATCTGCCATAATGTCTATCCAATAGCCACATTTGTACGATTGTCGATTTTTATGGTTAATGAAGCTGTGAAAGATGGGTATGGACATGCAGTCTTCCCTGACCCCTTCATCCCTTCTGTTGCATGGTTTGAGAACTCAGGTTTAATGCAAGTCAAGATTATTGTGCCAAAGTAAAACAGGAGATGGGGAGGAAAGAGGTGAGAGGAGAATATGCATCCACAGCACTTGTCCATGATAGGGATCAGACAAATGCAGCAACTGAGTCCTACTGGCCCCCACCTGTGTCTTACCTAGGGGCTCATGGTCAGAATATTATAACTATGCATTAATCACGCAATTTTCTATGACTGATTTTCAACCTTCATGGAAGAGTTCCATTGCCTTGGAACGCAAGAGGAGCTCCATTGGTTCAGACCAAAGGCCCATCTAGCCCAGCATCCAATTCTCAAAGTCACCAGTCAAATGCCTTTGGGAAACCCACAAGCAGGACAACAAGCACAACTGCAGTCTGAATTATTTAGCAGCATTTTGAATTAGTAACATAGGATGGCTGTCATGGGAAACTCTTGAGGAAGATACCAGTGACTGTTGCAGAATAATCGCAATGCTACATAAGAACACACATACTTTTCAAAACACCAGCAGAAGCATCAAGGCCAGTGCATGAATTTTGCCTCATATTACTTCACATGGCATTCATGTTCAATGGGTCATAATGCAGTTCCCTATGCAGACCTTCTGTGTTTTTGGTTTAGCTGCTTGTAAGCATCTTTAGACTCACATGGTGAGCAGCTGTTCTTGAATGGCTCCTACTAGGACATAATGGCAACCTGCTCATGGACCAATTCAAAGAAGCTTCTGTTTCGCAGCTGCTATAAATGCTTTGACTCTAAAACAGCCTTCATAGGCGGGTCAGGCATAATATTTCAGCACTCGCCCCCATTGCTCTGTACCTAATCACCACCACCCTATACAGAATTCCTGTCCTCTGGCGCATCAGTCATATACTGGTATCAAGGTAGTGCAGCCTAGTGGCTAAGCAACTCAGCTGCAAATCAGGTGGTTCCTGGTACAAATCTCAGTTCTGCCAACTCACTAGTTGACCTTTTCCCTATGGAGCAAAGTCATTCTCTTTGAGTCTCAGTCTCCCCTTCTGCAGTATGGGGAATAATAATACTGATTTACCATACAGGTTGTTGTAAGAATTATGAGTATATAATGTGTACGAAGTGCTCTGACCATCTAAATGTGCCATACAAGTGTTAAAATGTTATTTCCAAATTAAGATACATACATACATATATATATATATATATATATATATATATATATATATATATATATATATATATATATTTATGCAGATTCTGTAATATAAAATGAGCACTGGTTTGGTTTTGGTTTTTACTTGTAGTGTTTAGAATTCACTGCTGTGAGAGATGGATTTGGCTGTGAGAGATGGATTTGGGTTTTAAAAAATATTTTTTATCCAGCATTCTAGGGAATATTACTCATTTGCCTGAGTGGTCAGTGTATTATTCTTCATTTCTGTGATTCATTACCTTGGCCCTGCTACAACAACAACAACAGAAACCCAAACCTTGTGATTTCATAGCGTATCTTCCTTTTTCTAGCCCTACTCAGCTCTTCCATAGTTCTTAAAGTTGGTTCCTGGCTTGAAGTTTACAGGGCTTTTTGCTATTTTTAGGATATGGAATTAAAAGAGCGACTAAAGCTCTCATGCTGTCAATCTCCTGGGAGTCAAGGCAGGGTTGTTTACTACAGGATATTATTCTAGGGCTTTGTCCAGTCCACTTTTAGATGACACAGTTGATAAGGCTTCTGTTTCTTCTCTTGGGAGAACTAAGAACTCACTCCAGGCATCTTCAGAGGAACTTCTCTTATATCAGTCTAGGAAAATGGGCTTTGAGACTGTTTTGTTACAGCTGCTGAGTATCATTGCCTCTTCTTATATGTTATAAAGCCATCTTTTCTACCAGAATCTTCCAGGGAGGCCGCTTGGCACTGCAAGCTGTTCAGAGGAGATGATTCTGGGACAAAATAAGTGAGGCCCTCATCCTCTTTTGTGTGTGTGCTTTAATTCCGTTTCTATTTTAGGAGTTGCTCTTTACTACAGTAATCAGCCCAAAAGAGCTGTCGCCCCTCCGCTCTTGCATCAGCTCCACACGCCTGCTAGATCATAGCCTTGCATGTTCTGTGATTCCAGGAATTTTCACAATCTTTGGCAGCCTCTGGAGACATTCAATATTTTCACAGGATTAGGGTATATAGGGTATATAGACAAGCATCTTTTGACTACACAATGCACTAGCAGTCAGCAGCTAAAGCAGGGCAGGCACCAGACTTTGGGAAACCTTTGGCACAGTGCTGATTACGAGCCCCCAACACATACATCCCAACTAGGGGCAGGACCCAGTTCTGATTAGGGTGGCTGCAGTGGCAGCTGCCATGTACTTTCTCTGCTGCCACCACTGCTGAACACTGGGCCCCTGAATACATTTCAGCCGTGGCAGGTGGCAGCTCTTTTGAATAGGAACCCATGGTTGGCTCCCATCCATAGTGCCACCCACCATTATGAATTACTCAAAATGCAGTGCACCAGCCCATATAGCTACCTGGAAATCAATGCATTTCATAGATCTATGGTCTGAGACATTACAGTTTGGGTAAGTTAAAATGGCAGGCAGCCCCCACAGATGGGAGCTCAGTTTGGTTCCCATTCAAAAGCAGCACTGCCATTTCCCACTCAAAAGCATCTGTGGGTGGTGATGTGATCAGGCTGGTGAGGTCCTGGGTCCTTAACCAGGGCCCAACCTGGCCAACTGCTGGCACCAGGGAGAAATAAAAGTGCTAGATTAGTGATGTTCCTTACACATCCCCAGAGCAAAAGTATTTATTGCAAATGAAAGAAGCAACCTCCCAATTTGGCCTACCCACTAGCTGCCAGAATGATACACAGAGTATAAACTCAACACTCAACACTACTTCTATTTTACAGCAGAAAATAATCTGAAAGTAAGCGGATTTGATTGATGTTAAAACTGATATTTTAAAAACAAATCTTAAAATTAGTCTTGAAATTAGAAATCCACCATAAGGTGGTGGATACTGGGGAGCAGTGGTCACTCTTGCCTAGGCGCAGTTACTCCTGCCTGCTCCCATCTTCCTGAGTTGAGTCCCTGGGAGGGGCAGTGCTTTCTTGCTGCTGGACTAGATGAGCTGGTGGTCTTTCCTAGTTGTCTCCTCCCAGCTCATCACAGGCAGTGCTGCTGGGAAAAGCCCTTGACTGAATGAGCAAGCAGAGAGGCAGCTAGAACAGGCCATGCCCTCCTGCAGGCATCACAACCGTGTCTCTGTTCCCATGACGTGTGCTGTCCCTGCTGCACTGCAGCAGTTGTTTGAGCAAGCAGGTGCCAGGCTGAGCGGTGAGTGAGCAAGGAATGTGGTATTGGAGGACAGAGCTGTGTGTGCCATGTGGCTGGCGACTGCCCCTGAAACTGACTTGCACCATTAAGTTAGGCTTCTGCCCACAGGCACAATGGAGGCTGCTGTCCTGACACTTGCCACAGGCAAAGTTTTGGTTTCCCTTTTGAGCCTCATATTCCCAATATTAAGTTCAATTCTCCCATAGTTCCACTTCAGTTTGTGGTTTTATTTCAATTAACAAGAATTCATCAGCATTTTAGTGTGAATGTCTCCTAAACTACCCATTTTTCTGTGCAGTGTTGCTAGTATACTCATTTCTGCAAAGCACTTTCCTCTTATATGATACAACTGGTATTTTCTCCCCACTAATGCATGCATTTGTATACACACTTTGTTGTTGTTGTTTAGCCGTTTAGTCATGTCCGATTCTTCGTGACACCATGGACCAGAGCACGCCAGGCACTTCTGTCTTCCACTGCCTCCCACAGTTTGGTCAAACTCATGCTGGTAGCTTCGAGAACACTATCCAACCATCTCGTCCTCTGTCGTCCCCTTCTCCTTGTGCCCTCCATCTTTCCCAACATCAGGGTCTTTTCCAGGGAGTCTTCTCTTCTCATGAGGTGGCCAAAGTATTGGAGCCTCAGCTTCACGATCTGTCCTTCCAGTGAGCACTCAGGGCTGATTTCCTTCAGAATGGAGAGGTTTGATCTTCTTGCAGTCCATGGGACTCTCAAGAGTCTCCTCCAGCACCATAATTCAAAAGCATCAATTCTTCGGCGATCAGCCTTCTTTATGGTCCAGCTCTCACTTCCATACATCACTACTGGGAAAACCATAGCTTTTACTATACGGACCTTTGTTGGCAAGGTGATGTCTCTACTTTTACACACTTTACCCCAGTATATTCATTTTTGTACATATTAGTTGACTGGAGAACTGCACTGCAAAATTCAAAGAACTGCAAATTTCAAAGGGTGGTTGATTTCAGTTCCCATATTTTTTTGGAAACTGGTGAATTTGGTATGTTTGCCTTTGAATGTGAAAAGAGACTGATTTGTCCCCTATCCCTACCTATCCCCATTGTTGAAGTAAGATTCAGCTGGTTGGTGTCATCTTGTCTTTTGCCTCAGGCCACAAAATGTCTTGGGCCAGCCCTGATTGTTCTAAAGGAAACAAAACAATCTCAATGCTCACTTACTAGTGCCAGTGAAGAACAACGAGTAGCCGTAACTGGAAGCTTGATGATATAGGGTAGGATAGGATTTCCGACTTTTTGAGAAGATTAGTACTTTTGATTTAGATTGATTTATAGTGAGGGAATTTGTTTTACAGTATGAAACAAAGAATTTTAATGCTCTCCTAAGGCCAATTCTTGAGGAGGATAAAATCACAGCATCATCAGCATAGAGTAATAGTGGGCAACGATAGTTTGCGAGGCGGGGGGCATGGGTGATTTCCTGAGATTCAGCCAATGGTATCCTCATGTCACTAATGAATAAATTGAAAAGAAAAGGAGCTAGGATACATCCTTGCCGGACTCCTCTGCTGATGGGCACAGTGTTTGTGAGATTGCCGGCTGGGGTTATTCTCACCCTAGCAGCCGACCCCTCATGCAGCTAAATTATTAACCATAAAAGTCTTCTATCAATTCCCCATCAGGTCAGCTTTTCCCAGAGCAACCTTCTGGGGATGCTGTCAAATGCAGCCTTAAGGTCGATAAAAGCCGCACAAAGTTGGCCCCGGTTTGAAGAGGAGTATTTCCGGGCTAGATGGTGCAAGACTAAAACATGGTCCGTAGTTGACTGGTTCGGTCTGAATCCTGCTTGCTCGGGGCCTATCAGTTTCTTTTCTTCAGCCCATTGGGTAAGTCTATTCAGCAGAAAACGTGCGTATATCTTTCCAGCTATTGACAGTAAACTAATATTCCTATAATTCTCCGGATCGTCTGGGGAGCCTTTTTTATATATTGGAATTATAATAGCGTCCTTCCATATTTTTGGCACCCGATATAGGGTAGGCCTTCTCTGTACTCCTGAAAATGTAGAGAAATGGTGCCAGACCAGAGTCCTTAGCTGGGCCTGCTGAAGACCTCCTTCTTTCAACAAGCATTTTAAGTAAAGATCTTTCCCAGACTGCATCTGTACTGGAATGGTTTTTTAAATGGTTTTATTGTTTGTGTATCTGCTGCCCTTGACTTCTTTGGGAGAAAGGGCAGGATATAAATCTAATGATTAGTAATAATTATTTACTACTACACTACTACTACTACTACTACTACTACTACTACTACTACTATTTTTCTCTGTGCTCCTGTTAATCTCAGCTCTAAAGTAGAGGAGGCATCAATAAGATAACCTTCTGATGACCTCAGTGGGTGAGAAGGCTCATAGGGAAGAGGCTGTTTCCTCAGTTATACCAGGCTGAGTGTCTAAAGAACCACCAGCACCTTGAACCATGCCCAGAAGCAAAACAGAAACCAGTCCAAATGGATGTGAGAAGTGGTGTTATATGCCCTCTCAGCACCTGTCAAAAGATGAACTGCTGCTTTCTGTGCCAGATGCAGTTGTTGAATCTACTCTCTTCCAAACTGGTCTGCTCTGCATTATTTCACTTCTGTGCTGTTCACATTTTCTGCAGATATCACCAGTCCTGATTTTCACCTCCTGTTTTGCCTATCTTTCGTGAAGGCTGAGAAACTACCTTATTTCCCCAGAGAAGCAGCAGAAAGCAAAAGCCAAGCCTGTAAGCTACAGGTGGGATGGAAGGCCAGCCGGGGGCAGATGGGGTGTTTGTGGAGGTGAAGAGTAGCAATTCCCATCCATATAAGATTCTTTAAGTGAGGCCTGTCTAACTTGTGACACTATAAGTGAAACGTGGCCATGTAATTTAGCCTGCCAGGTGCTTGATATAAAACCCCTGTTTTGAACTCCCAAACTAGCAGACAAAAATGGAATGTGGAGTCTTCAGTGGGCCAATTTCCATAGCTGCGCTTGGCTTGGTGGTTGTGCAGACTTGCATTAGATGTTTTGCTGAAGCTCCCAGGACGATGCTGTGCTTCAATGCAGCAGTTCACAGGGTCCAGATAAGGGGATCACCAGGGCTCAGCACCAGCAGGTGTCCTTGGCAGGACTGTGCATTCCTCTTGCATGGCACAGATGTGCCACTCTGCCCTTGCATTGCTCTGGCAAGGGAGGGAGGGAGCACAGGCAGCCTCCTTGCCTACATTCCTGGGCAAAATCAAGTGAAGCCTTTTTGTTCCAGAGTGCCTCCATAGCATATCCATAACCGAAAGTGTGGGAACAGATAAGAGTTTCCTGGAGCCAGACAGCATGGCCTGTTTTCTTATTTGTATGACTGTGCATCAGATGCAATGGTGCAAAGAACTCCATGTATGCAACATGCTGGGCTATAAGAACAAAGAGTTGTGTCCAGTGCTTCTGCTTTGTTTGCGAAGCTGACTTCAGGCTCATCCACACTTCCCTTTGTCCCATGATTTCTTCCATTTAGTGTGTGACATCTAGGCATGGATCCAATAGGTGTTTCTTTCATCCTGCCATTCCCCCCCCCCCCAGGAAAGCCTAGAAGTTACCAATCAAATGGAAGTGTGGGCGAGCCATTCGTCTCCTGCAGCAGGACTTTCCTTTCCTCTCCCCTGCAGCCCCATATGCACCCTCAGCATCTACTTCAGAGGGTTGGGGAACCCTCTGGAGTATATTTTTGGTGTGTACAGGAAGAGGAGAGGAGAGGTCCACCTGTGCTGCATTGGATACAGCCCAAAGTCCCAGATGGCAGCAGTATTACCATTTAGTAGCAGCAGCAAAGTACATGAACTTCTAAACATGCTTACAGTCAGACTTCTTAGCTGATGGTGCCAAGGAACAATAACTGGGGAAGAAATGAGGGTGCTGTGGTTATGAATTTGTGATTGAATTCATTGGTTCTTCTTTCTGGAGTTTGCTGTGCAAAAGAACTGCTCTGGAAATCAACAGGTGCTGGATTGTTTAGCAGAAGCTCAGAATGCATTCAACATTAATTTGTGGCCGGACATGAGCAAATGATCAAGGACTAGGGGTGTTTCTAAATGGAGGCTTAATGTCACATGCTGGTTGTTCAGATATCACAAATGGTTCATTGGCAGCAGCTGTTTTTTTTTTTTAAATTAACAGATTTCTTCTTGAGAGGGTAAACCCAGTTTAAATGCGACGGGGTGGGACAGGAGACTGACAGCCATTTTTATGCACCTGACATTGTGTGTAGACTGCAGAAATCTTGCATGCATAAGCATACTTTATTTTTCATTTTAATAACTTATATGCCTCTTAATGTAACAAAATCTCCAAGTGGTGCACCCATCCAGAAGCACCCTGGAAGCATTTTAAATTGGGAGCATTTGGGATTAGGAACTCCACACTGAATGCAGCTTCAGGCAGCCTGTAACAAGAAACAGCAGTAACTTGAGAACTATTATCTGTCTTCCAGTCTCTAGCCTTTATTCACTCCCCCATCCCCAAATATCACATTATCTCTAAATTAAATTGTAAGGCAAAGCTGTGCATGCATCCACATCTAGATAGCTTGTAAATCTATAGTCTGGTTCAGGTTATTTGCTTGTACTTCTTTGATGCCAAATTCATGCTGGGCTTTAGAAAGATTTAGCACTGGCTTGGATCCAAACATCCTACTGCACAAGTAAAAGGCACTTCTTGCTGATGCATATGTGACTGTGTATTAGCAATTCCCTCCCTCCCCCAATGTTCACAAGAGCGTTGATATCCTGCCCTTCCATTGTAAAAAGCAATGCTGTTTGTTGCTTGCACCTTATTAAAAAACAAAACAAAAACAAGGCACCTGAATGTTTCAATGTACATTAAGTGCCCATTGGTTTGTAAATTTCATGTATATATAACTGATCAGATGGTCATCCAAAAGAGTTGTAATAGAGACATGACAAACAAGTGAGTTTCAATAATAAATTTGAGTGGGAAAATAGTAATTCAGTTTTGAACAGCATCAAGAGCAGAATTCACTTCCAGCTTTTCCACCCACAGGCTTTTCAATTACTTTTCTCTCTCACAGACATGCACAGAATCTTCTGCTACATCTCCACATGAATTTCTTATGCTTCCTTCACAGCTTGTTGGCATTACTGTTGAAGATTCTTGTTGACAACCAGCTTGACCCTCACTATAGGACTTGGGTATTCATGTTCAGAGGGTTCCCTGACTTTCTAGAGCCAGTTTGCAGATTTGAGAGGGCAACAGATGGAGGAAAACTAGGAAACAAGCAATTCCTTCTGTGCAAGTGGAAGTGGGTGGAACAGAGGGGAGCTGGGGGGGGGTTGCTTGCACAGCAGGAACTTTGGACCCAAGCCAGTGTCTTGATGATGCTCACAACAAAAGAAAACCACGTAAGAGAAGCATCTTTCAAGAATGTACAATGTTCTCCTGAAGTGGGAACCCAAATATAACAGCTCTAGATTGGTGTCAGATCACTGGCATATGAAGGTGAAGTGAAAATGTGAAAGTAACCCATCTATTTTCACCTCCCAGAGCCAAATTGCTTAAAACAGTAGGAGAGGCACAGAATTGTCAGGGCTTTAACGAGAGGCCATTCTGGACTGCTTCAGCCATTGCCAGTTTCCTACATGGAATTTTCCTTCCATACAGGAAAAGGCTAATCCCAGTTCACCCATGATACTCACTAGGTGACCTTGGGCCAACCACAACTTCTTAGCCTAACCTACTTCACAGGGCTGAAAATAAGATGGGATAACCCAACGTATGGCATCGTAAGCTTCTTGGAGAAAGAACGTGATGCAAAGATAATAGGAACGGGTGTAATGAAAAAGAGGGGATATTGCAGAAAACTGATGCCTACCAATTGGATATATCATGTTTTGCTACATGAAACATCCTGTAAAGCCATGACACTAGTTGCAGCTCTCCTATGCTTCGACATATAGTGGAATTGATGCATTATCTTGTGTGGCAGTCTACTTGTAGACCCAGACTTTTTTATAGGCGGAAATTAAAAAAGCCTTGAAAGAGGATTAGTCAAATTCATAGAGAGTAAGGATATCAGTGGCTACAAGACATGAAGGCCATTCTCAGCTTCCACAGTCAGATGCAGTAATGTTTCTGAATACCAGTTGCTAGAAAACCCAGGAGAGGAGAGGGCTCTTGTTCTCGGATCCTGCTTGTGGGTTTCCCATGGGCATCTTGTTGGTCACTGCGAGAACAGGATGCTGGACTAGATGAGCCATTGGCCTGATCCAGCAGGCACTTCATATGTTCTTATGAAATGCTTCTCCTTTTGAACAATTCATCCTTTCCAAAACAGACCCAAGGAACTGCTGGAGACATAAATCCCTGTACAACCTAGAGAGCAGAACTTTATTTTCTTCCCTGATTAACACCCAGATTGGTTTTATGTACAGCTGTTGCTTTAAAAAGAAATCAAACATTTCATGTTGTTGATAGTCTGAATAAATCCATATCCAATGAGCAGTAAATAAATTATGAAGCAGAATTAGCTTCCCAAAGATCTTTGGTGTAAATAAAGTGAGATGGTTTAATCAAACAATGATCTAAGATTTTAATACTCTAGGTTTCCACCACCAGCAGATGTAACAACAACAATATATTTTTTCCTAAAACATCCGTTCACCAGAGAGTCCAGCTATTCAGACAGCTGTTATGAGAGCATAAACAGTACTTTTGTAAAATTCAGCAACTTTATGTGCAAACAATCAAAATTGTATAAATGACTAGTTAATTAGGCAGCAAGGCACAATAAAAGAACATTTATTATGGTGTGTTCCCTTGAATTTTTGTGTAACATAAAACTTAAGAACAACCTTGTCCAGCCTCCTGTTCTCTCAGTGGCCAACCAGAAGCCTATGAGAAGCCTGCAAGCAGGACCTGAGTCCAGCACCCCCCCCCCAAATGTTGTTACTTTTCCTCCTAGGGGAGTTGCTCCAGTCCCTGGATTGTTTTGGGTGCCTTTTTCAGCAGCTTTTTAAATTCGACAATATTGTTTTTGAGGTGCACCAACTTCAGAAGGTATTTTCACAACTGACATTAAGTACCTATTTTATTCTTCTACATGCCACTTATGAATACTTTATTATGGATGTGGTATAGAAAATCACTCATTTTTAAAACGAACATATATTCTAGTCAATGTAGGGTTTTATTTCTTGGGACAACTTGGATCCTCTTTGCAGAGAAATAATACAGCACGTATCCTCTACTTCAGAGATGGAGGATTTCCCCCTGCATTCCCTCCAGAGAAAGTGGTTGGTGGGGTGGAACCAAAGGCCATAATCCCTATTCTCTCACATATACACACCCCATTTTCACATGCATTAAAATGAGACTACCTTAAAAGTGACTGAACTTGATAAAATTCACCTTTGCACCTCCTCTGGTGTTTGGCTCTGCACTTTAATTCCATGCCATTTCAGACACTCCATTTGAGCCTGTGCACACGTACATGACCACAGGGAGAAAGGTCAGTGGATGAATGGGGTCATTGTGCATGACATTCCATCTTTGAGTTTATGGCTGCTGGGGAAAGTGTACAGCTCATTTTGCACTGATCTTTCTCCATATGATTATAGTACCTGGCCTATACAGTGGAATCTCAGTTGTTGAACATAATCCATTCCAGAAAACCGTTCGACTTCTGAAACTTTCAACAACCAAGGCACAATTGCCAGTCAGCAATTGCAATGGAGAAAATGGAGTAATCCACCTTGGAAGCCATTCAACTTCCGAGGCGCATTCTAAAATGGAAGCATTCACTTCGGGGTTGTTGGTGTTCAAAAGCCAAAACATTTGACTTCTGAAGCGTTCGACAACCGAGGTTCCACTGTATTTTGGAAGTCAACTTAAAAAAAATGGGGGGGGGGGGCAATTGAGTTCCTACAACATTTACTCTTCCTAGTCTCGGTACAATCTGTTGTACCGTCAGACAAAAGCTACCTTAAAGGAAAATGTTTTTCCTAATAGCACATCTTACACACTGAGACTCATATTATTTGTATAACATTACCCCACTGTGGGTCTATATCTGTGGAACAGCTAAAGGGGAGAGAGCTAATGAGCTGGCATCAGTCAGAACTTCCAGCTGAATCATCTAACTTGCCCCAAAAATTGTTCACATCTTGCTGGGGCCTGAGAAATAATTTCCCATGAAGAACCAATCTTAGCTTGCGAGAGCCCCAGCTCCAAATGACTTCTGTTAAGTAATGCAGTGCAGCCACTGACCAAGGGCTTATCCAAATGATCAGTTCAAAACATGCTCTCAACAACAGCTGTGTAGGCTTTTCAGGATAGCCCTGCAAGCCATAATTCACAGTCAAGGGGCAGTATCCAGCCCTATGTATAGCAGATGTGGAGTCAGCTTGCTACAGTGGTGATAGCCATGCTATTTCACAGATACACACACACCAGATATTTGGCAGTCGATGAAAGGGAGAAAACTTACTTTCCAAAGTGGGAACTAGAAGGCAGGATCTCATCCCAGCCAGGAAATCCTGCCTTGAGAGTAGTATGCTTCTGCATAAATAAAAATACATAGAGCAATACAGATGAAGATTATGAACCTGACAAAAGACTTCGTTTTCACTTTGCTGTGAAATTGGTCAATTTTAGCTCCTGTACAAGTCTGGTGTCATGGGGAAGTTTGGGATTTGGAAGTTGCCTTATTTGTTATCAGTTACATCATGGTGCTGTCCAAAAGGTGTCCATGACACTGGAGCAATCATTCCACATTGCAGTGATCCTACTTTCTAGGAGAGAATTGCATTGTCCCAGTAACAAAATATTTTGCTGTTTGCAGCATGCAGAGGATGGTGGACTTGGGATGGGGAAGGAATCATTGAAAGGCAAAAACTTCATTGAAAAAAGACATCAGAATGTCATACAACACATGAGCGACAGTTGTGCATTTGTTTCACTTTAATTATGTATTTGTAAAGGTCCTGAGTGGCTAAGCCTCAGTGCTTCTTGGTAAATCAGGTACAGGATAAACTGCCCAGACAAGGAGTACTGCAATTGCTGTGGTTCTCTTGCACTGACTCAAGAGACTGGAATTGAACTTACATTATTGGGCCAAGTAAATGTCTTAATTCTGAGGCCCTCCAGATTGCTGGACTGTTGTTGTTTTGCAGATGTATTCTGCAACATGCCATTGATGCAAGCATAGTGTATGAGTGGTGGATTTATGCTGGAGTATCCACAAATTTATTTAGTTGTTCTGTGATGCTTCGCTGATGTTATTGCACCATTGCTGTCTGGAAGGGTATAGCACAACAATAACAGAACAACACAAAAACAGAAACCAGAACTTTTGTGGTATGAAAAGTTACATGATTTCAGCAGGAAGCTATGGGACAAAGCAAATCAGTATGTCTGTCCTGAAACTTTTGCAGATGCAACACTGTTGAAAGAAGGATCACGTATAACCACCCCAATGCCATTAGAAGCACAAATCCTCATAAAAAGGATGCAGAGAGAGGCCCTCAGCTTCCACTGGATGAGTCTTTCAGCTCACTGGGTAGTATCTCATGGTGTCAACCCACTTCCGGGAAGAATCCATCATCAGAATTGAAAGCAGAATTAAAATAGTTGGCGATACCTCCTGCTTCCTCCAGTCAATTTTGGATCTGTTCCATTGGGTCTCCCAGTCCTGTGAAACTGATTTAGGAAATGCACTTGTGGCTTCAGTGGATAGGGAAAATTGCCAAAAATTGCTTTCCTTCCTCTCTGCTATGGGATCCCTTTCTTTCATCACATGGACACCACTGTCTTCTCTCAGGTCTCCAGCCTGTCCCGGTCTCCAAATACTATTTCTGAGCTTGCTTTAATCTCTCTGGTGCCACTAATGCTTCTCCCTTACACCGCAAAATTTATAATATTAGTGTGAGTTTGGAGGACATATCAGCCCCTGCTGCAGCAGCTGACCTGGCACTAAAGCGTCAGTGAAGAAATGCAGGCTGGCTGCTATGGGCTGTGCTGTTACTCCTCTGAGAAGCTGGTGCAGAATGAGTGCTTGGGGCCGGATCCTGATCTTTAGTTTGCTGGCACAAATTAGCAGACAGCCACCTTCCACTGCCAGGGGGTACTGCATGCAGAATCAAGCCTCTCTGCCTGATGGATTCAGATAAACAAGAAAGGAGAACACTCAAGTAGCTATCTGTCTGTGCTTTTCCATAAGGACTTTGAAAATACAAAGGCTCTTTCAAATAGGCCAGCAAAAGCATGCAGGAGAGACAGCAGCAGGAGGAGAGAGAGTGGACAGCGTTTTCCAAGTGGAAACAGACAGCTGCTGTGAAGAGCCGATGGGTGAGACGCCCTCTGAAATCTTATTACGGCGGCGACTGAGATCGAAAATGAGCTTGCTGGCCTCAATTTAATTCCCATTTGTTACCATGTTAAAAAAAATGAAACCACTGCACAGATTGTCACCATTCAGTCACAGAAGACCAGGACTGTGGAAACAGGTGATAGGGCATACGGATGAAGAAATATATTGACCAAGGCATCGTAATAAAGGAAAAGATACAGAAATACAAGTGTGCATGCTGAGTTAGATTGGGGAAGCTGGGCAGGAGGAGGATGGCAAATCTGGTGCCGTGGAGGATCATTTTTATCTGGTGGAGAAAGAACAACCAATATGTTGTTGTTTGGCTTTTATTGTAATGCCTCACTGGTTCATTTTTCAAACTGCATATCACAAATAAAACCGAGCAGTATACAAAACAAAATGAAAATAAAAAATTAAGAGTTGAAGACCAGGAAAGCAAGGGCAAACATAGAAGATGAAACTTAGCATTGTGATCTTCCAATTATTCTGTCTGTGCAAGCAAATCACTGATCTGGGATTCTCCTGACTCCCCCCACCCAAGCCAATTTTGGGGGACACGGGAAGCGTGGGGAGAAGAGTTGGGGGAATCCACATTGTGCAAGCAGAAATCCTTGTGGAGGGTTTCCACTGATGGAACTGGTTAGGTGAATCCCTTCTATTGGGTCTTAAGTGGTATTTAAAAGTTACTACTGTCACCATGGACTGCAAGAAGATCAAACCTATCCATTCTGAAGGAAATCAGCTCTGAGTGCTCACTGGAAGGACAGATCCTGAAGCTGAAGCTCCAGTACCTTGCCCACCTTATGAGAAGAGAAGACTCCCTGGAAAAGACCCTGATGTTGTGAAAGATTGAGGGCACAAGGAGAAGGGGACAACAGAGGACAAGATGGTTGGACAGTGTTCTCGAAGCTACCAGCATGAGTTTGACCAAGCTGCAGGAGGCAGTGGAAGACAGGAGTGCCTGGCATGCTCTGGTCCATGGAGTCACGAAGAGTGGGACACGACTAAACGACTAAACAACAACTGTCCCTACTTCATGAATTACTGAAGGGAGGGCATGCTGGGGCATGGATGCTATCACCAAAAAGGCCTGCTTCCACTTTGTCACAAAATGAGAATTGACAGTCCAATGGTTGTGGAATGGCCACCAGGGTCTCCATGGAAAATCTTATAAGATCTGCTTGGTCTGTACTGCAGGTAGTGATTTGTTATGAGGTATCCTGGTCCCAAATTGTTTATGGTTCTTTATCTTTAAACCAGTCTCTGACTGGTTCTCTGACGATCCTTCAAACTGAGGACTGTCATATGCAATGGAGGACACCTAAGAAGTGTTTAAGGCAGAGGGGCCTGAGATTTGGTTTTGACACAGGGTAATTTGACACAGGATAATTTTTCACAAGTTCTCTCTGACAGGTAATGGTGTTATTTCTGATTTGATGTTTTTGTCCCTTGCTGATTCCTTGCTGACACCTTCCTGGTGTCTTTTCAACATCAGTGTCCTGGAGCCCTTCCAGATGATTTTTGCTGGAATTTTGATTCCTCACTAATTATGTTTAGAATATTTAGGGCAGGGGTGAAGAATAGGATCAGGGACTGGCATGAGCCACTTTGACACTTGGGTGGGGCCACCCACATATCAATCACTTGATGTTGCCATGCCATCAAGAGAGCTGCCTGTGAATCCTGCTTATCAGCTTCTCTTAGCTATCTGGCTGACCAATGTGAGAACAGGATGCTGGACTGATCCAACAGGCTCTTCTTATGTTCTTATGACCCAACTTCAAAGCAAAGAGTCAGGAGCATGTTCTAAGTGCACTCCCATTTTTTCACCTCTTTCTTTTTACTCCAGGATCAAGATGGCCAGCTGATAAACACTGGCAGGGGTGCCAACTTGAATAAAATATTGGGAGGGGGGTCCAGGTAAGCCGTGCCCCGCATAATCAATCACATGACACTGTACATGAACACCATTGGAATGGCAATGCCCATCAACCTTGGGGGGGCGGCCCCCTCAAATATATTATTGGGTGGGGGCCAAAAGGACCTCAGCTGCTAGGGGTTGGTTCCTATGGGCCACTTTCAACAGGAATCTGCTGCACTCAGTGGCATAGCATGGGTTGCCGGCTCCTGGGGTGGGCAAGCCACTGACACTGCCAGAGTTCCATGTGCACCAGCATTCCATGTGCACCAGAAAACTCGATGTTGCAGAGGCAGCAGGAACAGAAGCAGCAGTATGTGCAGAAGCTGGGCAGCAGGGAGTGGAAGCTGGGGAAAGGGCAGAAGAACTACTAGCTTCCCACCAGCTCCACCCCCACGCTCTGTGCTACAGCAACCTGACAACAAATACAAATATTAGCTTCTCTGCACAGCCCTGACACTACAAGTTCATTGGCTGTGCTCCCAAGATAGCACTTTTTATGAGATGGGTATTCAAAAAATCTTCTGAGAAATGCTGCAATAAATGCCCGTGGCTACATAGCAAATATTTCAGGAAGAGGCAAATGGCATCTACTTCCGTCTTTAAAGAACACTTTGTGCCATTTGTACTTTTTCTTTCTTTCTTTCTTTCTTTCTTTCTTTCTTTCTTTCTTTCTTTGTACTGGCTTTGCTTTTCAAACCTCTCACTATATTGCTATTGACCCAATAGAGGGATACTCCATGCCATCCTGTGATGGGCTTGTGGGCATCCTTGTACCATCCTGTACTCTCTTATTCCAGTATCGCTCAGTCTTTCTCACCAGACTTTGGTTTCTTTGGTTACACTCTTTGGAGCCTGGCTTATTAGGTCTCATTGCTTGGGCTCTGAGGTTCTCCACCTGAGGAGATAGGGTGGGCAGGTCAGTTCATCTGGATGAAAAGTTGTGGTTTGTTTGTTTTAAAAAATGAGAATCAAATACCTTCCCTTTTCAAATGTATCTATTTATGTGTTTTTCAAATGCTTATACCACCATTATGCAGCAATGCACTTGAACCAATTCTCATATTTTCTTAATTTTTGCAGGTGTAACCTGGTGCAGGAGAATAAGGACTGTCATAGACTGAGGAACCTGTGCCCCTCCCCGATGTTGTTGGACTCCAATTCCCATCAGCCCCTACCAACATAATGGGAAGGACTGTGGGAGTTGTAATCCGGCAATATCAGGAGGGCCACAGGTTCTCTTTGACTATCATAGCCCATTAACTGCCTACTTTTATTGGAAAGTGAAGATTCGCAATTGCCATCACAACCTCTCATCTGAGGGAATTCTTTATCATCATCTGTTTCTCTGCTGGGTCCTGGCTTTGTTG
Source organism: Podarcis bocagei (assembly GCF_964188305.1). Classification (NCBI taxonomy): domain Eukaryota; kingdom Metazoa; phylum Chordata; class Lepidosauria; order Squamata; family Lacertidae; genus Podarcis; species Podarcis bocagei. The sequence continues at coordinate 82,276,017 of NC_138126.1, read as the reverse complement.
TGAGATTATAGGTGATGGTGATCAGTTTAAAAAAGCAGCGATTAATCAGGGAATAATGACAGTGAGAGTTAATCAATCATGGAGCTATTTAGACTTTGATGGCTGCATGTTGCCATCACAAGGAACAAATAGACAGTGCCAGTATGAATAGTATGGATTGCAGCACAAGAGTTGGGGTGGGCGTCCTATATCAGCCAGGCAATAACAACCATGCATGCTTCCTAGCTGCTGGTGAAGAGCAGCAGCATTTTAACAGAGGACTTGCTTTGTCTCTATCATTCAACTCATCCATCAAATATGCAGCTTCTTGTGGCAAGCACTGAGTCAGATGCATGGGACCCCAAACAGCTGCAGGATGATAGGCTCACACAAGACATTGCTAAAAACAGATGAATTTTCACAAGAACTGGAAAATGTTAACTTATGGGGCAAAATAAAGCTCTTGCCTAGCTTTTTTTAGCTTGGAGTTTATATTTACAGTTATATTTTTATTTTCTCAAGAAAACACACTGTCACTTGCAGAAATGCTAGATTTGTGCTGCTGTGCATGTTTCCCTAGCTTCTTGCTAAAAAGATCAAGTGGAGCTAAAAGTAGAGGAAGCCCCAGATCTGAACCTTCACATCTCCATCTAGCATCTCCACAGCTGGGAAATACTCCTGGCTCGGAAAACCTGAAGATCTGGATTATGGGGGCAGTTCAGTAGTACTGAGTTAGAATAACCATTGGTTGGACTCCATATGAAATGGCTCCTCATGATCTATGACAGAAAACTTCAACATTTTCAGACCTAACTGGACCCATGAATTTAAAGGACATGGCTTCTCCCAAAGAATCCTGGGAACTGTAGATTGTTAAGGGCACTGGGAGTTGTAGCTCTGTGGGAGGGGAAACGGCAGTTCCCATGATCCTTTGGGGAGAAGCCATGCATTTAAATCTAGTGTGTGACCTCAGTGGTAAGTGCTGTTTTACAGTGAAGCGACTGTGCAAGGAGGTGGCACACTCCTCTTTTCTGGAGGTGTTTAAAATGAGATTTGGTTGTCCTCTGTCAGTGATGCTTTAATTGCATCCTGCATTGAACTAGGGGTTGGTCTACAGGACCTCCACAGTTCCTCTCTGTAATTCTGTAGATAATTTCTTTGGAGGCTCTATGGATCCAGTGGCATCACTCACATTAGAAATTCACAGAGGTGGGGAGAGCCAGGCACTTAGTCACGTGTCTGGTCCAGTCACCAAAATCTGATGTCCTGTGTACCATCAACATGATGCAGTAAATGGGGCACAACTCTTCCCCGACTGCTTGGTTTTGCTTTTGTGAAATTCCACGGGGATCTGAGCCAAGCAATTTGCAGTCGAAGGGTTACTGTTTCAGTCATTAAAAATAAATATTAAATGACCTAGTTTTTTTCTTCTCTTAAAGTCCCAAGAAAGAGAAACAGTAAGTGGAATCGACAAATAGATTTTGGATGCTTTGATGGAGTGGCAGGATTTTTAAAAAGCAAAGAAACTGAAAGCAGGAAGTAAGGCAGAGGCTTCGTCTGCATTGTTACGATGCACTTCTCCTTTTGCACAATTCAAACAAGAGCTCAGTCTGCTTACAGTGTAAACAAGGCAGGAGAACCATGCCCTTTGTAAGACCCTGTAAGCCTCATTCATAGGGTTTTGGCAACGTTTGCACCCTGACCTATTCAGAGTGTAGAAACCAGACTCTCACTACCACCAGGAGGAAGTTACAAAAATCACTTCCATGGAAGAATGTCTTTTCCTGAGGAGTTCTGGAAAAGCGCATGGGGAGATTGGTTGGCAATTGTTCAAATTGTGCTAACAAGGTTTCAGCATTCCTGACACAATATCCCAATGCATAGGAGTTGAGATAGCCCTGCCACCGGGGAAATGGCACTGCTGCAGTGAGGGTCATGGCAATGTCTTCTATAGCCTTTTTTCTTCTTCAAGCGGTCAGGGCAGATGTGCTCCATAGTGCTGGAGGAGGGGAGCACACAGATTCTGTGTTAAACTGCTTAGAGGTCTTCTGTTGAGTGATATATAAATCTTGTTGAATAAAACAAAGGGTTGTGTTGTTGTTTTTTAAAAAGAACATTAACTAAATGGCAGGGTGTTACTCCTGGGAAGGGTAGCTTTCCTGGTATTGATCCATATTAATTAATTTTGGCATAATGCAAGTTCAGGCCCACCTACCAAGCTGACTAACTTCTTAAGACATTCATTGACAGCTTGAAGCAATCAGAGACAGGAAATGGGCTGTCCCATTGGTTTGGAAAGAGAAGGGCATTTCCAAATGTTGACACAGTCTTCCTCATTTTTACAAACCTTAGAAGTCCCATGGCTGATTCACAGATTCCCAAGTTCCTGATTTACATGTTTCGCTGCATGATTGCAATTTCATCCCAAGCACAAATTCATGTGACTGCCATTTGTTACCAAACACCAGCCTAGCTGCCTAAAGCTTGATCATGGTGTTCTTTTTCCTCCCTCCCTCCCTCCCTCCCTCTCTCTCTGCATCTGGCTCTTCTCTAAAAGAGGAAAGCAATGAGTAATGTGCCTGCTAGGAACAAAAGTTCCCAGGAAAAGTGAAGCATGCAGATGTTGCATTGCCTGAAGGTGCAAAAAGCAATTTACTTTGCATCCATAGTGCTCAAAACTGGTTCTTCAAGTCCAGATGCAAAGAATGCAAATGAGAGAGAGAGAGAGAGAAGAGAAGAGAATTGGGGCAATGTGGAATATGCTGAAGGAGGGTTACAGACCCACATCATTGCTGCTTTTGTTGCTCTCATTGCAAAACTGGTTTGTTTGGTTCATGTCAAATCAGTGGTCTGTGCTTAGTCACACAGTAAAGTATAGCTGCATCACACGCTATAGTTCCTGATAAGGCAGGGACAAGGAACCTGGCATCCTCTAGCTGGGGCTGGACTACAACTCCCACCGTCCTTTACCACAGACCACAGTGACTGGGGCTGATGGAAGCTGGGGTTCAACAACATCTGGAGGGCTTCAGGTACCCCACTCCAGTTGTAGGAAGATGACCTTGGATGGTTCAGATTCTTGGTTTTGTAAGACCCCGCTCTTTTGCTGAGTTTACACTTCTCTGTTCCATTTGGAACGGTTTTGTGTTTTTGAAATTGTAATGATTTTATCTGTTTTTATAATTGCATTTTCTACTGCTGTAGCTTGCCTTGGGACCTTGTGGTGAAGGATGAGTAAGGTATCTTATCAGTAAATAAATAGTCCCATGTTCTGCCTCCAGTGTCAGAAGGCAATTATGCTTCTGAATGCCAGTTGCTGGGAACTGCAAGTGGGGAGAGCAATACACAGCTCCTGCTTGCAAATTTCCCACAGGCATCTGGTTGGCCCCAGTGAGAATAGGATACGCTAGACTAGATGAGCCACTGGCCTGATCCAGGAGGGATCTTCTTGTGTTCTGTCTTATTATGATAAAATAGACCCTTCTCTAATGACTATGTACATGAGCTTTTATATTGTCCTTCCACTACATGCAGAATAGGGGAAATGTACAGGCTAAATACCATGTTTATTGTGGGAAGCATCTCTTAGATGCATGCTTAGAGTTTTTAAGGGGACTTAACAGCTAAATAGGGATGCGGGTGGCGCTGTGGGTAAAACCTCAGCGCCTAGGACTTGCCGATCGACAGGTCGGCGGTTCGAATCCCCGCGGCGGGGTGCGCTCCCGTTGCTCGGTCCCAGCACCTGCCAACCTAGCAGTTCGAAAGCACCCCCGGGTACAAGTAGATAAATAGGGACCACTTACTAGCGGGAAGGTAAACGGCGTTTCCGTGTGCTGCGCTGGCTTGCCAGATGCAGCTTGTCACGTTGGCCACGTGACCCGGAAGTGTCTCCGGACAGCGCTGGCCCCCGGCCTCTTAAGTGAGATGGGTGCACAACCCTAGAGTCGGACACGACTGGCCTGTACGGGCAGGGGTACCTTTACCTTTACCTAACAGCTAAATAGAACCTCCATGTTCCAAGGCACAATGACCTTGAATGCCAGGTGCTAAGGACAAACTAAAGGGTTGTTCCCTTCATGTCCTACATGTGGTCATCCCACCAGCATCTAACTGGCAATTGTTAAAATCAGAAGGCAGGAAAAGATGTAACTTTGTTCTGATCCAGCAAGGCACTCCTTACGTTCTCATGTAGCAAAAGAAGAAAAGCAGCTGCAATATTCTTTAGTTTTCCAATGCAGCCCATAGCAGACATGAGGCAAGCTCAAGAGCAGAGCCCATCATGCCTCCCTAATGCAAGGAATATAGCTTGTTCCATTGAGATGGTTTGCAAGCACATTACTTGTCATCATAAAGCACAACATTAGACCAGAGCTCACCATTTTTTGTTAGGAAATGGCTTGCACAGATAATGGTTTGTAGTGCAGAGATGCTACTGTGGTTATTGCAGGGTCATCAGTGAGAGGCAACCACATGGCTATCTATTTTTTTCAAGCACTAAATGGTTTTGAATAAAATGCTGGTGCTTTTTGAAAGCAAGCAAAGAAAGCTGTCCTGCAAAATCCATAGTGTCTGACACGTCCCCCCTGCCACTGCCACTGCCAATTCCTTTTAAGAGCCATGACATAATGGAACAGCTATAGTGAAAGGGTGAGTCTGGTCATCTTTCTCCTCCTCTTGCACAGTCCTCTCAGATATTCTAAGAGTTGGCAAGTCTCCATCGTAACTCCACCCTTTGCATCGGCATATACCTCAAACAGCAGGGCGGTTTGGAAAGGTCACTGTGGACCTATGGGACTGAGCACCCCCCCCGTCACTGACCTCAATTTAGTTGCACAGTGGACCTATGGAGCTGAGGCAACACATACAGCCAGCATAATATCTGGGGAAAGGGTGCTGTCCCATTCCCAGCAACACAAAGCTGAACATCAAGGCATGCAAACCTTGAAGATCAGATATATTATTTTCCTTTAACGGTCATGGATATGCTGATTTAGTCCCCAACTCATAATCATTTTCCCTTGTGGGCGAACTTCCTGGCCTTTTCCTGTTGTTGTTCTGTAATTCAACTGGAGCTGTAGCAATCACTCATCTTACTCTTGAACTGAGGGTGTGTGTGTTGGGTTGACTAATGTCTGCCTCCGCTGTGCTGCCCTTCAGCTCCACTCCCAGCTCTCCTGTGGGTATATGACAGTCCAAGCCCCAGTCGCCTTTTTAAGCCATGCAAAGATTGCTAAAAGGCAGTACAAATAAGACTTTCACCTTTTCAATAATCTCCCCTTGTTTTGGAACTATTTCCACCTGATTGTCACTGTTGTTCCCACTGCAATCCTAAACATATTTATGGTTGGGGTGACAGATGTCATCATCCAGCAACATCTGGAGGACCACAGGTTTTCCACCCCTGGTGCAAGCCCTGCTGAACTTCATGGAGTAAACATTCTACAAGATATGCTGTACATAAGGACAGCATGGGACGCGGGTGGTGCTGTGGGTAAAACCGCAGTGCCTAGGACCTGCCGATCGTATGGTCGGCAGTTTGAATCCCCGCGGCGGGGTGAGCTCCCGTCATTCGGTCCCAGCTCCTGCCCACCTGGCAGTTCGAAAGCACCCTTAAGTGCAAGTAGATAAATAGGTAGCGCTTTATAGCGGGACGGTAAATGGCGTTTCCGTGTGCGGCGCTGGTGCAGGCTCACCAGAGCAGCTTTGTCACGCTGGCCACGTGACCCGGAAGTGTCTGCGGACAGCGCTGGCCCCCGGCCTCTAGAGTGAGATGAGCGCACAACCCTAGAGTCGGACACGACTGGCCTTCGGGCAGGGGTACCTTTACCTTTACCTTTTTAAGGACAGCTTCTCAAATGTAATATGTACATTACACTGAGGGATAATCTTCCCCATGTGCATCCTCTTGGAATTATTTGGGGGGGAGAGGGGAGAGGTAAATACACCAACTGCCCACTGTCCTACAGCCACCCATGTGCACCATCCAGAGGAGAGCATACACACAAGTGGGAAGTAATGGTAAGGGAGATGGGTATGCCTTGGAGCAGAAACATTCTTAATGCATTTACTCTGACTAGGAAAAACTCTGTCTAGGAGAAAGGTGAGAAACGTGAGCTGAGCAGCACAGGAACCTCGGGTTGGATTACATGATCTGTCAGAAGAATTGGATGTCCAGGGATTGGATTTCGTTTCATTGCCGACTGCAGGCTTTTCAGAGACACAGCCGACAATTCAGTTCCAAGGATGGGAAGAAATTCGCTTAGGTTCACATTTTTATGTGGTCCTGCCTAATTTGAATTCCCCCTAAATGATTCTAGAACCAAAACTCAGCTCTCCTGCGAAATTTGCACTTCTCTGAATTTCATGATGCTGTTCCCCAGCCCCCTCCCCAAGAAAAGTGTACAAAAAGTGTATATTAGAATAAAATGTGCATATCAGTGCATATATGTGAAAACAATAGACCAAAATGCATTATATTAGGGGAAATTGCATAAAAATGTATATTTAGGATAACATTGTATACACAGATGTGTATTAGGAGAAATTCATACTAAAATACTGGTGAATTTTTGCGAGGGCTTTTGTTTAAAATTGCAAAACGGATGCAGAAATGTCCAGAACTGAACTTAAGACTGGACAAACAAGCCACCAAGAAAATCTGATATTGACAAATTCATCCATGACTATTCATTTCGTAGGGTTGCCATATGTCCTCCTTTTCCAGGACACGCCCTCTTTTTTATGGGTAGAGTCATCATAGAGATCTATAGTTAAAAATAGATGTCAAAAAATGTGTCCTCATTTTTGTTGTTCAAAATATGGCAACTCTAGCTGTGCTGAGAAAAAGCACATGGTACAACTTCCCTCTTGGGACTGATACCATGCCAGAATACAGGTGAGCGATCACATGATTCAATACTCACTCAAGTTTTTTTAAAAAAACCAAAATTTCTGCCATAGAAAACAAGCAAATTAGTAAGAACAGTTTCTTAGACTTCTTACTGAGATGCCTAAGGTTTTGTTTGCACTTCACTGGAAGCCCAACTATGGCTTACCAGGGCTGCAGGTATGTGCCGGCTCTCAGAGGGGAGTTCTTCTCTGCCTTGTTCCTCTTCACTTATGCTAGCGCAATGCAGCATGGCAGCTAAGTCCAAGTTTGGCTTAGTGTGTCATCCAAGCCCAGGGTCATACTTAAGGTCTCTCCTCCTTAATGATTATCTGTAATCATAGGTCAAACATAGTGCCCACATGAATTTTTGCATCCAGTTTTAACATTTGTTACACTTGTTCTCCCACAGATGTCTCCCACAGACTCCCAAGCTTATGTCTGGAACTGTGTGCAACAGCTGGCTAGAATAAGTCACATGGCTGAAAGCTTCTCCATACCTTCCCCCACACCCCAAGAACCCCTTTGTCCTGCACATGGAAAACTCTCATATCAAGGAGAAGTGCTCTAGGTTAATTTTTTCCTTGGACTGTTCATTACTGTGTGCAGGAATTTTTATATTTAACCAGGATTCTCCCCATCTGTAGTGACAAAAAGAAGCTCATGCCCAAGCAAGGACTTGAACTGAGGTCTTATTGGTCTAAACCCAACACTCTAACTACTGCATGTTCCATGTAACTGTAATTAACAGGGCAGCGGGAGGGGAGAAAAGAGGGTGATGATACATAATATTTTCCCTGCCCACCATTTCTTCAGTACAGGTGACATAGCTTTCCTGCTGTTTGAACCAGGACGGGAGCAGAGAAATGATGGGAGGAAAGGATAAAGTACCCCTGCCCTTTGCCATTTTTCAGTTTAAAATTCCCCACCCCAGCCAGCTTCTGTTCTTTTAAAATGTTCCATACCTTTATACAAGCAACATGTAGTTAATCCCTACACCAAAGAATATACAATTTCCCCGGAGGAACTGGTGTTGCTTGGCCCATTCGATCAGATGCAAATGGAAGCTTCCTGTCTTATGTGTCTTCCTGGAGACAGCTTGATCAGGAGATAGGACTTGCCAGCAGCTTCTGCCTAGGCAAGTGTGTTCAATTATGCAGCACTAACAGCTTTGTCGTTCCAGCCTGCCCAAAATCCTGGTGGACTCAATCGTCCTCCTCTTTATTATTATTATTATTAACTGTTTATTGGTTTATAATATGATACACAGTCTCTGTGGTGCCTTGATGCATAATGGAGAGTGGGTGTTGGAAGAGGGAGATCTTCCTTTTCGATCATTTGTTCAAACAAAGCAGTACTTAATGGTGGACTTTTAGCCTATAACCAGATCAAAGGTTTACTGTTACAGAGAGCTGGAAAAACACAAAACCACTCCCTGAGAGCAAAGGGTAGCATCATATATACTAAAAGCAACCTCAGTGTTCCAAGCTACACTCCTTACATAGTCAAAATGGCCCCAAGGCTTCTCAGGACAAGTATTTGAGAGGGAACCATGGAAAGCCCAAATAACAGGCCAGTGAAGACTGAGCGTGCTCAGTAGTGACAGAATGCTTACTGACTGCAGGGCTGGGAGTGGGGGAAACAGATGCTAAGGGGAACTGAAGGAGCATCCTGAACAGGAAGATTCCACATCGCAACTGCAATTTTATCCCAGCATTTCTTCTGTGGTGGTGCGGCCTCTGTCACCTGTGCAGGTACTCGGGTCAATGCCATCCTTAATGCAGAAATATTGGAGGGGCCCACATGGGCTGAAAAACTTTGGCACCATATGAACTCAGAAGACAGGGCACAGACAAGTCATTTCTATGGCAGCTGGGAAAAGATCACTGAAATTACACACTACATCCACGGAGCAGTTCCCACCAGGTGAACTGCGACTCCCTGGGGAGCCATGGGTGGGGGAAGCTGCGGGCAGCACTGGCCTCCATCACTCTCTCCCTTGCTCCTCTTAACAGATAGATCTAGCCCTCCAAGTCCTCTGAAAGGGGTAACTAAACCTCCCATGATATCCCCGCCGCTTGGCTACATTTCATTCTGCAGTGAGCATTTTTCTTCCCTGCCTCCTTTCCTTTCCTCCCAATCTTTTTCCTCCTGATTGTTACTACAGCCAAGTGCACCACAGCCAAACAAACAAATCCCTAAAATGAACCAGACTTGGTGTGGAACTGGCACATGTTCATTGATCGTCCTTCCCTGCAAGGCTTCTGGGGGACTGAGACGTGTGAGGCTTGGTTGTGGGGGGAGGGGGCTGAGCAGAGAGGAAGAAGGTGGGAGGAGCCTTTTCCTGCTACCTGATTCCTGCCCACCCCCAACTTCTATCTCTTTCTACCTGCTGGAAAAAGAAGGAGGCCCTTTTGTTCAATTTGGGAGATTATAAAAGATAGTGTGTGGGGGTTGAAGGGGAAAATTGAGAGGAAAACAGAGCGAGGGTTGCAAGTAAAAAGAGGGTGAAAGGGGCATCTAGTATTTTTTGTGGGAAGTGAGAGTTTTTTGGTAAACTCTTTAAAAAATGGGGATCTAGCGGGGGACCTGTTGGGGTTGGGGGCTTCCTTAAGTGGAGCGAGTGGAGATGGAGGGTTGAGAGGGAGAGAAGTTCTCCCCTGGTTGTGGTTTAATTGTTCTTCCTTTGGGCCTTAGACTGGTTTCTGCCTGCCCCAATCCAAATAAATACTAATTTATCTCCACTTTCCCCTCTTCTATACCCGCATCTTCCTAGTCACCTGCATTTCCATATGGATGAGGAGTTGACCACCTAGTGGGGGGAAGAGCTCTAAAGTGTTTCAAGGTGCACTTTGTAATTTCTTTTCGTTGGTATTTTTTTTCATATTATTGATTATTTTTCAGATTACCGCTGAATGCCAAAACAACACAGTTTCTACCAGGTATCCCACAAGGGAGTCACAGAAAGAATATAGTTGGTCAAGGGAGCTGTGGACTCAAAAAGTTTAAAAACCACTGCATTCAGTTCTCTACTTGAATGTAGAACCTATTGGATGGGGACAATAGTAACAAAGCCCTTATATTAACAAGCCAGGTCCGGCAGTTCTAGCTGCTTGAAAAGCTAGCCCACCTGCAGGGCAACTGGGATTTTTGTCCCAAGTACCTGCTTGGTGCTTTTTGCTGCCTGCTGCAAAGTTGTCCTTGAGTGATCCCTCGATCTGATCTTTGCCCTAGATAGGGATTGCAAAGCCAGCAGAGAAAAGAGAACAGGCCTGACAGCCTCGTGCATAAAGTTACTCTTGGCTGCCAAGGAACATTGTTTTCACGTTCAAAGAAATGTTGCTGCAATTTAGTCTGTTGTGGGGTTTTTTGCAACTTTGAAACGTCACAGGAACTCAGAGTGACCAAAGTGAGATTGACTTAGAAGTGCGTGCTTCAGATCCACAATCCAAAGTTCAAGTCTACAAGTTGAACTGAATTAAAAGCAAATGCCAAACGTGGGACTTGTTTCATTGGATTGAATTTGAGTCTGGTTATACTTTTCCTGTTTTCAACAATTTGCCTTAGGGTTCATAATCCCAAGATCTGATTGCATCACAGGCGCAACATCATGGGAGGAGGTGCCCCACCTCTGGCCTCTTGCAAGTTGCTGCAGGAGAGGGGCTGTGAGCGACACCATGAGAGGAGTGAAACTGTCAAGCTCCCTCATTATCTCTGCTTATTGCCAAGAGGTGTAATGTTATTCATGTACTCTTGTTATATCTACAGTACTGAAACATTATTGTTTTTGTATGTTATTATATTTGCTATTACTACATTGTTGTTTTATGTTATTATGAAATGGTTCTTGCAGTGGTTGATTGTAAGCATGATTCTTTTAGTGGAAAGGCAGCATACAAATGACACAGCAATGAAGGTGATGGTTGCCCACCTAAGGAGCTCAACCAGTTCAGTGGATAAAATGGCAGGAAGCCTAGAGAAGAGCTTCCTCTCTGGCTCTCTCTCTGTGTGATTTGGGCTGAGCCATATTCTCTCACTCTGGGCCCTCCTTCCCTGCCAATACTTAAAGATCCCTGCCCATTGGCCATGGTGGCTGGGGCTAGTGGGAGATGGAGTCCAGCTACATTTGGAGGGGGCATGGATTCCTACCCCTAGTTTAGGGTTTTCCTGTCCCACTGGCTCCAGTCAATGCCACTCACAAAATGCTAAGTCTCATTATACCACCCCATGTCTGGAACCAGATATAAGATTCATGAAGCTTCCCAAAGCTCTTATCTGGTCAAAATGTGAAACCACCACCACAACACTGTTATAGGCAGGGTTCATCGCTTCCCTAGCAGTTGCCTAAGAATGAAAGGTAAACGGCGCTCACTGCTGCTTTGTTCTTCATTCCCTTAGTCCAGAGATGTAGAACTTATGGTCTACCTCCAGATGTTGTTGGACTCCTGCTCCATTAGCCATCCTAGCAGGGGTTGGTAGGAGTGTGGTATAAATTCCTAAATAGATCAGTTAGATTGCTGCCAGAATGAAATAGCCTGTGTTTGTTTCAGTTTTGGGGTATCCCCTGAGTAAGATGCCACTGGTAGGTTTACCTCCACTTTACTGCCACTACTGCACTCACCATTCATTTGTGTCTACCTCTAGTTCCAGTCTCCATCAGAGGTTGAGGGCAACACATGCAGACATTATTTCTGTTTCTCCTTGCTCCTCTCTTTGCTTGTTCACTAATATAAAACAGAATAAGTGCCTCCTCTGTTGGCCAAATGGTTTCTGACCCTATTTGAAGAGGGAGACAAATTGAACCATTGGGAATTAATCCCTATTATAAGTGAGGAGTCCTTAATGAAAGAGGCATATGTGGCCTGTATGTGCTCAGTCTGACTATTGAAGGTTTGGAGAAGCCAATTTGAAGAATGTCAGGGTTGTTGTTTTTTAATTGGCTTAGCATAATATTAGAATAGTGTCTCCTCTTGTAGCATAACTATTCAACCATGAAATCAATATCCTTCACGGACACATTATATGGAAATGTGCTACTTAAAGAAAGGTTCTGTGAGATGATTACTGCATGATATATTATTCTGACCAGTGTGCCCATGAATAAGGGCCTAGCTAGACATCAAAGGGGATGTGATGTGACATCATCAAGTTCAAGTTTCCTCTACCCCTTCAAACAGCAGTCAGTGAGCTGCAGTGGACGTAGAACCTCTGAAAGCAAGGATCTCACATCAATCATTTATTTTACTAAAGGTTATTGGCCCGATGTATGGGAGAGATGCAGGTTTGTTGAAGCCACACAACAGCCACTTACAGGCAAGTTGATCAACCTTCCGTTGAGTTTCAGTGATTTCATATATTGACCATATACAATTTACCCACTTCTTTTCCTGATCCATTGAAATCACTAGCAGGTTCTTTCCAGCTAAAACTGATAAAGCTGGTAGAAGAGACAAAGCTAGAAACAAAATGGAAGACCTGATGTAATGCAGAAAAGACTTATCCTGCTACCTACTCCACTGTGAGGTGAGGCTACAAGGTGACTATCTTTAGTCTAGAACAGCTTTCCAACCTGGTGCTCTCCAGGGGAAGGGCCATATCTCAGTGGTAGAGCATCAGCTTTGCATGCAGGAAGTTCCAGGTTCAATCCCTGGCTTCTCCTGGTATTGAAGAGACTTCTGTCTGAAAATCCTGGAGTGCCACTGCCAGTCAGTATAGAAAATACTGGGCTAAATAGACCAATGGCCCAGCTTAGTAGAAGGCAACTTCTTATTCTCCTGGATGTTTTGAACTGCAACTCTCATCAACCCCAATCAGCATGTCCAATGGCCTGGGTGCTGGGAGATAGGCTGGGGAAGGCTGGCCTAGAGAACTTGTACTCAGCACAGTTCACCCTCAGCTATAGAGCCAACAGTGAGAAATGCAAAGCCACGCTCATGAGCAAAAAGCCACATGGATGATGTTCTGCTACAGATTGTTAAACAGCTGTGTGTATGGGACATGCTCCTAGTTCCTGCCTAGTGCTACCAGAACAAGCAAAGAAGGCACAATCGGGCCAAGTATACCTGCGTAGAAGTGAATGATCCACTGGGATAGTGACGCTTTAGCCTTGCCGGCCTCCTGGCAGCAGTTTTAAAGCAGCCCAGGAGACACAAGTGATTGACCTGTTCGTCTGGCAGTCCCTGACAGTAGAAAGGATGTTGGAAGCAGCTGGCTCACCACAGGGGAGGAGATGGGGAGCAACTCTAATGACAGCATGTCTCCGAGAAGGTAGCAGAGCATGAAACCAATTTCACACTTTATTAGCCAATTCAGGTGCCAATTGCTCAAATCCTGAAACAATAATATCCTCTCCCCACCCCATTCTGGCCAGCCTCTTAAGGATACTTATTCAGCTTCCCTTTTCACAGCACCTCTGGGCAAGTTCATGCAAATGATACTGAACTTTGAATGGGGGAGCCAACACATGGCCATGTGGCTCATGCTCAGGAACCAGTGACCCATCCTAGCACAGAGATCTCAAAAAAGGTCTCAAAAGTCAAGAGAGCAAAAGGAAATTTGCAGTGACTTGAATATATTTCCACCAACTCAAAGCACTCAAGGAGCAAAGCAGAGCCAGTGAGAGGTGTGGCTTGGAGAGGAGAGTCCCATTGGAGGACCACATTTCGCCCCTGGGCCTGAGGTCTCCTAATCCCTACTTTAAAGCAAATATGCATAGGATTGCAGTTTGAGGGTCATTGCATGGAAGCAATTATTCCTTCCAACCTGAGAAGGTGAATGAAGTCGCAAGTACTTCACCTTGTACAAGGTGTGCTCTGATGGGTTCTAAGAATGTGCTCTCTATCCTTGAATTTTTTCTGAGACTTTTATTTAGGACCTGAATCAAAGAGGCATAAGAAGATAATCATTATATCAGCCTTTTCCCTTCCCTAGATGATTCTGCAAGCTGAAGCTTCTTCAAATCCAACCGCTGTACAAATAGGAGCAGACCGATCAATGAAATGAAGAGAAGCCCATTTGCTAAGCACAATGATATTTAATTTTTGAAGTCACATCTGTTTACATATGCTAACAGAAGAATCTCTGCTCCCTGTGGCTCCTCAAAGAGGACAATTTCACAGCTGATATTCAGTAATGGAGACAGTGTAGGATAGAATTCTTTCTTCATCCCTCTTCATATATCTTGAATCTTCTGCACTGAAAGCAAGAGACAGGAAGGACTTTTGTGTAGGGGTGTCCTGTTTTGTTTACCCAGTATAGGCACCAGGCAAGTAGACAAAGAAACTAGGACAGCAAGGAAGGTGAGAAGAAAGATACAGTGGTGCCCCGCAAGACAAATGCCTCGCAAGACCGAAAACCCGCTAGACGAAAGGGTTTTCCGTTTTTGAGCCGCTTCGCAAGACGAATTTCCCTATGGGCTTGCTTCGCAAGATGAAAACGTCTTGCGAGTGTTCCGATTTTTTTCGCTCCCCCCCTTTTTCTAAGCCGCTAAGCCGCTAATAGCCTTTTAGCCGCTAAGCCGCTAAGCCTTTAATAGCCGCTAATCCGCTAAGCCGCTAATAGCGCTAATCCGCTAAGCCGCTAATAGGGTTGCTTCGCAAGACAAAAAAACCGCTAGACGAAGAGATTCGCAGAACGGATTATTTTCGTCTTGCGAGGCACCACTGTACTGAGAAGGAAGATGAAGGAACTATAGGGAAGGAAGGAGGGAAGGAGATTGCCTGGCCTCGATGAGCAGAACAGAGAACAGAGAAAGGGAAGAGGTCAGAACAGAGAAAGGAGAGAAGAAATGGAGGACCTGGGGCTATTAGGCCCAGTGGCAAGCCAGGAAGACAGCAAGGAGAAGGAAGGTAGTCAGGACAAAGGGAAACTGTATATTAAGACAGAGGGATCCTGTGATGAAATGGGGACCAAACTCTGAGCAAGGGTCCCATTGGGTCGGGGGGGATCACTAATGATATGAGACCAAATGGAGTTCTGAGGATCCTTGGGAACTTGGTGTCATTGCAAATTTGATGAGCACCCCCTCAATTCCTTCATCCAAGTCATTTATAAAGACGTTGAACAATAAGGGGCCCAGGACAGAACCCTGCGGCACCCCACTTGTCACTTTTTTCCAGGATGATGAGGAACCTTTAATGAGTACTCTTTGGGTTCGGTCAGTCAACCAGCTATAAATCCACCTACCTCGTTCAACCACAAATTTAAAATGCTCTAAAGGGGGAAAGGAAGGGCCAAGACAGGAATGCTATCCATGGTTATCTGCAGACCTTTGATGCTATTTTGTTACCAGAGACATGGTTCAGGGATGCACAGGATTGCTCTGTAAAACTGAATGCCCATTCCCCATTTCACAGAGGTAGACCTAAGGCTGGGTTGGCCTCCATTCTGTAGCCTTGAGCCTACCAAATTATGGATCCATAGCAATAGTGATGTTGCTTAGATTTACCGTAGATCATGTCAGTGTTTAGTGATCTGTGCTTATTTCTCCCTGGAATGATTAAGGGTCAAGCAAAGAAGTAGTATGTGGGAGAAACACCAGTTTGCCCATATTCTTGTGATATGAGAATTGGGCCAAGTACTCAATAAAAGTTAACACTATGTGTTCCATGGACTGATTGACAGTTCTGCCGGCATATAGAGCAGCCTCCAATTTTTCATTTGTTAGAAACCTTAAAGTGATGGACCTTTCTGCTCTTTCCCTTTGATCTTCTTTCCTTTCAGGAGGCTTATCCCTGCAGTCCTCGTGGCTTTACCTTACTTCTTCTATGTAGGCTGCATTTACAGAAAGCTGTTTCTGCACTTTTAACGCTGTGTGTAATTTGAGGAACGTTCCTAGTTCTGCCATGATTGTACATCCAGCACTACTTGAGTGTCCCCCGCAGTGCTTTTCTGCTCACGAGCTCGTGTAGATGGTCCCCCAGTAGGGACCAATTAGTCCTATCCACACAGACAGAAATTCATCGCTCGCACATCTCTTTGTCTATAATTGCATGACCCTGGAGGGAAAAGCCACCTGTGTGTGTGTGGTAGCTTTCTAGACGTCAATGCAGTTGGGGGGGAAGAGCAAGGGGGGGAGGAGGAAGACTAATCGCTTCTGCAAAGAACTGAAGCATGTGAAGAGCACAGAGAGAGGGAGTCAGGACAGATATAGAGCCAACGTGAATATAGAGCCTGGCCTTAGCACACCGTCAGCATGAAATAACTATCGCTGTAGTTAAATTTCGGCATTAAAGGGTACTTGAGAATTCATCTGTAGGAAGTTAACTCCCAAATGGGATCCAGTGATAAATTGGCTGCTGCATATAAAATGACTGGAAAGGGGCTGGGCAGAGGCGGGGGGGGGGGAACACGTTTGGAGTCATTCTTTTTTAAGGGGAAATAGACTTCCAGAACGTTATCAGCCAAATGTCCCGATTTGAAACAATGTGCTGTGAAGCTCAAGTGGTTCATCAATATGCATTTGATCAAGTTCCACCTAAGGGCCACAGTGCTTACACCCGTTGAAGTCATGGACTTAGGTGCACTTAACTCTGTGTTTTGTTTTAGGGTGTAAAGCTGCAACCCTGCACAAGGTTACCCAGGGTTACCCATTGAACTCAATTGGGACTTCTGATTATGCCTCTCCAGGATTGTCTTGGACATGTAGCTTCTTGGTGGAGTTTCTCTGAGTTCCACTATCTTGCATGGCATAGTGGATCTCAGTGTGCCATACTGATAGGAAACTTGAGATGTGTCTGTCTTTGTAGGCTGTACGTCTTAATGTGTGTTTTGCCTGCAAAAGTGTCTGTGACTTTGGTACATACGCCAAAGATTACCCATAAACACACATCTGTCAAGCCTCAGAGAAGAACTGTCTGACAGGAACAGTCATGCCAACCCAGCCTGGACAGTGTTACCTGCTGGTAACAGGCGGCAGTGGAGGGGCAGAGTTTTCTAGGAGGACAGGTGGAGTTTGCATAAACAGAACTATGTAACTTACCTTATGTTACTGCCTTAAATAAGAACAATAACTTGCCTGAGCTTGCTTTGTCCCTCCCCATCCCCTTTTCCTTGTGCCTTTTGCATTGTATGCCTGAGGGCTGGGACTGTAATGCTGTTATATTTTGTAAACCATTTTCTTCCTGAAGGGTAAGATACGTACGCTTTAAACAAACACATCCATCATTCCCTTTCTCCAAGGAACTGAAGGCAGCATAGATGGGGTGTTCCACATCTGATCCATACAACAACCCTGTGAGGTAGCAGAAACAATTAACTAAGAGCTAATGATTGACTCAGGCTTACCTAGGATGCCTCAAGGCTGAGCAAGGACCAGTCTCCCTGGCACAATGGAATAAAGAGTGAGTGTGAAGAAGTGGAGCAAGAGAGGGAGGTGGACTGGTGGGTGGAGTCAGAGTGAGTGGCAGGTGGGGAATGTCAGCTGAGAAGGCGAGCTACAGGAGTCAATTGAAAAGGACCAGGTGAAAGGCTGGCAGTGGTGAAGACAGCTAGTGGAAAGGGGAATCATATGGTGGGCTAGTGTATTAAGTGGAAACATTGCTTCTCTAGTCTTTCTTGAATGAGTGCACGTCTTGGATGTCATGTTCCTTGAGTAAAGACAGTAGATGGTTCAAATACTTGATGGATTCAAGTCAGGATGCATTTCTGGATAATAAATCTCACCCCACATTGTTGCTTTTACCCTACTGCTTTGTCACTCAGCAGATAAGGCAGCAGTTTGCCTTGGACAAGTTTCTTGTGAGTCTGGATGCAGCAGGCAGGCTGGACTGCTAGGCAAGCAGTTGATTTGGTGTTGCGTGTGACCTCTAGGTGCCAGGGCCTTGAATGGGACCCCAAGGGTGATGGCCCTGGATAGAAGGGTGCCATATAGAGGGAATTTGGAGCACTTGGATCAAGTACTGGTAACACCAGCCTTCCAAGTTTTTTATGCACTATTCCTCAGGAAGGTAAAAATGGAATAAATACCTTCCTATGCTGATGCTCAAGTGTCAAAGTGTGTTTCAGTGCTGTGCAGTGATTTAAACCCAGCTGTCACCCCATCTAAAACCTTCACCCTAAATCAATGCTGGAGCATAGGAACATAGGAAGCTACCTTATATTTAGTCATTCCCATCAGTCCCTCTAGCTGGGTATTGTCTACAATGACTCACAGTGGCTCTCCTGGGTTTCAGCCCTATCTGGAGATGTCAGAGATTGAATCCAGAACTTTCTGCATGGAAGACAGATGCTCTGCCACTGGGCTATGGCTCTCCCCTACAACACCACCCATAATCCTTAGCCACAGGCCATGCTGACTGGTGTGATGGGACTTACTGTTCAGTCACATATTGAGGGCACCATATTGGCTAACCCTGTCCTAAACACTCTACCATGCTGGCTCTGTTCCTTGCTTCTTCGAACCTCATTTATGACAAGGGGGATTAGATGCACAGGAATATATGTCCAACCACAGACAGAGAGAGGAGGAAAAGGGAACCTTTGGTTTACAAATCAGTCGGCAATGCTGAGTTAATGTGCTGCCTGGCTGAGGGCCAGTACATCAGCATTTGTAGTCTGTGCTCAAAGCGTGCTGCTTCCCTTGCATCCTAATGCCATCTTTACTGCAGCTATGCTGCTGACCCACAAGCACGCTTGCTCTGCTGCTGAGCCTAGCTTGCCGGGCTTGAAGGGCTGCCTACCAGATCCTGGTTTGGCAGCATCAGCTTCTTCACCTTCTGCCTTGCTTCTTTCACTGATCCTCCCTGTGGTGGTTGGTGGGGGGATTGAGAGTCTCAATAGCCACAGTGGAAGTGGGGAGAAGAAAAGGAGTGAAAAGATTGTTGGAAGAACTAAGAAGGAAAGGAAAGAGTGGGTAGGAGACGAGAGAGACCTTGTGGTGAACTAATGTGCCCCATACAATCCTCTCTTTGTTGAACTAACACAAGGTATTTTACCACTAGTCTTTGGTATAAGTGCTTGTTTGGAACATAATGGGAATGATTACCTTAATTATCAGTTACATGTATGCTGGGCACACACACACTTTGGGCCATGTTTGGAATCATGGATCAGTGAACTGTTCTGCTCTGTAAAGTAAGAGATGGAGCAAGCAGCAGTGTCCATTTTTTTGGCTCTCTGAATTTTGCTCCATCCATAGGCTTTAAATGCTTCTTCCAAAAGCCCAAAGTCCATCCTTCTTCTACTTACGACTGCAAAATAGGAATTCACACACACAAGCTGGCTGCTTTTTCTTCTCCACATGATTCCTCCCAAGCACCTTGCAAAAGGAGAATCAGCACAAACTAGGCTGTACATGGAGACAAGCAGCAAATGGCTGGTGGTCAGTTCCTCAGTTATGGCAACAGTTTTCTCAGTCACAACAATCATGGGAATTGCTGCTGGCCTCTGCTGGCTGAATCTGTGTACAGCCTAGTTCATATTTCTCCATGCAGTCCCATACCAAGAATAGCAGGGAGAGATAATGGAAGAAATGACTGCAAAATCGGGATAGCTTGGATGTGTAAAACAGCTCTCACAAATCTAGCACAATTCTTTCATTTCATTTCACTTCAAAGCAACATGGCCACCTCAATTTGGGAGGGAAAATTCACAAGTGGAAGTAAACTTCTGCACACAGATCTCCTTGCTGGATTGAGATCAGTGCATGCCACAGGGTGGTTTACACACAGTTCACCAGTCTGGATGCCAGGAGATTCTTTGTTGCTTTTGCTGTAGCTGACTACTGGAGCATGTTCACATGGTGAGGGCAAATGGGATGCAGATGTGCACCTATATCACTTTCACATTAACGACATACAATCCCTTTCAAGACTATGTTGTCTGGATGGGGATGTATCTATATGGCAGTGTGCAACTGAGGAGGGTTTCAGGTGACCTTTTATTGAGCATCAGTCTTGATTAGGTAATGGTTATTTAATAAGCGTTCATTCTGATTTGTTCATGGGGAGGTTAGATGATGTTGCATCAAAGCAACTGTGATCCCCTCCCCCACTTTCCAGTGCATTTCCCTATCACTTTCCTTATCACAAAAGTCCAGTCTTCGGGGGAAGCAGGTTCATTGTGCAAGACTTCCAAATCAAGTAATTGTGAACCTGAATTTGCCAAGACATATTTGAATCCCACATTAAAATAGCAACTGTCTGGAATCCCCCTAAGGCCATTGTCCTGGGTTACGTAGTACCTACACATTGCACATACATCTTCATTTTAATGGGGATCAATAGTTTTCATTGGAAGCAGTTCACACGATCGGCTGTGAGTAACTGAGGTATGTGTCATCTAATAATATACATGTATGGATTGGACCCAAGGTGAAATTTTGTTACAATATGTTGATAAAAGCTATTTTTTGGTTATATTTCTGAACATTCAATATATCTCAAAATACAGGAACAGTTTGTAATGGAACATGGGCTTCCAGTCCCTGCCCCCCCCCCCCCCGCTATTGCCCATCTCACACCATTCCCCGCACCCCTCATCACATGATCCCAGGCAATCAGGGAGCATCAATAATGTGTACATGCTTCCTGTTTCCTTGCATGTAGTAAACCCTATTGTTCAACTTCACTCTGAGCAGCCCAGGCTAAGGAGGCCTCTTACCTTCTCCTCACTGTTGCTTGCCAGAATTGCCTGGCTGCCTCTGCTCACTGGAATTGTCTTCATTGCTTTTCCTGTTCCTGCCTTGCTGGAGGGATGTTGTATGAGGAAGTAGTGGGAAGATTTTTTAAAAAGAAAATATATGATGCCAATACCTTGACATATTTATTGCATAATTATTGATGCCATAAATGCATTGGGGAAATAAAGTGCACAGGTAATGCACAAGCAAAAATACAAGGACTAAAGGCAATGACTGGATCTGAAACAGTCTGCCATCGGTTTAGTACCTGGAATGCACTAATCAACATTGCTACAATAAACTAATTAGTCTCTAAGGTGCCAAAGTACTTTTTTGTCTTCTTGATGCTACAGGCTTAACACTAACTCTTTACAACAAATTTGTTGTTTTCCCTTGGCTTCACTCCCTCTTGCGCTGGCTTACTGAACTACAAGATTGGGGCAGCAGGTTCCCGGAGAAGTAATTGGAGTGTTGCATCCGTATTGATAGAACATGGAGTGCAAAGAAACTCTTCCCTATAGCTGCTGCCATTACCCACAGCTACATTCCGAGCACTGTCAGCATCAAGGTGCTGAGGACACTTTCCGAATAAGGAAAGCCAGGGCAGCCTTCTTCTAGAATGGCAGACACCGAGTGAAGTGAGCTGCTGCCTTGCTTGTGCAAGCGCAGCCTGATACCAAAACCCAAGGTGGTCGGCTAAGGCCTTTGTGAGGGCAGCCATGAAAAAACATTACACGGAGATGAAAAAAGGGTGCGGAGAGATGATGGATGGGGAAACCCAACATGACTCCCTCCATCTCGTTTTAAAAATGAGTCTTGGTTACATTTAACCATAACTTAGCTACATATATAGATACTGCCATATCTAGGGTGAGTAGACAACTGAGTAGACAGACAGTGGTACTTTCCCTTGCCAACTGCTCACTCACTTGGCGACTATGGGTAGGTAGGAAAGTAAGCAGCAGGGAGAAGAGGAGCAGCAGTGGGATACTCCTTGCCAAGCCATGGCCTGCAACAGTTGTCCAGCTATGCCAACTGTTCATACTGACCCTGAATGTTGGGTTTAGCCTGTGTGCCCTTCAGTACATTAAGAGTCCTTCCAGCCAGGGGCTTCATATTCCAAGTGGGTCATTCAGATACTGCAAACTAGTCATTGGCAGTTAAAAAGAGATAGTCAGAAAGGGTAGATCTGGATTTAAAAAAGGAGGCAGTGGCATGGCATTTTGCTTTGCTTTGACTGATGGATGCCAGTGGCCAGCAAAGGAGGTGGGCACGCATAAGGAGCACCCATCCCACAATAAACACCTGTGTGGAAGCACCCTAAGAAACACACTGTATTTGTATTGTGAACCATAATGCATGGACAACATCTGCAAAGACCACCATATGCTTGGAAACTGATGTGTGTTCTTTTTTGCTCGTAGGCTCCACATGACTTGGAGTGACTTCATGGTCCATCAAATCCAACATGTCAGAAATTTACTAGGCCTATACTTGCCTTCTTTGATGGATATGCAGTTAGCACTGGCAATTCAGCCTTATTGCACCACTTGCACCATTCTCCCTCTTTGACCAGGTGCCATCTACACAGTCAGATGCCATGTCACACCCAGGTGGTTGCTTATGTCCCTTTCACCCATGATGAGCTTGCAGGCTTCTTCTTTGTGAGGCCTTATAAGCCATCCTTTAATTAGCACAAAATCAGGATAAATTTTCTGCTTGTGCCCTTGAGTCAGGCAGCAAACCTAAGCCAACAAGTAGACAGTTTGGCTTCTTGCAGCTTAGTAGTATCTTTGGAGAGCTTCTGGGCTGCTAAAAGTCTACATTGCTGGAGGGAGACAGAAAGGAGTGTTGATCTACCCTTGCCCCGACCTTGCTCTGAAGCCGGGTGGGGGGCAGCAACAGATGCTGCTAAGTGTGAAGAAGTAAGAGATTCTTAACCTTGTCCTGATGGCTGTGAGCTGAACGAACCAGCTGGGCCAGGCTCTGTCCCAGCCTCCAGTGCTGTTTGCACCATCCCCTGCCCTCCAAATTACAAACACAACACGTTCCACTAAAGCCCGCCAGAGCATTCCTGACGGAAGGGTATGCCCTTGCCAAGCTATTTAAAGGCATGCATGCTGCCCTTTATTCTTCCAACCGCCTGGACTGGAAAAGACCCGAGTCCTGTGACCAGCACAGAGAAGGCAGGAGGAGGTGGACACGCAGAGAGGGAGCTGAAAGGGCTCCCTTTCCATTCTCCTCCTGCTCCTTCCCCAGCATACTGTCCCTATTGAGGAAACTGCAAAAAATGTATGCCTCATGTGGTCATCATGTTCTTGACCAAGGGGATCTACAAGATTTATCATCAGTGCAGCATGACGACACAGAAATGTTTGTACTGTACACCTAGTGGTGCCAGTATCCTAGGGAGCACTTTGCTAACAGTTTTCCAAATTATGGTCAATGGTGCTGAAAGCTCCGCTCTCCCGTGATGATTTTTAAGGGTTGTTGGCTTGCAACCTGGACACATTTGCTTTATTTCTTATGGTTTGCCCTTCACCAAATGGTCCCAGGATGGGTTACAAAAAAACAACAATCCACAATTAAGATAACTAAGATAAGGGCAAAATGTAAAAAGAGCAGCACAGAACAGCAATATATCAAGGTTGAAAAAACCCCTGCTTAACCAAAGGCCTGGGTAAAGAGGTGCATCTTGGCCAATTATCAGAAAGCATTCGGTGATGGCAGAAGATGCACCCTGAAAGGGAGGCCCTTCCACATTCCATAGGAAATGAACTCTCATGACCACCTTCTCTCAAAGCACAGCAGGTGGTGACACTATGCACAGACCCTTCCCTGCTGACCTTAACTCAGGCAGGTCTGTGGGAGGAGGAGCTTTCAGACATTTGTGGCCGAGCCATTTTATATGGCTACTTACATAGTGCATTTGACATTCTTGGGCTGTAATCCTACTCCATTAAACACGAAAGGAACCTTTGCATTGCCTTCAATAGGAAGAGAATTGTAACTTGTATTTATTTTCCATCTTCATAACATTCCTGTCAGGTAGGATTCATTTTTATAAATAACACCCTATACATTTTAATCATAAGGTATAGAATGAGCCAACTTCATTTGAAACCCTGTATGATACACACAAGTGGGTGACAGAGTGGAAGAGACAGCTGTTTGTGTGTGTGTGTATGGGACCCGATCACAGATTCCCCAAAATGACAAATGGGCACGATGACTTAAACCCTACACTTGTTATGCAGCCCCTGCCCTGAGACAAACATGAGATTTGAGTCTCACTTACATTTTGGCAGCCCTTGTCCTGTTTGTCAGAAGCCTGAAAGGTACACATACCTATGCAAGGGTCCAAGTATCTGCTTGACTTTGGGAGCTGTAGATTGATCCACAGAACTGGCCAATAATGCTAGATATATCTTGAGTGTCTGCTCACCCTAATGGTAAATGCGATGGCATTTTGCAAGAATAACTCAGCAGAGATGGCAAAATAGTCCTGAACTGAATCTTATTACAGTATAAAGCATCCTAGCCTGATATCATGCATCTGGAAGGGAGTTATGACATTACTTATGGCGGAGTGTTCTGAACAACAGATTTCCTCTCCTGTCTGTCCTTTCCTTCCTTCTTTCCTTGCATGGCCCAGGGTCACTCTACATATGACTTTGTACTGCACCCTGTTCTGCTGTAGTGATTCAGGGACAACTGAAGAGGCATGTACACTGCATGCTGATGTCACATCTATTATCAGAAACACCCACCTGTGGCTTTACAGATGCAGCATCCTCCCTCTCTGCTTCTTCCCCATCCTGCTCTCTCACACTACTTATACTAGTAGTGGCTACTAGATTTCCCTCATAGCCCCCAGCTCTCCCTTTCAATGAATTTACATCAGCTTTGTGGCAAGAGGCATTGGTACTACCTAGGGCTTGCAGGTAGATGAAGCACAATATTCTGTTCCCATTTAGATACTGTACAGCTGAAAACCTGCCTTTAAGCTACGCTAAGAGGTGGTTCACTAGAAGCAAGTATAAGACTCTCTCAAGAAGTAATAAAATCCTACCTATGGAGAAATGGATAACAAGCAGAAAATTTTGCCCTCTATAAATCAGCACCCAAAGCGTAAGGCAAGCACCCAGTTCTAGGACTGTCTGGCACGTTTTCACTTGACAAATGAGGTAGCTGAGCCATCTGGTGGTGAAACTCTGAACTTGCTGGTACATGGAGCAGGCATGATTACTGGAAGAAACAGTTTTGTAAGCATGGATGCAACACAAGTAATATGAACTCACAATTTAAAAACAAAACTCTAAGCCATCTTTGAGTAGAGGAGCAACTCTTTACTTCTTGCAATCAATGCAGTGCAAAACAGCCATTGTAAATATAAAGTGCCTTAAACATAACTGCAGGAGGGAAACAGCCAGTACAAACAGGAATTGGAGCAGGCTCATCGTCCATGGTTACTGGTGCATCCACCACTTTATTTAGGTGCATCCACAGATTGCAGATGCTGCCGCATGTAAGATTCAGACATTTCACGCTCAATTCATATGACTGGGATAGCCCATTAGTGTTGTGATGAGGACCTTACTTCTTCTGCCAAGGTTCACGTGAACACAGAATAGCAACTGGAGTTTTAAAAAACCAAGGGAAGCTTTGAGGAGGAAGACCCACGCTTGGCTGCCATCCCACCAACCTCTCACAAAGTGGAGCGACTTCTGCCCATGCACTGGGATGTGCAGTGCAAACCCAAGGGATCTTCTATTAAGGGTGAGTTACAACATAATGTTTTCCACTTCCTTTGTCCTCCAGCTCACATAAAATGCTGTACATCAAAGAGCAATCCCATGCATTTTTCAAGAGCTACACCTGAAGAGCCCCTGCTAAATTTTTAAACAGCATAAGCTGCATTATCAGCCACACACAGGAGCATTAGTACATCTAAATGTTTCACATAGTCTTGATCGCTCAGGTCAATGAAGACATCAGTTTTCAATGCTGGTGCCAAAAGCGTTCTGAGATGATCGTGAGGACATGATGTGGGAAGGATGAGCATATTATTTTGGCGGGCGGCATGGAAAGTACATCTATATTTAGGCATACCTGTAGGCCACAGTGATCTCACAGGTATGGCTTCCCTCGCTCCAAGTTCTTCTGTCTATGTCGAGGACACACCTCAGTACACCTTTGATACTTGAGATATATATTTTAAAGACTCACCCTATTCTTCTGACTGTATATTGCTTTAACCGATTTTAATCTTGAGAGCGCTTCAGTGCTGCACCAAAGTGATCATTCCATCAGGACAAGCATTTTGGCTTGCCAGATAGAACAACTCCTCCCCTCTTCTCCCCTTGCACAGTGTTCTGGGGGATTCTCCCAGATCCCTCCTGGGACAATTTTGGGGGGCACATGGGCATGAAGGGAGAGGAGTGGGAGAAAAGCCCCATTGCACAAGCAGAAGTCCTTGCACAGGACTTCCACTTTACAGGGCTTGTTAGCTGAATTCCACCCTTTGTATTTCTATATTATAACACACCCTGAGACCTTATGGAGAAGGGCAAGTAAGAAATCAGCAGCAGCAGCATCACCAAAGAATGGATGATGATATTCTTATCATTATTCTTAGTTTATTCTTTTCTATGCTTGTGGTAAAACAGCACAGTAGAAATGCACCTGTGGAGCCAATCCAGGATTTCTGCCTGTGTGTTTGCACCACACTGACCTCCCTGCCAGCTCTCTCTCTCCCTCAGTAAGAAACAGGCCCACCTGCCCAGGAAGCTAGTCTGGCAGCTCTGCCGCATGCAGCAATTTGCATCTGCTCCTTGTGTTATATTGTTCATAAGCCTGGAGAAGGACCTCAGTTCATGTTTCTTTTTGCCTTCACTTCTCCTTCTGAAGGAAAGCAAACTAAAAAGAATTAAAGAGCTCATATTCATAATGTTTTGTGCGAATCAGACCTTAGGGTCTGGCATCTGACTTCCTCCACAACCCCATAATACTTTGTATTCTCTCCTAGAGGTAGACAACTACTCCACACCCAAAGATAAAAGTTATCTAGAGCATACATGCTCTCTTGCTTGTGACTTTGTTATCTGACTTTGCTCCAGATATTTCTCCTTGCCTATCAGAGGATGGCTACATATTAAATACATTATGATTCTCTCTCCAGCAAACATATATTGCAGCACCTTTGCCTAGTTTATTAAAGCTGATTTATTATCAGAGATCAGGACTGGGCTTAGCATCTTCGGAGGTGGCGGACCATGCACATCAGTGGAAAACACTGAGCCAGTTTCTTTGGCTGTTTTCCCACTAACGTTGTGTCAAAAGGAGAACATCACTTCAACAAAAGCAAAAAAGGCGCTCAATTGCCCTGTGACACATGATCTCTTTGTTTAGGTGGCCTGCTGATGCCAATTGAGATGGTTATCCTGGAATGAATACATCAGTCTGTTGTCCCTGTAATTTACTTGACACATGTGAACATCCCTTTATCAAATAAAGCCAGTGATGAGCCTAAGGCTACATCTGTATGAGAACATTCCCTCAAAGTACTTGTGGAAGAATCTTATCAGTAGTGTTAGGTTAAGAAAACACAATTTCAAAAAATCAGGCCACTATGAGCAGCCGCACATCCATATCCAATCACACCTTTTCAATATGTGCAGGACATGAATCCCACCTTGACACTCATGTCAATCCACAGAACTGCTGGTCCCTTTGCCTGCCTCTTTGTTCACTGCATAATATGAAAAGTCTCGTGGAGGAAATGGAAAGGGCAGGTATGTGACAGCACAGCTAACTTCTGAAATTGAGCACCTCCTTATGGCTATGTCTGCGGCGCTGCATATGGCCAAGCAGGTGAGCCCCATCCAGGTGGTTCTGGGATAGGCACCGTCACCAAGTAGCTGGAAGGCACATAGCCCTTCTGGCCATTCACTTCCACCAGGCTCCACTCTG
Source organism: Podarcis bocagei (assembly GCF_964188305.1). Classification (NCBI taxonomy): domain Eukaryota; kingdom Metazoa; phylum Chordata; class Lepidosauria; order Squamata; family Lacertidae; genus Podarcis; species Podarcis bocagei. Next base: position 82,248,562 of record NC_138126.1, on the reverse strand, counting down.
TGCATCCCTTCTTGTCATGAGGCTCCAACACAGTCACTGGCTCACCTGCTTGCAAGCTGACCTCATGACCGCTCCTGGCTGCGAATGGATAACCAGCAACTACCTGAGGAAAGCACAGAGATTAAATCTTAACACTGCATACATATGCCACACAAAGGAGAAGGGAGAAACAAGGGCTGCCCAGCAACAGAGGTAAACTAGGCTACCCCTCTGAGGTGCATGTCTCAGCTGTGAGAATATCATGGAGAGGTAGGCAGGCATAGTGAAGTTTATGGCACAGCAGTAGCCAGGTCAGCCTTCCTTGGCCTGGTGCTTTCTGGATGTTGTTGGACAGCAGCGCCCACTTGGACCCCACACAAGGAGGTCAGGTTCACCACTGGTTGTTCTGCCTCAGGCAGCAAAATGCCTTGGCCACAAACCATGTAGCTGGGTTATTCCAAGGCTATGCTATTCCAAGTTTCTGTCACACCAGCCGAGATCATCTTTTAAACATAATACCCACATTATATTGGGATGGTTGCACAAGTTTGCATATCTGAAATACAGATCTACCCAACAGTACCGCAAAATGCCTTCCATCCACCACTGCCCAGCCATGTACACATGTATCTATGCCACAATATGCTGGGAATAAATGAATGAAAAGAATTAAAAGAAGACTCATTGCTGAAATTTTCTACTCACATGTAAAGCCTGTGTCCTGAAATGAAGTGCTGGGCTGGGAGCTTGGGGCAAGTTGTAAGGGTGATGCATCTGTTCACCACCACCACCTGGGACTGACACCTGCATTCTGGGTTTTTGGCTTTGGACTAGATGATATGGCTGGAGTTTCCCAGGTGATACATAACCTCTTGGTCCTGTAGGGCACATAAAACCATTATGGTCAGGCTGAGCAGCAGGGTCCTCTCATCAGGTACAGCACTTTTCTTTTTGATAATTTGGATTGATGGGTGGACTATAAATACAGTGATGAGAATGAAAGGGTTTGGCATTATTGGAAAGATTTGTAATGGGCGGGGAGGGGAAAGGCAGGCAGAAAGGCACTGCTCTTGTGTGGGAGAGAGAAAGGATGTGTGGTTTGTACTAGTGGAAGGAAAGAAGAACAGAGTGGTGGGGAGGAATAAGAAACAAGTGCAGGATGTTGACCTCGGGAACCAATTATATAAAGGAAGTCAAAGACAGAGAAAGGTGGAACTTGGAACAAGATGTGAGAAGGGGAGGATTTGGAAGCAATGCGGGGGGGGGGGGAATTAGTGGTGGAAGGAGTAACTTGGAAAGTACAAAGAAAGATTAATAGAGTGGTAGGAAAACCAGTGCAGGAAGAGGAAGGGGTGGAGAGAGGAGCAGTATTCAGAAAAAGACACAAAGCAAAAAGGGAAAGGAGGGTTTGGGAAGAAAAGAAAAGGTGTAGATATTCTCTGACCCTGTTCTCAATGAGGCTCAAACAAGGAGCAGGCAGCTTGCAGGCCAGCCACCACCCATCCTCTCCATTCCCCTAAGCTTAATGGGCTTGCCACTAGCAGCTGGCCTGCCACTTTTCAGCTAGTTATCTTTTGTTGTTGTTGTTCTGGCCCAGGCAATTGCAGCAGGGTGGCTGCTGAGACAGGGTTGGCCATGTACTTGCTGCTCTTTCTTGTTCTGCAGTAATGTGTGCGCTAGACAATACACACGGAGCCTTCTGGGAGCATCAAGCATGCTTCAGTCCAGCTACCCCACATGTGCCTGAAGACTTTCCCCCCTCCAGTATGTTCAGTGGGTCACTGGGCTCCCTTACTTTATATGAGCTGCACCCCTGTGCCTAGGCATCCCATGACCATGAAGAGCAGTGTAGCGGTCCATTTAGAAGTGCAGGAGTTCATCATGACAGATGCAATTGTCACACCCTAAGGCAGGGAGATCTGTGTCATAAGTACTGACCTGGTGAGGTCCTTGGTAGCAAATAAAAGGTTTAGGTGTGTAGTTGCAACCCTTACCGTACCTCCACTATCCACCAGCCATCGGTTAGTGTTGCCCTTGGTGTCCCTGTCATGCAAGAGAGCCACAATCTGCCCCCTCTGCAATACCAAGTCCATGTTTTTGCTGCCACTGGTGTTGCTTGTCACTTGATATAGCTTTTCTGGGCCATGTTTGCTCATGAGCAAATGGACTTTCCTCTCCTCTGCAGGGCTAAGAGGCTGCTGAAAAGACACAGGGAGAAGTGGGTCAGAAACATCTTTCTGCAGTCAACTGTGCGACCACGTTAGTGCACTGGAGGATGAGTCATCATAAGTAGGGTGCAGCCACATCTGAACCAAAATATCTTAGAAGATGATGAAACAAATCCTGCAAATTGAACCAATTCTTTACATTTTACTGCATTGAACAGTGGGTTTGTGCAGATACCCTAACAGGATATATGCTTCCTATGGGGTAGATTTATTTTATTTTTAAGAAAATAAGAGTTAAAATTGCAGCCGGGAAGCACTGAGGAAGCAGACATTTTGTGGGTTAAAGATGAGATATACTGTTGCAGAATTTAGCTGTGAATAAAAACTCTGAGGGGAAAAGGGGAAGGAAATTATTTGCATTTGCTTCTGTACTCACAGCTGCACTCCTTCCACAGAGATCCTCTGGGCTGGGGGTGGCTGTGGAATGCTAGTGCTAAGGCCTTTATAAGCGTTTACTTAAAGAAAAATAAATGCACAGTAGTTAATCACAGAATGCAGGGGATACAAACACCTTGCCTGAGAGACAGCCCAGAATATATTTTAGTGTGCAAGAGTGAGAAACTATAATGTTCAAACAGACAGTTTGTTTCCCTGTAAAGATATTCTGAAACCTGCTGCCTTTTGCTGCCTGCCTGATCCTGTCCAAGAGTTGGTTCTGTTTCATTTTTGTTTTGGTATTTTGCCTTGGGATTATTGTGGTTCCTGAGTACTGAAATTCCAATATTTTATTAGCATACGGGGGTGGGGGGGGTGGGAATCCAGTTACTGCCTGAAACTAGGACATATATAGTGAAGAATAGGATTATGCAAGTGTCATGGGGACCTGGTGGATAGCAGCAACAACACCACTGGTATGAGTAACTTCCCCCCCTATGCCCATGCCACATATTAATGTATCAATCAGCCATCGTGTCTGGGGAGTTGTGGGAGAGGCGGGGGAAGAAAGGTTGCAGGAACACCCTCTAAACTTCATCAGTCTCCTACCTCTGCAACAGTGCTTGGCATAACAGTCTCAAATTTCTTGCAGTAGGAGTAGAGCTGAGCTTCAGCCTGGCTTAAAGAGTCCTTCACCATCTTCCCAAAATCAGGTGCAGGGAGGTGTCTGTGTGGCAGCTGTAAAGAAGAATCTTATAATTAATTGGAGATTTTGGGGGGTGGGTGGATGGATTATGGAAAGCAGAGAAAAGGTACTTTTTATGTTAAAAAAATAAGATAATAACAGAAGATAATGATGAGGTTCATAGCGGATTTTATGTACAAATATAAATTTTGCTAGAGGTTTCTGAAAGCAAGCAAAATATCCATCCTGTTTGCAAGCTAAGTCCATCCTGTTGTGTGCAGCATATGTCTCTGCCAGTGCTTACTTTGCATTTTCCTTGCTCCTTCTTTGTTTACAGTCACTGGAAGAGGGACAGAGATGAATTGCATCCTTTTGTGTGTGGAAAGGATGAGGTTGTGAGAAGGAAGTAATCTCCTATAGCCATTGGGACTGCAAGGCAAGTCCTGCTCTCTGTAGTAGCCGGTTTATAAAATGATGTATGGTGCGGAGATGGAGATATATATATAATTTCTCCCTGTCCCAGAAGAATCCAATAGTGCTGTATCACTCAGTGAAGAATGCACCTCTTCACACAATGCATCATTAATGTATGATACACTCCTGCCCCCAGAAATTGTAAAGACTCCTGGTTTAAATGGCTTTAAAAGAAGATGAGTCAGATTTCTAGAGATTAGGGCTATCCATGGCTATTTCTTGCAAAGGCTATACAGAACCTCCATGTTCAGACGCAATATACCTCTGAATGCCAGTTGCTTGGGTACGAATTGGGGAAAGGCTATTGCCTTCATGACCTGCTTGTGCAGTTTCCTTGTGGAGAATAAATGAGAGTTTCAGTGTGATCCAAAAGAGCTATTCTTCTGTATTTTGATTTATTAAGGTAGTACATTCTTCTCGTGCATCCAGAAGGGCTTTCTCAATGGTGGGGCCCATGTTATGGAAGAACCTCTCCCAAGCAAGCATCCACACTGCATGTTTTCAGCTGTCTGTAATACCTTATAAGGTATTTCGCAAGTTGGTTTTAGCGGTTTTGTGAGTTAAACATGTGAAAGAAGGGCACAGACTAGTTAGTTTTATTGCTGGTTTACATTATAGTGCATTGCCTCAGCACACAGTGTCAAGGCAATACTGTCATATTTGAAGGAATTCAACCTCGCTCTAAGCCATGGGTAGGCAAACTAAGGCCTGGGGACTGGATCCGGCCTAATCACCTTCTCAATCTGGCCCCCGGACAGTCCGGGAATCAGCGTGTTTTTACATGAGTAGAATGTGTCCTTTTATTTAAAATGCATCTCTAGGTTATTTGTGGGGCTTGCCTGGTGTTTTTACATGAGTAGAATGTGTGCTTTTATTTAAAATGAATCTCTGGGTTATTTGTGGGGCATAGGAATTCGTTCATTCCCCCCCCCCAAAAAAATATAGTCCAGTCCCCCACAAGGTCTGAGGGACAGTGGACCGGCCTCCTGCTGAAAAAGTTTGCTGACCCCCTGCTCTAAGCTGATAGTTCCTTCAGGGCAAGGCTTTTGGCTTGCCAGATGGAAGGATCCTTCCTCTCTTGCCCACCACGCGCTGTTCCAGGTGTTCTCCCAACCTGCCCTGAACTACATTTGGGGGGCAGAGAGTGTCCGCTTACAGGACTCATTAGCTGAATCTTGCCCACTGGGTGGTACGCTACTTAATTTTACTCAGAGCAGACCCATTGAAATTAATAGGCATGACTATATTAGAAACAATTAACTAAAATATGTTCAGCTGTTGCTTGTGGAGCAGGCAGTGGGGCAGATTACCAGATTGGGTGAAAGAGAGAAGCAGCAAGCACAGATCCTGGCATAGCAGGAAAGGGCGTTGAAAAGCTGGTGGTGTGGGAAAGAATAATAGAAGGATCTGAAACTCTGAGTCTTTTAAAATTTGGAGAGTCCCCAAGAGATTGAGAACAAGCCTGTCTTAGTCAGGTGACTCACTGCTTGGGCAGGATTCTAACACTGCTGAAGCACATGTCTCTGGCTGGGCAGGAGGAACAGAATCAGCTCTCCAAAGAAAAGGCATAGAGCTTCATGGATATAAATGGAAGATCTCTTTAATAAACATGCTAATAGACGCTAGTGTAATGCTCATTGTTATCAGAAGCAGGGAGGAAGGAAGAGAGAGGGCAGTGGGCACCTGTTAGCCACAGTTAAACCTATTTCCTCTCTCTATTGAACTGTTTGAGGAGAGGGGAAGCGGCTTTTAGTCTTTCCCCAACAGCCTCGCTGGTATCGTAGCAAATGTCACAGTCCAAACCCGGGGTCCCTTTCTTGGTCACCCATGCATATGACCAAGAGGTAGAGCCTGGGAACCATCTTTAACTGAGATGATAGTTTCACTAAGCACCCTTTCCCACTCCATCCGCCAGTGCATGTATGTCCCTAAGCCTGGGAGGCAATACAGTTATCTGTTGTCTCTAGGCACAAACACCATAACCCCACATCCTCATCCTTCCTTCCAATTTTTTTACCTGGGTAGCCTCCCGTTCTGCCTCTTGGAGAACTTGCTTGGCCAGATCCCTCAGAAGGGCCACAAAAGTACGCAGAATATGCCCCAACCACTGCCGGGCCAGCTGGTTGAACACTGGGAGCTCAGACACAAGCAGCGAATTTATGGCGAGATAGGTATTCATGGCAGCCTCCTCTTCATATGTCACACTGCCTGTCTCATTCCTCTTCTCCTCAAATTCCTCATAGTCCAGCTGCTTGTCCAAGCGCTTCTTGATCAGTTTTTGAGGCCCTTTCAGAGTCTCTGACAAGTTGACCAGCGGAAGGTACACCAGGTTCTCCAGTCGTCTCCTCTGCAAAGCAAGGAAAATCAAATACAGTTCTGAAATCTTGACCTCCCCTCACTCAGCAGATGAGAGGCATCGGGGATTGGGGCCCTTTGGGGTTCCACTAGGGAAGTGCTGAGGAATTCTTGCTCCAAAAGGTCAAGGAACATGCTCTGGGTCCCATCACCAGACTCCACCTTCTCACCTGTTATGCAACATGAACAGCCCAAGCCCAAAGGAACCCAGTTCCTAACAAAGATTTGCAGCATCATTTTACAACAATGAGCAACATGGGTCAGAATACAGTCAAATGCTATGTATACAGCCAGGTCTCCCCCCCTCCCCAAATTCAAATTGAAGTTGGAGGGTGGAATGCAGTATTTCATAAGAAGTAACAGGGTAGATATAGAAGAGAGATGGGTTTGTGGTGAATGCTGTGTGCACACTGCTTCCTAAACTAGCAGTGGGGATGCACTGGATTTATAGTAAGCAGGAGTGTGTAAACAGCCAAACTTTCAGTGTTTGTAGAATCAAGGCAGATGTTGTAGAGCAGTAGAACATGTGTTCTGGATGATTCAGAGATAAGCAGCCATCAAATATGCTACCAGGAAATGGAAAAGCTCTGAAGCAGCCAGGATGGAGGAAGGTAGATCTGCTACATTCTTCCTCCCTACACCACAACCAGGCTGTAACTAGAAAGAACCAAGACATTACTTACAAACTCAGCAAAGATAGTGCTGTGGAGTTTTCCTGCAAGCTGGCAATATTGTTGGATAGTCCCTCCTTCTGTTCCTAGTTCATTCTCATGCGGTTTATAGCTGAGGAACTCCTAAGAGACAAAGAAAAGAGCTTGATTACAAGAAGAAGTGATTAAGATATCTTTTTGCTGCTAGGCAGTGTCACCAATACTGAACTAGATGGACCAGTATTCTGACCTGGTAGAAAGCAGCTCCCTACGGTCCCAGAGTAGGGAATTAATTTTCAATTAATTGACCCATCTGTATCCTGTTTTTCCGAAACACTGGGTAGCTAACAATGCTATGAGAGAGGAACCGTGAGTTATGACATTGATCCAGTAAAGGAAGATCTGATGTGAGACTTTCTTCAAAATGCACTGGGTGGTCTTTCATCTTCAAGTCCAAACATTCTTCTCCTTTCTGTTCTGGTTACATAACCTGCTTAGAGTATCAGTGAAATATGTGACTGAATGGGGCCATTAGTACCAACAAATCTATTTTTAGATGGTGCTCTGAAGTCTCATAACTTATTACTGTGAGGCTGATTGTATACCAATAAAAACTTCCACAATCTATTGCAGAGTCCCAAAACCATAGAATCTGCAAGCCAGCTAATTGTGATCACAGATCACCACTTTGTGTAACAAACAGCAAAGTCAACATATTTTTAATTTTTCTGATTTCAGCCAGCTCCTACTTCAGAAACATAACCTGCTCAAAGAATGAGTGAAGGAGCCTATTGTGTGGAGCCGTTCACACTCCTGTTTCCTCTGCATCCAGTAAGCTCCCACTTCTGCTTTGGGAAGTGGTGTACACACCACGTTAACCACAATCCACATCTATTCTGTATCTACCCTTTCATTTTTAATGAAATACTGCATTTTGATGGATTTGCAGAAGAGGGATTTGCATGGGTTAACACAAAGAAGAGTGAGGAACATAAATATTCCCAGACTATCCCTGTACCTTTAACCTGTCAACTTTCTTCTTCTCTATCCCCTTGTTTCTTAGACTGATATGTTGCATCCTGTTTACAACTTCCTGCTCCTCCTCACACTCCTCTCTTCAACCTCAAGATAAGAGGGTCATCTTCCTGCTTTCCTCTAAGAGAACAAAGGAGCAGACATGACTGCCCTGTCCTCCTAGGCTAATTAGTTGGGTCAGAACTTGAAACTTTCCCATCCATGTTATGTATTTCCTAAAACAAATAACATTATCATTTTCTCACCTGCAAGCATCTCTCTGTGTGTGATTGCAGCAAAGATTCACCACCCAAATGCTGCTCACTACATTCAAAAGGGTTTTGCTATCCCAGTGGATCCAAACTGAAAAAGGAATGGCCTAGCTGCACTTTAAGATGGCAATGTGTACACAGCCATTGTGCTCCAAAGTACCCCTATGGGATAGATCTGGTGTGGGGATGTATCTATCCTAAGGAAAACAGAGTCTTGTGAAAGAAAGCATCAGAATCAGTTATGAAAATAAAGAAAGTGGGAGGGTTTTCTGGTCACTCTGGGCTCATCCACACTTCCTCTTGTCCTGCAACTTTCCCCTGGGGAAAACTGCTCTTTAGAGCTCAATCAGCGCAAATGGCAATTTGGGCTTTCTGTGGATTGCTATTTGCTCCCAATTAGAGCTAAAGAGCGGATTCTCCCTGGGAAAGGAGTGGGGCAAGGGAAAAAATGTTTGGACCCATGCTTTCCAGGCATGGGACAAGTGGAAGTGTGTTTAAGCCCTTTCAAGAAGTGCATTCTGAACTCCGTAATGTTGAGACTGTGCTTGAGGGTGAAGTCTGGGCTCTTTGTTTGTGGCCAAGGACTGATACTTGCAGAAGTATGAGGAAGAGAAAAGCAGAGCAATTTAAAAGCTGTTGTCAACCTGCCAAACAATGCATTTGGAGGTCAGGTTGTTTCCGCCCTTGGTTCATAGAATCCCAGGAGTTTATTCACACCTCCAACAGGATCTCCCCCAGGGCATGGAGCCTGAGTATGTTCAACATGCTGAATCTCAAGAGCAGGGGATTGCAGCATGTGCCAAGCACTGTTAGCTTTGAGGACACTGTTTCTGATTCATTTTCTTGCTAGCAAAACACCAGAGCAGACTGGGCATGAAGCAATAATAACACAATGAAAGGTTAAACTGTGACACAGGCCATCTCTCAGGCTCAGCGGAAGAAAGATTGATGTGTTTCCTAAGGTTTGGTTCCCTATCTGCTTTCAAAATCTATACTGGTGGAAACTATCTCTATTCCTGCAGGAAGATTACAGCTTGCCTCCCAGAAGAGCATTTATTCATATTTACTCCTTTCCTTTCAATTACCTGTTAATATACCAGAGGAATTGTGGATGAGCATCCCATCCACAGATATGAACCTGAAATGCACAGATGGCAAGGAAGACCCCAAAGGTGTAGCCAGGTGTTTATGTCAGACTAGCATCTGAAAACGTTCTCCAATGTAAAGATGTGCATCTGCAGCCATTTTAAGAGCATAAAAATATTCCTGCTAGATCCCTCATGCAGACTCATTTCCCCAAATTGAATTTGGATTAGTGCTGTTTCTCTGTGGCTTGCGGAAATCAGAACTAATGGGCCCAGGCACTTACATGCAAACTAAAAGTTTTAACTGATACAAATGGGCAGACCTCAGTCATGATTCTCCAAGTACTTTCTGACCAGCTACTGAAACATTGTCAAGAGACAATGATGGGTTGTCAAGGGTACTCTAAGAAATCCCTGCTGAGTACTCTGTGTACTTATCCCATGAGCTAGCTTCAACATGAGATAAATGAATATTAGTACCTCTGTGTTGATCAGGAAAGAGGCCACATTCTCCTTCAGATCGGCTACAGCTGATGACAACTCTTGGAACTTTTCTTCCAGTGTGTCAAACTCTTTGTCCTTTGTCTAAAGACCAGAGAGAGGAAATTATATTATAGCTCCAATGGACAGCAAAGGGTTAGCCTTAAGTTATAGAATGCTAGGGGAGAAGATGAGACACTAAATGTGTTGGCATGGTAGCAACAGTACATAGTGATGTCTGTGCCTGTGCATCATTGCTTTACATTTATATTGCAAATAATGGGTTGAATCCAGTACTGTTGTTCTGTTCATGTGACAGACTTCTACTTGTTCAGTGGAACTTCCTTCTCCTGTCCTCTGCAACTCCATCCCCAAAATCTGCTCAAGAGGGCTGGGGGTGCCATGGAGCAGATTTTGGGGGTGCACAAGGACAGGAGAGGAAGTTCTGTTGAACAAAATATTAACGAATTATTATTATTTACACAAAACAAGCACCTGTCGCCTTTGGAGTCTTCCAGGAAATTAAACATCATTCCTGATATATGCACACCTTAGATCAGCAGGAAACTAAATACCTAATACAAGACTTGCTGTGTGAATTCTTCTTCTGTACCTCTGAAGTGCCCTGGTGCCTGAATACATTTTCCTGTTGTATACCTGCTGCATAAACAGCAGAGTTGGGATATTGAAAGGAAGGGTTTCATTTTATTTTCAAATTATGCTAATAAAAAGAAAAAGATTAAAAATTAAGAATTATGGAGAAGGGCTGTAGCTCAGTGACAGAGCACCTGCTTTCCATGCAGAAGGTCTCTGGTTCAGTCCCTGGCATCTCCAGGCAGGCCTGGGAGAGACCCTTGTCTGAAAAACTGGAGAGCTGCTGCCACTCAATGTAGACAAGACTGACTTAACCCAGCCAGTGGTCTGACTCAGTATACAGTAGCTTCTTATGTTCCTATGACTACTAGGACATGGAGAGAGGAGATTGAATTTAAAACTATACAGATAAAAATTGAAATAAAAAGGCCAAGAGGATTTATTGCAATTCCTGGATTCCCCCCCCCCCCGGATTCTTTCAGTTCATTCTCACACTTCAGAAACCACATAAACCAGGTTGCAGTGCCCTGACACTGCTAATTTTTCTGCTGATGGAAAGAACCATGACTTCATTTCAGATTGCCAGCCCAGCTTCCCATTGTGGTTAATGACTGATCGGCTGTTCCTAAGCAGGGTCAAAGGGCTTGAGCGTCTGCAAAACAGGAACCACCTTGAGCTTGATACCTCGGCTGGAATGCGATGAGGACAGGAAAATGCTCTGCGTGCTTACCACACTGCACAAATTACTGGTGTTGCCCTTAACTATGAAAGAAACACTCCTGGCCAGGTCACAAGTGGGTGCTGTTATGTGATCTCCTCAGTGTTGATGTCATGATCCCAAAACTGATTGCATGAGCTCAGAGAGGCTAATATGTGATAGCTTATTGCTATCTATGAAGCAGCCTGAAGACACCAAGTCAGTGAGTTCAGTCTGATGAAATAGAAACTATGGGTGGCATAGAAGAATGCTTTTCCAAAAGCCAGTCTTGGTTTGTGTGTGTGTCCTGAATTCACCCTCCCTTGCCACTCTAGGATGCTGCCAGCCCACCCTTTAACTGAGATAGTGGAGACAAGACAAGCACAGAGCACTCACCTTAGGCACAATTCCAGCCTCCTGCATAAAGAGGCGGCTCAGTCGTGTGGTCTTCTTGGCAATGGAGTGGGGGTTGAGGCGAGCCAGGCGTTCCCGCAGAGTCAGATACCCAGGCTTGTTATATTTATTTGCTATTCTCATGTCACATGGGTTAGAAGGTAGGAAAACAGGGAAGGAGCACATTACACACGGTGGAAATGAATGCCCTGGGCATTTGGTGATACAGAACACTGTCCCAATACAAAAAGAAAACTATAGTTTCTGACACATGGCTTTGGTGGTGGAGAAGCACCTTGTTCTGTTTTGAAGTATCAGCTATCTTTCAATTAAAACTGGCCCTGAGATTGCCATGAAGGATTTGCTGAGTTGGCCACTTTCTTTCTTTTTATTTTATTATATTTTATTTTTATTTGCTTTTCTGGTACAGTTCTTCATTAGTACATCAACATTAGTACAACTGTTGCATTCAAAAAGGATTGGTAAGAAAATTACCGTATTTTTTGCACCATAACACTCACTTTTTTCCTCCTAGAAAGTAAGGGGAAATGTCTGTGCGTGTTATGGAGCGAATACCTGCGGGTGGCGGGGGGATCTGCTGCAGTCGTGAGCAGAGGATCCATAGTTCCCCTTCCTTCCCTCCTCCGTGGTTACAAAGCATGGATCCACATGGATCCTCAGGATTTTTGCATTGGGCTACTCCAAACTCACTGTCAGATCACATGTCTGTGGCCACAGCATGAACCACAAAAATCATATATCCACTATTTCATTTAGAATATTTTTTTTCTTGTTTTCCTCCTCTAAAAACTATGTGTGTGTTATGGTCTGGTGCGTGTTATAGAGCGAAAAATACGGTATTTCTTAGGTTGACCACTTTCAAGGAAGCAGCATGTTAATTAATTATTGGGATTATCACACACCTCTCGTCTCTTTCTGTTACCCTTCCCTGTTACCCTTTCACTCTGCTTTGTTTACCATCTAGGCTGGTGAAGAGTTGCAGAGGACTCAAAACCTTGCACACTGTTTTGTGAAATTTTGGTTGGCCTAAAAAAGGAATTGCCCTACTGTGGGGTTTTTTAATGAGAGAAAATGGCTGCCTTTGGTTTTTTTAGCATGTACTGTGCCCATCTTCTGAGACCACAGTTAAGGGGCACACTCTGCCCCTTTTGCTTCAGTGCTAACTTTGCCGCTGAGTGCTCCCAGCTCGACAGGGGATCCTCAGCTCAACTCCTCAGGTGCAACTGGGCAACAGCTCCAAAGCAAAATGGAAGGATGCTTTCCTCATGTGTTTGCATGATTGTGTTTGTGTGTCCGTGGGCATCCATAACACTGAGCAAGAAATTGGCTATCAAGAGACCATGCTGTCTATTGTGTGTCTTTATCTTATGCTGGTCTACTGTAATTGAGAGAATGAGTGTATGTACCCTCTACTTCTGCAGTTGCCAATTGCCTATCTAGGATGTTTTATTTATGTATGGAGGTGCTTTTACTTATGGAGGTCTATGACCGTAATAATGATTTGGATTTGGATGGTTCAGATCCATATCCAATTGTGAGTATATGGTTCCTGATTCTTAGCCTATTAATTTTCTTAGGGCTGGTTTAGCAAACTACTCTCAGTGCAGAGGTGGAACTGACGTTAGAGTTACTGAATGATATTCAACTAAGTTTGACATCAGCGCATCCACTGTACTCTTTTTGGTGCCTGCTGAAAACCTTTTTGTTTAGGCAAGCCTACCAAGATATATAGAATGCTTGCATGTATTTTAATCTGTGTTTAGCTTATTGCTGATTTTAATTATTATTTGAATGTTTCAGATGTCTGTTTTAAACTGCTTTTACTTAAAAATTTGTTTCACTCTTTCTGAAAACTGCTGTGAGGATTTTTTTTCTACACTCAAACTGTTTATAAATTATATGAAATAATTAAATAAAACAAGTAAGTTTGCCATGTTCATTAATTTCAGTGGGCTTACTCTGAGTAAAACAGCTCAATACAACCATTTTAAAAAAATATTTTCTTTTCTACACTGTCTGCATTTTTTCTTGTCATTATTGAGACACAGCCATCCTTGGTAACCCACTCAATGTAGACCTCAGGGTCCCACAAGCAGGCATCAAATGTATGCCCAGAGTGGCTTCAGAAGAATAAACAAGCCCAAGTGACTGAAACCACCCACACAGTACAGGGCTCCTGGAGTAGAGCAGATGGTGTCCAGAGAGCATCCATTTCCCTCACCTACTTCCTTGCGTCTTTTGTACTCATTGATATTGGCATTGACGTCTGTCATAGCAGCAGCTGCAGCTTGGAGAGCTCCATAGGCATTGTCGCTGACTGGGGTATTTTCCAATATCTTCTGCAGCAGCAGTGGGTATTTTGTGACCCGTTGCACTGGCATCACCAGGAAGAAGCTCAGGTCTGAAGCCCCAATGTGAGGCCTGTTTAAGAGATGCAGAAGGACAGCAAAATTTAAGCAGGCTTCAGAATTTACTAGCTTAGTGATTCCCTAGGTTTCTCTAGTAGTACAAGTACTAGTGCTTTTACTTATGGTAGAAGCTCATGGGCATAGCCAAGGGATCAAGTAAATAAAAATACTTAACTAAAAGTAGAAAGAATCAGAATATTTGAAATTGAAATGTTTGCTGAGGTCACTTGGACGATGCTGTGGCGGATTCTAGTGACACAGCTGGCAACCCTACTGAGCGATAGGCCTGACTTCCGTGAATTGACTAATCATGTCACAGGTAGCTTGTCCCCCCCCCCATTAACATAAATCCTGGCTACGCCCATGCAGTAATTGTACCCTACTAGTTTGATTTTGTTTGTTTATTGAAGCCTGTAAGAAAACTGGAACCATTGCCTGGTGCCTAGTTATTCTGTCATGGTGCATGGTGATTGTATCATTGCCATGTTAACTGGTTACACCATGCAGCAGGGCCTGGAGAATTCGTTTGCTGCTGTTACACTGACATTATGAATGAGGCCATCTGTGACCAGTGCAAGGCTTCATCTTCCAGCATCTTTTTTCAGCAGTGCCCAACCAGATACTTTTAGGAAGACCACAAGCAGGGCACAAAAGCAAGAGCCGTCCCCTGTTGTTGCTCCCCAACCACTGGTATTCAGCAGTACACTGCCTCTGAATATGGGGATAGTATAGCTACCCATAGCAATATCAATTGATAGACATCTCCTACATGATGAATTTGTATAATCCTTTAAACCACCTAAGCTGGTGGTCATAACACCTTATGGCAGTGAATTCCATAAATCAGTTGTTATGTGAAGAATTGCAGGGGGGGGGGGGGAGAGGCCATTAGTTCTTGGCAATGGAGGCCACAGTACAGGCTTGAACACTGAATGCTGCCACATATGCATGGCACATCATGGACACTGGATGCTGGGAACTATAAGAAATTAATGGAACAACAGTGGGAAGATGTAACATAGACCATATTTGCACTCTGCTCTTGCCCATTATTCTCTATTCATTCTCTTACTGATTCCACCCACACCCACACCCCGATTCAAGGCTAGAAACTAGCTGGGGTTAACTAATGTACGCTTTGTTCCATTGACCTGTGTAGACCTTGGCAGATTTCCACTCTCTGGTTTGGGGAGCTTGTCCTTGCTCATTTGCAAAAGAGAACTGTCGCCTCTCACAGCCGTGCTCAGTCACTCAGATAACAGTCTCAGCCAGCTGAAGTGATGGACTGACCCGAAGGACACAGATGCTGCCAGCCACTGACTGATGTCCTTGCCTCATTACACACAGTGTCATGTTTGTTTAGCTAACGAACTCACCCTGGGACTGATTCTTCTCCAACAGATGGAGGGAAGAAGTAACAAAGGCAGCAGGGCCTCTGAGTGGGCACTGCATCACAACATGACCATGATCTTTTTAGCCATATCCAGAAACACAGTGCTGAATAGGTTGAAAAACAGAAGTTCCTGGTTCAGTTCCTCATTGCCATTGGTGGACCTTCGGATTAACCACCAACAATGACACAGGCAACAGAAGCAAGAAGAATGTGAGGAGTAACTATACATTGTGGAGGGCAAGTAAACCA
Source organism: Podarcis bocagei (assembly GCF_964188305.1). Classification (NCBI taxonomy): domain Eukaryota; kingdom Metazoa; phylum Chordata; class Lepidosauria; order Squamata; family Lacertidae; genus Podarcis; species Podarcis bocagei. The sequence goes on along the minus strand of NC_138126.1, from coordinate 82,233,210 downwards.
GAAATAATGTGGTGCCCTCTGGATGTTGTTGGACTACAACTCCCATCAGCCCCAGCCAGGATAGCTAACAACGAGGGATGATGGCAGTTGTAGTCCACAACATCTGGAGAGCATCACATTGGCTCCCCCTTAAGTAGACAACCATTCACAAGCCTACTTCTATTTCACATTTGAAGTCTGGGTCACATGTTTCTGACTATCAAGGGAGCTACTTACACTGTGACAGTCAGGGTATCCACAATCTCTTTCTGCAGCCTTGGCTCATTCCTGTAAATCTCCAGCAGTAGAAGAGCTTGATCATAGTCACCACAATAAATTTTATAGACGTTCTCCACCTCCTCTTTGAGCTCTTGGAATAAGGTGCCTACCATAGCAAAGGTACAATATTGATTCTGCAGCACACCGATCACATCTCTAAGACAGGTGCCTAAGAAAACCCTCAGAACCACCAAAGTAACAGCAGCAATAATTGTCCTCTAAACAATTAATCATTGATCCTTACCTATGGAACATAAGAGGCCCCCTTCTCCTTTTAATGAAAAACTAAAAGCCTGTATCCAGAGCTGGCAAGTTAGTTAAAACTAAAACATAAGACCAATAGGTCCAGTGTCTAAATTACCAAGCTGACCTACTACCTTCAATCTCCTTTGCTCTGGGCTCCCTACCTTTAGCTTCCCTACCACCTAGGTCCTCTTCCTAGTCTTCAGCTTGTCACTGTGGGAAGTTTTAATCCCTGCCAAACTGACAACTTTCTCTTCCCTCGCGGAAGTTGTTCTACGAAGTATTAGATGGCAGAACTCTTTTGTATTCCATCAGCATCATTTTCCCAGTAAGGAATCATTGACAGGATATGCTGCTAAAAAAGGAAAGGGGCAATGTTATACAGTGGTTCCACTCCTTCGTCCTGTGCCATGTCCAGAAAGTGGTGTTGGGGAATGAGTGTTCAGACCCCTGGGCTTTCAGTGGGGTGAACTCAGGGTTCCGTCCTCTCCCCCATGCTTTTTAACATCTATATGAAGTCGCTGGGAGACATCATCAGGGGTTTTGGGCTGGGTGTTCATCAGTATGCAGATGAAACCCAGCTCTACCTCTCTTTCAAATCAGAACCAGTGAAGGCAATGAAGGTACTGTGTGAGTGCCTGGAGGCAGTTGGAGGATGGATGGTGGCTAACAGATTGAGGTTGAATCCTGACAAGACAGAAGTACTGTTTTGGGGGGACGGGGCGAGCAAGTGTGGGGGACTCCCTGGTCCTGAATGGGGTAACTGTGCCCCTGAAAGACAAGGTGCACAGCCTTGGAGTCATTTTGGAATCACAGCTGTCCATTGAGGTGCAGGTCAATTCTGTGTCCAGGGCAGCGTCTACCATGCTGAGTATGCAGGCTGAGACCCTACCTTCCCACAGACTGTCTGGCCAAAGTGGTGCATGCTCTAGTTAGCTCCTGCTTGGATTACTGCAATGAGTTCTACATGGAGGTACCTTTGAAGGTGACCTGGAAACTACAACTAATCCAGAATGCAGCAACCAGACTGGTGTCTGGGAGTGGCTACCGAAACCATATTACGCCAGTCCTTAAAGACCTACATTGGCTCCCAGTATGTTTCCAAGCACAATTCAAAGTGTTGCTGCTGACCATTAAAGCCCTAAATGGCCTCGGCCCAGTATACCTGAAGGAGTGTCTCCACCCCCATTGTTCAGCCCTGACACTGAGGCCCAGCGCTAAGGGCCTTCTGGTGGTTCCCTCACTGCAAGAGGTGAGGTTACAGGGAACCAGGCAGAGGGCCTTTTTGGTAGTGGCACCCGCTCTGTGGAACACCCTCCCATCAGATGTCAAGGAAATAAACAACTACATGACTTTTAGAAGACGTTTGAAGGGAGCCCTGTTTTGGGGAAGTTGTTGATGTTTGAAATTTTATTCTGTTTTTAGTCCTCTGTTACGAGCCGCCCAGAGTGACTGGGGAAACCCAGCCAGATGGGCAGGGTATAAATATAATAATAATAATAATAATAATAATAATAATAATAATAATAATAATAATAATAATTAATGAGCTAACATGAAAACATGTTGTGATGACCTAAAGAATTAGTACTGACCATACTGCCCTTTAGACATTCCCCTAAACATGTGGGAGTTACTTGTCCGTGAGCAACTCCTGTGCAGCTGTGAGAATGTTTAGGACCCTACTACAAGGCTAGGTTTTGATCACCTTTTTCCTGCCCACCCCAACTCCCAGAATTAGCAACCCTTTCACACCATTGTGCCAATTCCATGAGAAAGGTGCAGTCAATCAGTCGTTTAAATATGGTGAAACCATGTCAACTTTCACCCAGTTATGTGGGAATGCCTTACACACAAGCAGTTCCCATTCAGCTGGGGAAATGTATAAAGGGCATCTGTTTTATCTTCACAAAAGAATGACCTAGAAGCCCAGGAAAACTGTAGCTTAGAAAACAATGCATGGTTGGCTCAGGTAGCAGTTGCCTGAGGACTCCTCTTTATGTTCTGCTAATTGGTTGCAACCTTGATGATTTCCCTGTACTTCTTCTGTTCTAGCAGTGCAACCTATGCAGTGTAGTTATAGTTCCCCTTTCTTAATGGATTAGTGCAATAGCATTACCAGTGAAACTGTGCTATGACCTTTGTCCTGTCCATGATTTGGGGTTATGAATTAAATCTTAGCACAAATTACCAAAGTTTGTTTTGCTCCTTGGCCATGTAAACACCTTCAGAGTAATTATTTTCTGCTTCTACAGATGGTAGGATCAATATTGAAAACACAGGAGGAATTAATCATCATCATCATCATCATCTTTATATCCCATCCATCTGGCTGGTCAGCATCACAGCAATTATTGCTAGCAATAGACAGAAGTTAATGTAACACAAAGCATATCACTGATTTAATAACATCTGTCTCAGATGGCTGGTTGTTATATTCCCACTCACTGATACGGTAGAGCTGCTCGTGCTCCTGGTTCATTGCAGCTTCAAGTCCTTTCAGGAAACGTCTGGAGATGTGCAGGACATCATCTATATTGGAGAAAAGTCCTTCCAGGTCAATCTCAGGGAGCTAAAAGGCACAATAGATTAGGAGAATGCATCAGTTCTTTCTCTGTGCGTCCATGAGTGAGCAAATGATTACTGTTTGAACAGTAATCCGAATGTTGCTTCTAAGGGTACATCTAGAATCAAACACCTATGCATTCTGGGACTGCAGAAACAGAGATCACATCCTTGCAGAACGGATGCACCAAAGATGGTGCTTAATTGTCACCATCTACCAGGAGAAAACTTGCTGACAACAGGACCCAGTGGCCACCTGTAGACAGACCTCTAAATAGCCAGGTACTCTGCACTGCTGTAGAAGGGACTGGGGAAAGGTATAGCACCAGCTTAAGAACTGTCTTGTCTTAGTCTATAATGTACAGCATATCCCCAAAGATGTTACTGTTACCCAAAGCATCTCACACTGCAGCCTACACACCGACTATCATGGTAGCTTCTTAGACTACATTCACACCATATATTTAAAGTACTATGATACCACTTTAAACAGACATGGCTTCCCCCAAACAATTCTGGGAGCTGTAGTTTGTGAAAGGTGCTTCAAATTGTTAGGAAACCTTCCCTCACCTGCCAAGCTACAATTCACAGAGTTCCCTGTGAAGAGGGATTGACTGTTAATCCATTGTTAAATATATAGCGTGGCCTTAGCCTACCCCAAGTTCTGAATTTCACTACTAGGAACAAATGCTTAGCTTTCTTAAGTTCCTTAATGCGTCGTTGTTTTCAGAATTTGAGATTGCCTGTTGCGGATTTTAAAAACATTTTGCTGCACGATTCACTCCCATGGAAATGTGTAGAGGAGGGATAGCCAACCTGGTGCCCTCCAGATGATGCTGGACTACAACTCCCATCATTCTGGCGATGATGGAAGTTGATGTGCATCATCGTCTGGGGTGGGCACCCCCTGGTGTGGAGGGTCTGCCTCACCTGCTTTTTCTGGAGGTGATTACGGATATCTGAAATACACAGCTGAAGGTTCTGTACATAACTGGTCTCTGTGTTGATGAGCTCCTCCACAGCCAGCCGTTGGTTCTGCTCTGTTTTGTCCAGGTATGTCAGAGTTTCATATATGGGTTCAGCCTCTGGTGTCTCCTCAGCTGTCAGTTCATCTGTGCTGTCATTTGCCATATTGGGAGCTATAAAGAGAGAGGGAGACACAAGAGGAAAAGGCGGGCCATGAGTGCACATAATCCACTTAATAATCTTCAGGCCCATCCTAACTCTACACTTCAGTGGGAACATGCTGCTGGGTTTATTATTTTGCAAATGTCATACTGCCTATGCTCTGCCATGAGACTAGCTGCTCCACCCATTGGCAGAGAGCTTCTGTAGGGCAGCAATGCCATCACATTTCAGTTGTGAGCCAGGAAGCTGCTTATTGTAATCTTGTCTGTGCCCTGAAAGTTACTAGGTGTCTTAATTTATTGAATTAGTAGATTTATATTCCAGCATTTATGAGTACACAACAGGTACCCTGAGCTGAGAATTGCATAACGTTCCCCTAAGATGCCCCTGAAATGGTTTGTGCTACAATGACACATCTCCATCCTTGAATCAAGTTACAATATATATCTACATAATATACTTAAAATCACTAAAGAGCAAATTTTGATGTTGGCCTGGAATTGTGAGATAGCCTTTCAGACTATTTTGATGGTTGGGTTCTGCCGCCACCCATGTAAGCCACTTAGCATTCACTAGCATGTGGAAACGTGCTTCAGGACAGGACAGGAGGAGTGTGTAGCTTGCAAATAAGTTTCTAAAAAACCCCAAAAATAAAGTTTGCAAATTGGTGGATTCAGCATGTTATTCTCAATAAAAACAGATGCACTATCTTGGAGAATATTATATTGTTGTAAAATTGGGAGATTTAGACAGAGGGTTAATGGAGCCAGAAGTTTTGTGAGGGACTCCCTTACTATGCTGTCCACATCCTGTTGCCCAAAGTGGCAACCCAAACGCTCTTGGAGTGATTAAGTGTCATCTTACCCATAAAGCACCCATGTTGTATGACTTTTACTAAGGACTTCTATACAACGTTATATTTGCGTTGTATGTTGTAAACTGCCTTATGGTCTTCTGACTAAGGGCCATATACAAATTCAATAAATAGTAATAATAATAGTGTAAAGCAGTGAACTTCAGCTGGGGGGCCGGGACCCACTACTTGGGTCATGGGCTGTTCTAAGATGGGTCACAAAAGCAGCACTGCCAATATATGTTTTTATATGTGCTAGAAGCTGCCCAGAGTGGCTGGGGAGACCCAGCCAGATGGGTGGAGTAATAATAATAATAATAATAATAATAATAATAATAATAATAATAATAATAATAATAATATCAATAATAAGTCAGTGACAAAAGTTGCCAAGTCAATCATTTTTTAAAGGCGATTTCTGGTTGATTGCACCCAGAGCTGGGACTTTCTTAAGACTGGAGATCAGATGGAGAGCCGGGATTTTGCTGTCTATTGCAAGATTTAAACCAGGAGCAGCCTGCATGGTAGGACTTGTCAAGGTTAAGGAGTCCAGAGTCAAAGCCAACTCCCTAACCAGTAGGCTGTCACCCTTCTAGGGAACCAAAATATTTGCAAACTAACCAAACACAGCCAAATAGATCTGAAGCAACTGATTTAGACCAAGGCAATTTCCCAAATGATCACACAGAAGTACAGCATTATACAGAATAATTGTTGTTGTTGTTTAGTCGTTTAGTCGTGTCCGACTCTTCGTGACCCCATGGACCAGAGCACGCCAGGTACTTCTGTCTTCCACTGCCTCCCGCAGTTTGGTCAAACTCCTGCTGGTAGCTTCAAGAACACTGTCCAACCATCTCGTCCTCTGTCGTCCCCTTCTCCTTGTGCCCTCCATCTTTCCCAACATCAGGGTCTTTTCCAGAGAGTCTTCTCTTCTCATGAGGTGGCCAAAGTATTGGAGCCTCAGCTTCACGATTTGTCCTTCCAGTGAACACTCAGGGCTGATTTCCATACAGAATAATACAGAACCCCATAAGATTTCAGTGATCTCCTTCCAAAATAAACCGAACCTGGGTAAGCATTGTACTCCTAGAATTTCTCACTGCTTGAAAAAAGTGTAACAATATTCTCACTTGACAAAACATTCATTCTCTGTAAGCTGACAAAATTTCAGTATACCTTGAGAACAGTTCTCTGGATATCCTACTGAAAATTAGTAACGTGCACATTTTTGTGTGCATAGCATCCTCACCCCTAAAATAAAACCAGAAGACTTAAGAACTGAATGGAAATGGTCCACATAAATAAACAGACCATAGAGAAGATTTCTGCACACCACAAGACCGTGTCTTTACACTACAGTATTATATTCTGAACAGCGTGCCAGTCTGTGCTATACATCCATAGTGCTGGGTTATTTTTATCTGATTGCTGCTGTTGATCAATTGTATTCACTGCAGGCTAGCTATTGCAAAAGACACTTTAAAATCTATTGAATCTAGCAAGGGGAACCACAGATGGCTCGTATGTAGAAGCTTCCTTTCCCTTGAATAATTCAAACACTATTTATTAATGCAACAGAAAGGCAGCAAATAGAAAGCTGGAACCCCGGTCATCATTATTCTACCCTCCTGGATTCTGACTGCAAAGGGGCTGCTTTACCTGAGAACAGATGCACTTGTCAGGCCTGGAACCTTTTGTTCTGTTTGTACGCCATTATGCTGATGGACATTTTAGAGAGATGATATTGGAATAAAGAAGCAAAAGCAAAAAAAGAGAGAAAGATGGACTGAGACTGCCCATTTCTAAAATAGGTTAATGTAGTTGAGAACCTGTCCAGGGTTCCTAGGCCTGGACCAGAAGAAAGGCTCCTAGGAAGGCTCAAGTAATGAGATAACCCACTATCACAAAAATTGAGAATTCCCAATCTGTGCTGTGACTACAAAGGGGCTGGATCTAGACACATCCAAAAAGCGTTTCAGGAAAACGTGTTGTAAACGGGAAATCACGTTGGAGAAAGATGGGACTCCACAGCACCATCTGGTGTCAGAGTGTTATAACACATATAAAATGCTTTTTCTTTACTAAGGTAGCTGAGTCCAGGATCTCAGTTAAAGGTTCTGAAGGAGGTAAAAGTTCCAAAGGTGCAGTCCGGCCATACAGTATTTTAGTGATGGAGACAACAGAACTACCTATCAACTGATTGCTGCTGCCCTTCATCAGGGCTCATAAGGGGAACTCTGTACCTTTTAAAGTATAAAGACCCTGGCTATTAGGTATAAACTAGGTTTGCTACATTGACAGAGTTTGTGTACTTTTAACAGCTGTGCAACAGGGAACTTCAGGAGGTAAAGTTGATGAGAAACTTAACCTATTCAATTACTGCCTGTCTTGAAGTTATTACAGAAACAGAAAACTGCTAGGGGAAAAATGGTTGCATTCCACAGCACAGGTGGGAATCTTTGGCACTTCAGATGTAGCTGAAATACAACTCCCACCAGCCTCAGTAAGCATGGCCAATGGCCAGGAATGATGGGAGTTGAAGTTCAGCAATATCTGGAGTGCGAGAGGTTCCCCACATTTGCTGTAGCATAATCCTCATCACTGTAATAACACAAGACAACATATGTGACTAATACTATCAACTTTCAAAACAGGTTGGTGCCAGACTTGGTAGGCATATTCCTATTGTAATGAAGGCAGATGGTAAAACACAGTCCCCTTTATTTTCCATTATCACCCTAAGCTTTCACCCTATTGTTTTTGGGGTTGTTGTTTTTTTAGTCACTTGAATATTCCTTCTGTTTTGATGCCAGCCATTTTTGCCTTACAGTTGATGCAGAGGTTTAGCTGTAGCTGGAAAGATTAATAATGATGCATTTCTGGGGAATGCTGGCTTCACTTTAAACCAGGCATAGGCAAACTCGGCCCTCCAGATGTTTTTGGCCTACAACTCCCATCATCCCTAGCTAACAGGACCAGTAGTCAGGGATGATGGGAATTATAGTCCCAAAACATCTGGAGGGCCGAGTTTGCCTATGCCTGCTTTAAACCATAGTTAAGCTCAACTGTGACTGAAAGGTGAATGTGCTGCATGCTGCTGCATGGGGTGAAAATCACAATCACTTCACTCCTCTCCTGCTTCTGCTGTGCTGTCTGAACTTAGGCTTGTGTCTTGTGTCTCTCAAAAAAACCCCACAAGAACATAACCTAGGTTTGTTCCACTCTTTGGGGGAGACTATAAGCCCATCTTGGCAGCACAAGAGCAGCAGGAGCAGGGGAGGGGAGGGGTGAACAAGCACACGTTTCTGCTCTGTGTACAGTGGTACCTCGGGTTAAGTACTTAATTCGTTCCGGAGGTCCGTTCTTAACCTGAAACTGTTCTTAACCTGAAGCATCACTTCAGCTAATGGGGCCTCCTGCTGCTGCCGCGCCACTGGAGCACGATTTCTGTTCTTATCCAGAAGCAATGTTCTTAACCTGAAGCACTATTTCTGGGTTAGCGGAGTGTGTAACCTGAAGCGTATGTAACCTGAGGTACCACTGTACCAGCATGCTGCACAGTCACCTTTAAACCATACCTAAGTTTGACTCTTTTTTTTAAAGCAGCGTGCAAACACTGCCACTATATGGAGTCCTCCAGCACATAGTGTGTTAGGAATTGTCAAATCTACAAGTCTGATATTGCTTAATTTGATTGTGCCTTTTGTCATTGTTGTTGTTATGTGAGCAAAAAAGATATGCAGTTGGGTCTGTGGAAGAGACTCATGTGTCCAAATATCTGAAAATATAATATTTTTGCTACTAAGGATTTTACCCCCAGTATACAAGGGTTGCCCTCCCTCAGTTCTACAAACTTTGCAGCAGACCTTCTGAAATACATTTCTGAGGGTGAAAGAGGTTGATTTTAAAATATGTGCCATTTGTTACAGAAAGAGTGGGGAACACTTGTTTATTGAAAGAAGCATGCCTCCTCCCTTTGTCTTATTTCTTTCCTGCTGGCAGAAAATTGAAGGAAATGAAACTGATAGCTTCTTCCCTGAACTCTCTATAAGGCTTGTTTCAAAGTGAAAGCAAGAGAGGCACGGACAAAATGTTCCAACCAGAATCACAAGGCAAGACCCCTGAAAGAAGATCTTCAAGAGAAACAACAGTTGAACCTGTGTCAGCTCTCATCACAGTATGGAAGAGTTTGTTTTCCCCTGGACCATCTATTGATTTTGAAGCAATCGTCAAGTGCTGGGCCTGAGGAGGCCACCTGATGTGTGCTGAAGAAGAAGAAGAAGAATGAACATAGGGGGGTAATCAAGCAGATCAAAGCATTCTGGGCTAAACAAGAAAATTACAGTTTTGAACATGCTGCAGGAATTTTAACTATCTAGTTGTGGAATTAAGTGACTGAATTTGAGCTTGTTTACAGGTTGCATAAATGTCTGATATTCCGTAGTTTTGATGACTGCCAAAGAGGCCTTTGGAGAGGAGACTATGAGGTCTTCTTTTTTGTAGGAATCTGGAGTTGTACTCTTAAAATGTTTGTAAGAAAAACTGTTTTTTCCTTTTAATTAGGATTCATGGCAGTCTCTCCACAGAAGGTTAAAGAAGCTAATGACATCTCTTTCCTACACATGAGGAAACTGTAAGTGATGGGACAGGAAGAATGAAGGAAGATAAGGAGAACAGTAGGCCGGGGCCAAAATTTCTTGTTTGATGTAAAGACAACAGGTACAGAAAGTGAAAAGATAATGATGGTTCTGGTAGACTCTGGGTCAGTGAAACAGGAGCTGTTGGGTCTAGAAGCTGGACACAAAGAACTTCATCCTTGTTGCATCCAGCTGTGGCTTCTACTGTCACTGTAGCATTAAGAGCGATGCTGGATCAGGCCAAAGGCCCAGATGGCTATGGAAATCCCACAAGCAGGACCTGAGCACAACAGCAACTGGTATTCAGAGGCATACTGCCTCTGACAGTGAAAACAGAACATTGTGACATGGCAACCCTATAGGGAGGGCAGCAAAGGGCAAAACGATGTTGGGAAGCTGAATTTCACTTACTGATCGGAACTAACCAGCCCATTCTTTGGCTGAAGGCTTCTACATGGACTTGAAAGTGCATAACTTTGACAGTACTGGAGGTGGATGAAAAGCTAGTCAATAGGGAAGAACTCATACTACCTTTCTTGCTGAACTGGTTTGTTATTTTGGGCAAGTCACTGGCCCTACATATACCTGAGAGACAGCCTGCTTTATAGAACTCCCAAATTTTCCAATCAACATATGGCAAAAATGAGGGAGAGAAGGCCCAATGCAAGCAAGTGACAGCGCTGAATAATGACAGTAAGCTGAGTACTCTGTGTTGGGCCCAATAGAAGAACCTATCTGCATGTTCAGAAAAATCATGTGGTATGACTCTTTTGGGACGTGCCATTTCAGAGAATTCCATGACTGAGGGCTCTCACCTGCCTGCAAAACTCTACCGTGTCTGGGTCTCTGAATGTAGCCTTCCCTCACAAATACTATTTTTCCAGATGCTGCTGGAAAGTATGTAATGATGATGATAATAATAATAATAATAATAATAATAATAATAATAATAATAATAATAATTTATTTATTTATACCCTGCCCTTCCCGGCCAGAACTGGGCTCAGGGCGGCTAACACCAATAAAATTACAATAAAACATAATAGGGGGAAAAGGTTAATTAAAATACGGGCTAAAATACAATTTAAAATGCAGCCTCATTTTAATAGTAGCCCATAAATCAAAACCATAAGGGGATGGAAATATCAGGGTCAGACTGAGTCTAAACCAAAGGCCAGGTGGAACAGCTCTGTCTTACAGGCCCTGCGGAAAGATGCCACCTCTCACCTTCACTCTGAAGTGGTACAGTCCCAGCAGGGACTTTCTGAACATGTACAAACACCACACAGAAACCAGGCAGGCAGGAGCTTGCATCATCCACAGTCCCTTTCTGTACCTGCTGAAGGAGTCCTGCTGCCACCCAGTTCGGGTTGTTCATTTTCCCAAGCAGGGCTTCTGTACTGTTAATAATTGGGAGGGGGAGATTAAAAACAGGCGATGCTTCCCACAACTCAACCGCACCTGTAGAATCCCTACTTGCTATGCAGCTGTTAAATGCTCAGGGATGCTGCCAGAAAGCAAAAAAAAAGTGGCAAACATATTGGTTCTCTAAAAACTATGGAAAAAGCAGCTTTTCCTTTTACCGCCTCCTGTGACAGGCACCTGCTCTTCCCCGCAGAAGTCAGTGAATGTGCAGGATCTGGAATGTGGTTATGCAACCTTCCCACTCATCCATGCAGGGAGAGACAGCCGTCCCTGATTAATGGCTGCCCGGGAGATTTTGTGAGACGCACACAATTCCAAGGACTTGGCCCCTGCCCTTTCGGAAGACATCTCCTCCATCAGCAAAGCGCTTGCTGTCAGCTCTCCTTGGCTTTTTTGCCTCTTAATTCTTACCTGCTAATTAGCCGGGGACTTCTCGACTTGTTTAAGCTGCCTCGCTGCTGCTGCTGCCGCCGCTGCCGCCTCTGAGTTAATGATCAACCCACTGCGTTCCAGCTGCAGAAGCACAGGCTTGTTTGTGTCTATGTGTGCAGAGGACTGGCTGGCCCTCTCAGCTGTGTGCAAGTAAGTGTCTGTGAGCCAGGCCGGGCTCCGTTCCCTCGCTGCCATTCTCTCGCTGCTCTGTTTACTGCAGCCACACAGGCTGTGTGCAAGTCCAAGCGGGAGTCAGATGAGTGTATTCGCTCACAGTGCTCCAAAACAAGAGAATATGCATCCAAGGCAACCCCTGCCGGGATGGCAGCAGGCCAGCTGTAGAGATTTCTAGATGGAAATGAATGGGCCCTGCGGCCTGGCAGGGGGGCCAGCTGCAGGAAAAAAGAAACACCTTCACACACAATAGGAAAATCCTGTGGGGAGCAGAGAGCAGTGCAGGCCACAAACAGCAACTCAGCTGACTGAGCTTTGGCTCTAGGCCACCTCTCAGTCCTAGGCACTCCCTCAAAGCCTGTTTACTAACTGGCAAACCCTCAGCATGTTCCAGCATCAGCGCAACGTCCCGTGGGCAGCTTCATTTACTCTTATTAACAAGCATGGTCTGGAGGTTTATGAAAGCCATGAGCAAACAGGCTTTGCTTTAAAAAGAAAAGACGCCCCGGAAAGTATATAAACTGCGGTCTGTATTCCTGCCGCTATGCCTGACAGGTGGGGACATAAGCTCTCCCTAGAGGCTGATTTCTGAGCATTTGGTAATTACAGGTTTTTGCACCATAATAGCCCCAAATCAAAACAGATTTGATTGGGAAGGAGCACAAATTGTACCAGCGGAGGAGGGAGGTTTAATGTTTAATTCATGTTTATTAAATTTCATATCTTTATAATCATGCCGGGGGCGGCACAGGCGATGACTCCAAAAAGCAGCAGCCAGCCAGCCAAGCTTCTCAGATTTGATGGCATGGCTTTCTCGTGGCCTAGCTGGCTCTCTCGTCGGTTTTGTGATAATGTGTGTGGCTGTAGGTAGGTTTCCTCACGGTGACCTGGGAAGGTTGAGAAGAAGGAATGGCATAACGGCATATCCCCCAGTTCTACCAGTCAGATCAGTAGAATCTAATTCACTGGCTTCAGCATATTTGCCTTGCATCTTCTTCCCAAATTTGTCTTCCTGTTGCTAACAAATCTAATGTCAACATTTAACAAAGCTTAGCTTGCATGTTTCTAAGGGGTGGGATTTGCTAGCCTGACACAATTCTTTACTGTATGGTAGCTGTTTTACTTTTTAGGCTGTTGTTTTTCAGCTGTGCTGTTACTTCTGCTTGCTTATTTTATTTTGATGAATTGCTTTAAGCAAAGGTTTCTACAGAAAGGTAACTTATAAGAACATGTTGATGTTTTAAAAGTTCTAGCACTAGATGCAGCCTTGTATTCTGGGATGATGGAAATGGAGGCCTGCAGATTAAAAATTAGATTAGGCCCAGAAGGAGACACTGGAGCACTATCAACAGGACACACAAAAAAACAGCCAAGGGCTGAAAAGGGGACTGGGCAACCAGGAAGGCATACTTTAAAGCAGAGATCACCAACTCTTTCCCACCAGTAGACACATATAGAACTTCGAGAATGTTCAGTCGGTGCTAGCCATAAAATGTCTGCTCTGTGAGCATGGCATAATGACTTCCACATCTAAAAAAGCAGAAAGATGGGACCTATCCACACCTCCATTTGCCCCACTGCCCACCCGACCCCCAGAAAACCCAATCATTAGTGCTGAATAGGCACAAATGACACTCAGGTTTTCTGTGGATTGCTGTTTGTTCCGATTCAGCACAAAAGAGTAGGTTTTCCAGGGGAAAGCAGTGAGGGAAAGGCCAAACTGCTCAGACCCATGCCTAGAAAGCATGGAACAAGCAGAAAACTGCTCAGATCCATGCTTCCTAGGCATGGGACAAGCAGAAGTGTGGACAAGCCCATACAGGATTGCAAAATGCTTGTAGGCATGACCCTCATCAGCTGGGGTAGGTGACTCCCCAGCAGAGCATCTGCTTTGCATGCAGGAAGTCCCAGGTTCAATCCCCGGCATCTCCAGATAGGGCTAGGTGGGAGACACCCTGTCTGAAATTCTGGAGGACCACTGCCAGTCATTGTATAGAAACCCCTCACCCAATTGTCTGACTCAATATAAGGCAGCTTCCCATGTTCCATGCAGGAATAGTACAGCCATCCCCTCCCCATCCAAGGCATTGCCTCCCACACTGGTGATTAGATTCCAAGTTTACCTGTTTTTAGCCAACAGATCCTTGAATGAATGCTCAGTGGACAAATGTAACTGAACATAGGAACCCACAATAGTAAGATATCGTGATTTAACCTCTGGTATGATACTAGAATTGTTTGTCACATAAAAGAACCAAGAGAAGGGCAGGTCGGGTTACAAAGGTTGACAGTGCCCAGCAATTAAAGGAGGCTCCAGAGTTGGGTCAAAAAACCTGAGGATAGTCAGTACAGGTCAGTTAGGATAGCCAGGATATGAATGTAGGTTGCCCCACAGTCCTATTTTCTTATTGTATGTTCTTGGGCTCGAAAGGGACCTTGGCTATGCAGGCCGTATGCTGGGTAAGACTCTCATTTTAAACCTTCCAACTTACGAAGCTTGTGCTATTTCCTCAGAAGGCCTAATCTATCACTGTCACTTTTTCCTCCAGGTCAGCTGAAGTTACTTTTTGCCTCTTTAATCACCACCCACCGCTATCTGTCCTATTCAGCTGTCCACCAGTTACATTAGGAACAGCCATATAATGTCATAATATTCACGGCTTTTGCTTGCCATCCAATTTTACTTGCAAGCCTCCTTAGTCACAAGAAGCTACATATTTCTTGGTCTTGGCCTTTTTCCATTTATTAATACACAATGCAATCTAAAAACTCTTGTTTGCGGTCTTTTGACACTCCATTTTCATTATGAGGCCAGATCAATGTAGTCCTCTTTGTTGAGTTATTTATTGATCCTCCTTCGAATTCTCAGGCCTTCCATTTAATTTCATAGCTTGTGCCATCTGGTCACCTTGCCCCTAATGTGTTCCTCAACTAGCCCATCTCTGTGATCAATCTTTTTGTCCCATTTTCTCATCAACCCAGCATTACTGGGCTCAACACCAAATGAATATTTTCCCTTTATAGTTTTACTGAGATTGTTCCTGTTATTTCAAATGCTCTTGAGCTTTCCAAAAGCATTAACACATCATCTTATTATTTTTCTTTAAATTTATCTAGCACTGACATTCTTAATATCTTTCACTGATCTCCTTAGTCCTGCAGCACTAGGTTGCCTCTATGCACAAAGCAATGGTTTTGTTTCAGACTATTTCCATATAAGCTTCAAGGGGAGCATGTAGTATTTCATGCACACCCAACTCAGCAAATGTTTAAGACGTGGTTCTTAAAGAAGTTACAGGGACGGATCTAAGCAATTCCGTCTGTTTGTCTCCATTAAATTACTTCTATTCCAGTAAATCATGCTGTTCAAACTGTTACGATGCACATGATCTAATGGTAAAATAACCAACAATTTGAAAGAACATCAAGATCTTGAGATACTTGGCTTGCAAAATGATTGCTCTGGAAGCTATCGTTTCAAATGACCTCCCTCACAGAGAGATGAGTACATGTGAAGTGTGATAGAAGAGCAGTAACTAATCACAGCAGCGAGGTCATTAGCACACTGTGCCCAGACAAGGTAAGTAGGGTCTTAACATCTCTTAGGTGATATTCCATTTACAGTGGTACCTCAGGTTACATATGCTTCAGGTTACATACGCTTCAGGTTACAGACTCCGCTAACCCAGAAATAGTGCTTCAGGTTAAGAACTTTGCTTCAGGATGAGAACAGAAATCGTGCTCTGGTGGCGCGGCGGCAGTAGGAGGCCCCATTAGCTAAAGTGTTGCTTCAGGTTAAGAACAGTTTCAGGTTAAGTACAGACCTCCGGAACGAATTAAGTACAGTACTTAACCTGAGGTACCACTGTAACATTCATTTGGTGTCATCATCCTAATGATGGAATACCATGCCACCACATGGGGCTTTGGTCACTTGCTGTACTCAATTTCCAATGCACTCAAATTTTATGAGACTGGAAATTCAATCTGTTGTCAAGCCCATGTTCTGATTCAGGAATAAAAAGAAACAAGCGGGAAGAGGGGACAAAAATCAGTTGCCTATAACATACACCAATAGTCAGGTCATTTTTGCCACAGATGTGTAGTTATTAAAGTGGTGCAGGATATAACACTTCCATTTCCCCTTCACTTTCAGACAGGTTTTAATACCACCTAGTAAGAATGGTGATACATATTGTGTATGTTCAAGTGAGTTGAAACAGAGATCCAATTCATGTGATACTTTGTGTCATAATTTCCTTCAAGTCCATTTTTTCTATGTTGCACTTCTTACAACGCTAGACTACTTTACTTGCAAGAGAAAGCTTTTTGGTTTTTTGGGACATAAGCACTTGATTGTCAGAAGTGATTCTGAGTCCAGAACCCCTTTCATTCATTTCTTATTTCTGATCCATGGAATTTGCAGAAATGATCAGAAGGTCGGTGGTTCGAATCCCCACGATGGAGTGAGCTCCCGTTGTTCAGTTCCAGCTCCAGCCAACCTAGCAGTTCGAAAGCACACAGTGCAAGTAGATAAATAGATACCACTCCAGCGGGAAGGTAAATGGTGTTTCCGTGCGCTGCTCTGGTTCTCCAGAAGCGGCTTAGTCATGCTGGCCACAAGACCCGGAAGCTGTACACCGGCTCCCTCAGTCAATAAAGTGAGATGAGCGCCGCAACCCCAGAGTCGTCCGCGACTCGACCTAATGGTCAGGGGTCCCTTTACCTTTATCTGCTTATGAAACCCATAAGAACAAGGGCACATAGCTGCAGCTGAAATACCCTATGATTCCTTGTTCATTTAGATAGTGGTTGATATCAACCTCTAAATAAAGCTGTCCACCAACTTCTGGTTGATTAAGCATGTCACCTTCTATTTATCAAAATAACTACCGGTATTTAAAAAACAAACAAACAAACAAACAAACAAACAAAATAAGCAAGCAAGAAAGCCAAAACTTATTTTGAGTTTTTCTGATATATTAAGGAAAGTGGTAGATTTTAAGGTTTAGTGTGTACTGTTGTGAAATTGGGTGTTGTCCCAGTGTAGAATCTTCCTTTCATGATTTCCCAGCATGGGGGCCTGATCTTCACTTGGGCAAAAAAAAATGAGAGGCACAAATACAAGATGGGTGACACCTGGCTTGAGAGAAGTACATGTGAATAGGATCTAGGAGTCTTGGTTGACCACAAACTTGACATGAGCCAACAGTGTGACGCGGCAGCTAAAAAAGCCAATGCAATTCTGGGCTGCATCAATAGGAGTATAGCATCTAGATCAAGGGAAGTAATAGTGCCACTGTATTCTGCTCTGGTCAGACCTCACCTGGAGTACTGTGTCCAGTTCTGGGCACCACAGTTCAAGAAGGACACAGACAAACTGGAACGTGTCCAGAGGAGGGCAACCAAAATGGTCAAAGGCCTGGAAACGATGCCTTATGAGGAATGGCTAAGGGAGCTGGGCATGTTTAGCCTGGAGAAGAGGAGGTTAAGGGGTGATATGATAGCCATGTTCAAATATATAAAAGGATGTCACATAGAGGAGGGAGAAAGGTTGTTTTCTGCTGCTCCAGAGAAGCGGACACGGAGCAATGGATCCAAACTACAAGAAAGAAGATTCCACCTAAACATTAGGAAGAACTTCCTGACAGTAAGAGCTGTTCGACAGTGGAATTTGCTGCCAAGGGGTGTGGTGGAGTCTCCTACTTTGGAGGTCTTTAAGCAGAGGCTTGACAACCATATGTCAGGAGTGCTCTGATGGTGTTTCCTGCTTGGCAGGGGGTTGGACTCGATGGCCTTTGTGGTCTCTTCCAACTCTATGATTCTATGATTCTTAACCCTGATCTTAACCCTTTGCTCGCTGCTGCAGTCCTGATCCAGAACTTCCCCTCTCCTGGTCTGTGCTGGCTATTTATAAAAGTAAAATCCTGCACTTAATGGCAAACCACAAGACTCATTGTAACTTGGTCCTTGTTTTCTCCTGCTCCAGAGGCTAGGAGCCGAACCAATGGCTTCAAGTTACAAGAAAGCAGATTCTGACTAAACATCAGGAAGAACTGTTTGACAGTGGAACATACTCTCGGGGGGGGGGTGGATTCTCCTTCCTTTGAGGATTTTCATAACAATCTGTCATGGATGCTTTAGCTGAGATTCCTGCATTGCATGGGGTTGGACTAGATGACCCTTGGGTCCCCTGCAACTCTACAATACAATTTTCTTATTCTTATTTTAATAAGCAAACACTACCATTCATTATTGGTGGGACATGGGTGGCGCTGTGGGTTAAACCACAGAGCCAAGGACTTGCCGATCAGAAGGTTGGCGGTTTGAATCCCCGCGACGGGGTGAGCTCCTGTTGCTTGGTCCCTGGTCCTGCCAACGTAGCAGTTTGAAAGCACGTCAAAGTGCAAGGAGATAAATAGGTACCACTCCGAAGGGAAGGTAAACGGTGTTGCCGTGTGCTGCTCTGGTTTGCCAGAAGCAGCTTCGTTATGCTGGCCACATGACCCGGAAGCTGTACGCCGGCTCCCTTGGCCAATAAAGCGAGATGAGCACCGCAACCCCAGAGTCGGCCACGGCTGGACCTAATGATCAGGGGTCCCTTTACCTTTACCTTTACCATTCATTATTGGGAGGAAAGGGCGTCTTACTTTTTCCTGTTACAGTGCCACACCCAAACCAAAATAGTTTGAGAAGCAAAGTTTGCCTTTAACCTTCAGCCCCAACAAATGTTCTCCACCTACTATTTAACTAAAGCTTTCAATTTTGGCGACTAACCTGTGGCTCTCCACATGTGGCTGTACTGCAACTCCCATTATTCCTGATCATGCTGGCTGGAGCTGACAACATCTGGGGGCTCCCCGCTTTCAAATGCTGCCCTGTGCACACTTGTGAGTAAGCACGTCAGAACTCAATGGGACTTACACCTGAGTAAGCCGTCATATGGCCTGAGATGCAGAATGGTTAATCTATTGACTTAGTCATAATGAGCTTTCACACCTGCTTCTGAATTCTGAATGCGTACAGAACCCTAATTGAGAAATATACATAACTGTTCTGTTTCAATGAATATTACTTAATGCACAATAAAGGCTCTAGACACAGAATCACTGTTATAGCAAAGAATTATCACTCATTCCATAGATAAAAAATTACTGAAAGACTAGGGGAAAGTCTGTGTCATGTGGTACTGCCTATCTAACCACCTTAATTGTGTGGGTCACAGCATAAACAGCAAAAGAAAAAAAAAAGAAGTCAATGAATATCAGCATAGGGGACCTGAGGTGAGCAGAACATATTAAATGCCAGCATTTTAGTTCCAAGAGGTGTATTTATGGGCTGGGAGCCTGTAATAGGCTTGGCTGTTCTGATGTCTGCCCATTTAATATAGGATAAAGGTCTCTTCGGTGATCAGGCTTGCACTCAGCAGAACATTATCTTTCAGAATTTTAAGCAACCTTCCCTCTAATTTCACCACCACCCACACAATTCGATCTAGTCCTAATGCATCCTCTGTCCTACATCTCTCTCCTCCCATTTGAACTTTATAAAAGAATGGAAAATCTTCACTGAAAACCTAATTGTTCTCTCCTGGGGCAGAAATGGTTGCTATTAACCTTCATCTCTTGATCCTTTGAAGGGTCTCAATTGAGCAGTTTAAATGCAGCTAATCAGAGTGATAGGAAACCATCTCTTAAGGTTGCCAGTAACTGCAATGGGTTGTTGCTTCCTGAACAGAGCACCGGCTCTTATGTTTTCCATTAGCTTCCTCTCCCAATCCAGTGCCTTCCATTTATTTTACTCCCTGCAATTTCCCCAAGATTATCCTTAAGCAGTCTCACATCTAGAAGGATGGGGGAGGAGGACACAGAAAACAATCCTGGCTTCTCACCATGCTGGCTAACGCAGCCAAAAATAGTAAACAATGTCAATACTGTATGAACATAAGATAATGCAGCAACGCTGAGAGTCACTCCCACAGCATCCCTGGCAACTGCGCCATTACCTACCAATCACAACACTGCACACTGCCCCCAAATTACCCATGCAGGAATGTATGGTGACATTATGGAAACATTACCTCTAAACCTTAATGCATGGTGATCATACTCCCTTGAAGAGCCCACGGCACCTTGTCTATCAGATCCTCCCATGGCTCAGTGTGTATCAATACAGCAACTGATGCTTGCTGCCACAAGCTCCAGAGAGCTCCCTAGAAAGAGGCTTGAACCCCCTCCCCTCCCACAGTCAGGGTTGCCATATTCCCAAAAGTGAAAATCCGGGCAAAGTTGTTGACCAGCTTTTCTCTTTTTAAAAAAATCACCCTATTTGTCATACTCTGGGTTTTTCCTGGACATTTTATCGATTCCGCGAAAACCTCTTTGACAAAGCCAGATCCAGAGGGGGAGGGTGGGGCGGAGAGGGAGGAACTGCCCTTCAAGTGAGAATAAACAAGCCTATTCCATAGACCAGTAGGCAGATCTGCATGTAAAATCCACAGCTCGTCTCTCCACTCCAGCCAACGGCCTGGATCCCTTTGCTTTGCAGGCCCTGCCTATACATTTGAATGCTCACAGATCTGTGGGTACAGGGAGTGGTGTTGCTCCATGTCTCTTAATATATAAAATCTGAGATATCTGTTCTTGGTGTTTTATTCTGACTGGCTCCTGAGTCAAATGAGTTGTGTAGATAAGGATTGTATTGTCAGTAGAAATAGTAAATGGCGTTTAAAGTTCTTTTTCGAATTCCATTTTTTAAAGAAAAAGAAAACAAGATGGCACAGGCATAGATGAGGGGCATTTTACTGCTTACTGTCTGTGATGGTATAAACACCACACTCAAGCAGCCTGCAACATCAGTGTAACATTTGTCACAGCAGATGCACTTGCTGGGGTGAAAAATGCTGTTTCTTAAGCAAAGCAGTTTCGGTGCTGAAAAACCCTGATTTCCCCCACAACTCAGGTGCTAGTTGTAACAAGTGCACATTCATTGCACTGCAAAATGATGATCACCTGGAAAGGTCCATGGAGCCTTGCATTATTAGGCAGGAAGACAGCCCGTCCAGTTAAATTAGAACCAGTCTGCGTTTAATGATGAGCAAAAAGCCTGGGAATTATAGGCAGAGCTTGATGATTAATACCTAGAAGCATAAATCTTTTCCCCACTTCCCTTTTCATTTGAAAGTTTTGCTTCTCTCTCATTATTTAAAGCAAGAATTCTATTCTTTAGCAACTTCCGCTGAGCTCTCAGCGTCCTCTTAATCACGTATTTTAAAGGATGCTAAACAATGAAAGTATTACATAGCTATTTTTCTTCCCCTTCTTATTGCAAACTGTGCATTGCAAAGGATGCAGGTGCGTCTATTGTTAAACAGGTTCCTTCTTTTAATTCATGCTTTCATATTATGAAATCATTTTAAGCCACAGAAAAAGCCCCAAAAGATGCCTAGACTGGACAGTTAAGATACAGTGGTAAAAAGATGTAGAGGCTTTCATCTTCACAGCCCTGGTTCCAATCCAGACCTGGTTGGATAGAGGACATTGCTTTTTAAAGTATCCTTCATTCTGCATGAAATGGAGAATTGGATATACAGGCATTAAGTTCTGCCCCCCCCCCCCACATAAGTGAAATTGCGTCAAGTAGGGAGCAACCTCTAAACACCCTCTCTGCCACTCTCTCTTCAATCCATGCCCACACACTGTATTCATAAACATTCACAACCAGAATTAAAGCTCGGGGCCAGCTGGACGCTGGAGGAGAAATGGAAAAATGGCTGCTGTTGCTGTGCTCCCGTGCATGCCAGCTGTTAGGTGGGGAGGCTGAGCAGCCTAAACAAAGTCCTGCTGTGCCTCTGGTCTCTTTGGGGCTTCCTCTGCCCTCACTGACGTCCTCTTCAGGGGAGGGTCTTCTCATGAAGAGGGCTTAATTCATCTGAGGGCTCTCCTCTGAATCCCCTCACCATTTGAATTTAGGTGTGTGTTGACTACAGATGGGGCCTTTTCAGTTGTGGTGCCCTGTGTATGGAACGCCCTCCCTAGGGAGGATCACCTGGTGACAACTTTAGTAGTAGTAGTAAATGGAAAAAACAAGGCTCTGCAGTAGGGCCTGCAGTATATTGGTAGATTTCTCTCTGTGTGTATGTGGTCACGCAGACAGCTTATATTTTGACAGAAGAAATAATATTCTGTTGAGAATGAGCTTTCCCCCACTTTCTCTCAACTTCATAAAGTTTTGCAAAAAAGAAAAGATCAAGAAATTCTTGAGAGTTTGCATTCTTTGACAGTTTAGAATGGCAGTAATAACAGGTATCCTTTGCACATCCAAAATAACAATTCCGCTGCTCCTTTTTGTTCATGAAAACACTCTAAACTGTAAAACAGCTAGAGCTGGGCATGTGGAAAATGATGACTCAAATATTCCATCAATTAACTCTAGGTGTAGCAACACGCTTTAGCCACTAAGCCAAAGTGCAGTATCATATAAACATGATGAACAGATTTCAACACTGCAGTATTCCACCCATGCAACATTTCCTTGTTGCATGTGATGATCTTTTTTATATTTAAAAGCCAGGATAATAATGCTAAGTACAAAGTTGGATATTGTCAGCTAAAATGTGTGAACATGATTCCTGTCTATTTAATAAAATGCCTTATTTTTTTATCTGGGGCTTTACACAGACCCCACCATGCCATTCCTCTTCCTGTCCCACTAGTGTGTTGATTTGTACCCCAAATACACTTTCTTCCTTTCAACACTTTCCACGGCTTTCTGTGGTGAATGCACAAAGGAAAAAGCATAATGGGGTTTCTATGCTACCCACTCACTACCCAACAACCACGCCTGTTGAATCACTTGCTTCCAGCCACTGCTAGAAAGAATGATGCTTAATTGCAAATGGCACAATATCATTCACATTACTCAACATATATAACAACATCAGGAAAGCAGAGAACAATTTCCTCAGCTATCCAAGAAAGAATTATAGGATGTAAATACTCAGATTATCTAGCAGATTGTTGGTGCTTTCTGGTAGGGTGGAATCAAGATACCACAGGATGTGAACTATTTAAATACTTTTATGGAGATCTTCAAAAGAATGACACACACTATTCTATATATGAGACACAGATTGGGGTATAAGTACTTTGGATGTGTTGGGTAAAGCAAATTTACTGTAAAGAAAGGAACAAATCCAACCCGCTTGGCTTATGGAGACTTGTTTGCAAGTAAATAAGGAAATGTAGCACCGTACATAGATCATTCAATGATATCTGCCGGAAGTTGCTGCCATCTCCAAACTGACATGCGTTCACCCTTGTACTTTGATCTCTACAACAGCACTCCTTACATTTTGCGCGATAGTTGAGGTATGCTTGCACTCTGCATCAGCAAACAATTGCATGATACTGTATATAGCTGAAGCTCAGCAAATTGCTTGTGCAGCCCATGCCTTATCCCAAGTCCTGCCCCTGATTAGTGTTCCACCTCCATGTTGCTTTATGCAAAAGTTGGTACTTCTTTAATAAAGCACTAACTTTCTAACAACATTAATTCCCTGAGTCAGGACAAACATTTGCACATATCTGGCATCTAACATTCCTCCTCCACTTGTAATAGCTTTACCACTTTTTTTTTTAATGTATCAGATTTATACTCTGTTCTGACTCCAGAGTGCTCACAGTAGGAGCAGTATGGTTCCCAAGTGATCAGCCTTTTACGCAGTAGCACAGTGAGAAAATCCTAAAGTGCAGGCATCCTTCCTGACAACCTCCATAGTCATGCCTCTTCTAAGACAATACAATAAAAATGAACTTTTGACCAAGGCAGACAGTATGGCTTCAATACCAAGGCAACATTTCCTGCACCGCTCTATCCTCCTTACACCATTTACATCAAAGACTTACGAGTATGTTGTACTCAAAAGCTTGCTCACTACTTTTGGATAGTCATAATAAAAGGGGTTTTGGAATTTTTCAAAACAAAAGCAACAGTGTAATACTTAGCTGTGCACACTCATGAAAGCTCCTCCTCCTCTGGTCAGCTTGTCTGGTGAGTTTCTTTCTGAGAAAATCTTATATTCCACAAAAAAGGATTGGAATAAAGAACTAGAGATCTCAGTTTCCACCACACAGTGGGAAACTGTTTTAACTGATATTACAAGGGTGTCTTTGGACCTTAAATTGAGGCTCATACAACAAAAAATAATATTTAGAATATACTGGACCCCATTATGATTGTTTAAATAAGGGTATCTAACTGCTGGAGATGTAATAGGGATAATACTTCTCTAAAACATATGTTTTTTCATTGTCCTATATTGAAAGATTTTTGGCAGAAGGTAACTGAAACTAATAACAGAACTGTACGGAACAACCTTACATTTACAGAGCAAAGTATCCTCTTGAATTATATACCCAGCACATGGAACCTTACAAAAGGACAATACGAGTGGACTCTTCATGCCCTTACCACAGCAAAAAGACCAATACTGGTGAATTGGAAAAATAAAAATGCGGCTCCCTTCTACGATTGGATGGAAGACCTATAAAACTCACAACATACAAACAACTTGCATATAAACACAGACTTGCCATGGACAAATTCAATGTTATTTGGAATCCATTCTTACAAATACAGTGGTGCCTTGGGTTACAGACGCTTCAGGTTACAGACTCTGCTAACCCAGAAATAGTACCTCGGGTTAAGAACTTTGCTTCAGGATGAGAACAGAAATTGTGCGGCGGCGGCAGGAGGCCGCATTACCTAAAGTGGTGCTTCAGGTTAAGAACAGTTTCAGTTTAAGAACGGACCTCCAGAACGAATTAAGTTCTTAACCCGAGGTACCACTGTACTGTAATAGGTTAAGATCTGGTGAATTACAATAACAACTTTGTAAAATAATTAAACAAACAAACAAACAAAGGTCCTGGGTTCAAATCTTGGTGTCCCAAGATAGGGCTGGGGAAAACCCTGCCTGAAACTGCAGACAGTCTCCACCAGCTAGTTTATAAAGTACTGTGACTGATGTACCAACGGTCTGTCTTGATAGGAGGCAGCTTCCTATGTTGTTTATTTGATATGCAAGAAATCAGCATATAGCACTCTTGGAAACTTCACCATCATCCCCGCTGTGAAATGTGTGGTCATGTTTCATCCCTGCCTGTCACCGAAGCTTAGTTTCAGTGGTAAAAGAACGGCAGACATTCCCTAGGCTAGTGCCAATTTAATGCTTACCTTGCCCATGAAGCATTCTCATTCATTTGCTGCAAAGATTCAGGTAATTATTTTATACATTAAAATTAGATAGCCCCCGAAAGTAATGCTTCTCTTGGAAATATATCACATTTTCCCATTGTTCAACTGGCAACATCTTGTTACTGGCAATGTCTTGTCCCCTCCCCAGCTGATGTGTTTGGATAGTGACTGCTGCATGGTATGTGGCTGGGCCAGTTCATTGCCTATTTATTTTGTAGTGACATCGGTGGCATAACTACCCAGCTGTGCTCATTAATGTTGAAAGGTTTTTTTTTCCCCCAAGTGATGGTTGAACATCTTTAGTTTTTGGAGACTAAATGCTCTCTCACCATGCTGCCTAAGACGGTGAATGCTCATGTAACCTATTAAAAATGAAGGCTAGGCTCCCTCCTTCAGCAGCATTTTGCTTTAATGCCACCACCAGCCAGCCTATTTACTGAGCTTCATCCTGATTTACTAGCACTAAGCTTACATGGTGTGGTGGTTAGGTTATATCCAACCTTTATTGAGCATCCGTTCCAATTTGCTTAAAGCGTGGTAATATGACAATGAACATGCATCCTGCATTTGTCCTCATTCACATGTGCCGTGGTGTGTTTACATGTCTTATCTGCCATTAGTTCATTGCATGCTTTTCAATGTATTTCCTCTCCACTTTCCAAACGGCAAAAAAACCCCAGGTCTTTTGAAAAGTGGATTTGTTGCGCTAGGGAGACAGAGCACTTTAAATGTGCAAACCTAGTTCCAGTATGCACTTGAATCCCTGTACAAAAGTCTGATAGTCTGGAGACACCCCTCTTCTTTGGTCTTGTTTCAGGATGTGCAAGTGGGAAGTGTTCTGGCAGCTCCACACTCCCGATTCCAGGGGGACGGGGGCGGGAAGCATCTACTCAACCTTTGCTTGAAGCATACATTCTTCCACCATAGCAAGACTGCCTCCCTTGCCTCAACTGTTATGGGCCCGAGTCCTTTTTAATGTGCATTCATGAGGCAATCCTGTTTTCCATACTACTTGCACGTGCAATTGTTTTAGGGAAGTCACACTGCTTCATTTCCAGTCAGTACATATCCCATAACTTCCTGTTAAAGTCCTGTACTACAAAAGTTTTGGTTTATTTTCGTCCCAGTTTTGTTGTACAATAGCCGCTTCACACAGCAATCGTGTGATAGCATCTCAAAAGTATCACAGAACAAACTGAAGCAGAACAAATCCACCAATAATGGTGTCAAGAACATTTTGCAGAATACGCAACATGGCCTTATGTCTGGATGATACACCACTGGTGTTGAATAAACCGTAGAGGACTATTCTGCAAAAGGTAAAATGTGGTTGGGGCAAACTTCAATGATTATATAAGTTTTAAGAAATGCAATGAGCTAATAGAACATCCCTGTCTTCAACTCGGATCCTGGCAAACATTATTTCACCCCCTACCTCTAATTTGTGCAGCTGTCAATATTTCCATCACTACGTGTCACAAATTTGGGTCAATTCCAGATAACCTGCTTATTGAGCATTCATTCTGATTTGTTTGCAGGGAAGTTAGATGACGCCATCCCACACTTTTGAGTGCATCTTCGCATCACTTTCATTATTGCAAAAACTGCCATCTTTAGGGGGGAACAGGTTTGTTGTGCAAAAGCTCCCAGTCAGACTTTACTACACAGCCTCAGTTTGCTGGTATGCGACTGAATCATAGCTGTCAACTTTCAGATTTGAAAATAAGGGATCAGCAGCCTCGAAAATAAGGGATCAGCAGCCTCGAAAATAAGGGATCAGCAGCCTCACCTGTCCCGGGGACAGTCTACGGGATATCTAACAATCTGGGACAGCAGCGGGAAGCGGCACTGGAATAAGGGAATTTCCAGCAAAAAAAGGGAAGGCTGACAGCTATGGACTGAATCCCACCCCCAAAAAGCATCAGCCTGGAAGCGCCTTTGGAGCATTTTATTTACAGCCAAAGCTTTGAAAACACATATACAGGCAGATGCTTACCTTAGTTGTGCTCTTCTTTTCTGTTATCTCCACTGTTTAACCATCCATGTTTTGCTCCACATTTGCTAAGACGCCAGTCTCTGGGAGTCGCTCTCAGTTTGCGGTATCTGATCTCTGTTTTTCCTGATTGGCTGAAAAGTCTGGAATGGAAGGCTTGCAAAGAACGCATTATGAAGGAGAGAGAGAAAATCTTGCTGAGCCTGTTTGAGCACAAGCTCTGCTGGAAACATTCCCTCACCTGCGCTGATGCAATTTAAAGATGTTTACGTGTGTCCTAAGAGGCTGTGTCCCTGCTGTACAGACAAATTATTGGTTCTTGCTGGGAAGGTGCACCTTAAACCAAATGTTTTGCTTGGGTTAGAATGCTATACACACTTGCTTGGAGGTAAGCCCCACTGAACTCAAGAACTTGAATTTGAGAAGGCATGCATAGGATCGCACCACACATCTACATATGACAGCATCAAGCAACTAAGAAATGTGTAAAACAAATTGCTCTGGCAAACAAGGAAACAACAATAATTGTTAGAGCATGAGACTCTTAATGTCAGGGTTGTGGGTTTGAACCCCACCTTGGGCAAAAGATTCCTGCACTTCAGGGGGTTGGACTAGATGATCCTCATGGTCCCTTCCAACTCTATGATTCTATGATTCAGTTGTACATGCTTCGACTGAATTATAGTAAGGCTTGGAAACTAGTTGGCCATACCAGTTCCGTTTTCTTCCTGTACACATCTCCAATGAGTCAGCACTTTCATGTTCCACATTTGGAACATTTCTTCTCATTTTGTAAGTAGCTGAATTTCCGATGCAGCAATGCACATATTTCACAGTGTCAATTTACCCATTTTGCTCTCAAACTCACTGGGAGCAGTTACACAACAAGGAGGATGTTTTCTCTGAGGCTTGTATCAACACTGCTCCTTTTCTTCAGCCAAGACCAAAGGGTGACACCTTACTCATTTGAGAAATGTGAGGTGCATGAAGTCTTGGGGAACAGAACAAAAGTTCTGTGCTACAACAGGAACTTGAAAAATGTCCCAACCCACCTACCTGGCAAGGTTGATGCTTTGGACTTGTCTGAGAATAAAATCAGAAGTCTGTGGAGGACTGACTTCAGAAACTTGGGTCACCTTCAAGTTCTGAACATTTCTCAGAACAAAATAGAACACATCGAAGGAGGTGCTTTCATACACACAAGCTACCTGGAGTTCTTGAACCTCACTGCAAACCGGCTGACTCTTCTCTCCAGCTCCATGTTTGATGGGCTTACAAATCTCACGGTCTTGATGCTTGGCAGCAATCAAATACTCAAGATTGAACCTTATGCCTTTGCCCATTTGGAGAAATTAAAGGTAATTGATTTATCTTCAAACAGATTGTATACCATGAATGCTATGCATGCTGTGTTTAAAGTGGAATCCTTGCAGGAACTGCACATCAAAGACAATGATCTGCAGAATTTCTCAACCAAACAGATCATTAGTGTACCTGAGCAGTTTCGTAAACTGGATGCATCTCATAACCCAATTTCTCTCATTGATGTCACAACTTCAGTTTTACAAAGCCTTTCTTCACTTGATTTATCCTTCTCTATCCCTAATATCTCCATTGTATGGTTGATACAAGACCCTTGCTTCCTAAAAGGCTTAAAGACATTATTTTTAGGAGGTATAGCTATGAAACCACCAGCTATCTCAGAGGTGCTCCAAATGATCAATTGCACCTGGCTAGAGGCTATCCACCTAAACCAGTTACACCTGACTGAAACAGATGGACTTATAGAGCAGGTATGTCTAAGGCATGGAAATATTGAGACTCTTAACTTACAGCACAATTCGTTCACAAGTGTTAATGAAGGAGCCTTTGAAAACTGCACACATCTAAGGTATCTGAATATGGCATTTAACAAGCTGAAAGTGCTGCCAATGACACTGTTTCAGTCCTTGCATTCTTTGAAACTTCTTTCTTTGGCAAACAACAAGTTCACTATGGTGCCAAATGCTACCTCTAACATGCCATCATTAGAATGCCTGGATCTTAGTTTTAACAAGATCTATAGAATTCTTCCAGATGACTTTGCCCATCTAAATAATTTGAAAAGTCTCTATGCCACTGGAAACCGTATCTCTCATGTCCATTCAGATATCTTCGGTGATCTACACAGCTTGCAAGAACTGAATCTTGAAATAAATCTTTTAACAGAACTCAACGAACCTTTCCCAGGAAGCTTAAAGAATCTGGAAACCCTGATACTAAGGCAAAATAAACTGGATTCGATAAAAAAGGACGTTTTCAAGAATCTTACTTCTCTGCTGGTTCTTAACCTGGCAGACAATCAGATTGCTGCTATAGAACCTGGAGCCTTTAAAGGTTTGAGTAACCTGCAGAGCCTTGTTCTTGGTAGCAACAAGATCACCAAAGACACTTTCCAGGAAGGGCTATTTCAAGGTTTAAGCTCTTTAGTAGACCTAGACCTTTTTAACAATTATATCAGTTACAAGTCCTCCAAAATGCTTGCCAATCCTCCCTTTAAACTGCTAAGGTCCTTAAACAAATTTAATATAAACAGCCAACGTCATAACGGACTTGAAAATTTTCCAGTTAACTTCTTACAAGGACTGGAGTCCATTGTGCAAATCCACGCAGGCAACTTGGCAATATCTTTTTTGGATCCCAAGACTTTTAAATATACCCCTACGCTTGAAGAGCTTGATTTGAGTGATAATTCTCTTAACAATGTCAGCAATATGCTCTTCTGGCCTGTACCAAACCTGAGGGAACTGCACCTCAATAAAAACGGACTAAATTCACTCAGCTTTGTTTCCCATGGCAACCTATCCAAGTTAACTCTTTTCAGAGGAGCTGAAAACCAAATAGACGTTATCACAAAAAACCAAATAAGAGCTTTGCCTGCCCTTCGTTTTCTAGATCTCAGGGAAAATACATTTGCCTGTTCCTGTAGTAATGAAATGTTCCTCAACTGGTCACTAAAGGATCCTAAAACTCAGGTGCTCCATTTCTACCAGTACATCTGTGCTTCCCCTTCAACACAAAAGGGGCAGAAATTGTGGACCTTTGAGACGTCTTCTTGCATAATTGACTATGGGTTTATCCTGTATATCACAAACACATCTGCAGCAATTTTACTGATGCTCGTCTGCTTCATTTATCAGTGGAGGTTGCACATGATCTACAGTTACCACCTACTACTTGCATATTTCATTGACAAGAGGGAAAAAAGGAAGGAGCGAGTCATGGGTTATGCTTATGACGCCTTCCTATCTTACAACACACACAATGAAGAATGGGTGATAAATGACCTTCTGCCAGTGCTAGAAAACCAGTATCACTGGAAGCTCTGTCTTCATCACCGAGACTTTGAGCCAGGACGGTCCATCCTGGAAAATATTGTAAACAACATCTACATGAGCAGGAAAACCATTTGTATCATAAGTCGCCACTACCTGGAAAGTGAGTGGTGCTCCAAGGAGATCCAGGTGGCCAGCTTTCGCCTTTTTGATGAAAACAAGGATGTCCTGATTCTCATTTTTCTGGAGGACATTCCCAGCGAGTACTTATCACCCTACCATAGAATGAGAAAACTTATTAGGAAGAAGACATATCTCAAATGGCCCCAGGATGAGAAGGAAGTTGCATTGTTTTGGCAAAAGCTTGATATGGCTATGAAGACAGGTGAAGGAAAAGAAGAGGAACACCCCATTTTGCCTAGATTTGCTTCGGATGAAGTGCCATAAAGGAAGTAGTCTGTGGGGGGAAATGCCTTGTATGTATATTATACCTCATTTATATAGTGGCATTACAAACAGATAACAGCAATAGCCACTGGCACTGACAGCCACCATTCTGTCCCCATCAGGTATGTTTCACAAGGCCAGTTGCGATGAAACTTTTTCTTTCATGGAATAATAGATGTGGAAAAAATATAGCTGGAGAGCGTGGCATTCAGTGGTGGTGGGGAAATGGTTTGAGCAGGATACGAGATTCCTGCAAATCCAAACTTGCAATCTGATCCTATGCATACTACTTAGAAGCAATTGCCACTATGTTCAATGGTCTTACTCCCAAGTAGTTTGCATAGGATTACAGGCTGCAATCCTGTGCATCTGAGTATAATCCCCATGAACACAGTGGGACTTACTTCTGAGTAAACCTCCACCTCTCTGGGTGGGCAGGCGAGGAAAGGACGTGTGTAGCAATAGTCTGGCGACTGTAGGTGGTGGGTAAATAATATCTAAACAATGGCACTCCTAAACTGCCATCGTACCATATGTTTCTAGACCATATTTTGTTCTAAAAGGAGACCCACCCACAGATACTCACAAAAGATTGAAAGTAGAATAAAATGGGAACTAGAGTTACAAAAGAATCACATTGCCAGCCAGCATGACAATGCCAAAATAAAATTAACAAAATCCTTTCTGTTCCTGTATGGAATTATGATATACAGGAGGGCATATACTTCAGGTTTTTATAAACCTTTTACTAAAGTTATATCTTCAAAAATATTTGGCTGCACACACCTTTATTTACCAAAGTCTGCTGTTGTTCTTGTTGTTCTCTTCTGTTGAGAGATGAATGTGCCGTGCAATTAATTCTCAAGCATACCACCATGTTCTCCTTCCCTCCTCTTGTCATCTCAGATAAGTGCCATTTCCCCCCAGCTATGGCTATAGTGCCGCCTGCTTTAAAGGTAATTTCATGGGATCCACCATGAAGCGCTCTAGAGTAGAAGCAATCCTGAAAAAGGAACACCCAGGTGTAAATGTGATACAGAAGATCCAAGCGGGGGTAGAAAGGTAAAGCATCACAAGGGCAAATGGTTAGGCGACCAAACCTATGCTCTGGGATCTTCCAATCAAGGGGGGTGGCAATATTGATTGGAAAAAGAAACTTTGTCTAAGAGTCATAAAAGCTACCTGTTTGGATCTAACAATAATTCCTAATCAGCAGGGATGAGAGAGGGGTGAAAATCTCATGCTACTTTCTGCATATTTGGGGTAGATATATAATCTGTTGTTTCTGGGGGAAGAAAGTAGGTCTAGTTGAACCATATGCACTACAAAGCACTTATTCCAAGGTGCTTTGGGGATAAATTCAAGCTGATTGCACAGCTCCTGGTCTATGGAATTCCCCACACACCATAGGAACCAACTCCTAGGGGCCAAGGTCCCTTCAGCCCCCCCATAAAATATTTGAGGGGGCCACCCCCCAAGTTGATGGGCATTGCCATTCAAATGGTGTGGGTGTGGCCCATCATGTGACTAATTATGTGGGGCAGGGCTTACCTCCCCCCAATAGTTTGTTCAAATTGGCACCCCTGCTTCCCACAAAGGTGAATCTGGCACAGTCGTTATATAGTTTGGAAACTATGCTGAAGATGCACTGCTTTACCTTGGCCTCTGACACTTGAAATATGTGTTTTCAGCACCCACCCTATTCCTGTGGCTGTAATTTGTTTCAACTCTTTTTAATATTGAATTTTAAATTGTTGTAACTCACCCTGGGACCTGCTGGGGGAGGGCAGGTAATAACAACTGGTGCTGCTGAACGATTTTGCTGTTTCATATTAACTTTTACCAGTTTCATTTCTGTGTGATGCTTTTTGTTTATATTGTGCTGCATTTTTAAAGTTTTGAGCCTCTTTGTCTGTTTTCTTTAAGACGTGACTCCCAAACTGTGGGCTGGGGCACACCATAATGGGAATCTCTGGCACAACATCTGACAGGCATGAGGGAATCCTAGAAATCACCAGAGGGCAGGGCATTCAAACACAGTTTTGGGTTCTCTCTGTTTCTCATTTTTTCAATCTTAAAGCCAGTTGTCACATTTCCACAACAGTATGAGATTATTATTTTTATGTCCTCATGAAAATTTGTCAGCATTCTAGTGCTCACTTCTCCTAATGGTCACATTTTTGGATGCAAGCCATTTCCCTAAACATAATTTTCTTTCCACTAATATATGGAAATTGTGCAAACTTTTGCCTTTTTGTACACATGATTAGCCGATTGCAGGACTGCACTGAAAAAATATGGAGATTTGCAAATTTTGAAGTCCATCGTTTACTATTTAGCTATCTCTGAATTCTGTCCCTACATTTCACTTTGTACCATTTGACTTCTAACAGCATAAACCCTTCTCTTCATCTGCAGCCAAAAGCACAACAGGCAGCTCTAAAGTAGCCTCATAAACAAGCTCCTGTCTCCTGTAGTAATGCACCAGCCAAGGTCACAGGAAAGCCACAGATCTACTTCAGAATTGAAGCTATTAGCAGGGGCTGTGCCCTTGTATAAAGGGCAGAGTGCTGACATAATGGCATGGCAAGGGGGAGGGGGCAGTGGAGAGGTTGCTTGCACATGCTAGCACAGAATGGGTGTCCTGAAAGCAATATCCTGCAAAGTCTGTGAATCCAGTCATCCAGAGCTAATTTTATAGAGAACTACTCAGCTGCAAGCAGCATGGGAAATACAAGGTCCCACATGCAAAAGCATGTGCATGGTGGTGGTGTTTTTTAAGTTTCCTGCAGTGGCACTGATAATTATCTCACCCTATTATGCCAGCTCCAAAATGTGAAACTTAGAAATCCGAGCAGAGATGCTGTACGATTTGGTAGCCATAGCAAGGCAGTAGCTGGGGGGCTCTTGGTGCTGGGCTAGCAGACGCAATGCTTTTAGGGGGACGCATACCCCTAAACATTTTGTGAATCTAACGGGAGAAGAAACTGAAAAAGTTAAAATTTTAAGTTTCTTCTCTAACATGGTGAATCGTCAGTTCCATTGCTACCCCCGGTGGTGGCTGCATTTGCTGTCACGGTGTTTTGTGAGTCTCAGATGGAATGAGTGTACGCCTAAACATTTTTTTAAAGAAAAAAAGCACTGAGCAGACGTAATGTACAGTAGGCAACCTAGGACACAAGAGCATTGGTTCAGGTAAACTACTGTATTTTTTGCTCTATAAGACTCACTTTTTCCCTCCTAAAAAGTAAGGGGAAATGTGTGTGTGTCTTATGGAGCAAATGCAGGCTGCACAGCTATCCCAGAAGCCAGAACAGCAAGAGGGATTGCTGCTTTCACTGCGCAGCGATCCCTCTTGCTGTTCTGGCTTCTGAGATTCAGAATATTTTTTCCCTTGTTTTCCTCCTCCAAAAACTAGGTGTGTCTTGTGGTCTGGTGCGTCTTATAGAGCGAGAAATATGATACCTGGTTTTGCTGCAAGAAGAAAGCTGTCTTTCACCTTTGAACAAAAACACACAGAAGCAATTTGCTCCAGTGTGTGTGATGGGAAATGCACATCTTTCACAAGAAAGAAAACACAAGCATACATCGAGAGGAAGTGTTCTAACTTGGGCACAGGCAACAAAGTTGCTTCGGTTCACCCCACTTTTGATGTATTACTGCATTTTTTATGAACACCATCCCTGTACAGCAGAAAGGCACTTGTCCTAAAAAATACTGGGTTGTAGCCAATGCTGTGTGAGCAGGGATCTGCTCATGCAACAGGATTCCCCCTTCCTCTCCTCTCCTTGCAAGTCCCCAAAAGCTGTTCAAGAGGGTTGGTTCGGGGGGGGGCACACACACTGCAGTGAAGAAGAGGGGAAGTTCTGCTGTGCAAGTGAAAGTCTCTTGTGCAAGCAGAGCAGCAGCGCTGGATGCCAAATCTTTTTTTTTCCTTAAGAAGAAGAAGTGAAATAAACTATTTTAAAATGCTCAAAACTGTACAAACATGAGGAAAGCACACAGATGCTGCTTTTTCTTTAGTTACATTTGAGCTGCTTAAAGGGAGAATGACACATACAATTTGAAATTCCTTCATGGCTTTTAGCCATGGCTCTGCATCGTTTGAGGTTGGACTAGATCAGTGTTTCCCAACCGGTGTTCCGCGGCACACGAGTGTGCCGTGAGACGTTGCCTCGTGTGCCGCGAGATGCCTGGAGGGAGGCGGGCGAGTCGGGCGGCGAGAGGTGGGGCGGCGGCGGCGAGGAGAGGCCGCGCCTCCTGCTGCTGCCTGGCGCTCCTCCTCGCAGCCGGCAGCGCTGCCTGGGCGCCTCCGCGCGACTCTGCCTCGCTGGGTTTGGTCTCCCAGCAGAGACGGGTCACACGCGCACCTCCCTCCCTCCCTCAGCCTGCGCGGAGGGAGAGCCAGAGAGAGGCATCGCTCCTGCGCGGCGGGAGAGGGAGCAGCCGGAGCGATGCCCCAAACGAGCTGAATTCCGAGCGAGGGACTGAGGGGGGAGGGAAAAAACTTTCACTTTCGTGCGTCCCTCCCGGCGTGACGCTGCGCGCTGACGTCACGGGGCGGGGCTTTAATGGTGGTGTGCCGCGAGATTTTTTTTCAGTAAACAGGTGTGCCGTTGCCCAAAAAAGTTTGGGAAACACTGGACTAGATGACCCTAGGGTTCCCCTTCCAACTCTACCATTCTATGATTCCATGACTTCTGTGGCTTTTGACCCAGCTCTAAGGGTTTAGCAGGGATTTGAATCTGTCATTGCAAACATAGTGATAAATACCTTAAGCAGCACCATGGTCTAGAGAGGAAATAAAGAGCCAGCCCAAACCTGAAAGTCCCTTCTTTTGTTGGTGCTAAACAGACATAATTATTGTGTGTTTCTCTTCTCTGGGTTTTTCTGCTGCCAGTGCTGTACTATAAAGATGGTAGGCCACTTGCTCTGTTAGGCTCATTTCAGACCTCTGAGCGATACAGCAGAGATTTGGACATATTTGGCTGTATAGACAGAATGATCAAAGCATGGAAAATCCCAGTCAATGGGCAGAAATAATTGAATTGCAGCTGGGAGTGTACTGAGGCTCCCAAGGAAGCAAGAAAGATGTTTTATTGGGTGACCCATATATCACTTTCCTGATTTTATTCAAAACAAACACCTAGGAGGACACATTCTAGGCTAATACTTTGGGATACACAGATCCTCACCACCACCACCTCTAACATATTCCCACGGAGGTGACAGTGTTCCATTAAGGTTCTTTGGAAATCTCCTTGGGGGTTCTGTATGGGAAAGTTCCAGGAGTCAGCATCAACTGGAGCAATATATGACCACTCTCCTCCAAGTCAGAAGCCAATCATGACTTGAAGGTAGGTCCATTGGTCACATGTGTGGACCATACATAGGAAACTGATGCCAAAGGGGAGCCATAGAAAGGCTCGAAGGGCAGGAATTCCAGGCTCATCCCTCCATTTTGCGGTTTCTGTGGCTCCTTTCCTGGGTCGTGGGAGTGGGGGAGCAAGGTCCCAGCTGTATATTGCTCAAGGAGGGCCACAAAATTAAGAGACAGGAGAAGTTACCACTCAACTCCTCCTGCTGTTGGTGGACCAAATCATAGGAGCCCTGTGTTTGCTGCAGTGCCAGACTGGATGCAACAATGCACACACACACAAAGAGACAGGTAGGAAGTAATAGCCAATTATTGTTATTTTGCGGAGATCATTGAATGGTAACTTCTCTTTCGTTGCTTACCTCTCAAGGTATAGCATCCCAACGGCATTCTGCAAATAGGAATATGCTCATGAACCTGCTCACTGATAAGCAATTCAGGAAGCGTAATCCTACCCTCCAACATTTCTCTGATGAAAATAGGGATGTCCTATTTCATCATCATCATCATCATGGTCATCATCATCATGTTCATACCCTGCCTATCTGCCTGGGTTGCCCCAGCCACCCTGGATGGCTTCCAAAATATATAAAAACATAATAAACATTAAAGATTTAAAAAACCCTTTCCTATACAGGAGCTGCCTTCAGATATTTTCTAAATGTTGCATCGCTACTTCTCTCCTTGGATCAGAGGTCACATAATGTCCTCCAACTTTTCTTCAGTGAAAATAGAGACATCCTAATGAAAAGTGGGACATTCCAAAATCAAATCAGAAACAGGGATGGCTTCTGTAAATCCGAGACCGTTCCTGGAAAATAGGGACACTTGGAGGGTCTGAGCATAATTTATATCCACATTTCCACAGCAAGTCAGAATCATGGCCACATCAGCTCAGTGCTATTTCAAATGTTTGCATGAGCATGCAGAGGTGTACTGGGAATACAAGTATGCATGAAGGAGGAAATGTTTTAAGGAAGCTAGTTCCTGAGAAGTCTTTCAATATTGTAAATATAAGGTTATGCGTGGATAATACTGCTTTACTGCTGAACCAGGTGACTGTGATCCATGTGTGAACAAGAATGTGGTTCAAGGACTTCCCCACATGTGTTGTGCTCATTCAATCCATAGCAACATTCTGTGGGATCTTTGTCCTCTGGGCTGATTCGTGGGGGGAAAGCACACATGCAAATGCTTAACTATTCTGCCAACCTGATTTTGAATTCATTCTCAGATTCACTTTGCTAATATTGCAACATTGACTCCAAAAACGTTGAGTTGAAGTGATTTCTTTATAGTCCTGGTCCCCAGATAAGGATTTAAGTCACTTGGGGCAAGGAGGGTTGGTTTCCCTTTGCTTATCCGTGTATCAACAGAAATTATTCAAACAATAATGCAGGTATCCATTAGGTGGCAGCATTATACAACATTGTATATCTGGAGCAAGAATGTTCACTGCTTGCTTTTTAATACCCATATATGGTCTACTTGCAGGCACCTAGGTGGAGACCTGTTTTTCCTGATTCTCCAAGTAGGCATGACTCAAGCTTCCAAACAGCTCAGATCTCATAAAAAGCACCCATAAGAGAAAGCTAGAAATGCTTTATGTGCTTCTCAGCCATAAACCATTTGCACATCGCAATCCAAAGAAGAACAAGAGGGCATTATGACAAAAGAGCACCTCACTTAGCAACAAAACTATCATGGGAGATTATGTACCAGAGATATCACAAACATCAGTGAAAAGCCATTTTTGGTGGCTCTTAAAACTGTATTCTTGTGCCAGCTTTCTTTTGGGAGATCAGGGACAGTTAGCACACACGCGAAGCAGGGGGAAGTACAAATAAATGAAAAATATCAAATCCTCCTCAGCAACGAGCAATTCTCTGGAGGGTAGAAACTGCTGGAGGATGAGAGCAAAAGCGAGGACAAATAAAAAATGACAACCAAGATAGTTGGGCTGGAAAATCCTTACCAGCATCATGGTGCAGTGCTAAATTAGAACAGCTGATTTGATAACTCCCAGCAGGAAGGCATCTGCAGAAGTTAACTGCATGGCATGCATATTGCCAATGCAATCCAGAGAGGCTGGTTGCTGATCAAGGACATGAAGATACATCAAAGTACATTGGTCTAGACCTGCCAAAGAAATATAAAGTGGTTCTGTATTAAGGAAATTGAGGGGGGGGGGGAAACTCCACCATTCCACTCCACATTCAGCCCATTATGTCTCTGAGGAGAGAATTAAGCAGTCTCAAAATAGCAAGCAATCTGAGGTGCCAAATATAACTCAATGTATTTTTTAAAAGCTGAAGTTGGGCACTTAACATTAATCTCTCTAACAAAGCAATCTTATAACACGTCGACTTGAGAGTAAGTCCCACAGTGTTCTTACTCCAACGAAAGGGTGGCTAGGATTGTGGCCTGAGCCTCCTTGATGTACCTGACAAGGTACAAAGAAGAAGGAAGCCTAAATTTAAGTGGGAAGCATATAAAGGTTTTTAAAAAGAAGTACAGATGCATGAACAGATGTTCTATATTTTTATTATTTAATACATTGATTAGTTACTTTTTCCTGCCAGTGTTACTCGGCACAACCTACAAAACACCGAAAAAACCCATTAAGATCAAGGGGTGAAAATTAATACATTAAAAACGTCCAGCCCCCATTAAACAGACTAAGATTATCAGATACAACAAGGATATTAAAACTTGGAGCAGCCATCCATGGAAGACCTTTTACTTTTTAAATAAAGCCATGCAGGAACCATGGGTGTAGCCAACAGGGGAGGGGGCAGGGAGCAGCTGCCCCCCCCCATCAAGTAAAACAATAGAAATAACTATCTGACCAATCACGTCAGTTCTGCCCCCCACTAATAAAAGTTCTGCCCCCCCCAAGTCCTGCTCCCCCCAACAAAAATCCTGGCTACACCCATGGCAGGAACTAACAATAACCTTGCAAGAGTATGGCGGAACAGGCCTACAATCATGCATGGATATGCACTGTAGAAAAATTCAGAGTTACAGCAACATTCCGGGTTACAGCAAATTACAAGTTATTCCAGTTGGAGCTGCTAGCAAAGAATTGGGCTGCTGCCAAAGCAGTAAAAGACATAGCAATATGGAGGGATATACTTGATTACTCTTCAGTTTTCTCCAGGCTTTAAATCAAACTTGGAAAAGGAGCATTTTCTATCTCAGCTTGGAGACTCTGTATCACACACACCCTGTATGTATTGTATACATAACAATCTCACTTATGTATTTGCAAACATGAGTGATTCTTTTTTTAAATATAAAAAGCTGGTGTCTCAGTTATAGGTAGGCTTAAAAATATTTTCATCATCCAGCAGATATAACTGAAGCCAAATATTTAAGAGTAGCCATAGACTTTGGCTAACCAGGCTTTCCATGCAAACTGGTTACTAATTAAGTGAGAAGCATGGGAGGCAGAAACAATCATGGGTTGGGGGAAGCAATCATGTTCTGCAGAGCCAGAAGAATTTTCCTTCGCCACTTTGCTCTTGTTTCTATTTTGGTGCTAAAGTGCCAAAAAAAGAAAAATGAAGAACTTCCAGGCAAGCATGACCTACTTCCTCCTGTGTGTTCCAGTTCAGCTGGATTTGCTGCAGTGCCTTAAATAAAGACCTGAGAACACCTGACACTGTAGAATTTTAGAAGCTATGGATATGAACCCGGTAAGAGCTTAGATTGGAAATCACGGGCAGCCCTGAGTAAGCGGTTTTGAAATTTCCTAGGAGGAACAGAAGTGAGGGTTGTGATTCAAAGAGATACCCAGGCTTTGCATGAGAGCTTTTTGGCCACTGCTCTTTAGCACTGCCCCTGTGCTCCCCACCCCGGCATAAGCTTTCCCTGCTGATTTGGGGAATCCTTTGGAGTACCATTCTGTCAGGTATGAGGACTTGTCTCTAGAAGGGGGGGGGGGGAATAAGCAGATCCTTTCACTAGGATATGGAAGAACTTTGTGGATGTTGACAGGAGCCACCTCCTAGGGGCCGTGGTGGCTTGGGCCCCCACAATAAAATATTTGAGTGGGCTGGGGGCCCCCAAAGTTGATGGACATTGCCATTCAAATGGTGTATGTGTACAGTGTCATTTGATTGATTATGCAGGGCAAGGCTTACCTGGTCCCCCACACAGTGGCATAGCGTGGGGGTGCAGGGGGGCTGGCCGCACCGGGCGCAACATCTGGGGGTTAGGGTTAGGGGGCGCAAATCCACGGGTTAGGGGGCACAAATCCACAGGTTAGGGGGCGCAAATTACTTGCCTTGCCCCGGGTGCTGACAACCCACGCTACGCCACTGCCCCACAATATTTAATTCAAGTTGGTGAGCAGGATGTGGGTGATGTCAGAAGCATGATGAAGTTACTGTAAGGTTGTCTCATGTAAATAAAAGCCTTGCTTCTTGCCACTAGCACACAAGAGGTTAGCTATATGCATGAAGGTGGCTGATCTGAACTACCCATATGTCTCCGCAGGATCCATCTTGCAGTTTTCTTGCGAGAATAAAGACAACAATGTTGTAAAGGATGGGGAGAAATAAAATGAAAACGGAATAAAATGAAAGTGGCTTTGAAAAACTAGTTAGCTCGGCGATGAAGCTGAACTCTTTACTATCTGCTCATGAATCCAAACTGCACTTACCTGTACTTAAGCAAACTATTGCTTCCAGTCCAGAGGTTAGTAGCGCCCAAGTTATGATGAGATCAGTAGGCCCCCCTGTCATGAATATGAATCACTCGTTTCAACTGGATTTATCCTCGCTGAGGTAATAAAGCCATGTCTGGGCAGTGCTGCAGATCTTCAGACTGCAGTTGAGCTGATACGATGGAATCCTCCACAGTAAAAAATAACAAGATAAATAAATCGCTACATATAGAAATCTAGCGTGTCAGGGAGGAGGCTAGGTTGGAAACCTGCTCCCAGACATCTAGTATTTTATAGAGAGGGGAAATTTTGTATGGAGCATTTCAGTCACCTAAGTCTCCAACTGCAGCCTGAAATGCTACAGACACAGGTTTGCTAAGTAGGAGTTTTGTATCAATTAATCTACAGTGGTACCTCGGGTTAAGAACTTAATTCGTTCTGGAGGTCTGTTCTTAACCTGAAACTGTTCTTAACCTGAGACACCACTTTAGCTAATGGGGCCTCCTGCTGCCACCATGTGAGTTCTGTTCTCATCCTGAAGCAAAGTTCTTAACCCAAGGTACTATTTCTGGGTTAGCGGAGTCTGGAACATGAAGGGTATGTAACCTGAAGCGTCTGTAACCCGAGGTACCACTGTATTGGCAAACAGTCATTTAAGGCTATGTTAAGGTTTGGAGAAATGATGAAGGTGAGGTAAGGGACTGCTAAATTCCCCCCCCCCCTTACTGTTATGCTCAAAATCTCTCCACATACAAGCAATACTGGCAGTGGTATCTTTTCTAGAGCACAGTCAAACATGTTGCTGAACTCTTTTCCAACCATTCTTTGGGTTGGGGACAAAAGGAAATCCTGCAGCCCCACCCCAAAAGGGCTTGCTCATATTGTCATTTAATGTGGCTAGTAACCATTCTGTCCCTCAATTAGTTCTCTGTTGTTCTCCTCCATTCACTACCTCCCACACCTTACCTTCCCTCAACCTGGATTTTTTTCCTACCAGCTGAGCAGCTTAGAGTGCCCAGGTAGAGATCAGGGGCTGAGAAATAATTGAAAGGAAGGGGCGTCAGAAGAGGTAAGTTCTCAAAAAGCGAATGACCCAGACTCAAACAAAAGTGAAAGGTTTCTAGAACCTTTAAATACATGCTGTCAATCTGCCCTTATGATTTGAGCCTGCAGCCCCAAGTACTTAAGGATATCCCCCAGAAGCTCTGACAGGCAGCCAGAGGGGAGTGGAATGGGACTCCTCTCCTGTCTCTCGCCTCCTGCCCCCCCTCCAATTCTTGGCAATGTGTTTGATGGCCAGCTCTGTGGTGGGAGGGGAGGAAGGAGGGATGTTTACAGACAAACGAAACATGCATGCAAGTTCATTCATGCGTGCTCACTTGATGAAGGAAAAAGGGGTGGTGGGTGCAGAGGTGGGCTTGTTGTTGTTTAGTCGTTTAGTCGTGTCCGACTCTTCGTGACCCCATGGACCAGACCACGCCAGGCACTTCTGTCTTCCACTGCCTCCCGCAGTTTGGTCAAACTCAGGTGGGTTAGAGGCAGGCAAATAGGAAAAGAATGAAATAAACACACCTACAAGTATGGACAGGGAGGATAGTTTGATCCAAGTATTAAGAAAGTACAAAGCGATAAGGTTTGGACCAATTCAGATAAGAAAAATGTGGATTTTTAGACATTTTATGTGATTGTGTGGATGAGTCCTAAACTGGAGGAAATACATTTTCTCAAAATTTCTAAGGCATTGTGGCTTACCTTAACCTTACAAGGTGGCTAAGAGTTTTCCATTATTTTTCTTGGGGTTGTTTTTTTTTTAAAACTTTAAAAAAGGCCTGCCCAGCTCACAGCAGTGCACACTGCAGTTTCCTGTTGCCGCACTAACTGAAATGCCATGGGAATGACGCCACATTGCATCGCTGCCAAGCCATTCTGGAAAGTGCAGCCAGTGGGAAGTGGCAGTAGGCATTCAGCAGCCTCCACCCAGCTGTACTTCCTGCAATGCCAAGGGAGTAATGCAATTTGAACACAAGAAAGCGTTGGCTGAATCAGGCCAAATACCCATCTAGTCCAGCATCCTGTTCTTACAGTAGCCAACCAGATGTTCACAAGCAGGACCTGAGTGGAATTCATCTTTTTCACATCTGCTACACACTGGAACATCTTTGAGCTATCCACTA
The DNA here is from genome assembly GCF_964188305.1 of Podarcis bocagei. Lineage (NCBI taxonomy): Eukaryota > Metazoa > Chordata > Lepidosauria > Squamata > Lacertidae > Podarcis > Podarcis bocagei. Next base: position 82,190,264 of record NC_138126.1, on the reverse strand, counting down.
TACCCCCAAGTTCTTGTTCTTGGTGAATCGCCATCAGTTCAGGCCTCATTAGCTTACATGTGAAATCAGGAAGATGAGAGATAGATTGTAGATAGATAGATAGATGATAGATAGATAGATAGATATTTGCTCCAATCTGCATCACTTTGCACCTGCTTATTCTGAATTGCATTCACCATTGTACTGCCCATTCACCTAATTTGGTAAGATCCTCTTGATCCCTTTTTGCTTAACCACCCTAAACAATTTGGTATCATTGACCTCACTGCTCACAACTAACTCTAGATCATTTATGAACAAGTTAAAAAGCACAGGTCTCAACACATCTCCTTTGGGGACTCTACTATCTATACCCCTCCACTGTGAGAACTGTCTATTTAGGGGACCTCTCCTCTTATTCTGCGACAGCTAAACATACTCAGGAGTTTTTGGTAAGGGACTCTTATCAAAAGCTTTTTGAACAAGTATGCAATGTCAGCTGGGTCACCTTTATCTATATACTTGTTGACACTCTCAAAGAACTGTACAAAGTTAGAGAGATAGTGAGAGACTCTTGCAAAAGTCATACTGGTTCTGCTTCAGAAAGGCATATTATTCTATGCAGTGGCGTAGTGTGGGTTCTCAGCACGCGGGGCAAGGCAAGTAATTTGCGCCCCCTAACCCGGGGCAAGGCAAGTAATTTGCGCCCCCTAACCCGTGGATTTTAGCACTCGAGTCTCTTCCGCGCCCCCCCAGATGTTGCGCCAGGTGCAGCAGGCCCCCCTGCACCCCCACGCTACGCCACTGCTCCCACCACAAGTCTTCAGGACAGCCATCCGAAGGCTGGCGCGGGGAGAAGGTCTCTCCGCCCCACCGCCAGCCTTCGGAGGAGGTCCGAGGACAGTGGGGTTCCTGCTTCCTCGAGGAGGGCCGGCCAAACGCGCCCCCCCAAATGTTGCGCCCGGTGCGGCCGGCACCCCTGGCACCCCCCACGCTACGCCACTGATTCTATGTGCTTGGTATTTTTATCATTAATAGCAATTTTACCAGAACAGATGTTTAGTGAACTGGCATGTAATATTTAAGATTCCCCCAGGATTCCTTTTTTAAAATTGGTGTTACCTTGGCCATTTTTCAGTCCTTGGGTATGGAGCCTGCTCTTAAGTTACATAGTTTTGTTAGACTATCACCAAATTTCACATTTGAGTTATTTTAGAGCTCTCAGGTGGATGCCATCTGGCAATTTGTCAGCTTTTAATTTGTCAATAAGACCTAGAAATGTGTCTCTTGTCACTGCAACTTGCCTCAGTTCCGAGGACTCCATTCTCTGTAAGATTTGTTCAGGAACAGATATTTGCCATACATCTTCGGTCGCAAAGACAGATGCAAATGTACTAGAAAGTGATGGATATCAACAATTGCTTGATATGATGTTGTACAGTCTCCACACAAACAAGTCAGAATGAATGCTTAATAAGCAGCCGATATCATATACCGTATTTTTCGCCCTAGAGGACGCACTTTTCCCCCTCCAAATGGGGCGAATGCAGGCTTTCGCTGAAGCCTGGAGAGCGAGAGGGGTCGGTGCGCACCGACCCCTCTCGCTCTCCAGGCTTCAGGAGAGCCCCACCGCCAGCCCCACAAGCTCGGGGGACAGCGGGGAGGCGCAGCGCGCCTTTCCCGCTGTCCCCCAACTTGGTTAGAAGGCTGGTGGGGGGGAGAAGCCTGCTCCTCCCCGTCGCCAGCCCCGCAAACTCGGGGGAGAGCGGGAGGCGCAACGCGCCTTTCCCGCTGTCCCCCGACTTGGTTAGAAGGCTGGCGGGGGGGGGGAGAAGCCTGCTCCTCCCCGTCGCCAGCCCCGCAAACTCGGGGGACAGTGGGAGGCTTGGTTAGAAGGCTGGCGGAGGGCTTCCCCCTCCTCCAGCCCCGCAAGCTCCCAGAGCGATGCCTAAGCTGCACGCAGCTTCGGCATGGCTCTGGGTCCCGTTCTGGGGGCTGGGGAGGGGGAAGCTCTGCTTTCCCCGCCCCCAGCTGCACAAGCTCCCAGAGCGATGCCAAAGCTGCACGCAGCTTCGGCATGGCTCTGGGTCCTGTTCTGGGGGCTGGCGTCGGGGGAAGCCCGAGCTTCCCCCGCCCCAGCCCCGCGCCTGGGGGGGGGGGAAAATAATTTGTTTTCCTTTATTCCCCCCTCCAAAATCTAGGTGCGTCCTATGGGCCAGTGCGTCCTATAGGGCGAAAAATACGGTAACCTTCACACAAACGCTGTGTAAACAAATCGGGATGAATGCGCAATAAACAGGCGTTTGGAAGCAGCATGTGTTAGGACTTCCTTTGCAGCTGTCCATTTAGATAGATACTTGTTAACACTATGGTCACTGTTGCCAATCAGTTCAACAACCGGATAGGTCAGTTGGTAGAACATGAGACTCTTAATCTCAGGGTCGTGGGTTTGAGCCCCACAATGGGCAAAAAGATTCCTGAATTGCAGGGGTTGGACTAGATGACCCTCATGATCCCTTCCAGCTCTACAATTATATTATTCTAGTTACATCTTCTACAAGGTCCTGGGCATTACTTAATACTAAGTCTATGGCTGCCACCCTTCTAGTCAGTTCCATGACCAACTGTACCACGGGATTGTCACACTGCATCACTCCAAAGGCATTGCATAAAGTGCTGAAAGCCCTGTGACACTATTAAAAAGCAAGAAACGTGGAAAACATTTGGACTCCTCATGAGGTTAACAAAGATAAGGGTAGCTCCTCCCTCAAAAACAAAATGGCGGAAACTACTTCTGTCCCAAGAAATGAGTAGGAAGCTGGTCCATATTTTCAGCAGGGATGTTTTCGGGAAACTGGGAGGTAAGGATTTTGGCCTAGACATAATCCTTTCACCAACAGATGGGAAAGCAATCCAACAGGGAAAAGGTTACATAGACTCTTCTCTTTATCGCTCCTCTGATTATATTTGCATCCCACTGCAGCTTTTTCAAAAAGAAAAAAACCTAACTCCAGAAACTTACTATATACAGCTTATGTGTTATACATATCTCTCAAGATCAAATTAAGGCATTTAGTTTGGCTTCAAGTACTAGGCCTACCATTCGTTTCAAGATTTTGCTTGTTAGCATATTCATGCAAAATACCGTATGTACTTATGGTTTACTGTGCATTGTACCAGTCATCTATTGCTTGATTAGGCAGATGTTTCCTGTGTTCTCACGCTTTTGAGAGAGAAAAAGCGGAAGTGCAAGCAGACAGAACTTTGAAAGCCAGGTGTTTTTGCTTACTCAAGAGCCACATTAAATGAGAGAAAATGAGATGTTAGTTGCTTAGGGTAAGAAGGAAGCTATGTGATTAGGCTCAGAGACGGTTCAGTTTCACTGAGCTAACTCTTAGGACAAATGCCAACATATATTGAAAAATACGTGCACCAGTATTTGTACAGTAATACCCATGAGTATTGTGCTTAAGACAGCTATGCACAAGAGAAAAGCACTGGCCGACTTGAGGCAAACCTGAGGGACGCACAACAATTCTGAAATATGTAAATATTTCTATATATCTCCAAGCCAGCCCATAATAACTCAATGGTATGGAATGCTGAGAAGTGGAGAGCTGAAATACCTGGCAGCCAGGTAGGAGGGGGGGATTAGAATGGAGTGGCTGGAAAAGGACATACAGACAAGCATATGTATGGTAGAATGAACCATTGTCTGGACAGGTCATTTCTTAGTTCACACTGAGGAGGATTTTTTAAATTATTCCCAGGAATGGAAGTGAGAAAATTAAGAAATCAAAGATTTTGATATTGCTGGGCCTCAGTGTGTCCACTCTACCCCATCCCTCAAAAGAGCACCCCAAAATAGCAACAGATATGAATTCCTGCTCTTTCTAACTCAGTTCTTATTTAGCATGAACCTGTTTGGCCCTGACACCAAAATCTTTTCAGCACCAAGTTAAGATTTTTCTTTTCTTCCAACTATCAAAATACAGTTTAATCGAGCTGTGTGAAGCTTTTATGCTAGTGCCACTCTTGGTTGCTGATACATTTCTCACCCCGTCTGTGGAACCTGGAGTTTTATTTATTGATTTTCCATTATGGTGTACATTTTAAACAATTTTGCATGTTTTTTAACTTGATTGTAGGTCACCTAGACCCTAGAACAAGGGTGGAGAACTGCTTCCAGCTGGGGGACATAATCCTACTCTCCAGAAACCATGCAGCCCATTTTGAAAAGTGCACCTGTCAATCATCTGATGTCACAATGACAACAGGTGAAACATTTTCTCAGGTGGTGACATGTTTTCCTTTGCCCATGCGGTTTGAAATCCAACGCCACAGGCAAAGACTCTGAGGGTTGCAGATGCTGATGTCTGCCAGTGCCTGCGAACCCCAATTCTTTTGCCAAACTGGTTTGAAAGCCCAGGGATTGGAAGCTACCACTAACTTCAAACTCTGCTTTAGGCTGGGAGTCACATCTTTACATGCCCTCCCCTCATGTCACACGTGGTATAGATGGACATGGACTAAGGATAACGTTCTTGGGGCCCAAATTAGAGCTCCTTGTGTGCCATAGATGTCCCACCATCGGTGTAGAGACCGCTGTGTCTCAGAAGACCAATGCAATAAATACAGTGGTACCTCGGGTTACATACGCTTCAGGTTACAGACTCCGCTAACCCAGAAATATTATCTTGGATTAAGAACTTTGCTTCTGTATGAGAACAGAAATCATGCAGCGGCAGCGCAGAGGCAGCAGGAGGCCCCATTAGCTAAAGTGGTGCTTCAGGTTAAGAACAGTTTCAGGTTAAGAAGAGACCTCCATAATGAATTAAGTTCTTAACCCGAGGTACCACTGTACATAATTTGTGCCACACTTTTCTTCCCCAGAACTCAGATAGCTGTAGATGCCCTCCTACATTTTACCCTTGCAATTTGGGCATTTTCCTCCTGCTTTTCTAAAGGTTTTCTGGATTGTATGTATTCCTGTATGCCCAACATGAGTTTGTTCAAACTGCGGGAGGCAGTGGAAGACAGGAGTGCCTGGCATGCTCTGGTTCATGGGTTCATGAAGAGTCGGACACGACTAAACAGCAACGCCCATTCACTTGGGCATCTAACATAATTAGACGTGTGGACCCTATGGAAAGTGTGGTGTAGTGGTTAAGAGTGTAGGACCAAGACCTGGGAGACCAGGGTTTAAATCCCAACCCAGCCATGAAGCTCAGACTAACCTACCCCGCAGGGTTGTTGTAGGGATTAAATGAGGAGGCGGGAGAGACACGTACGCCACCCCGAATTCCATGCAGAATGAACGCGATAAAAAGCAAACGACCAAGCCCCGCACACCTGACACATTCCAGTTACAGTATAAGGGCTTGAACCGGTTGCTTCAGTCACTTCGAGAAGCCTCTCTTGGACTATACACTATATTAAACTTTTCTTTCTTTCTTTTCTCCCCCTGCCCCTCCCAACCCCGTGTGTGGCGTGATGAAAACTGCGTAATTCAAAGAGTTGCCTACGGTACTTAACGGGCGGGTCTACTCTTAAGGGGGGGGGGAGACACAACCCGCGCCTTTCTGCGCACGCGCGAAACCAGCCGATCCCTTCCAAGCCGTTAAGATCACGCACACTTCCTGCTTGTCCTCCCTCCGGGAAACGCATGCGCAGAGAGACGCTTCTCCTCCCCTGTTTCCCAGAGTGCTCTGCGCGGTGAAGAAGCGTCGGTCGCGGGCTGGAGGCATTTTGTGTCCTGGATATCAGCAGCGAAAGAGAGAGAGAAAGAGAGCGAGAGCAAGAGAGAGACAGACAAGATGGCGGCGGCGGCCGAATGAAGCGCCAGGCGGCGTCGGCGGCAGCCGGATCCGCTCGAGCTTATCCCTCCCTTCCCAGCCCTCAGGGCTGCCTTTCCTGAGAGGGCAGAGAGAGCGCTGACAGCCGCGGAAGCGTGTGGAGGGGGACGTCCGCTTCCTACAAAGGGGCCTGGTTGCGAACGGAGCCTCGGGGACCGGAGTCCTCCCTCCCTCCCCCCGTCCTCCATACACTTCCCCCCTCATTCTTCTTCCTCCCACCGACAGACCCCTCGAAATCCTGGCTTTTTCGTAGCGGGAGCTCCTTGAGGAGAAACTCGGCAGTCGGCCGTCGACGTGTGAACAAGCCCCCCTCCTCCCCCCTCGCGCTCTCCCTCGGTCGCCATGGCGAGCAGCAGCGGCTCCAAGGCCGAGTTCATCGTCGGGGGCAAATACAAGCTGGTGCGGAAGATCGGCTCGGGCTCCTTCGGGGACATATACTTGGCCATCAATATCACCAACGGGGAGGTAAGGGCCGGCGGGCGCCCGGGCCTCTTCTCCCTCCCCTCTCCCCCCGTCGCGTCAGAGAAGAGGGTCGCTTCTCGCTCCTTTCCCCCCCGCCTGGCAGAACATCAACTCGGGGGGAAAGCGCCAGGAAAAGCTCCCCGGACTCTCTTGCCACAAAGCCTGGCCGCCCCCACTTCGCCCTTATGTCGAGGGCCGTTTCTGGCTTCTCCTTCGCCGCCTCTCCGCTTTAGTCGTTTATAGATATTAGCGTCGGACTTTTTCCTCCTCATTTTTATTTTGGAACTTATTTCTTAGGTTCTTTTTGTGGGGTGGGGGTGGGAAGGACACGTTCGTGACAAATCATAATAAGCACCTTCACGGTGTAGGGTTTTGATTTGCATTTTTGTAATAGGGTTTCCGTCCTGTCTTGGCAGTGATGAGTCTGCAATGCTTGGTTCAGTTTTGAAAATTTTCTCTCCCCCGGCCCCGACTCTTTTAATTGTTAGCTTAGTAGTGTTTGTAGTACATAAAACGCCAGGCTGCCTGGTAATAGATGGATAAAGAGGCCGTTTGTATTGTTGAGGGGGGATCCTTATGTGATCTATAGAGAAACTGCACCTAAGCTCATTTCTTGCATTCACAATTAACCTCGTTCAAGAGGCAATGAAGGCACCTTCATCATAGTGTTTTAACACTTTCTGGGAATAATGGATTAATGTTAGTATCCCTAGGATGGATATTTACAGAAGTCGGCACTGTGTGGAATATGTTTGCGGAGCTTGTCACTTACCAGGATATTCCTGTGGAAGGCTTTCCCATGCCCTCAAATATGCTGTAGTGGAGAAATGCAGTCCTCTTGCTCCAATAGGATCTCTGACCCATATTCCCTCTTCACTGCAGGAAGTAGCTGTGAAGTTGGAGTCTCAGAAGGCCAGACATCCCCAGCTGCTATATGAAAGCAAACTATACAAGATTCTGCAAGGGGGAGTTGGCATCCCTCACATACGGTAAGAATTATAGCTCTTGGGAGATAAAGTAGTCATTATCTCTTTTCCCCAAAGGATGAGTGTATTTTGTTTTTCACTGCTAGAGGAAGTGATACATATATGTTGCCTGAAATAAGCCTTATTATGAGTGGTAGCAAGTTGCATCTAGAAAAAGATCTTGAAGGATCCTTCCCTACCAGCTGCTTGTTTCCCTTCCCCATCTCTGCACCAACAAAATTATCTAGTACTTGAGAATATAGCAGTAGTTGAGACAGGAGTACTGGTTACTCTGAGGATTGGAATAGAACAGTGGAAATGGCTGCTCCCTTTTGTGTTTTTGTTCCAACATGTCTTCCTCCTCTGCTCAGAAAATGGCGGATGTCAGTACTTAAACATTCCCAAGAAGTGGAATATATTTAATTTCCCACCTCGCTCCCATTCCCTTCTACCATCAGTATTGTATCTTGAAAGATTGGGGCTTCTGAGGACTGGGGAGGGAAGGAAGAGTGCAGAAAGTGGAAGCCCCTTACAGTTGCTGACGACATGTGCATCACTGAGCTCTTAATTACGCAGTGCTGCTTAAATCACCTTCCTTCCTTTTATTCTCCTTGAAAATGGAATTTCATTGTGAGATCTACTTGAGAGGTTCCCAGTCTTGTAATGGAGGGAACTAGTAGCTAGTGGGAGAGTAAATAAAGTAGCGGCTCAGTCTGCTTTTCTATTGTGAAACTCATAAAAAGCACTTTAAAAAAACTTTATACAAAGGAAAAGATTCTGAGTCAAGACTCTTAGCAGCTCTTTGCTAGTGCCCTAAAACATCAGGCAGTACTGTTAAATACCTTGTATATCTGAAAAAAATAATCTGATTGGGTTTTGCTTACGAATATTGTTAGTTGTAAGTTTGGCAAGTGAAGAAACTACAGTAAATGAATTCAATTTAGGATGGTTATTCTACTTACCTTTTTTTAAATGGCTGGACATTCTGAACTCTTACATTTCACTTCTGTATGTTGTACTGTGACTTCTGGCATTTGTACCTCATAATCAAAATGAACCATGTGTAAGCAGAAAATAAACTTAGTAAAGGCACTTCCAATTCTATTCTCTAAGTAGTTAAAAACTCGGTTGCAATTGTAAACCAGTAAGAAATGTTGATGTCTTAGTCATAAGAGGCTTCTGCTGCTGGAAGTTTGTGAACTACATAAACTACAATGCCATGTTGTAACCTACATAAGTCCTTTACTGAATGGATACAGAATTATTCAATGACATACTTGTATGAAGCAACTGCCCCCCGGATTTAATTACATTGTGCAACTGTAGGAATAAAGCTGCATTTATTACGTAATAGATTTGGCTGTTCTGCATTCAGGCCTGTGCTTAGATGCAGAGCATAATATTATTTAAATTTTTGCTGCTAAGGTTGAAAATTGGATGATCTTGCTTTGAAAGCCAGTATTTTGTTATGAAGAACTGTAGATGTCCATTTAAAAACCACTGGATTGTATGAAGTTTCATGTTGGTTAGTGAGGCTTTTTTTTAGTTTAATTGTTTAAATTTTACTTTTTGCTTTATTAAACCTGGCAGTTGTTTGTAAATAACAAAACATTAAGGGAAGTATATTTTTAGGAAATGCAGAATATACTTTAGCCACCCAATTCCATAAATGTATTAATAAGTAATTGGTGACTTTTTTCAGTAAAGGAAATTGATTTGGTTGAGTGATGATAAATTATTATGAGGATATGGAATGTTTGCTGAGGCAACTGTTGTTTCATCTCAGAAGTAATCATTGAAGTTTTTGTTGTCTTCTTTGTTTGCATGTTGCTAACTACACATGCTGGTTGTGTTTTCACATTGTAAGCTATTAACTATGGCTACCTGTTCACAAGCCAATTGTGCCTAATTTTCTCCATTGTGCTTCTGTTGGGTGGAAGCAAACTATGATCCCCTGCTTAGTGTTACATCTGAATCATGGATTATGATTCATTGGCACCAAGAAAATTCAATGATAGGTCAAGGAATGTTCTTGATTTACTGTGATTTGTTGGATTACCATCAGTGTTAGAAACTCAGATATGGCTAGGTACCAAATGGCTCCTTAAACCAGGGTAACGGTTTCCAAAACAGAATGCCTAGTTGCAGTTTTGGGGCTAGATGCCTCAAAAGTCATATTTTTCAATACAGCTATTTGGTTCCTGAAATTCATTATGATTGTGCAGATAAAATACAATATAATTCTGCTGGATGTGTTGCTAGTGTATGAAAACAGTCAAGATCCAAGGATCCCCAGGCTTGCACCCCCAGTTGGTGGAGATGTCAGGTGTCATCCTGGTGCCCTTCATTTGGCTGCAAATGGCCGATAACCAGGTGCAAAATGCTCCTGGCAAATTTCAAACATTGATTACCATGGCATGCACTTGTGATCATTGCATAATTCAGGGCTTGCTAATCTGTGACTCTCCAGGTGTTGCTGGACATCATCCCTGACCATTGGCTATCATGGGTAATGGAAGTTGGATCCTGACAACAAATGAAAGGGAACAGGTTATCCACCCCATGTGTAGCTAATGGCTGAAGATGGTTCAAACTATGGTTAAAGGAAGACTGTAATTTTGCATATTGTCTGAATTGACAAAAGCATGATTTCAGTCAGTTGGCAGACCAGCAGGCCAAATGGCCAGTGCTAATGGATGTGATGTGATGTCTAAATTGACAGTTACTGTTTCTCTGCCTCCAGAGGCTGCTGCACTGTGAATATGAAGTTAAAGCTATAGCTGCATGATTCTGAGAGATTAGAAAATGAAATCAAACTGGATGGTGAAGGTTAATGGAGTTGGGTATGTTTAGTCTGGAAAAGAGACAATTAAAAGGCAATATGTATCTCTTCAAATACTTCCAAGGGCTGTCACATGATTGGATTGAGCCTGTTTCCTGTTGCTTCAGATAGTAGGACCCGAACCAAAGGGTTTGAATTACATGAAAGGTGATTTCAGCTAAACATTAGGAATAACTGCATGTGCAACTAGATGTTCAGATCATGGTTTGAGTTCTGCACCTGTGGTTAGCACAGTTTAACAGTGGAACAGGCTGCCCTGGAAAGTGGTGGGCTCCTTCCACAGGCTGTACTACATGGAATGCTATAGTGTTCATCAGCTAGGGTTGAACCAGATGGCCTTAGAGGTCCATTCCACTTCTTTAAAAAACATTGAAGTACATCACCTGGATGAATGAAGTTGTGATTTATTTATTTATTTTTACCTCCATTGATTTGGTTGGCATTATGGCTCTGCTTTGTAATTTCTGATTTATTTTATTGATTATCTATCCAAAACACTTTTACTCCATTCTTTAGCCAAAAGTTCCCAGAGTGACTTAGAAGATCAGTAATAAGACAGCTCTGTTCCTCACATGTAAAATACATGAAGCACAAGAAAGCATATGCACTCTTAGATTATTCTTGCATCAAATAGTTTGTGTTGGAGAAACTGAACAGGTTTTCCAGTATGTTTTTTGTTATATTATTTTTGCAAATGATTAACTGGTTTGGTGAATGATAGCTTGGATTAAAATTTAGTTGCACTTCGTTTCCAGTGAAATAACTGCGACTTAAGTCTTAACTAATATTTCATACAGTTTTCAGTAGGGCCCTACTGGTTTCAACCCAATAAAACACAATTTACAACCCAATATAACACAACACAATTTCACAAATACCAATACTTGATATCTGAAAGATGGCCTCCTGTCCAAAATTAACAGTCTTTATCAGTGACCGTATTGTATGTGCCACCACAAAGGGAGGCTAGGTTGATGGATACCCAGGACAGGACCTTTTCTGTACCAGCACCCAATTGTGAAACTTGCCTTCCTTGGAGGTCAGGTTGGCACCATCTTTTCCTAACTTTAGGCAAACCCTAAATACTGTTTTGCTTTGTCTGGCTTTTGAGGGATTTTAAATTCAACTCTGTAGTTTTGTGGTGTTAAGTTTTATGATGTCTTTATACTGTTTTTACAAATTATAGCTACTTGTGGGCAGAAAAGGTATTCATAAATACTTAAAAAAAAATAAAAGTCTAAATCATAGTCTAGTAAAATCTTGTCAAACAAGAGACTTGTCTTTGCATCCCCCGTCATGTGTTTATGTAACATAAGAGAGTGCCTGTAGAGAACTAATATCAGAATGAAAATCATGTTAGTTTGATTATAGACACTAAACTTTGCTATTAGAAACTTTTGTCTCTCCTAAAAGCAAACTGAGCTGGTCAATATTGATAGGACTTCAGCAAAAGCAGGGCCCATGATAACCAAGAGGGGAGGTATCAGTATGATCAGAGAAACCACAGGGTTTGCAGATATACAAACAATCCGTAAGGAATACGAGAGGGACAGTCTACACACATATCAACAGGGCAGTGACGGCTAAGCATGCTCACTGGCCACAGAGCATCTTTGGGAGGCAATTGGAGGGGAATATAGTGGAAGAGGGTATATCTGGCTGAAACCCTGAACAGGAACACTCCATACAGCAACACTCCTTTTGCAGGTCCCCCTTGTTCTGTCCTTAGGAGCATCAGGGCAGTTTCTTGCTACATACAGACTTGTTACAGGCCCTGGTCAAAAAGGCTGCACAACATGCTTTGTATGTATGAAAGGATTTCTGAAATAACCCCACCCATCCCTTTCTGAAACCTGCTCCTAGCACTGTTTGATAAGTTGCTTTGGAAACTCTAAGAACTGACTTCCGCATAACATAAGGATTTGCATTTTAGGGATTTTGTGTGTGTGTTTAAGCTGAACTTTGAATCTTGGGCCCTGTTCTATGGTTATCCTATTTGCTACCACTTCATCATAAGAAACAAAACTACAGTGGTACCTCTGGTTGCGGACACGATCCGTTCCGGGGTGCCGTTTTCACCCTGAAAAGTCTGTAACCAGAGTGGGGCTTGTGTGCATGTGTGAAGCGCGATAGAGCGCTTCTGCACGTGCGTGTGCGCACACGCGCACAGTAAAACCCAGAAGTAAACACTTCCGGGTTTGCCATGCTCTTAACCCAAAAAAAGCAACATGATGCGTTTGCAAGAAGAGGTATGACTGTACAGAACTCTTTCAAACTGACCAGAGGGAAGGCATTAAACGGACAATTTTGAAAAGGTGGAGTCATGGCATCTAACTTTTGATTGGTTTGGGTTAAGATGCATTTTCATTACAAAAACTGTCTGTGTACCTTTGCTTATGGCTGTTGAATGAAGGCTATCAAATATTGTCTTTTCTCTTAAAATAGGTTTGTAAAAAAACCAAAACATTGGTGGGATTGGTTCTAAATCTCATATGTCCATATAATTTCGGGAAATTGTCATAAGGACAACTTGAATGAAAGGTTTCAAATTCATTGACCGTGAATTAGTTCTTAAACATTTCTTAAGTGCCAGTGGCAATTTTTTAGGTGGCTTGAGGACTAGGTGCCATTGTTAGAAACTCAGATACAGTGGTGCCTCGCAAGACGAAATTAATCCGTTCCGTGAGTCTCTTCATCTTGCGGTTTTTTTGTCTTGTGAAGCACGGCTATTAGCGGCTTAGCGGCCATTAACGGCTTAGCAGCTTTAAGAAAAAGGAAACAAACTCGCAAGAACTCGCAAGACGTTTCGTCTTGCGAAGCAAGCCCATAGGGAAATTCGTCTTGCGGAACGACTCAAAAAACGGAAAACTCTTTCGTCTTGCGCGTTTTTCATCTTGCGAGGCATTCGTCTTGCGAGGTAACACTGTATATAAGCTAGGTGCCAAGTGGCATCTTAAATCTAGGTTACTGTCATCACAACTGAATGCCTTTTTGTCGGGGTTGGACTAGATTACCCTGGTGGCGCTGTGGTGTAAACCACTGAGTCTCTTGGGCTTGCCGATCATAAGGTCGGTGGTTCAAATCCTTGTGATGGGGTGAGCTCCTGCTTCTTTGTTTCAGCTCCTGCCAACCTAGCAGTTCAAAAGCATACCAGTGCGAGTAGATAAATAGGTACCACTGCAGTGGGAAGAGAAGCAGCATTTCCATGCGCTCTGGCACTCGTCATGGTGTTCCGTGCTCCAGGAGTGGTTTAGTCATGCTGGCCACATGACCTGGAAAAGTTGTCCATGGACAAATGCCAGCTCCCTCGGCCTGAAAGCAGAGATGAGCGCCGGATCTCATAGTCAAATTCAACTGGACTTAACTGTCCAGGGGTCCTTTACTTTGCCTTTACTAGATGAACTTTGAGGTCCCTTCCAGGACTGCAATTCTATGATCTCAACTACATTGCTTGACTGTAGCTTGTTCTTACAATTCACTTGTCCCATTATGCAAGAAGGAGAAACGCGCAAACTGAAAATGGAAGTGGTATTAACTATGGACTAAGGCAGAGGTTTTTAAACTCTGGTCACCAACCTGGCACCCAGAAATCTCCACATAGTCACAACACCACTACCAAAATGTAACTGGCTAATTTCAAACACTGCTAGGTGCCCCAGGTTTTTATGTTCCTGGTCATACAAATTTGAAATACATAGGAATGCATAAATTGAGGGGTCAAAAGTGCATCATCTTCATTTGCAGAAGTGAATAATTGGCTCCAGGAATAATTGAATCATAGAATTCAATGCAGGAATATGCAGCTGTCCCATATGGGGATTGAGCCCACAACTGTGGTGTTATCAGCACTCTAAAAAACTGAGCTAGTGCCTTGTTTAGGGGAAGGGGATAGATTGCCCAAACAGCCCAGGTGATGGAGACAGAGCATTTCTGGTGTTAAAACCTAGAATATGAAAGCTAGGAGCTAAATGGCACCTTAAACATAGATTATGGGCGCAACAACGGAATGTCTAGGTGCGCTATTTAATAACAAGAATACAAAGCTGAAAATGAATGAACTGCAGCTAAAATATCATGTTCACTTTTCACATGGTCAAGTCTTTCCCCTGCCCACCCCCCAATATTTTTAAGAGGGTCTCTTCTCCAGAGAGAGTAGCTGGAAGTGGGGAGGCAGAAAAAGGTTCCTCCTTTCCTTCCACTATGCAGTTTTAATCTGAAATCTTAGGTGCAGTACTGCGCCCAGAGCTCAGAAATGGCTCATGCTAATGAAATTCCCTTTTGCAAAATGTGCCTAGAACAATGGGAGTTTTGAACACTGCATTTTTGCTATTCCAGATTCACCTTAGCAGAGAAGCATGCTTGCAAATTAATCATGTTTAACTTCCTCGAGTTACCCTTTTTAAAAAGAAGACGACTATTTTGTTAAATATATGATGAGCCAGTGTGGTGTAGTGGTTAAGAACAGTGGGCTTGTAATCTGGTGAACTGGGTTCGATTCCCCACTCCTCCACATGCAGCTGCTGGGTGACCTTGGGCTAGTCACACTTCTCTGAAGTCTCTCAGCCTCACTCACCTCACGGAAGGGAAAAGGAGATTGTTAGCCACTTTGAGACTCCTTAGGGTAGTGATAAAGCGGGATATCAAATCCAAACTCCTCCTCTTCTCTGTCATGAATTTCAGGAGTAGATACATAGGGTTACATAGGTAATATAGGTCTTGGTTCCAGGTGCTGATCAGACCTAAGCCTGCTTTCTTTGGCAAAGCATTAACCTAGCTTCTGAAGGTTTCACCAAGTGTTCATACTATGCCCTCTTGTCCCTGGACTTAGACTTGTATCCGAAGTAGTGCTAAGTCAGTCATTCCGTTAGTGGAAGGATTTCTGTTTTCACAGTGGAACTTTCCCCCTCTCACCCCCCCCCCAAAAAATGTGTTCTGGAGTTTCCCCCGGGGTGTGTGTGCAGGAGGGGAAGTTCTGTTGTGTAAGGCTAAATCCTTTGTTAACAGAATGAGAGCAGCTGCTCAGTGTGTTGGAGGGAGAAAAGGTCGGAAATGCATTGCCTTTTACCACTCCTTCCTTCCAAATTAAACTATGGGCTAAAGAGCCGCGATCAAGATTGTTTCTCTGAATTTCAGTCAGTTCCCCATTTGATGGAATGTTTAGGGAAGTTTCATGTGAACTAGTCTGTAGATGCATTGAGACAGTAGCCTGCTCTGGTTTATTACTGTGTTTTTTCCAACAGTGTCAATGACATATCTTATTGTGCATGCATTCTGACCCACAATTGCCTCTTGCTAGATGACTAGTTGCAAGGCAGAATTTAGCAAAATGAAGTATGGCTTTACTAGCTTGCATTGCTGAAATATGTGGTTTAATTGTGCAACTACCTTCAAAGGATAGTTGTCACACCTTAGAGTTTGGGTGCGTTTTGTGTTTGACTTCTGACTTAACCTGTCTAGACTTTGTGTTATGTTAAAAGTATAAGAAAAAGGTGACATGCTTAATCAACCAGAAGTTGGTGGACAGCTTTATTTAGATGTTGATATCAACCACTATCTAAATGAACAAGGAATCATAGGGTATTTCAACTGCGGCTATGTGCCCTTGTTATCTATCTTATGGGTTTCATAAGCAGATAAACGGTAAAGGTAAAGAGACCCCTGACCAGTTGTGGCTGACTCTGGGGTTGCGGTGCTCATCTCTCTTTATTGGCCGAGGGAGCCGGTGTATAGCTTCCAGGCCATGTGGTCAGCATGACAGCCACTTCTGGCGAACCAGAGCAGCACATGGAAACGCTGTTTACCTTCCTGCCGGAGCGGTACCTATTTATCTACTTGCACTTTGAGGTGCTTTCAAACTGCTAGGTTGGAAGGAGCAGGGATTGAGCAACAGGAGCTCACTCTGTCATGGGGATTCGAACTGCTGACCTTCTGATCAGCAAGTCCTAAGCTCTGTGGTTTAACCCACAGCGCCACCTGCGTCCCGCTTGAAGTAGTACTTGAACACAAGTAAACATCGCAGTTTCTTCTGCCTTCAATGTTATATATATATTAAGTCAGTACAGTTATACCTCGTGTTGTGTTAGGTTCATGTTTCGGCTTTTTGGCTTGCAAATGCGGCACACTTCTGGGTTTCGCCACGTGCACAGCGTTCTGCGTGCTTTGCCCATGTGCAGAAGTGCTATATTGCGCCGTGCTCTAGTTACGGACTTTTCGGGGTGCAAATGGCACCCCAGAATGGATTGAGGCCGTAACTACAGGTACCACTATCTGTATAATCACAATAGTTTCAAAAAATTCAGTGTTAATTTATGGTCTCAGTTGGGTACATTTTACTTTGACTAGCCCTTTCAGTGTTTTATTTAGGTAAACATGAAGTACATGTAATTGATGCCTTTTAAATATAAACCCATGGTGAAATCACTATTGTCAGTCACACTTTCTGCCTGTCTGAAAGTTGCTAGAGATGCATTTAAGATGTGAGTATTGTGTAAGTTAAAACTTACTCTACATATTATTCCCCTTATCCTATATACTCAAATATTGTGATAAGTACAGTGGCAAATCTATCCTCTTAATAACACATGCCACAAATGTAAATGTTTAAGATGTTTTAAACATTGCCTTGAATCCTGAGTTGATCTTCCATGCCCACTGACTTCATTTAGCTCTCACTGGGCTGCTCTGGGACAGCCCACCCCATTGTAGTTTTTTGTTTGTGGAAAGATTGACTCATGCCCAATCCTAGAACTGATTTATCAATTGATGTCTACAGACAGCTCTCAATTCCATCTCTTGAGACACTTAAGTAGTCTATTGTTAAACTGGAAGTGACCTACCCAGAGAATGTGATGGTCTGTCTAACCTTTGTATACTTTAGTGCAGGGGTCAGCAACCTTTTTCAGCCATGGGCCGGTCCACCGTTCCTCAGACCATGTGGTGGGCTGGACTATATTTTGAAAAAAATATATGAACGAATTCCTATGCCCCATAAATAACCCAGAGATCAATTTAAATAAAAGCACACCTTCTACTCATGTAAAAACACGCAGATTCCTGGACCACCCACAGGCCAGACTGAGAATATGATTGAGCCGCATCCGGCCCCCGGGCCTTAGGTTGCCTACCCCTGCTTTAGTGTCTCTACCTCTCACCTTTCTTTTCAGTCACTCCATTTCCCCCTCCTACCCAGTTGTCTGTTCTCCCCTCCCCCAATTCTGTCTCAACATATTGTGCCATAGTGGCCTTATGCAGTTGTGGGAGGGGGAGTTCCCCCTCTTAAGGTTTTTGCCTGAAGAGTTTCTGAGCATCTGTAAATTTTAGACCAATATCTATCTGTAGCATCTGAAGAAGTATGCATGCACACAAAAGCTCATACCAAGAACAAATTTGGTCTCTAAGGTGCTACTGGACTCTCTCTCTCTCTATATATATATTTCTGTAGTATATGTAATATGTTAATACCTCATGCAATTTTGCATGATACTGAGTACGTACAGGAAGTTTTGAATCATTGCTAGAAGGAATTATAAGTAATACCTGTATGAATCCCAAAGGTAGTTTCCCCCTCTGCTTCTCTACATACATGAGCATCTAAGGAGCATCTAGGGTTGAGTGTCTGCATTCCCACAAGACAAAGAGCCTCTTGGTTCCTCAAGTGCCAGCTGCTTGTGAAGGCTAACTTAAAAGTCAGTTGACTGGCTGTATCTTGCCAGTTTTAAAACATACAGCCTTCACTTACGTATTTTCCTTCAACTGACCTTACTATATGTTGTCTTCTGCTGGTGCCAATAATTTTATTATGCCCATCTTGATTGGTTGCTCTTTCTGTCTGTAGAGGGCAAGTTGAGATAGTGATTTCAGAAATGTTGACCTTGTTTTTATTTTTTACCCATTCATAAAGCCTACATTGGTGTGCCTCCCTGGGTTCAGACACTATTTTACTCTTTCATAGAATTCAGCATTGCATTTCAGATTGGTATTGTATTGTGGTCTTTGCTATGGTGTGTTCCCAGCTGTGTGCAATTTACGCTCTCCAAGTAGTTAGACTCCTCAGTTTTAAAAAAGAAATGATTGAAACTATTTTGTACACAGATTTTTAGACTATCAATTGTTCCCATTTCTAAGTGACTCTACAGTGTGACCTTTCTGCGTATACCAAATGTTGCTGTCATGGTAGTTTCTCAATTCTAGAGAGTGTTGGAGAAAGATAAAATGCCTGAATATTGTTACATATGCATCTAGGGCGCTTCCTGAAAGTGATTTCACTGTGCATATGTTGTTGCTTTCTGCAGCAGTTGAAAGGATCAGTGTTTTGATTTGGTTAAACTAAAACCACTAGATGCAATCTAACTACATTTCCATGATAATTCTAGATTTTAGAGGATCGTTAAGGAGAGATGCTCGCAGTGGGTCCTCCTTACTCCTGTTGTTGATGCCCATTCGCTTGCTTCTCTGGGCTTAGCACCATTTTCCAGAGGGGTGTGTGGGAGAGGGAGGTCAAGGTGTGCAAAGCTATTGCTCCTTTTCATTGTCTCATTGCTGGGTTTAACCTTTAAAATCAGTTTAGGGGTCCCTTATCTAAAGGACTGCCTTCACCTATACAAAATAAAAAAATTCCTTCCAGTAGCACCTTAAAGACCAACTAAGTTAGTTCTTGGTATGAGCTTTCGTGTGCATGCACACTTCTTCAGATACCAGGTTGATGGACTTCCATTTATCTGAAGAAGTGTGCATGCACACGAAAGCTCATACCAAGAACTAACTTAGTTGGTCTTTAAGGTGCTACTGGAAGGAATTTTTTTATTTTGACTATGGCAGACCAACACGGCTACCTATCTACTACTTCACCTATACAATCATTCTTGTTTAAGATCAACTGTGGAGACCTCTGTGACTGCCCAGACATTAAGATGGTAGGCACAAGGGATAAAGCCTTCTTGATTGTGGCCCTGCAGTTAGCAGAGCTGCCTATGAATGGGAAAGGGAGCTTTCAGTACAGGCCTTCAAACATACCTTGAGGATTTATTTCATCCAGTCTGGCTTTTTAACAATGTTCTTAATGCCACTGAGACCTTATAGTTAAGAATCTGTATTCTTTTACATATCTTAGTTCACCTTGACTTTTTTTGCTGCCTTATGAGGTCTATGCTCCCAAAGCCAGCATATAAATCCTTATGGTCTAGCTTCTGCTGTGCTAGTGAGGAGGAGGAACAGGGCCAGGAGGCTCCAGGGATTGGCAAATTACCCAGCAATGCTGACCCTTGACTGCATTATGTGGCATCATGTGTGCTTTGTAAACCATAACCAACTGTCAGATTTTAAAATGTTGTACGGAAAAATAAATCTACAAAAGTGGGATTCATTAAATATTAAGAAAACAATATTCAGAAAATAAGTATTTTCTGAAACAAACTATGAGTATTATGTTTGGTTACATTCAATCTATCCTAACCATTTCTGCTTCTTTATAGGTGGTATGGTCAGGAGAAAGATTATAATGTTCTAGTCATGGATCTTCTTGGACCCAGCCTTGAGGATCTCTTCAACTTTTGTTCTCGAAGGTTCACAATGAAAACAGTACTTATGTTAGCAGACCAGGTATGTAAATCTGCAAACATTACACAATGGATATTACAGTGCCTTAAAATGCTGTTCGTTTCATTCTTTCAAGTAGGTCAGACTGTATGACTTGTTATTACATGTACTCGAATGAATATAGAAACAAAAATGATAGAAAGAAAAAGGAATAGTGATAGTAGCAGATTATTTAATGTATATAACACAATATTAGAATTCTAGAAACCGTTTAATGGAGCCATGCAAGCAACTATATTGACAGTTTGCCTCATATCTTTACTTGCAGTCTTCATATTAATTGCATAAGACTGAAGTTATGCATGCATCTTTGGCTAGGAAGATCATCCAAAATAGTGCAGTAGTTCACCTTTCTCAGGCCAAGAGCCTATTGTAGCTATATTTCTCAATTAATTCATGGTAAACAGAAGCTGAATGAAATAGGAAATAGTAAAGCCAACATTCATAGAACGCTTCAATAATATTCATTAGAATCAACAGATCTGCAGCATGGGCATATAATGCAGAGATTTGCAAAGGCATAGATTCTTAAATTTAGAGTAAAATGGCTATTGGATAGCAATTTGTTTCTAGAATAGCTTGAAATGAGTCATCTGGAGGGCCAGTGAGCATTAGCCATTTAATATCAGAACTAACACAAGAAACACTCAAATACTCCAGAGTTGACATTTTAACAGTGTCATTTGTTCAATAACTGCTTGGAACAAGTAGTTTGCAACATACAGTGGGAGAAGTAGTTTGGATCCATAGTAGCTTCATCCCTGTTGAACAGAGCAAGTGAAGTATTCCACTGCTAAAGTTTAGTGTTCTTATGGATTACTCCTATTCAGGAAATATGGACATACTGGGTTTAGTAGACAGGTGCTTATTTGTATGGAGACATGCTTTACAAGTATTACTGTGATTCTAAATCTCTTATTTTAGTATACATTTAAATTGCATGATTAAATAAAATGTCTATTGTTTTTTTTTAAAAAAATTGCATGATTAAATAAAATGTCTATTGTTTTTCTTCTAAGTCATCAGCATGAACGCCATCCATACATGACGAAGCCTTTTAAACCTTTTTAGACTGTTAGGAAGAAACTCAGTATCCAATCTCTGTAGAGTCAGCAGGGGCTTTTGTTCGTTTGTTTGTTGTTTTACACTAGCTAACATTCAAAAGCATTACTAAACTAGTAGTCTTACTGTTTGGTTTGATTTGTATGTTGTAGGTCAGGATAACTAACCATCCCTCTCGAAGCCCATAGGCCTGCTCTTGTTACCCAAGCAGTTTTTTTTCTGGACCCTCCAACAATTATGGCAGCAGAAAAAGAAAACAAAGTGCTGGGATAGTTGGAAAAGTTTCAACCCCTCTGCACACCCCAGTACCTTGATGGCAGTGCATTTTACATTTCCCCCAATCATTTGATGAACAGGAAGAGGCAATAACACCCTCCCCCCCAACCCCCCCCCCACAAATCTCATCTGATTTGCATGGATTAGCTGAGGACAAACCATGTGTGGTGTGTGTTTGTGTACGCAAGAGGGTGGGAGTGGGTGTGGTGTGTGGTCGCACCAACTCTTGGCCACCAACATGCAGCCTTTGGGTTCATAAAGATTACCAACAATGCAGGTAATTGCCAAAACACGCTTAGATTCATGCCTAAGATATTGTTGCTTGAAAAGCTTTGTAATCTTGGTCATTTTTCTTTTGTTCACAGATGATCAGTAGAATTGAATATGTGCATACAAAGAATTTTATACACAGAGACATTAAACCAGATAACTTCCTAATGGGTATCGGGCGTCACTGTAATAAGGTTAGTCTAATACTTTTTTGCATGAAAGAATGGAGGATGCTGAAATGGCAGTTCATGGAAATGCTGTGCAGCTTGAATTAATTGCTTGTCATTGCTAAACATGTCAATTATTTGCTGACATCTGTCAATTATTTGGCAACAGATAGGAATTTCAATCATAGTGCTAAATGCAGAAGTGAGCTATGGCCCCAACCTTTGGCCATATTTTAATTATGGAATTTAAGGATATAAATCAATATGTTGTCTAATGGACTCATAACTGAGTATGCAAGTTCACTCTGTTCAGTGATACTGTTGATTATTCAGAACCCATGAGTTGCAATAGCACCGCTTACCATAAACTGCGATTTCTTTTTCTCAACTGCATTTAGGCCAGCATGGTGAAGCCTTTACTACCAGCTACCTAGATATTAAAATTGGCTGTAACCAATCTATAGAGAAACCATTGACTTCTAATAGTAACACAAGCCTGTTGACTTAACTGCTTCCTTTGCTTTCACAAGCCTGTGAAAGTTCAAAGTGCAGTTAGTGTAGATATAGAATAACAGTCACAGACTTAAAGTACTGTACCTTTTTTTTTTACTAGAAGGGGATGATTTATTAATTTAGCTGGAGATGCATGTCTTTGTTGGATTTTTTTCTTGTCTAGACTGTGGGATTAAAATTCATTAAACTACATTGAGCTTGGACAGACAGGCAGCATTGGCAGTGCATTAAGCATGCTGTTGGATAGAAATTCTTAAGTGCAGGACAAATGTATGTGATTGATTATTTTATTGGGAGCAAGATACCCACCTGGTTCTTCATAGGCCTTCAGTGTTGACTCTTCAGATACGACTAGCTATAAAATGTTACCTTTGTTTGCCTGTATGGATGCCAACTTGGGACCATTACTTTAGAACCAAAAAACAAAACAACCACCATCACTGTTGAATTCTGTTTTAAAGGAGTTACAGTACACCAGTTAGGAACTTTGGGGAGGAGGGGTGAGAAAAAACAGCAGCACTCAAAAAAATTTAAGGTAAAATGCCTTCCTGTAATCCTATTTCTGTTAAATTTCATTTATCTCTAAATTTCACACTCTTAACATTCTGTTTCCCTAATGCAATCCAATTCTTTAACTTTCTGGCAAGAACTGGAAATATAGCAAGAACAATTAAACCAGTTAATGCAATTTTTCTTCTTCTGAGTCCCTTTCTCCACACTCTTGACAGTTGTAGTGGGCTGGCATTGTAGCTCCTTGTTTTTCTTTGAAGTGAAAGAATAGCCTGGAAAATGCTGTTGTGCTTTGATTAGGTGAGTTTGTTAGGATCATATTGAAAGATGTAAACCGCATCCCGTTTCTCATTCCCAGGGAGGCACTTGGAGTCTGTACCAAATACTTAAATGGAAAGCAGATGCCCACTATTTAACATTTCAAATAATGCTGGACATAGGAGTCTAAATCCCTTGGTTTAATCTAAGCAGAATTTAAATAAAATTTTGCTTTAGGTCTGTGTAAATAGCAGCGATCTCTCTCTCTTTCTGACTTTTGAAATTTGGTTTTAGATATAGTATGCAGTTTTCTTCCTGTAGCAAAAATGGAGGTAAACATTTTGTGTCTTTCATGAATTCTTTCAAAACACACCAGTTGCAGTAGGTTAGCTTGTTATGGTAATCTTGTTCCAGTAGATTTTTTTCATTATAAATGAATTTAAAATGTAGTATAAAATTGGAATGCTGCATTTCTCAAATTTGTTCTTAATTACATATTTAGGCGTGATTTCACTTCTAGCATAAGATCATCTCTGAGCTGTGCTAGAATAAGCCCTGCATGCTTATGATAGTGAACTTAAGGTGACTAAATGCCTTCTACCTCTTCCTTACTGAAGATTTACTTCCTACGTGTCATTTGGGGGAAGGGCAGTTTGTGGAGTCAAAGGATACTTTTGTACATGATATCCAAATTTCCTTCTTATAAAAGCCAAATGTTGCCATTGCTATCCCTTATTCAAGGCAGTGTCATTTTGAAGTGGCTCATGCTCAAAATTTAACTTGCCACATCTTCTAAATTTTTCCTGATAACATTATCTCTTCTGGAAAACTATAGTGCTTGGTGGAAGAAGGATGGCATTTGGCTACCCTATTCTTTCTCTAACGCCTCGGTGTTGCCTGTCTGCGCCAGCCATTGTTGCAATGTAAGCAATACTGTTTGATGCACTGCCACCCTCTATTGTTTGTTCAGTGTTTAGAATCTCCAGTGGGGAAGAGGAAAAGAAGCATGACTGTTAGTACTTCTCAGGACCCATCTTTCTCAGGATTAAACCAGGTCTGAAACTGTCTCCTATTCCAACCTCAATCCCAAACTCATATGCTTTTTTGTTTTGTTTCGGAAAACATGTAGACTTGCAAAAAGCACCTTTTGTTGGCATATTATTCAGACATACTTGGCAAACATGTAACATTACTAAGACGTTTTCCTTGTGGCGCTTGTTTAAACTATAAGGTTCTTATGCTGTCTCTTAAAATGTGAACAAAGTTAAGTATCACTTAACTATTCTAATGTTCTTGTTCTTGAGAAATAGCCCTGTGTTCAAAAATGCAGCAGCAAGGAGGATGTGCTGTGAGGGAATCACATATGCCTGCTTAAATGTACATGGTCTGTATCTGGATGTAGGAGGCCTCTTATCCCGTTCATTGACAGCATGATGTTTGTTTGAAAAAAATGAATTTCGGGTCTGGAAACATTCAAGACAAACTCTACTTCTTCCTTGTGTATTAGTATCTCTGATGGTTTATTCAAATGTAGAATAAGGGACAAGGATCATCTTGTTGCCAGTGGTACATTTAAACAGAATTATTTGATCATAGATCACTGGTAGTTTTGTATTTTTTAAAGCTTTGCTATATCCCAGAAAATGGGCACAAGGTGTCTTAAGCAGCTTTTTCATTTGCTTTTTAAGGCTGAACCTTATTCCACTTCTTTAGAGACCTAAGTTTTGAAAATGCAGTAAGTAAAATGGATTATCTTTTGATGATGCCTCTTCTTGGGCTAGCATTAACATCTACTTCAAATGGATGTTATTTAGTTTCTAAAGCTACACTGTAAGCCCTGGGTGTTGTGCAGTTTAAGAGTTTTAACTTCTTAGCTTGCTCTAAAATTACTTTAGTTGTTGAAAAGGGAAGGAGGAATTGGGCCTTAAGTATGGTGCTACTCATGAATATTACTACTTATGACTAGTGATGCTTTTGTGTCAGGATGCTGGTGCTGGACAGGAAAATTTAGCTCTGGTGGGAACTTTTATTCCAGTTCAGATAGGTGATGTCGGTCCCTGGTCTGGACTGGGACCAGAGAAGTAGACAAAGTTGATTCTAATTAGGAGCTCCCGGCCTGCTACTTCCTCTACAAAATATAAAACAATAAAAACCTACACTATTCATTCAATTACTAATTGCCATGTCTAATTTGGCCCATAGTACTCCACTTGCAACTGAACCAGTTTGTCTTCCACAGCCTTATTCCTTGCCTGGTAACGGCCCTTTTCAACACCCTCCTCAGCAGAGAGGCTAACTTTGCAAACGAGCTTCAAGTTTATTGCCATGGAAGAGGGTGTGTGGAAAACAAGTCCATGTTTTTTCATTCACCTGCCTTTTGCCACTGGGTCATACTCTTTCAGAAATGGTTGGGAGGGGGTGTTTTCATCTCCAGAATTGGGTGCCTCACATTATCCAAATTGCTAATGCATATTGCTTCAAAATATTGCTTCACTCTGTTAGTGAAAATTATCAGAAATGAAGGAATGTATTGCAGATGATAAATATGCAGGGTCTCATATTCCAGTCTGCCATATATTAGTGCACTAGCCTCACTAAAGATTGAGGTTCCTATGAGAGTAATTTTAAGTGAGTTCTCCCCTAAAAACTCACATGGAAATGAAGACCACCTATTTTGTGCTAGTATGGAAAGAGGCATTTTGGAAAAGCCCCAAACTGCTGGTCTGAAATAGCATCTTCATTTAGATCAAGAACATTTTTTCCACATTGCATTTATCAGTAAAACTGTTGTCCAGAAAATGTTTTAATAATAAGATTTTGATAATTTACATCAGGCACCCCCAAACTCGGCCCTCCAGCTGTTTTTGGACCACAATTCCCATCATCCCTGACCTGTCCTGTTAGCTAGGGATTGTGGGAGTTGTAGTCCCAAAGCAGCTGGAGGGCTGAGTTTGGGGATGCCTGATTTACATCATAGATGCGTCTCTGAAGACCCTATCTTGGTACCTGTATATCACAACATTTGAACAAGTTTTAGTGAAGCAGTCTTGTCATTTATGCTAGTAGAGAGGAGGACATTCAGAGTAGTATTTGATAACTGTGGAAATTGCAAGTTGTGACAGTTACTCATTTGGGTCAGTAGTTCATTCTATATGTAGTTGCTTCCAGTTATTCATTTGTGATAGATGATTAGAGTACTTTTGTCTGCATCCGCTCATAGCTTGAAACAATTCTTAATTCTTTTTAAATGCTGCTTTCCTTATTCTTGGTTCTGTATGCCTTAATTGAACTGTGATAAGTGTAGAAACCAAGAAAAATAAATTACAAAGTATATCCATAAAAGCATTGGCAACCTGAAAAAGACAACTGCTTTGAAGTAGTTTTTGGGTTTTTTTTTTAAAGTAAAAACTTGCATATTAGAACTTAGTTTTCTATCAGGTGTTCTCTTCTGAAGAGTTTTTAGAATTATTTCTCCCCTTTAAACTGCTGCTTACTTGGTATAGGAGTCTGACTTAAAAACTTAGTATAATTTAAATAATTTGCACACTTTAAAAGTTAAGTATGGTTAAACATATATTGATGCAGCCGTATAGGTCTATACAGTGGTGCCTCGCAAGACGAAAATAATCCGTTCCGCGAGTCTCTTCATCTAGCGGTTTCTTCGTCTTGCGAAGCAACCCTATTAGTGGCTTAGCGGATTAGCGCTATTAGCGGTTTAGCGGCTATTAAAGGCTTAGCGGCTAAAAGGCTATTAAAGGCTTAGCGGATTAGAAAAAGGGGGGGAGCGAAAAAAATTGCAAGACTTGCAAGACGTTTTCGTCTTGCGAAGCAAGCCCATAGGGAAATTCGTCTTGCAAAGCGCATCGAAAAACGGAAAGCCCTTTCGTCTAGCGGGTTTTTCGTCTTGCGAGGCATTCGTCTTGCGGGGCACCACTGTAGGTCTTTTCTAACTTGTTCTCCGTAGAGCCGAAGCGGATAAATTATTGTTATTTTATTTCTCTTTTATTTTTATTTATTAAGTTTCTCTACCTCCCTTCACCTGAAGATCGCAGGGTGGTTTACAATATAAAAATACAAAAAAAAAAAAATATTGCCATAGTAAAAAACAAAAACAGAATTCCCCCCACCCCATTTAAAAGGCTATAGATTGTTTAAAAAGGGGAGCGGGTGGTGCTGTGATCAAAACCACTGAGCCTGTTGTTCTTCCTGATAGGAAGGCTAGTGGTCCGAATCCGTGCAACGGGGTGAGCTCCCATTGCTCTGTCCCAGCTTCTGCCAACCTAGCAGTTCGAAAGCACACCAAAATAGATAAATAGGTACCACTGCGATGGGAAGTTAAACAGCATTTCCGTGCGCTCTGGCTTTTGTCACGGTGTTCCATTGCGCCAGAAGTGGTTTAGTCATGCTGCCCACATGACCCGGAAAGCTGTTTGTGGACAAACTCCCTCAGCCTTAAGCAAGATGAGCGCTGCACCCATAGTCACCTTTGGCTGGACTTAACCGTCCATGGGTCTTATACCTTTACTTCTACCTTTTAGATTGTTTAATTGGCTGAAGGCCCAGGAGAACAGGAATGTTTTTGCCTGGTGCCTAAATATTGAGCCTCTCTGAGGAAATCATTCAACAAGTGAGGATACACCCCAGAAAAGGCCTGGAGATAAAGGGCCTTTCCTACATACTAGTCGAGATGTCTGTGATGAGATGAATCGAAGTTCAGGAATTGTATCTTGCTTTGGTATAGAAAAGTTGGTAAGAGGTTTATCCTGTGGCAGTCAAATGTTGAATTCTACCATGGATGTATTTAACTACCGTATTTCACCACATAATGGCCACCTTTTTAATGAGATTTTTCTTTTAAAAGGGAAGGGTGCAACTATTACACTGTGGCAACTTTTACGCAGTGAAATAACGGTAAGAAGCAACAACATGCTATGGACTCCGGTTTCTTTAAGAGGGCAATGGTACAATACAAAGCAAACGGCACAGACATTGTCCTTTCCATTCGAAATCTTGCCTTCTCCATGTGCGAAGTTCTGTCAAAAGAAGAGGCGGCTTCAGTTGTCAATTAAAGTTATTTCTTCCTGGGTTTCTCATTCCCTTTCAATGCTATTTGCTCGTGCAGAGGTGGAGGAAGGAATCACGGATGGGTGGTGGAGGAGGCTGCTCGCCCGCTGCTTCCTCTTCTTGGCTAGGGTGGCCCCGGGCCGCAAGCTCAGGTTGGTGGCAGTTAACAGCAGCCTGGGCCTGGCTTTGCCTGGCCTCCTCCAGCTGGCAACCCAACGAGGGCCCGGACTCCCACCCTCACCCCCTCAGGAGCCTGCTGTGCCACCCCTTGGCTCGCATCAGAGTTATACCCTGCTACTATTATGCCGTGAATACTTTTGGAACAAATTTTAAGGTATCCAAATGGGTGGTGCAACTGTTATGCAGTGGTGACCATTACACGGTGAAATATGGTAGTGGTTTTAAAAAAATTAATCCCGCTCTTCAGCAAAAAAGGTACCCAGAGCAGCTTATAAATGACTTTAAAAAGAACTTAATTTCTGCCTTCAAGCTTATAGCCTAAAAAGACAAAACAAAAGGAAAGAGTGGAAAAACAAACAAACTTAGGTTCAAGTTGTAAGCTATAATTTTTAGTGACTGATTGGGAAAATGATAACAAAAACATCAGGGAAGCGAATTGAAAAATTTGAGTAGATTAGCTTTGAGCTATTAAGTAAGTGGCAGAAAAGCAAATTTATTGGAGAAACTAAAGCCAGAACACAATTGAATAAAATTGTGCCTCTCTTTTTCCTAGTGCATAATTTTTTTTACCTAACACCTAGGTTTGAGACCAATGACTCAATCATATACCGGTCTACTCAGAAGTAAGCATTCAGTTCAATGGGGCTTGCTGCTAGGTAAAATACGTGTAGAATCTGCCACCTAATTTTCCTTAGCCGATTTAGGAATATGAGTGTTCTTTGTTTGGATTAGTTATGATTCATACGACAGTGCTCCTCTTAGGCTTAATTATAGCTAAACTTGATTTTGTTAGATCCAGCGTTTCTAACAAATGCATTTTAAAGACATGGATGTAGTTTCCAAGCACTGGCTGGAATCCATTAAATCCATTTCATTTTTTTTTAAAGTTATTCCTTATTGACTTTGGGTTGGCCAAAAAGTACCGGGACAACAGGACAAGGCAACATATACCATATAGAGAAGACAAAAATCTCACTGGCACAGCCAGATACGCCAGCATCAATGCACATCTCGGCATTGAACAGAGGTAAGGTCCAAGCAATTTCTGTAATGATGCTAGAAGTTGTAAATATTTGGGATCTTGAATGAACAAAACCTAAATGAATTTTAATTTCTAGCTAAAGAAATTAGCTAAGAAATGAAGGTGGATTAAATGTTCTCAACAGTTTTGTATCTTCTTGTTAAAATGATTCCCTCACAACAATTTCAGTAAACTAGGATCTGTCAAAGCCTGTTTTACAAATAAAACAATCCATTTCTTTCCATCTGGATGACACAATGTAAAATTCCCCAAACCAAGATTCTGTTCTTTAGTTTTGGTAAAGTATTATACTGCTAGTGTTTGGGTTTCTGTGTATGCCAGTTGTTTTGAATGGGGAGAGCTTGTTCTTACTATGTTTAAAACTATTTTGGTTGTTTAAATTTTAGTTGCCTAGTTCTTGCTTCTAGAAAGATGGCTGAATAATCTAGGTAGATTTCCATGACTCATTGAAAATGCTAAACTCTGCTTAGAGCACATTCCTATCTTGTGGTACTATTCTGCTTCTAGACTTCTAGGTCCTCATTCCCAAAATCAAATGTAGAATCTCATTGAACCCAAACAACTAAATTTGTTTATAACTCAGGTTATGTATTGGTATGTTGGCAGTTTTATTGACTACCAGCTTCCTTTCAAACCATTCTAAGTCCTCAGGTGGCAAGTGCTTTTATACCTTTTAAGCATAAACTAAAAAAAAACCCACACACACACAAAAAAACCCCCTGCCTCTTCCTCCACAGTCGTCGTGATGATATGGAGTCACTAGGATACGTATTGATGTACTTTAACAGAACCAGCCTGCCGTGGCAAGGATTAAAGGTATGTCATGAAATTTTACTTGAGGCTTATATTCTGCCCCCAATCCATCACTCCCACTAGTGTAGTAGAGAACACTGCTACACATAGTACTGTATACTTGGCTCAATTGTTAAAAAGTCCTCATAACTCCATGGTGTCAAATGTTTTCTCCACGTATCTTGAATAAAACAAACACAGTATGCTTAATGCACAATAACCATATGATGTAGGCATTAGACTGCAATAAATGGCATTCAGCTACATTCAAAACTTAATACCAGATTGACCTTCATTTCCTTTGCAATATATTGTGGTACTGTGGTACCTCGGGTTAAGAACTTAATTCGTTCTGGAGATCTGTTCTTAACCTGAAGCACCACTTCAGCTAATGGGGCCTCCTGCTGTCGCTGTGCCTCCGTTGCATGATTTCTGTTCTCAACCTGAAGCAAAGTTCTTAACCCCAGGTAATATTTCTGGGTTAGCAGAGTCTGTAACCTGAAGCGTATGTAACCCGAGGTACCACTGTACTTGGAGATTTCATATAAAGCCTTTTCCATCAAGGTTCTGTCCATCTGATATTTGCAGCTGTCCTTGTGTCACATATATTTATCCATGTGTCCCACAGGCTGCAACAAAGAAACAGAAATATGAAAAGATTAGTGAAAAGAAGATGTCTACTCCTGTTGAAGTTTTGTGTAAGGTGAGAGAAAAGCTGTTGTTAAGAACGTAAACTGCTTTGGCAAGGAGCTATCTTTTCATTAGTAAAGTAGCCAAGAACTCTTAGACACAATATAAATTCTTTTCCTTGTTTTCCCGCTCTTAAAAAACAAAACTTGCAATAATCCAGAACTGATGTCTTGCATTTAAGACCTACGAGAATCTTTTCTGTAAGTCACTGTTTGACTAATTCTGTTTGCAGGGTTTTCCTGCAGAATTTGCAATGTATCTGAACTACTGTCGTGGCTTGCGCTTTGAAGAGGCTCCTGACTACATGTATCTGAGGCAGTTATTCCGTATCCTTTTCAGGTCAGTGGGGCTGAGGGTACCACAAAACCTTTGAGCATAACAGTGATAAACTAGCAAGTGCTTAGAACTAGAAAAAAAGTTCTGCTGACTTTTTATCAGATTTAACAGAAACCCGTAGCCCTCACCAGGATAGCCTTAATCTCTTCATCTGGTTGAGGATTAGCCTGTCACCAGCAGCACTGAAAACAAATATAACATGCATTATCTTCAAACACTCACCCAGATCAGAGTCAGTTTTTGTTTTGTTTTTTAAATTGAGTAAATGCATGAATTATCTGTAAAAGATCAAATCTAGTATTTCAGCTGAAGAAACTACCTTTATTTCATTGACCACTTCAGTTAACTTGATTTGTCAAGAGTGGAAAGCCAAGCAGCATTTAAAGATATATGGCTGCAATAAAACAGTTCATGATGTCACATTTCCCAGGGCAATGGGGTTGTAAGCAAAATTTGCCCCAAATTTACAAGCTGGTTGGATGAATGTAGGCCTTGTGTTTTAGAAAGAATATGGACATACTGGGAAGGGGAATGGTCCTTGTATACTAAAATGGTTTTGTATCTGAAATTCCATGTTACTACCCAAGGTTCAAGCGGGTTTGTATGTGTAAGTTGTACATTAATTACAATGTAAGCTGTCCTTACCGTTTATAAATGTTGAATTGCTCAAAATGGATTACAGCTTTAATGCAGACTATTATAATAGAAAATGACGAAGATCCCAAGTGTCACATGTGATGGGACTCTTTGGATCTTGGCCAATACTTTGTAAATGACTGCTAAGTGGCTTTCAAACTTGCTGCGAAGAGATTTTTTTATTATTAATCCACCACACTACTCAATCTTCAAGTGTTTTACAAAGCATTATTAATTTTAGGCTTCAGTAAAATTTGTCTGTTATATAATGGCAGTGTAGGTATTGCATTGCAGTGAATATTCTGCTTTCTTTTTCTGCTCACTAGGACTCTGAATCACCAATATGACTACACATTTGACTGGACAATGTTAAAGCAGAAAGCAGCACAGCAGGCAGCCTCTTCCAGTGGGCAGGGGCAGCAAGCCCAAACCCCCACAGGCAAGCAAACTGACAAATCCAAGAGTAACATGAAAGGTTAGTAGCCAAGAACCAAGTGACGTTACAGTCCAAAAATAATAAACACTAATTTGGATGTCGGTGAAGTTAAGTGTTAGATCAAGGAGGCCATTAAAAACATACATTTGGCTATTTAGTATTAAAGAAAACGGACGTCCTTGGAAAATTTGACTACTAACTTTAAACCAAGTGTCCTTGTTTTTCATATCATTTCTTTGGGGATGTTGGGTCATTTTAACCACTGCATCTTCTGCTCCCGCATTAACCCCTCTTCAAAACTGGCTTGGTGTTGGGAACATGACAAACAGTATGATCCAAAATCCTAGACCTAACACTTTTTAAGAGGAAAGCCTTCTGTTTACTTTTTCTATTGGGTCAGCATTTAGAAGCTTTGGTACGGGTACCTTTATTCTTGCATCCAAAATGAAGATGGAAAACTAGGCATGATCTCACTTGGAGTTCTGCCTAAAGCACTTGTGTGATGGATTTTTATTCCTTGGCATAGATAGTGTTAATTTTCCATCTTCAATTACAAATCCAGGCATGGATTATCCTGTGGGGTGAACTAATAAGGGGACTCTTTAATTTAAATTGAATTTTAACTGTCCATTACTTTAAGTTTTTGCTTTTATCAAAATGTGGATTCAAATGAAAACTGAATTTAATATGTTTTCAACACTGACACCTCTTAAACTGGTTTTCTATGAAGACCAGACCATGGGAGAACTTCTGTCCAAAGGTTAATAAATACAGCCCAGTACTGTATATCCTGGGCTTTTGTGGCTATAGGTGAGCCATGTCCTTTATCAGGTTGGCTTGTTACCCACAAAGGAGCTCACTCTGCTCCTTCCTAGAATGGGGGTTCCAAGATCTCTTAGGGTGATGCACAGGATGGGGAAGAGCTGAGGCAGCTTCAAGAGGTGACATCTACAAATTCCAAATGGTGGATGCCACATCTGCAGTAATTCAGGTTTAAATGGAACCCATTTTACAGCAGGAAGGTGGACAGTAAGATAGCTAGGAGCTGAGCCTGCTGCCAACCTGTGGTGGGAATGGATAGGGTTGTACTTGTCATAGGGGACCATCATGCCAGTCCTTGAATAAAGAGTCTGAAAAACAATCCTAGTGGGGGTGGTGGGGTGGTGGAATACACCTATTCCAGACAAGAAAGAATGAGGTGGAGCTCACAATGTGCTGGAGGAAATAGTAGAAAATCTCTCAAATTTTATTGTGCACTTAACACATTTGAAGCGTAGCCATTCACTATTGTCTTCTGAATAAGGTGTTAAAGGGGGAAGGGGGACAATGAAGGTCTATGAGTTAGTGAAGACTTCACTCTTCTTGAGAAGCAGAGTCTCCAAAAATGCCAGAAACTGGGGTGTCTGAAGAGAAGAGAAGCCTTCAGTGAAGCACTTTGAGACAAGACTGTGATGATTGTACCTACCTGTACTTAACATGGAATAAAGTGAACTTACCTGCTGAAATTGGTTTGCATCCTGGTATCCGTGGGGCAGACAACGTCAAAAGATAATAGAATGGTACAAAGAGGTCTGGGCCAAAGGGACTACAAGTCTTCATAGATTTGAGCATCCAGTTCTTGGCTTTAGCAGACAAACAACCTATGTTTTACCATATTCATCCACTGAGTTCACTTGAGTTGCCTTGTAAGTCCTATTTTGTAGTCTCAAGTCCTTGAATACTGCAATTTGCTCAATTCACAAATGGTAAACATTATTACTCTTACCAGCTGAACTTGAATTACTACTTTTCATAAAATGGAAAAAATAGTCTGTCCAGTAATAAGCAAATGCTTCTGAAAAGTCTGCTTAATCTTAAAGCAGATAATCTTGATCAGTGCCTTTACATGAGGAGACGGAGACAGACAGACAGCAGAAAGCACTAATTTCGCATTTCTCCACCAAGTACAAATAATTCTGTAGGGCCAGAGGAATGTGAGTTGAACAAAACTTGAGATTGCTGGCTATTTTGTTATTCTGAGGTGGGGCAGAGAAGTGGATGCAACACAGAGAAGAAACTCAAGGCAGGTAGGGAAAGGACAGCTTTGTTTGCTCTTCTTAGCATCTAGGGTTGGTTACAATTAGCTGTTACACGACTTTCTGGCAAATAGAAGGCTCTTATTGGAAAATAAATTCTTCCAGTGTTAAACAAAATAATCAGGGGGGAGGTGTATTAAATGGAAACAGTGGGACAAAGAAGCAAGGCCTGGTTTTCAGAATGAAATGTAAGAAATGCTTCTCAAGAAGAAATGACTTCATATGATGTGGACCTATGTGAACACTCTGGATCATCTGGTTAGTAAACATTTTTGCACTTTTCTTATTTATTGTACCCACATATTGCTGTGCTAATATAAGCAGAGCATATTGGGGTGGATTATTTTGGAGTTTCAATGTACAATTAATTAGTGAATTTATGGGACTATGTTAATTGCACTCTTGCTGCTGCTGTAGGACCTCTGATATTATTGATTGTTCGGCATAAGCAAATACTCTGGTTGAAGATTGTGCAACACTTGTTATGCCATAGTGGGGGAAAAAATCACTATTTAATTTGCTTTTGAGAAGGCTGACACATTGTTAAATATGAGCTTATATTTGGCTTTTTCCTTGTAAATATTTTGAAGTGACATCCACAGCAGACGAAGCCTCTGAATAAGAATTTATGAATGCAAACATTGTTGTCTTAAAGGATGGTCACATCCCGTATTTATAGCAAACATTACTTGTTTTAGAGCAAAACAGCTCCGCAGAATGTAATAGTTTCCCATAAACACAATTCCTACGTGCTTTAAGCATATCCCAGCTCTATGGACCAGTGTGTGTGTGTGTGTGTGTGTGTGTGTGTGTGTGTGTTTTAAAGAATGGGTCTGGCAAATTTTACAATTAAAGCAAGTGTACTCAATTACAGAAGTTGACTTTTCATTGTTTTTGTTTCAGGGTCCATATAAGAGGTTATAACTATCCGTTTGCAACATCTACAGCTTCATAGTCATCTGCTGGTGCCACCAAAACCAGCAGTGCTGCAACTTAAATACATATTGGACAATAAACTGCATGCTTCAAACAAGATATCTTCATCCAATTGGAACCATGGATGATTTCATAATAGTAGTTGATGAAAAATGCTCTGTTTGTTAGTGCAACTAACCCTTTTGTGGGTGATCAGAATAAAATCTTTATTGGCACAGGTCAGTAATTATGACCAGGCTTTTATTTCATAAATCAAAATAGCCATTGCTGAAAGTTACTGATTATGAGTGTGAATAGTATGCAAAAAACAACAAAACAAAAACAAAAAACAAAAACAAGAATGGAAACTTGCTAGCTTGGCTTACTGGGTGGAGCAACATAATGATTCAGCAAAAATCTCTTTAGCTGAAAGCAGATGTTGGATTTATTTTTCAGAATATCTGATGTTAAGAACTCAACTTGGGAGAGGCAGGGGTGAAAACTTAAAAGTTTGTAGCAGCCAGAAGCAATTCTGCAAATGTACAGTGCATAAGATCTGCATGATGGAGGAAACATGAAATGCCACAGATTTTATTTAATGGATCTTTTAGCCTACTGGAAATAAGCCACATTGAATACAGTAGGGCTTCTGAGCAAATATGCATAGGTTCAGGCTGTTGATGAAAGAGAAGAGTGTCTGAGATGAAGAAAACACTGAAATTTCAAAATACTTCTACAGCCAACTTGCTTTGACTTTAATGAAGAGAGCAGGTGGATTTAAACTAATTCTTCCCCAAGATACAGCTGACGTCAGCTGCTCTGACCTGTTGCACAGTTTGTTTATGAACTGGCCTATTCTAATGAAGAAAGATTGTTTTGAAGAAAACAATCACCACGCAGATGGAATTAGCAACTTTTCATCATTTCCTGAAGTAAAAAAAAGGTAGACTGCTTGGAATCTTGAAATCTAATTCATCACTTGTGTTACACAAAGATTACTGATGCTGTCAAAAATTTGGAAAGAAGACCACGATCTTGAAGAAAAATGTGCCAACAGAATTCAGTTGCGATATAAATCAAGCATTAAATTAACTTAATCTTCCTTGCCTATATTTTAATCCTGAATGCAGGTTAGATGCCTGACTGATGAATAAGACATTGTGACATAAGCTTTCTTCAGTAAACTCGCCTGTAACCTCAGCGCTAGAGGTTGACTAGTCAAGGTATACATACCTGTTCCTTAACTTTTTTAAAGAGGGCCACTCACTCCAGTGAACTGGTGAAAGCTTTTGTTAAGCACCTGGAGACACAAGTCCCCCCTCCCCAAGAACTAAACCAGCTTTTCACAGCAAAGCCGCCTCAGCAGGTAGAGAGAGTGCTATTGGCTTCGTTTGAAATTCGGCAGTCAAAGATGAAAAATGAACTAGGAAATGAAAAAGCAATTTTTTCTTTGTTCCAGTCTATAAATAAGTTGATGGTTTTTATTTGAAGGACATTGTAAATAGGAAATTATACGCTATTTGAGTTTGTATTTTAATAAAAGTATAGTTTTGGTTTTTTATGTTATCTATAAACATTGTAAGCAAAGAGTTAATCTATTAAATAAGCATTGTACCAAAAGCCACTTATTAAAAAGTATAATATGGAAAGTTTCATATCTACCTATATAGTTTTGAAGATTCTGTTTAGTTCAATATTGCTTAGTTCATCACAGCCACAGGCTTGTGGTTTACTGTAATTTTAGAATGAAAGGATTCCGTTAATATATTTAGATAGTGGAATTGTCACAATTGTCAGTTTACTTTCATTCACGTACATAGAAAGGCAGTGCAAGAAGTAGTTTTATGCTTGTATTCAACTTTGCATTGTGTATTCAGGTGAAATTTCTATCAAACCCAACTCCTAAAACACCAAGACACTACTGTGGCCACGAAGAGTTGGCTTTGACAGTATTTTTTCATCTTGTTTTGCTTTGTTTCTTGACTAGTAATTGTTTCGACTGGTAAACTTCCATCTCCAAAATACCACTGCAGACTGGAGCTGAATCCCCTTAATGTAACAAAATGTATGGACCTTTGGAGGAGTATTTAGTTTCACTTCTGATTTTGCTAGTATTTAGTTTGGCTCAATACCCTGTGTAGAACAATATGAATGTAGCCAGACAAAGATGGTCATGGAAACATAGGAAGCCTGGTTTGCTAAACAAAAAACCCTTTTGTCTATGGGGACATCAGTATCCTAGATACAAAATCTTAGATACGGTGTTTGTGTTTAACCCCTTTTAGGTCCTGTACAATAGCCGCTCCGATGTGTTTTGAAAGTAGCTGGTTTACCTCCAAGAAAGTTGTAGGGTTTAATAAAGGTTATACACTATAACTGGAGTATGTCTCACAAGTTCACTTCAGACTAGAAAGTTGAGTCAGTATATTCTGTGTGAATATGCACCACCAAGTATATTTAAGCAACCAGTTGAGGTGCAGGGACGCTTTCTCTAGGTAGAACTAAGGAAACTTGCTTGAAAGTATTGCTCAGTTGAGAAGGGAAACCGAGATGTGCACTGCTTCTTGAGGAAAAGCTAAGTGCAGCAGGAGCAAAGTAAAGGCTGTGCTGAAGTAATGTGTTAAGAGCTATCAGAGTAAGAAAGCTAATAGAATTGTAGCGTCTAACAACACAATAACAAGCTCTTCTCTCAATATTACCTTTCTAGACAGTTTTCTTTTTGTGGGTGAGAAAAGGGGGATTCTGAATGTGAACAGTAAGGGGAGGGGTATTGAAGGGTGACATCACTTTAACTGCAACATCTCATGATGACATGCACATGTACAGTTATAGAAATTGCATGTTTTCTAATTTCACCCTAAACCGTGCTCTTCAATGGAGGTGTTCACACAGTTAGCTGTAAGCCAGTGATGTGCATACCACTGGGAGTCAGCCTTAATTTGGACATAAATATTGTGCTACCTGCTGCTTTGGTGATTACTTAGTAGGCTTCCCTTTGTTTTTCACATTGGTAGTAATGGGAAAGGCAGTGGCAATGCACTTGGGGAGGGAGCAGTTGGAACACTAGTTCTTGTGTTGCAATATCATTGAACACCTGAAACTTGGGGGTGGGGGACGACTTTCTGGAAAAGGTAAAATCTTTAAATGAAGGCTTCTATGTACTAAACCACTACCAGACTGATGCTTAAAAGATCTAACGTATGGTGTTTTCTACCATATTTAACTTATTAAATGTCTGTGTCTGCAGTATACATATACTGCTAATTCCATAGTATTCAAGGCCAGGCCCAGTGAGTGGTAATGATGAATTTAGGTCACTCTTGTATATTTACATTTCAGTGGAGGTTTTTTCTTCTTCCCTTTCAGTAACCTTAATTATAGTACAGTCAAGAGGTTGCCTGCTTAATTTCAAAATAGAAACCCAGTGGGCCAATTGCTAAGTTTTGGTCAGCATTATACTATCAATTTAAACTTGTAATTGAAAACTGGAAGACTGTCACCTGAACTAAATAAAGCTTTTTTCTTTGATACCACTGGGCTTGTGCCTCTGCAGTTTTTCCTCACTGAGTGAAGATGACAAACTACTGTATATATTAAATGCCAGTGTGCCTGGAGCTAGTGGTCTATAGTCTCTAACTGCATAATGTCAAGTCAAGCACGGGTTATTGCAGAACAATGAGTCGTACAAGTGATGTTGACTCTTATCCTGTACCCTCTACTATCCACAGGAGCGTAGAAATATTACTTCAAAGCTTTTACTGTAGAGTAAATGCTTTTCTCCTAATGTTGGTACATATAGATGCTTTTGTTCAGAATAGCTTTTGCCTTAATTATTATTTTTGGTTTCAGATTAGCGCAGAGTTCAAGTTTTGTCTTACGTATAATCAACACATTTAAGGTAATTTCATTAATAAAACAATTTTGAAATGTTTTCGTACACTTAAGTAGATTTTTGTTTTTAATGCGGTTTGTCAAGTCTTGAGTTACTTTAGTTGTGTTAATTTCTGAACAACGGAAAGCACATTCTCAAAAAACAAATGTCATAGCTGTGTAACTGTCTTGGTGATGGTTCCTCCAGCAGATTCTGTCAAACTTAATTCTGAAGAGCGGAGTTAAACCCAGAAGATTAAAATTGTAAATTGAAACCATCTAACTTATTTCTGAGGGAAGACTTCTATCAGTACTGCTAATAATACCTAGGTATCCCATAACCCTTGTATCATACCTGACCTCTAATGCTAAGGCCTATGAACTGGCTGCATATTTTAAAATGCACACCAGCTATATTTGTTATGCAAAGGGTGTTTGTTTTTTAGTCCTTTGAAGTTTAGTAGTTTAATATTGAGGACAGTCAGAATTAAGTGACTAATTTAGACCAACAGACAGTGGGCTTGTGGGTTGCTGCCAACTTTCTGATTGATAGTGATTTCAGGTGTGCAACATGCAAATGTGCAGAAGAGCAGAGAGGGCAAATGATAGAAAACTTGAAAACTTCCAATCTCTACTCAGACTAAAAGTTTTGTAGGTGGTAGTCTTGAAAGCCATGAAATAATTGCCCCAAATCTTCTGACCTAGATTATAAGAATATTTACTTTCTGCAGAGGTGAAAGGAATTCTAGTGTGTCATTAGTCTACCTGACTTGTTGCACAATCCCAGCATTACTGAAGGGAATAAAACATATTAAAAGCTAGTTCCAAAGATCTCCACAAACAATCAGGAGATCTTTCCACCCACACATGTCTGTTAATGATTTTTCTATTGGGTTGCAGCTCCCCAAAGAAATATTAGCACAGTAGATCATCTCCTGAACATAGAAAAGTTTCTCAGAAGCTGTGAGGAGGAGCCCAAGACATACTTATGATTAAAGAAGCTATAAGTTTAAGGAATGAATAGAAAAACTGCCAACACTGAAGAAGTTGGGAATGGGGTAGTTAACTATGGTTTACATTAAGACATCTTAACTTAAAATGGATTTTAGTAATTTTTAAATTGTGAATCTACTGGTAAAATGTGACTGTTTATAAGTTCTGCTAGAATACTACCTGAATAAAAGAGAAGGTTATAGTTGCACACTTTAAAATTAACATGCTGAATTCCAGACTATCTAGGAAATACGGAGCTAAAAATTCTTTTAAGAAGCTCTTCCCTCACATAACCTTTGTGGCTGCATACTAAAATGATGAGTTATTGGAGATTAAACATCATACTGGTTCATGGATGTTGGTGCAGTGTCCTTAACTTGAAAATTGCCACTGAATCCACCTGTGTAGTTGTAGTTTGAAAATCTATTTCTGAGTGGTTTACAATATTCATATATTACTCAAGATCTGTAATGGAAGTTGGGAGAACAAATTTCCAGCTGTGAGAAAAAACCTTACCAGCAATTTCCAGTCAGTTGTATTTTACTGGATGGTCCTTTTCTGCACTTGTCCTGATCATGTCCTTGCCTGGTTATACAGACTATTGGGAGTTTATTTGACAACTGCTTCTCAGCCTATGAAGCAGGATGCTATGGTGGGTCACCAAAGCAGGCAGTTCTGTTTTGCTGATACTGAAGCTCTATAGCAACAGGACACAACATTGCATTCAGAAGCGGAAAAATTCTCTCCCCCAGGAAAGCAGCTAGCATGGGGATGACCGGTTCTCCAAACCTAGGGAGAAAATAATAGCCATAGGAAGTATGTTTCCCATTCAGTCCCAGTAAGGAATGGGGGAGAGAAAATGTAGAGGTTACTGACTGCTAAAATGTAATTCAGGAATAGCTTGAAAGAAGTTGCCTCTGAGTAGAACACAAATCCACATCATTCCAAATAAGAAAAGGCTCACCAAAAAACTTTCAAGGCCTGTTTGTGTGCTACTGAGTATTTGTCCAGGGATATATATATATATTTGTTTGAAATGAATGTGAGATAAAGTCCTTCCCGAAACCTTTGTTTTTCAGTAACAGAGTTTGCTGTGCCTAGACCCCGTGTGAGAAGTCTCTCCCCCCCCCCCGCAAACTTCCTCTTGTTTTCTAGAGGAATCTGTTTCTATAATTTATCGTTCTTTTAAAAGCCAGACTACTGCTGATTGGTCTCATAATTCACCCTGCTTTTGCACTACCACCCCATCTTTTTCTCTGGAAAAGGAAAGGTGGTTTTTCACTTCCCTCATAGAAGCTGTGTTGTCAGTGTTTTGTGTTTTGTGTTTGAGTCCCATCAACTGCTAAAATGTAGGTATTCATTCTCTGGCATACCAGCAGTACAAACAGTGGTTATGAAGGGAGCTTGTGAATGAAGGGCAACAGTGTATATAGCTTATTTTTATAAAATGATTGCTGCTTTAATGTCAATGGAGATAGAAATAGAGATGGGGGAAAAATTGGTTTTAAAAGGATTTATACTTGGAAATTGTTCCAACCTAATTGAGCTTTGCCTGCATCAGATAGTCCCAGGTATTGAACGCCTGCCTATGTGTGAGCCACTTATCCATTAACAGTTATTTTTAAAGCCTAATTATACGCAGAATTATACACACAAAAACGTATATTGTAATTGCAACGCACACAAGTCCTATGTGGTACCATATTTCTGCAGCATAATTTTATTTATTAACACATGTATTCTTATACAGCTATATGCATTGTTGTATGTATCTCTGTGTTGGTTACTTTAGGAAACCTTGAGCATGTATGTGTATAATAATGCGTATAATATATGTGAGTTGTTCATATTTTTAGTGGAACTGATAAAAAAGTAACTCATCATCAAGAATAAGCTTAGCATCAGTGTTTTCATAAAATTGTTTCCCTAATCTGATATTATAGTTTGTCTACTCTTGATGGCTTCCTTCATATATTTGGATTGGGTAGATTAATTATGGAAACTGCACAGGGCATTTAAGTAGATGTAAACAATTTGGATTTAGAATAAATGTGATTTAGTAAACATTACTGGGTTTATACGCATAATTAAGTTTCATAACATCCTAACTTGAACAGCTGCAGTCAAACAAAACTTTGCATCATTTAGCAGTATTGCAACGTAATTGTAAGGACTATTAAGCCTAACCTAATGCTGCTAAATGTTCATCAGCAGTCTGCAACTGCCATTCTGTGCTGGTAATCCCAGTAGTGTTTCTTACAATTTGAGAAACAACAAAGCTACATTAGATGAGAAATCACTATTAAATAAAACTCTTAAATGGGTTGCTTGTGGCTAGACTAAAATTTCTTTATTTGAAACGTTTGTCAAGTACTTTGATGCGACACACCTCCCCTTTCATTCAGAAAAGAGATCTCTCTGACTCAGCTCATTGGCAAGGACCAGACTGTACATTCCTTCTGAAAGAATGGATGCTGCTGGAAATTGCTGGATAAATGTGTATATGAATGGTAGAAAAGCAAAAGCATTGTTCACTTTTGTTTTGCTGAGGGCACACACCATGGCTTGATTTTACAGTAATCTGTACTGGTTATGTTTTATTGCAGATGTTGGCTGTTTAAGCAAGTCTCTCAATCCTGGTTGCAGGTGGCAACCATCCTTTGAGTCTCTTTCTTAGACCCACATTTTGGATTATTTGTAGTGGTGCACAACAAAATCTATATAGCCGCAGTTTTAAACACAGATAAAAGAATTATCTCAAGTGACAATGTTTTTCTTATATAGAGAGCAAGTACTTGTAAGTTTCCAGCTTTTGTACCCACTTCCCTGGGAGGAAGCCCTATTGAACTCAGTGGGGCTTGCTTTTGTGTTGACATGCATAAGATTGCATCATAAGCCGTGTACCGGCTGCTCTTAATTCTACAGTCTGTTCCCTTGCACATTCATGAATGAGGGCTGCAAGCTTCGTTCAATGGATAGGCAGCAACTTGAATCAGTTGG
This sequence comes from Podarcis bocagei, assembly GCF_964188305.1. NCBI lineage: Eukaryota > Metazoa > Chordata > Lepidosauria > Squamata > Lacertidae > Podarcis > Podarcis bocagei. The sequence continues at coordinate 82,147,482 of NC_138126.1, read as the reverse complement.
ACTTGAGTTAAGAATATGCTAGTTATTTCAAAGGCCACTTTTTCTTAATGTAGAGTATGAGAGAAGGCTACTTCTAGTGGCCTTTCTAACAGACCAGTTTCTGGTATCCTAAACATGCAAATCTATTTAAATATAATTGGCTAAAAGAAAAGTGGTTAATGAGCTAAAACTTAATTGTAAGCAGCCCTAGCATGAATGTATCAAGAAATATCATACTTCACTAATGGTGGTTGGATTATGAATAGTGATGCTGCGTTGCTAAGACTGGCGGCCAGTAGTAGCATTGCCTTAAGGAAAATGTGAATTATTGCATGCCTTTCTCTTGGTGTACAAGTAGGACTCTTTTTACATGGGGCAAGGCTGCTATCAAACAAACTCAATCAAGCACGGATTTAAGTCTGTAATTTTGAATTGAGTAGCATTTTCCTTCGAAGGCCATAATGTTTGTTTAAAGCCTCCCACTCAAGTGGCTGTTTTTTATTTCCAAATATCAAAGTGTTCTGTTTGCTTTCCAGGTTTTTGAGCATGAAGAAGAGAACAGATGAAGCAGAGCAGAATGGAGCAGGATCTATCACTCCCCAAATCCTAGGAATTTTAGTTCATAAACACACTTGCCGGTGGTTGTGGGCAACCATCTACTTGATGTAAAGAACTTAATTTCAGTATAAACTGGCTCTGGGCAGCACCGTTGATGCTGCAGCTATGAGTTGTAGCAGCTGTAATTGTGAATATTTCTGAGATAGTGAAACATGGTGTCCAGTTTTCTATTGCATTTTTTCAAGTGGAAAAGTTTAACTGAATGGTTGACACACAAGTGGTGGAAAGAATTGTGCATATGCCAATTTTTGTAACCTTTTTACTTTGAACTACACTGCTTATGAGATCTCATTGTTTTGGAAGAATGGCATGAACAAGTCTTCAGGAACAGTTGTGGTAAATTGTAAATGCTCACAATTGTGCACACTTTCTGGGTATTCCTCCCTGGTTTTGAAAGCTGTACACTTAAAACATTCTTAAAATTGCTGGTGTCTTGAGTGAAGTAAGCCAGCTGACAATGGTAGTAACCAAAGATTCCAGTTTTTAAGCATATGAAAGACTGCCTGCTTACCTGTGCTAGAAGTAACAGCATCTAAAGTGAAGACTTAAGAGAAACTTAGCGACTACTAGATTATCTTTAGGACTCTGCATTAACTCTATAATGTTCTTGGTATAAAAGGAGAAACAGCATATTTGTCACAAATTTAGTTAACATCTTACAACTGAAACTTGTATGTAAGTTGTTTAGATAAACGTAATCACTGTAAACATTATATGAACGAATTTTGTTTTTATTTTGGAAACGGGAGCTTTTTTGTTTACAAGTTCATTAAAAACTAAACTTTTTCTGTAAGGAATGAGGTGTTTTTTTAATTTGCCTTGATAATTTGCAATCTAAATTAGACACCACCCTTTTTTAAAATGGGCAACTACAAGGCCATTTGTTAAAGCAAAAGTCCTATTTCTTAATCATTTTAGATCTAGTGTTGTAACTCTTCCTCACTTTTGTTTTTCAATAAATTTTGTATTTTTTTTCTTGATGGGGAGGGGCGCTCTTGCATTTTTATAATCTGTTGCATCGATACCCAGCCCACTGTAACAAGAGACTGGATAAAAATAAAGGCATCTTTTCAGACCCATCACAGCAGCTCACAAGCCTTGCCGTTGTCTTGCATTGGCTGGACTAATTTGCAAAAGTAGCTTTGAAGATTTAAAATGGAAGTGTGTGGAGGATTTTAAAAGAAGGAATTTTCTTTTCAAGTTCTTGTGAAGTGGATATGACCAGATTTACTCTTGTTCTCAGGCAGCATCTCGGTGTGCGGTGTTCACATGGGTTACTGCCTTAGGCTATCCTCACTCTAATCCAGCTAAAAGATACTCTTACTGCTGGTGATTCGTCTAACAGTGTAACTTATTCCTTTATAGCATGTCAGAATAAATTTTAAAAGTTGTCTGAAAATTCTGCCAGATGCCTATTGTGTACATGGTTTTTATGACTTTTGGACCTGTTATGTGTTTGGGTTGCAGTGTATATTATGTGGGACACTGAAGCTCTTGAACAGTTGTTTTTTCCACAAATTGAATTTTCAGGTATTTTATGGTCATGTGAACAAGAACATTTTCAAGATGCATAGTCTACTTTTAAGAACAATTTGTGGAATGTTATGTACTGGTATGGTACATGCAGGTTAGCTCAGTTAAGTGAGTTGGGCATTTTACCTTCGCTTTAAAAAAAATGCAGACTAAACAAAAGCTCCTTAATTGCTCAAGAATTGAGAAATGATTGAAATGGGTTATACTACAGAGACCATGGGTAATGTCTAGCTTTGTGATGCATTTTTCAATCTCTATAGGGAATGATAGAAACCGGTAGAATAGCAGATAAAAGTTCAACTTGAAAAACAGTTGACTTGTTTAGCTACAGCTATCACCTGATTGAAGAAATCTTAGTCTGTTTGCATAACTTCCACTGAATAAATTAGAACAAATTTGTATATAAGTAGCATTAACATCATCATTTTTTAAGTTTACATTCAGCCTTCAATCTGAAGATTTGCAAAGAGGTGCATAGCAATATATTAAATTCACAAACCAGTACAGGAACCATAGAACAGATATCAAAACAAAATATCAAGAAATAGAAATTCTGACAATCAAGCAGTAATCCAAATCCACAAGTCAGGGCAAATAAATGTCGTACATAATGCCTAAAATAGGGGACAGTGCCATATCTCTGGTGAGGCAGTTCACACCCGGAGTGCCACAACAGAGAAGACCCTGCAGGGCCTCTCCTGCAGATCCTTCCTGCCATCCTGTACTTGAATAGTACTTGTGCCCTAAACCAAAGTCAGCACCTTAAATTGGGCTGGTAGCAAACAGGCAGACCATGCTGATCCTTAAGGAATCACTGCTACAGGATCCTGCTTCGCTGCAGTTTCTGGACTATTTTCAAGGGCAGCACCACACAGAGAACACCACAGTAGTCTATTTGAGAGGATGCATGTAGTACTACTGTAGCTAAAAAGAACTGTAGCTAAGTGTAGGTGTTCCTTGGCACCTGCGCCACCTGGGCCTCAAGACCCTTCTCTAAGCAAGGATTGCAACTCCATCCAGAACAGGCAATCTTCCCAAACAGTAGATAGGTAGCCGTGTTGGTCTGCCATAGTCAAAATAAAAAAATTCCTTCCAGTAGCACCTTAAAGACCAACTAAGTTAGTTCTTGGTATGAGCTTTCTGAAGAAGTGTGCATGCACACGAAAGCTCATACCAAGAACTAACTTAGTTGGTCTTTAAGGTGCTACTGGAAGGAATTTTTTTATTCTTCCCAAACAGTTAGTCTTACCAGGGTTAAGCTTCAGTTTATTGGCCTTCATCCAGACCATTGCCTCCAGGCGTCTGTCCAGCACCTGAATCAGCCTCTTCTGATTCAGATGAAGTGGAGAGATAAGGTTGTGTGTCATTGGCATGCTAATGCCATTTTACTTCCAAATTTCCAGAAAACAGCTTCCAAGAGATAGTAAAGAGCATGGGGACAGACTTGTGCCCTGCCAGATTCCACAGCATAACTGCCAGGGGACAGAGCAAGTCTCCCAGTGCTACTCTCGAATATTAGTTCTGCAGTTAAGAGCAGATGCACTACAATATGGTGCCTCTCGCTCACGACCCAGAGAGCTGATTCAGGAGCATACTATGGTTAATGGTATCAAATAGCCATGGAGAAGAAGAGAACCAGCAGGAGTCATGTGAGATGACCAAGGCCATTTCAGAGCTGTAATAATTAATAAAGCGAGACTGAAATGGGGCAGAAGCTGGCCAGTCAGCACCCTCTCAATCACTTGCTCCGAAAAGACATTTGTGGCTAGGTAATAATTATAATATTTGTATCCCAGCCGAGGGCGGGCTCGGAGCAGCTAACATCATGAAAACAACACAATAAGCACAAAAACAGACATCAGATAATTAAAATGCATCTTAAAATATTAATAAATTTTTATTTGCAGTTACCCAATACCTCCAGCTCCAAGGAGGGTCTCTTGAGAAGAAGCCTCACGACTGCCTTTTTGAGGACTGAGTATGGCCTTCCTAAGTGAAGCATTAACCGCTTCCTGGACCCCACTCAATAAGGCCCTCCCTGCTAGCTTTTATTTGCTATGGTGTACAAGGGTAGAGGTGGTAGGCTTGGACACCTATCAGCACCTTGCCCCTCGGGCCACAACAACTGAAACTGACCCTAAAATCCCGGTGAGCCTCTGCCAGACTAGCTTTCTACCAGAGCAGTCCTTTTTCTAAAGGAACAATTTTTTAAAAGATGCCTCTTCTAAAATTATTCTTGTTCAAACAGGCACCCCTCGTAATCATAATCTTTGTGTCAAAAGGATTGATGTATCTCTTAAGATGGCAGCTATTGCAACCCTGCTTTGAACCAAGAATTCTGAACAATGAAGTGTGCAGATAAAACTGTTCACTAAGCTAATGCTGGTGACTTAATTGCTATCTGTAATAAAGGCCAAGAAGAGCAGAATGTTGAATTAAACTTTCAAAATCTAGGCTATGAATTTTTAACGGGTTGTGTTGCCACATTGTTACAGGAATCTACTGGTAACAAGAAATTATTTAGCAACATGGCAGGTCTTTTCAGGCTTCCCCCCCTCCATTTACTTATTTATTTTTAAACAACTGCAACAAACATATAAAGGTCTTTTCAAGCTACCTTTTAACACAGATGGAGCAGCAAGGCTAGAGGTTCCCCAAGCACTTGCCTTACAATAAAATATTAAAAGTATGCCAGAAGCTGCTCTTGATACATACTAAGAAAATAATTCCTTAACAATTCACATCAAGACCATATAGTTAACAATCACCTTTTCTTTACAGCCTTTGTGTCCGCAGTGGTCAGAATTGCAGTTTGGTGGTCGTGTTGGAACTGGGCTTTTCTTAGCATTGATAATAAGATTCTGTTGGAGTCTTCAGGAATTTGAGTTGAGTTCAAGTTTTCTTTCAAATGTTTCTGGGCTACTAAGTGAATAGAGATTGCTGAAAACCCGTCAGCTAACTTTATCCTAGGATTGGTTCCACTGCTGGGTATTAAACTAGCTTTGTACTGAAGTAGTATTGTTCAGAGGTTCTATACTCTCCCTGTCATCCTGTTTTTAAGTAAACACTGTTTAAAACTTTCCTAAATGTGTATGTTGCATATGTTCTGAAGTGACACGGAGCTCTTGCAGCAAGAAGTTTTCACATGCCTGTCTTTGAGGAAATCATTCTGAAAGCGAAAGTTCGTTGCTCTGGTTGTGCAGATGCCTCCATAAGCACTCAAGGCCAAGTCTTCCATTTTTTGTGTATGCGTCCTCTTCTTAATTTGCCATTAATTCTCTTCATTTTATACTGCTGTGCAGGAGTTATTTTTTCTATTTGTTTAATGGGTCTACTCTTGCAACCTAGGTCTGCGTTGGAGCAGATTCATCAGCCCCTTTAGGAATTTTTTTCATATTAAAAAAATACTAAATAGAGGAGAGTCTTTGCAAGAATTTACAAGTGCCTCAGAATGGGGCACGACATGTTAAAGTAGTTGAAGTTCAATTTGAATTCTTGATTGCCCTGAGATGCACTGTTCTGCCAGTAAAAGGCCAGGAGCCGAGTGTTAGAATTCTAGACTTGGTTAATCAAACCTTTTGGAAATATAGAAATCTTTTTATTTCCCCTGATATATAATAACCAAGCTCTCTTTTCTGAATTAAATCATCCTTTAAAAATATGCTGCTCTTTAAATAAAAGAACAACAACACCTTGACATCCTTGGAGTTTTGTTTCTGTTTGTGGTCCTTAGTGGTATTTTAAATGGGGAGCTTCAAACCCTACCCTATTGTACTGAGTCTGGATTCCACAATTGTTCAGTTATCTTGGATCTTAACTGCTTAGAAACAGCACTTGCTTCTGGTGAGTGAAATTTGCACTGCTGTGGAGGTAAGCTCCATTAAGAGAAGTATCTGCTGCCTTAATTTGCAGAACATGAGCTGAGAAATATATGTCGAACCATTTCTAATGAACTTCAAAGCTAGTTTTGGCCTTTATCAGAAAATATGGGGATATTTTTAATTTTTTTTCACCCCCAAGGAAGGGCATTCAAAATAGGTTGGAAATAGCCATCTTCAGGTGTTAACTTCATGGAGGAGCCTGAGAGATCATAAGCCAGCTCAACCTTGATGTCGTGTGATCAGAGTGGCCATCCATATGTTGGAAATCCTATGTGCAATGAAGGTGGTCCCCTTCAGATTCAGCCTATTGGTCTTCAGCTTAACTGTGTAGCTCACTTGTGTGGCATCATTGGAGTAGAGGTAGCCCTGCATTTTCCCACAAGCCCCTGGAAGTGGGTGTCTGAAGACAGGTAAGATGAAGCTCCCACTGAAGGAGCAACAATTTCATTGTTCTTTCAGTGTGGGAAAAACAGTCCAAACTTTTAAAAAGGCTGGTATGCATTGTTGCTGTGTAAAATTATCGCCGGTATGTAAGCTTTGGTCCAAGCAATGGCCTAAACTGAATTAATGTAAAAATTATAGGTCTTTTAAAAATGTCCTTAATGAGCTTGTTTGCTGTGGCTATTGCTAATGTCTAGTTTTTTTGTGGGGGTTTTTTGAATGATTTTGGTCTGTCTCTGTTAAGGAGATGTCCCAGAGTTACATAGGACGACTGTGCTCTGTTATTTTTAAGGGTTACATGTAGAAGGTTGAAGTGTAGCACCTAAGAGAAAACAAAATAAAATAACTGTTTGCTGGTGGGGGTGGGGGAATATACACAAATACTCCAGGATAGTATTTCATTAAAATGAGTGCTATTCTGTTATGAAATACAACAAAGAGCTAGCGATGTGATGCAATATGTAGAAGTCCTTTTTAAAAACTTCAGTATACAATGATTTTGCATGCTTTTTGTTTTGTTTTGTTTGCCAGCTAGTAGGAATATCTAGGAGGCTGAAATGGACTTATTCAATTTGCCCATCTGTTCCTTAAACAACAGAAGCATCATCTTGGAACAGGAAAGGTGCGGGAGACAAGTTCTTGACCAAAGTGAAACAATTTGTTAAAATGTCTGTCTTGAAGAGCTTATTGTTGGATGGTCTTGTTCATATTTTAAACGGCTTGCTTTAAAATTCATTGTCCTGTTACCTTAATTCTATTTTCCTTAAATGCCAGCATCACTGGCATTTAGGGACTCGGTGCAAAGCCAGGGATTTCTTTTGAAGGTGCTTAGAAAGCTTCAGGAAGCTGATAACATTAAAAAATTCATTGTGGAAGTGCTGGAAGTGCACTTTGCTTGCTACTTAATGCAAAGTGCCAGTCTAGTTTTCATTTAAGGCCTACAAACTTATAAATTATTGATCAGAAATTCTAATTCCTAAAAGCCCGTTTTCATTTTTCATTTTTTCTTTTTAAGGAAAAGAGCACTTCCCTTCATGCACAGTATACCTGGTGGTTGGGCTAGGCAGCAGCAGTGAAGTCTTAAAACGCATGGCTACAATTTACAAGTGTTAGAGCATGTGGGATTATACAGTTAGTTAAGAGATATCGAGCTATACTGAGCTCTAGAAGGATGAACTGGAAGCCATACCTAGATCGCAAAGTGGCCAATAATGGCCAATTCACATGTTTCCTGGATTGTACCACTTCAAAATGTGAGGTGGATATGGGTTGTATGACTTTCATATGGGAAGAAATTTTAAACTCAGTCAAACCAGTAGTTAGTCTAGCTCAGTATTGTGTACATGAACTGGCAACAGTTTTTCAGGGTTTGCTAGCCTTACCTGGAGATAGATGTCAGCAATTGAACCTTGGTTATATGCAGAACATTGACTCTTCCACTGAACTATTGTCCTTTCCTGAAAACTAGAAGGCTAAAACCTTCTATGGGCACATCTTAACAGCTCTGTGAAAGGCTGCCAGCAATTGGGTTGAGGTGAGAAGGAAATCTGTGGTTTGGCCACTGCTGCAGAAAAGGTAGGTCTTTTGTACTTACTTGCCAAACATTTGGTGGTGGAACAGAGCATAACTGCTAATGGATTTCGAAACATGGGAAGGTCCATATGGAGGAAAACTATCTGCATGATATTATGGTCTCAAATCATTTAAGGCAGAACATGCCAAGAGTGGCATGTGGAGCATCAGTTTGACCTGTGACCGTCTCAGCTCTGCACTCTGATACAGCAGCAAGGTTTAACCCCTGCCAAAATAACCCCTGTTTGTGTGAATGGGTCCATTTTTCTTACCCTGTTGTGTGGAACAGGGTTAATGCTGTGTTGCTGGCTGCAATGAAAATCGTCTGACGTAGCAAGTTCCATCTGCACTGGGCGGTTGGCAGGAAGGTAAGGGGAAAAAGAGGGAGCTGTAAGTCCAGGGGAAAGGGGTAATGGGCCTGCTTTTAGCGTTGACACTGCCTATTGCTGGCTCCAGCCTCACCCACTATTGGCCTGAGAGAATGCCAGCCTTGACACACAATATGTTCTGCACTTCTTGTTTAGGGTTTAATTTTCACTGGAAATTCTGTACTTCTACCCTGAAAACTTCTGATTTAATGTTTTTATTTTACAAACTGGTCAGTGGGTCTACTAATGGTCTGTTTGGATGGTTTGTGGAAAGGCAACAGTAAATTTTATAAGACAGGCTAACAAGGCTGTGGCTTAAGCCTTTGATTTCATGGCACAATGCTGGTGCAGTCTTATCAATTTTCCTGTTTAAAATTCCTCAGTGGCATGGCCAATTCTCTTCACAGGACTGGGTTTTGATGACAGTGCTGGAGCTGAAGGAAAATGTTATTAAAATATGAGATATATGTGCTTTGATATGTAGAACAAAAATAACTTTTTTAAGCGGCCCACTGAGATCCCTCACCATTTTCAATTGGTTTGTGAGGGAATAAAATTCTGAGAACCTCTGCGTTAGTTGATAGCTGTAAGCAGGTGCCAAAAACTTTTTATTGAGATAAATTATTTCAGTGAGGAACCTTTCCCACCTGGGACACCCGAATCCACAGAAATGTTTTATTCAGTGTCTTCATGTATTGTTCCAAAATTTGCATGCTTCAATGCACAGTATATTTGCAGTGTGAATCCACCCTGAGAATTATCCCAATCAATTCCTCTTCCTTGGGAATGCTGGGAATTGTACCTCAGCAACTCTCAGCACCCTTAAAAAACTACAGCTCCCAAGATTATATGCGGGGTGGGAGCTTTGAATGTATAGTGCTGGTGGAGCTGTTTGTACTAAAGCCACAGCAGTAAGGCCAGGCTGGTTTGTGGCGGGGAGTGGTCATCTAAGCTATTAACCTAGATTGTATTTAGTCTCTGGCTGCCAGTAAGTAGCATTGGTGGTGTTCTTCCATGTATGTATGTATGTATGTATGTATGTATGTATGTATGTATGTTGGGCAGTGGGTTCGATTCCAGAACTGAAATAGCTGGCTCCTATATATTCCTGCTGTTTCATCCTTCAAGGGGGAAAGGGGTTCAGCAACCGGGCAACTTGTAAAAATGGAGCACGCTATCCTTGTGGTTGCTGGGAAACTGGTCAACATAGCAAGGAATAACTCTTAGGGGCAGGGAGATTGTGTTGCACTCTCCCTGCAGTTGGTGCCCAGCTGTTTCACCATCATATATTCCTTCTTAATTGCTTTGGGAAGCGGAGGGAGGGAGGGAAGAGGTCACTGGACCCGGCTCTTCCCACCATCAGTGTCTGGGTGTTTGTTTTACGCTCAACCGCAATCCCTGTCTGCATTCAGCAAGGGCACAGGAGGTTCGTCTGTTAAGCAACATGGAAGCAGGCAGATTGCAGAGATACATAAAAAATAAAAAAAATCAGACCTTACTGTCATTGCTGGCATTCTCTTGGCATTCTCACTGACACCTTTCTGAGTCCTTTCTCTGAAGTGCCGCTCTACCTTAAGTGTATGCTGCCTTACAGGGTTTTTAGCTCTGCTATAAATGCTATTTGTAGGATTTTGGAATGAAGAGGGGTGCCATTTGATTCCAAAGACTTGTTAAGGGAACGATGCTGGGAGGGTGTGTGTGTGTCATAAAGAGAATACTGGTGGAGTTCCTGTTTCTCCTGCTCTCATCCCTTTGGGCCTAGTTGGTTGGTCTGTCTCTCATGTTGGACTGGAGTCTGGAGGCTTTTTTTTTTCTTCTGTTAGAAACTGGCAGCCATCCTCTTGGCATCAGCTTATGGAACGGGAGCGAGGAAACGAAGACTTCCCTTGTTTTTGCTGCAATTTAGGGAGTGATTTTGCACAGCTTGTTTTTAGATTTATAAATGACAGCCGCCAGGTGGTGAGGACCCTTTTTCCCAGCAAAGAATGCAAAGCATTTGGAAAGGGCAACGGAGGGTTATCGGGAAGAAACCTTCCGACCTTCACCAGCTCCTTCCAAGAAGGAACTGTCCCTAGACTAAGATTCACGATGCCAACTGTTGCCAGTTAGAGGTGGCGGAAGCAATCTCTGTTCTCATAGCAGAACTGAGTCAGCAGTTTGGGCTTGCTTTGTACTTTTTGTTTCCTAGCAATTCAAGGGAGAAGCCTGATGTTCCAGGGAAATAGTTGTATCATATCTAGGAGAGATACTTGTTGCTTTGTTTTCAGTGATGGAGTTCATTGCTGCTCAGTAGACGACTTCCTAGTGCACATGGCATGCTGACATTTGGCTAAAGTTTCCCCCCCAATATTCAGAGTTGTTTGGCAATTCCAGCTGGAAAACTCAATGCTAGAAAAAATGTTTTTTCCCTTCTCTGGTGTTTCCAATCCAGCTCCCAACGAAACCATGGATTGGATCCTGACTTAGTCATACTTGAAGTACCAATATGACTTAAAAGTTAAGTCATGCTTAGCTAAAGATTAGTATACTCATGGCTAAGTCTGGATCCAGCCTTAAAGTTTGAGATATCTATGCAGGAAATGTTTGTGCTCTCAAAATGTTTCCTTCACCTTCCATTCCCACATTTCTTCTTTGTTTCAGCTTTCCAAATTTGTTCCTGTGTACTCACCTTGGTGTGCTTTCCCTTTCCTAAGCATTTCTCTCAGGGTGTGGGTTCAGGTTTGCTTTATTAGAATGCTAAATACGTGCTGCCACCCATACACACTCCAGTTGATTGTGATGTGATATGCAGAAAAGGAGGGCCACACCCTGAGATGTCTCCATGGGATCGTGAAGTTGGAGTTGTGCAAGTTTGGAAACACCTCACCTCCCGCACCCAGAAGAAATCAAGTCATGTGTTCATATACTGAATGAATGGAAATACATAAATTCAGCCATGCAACTATTTTTGTCAAAAGTCTAGTACAAGGGTGGGGAAACTTGGGACCCTCCAAATACCATTGGGCTCCCAACAGCCCCAGACAGCAAAGATACTAGTCAAGGATGATGAGAGTTCCAACCACATCTGGAGGGCCAGATGTTTCCTGTCCTTGGAGTATGGATATGGAGTGGCTTGGAAAGGGGATATGATGAGGGATTGGTCAGCTTGCCCTAACAAGCTAGGGTTGCTATGTGATGGCTAGTACCTAGAAACAGGAAATAGCATGCTAATTGAGGACAGGATGCTGGACAGACTGTATCAGTTTTGAGATGATTATCCGTGATTCATCACACACAAACTATTTGGGACAGAGATAGCCGAAGAAGGCTTCAGGCATCACAAAGAGAATGGCAGCTGCTTTGTGCTGCTTGCCTTCTATACATCTCAGTTCCATCCATGATAGAGCTTCCACATTTCCTCTCATCAAGAGTCACACAAGATCCTAATGTGGGGACCGCTTGTGCAACTTCCTCTGGAAGAGATGGGTGTATTTTGGTTGTGGATGGACAAGCACAGGCAGGAAGCCCAAATAGGAAAGGCTGCTTCATCCCCATGCCTGGAACCACGTTAAGGTCCATGGAACTACAGTTATCATGGGTCATGTGATCCCATGGATACATTCTGTGACATGATATAATTTCATAACTCCTGAGCAAAAAGTGATATTTTTACTTTCCCAAAGTCTCCTGTGAGGTGGGTGTTCCAAAAGCAAACAGTAAGTTTAGCATAGGCTTGAGCCTAAAGCCCCAATTTTACAGGAAAAACTTGTAGCTGCTTCATTTGAAAGCTCACTGCTTTTCATAATGTTCCATATGGAAAGGGATGGTTAAATACGAAAACTGCACAATAAGAGGTTTTTGCTTTTAATAATGTCTTAAGTCTCTGTATACATTCATCTCAAGTTTTGGAAAGGATTTAAACTATTTATTAACATGCAGTTTTCTTCCCTGTATTCCAGGTTAGTTAGTAAGAACAAGAGCAGAGCTAGCCTTACTATTAGGCTAAGTGAGATGTCTTCTTTGGGCAGCTGGCTTTGGATGCCATGAAAGACCAGCAAAAGATTGGCAAGATGCATTTGTGGGATTTTTCTGCCTCTAGTGCCAAAATAACTGGCCTTGCGCACCATGTGCATTGACTTGTGGGGCAGTCATTTGCTGATCATTCTTAAGCAGCAAAATAACATGAGCTGGTCAGGAGCATTGTGTCTAGAAGGGCTGGCCAGACGAAGCTTTATGATGCTGTCAAGGATAACTTGGGGGCCTGGTCTTCTATCTGCAGGTGAAATGTGGTGGTACTGCACTGATGGTTAAAATGATACTCAGCAATAAATCCTATCTCATGCTTGCTTGAACTATTTACTCAGCAGTAAATTCCACTGAATCCAGCAGAACTTAAAATGTGGTTAGGATTTGGATAGAACTTGGAACTATAGAATTAAGCAAAGATTAGCCTTGAGTCTTGTATAGGACATACTGTTTCATAAACTGGATGCAACACGAAAAAAGATTCGTACTAGATATTTATAATGCCTTTAGTTACAGATAGGTAGCCGTGTTGGTCTGCCATAGTCAAAATAAAAAAAATCCTTCCAGTAGCACCTTAAAGACCAACTAAGTTAGTTCTTGGTATGAGCTTTTGTGTGCATGCACACTTCTTCAGATACGTATCTGAAGAAGTGTGCATGCACACGAAAGCTCATACCAAGAACTAACTTAGTTGGTCTTTAAGGTGCTACTGGAAGGAATTTTTTTTATAATGCCTTTGTCACTATCTGTCTCCTATTGGGGATAATGTTGGCCTACCTAAGGGCTTTTAGGATTACTTTGATGTATGTGAAATAGTTTGAGCATTGGAAGTATGACATAAATGGTAATTTCATATTTCTCTGTGTCCACCTATTTCTTCAGTTGTCCACCTAGGTATACCAGGTATTTGCAGGAGAGGGTGGGGGCTGTGCCCTTGTCATCTTCTGTGACAATCATCTTCAGCTCAACTGTAAAGCCGCCTTGTGCTTCAGATTGTTGCTCCCTACTTGGCTGTAGGCACTGCTGACCCCTCTTCAGGAAAAGCAAGATGAGAGGATTAGCTGTTCTGCATCTGATCAGACCTGTTCTTCTGGGCAGCTGCCATTTGTTGATATAGATGAGCAAGCAAGCCCAGATAAAAACTTATTACCTTTATAAAAGGTAATACAAATGGCCACAGTCTACTCTATAGAAGACTCCCCTGTCTTTCCCATGGCAGTACCAAAATCTTACCCCATTCCTGCGCCTCAACGTCCCTTGACCAGTTCCTAATGCAATCTGTCCACTTCCTGTTTTCCTTGTAAACAAGTGGTGCTGCTTTTAGCAACATTGCAACACCAGAGATGTAGCCAGTTATTTCTGCTTGGCTCTGCTTATGCTGGACTTCCCAGTTATAAGCTGCTTCGGGTTTTTGTTTTTAAGCAATTCATTCATGGTGGTGCCGTAAACCTCAGTTTGGACACAACACCTGCTTTGGTGGTTCTGTAAGTACGGAAAAGGGAGCTGCTGGATCAGGCCAGTGGCCCATCTGGTCTAGCCTCCTGATCTGTCAGTGGCCACCCAGATGCCTGTGGGAAACCTACAAGGAGGGCAAGAGCCCAAGAGCCCTCTGCTCTCCTGCAACTTCCAGCATTTGGAATGCAGAAGCATTCCTGCCTCTGTGGAGGCAGAGCCCAGTCATTATGGCTAGTAGCCATTGATGGCCTTCCTCTCAATGGATTTGTCAAATTTTCCTGTCACTCCTAAGCAGGCTACACTGCATAGAAGAAACTGCTTTACACCAAGTCAGACCACTTGCCCATCTCGCTCAGTGCCAACTGCCCTGCCTAGAGATCCCAGGGATGAAACCTGGACCTTCTGCATACACCAGCACACCCACCCGTGTTTGCCTCCCTCTACAACCATGTGACCCAGTTCATTCACAGGTACATGAGGTCCTTTCATAGGAGCTGCTTATGATGCAGGACCAGCCCACACTCTTTGGCCAAGTCATTTCTCTGAGCTGGCTGCCATCAAGTCCAATGAGTGTGTGAAGGAAACTTTTTGAGAACTAGGTTATCATGATGGAGTTAGTTCTGTGGAAGGGCACCCTCTTTTGGTTTGGGCCTCGCACTGTTGCATTCCTAGTTGATATTTCAAGGTTGTATTTGCCAGCTTTTAGCTGTAGTCCATTTAGGGTATGGTATGAGAATGCAAGACGTCAGGATGTGACTTGGAGAGAGAGCACATTCTTGGCTGGAGCATATTATGACTACCTCTTGTTTGGAATCCTCCTCCTCCAGTGTCTCTCAGCAAACTTGCCACTCAGTCTAGCTTAGGCACCATCTAGGCCTTCATTGACTTAACCACAAGCAGCCCACAATAGCTTGCTAAAGCAATGAGGATATAAGGATACACATTACACATGTATATGACAGCCTGAGATCACAATCAGATAGCAAGCATGGCCATCCTCTGGCCCAGGGACATGTGGTCCTCTCAGATCTTCCAGATCCCATCAGCCTCAGCCAGAATGGCCATTGGCCAGGGGTGGTGAGAATTGTACTCCAGCAACATCAGGAGAGCTTCTTCACCCTTGCTCTGACCTGACTTGAAGCAATAGTAGCCTTATGATTGTAGATTGTGGCCTCTGCAAAAGAGGGAAAAATTAAAGGGATTTGAAAACATGTGGAAAGCATGCCGCAATGTAGAGAGTGTGCACTTTGTAGGACTGTGAAGTAACTCTGGTAAAGAGGAAATTTTCAAGTTGTAATCACTAGTCCACAGCAGCAACACATAGTTATTTCCCTTCCTGTAACCCTCTTGAGGTGTCGCTTGTCTGAAGGGGGTAAATGCAGTGAAAGGGGCAGAGGTGTTATGCATCTCCAACGTTATGCAGCTCCTTCTACTCCTCCTGTTGTCCTTTGGAGGTGGGGAGCCTGCTCTCCACATGGAGGTTCCCGGCGTGATTTAGAACCCTGGACCTTTGACTATGAAGGCCTTTGACTATGAGCTGCCTTGCACAGGCTGGAGGACTCGCCCACCCACTCTGCAAAACATCATGTAGATTTCTGCGTGGCCTGCCACTAATCCAAAGCAATTTGTCTCTCCTGCCCTCCTCCTCCATTTTGAATAGGAGCTCCCATTGCAACCTATTTATTTTCATGGTACAGAAGCTGCCTCTCAGATCCTGGAGAAACCCCGTGAAAAGAGAATGTTTTCTCCATAGCTATCCACCCTTTCCCTTATAACCCATCACCAAACTCTTAACTTGCTTCTTCTTGTTTTATGAATCTCAACCAACAGTAACTAATTTTAAGGAAGGGGGGGGGGATGATATTATTGTTCCTGTTGTTTAATCCAAGGATGGAGGAGCCATGGTCCTTCAGATGTTGTTGAGCTCCAGCTCCAATCAGCCCCAGCCAGCAAGGCCAATGAAAAGGGATGTTGGGACTTGTCATCTGGCAACATCTGGGGGGGGCGGACACAGCTTCCCCATCCCTATTTTAAGTGTTCTTTCTTGGGGACATTAAGACTCTTGCTCATGCACATCCCCAGAGTTAGTAAGCCATAGCAAACACGTATATTGTATGATTATAAAAGCAGGAGTGGGAGGTTCAGAAGCCTTTGGCACCAATAGGAACAAACATTTCTACTGAATTTCACAAGCATCAGTATTTGAGAGGGATTTTCCAGGAGTTGTCATCCTTGCCCTGCCTTGTGGATTTTAATCTCTATGGTTTAAATTAATAATTAATTTTTTCCAATAAATCAACAGTTGCTTGGCACTGCTCAACCAGTTGAACCACTTATTTCTAGACTACCACCTGTCTACAGTTGGTTGTGAGTCTTCTCCCCCCGCCTTTCATAACTATGACTACAATAAAGGGGAAACAATTATCAGTGCTTTTCTACACAAGTGTTTTGCTGTCGAGTATGAATCTTGGCAACCTAGGATCCATTTCTGATATATCAGGTTTATATCCCCGTCCACCATTTTTTTGCAGTAGGTTTCTCCCCAGAGAAGAGCTGTTGTGTTAATATTGAATCTTCCCTGTATGTGCAATGCAAGGTGGCTTCACACACGATTTTTCAGAAGGGAGTTGGTTGTGGGTTATGTTTTAATGCCCAAGTGTTCCAGCTGTATTGAGTGTTATGTCATCGAGCATTAACCCTTCCTAACAGTAGCGTCTATCCCCCCTTGTAAGTCAAATCTTACACAAGGAGCTGGGCAGCTCGTGGTTTTCTCTAGCCCACCAAGTGGGAAGGGTATGACTGAGCTGGCCTTGGTTGCAAGCCCAAGCAAAACACCTGTTCAGAGAAGCTAAGGAGAAGCTTTGGCCATTGGCTAGGCCTCCTTAGGGAGTCATCCTACATGACATATAAGAATGCTTTGAGGTGAATGAGGGATAATCCTGCATTTGCACAACTGGGTTCTGTTCATCAAAATGCAGAAGACTCAAAGCTGGATATCTCGATGGAAAACCACCTGGGGAAGTGAAAGCAGGCAGGGAGGCACCAGAAGGGCTGAGCCCTGTTTTCTGCCAGCTTCCAGCTACCTAGCCAGAGATCCGGTATAGCCTTATCTGACAGCAAAGAGGGACTGTTTGCTCTGCAAATAGAATAAACCAGCTAAGTGTCAAAATGAGGGTCCAAGGATCATGTGGAGTGTTGGAGTAGATGTACAGATGCCAATGGGAAATCTGGCCTGTATGCCTGTTTGCAATAATTTTAAAGGAGACAAAAATATATTTCCTCCATCCTTATTTTCTCCATGCACTGGAGCCAACTCCAGGGGCTACGGCTGCTTCGACACCCACAGTAGTATACTTGTGGGGCTGGGCCCTACAAAGTCAATGGGCAAAGTTGCAGCCCTTTGTTTCGGGCACCCACAATCTTTGGTGCGAGGTGGCATCTATGTCTCCATGCATGCACCCAAGGGGTGGCCTACTTCAGTATTAACTTACTGTACATGCCCAAATTCTTGCACATGAGCTGTAAGCTGCCAAAGTGCCAAGTGGACCCTTTCGTGACATGCAAGGATGAAGCATTTTAAGAACTTTGCTGTGAACATGAACACAGAACAGCCAAGCAAGCTATGCTAGGCTGCCAGACGGAGTCTGAGCCCTCCTCACTGGTCTGCAGCCTTCCAATACAAGGTCCTCAGGTTTGTGTTGTGTATACATTACACAGCAGCAAACACAGGATTACCCAGCAAGTGAGGCATCCAATTGGAGCCAACCTCAGGCCTGTAGGACACAGCCTACAAGGACATGCTTGTTCCGTTTGCACATGATATTCTAGGCATGTGTCTAGAGATACATAATGTGTGAGGAAGCCTAGACTTCCTGAGGAATGTTTTCTTGAGGCTTAAAACATTTTCTAATTGGAGGTTGAAGAATTTATTGGCGTGTGCATTTGCTACTCAAAAGGTGGAACGTTAAGCGTTATTCTTCAGCAGACTCTTCCTATTCCATGAGAGTTCAGAGAAGTGGAGAACCTTTTATCAACATTACCTCATAGGCCACCTTCCAGGGGCTGTGTACCAGTGGTGGGTGTGGCCAAAGCGAGTGTGTTCTCACACCCACCCACACACCCCTATCCATCCTCTATCCAGGCAAATGAGGGATCACCACAGATTAAGGGCACATTCTTGCCTGATCACAAGCTTGCCTGATGGGACAATTCCCCTCCCCATGTGCTGTTCTAGGGGTTCTCCCACCTCCATTTTTTTTGGGGGGGAGCCCCACTGTGCTAGCAGATGTCCTTACACAAGGCTTCTGTTGATGGGATGCATTAGGTGAATCCTTCCCAGAGAGTCCACTCTTGCCCCTGTAGATGTGTTGTGACTCATGACTCCCCTGTGTGTAGACTTACTTGCTGCACAACCACTTGCACTGTTTTCTAATTGGAAGAGAGTTGTGGTCCTTGGGGGGGCCTGGCAGCAGAGGCTGTGGCACTTATTCGCAGCTGGAGCCTTCTAAGGTCAGGTGGACTGCTATTCAGGTTTCATACCAAGCATACTGAAAACGCTGAATGGAAGACCGTTCTGCAAATCCACCTCTGGGCTCCCCGCCTGACTCTGTGCTTGAGGGAATCACCCCCTGACTCCACTGCCTACATGCCAAGATCTTTGAAATCATAAGCTGGCACCCTGCACTGGAGGCCCAAGAACAGAATGAGGAAGTGGGCAAGGCTGCATTGGAAGAAAGGTGCGACAGAAGAGGAGGGGAACATTTCACCCTCCCCCCCTTTTTTTGCAAAGGCTGCATGAATGTACGCTGTTGGAGGGCGGCCTGCTGGCTCCTGTGGCTCTCTGAGCTTGCCTGGCGCACAAAGGGAGAGAGGAGCGCCCCAGAGGTCTATGGTGTACATTTGGCTAAAAGCTTGTAGCAAGAGCCCTAGAGACTGTTTCCAATACACTCCGAGCAGATGGCTTGGAGAAAGGGCAATTAGGCTATAATTCTCTGCTTAATTGTATGTCTTGCGCTTTTCCACTGTAAGGTGGAGGGGGAGGGAGGCGAGAGCAGCTGAGGGAGCCAAGCTGAGCGTTTAGAAAGGAGCTTGCCTTTGCCCAAACACACAATAATCCCTCTGACCCAGGTCCCTCCCACTTCATACAAACTGAACTCGACTCCACTTGCCAAATGATTTACTCCAGGGTTGGTTGGTTTTATTGCTGCAAATGCTCGACTCCCAGGATATGTGTGTGTTTCCCCTCCTCCAGTCTCCTAACATTTCATAGCTAGTTAAAGGAGCAAAGTTCAGCATTGCATGCAAAAGGTAAAAAAGAAGCAGCTATGGGGCAGGCTTTGGAAAGAGGTGGGGGAAGCACTCCCTCCCCCTGTGGGATCAATTGCAGGGCAAGTTCTAAAAGGCCAGAGACATTTAGCTTCCTGGAAGCATGATTGATGTATATAGTCTGTAGGGGGAAATGCTTTTGGCCTCGGCTGTATGTACAGAAATGTTCAAGTCCTGCCTGCATCCAACCAACCCACTCAGAGTAACCTGTTTCAACAGTGAACAGGCCTCCATCCCTCCCTTGTTGCCCTGGACACCTTTCATAGCTGCTGGAATTCCACACACAGCAAGTCATGTTAGAGAGAGAAACCCCCCCTCCCCGCGGAAATTCCCTCCTCTGCCCATCTGCTAAAGGCACAGGATCCCCATCGTTCTCTGCACATGCCCACTTTCAACTCAGAACCTGTCGTTAGTACTTGGCTGCATGAGGACATTGTGGGCCTAGCTGTCCCCGCCTCTGGGTGGGACAAGACTTTCAGCTGGTGCAGAATCCTGCTGCCTTCCTATTGGAGGGTTGGGTGGCCCCAGCTGCACTCTTGGACACTTTGCCTCCTCATCACTTTCCTAACAGCAAAAAGTGGTTGGTTGATTTTCTAAAGCAGATTTGTTGCACTAGGCAACAGAGCACTTTAATCACCTTACCCAGGGTGAGATAAAAATCCATTTTCCCCTTTTACCAGACACTAGATATCTGTGTTCTATAAAACACAGTGGCATTGTTCTTCTCATGACTCTGTAGTGCTATATATCATGTTCTGACTTCAATATGAGTAAGGATCAGGAGTTCAAATGGTCGTTCATTTGATATTTCTAATATATAAGCCAAGAATGTGGAACAAGCATTGGGCAAGGGATCACCTCATGAGGATACAGTGTGCTCCAAAAGCGATGGCTGGAGGTTATTGCCTTGCCTAGCTATTGCCTTGGGTATCCTGACTGGGTGTGACTCTGATGTCCTGGTGATTGACATTGTGCAGCCGCTGCTATCTTCTGTAGCATCCGCCAGATTCTGTGGAAACTGCTGTCAATGCAGAATGGAGGAAGAACCCCTGGGGTCCTAACTAAGGCAAACACAGGGAAGTCTGCTCCTTCTCAACTGCCCTTTGTGGAGAAATGCGCTTCTTAAGTTTTGTAAGGGGCGAGGAAAGCAGGGAAAGGATCTGCTGCCCCTCCCCCCCATGACGAGGGTTTAGGACCCATTTGTCTGTCCTCAACTCTCAAACTACTGGGAGGTAGGGATCAGGGAGAAATTATTTTCAAATGCATGTTCCAAAACAGTAGGCGAACCGAAACACAGCCACCTGTCAGAATTCACACTTCTGCGAATTTTGCAGGCAACTAGTGTTTACAAAACGAACGTACTAGGGTAAAGTATGAATATAAAGTACATAAATTAATCAAAATCACATGAAAAATGTATTACATTAGAGAAAATTGCTTTGCAAAAAAAGTGCATATTGGGTAAAATAGCATACAAAAATGTGTATGTTATGAGAAATTTGCACTAAAATGCAAAAGAGGATTTAAAATAATAACAATAATTGCAAACTAATGTTAAAAGTGTGCAGAACTGAACTCGAGAGTAACTGGGAGAAACTGAAATGGACAGAATCGTTCTTCCCTATGGGAGAAATGCAAAATGCCACAAATGTTGGGCTGACCTACTCCAAGATAGCTTGGATGACGAATACCCAGCAGATTTGCAAAGGGTCCATACTTTGACCCAACCCCCATTTCTGTTGTGCAAGGAGGTTGCTGGCAAGAGAGTCTGCTGCCGTGCTGTTGACTGTGCCAGGCATGCTTGGGCAATGCCTCGCTCCCCAGGGTGCAGCTTTTTCGCCTGCCTGTCTCCCTTCTCCTCCTCCCCTGCCTGGCATAGGCGTGCCCTGCTGATAGAAAGCCCTGCCAGGCAGGAGAGGAATCAGGGGAACACCCTGCTTTTCATGCCTTCTGCTGTGAAGGAGGAACAAGTTCAGAGGAATGAGTATGCCAGTATGCAAAAGGTGGTGTCCTGCACTGCCAGCTCATACACTTTAATCTTGATTTCCATCATTTTGTGGGCTTGTAGAAACCTGAAGTTCCACGTGAAATTAAGAGCTTCAGATTTCATTTTTAAAATGCTTTTGGTTCTCACAGATGCAGAGAAAAAGGATTAAAAGTGGGATTAAAAGCAAGTGACCTAAATGCTCAGAACACAAAATGCAATTTTTTTTTAAAAAAAAAATCCTTTATCCATTTTATTCTTAAAGATAATCATCTGAATTTTTAAAAAGCCATTTCATTTATACAGACAGACAAACAGAGAGGGAGAGAGGAATGATGGCTAGGAGATAAGACTGTAGACCTTTTGCTTGGAGTGGTGGTAGAATGAAGTGAGGTATTCTGGGTCACATCACCCTTCCCCAACGTGGTGCCCATGCTGGCTGAGGCTGATGAAATTTGTAGTCCAAAACTCCAGGTCGGCAAGAGAGGAAGGCTGGAATACATTGAAAATGGTAGAGCAGGTTAATATAGTAAAAGGAAGAGGGCTTGTCTTTATTTCCATTTTTAAATTTTAGATTCTATGGGGTGGTTTTTAATATATATATTGGGAGAGATTCTCCAACATCAGTTTAGTCAGGTGGGGAGAAACGGCATTGCATCCTGCCCCTTTTGTGCCCCCATGTTTGCAAATGTCTCCTCCTGTGCTCTGCTTCTCGTTCCTAAGCCCCATCTGGCAGCATGCATTCTCATTCATGCGCACAAGGCAGGCCTGGCAAAATAAGCTTGTGGCGATTCAGCATTTGCATGGTTTCCCTGAAATGCTGATTCAGCCCATGTGGAGGAAAGGGGGGAAAGGTGGTGAGAAACATGCCATTCTGCTGGATCGTCATTCCTCTGCTTTGTCTTTGTGCTGCGATGGGTGAAGGGCAGGCAGATGAACCTCTCCAGGGCAAATGCTCGCCTCTTGCACAGAGGGGCAGGGCATGCGACACACATACCAGCTCCACAGGCATGTCTTTCCTAATCAAGAACAGCTTGTTGCATTATCCGCCCCCTGACCACCCCTTGACGTTGCCTCTAAGATGGTTTGCTGCTTAAATTTAACCGAAGGCGGGTTTGAGATCACATGGGCCATCTGCAGACAGTAGGTAGCATCACAAATGTGCAGTTTTCATTTGTGTTGCAAAGGGCTCTGTTTTGAGGTGGGGTTTGGTCACATACCAACAAATTCAGGCAGTGCAATTCTAGTTGATTGGGAGGTCTTTCACAAACGACTCTCCTTCCCAAAAGATCAGGCTTCTTGCAATAAGGGAAGTGGCAGAGAAGTGCGCTAGAAATGCAATGCCCCTAATCTCCAGAATGAATGACAAGTAGTTAGCTTCATCTGCTCCTCTGCAAGTAAGTCAGGATGGATGCTCAATAACAAGAGTTTGAGAGTGCTCAGAGTATCCAGACATTTTGTCTTAGGACAGCATTTATACTGCTGAACATCACATTTTCAGAACACTCCAAACCAGAATATTTTGCTGCTAGGAAAATACTATTCCCATCCACCCTTCCCCAACCTAGTGCAATCAGTTACAATTGGGAGTGCTGCAGGGAATGTGACTGAACAAGTATCACAAACACCTATTGGACTGTGCCTGTACCATCACTGCCTTTGCTTATTTTTAAAGAACTTCTTGAAGGCCACACAACCCTCGGCTGTATCATGCATATACTGATGTGCTCCCATAGTGCAAGGTTCTTGTTTCCTGGTAAGCATGAGCATGGCTATCCCTACCTTCACAGAAATGGTGGAACAGTTTTGCCTAGCTGCTTTCTGACTCACCCATTTTGTGGAGATGGGATATTGTGCTATTGGCAGCAGATCTGGGTTAATATTTAGTATGGGCAGCACTTAAAGATTCTGTATCTGATTGAGCAAGTGGTCTGATTCTATCAGAAATATATTCCCCAGTGTTCAAAGGCACCCCCTCCCAATGTAAATGTGCAGAGGAATGCAGCTTCAGTTACACTTGCATCCTATTCATTTCAGCTAGCATATCTCATTGATTTCAGTTGGTGTTTAAGGATACTGATCTTTCTCTGGATTGAGAGAAATCTGTTTCTGGTGGTGGTGGTGGTTTTGATTATCTTAAAATCTCTATAACTGACTCTGAATCTTTCTTACAATGAAGAATATTACTAGTCCAAACCCACTCAACAAACTGCTAGCTGAGAACGTACAAAGAGGAAAAAACTTCTTCCACAAAATCATGGAGAAGGTAAGATGATGATTCGATTCATTTCAATACCACTTTATATTTTTAAGAAAAATCTCAAAGCAGTTCACAGCACATTAAAACATCAATAAAACAATCCAGAATAACACATTACTGAAGAAAGTCAAATATAAAATATACAGACAGAGCAACACAATTAACAGAAGCTAAAATATTATCTTAAAGATATCAAAATAAAACATTACAAAGGTCAACTACAGAATACATATTTAACACAAACAAAGTTAACAAAAAAATCTTAGACATTTCAAAAGAGAGCATATCTGTCTGCAATGGCAGGTTCCATGCATGTATGTGTCTTGAAGAAAGCAGACATCCTTCTTTGCAACATCCAAACATCCCCTGATATTCATTTGGGGGGCTGGGAGTTGCAGCATTCCTGCACTTGCTGCAGGAAATGGGGACACGAGAGAGAGCTCAACCAAGGCTAATTGCCACACTGTGTCCTTCCTCCATTGGCATTTACAATCGGTAGCGGCAAAGACCTCTAGTACAATTGCACCATGTTAACTTCCCATTGGACACTGGTACAGATTGCTGCAGAGAGTGACCTTTGAGAGTGACCATTTCTCCTCTTGATAAGCGCTGACATTGTAATGCATATCTCCCCCCCCCGCTGCTTCATGAGGTTGGCCATGCATAAAGTGGATTTATGCAATGAACGTTGGTCCTTGGGGGTGGATGGATCACTGTGCTACCAACCTCAGTCTCCATTCAGCCAGTCCCCACCTGCATGACTTCTTTCTTACAGCCTTTCCACGGGGTGGTCCTGGCTGCCCACCTCCTCCTCCTTAGGCTGTTTTGCCCTTATAGGGCAGGGAGGAAGAGAGTGCTAAGCTTCGCCTGTCATCTGTGCCGGCTCCACCTCCTGTTGTCTTCCCTGCCCTACCATGCCCAATGGGCAGCAGATACCACTAAATCAATGTGCATCCTCCGTAGAAGACTCTCCACAATAATGTTGGCTATGGTTCTTTCCTTGACACGGGGGCCATGCTACATTGCTTGAAGCTGCTATTGCATCCATACTTGGCTGACTTCTCTGTGGGCCTTTCCACACTTCACTATTTATAGTGGAATAGTTGCTGAAGGGATTTTTATTTTTTTTTAGCGGGGGATGACATGTTGCCACAAGATGCCCACATCCTTCAGCTAGTATTCTGGAATAATGTTTCCAAACCCCACTTTTTCTGCTACTGCAAAAAAACCAACAAAAAACAAACAAACAATGTTTGTGAAAGATTTAGAAAGGATCCCCAATATTTTCATTTGGGTGGCATGTGTCATCCTGCATCATCTTGCCTTTTGTGTGGAGGGAGTCGCTTGGAAGATGCCTGTTTTGCATCACTTCCCTCTGGCTGGTATGAGCTGCTAGGGTGTGAGCTCAGTTCAGAGAGAGCTATGGCACTGAGTCAAGTATTGCCCATGACAAGAAAGCTTAGCTGCAGACAAAATCCCACCTCAGTAACCAGGTTAGCCATATCCCAGGCAGACATGTAGTAGCTCTTCTAATCTATTCTCCCACTAGATTAGAATTTCGGAATACTAGGCATTATATATCCCGCCCCCCCCCAAAAAAAAAGCCACGAAGGGGCTCATAACTCTGGCATTTGCTGGCACAAGGGCATGTTAAGAATGTGATGACAACTAGATAACTTTTCTCACTTTAGGCACAACCCACCATTAGTGTGGAAAGGAAGACCCCCACACTCACTCTTATAACAACAACGTGAGCAGCGGTGCGCTCAGATTCACTCTTAAAAATGTTAACTCAAACAGCAACTATGCCACTATGAATGCCAAGTGTGCAAGGCCCGTGTGTTGCCAAGAAGGACCACACCAGCCACCTCAGCGCTTCTGCAGCTACAACTGTTGCTCTTAGTATCTCTACCAAATAGAAAAGCAAGAGAGTTCCAGATACAGGAAGAAAGCCTTGCCGAAGTGCTGAGCACTGGCATATACATCAGCTTGCGCGAGGCAGAAAGCTGTTTGGAAGGAACACTAGGAAGTGGAGCTAGTCCTGGAGGCTGCAGAGGGCGAAGGACGTGTCTGCTTTTGCGCCTGTTTACTCTGATAACCACGGGTGCAATTCCATCTGTGCCGAGTGCATAGCCTTCTGAGCTGTGTAGATACCAGGTTGTCACTGGAAGGTTGTGGCCTCTTTGGGGGAACTATGACACGGAGCAGAATCAAATATCACACTTGAAGGGTCATTCCGGATATTTTTCATGCTCGTGCCCAAATGGAACCCAAATTTAGCTGCACACAGCTAAATGGATTTTGGGTGGAGTTTGGGTTCCATTTTAGTACCAGCTGACGGCAGTGCACCCCATTTGCCGATCAGTGGCCTGTGTGACTAATGCAGCTGTTTTTGTTGTGCATTAAACCATCCCTAATGACAGAGCCTTGCATCTGGACGAAGTGTGGGGGTAGCAATCTTTGGTGACTAGAGAGGCATGTATCCAATGCTTCACTTGGACCGGCCCCCTCCCTGCATCATCATATCCTTGCAGACAAAAGAGCCAGACTGAGGAGGGATGACGTGTGCCTCTGATGGACAGAGAAAGAACAAGAGACAGAGATGGTTGGTGCACTTCTAACTGGGAACTCATAGAATCATCCTGCTGCCCCAGCAAGAACTTCAAGCGGTGCAGTCAGCAAATGTACACTTTTCCTGGCACTGACTCATTCCTCTCCCTCCTGGCAGCTGATGAGGGTTTGACTCACCAAAGCGACTCAGTTTCTGAGGCTAGTTGCGGCTTGCTCTTCCTTTCGCTTTCCCCCTTGCCCGTCCCCCACCCCCCTGTCAGATTCTGCCCTTGGTCGGTGTCCCACTGCCTCATTCCCAGGCGGATTCCTTGCGCTTTGCTTGCTCCACTGAGCAGCCTCTCTCTCAGGCCCAAGAGGGCAAAGGGGGACAAGTGGAGATTAATGGTAAGCTGCTTGCTGCAGCCAGTTAGGGAAATGCTGAGGAGATTGTTTGACCATCATCGCTCCCAGCTGCCGGCCAAGTCACATGACACCAGGCCTTACCAGAGAGCTGAAGGTGGGATTAGATACGTCAGTGTCAGATCAGAGATGTGGGGATTGACGAGAGCCAGAAATGAATGCTTCCATCAACGGGGCTCTTCTGCCTCAGCCTTCCTGCCAAGGAGTTTTTTGGCCCTGCCTAATGCAGCACACAAACATCCCCGTTCACAAGTCAAGGACACAAACTGGTGAAATCACAAAGACTTCAAAGTGCAGAGACCCTTAAAAACAGTGGCAGTTAAGCCTGGGGCCATTGCACTGCAGTTTGGTTTGCTTTGCTTTGAGCAGTTCAGGAAGCAAAGTTACTGGTGCTGAGACCCTGGAAGCTGAAGCAGTACATTTTTGTGAAGAAAACATGGCTGGCAAAGCTGTTCCCGCTGCTAATCACTTCATAAAGGGAGACTTTCCAAAGCTTTCCATTGGATGAAGTGTCCTGTCATTTCTTTCTCATAAGAACACAGGAAGCTGCTTCTTATCATTGGGTCTATATAACTCAATATTGTTGACAGTGTTTGGCAGTGGCTCTCCAGGGTTTCCCCGACTTGGAATTACCAAGGGATTAAACCCATTGCCTTCCGTGTGCTCTGCTTCTGAGCAACAGCCTTTCCTTGTCCATCTTTCACTTGGGTTTTCCTTTCTTTCCATTTTTTTTAAAAAATCATTTATTAGAATTAATTTCTTTTACTTCCATGGAAACGAACTCCAGGCTGATGGCCCTATTATTCAGTTGCAGTGAAAACCAATAAAAGAGAGGAGGAAGCAGATGTTGTTTTTGTAAATGCAGGCTCAGCAAGATAAAGATTGCTTCCAAGTAGGGCCCTCCTAGTGGCCACCATTTGCTGCTTTTCCCATTTGCTGCTGAATGTTTAAAAAAGAGAGAAAAGAATAGGGGGAGCAACACACTGTTCCCTGCTGGCAAAAGCTTTTGCTTTTACACTATTGCCAGATGAGAGATTTTGGCTAATATTGTCTTTGAATCTTTTGATGTATTTTAATTTGGTATTGGTTTTTCTTTTCTTTCAGAAATTGTAAGTTGCTTTGAGACTATATATATATAGCAATAATTAAATAGGCAGCACATTCCTCTTCTTTCTTATAATCTCTTTCATATAACATGCCCTCTCTCCACACAGTGGAGCATGATGGGATCCAGCCAGGCTCCCTCAGGTTGACCTCCTCTTCTTCCCTGCTTCTTACCCTCTGCCAAGTTCTGCTTCTTTGAAGTGCAGGTCTACATCCACACGCCCAGGTATATTTTGTTCTTCTTTTTAAGGCAGAACCATAAAATTTTGAAATATTTAGCTACATACCCCCCTCAACATCTAATGCCACTGCTTGTTCAAGATGGAGCCTCATTCACTAGATGAAATTCTGCCTCCAGAGGTTGCTTGCTGTAATCCAGTCTTCCTCAACTTGGTGCCCTTCAGATACTGTTGGGCTACAACTCCCATCAGCCCCAGCCAGCACAGCCAATAGCCAGGGATGATAGGAGTTGTAGTCCAGCTGGCTGCTCCTGCTTCACAGAGTTGCCCATGTGATCTAGAGGAGAGGGAGGAGGATGCAAAGAGGTGTGGCTGCTCCTGAATTGCTGAATTGCCCAAACACCTCTGCCCTCCCTGGCTTATCTCACAGATCCCTACTTTTGCCTGCAAAAAAGAAGGATCACAGAGGCCTCTCTTTAAGCAAGCACTGCCCAGATTGGTGGCTTCTGCTTCCCAAACAAATGCAGCTTCTCATTCTTCCTTTCCTGGCAGACCTGCTACCTCGGTGGTGATTCAGTTTCATCTCTAAAAGAAACAGCAGGATGGCTTGGGGCTGGCAGGTGTGGCCTCCATCTGCAATCTTGGGCATGACTCATCCTGCCGAACTGGCAAAGGGTGACGAATGTGAATGCCCCTTGCCAGGTGGCACATTCGGAGAAGGTGTGTGTGTGCGCTCCTGATGGGATCACAGCCACGGCGTAGCAGGAAGAACACTGAAGGGCGCACCGCAAACCTGCTTCCTCATGCAGGCCTCCCCCCAGCCCTGCTTCTCTGCTCTGTTTGTGTGTGGTGTGCTTCTGCAGCCTCAGCATGTCGGAGCATCCGTGTGTCAAGGAACAAAGAGGGGAGAAAGAACATGAAAGAGCAGGGCAGGCCCAGCAGAGTGAAAGAGAGAGATTTGCAGAGCCAGAGGCAACCTTCTCTCCTAGATAGAAGAGATGGCTGAGAAGCTAGAGAGGGTTTCCGTCTGAGCCACAGAGAGGGCAGCACAATGAAAGCATATTGATTGAGGATAATGAGAAGATTGAGGAAGCAGATCGTAAGCTAACAGGATATTAAAAGAGACCAGGGCGAAAGCCTATTCAAAACCCCCATGCCTTTTCTTGAAAGAGCATGAGCACATCATATATAGCCTGAGGGTGTAGCCAGGATCAGCAAAAATGGACAAAGGGTAAATACATGGATTTAAAGCCTCTAGTGGCTATTTTAGCGGGGGGCAAGAAAGGACACAAACTTGTATCATTGTATAACAGATGCAATGCTTTGCTTCCCATGGTCGGGTCCCAAATTTGGGCTTAGAATTGAAACATTTCCTCCCATTGTTTCCAATCTGTGGTGGAACTGTTAAGCATTACAGTATTTAGAGGCTGGACATATATGGCAAACTCAGAGATCACACGAATTTCTCGGATGCATACATGCAAAACCAAAGAAACAAACAAGTGTTTTCCGTTTGTAAGGAAACTTTGACAAATGAAGACAATGTTCTCCAAACTTTCTGCCCTGCACAGCAGCCCCCAATGGAAAGAACTTGTTCACACACTTGTATGTGTGAACTGCTCTCCCAAACTGAGGGTATTTGTCTGCATCTAACAAACCTAACAGGGTACATAAGCCCCATTTCCCAGGGCTAAAGCCAAATTCTAGCTATTGAGGATTAGGGGATGAGCTATATGTGGGTGGCAGATTATAATATGGCATTTCCCGTGCTGCTGCTGCCTCCATACCAGCTGATGCAAACATGTTATCAGATGCATCCACAAGGGGAGAGACTCTTTCAAGCCTGTTTATTCCTTTTTGGGAAGATCTTTTCTGGGTCTCCAGTGCTCACTGGAATGCTGGTCACTTTTACCTGTTCCAGGAAACAAATATATATGATGCTGTTGCAAAACGCTGCCCACCTTGCTGAGGGCCCAAATTTCACAACTGTGCAGAAACTCTTGTTTTGTGACCCTCGTGACAAGTGGCTCTCTCCAGCTTTGGTCCTGCCACCAACAGGGTTTCCAGTATCTGGGAAAGCTTCCTTGCAAAGAAGTACAGCCAGTGCTTTTAAAAAAAATAATGTTTAGGGCTACTCATATTGTTTCAGGAAGTGTGCTTTTCTCCCCTAACCTTACCCCCTTTCCTAAAGGAGATCCATATTGTATGCTATTTCCCACCTCCCACTGAGCTCCGCTTGCAGTTATTAATATTTCTGAGTACCCTGAGACTGTGCAGGAAGGGTTCCACCAACACCACGGTCCCTAAAATTTGAACCGGATCCCAGAATGCAAGCGATAGTAGAAATTCCCCACCTCCCACTGGGCTAGGCTTGTGGTATTTTCCAGGGCCATGAGACTGTGTAAGCACAGGAGGAGTGACACCATTTTCTGCAGTCCATCAGATTTGATTGCACTGCCTGAGAAACCAAATATCCGTCCTCCAAGGAAACACAAGCACCTGGGACCGTAAGTGGAGCTCGGTTTGAGGTGTGTGAAGGGAAGCTGCTGGGCGTTTCTAGTTGAAACATACCATCTGCCGACATGAAAGGGCATTATTAACCCTCCCTGTGCAGCCCTTCCTCGCCTGGCTGCTGATCCTTTCAAAGGAGATGATTAAACCCCCATTCCAGTTATTAGCTAGCTATTAACAGCTACCTGACTGCAACACAGCAATAATGGCCCTGGAAGGATTCCAGGCCAGCAAGGAGCCTTATTATTTCTTTGGTGTCTCAGCATCAGGAGGAGTGCTGGGCAGAAATAAGCTCTGGGGGCTAGGAGGGAAGGCTGTGCTGATTGACTGGGTGGGGAGGGGCAGTAAACAGGCAATGTCTTCCTCTGCCCCACAAATCAAACTTCAGCCTGGCCAGCGCTAGCGAAGAAGGGTTGTGGCCATATCTGCCCCTTGAAAAGCTTTGAAGCAGAGAGAGAGAGAGAGAGAGAGAGAGAGCGAGAGAGAGAGAGAACAGCAGCCACCCCCTCCCTACCCACCCATCAACATCGTAATTTATTACTTATACCCCGCCCATCTGACTGGGTTGCTGCAGCCACTCTGGGCAGCTTCCAACATATTAAAAACACAGCAAAACATCAAAGGTTAAAAACTTCCTGATACAGGGCTGCACGCTGCCTTCAGATGTCTTCTAAAAGCCATGTTGTTGTTTATCTCTTTGACATCTGGTGGGATGGCGTTCCACAGGGCAGGCACCACTACCGAGAAGGCCCGCTGCCTGGTTCCCTGTAACCTCACTTCTCACAGTGAGGGAACCGCCAGAAGGCCCTCGAAGCTGGACCTCGGTGTCCAGGCCGAATGATGGGGGGTGGAGATGCTCCTTCAGGTATATTGGGCTGAAGCAGTTTAGGGCTTCAAAGGTCAGCACCAACACTTTGAATTGTGCTTGGAAACGTACTGGGAGCCAATGTAGGTCTTTCAGGACCGGTATTATATGGCCCTGGCAGCCACTCCCCGTCACCAATCTAGCTGCCGCATTCTGGATTAGTTGTGGTTTCCGAGTCACCTTCAAAGGTAGCCCCATGTAGAGAGCACTTTCCCACTTGCCCACCTACCTTTGACTACCTTCTGACCAGGAAACCCAAGCTGGCATGACTTGCAGGATTTATTTATTTGGACTGACTATTGCATTTTGCTTTCCTCTTAGCAGAATATTTGTGTGGGGGCGGGCTGTGTTTAATGAAGCAGGAAGCAAAAGAGTTAGTGGGATATCCATTATTGGGTTTAAATTGTAACCTGCCCTGGAACCTTAGAGTGATGGGCCACACATATATAATAATAATTCCCAGAAGCCTGTTCCATGGCTTCTGCTCCATCTTGCTTGAAGTCAACCCCCCCTCCCATTTCTGTGAAGATGCACAGAGACCCACCCACTGGAACCTGGATGAAACAGGTGCAACTCTACAATCTGTATAGGAGGGAGAAGGGGAAGCAGCTTGGAGTGAGGCCTTGTTGAGCCTGATCTTGTTTTAGAGAGACTGCCCTGGTGAATATATGCAGATCCTGGAAATTCTTGTGGGCCTGACTCACCCTTTCCCACAGGTGCCTCTCCTTCTCCCGCCCTCCCACACACTGGCTTAGTTTCTGCTCTACTTGCCCCACCCTCAGGGACTGTCACTTTGGAGACAGTCACACTCAGCGAGGCAGGGAGTGGGTAGGAATGCCCTGACGGGGCAGGGTGTATTGTGGGATTGGTGCTGCTCACACATGCCACTTTTTTTGCAGTGTCCACATGACATTTGTCGGCCAGTCATTACCCCCCCCCCCCCAATTTAATCCAAATTCACCCTTTGCACTAAAAATCCAATACAGTGGTACCTTGGTTCTTGAATGTAATCCATTCCGGAAGTCTATTTGACTTCCGAAAAGTTCAAAAACCAAGGCCCGGCTTTCAGTTGGCGCAGGCACCCCGGAAACAATAGCTGACACCTGCATCGGACGTTCGGCTTCCGAAAAACATTCGAAAACCGGAACACTTACTTCCGGGGTTTTGGTGTTCGGGAGCCGAAATGTTTGAGTACCAAGGCGTTCGAGAACCAAGGTACCACTGTAAATATATTTAAACAATTCTACCAGTGACCTGTTTGTGATATTAAGCCTCTGTCTGGGAGAATCCAAAGGGAACATTGGTGAAGTGTGACTAGAGGGTCAAGCAGGCCTTATAAGGTGAGGCATACTTTATGGACAGTGCTAGGGCAAAAACAGGCAGCCACATGCATGGAGTGAAAAGCTGCAGTCTCCTTCTAGCTCGCCAAGCTAGTCAGTCAAGTTGATCTGGCTGCTTACAGTATTATGAATGGGGATGCTTACCACCCGACTCCTCTAAGAGGACAACGGCTGTCAGGTGACACATGAAGGCGTGTGCAGTATTTTAATAAAGTGGCAGGTTGCCTCTTTGAATTCAAAGCCCATCAAGCCATTAGACCATAGTGGTTAGGGTGCTGGACTAGGACCTGGGAGATCAGAGTTCAAATCCCCACTCAGCCATGAAGTTCACTGGGTGACTTTGGGGTAGCCTACCTCACAGGATAAAATGGGGAAGGGAATAAGTTTGTATACTAACTTGAGCTCCTTGGAGGAATGGTGGAGAATTAGAGATAGACAGATAGATGATAGATTAGATAGATAGATAGATAGATAGAACGGAACACAGTTGTGCTTGTTCCCAAAACTAATTCCCAAGACAGTTCTTCTTTCAAAACGTTGGTGTGAAGCTCTCCACAATGATGCATCTGGATAGATTGCATTGTACAGTCATACTTACAGAACTGTATGTTTTACAAATACCCTTATCTTTCAGAACTTGTCACAGTATGGCTTGAGAACAAGTTTCAGCAAAGTGTTTTGAAGGCAATTAAATATTTCTCTCTCCTTCCCACCATACACCTTTCCTCGTGCTCTAGGGTGAGGGTAGTCAACTTGATGTTGTTGGATTCCATCAGACCCAGACAGCATGACCAATGGACAGGGATACTAGAAGCTGTGGTCCAACAATATCTGGAGGGCACCATGTTGAGTTCCCTTTGTTCTAGGGCAGTAGTAGGAAACATACGGCTGTCCAGACATTGCTGGCCTACACTCCCATTGTCCTTGACCATTGACCATGTTGTCGGGGTCTAATGGAGTCAAGCAAGATCCTACATGCCACCGGTTCACCATCAGTGCTCCCAAGCAAATAGCTATGCAGCTATGGAGAGTTCTCTGGGCAATATTCATCAGTCACTAGAAATGCTGAGCCCTTTTCTTGACTTTAGAACGTAAGAAAAACCCTGCTTGATCCTGGTTCTTCTCTCCAATAAGAGGAATGTTTGAACAGAGAAAGAAGATATGAGCTTCATTTCATCAAAACTGAGGTGACAGGAAATGGTGTAAGGCTGTTGTAGTCACAGATAGGAATGTAGGCCTGTTTCAATGGCTCTTCAGTGGATCGTTGGGAAAAGGCCATATGACTATGGTATGAAGCAATATCACAAGTGGCCTGAAGATTGGTACGGGAAATATAAGTAGTCAAAACATGGCCACAGGCAACCTGTACTTTGCTGTACCTTAACCTTTTGAGCCAGTTCCTCTTTGTACACAGTTCTGGGATGAATCTCACGGGGGACTGCTAAGGGGCAAAGGACTCTTATCACAGCTCTGTGTCACTGATGACTGAGAGGAGATTATTGTGCTCATTGTGAGGCCTACAGATTGATGGGAGATTTCTGCAGAAGCCACAGGTCCCTCCCAATAACAACCAATCCAGATAGAAACATTCAAGCTCTAACGGGGCACTGGAGGGAGATGAGTGTTTCCTCAACCCCACAGTTTCTTTTGGACTTCGTGCTGGGAACGTTGTGTCTGCACAATGTCATCCCCAATCAAAATGCTATCCCATCTCATTTCCCACCCCACTTAATCCAGATTTACCATTTTCATGGGAAACCTGCTAAATAGAAGGCCAAAATGCAACATGGGAAACAGCAAATCCAGATTAAATGGAGGGGGAATGTGGGAAGGCACTTTGGTGAGATGGGCACTGTGCGGACGTTGCACAAAACAGGCGGACGTCAGCAGCAGAAAACCTGCAAGGAAACTGCTGTGTGGGTGTGCCCGAGGCCAGCACAAAATGCTTGGGATCCAGTTGGAATCTGAAACAAATCGAGGAGCTTGGCAGTCTGTTTGAAATGAAGTGGGAGGGAGGCAGAATGAAGCAGAGATGGTTGGAACTGAAGGACTTAGGAAATGAAGCTTTGTTTGCATTTTGGAAGCTGCTCTTTTCTGCCCTGCCTTGCTGATGCTTAATTTTCAGCCAGCCCTGAAGCATTTTCTGTAACAAAAGAATGTGTGTGTATTTAGGGTGGTGTGGCTGAGAACAAACCAGCACTATAATTCATGGGCCTACCTGTCACTGGAATAATGCTTGACCTCGCCCCAGCGGTCCTAAAGTCTAGCTCTGATCATCAGTCCTATTTCTTTCGTGTCCTGTCCTCAAATAATTTGAGAGGGGCTTTTATATTGCCTGAGATTAAACAGGTGTGTGTGTGTGTGCGCGCGCGCGCGCATAAGATGCAGGCTGGCATTTTGTTGATGATGATGTCACATATGGACACTGCCAAGCCCCTGCATGCGCATGGAGCAGTTATCATACAATAAACCCACAGCTGGAAGCACCCGTAGATTGACAGAAAAAATATTTCATTGAGAAAAGGACTAACAGGTGCTCCCTTAAGCACTAGTGGGAAGAGTGGAGGAGCTCTACCACGCATAGCTGTCAACTTACAGATTTGAAAATAAGGGACCAGCAGCCAAAATAAGGGATTTTAGTCAACCAGTTAAAAGGGACCAGATAATTTTGGAGAGCAGCGCCGGTTTTTAGCCCTTCGTTTCCAGAGGATGCTGCTCAAGACACCAGCTGATGAAACAGTGCAATTAAATAACTACAAGCAGCAACCACTTTTCGCGCAAAATGAAGTCCAAGCTACGAAGATGCTGCTGCAGTTCTGTATCTTTTCTCTCGTGCTCCATCTGCAGCTCTCAATTCCATCAGGTGGGGCGGGAGGAAGGGGGGGAGGAAATAGCACCCGAAATAAACCCGCAGATCAAACCATCTATGCTAGTCTACCACTACAAATCTATGGGAGAAGTGCTTGCGGTCCTTCCCTTGTAGCCCTTGGAACATCTGCCCGCGCCTCCGCCTCCTCCTCTTCCTCCTCTCTCTGAACTGCTTTCTCTATGGTTGCCCTCGCTCTCCTCTCAAGGCTCCTCATCAATTCATAGACCATGCCAGGCTGCCCATCTCGTTCGGGACCTTTGGCGGCACAGCCGCAGTACGGCCTAGCGGGAGCGGGAGCGGCGGTGATGGGCAGAGGGGAGGCCCAAGGCAGAGATGCTCAGTTTGGCAGCCGTGAGGAGGATGGTGGCGGAAGGGCCCAAGGCTCCCACCAGTCCCGGTGGGGAGGGGTTCCCAGGGGCCGAGGCTGCCTCCAGCCTTCATCTATTGGAGGAGAAAGTCTGTAGTGGGGAGCTTCGCTGTGCATTTCAGGATTTCTAAACCATGTGGTGGTGGGGGCGGGGCACAAGCAGACAGCACACTCTCTGCTGCAGACCTTCACTCCTCACCATGTGGAAGGAGGCAGAACCAGGTGACCGGGGGTGGGGCTAGATACAATAGTAATCAGGCCCCTGCTTTCTGCTGATGGCATGGGCCCTTTAATGCCTGAATTAACTGTCAGGTAAATGACCATCAGAGAAAATGAATCAATTGCAGGGGTTTTGTATACAAGATTCCCCCCCCCCCTTGTTGAAGGAAGTCAGATAATTCATGTGCATGGCCACAGCATTCGGCAGCTCATGAAATAATTGACATCAACCCAAAGTATACCATGAACACCCAGCTGGCAACTAGTTTGGGTGAAAACAGCTATATTTATTAATATAGCATATTTATAAACATGGCACTTTACAAATAACAGGTATGACAGGAGCCTGCAAAATTGAAATACATACCATGCTAATTTTACAGGAAAAGAGTTGCCAGAACCCACCATAAACGCCTCCTTTGTTCTCTTGTCATGGCAATGGCACCTACTTGAGAGGTGCCAGAACTGAGTTCTGGCATGTTCCGGCTGAAAAGAACTCCGAATACATATATAATAAATACAATAAATAAATAAATATTTACCTAGCATTTTTGGCACCAAAAGATTCTTTTGCTAATTTTGATGCCACAGACTAACTTGGCTCCACCTCTGCCTTCTGGCCGAACACTGAAATGGCAAAGGAGGCTATAAAGCCTGCCTCTTGCTCTATTTATGAACACTCTGATATTATATATACAAAGCTTCTGTATTTTGCTTAATCTAAATCCCTGCGGAGCTTGGCAGCGGAGGAATATATAAGTCCATGGAAACGGTATTAAATCTCATCTCTGGTATAATCTGTGGCTCTGGGGGCTTTGGTGATGTGCCCAGATGTTACTTTGGGTTGACAGGGTTCATATCCTAGCCTAGCCCCATTCAACCAGCCCTGAGAGTCATGTTCAGGGAACACGCCTGGAGCATTCTGGTTCCTAAAGGAGGGAAAGAATTGTCTGTTCTTTTCTGCACAGTGGAGGATTTGCAGCTCCAATGAACTGGGGCTACACTGGGTCTAAAGAGAGACTATGCATTCATGAGCTGGGGAAATGCTGGAAACTAACTGGAGGGTTGGGAGGCAGGCAGGCAGGACATGGGGTGGGGCCAACCAGAACTCGCTCTCCCAGGCTTGCCTAGCTTTGTTCTTTTCACCTGCGGTGTGTTGCATTCATTCGCCAGCCCTGCAGACACCTCACCTGGGTGTGTCCCACTTGCGCTGTACAAAGTTGAGTCAGCAGCTGCCCCTGGAACGCTGATATCCATTAACCCCCAGGATGCTGGCTTTTTGTTAGGGTTCTAGTCAAACACAGGGCCATGGCTTTGCAACTGCTCCAAAAACAACGCTCTGTTGTGGAGGGAGGGAGAGTGGGTGGCAATAGTCCTGGTCAGCCTCAGAAGGCTTCTAAGTAACGCACAAGAGTGGCAGACCTGTGCCTTCAAACATGAGCCTGATCTAGTCACATGGGAACCCAGGACATGAGAAGCTGCCTTATACTGAGTCAGACTACTGGTCTACCGAGCTCAGAATTGGTTAGACGTTAGAGATTGAACTTGGGACCTTTTGGATGCCAAGCAGGGACTTTGCCGAACTGATCTATGGCCTTCAATGTGAGCCTGTTCCGGCCAAGTTCAAAGCAGAGTGGAGAGTTGATGTGATTTATGGGAGTTGTAGCCCCCAAAAATTGGAGGACACCAGGTTGGGGAAGGCTGGCTGGCTACATACTTACATAGAGAGATGTCTATATGGCCATGAAGGGCTGTGTCCCAAGGCTCTCTTGCCCTTCCCAAACGTAGGCAAGGGCATTTCTGCTCAGGTGACCTGGGGAACCAGCCCAGCTGGTAATGCCAATGTCTCAGCGTTTCCTGGGAATGAGTCACAAGGAGCCGATCCTTAAAGCCCCGCCCCTGGTGGTTTCCCATGATCAAGTGAAAGGTCCAGGCATAATGCTTTTGTCAGGGGTTTAGGTGCAGAGGCACGGGCAAGGGAGGAAACAGAGAGCGAAGGGGAGGAGACAGAGGAAAGGATGAGTGATGACGACGACCCGAGATCTCCCAGTCTTTCCAGTGAATCAGAGGATTCACAGAAAGGAGCACCAGTGGCCAGGGCAAGGGGGGAGTCTAGGGAGGCACCCCAGGAAGATAGAGCCAGAGGAGACTCAGGGGGGAGCAGCTGGAAATCGGGACCAGCGTCACCGCCAGGAAGCAGGGAAGAGGAAAGGAGCCAGGGGGGAAGCGCTGGCAGCTCACCACAGGAGGGAGGGCAGGAGTCAGGAGTGGCCACACCTCCATCGGGGAGCGAAGAAACGGTTAAGAGGAAAGTGGAAGGTTGGGCGCGCGCGCCAAGTTCAAATGCAGAGGAAGGCGGCGCAGTGAGCAGCCCCGAAAGGGAACCGGGTCCTAAAGCCCGGCGCAAGGAGGCAGAAGGGTCCGGGTCAGCGTCAGAAGAATCCCGGAAGGAAGAAGCCCCGGGGGGTAGAGGGACCCAGAGGAGGACAGTCAGGAGGAAAAGGTGGAGCAAGGCTAGGATATTAAGTTGGTGCGCACGGGGCGGAGACTCAGACGGAGCCTCGCCGATCTAGCTAGTAGACGTAGAGTTGCAGACAGCAGCGTGAGAATGGAAACTGTAATTCAATAAAGACTTTTACTTAATGACCGCTGGCTAGCGTGATCCTCTGTGAGCTAGGATCTTGAAGCAGCTCTGACAGTAGGCTCCGTCTCCGCATTGTGGGCATCTGCAGCCTCGAGGAGGGGAGAGAAACAGGCGCCCACTAGCGAGCTCACGAACGGCAGGAGACATGACGGCTGAGCAGCAGATAGAGGACCTCCGAAAAGCAGTGGCACAACTGAACGCTGAGGTTCTCGCATCCAGGAAGAGAGAGGACGAGGCAGCTGCCGCCTGCAGGGATCTCCAGGTCAGGTTAGACGTACTGGCAAAGCAACCACCCCGGCAGGAGGGAATTGGGTTGGCGAGACGGACAGGCGGGCTGCTCTCTCACTTCGATGGGAACCTGCAACAGTATCCCAACTTTAGAGCCGACGTACTGTGCGCACTGCAACTGTTGCATAAAGACTTTAGAGATGAACAGGAGAGAGTGGGGTTCATCATGTCCCATCTGCATGGGGAGGCGAAAGCATGGTTGCGCAATTTATGGAGAGATAACGATCCGGCGCTCCAGAATGCGGATGCCTTTATTAAAGCGATGGATGGGTGTTTCTTATCAAGTATTGACATTGATCTTGCACGGAAGGAGGTGCATGGGCTGAGACAAGGGAGGGCCAGCGTCAGACAGTATCATGCCCGCTTTTTCGCCTTGGTCAGCGCCCTGGAATGGGACAGAGATTCGGCTCCTGTAAGAGACCTCTTTTGGGAGGGACTGCACAACTCGATTAAAGATGAGATAGCGAGGGGGGAGAGACCCCGAACCACCCAGGAGGTCGTTCAGAGGGCACTGGCCGTGGGGGTGAGGCTGGAAGGACGTCCGTGGAGCAAGGACGAAGGACGTGGAGGGCGCGAACCAGCCGGGGGCCCCTCCTTCTTTCCCAGAGAAGCAGCGCGGGCGCAATCCACGCCTCCGCCAGGAGGAGGAGCCGAACCTATGGAGGTTGGAGGTGCAAGGGCTCAGTCAGCAACCAGAGCCCTAGCACCGGCAGCAGTGAAGGCGAAGCCTCCTAGAGGGACCAGGAAGTGTTACGTCTGTGAGCAGCCAGGGCATATGGCGAAAGAGTGTCCCCAGAGGCCCCACAAGCTTACTGCAGCCTCAGCAATGGTGACTGCAGCAACGCAGC
Organism: Podarcis bocagei; assembly: GCF_964188305.1. Lineage (NCBI taxonomy): Eukaryota > Metazoa > Chordata > Lepidosauria > Squamata > Lacertidae > Podarcis > Podarcis bocagei. Next base: position 82,107,857 of record NC_138126.1, on the reverse strand, counting down.
AGGGAGGACCACAGCAGGGAAACGACGATGTCTGGCTGGAGGAAGAGGCACTGGGGCCCAGCCAGACGTGTTAGTGACGCAGTCCCCAGAAATTTTACAGCCAGTGAACCCCCTCCCGCCCAAACCAGTAGTGAGGCTCACAGCATCTCTCCAGCTGCCCAATGGAATCACCATGGACGTGCCAATCACCATCGACTCCGGCAGCAACGCGGACTTTATAGGGCAGGAATTTGTCGACAGGCACGCTGTGCAGTTGCTGCCGGCCACACTGCCCCTGCAGGTTGTCACGGTGGATGGCAGGGAGCTGCTAGGGGGGCAAGTGGTGAAGCAGACGCCACCAATGGTGATGCGACTTGGGAATCACAGGGAAGTCATCAGCTTCAACGTCACTCAACTGTCTGACACGCCCATTGTATTGGGTATGAGTTGGCTGGACAAGCACAGCCCAACGATGGCTTGGTTCCAGAGGCAGCTGGTCTTCGGCTCTTCCTTTTGTGCTGAACACTGCATCGTACCCAGGCAGGAAGGAGAGGAAGAGGAGTCACAGCTGCTGCTAGGCACGCTGCAAGCGATTCCCCACAAGTACGCAGAATTTCTGGAAGTTTTCTGCGAGAAGGAGGCGGACAGACTACCCCCTCACAGACCATATGACTGCAAAATTGACCTGCTGCCGGGGGCGGCGCTGCCTAAAGGGAAGCTGTATTCCATGTCTGAGGACGAACTGCAGGAACTCAAAGACTTCATCGATCATAATTTGGAGCGCGGTTTCATCCGGGAGTCTAAGGCAGTGGGGGGCAGTCCTGTATTCTTTGTTAAGAAGCGAGACACGCCCCAAAAAAGACTCGTAGTGGATTACAGGATTTTGAACAGTGTGACCAAGCCGTCGGACTTCCCCATGCCCCGCATCGACGACCTCCTGGCGAAGGTACGGAAGGGAAAGGTGTTCACCAAGTTGGACCTGCGGGGGGCGTACAACCTCATTCGCATGCGGGAAGGTGATGAGTGGAAGACAGCCATGTTCACGCCACTGGGTACCTACGAATACAGAGTTATGCCTTTTGGACTGCAAAATGGCGCTCACGTTTTTCAAGCATTTATGCATCACGTGTTGGCGGGACTGCTCTACAAGACGTGCGTCTGTTTCTTGGATGACATCCTGATCTTTTCGGAGTCGCAGCAAGAACATGACAAGCACGTCAAGGAAGTGCTGGGCAGGCTAAAGCAACACAGGCTCTACGCCAAGCTGGAGAAGTGCCAATTTGACGTGCCGGAGGTGGATTTTCTGGGCTACAAGCTGTCTGACAAGGGGCTCGCCATGGACAGCGCCAAGGTTCGAGCAGTGTTGGATTGGAAGAGCCCACGCAACCGGAAGGAGGTCCAACGGTTTGTCGGCTTTGCGAACTTCTATCGCAAGTTTATCAAGGGCTTCGCGATGCAGACGGCAGCCATCACTGACACTCTTAGCTCCAAGAAGAAGAAGTTCATCTGGACAGAGCAGGCGGAGCAGTCCTTTCAGGCCCTCAAGCGTCTCTTCGCGTCGGAAGAGCAGCTGCTTCATGTCAACCCCAGCATGCCGATGAGGGTGGAGACAGACGCTTCGGACAGAGCAGTGGGGGCGGTCCTGCTGCAGAAGGACCCGCGGGGCGTGTGGCGGCCGGGAGCGTTTTACTCCAGGAAGCTCAGCAAGTCCGAGCAGAACTACACCATATGGGACAGGGAGTTGCTGGCCATTCATGCAGCGTTCAAGGCGTGGAGGCACTTTCTGATCGGCGCCAAGCACACGGTGCAGGTTTGCACGGACCACAAGAATCTGGAACACTGGCGCACGGCACAGTTCCTGAACCAGAGGCAGATACGTTGGGCTGAGTTCTTTGCGGACTTCGACTTCCGAATAGAGTATGTCCCGGGGGACACCAACATCATGGCAGACGCTCTCTCCCGCAAGCCACAGTATCTGGAGGACGCGACACCAGCGGCCGCCATGCACATCTTTGCACCGACAGTGTGGGCGTGCGCCGCGGCGACCGTGGACCTAGAGGCGGTGCGGCGAGCGTTGCAGGGGGACTCCTTCGCACAAACGAAGATGGCAGAGGTGCGAGGGGGCAAGGCAGCGGCCGACGGTTTCCAGCTACGAGATGGCTTGCTCATCCGTAAAGGGGCCATCTACGTGCCGGGTGACGAACTTCGAGCCAAGGTGCTACAGCAGCTGCACGACGCACCCACGGCCGGGCACTTTGGCAAGGAGAAGACGGTGGAATTAGTAGCCAGGGATTTCTGGTGGCCTGGAATGAGAGGGGAGGTCGCAGACTACGTAGCGAGGTGTGACACCTGCCAGAGGGCAAAGCCGGTGCACAAACCGCTGGCTGGACTGTTGGAGCCGCTGCAAACTCCGGTCGAACCTTGGGAAAGGGTGGCTCTGGACTTTGTCACGGATCTGCCCAGCTCAAGGGGCAAGACGGCAGTGTTGGTGGTGGTGGACCTGTTCTCCAAGATGGCGCATTTCATTCCGTGTGCTAAGGTGGCCACGGCGGAGCAAACCGCCAAACTGTTCATAGACCACGTGTTCAAGGTTCACGGTCTGCCACGGTCTATTCTGTCCGACCGCGGGCGGCAGTTCATCTCGAACTTCTGGCAGAGACTGATGGGCTTCCTGAACGTCAAGATCAATCTGACGTCGGCGAGACACCCGCAGACCAACGGGCAAGCGGAGCGAGCCAATGCCATCATGCAGCAGTACCTGAGATGTTATGCAAACCAACAGCCTGCGACGTGGGTGGATTACCTGCCGCTTGCAGAGTTTGCCTACAACAACACGAAGCACGTATCCACGGGCGTCACGCCGTTCTTCGCCAACAACGGGCGGCACCCTAGAACCTTTCCGGGACTGGAATGCAGGGGAGAAGAGGAGCCGCAGTCAGCAGATGCGTTCGCGTCGGAGCTGCAGGAAGTCCACGATCAGCTGCGGCGCCACCTGGAGCTGGCTAAACACGCATACAAGGTACAAGCGGACAAACACAGAAGGGTTGGCGAAGAGCTCCACGTGGGAGACTGGGTCTGGTTAGCAGCCCACGCAGTGCCGGCCAGGTCGTTGGCCAAGAAGAAACTAGGGCATAAACAACTGGGGCCCTACCAAGTCGAAGAGCAGGTCAACCCGGTGGCTTTCAGGCTGGCGCTTCCGGAGGGTTCCAGAATGCATCCGGTGTTCCACAGATCGGTGCTCACTCCCTACAAGGCACCGCACAGGTTCCAGGAACCCGGAACGGCGCCGAGTCCGCTCAGAGAAGGAACGGGGCACGCGGGAGTGGCACAGGAGGAGCGCATCAACGAAGTCACGGAGATTTTGGACTCCAGATGGGGGGAAGAGGGAGTAGAATACTTTCTCGCCAGGGAGGGCACCCCGGCCAGTGCGAACAGCTGGGTGCCGGGCTACGCTTTAGACGAACCTCTGCTCAAAGACGAGTTTCATGCCCTCTTCCCACATAGACCGATGCCAGCAGACTTTTTCGACGACTGGCTTTTCACGCCCACGCTTTCGGACAGCACGTTCAGGGGGTTCGACTCGGACGAGGAACCAACACGAGACGTCCGTTCCCCGGAGGGGTCACCCTCGGGATCTGTCTCAGAACCCTCGTATTGGTGGGACGATAGGCCGGAGGAGCAGTTCCGCAGGAAGTGGCTGGACTGTTCCGGCCGAGCAACGCCGCCTGGAGGTAGTGCGGGAGAGACGGACATGGACATTTTCGGGGACGACCCTGGTTTCGAGCACGGCGGCACAGAGATGGAAGAGGAGGGGACTGTCGTCAACGAGAGCAGAGAGGAAGACCTGGAAGAGTTCCGCTGGAGGCCTGCCACGGGAAGCGACCGATATCCGACGTTCGTCCCTTTGCAACAGCAGCCCCCAGTTCCAGCACCGGAAGGAGGGGAGGGGGGACTGGGGGGCTTCGAGGGGGGGATGGATGTCAGGGGTTTAGGTGCAGAGGCACGGGCAAGGGAGGAAACAGAGAGCGAAGGGGAGGAGACAGAGGAAAGGATGAGTGATGACGACGACCCGAGATCTCCCAGTCTTTCCAGTGAATCAGAGGATTCACAGAAAGGAGCACCAGTGGCCAGGGCAAGGGGGGAGTCTAGGGAGGCACCCCAGGAAGATAGAGCCAGAGGAGACTCAGGGGGGAGCAGCTGGAAATCGGGACCAGCGTCACCGCCAGGAAGCAGGGAAGAGGAAAGGAGCCAGGGGGGAAGCGCTGGCAGCTCACCACAGGAGGGAGGGCAGGAGTCAGGAGTGGCCACACCTCCATCGGGGAGCGAAGAAACGGTTAAGAGGAAAGTGGAAGGTTGGGCGCGCGCGCCAAGTTCAAATGCAGAGGAAGGCGGCGCAGTGAGCAGCCCCGAAAGGGAACCGGGTCCTAAAGCCCGGCGCAAGGAGGCAGAAGGGTCCGGGTCAGCGTCAGAAGAATCCCGGAAGGAAGAAGCCCCGGGGGGTAGAGGGACCCAGAGGAGGACAGTCAGGAGGAAAAGGTGGAGCAAGGCTAGGATATTAAGTTGGTGCGCACGGGGCGGAGACTCAGACGGAGCCTCGCCGATCTAGCTAGTAGACGTAGAGTTGCAGACAGCAGCGTGAGAATGGAAACTGTAATTCAATAAAGACTTTTACTTAATGACCGCTGGCTAGCGTGATCCTCTGTGAGCTAGGATCTTGAAGCAGCTCTGACAGCTTTTAATAGGATCAAACTGAAAATCACAAAGGAGTACACAAGCTTTCAAGCTTGACATGATTTTTGTGCCGCCTACAATGGTTAATGTTACAATAAGCCTCCGATTTACCTCACTGAGTAAACCTGTGTCTGGCCTGTACCACGTAGCAAGAGAGGAAGTTGCCTTATAGTGCCTCACCCAGGTTTCAGGCAGGGAGTCTTTTCCCCAGCCCTACCTGGAATCATCAGGGGCCTTCTGCCTGCAAGGCAGCCTATGGTTGGGACTCACATGTAGGAATGTTCATCCATACGAAAAAATAAATCCTGCCAGAGTGAAAGGAATATTCCTGTAACACATACACTCAAGGGCTCAGGTATACTATACTTCTGAATACTATGGAAGCAGGAGGTGGGAGCACATGGAAGCTACAAACAACCAAAGAAACAGGAGTTGCAAAGTGTCACAGTGTGTTTGAGCAACAGGCAGTTAAGTGCAGGGGTGGAGTTAATGTTGCTCTCTGTCAGAACTTCCGTCACAAATCACACATAATAGGTGCCTGCGACACTTCCTGGGTACACCAATGCAATCCACTCCAGACTTGCAAAACTGTACATCGGGGAGACGCGTCACACAAAACCTTGTAATCTGATGCCTTGCATCATGCATTCTCCCTCCCACAAACTGGTCAAAATGTATGTGGTCTGTGAACTGTGCATGGCAAAGGAACACACAAGAAGCAACCTCCCCGCATGAGAGTGTCTCTAGAGATCTACTGCCCTTCCAGTGCCAGCCTGCATTGCTCTTGTCCCAAGCACCAGAATCTGCCCACGTTTTGGTTCAGGGCAGGCCGGCAACGTCACCTGGTGTTCATGCGATGCCTCTGCAGAGGACGAAATAGCTAGATACCCCTCTCATCATTGACGTGACCGGGGAAACTCAGCCAGATGGGCGGGGTATAAATAATAAATTATTATTACATTATTATGCAGAGGTTATGTAACATGAGGACTCAAGCTGTAGCCCATTATGAATACATGTCTGTTTCATTCTCTTGCACACGGCTCCTCTTTGCCTCATTTGCTGCACTTCACTTTGGATGCTGATCCTCTTCTCCTTTACAGAGATTTCCCAGAACAGTGTACTCCCTGTGCTGTTCTCTCTGCCCACCCACTTTTTGGGTTTTAATTCCTGTCCACTTTTTTCACTTTTGTTAATTCCCCCACTCCCTTTTCTTGATCTGTGTTTCTGCTTTCCAGTTTCGTCCAGATTTTATTTTTCTTGCTGGCTTCTTTTTAACCCCGAGACTAGAAATGATTACATTTCTCCTTGGCTTTTCCAAATAAGTCAGTGAATTTATAAACAGGCGCTCACACCTAAAGGCCATTGTGGAGGCTTAGCTGCAATAATGTGTAACTGAAAAGACATGGCGCAGTCTCTGTAGCAAGGTGTCAGTTCTGAAGCAGCATGGGGAACCCCAGTCCTTTGGGGCAAATTAGGGCTGCCAGGGGCCTTACTTGACCCATGAAGCTATTCCCCGCACTCATCCATGCCAACCTTCCCACATCAGACACCAGGTTTCGAGCAGGTAAAGCTGCAGCTGCAAAGGAACAATCAGGAGTGCTAGAGAGAAGTCCCAATTGCTCCTCTGCAAGCAGGGCTTACCTTCAGGGCCTTACAATACAAATCATGCTGGAATTGGCTCCTTAGTGGAGCCAATCTCTGTTGCAAGCAGGGCTTGCATACTTCCTTTACATCCCTTATTGAAATCGATACACAGGATGCAAAGGATTTCCCTTTGCAGCTGAGGCTCGATTCAAGTCACACTTGCGAAGGAAGAAAACAAAGAAATGGGAGCATACTCTTAAATTTGGGTTTCCAATCCTTTCACTGGAAGTTAAGTTAAAGGCATCATGTGATGGACAAGTGGGCTGTGCTAACCCCCGCCTCCACTGTCAAAGTGGCTCACATGGGGAAGGGAGTTCAGGAGCTGGCTTAGATGTTTCCCATTATTGCAGTATACACACATATGCTACAGATATGTGTGCTTGTACCATAGGGTTGTGTGCATGCATGAGATTCCTTTGCCATCCCTTTTTCTCCTCCCCATCAGCTCTCCCACTCTACCCTGCCTCCACCTTTACATAACAATGGCACTTTGGTATTAATATGACCTGAACAAGCCAATATGCTGAAGGGGCTTGAACTGGGTTTAGATATGGAAAGCCACAATCCAGATCCTCACTTACCTATGAAGCTCATTTGGGTGGCCTTAGGCAGGTCACTGTTTGCCACCCTAACAGACCTGTTAGGGTTACTGTGATGCATCTCAAAGCTTCTGGAAGAAAAGTTTGGAAGCAGCGAATAATACCTAATGTACTGTTTACATGGAATAAAGCTTTCCAGCCCCACTCACCACTTTTGTCTTCTCCCTAGTCAATCTTCATTCTCTCAGGGGACATTGCCTCGTTCTAAGGAGACTCTGTGCACTTTTCCATTGCTAGAATGCACACTCTGTTTCTAGCAAATTCTGCAAGCATTGACAATCTTTCTATAGCAAGGCAACCCCTGCCCCCTTCTGTTATGTGGGGATAGCACAGCTGGTGTATACTGTTTTAATGGCATCATTTTATAACAACCGGTGGTGTCGGGATTTCAAAGATTCCTGCAATCCCCTCTGAAGCCACTGAGTGCCACTGGTTTTCCATTTAAAACCTCTTCTGCAGGGATGATTTTAAAACAATCCCTATAGCATGCCTTATAACTGAGGAAACAGCTGGATGTGCTGTGATCCCCAAGTAGTGTGGTGCTGCTCTATAGATTGATGATTTCCCCCGGGGGTTTTGTATTGAAATCTATTCAACTTTCCTCACTCAAATTGGCAAGGTCTGTTTTATAGTTGGGTCACGTGAACCTGCCTGCTTCATTGAGTAGTGAGGTAGACAGGACACTCTGATTTTTAGATATTCAAGATGCTCATTCTTCTCTACCACCAGATTTGTCTTCAGCTGAAGGCTATGGGAAATGAAGGTCACGTAGCTTAGGACCTTAGCCCCTTCTGATTTACTGTACCATCTGAAGTTTTTATTAAAGAAATCTGGAGGGCCTCAGTGAGATTTTCTGTTGGAAGTAATTTGCAGCCTCCAGGGCTTCTCTTCTATTTGCCAGATGGGTTTAGCATTGCACGTGTAGTTGGCATCTGCAGCTCCCTCTGTTCACAAAACACGCCATGCCCAAGGAACATGCGGAAGAGGGTAAAGATTGCATCCACTTCCCCAGCCTGATGTGTGTTTGATGGAACTTGTGAATAGACCCTGTGTGAATACAAACTCTGCATGTAGGCCAGGAATCCTACATAATCTGTCCCTCCAACTCCTCCAAAAGACACAGGGGGTTTTGCTTTTGGTTTTCCGGTGCATGCAACTCTCTGATGTGCTGCGAATTGATCATATAAGCTCACTAATTTAACTCTGCATAGTTTGTAAAAGCGTTTGAATGTTAGCGAAGTGAATGAGGATTAACCACCGTCCAACCGAGATGCACAATTGCCCGTAGTATGAAGGGAAGCACTTCCTGCTTCAAATGAGGAATGTGTGCTCTTTCCCCTAACTCTGGCCAGGCCTAATCTAGGCCAGTGATGAGTCTGCCATTGGGATCAAGGGGCTGCCTACTCAGCAGGGAGAGAGAGAGGCTGGTATTGTCTATCTTGGCTTTTGCAGCGGCCCACAAAGTGCCTTTTAAAACAAAAGACTCAATCTGCTGTGTCATGTGCGTGTTGCTATATTAGTCTCCCTTGACTTCAGTCAGCTCAGGTTTCTATTTGCAGCCTGTTCATTTTGCCGCTGTTCTGAAGTGAGGGTGCCTGACTCCACATAAAACAAACACAAAAAGCTCACAGAAGCTGCACAAGCTCAGAGATTTATTGACAGAGAGATGGTTGAATTGGTCATGATCAGTTTATCTCAATTTCTCATTTTCTCATTTTTCCAGTCTTAAACTCAGTTCTACATATTTCCGCATCAGGTTTTGATATTTTAAAGAGTTTTCGTGAAAATCCAGCATTTTAGTGCAAATTGCTCCGAATATTCACACATTGATATGAAAGCTTGCCTAATATACATATTTTGGCAAAGCAATTTACCCTAATATAAAACATGTTTTTGTGTTATTTTCACGGTTACAGGAATTTTAGGCACACTTCACCCCAGCATGTTTTGTACACATTACTTGGCTGGAGAACTGCATTGCGAATTTTGGGAAAGTGCTAATTTCTACGGATGGCTGTGTTTCAGTTTGCATATTATTTCAGAAAGTGTGAGTTAGAATTAGGCATGCTTGCCTTTCAGTGCAACCTGAATCAAACCCCCACTGTATAGATGTAGCAGCGCTCAGCTAGCACAGAAGGGGTACCACTCAGGGATTAAACCACGTCATGTTTACAGTTGTTATGTGGTGGCATTCCTGGGTAGGATCTGGAGCTAGAGCAGTATTGCTCAGGGCAGAGCACTACTGTACCAAGCTCATCCAGAAGGAACTTTTAATTCACAAAATGTTTTGTAATCCATCAGGGCAGCAGAAACTTTTCACTTGCCTGGTTTTAGGAAGGCAGAGTATATGGAGGACAACACTTTCATTCAGCACATCTAAGGAGCAATGATGTTATTTCTCTACACCCCAACCAATGCAGAGCTGAGCGGGATAGAAGCCCAAACGCCCTTTCCTAGATGGTGGAATACAGGAAGCTCCTCCAGGGATCAGTGTTGTGAAGGGACAGGTTTCCTTTTTAAAAAAATTATTTATGCATTTTACATATCTTAATACATCAGTTATACAATTGTCATCGTTTATCTTACACACCTTGACTTCCACAAACATTCCTCCGTGGGGTCCTCCTTAGTCCTTGTTAAGCCGTATCTCCTTAATTATCACCCCTCTTCTACTTATTTTAACTACTGCTCATATATCTAACTCCACTTGGAAGCTCATCTGATGGTTATATATTTTTTAATATTTGCCAAAGTATTCCTGCTCTTCTTTTATATCCGACTCATCTTGATTTCTTATCTTTGCAGTCAACATTGCTAGCTCCACATATTCTATTAGCTTATTCTGCCAGAATGGCAGAAGGTACATGTTCCCAAGTTTGGGGGCTTGCTGGTCTGCGACACAAAGGCCATGATTCCTCCTCATTTTCCAGTTAGCCCCTAACCAAGCAAACAGTGAACACTGCCTTGTGAACAAATCTTTTTCTCTTTGCTGCGTGGTTGCTTTTCTTCACTCCTGGAAGCCTGATGTGATTTGGAACCGCCTGCCATGAGGTCACATAACAGGAGTGACTCCGGTCTGCTGGTGTTTTGGGAGCTGAATGACTGCAGCCCTTTGCTTGAAGTGGTCTCCATTTCCCATGTGCTCTCGAATGGCTTCTCTGGGGTGAGAAAAATGGAAGATGGTATCTCCAGCTGCTGAGCTGTGACCCCAAGAACAGTATTTCCAGGAATCCCCCTCTTATCATCTAAGGGATTCCTGGGAAAACTGGACCCCGAGGACACAGTGTGGGTTGGGCTGACAGCAAGGATAGCCTTCAGTTTGTTCCTTCACATCCTGCTGCAGGTTGAGCTTTTCTTATGTGATGCTGCTAAGACAGACCTCGAATGGAAGAGCTTTTTTGCTTAGGCACAATGCTCAGTATTGCCACTTGGTGGTGCCTCTGAGGAAGCGCTGGGCTGTTTTCCAAAGCATGAGCATTCCAAGAAAAAGCACATCACACACCTCTTGGTAAAAGGCAGCAGCAGCGGTGGCGGGGATTTGTTATAAAAAGCATATTCTCTGTATGCAGATATGAACATATAAGGTGTGCACTATGACACAAATGCTCCCCAAAGGGGTGTTATTCTGCAGACCACCACTTTCTGGGCAGCAATAAAGAGCCCCCTCTCTGCATATAATATTTCCTATAAGCAGTTGTTGTCTCCAGAGTGCTCTTCATGCTTAGCCTTCAGCCCTTGCAGCCACAGTCCAGTTGAATTCTTCTGCCCTCTGGATCAATTCAGTAGAAATACCTGCCAGGGCTCTCTGGCTCCACGCAGGAGGAGAGGTAAGTTTCCCTTCCGTTGTATTGTTCCTCCCTTCCCGAGCTACAGTGCTTCATCTCAGACTCACAACTGACCAGAGATGCAGCACTGCACCTTGGGCTGGGAGACATCGAAGGTCTTCTTGTTTTCATCCATCTGTCAGGCAACCTCCTCTCACAAGAGCCATCATGAGGGAAGGAAGGAAGGTGCAGAGAACAACAACAACAGGATTTGGGTAGGCTGTTGGTTTGCCACCTTTCTCTACCACCAAGCAACCTTTCCCATATCAAGTCCCCTTCTGAGGGACCCTGAGCATCTGCTAGAGCACCCAAAGGATTCTGAGGGCATATTCTAGGGTGTTCTTTCGGTTCATGCAGGGTGTTAGCCTAGGTCTGATCAAACTCTCTCTTGGAGTCAAAGCTGATACAAGGAGATTTTATGCCTTGTGTCAGGACTTATCCACACTTAACATGCCCTCCAACAACTTAAATCCGGGAAGCCACCTTCTCAGACACCATCTTCCCATTTTTTTATCGCAAGAGCACAGAGGCCATTTCGGCTGCTGTGATACCACATGCCTTTGAACGGCAGTTTCATCCCCCCAAAGTGTTTTTTTTCAGGTACAGCACCCAAAAACACACATTTTGGGGGCAAGAACGCAGTCTCTCCAAAAGCACTTTTTCAGGGGGAGAAATCACACTGTGAAATCACACAAAATAATGACAACCAAAATGGCCAGTGTTCTCTCGCGATAAAAAATGGGATGTCCCAGTTTTCCTGGGACACGTTAGTGTCTAAGCATTCTTTTTTTGGTCCTAGAACTATGCCCTGTGAAAACCTGCTCTTTAAATGACAATTTGGTTTTTCCACAGATTGCCGTTTGCTCTGAATCAGCTTCAGAGAGCAGGTTTTCGTGGGGAAAGCTCTGGTGCAAAAAAAAAAAAAAAAAAAAAAAAAGGACTCAGATACGGTGCTTTAAATTGCGGACTTTGCCTGGAAAGAGTGAGTCAAAAGGTAAGTGTGGATAAGCCCTTACTTGAAGCAAGGCTGCAGAGAGATGGTGGAACCTGGACGTCCTGTCAGATGGTGATGGGGAACCTTTGGCCATTTAGATGGGGTAGGGCTCTTATCAGCCCCAGTTGGCAAATAGGCAGGGGTTCTGGTATTCCAGCACCCATGCTGCAGGACATTTTATAGGGATCTAGATGACATAGAGCTACTTGGAAAATCCTCAGTGCATCAAGGCCATATCTATCTAGGTGCTCACACACAATTCAGGTATGTTTACCGAGAAGTTAATCTCAAGGTAATTTTTTTTTAGGGAGCTGGTATTGGGGCTAGCATGTTGCAAACTGATCAAGGAGCCCCAGTTTAAAATCATCTACCAGCCGGAAAGATCTTATGAGGTGAACTTGGCTCTTTTGCTCTCTCTTAGCCTCACCCATCTCTGAGGGTTGTTGTGAGGGTTAAAAGGGGTAACTGTAATTGTTATCCCGAGCTCTTTGAAGGAAAAATGAGATTAAAAAAAATGTAATGAATAAAATGTCTGCATGGAACTCTACCTACTATGCCGGAAGGAGTGCTGGAAAGCCTTTCCTAAATCCATTGCTGTATTACAGGCCTACCAAGGAACTATCACCCAAGACAATAATGGGACATTTGGCCAGGAGCTGTTGCTGCTCAGAACAAAAGCAGATTACTGTTGGCACTGTGAATGTTTCGGGTATGAAAACTGAGCTCAGTGGAGATTCTGCCAAGGCAATTACAGTGATTTTTGCACAATCGGCTTTTTGTGCACATGCATTTGTCTTCCAGTGGTAACGGACAATCCACTTGCTTTCTCTTAGGATGGAGCTTTCGTTGCAAGGATCTACCTTTATTGGAGTTACTAAAATGCTATATTTTTATTCAAGGATAATGCAGTGCATTTTCTACACAATGCATTCACAGCTGGCATGAATTATGCTTGCATTTGGTAGGTATAGTTTGACATTGATGCTAACAAGCTAGATAATTTATGGTACAGTGTCAGGCTGACATTTCAGCCACCTTGGGGATCCTTAGCTATGCTTGGCTTTGCCCTACAATGGGACAGGAAGTCAGATGTGAGATAACCAGCTGGATAGCTGTCTTCTTAGAAATGAATAAGTTACCATAAGAACAAAAATCTGGTTTATGTAAGCTTTCATAGATGCTCCAACGATGTATTGGTCATGTTGCATTTAGAAGCTATGCTTGACCTCTGGCCATTCAAGGACCAGACGCAAGTCCGGGAACTGATAAAATCCAGGGTGCAGTTAGGAGCTAGTGACACCAAGCTAATATTAAGACCTTTCTACCTTCGGGGGAAATTTGTGAGGGTCTTGTGCTCAGGTGTGAGGTGGGTCAAAGAACTGAGGCCAAATTGGGCTTGTTTGAGGCAAATTCTGCAGTTTAAATGTGTGGTTAGTCCCATAAAAGGGTAACCAAATGAAGAGTTCACCACCTACTAGACCCAGTAATTCTACTCTGGCATAACTTTGACATAGTCAAAATATTTCTTCAGTCTTTTCATTTAGATAGGGAACCTCTGTTTTGTTAAGCAAACTAACTTCCAAACTCCTGTTTGCTAACTCCTGAGATACCTTGAATGATCACTCATTCGTTACATTAAGATATATCTGTCACTTTAAAAACATTACATATTTATTCATTCCAATTTCATTACAGTTCCATTATACTTAGCTTCACTTTTTCTCATAAGATAAATCAGTCTCTGTAATCAGCCTTTGATCCAAAAGAGATAATTCTGTCTTTCATTCTTGTTTGTAGTAGGATCCTTAGGGGGCTATGATCCGCTTTGCCCAAGAATGGAATAACAGGAGATCAGATGTGAGATAACCTTGGTAAAATCATTAAATTCTAAAATTAACCTGCTCATTCTGATTTCCGACTGACTACAGGATGAACTAAGACTTAGCGGAGACAGTGTTGAAAGCCTTTGCATTTTTGTCTATGGGAAAGCTCTGGCATTCTCCTGCAGCGATCCATCTGGCTGAAGTGCCAGCAGGAAGCAGGAGACTCCAGGAGAAGGATCTGGATCACTCCTAAGGCTTTGTCAACCACTGCAACACCTTCCCCAACATCCCCTTCATGGAACTGAACCACATGCAATCCAGTAGCATCAGTAGCAGCTGGTGGAGTGGAGTGGCATTGCTTACCTGGCTTCCCAACATGGAGGTCACTGGTGGTAACCAAAGGGTTTAGGGGGAGAGGGGAGGCAGAAGAGAGGTTGGTGTGGATGAAGCATCAGGAGTGTGAGGATGGTTCTGCCACTGTGCTTGCACTGTGCTGACCTCCCCACTGCCTCTTGGCTACCAGCAGCAACCTCCACATTGGGCAGCCAGGTAAGCAACAGCCCCTCATCCCACTAAGCCACCTGCTGCTGCTGCAATCTGAGAAGGACTCAAGTGGCAAGGAATTAATGGACATTGGAAGGACCTTTATGCATCACTAGAGAAGCAGTAACGTGCCTTGCTGTAGAGCAGGGAGGGGGAACCTGTGCCGCCCCCTCCCCACGATGTTATTGGACTCCAACTCTAGTATCTGATTATTGGCCATTCTGCCTGGAGTTGGAGTCAGACAACATCTGGAGCGCCACAGACTGCCCACCCCTGTTGTAAAGGGGAAAATGGGTCCCAGCTGCGTTACACCTTGAGGAAGCACAGGGATTGCCACTTAAGGGAGTCCTCTCCCGTGAGCGAAAGATGACAGATGGAGTGTGGTCTCCATAACTCCCAACGGAGATGACCATTTGGAAAGCACACGTTGGGGAAGGAGGTGAGCAAGATACCAAACGGTGACTTTCCCAGGCAAAAGCAAACATCCTGTGTGATCCTGACTAGGCACAAAGTATGGTAAACAGAGCATCTGTCATAACCACATCCTTCTGCTGCAGCCTCTGTCACCAGGCAGCCAGGAACAAGCACTTCACAACAACCTGACAAGAAGCAGATGGCAGCTCCAGGGGCTGCAGCTCCATCCGGCTCCTTGGCAGCCTCTCCTTCCCCTCTGCTCTAAGCACAGCCCTCAGAAATTATCCCCACCACCCTTCTCCTCCTCCTTCACTAGGCAGACACAGTACAGGGAGAGGTGTGTGCTGTGTGATAGAGAAAGGAAAGGTCTGTCGCTAACGCCAGGAGAGAGAGGGAGGGCAGGGCCCTAATCCCCCTTCGAGAAGCAAGACACTCATGCTTCCAATCATCCTCATGCTTCCAATCATCTCAAAACAGGCAAAAATAGATAGATAGATAGATAGATAGATAGATAGATAGATAGATGATAGATAGATGATAGGTAGACAGACAGACAGACAGACAGATAGTCCAGGTTTCTACTCAGTAGGAGAAGAAAACAGCAACCCCCAAACATGACACAATTGGTTTCCGCAGCATTTGCCAGACGCTGGAAGACACTGCTGTATAACATGCAAGCAAAACACCTTTCATCAGGGGTCCTATGAGCTTTCTGGATGCCTGAATTTCACACCGGAATACACACTCCTGTATATGCTGATGCATTGAAATTACCGGTGACCATTCAATATGTGCCACATCTGCATCTTTGCTTGGCTTCTGAAAAGGATCTGAGCATTTCTTTCTTTCTTTTGTAGCTCTGATTCCATAGCTGGAGGAAAGGTAGGAGAGACTGGCTTACCAAGTCCTGAGATCATCTGAAAAACTCACCAAAACCTCCCCGATCTGTAAAATCTGTGTTTCAGAAACCCTGCCAAACACAACATTATATCCAGACAGAGAATAGATTTGGGTCGGGAACCGAAAGTTATAGCCAAGTTTGGGAATGAGCCACAATGAGTCAAAGGGACAGGGAGAACGAAAGGACAAGACGTCATTGCCCAAATAGTTTCCAAAAATGATAAATCTCTGCAAACATAAAATGAAAAGCAAAAAAACCACAGCCATTTGTGGAAGGTGACATCTAGTGTTTCTTTTCATCTTCCTAACCTTTGAACCATGCCTCCACCTTAACCCATGCCAGCCATAAACCAAAGCTTGGTTAAGCATACTTTAGATAATTGATTAGAATGGGCTTAGGCATGCCTAGTTCTGTGTTGAACTGTAGCCAGTTCAACTGGCTCAGAGGCCAGTCCACCTCCCCAGGGAACTGTAGGAACTATAGTTCTGTCTGTGAGAAACCTAACGTAGCCAGGAACCAGTCATCAGCAAGCTACATTTCCTAGGATTGTTTACGGCAGGGTTGAGCAGTGTAACATATTGGACCAATAACATCATTACCATCATTACACTCACAATGATATCGTGACCTCATGCTCATTTTAAAAGAGAAGCAAAATTGGCTAAAACTAAGTTTTGAAGGACTGACACTAGTCACAGTCTTGCTGTGGACTAGCATCCTGAGCTAGCTTGCCACCTGCGACTCTTCCTCAAGATTGGCTGTCCATTGTGCTTTGCAATGCTTCCAATCCTCAGACGTGTGACTGCTTCCCCCAGTAGCCAATCCTGTAAGAAATGCAGAAAAGAAAAGGTATCAGCCAGTGATCCCAAGAGCTACAGCAAAAGGGTCAAAGGCATATCCAACTCTGAATTCCCTTGTCTGGACGTGACCTACTGGAGATATCATGGTACTAATTCCCCACTATGAAGCCATGGGAGAAGCAAGTATTTTTCAGGTATCGGCAGTGAGGTACAGCAATGGGAAGCCTCAACAATCCCACACAGGAAATGACAACCTCACTTCTGTAATAAGTGCCTGATTCCCTCCATTCACAACACCGTTCACCTCTTCTTGTTCCTGCTACTTTCATCATATAAAGGAGTTGAACATGAGGAACCATGGAAACCAACCCTATCTCTTAAGATTCATTTTTAAAATATTACTATTACATTCATATCCCATCTTTTCTGTACTTCCCTGTTTTATCCTCACAACAACCCTCTGAGGTAGGCCAAGCTGAGGGAAGGCGACTGGCCCAAGGTCACCCAGCCAGCTTCCTGGCTGAGTGAGTTGAACCCTGATCCCCTACCTCCTCGTCCAACACTCTAACCACTGCACCACAATAGCCACCCATGGTAGCTGGGGACGAACAGCTCCAACCCAAACCCACACTTGCCTCATAAGTGGGAGAGCAGAACTAATTCATGCTCAGGGCAAGATGCTGCCATTCTCTCCCTACTGTGTGCTATAGTGTACGAAACTAGCCTAGGACCTTCTGCAGAAAACTGATTAGAGGATACAAACTTAGCTCAAGAGCTCCATCTGGTTTAGCACTCCCTTTGCCTCCTACAAAGCTGAACCTGATGTCCCTTGTGAAGCTCAGAGGGTGAGCAACTTTTCTTGTTGTTTGCCCCAGTATCTGATATAAAGTCATATATTGTCTCCGAATATGGAGGTAGCATTTAGCTGTGATGGCTGATAAACCTGCTTTCCAGCCATGATACAGTTATAAAAGCCTCTACTGCATCCAATAGGTGCAGAATCAGCCACCTCTTTAACATACAATGTAGTCAAGTCCACAGGATATTTCATTTGCACGTGTCGATACTATTCATGCACATCTTCCATGTATACGAACAATTACATTTCACTGAACAATTAGTCTTGCTTTGCATCCTCTCCCCAACCCCCATAACTTGTTTTTCTTATGCATGCGGTCAACTAATCTGTTCTGTGTTGCGTACATTGCATTCACCTGAGAAACCTGCACCCTATTGCACATGCTTAGGGTGATTCAAGGTCAGGTAAAGGGGTGTGGGTATGGTGGGGTGGCCACCCCAGGGGCTATGCAAAGAGGTATAACGTTGTCCAAACTGAAATGCAAGATTTGTTAATAATGCAGACCGAAATGCCTTATGAGTTGTAATGTCTTTGGGCAACGATGGCTGTTTTATCAGAAGAGCTTCTTCTAGTGCACATAGCCCCTTGGAGAAAAAACTGTCTTGTAACAAAAATGCTTTAATAGCAAAGAGGAATTGATCTATGCAATGTTACTCCTCTGAAGCTCTTGCTAAATGATGCCAACGCTAATAAACACATTTCTGTATGCATTTTTTACTTATGTACACATTTTTGCAAGCACTTTCTTCTCATATAATGCATTTCTGTATGTCATTTTTCACTAATATATTCAATTTTGTGCACACTTTCCCCTAATATATGCATTTTAATAAGCATTGTTTGGTTGGAAAACAACACCGCAAAATTCAGAGGAGTGTGAATTTCAAAGGCTGGCTATGTTTTAGTTCTTGTATTGTTTCAGAAAGTGCAAATTGAACAGATTCAGCTTTAAATGTGAACTGAACTGAATTTATTTCCCATCCCTAACATGAACCAATCAATACCTTTTAGATGTATCTGTTATCCATCTTTGGCCGTTTACATGTTAAAATGCAGCCAGGTTGTTTTTCTCAACTTCAATCAAAGCTGGTTTGAGGGGGGAATGCATCAAAAGGCCAAGTACAGAACTGCTTAGATAGAGAGATAGATAGAGAGATAGAGAGATAGATAGAGAGATAGAGAGATAGAGAGATAGATAGAGAGATAGAGAGATAGAGAGATAGAGAGATAGAGAGATAGAGATAGATGATTAGATAGATAGATAGATAGATGATAGATAGATAGATAGATAGATAGATAGATAGATAGATAGATAGAATATGTATAATGATGCATAAATGGCCACCCTTTGTGTGTGCTAGATTTGCCACTTCTAAAATTTCCCACAGCTGGAGTACAAAATTCCACTGAATTGGGTTCCTTGTAAATGGCACCCCATGCTATCTGAGGCCAAGCAATGGAGAGGGGTGAGGTGGGTGGAGTGTTGGAGAAGGACACCTTTTTTCCAGGTCTGGAAATCCAGAGTGGCTCCAGCATCTTGTTCCTACAACAGCCATTCAGATGCCTATGTGAAGCCCACGAGCAGGACATGAGCACCACAGCAAGAAACTCTAGGACTTGTGGTGTGAGCAATTAAGGGCCATGTACCTTCCTTAGTAAGAGACCCACTCGCGCAGTAACTACAACTCCCAGAGGTCTCCAGTTCCTGTTGGCCTTTCCTATAACATTGAACTACAAGTGGTAGTGTATAGTTAAAGCTATGGTTTTCCCAATAGTGATGTATGGTAGTGAGAGCTGGATTATAAAGAAGGCTGATCGCCAAAGAATTGATGCTTTTGAATTATGGTGCTGGAGGAGACACTTGAGAGTCCCATGGACTGCAAGAAGATCCAACCTATCCATTCTGAAGGAAATCAGCCCTGAGTGCTCACTGGAAGGACAGATCGTGAAGCTGAGGCTCCAATACTTTGGCCACCTCATGAGAAGAGAAGACTCCCTGGAAAAGACCCTGATGTTGGGAAAGATGGAGGGCACAAGGAGAAGGGGACAACAGAGGACGAGATGGTTGGATAGTGTTCTTAAAGCTATCAACTTGAGTTTGACCAAGCTGTGGGAGGCAGTGGAAGACAGGAGTGCCTGGTGTGCTATGGTCCATGGGGTCATGAAGAGTCGGACATGACTAAATGACTAAACAACAAGTGGCAGAGTTCCCTGTGCAGGGCAGGAGTGTCAGTCTGAGGGTCTCATTCCTTCACGGACAACCCTCTGGGGTCAGTGTGCCAGTGGTGGATGGCACCACAAGGAAAAGTGGTTTGATGCAGGACCTATATGGAAGGAGAAAGAGCCAACCAGGAGCAGCAGGAGACTTGCAGCAGAAAGAGCTACAAATGCCATAATCGTGACGGACCTTTGATTCTAGAGAAAGTGAGAGCCACTGCTACTGCGGTGGCGGCGGCTGCTGCTATTGTTTACTAAGGCCCCTAAAAGTATTCTTGGCAGAGAGGAAGGACAAGCACCATAACATTCAGGGACATCGAGCTCCCAGGAACAGAAGGCGCCATTGCTGCAAATAGGATTTAGAGAGCACAAAATGTATGCAAGTTCAGAGAACAACTAGTCCCAAGGATTGGGAGCAGTATTGAAATGGTGTTTGTTGCTTATGTGTAATGAATACCCACAGCCTGGTGCCACATCTGGTTATAAAAACAAATCAAGTGGCTGGAAATGTAAGAGGCAAAGGGAGCTAAAGAAGCTAAAGGACACCAATCAATCCTCCCATTTTGTTTAAAGTAGATGTTTATGTGAGAGATGGGAGGGAGGCAGTCTGTGACACAAGGTTGTGCCGGGCCCAGATAAGTGATGCTTGGGCCCTGATCCTATCACATCTTGTCCTGCCTAACCCGCAAACCCAGCCATGAACGTGACCCATGAGCCTCTCTGGAAAAACAAGAGCTCCACATTCTCTCGCTCTCTCCCAGGCCCAAGTCAAGTTCTCAGCTACTGCTTCTGCCCCTTGGGAGGCTGAAGCCGGGGATGGGTTGTCCAGGAACTCTCATGGAATGCCGACCAGCTGAGCAGCCTGCAGTGCATGTGGGGGGAGAGGGGGAGCATCCTCTGGGAAATAATCCCAACCCCTCATGCTGGATGGGAAAATGAGTGAGATCCCTCTAGGCAAGTCAGTGTGTCTAACCTTTCAGCTATCCCAGGATGCTATGAGAAGACTGAAGAGAGTACACAGTCTGTTTCTGTGGCCCCCTCCTGCTTTTTCTCGTTAGTGGTGCCTGCACAAAAGAGCCTTGGGTCTGGGTAAGAGCCTGCCTGCCTGGTGAGCATGCAGAGATTCTGCTGCAACAGCAGCCTGCCCAGTGAAGAGAGAGAGCTATTTTGAAAGGTACAGAAACAGGCCTATATTGGGAGCGAGCCAAACCACAATCCCTGGTTCAGATATAATGCTAAGCTAAGGAGCATGGTTTGTTTCTTCCCAGCTTTGGCAGGGTGGAATGAAGCAGATGCAATCTGCTCATATATGGTAACTGGTGGCTTACTGTGACATGCAAACATAGCTGTTGTGGGTCTACAGCTGATGCCAAAGGCAGCTGGTGGTAACATAGGAAGAGGCTACTGGATCAGGCCAGTGTCTCATCTAGTCCTTCTTCCAGTGGTCATTCAGAGACCTTTGGGAAGCCCCAAAGCAGGACCAGAGGGCAGCAGCACTCTCCACACCCACAGTTTCCAGCAACTGGTATTCAGAGGCTACTGTTTCCAACAGTGGAGGCAGAACATAACTATCAGAGTAGACTTCTCCATGAATTTCTGTCATCCTCTTATATAGCCACCATGGCCATTTTTGCTCTGTTCCAATGGGAAATCCAAGCCTGGTTTCTATGTAGCAGACAGAGAGCCTGCCAATTAAGTTTTTTTATCTCATTTGCCTCTGCAACAACTGCCACATTACATGGGACAATTGGTCACCCTTTGTATCAGCACACAGAAAATTTAGGCTCCAAGGATGAGTCTTTAGGCACATAGCCAATACTTTTCCTTTGCTTAGTAGAACTTAAGCATTGCAGAAAAGAATATAAACAAGGTTAACAACATTATAAAAGGCAAGTTAAGATTACAAATCTAAAATATTGATTATTAATGAAGAGCTAACCCCCTCACCCATAATTAAACCATAATTACCAGAATCAACAAGCAAAAGTTGATACACACCTCCCAAAAGTCAAAGTGAGAGATGCTTCAAGGAAGAGACATTTATATCCAATTTTCCCTTTGAATAAGATTCCCCCCCCAAAAAACTTTCTCAATTATCAAAGAAAAACAAGACCACATTCCACAAAGTACCCAACTACATAAAAGGATATGACAGATCAAATACTGAAATACATCCATAGCGACTTCTGCAATAATTTTGACTAAACATAGACTACTACCCAGCATCTTAAAAAGCAGAAAGCAGAGACATCACCTTACCAACAAAGGTCCGCATAGTTAAAGCCTTGGTTTTCCCAGTAGTGATGTATGGAAGTGAGAGCTGGACCATAAAGAAGGCTGATCGCCAAAGAATTGATGCTTTTGAATTATGGTGCTGGAGGAGACTCTTGAGAGTCCCATGGACTGCAAGAAGATCAAACGTATCCATTCTTAAGGAAATCAGCCCTGAGTGCTCACTGGAAGGACAGATCGTGAAGCTGAGGCTCTAATACTTTGGCCACCTCATGAGAAGAGAAGAGGAGAGTCACTGGAAAAGACCCTGATGCTGGGAAAGATGGAGGGCACAAGGAGAAGGGGACGACAGAGGACGAGATGGTTGGACAGTGTTCTCAAAGCTACAAACATGAGTCTGACCAAACTGCGGGAGGCAGTGGAAGACAGGAGTGCCTGGCGTGCTCTGGTCCATGGGGTCACAAAGAGTCAGACACGACTAAACGACTAAACAACAACAGACTACTACCATCAAAGCAAAATAGTTTTAGCAACATCTAGTAAAACTACATCAAATACAAACAATTGCAATTTTTAAAAAAGTGTATCTGGATAGAAGTTACCCAGACACATTATCTGACTTATACAATAATGTGTCTGGTCCACATCTGAGCATACTAAAAGTATCAATGGCACTCACTCTGAACACAACTTGTTTAACTAATGAATTGTTTAACTTGTTTAAGATGAATTAAAGGTAAAGGGACCCCTGAACATTAAGTCCAGTTGCGGACGACTCTGGGGTTGCGGTGCTCATCTCACTTTACTGGCCAAGGGAGCCGGCATTTGTCCGCAGACAGCTTCCAGGTCGTGTGGCCAGCATGACTAAGCCACTTCTGGCGAACCAGAGCAGCGCACGGAAACACTGTTTACCTTCTAGCCAGAGCAGGACCTATTTATCTGCTTGCACTCTGACGCGCTTTTGAACTGCTGGGTGGGCAGGAGCAGGGACCAAGCAACGGGAGCTCACCCCGTCACAGCGATTCGAAATGCTGACCTTCTGATCAGCAAGCCCTAGGCTCTGTGGTTTAGACCACAGCGCCACCCGCGTCCCTTTATAGAGATAATTAACTTAGGCCAATTTAAGGCTTTCATTTTATAACAGGAGACATAGGGATATCGGTTCAAGATGAGGAATGAGGACTAGTGATATATCAGTCTAAAATGCAAATCTGGCTTGTCGCAAAAACAGAAAGATGCTCTTTATTCCCATTGTAACAAATTTAATTGTGCTGCACCGGGGTAAAGAAAATCGGCTATAAGGCCTGTACCAATATCCCTGGAAGCAGCAAAAATGGGTGCAGAAGAGGGAATATTTGCCACACCATCTGAATTGGCAGCCTTTACTGCCTTTTGTGGAAGTGAATTCCATTGCCTGGAGATTGTACATTGTTTTGTGCTCAACTACACTCAATGAGCATCCTTCAGACCTCTGCTCTTTGGGGCTTGGGGCTGGCTTCATGCATTACATTTTTGTACTTGGGCACAGACCCACGAGCACAAAATAACGAGGTGTGTATCCCGCCAAGTATGAGAGGCGTGTGAATGGAAAATTATTATTAAGTGAAAGACCCAGTAGCAAGAACCAGGAAAGTAATGGGACCCCACACTCAAATCTTTTAAAGGGGCCACTTTCTAGATTTCACACACAGGCTTGATGGGGTCCACTTGTCTTCTGTACTCTCATGACGACACCCAAGTACAAAACGTACCATGTGAAGCCACCCTACAAAGTGTGGGGTGGGGGTTTGGGGAGTAGAGGGAAATAGAAGGGCAGAGAGCACTGTTTATCAGTGCTCCTCCTTTACCCCAAGGCTTTGGTTTTCAAATCAAACACTGATGAGAAAACAAAGCGAGATCCCAATCTAGTCCCATAGTCGCAGGCTGATTAACCCTGAGTTCAAGCCCAGGCCCCCACTTTGCCTATAAATAGTTCTGCCTTTTCCTTTCCCATCCTCCCGGCAGGGGCTGCGAAATGCCTGCCCTTTTATGGTCAAAATGGAAGATTCCTAGAGCTGAGCAGTCCAGATCTCCCATGTTGGGGCTCAGCCAAGGGGCTCTGGGGGGATGCAGCGCTGGGTCTCACAAGCTGCTGCTGCTGCTGCTTCTCCTCAGCATGTTCTTGGCCGGGATAAATCATAATGTCAAGAACAAAGCACAGGTTTTCAGGGCCTTAGAGAAGAGGGCTGGTGGAATGCAGGCGTTTTGGAAGTTGTGGTTAGGAAACGTTTGGTGCTGTCTTCCTCCGCTCTCTCATGTTCCCTCTCCCCTTCAGGGACCAGACATTTTGTTCTGGCTCCGTGCTTGAAAGTTGGATTCTCCCAGTAAAGGATCAAAGGCATCTCATCCTCTGCGGTTTTTGAACTATATGGCCAAATCAGGGCCAAATAAAGTGAATTTGTACATGATGTTCATGGAATACATGAACATGTGTAAATATATCAAGGATACAACAAAGCGCACGATGAATGATTCAGGTTTGTGATTGTGCAGTTATCTTCATGGTTATTTAAAATGCATATAGTTCTTATGTGTGGGGTTTTTTCCAAAGCTCTTTAAGAAATTTTCATTTATATAGCAATGATACAAAAAATGCATCCCATAACGAACAAAAGGGACATTTGCAAGTGTGATTTTTTAATTACCAAATTTTATGCCCTATAGGACGCACTTTTTCCCCTCCAAAAATGAAGGGGAAATCTGGGTGCGTCCTATGGGGCGAATGCAGGCTTTCGCTGAAGCTTGGAGAGCGAGAAGGGTCGGTGCGCACCGATCCCTCTCGCTCTCCAGGTTTCAGGAACACATCCGCAGCCTAGGCAGCCCTGCGGGAGTTCCCACAGGGCTCCCCACGCTGCGCACAGTAGCCTGCTGCTCGGGGCGCAGGGCGCCCTGAAGCAGAGCACCCCACACGCCCGGCAGACATCGGCCAGCCCCACAAGCTCGGGGGACAGCGGGGAGGCACAGCACCGCCACCCCGCTGTTCCTCAACCTGGTTTGGTTTCCCTGACCTGGTTTTTGGGGGGAAATAAAGGGGGGGATTTCCTTTATTTCCCCCCCAAAAAACTAGGTGCGTCCTATGGGACGGAGCATCCTATGGGATGAAAAATACGGTATTATTAAAGAAGAGTCTTAATGCATTTGGTAATCTTTGCACACATGGCATTCAAACATGTATTGTATGTGTGCTTTAAGACGAAAACTCTGAAAGAAATCCACATCCCAATTTTCAATTTGCAGGCATGGATTTAAACTACAAAATTCAAATTCTAATCATTAAACTTTCATTTTAGAGGATGGCGTTCATTGTTTAGCATGTATATAAAGGGTGAGGAAGAGATGAAATCTTGGTGACAGACGTTAAGCGTTAACCCACCCCCTGTAATGGAGTGTTGGAATTCAACTATAAGCTTTCTAATTTAAATTTGTTAAATGCATCACCATATACAGAAGTCCAACACTATACCAGTATCAGTTTCTATGATGGCTACATAGATACCCGCCAGCTCCTAATGGCTTTCTTGTTGTTGTTTGTTTTTGAAGGGACTTGCCTCCTCAGTGTTCAGAGGGTGTTTGGCTCTGCCCCCTGGCTCATTGTAACGTCACACGCATAACATCAGGAAATCGCATCAGACCCCCTCAATCAACTTGAGAAGATGGCGCCTCTGCTTACACACATATTTAAACTGGTATGCAGATGTGGCATAAACCAAGTGGCTTTCATGACTGTGCATATTTCTACATATTTCTGAAAACTGTGAGTGCAAGAGGAATAATAGCATGAGTCAGGATTGTTGTTTGGTAAGGGGATGGCAGACCCTCCAAGTGTCGCTATTTTCCAGGGACAATCCTGGATTTACAAAAGTCGTCCCAGTTTCTGATTTGATCCTGGAATGTGCCACTTTTCCTTAGGATGTCCCTATTTTCATTGGGGAAATATTGCAGGTTATGGCAGGACCTCGCTATTTTCGACAGTATGGAGTTATCTAACCCTGAGCCATCTGAAGGCTCAGATGGCTTCCCTGTATAGGGAAGTTTTTTTAAAAAAAGTTTAATGTTTTATTATGTTTTAATATATGTTGGAAGCTGCCCAGAGTGACCAGGGAAACCTAGTCAAATGGGTGGGGTATAATAATAATAATAATAATAATAATAATAATAATAATAATAGGATGTCCCTATTTTCATCAGAGAAATGTTGGAGGGTATGGGATGGTATCAACTTTGGGCAAGGCCTGCACAGAACATGAAAGTTCTTTGTCCAGAGGGATGTCAATCTACATCAGTTTATTTTAGGAGATGCAGTTACTTGGTGCTCTCCAGTGAATGGCTCGGCCTGCTTATGGATGCATGCCTCCCCTTCAGACTTCTGGCATCCACTAGATAACACAGAGTGAGCCCACTGAAACACATCTGGGCCATAAAGTGTGATGTGGCCTTGAGCTGCCAGGAGGCTTGGGCCCAGGCGCTGTCCATTTCATTCCAGAACAACATTGCACAAACCTCGAGAATGCTTATGCTTGGAACAGAGTCAGTGCTGAGTCACAGCTGCTCTTCTTCCTCTTGCTTTCAGAAGCAGATTAAAGGATGCTTCCAGGCAGGGGTTTAATATTACAAACAGGCTGTTCAGATATCTTTAAAAAAACACACAAAAAAACACCACCCAGGGAAACTGGCAACAGTTTTTTTTTTTAAAAAAAACAACCCTTAAAAACTGTATTGGGGAAATGTTTGCATTTCTTTTTAAAATGTGTTGTATCGATGTACACCATTATGATGTTTTATGATATGGTGGTATGTAAATGCTTTTGTATATATAAATAAATCTTGATGAAATGAGGATAACATATGGGCCGACATAATTATGTGGACACCGAGGAAAAACGTGCATGCATGAGGACCGTTGATCCCACAATAAAACACCCACCTGGAAGCATTCAAAAGGAAAATGGGCACATGGTGGCAAAAGAGCAATTGGAAACCTGTCAACTGCCCCAGATTTTGTGTTCATCTGACCTACAGAGCTTATCGACAATGGCTCTTTTGTGTTGGTTCATGTACCCTCATTTATGAGCTCATTGTCCATGCCTATTGTTCTTCACAGGGCTACAGGAAATGCAAGGGGTCTGGTTTAAGGCAGTATATTTCAGTTGTGTCAGGGCAACTGGGCTACTCAAGAAGGTAGCAAAGAGGTCCTGGTAAAAAGGACAAAAAACGACATAGCACGATGTTGGTCTCATTCATGTGGAAGGGCAACTCTTTTCTCATAAGGTGAAATTGAACATTACATGCAAATTTGTGTAAGGAAACCCTGATGACCACTTTTGTTAGAAAAGTCAGGAGCAGGTGTTTAGGAGTGGAGAAGTCAAAGGGAGAGGAGGTGCTTTCCGCTTTCCCCATTGCAGCTCCTACCCCACAAGCTGCTTAGTCCCACACAGAATTCAAGGCTCATGTTTGCGAGCCACCGGGAAGCCATGGGAATGAAGAATGGGCTGGATGCTGGTGACGGCTGCAGCATCAGGAAAGCAGCTGGTGGGGAAATGGTCAAGTACCTCCCATCTCCTGCTGTGTTTATGTTGCAAATCAACCCCTCCTGGACAACCCTACAAGGAGCTGCAGTTGGGTTTAAGTGCACACCTTTGTCGGTAACATGTAGTTTCAGCCCTTAGAAAATCCTGTTTGTGCTTCTCTGAAACTGCCCTTAGTTACATTCTGCATTGCAAATGGGGGCAGCACAGGAGAGGATTAGCTGCTGGTTTTGGAAAAGCCAAGGCCCCCCACCCCCACGAGCAATGAAGTTTGTTCCCGAGAGCAATATAGATTTCCAGCAGATAGCGCAGCTCAGAACAAAATGTGCTCTCCGTGACACAGACAGCTCCTTCCTGCATCATCTTCCCAGGCCTTTGTCTCATCTCAACCTTTTCCATATTCTAGAGTCTCCCCATCCCACATAAATTTTCTTCCCTCCTTCTCAGTCTTTCCCAACTAGCTTTACACCACATCTTTCAGCTTCCCAGTTTGCTGCTCGTTCTCCCTTTCCATACTTTCAGAAATACCCCAATGATCTTAATCTTTTCTTAACTGTTTCAGCCCAATTCAGTCGGCAGAAGATGCTGGTAAAAAGTCTGTTTTCTAGGAATTGCTGCTTTAAGGCAAAAAAGAAAAAAGGAAAAGCTATTTTTGCACGTATTGCAGGGATAGGGAACCTGGTGCCCTCTACCTCTTGTTGGATTCCAGCTACTATCAGCCCCAGCCAGCATGGCCAATGGTCAGGGATGATGGGAGCTGGAGTACTAGCTATTTTACTTTGGCACCTGAGTACAAACTCTCATCCCTACCCCTTACTAACAGCAACAATGCAACAATGTTCAATAATGAGCAATGTCCTGTCTTTTAATAAGCTGCCTGAGGTGGCCACCTCACTCTGCCTAATGGTAGGGCTGGCCCCAGGGCACCCAGTGTTTGCTGGGATGTAACTGCTATGCAACTCAGTAAAAAAATATAAAAAATAAGCCAAAAGTCAAACAAGACTGCAATAGCAGAAAGAGTTTCAGTTCTGGGGCATGTGAACTGGTAGGTCTGGGAGTGACACCTCTTGATCTGTTTACACATTACATTCCTAGGACAGAGGAAATGGTCTGCAGGATTCCTTCCCAAGGGAGACACAGTCACGTCACTAGGCCCGTTAGAGGAGACTGATTTCTTTTTACTGGCGACGTCCATCTGTTGCGAAGCATTTGAAGAAAAGAGAAGGGAATGCAAAGGGGAAGTCCCCAGAGTGACATTTGAAATGGTGATAAAGTCCATGACTCTTTGTTTCCTGCATATGGAAAGATTATGTGTGCCAAGCCTTGATATAAAGGGAGACCACCAGCACTCTCCACTATTTGGGAGGGCAGCTCCCCATCAAATACTTCCCCTTCTTTTTATATGTCTGACAATTGTGTAAATTGAAGCATATGAAGTAGGGCCAGGCTTGAACCCACTGCCTCTGCTCAGAACCTCCACATGTTTATTTATTGATAGGTCCTCTTTTCCCAGGACACGTCCTACTTTTTCATGGGTAGAGTCATCATAGCGATACATAGTTAAAAGTAAAGGTAAGGGGACCCCTGACCATTAGGTCCAGTCGTGGCTGACTCCGGGGTTGCAGCGCTCATCTCACTTTATTGGCCGAGGGAGCTGGCGTACAGCTTCCGGGTCATGTGGCCAGCATGACTAAGCCGCTTCTGGCGAACCAGAGCAGTGCACAGAAACGCCATTTACCTTCCTGCAGGAACAGTACCTATTTATCTACTTGTACTTTGACATGCTTTCGAACTGCAGGAGCAGGGACCGAGCAACGGGAGCTCACCCCGTCACGGGGATTCGAACCACTGACCTTCTGATTGGCAAGTCCTAGGCTCTGTGGTTTAACCCACAGCGCCACCCGCGTCCCGCATAGTTAAAAGTAGAAGTCGACAAATGTCCCTTCTTTTTTGATCTTCGAAATATGGCAACCTTATTAACCATTTTAAAAATTCAAAGCAGTTTATAATAATACTTATACTAGGGGCTGCTGCCTCTGCTCACACTGCTTGCCCATCTTGCCTGCCCCAGCATTTTAAAACCACCATTTTAAAACCAGCCTTCTCTTTTGCACCACTCCCTCATCATGACTTCATATAAATCCAAGAATGTGATGCAGAACTAGAAATCCTCCAGTGGGAGCTGCACTAATAGACCCTGATCATTTTTATGCATGTAGGAAGATATAATAAAAACATGTAAAAAAAATAACCATCAACTAACTAATAGAGAAAGTTGTTTTCTAAATTGCCTGCATAAGCGTGGCAGCACAGAAGAGCTTTCAACAGACGTTTAAAGGTTGAAACAGAAGGTACCTGCTGAATCTCTGTTGGCAGAGCATTCCACAAGATGGGGCTAATCACACAAAAGGCTCTGTTTCATGATGACGTCCAATGAGCCTCACCAACTCAGGGGACAACCAGCAACACTCTGTGGATTATCTCAGTGATCAAACTGGGATATAAGGATTTAGGTGCTCTCTAAGGTACCCTGGGCCCAAGTTGTTCAGGTCTTTGGAAATGAATACAAGGACTTTGAACCTGTCTTGGTAATCTCTATTATTAGTAATCTCTGTGAACAGATCCTGTGAACAATTTGCATGTATGCAGACTTGCTCTGCACAATTGGGAACCCTGCAAAAAAGGAAGAGAGAGAAAGAGACCCCTATGCACATCCAACTTGTTCACTTCAGGACTCTGTGCATACCTTCCTTATTTTAAACCAAAATTCATTTGACTATAACCACAGCAGATGGCTCTTTGTTCAAAATGGCTGCAGAACAGATTGGTTCTCCAAGCTCCCCACCAAGGTTCTTATTTTGAAGATTTAAAGCACAGTTGTATGTGTGCTTGCATGAAAGCCCACCCCACTGTGTTTATTAGGATTTACTCCCTTGTGAGTATTCTTAGAACTGAAATCTTAATCTGGCAATCCTACCTGTACACACACGAGAGAGAGAGAGAGAGAGAGAGAGAGAGAGAGAGAGAGAGAGAGAGAGAGAGAGAGAGAGAGAGAGCTTTGTTATTATATTAGTCTGTCATAAAATGCTGGTGGTAAGTACATGCAAGTACATAAGCATTTACAGGAACACACATAATTACTCAAATTTAGCTGGATTATGAAGTCATAGTTCACTCTTGGTGATGTCATAACTCACCACTGTTGGTTTACTGGGTGAGACGGCTAATTACAATGAACACACTGATAATAACTGTGTGTGTGAGAGAGTGGCCCTATACCAGGCTTCCTCAACCTCGGCCCTCCAGATGTTTTTGGCCTACAACTCCCATGATCCCAAGCTAGCAGGACCAGTGGTTGTAGTCTCAAAACATCTGGAGGGCTGAGGTTGAGGAAGCCTGCCCTATACCATGACATACTCAGACTATTGACCCATCTAACTCAGTATTGTCTACACCAGTGGTCTCTAGCATTTCCATACCCAGGGCCCACCATTAACCCAAATATATATTTCATGTTTTTAAATATATATATATATTTGTATGGTAGTGGTGCTGCTCTTGTGACCCACCTTAGATCAGGCTGTAATCTGGTAGTGGCTTCCAACCTGCCAGTTGAATGGTTCACATTGATTGGCAGCAAGTCTCCAGGGTTTCAGACAGGGAAGCTTCCCCAGCCCTATCTAAAGATGCCAAGGATTGAGCCTGGGACCTTTTGTGTACAAAGCATCTCCTCTACTACCATTCTATGGCCCTTCCTGCATATACCCTCCAACATTTCACAAGTGAAAATACTTGGAATCATGCTCCTATTCTCATACCAAGATCGCTGCCTGAGCTGCCTTCTCCTCTCACCCCCTACACATCACTTTCCCTCTACCTGCTGTAGAGGGAAATTGACTATTAGTAGTTTTCTTATATAATGTCTAGTTGAACATTTAATCTCAGAACGGATCTTGTTATACGCATCACAGAAGAGCTGCAATATGGACAAATTCAGCAGCAATTGGATAGACAATTAAGGCAAGGGAATGAAAGAGGTTGGAGCAGTGTGCTGACACCATGTGCCTGCAAGTTACCGGTACATGTATGTGCACTAGAGTCAACATATATTTGCCCTACTTCCTTTAGAGATTCAATTTCTAGGGGACTCAGGTAGGCGGTTGAACCCCAATAACCACCATGCACATGTATATACATTGTCAAGAAAAAGGCATTCTCCTACATATCCCCACAAGACTCAAATGGGAGGTGGTGTTTTACCAGGGGCAAAGTTCAGAAAC
This sequence comes from Podarcis bocagei, assembly GCF_964188305.1. NCBI lineage: Eukaryota > Metazoa > Chordata > Lepidosauria > Squamata > Lacertidae > Podarcis > Podarcis bocagei. The sequence goes on along the minus strand of NC_138126.1, from coordinate 82,076,450 downwards.
TGGAGTAGTTGGAGGTACGAGATTGATTATTTGCCTACTATTATAATCCCCCTTTAGCTTGGCCTCTGCAGTAGGAGCTAAAATGCAACAAAAATGAGAATCCCAAAAAGGAACTGGAAGTAGAAGCCAAAAAATCCAGTGGAATAGTTGAAAGATATATTTATTGATCCAATGCTTTTCGGACCTTACTGGTCCTACTTTAGGGAAATCTAAAATCAATTTAAAAAATATTTTACATTACAAAACCAATCTGAGATTTCCCAGGAGAAGGACCAGGAGGGTCCAAAAATGCATTGGATCAGCTTGTTTGACTTTTGACTACCTTGTTGATTTTTTTTTTTTTTGCTTCTACTTCAAGTTCCCACTCCAGAATTAGCTATGCTCAAAAGAGGCCTGTGGATTCGGACATGACTACAGCAAAAATTCTCAATCAAAGTTCTAATTTGGTTTGAATGGTGAATGGAATCTATTCCTTTTTTTAAAAAAAATGAAAACGCCACTGATGGAGGCATGTTCCCTACATACACATTCCACTGACGCCCCAGAATGCTCTTTCCTCTCATCACTATCGCTTTGTGCTCAGAAGACAGGGGAAGGGGGTGGGAGAAAAAGAGGAGGAGCGGGAGAAGAGGAAATGTATAATTCTGATAATCAAAACACTTCCTTTAATGGGCAGTAGGCAAAGCAAAACTGAGCTTTGCTGAGTGCTGGCTTACCCATTTTCCCCCAGGCTCTGCTGACACTGTTAAATATGGGAAGAAGTAGAGAAGACACCCCCCTCCCGTAATGACCATAAATAGATGACGGAATGAAAATGGGAGTTGCTGGAGCAAAATGTTAGTGGTAGCTCATATGATATGCTGACTGTTTTGTGCAGTTTCATGAGAGTGAAGTTCTCTTTAAAAGGACAATATCTTTATGGGATTTCAGTAGGTGAATTACTAGAAATGCAGGCTATTTCCTCATTGTCTATAAGAATCCTTTAACCGCCCAGGGCTGTCTTCTGCTAAGATCCCTAGACAGCAGAACAGACTGCATAGAGGGCCCCTGCTCCAAGAGAAGATCATGCCAATGCTATCAGAATTGTCTTGTTCCCACAGCATTTAATCAAAACCCAAAGGGTGTGCTGTAATAGCACCCAAGGCAAAAATTCATATGGACAAAAACTGCAAAGCAACCTGGTGATGAGCAGTTGCAGGAGTTTGTCTGTGTCACATCCCCAGCAGCATCCCATGAAAACAACAGTGTGATTCCAAGGAGCTTCTCTCTCTCTCTCTCTCTCTCACCTCCAAAGTACGAAAGCCTTGTGTGGAAGTATGGAAGTATTGGCAACTGGTTGGCCACTGTGAGAACGGAGTGGATTGGCCCTTTGCCTGATCCAGCAAAGCACTTACATTCTGAAGACTTATAAAGTCTTGAGTTTCTCCCATAGAAATTATCCTGTTCTCCAGCCTTACTTCAGTACATTTTCTTACAATTAAATCTGTCAGTGTGACACTGGACATTTTACAGGTCTGCTGCTCCAAAGAGGCTCCTAAAATGATCCCCCTCCTCCTCCCCTTCTTCTCCCCCATTGACACATGAGCTCTCTGATTTATATGAATTTGAGAATGAAAAGCAGAGCAGAGAGACTTGTAATCTGAATGAGTATCCTTAAATAGTTTTTTGATTCATGTTATGAAGCAATTTAGGCAAAATGTGTAACGAAAACACTATAAGCCTAACGTGGAAAAATAATTGGAAAGGTGGCAGACAGATAGAAAGATAATAGAATGGCTGTGGAGAATAATATGACAGAGCAACATTTCTGAGTCCATTATTATGGTCCCCACTTACTTTGGACAATACCAGTATCTAAAATATCACACAGTGTCCACATCATCCATTTAAAATATCTGAGGCCACTTTGACACTCATGGCTTCCCCCCAAGATTTCTGGGAGCTGTAGTTTAAGGGTGTTGAGAGTTGTTAGGAGCCTCATCACCCTTAACAACCTACAGTTCCCAGGATTCTTTGGTGGAAGCCATGACAGTCAAAGAGGAACAGAGTGCTGAATGGTGTGGATGTGATCAAATATTTCCATTTAACCATGAAGAGCTATGGAAAGTAGATATGTGTTTGCATGTAGTAAAACCAAGTTGCACTGTCTGCCAGAAACACATGTGCACACAGCAGGCATATGGCACACACCATACATACGTTCATTAACACTGCCTGTTACTTTCTGATTAACACACATTGAAGCACATTAACACTCGGTTATCAATTTGGGGCTAGGTAGACTGGATGCCTGGGCACCCTTCTAATTCTTGGAATAGCCGAGCTAGGTTCCTGGTGAGATGACAGCCTGGGTGACGGGCCATTAAGGGGAACAAAGGAGGAGGCTTTGTGTGAGAAGACAAACTTCAACTTGCAGGTGGTTAGAAGGACAAAGGCAGAGTTGAGAGTGGAGAGTTGAGTGATGTGAGCTAGAAGCTAGGAGCTGGAAAGAAGCAGGTACAAACCAGAAACAGAGACATGCTTGATTTCTGCTTGAATCCAAAGCTGTGGCTATGGGTGAAGTAAGACCTTCTTGGGGTGTTGATGCTGTGAACCCCTCTATTGTAGGTTTAGGTTGAATATATGTGTAAATAAACCATATATCATAAAGATACCACAGTCTCCACTGTCCCTCATTCCAAAGGAAACATGAACCCCGGGTAAGCGCCTGGAACCCCTGGAATCTTGCACCATTCAGAGATTGGGGTGATGCGCAACAACTCTGTAGACAATGGGAGAATGGGATGAGACTTGCTGCCTATGCTGTGCCCCCAACACACACTCAGTGTAACTTGTGAAAGAGCCTGTGTGTGTACAACTGTGCAGGCCCCAGGTTCTGTACATGCATTTGGGAACCCTGCCTTGCCTGATGAGCTCCATGTGTAGGCTCTTTCACAAGCCATGAATATGGGCTCAGGGTAACCAACCTAGTACCCTCCCAATGTGGACTGCAGCTCCTGTCATCCCTGACCACCGGCTATGCTTTTCAGGACTGATGAGAGTTGTAGTCTGAAACATCTGGAGGCCACCACTTTGGCCACCCCAATTGACAGTGGAAGTGAAGACGTGGACTGCTGTTCCATTTGATTACCATAACGTGTGAAGAGGGCTATTCTGTAACAAGCTGGTGGCCGCTTCCAGCCTTTCGTTTCCCTGCTCACATATTAAAAATAAATAAATAAACTTCGATAACATAACCTTGCAGCGTGTCTGCACAAGAGGCTAAGTGCTGCTGGGTTTTTGAATGGGACTGTAAAACCTGCGTTCGCCTTATCTTCTGCATTAAAGGCTGTTACACAGGACACAAAACCTGCAAGTGTTTTTGAATCCATTCTTTGAATAATTCCTGCCTTTTTCCAGCATTCATGTACCTGAAAGTCACGTTTGACCTGTCTACCGTTTCAGAGGTGCATATTTTCGACCATTTCCTGACTGCTTCAGCTTTAATCCATAAAGTACAAGAAAAAAAGAATGAGCAAAGAGGACCTAACAAATTACTGCAGTGACTCACCGGCAACACATACAAATTCTTTGTATGCCGTTTTAAACAGGGTGCTTCTGAAGAGGAATAAAAGAAAGTGCTGGTGTAGAAATGTTGAAGGAAAAGGGGAGGGCAGAGGGCAGTTTTCCCCCCTTTTCTTTTCTTGGACAGAACCAATTTTCCAAGCTTTTCAGTTTTGAAGCTGCAAACGTATTTTGCAAGCTGTAGGGTTTTTTTTTTAAAGGAAGAAACTTAAATCATCTCCAGACAACTTTTTGCAAGTGGCAAAGGAAATACTGCTCTGTCCAGGAGCAATTCAGAGATGCAGCCTGTCTAGACAAAGCTTCCCCCTAATTTCCTACCGATAATTGTTTTGGGAAATCTGCACACACATGTTCTGGAAAAGAACTCCTTACCTACCAGCTGGAAGGCACTAAAGTGGTCGGTCCTCTATGCCCATAGCGCTTTGGAACTGGGTGCCAGAATTGCTCTAAGTGGCTGAAGAATCAGCCACTGCTCTGCCCACCAGTCACTCTTAAATGTCAGGAGACTGCTCAGTTGTCAATCTGGCCTGTTGGAAGACTAGACTTGTGCATATGGGAAACTGCCTGGGCTCCAGGGCAGTAAATTGGCTTATTACCCAGAGTACTTTCTTACCCCCAGAGGTTCCACAGTATGATACTGGGGTGGCCAACATGGTGCACTCCAGATGCTATGGACTACAACTCTGAGCATCCTTGACCATGTTGGCCTGGGCTGATGGGAGGAGTAACCCAGAATGTTGGCTACCCCAGTGTTCTACCATGAGGAAAGATAATTCCTTGCCTCCCAGCAACTCTTAGGATACCTGTGAAGTCTTTGCTTGCTGCGCCTTTGGCTGGTGTGTGCCAGCTTTCTCCACTGGACAGCCCCTGACTGCAGTTCTAGTCGGGCATTGCCACACACCACCAGAAGTGCCTGAAATGACCAGGCATCCCCCACCCTGAGATCACTACATGCTGGCACGCTAAATTCAGCAACTCAACATCTGTCTTGGGACCACTGCATCCTGGTGAGGCACTCCTGGGAGGTCAGAATGATCCATTTGCCATTTTCCACTTCAGGGTGGGAGGTGGGGAGGGCAGTCTAGGTTGGAAATTCTTCTGCTTTTTATTTTTTCCAACTTGGAACATGCTTTGGAACAAACAAATGCCAGCAGCTCCCGGAGACATCTGCGTCCTAGAGCCAAGCAGCCAGCCTTTGTAGTGCTGTCTGGTGATTCTGGGAGAAGCAGCCCTTTTTTACCTTATACCAGGGCAGGATGCAGCACCATTGATTTGTCAGTGCAACTTGCTCAGAGCTAGCCCTGGGGAGCTTGGGCAGGTAGGGGACTCTCAGGGGAAAGAGGTTTCTTAAGTTTCCTAAGTACGTTCTAATTATGCTTCCCACAAAATGCTGTTTTACTGAAGATTGGCGTTTTCTTTTCCTGTGCTCTGCTACAGCAGTTCTCAACATCCATCGCTCTGCAGTGCTTATGATAACCATCTGGAAAAAGACACCAGGATGCAGAGATGAAAGGGGCTGCGGGGCAAACAGCAGCAGACTGAGATGTCATGATTCTGCTGAAAAGGAGATTGTTATTTTTTAAAAAACCTGACTGCTGTGCTAGATCTTCTGCTCCCCATTTCCAGCCATTGCACACCACATCAACTCTCAAATGTTTAAGGGGTGTATTATGGGGGGAGACCAGTTAAGGTGCTCCAAAACTCTTTGAGGGTGGAGATTCTCAACCTTTTCATTTCTCCTGTGCATTTGTCTCCATCACTCTTCATTCCTTCTTTCCGTTCCCATCCCAGAACAAGAACCGGTTCTGATGCAAAAATAATTCTACCACCATGCAGAAGTTAGAAGAAAAGTCATTGCATATGGGGCACAGCTATTAGCACAACATCTAAGAACAGGGAAGCATTAGAGTCACCACTTATATTGCTTTTATATGGGTATTGTACAAGTAGAGGTTAGACATTCAACACACAGACCCATGTACCTGTAGAACACATTTGCCACAAACATGCAACCATCCACTCACACCTATGCATCCACAGACAGTAGGTAGGAACGTACCTGTGATTGCCCACACCTGTCATGCACTAGGCCCTTGGTGAGGATGGGGAAGGTGGGCGCCGTCTCCTCTCTTCGAAACACAGAGGGCCACACTGGAAGACCAGTGTTGACACTCCTTTTTTAAGCCGCTGGCACAAGGGGTCCTGGGTGAAAACTTTTCCCTCACTGCTCAGAATCTGGAAAACCTTTTACTTTTACCTTATATGAGCTGAAAGACGATGCTGCACGGCTGACGGCCTCATCTGTCAGTGGTCCTGAGGGCAGCCATTGGCTGGGGCCTGGTCACGTGGTCCCGCTGCCTTGACCTGCGACAGTTCAAGCGAATGTTGGTTTTACCCCCTAAGGAAGGCGTGCTTGACAATTTTCATATTTCTTCTAAATTTGGAGATTTCAGACAATGCTCAGAATGCCAGAAGCCCATGTGGAAGTCATTAAGACTGCGAGGGAAAGAGGGAGGGAGAGAGGCAGCCAGTAAGGGGGGGGGGCATTGGAGGAAAGAAGGAGGGGTGGCAGGGAAAGCTTTGGGAGGTGGGGCAAGGGAGGGAGAGAGGCCTGAGGCTGTTGCCAGCTACATGCCTGGGAACGTAAATGAACTCACTCAGAGAAAGTTGTTTGTAATAATTTACTTCCTCTCCAGTTTTTCCTGCCCCATTTGGGAAAGCAGAGAAGCGCTGAGAACCACATGCTTGGAAGGAATAAATCCCACTTTGCCAGTGACAAATGTGGAATACCCTCTGCCTGCAAACTGCAGGAGATGAGAATAACTAAGGGCAAGATCAATTAATGCACATTATTTACTGATTAACCCCCCTCCCTTTAATAACCACTTTATACAAACAAGGTGGACACCCCCCCATTCTTTTTTTATATGTTAGCGATGGTGGCTCTGTTTGTGCTATACATTTAGAGAAGTATCGTACCGCTTTAAACAGTCACCATGGAAACTTTTGGAACACGGCATACAGTTCTGGTCCCCTCGCCTAAAAAAAAAAGAATATTGTATGGTTGGAAATGATTCACAAAGGGGCAACTCAAAGGATGGACTCCCCTACGAGGAAAGGTTGCAGAGTTCGAGACATTTTAGTTTAATGAAAGGGTGAGTGAAGAGGTGGCATGATAGAAATTTCTAAAATTATGCGTGCCAGGGAGAAAGTGGATAAAGAAAAGTTTTTTTCTCCTTCTCTCCTGACACTGGAACTCATGGGCACCCAATGAAGCTGAGTGTTGGGAGATTCGCGATGGATAAAAGAAAGTACTTCACACAGCGCATAGTCAGACTATGGAACTCCCAGGAGGCAGCGATGGCCACCAGCTTGGATGGCTTAAACAGAGAATTAGACAAATTTGTGGAGGAGAGGGCTGTCAATGGCTACGAGCCACGATGGCTGTGCTCTGTCTCCAGAGCTGGAGGCCCCAAATGCTTCCAAATACTAGCTGCTGGAAATCACGGAATGGGAGAATGCTCTTGTACTCATGTTCTGCTCCCTGGTTTTCCATCGGCATCTGGATGGCCACTGTGAGAAGAGGATGCTGGACTAGCTGGGCCAATGGCCTGATCCAGCGGCCTTTTGTTAAGTTGTGGGTGAACATATCAGACGACACAGCAATTCTTCAAACAGCTCTTGTTTATTCACAGGCCAGAACAGAACTGAACTGAAGGGTTCAGCCAGCCTGCTTATATAGAGCTCCAGTACAATGTAACTGTAACAATTTTCTAAAACTATCCAATCACTGAACGCCACTTTCGATCCCTTATTTGCACAACTATCTACAGTATCCCCCTGCTGGCCCAGGGTGAGAACTTCAGTACATAACACCTTTCTTATGTCCTCATGGTTCCCCACCAAAGAATGTAGTTTGCTAAGGCTGCTGGCTGTTGTTAGGAGACTCCTATTCCCCTCTTGGGCCTACAGTACTTTAACCATTAATCCCTCTTCCCAGGGAGTTCTAGGAATTGTAGCTCTGTGCCGGGGAATACAGTTACCTACATAGTAACTCACAGCACCCTTAAAATACAGCCCCTGGGTTCTTTGGGGGAAGCCATGAAGTCTTTAAAGATCCTGCTTTAAATGTGCAAGGCAGATGAGCCCTGTGTCTTATGCTGGTGATTCTTCTTATGTAGCCAGGCAGCAGTATTCTGGATCAGTGAATCTAGAACATGTAGAACAGAATGTATATTGTTCATCATGAGTAACTGCAGCCCAGGAGTGTACTGAGGATTCCATGGGGTGGGGTGGGGAGTTGGAAGAGATCTCGAGATGTTTCCTGGCCTGGCTTAATCTATCTTGTGATTTTCATTACTTTGAAAAGCTTCATCTGACCAGGCTGAAAAGGGTGTCTGAGCAGATGAATACACCAAGACTATCCCTCCCTCTCTGTGTTTTTGTATATGACACAGAGAAATATGGTATGGTGAATTGCCTGCTTTTGATATGACCAGGCACCCTATTCAACCTGGTTGGATGGAGCCATTTAAGGATAGAAAATGAGATTATTGGAAATCTTTCTTGCATATATCCAAGACCTGGATCTTTTCCTTCTATAGAAAGGCACTTTCCAGGAACAGCATGTTTTTCTATGTAACCTCTGGTTATCTTCCACTTTGGCTGGGGGCCATGAGTACAGTAAATTAAATGGAAGGTATTTTTTATGGCTGACTTTGCAACCAAACAATATAAGGTTAGTTTTCCTCCCCCACAGCCACGGCTATACTTTTATCTGTTGACAGCCTTGTCATATCCACCTCCATGATCAGACTCCAGGTTGTGCAGGCCAGAGAGAGACTTTTGTTTGAGCAGTCGTCAAGTCACAGGTAGAAGCCACACACCCTTCCTGTGTGTTCATTCTGTCTTCACTGAAATGTTTAATGGCACATGTCAAATAGCATCCTTGTGTTCCTTTCTATATCCTGTTGCCACATACACACTTCCTAATAAGAGGAAATGCATAACCCGAAAAGGGACACAATTTGCATATGCTGATACACATTTAGAAGGAATTAGAAATACAATGTCACTCACTATAGTGGGGGAAGCCTGTGGCCAGGAGACCTTTGTGCCTACTCAGGGCCAAGCTAAAAAACTGCATTAGCTTTGCATCTGTGTCTTCATGGACACCATTCTTGGAGACAAAGGACACACCAGTGTTTGTGAATTGGTCCTTGTCTGGAGAAATAAGACAGAGAGGCTGGCACCCACACCATATGTTTAGAACACATGTCTTAGCCCAAAGAATCCTGTGAACAGTAGTTTATCCCCCACAGAGCCATGATTCCCAGCTACAGTTTGCAGGATTCCTTGGGGGAAGCCATTGCTTTAAAGGTATGGTGTGGATGCACTGGGTCAATTTTTATGGAAAATGTTCTCCTTTGAGAACTTAGTCATGAGGCTAATGGGTGCCCTCATGCCACGCTTTAAGCCTAGAATCCTCCTGCTGAGAGACTTGCAAGTACCGTAGTAAGGTAAACTTTGTTGTGGTGGTTCTCTCATCCTCCCTACCTGCACAGGTTCTGACCTTGAAAGTCATTAGACAAGGTGATACAGCTGCCTCTGGTAGCATCTTTGAGTGCCATTAAAGGTCATACAACTGTACTAGGGGCAGGGCCATAGTTCAGTGGTAGAGCATCTTGCTTTGCATGCTGAAGGTCCCAGGTTTAATCCCCAGCATCTCCAGGTAGGGCTGTGAACTGAAACCCTTGAAAGCTGCTGCCAGTCAGTGTAGGTAATATGGAGTTAGATGGACCAGGGGTCTGACTTTGTATAAGGCAACTTCCTATGTACTTTCAGAGCTGCCAATCAGTGCTGGCAGTACTGCACTAGATGGACCAATGGTTAAACTCAGGAGAAGGGCAGCTTCTTATGTTCCCCTACACCTTCAGAGGAGGTGGATGTTGACCAGGGATGTAATCAGGGATAATGGGATAGAAGCTGGCAACTTAGTTCTTTCTGCTCAGGAGGTTAATAGGCAAAGGTCAGTCCTGACAGTTCCTCCTGCTAACAAAGAAGCCAGTACAGCAGATATGGTTTCTGGTCGCTTGCCCCTGTTGCATTTGAGGAGAGAAACACAAAACTCAATCATGTACGGATGGGAAACATGAGCCCATGTATGGTAGGGTTTGCACTCAGGATGATTTAATTACCAGCCAACTGAAAACCCATGAAAGGCATTAAGGTTATAGGAACTCTGGATCAGCAGTTCCTTGTGCTTTCGTTCACCTTGTTCTTCTGATCACAGGAATGTCTGTGAAAATCCCACATATAGGAATCGGCTGCTCCCCCTGGTGCTGTTGCCTTCCTTTCCTCAAAGCACTCACAGTGCATAGTAATGGCTGTCACGGAAGAGCACGGCTTTTGCATGAGGAATAAGACAAAGAGCAGAAGAAATGATTTCTAGTATAGTTCAGGGCACAGATTTTCCACCTCTGTTTTATAACTTGGCTAAGTTATGTGTCGATCTGGGTTGCCTTTGCACAGCAGCACTGGGCTTATTTTTTGTCTTCCTGGTGCTCCCTAGCAGGTAATGAGGCACATATGTCAAGGGGTTAACCATCTGTTTTTAGTTACTGCTCTCCAGGTAGCTGATGCATTTTCCAGAGATGTGTTGCTAAAAATAGGTGTGATTATTGACCCCCTGCCCTCCACACACCTTGTATGGCATTGGCTTGCCAGGTGGGGAGCATCATGAAGACAAATATAGCCCCCCCTCCCCAAGGCGGCAACCTTGGGGGTCTAAGAACAAAATATCTGATGTCTTGAGCTGATGCCTTTTGCACAGCCACTCCAAAAGCACCTTTTCACATTCAAGGGAACCTTAGCAATTTTTTACCTAGAGATGAGGGGCTTTGCTCCTCAACTGCAGTGCAAAGGTAGCTGGGGAAAATAATGTGCTTGGTTTTCAAATCCTAAGCCTGATATTAGGAGCACACATGGTGTGTGATAGCCTAGCATGATGCGTGCAGGGCAGAGCAGTTAATCCGCTGAGATCCACAAGGATCTCTGTTCCAGCAAATAACAACTTGCCATGAGTTTGTAGCACAGATACTGGAACGGTCTGCAGCTCCTTTGAAGGCATGAGACTATTTCACACAGTGGAATCTTAGGAATTAGGGATGGATTATTATGGCCACGGCTACATTTTTCTTGGAAATACAGGCCTTTTAAAACAGCCAATATCCTTTAGAGAAATCCCACTGGTCCAAGGGAGAAGGCAGCCTGTTCCAAAAAAAACCTGGCTTGTTTACACCCTTCCCAATACCTTCAGGAATCCTTAACATACTTCCCTGGGCATTATGGAGTCCAGAAAAAGCCCTTAAGGGCTTCTTTTAGATGACTTATTTGCTGCACATTCTTCCTGATTGGTTTGCACAAAGTTTACAAGGATTTTAAATTATATCCAGGCTTTGCTGAGCATTTACTCTGATTAATTTGCAGAGTGTTTATACGTTCATCCCACATGTTTCAATGCATGATAACGTCAAGGTTGTAGTTGAATCCCTGTATGAGATGGCTGCATATTCTTGTATTGCAGGGGGTTAACTAGATGATCTCCAGGGTCCCTTGCAACTCTATGATTCTGTGATTTCACCTTCACTTTCCTAACTGCAAAAAGTCTGTTTCTTTTTTAAAGGTGACTTGTGCAAGGGTGTCAGAGCACTTTAATCCACTTTAATTTGCTCATCCCTGATTTTCCTGGTATGGGACCCACTATCAGTTTTTCTAGAATGCCATGGGGTTCATATATGCAATGCTCTACTCTACCATTCATGCTAGCTCTTGAAAATAACTGTAAAACATCTCTATTGCCCCAAATAGTCAAGGATTGAGGAATTGCCCCCCTCCCTGCTCCAAAATCTGCAACCACATCAATTGCTGCTGTGCTGTTTTGATTGAAAGTACCAAGCAGCCCATTATTAGACCAAATTTAATGCTTTGTGTGACACACCCATCTACGTTTCTACCAGTCAGTCATTGTCCTGGAAAAAGTATATCTACAACGGCCAGAGAAATTGCTGGCTCCAAGCTACAATTCCCTTTGCACGGTCTCTCTCTCGTGTCTGCATGTGGCATACAACGATACAAAACTGTGGTCAGACAAGGTTTTGCAGGGGTCAGACATCTTGCTTCTTTGGGGTTTGGTTCTGGCACTTGTCTCAGGGCTCTTCCAGGCTGTCTTTTGTGCTATTTTTCTAGGCACATCTCTGGCCTTGAAAGTGCCCTGTCTGAGCATTTTACTGCTGAATCAGAGCATATGGCAATTAGGTTTTCTGCAGATTGCCATTTGCTCCAATTCAGTGGTAAAAAGCAGATTTTCCCCAGGGAAAGCACCGGGGCCAAAAGAACAAAAGCCGCTCGGACACAGAGTTTTATACCACGGGCCTGTGCCTGGAGAGTGCAGTGCAAAAAGAAGTCTGGACGACAAGCCCTCAATCAATACCAGATCTTATTAGGGCTGCCAAATGGATGAGGGGCATAAATGAAAGCAGCTGAGCAAAAGGAACAGCGGAAAGTGTGTGAGAAGAGCACAGAGTCAACAAAGAAGTGCAATGAACCTAGATGGCGAATCCAAGCAACAGCTGAACACTCTCTTTACTTTTGCTTAAGCCGTGCCCATTCTGCTCAAAAACTTCACAATTCATGCTATCATGGTTGTTGCAGAGAAGGAGACGTCAGTCTCAGGGAGGTAAAGTCTTCCAAGAGCATTGGCCCGCTGTCATCACATAAGTGGGTGGCAAATGGGGAAACAGGAAGCTGCTTTGTACTGAGTCAGAGCATTCATCCATCTAGCTTGATATTGACAGCCACTTCTCTAAGGTTCCAGGCATTGGGACATTCCCAGGCCTACCTAGAGATGCCAGCAGTTGAATTTGGGACCTTCTTCCTGCAAGGCTGAGGCTCTGCGACTGAGCTACAGCCAATTTCAGCCAGAGCCTTTAAAATCTCAAAGCAGCTCTTTTCTGTTCTTTACAACATGTTTCTCTGCAGAGGAGGTTTCTGTTGCCATCTCGTTCTTGTGTCTGTCCTGTTTCACCTACTCAAGTCACCCAGTCAGACCACTTCTTACAGTGATGGGCTGGTGCTAGCAGAAACACAAATATACTGTGCCATTAAATACCTTCTATAATTAGTAACTCGATTTCTAAAATGAAGTGAAAAATGTAGTCTTCCCTCTTGTTTGCTCACTAGATGCTAAAATCTTGTTCCATGACCCGACAGGGCCATGCCCTCTGTTTCCAAGAAGACTTAATAAGGTAATGTTTAGGATGTTACTATCTTTACAGCCCTTGTCTTATTGCAACTGTGTAAAATAAAACAAAACATTCTGAGTGAAGAAGAATTTCAACAGAGTTCATTTTTTAAAATTTTGTTTCTACACAAATGTACCAGAACAAAACTCTACTGTAATCCATCTGGGCTTGGTGTCTCCATCAACCGTGATTGCCTCTCCTCCTGCCTCCATAACCATTAATCTTCCTGACTTCATTGTGGTTGCCTATGAACAGCTTTCAGTTTGAAATCCAGGCATGTTTTATCACTCCCAGTTTCTGGATCCCATAAGAAGCTGTTTGGTTCTTTCAACCAAAAGAGTCTTGCAGCAATTGATGTGGACACAGGCTTTGGAACAGGGAGAGAGGGGTCCTCAATTTTTGACCATTTTGGGCAATGGAGATGATTGTACAGCCATTTTAAAGAGTTAGGGCCTCTGAAGACATCCCTTTTTATTGTGCATTCATGATTTTTGGTGCTCATGATATTATCAGGACAGTCAGATATGATTCCACTTCAATACTATTTGCGCCTGCAAAAGTTTTGTAGCTGTCATATTGCTTCATTTCCAGTAAGTGTATATCCTATAACATCCTGCTGTGGTCCTGTAACTTTTCATGCCACAAATATCCAGGGTTGTGTGTTTATGCGTGTCCCACTTTTGTTGCGCTCTAGCCCCTCCAGACAACAATGATGTGGTAGCATTGGGAAAATATCCCAGAACAACCAAGGAAGCAGAGTAAATCCACCACTGATGGACTATTATTGTGTCAATAGCATAGTTGCAGAATATACCTGAAATAAAACTTGCCTTCAGAAAGGTGGAATGGCAGAGCAGAGCTTGGAATCTGTGAAGCCCCTGGCTTTCTGTTGGTTCCCACCATTCACCATGATGGTCTCCATCATTCAGCATGGCTGGCGAGGAGCTGTGTGACCTCTTTGGTCCCTAAGTCTGCACAGCTGGTTTACTAGGCTTCCCATGGAGCAGAGAGATCTGGAGGGAAATGTGTCTGTGTTTCCTGGTGATGCCTTCCAGTTCTGTACCAGGAAGACAAGAAGCTGCCATCGAGATAAGACCAAGGTGGACCATGTTTGCTCTTTATGGATCTGGTTTAAGTCAGTCTCCTTTGGCCTTCCTCTCCAGTCCTGTCAAAGTGAAGCATTACTCCTAACGATAAGCTTCCCGAATGGTTGTGTATCTTGAGGGGCGCTGCTACTGCTGCTGGAATGTCAAGCGCTCATGCTCAGACAGTCTGCTCCTGCTGTGAGTTGGCTCAGAAGCTGTAATGCAAAAAGCCTGCTAGTTGCTCCTGCCCAGTGCTGGAGAGCCATATGCATCTGAGTCTGACCTCCTCAGCTAATGGTGTCTGAACATGTTTCAGTGCATTAGGACAGGGCCAATCAGAAACTGTGAAGGTGCCTGGCCGTCTGCCTTCATGACATAGCTCTGCCAGTTAACACCTGTCCTTTCATCTACCACCTTGACAACATACTTAATTATTCCAAACTTAAAATGTCACGGCATTATTTTAATATGATTGAGGGCGGAAAGTTTGTTTTGCATCCTTTTCCAAGTTGTGTTTGTGGCAGGTGCCCTGTCATCATCCTTCCTAAGTTATGTTACTGGGTAGCTTTGGAGCTTGGCTACATGTTAGAGAATTGCTATGCATTCCCCTAAGGGTGAATAGACTTTCCCTATAGCCTAGCAAAGAAATGGTACCTTCTAAGCCAGTGGTGGAGAAACTGGCCTTCCAGATGTTGGCTGGCTCCAACTCCCGCCAACCCCAGGCAGCATGGCCAATGGTCAGTCCAATAACATCTGGAGGGCCACAAGTTCCCCATCCCTGTTCCAGGTAGATCATACAACTAGCACTTAGAGAAGATTCTACTGGAGGAAGTGCTTCCATTCACTTAAGTTTACACACACAGGCCTAATAAGGAAATATAGCCAATGCTGCTTTGTAAAGACTGAAACAGTTATCTTATTTTGGACAGGTCACTGAATACAAGGCAAGTTATTCTTATTGTGTCTACCTTGCTATTTAATTTAGTGTACATCTGTCTCCAGAGCTTGCTGGTTCAGAATTTTCCCCCAGCATACTATATTCAACAGCAGTTACAAAATGTGAAATGTTATTCCTTCCCCAATATGTTTTTGTGTATGAGCAGACATAGGCAGTAGGCTTGTTTTCAATGCACCAGGGCAAGCTTCTGAGAGATGAGAACCAAGCACAGGATACGTCTGTGTCTGTGCACGCACATTGGTCCTGTGAACCCAGACAGAAACCACAAGCCCTGATAAGGAAAGCCTCCTTCTTGTAACTCCGAGTCATTGTACAAACACATTACACTTGCAGCGCCTGAACCAGCCACGTAACACCAGCTGAGGGTGGATTGTTTAGCGATAAGCTGGAGTTTCTTGGCCCATATATTACCTGAAGCAGCTGAAACAAGAATCTGGCTTCCCTTTTAAAATAATAGCAATAATAATAATTGCATGAGCTGCCAAGATTAAATGAGTGGCGAGTGGCATGATTAATGAGTGCAGCAAGGTCAACACACCCTTGCAAGGTCACATTCAGAACACGGCTGTGGCTGAGTTTTATACTAAATTGAATCTGCACGCACACACACAACTAGAGTGTTAAGTCGGCTTAAAAAGTGTTCCTGTTTGGTCATCTCTTTATTGCAGCACAAACATGGGTGGTGGATGAGATTTGCCCTTGTCAATTTCCTATAGGTCTTTCACACCACTGTTATTGACTACAAGCCTTAAATACCATAGAATCATAGAACTGTAGAGTTGGAAGGTACCTCCAGGGTCATCTAGTCCAACCCTCTGCAATGCGGGAATCTCACCTAAAGCATCCATGACAGACGGCCATCTGACCTCTGCTTAAAAACCTCCAATGAAAAAGAGTCCACCAGCTTCTGAGGAAGTCCGTTCCACTATCTTTATTATTATTATTATTATTATTATTATTATTATTATTATTATTATTATTATTATTATTATTTAATTGGTTTTCAAATACAAAAACAGAATTATACACTCCAAACATCTTAATTACATCTTACTTCCCTTTTTTGACTTCCCTCAATTTGTCTGCAATTCCTTCACTTTATTACTTTTTACACATTTCTACCCATTGTTATTAATGCTGTTAACTTCAGTTCATTTTTAATATTTATTTTCACATTTTCCCATCACAGAGCTTCCTTAAAACTTACAAACGTAATCTGATTATCACTCAGTTTTTGCAAATATTGGGTAAACTTTTCCCAATCTTCTGTAAATCTTTGATCTCGTCGATTCCAGATCCTTCCGGTCATTCTATCCAGTTCTGCATAGTCCATCATTTTGGTTCTCCATTCTTCTAACGTAGGTAGCTCCTCCTGTTTCCATTTCTGGGCCATCAATATTCTTGCTGCTATCACTGCATATAAAAATAACTTCTTTTCTTTCTTATTTATCTCATTACCTGTAATACCTAGTAAAAATGCTTCTGGTTTCTTAGCAAATGTATATTTCAACATTTTCTTCAATTCATTATAAATCATCTCCCAAAAGCATTTTACCTTCTTACATTCCCACCACATATGAAAAAGGTACCTTCTTTTTCTTTACATTTCCAACATTTGTTACTTGTCTTATACATTTTTGCTAACTTTACAGGTGTTACATACCATCGATACATCATTTTCATAACATTTTCTTTTATGACTGTACATGCAGTGAATCTTAAATCTTCTTTCCAAAGTCTTTCCCAATCCTACAGTTGTATATTATGCCCTACATTATCAAACAGCTCTTACTGTCAGAAAGTTCCTCCAGATGTTTAGTCGGAATCTCCTTTTTCGTTTCTTGAATTCATTGGTTTGGTCCTACCCTCTGAAGTAGGAGAAAACAAGCTTGCCAGCACAACTGCTGGACAGGATTACAAGGCTCACCTTAGTAATGAGACTACTCAGTTTATCCTTCTCTGAAAGGCATTGCTGGTTTTGAGCCAATATGATCCTCCCCATATGCATAGTCACAGCCATGCACAGAAAGGGTTTATTGTGCTAGTGTTGAGACCACCAGTCAATAGGACTGCTCCGGAGGAAGATTCCTTGAGGGGTTTGCCTAATAGGGCAGTTGTCAAACATTGCCCTCTAGTTCTTTGAAATGGCTGGGCAAGTTGGGTACAGAGTGTGTCTAGGTCCATTAGCTGCAACCCGTTCCCCAAGAGACAGTGTGATTTGTTTTGGCAGAAGATGACTAAGAGGGGAGCTTAACAATCCATCTCAGAAATCCCTGGGTGACAACTTAATGGTTTGAAGTGAGTGCCAGGTACAGGCATAGAAGTAAATGTTAGGGTTTTGGGAGCCGTAAAATCTTTCTGCAGTCAGTCTTGGCTGGCCTTGCTCAGGGTGTGGCCAAGCTCCACTGGGCAGACAGGACCAATTAGGGAAGGATCTGAGGGCTTTGTTTAGACTGGTTTGAAAGCAAAGCTCGAAATGCCCACAAGGCCTACAAGAAACGTGTAACTTGTGAGTTGACCCATCAAGCCAAAGGTGTCCCATGAGAAAAGGATGGTATTTTTCTGTTGTGAACCACCCTGGGTCTTTGGATAAAGGGTGGAATACAGATTTAAATAAAAACAGACGACGACGACGACGACAACAACAACAACAACAACAACAACAACAACAACAACAACAACAACATTTCTTTTGAACAAAGACATGGGGATTGCCAAGTCCTTGGAAGGTCAGATGAAATCACTGGTGGTGTGCCTGGGACATGGCAGACAGTACAAGAGGAAGGCTCTGAGGTGGGTCAAGTCTGGTTGAGACAACATGATAAATGGGAACCATGTTTCCATGGTATTGTCTTTCTTGCTTAAAGAAGAAGAAGAAGACAAATGACTATATGAAGTTAGTACAATCTGCCAAGTCCTGTTGATTTGGCCTGAAGTTTCCCATCCCTGACTCAAGGAGAGGATACTGTTGGTGTTACAAATGGGTAGTATCTAAATGAGAAGGATGGTAAATGTATGACAAGGCTGGACCAACATTGCAGCTGAGTGCTCCAGACCCTAAGCACGGCCATGGCAAGTATTTGGCATACTCTAGGACCCATGTCTCTGATGCCATGTCTGATGCCATGTCTCACAGCACTCTCAAGCACAGCACTACTGTGCACAGATCTGCAAAGGGCAGAACTAGCTTGACTATCATGGTTCTCAATAACTTGTCCATCCATCTGATCCAATTTGCCTTCCCTCAAATTGCACATTAGCTTGTCCATCCAGTCTTTACTGTCACAAAATTACACTGCCACCTGAACTGTACTTGAGCTACACTTTTGTAGACAAGTCTACAGCTGTGCATGCTTGCTTGTGTCCTCGTCTATTTGATCTTTGATAAAGATCATCAAAGGAAGTCCAACCCCCATCCTGTATTTCTGCAGTGACAGTGATAATTCACAGGCATCCAAGCCATTATTTCTGAACAAATCAAACTGCAACTTCAAAAGGAGAAGGGAGACATAGTCTGGACCATTTCCCTATCTGCACACAAAACAAATACCTATGGACCAGGTTTCACAATATTGCTTGCCAGCCTAATTTGTTTCAGGAACATTATGGAGATTGGCAATTTTGAAATCTTCTGGCTGTCTGAACATCAGGGCCTAGTCAACTCTGATTCCTGTGGCAGCTGGATTTCAGGATATCACACATATCCCTTTTAATTTTATTTTATTGCTGAGTGATGTAGGTGGTGCCTATCCTTTGGAAACAAATGTTAAACCACACAGGGAGCACTGGGTGGAAAGGATGCTCTGGAAGGGTTAGGTGAGATGGTTGAATTCAGCCCAGGGTCCCCCGGGAATGCTGCAGCTGCATGACCATGACACTCTGCAGTACTTTTGCCCCAGAAGAGAGTATCTGCAAAGGAGTAGCAGCTGTTATATACTATTGGATCCAGGGAGGGTTTTTCTACTGTCATCTCCTTCAAGGCAGCCGGCACCACCACCTCATGGAAAGATGCATTAACCACATCTTGAATCCACCCAGGCATGCCCCCAACCTAGCTAGTTTTCATCATCCATGAAGGGCAAGGGTCAAGAGGAGAAATCATTGGATGCATGCTCACAAGCACAGCATCATCTGCAAAAATTGCAAAAAACTGAAACTGATTCCACAAAGCATGACTTGATGGGGCTTTGAATGATCCGTGCCTGAACCTCTGGAGAGCTGCTGCCAGACACAGAGTAGACCAGAGGTACCCAATGTGGTGCCCTCCAGATGTTGCTGGACTACAACTCCCAGCACCCCTAACCATTGGCTATGAAAGCTGGGGCTAATGGAAACTGGAGCCCATGAAAAGATGGAGGACACAGTGTTGGCTACCCAATAAACAATACAGGTGTAGATGGATTCACCAGGTATGAGGCAGCATCTTATGCTTCCTACAAGCAAGCGTTGTATCACAGTTTTCCTTGGCAGCTGCGAGTAACATGGGGTGTGGTTGGGGACAGGAGGCCAGGAGATGCAGGAAGCAGGACGGAAGTTTCTGTGTGCAATCATTCACACTGGCTAATTTCCCACCAGGTGCTTGGGATCAAGGAACTAGAAACAAAGACACGCAGAAAGGAAGAACAAAATGGCTGTTAGCAAGAAACCTGTGCATCTGGAACATGTAAGGGTGATGTAAACAGCAGTGATAAATGTGCTCAGGCCGCAGCAGCAGGATATACACGACGCCTGGATTCACCATTGCTCTCCCCCAATCCCCACTTCGCTAATACACTGTTTATTGACAAGGAACATCATATTTCTTCCAAGAACTTCATACGCAGATTTGTGTGTTCTTAATGCATTGCCAGGTGTGAGGAGGAATGGGTCATGTCAAAAAGACCAGGGACAGCTGGGGGTGCACAGCAGAGCAGAGAGACTGAGATTGCCTCATAAGGCTCCCACACGCCTCTTGGTGGTGTCCACAGCCTTTTGGTCCAGTGGTTAGCATGCCAGGCTTATTTATTGATTTATATCAATCACTGTGCGCTACTCAAGGCAGCTGACAGCAATTTAAAATCCTCTGTGTCCTAAAAACCCATTGCACCATAAAACTGCATCAGAAATGCAGCATTAAAAATACAACAAAGGCAGAGGCCACAGATAAAATATGGCCTTAAAAACAGCCCATGCTTAGCTGGCAAAAACTGACAGAATAAAAAGGTTTTTACCAATCAGCAAAGCACCATCGTGTGTGTGTGTGTGTGTGTGTGTGTGTGTGTGTGTGTGTGTACTTCACAGGACAAGGAGTCCTGCACTAGTGGTGAAGACAGAAGCAGTGAGAAACGTGGAAATTCTGTGAAGACCATTGGCATAGTGTGGGTTGCCAGTGCCTAGGGTTGTGTGGGAGGGAGAGAAATGGATGGAGTACGCATGCACATAATGGCCTCTGTATCACCCAGGAGATTGCAGCTGCAGAAATAATAGTCATTCCGTTGCCTGAAGAAGTCACTTCCTGGCTCTCATGGGGAAGCTGTTTTCAACAGAGCCCAGCAATGGAAGTGCACAGCTGAATTAAGGCAACACTGGGTGTTGAAATTTTGTGCCCCTAACAATTTTGCACCCGGGGCAACCACCCCTATGTCCTTACCACCACACTATGCCACTGGTATAAACATAAGAAGAGTCCTGCTAGATCAGGCAAAAGTTCCTCCAGTTCAGCATCCTGTTCTCACAGTGGCCAACAAGATGTCTATGGGATGTCCACAAGCAGAACAATATTCTCTCAAGTTCCCAGCAACTGGTATTTAGAGGCATCCTGCTTCCATCATTGGAGGTAGAGCATAGACATCCTGGCTAGTAGCCATGAGCGGTCTAACCCTCTTTTAAGAACATCCAAGATGGGGGCCACCATCACTACAACTTTTAGGAATCACTTCCATAGTTCAACTACATGCTGGGTGAAGAAGTACTTTATTTTGTCTCTCCCAAATCTTCCAACGTTCAGCTTCATTGGATGTCCACAAGTTCTAGTATTATGAGAGAGGCCAAAAAACCTTTCTCCACCACCCACCACCCAAGACATCATGTTCACTTCTCGGATGAGTGCTGTGGCTGATGATGACATAGTACTTCTATGACAAATGCTATCTGGCTCTGGGCACAGACTGGGAAAGGAGGGCTGGTGGAACTCACAAGTCTTGCTTGCTATGCACCCAGACACTAGTTGCTGGGCTGCTTGCACAGAGAAAGAACAAACGTGCAAGTTCCATGCTACAACGAAAGAATGCTTACAGTTCTGTCCGCATTCATTATTTTATGCATTAAAGAGGCACAGAAATTCTAAATCCCACTGGAAATCACATGGGAGAAGCCATCCAGGGATTGGGAACTGGCCTCCCTTCCTGTCCTACTGACACTCCTGATAAATGTCCAAGAGAGGACATTGACCTCTGCTGGGTGCCAGCAAGAAAATTCTCCCCTGCCCTCTCTCCAGATGGGACTCGTCTCCATGTTTATGCAACCCAAGGAGTCAGTAGAATTAGTCCCTTTTCATTTTGCCCTTTTTTGAGAACCGAGAGTTTAATTCCCACCAAACAATGTTCTTTTCCAACAAGCTTAAAATAAGCCCTTTAGGCTGCAGTGGCCTGTGAGTTGCTAGCATTGTGCAAATATGGACTTGTGCAGAGAGTGCCTATGACACAATGAGAAGGCTATTTACTGGTTGGGGGGCAGGGAGGAGGAGGAGGAGGAACGGAGAGGGGGGGGAGGCCAGGAAGTTGAAGGGAGGGGCAGCAGGAAAGCTTGCGATCTTCATGCCCCCATATGGCCATTCTCTAAACAGCAAGAGCTTTGTTCCAGCGGACACGGGAGGGTGATGAAATGTAATTGGATTTAGTGCATGGGAACTTGTATATTGAACTTGGGGATGTGGTTATGTTGCGCTGGCAGTGCAGCTTCATAAACTGCATTCCTATGGTGAAAGGGCAGGGCATAGGCGCACATGTTATACCTCCACAGTTGGGGAACTCAGGCACACATATCCATGCACAAATGTTCACAAACACAGGCACGGTCTGTTAATTTGGACTGTAACATCTCATGTGAATCAATTACTATCTCAGAGACAAGAGTTGTTTGGCATTTCCCAAGCTGTTGCCCTATGGATGCCCTTCAATTCGCACCAGCCAGAGCCAGTATGGCCAGAGATCAAGACCAGTAGGGACTGGAGTCTGGAGGGCAGCTGGTTGGGGAAGGCTACTTGGATGGATGGTGGCAAAAGGCAGAGCGGAAAGAAAACAAGGGGGTCATTGGCATTTAAATGTGTGCTCAATGGATGGGGCGTGTGTAGCTGTCTTCAAAGTGTTCCATTTATTTAGCTGGCTATTGGCATACTGATCAAGTCTCTAATCCTCTTCACTGAATCAAATAGATTTACAAATGTTTTCAAGTGAAATGATTAAGACTGCTACATGTGCATGTGATTAAACACTGGAAAAAAAGATCCCTGACCCCCCAGCCATGAAAACAAGCCTCTTCTTTTCCACTCTGACACAATTATCTTAAAATCACAACCCCTGCCCTGCACTACAGCCCCAATACGACATCCTTCACAGCCCTTTCCAGTCTCATACACTTTAGAGGCTTTGCCGCTATCGGTCGATTGAACACACTCGGCAGTTGCCATGTGCAGTTGTGCACTATGCGGTTAGAGTTTGCTTAAACTTTCTTTCCCTAGATGGAATTGCCAAGACAGCTGGAGCATGTTGAGAGCATAAGCTGGCTGGTGGCGGGCCAACTGATAGAGCAGGCTGGGTGGGCTTGCTCTCTTATGAAAGTTACTGAAACAATGCACAGAAAGCCAAGTGCCCAAATTCGGCAGGAGTGGGCCGTAAGCTCATTTGTAAATATGTGGCTGCAGGCCCCCCACACGGTCCAAATAATGAGACGATTCAGGGTAAGCCCTACCTGGGTTTGGTTTCCTTTGGAAACGGATTGAGGTGTGTTTTTTGTAATATTTGTTTGATTTATAATCATTCAAGCAGAACAAACAGCAGGCTGCCCTACATGGCAGCAAATCCATTACCCATCATGCACCAGATCTTCAGAGACCTCCCCCCCACCTATTCCCTTCCCTTAGCTTGAGGTGGGATGCCATCATCCTCAAGCTGTTATGACTGTATTTTTCTAAACGAGAGAGAGAGAGACAGAGAGAGAGAGAGATCTCCAGTTCCAGAAGACTATCTCCTACCACTTAGCTATCCATCAGCCAGGCATTCTGTACTACAGTGGTACCTCGGGTTAAGTACTTAATTTATTCCAGAGGTCTGTTCTTAATCTGAAACTGTACTTAACCTGAAGCACCACTTTAGCTAATGGGGCCTTCTGTTGCTGCCATGCTGCCGGAGCACGATTTCTGTTCTCATCCTGAAGCAAAGTTCTTAACGTGAGGTATTATTTCTGGGTTAGCTGAGTCTGTAACCTGAAGCGCATGTAACCTGAAGCGTATGTAACCCGAGGTACCACTGTATTAACAAGCAATTTCCTCCCAAAAGGAGTGGTTGGCCCATAGCTGTAACCACTGTAATACTTCCTATCCTATCGTGCAAGTATGTAGGCAGACTTGCTCTCTGAACTGCACGTCCTTCCCTAAAGTTGAGGTTTGTGGATGATAACATTGTTTCTGTCTTTCAAGAAAGCTGGTCCTGAGCACAGAGAATTTACCTGTGATGAAAGAGGTATTTCACATTTCTCTCTCCCTGAAAGAGCAAAACTCCAAGGTTCAAGCAGAGCTGAAGACTCAAGTCAAGTGTAAACAGCATTTTCAGCTGTTGGCAAAACAAAGGCTGCTGTGAAGAATCCCATACACTTCTATAATACAGACTAGGACAAACTGGACCAATGTCCCAGAGCCTGTTGAGTGGAGGAGGGGAGGCAAGATTGTGCCTATTCAGGGAAAGGGGAACAATGTGAACTTCCACTGGATTGAAGAACACGAGAAGGCATTTGTTCTTTTAATTAAACAATATGCTAGGGGAAAACACACACAAACACACATTCTACAATCTGTTACCAACAGTTCAAAATGTGCCGCACCAGCATGTGAAATGGCAGCATCTACACACAGTACCCTCATATACATGCCTGTGCATTTATATACATGTATAAATGTATATAAATGTACAGGGATGCTGGTGGCGCTGTGGTCTAAACCACTGAGCCTCTTGGGCTTGCCTATCGGGAGGTTGGCGGTTCGAATCGCCACCAGAGGGTGAGCTCCCATTGCTCTGTCCCAGCTCCTGCCAACCTAACAGTCTGAAAGCACACCAGTGCAAGTAGATAAATAGGTACCGCTGTGGTGGGAAACGGCATTACCATGCACTCTGGTTTCCGCCACAGTGTCCTGTTGTGCCAGAAGCAGTTTAGTCATGCTGGCCACATGACCCGGAAAGCTGTCTATGGACAGATGCTGGCTCTCTCGGCCTGAAAGTGAGATGAGCGCCACAACCCCATAGTTGCCTTTGACTGGACTTAACCATCCAGGGGTCCTTTACCTTTACCTTTTTGCCTTGTACATATATACATGTATATGAGAGATCAGGCAGATCCCACTCAAAGAGTTACTTTTTAGAGACCTTGGGAGTGAAGGAGGTAAGAATCCCAAACTCCAGGAAACAAGACTAATGAGATGTTATGAATACATTCCCAAAAGGCAAAACTAGGGACAGTACAGTGATTTCCCAGAAAATAGGAATGACTGGAGAATATGCAATCAGTCTGATTATCATCTTTGCAAGGGATGAGGCCAGACCGAACAGAGAACGGGGCAATTTCATACTCATCTGATTTATGCTTATCTCTGTAAGCCGTGGGGCATTTGCTAATAAGCTTGTCAAGTCTTCCTTCCCGCTCAGCTGAGGCTTCCCTGCCAGGTTGGCTGCTCTGCTATGAACCATTCCTTCCAAGCTCTCCTATAGGCAGCTGCCTCATCTCTCATCCACCCAGGGAACAGGAAAGGAATTTGTAAGGTTAAGTACTGGAGCTTCTGCTTTTAAGAACAGTGTTTGGTATCCCTGGTGAGGCATTTCTGGACGCATTCCTTTGTTTTCTGCCATGCCTGACTAGTCGTGATTTAGAACGGTTTTAAATGACGACATGTTTTGCAATGAGTTTCTTAGCTCTTGAGAAGACTGAAATACCAGGACCATCCATGGTGGTGTTGTGTGAGGGGTGGGGGTCACAATGGTGACAGTCATTTGCCTTTACTCTAGCACCACCCTGTGGCAGCTTTCTGGAAAGGCAGGGGTGAGTGATCCAGTCCCACCCAAGCTGCTACCAGTCAGGCCAAGCTAAGCCAAAGATCCCACAGACTTGCAGATTTAGAACGTTTTCAGGCAAGACTCACCTCACCTTTGAACCTCTAGGGTATACTATGTGTATGAATGTGTGGTTGTTTTTAATGGAGAATTGAAAGCAGGGTTCTGAAATTAAGACACATTTGGTGACCAATGTAGGTTTAATGTTCAGATTATCAACCACTTTAAGCAACAGCAGAAGCTTACAGGACTCTCAGCTTACGTGTGAAAAGACCTGCTATTTTTCAATGCCCCCTGGAATAGCAGCTACAGAAGTATTAGCTAGGACTTCCGGAGGCGGCGCGCTCAGCAATGGCGGTCCTCTTCAGTTGCTGAAGAGGGGCTCCGCGGAAAAGGGTCGTGCGCTGCGGCACAGCGACGACCCATGAAGAAAAACCACTGGTAGAGTGAGCCAGTGGCCGTGGGATTCGGCGGGCACCAGGAGCGACCTCCGAAACGCAGAAGGGACCCCGTAAGGGGTTTCGGAACGTGAAGGGGGTAGCGGTGCTGTGGATCCATCGCTCTTTCCGCGGAAGTGAAGCCGCGCGGCTGCTGCTGATCAGCGCTGACCTTTCTTCCTTCAACAATCGAACTGAAACAACTTACTCGTGAGTAGGAAATTTGGAGCTTTGTACGAACTAAATTTGGAGAAATTTGGCTGAAAGCGGGAGACGCTAAAAAGGAAGTCAGTCTCCCGGCTCTGTTTAAAGTATTGAGCAAAGCCCCTTTAAAGCTGAAGCGCTGAAAGGAATCTTAAAAGAGTTGGAATCTATCTGCAAATTCGACCTTGATTGATTAAAAGTTAAAGAAAGGACATAACAGTTTTATAAGTGACAAATTTATGTTCCTCTTTCTTTTACCTTGTGGATTACAAATTTTTGAAACCCTGTTCTCGGTCTGACTGGATACAAGTAACATCGGTCTGCAGTAACTGTAGACAAAGTTAGAAGTAACATTGGGCTACTTTGTAACCGGGAAAAGGAACTGTTGCAAGCACCTTGGTAAAGAACTTTTATTCTCTGCAGTTTAAGCTTAAGGAGAGGGGTTCCCCCCCTTGTTTTGGATAATATTTTTTTTTTGTGTGTAAAGGGAACTTTTGGTGGAAATTTCCTATCCTTCTCCCTAATTTTCAGGGAGCTCCCCCTGCTGGATTGTGGATTTAATAGTATCTGAGAACTGCTACTAGTCTTGGAATTTTCCTGCCCGGATGTTTATTTTTTCTGGAATTAATTTTCCCATGGGATTTACAATTTGACCTTGATACTGGGACAGCTGTGGAATGAGTGGCACAGCAAAAACAAGGGCTGCAGAAAGAAAAAAAGCAAAACAAACTGAACTTTTGCAATTAACTCTGCCTGTGCAGCCACGCAGATCATCTGTCCCAATTGTGACAGGCCTGCAGGAAGGACAAGCTATACAGCCTACTCTTGGAGAGATGGCTGCTGGAGGGATAGACTCTGTATCTAAAGAAATATTGGAGCAGTTGGCAGCACTGAACAAGAAAGCGGATGAACAAGCACTTAGGTTTGATGAACAAGCTGCTAAACTTGACCAGGTAACAGCCTCAATTAACAAATTGACAGACCAAGTTTCTAAAAACTCTCAGGCCATAGATAATATTGAAAAGACTGCAACAGAAAACCGGAAACTGGCACAGGAAGCAAATACAAAAGCAGACGAAAATAAAAAGAGGATAGAGGAATTAAGAGGCGAAGTCAGACCACTGAGTAGACAGGTGACTGAACAACAGGAAGTTATGGCCTCCAAAAATTAACACAAGACAAGCAAACAGCCCTGAATTACAAAATAACACAACAGGAGATTGAAAGTGCCATTCAGAACATGCAATTAGGCAAATCTCCAGGTCCAGATGGGCTTACCTCCAAATACTACAAGACATTGAAGGAATATTTGGTTCAGCCATTAATGGAGGTATGTAACCAAATTATGGAAGGAAAGGGGGCACCCGAATCGTGGAAAGAGGCATTCATCACCTTGATTCCTAAATTGGAATCTGAAAAGACTCAACTCAGGAATTATCGCCCTATCTCACTCCTAAATGTGGATTACAAAATTTTTACTAACATTTTGGCAAACAGATTGAAAAAAGTCTTGAATGAAGTAATTCATAAAGACCAAGCAGGCTTTCTCCCTGGCAGGCATATGTCTGACAACACTAGGAATATCATTGATGTTTTGGAGTTATTACAGACAAATCTGAACACGAAGGCAGCTTTGATATTTATAGATGCCGAGAAAGCCTTTGATAACATATCTTGGAAATTTATGAAGAAAAATTTGGAAGGGATGGGAGTGGGAAGGGCGTTCCAAAATGGTATTGAAGCAATCTATTCAGAGCAAAAAGCTAAATTGATAGTAAACAACGTGGTGACTGAGGAGTTTAAAATTGAAAAAGGGACACGACAGGGGTGCCCCTTATCACCCTTGTTATTTATTTCTGTCCTGGAGGTGTTGCTGAATATGATTAGGAAGGACCAGCGGGTGGAAGGAATACAGGTCGGGGAAAAACAATACAAATTGAAGGCCTTTGCAGATGACCTGGTTTTGACATTACAGGAGCCAGAAGCTAGTACAAAAAGAGCCTTAGAACTAATTTCTGAATTTGGTCGGGTGGCGGGATTTAAGCTGAACAAACAAAAAACCAAGGTTTTGGCTAAAAACCTGACACCTTCAGAAATAGATGGGTTTCAGAAGGAAACAGAATTAAATGTTGTTCCAAAAGTGAAATACCTGGGGGTTAACCTGACTGGGAGAAATTTGAATTTGTTTAAAGATAATTATGAAAAATGTTGGTCGGAAATCAAAAAGGATTTAGAAACATGGTCGAGACTGAGACTTACCTTGTCGGGCAGAATAGCTGCAGTCAAAATGAATGTATTGCCAAGAATGTTGTTTCTGTTTCAAACCCTTCAGATCGTGGACAGAGTGGAATGTTTTGGAAAGTGGCAGAGGGACATTGCGAAGTTTGTCTGGCAGGGCAAAAAGCCCCGAATAAAATTTAAAATATTAACAGATGCAAAGGAAAGAGGGGGGTTTGCCCTGCCGGACCTAAGACTGTACTATGAAGCTGCATCCCTCTGCTGGTTGAAAGATTGGTTTTTGTTAGAAAACACTGATGTCCTAGATCTGGAAGGGCATAGCAATGCTTTTGGTTGGCATGCATATCTCTGGTACGACAAGGCAAAGTCTCATAAACTGTTTAAAAACCATATTGTCAGGAAAGCTCTACTTATTGTCTGGACTAAATACAAAGACTTATTCGAAAGTAAGACTCCGAGGTGGTTATCACCGGTAGAGGCTAAGGCCGTAAAATTTCGTAATATGGAGACTGGCTGGTTGAAATATTGTGAGATAATTGAAAGAGATGGTGACACTTGGAGGTTGCAGAGTTTCGAAAAACTGAAAGGAAAGGTGCGAGATTGGTTTCATTATGCCCAAATTTTAGAGACTTTCAAAAAAGACAAAAAAATTGGTTTCCAGGTGGAAAAATCAAAATTAGAGACAGAATTACTTGAACCTAAGACGAAAGTGCTTTCAAGAATGTATAATTTGCTGCTTAAGTGGAACACCCAAGATGAGATAGTTAAATCAGCTATGATAAAATGGGCACAAGACATCGGGTACAACATTATGTCTGAAGACTGGGAAAGGTTATGGACCACCGGTATGAAATTTACGGCATGTACTGCCTTAAAGGAAAACATCATGAAAATGGTATACAGGTGGTACATGACCCCAGTCAAACTTGCAAAGATATATCATTTGTCTGACAATAAATGTTGGAAATGTAAGGAAGCTGAGGGAACCTTTTTTCACCTCTGGTGGGCATGCCCGAGGGTGAAGGCCTTCTGGGAAATGATCTATAACGAGTTGAAAAAGGTGTTTAAATACACCTTTCACAAGAAACCAGAGGCCTTCCTCCTGGGCATTGTGGGCCAGAGAGTGTTAAAAAAAGATAGAACTTTCTTTCTATATGCAACCACAGCAGCAAGAATTCTTATAGCTAAACACTGGAAGGCACAGGAGTTACCCACGCTGGAAGAATGGCACTTGCAGCTGATGGACTATATGGAATTAGCTGAAATGACAGCCAGAATCCGAGACCTGGGAGAAGACGCCGTGGAAGAGGACTGGAAAAAATTTAAGGACTATTTACAAAAATATTATAAGCTATATGAATGTTGAGAATTTGCTAAATGTTCTGGAAAAACATGCTTCAGTATTGAATTTGGTAAATGTTGAAAATTAAGTTAAGATTTCGAAATGTATAAATTGTGGACTATATAACTAAAGGAAAACACAAAAACATATGAAATAAGGTATTAATTTGCTGTTTATTTTTATTGTAAAGAAAACAGGGGATGGGGGACGTGAGGAAGTCTGATCGATCATGAAAATGGATGTGAAAAATGTGAATCTTTTCTTTTTTTTCTCTTATAACTTCTTTTCTTTTCTGTAAAACTGCTTTTGATGTGCTATGGATGATATACCTTTCTTTTACCCTGGAAAAAAGCAATAAAACTTTATTAAAAAAAAAAACAGAAGTATTAGCTAGGACGATTACATGAATAAGGTTTAGGCAGTTCATCACATGATACAGGGTTAGAAAGGCAGCTTTGATCTATTCAAACCAGCTGGTCCAGAATACCACAGCCAGAATATCAACTGGGGCTGTTTATGGGATGCATGTGACTCCTATGTTACAACTCCACTGCTTACTGGTCTGTTTCAAGGCACAATTCTTGTGGGATATAGCCAGCTTAACTCTAATGCATGAAGGGGTTAACACCATAGAGTAAACTGTCCTGCCAGGCTTAGCTAGGTCACACCCACTCACCTTGGAAGGAAGCAGTGGCGTAGCGTGGGTTGTCAGCACCCGGGGCAAGGCAAGTAATTTGCGCCCCCTAACCCGTGGATTTGCGCCCCCTAACCCTAACCCCCAGATGTTGCGCCCGGTGCGGCTGGCCCCCCCTGCACCCCCCACGCTACGCCACTGGAAGGAAGGGCTATTAAACTTCTCCCACTTTCCACCTTTCTGTTTCTTCCGCCATGTGAACTCAACCCAATAAGGGCATCTATATTGGATGCTCCAATCTTAGGACTCAGCTACATTAGTCCAAAAAATAATTTGAAATGCATTATCATAACATTGTGACAGCAAATGGCGCTGTAGAGTTCAATCCTTTGGCAATGTGATTTCCCATTATGAGCTTTACAATGCATTTTCCTGAAACATTTTTTTTTTTATGTGTCTAGATCCAGCCTTAGACTTTGTTGGCTTTAGCAAGCCATCTTTGTGTTTCTATACAAATAATGTAGAAACATTTTACCACTTTTTGAAACTAAGTTATACTGCTGGTCTTTTCTTGCTTCACATGAATGCGACCTTTGAAGAGTTTGTAAGTAAACCACTTTTAACTTACCAAAGATGTAGTCTCTTTCTATGCTAAGGGAAAGTGGGGAGCTTTTGGAAGAAACTTAGAAGGGGGAATTTTAAAGGTCTAACAGCTTTTATTTCCTTGTTTTACTTTGCTGCATGTTTTGTGATTTTAAATCTCTGCTAGGTCTCACTCACCAAAGAGAACTTGCCCCAAACCTGCATCTAGGCGTCCAGGGAATTCTTCTTTCATTCTTTAACCAAATTACTAAAAGCACCAGCAATTAAAAATGCTAACAGTGGCCAGGCCTACAGCTGACAAGACTCCAGAGAATACAGCACAACTAGAGAGTAGCAACTAGAGAGAGGAGCTATAGTTCAACAACAGCTGATGTGTCTGGTTCCCAATCACTTTCCTAGTTAGCCAGGCTGCATGTGTTGAGCCACTGATTTATTGATGTGCAATGCATTACTACACCACCTTTATTAAGAAAAGCTAGTGGGTCAGATGACCATCAACTATCTCAGCCTTTGCCAACTTGGTGCCCTCCAGATGTTTTGGACTACAACTCCCATCAGCCCTAGTGAGTCTATGCTGGGGATTGTAGTCTAAAACATCTGGATGGCTCCAGGATGGTGAAGCTTAAGCTAATTCATCCACCACTTATAAACAGTTAAAATGGGTTTCTTTTCCTTCCACTGATGTCAGACTAGAAATAGAGGCAAAAAGGAGAGGAACAAGAATTGCAAGCCACCGTTGGATCATTTCAAGTTATTCTACAGCATTCAAATGTTAAATCAATCCCTTAGGTATAATTTAAGCTGAGCTTAGAAAGCAAATAAACTTTTTGGTCAGGTTGCTGTAAGGCTGCCTAGCTTGTGTGAGAGATAGAAGAACTCTGTGTGTGCACTCCAGAGAAAAGAGAGTGTAGGCAAATATAACTCGCTATTTTATATAAAAAAGCAAACACATTTGTGAAAGATTATGACTTGTCTTCATTTGACTGTGTGTGTCTTGTGGCTCTGGGACCTGTGGAGTTTTTGGTATGCAGACTGCAGCACTGGGGAATGTGGTCATACACACAACCCATCCCAATGTCTTACTTGGGCATTTTTAAAAAAGACACAAATTTTAGTTATTTAAGGAGGAGGGGTCTTGTATTTCAGCAAGAGGTTTTTCTTGCTTGATACATTGCTTGATTACGCCCTTCATAACCCAATACACTAACTGATGAAACCAAGGCAGAAGTATTCAGCAGGGCCTGAACGCAATCTGTTGCGGGGGGGGGGGGGAAGGTGTGGCGATGTTAGCATTCATTTGGCTTTTGTTGCTGTTGCCTTTTTGTGTGCAGAATCAAATCATTAGACATTTCCTAAGAAAGACTGAGGATGGAGACAATGTATATGTACTCCACGCAAGATAAATTAAAGCCTGGCTTCATGGGATGGTGATTTTCCCTCAGAGAAATATTTGATAAGTAGGAGAAAGAAAGAAATGAGATCTGTATTCAAGGTCAAGCAATGGGTCCTATAAACCTGGTCATTTCTTGTTTCTATCTTGGTCCATCCAATGGCCAGACTTACACATATTTCTCTATTTATTTATTTATTTATTTATTCATCCCTCCCCCCTCCTCAACAATTCTATATACTTGGGTGCTCCATTAATAAATAAGCAAGCAAAAGGGAGACTTTGTTATAGTAAAACAACAGCAAGTCAATTTATTATGGCACACACACACACACACACACACACACACACACACAGAGAGAGAGAGAGAGAGAGAGAGAGAGAGAGAGAAATAGTAAACAGTGATGTCAGAAAGAAATGAAATACAAAAAAGTGCAAGTAGTGAGATTTTCCTGCATTTCATTTATTTCTGATATCACTGTTTACAATCCTCTACCACTCACCATTTTTCCTTGCAACTCAGGACAACACTTCACGCATCTGATGAGATAGACTGTAGTCTATGAAAGCTTATGCCATAATAAATATGCTAGCCTTTGAGGTGCCACAACACTCTCTGCAGTTTTCACTGCAGACTAACACAGCTGCCCCTCTGGAAAATCATTGTCCTAAGTGCTCAGTATATAAATAAGCAAGCAAAAGGAGACTTCGCTGACTTTCTATTCCTGCTCCTTCACCACACAACACGCTCCTGCGTTTCTAAACTGGAGTGCAACCTTTCCATTTTGTCCTTGTCCCTAAGTGGCCTTTGCGCTGCCCCAAAGTCCCTTCCGGGACGCTGGCTATGCTAATTGCTTGACTTTGGGGGATGGGGTGGGATCTATACCTTCCAGCCCTTGGACAAGCCCTGCATTCAACAACCCACCCACTCAAAGCCAGGCCTCCCAGGTAGCACAGAAGGCCCTGCTCTCATTCCCTCAGCCTGGAGAAACGCTCTTCACCACTTTCCAAGATCAACATTCAATGGTCGTTCCTCTTGCCTGAGAAATTTGGAAGTCTTTACAATGGAATAATACGTGCCTACCCCCAGCCTTGGGGAAGTCTGCATTAATAAAGCTCCTTTTCGCTACCCACCCTGGAGTCCTCTAAGCAGGTGCTTGAAGCCAGCCAGCTTGTGGCCACAGTTTGCGCTGTCCCTGGGGGAAACCTACATGCCTGCTGGGAAGTAGCAGGGCAGCACTGAGGGTTGTCCCTCCTGGCTGTCAACAACCTAGCTGGCACCCTGAGGAAGTTTCTTGGTGCCAGGCAGGCCCACCTCCCTGGCGATGAAGCAATTACGGGCTGTTGCTTCTCTTTTAAAAGCACCCAGCCCAACTCGCTCCCTTCATTCAACACAGAGGGAGGGCATCTGCAGAGTCCTCGCTCACCCACCCACACTGCCATGGAGTGGGCTTCAAAACTGGTAGGTGCCTGGCTTTCTTTGTGCCTCTTTTTATTTACTTTCTATTTATTAACAGCCTGATGAGCTTGTTTGCTTTGGGAAGTGTAAACTTTGCCTGGGTGAACTATTGCTTTCAGGGCCTGGCACTGAGGAGACAAAAATGACCTCCCAGAGAGAGAGGGGGGGGTGGGGAAATAAAGAAAGGATCCCATAGAAGGAAGCACAGATGGGGACAAAATGGACAGCAGTTAAGAATGTCGTGGGAATGGTTGACTTGTGCATATAAAGTTCTTCTGCTTATGGTGAGGCATGGGGGAGAAATTCAGTTCACTGCACGTTAAAAGGTGAACCGAGTTAATCCACACATCCCAAGACAATATACAAACCAAAACACAGCCATCCTACAAAATTCGGACTTCTCTGAATTTTGCAGTGCAGTTCTCCAGGCAACTAATGTGTACAAAGCTGCATATTATAGGGTAACACACCCATAGAAATGCATATTCTGTTGGGAATAGAAAAATGCATTGTATTAGGGGGAATTGCTCTGCAAAATGTCTATTAGGCAAGATCGCGTATAAAAATGTGTCTATGAGGAGAAATTTGCACTGAAAGTGCTGATGAGGATGATTTTGAAGAACAATTTGCAAACTGAGATCACCTTGATGGGGGAGCATCCTCTCTCTGGGCTCTTCCACTCTGGTCATTGAGCATTTTATTCTAATTATATGACAAGCATTCGTCTGGATTTGCTGGTGGGCATTTATACATCTTCCCGATAACCATTTGTTTATTCCACACTTTTCAATGTTTCTCATTGCCACTTTCCTAATAGCAAAATAATTGCAGCTGCACTAGGGTGACAGAGTGCGCTAATCTACTTTAACTAAATTTCCCCAAAGCCAATTTCATCCCTCCTGCAAAATGCTGACAGTTTTGGGGCTCCCTCTGTGTCCCAGCTTTGACTAAATTACTTGAAAGGGGACAAGTGCTAGTGACTAGCTATACAAGGAGTCTATAGTGAACCTTTGGCCCTCCCAGATGTTGCTGAACTACAACTCCCATAAGTCTTAGCAAAATGGCCAATGGCTAGGGATGCTGGGAGTTGCAGTTCAGTAACCTCTGGAGAGCCAAAGGTGCCCCTGAGTTGTATGATGAAAAGTACCCAGTGTGCTTTCTTTTCTTCCTCTCCAGATGGTTTTCTGTGCTATCTGCCTTTCCTTCACATTTGATGCCTCCAGAGAAACAAAAGAGCAAAGCAAGGGAGCTAAAGGAAAGAAGAGAGGATCAGCAAAAGCCAAAGTTCAGCACCTGAAGGCTCAGGAATCCTCACCTGACCCGGTGCTGAGAGTAAACCCAGAGGCTTCCACAGACTACACCCTCGTGGAGGATTACGAGCGGAGCATCCATGAGATGGTTAGCCAGCTGCGGAACAGCTCCGAACCTCTGGAGAGCAAGTGCCAGGTCAACCTGAGGCTCTGGATGTCCAACAAGAGGAGCCTGTCTCCGTGGGCCTACAGGTGAGATAGAGCAGGTCTCAAGGCACTGTGGTTGCCCCACACAGGTCTTCTCGCAAGCCTATCTCTACAAGACAAAAAATTGTGCCCCGGCTGCATTTTGCTTTCTGTGTGGTATTCAACCAAGCAGTGGTTCCCAATAGGTGGTCCGTGGACCCCCTCTGTGGCACCATTCATATAACAAAAACTACCACACAGAGATCAAAATTGTCAAAAGTAGGGGCTTGGCTTTTGAAAACCAAGCTAATTGGGAACTACTGACAGAGAGCCAACAGCATGATAACTGGTCTCTATGCTATTTGTCTGTGTGGTGGTGTGTGTTGGGGGGGGGTATATTTGCTTCTCTTTTGAACTCAGACCCTTCTGCTGGAGACAGAAGGAAGTGGGCTGGCAACAAGTGCCCCCCACCTGTCCCGTGCAGGCCACAACCTGCTTCAACACTTGGAGTGCCATCACACATGGTCAAGAGGCACCTTGGATCTCCTAGCAAGGAGCTAGGATTTGTTTGTAATTGGTTTAAAAACAATTATGTTATCTAATCAACCATTTCCCACCCTATTGTGGCCTATCCAAGGGTTGTGGCATTCTCATATGTCACTCATTAACATATGCTAATTAATTCCTATATTTAATACTGCCCTAGCTTAAGACTCAGCCAAGAAAATGCCAGCAAGGTAGCAGAAAAACTTGATAGCATTGGCCCGATTTTGTGGCACTCTATCCCCGCCTTGTGGTGCTATTGAAAGTGCATGAATGTGTCGCTTTTCTGAAGGGCTCAACAGAGACATTTCACTCACCTTTTTAAGAACCAGAGACCACATAACTCTGATGGATTCAGCACTGCATAAAATCAATTCCTTTCTGGGCCTTGTGGTTGTAGTTTGACCATGACAGAAGGAACAACTTGGACCGAGGCAGTTTACCACATCAGGTTACCTGGGACCTTTGGCACATGAAGCCACTGCTGTTTCCTCGACATCTGGTTTCACCAGCTCAATGAACTGCCCTCTGCATGGAGTGACTAAAGCTGTGTTGTGTCAATGGGTAGTACCAGTCTGAGGCCTACACTCGGACAGAACCATTTGAAGCAGTAAAGGCTTCCAAGTTCTTCTGAATATGCCTCTGGCACAGGGACTTCAAAAACAGTAGCATGCATTACAGAGTTAGGATCACATGTGTCTCTGTATGCTTTTGGGTGGGAAACAGATTCTACTACCTCATTTCCAAGCTATGCAGAGTGGGGCTTGGCTCAAACATCACAGCAGAGGCAGTTAAAGAAATCTACCCGTGGGGCACAGAATTCTGATTATTTCTGAGGCTGCACTAAATGGTCCTCTGCAAGCCTAGGACCACAGTGTTCCTCAGGACATGCCTGCAAACATCACTTCAAAGGTAGGTGTTGCTTTGAACTTTCCCCCTCATAGGGCGCAAGGACACCCCCTCCATTTCTCTTTGTTCACAGGTGTTTTGCTCTGCAGGCACCATTCCTTTATTGCTATTGTTGTGGCACGAATGCCTACCATCGTATGGCCATTAGAAACTGGAGCATGCACCATGGTACTTGATGCCAAGGTCTTCCTACATCAAGTAGGTCCTCCTACATTTTATGGGCCTCTCTGGGAGGGTTCAGCAAGTCACCTCCTGTCACACATCCCAGTGCATGTTCACTGAGTTAACTTACACATGCACTGGAAGGTGCTATGGTAGATGGTGGTTGTTACCCCAAAATTCTGGAGCGCCGCTAGGTATGTATGTGACCTGCCTTCCTATCCTCAGTAGCCCCACCCCCTCTGCCCCCCAAATGAATGTGCTTATTCTGATGTCAGCACGTTTCCACTCCAGGATCAACCACGACGCAGCACGAATCCCAGCCAACATCCCAGAGGCACACTGCCTGTGTGCTGGGTGCATCAATCCCTTCACCATGCAGGAAGACCGCACCATGGTCAGCATCCCCATCCACAGCAAAATCCCAGTGCGCCGACTGCTGTGTGAGCCAAGCAACCCCAGCCGGAAGAAGAAGAAGAGGTGCCGCAAGGAGTACAAGACCGTGATGGAGACCATTGCTGTGGGCTGCACTTGCATCTTCTGAGAACCCCCAGAGAGCAGAGCTGCTATTCCTGCTTCGGGTTCCTTAAGGGTTAGTAGCGCTCCCATCTTCCTAGCCTCATCTTCCCCTTCCATTCTCCCAGAACGTGCTTTTTCTCCTGCCAAGATGAGGGAAGGTCCATGTGCTTCCAGAGGCCAAAGCTGCTTTCGTTGGACTCCTTCTCTCCCATAAGCCACAGAGAGGCTGACAGCACAACATGCACACAGCAAGAAATTAGAATCGCAGAGCTGGAACGGACCTTGAGGATCATCTGGTCCAACTCTCTGCAATGCAGGAATATGCAGCTGACCTGAATGGGGATCAAACCCACAACCGTGAGTGCTTTCTGTATCACACAAATGGTAATTAACTGTATCCGACCTGGATCCAGAGCAAATTGCTTCATTTCACCCTAAGAGCTCCGAATCTATAGTCACTGGTGCCAGTTTTTACTCTTTGCCAGGCACGCCTGCTCAATCAGGAGTTCAGCAGAAAGGGAAGCTGCTGTGTGACTGCTGCGAAGGAAGGCGATCCAGCGAAGGTGCAGCGGCTTCAACCATCTTGCCCTCCATCTGGGGCTCCAAGCCCTTTAGCACTGGCTTGACGGCTGCTCAATTTGCAAGCTGACTCTGCAGCCCATCTGCTGGAGTTGCTCAGGGCTTAGGCCAGGATGACGTCACCATGCAAAGAGGCCCTTCCATGTCCTCCTCCCTACTGGGTTGCACTACCAAAATGGAGCCTTTGACAGGATACATCTTCTGTGTCAGCTGAAGGCCCAAAGCTAGGCCACTGCTCTTTTGACAGTGCCCTGCTGCCTTCTGTGTGGGAGCAGGAGAGTCTGTACTTGCTGTGCTTGGTGGAGAAGGAGAGGCCTTTCAAGGCTACTTGGCAGGCTCTTATACACCTCACACAAAACTAACAAGGAGATGTCTTATCTTAATAGCAAGCAGTTCTCAGAGTCCTGTGCTGGCAGCCCTGTTCACAGGGCCTAGGTATCAGCAAAATGCTTGGCCAGGGAACAAGCACCGCAGCTTTGGCACGTGTGGCAAAGACTAAATAGACTCAGGAGGCAGCAAGAGATCCTCAGGCAACCCATTATTCATGACACCCCAGAGACAAGGACCATGGCCATTTTGGGAACCCGCAACCCTTCTGCACATATCAGAAGCAGCATCCCTTGGTGCAGAGCCACAGCTCGCTGACAAGAACCCAGGGGTTTTTTTTTTGTACGCTCAAAGGTGCCAGGTTTAACCACAGGCAGCTCTGTTAAAATGGTTCTCAGGCAGCAGAGCTGCCAATAGATCCCTGTCCGAGACTTTTGGGAAAGTGCACTCAGTGAACACAGACAAGGCTGGTTTTGATGGGCCAGTGGTCTGCCTTCGTGCAAGGCAGCATCACAGGCTAAGAAGTCCAGGACTAGGAAGGGTGGCGGTGGAGACAGTTCTGGCTTGTGGAAGGCAAGACCCTTAAGCAAAACAGTGCGAGAGAGAGGGAGCCACATGCTAAGGCAGGGGTGGTCAACCTGCAGCCCTCCAGAAGTTGGTGGATTACAACTCCCATCCTCCCTGACCACTGGCTCTTCTGGCTGTGGCTGATGTGAGTGTGAGTCCAGCAACACCTGAAGGCCACTCCTGAATCTATGTGGGGGCTGCCTTTGTGCCAGAATGCTGCAGCACTGGGGAGAAAACAATGGGTAGTTTTCCTTTCAGTTCACTCAGTTTCCCAGCATTTCACAGAGCAGCCCCATGCAAGTGCTCAGCTCTGCAGAACTTGATTAGAGAACGATATCAGCTCCTAGTAGCTTTGCCCTTTCTGGGAAATGGCAGAACTCACTGGCTGGTAATTTTGCTCAAGAGGAAACTTTGCTCTTGACAAGTCAGCAAGCTATCCCTTGACCATAGAAAGGAATCTAGGGGGTGAGCAGGGCTCTAGATCAGCAGCACGGCAAGGAGTACATTAGTCACCATTTCGGGAGCTACAGAATCAGCTCCAGAAAACAGCATACAGTACCAAATCAGGAAAGGTTCCAGGTGTTTATACAGCAATTCCTTCTGGTTTGGAAACAATGGAAACCATCTGCTTTTTTGCCATTAGGGGGATTATACCCTTCACCTCCCCCCCAATCATACACAGGGTAAGGCAACATCAGCCATTACCTGCAAGGATCTGAGGTGATCAGGGCAGTGGTTTATGCAGTTTCACATATGTACAGGCAGTCAGAGTCAAAAGGGTGTTAGAACCTGAGCTGTAGCCAAAACCAGGAGACCCAACTCAGGGCTCTCTAGCTGACTACAATTAGAGGCAAGTTCATGAAGCTTGGCAACAAAGCAAAAGGAACAACATTGTTTTGGATGGAAAACAGAAACACACAAAGACACAAAAAGGAGTCACATCAAAGACAGCGCTCTGCCCGTTCCCTTAAGTATAGAGGCCTATGCATAAAGAGAAAGGCCAACACAAATTAACTTGGGAGTCAGGACTGCAGAGGCTTAGGAGGCAATCCATCCATTCTAGGACAGGGTTTAGTTTTGCCCTGAACAGTCATGGATAGTGGCAGTGCATGGATATGGGACAGCAGGTAAGGAGCACTTAGCCTGAAGCAGAAAACCAGCCCATCAAGACTGGAATCAGTATATGATGCTCCCCATAAACCAGCTCAGGTCCCTTTCAAGAGGAAGCCTTACTAGCTGGGCACATGTAGATATTGACCCACAGACTCTTCGAAACATAGCAGGAAGGGGGATGCACTTATTGTAGACAATAGACACATGGGGATGTATGCCAAGTCTTCTGTTTCTCTCCTTGCTAAGCCTCCAGTGTAATCCTTCAATACCCCCCACCCCTACCCCAATACCCACCCTGCATGCACTAAAGGAGAGTTCCCTGGAAAGTCTTCTCTAGCAGCAACTGCTATAAAGTCACAGCTCGGTCTTCACTTTGTGCATCAGGTCCTTCTGGTCTATTTTCTCTAGGTCACGATTCCAGAAGTTGTAGGCTAAGAGGGCCACGTTTTTGGCTGCCACTGCAGCCATTTCCATTGAGCTGGCTGCCCACTCCATGCTGCTGAGGTAGTAGAGGTTATCGTGGAGGACAATGGGCGGGAGGCTCTTGGAAGACCCATAGTCAGGATAGGCCTGCCATTCTGTCACCTGGACAGAGTAGTAGGAACGGAACAGAGTCTTCAGCTCTTGCTTCTCCAAGGGGTGCTGGGAGTGGACTCGCCAGATGGCTGCCTCTTGGGGCTGCTTCCGCCGGAAGGTACTGGATATGTTGACGGGGCAAATGTTGTCCATGGAACTGAAGAAGAGGACAGGAGCATCTGTGGTGAGGATGCTGGCAAAGGGGAAGAGCTTTGGGTCTGGGAAGCCAAAATAAGAGGAGTTGAGGTAGCCATGGATGACAGAAGTGACCGTGGTGTGGAAGGTCCCTGGGAAGTCAGCAATGGGAGGGTCAAAGTTCTGGAAGCTGATGTTGCTCTTGTTATTATGCAGTGGAGCAGCAATGACCACGATGTCATAGAAGCTAGAGCCTTGGCCTTCCTCGTCCTCATAGTGTACCTGGTAGAAGGTTTTTCCTTCTGGAAAGAGTGGAGAGAGAGAGAGCGCTCAAAACAGCAACTCAAATACACAACAACTACCCTCACATCCTGCTGAAGGTTTTAAGGAGCTAAAGGGGTAAGACCTAGAAGTTGGAAAGCTTCTTCAACAATCTGCCAAGGCTCTGTGGTTCTCCATGTTCCTTAGTTAACCCCTTCCCCTCTGTTTCTTATTATTTTCTTGTTGTTGCTGGTTTAAGCTTCCAGACCCTGCCTGGTGAGCTAGACCAGATACATAGAGTTGATATACATTTTGCACAAGTAACAGATATAAGAGTAAAGAGCGACTATATTTCTGACTGTCCACTAGTAAGCAGGTGGGGAATCTTCTCACCTTCTGTGTACACAGATGCAAGTGATACTAGGCAAGACCAAAATACTGGAGCATATGAAAGCGAGGGTGTGTACGTCTACGGATGTCTCAGCCTTGGGTACACCATCGAAAGGAGCACTGTTAACTATTAACACCAGATCTGGCTGATAAGCTGCAGGAAGGGTGACCAAGGTGCTACTTCTCCAGATGTTATTGGACTCCAATTCCTATCAGCCCCAGCCAGCATTGGCCAGCGGTCAAGGATCAAGGGAGTTTGTAGTCAAGCAGCAGCATCTGGCAGTACTCAACAGCTTGTGAGATAGCAAGCATGAGACTGTAAGGTTCACAGTGGCATAAAATGAAAGCATGTGAATGCAGCAGCAGCAGAACAATTGTGTTTTTCATACTGTAATTTTATGTTGCGAACTATCCTGAGATTTATGGATATACGGCAGCATTCAAATTTAATAAATAAAATTAATGTAACAATGATGTGTTTCAGCAAGCACTATTGGGCTAAGGCCAACTACGTCACACTCAAGAGTATACCCATTGATGTCAATGGATTTAAACAACTTGTCTACTGATGTCAATGGATATTCTCCGAGTATGGCTAATGCTGGATATTATCTACTGCCTATATAATTAACAAAAATAATGACATATAGGAAGGGATGAGGAATATGAAAAGGGTGGGAGTGCTTAAAGAGAAATACCTTTTGATAAAGATTCCTACTGTGAAGAAAACATAGCCTCTTAAGAATTTTTTCATATTTTTTTTTTAAAAAATGATCCAATACTAAATGATCCAGGTACATAAGGAGAGAGTTTTGTTGCTCCTCACTGACTGCATCACAAAAGAATTCAACTTGTCACACCTGCCTGGTCACATCTACATAAAGTAATCACAACGGTAATGAATGCACAACCGAGAGAGAACACTGGATTTTCCCAAGTATAAAATATTGTACTTTTTAGTGCTCAGAACAGTGGAGAAATGCAGAGTCTGTGCAGTAAATACGCATTGTTTATAATTTCTTGTGCAACCAACTGATCATCTGGAAAGGCGCTGAGACAAGTGAATAGCAAAGAAGGTCCCAAGACCCACTTCCTGCAGATTCTTGTCTGCAGGCATGTTCTGGCTCCTTCTTTGGAAGCATTTTCAAGACACAAGTAAGAAAATGTAAAGTTAAAGTGATCCCTCAACTTCACCCCTGCCATGCAAGGCCATTGGTGGTATACCAGCTGCTGTCCATAATAAGGTCTCTTAAGAGAAGTTCAACTGAATTGGAAAGTTTTAGTTCATGGGTAGGCAAACTAAGGCCCGGGGCCCAGATCTGGTCCCAGACCCATGGAAGGTCTGGGAATCAGCATGTTTTTACATGAGTAGAATATGCCCTTTTATTTAAAATGCATCTCTGGGTTATTTGTGGGGCATAGGAATTCATTCATTCTCCCGCCAAAAAAAAATATAGTCTGCCCCCCCACAAGGTCTCAGGGACAGTGGACCGGCCCCCTGATGATCCCTGTTTTAGTTCCTTAGGAGATCTGAGCTGGTCTCCTTCTCATCATTGTTTGCCAAACCCTGTCCTTGCCCAGCCAGCATGGCCAATGGTCAGTGATGATGGGAGTTATGCTCCAGCAACATCTGGAGGGCACCAGGTTGGTGACCCCTGATCTAGCTGACTTGATCTTCAAGGTCTCAAGCAAAGGTAGTGCCCAGTCCTGTTACCCAAGATATCCTGGTTCTCTTTCAGCTCTGAGCAGCTTACCTGAGTTGTGCAGAGAAATTGCTGTCACAGTAGCCTTAATTATGTTGGCTTTCGTCAGCTTCAGCAAGCCTGAACACACCAGGTTGTTGCCACCTTCCACAGACCACATGTTGCCCTGTGCCCCTGCTAGGGACATGGCCCCTGAAGATAGAAATACAGAGGGGTTAGGCGTCAAAATAATAATAAAGTAATGAAGACACCATTCCCTCTGGCAACATGTCTATTGAGATCAGTCTGTGCTCCACTGGAAAGAGACACCTTTGGCCTTGCTTGGTTGGTCTGCAGCAAGATAGCAAAAGGTGGCACTCACCTGCAAATGCAGGCACCAGTACTGACTGGCCATAGCTGGCACGGAGAATGGCCACAATGACCTCATCAATGAAGCGCTGTGTGATGCCCACCTCCAGCAGGGACTCTGCCACAGAGCGCTGTGTCATGTTGACAAACGTGTCCCCACCCAGCGAATGCAGGAGCTCCTCAAGGCGAGAAAACGCATAGCCATGGGCCTGGTATTTGTAGATCCTGCAGGACACAAAAAAGGAGGAGACAAATCTGGAGCAGCCAGGAGATCTAAAGGAAGTTCAGTGCATCTCTTCAGCCTAGCTGGAGACTTTCTGGGCTTAAAGGAGAAGGAGGTCCACCCTCTTTCCCTCTCCAGAGGTTCCACCACCTCCGTCACATACCTCATGAACTTCTCCATTACCTCCTCCACCCACATCTGTAGGCGCAGGAAGCTCATGCCGTAGTGCCACCAGAGTCGGAAGAGGTTCAGCAGGTACCAGTCTGTCTCCTCTAGGGCAAACTGCTCCCCGCTAAAGATGGCGCTCTTCCCAGCCAATTCTCGACGGTGCTTCAGCCCTAGGATAAGGGGACAATGAGGTAGAAGAGTAAGGCTACTTTCTGTCCTCTTTCATGAGTCAGGGAGCACAGGCAATGCAGCCTTCTGCTTTTACAACAATGTTTTGCAGATTTTGTACAGGCTACGAAACTTGGTCCGAATGCAATTGTTTCCAGTGTGATGATTGTACCCACACTCACCCAGCAGCTTAACAAAGTCCTGCATGTGTAGGTTGAGAGAGTGAATGGAGGCACCACCGATTTCATACTGCTGTTTGTTGACAGTGACCGTGGCCAGGCGGCCCCCAACGGTGTCCTTTTCGTACACGTCCAGTTGCACCTGTGGCCCAAAGTGCTGCTGCAGGAAGTGGGCCACCGAAGAGCCGCCAATCCCAGCTCCCACTACAGCTGCCAAGGCAAAAGCAGAGGGGCGAGGATAAGGCAGAGTAGATGCATGCCTACCTCCGACCACCCACCCCACTCCCCAAAGGACCAGCAGGTTGCTCATCTTACACACAGACCCTTAAACAATCCTTTGTCCTGCAGGGAGGATGCCACACAATGAAGAGGAAGGTTTTCCAACCCAGTCATTTGGCCTGATATTTTACACATGTTCTTCGCCAAATGAAAACTGTTGCTATGAAGCAAGGGAAAGTTCTGCAGAAGGCCACAGCAAGCTTTCATCTGAATCTCTCAACATGGTTAACTCTCTCTTCTCTCTCTCTCTCTCTCTCTCTCTCTCTCTCTCTCTCTCTGTGTGTGTGTGTGTGTGTGAGAGAGAGAGAGAGAGAGATGTGTGTACCAAGCTGCAGATTTATGCCAAATATCACATCAATTACTTTACATGGCAAGTTGCTGCTGCCTGCATATGCTCAAAAAATGTAGTAGTATTTTCTTTTAATTAAAAAAAACCTACAGAGCAAGAAAAAGCCCACCATGAATGATTTTAAGATTTTGATTGGTTCCAAAATGGTAGCCATGGAAGCATCTAGCAAAGTGACCCGAGTCCTGTGGTATCTTAAAGATCAACAAATGCTCTTGATGATTTTGTGCTCACTAAGTACAGGAAATCTTCATCAAAGTGGTCAGGTACACATTTCCCAGCTACAGAGTTAAGGCACCTTAAGGGAATAATAATAATAATAATAATAATAATAATAATAATAATAATAATAATAATAATAATAATTTATACCTCACCCATCTGGCTGGGTTTCCCCAGCCACTCTGTGTGGCTCCCAAGAGAATATTAATTATAATAA
The DNA here is from genome assembly GCF_964188305.1 of Podarcis bocagei. Lineage (NCBI taxonomy): Eukaryota > Metazoa > Chordata > Lepidosauria > Squamata > Lacertidae > Podarcis > Podarcis bocagei. Next base: position 82,031,572 of record NC_138126.1, on the reverse strand, counting down.
TAAAGCAATAAAACATATTGTCCAAGCCCTGGTCCATGCAGGAAACCTGCTGCCGCAGCATTCCTCATATATGGCCAGCCAGCCTTTGCTTAAAAACTTCAACTGAAGGAAAGGCCACGACTTTCCAAGGCTTCCTGTTCTGCTCTGTTCCACTGGCAAACAGCCCCTACCACCAGGAGATCCTTCCTAATATTTAGCTGAAGCCCCCTTTCCCATTATCTAAACTCACTCAAGTTCAGAAGTCAGGGGTGATGAGTGGCTATAGAAAGAACTACAGTGGTACCTCGGGTTAAGAACTTAATTCGTTCTGGAGGTCTGTTCTTAACCTGAAACTGTTCTTAACCTGAAGCACCACTTTAGCTAATGGGGCCTCCTGCTGCCGCCGCACCGCCACCATGCGATTTCTGTTCTCATCCTGAAGCAAAGTTCTTAATCCGAGGTACTAATTCTGGGTTAGCAGAGTCTGTAACCTGAAGCGTCTGTAACCTGAAGTACCACTGTACTGTGTAAATCAGCCCCAAATGCCTCTCAAAGTCCAACATCCGCTGGCTACCCCTGAGCAAATTGCCATCTTATTCTTGTCAACAAAGGCTTTGTGTGCCTTTGTTATGGTGGCTGCTAGTATTATGAACAACTGCAATAATGACGAATCCTGGGACAAATGTCATACTGGAGAATGTGTGACTCAGTGGCGTAGCGTGGGTTGTCAGCATCGGGGCAAGACAAGTAATTTGCGCCCCCTAACCTGTGGATTTGCGCCCCCTAACCCGTGGATTTGCGCCCCCTAACCCTAACCCCCAGATGTTGCGCCCGGTGCGGCCGGCCCCCCCCCTGCACTCCCCACGCTACGCCACTGGTGTGACTAGCAGGCAAACACGGCCTGTGCTTAAGGGGAAAGGGCCATCACTCAGCTGCAGAGCAGGTTCAATCCCTGGCATATCCAGGTAGGGCTGGGAGATGTCTTCGTCCGGAAGCCTGAAGAGCTGCTGCCTGTCAGTGCGGACAATCCTGAGCTAAATGGACCAACAGTCTGGCAGCTTCCTATTTCGCCACTACAGAAGCATCCTTAATGCCAATTATTCAGCCCTAGCCTCCTGCATGCCCTGACAGGTCCGTGCAGCCTCATCCTCGGGACTATTTGTTTCGTATCTTACACACTTGTCTTCCCGCACACCCCCGTCGACAACCTCACACAGGACGGACGCCCGTTCCGTCCAGGAGGCCTCGCTTAGACGCGTAAAAACCCAAGCGCCCCGTGCTTGCGCGCCTGTGATTTCGACAGCAGCGCCTACCTATTTTGCCGGGCGGAGCATCCCCTGCCGCAGCGACGGGGGGCTCCCTCCGCATCACCCCTACAGCTACCACGGTGAGCAACAAAAGCAGCCGATGCGAGGCTGCCATCATGTTGGCAGCGGCGGCGGCGCAGGAGGCGGGAACGCAAAGCGCGACGTGCGCAGTTTACATGTCCGCGCAGCCGAGGTCCGGCTCGCTCGCCTGCCCGACGGCTTCTCGGTTGCGGGGCTGGCGGGGGAGCCTCTCGCCTCCGTCCACTCGCCAGCAGCGCTTCCCGAAGGAGCGAGGCGGGAGCAAGGGCTTGGCTTCGGCATTGGCTGCGCCTCTCGCAGCGCCGCCTTCTTCGCGGAGTGCAAGGGGCGAGAGGCGGCCTCCTTCAAGAGACGCCCCTTCTGAGCCGAGCGAGGATGCAACCTCGAACAGGGAACCCGCCGCCCGCCAGGCTTTCGGACTACAACTCCCGACATCCTCGACCGTCATTCATGAAGTGCAAGGGCTGACGGGAGTTGAAGGCGAAGCGCACCTGGAGGACCGGGGCTTCCCTTTGCTTGCAGCGCGCAATGGCCTCGAGGTTTGCCGCGTTAGGCTTTCTTCGCGAAGCGCGCAAATGCTTAAGCGCGATGCTTTCAGCTCTGAGTCTTGCTCCGATTCCCTTCCCCCCGTTCTTCATTTGCCATGCGGCTTCCCCGCTTAATTACCATTCATCATTTGCTGTTTTTCGAAGCTTAAAACTGGGAACTGTGCAGCCGTAAGCAGAAGCTCTTGCCGCCTTTTGTGGTCAGCCGTGGATCCGCGCCTTTCCTAGGAAGACGTGCTGGTTCTTTTGAACTCAGCTTGCAAGGGGAACGGCCCAACTCTGCAGCCGATCTCCATCTTTGCATCTCCTGTAGCTTTAAGAGGGGTGGGCCACCGAGGTGCCATTTTTGCCAGCCCTGTCTTGGGTGTAAACATCCAAGGTGGGGCGCCTGCTTGCTTGGAAGGGTTGGTTTGCTTTTCACACACTTCGAAGCTTCCCGTGCAGGCATCACTGAATAAATAGGGGATTTCGACATTCGGGTTGCAAGTGTAAAAAGCACTGCCTGCCGAGTTCAGCACATGCTGCTGGTTAACCTGATGGCGAAGCAGAGAGAGCTGGCTTCAGGCACTTGGACCTTCAGCAGACCAACTCAAGTGTCTGAAAACGTGACATGAATGCTGACAACATCAACATCGCCCTGTGGGAATCCCTGCAAAGAGCTAATAATAATCCAAAGCATTTAACCAGAGTGCATTTTAGGCTAGCGTGCTCTTTTATTTAATACTGAAGAAATTAAACATTGGATAGTGGCTGTTGCCATGGTGCCTGCAGAATATAACCCCTCTGGCATGTATGCTAAATCAAAACAAACACAGTTAAATTACCTTTTTCCCAAGATTCCGGCTGATTTCAAAATGGCAAGAAATCAAACATTTCTAAATTTCTGACTGGGCACATCCTCTTTAGGAGGCATTCAAAGTCAATACCACATGTTTCAGTCTTGTAAAGGTAACTTTTATTTGTAAGAATATGGTGCAGAGTGATTTCAATACATTGTTATGTTCTGAACAACTTGATTTGTCTTCCTTACCCAGCAAAAGCAAAAACTTTTGGTTTAATAAATGCAGCATTCAACTGTATGGATTTGTATTGTACACATAAATAGCTCGCCGCTTTTTTGAGCAAGTCAACAACTGGAAGACAAACACTGTAATCTGTGTGTTTTCTTGGAAACAAGCCCTTTGTACTCAGCGGGTCTTGCTCAGTTCACAGGCTGCAGTTCAAGATGCAATTTAAATCTTATTTCCTATGAACTTCTGAGCAAACATGCATGACTGTGCTGGAAAAATATTTTGTTCTTTTGCCTTGGGGGAAAAAAAATACAAATCTATTTTAAATTAGAAATGTGCTCTAACAATCTCTTATATTGCTCTAAGGATCATTCACTTATAGCCCAAAGTTGCCCCCCCCCCAAATTGGTGATGCAGATAACCCTTTGTGGATTAATTCAGTTCATGTACATCTGCCTGAGAATATGCCAGAGGTGGTTTTAGGGTAGCGTGCCTGGTTTGGTCATATTGGGTGCCGCCCTGCAGGGGGCGCCACAACAATGCTGTAGAATCAAGCGCAAGTAGTGGGAGGGGGCACTGAATTTTAGTGTTGCCGCTGAAATCTGAGAGCCCAAAGTCCACTGCTGAATATGCTCACATGAAACACCACTTCTTTCTGACTAACTAACACAAGAATGTATATGGTAGGAAGGAAATCCTGGAAATAAATACCAACTTGAATCATTTTTATAATTTCAGAGTCAAGAGATCTCTCTCTTGACAGTACAGACAAACCTAATACAAATAACATGGGAGCCAGCAGCATCTGGAACTTTCAGCTGATGAATTCTAACCAAACTTAGACAAGATAGCAAGACAGGACAAAACTCCTCTGAAAAAGGAAGTGGGTGTGAGTCAAAAATAAGGCCACCCTCACAAAGATTCATTTCTTTGAACTTTCACCTAGGGTTCAGAATGAAGCCAACATGTTGGGTTACCTCAATCGTCTCTCAAATAGAGTTAGGATTTTTCACGCTTGCATGTTTAGCTTACCTGTCACACAAAAACTGATCAGAATCAAGCATCCACTTGTTTACAGAATGATACCAATTTATTCTCTAGCTGGAAGTCCCCTTAAAACTTAGGCTGAAACTCTGATCTGATCATTTTCTTGCTATTTTTACTGAAATTAGCTGAAGTACACTTTGCATAGACACTTTCTCTTTTTTTTTAAAAAAATGCTAAATAAAAAACAAATCATATATTTTGATGTCTAATCTAGTAGTCTCCGAATCCAGATTTTTCACAGTGCCATCTGGAGATTTCACAGGGTTGAAATAGCCAAGTAACCTGAGGAAGATCTCCAACTGCAGAAAGAATTTACAAATTAACACCTCCAGACACACTTCTGCTGGGTATCAAAGCCCCTTCACACTACTCATCACTTGTTTTCAAAATGCTTTACAGCTGATAAATAATTGTAGCATTTCTGGGAGGTAGGCAGGTATCATATTCCCACTTTACATATAGAAAAGCAGAGGTTGCAGCAGCTGAACCAAAATTCAAGGAAAGCAGAGTGCATTTGTAAGAACACAGAAAGTTATACCAAGTCAGACCACTGGTCAGTATTATCTACACCATGGGTAGTCAACCTTCTGGACTACAGCTCCCATCACCCCTGATCATTACTCATGCTGTCTGGGGCTGATAGGAGCTGCATTCCACAGCATCCTGGAGGACTACCCCTTTGTCTACCCTGACTGGTTTCAGTATTTTGAATATTGCCTTGAGATGCCAGGGACCAAAATGGTACCTTCTGCATACAACATTGGTCTACAACTGAGCTACTTCCCTTCCCTTCTTGGAATTATGGCCCTTCCCTTATTAGGAATTATTAGGAGTCCTCCTTCCCCTCAAAACCCACAACAGAATTTAATGGAAAGTCAGAAAAGTCGCAGCACTACCTCTGACTGAGAAACAGCTGGGGGGGGGGAACAAACACCATTTATGACACAGAACAAGTAATATTAAATTAGCTGTACGTCTTGGAAGTGAAGATCAGGCCATTGCAACTCATCCTGAGAGGCCAGCAGGTAACAAATTTGGCTTAATAAATAAAAATCCATACTATAGCAGCAACAGTCACGTGGACAGAGAAATCAGTCCATTCAGGTCTCAAGTATTTATAAAACGTGTCCACCTCATTCGTGTGATTCTACTGCCACACCTACATGCGCATGTCTAATAGTGCGGCCGTGAAGTTTATAACCATCCAGAGTCACTAATGCCACAGTGCCTGGCTGCATTTCCTCTGCTGGCACATGACAGACTATTTCATGATCGTAGGGGTCATATTTGCCACCAATGGGGTTCATTTTCTGCAGGCCATGCTTCACAAATATGCTTTGCAGTTTGGACTCTATGAGAGATAAGCCTTCGCATATCTTCTTGAGAGTCAGAGTTGGGTCATCGTGTTCTCCCCCTGTGGTACTCTCGGTGGTCTTCTCCAAGATATCTGCCACTTCTACCAGGTCTCTGCAGAAACTCTGGATGCCTATAGATACATAGATCAGAAAGGTGAGGATGACTTGTTCAAAGGGCAGACACAATGCATTAGAGTCTCAGTCCTTATAACATTCTCTGTATAAAAGAACAATCAAGGTACAGCAAATACTGACAGTCAAACCTTTTTTTTAAAAAAAAACACCTGATAGATGTATTGCTGTTTTAATTAACGTTTGTGTTATTTGCTCATTGATTTTATTTGCAACATAAACCACCCTGAGATAAACATTTTGAAGGGTGGTATATAAATGCCTTAAATAAACAAATAAAGCAGAGCACATGGGGTGGTAGGTACAAGCTCTGCACAATACTAGCACCCTTTTTACTCACCAAATATCTTAGCATCCTCGACAAACTTCTGCGTCCTCCGCCTAACATTTTCAGAATCTGTCAGGGCTCGTTGGTACCGTTCCTGCACATAGTAAGAAGCAGAGTCAGACAAGAACACCACCCAAAGCAACAGGTCAATGAGCCATCTATAATGCTGCAAGCCTGGACCACGAGGGTTGAGGGCAGCTTTGCTTGACATACACAGCCTTCAGTTGCTGCTCTTAGATAAAACACATTGCCTGTGTGACTTCCTGCTGAAATGAATGGGCCGTAGTGAAAAAGACCTAAAGATCTCCCCACCCCACTTCATTACCCTCTTCAACTAACAAACAATGGCAAGGAATAGCTACAGCAGATGTACATGCATGCATACTTATGCAGCAGAAAGAAAATGGGAAAATGTGAAAGCAGCATCTACTAACATGCCTTATTTATTACATTTATTTCGCAAAATGTATATACAGCTTGACGGTAATAAAACCTTAAAGCAGTGTACAAAAAGACAAAAACCCTAAGATTATCAGTAAAAACACAGTTAAAAGCAACTACTTAAAATATTAAAAAATAATAACAACTAAAATCAGCTGAGAACCAGATGAAGCACACATATCAACAGTCTGCTTGTCTGGATAGGCTTGTCTAAGCAAAAATAGTCTGCCGCCATTGCCCCCCCTTATGCTGAGCACAGGAAAAAGTCTAATGACAGTCTCTAGACACTGTTGCTCATGCTATCCGGAGAGTGTGCATGTAGACTTCCCCCTTGCTTACTGAATACTGATGGATTGTGAGTGCACAAACACATCCCATCACAGTGAGCATTTAGTGGATGACAGGAAGGACAGGCACTGCTACACAGAACGGTGCTTTCGCCCTGTGTGGAAAACAACAGTTTGGAGTTGTTCCTTCTGCCTGGCCCCTCTTTAAAGAGCCCAGGCAGGCAGCAGTGATGGTCACTAGAGATGTCACCAGCTGGGTATCTGCTGTTCTGGAATCTTTTGACTATTGTCCTAGCTCTATGTTTGGAAAAGTAACGGACACACAATAAATAGCCTGGTTATATTTATAAAATGCTTAAGAGTAAATTTAGTGCACATAACAATGACGGCTGCAGTGCTGTACACCAGGCCTAGTGTCAGCTCTCAGCCTGGTCAGGCAAATGCTGAGGCCTGCGCACCCTGGCAGGGCCCCCTGGAACTGACATCTTACTGGTAGAGCTTTGTCGTCATCCTCCCTTTTCTCTACCAGCCGGAAGGGACCCAAACAAACAGACACTTGTTCTGATCTGCTTTCACCACCAGCTAGCCTTCCTGGAGGAGGAGGAGGAGGCTGGCAACAGTGGAAGGAGTTATGCTGCAGGAGTTGCAGGGGAAGAGTGGCAGCAGGGGATGCTATCTAATTCTACTAATCCGATCTTTTGACTACTGCATGCTGTAGACTTTGGGACTGGGTATTTAAGACACACAAAAGCTGAAACCTTAAAAAAAATGTGTTAGGGCAAACGGCCAAGTTAAGGACGATACATACTGTTAAGACACGGACTTGTTCTTCCAATTTGGTGGCTTTGAGCTCTAAACTGTTCTCGTTCAGGAGATGTCTAGGCTCATCAGGAGGGTCTTCTGGACCACAGTCATCGCCTGTGCTCCTCTGCTGTGCCGCAGTGCTGAAGGCAAAGGACAAGCCTCTGAAACAAGACAGTGACAAACAATGAGGAGAGAAGCAGGAACACTTTCAAAGGTGTCTGTTTAAAATACTGATGTATCAGCTAGCTCCAGCCTTGTGTTTTCCCACCTTCAGGACTTGGGTGGAGGCAGCAGTGGTCCAGGTCAAGGGAACACAGGCCTCAGTCTTGTGCTATTGGGTGGGAATTTTTATTCACACCTTCTTCCAGCAGATAAAAGATTAATCTCTCTCCCAATCCTGTGAAGGAGAAAGACTGAAAAGCAACAGCCTTTTGCATATAGGTTGGAAAACTTGATCCGGGTGCCTTTGACTAGCGGAAAAACTTGCTCCCTGCCCCACTTTTTAAAGCCACTTCTCTGTGACATTAAATGCTGGTTGGCAAGTAAGAAGAGAACTTACATTGTGCCCATCCCTTTAGCATTTACAGCATGTGTATGAATATGATTACAGAGGGAGCTTGGTGAACCAGCCATTTGCTACACTTTGTGTTCAACAGCATGGGAAGCCAGGTCAGGTTTTTTGTATCAATGCTAGTTATAGCAAGAATGTTTTGCAGGACAAAGACTCTTTGAAATCACCTCATTCTGGGTGTTGGCAACATGCCACATATCATAGCTGACTGTGTACACTATTGTTCAGCTGATCTGAATGCCCTCACCTGAAAAGTATCTGGGGCAGTTTTGCAGACATGCAAGCTGTTTTTTGCCCGTAAGGGAAAACTCAGAGCTGTGCTGTTGCTAATATGCAAACTGTAAAATCATAAAAGAGGGGCCCAGCTGGGCTCCCATCAGCCCCAGCCAGCAAGGATTATGGGAGTTGGAGTAGAGTAGTGACTGAATGGCCGCAGGTCCCATGTTTCTATTATAAACAAAACTCTACTCTTTCCTCTTTAGGTGAACAGGGCTCAATGCTTTGCCAGCATTTTTAATATATTGCCAAGCTCTGAATGAATCTTGCTGCCCTAACGCTTGACTCTACTATCTGAAGTACATGTGAAAAGAGGACTGATGTCTATGTTTGGAGATGATCCAACAGTGCTGTGTTTTGGGGTGTTAACTACAAATTCTGATTTGATACAGTGGTACACAGTTGTGGGCAGAAGCATAAAATGTAGTGTTTGTGGCACAAAACAACACAAAATTTGGCATAGGTTTTGAGGGAATACCAGGTTTGGGGTTTATAGTGAATGCTGCTTGCAAAGAAGAACTGAAAGCATATGCTGCCATTGTTAAACTGTTTGCAGGGATTCCAGAAAGCAGGGAGGGATCTGTATTAGCACCCCTGACAGGTAGGTATACTCCACATCCAAAGAGAGCGGGGGCTGTGTTCCACCCACCCACCCAGAAGTGATTCATGGAGCTGGATTTGGACAGGGGTGGGGAAAGGAAGTTTCACTTCTTGTTGAAGTGCTGGGTTGGGCAGCGAGTGTGTGACTCTGCTGCTTGAAATAAATAATCTCCAAACCCATGCTCTATTAATTTATTTTTTTAAAAGAGCTGGGTAGTGTCTTTGCCTTTGAAAAGTGACACACGCATTAGGGGATCAAAAGGACCTACCTAGACAGCAGAATTGCAGCATTTGAGTGGCATATGCTTCCTGAGTGACATTTTCTCCTCTTAGCTGTGGGTGTACACAAACATTGCATAAGGAAGGAAGGAAACAGCTTCTGAAAGCACTTGCCTGAATGACAACAGATTTAGGAATGATGAACCATTCTCTTCAACTAGACAGTGGGTTCTGTTAACAAATCTCTCATTAAGAAGGCCAAAACTCAGTGGACAGACCATTCAAATCAAAACCTTCCTTCGTCTTTCAGCCATAATCACTTCCAAGCTAGACTAGTTCTGTACCATCCTCTGCATTGGGCTGCCCATGAAGTCAGTCCAGAAGTAAGGTGACATCAGATGACATTACATGGACCCTTTACTAGCTCCAACGGTAAGCAATTTGCTCCCGGAGTAGGGCAGGTTAGCAGCAAGGTCAGGGATGTGTGGCTGCAGCAGGAGGTGAACTGCTTTGGCTCCACTGTAAGTGACAGTGGCAGCACTGTTAGACATAATCACTGTGCCAGCTGTTCCTGCTTCCCCCTACAAAGAACTGTTCAAGAACTCTATTCCACTTTATAAGCCTTTTTTGGGGGGTCCCTCACTAATGGTTGTACAACAGATGAATGAGGCCTGCCCAGAAACATCAACAATATTTAGAATGCCCCCCCCCCAAGGGAAGAGCACTGCCTGCTTTTCGGCAGACAGTGAAGAACACCATTTTATTCCAACATGCTTTCTCAACATTGTGCTATTAGTTAGGATGAACGTCTGCTGCTACTGTTTCAAAAAGACCAGATCAACATATTAGTGGGTTATAGGGTTTTTTTAAATATTGTTCATTTGCATTTCAGTGATGCTTGATAAATTCTCTTTGTTGTAACCTGCCTCACTGAACACTCCCATAAAAAGAATGGTGCAATAGGGAGATAAAAACACCACACAGGAAACTATAAAATTGTACTGAGAACCAAGTTACTAACAAAATCAGATGCACTGATGACACAGCTGATGACAGTATTTGAACAGGACACAGATCTCTCACATGCTGGTTATTCATCCCTGGAGGTACTGCTCTACAAAGTTCTGCACAAACTACAAAGTTTAGCTATGGAATTTACTATGAGATCACTTCCTTAGATGGTGTGTGTTTGTGTGTGTGTGTGTACATGTTCTGGGCTAAGAATAGCTAACAAATCAAGCATCAACTATAGATATGAAATCCTCATGCTACTCGGATTGCATCTTACTCATGAGTCAGTGAAGTCCAGCATCTTCCGCCCACTCCACACCCCCTTATCCCCACTGCAAACTATGACCTTCTTTGAAAATGTCTAACCCATGTCTTCATCCAAGGGATTCCAAGGCAACATACATAGACATTCCAAACTTCTATACAATATTAAAACAAACAATAAAAATTAAAGCATTAATAAAATATTCAAAATGGAGGTACCAGTCTGCCAATATAATTGCCAGACAGCCAGACTCCAGGACCTTTAAAAGAGGACTACAAGGCAAACAAGCCAGTTGCTTAGGGTCAAAAGGAAAAAGTCTAATGATTTTTTTCTTGTGGCATCCTGGAAATATCTAGTCCAGTGGTTCCCAAACCTTTACCCCCACAGATCACTTGAAAATTGCTGAGCGGCTTGGAGACCCAATTTACAATTCCTCCACCTGTTATAGCAATTGTAACATGCTAGGTGCTGTATGACTTATTACTGTATTTTCACAGACAAGCTGCAGACCACCTGAATGAAGTGGTTCGCAGGCCACAGTTTGGGAACCCCTGGCATCTCCTGTTTGAAACAGGACGCTGAACTAAATCAACCTTTGGCCCGACCCCCACAGGGCTTTCTTATCATCTCAGTAACTGAGAGTTTCTCAGTATCTCTCTTATCAGCTGCACAGAAAGGAAACTCCACCAGGATGCCTTCATTCTCCCTTCACTGGAGGAGAAAAAAGAGAGACACAGAGAAAAAGGCACAAAATTGGGTGCAATCCTCAGAGACGCACTGATCTAAAAATACTACATAAAAAGCACCGCGAGAGCCCATTTTGAGTGCCTGGGTGCCGTGGCACCTTCTGGGTGCTAACACACCTCCAGGCGAGAAAAAATCACCTCCAGGGAGGGAATCTGGGAGAGACATCGCAAATTCCCAAGAGCTGCATGAAGGGGGCAGCAAAAAGAGGAGAGGATCTAAAGCCGCGGTTACCAACGAGGGGCAATTTGATTTTTAAGGGGGGAAATTCGAGAACGAGTTGTTAACAGTTAATGGCATTTTGGGCTTCCTCCACGTAAATAGGAGTTCATTTTTTGAACAATCAGAAGTATATGTCACAAGTGGAGTGGCATCAGGATTTTAGAGATGCTTAGGTGGGGCATGGCCAAAAAAAGGTTGGGAACCACTGATCTAAAGCAAAATGCAGCAGAACTTCCCCAGCCCCGCCAAAAAAGAGCGCCGCCCCGGGAAAACTACATGGCAGCGGTGGCTACACACAGGTAGGTCCCCCGCTATAGATCTTTGGGGGGTGGGTGCCTTAATATCCCCCCCCCAAAGGCGAGGTGCAAGTGGGGGAAGAGCCAGAAAAAGGAGAGGATCCAGTCCTCGGCGGCCTGCGCAGGGGCTCGCCATTGCCCGCCACCCACGGGGGGAAGAGGGCGACGGCTCGGCTGAGGAAGGAGGAGGATTGGAAAGGAGCCCATTTCAGCCAGCCCCCCACCCGCCCCACGTACCTGTCGTAGCGCAAGTGATGGTGGCTAAACTGGAGCAGGGGGCTGAAGCAGCGCCCCGCCGCCCGCGCCGACCTGCCTGCTGCTGCCATAGCTGCCCCGCCGACGGACGAAGCGTGGCCGACACTGGACCGCCAGGCGCCGACGGTGGGAGGAGACAAGGGCGGCGGCGGCGACTACAACTCCCGTCAGGCACCGCGGCCTCTCGCTCCCGCCCGCCCTCCTTGCAGCGAAAAAGGGCCTCGCCTTTCAGAATCATACAGTTGGAAGGGATGCGGAGGGTCATCTAGCCCAACTATCTGCCATGCAAGAATCTTGCCCACGGAACCAGTGAGCGAGAGGAGTTGCCGGGGTCACGCCTGTATGAGAAGGGCACTTGGCTGTTGCATCTCCACGCGCAAGGCGCCTTCTCTGCTGTAACAAGCCGTTTGGCATCTCCCAGCCTGGAGATTTATTTATTTCTGTGCCTGTGTATCCAGTGAGCTACCAGAAAACGAACACGGGAGACCTGCACCCCCTCCGTATCGGCTGAAAGCACCTCATACTCTGTCAACATTGTTTCAAATCTAGTTAAGCATTTTCTAATTCTCCAGGCTACAATTCTTTATCTTTTATATATTTTTAAATTTTTATTTGCAAATTAGCAAAAGGAAATAATTTACTTAACCAAATTTATATGCTGCTTGGACCTTCTTAAACTTTTTTTTTTTAAAAAAAGAAAAAAGGCACTGGCAGCTGACGTTAATATGAATATTCTGTTACTCTTCACTCAGATGTGTAGATCAATCTAGGCTGTTCAAATGGGAATTGAAATAAGAGTGATGTAGAAAGGGCTGCAAGATCTTCGCAGACCACTGAGTAGTAGATGGTGGGTCTTTGTCCTTCCAGTCTTGAAGCATAAGTCTCTCAAACATCATGAGGGCTTGCAGAATTTGTCCTCAGTCCCCCACACCATATTTATAAATATGGATAAATCAAGGATTTATCCAAGGCAAGGTTAATATGACGAATAATTTCTGACCAGAAAGAAAGGATTCACAAATGCCCACATCATATGCCTCACAGAAGTGTTTTCTGCGTTACATCAGCAATATTTATCTGAATTAGCCAGTTCCTTCCTATAAAGGCTCTGTGGAGTCCAATATAGGGCGGGGAGGGGGAGAATTGTTTACTCAGTCTAAATTTAAAATCTAAAGAAAGACTATATATAAACACTAAAGCAACTTTTCATTGATTGAGCTGTCGTGAACACACTTGATTAAGATCCTGGACATTCACTTTATAACATGAAAGATCCATTTATTTCCTCCAGCACTACAGGAGATGCAGAGTCACTCAGAGCTAATGATCCAAAATAGACTCTAAAACTGCTGTAGTTGACAATGCAATACTGCCATTTAACACTACCAATATTTAGACTACAAAATTGAAAACAGCAAAAATCCCCCATCTGGTCTTGTTAAGTGATCTAATGTGTAGATCACACTTCTTCCATAAGAAGTCTGCCTCTCCGTTTTCAAATCTTTATGACCCCATAATGTTACCTTGACTATATGGATCAAAATGTAACGGAGAGGACATTATATGAGAACTCTTGCTAGCCACTGTAATTACAGGTGGACATGGTCCTTTCTTGAGATTCTGGAACTGGGATAAAGCCTTATTGAATGCAGGGAGACATATATATACATGCATGAAATCATTCTGTTGAACTCAAATACAGAAGTAACATATTTTTCTTTCTAAGATATTAAATATATTAAATAACATTTGAACTCATAAAAATGTTACTACTAAGATTTAGGTAACATTTAACAGGTCAACATTTAGCGGCTTAAATCTATTACTAGCAAGAATCACACGCAGTATACCTGTGAAATTCCAGATAAGCACAGTCAGAAGAGATTTTGGGAGTTATTTGAACAAGAAGAAAAGGCAACCAGAGAGCCAGTGTGGTGTAGTGGTTAAGAGCGGTAGTCTCGTAATCTGGGGAACCGGGTTCGTGTCTCCGCTCCTCCACATGCAGCTGCTGGGTGACCTTGGGCCAGTCACACTTCTTTGAAGTCTCTCAGCCCCACTCACCTCACAGAGTGTTTGTTGTGGGGGAGGAAGGGAAAGGAGAATGTTAGCCGCTTTGAGACTCCTGAAGGGGAGTGAAAGGCGGGATATCAAATCCAAACTCTTCTTCTTCTTCAACTAAGGCTATGTACACATTAACAACCTAAAACACAGCAAGGTAGTTTCCCCTTGCTGCCTTTCAAGTTGCATTGTTATGTTGTGAGATGTCTTCACGTGATGGGCATCGCCCAATTTGTTTTCCTGTGCATGCAATACCCCCCCCCCAAAAGAACCTCCATTTCAGTGAAGCTGTCATCTGTGCATGTGTGATGGCTGTATCCCATGGCTCATGTTTCAAAATCAGAGAGAAGCTGGCTTGAGGGAAAGCACACCAAAAAGCATCATTTTTCAAGAAACTACAGTGGGACCTCAGGTTACAAATGCTTCGGGTTACGAACACTTCAGGTTACAAACTCTGGACGGAAATTGCATGCCAGTGGCGTGGCAGCAGCAGGAGGCCCCATTAGCGAAAGCGCACCTCAGATTAAGAACGGTTTCAGGTTAAGAATGGACCTCCGGAACGAATTAAGTTCGTAACCCGAGGTAGCACTGTACAGGATACAGGTGGCTAATGTGGCAAATGGCAGGTATACTCTGCTTCCAACACCAGCAATGGGAGAACACGGGAGCCTGAAAAAAAAATGCAGTGTGTACACAGCTTACATTGCAATCTTTAGGACTTCTGTCCTGATTTAGTCATGTTCCTACTCTTTCCTCACCCCTCTCATTTACCCCCCACATGACCTAATCCAGTTTCAACCTACAATCTCCTCCTACAAACCATCTTAAAGTGTCTACAACATCAAGCCGATCCCCTCGCCCTGCCCTTCTTCTGTCTTTTTAGGTATCCAAAATAATGAGGACTTTGGGAGAACTGGAAAACTTGATCACTATTTTGTAACATTTTGGGTGGCCCTAACTTTACAGAATTGCCTTTAGACAGCTCGGGAGTCAAATAACTCCATGCCCTCCAACATTTCTCCAATGAAAATAGGGACATCCTAAGGAAAAGTGGGACGCAGGTGGCGCTGTGGGTTAAACCACAGAGCCTAGGTCTTGTCAATCAGAAGGTCGTCAGATCCCCGCGACGGGATGAGCTCCTGTTTCTTGGTCCCTGGTCCTGCCAACGTAGCAGTTTGAAAGCACGTCAAAGTGCAAGTAGATAAATAGGGACCGCTCCGGTGGGAAGGTAAACGGTGTTTCCATGCGCTGCTCTGTTTCGCCAGAAGCGGCTTAGTCATGCTGGCCACATGACCCAGAAGCTGTACGCCGGCTCCCTAGGCCAATAAAGCAAGATGAGCGCCGCAACCCCAGAGTTGGCCACGGCGGGGCCTAATGGTCAGGGGTCCCTTTACCTTTACCTTTAAGGAAAAGTGGGACATTCTGGGATCAAATCAGAAGCCGGGATGCCTTCTCTAAATCAGGGAGACCTCTGGAAAATAGGGACTCTTGGAGGGTCTGGCATTATACTTGGTTCCTTGCTCTGTTGAAATCAATATGCTTATGATTAAGGGTTAGGCTTCCCATACAGATGGTATAGTTTCTACTTTGTCTATTCTAGTTACAGATAATATCATCCCCCTGTAAACCAGAAAAGGTCATGATTCTGTCTTAAGCTTGCGCCATTTTGGAAGCATCAAGCTGGAGCCAAAGTTGTTGTGAAGTATTACAGCCACTCTCCTACCAAAACCTAGGAGATAGATAATACATGCATATACATTTCTACGTGAACCATAAGTAACACGCATGTTGCTGCAACTTCTATGTTTACAACCCAAAACTGCCTTGAAATTTAGAAGAAAAAACGAACACATACAGCTCTGTACAAAGATCATATTTTATTGGGGGGGGGGGGACAGCAGAGGGAGGGGATCCAGATCTTAAAGTGCAGACAAATCTTAAATAGTAAAAATGTATGCCACAATATGCACCCACAAAGAGATAAGCATCCTACCCATCTCCCCCTATAAAAGAAAAGTAGGTCGCTACAGCTTCTGGTCTGTTGGAATGACACAGCAAAGAGGATCACTGTGTTTGCTGTAGGGTTCACCTTGGGGCCTCTTCTGAAGGTCTCAAGTTTTAGATTTTGTATTCCATGAATGAAGCAGGCCTGAAACTGGCCAGAGACCTTATACACATGAAGGCAGCTGGGCTCCCCACACTGCAGAAACAAGACCCACCCAAAACACTCTCCCACCCATCCCACCCGTGATCGGAGAGAAAGATTTTTAGAAATGGCAGCATAATGTCTGTTATTTAGTGCATGCACATACTGTCTTCTAGTGGCTGATTGACAGAAAGGGAAAAGTCTTCAGCCACTGTTCTGCTGACCAGAGACAGCACCCTTAAAGAAATAAAATAGCCCTGCAACAGGGATATTTTTTTTTTTTGCAGAAGCCATTTCTCTAGCCACATCAGTCCATTTATTCACTCTCCTTTCTCACTTGCAAGTGCGAGTCTAGCTCTGCTGTGCAGCAAAGGCGGGGGAGTGGGCAAATGGATCTGTTACAACACTTGGGCACTTTTAGAGTCTGTCGGGCGGGGGGGGGGGCAGGCGATATTACTCCTTGCCGTCCTGAAGCTATTGATCTTCTCCAACACATTTTAAAAGCTTAAATGACAGCCTGGGAGAGACTACAGAAGTTGACAGGAGTGCTCTGGCACAGGTCAATATGAAAAGCCCTGAGATTTAAATTCAACCACCACGTGGACAATGTCTTCTCCCTGTTGGGCCCTTGCCTCTGGGCCTAAGTCAACCAGCCTTGATCTGGTTTGGCAGAGAGCAGGACAGGGAAGCAGGCTGACAGTGTCAAGGGCTGCAAAGAGCATCTTTCGACAGAATCAATTGCAAGGCACTTCTGTGTGTCATGCCTCGTTTCCTTGTGGTGAGGAACACTCACCTGGTTTCCAACACAAGAGAGGAGCTGCAGCAAGAAAGGTGAAGAAGTGACTTGCCCAAGGTCTTTGGCTGACATGAATGAGTGAGGATCTCCGAACCATATCATCATCATCTCTCCCCACCAGACCAAAGTATCTACGTTCCAATTTTTTAATGGCTCTTCGCTAATTTCATTAACCAAGAGCAAAATCTAGACAGCTGGCATGCCAGATCTATTTGAGGTGCTCCTCACAAGCCACTCAAAGGGGAGAATTCTGAGGACACACTTAAAAAACCCAACATCCTTGAAAGGATTTCCCTTACCCACCCTGCTTCCCAAACTCCCCCTTCCCTCCCCTTTCACCCACATCAGTTTTGCTTGGTAATCCTTCATTTGCAGGAGGGTGGGTGCTCTCCCTGCTGAAGAACCAAGTCCCCCAGCACCCTTCTGCAGTTTCCTTGAGGGATGAGAGGCTCTTGCACTGCTCTAGCCTTTCCCAAATGTGTCCCAATGCTCAAGAGGGGTTCTTCCCGGAGATGGAGGCCCTTTTATGATTTCTTCATTTCCCATTCCTAGAAAGAGGGAGAAATAGCGGAGCTGATGAGTCCTGGGTTGCAAAGGAGATATGAAGGCTAGAAAGAGACTGCTGAGCCCTGGTTCCAAAGTGGGGTTCTG
This sequence comes from Podarcis bocagei, assembly GCF_964188305.1. Lineage (NCBI taxonomy): Eukaryota > Metazoa > Chordata > Lepidosauria > Squamata > Lacertidae > Podarcis > Podarcis bocagei. The sequence goes on along the minus strand of NC_138126.1, from coordinate 82,014,188 downwards.
GAGGTTTGGGGCCCGGTTCCAATGAGTCTTGTGGTTTGCCATTAATTGCAGGATTTTACTTTTACAAATCGCTGGAGCAGACCAGGAGAGGGAAAGATCTGGATCAGGACTGCAGCAGGGTTAGGATTCCCCCCACCAAGGCCCCCATCCAGATCAGGCCTCTGTGCTGGGAAATTGTGAAAGGAAGATTCTACGCTCAAGGGCAACTGCAGTTTACACTCTGTAGTACACACTAACATATGATATATATGCCACAACACCCTTGTCAAAGAATTTAGCTTCCACTAGGATCAGCCTGGGGGCCGCAATCCCTTCTGGGCAGCCTACTGGGGGCGGTATGCTGGTGGTGGGCCAGGTCAGAGACAAAAATGGACAGAGCAGTGCACGCGAATTTTACCTTTGCACAGTAAATTGCTTTGTTTCTACACACGTTCAAACATGCCTCTTCACCTTCCAGAGGCATTATCAGAGTTTGGAGACACATCCCAGCCAAGGAAAAACACCCAAGATCGATGAGGAGCAAGGCTTATGAGAGGTGTAGCCTGTGCAAAGCAGGTGTGGCCTGGGAAGGGCAGTGGCGTAGCGTGGGGGGTGCAGGGGGGGCCGGCCGCACTGGGCGCAACATCTGGGGGTTAGGGTTAGGGGGCGCAAATCCACGGGTTAGGGGGTGCAAATTACTTGCCTTGCCCTGGGTGCTGACAACCCACGCTACGCCACTGGGGAAGGGTCTCAAGGGCCAGATAAAGAGGGCTGCATTTGGCCCCCAGGCCTGATGTCCCCTACCCCTGTGTGAGTCCTGAAGATATTGGGAGAGGCAATGAGGAGGGAGTATAATGCTGGCACCCAGCTAGGGGAGCAGAGCAGAGCCGGCTGTACCTTGGCCTTCTGCAGCACATTCCCCTTGTGGGCAGGAAGGAGGGAGGGGCTTCGCTTCCTCATTTCCGCTGCGCAGTTAACCGGGACCAAGTGCTCAGGTTGGCTTCCACTTGACTGGGGCGCAGGCTCCTGCAAAGAAACGTAACAAGAAACTGAGAAGTTGTTCAGAGACTCAAGCAGGGGGAGATACTAGAGAAACCAGGTTCTACTGCTAAAATGTATTTTGGGCGGCATTAATAGCCTCTGTGAAAGAGAAAACAGGGGTGGAAAGCTAAGTAGGATGGGTTGCCTTCTCTCATACCAATCTACCTGTCAATGAAGACAATCATTAGAGGCCCTTGTGGAGCTGGCTCCTGTCTTCTGAGGTTCGGTGGAAAGCAAGCAAGGAAGAGGAGGCACTTTTCAGCTGTTGGATTTCTTTTTACACAAGACTTTCTGTAAACCAGGCCTAGCCGTCATGGTGCCCCCTCCAGATGTTGTTGGACTGCAAGTCCCATCAACCCTAACCCTGGTCCATGCTGGCTAGAACTGATTTGCAGTCCAGTATCATCACGAAAACGCCACACTGGCTACCCCTGCTGTGAACGGATTGCCCTTTGCTCTGCTGTTCCATTTGTTTCCCCATTGTTTATTATCATTCTGGCAGTCATCCTGGGAGGAGTGATAAATGCATGCCTTAAATAAGTACGCTTTGTATCCTCTTTCTCTGGGGCTGGGAGCAAGGCTGAGGGGGTTGGGCTAGATGACCCTCAGGATCCCTTTCAACTCTACAATGCTATGATCCCCTGGGCACCCCCATCAAGGTTAGGTTCAGCAATTACTGAGAAGGGTAGGGCAAGCTCCTTTGCATTCAGAGGAACCTTGGTTCAATCCCTGACATCTCCAAGTAAGACAGGGAGACATCCCTTTCTGAAACCCTACAGCCCCCGATAGTCAGAGTAGACCAGGCTTCCTCAACCTCAGCCCTCCAAATGTTTTTGGCCTACAACTCCCATGATCCCTAGCTAGCAGGACCAGTGGTCAGGGAAGATGGGAATTGTAGTCTCAAAACATCTGGGGGGTCGAGGTTGAGGAAGCCTGGTATAGACAATACATAACTAGGCAGACTGGTGGTCTGACTCAGCAGAAGCCACCTTCCTGTGTTCCAATAATCCTGGCTCCCTGGGCTTCTGTGTGTGCCCATTTTTGTTCTACGCTTATGTGGGAAACTATCATGGACTGAAGCAGCCCTAACTGTCCAAGGCGGATAGAGGAAGCAGCTGTCTCCTCCTCACCTTGTTTTCAGCTTTGCTGGTCACAGTCAGCCCCAGAGCCGGCCCTCCTGCCAGAGACTGCTTCAGCCTGTCTTTCACCTCCGTGAGCTTGAGCTCAAGGTCCACGCGCCTGGCCTCGTTGGCTTTGCAGTGATCCTCCAGGGCCGCAACACGATGCTCCAGCTCTTTCAGGTCTTTCCCTGTTTAACAGACACATGGGAGCAAGGTCAGCCTGTGGCTCCAGGCCTGGAGAAGGGACACATGTCAGGGAGCTTAGAGAAAGTGGGAGGGTGGGCAAAGGCGAAGGGAATTTCACCCCCGCCCAATCCCACCTCCGAGGAGACATGTGGGAAACAGGAACTGGGTCAACGTTCTCAGAAGCTGACGCCTCTTTCTTAACATGTCCACGAGAGGCAAGGCAGCTCACGTTTTTCACATTATCTGCAACGCATCAAAAGCAGTAAGGACGAAAAGACCTGGATTCTGCCAGCTTCCAGGCAATTAGCTGTGCAATTTCCATTACAAGAATTATTCTTCCAGTAGATGGCGCGCCTGGGCTTTCCTCTGCGGAAGGAGCCTGCAACTGTTTCTGTGGCTAATTTGAAGCTATTGCTAAGCTGCCAGTGCTGAGAGGGAAAAATGGGTTTTGTAAGTACCCGATATTAGAGATATATCCAGCACAGGACACGTCAGGGCTGAGAAGTAAGATGCAAAACTACACAGCAGGTTTGATGTTGCTATTGAGGCAAATACAGTGGTAGGTACCTCAGGTTACATACACTTCAGGTTACATATGCTTCAGGTTACAGACTCCGTTAACCCAGAAATAGTACCTCGGGTTAAGAACTTTGCTTCATGATGAGAACAGAAATCGTGCTGCTGTGGCGGCGTGGCAGCAGCGGGAGGCCCCATTAGCTAAAGTGGTGCTTCAGGTTAAGAACAGTTTCAGGTTAAGTACGGACCTCCAGAACGAATTAAGTACCTAACCCAAGGTACCACTGTATTTTGCAACAAATGCCTCCTACGTTGGCCTTCTTTATCAGCAGCCATCCTCTTTCATCAGGAATAACAGAGACCTCCTTTGGTACCTAACTGCAAGGAGTCCTAGGATAAAGGGGCAGGTGCTTTAGCCAAGGCCACTGTGGGCTCAGCGTTCTACTGGCCCAAGACATTTTGCAGTCTGAGGAGGATGACGGCAACAGAAGTTGGCAAAATTTTCAAATATCAACAAAGTGGAAGCGTACAAAAATAAACATTATTTTCCATCTTTGGGTTTCATTCATTTCAAAAAATAAAATTTTATTTTACAGTTTATTGTTGTTTATATTTTGAATTAGATATATATGGGGGCACTAAAATATTTTAAGTGCTTAGGGTCTCTAAAGGACTTAATCCGGCCCAGTATACTGGACTGTATGTGGGAGGTAAATGCAGCTCAGGAGAGAGGTTTCTGTGCAAAATGGCCAGGGGTGAGGAGTTTGGAAGAGGAGTTTGGATTTGATATGCCGCTTTATCACTACCCGAAGGAGTCTCAAAGCGGCTAACATTCTCCTTTTCCTTCCTCCCCCACAACAAGCACTCTGTGAGGTGAGTGGGGCTGAGAGACTTCAAGAAGTGTGACTAGCCCAAGGTCACCCAGCAGCTGCATGTGGAGGAGTGGGGAAGCGAACCCGGTTCACCAGATTACGAGACTACCGCTCTTAACCACTACACCACACTGGCTCTCTCACACTGGCTCACTTGCTTCTCTAGCAGGGGCATATACCTGAGCTTCCCTTCATAGCCTCTCGGAGCTCCCGCTTTTCCTTCCGTAGGCCCATCAGTTCATTCCGGATAGAAGCTTTCTCTTTCTCCAGTTTGTCCTTCTCAGTCAGGAACCTCCTGGCATCTTCCTCAGCACGGTTCTTGCCGTACTTGTAGTTATTGGCATCTGCAAGGGGAAGGGGATGAGTTAAGAGAAACAGTCCTCTGTTAGGCACCTGAGATGAGAGGGTTTTTTGTTTAGCTCTGCCTTGACAGCAGATAATTTTAAATGCAAGCTCAGGGCTGAACAAGCTCAAAGATGCACAACACCAGACTGTAGTCTGAAATGAAACTGAACCAACAGTCAAGAACCAAGACATCTGCTTTCCCAACACAGCCTCTGCAGTGCTGCCCAGAGATTGCTGATTATTAATATTGCTGGCACAGGAGAAGTGGCTTATGGGAGCACAAGCGCACATCCAATTATGAACGGGAGCTGCTAAGACTTCCAGTAAAGCTTGGCATTCTTGTAAAATTGATTTAAACTGTATTGATACAGTTACAATTTATAGCCACTGGAGAGCTGCCTGTGCAAAACAAAATAATTAAGTGGAACATGGTGTTCTTGTAGCTCAAACTTCAGAGGGAGATAATAATAATAATAATAATAATAATAATAATAATAATAATAATAATAATAATAATGGTCCCTGCCCATCTGATTGCCCCAGCCACTCTTGGCGGCTTCCAACAGAATGCACAAAAATACAACAGGACACCACACATCAAAAGCTTCCCCAGATGTCTATGGGAGGCCATATAATTATTTCTCCCTTTGACATCTGATGATAGGACATTCCACATGGCAAGTGCCACTACCGAGAAGGCCCTCTGCCTGGTTCTTTATAACCTCACTTTTCATACAGGAATCTAAGATGGATTCAGCTCAATTTTCCTGGAGCATCATAGGAGAGTCTAAAAAGAAACTTGGGATTCTCTACCAAGGTCAAGGAACCTTTTGCAGCCAATGGGCCATGTTCCCTTTTGGATAACCTTCAAGGGGGGTGGGGGCGGGCAGAAGCAAAGTGGGTAGAACAACAAATGTGGATGTTGTCTTTGTACATCAGGTTAATTTTTACACACACAAACACCTTTTTGTATCCTTCATGCAGGAAAACAAGAATCACTATAAGAATTCAAGGTCATACTCCAGCTGTGCAAAAAACACTCACAAAAGGTGCAATGCAGAGCCAGTGAAGGATGTGGCCTGAGGAGAGGCCTGGGGGGGGGGGGGAGAGAGAGAGAGAGAGAGAGAGAGAGAGAGAGAGAGAGGCCTGGAGTACTGCATTTGGCTTCCTGGGTCAGAGGTTCCCCAACCCTGCTCTGTGCAGAGAACAGTTTTCACAGAAGGAAGGAGACCCATCTCTGCAATCCTAAACATGTGTATTCAGAAGCAGTAGCTACAAATGGGAAACACGGCCAGTACAGCCGTACCTTGGTTCTCGGACGCCTTGGTACTCATACGTTTTGGCTCCTGAACGCCAGAATCCCAGAAGCAAGTTTTTTAACTGTTCTTTGGAACCCGAATGTCTGACATGGCTTCCGCATGAGTGCAGGGAACTCCTGCAGCCAATCAGAAGCAGCGCCTTGGTTTTCGAATGGTTTTGGGAGTTGAACTGACTTCCAGAATGGATTACGTTCGAGAACCAAGGTCTGACTGTACACCAAATTTTCTATTGAGATTTCCCCCTTCTCAATAAGAAATGTGGGCAGGTTAGGACTTAGAAGCTTCCATTTACTGAGTCAGGCTATTGGGTCCATCTAACTCTGTATTGTCTAGTGTGACAGCAGCTCTCCAGGGTTTCAGACAAGGATTTATTTTCCCTCCGACCCAACTTGGAGAGGTAAAGGATCCAACTACAGCCGTACTCAAAAGCCAGCAATTCTATTTCCCTTAGGTTTGGCTGTTTTGGGTTATCAGAATGGCATGCCAAAACAGGGGCCTGGACTCCCAAGAGGTACAAAAAGCTGATGAAATGTTTTATCAGTGTGAAGCAGTTTCCCTCGCCCATTTGGCTGGTAGTTCTTGCAAGGCTATTAGCAGCCTCTGAGCAGCATTGGGAAAGACCAGCAGGGTGTGCATGTGTGTGTTCAGGGCCATTGCTATCTGGTAAAGCTCTGATCAGTTCCTGTTAACAACAATTTTGACCTGCGAAGGGGAATGGGGTGGAGATCACAGAATCAGTTTTGACGCAGCTCCAAAAGGAGAAGCCTCATTTTGACACAAGGCTCGACTGAGCTTGAGACCTACTGCATTCAAAGCACAGGTCCTACCAACAAACCGAGGCTCTTCCTCTGTCAGCCATGTTCTCCCCATTTCAGGCCTGAACCTCAGCTAAGAGAGAAGCTGCAAAGGCAAATAGGTAGTACTGTGCATTAAACCCATCCAGACTTTGGCCCAGCCTGCAAATTAGCAATCCTTGTCCAAATAATGAGAAAGCAAAAACTGAGACAGAAGTGGAGCCATCAAGCAGTAATTGAGTGTTGTATAAGCTTACACTACTGGAAATGGCTCCTTAGGGATTGTCAGCTTGGAGTCTTTCCCCTCCCCATTCCAACTGGCTGATAAGAGAGCCACCCTAAGCATCCCACATCAGGATCCAAACCTACTTGACGCATGGCGCTTGACTTTCACTTGTGGATCCACACGGCGCGATTTCTCGCTGCAAGAGGAGCCGTGGCGCTTCACCTGGGACCCCGGCGGCCGCCCTGACTTTTCCAGCTGCACACAGAAAAGCACAAAGAAGCCATCATTTCAGATGGTGTCAAGGAGACCACCAATGATGGCCAACATCAAAGGAAGGGTATTTCTAGGATTAAGGTGAAACAACATTTTTGCTCTTGGATGCTGTGTGTTGTTTATATTTATAGTATTGGAATGTGGGGTTTTGGGGGTATGTTGTTATATTACTAATATGTTATTAAGAAATTGTTATTGTCATTGTATTGCTATGCTATGAAATTGTAGCTATGCTATGTTTTTGCTACGTTATGAGGAAATAGTTTTTGTAGTGTTTGTTTGAAATGCATCCCTATTTCTTTGTTTTTAAGCCACTTTGAGCATTTCTTTTTGTGGAAAATTAGCATACAAATAAAATTGAATGAATGAATGATGGGTGTGAGCAAGAAGTCCAGTTTCTTCCCGTGCAGCATAGCTGCTTGAGAAGCAGGCTAATTCAAGTGCCTCTGCTTGGGCAAAACTGTTTGTCAGTCGCCAAGCACTTGGAAGCACATGCAGGCAGGGAGAAGAGTGCTGTTAGGGAAAGGAAGCAGGGGAGAGAAGAGGGTATGGCATTTCTGCTTTTCTTTTTTCAAATACCTCCACCTTCTCATAGGGGACTTCATCGTATAATACACGGGAAGCATCTGTTTGGTTCTCAAGGGAGGAGCTGGCCCACCTGAAGAGGCAGAGAAACAGATAAAACATGCTCTACATCTCTAGTACTGATTGCAAAATCTGACAGTCTTTACCAGCAAGAACGATTGAGCTCTTCCTGCCACCCTCTGCACTCACAAAATGAATCCAAACACAGGCCCTCCTATGTTGGGTTGGTAGATGCTATTGCATCATAAATTGCTGCCAAGCCCTGTGTTTTGGGCAACACAGGAGTGGAGATACCTTCCACATATCGTATTGGGTGCACACCTGAAAAATGTTGTTGGATATGTGGAACACATATACTATACTAAACCAAATCAAGTTCAAAAGGTTAAGTATGTATCTAAGAAGTTAAGCGTGACTGCAGTTATCCAGGAAACAAGATTGCCTGAGATGCTTGCCAAATATACACTCCCTGATAAATCTGGATATGCCGTTGCACGGTGTGTGAAATGTCCCTTGGTGCTATGGAGATAACAGCATAGAAATCGAGAATGTTTGCTCCAAATCAATCTTTTAAACTCACAGCTTGGATATTTAAAATTCTCTGCTCCATACGTAAGAGTGTTTCAATATGGGCTCATCTTTTCTTTATACACAAAAGGGCCATTTAAGCCTGAGGCGCAGAGTGTGAGGTTTTCTATGCTTCCTGTCTTGGAAAGTGGAACTAGCGCTTGCACCACATTCACACCCATGATATAAACCAGGAAACACGGACGCAGGCTTGCTTGTTTCAGCCTCACATTCACAGTAGCCTAAATGGCTTACTCTATTCTGGCCTTTCAGGTATGATTTTAGCAGGTTGTCATCTTGATTTGGATCATGGTTTAGAGCAGGGGTTGGCAAAGTTTTCTGTGGCTTGATGGGGGTCCCCAAGCAGGTGGCAGGGGTTCATGGGCCGGTTAAATGACCCCCATGGGCTGCTTGTGGCCCATGGGCCTTAGGTTGCTGACCCCTGGTTTAGAGACACCCAAAAATCTGTCTTGGCAGATTTGTTGCTGGCTTAGGTGGTCTTAACAGAAACTTTTATCCCCAGAGGCTCTGTTGGGGGCAGGGAGAACATCAGGCAGGCACTCTTGCCTGCAGATGGGGACAAGGTGGTTTCCACACCTGGCTGCGTCACGGAGCGCTAGTGGAAGAAATGCTTACATGTAAGAGTGTCTCACAGCATTGATGATGTTGGCGATTTTATCCACATCCACATAGTCATAATGCAAGGCTTCTGGGGCTGTCTGGGAGCCAGTTTCAACCAGCAGGAGCCCAAGCCAGCGCCCCAGGTCTTCATAGCTGCTCGCCTGAGGAGTAAGACAATAGTTTAAAGTGAAAGGAAGCACACATTGCTCTGGGCCACAGCCAAGGCAACACTCTTCCCACAAGGAAACATGGTCAAGGACATATCTTTCCAGAGCGCATTGTTCCTTTACACCACGTGCCCCATTTTCCAAATTTACAGCTGTGCTGTTCACCATAGGGATATTTGCAAGGCATCCTGTGTGTGCAAGGCTCACACTGCTATGTAAGCGAAAGGTCTCTAAAGAAGCTGGGGAGGACATGAATTCTGAATATATTGTGTGTATTATTGGAACTCTGATGTTGGGAAAGATGGAGGGCACAAGGAGAAGGGGACGACAAGAGGATGAGATGGTTGGACAGTGTTATAGAAGCGACCAACATGAATTTGACCAAACTCTGGAAGGCAGTGGAAGACAGGAGTGCCTGGCGTGCTCTGGTCCATGGGGTCACGAAGAGTCGGACACGACTAATCGACTTAATAACAAATTATTGGAAAGGGCCACAGCTCAGCCACAGAGCATTTGCTCTTCATGCACAAGGCCCATGGTCTAACCTCCTACATCTCTGGCAGGGATTGGAAGCATCCTGCTGAGCCACTTCCAGTCAGTGTGGACATTACTGAGCTAGAAAGACCAGTGGTCTGACTCTGAATAATGAAGCTTCCTATTATTATCCATATTCAACCAGAATATCTGGCTGTTCAGGGCTGTCCCACATGACCCTGAAAACGGGTTGTGATTTGGGTTTCAAGTGCACAGGCAGAGTTGAGGTGTGTGGAAAGGGGGGGGGGGAGTACATTGCAATCCTAGGCATGTCTATTCAGAATGCAAGTCCCCTTGCATTGAGTGGGACTTAGTCCCAAGTCAATATGCCTTCAACACAGGCTGATGTTTTTATCACAGCACCACAAGGGGAAGCCTTTGCAAAAGCATGGCAGAACCTCGGCCCACATTTGAAATGAATAAATCAAGATGGGCACGTGGCCAAAGAATACTATTGCTTCACTGCATGCTCTCAATCTCTCTCTTGGTCTGCTTAGAGATCATGCTTTATGTATATGTTTTCAGTATGATCTTTATGTGCATTCAGATGTCCAAATATCTGCTTGGATCCCATAAGGTCCAAGTGAAGTTATAGCGCATTAAGTGAAACTGAGGCGCATTTAAGATTTCATCATACTTTATGAAACAAGCAGCATGAAGTAGGGTTAATTCTGTTAATATGATAAATAAGAGAAATTATTTTCTGCTGCTGTGAAATACAGTTGTGCCTTGGAAGTCGAATGGAATCTGTTCCGGAAGCCCGTTTGACTTCCAAAACGTTCAGAAACCAAAGCACAGCTTCTGATTGGCTGCAGGAAACTCCTGCAGCCAATCGGAAGCCATGGAAGCCCCATCAGTTGTTTGGCTTCCAAAAGAACATTCAAAAACCGGAACCCTCACTTCTGGGTTCCGATCATTCAACAGCCAATTTGTTCAGGCGCCAAGGTGTTCGAGATCCAAGGTATGACTGTATACAATCCATACTGCTTTAACAAACGCCTTTGCCGCAGGCTGAATTTCATGTATCTTTGTACTGTACCGCACATGAAGGACTCTAAAGAGTTTTTCCAGCATTCAAAGCATTGCTCTTAAATGCTATGTTCTGCAGGATGCCCAGGCGCCCAGCCTTGTCTGCCTATACCCCGGTCGTTGGTCAGATCAAGGCTCTGTCAAAGGGACTGCAGCTTCCTCAGCAGAACCGTCCTGAGTGAATCCTCACTCACCTCCAAGGCAGAGACCTCTTGGCCATTGCGAAGGATGCGGAACGCAAAGGGGTGCTTGGGGCCCAGTCCTGGTGCCACCTCACAGCCCCGGAGGACGACGGCATTCACGTGGGTCCTTAAGTCCGTCCGGTCCTTGTGGAAATAGAGGGTGTTGCCTTTCAAACGACACCAGCGCTCCTTCCAGCACTGGTTAACCAGAACATTCAAGTAGCCTGCCAGGAGATGCACAAAGACATTTGATCAGCAATACAGTGACCATTATGGGATAAATAAAAGCCTAAATCTTGTGTTCTAGGAAACAAGGAAATGATGAGCTTAGGCATGACAGATTTCAAATCAGAAGATCAGTTCCAAGAGCCAAGCATTACTTTAGCTCAATGAGATGTTTGCCTGAATGAGTATCAGCCAAGTCACTTGGGTGGAATCTAGACACATATAAAAACTGAAAATGCCCCCCCCCCCCAGCATTTTAAAAAACACATTTAATCTTCCGTAAAGCGCACCACCTCCATCTAGTGTTGCATTGTATATACTGTACTTAAAACACACTTAAAATGTTTTATTTGCAGCTCTATAGCTGAGTCCTTGCACTGTGTTTTTTTTTAGCATAAAATAGATTATGAATGCCAGTGCTCTTGTCTTTACCATAAAGTAGCTGATTCACTCCTATAAGTAAGAAAAGACAACTGTACAATCGAACAATTAAGATTTAACTATCGGATATGGGGGTGGGCAACATATTTGGAGTGGCGGACTTTGCATTCTCTAATTTCAGAGGCACCCTATACGATGCTAAAAGTCGACATCCCCCCCCCCCTCTCATGCTCCGTTCTGCAGTATTGTTGTTGCATCCCCTGCAGTGCGGTATTGTATGACATAACACAGTGCAATCGGAAACTGGGACAAGGGAGCCCAACTGGACCCCTCTTAAGGCACCAGCTAATGAATGGTTTGCATTTGAACTGCCCTCCTGCTCCAGTACAAACCACAGCATGGGATGTCTTCCTCCGTAGAGGATGTCTGGGTGTCCTCAGGGGATGGTTTCTTCTTGGAGAAGCTGATTATTCTGGTGATTTTCCTCCCGGCTGCTCGACTTACAGAGCCTTTCAAGTCTGCCAAGCCACTTTTTTTGCCTTTCCCTACAGGGAGAAGAAGCAGAGCTTAAAACAAGACATGGTGTATCTGACCAAAACAAAGAAACTGTGAGGTAACTAAAGGTCTGTTCTCCCCGACCTCATACCTCCAGAACACACACACTCTCTCTCTCTTTCTCTCTCTCATCATAACAGATTGTAAAATGTCATGAAGAGGCTAAGGGAGGTCAGGTGAAGGGGTAAATATGAAAAACACTAACTGGTCTGAAATACAGCTAGAACCTACAGGCTAGAATATTCCCTTATAGATATTAAGAGCCGACTGAACATAGCGGCAACACAGAGCAAATTCAGAAACAGAGTGCTTCAACCTTCATAATACCATTTTTACAGAACTAGCATGTGCAACATTACTCACTAGTCCCAAAGAAAAGTGCAGGGCGACTGACCTAGCAATTCTGGAACCTGGGTTTGGGTTTTTTAAGCCCAGGATCTATTTGTTACCTTTATCTCCCACCCGTTTCCCAAGGAGCTGAGGGCAGCATTTAAGGCCTTCCCCACTTCACAACAACCCTGTGAGGTAGGTTGGGCTGAGATGCACAGACCTGTGTGCACTGTGATCAAGCAGGGATTTAAACCCAGGTCTCTCAGGAGCTCTAGTCCAAGTGCTGCGTTTCCTGCTGCCTCAACCAAAAGCAACACCTGGCTCATAGGGGAAGGGGAAAGTAACCAGGGACTCACCTTGCTCATGGGCCTCTCTCCGAGCCATGGAAGAGCCGTTCTCTGCCGTTGCCACACTGTCCGAGTCAGATGTCTGTTTGTCTTGAGATGACCTCTGGGCAAAGGAGATTTTTGTTGTGAGCATAGCAGGGAAAAAAGCATTAAACTCACAATCCCTTGGCTGCTCAGGCCCCCTATAACAGCTAAAAGAAAAACTGTGCACACTGATTGTATTCATTCATGAACATCACCCCTACTTCGGCTCCGAGCGAGAAGCTACCTTGTCATGGTCCACCTTGCATGTAAGCAGAGGAGATGTAAGAACTTCTGTTCCACTCAGTCCTCCTCCACTGGGACTGCTCACTTCCTTTATCACCTGCAGGAGGAGAGGGTTGAGTGTCAAAACAATGGAAAGACTGGTAGCCCATCAGCTGCAACTGAAAGCTCACTTTGCTGCAAACCATCCAGCGATGGCTTCTCAGAAACAATGGTGCCACCGAGTCTCAGTTACCTGACAGAAGGGAAACAGTAGATTCCAGTACTGAAAACTCGCAGTCAAAGGGCCAAACTGGACTCCAGCAAGCTATTCTATCGGCCCCTTGGTGAGACTACCAAATTTTTAATCAAGGGTATGGGAAAATGTTTGCCCATCGTGCGTCTTGTAAGCAGTGCTATTTTTCTAGAAAAAGAAACTGAGTTCTGGCTGGGGGGGAAAGTCCTTCTCATAAGGAAATGGATAGAAAATATGTCCAATCTGGGAGAGAGAGAATTATACGCCAACCTTAACTATTCATCTCTCTCTGGGATTTTTTAATGCAATAAAGTGGCCTCTGAGAATACAGAAGCAGGGTATTATCCCTGACCTAAATAAAGCCAGTTTTTGTATTTTGTAATAATTTAACTCAAGGCTCATTAGCTTCCAAGACAGTTTACTGGCTGGTTGTCAATGACTTTTGCTCTTCCTATCTCTGGTTTCTGTAACATTTCAGCCATGGATGTTGACACAAGATTTCCCAAGGAAACCCAAGTGAAGACTGGGGGTACAGGAAGGCAGACTCTCTTTTATTTCTTCCAACAGACCCACTTCCCACCTTTCACCTTCAGCAATAGGTTGTCTTCAGGCTTCAGAACAGGTCTGGGTGAATTAAATTCATCTGCTCAGGTATTCTCATTTCAGAGATTGCAATTTCTCAGCTGCAAGTGGGGTTTAGCAAGCACACCAGAGTGCCTATTGGATCAGTGCCAACAGAGTATTCACATTTCTGAGGAAGGGAGGACCTGAAGAGTCGCATCCCAGGCCAGCGGGGTGGAAGTGCTTTGAGCCAGTGAGTGATATGGAGCAAGGGCAAAGACAGAGAAGTTCTAAAAACAACCAGTACAGGGAGGAATAGACGGTTTTAATAAATCCTGAGGTTCCTGACAGTACTCATGCCAAAGTACACTTGCTCTGCCAAGACGGAAAAGAAATTGAACCACAAAATGCACAAGACCTTCTCAATCCCTGGACTCAGAATGCCATTATAACAAACTACCTAGCCTGCGTGTTGCATTGTGCTTCCTTCGGTTTAACCTCCAACATCCAAGCATCAGTCCCAAAAAGAGAACCTGGAAAGGTGCGGGCAGCAGGGACGTGTGTCAAATTGAAAGAGTCACCATTTATGCCACAAAGCTGAGCTGGAGGGGTTAAATCTATGTGTCTTTCATGGAGATCACCTGCTGGTATCCATGGCAGAGAGCCATTAGAATGAACAAGCATGGGGCTATCACGATGTTATTTTAAACCACTAGCATCTGTTAGCTAGAAATTGCCACCACACTGTGTCCAGATGTCAGTGGACCCCAGCTCCCATGAGCTTCAGCCAGCCTGGCCAGTGGACAGGGATGATGGGAGCTGTAGTCAATTGGAAGGCCACAGGTTTGGGAGTGGGCAAGGGGAGAGAAGAGAAAGTGCAACTGAGAAAGCCAAGTATCAGTGATGCAGCATACACATGCGTGCGCACACACAAGCCCTCTCCCACTCTGGATAGGCAGGAACAGTAGCTTCTCTGAGACACTACCATCAAGAACAGGCATAGGCAATCTCAGCCCTCCAGATGTTTTGAGACTACAATTCCCAGCATCCCTGACCACTGGTCCTGTTAGCTAGGGATCATGGGAGTTGTAGTACCAAAAATATCTGGAGGGCCAAGGTTGCCTATGCCTGATCAAGTAGCGCTGAAACCGCCACCTTTTTCAGACCCTGCCGTCAGGCAGAATTGGTGATGTCATCTCACAAAGCTTCCTACTGAATCTGCAGTGCTTCAGAACAAAGGCAGGAAAGAGTGGGGGCGGGCGGGCAAGTGTGAATCAAAACAGCCCCTTTCCTGCAGCCCTGCAGTTCCAGACTATAGGAAGGGGGTGTCAGGGTCTGCCCTGCTGGCTGGCTATTTCTCTCCTGCAGCCAGGCAGGGGTGATAAGAGGCTGAGTAGGAAAGCCCCCTCCTCCCCACTGGAGAGATAACAAGTGCTTTTCCCACAGGGCCTGATACACTTGACCAGATCTACAGTGGTCAGGGCAGGAGGGCTGTTCACATGGACGGGCATTAGCTGGCATTTGTGTTTTGATGGAGCACAGAAAGAGGGGGTTTCTTTTTTAACTGGGTGTGTGTGGAATTGAGCTCTCCTGCTGTTGAGGGAAGTACCTTCAGCCACTCCTCGGCCTGCTCTTTGCTCTGCACGGCCAGCACCAGGGCCTCAGCGCCCGGCAGGGAGAAGCGCAGCTCGTGCTTCTTGCGACGCCCATCCTTTGGCACGTAGACAACATTGCAAACACTCAGTGGCACCTCGAGGTGTGGCTGCCGATGCTTGGAGCTTTTGTAACACTAATGTTAAAAAAAAGAAAAAGCGCAATGTTCATCACTCTTTCCAAGTTGGGTCTTTTTCTTGTACTTTTCGTGGCTCCTCTCGGCACAGATAGGAAGCAGTGGGAAGGTCCCATTTCATTGTGGGGAGGAGGAGGAGGTGGTGCACAAAAGGAAAGAAGAGAAATGCTTGGGAACTCCCATTGCTTAACCAAATACTGTGCCTTAGAATCATAGATTTTTTACAACCAGAACAAAAAACAGAAGTGCTGAAATCTTACCAGTCTCAAAGAAACAGTCCCCTCGCCTCACTTAATTTTGGGTCATTACATACAGATATGTGTCCTGTTGCCCTAATGAGTTACAGGGGGCTGGGAATCAGGAAAACCTTTTTCCAAAGGTTTGATAGGAATCAGAGAAGCGGGGGGGGGGGGGTGCTTAACGCTTCCCCCACGCCACATAATCATTTGAAAATGTCAGGTGAAGAAAGGGTTGAACTCTTCCTCCTGGTGCTTTTCAAACTCCCAATAAAACTTTCAGAGAATGAACTTCAATTGGACCATCATGCCTGAGTTTTTCACCACCAGCTTAAAGAAGGGCCACACTGGGCTTGGCATATAAATCTGCAACAAATCTACAAATACTGTTAGTTACGGACCAGCTATTTGCAAGGACAAAGGATGTGTAAAAAAACAAAAACTGTGACATACACAGTGCACCATATCTTTGACATGGCCAGCAAAAGGAACTATGCAGCTATGTAGATCTGTTGACTAGTCCTTCCTTTTTCATCAAAGTTGCCAACTCTACCAGTCAGTGCCAGACCCCAAGGAGAGTGGGCCTTCCCAGCCATGCTCATGCATGCAAAGTCAACTGGTTTGCCAGGAGTCTTTGGCTCATTAGCAGGACTCTCCAACTTTTCTCCCCAAAACCTTCCCTGCTTTCCTGCATGTGGCCAGGTGCTCCACAAGCCACCAACTCACCAGGAGTTTGTTGTCCTTGATGACCGTCAGCTGCTTGGCCCATTGCCCAAAGCGCTTCTTCCGCAACAAGAAAGCACATATCCTGCAGTCCTTCACCAGGTTCATGGAAGCTTCCTCTGACGGCCATTGGTGTGTCAGTCGCTGACCTTTCCCATCCTCTTCCTCCTCATCGTAGGACTCATAGGAGCTGCTCATGGCATCAGAGTCATTGTCTACAAGGAAGCAGAGAGCCCTTACTCACCCAAGGTACCATGCCGACACCATCAACATCCTATATGTGGATGCCATCGCTCCTTCAGTTGGAAGCTTTGCAAGAGGAGGCACTTTCTGGAACGCAGACGGTTCTGCATTTCCTTTGGCTTCTTCCCAAGCCTGCCTATGACACTGACAGGCTGTTCCAACTCCCAAGCTACCATTTATGGATCTCAATAGGGCAACTATATCACTGCTGAGTTCTTACAAGGCATGTTAAATTGCAGAGATGCAGTTTGCTGTCCTATGTTCTACCTCCACTGAAGCCAGTTTCCCATGAACTCCATAGGCACATGCTTGCTATCATGCCTCAAATACCCTGAAGTCTATTTCTTCTCCTTACAAGCTATGTTCTGAATTTACTAAAGATTGGGCTTTCCACTGCATTTTCCAAGTTACTTTGTTTTTGGTGGTGGTAGTGGTGGGGGTGGTGGTGGGGGGAAGGTACTTATAAATGCATTGTGTTTCAGGTCACAGTAAATATACCAGTTCATATTATTTCTGTAATCTAAAGCTCAATGCAGTGATAGCTGTTCTTTACATTTCCTGCAAATTAAGATAAACCCTGACTGAGGCGATTTTAGTGGGCTGTGGGAAAGGCTTTCACTATTATGCAGACTCTAGAAAATCCCAAAGCTTTCTGTGAGGTGGAGTGTCATTGGGAGTAGCAGCTTTTTTTAAAACTGGGCATGCTTTTTCATAAAGGCTCTTAAGAGTAAGTGCTGCAAATATCAGATCCATTGGTCCAGCGTGGTCCCTGAGGCACCCTAACCCCAGCGGTAATATTTAAAGAGCAAGTTTCTACACCGCAAGGTTGCAGGCAACAGTTCCTAAACAGGAATAGAGTGTGCCTGCCACTTATGCAAAGGTTTGGTTTCAGGATCCACGTGCAAAGGCAAAATTGTACAAAGTCAGGAAACCCCCAAATTATCCCCTGCAAGGCAGGGGGCTGATTACCAGGACGTGGGAAGTTTGCAGGGGCTCCCTTAAATCTTCCCAGGGTCCTCCTGCAACCTTCCCTGCTTACTGAGCTTTGGGAAGGCAGTCAGAGGGCTCCAGCAGCATCCCAGAGCCCTTGCGCCTCCTTCCCAAAGCCCAGGACCCTGCTTATTTGGCGTTGGGAAGGTGGTGCAAGGGGCTCTGGGGCTTTCCCAACGTGAGGAAAGTAAGTGAGGAAAATCTGCTGGGTGCATGGGCGGGCGGGCAGAATTAATAAATGGAGAGTGGAGAATGGTGGGTTTTCCCAGATCTCCATTTATTTATCTCTCCCCTCCCCATCTGTGTAAGTTTGACATCATGTAAGTAAAGCAAGAGCAAGTTGTGGGCTTACCGTATTGAAAGTTGTATGCACCAAACCTATGCATATAACCTGCAACACTGTATATAGTAGTCCACATTAATGGACAATTTGCTCAGCCTTACCATAGGTCAGTGTGTGTGTGTGATCTTTTTCATCCAGAGGGCCACATTCTCTCATGGGCAACCTTTTGGGGACCCCACACCAGTGATGCACAGGGCCAGAGGCACTGTCCAATGTGGAGCCACATTGAAGTCAGAGGTTCTTACACCTTTGACTTCCTGCACTCTTCCCCATTCACAGAGTCAAGGGCTTAGGCCAAGTGTCCCATTCCACCTGTGGCTATACAACACATGTCTTTGCAGCACTACTTACAAGAGTTTTTCTGTTCTCCATTTATTCTGGTGAGGGGATAGTTGCTATCTGCATCTTCATAATACCCATCCTCTATGGAGTTGGGGGGACTGGAGCTATCTGTAGAAGAAGCAGATGACATGTTAGACCACTGCATGAACACACACACAGAGCTCACCCACACTTCTGTTTGTCCGGTGCTTTATTCTGTTTGCCCTGTGATTTCTAGGCATAGGTCCAAGAGCGTTTTATTTTATCCCACCACTTTCCCTGGGAAAACCCGCTGTTGACTGCTGAATCAGAAAACCTGATGGATGTTTGTTCCGACTCAGTGCTAAACAGCAGGTTTTCCTGGGGGAAGTGGTGGGATAAAAGAAATACTTCTTGGACCCGTGCCTTGAAATCATGGGACAAATGCAAGTGTGGATGAGCCCCAGAGGTATCCACTGTGTCTGTTCCCTCTGTGGCACAAAGGCAGTGAGGAAGATTTTATTGGAAGGCAGTGCTGAAATAAGCCGATCAACTTCAAGAAGTTTACACAGGACAGCCTTTACCTCTAATGAAGATAGAAAAAAGGCAGGCAATGGGATTAGGGGGCAACAGGACTCTGAGGGGGAAAACTGGAAGCCGTGTCCGTGGCTCTCCTCTGCCATTTCCCAAATGGCCACCAGACACCAGAACCCCACCCACAGAAGAAGGGGCATCACCTACGGGGTGCGAATGATACATTTAATGGCTTCTGCTTGGAAAAAGTGCTCTGGTTCCTGACACGCCCTCCAACACGTATCTCTCATCCACACACAGGGCGAATGAGAACTCAGTTCTAATCCCTCCAGTCTGGTTTTTCCTTACATCCCACTGGGGCACAAAACACTCCTAAAGAAAGAACTTCCCTCCCCTCCCCACCAGAACACTGCCTTCTCATGTCAGGACTCACCCATTCCTGACATTGCTGGTGGCTTTGATGCCATGAGGCACACAAGAAATCTCCTAATTTTCTATCCACGCCCCGGGAGCATAACTCAGGGCCCAGTGCAGTGGTGGGTCTACATTTTGGGACCCCTGAAGCTTGAACTGTTATGGGGGCTCATTTGCAACCAGCAACAAGGTTTGGGCAACCAGCGCTATCTTCTTTAATGGGGTTGTTCCACCACAGATCCCACACCTTTACAACATATGTGGGATTGCTGAAATATATGCAGCAAAAAAATAATTAATTTTAGTCATGCAGCTCAAATATTGGGTCTACTAGACCCAAAGCTTTTCAGTAATGTGGACTAAAGTCGCTTCTGGGGGCCCTCCAGGATGAGAAATCCTGAAGCTTCATTAGTTTCATAGTCAATCTGCCCCAGGCTCCGTCTTCTATCAGAGGCAAGGGAAACAAGAGCAGGTGCTAAGTTGGTTTCTCTGCTTTTCTCTAACCTAACAGGCGGAGAGAGAGATTGCTCAGGCCTTACACATTCCTACCACTCAGGGTTTAGTGACACATTTCCAGGCAAGTCTGAGCAAACAACTGCTTGTGACATCTGAGAGTCTGGGGGTGGAGAGGGCAGGGAAGCAGGAAAAGGGAGTGTGACAGCCCAGCCCCCCTCCCCAGCGCCATTTCCCTCCCTGGGGCCTATAAATTATAAGCCTGTCACTTGTCAGACACCTGGGAGGAGCCTTTGTTTTCCCAGGTCAATATGGGAGTGCCAGCACACAAAGCCATGCCAGGACCCAGACAGCTGGCTGGCTTTCTCTCTCTCTGTCTCTCTCCAGCTCCCAGTTAGACTTACTGTGGGATGTGATGTACTCAGGGGCTTTGCCTGGGCCCAGTGGTAGGGCTTCCTCATAGTAATCTTCCGGAGGAGGAGTGGTGGGCAATGGTGGAGGTGGCTCCCCAGATACCTGTGAGAGGGAAGAGGTAGCATGGTAGCATCTGGAGAGGTCTGTGCTGTTATAAATCTGGCAACTGGGTATGCCCATGCAGTCCAGTATTCTGTTCTCACACAGACAAATCGGATGCCTATGGGAACCCCACAAGGAGAACCCAAGTGCTGCAGCGCTCTCCCCTCTTGGGATTCTTAACAGCTGGCATTTGTGAGGCACACTGCCTCTAACAGCAAAGGTGGAACACAGGCTTGTCCTCCCCAAAGCACAGCCTTCACTGTGGCTCTTTGTGATGGGTCTGTCTGTGACTCAAAGCAGGGGCAGGCTTGCACGATCTGCTTTGCATTTTACTGGAATCCCCAGATCTACCAACTTGAGCCAGGTGCCAAAGACATGCAGACTTAGAATGAGCAGCTGCTGAGAAGAGGGATCTGTTTTTAGTATCAAAACTGAGCTGAGCACAACATGCTTCTACGCAAACACCCGTTCCCAGTTACCCTGAGCTTACTTCATTTCAGCAGTCTATTTGAGGGAATGGGAGCCATTTTGTTGTTAAACAACTGAAAGTCAGAAATCCTTGCCGATCTATTGCAAATTATATATTTTGTGAATCAACCTGAGATCATGAGATGAAGAGAGGTATACAAATTTAATAAATAAGTAAAATAAAAACATCACCAGGTGTTTCTGGTGCTACCTTCTGCCTATTCTTGACTTAAGAGCACTGAACTGGGAGCACAGGAATATAATTATGGATTGTATCCAACATTAGCCATAATTGTAATAGGTCCACTGAAATTACCAGACATGACTAAACCCATTGATTTCAATGGGTTTACTCCGAGTAGCACTTTGTTGGAAACAACCCTATGCATGGCTTGCTTTCAGAGAACCACTCCAATTTGGACAATGGATGGGCAACTTCTCTGTTTCTCTGCCACCTCCTCTCTCCCAGAAATGGCAAATTGCCACCAAGCCTTCTCTTAGACTGGAAACAGACAATTCCCTTTTTAAAAAAGTTAGAAGTGGTTTGACAGAGGCTGCCCTCCTCATCGTGCAGTTGTTGCACAGACACACTTCTTTTGTCCCTCTATTGCTTCTGGCCAAACAGGTTTGTTTAAAACAATACAAGATGCTGACAAATCTGTTCCTTGGAGGCAAGAGTGGGATGAGGGAACATACCACAAGTAGCAATGCCTCTTTCAGACTGCCTTCAGCTCTCCAGAAAAACAACAAGAAGAAAACTTCTTGTTGGTCTCCAGCCTCACCTTGTGTCCTCCTGTGACTGCACCCAGGTCTCAATGTAGATCAGGTGCATTTCTGAAAGGGGATGGGCAAAGATCAAATGCACAGCTAGGATTTTTATCCATGGAATGCATATGGGAGGAGAAGATGGCACAAAAATGTAAGTCTCCCTTCCTTCCTGATCTGTTCCTGCTAACCGCAGCACTGGAATCAACATTAAGAAAATGGCAATGAATGTCAACACAGCTTTCCTCCATGGTAAGCTGTATTTTGCAGAACCTTAGCAAGGTGTTCTTTGTAGTTCCCCTCCAGATATCAAGTGCTCTGCCATAACCAGTCACAGCGTCATTAGAGCCTAAAGTGGAATAGGTTAGCGGTAAAGCATATGATTTGCATGCAAAATATTTCAAATTCACTCTCCAGCACCTACAGACAGGGCTGGAAAAGTTTCTCTGACCTGAAACCCTAGAGAACCTCAACCTGTTAGGGCCACAGATATATTAAACAAGATGGACAAATGGTCTGACTCTGTATGAGGCAGCTTCCTAGGTTCAGCAGTGGAAAACTGAGGGTTGTAAGGACTTACCGTTTTAGCAGGCTGGCTCCTTGAAAGTTCCAAGTTAATGCCTTCTTTCACCTCCCCATCATCCTCTTGCATGTCCTGAAGATTGCCCAGGTTGCAGTCTGGTAGGAAGGTTGGAAGACAGTCACTGAGCAATGCCACCATCAAACCTCACATGCAATCTCTGTGTTGCATTACAGAGGCCCTATGGACATCCCTCCCTCCCACTGCCCAAAGGAATTACAGATGCTAACATCTGTGCCCACAATAGTACAGGGCAGTGGAATTGTTTATCCCCTTGCTCCTGAACCATATGGGGTATGGGGAAAATGAGAAGGTTTGGGGACAAGGTCAAGGAGAAAGTGTTAAGTCAGGAAGAACAGACACATTCTGGGATGAGGTTTATACAATTGTGCAGTTGACCCCTCTACCCTGATGCTCTGTCTATCTAGGCATTTTGGGGAATTATAATTTGAGGGTCCTAGAATGGGTGAGACCTACTTAGCTAAAACTAGCTGCCAATGGAGGATTTCCTTCCAATGGAATTAATAGCTTCCAATGAGTGATTGATTTTACGAAGAGTTAAAACTATTCCCTGCCTGCTGCTAATCACCCCACCCACCCCATGGCTGCTACCCCCCCTTTTAAGTGCATGTTAAATGTAAGGATGGATTTAATGGCAACCACTTATCAATATATTTTGTGAAGTTTTCACAGATATCTTCTTAATAGACAATGTTGCAAAATGTGTCTGCACAAGCCCTCAGGTTGCTGAATACTAGGGTGCTATTGAATACTAGGGTGCTATTGAATCTTTGAATTCAAGAACAGCTGATAACCAGAGAGGGATGGTAGAGCCCCTTCAACTGCAAAGGATTAGCTTTTTACTCATGGGTCCTTCTCTGTTCTTCATGGATTTCTTCTGCAAGGATTGTTAGGAGGAAAGGTGGAGGGAAGCACCTTGAGTTTAGGGAATCATGCAAAGAAGAGGACACTGCCAAGGGCCACAGACTTATTGTGCAGGGCTTGGACTTGTAACCAGCTAATCCAGACAGCTGAGGGCCAAACAGGCATAAAAGGCAGTGAAGCTCTGGGCAAGCAGCATTAGGTTGGAACAGTTCACTGTACATACCAAACCCTTCAAAGAGTGACTCCACAAAGCTAGTGCCGTTATGCAAGGTCGCTGTATTCACGTACATGTAGCTCATTTCCTTCCCTGCAAAGTCAGAAAGGATATTGCCATCAACAGGAATGATTACATCAGACCATGAGCTAAACCAGTGGGAACTCTTGCTTCGAGGAATCCTTCCTAGATCAGCATGTCTGGCATGGAATTTTTGCATGTCACGGAGGATTCTGAGAAGTGTTCTAAGGCACATTCGGTTCATGCAAGGTGCCTACTGGGTCTCACCACTGATCTGCATGAAACTGGAAAGATCTTTGCACATATCAGAATTGTTTTACAGCTGCGCCTTTTTAGGGAGACAATCAGAAGCAGCAAGATTGAAACCTTCCAGGAAAGCTCTCATCTCAGTAGAGATCTTCTCATGGAGGAAGCCCAGTAAGATTCCAAGGAATGCCAAGTTACTCCATAACAGTTTGAAAGCCACTGCTCTGGGCTTAGAGGTGAAATGCCAATGATGCAGAAATGCAGGTTATCAAAGAAAAGTAGTTTTGGGCTGCATTCATACTATACCTTTAAAGCACATTCTTTCCCTCAAAGAATTCTGGGCACTGTAGTTTACCCCTCACAGAGCTACAATTGTCAGCAACCCTTAACAGACTATTGTGCCTAGAATTCTTTGAGGAGAAAAATGTTCTTAAGATATGCTTTAAAAAGCATTGTATGTACCCAGCCTTAGTTCAACGCGAAATTCACCAGAACAAAAAATAGAGGCTTTATTGACTGAATTTACCAACCACATCTTACACGCTCTGTAGCACTATCTCGTGCCACATGAATTTTGCACTTCTTTTCCCAGCTCAATGAAAGTGATTGGCTCCCCCTCAAAGCAGCTATTAACATCCTGAACTTTAGCCAACCTAAATTGGTAGTGCTTATATATATATATATAGAGAGAGAGAGAGAGAGAGAGAAGAGGGGTGGGGATTATTCCCCACCCGCGCATGAAGATTCAGAAACAAAAGAGGAAATAACTGTTGTCTGAGAGGCGCAAAGCAAAATGGAGAAGCCATCCTCTTCTTTCAGAGCTGACTACCCCACAGAATCATTGTGTTCTGGGTCTTGCAGAGGGGATAATCGAGAGGCTTCCCAAGGAGAGAATACAAGCCTTTGGCTCTTCCCATGGAAATCTCATCTCTCAGCAGAAATCAGCCAGCAGGAAGGCTACTGGAAACACACATTTCCACAGGAAACACAGGGCAATTCCTGTCCAGCTACAGCGTGGCCAAATATCACTATTCACATTGCCTACAGGCTTAAGAGCTACAGGTGCCTGCTGATCTGACATGCATACACCCACTCCGTGTGGCACTTGTTAGGTACGCCCACCCCATCTCCTGGGGATTCTTGTTATGGAATTTATTCAGTGGCTTCCTTAAAGGTAAATGTGCTACAGCTGCCTTAGAAGATAAGGAACACTAAAAAGTCGAGGTGGGGACATTTCAATCTTCAGAAGCCTGCCATTTCACCTGCCCTGCACAGTGAGCTATCACAAATATTGAGAAAGTTTGGGTGAATCCATAGGGCTCAAATATATCAAAGAACACAATGGTCAGCTCTTGCCAGCTATTGTTTAATGCCTATTTTTCTCTGCTCCTCAAGGTCAGCTGGAGGACTCCTTCTCAATGGAAAGCTCCACCAGAGGGAGTCACGTACCTCTAGCAATAAATGGACAAAGTGCAGCAGTGTTATGAAGAATGACTATGGGACACACAGCAGACGTGAGCGGGTGACCTAGGAGCTGCTGTGGAGGACAGCAGGTGCAGGAAGCATGAAACAAGGGTAAAGTGCAGAAAAAAGAAAAACTGCTTTAGTTTGGAGATGGGGGGGTGTAGTTTCTCTTTCTCTTTGCTTGCTTATATCAGGTGTGGGGAACCTGTGGCTCTCCAGGTATCACAGGACTCCAACTTGCATCAGCCCCAGCCCAACTGGCCAATGGTCAGGGGAGATGGGAGTGATAACCCAACAACATCCAGAGGACCAGAGAATCCTCACTCCAGGTTTATATAAAGGAGGCACAATGGCATGTGGGTTCCACCTGTGAAAATGCAGAGTCTACATATGGCACATCCTCAGCTCACTTTATAGGGCCAAACCAAATGAGTTGTGGGAGATCAATGAAAAGGCTGTTGCTATTATTTTTTAAAACAAAACATAAAAACTACTCATTGATGTGGGCAGAGGCAATTTGGATCAGAACTGTGGCACTGGGGGAACAGGGTTTAATCTACTCCTGCCCCATCCCAATGCGGATTCCCTAGAGTTAGACTGCTCATTCCTCCAAAGCTGCCATTTACTTCATGAGGAAAAACACACACATGCTCTTTTGTTTTGTATTTATTGCAACTGCTGTCCAGTAGCAGCTGGGGAAGATCTTAATTGCCCCTAAACCAGCATCTCCTTCCATGCTAAGAGAAAGTCTTCAGGTCATTTTTCATGAATAAGTATGAGATGACACAGCCTTAACTTTTTTGCCTCTTTAGAAGCCCTTCAGATCCTGACGGCAGGGACGTTTTTTTAAAAAAAGGGCAAGAAACAGGCCCTGCTGGCTATACAACTTGTGGCTGTCGCTACTGGAGTCAAATCAACCAGGACAATTTTTGTGGTCCACCCTTGTCATTCCCTCACACTGAAAGAGAGGAGCCCTGCACAAACAAAAGCATGTGCAGGCATGTCAGGAGCCAGGGACGTGCCACAATACAGCAGGCGGAGAGGCGTGTAATGTACCTTAAGGTTGCCTCAGCCTGAGGAATCACACAAAGAACAAATAAAGGAAGAAAAGGGGACAGTCTGATGGGCAGGGGTGAGAGATGGCAGCAAGGACTTCCTGACCTGCAGGGGGCTGCAGCTTCTGCAAGATATTTGAGACGGCTGTTTTCTTCTCCATTGTGGTGGAGCTCAAGTATTCGTGGTCCAAGAGCTTGAGAAGTACGTTAAGCTCAGGGAGGAGCTGATCCAAAACTGTGGGCAGAAAAGGAGAGAATCGAATTAGGGTAGGGGTTACCAGTTCAGCACCCGTGGGCCCCAGCGTGCCCACCCGTTCCACCTATGGCACCTGGAAAAGATCTCAGTAATTGTCCATCAAAAAATCCACCAAGCACAAGAGGCAGTTTGCTCTTCCTGTTTGCACTGCCTTGGACTCTCCCACATTGAACATGGCTCCTTAAACATGCCCACAATTCATTAGATGGCAGGATTGGACAACCCTCCCTCCCTTCTGTTGTGAACAGAAGAGCAGTGACAAAAAGCTTCTCTCTGTAAGTGAGTGTGGTAGTGTAGAAGTTAATTTTCCATTGACGGTGGTCTGACAGGGAGCACACCTACATGATGTTGTGTTCCTGTTTCTTTTTCTGCTCCCTTAGACGTGGCAGTCATTTTGTGTTATATGCTACCATTTTGTGACTAGTAACCGCAGCATGCTCTCAAAATTCCAAGGTGCCTACTGGCTCCAAAGGGGTGGCGAACTCCAAGTATGGAATATAAAAGATGGGCCAGATCAAGTGTACCAAGGTGAGCAGGGAGAGGGAGAAGTGACAAATTCCATGATACCTGGGAAGAGAATTGCCAGTTCCTCATGGCCTCCTCACCTGGCGAAGGTGCCTGCCTATACCCTTTAGCACACTGTGAGAGGCTACAACCAAAGCACTTCCTACTCCATTTTCACAGGGCATTCTCTCATTCTCTTTCTCTTCTCTCACCTGCTTCAGTCATTCAGTTATTCGATTTTGCCCTATGGCAGGCAGGGAAGTGGGACCTGGGTTGCTGGATGAACAGAGCATGAGGTGCAACCACTGCAGCCTTACTCAGCTCATATCAAATTATGGATACTATCTCCAGAAAAGGATCTTATATCAAATATAAACAATGGTGGGCAGGGGAAGCAAGATCAGAGATGGACTTTTTTTTTTAAAAAAGCAACTGAACACACACAGCAGTTAAATGTTTCGAAAGACTGGTCTGATAGAGATCCCCAACCCTCCAATTTTCGGAGGTCCTCCACCCAATATTAGTATAAATCAACACTCTGGCCTATGTTAGGTGACCACAAGTACTAGTACAGTTACTACCATTAGTACCATTAATGTAGTAATGATTCTGTTTGGGACGTGGAATGCTAGGGGCAAAACACCTCCCAACGACAACACAAGATATTTGCTGTGCTGGTGGAAGGTGCTTTGAAGAGGTAAACGCTCACTTTAACCTCAACACAGGAAGCTTCCATTTGGTGAGGCAGGGATATAATTTTATTCTGATGAATTATGGGGCTATCACCTCAAGGTAGGTGCATATGAAGAGGTGCCTCAGGTATCCCTATTTTCATGGAAGGGTCGCTCCCATACACAATGAGGTAAAACGCCTCATCAGAGCATTCACCGCAGCCTGAGAGCACTGCTTTTGCATGCTTTGTACAAACTAGCTCTTCTCGAGGATCGCATTTACATACTCCAATCTTAAGAGCCAGCCCCTGAATGTAGGATGGGGGAAAGCAATCTCCCAAAGATAATTCTGCAAGACTGCCAAGCTCCATGCAGTGGCACATTTTCTTGTGCTGCCCTCTTCACTGCTCTGACAACTTGCATCCTTTAATTATCACGTTCCTTTTAAAAGGCTCTTCCAAATAATGTTCCCTGGCTCAATGATGACTGACTATGCACTCAGCCAGGGCTCACTTGCTCTTCTGAACATCCCGTGGGAACAACATGCAAACTACAGCACACAACACAGTTAACCCAAAATTAAACAGCACCGTTTTATAAATGTTTTGCAGCGGCAGGGGAGGGAAGCAGTTTCAGACAAAGAATAAAACGAGGCTACAATTAAATTTCTTAAACAGCTCAGCTTGTTTTAACTTGACACCCAGCTGCACACGAGGGTGTTGTTTAAGAGAAGTCACCTCATCCTCAGAAAGTGGTATAAAGTGCATCTCTCCCATCATAGTTAAGAAATACCTTTCCACTTTTAAAAGTCAGCCTTTTGATGGGGAATCGGCTTGTTTGGGAAGGCTGCTGAATTCAGGCAATAACATTCCAAAAGAGAAAACGGTCACCATCTGCAGTACAGACAGCGACTGCTATGAAAAGGAGGGCTTTGTATACAGTGTATTCTGCCTGAGTCAAGAAAACCAATGGCTTGCATAAAATTTACCAATGAAGCAGACTATTTGTTTCTGCCAGTCAAAAAATCAAGGGGTTGCAGGCTACTAAAGCCCTTTTCAGTGGAAATTTTGGCATCTGAAGCCTAACTTTGCAATTCCAAAGGGCCACAAACTTAAACATAAAAACAAAACAGAGATTTCCAGGATGCTGAATATTCACTGAGTAATGACAGGATTGTGGGTTGTCCTTTCCATTGCAGGTTCCTATATGCGACTCTTCAAGGCTCCAAATGCTGCATGGAATGCAAGCAGATGATAACAATGATGGTAATAATAGACATTTGGATAGCACCAAAACCCTTCATTTGCTCCATCTATTTGTAATCCTTACAAGAACCCTGAAAGGTAAGTTATTATTCCCCTTGTTGCAGAAGGGTGGGGTGAGGAAGTAAGCTGAGATCAAGTTGCTTGCTTGTGAGTGCAGAGCAGAGATTCAAACCTGGGAGTTCCTGATTCATAGCTAAGTCTGTTTACCACTGCACTGCATCACTACCCCAGGGAAGAAGCTACTGAGGAAGGAGCTGGGTAATTTCTCCAGAGCACAATCTCTCATGCCAACAGGGCACTCTTCTCAGTGGCTTTTGTCTCCTCACATCCCCAACACTATTCAGACGGATGGTATTACATATATTATCTACTGCAATGCAATCTACTAAGCAGCTGGCTCATTGCCTAATGAACTCTTGATGCATTATGAGAGCACTGCTCTCACTTCTGAATATTTGAATAGCTCGGCAGCAAGATACTCATCTGTTTCTTTGAGATTATTTGAACAGCACCATGCACTGTCCAGATGCTTGTTATACCAAACGCTTCACAAATTAGCTAAATAGATTCCTAGCAAACTCACGGAAGACAAGTACGCAGCGAAATGAGTCCAGAAGGGAAGAAATGCCAGAGTCGGGAGAGGCAGCATAATTTTTCAGGGATACAGAACTGGTTTCAGAGACACTTGTTATATTATTCAAAGGGGAGAATCTTACAACACTGGCCTGCATTTATGCATGTTCTTCTCACACACTCCCAGCTTGCACATTCCATCCCATTGTTATTTTCTTAATGCAGAAAATAGATGCTAATCCTGATAAACCTTTTTTGCCATTTTAATTTAAAAAGCAATTTTGCAATCCATGGCTGTGGTCATGCTGACCCTTCTCTGCTTAAATAAAACCTTCATTTTAAAAAAAAGATTCTCTCACAGACATCTTCATCCAGGGCTTATCCACACTTTCCCTTGTCCCACTGCTTCCCCCCTAGGAAAACCGGTCTTTAGTGCTCAGTCGGAGCAAGAGCAATTGCCATTTGCTCTGATCTATCGCTAAAGAGTGGGTTTTCCCTTGGAAAGGAGCAGGGCAGGTGGAAAACCACATTCTAGGCACAGCACAAGCAGAAGTGTGGACAGGCCCTAAGAGATGCCTCATTTCCCTAATTCTGCTCTCTTTGGTTCTTGTTGTCCAAGGCATTAAGGCAATGATACATTCAGTATTCTTAGAACAGGTGGGCTGATGCAGCCTTAAGGCTCAAGCGTCACACACTATTCCACACCAGAGATCCACAAGCATGCAACTGTTTGCTGACTGCCAGAGGGAAAAGACAGACATATGTCCTCTTTTTTTTTTTTTTTTACAAAAAGGTAAAGAAGACAGGTAAAGAAGACAAGGTATCTCACCTTATGGGATTGCAACATGCATTTTATGAAGCAAGAATTGTTACAAAATTGGGGCATCACTCAGTCAAAATGAGTGATTTCAACATGGGAGAGCCGCAAACATGCTTAACATGGGTGGAGTTTAATGGGACTTAGAAGTGCTTGATTTAGGCTGAGTGGAAGTGGGAGCATTACACTTTCTAATAATTCATTCCTCATTCCTGGAACACTCTATCGAGCCTTTATTTCTATCCAGCACAGGAGGCAAACGCTTGGTTTTAATTCCTAATGGCTAGGAGGTGCTTGGATTTAGTTAAAGAGAAGAACAAGAGAGAACTGCATCAAGCCATTAGGGAAGATCACTCACTCAGGTTTCTCTAAAATCTTCCAACCTCCAGGCCCACAAAGCACAGAGCAAACCCTTTGGAGTTGGATGAGATATCCTGATAATCTATCTTTATCCCCTTCTTCAGTGTCATTACGAGGATACTGGAAGTGCACAGCCCCAAGGCTTCCTGTAAGCCAAGATTCATAATTTATAACATGCATTTGCCATAAAGAGGATGTGATGCGGTCCTAATTGCAACCAAGGGCCTACTGAGTGTCCCAGGGGACAATAGAAGCCATTGTTCTACCATGGGGGGTGGGGCACAGGGTTAGTATGTATTATGGGATGGAGAGCATCTCCAAACACTCTGGGATACACTGTGGCCACAAGTCAGGAATAAGCAGTTGCCGCAGAACTTCCTGGCACATCCCAAAAACTGTCTGGATACACAAGCCCCCTTTTTATACTTGAGGGCACTGTGCAATACAGAAGCCAGTTTCATGAGGAAAGTTTGCTTGTCGTGTAAAGCCTTGGCCTTACCCAGATATCCAGTCATTCAGGTCTAAGCAATGCACCACTGCTCCTATGTGCAAAACCGTCCAAGTGAGAATTTGATAAGTGGCACAGATGGCAGTCCTCTAATTGAATTCCTTTGTTGAAGTTCAGTTTGAAGACAAAGAACTATAAGTAGGTAGATCAGGGGTCATGAAGTTGGCCATCAATAGTTAGCAGCTGGCCAGCTGATTGAGCAGCCAAATGAGTCACCGTCTTCCCCTCAATGGAGAAATGTATTTTAGTTCTATTTAAGTTATAGTAATTTATTTCTACACTTGCATCTATAGAAATAAGTTAGCAAATGCAATTTTTGTGCAAGTCAGAGTCCTCCTTTGTCATCATTTTTGGATGATGGATTTTGTTTATTTCCTTTTTTTTGCAATGGGTATGTGGCCAGTCAGCTTGCAGCTGGAAGCTGAACAGAGGTTGACTCGATACCCTGGCAGCCATCTGCTGAGGAAGAGGTCCTTCATTTCAGCGCTATAGTTAGCATGCAGAGATTCTGCATCAGTAACAAGCATGAGCCACAGAAGCTTTGCTGTGAGTCACAATCTGACTCAGGTAGCTTCCCTGCAAAGCTCCAGGTTTTTATAAGGCAAATTCTTGCCACAGGGAGCAAGCTCTCAGCAGCATTGGCCGCAAGGTGAATTCCAAAGTGCTGACTGATGGGGATGGTGAGTAAGGTGGGTTGTTCAGACACACTGTGCACATTTCCATACAAACACCAGAAGAACAAAAGAACTTCAGTCCTCTTGTGAATATATGTCTTGTGAGCGGCAAGTGAACCCACACCCTGCAAAACTATTCACCCATGTTGTGCTGCATAGCTTTCCATTATCCTCAAGGAGGGCACAACACAGGCCTTTTCATAATGGAGCCCACGTGTATTTCCCAGAGTGTGGGCTGTCTTGGGAGGTAAAAACAGACCCTGGAACACATTTGGGGGAACAGCAACCCCTATGAAACAGGTGGACTCATTTTGTTCAAGGACAATGCACATGCCTCCCTTTCTTTCGGTCTGCCTCCCTCTTCATTATTTTAGCACATATTTTTGTGTAATCCCAAATAGTCAAGAGCCTTTCCCATCTCATTCCTTAGCAAGGTCTAAAACAGAAAGCCTTGATGGAATTTGGAATCGCAAACTGCTAAATGCTAGGGGTGGTATTCTACTAAGGAGTTCTGTCAGTGCAACAATTTCTGCTTCCACAATGGGACTGTTCCCCCTCCTCACCCTGCACCCTCCCCAAAGGTGCTCCAGAGGAATAAGAGAACCCCTGGAACAGATTTAGGGGGCACACAGGGGAGGGGAGGACAGAAGGAGACTGTTTCATTGTACAAAGAGAAATCCCTGTGCTGATGGAACGTTCACCATAGCACCATGTTGGATTCCACCTTGCATGCTAAAAGGGAATCATTTATTATTACTCAGTATTCCCACCCCCTACCTCTATGCTAGGCTATATCTAAACCCCCACTGGCTTCATATGCACATCTGAATGACCTTTCCCGCATGAGTGGCCCTGTCCACATAGTCCACATTGTCATGTGTTCCCTTTGAGCATGTGATGCTACCATGTGGAAGTAGCTCTTTCTCTCTGTATGTGTTATTTAAAGGACAAAGCACCATAGCTCAATAGTGGATACTCATAGGAAAACCAAGTCCAGTGGTACCTCAAGTTACAAATGCCTCAGGTTACAAATGCTGCAGTTTACAAACTCCACTAACCTCAAGGAGTTACCTTGAGTTGAGAACTTTGCCCCAGGATTAGAACGAAAATTGCGTGCCAGTGGCAAAGCGGCAGCAAGAGCGAAATCACACCTCTAGTTAAGAACGGACCTCCAAAATGAATTAAGTTCATAACTAGAGGTACCACTGTATATATATCCAGGTACCCCTCAGCTTTCGTCTTGTCCCCCAGCTCATAATTTGTATCCACAAATTCTAGGTCTCCCGTTGCTGGGAACAGGTTCCTAATCCCAGTTCACAGCATGTTCAGGATGCAACCATCATAAGCCTTTTCCTGCCACCTCCACTGATGCGCTTTTATCTTCACAAGCCTTCTGTTTCCTCCTCCCTCGGCGGGGCCAATCTAAATATGAGATTTTCAGCTTAGGTGGATACAAAGCAAAGGGATCTGGGCAGCTCCAGTGTAGGGTTTCACTTAGTGTCACCAACAATGGGTTTCAGGAATACTGGAATGAGAAGCAGGTGGGGAGAAGGAAAGGGGTATGGGTGGAGAACACCAGAATTTGGCTGGCCAGGGTGCAGGTTTAACAGAAAAAGTGCACCTAATGTGCATGGCTAAAAGCTCTCATTGCCAAGCAGTACCATCAGTGCATGAGGTCAGCACTGAACATACCCCACAAGTTGTACATTGGAGTGACCTGCACATACACATGCATGGTCCCTTCAGAAAGGTCTATAAGAACCAAGGTCTATTCAACACATATACTATAAACCCACAATAAAGGCTGACATCATTTATTAATCTTTTTCATCTCCCAACCAAGTTCTTGCAAGTAACCACCAACATAAACTATTCAACCTTGATCTGGGTTAGAAATTATGCGCTTTAACTGCAGCGATATTTAGCACCTATTCTGCCTTTAGAATGTTCAAAGAACTTCATATACATTATATCAATTAACACAAAAAGTAATGTTTTTAAGGGCTTTCCATGTTTACTGAAGCTCCAAAATGCTAATAAATTGCAGCCTCACCCTTAACAGACATTTTATTTAGGCAATATAAATGTGTTCACCACCACACTGCAGCTGGATGGCGGTTGGGAGCAGAGTGATTTGCTTCTGTAAATGCTAGATACTTAAACACACCCAACTGGGTCATGTGGCAGCCCTCTCAAATAGTCACTCAACCATGACGCTCACTGGGTGATCGTGGGCCAGTCACCGCCTCTCAGTCTAATCTGCCTCACATGGTTGTTGTGAGGATAAAATAAGGAGGAGAAAATCATGTATGCTACCCTTGAGATCCTTAGAAGAAAATAGGGATATAAATGGAATAAGATAAACTTTTATGCCTCTGTCAACTTCTCTTCCCCCTTCCCAATTTATTTTCTGCCCCCTTACAGTGCCACAAAATGTCACTTCACAACACTTCACTCTCTGTGTTTTGCTTTTGCTCAGCATTCTCAGAACAGGTTCACAATGAACATGTGCTGGGCACACTGGCTGCAAAAATACCCTGTTCATAAAAACGAACAAACATTTTAAACAGTTTATAGGTCATGTCACTTACTAGGTGTTCCACTTGACCTAACACAACAAAATTTCTCCCAAAATGCAGTACAACCACAGAAATTTTCCTTCAAAAATCAACCTGGTAAAGCCAATGGAATAAAAAATGCAACACTACTTGTTAATTTCCAAGAGTCACTTGTCAAGCATTTAGCTCATTCAAAATAAGCCATTTCTTATTCTATCTACCCCATATTCGGTATGAACCATCCTCAAATGTAGCTCACTGCTAAGTTTCAAATCAATTTGTTAAACCTTTTTCCAACTATAATCCACAAAACCTACAAAATTCAGAAGCAGTACAGGTGTCGTATTTTTCAAATAAATAGAGAGCAAATAGTGTAGAAAAAGAAAAGCACATCATGAAAGCCAAATTTCATGATTTTATGGGGGAAAGAGTGTTTGGTATATCCAAATTTGACACATAAGGAATTAAATCCCACAAGGTGGTGCAGAAATGTTCAAGGTCTTCCTTACCTTTAAAAACGTGTTAATTGTGAATTATTTTCTCTGCAATAGAGTCCACATATTATTGCATAGCAATGAGAAATTTAAGTCCAGTAGTGTCTTCCATTTCTGGGCTAAAGAAAGGTAAAGGACCCCTGGACGGTTAAGTCCAGTCAAAGGTGACTATGGGGTGCGGCGCTCATCTTGCTTCAGGCTGAGGGAGACAACTTTCTGGGTCATGTGGCCAGCATGACTAAATGTCTGGCGCAATGGGACTCCATGAGTGCCAGAGTGTGCGGAA
Organism: Podarcis bocagei; assembly: GCF_964188305.1. Classification (NCBI taxonomy): domain Eukaryota; kingdom Metazoa; phylum Chordata; class Lepidosauria; order Squamata; family Lacertidae; genus Podarcis; species Podarcis bocagei. The sequence goes on along the minus strand of NC_138126.1, from coordinate 81,979,728 downwards.
ATGCCAAAGAAATTCTCATTGCAGCCAGCGCCCATGGAAGCTCAGAAACTTGAGGCCAATTTCTCATTTATAATGGCGGGCTGTGATTTAGCTGACTCACCCTCAACATAGGGCCACAACTCTGGCCCTATATTCAGAGGAAGTCGGATGGAATATACTGTATGTATAAAAAGAGGACTTACAGTGGTTCTGTGGACTGTAATGTGAGCACAGCTTCCTCCTGACTTGGCAACTGAAATGACAGCTGTACATACCAACAAACTGAACAACGGTTCAGCCATTCACCTTGTCCCATACCTCATGCTTCTAAGCAAGTTGCCTGGTCTTTTTTTTTTTAATAGCTACATGTATATTCATTCATTCATTTGCCTCCTACTTAAAAAATGAGGGGCGGATGAAACGGAAAAAGTCATATGGGGATTGGGGGAAGGTTGCTTTTTAAAAATATTTATTTATTTATTTATTTGGTTTTTCAGATTAAAATTTTACAGTCACATATCCAACATACAACATAAAAACCAGATTCCAAGGAATGTCTTGGACTTCCATTCTCCCCTTTGTGGGTCCTATTGTTAATCATTTCTTCCTGCATCTTTTATGATAACCCAAATCTTTTACCTCTCCATTGTGTCCAAAATTCACCATTAATCTGCAAGTGATATTCCAATCCTACTAACGATTTTAACTGTTTACAATGGTTTTTAAGATAAGTTATAAATTTCCCCCATTCCTTATTATAAATTTGGTCTTCCTGATTTCTGATTCTTCTGGTCATTTTAGCCATTTTGGCATAATCCATCAACTTGGTCTGTCATTCTTCTCTGGTAGGGACTTTATCTTCTTTCCATTTCTGGGCCAATAACATCTGTGCAGCGGTGATTGCATACATAAATAGTCTTTTCTGCTCCCTTGGGATTTAATTGGGGGAAGGTTTCAGTGTGACATCATGGGTGGCCAGTCAGGCAACCAGTGCCCCCCCCACTTGGTTTGTGCTGCATACTTGCAGAACACTTTTCTCCCCAGAAAAGAGATCCTGGAGAAGAAAGCTGTGTTTGGACTGAATGCAGCGAGGTCACTTTTGAAACAGCCATCCTACTGTAAAGATGATGAACATCTTCACCCTCAATATTCCTTACAACTATCTGGCCCAGACTGAATACAATGCTACACCTGGCACAGCCAACAAGGTGCCCTCCAAAGATTGTTGGATGACAGTTCCCAGCATCCATGCCCATTTTGTATGCTGCCCATGGCAAGGAAGAGCACAATGTTGGCTACCCCTGTAGCTCAACAGGAATGGGCCTGCTTCAGTCCTGGACACAGTCCTCTGGTGCAGCCACGAGAAGAAGGTTGTAAGCATTGCTACTTCCAAACTGGGAACTTCAGCCTGTTTACTGAACCTAGGCCAGGGTCAGAAACCACAATTTGATCTTACCTTGTTTCAGCAGCCCATACTTTAAACTAACCATATGTTGGCCCGCTTTGGGCGTAGCAGTGGTTAGTTTAAACCAAGAAACAGATGCTTCCAATCTCCTCACACCCATGTCAGAAGGAGAGGAGGAAAAGTGCTTGCACCCAAGGCTCAAACATGCTCTTTTCTGTAATGCTAAACTATGGTTTATTACAGCTGAATCAATTTTACAATGTAAATCAGGACTATCATCTCCATTTTGCAGTTGCAGCTGAGTAGGGGGAGGGGGTACATAATAGTGACTTCACTAATGCCACATAAAGAGTTCATGCCAGAGGGGACATTTGAATCAGAGATCTGGTTCATGTGCCAGTCTCTTCTTAGCCACAACATGATGCTAAAAAGTGCTAAAAACTAGAAGTGCTATTCTTAGCTAGCTCTTCTAAATCCCTAGGTGTCAGAAACAAATGTTTTGGACCAAGCACCACACAATGCCCAGTTTGTAGATACACAGAGACCCAGGCATGTGAGACATTCTCATTCCTGAGTAAGCAGATTACCAAGCATCTTAATGGGGCAGATTTGCTCATCAGCTTCAGAGTCCCAACAGACTGGGAAGGGTCAACTGCAAGCTCATCAAGCGATGACCATAAAGCAGGCAACAGAGTGGGCAAAGAGACAAAAATATCCCCAAACAGTCTGCCAGTCTTTGGGCTGATAAGGCCGGCTTGTTGTGACCAAAAATTGCAAGCCAGTGAGCTCATGCAGTGCCGCATCGATGGAGAGCTCTGGGAGTTGGGATGCGAGTGGCTAGGGTATCAACAGAGTCTAAAAGCGCCTTTGTTTTACCTTCCTTCCTTCTGTCTGCCTCATTAAATGCATATGCAAAAATTAAAGAGGAGAAAGAACCACTAATCAAAGAGGCCTGTGATCCGACATGGGGCACCCGGTTGCTGAGTAGAGGCCACCCAAGAGAGAGGAGAACAGGAAAGTCTTAATGTTTAAACTCGTTCAGCTTCCGTCTCAATGTGGCAGCTTCAAGGAGCAAGCTAACTAGACACCTTAAGCCCCTTTTCTTCCAGCATCTTGGGTTCCCCAAAAGTTTCTTCAATGCTGAAGCTCCTAAACATATCTGAATTTGTATCCTGCCTAGGTCAGCTGGGTCATGCAGCAAGAGATGTGGTACTGGGATGGAAGTGACATGGTCTGGTCCCTCCTAGACCTCTAAGGGGTATAACTATACGATCCCATTGAGAAACACCCATCGCTAATAGCAGCGGGTCTTTCCAACCCATCAATCTCCAAGGCGTTTTCTAAAGTGAAATATGTATAATGTAAATCCATCTAGCTGAAAACCACACTGACAAACAGTCTTGTGGTTTATTCCTGTTTCAACCCCTTTCTAAAGAAGGGTGAAATTCAGAAACAGTTTCCCAACTATATATTTTGAAGCAATTCCATTATGCCATTAGGGTGCAGCTCATGACAACTGCAGCTTAAGGCAACATACACAGTGTCAGCTACACCAGGGATATTGAATGTCGCTTGTGCTAGCTTACTGCAAATACACACACTTAAATAATTGCTGCCAATGATATACCCAAATATGGTAACACATGCTGTTTCTTTGGGCAATGTGTCAACTGGAACATCCTTCCTCCAACTTTTGGGCTTATTAGTCTGGAACACCATTCCCCTCTTGTCCCTCTATCACTGAAGTGTGGGGTGGGGGCCCCCATGCTGGCCTTGTCTCTTTGGCAGAAACATCATTTCCTACCATCTGTTGAACTGAGAGTCCATGTGCATAATGAGTGCTCTCCTCCTACCTAGTGTTCAGAGGTCTTTTGGATAGAAGGGAGGGAGGGAGGGAGGGAGGGAGGGAGGGAGGGAGGGAGGAAGGAAGGAAGGAAGGAAGGAAGGAAGGAAGGAAGGAAGGGTTCATCCACACTTCTGCTTACCCTATGCCTAGAAAATATTGGTTTGAGCAGTTTTCCGCATGCCCCCCACTCCTTTCCCAGGGAAAACCCAATCTTTAGGGCTAAATCGGAGCAAATGCAAAAAGAAAGACTGAATTGCCCTTTGCTCCTATTGAGCACTAGAGAGTGGTTTTCCTTGGGGGAAAGCAGTGAGACAAAAGGTAATGTGGATAAGCCCAAGGAAAGAAAGAAAGAAAATGAGGAATCCTGTCTCCATCTTGGGCACACTGAATAACTATCAACAGCAGCACCTTGACCTTTGTTCACTATAAGCACAGTCTCCATGCTTATGTCTGTGAACTGCCTTAGATTCTGAGCTATGAACTATGAACTATGAAGTGCTTAGTTCAAATCTCACATTTATCAAGAATTCAACAGATATCATAGCTTTCTCCAAGGCTGCCCCAACTCAAAATGCGGGGATGATAATACTGGCCTACTTTACATGGTAGTTGTGAGGATTTCTGAGACAAATGTATGTGCACTGGTGTTTTGAACTTTGGCTGAGATCTACAGATGAAGGGTGGTATACAAATTTAATAAATAATTAGAATAAAAATATATAAACACAAAGTTATATATATGTGAACAAGTTACAGTCATACCTCAGGTTACAGATGCTTCAGGCTGCGTTTTTTCAGGTTACGGACCGCCAAAACCTGGAAGTACCGAAATGGGTTACTTCCAGGTTTCGGCGGTTGCGCATGCACAGAAGCGCTAAATCACGCTTTGCACATGCACAGAAGCACCGAATTGCAACCTGCACGTGCGCAGACGCGGGTTGCGAATGCTGCGGGTTGTGAACGTGCATCCCGCATGGATCACATTCGCAACCCAAGTGTCCACTGTATATATAACCTTGGCTAATTTATTTGTATACTGATAATTTGCTTTAAATTATTCTATGTACCTGTACATCACTGAGAGATTCCTTGATTAAATACTTCATAAATTCTTCTTAGCAAAAACAAATGCCTGGTATTCTTGAAAAGCAGAATCAGCAGAACTATTTTGTACATCTGAATAGGTATGTCAGGTGGGATTCAAAGAACTATGAGTGAAAGGGAAACAGCCTCTAATGTGTCTTAGCTGAATTTTATTTTCCCACGACTTTCTTACATAGTTGGCATGTCTGTATACCAAGTACGGTAATTTTGTGTACAGTGGCCCTTAGACTATACTTCCCTAATGAGTAACACCATAAGCTTCTCTTTGAGGATTTCTCTCCTACCCCCTTAGGCTGAAGAGCTAAAAGAGCATTGGCTTGGGGGGGGGGGAGAGTAATGTTAAAGGGATCACCCCATGGTCTGATGTTGGCGGAAGAGTTAAGGTTCCAGGAACTCAGCCAGCTCAAGCTCTCTGTGAAGGATGCAAGAAGATTGTATGTCAATAAACAATATTAGCCATAGCAGCTTAATCAGCTGTGGCTGTGAAGCCACAAAGCCCTCAAAAGGGGGAATCAAACAAACATCAAAAGGCATCTCTGCATCCTTTTAGAGGAACTGAAAAATCCACATTAAAGTAGATTGAGGAGATGGAGGGATCTGAACAGGTGAATGCAAGGATCCCCCCTCCCAGCTTCTGAGCAGGTTATCTGGACTCCCTCACCTACTTATAGTATTAGTGAACATTTCACACTTGCTAGGGTTGCCATATGGCGTTTATTTTTAAGCGTTCACACACTAGGCATAGCCTAACTGTAAGGGATGTTTGGTTTTTTAATGCTAGCCTTCTAGCTGATCATTTCTCTAAATTTGTGAGTATTTTTTAATGTTTGAGTACAGGAAGTATTAGGGCCATTTTTATCTTGAACTCTGCTGAGATGAGTTACAGATAGGTAGCCGTGTTGGTCTGCCATAGTCAAAATAAAAAAATTCCTTCCAGTAGCACCTTAAAAACCAACTAAGTTAGTTCTTGGTATGAGCTTTCGTGTGCATGCACACTTCTTCAGATACACTGAAACAGAAGTTTCAATCTCCCATTCCCACCACCCTTCTGAGTAATACCCCTCCCCACCTTCTCACTATATAGAAGGATCTGGCAACTTCTGTTTCAGTGTATCTGAAGAAGTGTGCATGCACACGAAAGCTCATACCAAGAACTAACTTAGTTGGTCTTTAAGGTGCTACTGGAAGGAATTTTTTTATTCTGCTGAGATGACAAATATTTGGGAAACGGTTCCAGCCCACGGTACTGGAAATCTACGCTTAGTACCCAGTTAAATGGTGTGCATCTCCTTTACCTCTTGCCTACTTTTAGATCAGAAAGCAAACCCTGCTGTGGTTTGTGCAGAATTTGGATGCGCCATGCTTCTTGTTCCATGCTCAAATGCTATCCTGTCCAAAACCCCAGCAAATAACACAAGACCCAAGGAAAACACAGAGGCACAAGAAGTTTTTGTCACTTCCCTTTCACCAGGACATGTTTCAGTGCTTGAGCATGGAATGCTATCTAGAGGAGCCAGCCTTTGCCAACCTGGTGCCCTCCAGATGTTTTGGACTACAACTCCAATCAACACTAGTCAGCACAAATGAGCTAGCTGAGTCTGGTGAGAGTTGTAGTCCAAAACATCTGGAAGGCGCCTGGCTGACCAGAGACCAACCTTCCATTCAAGTTGTTGAACATGGCACAGGAAAATCTGCTGAGAAACCTTGCATCCCTATGCATGTCTACTCAGAAGTAAACTCCATAACATTTAATGGGGCTTTCTCCCAGGTAAGTGAATAGAGGATTGCAGCCTAAATTCTTTATTTCCTAAAATAATGAGGACTTGGATCTCTCATATCTAAATTCAGATCTGAGGAAGGAAGCACAGAAGATTAGTTTGGGAAAGGCCTCGTACGTAATCATCCCCAACCATGTACCCATAGTGCCTTCATCTAGCTAGCATCTCTATTTGCAGGCTTCTGGATATAGAAACTTGCAAGTGTGGGAGCCTCTGACGCCCTGCCTTCCTTCCTCATTACAAGCATTTCCTTCCAGTTCCAGGTGAAGGCCAAAAGGCGGTGGGGGGCAGAGAATAACCATTGTTTGTAGCTTAATACAAAGCACTTCCTGTTGCTCAGACCCCAAGACAATCAGCTGCCTGAAAGTAGAGGACTTATTGAGGAAGTAAACAAAACAACCCTTCAGAGAGCACTTTTCCCTACCCCATCTTGAAACTCATAAATAGATGGACATATCCAAAAACAGAAAAGGAAGCGATTCTTGAGAGGACTTGATTAAGGGATAGTATGCTGAAGGCACAAAATGTACTCCAGGAGATTTGTATGCACTGGCTACAGCACAACCAATTCAACACCTACTGTTTTCCTGGCAGATTTTTAGAATGAATGATGTAGAAAGATATGCAACCTTTCAAGATGTCAAAATCGGCCATATGCATGGAGAAAACAGTGCATATCTATTCTACACACCATGTGAAGCTATCTTAGACCAAGTTAAAATATGGGCCAAATTTCCTCTTCTACCCACCTACCAGACTTGCAGAAGTCCTTGTCCTCTTCTTCTCCTGCCCCCTCTACCTGCTATCTGATTCCTTCCCTCTGGAGACACCAGGATCCTGCTATTTTATGCATGAAAAGCATGCGCCCACTTACCCTAATTTTTACAAGCATGCCAAGGACTCAACAATCTAAACACAGGAGAGCAGGAGATGGTCAGTCTTCCATTTCCTTCCGTTCAAAATGACCTCTTACACCTTAACTTTGCCATCATCTTATGCCAGCATCTCAGCTACTTTCCTGGATACTCAGTGCTTCAGCCTTGGTACCTACTATGGATGCTGACCACAGTTTTCTCTCTTACAAGCCAGAGTTCAAGGACCACAGGCATTGATTGTCCCTTTGAAACACCACTGCAACTGTTCCAAAAAGCTTTGTAACAAGTTCCTTTCATAACTTATTTTCAATGGAAGTGAGGAGTCTGAAGTTGAGGCCATCATTTCTGAGGGGAAGCACAACTCTCTCATAATTGTTCCTTTGTGTCTGCAGTTTCCCAGGTTGACAGGAATTCCAGCTAGAAATATACCTCCCTCTCTACACCCCCGTCTACCGGTTCATTGTCTCGTAACACACACTGAAAGCTCTATAGAAATTGTAAGTGTGCTACTGTTCTTATTTTTATTTTTTTATTGGAATTTTATTTACAACATAACATAACCCTCCACCCCCCAATACAGAAATCCACCTTCATTAAAGAGTCCACGATCTCACATGGGTCACATGACTTGTGCAGGATTTCAGACCTGGAAGATGGTGTCCCAGATTTTGGCTGCATCACGTTGGAGGGTATTGAATTTGGTCCAGTGGTTAACAGGCAGGCTTGACACAGTTTTAAGGTTTGGTGTAACTATCACAAGTTATAACCTGGCATTAGCAGCAGCCTTCAGACCATCTTCAAGGGTAGCCCCATGTACAGCACATTAAGCCGTCTAAATGAGTGGTTATTGAAGCATGGACTCATGCCAGGATGTGCCAGTCCAGGAATGGCCACTGCTGGTACTCACCATAGCTGGGCACAAGCACTCCATTCATTCCACTGAAGGCAGGTGAGCATCCAATGAGAACTTTGAATCAGTGAATGCTCCCAAGCTACACACTTGCTTCCTTCATAGGAAAAGCTGCCCCATATAATAATGTTCATTAATACCATTGAGTATAACTCAATTGAACACCTATACTCCCATAGCAGTTGTGCCATCAGATGAGAATTATTAGGAACGATATATGCTGGCAAGAGTTCACAAAAAGAGTTTACAAACCCTTTGTCCCGATAGGCATGGCAGTTCCACTCCACAACCCAGCCACATTAGTGCTCCACTCCTTTAACAAACACGCACACATAAAACCAACTAAGAGTTCATAACAAATTAACCAGACCTGCTGACCCCTTAGTATTACCACAAGGAAGCATTAACCTGCTCCATCCATGCATCAGTCTCAGAGATCAAAGACCAGCACGCCTCATTTTTCAGCCCAGATTAGCAGAAGAGAGGAAAGAATTCCCATCATGATGAACTCACTGTAAAACAAGAAAAGATCTATGCCTCATGGGGCTTTTATCACTATAAGATCGGGATGATTAATGTTCTCTTTCTGATAACCCTACAAAATCAGCCTTGAAAGATGAACATAAAATCCAGTCATTTCAAAGAATGGAATTAAAATGCAGTGGGGTGGTGGTGGTGATGGTCTTGCGTTTCCATTGTCTAGCTGGCTTGGTTTCATTTACGGTTTCTTAAAATAAATCTGGATAACCTGTAGAGTAAAAACAAAAGGCCAGACTTCTTATATTAGCCACAGTCCAGGAAGCGTTCCATAGGATAGGGATCGCCAACATAGTGCCCCTCAGAGTTTGTTGAACTGCAAATATCAGCATTTCTAACCATTAGGCTATGCTGGTTGGGGTTGGTGGGCATTGGTGTATACGCTCTGTAGTGTACCACACAGGCTGCCCTTGTTATAGGTAATGTACTGAGGGTGGCAGCTTTGCTGCTGGTGAAATGAGGGAGGGGGAAGAAAAATGAGAGGACCAACAAGGGAAGGACGGGAATCTTTTTCATCCCAAGGGCCACATTCCCTTCTGGGGGCCACCTGCAAGTGGTAGGTGGGGCCAGAGCAATCAATATATGTGAATTTGAACTTTGTACATTTTGCTAGTTTTGATGCATGCTCAGACAACACTCTGTCCCTCCATCCAGGGGAGCATTGCGAGAGTTCAAGGACACATTGCAGCAAAGCGAAAAACACTCAAAGTGGGGCCAAGCAGGAGGTGAAGTTGGGGAGGAGGTGGCAGCCTGCAGAGAGAGACCCAGGAGCCAGATCAGAGTGACTTGAAGGGCCAAATTTGAATCCCCCAGCCCTGCTAAGCAGGGGAAAGGTAAGACCACTGACCAGGCTTTCTTCTGTGCAGCAAAAGCAAACGTCTGAAGTGGTTTCAAGAATGCAAAAGACCAAGGAATGGAGTGGGAACAACCCATAAGATGGCTTACTATCACAAAGAAAGTAAACATTCCTTTAGAAAGCAGAACACCTACCAACTGTTTGATCCCCAGCTTATTATTCTGACGCTGTTCTTGGCCAGACCCCTAAGTGGAAAAGGCTTAACTTAAAAGAGGGAGCAAACAAAAAACAAAAAAAATCCCTCAAAGCAGGAGTTGCTTTAGGATGCTCTTCCTATAAAAGTGGTGTTGTCTTTTGACACACCCTCAACCCAGTTTGGGGAAATAAAGCCTCACAGTCCTCCTTGCTTACATGAAATTACTCTGGTGTGGCTCTCTGAAGTTCAGAAGTATCTCCAATTTCCACAGTTCAAGATGAGTATTCGGCATCAACTGCAGAAATAAAGAACAAGTGTATGTACTAAGAACAATTTGTTCCAGCACCACCAAATGATAAATATTCAAGCTGGTGTTTGTCCTAAACCATTTATCAGCCCGTCAGGCCAGAATAATTTCTACAGCATTATCAATGGGTCATCTCATGTGACAGAATGGCATCTCATGCCTGCCTATATTTAAAATGTCTCCATCCAAGGGAATCATTCCTCGGCCAAATGTATAGGACCATGGAGAGACCGACGGTTGAGAATTCAAATTCCATACTCAAAGGGCAGTATTATGTAGCATGACTGTCAAATATGACACCCAGAAGTATGATCAGCCCCTTTGGGCGTCCCTGAAGCCACCTGCAACACCCCACACAAATTATATTCCCACCTAGGAAGGAGTGTCCTTATTAGGACAAAGGAATCACCTTATCACATTCATCTTCTACATGCCTCAACACTAGCTTCTCTTTCATTCCATTTAAATAAAAACTGCATGCAACTCCCAATTTGCCAGCATTTGCAGTGAAGATTTTTGAATGGGTTCAGGATTGCAGTACTTCAAGGTCTGCCTCTCCCCATATGAACCAACCCTGCGATCATCACCTGAGGCCCTTCTTTGTGCCCCTTCAACAGGTGGTCTGGAGGGTGGCAACTCCCAGTCCTTGTCAATTATACTGAACTAGAAGAACCAATGGCCTGATTCTAATGTTCATATATCAATTCACAGGAGTTTTGCCTTTCAATCCTATGAAGTGGCCATTCCTATTATACAGAGACAGCATTAGCATGCTGCACTCAGTTTATTATAAAGGATGGAGGCTTTAGGTCTATCTTTGCTGCCTATAGCAGCCTAGGGGCAAATAATGCTTTCCTCAATGCTGAAGACATCGGGGAAGAACCCCAACATGGGTCTTAATTTTCCTCACTTAAGGCTGAAGGCCAAGAGAAGGGAGAGACCAGCTTCTCCCTAATTGCCTCCTGCATACAATGACAGTGCTACCAAATCATATAAACAGAGACAGAGTGTTTTTACAGACATTGCTATTTCTGATCTTTGTTTGTTTGCTCTCTGGCCGCTTTGTAGATGCGCCTAATTTGACGTTTCACATTCTGTGCACGGAATTGCTCATTTTGAGGATACAATAACAGGTTGTTTTAAAAGTTGTTGGGGGGTGGGGTGTAGAGGGAGTTGAAACTAGATATAAACTTCTGAATGAGCATATTCTCAAGTATACAAGGAAAAAGCTAATTCTTTGAATTTCCTCAAAGAATTAGGCAAGAGCCTGTGCAAAGATTCGAAGGAAATGCATCATATGTCTTATGCAGCACAAAGCATTATTGGGACTTACTGCACTGAGTCAAAACCTAAGCATAGGCTGATACTGTCTACTTGGCTCCAACTCACTGTAACCAATACAATATTTGGTGTACTTCTCAATGTTAAGCATATATTTATCTGCCTTTAATCTTTTTATTATTTATGCTTTAGCACAGAGCTAAATTCAATGCAAATATTAGAAAAAATGGAGGAATTGTGTGCTCTAGGGAAGGGAAGAGGAAAATAGCAGGATTATGTGACTGCCTAGAACACTTTAAAGTTTACAACAGGAAATTCCCCTTGAGAAGCAACTATCTTGTTTTTAAGACAGGGAAGGGTCCTACTGGTGCTAACTCCACTATTACACAACACATTGTCTGAATATGGGAAATATATGCAAACCATAAAGAAGTACCGATGAACTAAAACACAGGAAGCTACCTCAGATCAATTCACTGGCCCACCCAGCTCAGTTTTGTCACTACAATGTCAGCCTCTCTCCAGGATTCCAGCAAAGAGTCTTCTCTCTCAGACCCACCTGGAAATGATGGAGGTTGAACCTGGGATTTTTGCATGCAAAGTACAGTGGTACCTTGGAAGTCAAATGGAATCCATTCCGGAAATCTGTTCAACTTCCAAAATGTTCAGAAACCAAAGCACAGCTTCTGATTGGCTGCGGGAACCTCCTGCAGCCAATCAGAAGCCGTGGAAGCCCCATCAGATGTTCGGGTTCCAAAGAATGTTTGCAAACTGGAACACTCACTTCCAGGTTTGCGGCGTTCAGGAGCCAAAACATCCGAGTACCAAGGCGTTCGGGATCCAAGGTACGACTGTATGCACTTCACCACTGAGCTACAGCTCCACTAACTGGCTAAGAGGTCAAATAGTAAGGCTGCATACACACATTTAAAGTATACAGATTTCAGCAGCTCTGGATAATATCCAGCAAAGGTTGCCTCCAGTGTTTGCTGCTCTGATCAATCTGTAGAACCCTAGCTTTCAGCAAGTGTGACTGATTATGATTATTATTTTTAAAGTGCATAGATAACTGCTTTGGAAAGGAAGAGTTAAACTGCACACATACCATACCTTTAAAGCACATGATGCCCGTCCCAAGAATCCTGGAAACTGTGATTTGTTAAAGGGACTTGGATTTATAACTGTGAGGGGACAAACTGAAGTTTGCAGGATTCTTTTGGGTTTGTGTCAGGTGCTTTAAAGGTATTGTATTGATCAGAGCGGTGAACACTGGAAGTAAGCTTTGCTGGATATTATTCAATGTTCTGCTGCACGTCCACTGGAATATAGGACACTGATGTCCTATGTACACAAACTTGTCTCCCAGGGAAATTTAAATGGCGTCCCTGCCAAAATTTAGAAGAAAAAAAATGAAGTTCATTTTTGTGATGTCCCCATATCCATGAGGATGATAAAAATAAAGCCAAGAAAACCAGACTAGATGTGCTTCTATTTGCATTCTTGGATATCACATTTCCAAGTGTTCTGCGGTAAAACATGAGCCCGTTTTAAGTCTTTGTTATTCTGTTCCGTTGGTAAATTCCATTCTACACATTTCTTACTGGCGAAGGTGCAAGGAGCTCCGATTTGGTCTACCAGTTCGGATTTTGCAAGGCTTAGATAAATAAGCTTGGAAAGGAACTGAGGTCTGGCTGCGGGGCATGCATGAACTGCGATTGCTAGATAAAAGCAGCATTTAATTGCCAACAACATTGCACAGGAAAGCTCAATCAAGGAACCAAATGCTTAGCAGCATGTTTGGCCCAACTGCTCAACACAAAAACAAAGCCAATAGCTTTTAAAAGCTAATAGAAGTGAGATCAGCCCTAAATCTGGGAGGGTGGGCGTACAACTCTACCATTCAGAATATGGGTCCTTTAAATGCTACCATAGGATGTCATGGAAATATAAGATTCTGCCCTTCAGTGAGTTCAGATCATTAGTCCATCTAGCTCAGTCCTGTCGACATGGACTGTCAGTAGCTCTCCAGAGTTTCAAGCAGGGAACATACCCAGCCCTACCCGGGGGTGCTGGGGATTCAACCAAGGGCCTTCTGCCTGAAGAGCAGATGCTTTGCCACTGAGCTACAGCTCCACACATGTCCAGCATGTACTGAGCCCATGGCCAGAAACTGAGCGATCAGTGCTCATGGTTGGTTGCCCAGATGTTAAGAAGCTGCTCGTGGATAAACAGCTGCCTAAGGCTAAGTGATGTTTATTCCCTGGTGTGGGGAACCTGTGGCCCTCTAGAGGCTGTTGGACTCCAAATCTCATCATCCCTGAACATGGGCCATGCTGGACATGCTGATGGGAGTCAGAGCCCAACAACATTTGGAGACCCACAGGTTCACCATCCCTGGCTTAAAAATAACCCTTTAAAGGGCCAATGCTAAACATACTATATTTACAGTGAAGTAAATCCTATTTAGCCCAGTGGAACTTCACGCCATGTTGTTTTAGGTCAAAACCAGAGGTGTGCATGCATATTAAACAACAAGGGCTCACAACTTTGGCTCTAAAGCTGGAGTGGGAAAGGGCTTCTTTTTATACTTTGGGAGTGTGTAGGGGAAGAGAGCAGAAACTACCAATTCTCTACCACCTTACAACCCACAGCTTTGCTGCTTTAGCATGTTTCTCCAGTGCAAAAAGGAAGCAGGGAAGGAGAACAAGTCTTAAAAGCAGACCATTTACATGGAGGTAAGGCGGGGAAGCCAAAACCTGCGGTCACATGTTTGTGATTTTTATTATTATTACTTGCATTGCACTTTTTACTACTGCTGTTAGGCATGTGCCATATGGAGAACGATGGAATATGCATGGAAATATATATCCTACACATACACACTCATCTTGGTCCTTAAGTTGCTCTTCTTTGCACACCATTCCCAAAGCATTCACAGATGAAAAATGGGAGGGGCACCTGCAGGCTTGTAACACCCCTATTCTCACACCAAGGATTGTTCTCCTAACTCCCCAGCACCTCCATTACCGGCCCAGCCGTTAGACATTTCTGCTCACTGCACATAGCATTCACTTACTTCACAAGATAACATTCACTGATTTCATAAGGAAGTCGGTCCAGCAGCAGATTCCAGAGAAGGGTGTGTTAGTAGTAAACGGACCATAACCTTTTCTCTTTGACACACACATTAAAACTGTTTAATATCACAGTAGATCTGGCTGGATTTATTAGATAATAGCCGCTACTCAAACATATTTCGCAACATTTGCTGCAGGGACAGAAAGTTCAGGGGGTGGGTGGATGGAAGGAAGGAAGGAAGGGAAGCAGGGCACCGGCATTTTTGTGTTCATGTGCATCGTTGTGTACATTCACACACGTGTGTGCTGGAGCAGAGATGCATCTCCCCTACTCAGAGGTAATTCTGGAGGCCGCAACAACAGGGCACTGAACCCAAGTGCACAGGCATGCATTCAGTACCCATGGGTCCTGAAGGGGCAAAGAGGGTCTCAAGAATGTGCAGGCTAACCCCACCCCCAGATACTGATCACACACCTAGTAGCAAGTGATCTGCAACAGTCTGAAGGGAACCATATGTGCGCAGCTGGGACTCTCCTTGATGGTGAGGAGTTTCCATTCCCATGGAGGGGCCCTTACACACATACACCTGCGCTCACATTGGCATCCGTCTGAAAGAAGACTAATGCGTGCTGGGTTTGTGTGTCTGGCTAGCACATTTGTGTCAGCTTCACTCAAATGAATGAGGCCAGACTGGGCATTCAGGATCTACAGGTACTAAACTAGAATATACTCTAGCAAGATACTTCCCCCCCACCCCCCAAAAAAATCTCAGTACAGTAAAAGATGGAACAGGAACACTGTGGCATCTTAAAACAAGGGCCATCTGGGAAGCTAGGGATAATTGGCGAGTATGAAAGCATGTGGCAGAGCCCAACTAGACAGCACAGATTTATAGCAAAAAATTGTAAACCCTGCTTCAGTTCCTGTGTATAAACTGCAACATCAAGATAATAGCTTCTTTTGAAGACTGTGTTGCAATGGCTACAGCATTCTGGGATAATAAAAGTTACTTCTGTTGGAGAGTGAAAAACATGTTTTGAAACAGCAAAACAGATGCAGCTTATTATTTTTCCCTTTTTTATTGATTTTACCCCTTCCAAGTTAGAAAAGAGCTGCTAAAGTCGCCACTGAAGATTATCTATTATCAACTATGCCCCATATCATTATGTGGGTTTGGGATGGGTTTTTGGAAGATGCCTGTGCATGAATTTGTTTTATGTGTGGATATCAGTGCATGCTGACCAACGCACAGTCTTTGCAGTGAGGCTCTATACCGATCGGTAGATTCTTATCTGCTGCAGCCTTCATCCACCTTCACAGCCATTGTAACATACCGCTTGTTATCTTCTGCCTGTTCTGCCATTGAGGACTTCTTGGAAGTTCTCGGTATAACACTGGGAAATGTTCACTTTCCTACCTGGGCAGTTATCTTTCCACAAGGGCTAACATTGATGCCAAAATCCAGCATTGCCTGAGCTCTGCGAATGCAGCTTTCTCCTGATCGAAGTGCAGAGTGTTTGAGGACCAGGACATTTGCAGGGAAACCAAAATGCTTGTTTACAAAGCCATTGTACTACCAATCGTACTGTACGTGTGTGAAACATGGACTACTTATAAATGCCATCTCCAACTCCTCGAAAGATTCTATCAACAATGTTCCCCCCCCCCAAAAAAAAATTTCATATCACTTGGGAAGACAGGCGAACTAATGTCAGTGTACTGGAAGAAGCAAAGATCACCGGTGATGAAGCAATGATTCTTCAACATCAACTTCGTTGGACTGGTCGTGTTGATGGGATGCCTGATTATCATCTTCCAAAGCAACTACTCTATTCCAAACTTAAAAATGGAAAGCATAATGCTGGTGGTAAACAAAAGAGGTTTAAAGACTCTCTCAAGACAAGTCTTTAAAAATGTAATATAAACATTGACAATTGGGAAACACTGGCCTGCGAGTGCTCCAAGTGGAGAACAGCCTTTACCAAAGGTGTCATGGACTTTGAAGAGCTCAGAGGAAAGCACATTTGGCAAACCCTCACCATGATCAACTCCCACCCGGAAACCTATATCTCCACTGTGTGGATCCAGAATTGGCTTCCACAGTCACCAATGGACACTTCTGTGTTCATGGAAGACAATCTTACTTGGCTATGAGTGATCACTAAAGAAGAAGAAGAAGAAGAACATCATTATGCAGGAGGATTGATCCATACCGTAAGTTATGATATAAATATGTTTGCATTATTCATTACTGTCAGAGCTGCTTGAAGATCCTAGCTCACAGAGGATCACGCTAGCCAGCGATCATTAAGTAAAAGTCTTTATTGAATTACAGTTTCCATTCTCACGCTGCTGCGCGCAAACTCTACGTCTAGTAGCTAGATCGGCGAAGCTCCGTCTGAGTCTCCGCCCCGTGAGCACCAACTTAATATCCTAGCCTTGCTCCACCTTTTCCGCCTGACTGTCCTCCTCTGGGTCCCTCTACCCCCCGGGGCCTCCTCCTTCCGGGATTCTTCTGACGCTGACCCGGACCCTCCTGCCTCCTTGCGCCGGGCTTTAGGACCTGGTTCCCTTTCGGGGCTGCTTACTGCGCCGCCTTCCTCTGCATTTGAACTTGGCGCGCGCGCCCAACCTTCCACCTTCCTCTTAACCGTTTCTTCGCTCCCCGATGGAGGTGTGGCCACTCCTGACTCATGCCCTCCCTCCTGTGGTGAGCTGCCAGCGCTTCCCCCCTGGCTCCCTTCCTCTTCCCTGCTTCCTGGCGGTGACGCTGGTCCCGATTTCCAGCTGCTCCCCCCTGAGTCCCTTCTGGCTCTATCTTCCTGGGGTGCCCCCCTTGCCCTGGCCACTGGTGCTCCTTTCTGTGAATCCTCTGATTCACTGGAAAGACTAGGAGATCTCGGGTCGTCGTCATCACTCATCTTTTCTTCTGCCTCCTCCCCTTCGCTCTCTGTTTCCTCCCTTGCCCGTGCCTCTGCTCCTAAACCCCTGACATCCATCCCCCCCTCGAAGCCCCCCATTCCCCCCTCCCCTCCTTCCGGTGCTGGAGCTGGGGGCTGCTGTTGCAAAGGGACGAACGTCGGATATCGGTCGCTTCCCGTGGCGGGCCTCCATCTGAAGTCTTCCGGTTCTTCCTCCCTGCTCTCGTCGACGACGGTCACCTCCGCTTCCATCTCTGTGCCGCCGTGCTCGAAACCAGGGTCGTCCCCGAAAATGTCCATGTCCGTCTCTCCCTCACTTCCTCCTGGCGGCGTTGCTCGTCCTGAGCATTCCAGCCACTTTCTGCGGAACTGCTCCTCTGGCCTATCGTCCCACCAATACGAGGGTTCTGAGGCGGATCCCGAGGGTGACCCCTCCGGGGAACGGACGTCTCGTGTCGGTTCCTCGTCCGAGTCGAACCCCCGGAACGTGCTGGCCGAAAGCGTGGGCGTGAAAAGCCAGTCGTCGAAAAAGTCTGCTGGCATAGGTCTATGTGGGAAGAGGGCATGAAACTCGTCTTTGAGCAGAGGTTCGTCTAAGGCGTAGCCCGGCACCCAGCTGTTCGCACTGGCCGGGGTGCCCTCCTTGGCGAGAAAGTATTCTACCCCCTCTTCCCCCCATCTGGAGTCCAAAATCTCCGTGACTTCGTTGATGCGCTCCTTCTGTGCCACTCCCGCGTGCCCTGTTCTGTCTCTGGCCGGACTCGGCGCCGTTCCGGGTTCCTGGAACCTGTGCGGTGCCTTGTAGGGAGTGAGCACCGATCTGTGGAATACCGGATGCATCCTGGAACCCTCCGGAAGTGCCAGTCTGAAAGCTACCGGGTTGACCTGCTCTTCGACTTGGTAGGGCCCCAGTTGCTTATGCCCTAGTTTCTTCTTGGCCAACGACCTGGCCGGCACTGCGTGGGCTGCTAACCAAACCCAGTCTCCCACGTGGAGCTCTTCTCCAACCCTTCTGTGCTTGTCTGCTTGTACCTTGTATGCGTGCTTGGCCAGCTCCAGTTGGCGCCTCAGCTGATCGTGGACTTCCTGCAGCTCCGACGCGAACGCATCTGCTGTCTGCGGCTCCCCCTCCCCCATTCTTTCCAGTCCCGGGAAGGTTCTGGGGTGCCTCCCGTTGTTGGCGAAGAACGGCGTGACCCCCGTGGACACGTGCTTCGTGTTGTTGTAGGCGAACTCGGCAAGCGGCAGGTAATCCACCCACGTCGCAGGCTGTTGATTTGCATAACATCTCAGGTACTGCTGCATGATGGCATTGACCCGCTCCGCTTGCCCGTTGGTCTGCGGGTGTCTCGCCGACGCCAGGTTGATCTTGACGTTCAGGAAGCCCATCAGCTTCTGCCAGAAATTCGAGATGAACTGCCGCCCCCGGTCGGACAGAATAGACCGTGGCAGACCGTGAACCTTGAACACGTGGTCTATGAACAGTTTGGCGGTTTGCTCCGCCGTGGCCACCTTAGCACACGGAATGAAATGGGCCATCTTGGAAAACAGGTCCACCACCACCAGCACTGCCGTCTTGCCCCTTGAGCTGGGCAGATCCGTGACAAAGTCCAGGGCCACCCTTTCCCAAGGTTCGACCGGAGTTTGCAGCGGTTCCAACAGTCCGGCCGGCGGTTTGTGCACTGGTTTGGCCCTCTGGCAGGTGTCACACCTCGCCACGTAGTCTGCGACCTCCCCTCTCATTCCAGGCCACCAGAAATCCCTGGCTACTAATTCCACCGTCTTCTCCTTGCCAAAGTGCCCGGCCGTGGGCGCGTCGTGCAGCTGCTGCAGCACCTTGGCTCGAAGTTCGTCTCCCGGCACGTAGATGGCCCCTTTACGGATGAGCAATCCATCTCTTAGCTGGAAACCGTCGGCCGCTGCCTTGCCCCTTTGCACCTCGGCCATCTTTGCTCGTGCGAAGGAGTCCCCCTGCAACGCTCGTCGCACCGCCTCTAGGTCCACGGTCGCCGCGGCGCACGCCCACACTGTCGGTGCGAAGATGTGCATGGCGGCCGCTGGTGTTGCGTCCTCCAGATACTGTGGCTTACGGGAGAGAGCGTCTGCCATGATGTTGGTGTCCCCCGGGACATACTCTATTCGGAAGTCGAAGTTCGCAAAGAACTCAGCCCAACGTATCTGCCTCTGATTCAGGAACTGTGCCGTGCGCCAGTGCTCTAGATTCTTGTGGTCCGTGCAAACCTGCACCGTGTGCTTGGCGCCGATCAGAAAGTGCCTCCACGCCTTGAACGCTGCGTGAATGGCCAGCAACTCCCTGTCCCATATGGTGTAGTTCTGCTCGGACTTGCTGAGCTTCCTGGAGTAAAACGCTCCCGGTCGCCACACCCCCTGCGGGTCTTTCTGCAGCAGGACCGCCCCCACGGCTCTGTCCGAAGCGTCTGTCTCCACCCTCATCGGCTTGCTGGGGTTGACATGAAGCAGCTGCTCTTCCGACGCGAAGAGACGCTTGAGTGCCTGAAAGGACTGCTCCGCCTGCTCTGTCCAAATGAACTTCTTTTTCTTGGAGCTAAGCGTGTCAGTGATGGCCGCCGTCTGCATCGCGAAGCCCTTGATAAACTTGCGATAGAAGTTCGCAAAGCCGACAAACCGTTGGACCTCCTTCCGGTTGCGCGGGCTCTTCCAATCCAACACCGCTCGAACCTTGGCGCTGTCCATGGCGAGCCTCTTGTCAGACAGCTTGTAGCCCAGAAAATCCACCTCCGTCACGTCAAATTGGCACTTCTCCAGCTTGGCGTAGAGCCTATGTTGCTTTAGCCTGCTCAGCACTTCCTTGACGTGCTTGTCATGCTCCTGCTGCGACTCCGAAAAGATCAGGATGTCATCTAAGAAACAGACGCACGTCTTGTAGAGAAGTCCCGCCAACACGTGATGCATAAATGCTTGAAAAACGTGGGAGCCATTTTGCAATCCAAAAGGCATAACTCTATATTCGTAGGTCCCCAGTGGCGTGAACATGGCTGTCTTCCACTCATCACCCTCCCGCATGCGAATGAGGTTGTACGCCCCCCGCAGGTCCAACTTGGTGAACACTCTGCCCTTCCGTACCTTCGCGAGGAGGTCGTCAATTCGGGGCATGGGGAAGTCCGATGGCCTAGTCACACTGTTCAAAATCCTGTAATCCACTACGAGTCTCTTTTGGGGCGTGTCCCGCTTCTTAACAAAGAATACGGGACTGCCCCCCACTGCCTTGGACTCCCGGATGAAGCCGCGCTGCAAATTATGATCAATGAACTCCTTGAGTTCTTGCAGTTCGTCCTCTGACATGGAATACAGTTTCCCTTTAGGCAGCGCCGCCCCCGGCAGCAGGTCAATTTTGCAGTCATATGGTCTGTGAGGGGGTAGCCTGTCTGCCTCCTTCTCGCAGAAAACTTCCAAAAATTCAGCGTACTTGTGGGGAATCGCTTGCAGCGTGCCTAGCAGCAGCTGTGACTCCTCTTCCTCTCCTTCCTGCCTGGGCACGATGCAGTGTTCAGCACAAAAGGAAGAGCCGAAGGTCAGCTGCCTCTGGTACCAAGCCATCGTTGGGCTGTGCTTGTCCAGCCAACTCATGCCCAATACAACGGGCGTGTCAGATAGTTGAGTGACGTTGAAGCTGATGATTTCTCTGTGATTCCCAAGTCGCATCACCATTGGTGGCGTCTGCTTCACCACTTGCCCCCCGAGCAGCTCCCTGCCATCCACCGTGACAACCTGCAGGGGCAGTGTGGCTGGCAGCAACTGCACAGCGTGCCTGTCGACAAAGTCCTGCCCTATAAAGTCCGCATTGCTGCCTGAGTCGATGGTGATTGGCACGTCTATGGTGATTCCATTGGGCAGCTGGAGAGATGCTGTGAGCCGCACTACTGGTTTGGGCGGGAGGGGGTTCACGGGCTGCAAAATTTCTGGGGACTGCGTCACTAACACGTCTGGCTGGGCCCCAGTGCCTCTTCCTCCAGCCAGACTGCGTCGTTTCCCTGCTGTGGTCCTCCTTGCTGCGTTGCTGCAGTCACCATTGCTGAGGCTGCAGTGAGCTTGTGGGGCCTCTGGGGACACTCTTTTGCCATATGCCCTGGTTCCTCACAGACGTAACACTTCCTGTTCCCTCTAGGAGGCTTCGCTTTCACTGCTGCCGGTGCTAGGGCTCTGGTTGCTGACTGAGCCCTTGCACCTCCAACCTCCATAGGTTCGGCTCCTCCTCTTGGCGGAGGCGTGGATTGCGCCCGCGCTGCTTCTCTGGGAAGGAAGGAGGGGCCCCCGGCTGGTTCGCGCCCTCCACGCCCTTCGTCCCTGCTCCACGGACGTCCTTCCAGCCTCACCCCCACTGCCAGTGCCCTCTGAACGACCTCCTGGGTGGTTCGGGGTCTCTCCCCCCTCGCGATCTCATCTTTAATCGAGTTGTGCAGCCCCTCCCAAAAGAGGTCTCTTACAGGAGCCGAATCTCTGTCCCATTCCAGGGCACTGACCAAGGCGAAAAAGCGGGCATGATACTGCCTGACGCTGGCCCTCCCTTGTCTCAGCCCATGCACCTCCTTCCGTGCAAGATCCACGTCAATACTTGATAAAAAGCACCCATCCATCGCTTTAATAAAGGCATCCGCATTCTGGAGCGCCGGATCCTTATCTCTCCATAAATTGCGTAGCCATGCTTTCGCATCCCCATGCAGATGGGACATGATGAACCCCACTCTCTCTTGTTCATCTCTAAAGTCTTTATGCAGCAGTTGCAGTGCGCACAGTACGTCGGCTCTAAAGTTGGGATACTGTTGCAGGTTCCCATCGAAGTGAGAGACTAGCCCGCCTGCCCGTCTCGCCAACCCAATTCCCTCCTGCCGGGGTGTCTGCTTTGTCAGCACGTCTAACCTGACCTGGAGATCCCTGCAGGCGGCAGCTGCCTCCTCCTCTCTCTTCCTGGATGCGAGAACCTCGGCGTTCAGTTGTGCCACTGCTTTTCTGAGGTCCTCTATCTGCTGCTCAGCCGTCATGTCGTCATGTTCGTGAGCTCGCTAGTAGGCACCTGTTTCTCTCCCCTCCTCGAGGCTGTAGATGCCCACAATGATGAGACGGAGCTTACTGTCAGAGCTGCTTGAAGATCCTAGCTCACAGAGGATCACGCTAGCCAGCGATCATTAAGTAAAAGTCTTTATTGAATTACAGTTTCCATTCTCACGCTGCTGCGCGCAAACTCTACGTCTAGTAGCTAGATCGGCGAAGCTCCGTCTGAGTCTCCGCCCCGTGAGCACCAACTTAATATCCTAGCCTTGCTCCACCTTTTCCGCCTGACTGTCCTCCTCTGGGTCCCTCTACCCCCCGGGGCCTCCTCCTTCCGGGATTCTTCTGACGCTGACCCGGACCCTCCTGCCTCCTTGCGCCGGGCTTTAGGACCTGGTTCCCTTTCGGGGCTGCTTACTGCGCCGCCTTCCTCTGCATTTGAACTTGGCGCGCGCGCCCAACCTTCCACCTTCCTCTTAACCGTTTCTTCGCTCCCCGATGGAGGTGTGGCCACTCCTGACTCATGCCCTCCCTCCTGTGGTGAGCTGCCAGCGCTTCCCCCCTGGCTCCCTTCCTCTTCCCTGCTTCCTGGCGGTGACGCTGGTCCCGATTTCCAGCTGCTCCCCCCTGAGTCCCTTCTGGCTCTATCTTCCTGGGGTGCCCCCCTTGCCCTGGCCACTGGTGCTCCTTTCTGTGAATCCTCTGATTCACTGGAAAGACTAGGAGATCTCGGGTCGTCGTCATCACTCATCTTTTCTTCTGCCTCCTCCCCTTCGCTCTCTGTTTCCTCCCTTGCCCGTGCCTCTGCTCCTAAACCCCTGACAATTACAATATAATGTCTCAACAATATCTGAAGGGTGACAGGTTCACCATCCCTGCAGTATACACTGATGTCATCAGCAGTGCTTTACTGAGTGACACATGAATGAATGAATGAATGAATGAGAGAAAAGCTTATAATCTAAGCTTTGATAATGCGAAGATACAAAGGAAGGCAAGGACCGGAGCTGAAAGTAAACAAATGACAACTATATGTTCTTAGTAAATCATGTTTTTAATTAGACAAGTTCTAATATGCTTTGAAAAGCAGATTGAAAAACAACAACACTGTATGAATTCAGCAACAATTAACATACCTGGAAATGGGCAGCTAGGTAACATGGCCTGTTTCTTCAGCACTGGGGGATCAGTCTGTAACTTTTTATATATAATTATCCTAATGTGCAACGGATGCCACATAAAAGAGTGTTCACAAAATCCGACACAAGGGATTCATCTGGTTATTTAAACAAAACATTTACCCAGGAGGACACAACCCTACCCCCAGCAGTGAGATGTATACAAAATAAGTTAGATTCACACCACTGAGCCACACAGCTGGATATCAGTGGCAACCACTTATCATTGACTGTTTTAATGGTTTTAATTGTTGCTTCAGTGCTGCGTTCTATGAAAGAAGCCTTGAACTGCAATAATGAGGAAGCAACAGGGAAAGAAAATATTATTGGGTTGCTTAAAAGAATCTCTGAAAACATTTTTGTGGTCGGCTAACCAGAAAGAAGGAGCAAATAGAACTGAAAGCTTTCCAGCTGTTTAGCATACTAACAGCCCCAGGGCTTTTGAACTAGGTATTGTGGGGAGCAGGGGCAAATTAAAACATGCCACACTATGTAAGATGCCTGTTGTGTACTTATACTAATAATGAGCTGTGTGAAAGGTTGATAGATTAAGCAATTTAATCAGGCCAATCATCTCCTGGTTGAGGTCTCAGCATCATAAAAGGGTCCAGAAGCTCATCTGTTTCCCATTGTTTTCATTGCATTTGCCTGTCATGTTACACCTGAGCAGCCCACCACCACCCCTATTCCCTAATTCCACCTTCTATCCTTTCCTCAAAGCCTGTAATGTCTTCTCTAAACCATCATCTCCCACCACGATGATTACAGGTTGAGCATTCAGTAGAGAAGGCTCAATATGCTTCATCAAATTCACATCCAATCCTCCTTATCCTTAAAAAACAACAACCTGTAAACTCTCCAGGCAAGGACTAGCATCGCTTCTGTGTTCCAAATATCATCACTGATACTATGAAGTAATGGCTATGCATTCCTAAAGACATCAAATTTACAAGTCCTGTGAGTTCACTACCCCTTGCCACAGGAGAATTGCTGAATACTTCAGCCTTCTTTTCCTAGAGTCTGCCGCACAGCCCGTTTCAACTCACTGTAGCACTTTCCATTCGTTGATAAGGGAGAGGTGGGTAACCAGTTGTATTTTCCTCACTCCCTTTGTTCTGTGTTAGCAAATATTTTTACACAGTTAACTCAGATACTTCCCTGTCTCCAACACACAGCCAGCCAAGGCACAAAGGAGAGGAATGGAATGTTGGGTGGGCTGCTGAATTATTTGCTGTGACCACCAGGAAGATAAATTTGGAAATGAGACATAGCACATAGATACCTGGGGCTTCCTAAATCACACCCTTCAACAGTCTGTGCTCTGAGGGGGTGGGGTAGGAGGGAGTTTTCCAGGGGGCAGCAAGGATTGCTATCTGTACAAACAGAATGAAGGCTGCTTTAGTAATACACACACTATGCACATATGTACACACAGGTGATATGGAAATTTAATTCAGTGTGTGGCCTCTGGGTTCTGGGTTGAAGTACTCTTGTAGCCCACTTAGTCGCAGAGGTGAGATGGCCCTGTATTGAAGGTATATGTGGGGGGTGGGGAAGGAGGGAGGGTCTACAGCTGCTTTGAAATCAAATGTTATCAAGCCACACCAGCAGTGTATGCTTGATGCCAGCAGAACCCAGAACCCGGGTGATTTAGATAGGAATCTATGAGTATATTACAGCAGGCAAGCTCTTTTCTGGCACATGCCATGACATTCTGCATAACAAAGGGAGCATCAAGGGGCTTGCAGAAGAGAGGGCCAACATGTCCTTTTAAAGAAACTGCCAGACCTGCTGAGTAATGTATGAAAACAAACTTTTAAGACCAAAGGAGAGAATGTTAATATTACTCACAATCTAGAATAAACTTGCTTTTCAAAGCCAAGATCTGGTGTGGGCCTCTTCAAAACAATCACTGTGGAGTAGAGAAAAGCAGCAGGTTTTGCAGGGCTTTGGCGCCCTGCCCTGCCCAGAGATACAGGAGATTGAGACACAAAGATAGGAGTGCCCAGGGGAGGTTGGAGAGCAAAGACCAGAGCCACTCAGTGGACCAGAGCTGAAGGAGAAGCCAGGGCGGAAGGACAGACCCCTGATGGAAGGGGGAAACGCAATCTCCCCCTCTGTGGTGTTGTTTTCAAGCTCCCCCAGCTGAAGTTCCCCCCACAAGCCCAAGGGAATGGCATTTCCTGCTCTTGGGCACTCTCTCTTTCCCGAACTGAGATTGGTTTTGGGAAATGGGACAGTGTAAATAGCTTATGAATAAAACCCACAGACAAGGGGGGAAAGGGCCTTCGAAGAGCCTCCGGGAAACTGTGGCCATCAGACAGGAGAGGCATTTATATCGACAGACAAGCTAAACAGGAATGGCCGAATGAAGATGCAATCCCGCCCCCTCCCCCCAAAAAAAGACAGGAGGAGGAGACAGTTTTGAGACCCATTCTGGGAAGGATCATGATTTCCCCCTCCAAGTGAGAAAGAGAAACTGAGGCAGCCTTCAGTATGGGTAATATTTTATGCCTTACAAAATGGCGTTGTTTGGCTGGCGAGTACATCATTTCATATGTTCTTCCATTATTTTATTCCACCAGATGAGACAGAGCCAAGGACTCTGGGCCTGGGAGCCATGATCCAGGTCTGCAGATGATGCAGAATCCTAGGTGAGATACCAAGGAACAGGGGGCCACAGAATATTAGAGGAACCTGCAGGATCAGGCCAGTGGCCCATCTAACCCAGCATCCTGTGCTCATAATGACCAACCAGATGCCCATGGGAAGCCTGAAAAGCAGGACCTGAGGACAAGAACACTAGCCTGCGTTTTCCAGCAGCTGGTAATTTTATTTGGAAGCATGATGACTCTGACCATGGAGGTAGAACATAGATGTTATCATAGAATCATAGAGTTGGAATAGACCACAAGGGCCATCGAGTCCAACCCCCTGCCAAGCAGGAAACAAGATTTTTGGCAGGCCTTGATCGCGGGGATCTGGCCTCTCTCCTTCTGTGCAACTGATATGCATGTTTATTCTGAAATAAGGGCCATTCTCTGCAATGGTCCTTCCAGCTAATTGTCTCTTCAGGACTTGCACCACAATCCTCTGCTCCTCTCCATAGCTCCAAGGTTCTGAAGCTGGGGAAGGGGACCAGGGACTTGTTTTGATGTCAATCATCTAAGATGCTCCAAGCACATCAGTGTCCCAGCACAAAAATGGCCAGCCCTAATCTTCTGCTCTACCTCACGACTGGAGAAAGAGCAAGGCATTTTCCCCATCGCTGAAGCTCAGCATAGGATGATCCCTGATCCCTCCAGAGCACCAAGCTAGAGAGGAGGGGTTGGGACTTTTTGCACCACCCTCACCATAAGGCGATGAAATGTCCTGGTGAACAGTGGGACCATGACACGGGAAGAAAGGAAATGGCAGGGACTTGAACCCTTTGCTTCCTCCTGTGGTCCCAGCTGAACCCCCTGCACCTGCAATTTGCAATGCAAGGGGCAAGAAGAGAGAATCTCCCATAGGATATGTTTAAATCCATGCAAGTTGCAGGCCTGGGGGAGGGGGGGAATGCAGACTGGGACCTCAACAAGGGGGAAAACAACAGCTAAAGTCCTTCTACTCTTTGGATCCCAAATGCTAGGTATTTCTGCCAGAAAAATTCCTGCACACAAAGAGCACATGATGTAGTTGGTGCTATGGCCATTTCAGTAGCCCCCCAGCTTTGACGCATTGCTGCCCTCTTCAAAGAGAAGGGCACAGCAAGAGCCAAAGAGCCACAGCTTCCCAGAGTTAGCAAGAGCTAGAAAGCTCCCCAACAGCTCCCAAGACACGAGTGAAACATCTTTCCGCTACAGGAACTGCAAGAACCTGGATGCAATACCAGGAAATCCTGCTCCGGCTGATGCTTCCTCAGAGCATCTAAAACAAGAGCTCCACCCAGCTCATCAGGATTACTTTAGTTCAGCCTGCTGAATTGGTATCTTAAATGTTATCCAGCACCACCAGAAACCTGGCTTAGAGGTTTGACTTGTGCAGTCTCTGGCTAATTATACTGACTTGCTGCATTCTAGCAGTCTTATCCTATGACTCTCCAGTACTGCTATAGTATGGACTGCAAACATATACAGTGGTACCTTGGTTCTCGAACGGCTTACCTGTCAAACAAATCGGCTCCTGAACCTGAACGTCCGAAGCAGCTTCTGCTTGAGTGCAGGAAGCTCCTGCAGCCAATCAGAAGCCGCACCATGGTTTTCGAATGGTTTCAGGAGTCAAACGGATTAAGTTCAAGAACCAAGGTACCACTGTACTCACTTACTTGGGAGTAACTCCCGCTGAATTTATTCGGGCCCACTTCTGATTGGGCATGCATAGGATTCCACTGAAAGTTCAATTGCTTTCAGCTGTACATGCCTAACTCTGGAAACTGACCACTTTAAAAAATGCTTCATTTTGACTGGATCATGCCCCAGGTTCTAGCTCTCATGTCTGTGAAAACAGGCATGGAAGTGTACAGTCAACACTAGGAGAAATCTCTGAAGCAATCCAAAATTTTTACTGCTTTTGATGCAAGAGACTTCAACAAAAAGTACAATAAAGTCCAGACACCCCAACCTAGAAGCAAAGGCAAGTTTGACAGCATGTGTGCATGGATTAAACATCTGCATGGTTTAAACCACTGTAGGAAGAGTCTATGATCAAAAAGCATGCAGTGTTGAATCATGTTTACATTTAGAGTCTCCCCCCCCCCCAGTAAATGAAGCCCAAGGAATGTGGGGAGATTGCTTAGGTTTCAAAAGGTTAAAGAAAACAGAACTCTTTTGTGGCAACACAGGCTGATATGAAGACCACGCAGAAGATAGTGAGATAGTGGAAAAACTGGAATGAAGTGCTCAGCAGAAACTAAATGCTTTTGTTGGGGTAGAAAGCAATGTATACACATACACCCAGAATCTGAGCATAACAGTATAGGAGACTCACAGGATGTAGTAATAGTATCCCATCTTTCTTTTCTTCTTTTTAAAAAAGTTGGTTTCTAGTTCTCATGCTGTGAAAATGGGTTTGAAGGTATCTGGGCAATGTCAAGAGTTGTGGGGGGTTATTAAGATTTCTATCAGTGAAAGGCACCAATGCCTCTTTTAGCTCATGGTCTGACTCATTCTAAGGTAGCTTCCTTGGTCCCTTCTGTGTATGACAGAAGACTTGGGACAAGGCAGTCTCCAACCTCAAATAGTGGCTGGATATCCAGGCCAGCCAAAATTCAAGAACCCCTCTTCAAAACACATCCTTTATTCCATAGTTTTAGGGAGCATCTGCCTGAGGGTTACTCTTTCCACTTGCCCCAATTAAAACACACTCACAAACTTTCTGAAGTCAGAAGTGACTTCTGTTCATTCTCTGCCCCCCAAATCTCCATTTCCTCCAAATCCCAGAAGGAATAATTTTGGAAACTTATTTTGACATAGTATTTCAAGTTAGGGCAATGCCACCACTTCAAGATCCTTGCCTTTTCCATTGCACAGATTACTACCAGGAGTCGAAGCCTCCTTAGCTTTCTTTTCTGCTATATATGACTGAGCAGCACAGGGCATCCCACACAGAGACCACACGTTCCACATAGCCCTTTTGTCACAGCAACTTGGGAAGAGGGTGTGATCTGCCTTATGGCTACCCCCTTGGCTCTGCTGGCTCGTTGTAATGTGATCTGTTAAGAGAGGCTCTCCACACAGAAGCCTGGATGGCTGCAACAGCTGTGTAGTAACTAGAGACTTCCCCCTGTCTCACCATATGGTGGTGGAGTATGCAAAGAGAAGGAGTGCTCAAGTCCCTCAGTTGTACTCCATTTGATAATTCCAGGCTCAGATGAGTGAGAACAGGACAAGAGCACACACACAGTCTCTCTATCTTAAGCCAAGTCCAGCCCTTCCATTTCCACCCACTGCTGGATATTCAGGTGCAGCACCAAGGCCACAGGTTGTGACGGCACTTCCTGTCAATACAGCCCGTCCTTTGCTAGGGAGATTAGCTTCTAACCTCTCCACAAGCAGTAACACTGGAAACTTGTGTGCAGATCTGTTGAACAAGGTTATAGGAATTTTCCCTGGATGGAAATCTAGTGCCCTAGAAACGCTGACCCTGGTTGAGTACCTGCCCTGCATATCCCATTGTGGACCATCTTCTTGCCCACTTTCTCTTCTAAGGGGGGAGCTCAGTGGGGGCAGGTGGGCAGGCTAACTAGCTGAGCTTTAAGAGGGATGCAATCTGTACGGTTCCTCAGTCATGGTGCTTCTGATGATACAAGACCACATAAGAATATTGCAGTACCATCCGGAAAGGATTGAGTCCCAGCGCTAGCCCAAAGGCGTGGTCAGCAACCATGCCATTTTTGCTCCAGTTGCAACAGTGCACATGCAACAGTTTATAGGATCAGTCCCAGATCTATTAAAGTGAAGGGCAAAACACATCTGGGGTGTCAGGTGCAGAAATCTAGATATTCTGGCACATTGTCATTCAGCATATTTCCTTGGAGTTTTATGCCTGGCACTCATCACTGAACACAACATGCGAGAAGCCCATTCAATATACATTTTTGGTTGCCAAAAGGGCCTATTGTAGCTGTTCAGTAAGCCAGTCATAGAATTGTAGAGCTGGAAGAGACCCTGAGGATCATCTAGTCCAGCCCCCCTGCAATGCAGGAATATGCAGCTGTTCCATATGGGGATCGAGCCTACAGCCTTGTTCTATCCAGCTGAGCTATCCTGTTTTATCTGTGTTCTCAGCAGATGAACAAGAAATTCTGCCCCCGTCACCTACTGCAGATGGGCAACAGTCAAGTCCATCAAGCAGTGTTAGAAACTGGGATAGAAAAGCTAGGAGCCAAATGGCTCCTGGGACCTGGGTTGTGGGTGCCAAAACAGAATGTCTAGTAGCCATTGTGGGGGGGTCGGCAACACTTTGTATTTATTATTTTGATAAGCATGAACTAATACACAATTCACATAAGAGACACATTGTCGATATCACATTTTTATCAGAAACTGTTGATACATGTTTAATTTGGTGTTTATAATAAAAATATTGGTACCATATGCAGGGATTTATGTTATGCAAATTGAACAATGGAAAGAGAAGAAGGGAAGTTTTTGATATTTTAAGGTTGTTTAAATGAATATTCTAAATTGTAAAACAGAAAATTTAATAAAAATTATATTTTTTAAAAAATGAAATGCTTGCAAATCGAGAATCTTTAGGTGCAAAATGCACCTGGCACCCTGCCATCAAGCCACATGTTCCCTCTGGAAACTGTTGTTTCCAAGTTGCACAAGCTCTAGAGATCAATTCCATTTCCCCCTACTAGATTGCGCAGCATCCTGAGGGAGAATGAATCAGTCACTAATGGCCTGAGTGTGGAAATGGAAAGGGGGCCCTGGCTGGAGCTTTGCTGACTGGTTTCAATTCAGCGATTTCCACTGCTAAAAAGTCAAGCTACTGGAAGCTCAAGCGGCGGCTGGTCTGTTTGACAAGGCAGCAGCTACGACAATAATCAGAAAGCAATGCTTGAGTAGCCCACAAGCTCCCTCCCTCCTCTGCCTATATCTTGACATTGGATTTTCAATTATGTCTGGGCTTATTTCCATATTTCCTTTGTTCCTATCTAAGCACAGCTGATAGCAAAGATAAATTGCTCTCATATATAAATGACTATAATTTGCACCATGCACGCCTCATGCTCCAGCGTTGGTGGAAGAATGCAAAAGGCAGAGGAGGGGCAGAATCGTGGTGATGTGACTCATGTCATCTGCACAGCGGTGATGAAGGTTTGGATACCCTGAAGTCTGCAGGCACAGAATCAGAGGCAAAAGCTGGATGGGAATTCTCTGGCAGGTCTTTAAGGAAGGGCGTCACAAACTCAAGGGTCTGTGCCAAACATGAGGAACCTGTGACTGGCCACGTGTTGCTGGACTACAATCCCCATCAGATCCTGCCAGCATAGCCAATGATCAGGGGCGAAGGGAACAGCAACAACTAGAGGGCCACAAAATCCTCAGGCTTGGTCTAGGCAGTAGAGATGCTGTGTGCTGCAATAGTTGGACTAGGTAGGGCCTGGGAGATGAAAGTTCAAATCCCCACTCAGCCATGAAGCTTACTGGCTGAACTTAGTCCAGACACAGTCTTTCAGCCCAACCTGCCCCACAGGGTTGTTGTGAGAATGAAACGGGGAGATTAAGAGCCCACCACTCTGAACTTCCTGGAGGAAAGGAGAGATACAAGTGTAACAATAAATGAATCAAATGCAAACAGGGCTGTGCAAGGGGTAGCCCATCCACGAGAATGCGAGGCTGGAGGGAAGCAAACACGTTGAGGAATCTGGTCTCCATTTAATGCTCACCTTCCTCCACAGGACCTGGGTGAGCACCTTTACTCAAAACCCCAAACCCCACAATAGGGCAAAACAGAGATCGGGGAAATGGTCTCAGTTCCTTCTCAAAACAAGAGCCTGCTGGATCAGGCCAGTCTAGTATCCCAGGATCCTGTTCCCATAGTGGCTGATGCAAGGAGGGCCCAAGCACAACTGTAGTCTCCCCTCCTGCGGTTTCCACCAGCTGACATTCAGATGCCTTCTCCTTCTTTGCCACGTATTAGAAAGAGCTGCCCCTGCGTTGATTCTCCTTCCATTGCAGTGACTCAGTTGCCAAGAGAGAGAATTGCAGCAATGCAGGGGAGGGCTGCTCTCTGTAGCAGCTGGGGGTGTGGTGATCCCATCCCCAACCCTCTTTCACAACACACACCCTTGAATTTGGCTGCGTTTTAGGAGAGGGTGGAATTCCCAAAGTGGATTTTAGGCAGAAGATCAAGAATGATTCAGGATTCCGCCCACCCAATCCAATGTCACCCTTTCTCTGTGGCAAGGCAAGCCCACAGGCTGCATACTGGTCTGAAGTGATCACACACAAGGAACTGAAGGATTCCCTGCGTTATGTCGCTTGGCTCTTGGGTTAAAACACACACAGGGGACTTTGCAACACTAAGAAAATTTGTATGTAACATATTTTTAAAAACAACTGAAATACTAAAGGGCCTGACTGTACAAGCAAAGGGTGCTGTGGACAGGAATACAACTTTTACAAGTCTGTTGTTGTACAGCACTTGACCACACTGTGGGTTCCGTCACATGCACCCATGGGAATCAGAGGGTATATTGATAACACACAGTGTGTTCTCTACTGTAACTCACAGACCTTGGGGGAGAAATTAGGTTGAGGAAACAGTGGTGAGGGAGGACGAGTTACCTCTTCACTATCTGCATCAAGATGGCTAGTCATGGATCGCATCCCTTTGGTCCTTAGACATCTCTCACACAAGGGCTGCATACCAAAACTAAAGTGACAGGTAGCCAAGCTTTGGAATCAGCTTGCAAGCACCTGCAGGGAGTCTGGTAATAATGTTGGTCAGAGTAGCCACACTAGCCCTGGCATTGATGTTAAACAGGTCACCCTCTTTCCTAACATGTTGGGTGTTTAAGCACCCAAGGAGTCCGAATGCACCATTGCAGCAGAGAAGATTTCCCATAACCTATGGTCTTGTTAGTCACATGCTCGGGGCTGACCCAGGGGCGTAGGAAGGGGGTGCGGTCCGCCCCAGGTATCATCCTTGAGGGGGTGACAAAATGGCACACCGTGGGGGTCGGCACTTACCGTGGGGCCTGGCCTGCAGTGCGCCCAAACCACGTCTCTCTCCTGGGAGTGACACGATGGCTCGGGGCCCCACACTTCCCGAAACGGCAGTGTGGGGCTTGCATCCGCCCGGCAGACTCCGTGGGCAGCGCACCACACTGCACCACCCCCCTGGGCGGATTGCTCTGCCCCCGCCACTCCGGGTGCCGGAGCAGCTAGCTACACCCCTAGGCTGACCTTTCAACTCATACAAACTGGAGCAGGTAGTTGTCTCCACTCTGCTACAATCTATAAGTATGCTCAGGAAGTGAGTGACAACTGGCTAGCAGAACCAGGGCTGTAATGGATGGATCAATATTCACGTCCAATCATTCTCAGCAAGGATCTGCAAAGGCATTCACTGTAGCCACCATTCAACAAGCATCCCTTCCCTCACCTCTGACTTTCTGTTGCACTTTGGATGCACTTAGAACTTCTAAAAAGATCAATGGACAGGTAAGACTGCAAGGGAAACCCAGCAGGATCAAATCCAAGGTCCATCTAGTCCTGCATTCTGCTTCCCAGTGGCCAGCCACATGCCTCTTGAGAAGCCCACAAGCAGGGCATGAGGGAAATAGCCCGCTCCCACCATAGCTTCCCAGATGGAATTTCACTTCTCATGCCATGCCTGAGGCTTAGGTAACAGAAAGAGTCTCATCACCAACTTAATTCTGTTCTGCAGTTTGGAGGCATCACAGATATGACTCTCCCTTTCCTTCACATCCTCTGTGCACACCAGAGGACTCAAGGGAGGGACAAGACTAATGGTGACCACAACATGTTGGCCAGATGCCAAGGCCACCCAAAATATGTGGGCCCCGACTTCTTGTCAACATCAAATAAAAATATGTATGAAAGTCTGGTCACAGAAGGGTTTTTAGGGGGTGGTGGAACCTTGGGCTGTTTGAAGGCAAGTAAAAGACAATGGGCTGCTCTAGTTGTACTTTTTATTGTGCATTCATGATGTTTTGTGCTCATGATGGTATCTAGACAGTTATACATAACTGTGCTTTCAACACTGTGTGTGCCTGCAAAAATTCCAGGCCGACAATTTGCTTCCAATTGGTGCATTTCCCATAGTTTCCTGCTAAAATCCTGTAACTTTTCATACCACAAATGTTCCAGGAGTGTTGTTGCTTTTGTTCCATTTTTGTTGTGCTATAGCTATAGCAAAGAGTGCTCCTGTGGATGAAAATGTGCTAACCTTGAAGTGCACTGGAGAACAACTAATAAAGTGGAACCACCATCATTGCATCAACGACATGTTGCAGAATACACACATACACAAATATCACCACCAGTCTGGAGGGACCCAACAGCATTCTGCAGAAACTAATGACTATGGCTAAGTGAGGTCCATTAATTTTAACAGATCTACTCTGAATTAAACTTAGCTGAATAACCACCCACACTGACTTATCATCAGGGTGTACTGTTAAAAGATGCCACAGTCTATTCTTCTTAATGCATGACTTTCAAAGGCGAGGTCTGCCTGTTTCAAATGCTTAGCTCATTCATCCACAGTGATGCCAACTGGCTTCTATGGAAATGGGAGATACAATTAAGTACACAGACAGCAAAAGCTGCGATATTTTAGAGGGAGGGGAATATCTCTCAGGACTGAAGGGCTAATGACCCAGAAATAAATAAATCTGAATTTGAGTTAACAGCTATCCCACCCACCCCCAGCCATTTTGAACAATAGATTTGTGGGTTCTGGTAAGAGTATGGAATCCCTTTTCCTGTCCTGTAAATATTTAAATAGCTGTCAGACAAGATGGGACAGCATAGTCTGAAAAGTATTAAGACAATAGATTTTTTATAAACCGCATCACAGGCTACACGTCTGCACCCTGGAACTCAAAGTTCTAGGAGACAATAAGGGCATTTTAGCCGAGATTATCACATTTGGGTTACTGGCAAAAAACTCAGTCAATCCTTCCCCCCCGCCATCACCCCACTGCACTTCTGTTGACAACCATCACTTAGGAGGTTAAGGTGGTGTGCAGGCAAGTGTAAGGAAGAAGGATGAGAGTCTTCCTGCTCACTCTGAAGAACACAGTCTTGGAGCCTTTTCTTTCCCTTCTTTCTTTCGGAGAATCATTAAGAAATTGAGAATGCTCAGCTGCACTCCTCAGTTATTCTCCTAGCTCCAGGATTGTGAGACCCTGTCAGCATATAACACTTCTGCTCAAAAGATCTGAACTGGTTGCTGATTTGTTATTGCACCAAGTTTAAGGTGCTACAATTGATAACGGTTTGCTTGGGAGCAGTTTGCTTTACTCCACATGTGCCTGTTCAACCATCCTGTCCCTCCCAAGGAACTGGAACTGTTCTAGGTGCCCCAGCATACTCGTTCCACACTTGTAAGATATGGGTCTTTTAGTGGGGCAGCACCTAAACTTGGAACTCCCTGTCTATTGACATCAGGTAAGCATCTTCACTGTTTTCCTTTTGGTGCCTGCTTAAAACGTTTTTGCTTAAGCAAGCCTAGCCAGACACGTGGATATTGACATGTTTTAATCTCTTCTTAGTCTGCTCTAATTTCAATTATCTTTTAAGTGCTTTTATAACTTGTTTTAAACTGTTTTTGCTGATAAATTTAGTATTTCTCCTAAACTGCTTACAGGTTTTCTTAGGGTCAAGTGTTACGTAAACTTTGTTTAAAAACAAAACAAATTAGCACGTGCAAATTTATGTCTATGAGCCCATGCCTCAAATCTCTTAAGTCCCCAACACTGCTCCTGCATCTCGCCATTATGAAGGGCATATTCAGTCCCATTTTACAGATGAAAGCACCAAACCTAGGCCACTCTTTATGTTCTTCGGTGTTTATATTTCATAAAGTGGATCATGCATTTCAAGATTAAGATTTTTCTCTGTGGGCTGGCTCCACTTTCTTCATGCTTGAAGGGACTAAGTGTACCATGTCTTAGCTGCGCTTCGACAGCAGACCTTTTTTTAAATAAAAAAATGAACAATATATGCACATCAGGTTCGTTGCCTCTAAGCAAAGTATGCACATGATTATCTGCAGACTTGGCTCATGATATTTCAGAAGTGGCTTTCAGCACTCAACAAGTTCCCCCACTGGGGAAGCAAGGCAGTCAGAATTCCCAAGAAAAACATTGCAAGAGGCATTCCCTTATCAACAGTCAGCAGAAATGCTTCCTGCTTCAGGAGGGATGCGAGGATGAAGCAGTGCCAAGCCCTTTGCCCAGCCTCAAGAGCTGGCTGAGTAACAGGATGCAGGCCCCAAGCAGAGCATGGGTTGGCCTCCGAATGCTCAACCACTTACAAGTGGGGAGGAGATCACTTCGTTTCCATAGAGGAAGCATCACCCATCCTTTTACATGGAGGAAAAAGGAGAACCCTTGACCTTCAGAGGATCTGCAATGGGCTGATGAGTTTCCACAACTCTTTAAAACATTGCAGGTCCCAAGATCACACTGTCACTTCTTCTGTAGGGCAGATCTGGAAATGGGGAGTTCACTCTCCTTCCTGCTTCTCCAGCCATTCTGCGCCACCCCCTGCCCTGCAGGCAGGATGGTACTGGCATTCTCCCTCCTGTCTTGCGAGGCTTCTCCACCCTAAAAAATTTGCAGCCCTCAGCAAAAGCCTATGGTGGACAAGTGCAGAAGAGGGTTTATTTATAGCCACAAATCATAGCAAAAAAAAAACCTTACTGAGACTGCCCCAGCTGCCCAGACTGCTGCTGGAATGTGTTCGCTGTATATAGAGGAGATATACATAGCATTTCCAGACACAAACAGTTAAGATTCCACTCTACACGAGTGTCCCACTTCATCGTGAGAGAGAGAGGTGAGAAGCAGAGAGACATTGCTTGCAGATGCTCTCCAAAAGAGGGGCCCAAGAGGAACACACTTGTGACACAGCACAGAAAACATATTACTATCATTACTGACCTGCCCCCCAAGTTTTCAAAGCAAAAGTTACAGTTCACTTCATTCTGTCCATAACTGTGGACAGAAGCAAGACTCCTTTAGTTTTTCTTCCAAGAGAAACCAGGCCACAACACATTAGCGCTTGCAAAGCAACTGCACCTGCAAATAAGTTTTGTCATGAGGAAGTGTGTTGAGTCTCCTGCCACGACTCCTTTCCTGCTTTGTTCCTCTCATCTTTCCCTGCATGTACTGAAAGCAGATCAAGAACTGCACAGGAATAAGCATGGGCCACAAGAGGGGAAGATCTGCACAGCCACGTTCAGGACAATAGCCACAGCTGCAGTATTCACTGGGTGGAAGCTAACAGGAGGCACGAGTACAGACTTCTAGAAAGCCACACAGTGAGCCCTCCAAGAGCCACTCACTCCAAGTCAAGAGCAGTGCTCTAGAAGTCAACTCCGGCTGAGTTCTGCCCACACCGGCCTTCACACAAGTGCCTCTCTGCATAGCACCAACAGCTTGAATGCCATTCCTTATGCAGCTACCACAAAGGTAGCATTGAAAAACCAGCCCAGAGACACAGAGGAAGAGAGAGGGACTTTGGCCAGTGTAAGAAACTGAGATATGAAAGCTAGGAGCTAAATGGCACCTTAAACCTAGGTTATGGGTGCAACAACGGAATGTCTAGGCACGTTTTTTTATAACAAGAATACAAAGCTGGAAATGAACTGCAGCTAAAATATGTTGTTCATTTTTCACATGGTGTAGTCCTTCCCCTGCCCACCCACATAATATTCTTAAGAGAGTCTCTTCTCCAATCTTCAGAGAGTAGCTTGAAGTGGGGAGACACATGTCAAAAGTCAAATCTTGTGCATCATCAACTGACATGGTGTGGTGACCACCACGTGCTCGAGTCAACTCTAAACAGATCGATTAAGAGTGGGTTCTTGTGATTTTTGGTGCTACCAAAAACAAACTCATCTCCAACATGACCCTTGTGTACCCAACAGTTACTTGCTGATTTTTTTACTCTGTTTTTACTTTGATAATTCCTCCTAGAAGTTCAGGGTGGCTTGCAAGGCTGTTCCGCTCCCATTTTGTCCTCACAAGCAACCTTGTGTGGTAGGCTAGGCTGAGAGAAGGAAGGGGAGAGTGACCCAGAGTCACCCAGTGGACTTCATGGCCAAGTATTTGAACCTGTGTCAACTTGTTCCTAGTCCAGCAATTTAGCCACTAAGCCGCTATAAAGTGAGTAATGCCTCTCCAAAAGAGCACAGAGATTTTAAAAGCACATATGTCCTGATACAGTCTATTTAAAGTGATTCATCAGCTTTCCCTCTCTCCACCACATCGAAGAGAAGAGGCTTCTCTCAACAGAATACTGCCTAATAACAGAGAAGGCTGCAACCCAGGGCGTGCTGACTTGGGAGTAAGTCTCCCTGAACTAGTGGGATTTGTTTCCAAGGAGACACGCACAGGATGGGGCCCGAAAGCATGCTGATGTGTGTGTACAGTTCACAGTTAAACAGCTCACGGTGATGTCTTGCACATGGGGAGTAAACACAACAATCCCTCCTGGCCGAGAACGTTCTTACATTAGGTCTTAGGTCATCCTCTCTATCGGTGGAGTAACAGTGAAGACATAATGAAGTCTGGAGGGAGCCAAGTAGATTCTTCCAGCGCAATTTGGCAACCGCGCGCGCCCACCTCCAAGCGCCCGGGTTACACAAAGCCCCATTAAGACAATGCCATTTACTAACCATTTGGGGCGCGCACATCTAGCTTGTGTTGTTATTTCTTTTTTTAAATGTCTATCTCACGCAAAAGCGCTTTTCACCATAGATCTAAAGTTGTCCCACGAATATTCTCACACGATTACTTTAAAATATATAGATCAGAATCCCATTTGACCACCCACGTTTAAGCTTTCCAAATACTACTCCATGGGAACAAAACTGCGATCACGTCCCCCGCCCTATCGATTTCTAACCTCTCTCCGCCCCACCCCACGTTGAAGCACACAATGGTACATCCCCACGCGGAACGTGCCGTGAATGTGAGCACGCGTGGGCGTGGCACGCTTCATCTTCTGATCAGAATATCGACCGAGGCACAAATCAGCAGCGCGCGAGCCGCGACGGATAGCATGAATTAATATGGCACGCTCCGTTGAGCGAGGCTTTCTAGAGAACAGGTCTTATTTGCATGGGGAGATCTCCCCTAGGAACCGGGCAATCAGGAGCAGCGGACGCTACAGGGCTAAATAAACCGAAGATCTCGCCCCGCCAGGGGATCCCTCGAGAGCCCTGCCCTCGCCAGCTTCCCAATTACGCGACAACAAGTGTGCGCCCCATCCGGAGCAAGCGGGCCCACTTCCCCGACAATCCGATCAGACGCCCCCCCCCCCCCCACAGCATACCAGCCCCACTCCAGATCCAAACGACCGGATCGATACAGGCAGCCGCCACTGGGCGTTCTGCTTACCGCTGAGCCTGTCCATGGTCCAGGGCATTAATGGGCGAAGGAGAAGCGGCTGTTCTCGTGGCGCCCGTTTCGCTCCGCGGAGAAGACGCTCGCTCTGCGCCCCCCTGGCGAGCGCGCTCGGCTCAGGCGCGGACCAGCCAGATGGATGCGCCCGGCTCCTCCGGCACACAAACGTCAACCTTTAAACCGGCTCCCGCAGATCGCGCAGTCCCTCCCCGCCGCTTCCTCCGCGTCAGATACAGGGTCTTAGCGCCCTTCCAGCAGGACGCGCCGCTCCTCTCCCTTTGCTGGGCGAGCCTCCGCTGGGACAGGGGGCTCGGCTCCAGGCGCTCACCCCGCCCTTCCGGATCAGGTGCGGCCATCGGTATACAATGACAGCAGCCTCGACAGCGCGGCTGAAGGGAAAGGCCCGCCTTTCTCTCTCTGGCTTTCCCCAAATCCTTTGCCACAGTAGCCTCGCAGAGCCAGCTGCTCCCAATTCCAGGTCTGCGCTCACGTGGGCACCTCCCTGGTCTTCTCTTGCCCCATCGATTGGTGCCCCCCAGACACAGACGCTCACACGCACCTTTACTCGTCTAATTCTCTTTCTCCCCCTCATGCTAGGGTAGCCTTGCATCCATTTCTTTGTTTTATTTAATGGGCAGCCGGACCCTAAATAAGAAGAAATAGGCAGTCCAAAAAGTTTATTTGTGCTGTTAAAAAATAATAATTGCATGATCTTAAGTCAGTGATTCTCAAACTGCGGTGGACTGGCAGTTCATCATCCCCTGCAATGTGCCATGGATTGGTACCATATTTGGTCCTGAAACAACCCACACAATCTGGGCTGTGGTGGAGTCACCAGAGACCAGCATCCAATGGCTTGCAGACAGGCTCTGGTCCATGGAGCAGCACTTTGAGTTTGGTGAAGTAAAAAAACAACAACTGGCTGGCACCAATGTGAAAAGTAAATTAAGTAGTCCAGGTTCCCCTAGAACCCTGGAGCCTGATTAAGCATAGCCATTTCTCCTCCTCCCCCTGCCCAAGGTCCTCCCTGCACTCCACTGCTATTCTCCACAGAGTATCCACCAATGCTTCTAATAGGAAGGATGTAATTCCTTTCCTGACATATCACATGAAGTAGTCAGTGTCATGATCAGGGTGACGATGTGAGAAATATCCGATGTTGCATTCTTCACAGGGACCTTATTGGGGGAAAGCTACATAAAACATTCAAACCTAAAAGTGTCATCACAGCACTTCTTAAGTTTTCTTCAATATCCCTGATTCCAAATAAAGCTTTGTTGGAGTTTGTGATGCCTCTTGGGTAAGTCTTGACCATAACACAGTTCCGCGTTGGTGCTGTCAAATTCTCAGCTCTGAGGATTTTCTCCCACTCTCTATAGGTTTCTGAATGTGATTCTTAAGCAAGAAGGCATTGTGCACACAGGAGGAAAATGCACAGGGTGAACTAAACTACAATCACTCCTAGGCAGTTCTAAAATTTCCTCTTCTCTCCAGATGCCTGCTATGTGATGTATGTTATAAAGAGATACTGTTGCCTGTTTCTGATATCCAGTGTGAGGTTGCTTTGTTAATTTTTCAGCTAATACAGTGATCCCCAGTTGTTGGTAGCACGGCTCTAGAGCACTCTCTCTTGTTCTTATCCATTGTTTTGCTATTTCTAGTCATGCTGCCCCCAACATGGAGACAATTCTCTACGGAGTAACTCATTTTCTCCATCAGATATGAACATACTGTTCCATTTTGGATCTCCTGGATGACAGAAGCAAAATTAGATGGGCTGATGGTGAACCCAAGAGCAATTCATGAGGAATGGCCAGGTATATTA
The DNA here is from genome assembly GCF_964188305.1 of Podarcis bocagei. Lineage (NCBI taxonomy): Eukaryota > Metazoa > Chordata > Lepidosauria > Squamata > Lacertidae > Podarcis > Podarcis bocagei. Next base: position 81,938,588 of record NC_138126.1, on the reverse strand, counting down.
GTTTTCAGGGCCAAAATAGTGTGTCCTTGTTCAACTGATAAATACTAATAGAAAATAATTAATAAGGTCAGAGTCTTTGGGAATAGGCAATCTATAGTTTCTTTTCACAGGTGGTCTTCAACTTCAACTGCTTCAACTTTCATCACCCGCCTTCCTTTGCCCTGCATCCTTGCCAAATCTGCTCTGGAAGGTTGGGGGGGGGGGACGGACCCAGGACAGTTTTAGAAGGTGTATGGAGAGAGGGGGGGGGGTCCTGTTGCACAAGCATAACTTAGTGCTACATTAGAGGCAAACCATAGTTTTTCTAACTTCCCCATGTAGAGTGCAATGCTTCAGAAGTTCTTTTTCATTCATTCATTCCTTTGACCAAAAGAAAGCACCCACCACCATACCTCTGGGATGTGATTCACTGACCACTCAGCTTGGTGTAGGCTCACCAAATCATGTCTCCCAATTTGTTTGATGGCTTGTCGCAACCTCGAAAGCTTTTTCACTTTGTGGCCAATCCTATTAGCCTCACCCTCAGGCTAGGCGGTGGTCCAGGCATCCTGCTGGCCCATGAATCAGAACTGGAGGGTAAAAGTTCAAGCCTGATGTTAATTACAGGTGCGTATGACTGTTCTCAGTGGTCAGATTGTCAAGTTAAAAGTTCTCAGTTGCATTTTTCTTCCTTTGCAATAGTTTTATTCACCATCCTGTTTAAGTAATAATAGATTATATTACACAAAAAAGATGTATTACATGAAAAACTGGCTTTCTTAGAGTCTTGCTAGCCACTGGTTTTTGGATTCATTTTGCTAATGTTCCCAGCAGAATGAGGATTTCTCAGGAGACTAATATTTTGATTCAAGGTGCTTGTACACCAACCCTAGAACTAGCAAGGGAAGGTAGGGTCTTTGGCTGCATACACATTGCCATTTCCCTGTGTTTCCCCTGTGCTCATACCCCTTGGTTTTGAAACTGTGCACACAACATCAGCCACATTCCAGATCTCTGCTGCAGTTTCTGGGGAAATACTGCTGTTTGAGGCATTTTCCAAACCGGCTTTGATCCAATTGAAAAACTTAAAACAAATTCACATTACAATTAAGCTGGGGTGTGTAGACATTTGAGACAGCCATCATGCAAAGATCACATTTGCACCTGTTGCTTTGCTCAATTTTGCCTCTGACCCCACCCGGCACTGGCATGTGGCCCCTGGAAGGTTGCCCAGTAGGGAATGCGGCCCTCGAAATGAAAACAGTGTCCCATCTGTTACATCGAAATGAAAACAGTGTCCCAACAGTGTCCTGACAGTAAGAGCTTTTCGACAGTGGAATTTGCTGCTAAGGAGTGTGGTGGAGTCTCCTTCTTTGGAGGTCTTTAAGCAGAGGCTTGACAACCATATGTCAGGAGTGCTCTGATGGTGTTTCCTGCTTGGCAGGGGGTTGGACTCGATGGCCCTTGTGGTCTCTTCCAACTCTATGATTCTATGATTCTATGATTCTATCTCTGGCTTATTCCATTCACCATGGCTTAATAAGCCCCCATTTAGTGCTAATTTATCTAGTAATCAATAACTAATATATATTGTCTTGCTTCTTAAGCAACCCTGTTCCGCTGATGGGGCTTGTTATCCTGCTTCATTTTTGTCTGAGTGCAGGAGACTCTTTCCTTGTATTGATCCATATAAATCTTTCCGCTCTGAGTTGAAGCTAAAGGGAACAGAGCAAAAGTGCTGCAGTAGAACCTCATCCCAATAGCAAAGCTTATGGTATGGGAGTGTGTATGAGTGCATTCAGGGGAGGTATTATTAGAGGGAAGCAGCTCATATCTAAAACTAATCCCCCCCCCCCCCGCTCTTACATTTGTAACAAACAGCATATCTTCCTGATGAGCTAGCATTTAGAAATCCTTTGTCCACACACTTTGCAGTATGCCATCATAGAAGCTACTTGATAATTTGCAAAAGGAACCATTCTCGTGATTTTTTAAATAAAACATTGTGGAAATGTACTGTGCTTCAGAGCCCATGTGGTTAATTCAAGTTCCAGTCCAGATCTCAACAAAGTAAGTAACAATATACCCAAGTGTTTTGTGCACCAAGTACCTGTGCTATCCATATATTTAAGAGAAGAATTTAGACAGAGCAGCAGTGCAGTCCTATAGTTGGTTCAAAGTCTTGCAGAGTTTAGTGAGGCCTGTTCCCCTGTTAAAGAGTTCTTAGAACTGCAACATCAACAATGATTATATTTACAGGTTATAGTAAAAGTGTGCAGTATACAGCTTTGGAAATCTGTGTGAAAACACTGTCTTGTCTCAGTATCCCAGGACCGCATCACTAGATTTCTTAATTCTTCATTATTTGGTGCTGAACATTGTTACCCAAGTCCATGGGAAAGTGTTTGCATTGTTCAATTTATTTGTAACCCTTCCTCTGTAGAGATCACATTCAAACAATGCAGCAGCCCAATCACATCTGGAGAGCCACAGGTTCCCCCATCCCTGCTGTACACCCTGTACAGTTCTCAGTTGAACCAAATCAAATTAAGCTTTTTTCAGGCTGAGAATTTGAATCTGTCAGCAAATGCACAAATCTAAATTTGCATAACGTAAATTCACAGAGATGGGAAAATAATGGCAGTTTAAGCCTCTGCATCTAGCATTTTTCACTCATTTAAACAGGAATGAATCTGTTTCTTATTCCATAGGCATAGGGAGAATATTTGCTGCTCTGTTTATCATCCTTTCATCCTCACAATAACAATACACATTATTATTGCCCCCCCCATCTGAGCTAAAAGGCCTCTCCTGCCCAAGGCCACCCCAAAACTGAATGGTTTATCTAGAATTTCAATCCCACTCATCAAGATTCATTTTCCTTCAGTGGGCTATATCCTGGAAATTGTTTAGAAAATGAAAAGCATTCAAGAAGTACCAAGCACTGTTACAACTTGAAGTCCTTTGAGTGGAAGCTCTAAATATCCCTGTTGCCGTTGTTTTACATCACTGCAGAGGGCAATTTACAGCCATGGTTGGGAACCTCCAGCCCATGAACCTAATTAGGGCCACCAAGCTTCCACATTTGGCCTGTGAGGCTGTTTAGACTAATCCAACTGCCCTGTATCTGACATCATCAGCTGTGGGGTGACTAAAGATGGGCCTTGCCTGAAAGGGGTTTTTGCAGGCACCACCAGTCATTTGATCAGTAGGGCCTGTGAAATCCTATGCTTTACTACTCCTCTCCTCACACCCCATACATCCCACTGATGCAATTACTGAGCCAACATTTATGACTATCATGTTGTTGCATGACAGCACTAAAGCTGATGGATCTATTGTTACTTCCTTTCTTTTTATACCTGCTACTTCCTGATGAGAGATTTTTGTTTGTCCTCCTCTTGCACTTTCTGCTAAGGGTTACCTAAGGTAGGCAGCGTCAGAGAGCTTGATAAATGATCCCTAGGCCCAATGGGGTAACAAACTACTAATCGCTTTCTCAGTTCACATTGGTTATCAGTGCAATTTCAATTTGCTATGTAATGGGTTTGCTCCTTCTTCGCTAGGCTGGAACAGGGAGATAAATAATGTGCAGCCAACAACTCCAGTCCTGTTCCCCCTACCTACCCAGAACAACAACAACAACAAAATGATGTCTCTCTGTTACCTTGAAGCTAGCTGAAATTCTAGCATAGTAAAAGAAGGGTCAGTCAACATGGATGGACATGCAATTGTTGATTCTGTTTCAAGCTTTGTGACCCTGACCTAGCCATTACATTCCAAAGACGAGTAATGCTAATCAGGAATATAATAATAATAATAATAATAATAATAATAATAATAATAATAATAATTAATAATGTGTTGTGTTTTAATTATTTACTGTTTTTTATTCTGTATTTTAGTCTGCGCCCTAAGATCTTATGGTGAATGGTGGTAAATAAATCTAATAAAATAACGGAGGAAGAAGACAACACACAGTTCTTTTGTTCAAACAGTGTATTAGGTAAGAAATCTTTTCTTTTTTAAAAAAGAAAGCAGAACAAGCCTACAATTTTCTACAGAGATAAAGACATTCCATGTCCAGTTCTTCATTCAGAAGGTGATCATACTGATTTGAACCGGGATCAGAGGCATTGCTAATGGCCAGTCCAATCCAATCCAAAGAAGTTGAAAATAGTATTCCAGAAAGTGCCGAGGCCTCTGCAAAGCTCACCCCCTTTCCTTTACAAGCCAGCACTTTCTATGCCCACTTGAAATTCTGGAGTACGATTCATCAGTTATGTCCACTGCATCACTAGAACGGAAGGAAGTCTCAGATTCAGATGCAGTGCCCCCAATGATTACCCACATAGCTGGGTATAGTTTCATGTCTTCTTAACATTTTTTTTAATGTTTATTAAAAGGACATTGTCAAGAGAGAATTGTGTCTGTTTCCTTCAGGAATAAGAGAGGGGCACTGGCTTTTCCTAGTCAGGGGGTGGGGGAACAGTGCTGATTTGGGGATTTATAAGATTAAAATCCCCCCACGCCTGCAGATAGTGCTTATTGGATTAATAGGCTGCTAGATGTCCCACTAATGGGCTGAGAGAACGAAGCTGGAGGAATGGAAAGGGAGAGCCATTAAAAAGAACCACTGCCACATTCTGTTAGGGCATAGCCAGGGCTGTGTCCATTATACAAACTTGTGCAAATGCAGAAGACATGGGGTTTGGTTAAGTAGCGAGAGCAAAATTCAGCCCTCGGAGAACCCCAGCTTTCATGTTTCAGAAAAGCAAGAGGCTGGTGGAATCTCTGAAGTCAGACTGGGGCTCAGAAAGTGCTCCAAGTCCAGCACTTCCAGTATGTCTCTCTAAGGGTCCTGGGACAAGCAATATACGACTATGATGAGGAGGAGGAGAATACGTCAAGCAAATTAATATTTTTTGTATTCATGGAGGATAGTGCTACCACTAGCAACAGCTACTACCAACACTCACAAAATGCAGCCTCCATGCACGGTGGCAGTGTGTCTGATTAGTAGAAACTGGAGCAAACCGCAGGGGGGTGGCCCGTCTGTTAACTTCCATGGGCCCCTGCTTTATGCTGTGGGAAACAGAATGGTGGCCTAGACAGACTTTGGCTGTTCTGGTGGGGTTTTTTTTTATATGCAAACATGTTTAATTTATATAATGCATGCAAATCACAGAATTTGATTCTTTTTTGTGGTGCAGAATTTTGATTTGAAGAAGTAGAAGAGGAAGAAGAAAGCAAGCAAGCAAGCAAGCAGCACAGTGCGCACATAGCCCTGGAGGTGGCTAAGGCAGAGTAATGGGAATCAAACAGCAAAGAAACATAAGGCATTTGGCTGGCCACCATTGGAAACATGAGGCTCAACAGGGTGGAGAATCTGTGGCCTTGCAGATGTTGCTGGACTCACAACTCCCATCAGACTCGAGCAGCATGGCCAGTGGTCAGGGATGATGGGAGTTGTAGTCTATGGCACCTGGAGGGCTGCAGTATCCCCATCCCTGGGACAAACCCTCAGCTTGATCCAGTAGGGCTCTTCCGATGTCCGTATGCCAAGTGCTGGGCACAAGAGGACGAGAGAGGAAGTCGACTCATTGCAAGGCCTGTGCTCCAGGACCACCTCCTTCCTTGGCCTGGACTTGGGATCAAGAGATTTGTGTGTGTGTGTGTGTGTGTGTGTGTGTGTGTGTGTGTGTGTGTGTGATGCTATAATGCCCAAGACTGCCTGACATTCATGTAAGAAAAAGAGAGTTCAATATAAAAACAGGACCCCGCCTCCTCCCTGCCCCCTCGAAAAAACTTCCCCCGAAGAACAGCTACATTAAAAAAAGAGAGAAAGGAATAAAGGAAAGAGCATAAAAGAGAGAGCATAAAAATATCTGTGAGTCTTCAGTTCACGCTACAGGCTTCCAAAGAGAGCAGCCAGGGCTCCCACTGTACAACAAAAAGAGTTATACAGAGTTTCAATATAGAGATCTTTCTATATATAGATATATATAATATAATTATATATATGTATATATTTATAGGTATGTATATACATATATATATATATAGATATTTATTTATAATGTACGGTGTTCGTTCGTTTGTTTAAAATAGCCGGGCCTGCTTCTTCAGCTCGTTCCTCTTCCACAAGGCCAGGCGATCGAATTCAGCGATGGTCATGCCAAACACCTGGTAAAACTCCTCTGGCGACAGGTGGCGCTGGAGGGAGAGCAGAGACAGGCATCATGTTGCACGGGGCTCATGGACAAGGGAGACAGTGTGTGCATCCAAGCAGGAATTGCAGGAGCGGTGGTACGTAGCGCTGAGGCGAGGCCTCATGCACACTCTTAGAATCATAGACTCATAAAAGGTCATCTAATCTAGTGTTTTTCAACCAGTGTGCTGTGGCACCCTGGGGTGCCTTGAATGATGGTCAGGGGTGCCACGGGCAACACTGGCCTTTGTCCCTCTTTCCTTCCCTCCCTCCTCTGATGCCCTCTCACGTCTCTGCCTCCCAAAGGCTTGCACAGCTGTTTGTTGCAGCAGCCCTGGCTAGAAGCTCTGTAGGTAAATGTTGCTTCTGGGGCTGGCCAGGGGGTGCTTCCAGGGGGGCAGTGTGAGGAGGCACCTCTCTTTGGGGCAGGGGGGCAGGTCAGAGACCAGGGGTGGCAGCTGTAGCTGCCCAGAGGACTCTCAAGGAGAGAGAATAATAGTAATAGTAATAGTAATAGTAATAGTAATAGTAATAGTAATAGTAATAGTAATAATAATAATAATAATAGGAGGCTGAGGGGCTGTCAGCTCTGCAGGCAAGGGGCAACACAACTGGGCCCCTGAACCCCACAGGGGTGCTGCAGAAAGAATGTAGTTCGTCAAGGGAGCCGTGGACCCAAACAGGTTGAAACCCTCTGATCTAACTGAAGTCCCTGCAATGCAGGAATATGTAGCTGATCCATATGGGCATCAAACCTGCAACCTTGGCCTTATCAGCACCACACTCTAAGCAAGTGAGCCATCCAGTGGTCTTCTATCCATCCTCATTACTGAGACCTTCAGTTACTGGAGGCCGGCAGAGGAAACTTGGATGTGGCCCGAGGCACTGATTTGGAATGCTTACAGCTGGCCATTGACCAAGCCAGTTAGCTGGGATCTAGTGCAGGGATGGGGATCTCTTCCCATGCTGGCAAGGGTGGGTGAGAGTTGGAGTCTCTAACGACAAGTCTACAGCCACAGACTCCTCATCATTGATATAACGTGCACTGCCTGGATATCCCTATGGGGAAATATACCAGTTGCCAGAAGCCACAGAAGGGGAGTGGGCTTTTGTGCTCAGGCCCAGTTTGCCAAGGTTTCCCACAGGCATCTGGTTGGCTACAGTGAGAACAGGATTCTGGACTACCTGGGCCTTTGGCCTGATCCAGCAGGGCTCTCCCTATGCTTTTATGATACCCCAGTGCGTGCCCAGTGGCATAGCTAGCTACTTGGGTGCCCGGGGCAGCATGTATGCCCTGCCCCTGGGGGCGGGGCAAGCCACACGGAGGCAGGGCAAGCTGGGCCAGGGTACGCAGCGTGGAGCTTCCAAGAAGTCCTTGCTGCCTCTCCCTCAGCTGTAGGGCAGCTGAGGGGGAAGCAGTGGGCAAATGCAAGCCCCATGCTGCTGTTCCGGGCAGTGTGGAACCTGAAGGTGCCCGAGCCACCGTGTCACTCCCAGGAGAGACGTGTGGCTCAGGTGCGCTGCAGGCCTCACAGTAAGTGCCCAGTGCCCCCCTGCCCCCTAGCTACACCTCTGTGCATACCACCTTGAGCTCCATGATGCAAGAAAGGCAGCATAGGCATGTAATAAAATTAAAACATAGCACATTATGGTATCTCATGTATTGAGCAATGTTACAATTTGTATAGTAATAATAATAGTAGTAATAATAATGATGATATTTACAGCTATAAATCCCATTTCTCTGTATCTCCAATTGTGAGGTAGAGTAGGGATCCCTTGGTGTCACCGGCTGTTACAACAGGAAGGATATGGTAAAATGTGGAAAGATTATGCTCACCAGAGGTAAATGGCAGTACACAACTGGCTCCTCATGTGGCTAAAGGATCGCTGCTTACAAACGACTGCTTGATAAAGTTATTTTTAGACATCCTTAGAGTGCAATGGATCATTTACACCACGTGAGGATTTAACTTCATTTTTTGATTCAGCATTTCCCCTAATGAATAAGTAAAGCACCCTCAATGGATGCACATTTAACCTAAAAATGTCAAAGGAGGGTTGTTCCATAGGTTCCTATTGCAACTTATTCCTTTGATCAAGTACCCTTATAGTGAGCCAGGGTTGGGGTGAGTGGAAATGCTGCCTTGAGCTCTTAAGGAGCAGGCAGAGGCTTTATCTCTGATCTTAGTGCTGTAGTACTTAGCAGCACTAAGATCAAGAAATGAAAGACCTCTCTGCCTGTTCTTTAGGGATTCACACCAGAGAACAGGCAAAGGGAACTTTCCAGCCGCCAACTGCCTCCATTACTGGAGTGGAACGGCTGGGAATGCTGATTGCATAGGCAAAAGCCTGTCTGCATGCCTGCCTGTCATGTGAGAGTGTATGTCTGTGTGTGACTGCATGTATGAGAAAGTGGATGAGTGGTGTGTGCCTGGTGTATATATATTTGAGACAAGGGGCGGGGGGGGGGGGAGAGAAGTAAAGGTGCCCACCATAGGAACATGGACCCCAGAAGGTTAGTCAAACTCCAGCCTGACCCTTATGCTGAAATAGGCTCCCCACCCCTGAACGAAGTGACCAGATTAGTTCCAGGTCCTGGCAGGAGCATTGTGAGAGCCAGCTTACCTCCAGCCTAGTCCTGTCCACATCTTTGGGCAAGCGGTTTCTCCCCCTTGTGGTTACCAGAAGCAGCTCGTAAGGGTATATCTACAGGAGGAGGAGGGAAAAAAACAGACTGCTGGGCCACAGATTTCTAGTCCATCCACACAAAAAGAAGAAAGGGGTAGAGACAGCCTGCCTGGAAGAAACTTGTGCCCACAAGTTGTTTTTGTTTTAAACCTATGACAAACCTTTATCTGAATGCAGGCTGCCATCCACTGAGCATGCTAGGAGTGACCCTAACTTGGCAATATACACCTGAATAGCAAAACTTCAACACAAGATGACGCACACAGCACAAAGCAAAAGCTCTGGCCTTTTAGGGAAACAGGCTTGTTGTACAAGAACTTGCAATCAAGTGCTTGAATCCCACTTGAAGGACCCTGAGGACACCTTTGTCCAGGTAGAAGGAGCACTCAAGACCACTGCAGGCCAGGAGTACCCAGGGGAAGAGGAGGCTTTCTTCTGGCCAGATATTGATACAGATCCTGCAGATCAGCATTTCAGGTGGCAAACAGACCTAAGGTTCTAGAATTCTGCAGGATTCCTCGGAAAGTGTTACCTTGTATTCTGTAAGAGATGATAAGAGGGAGGGAGGGAGGGAGGGAGAGGGAGAGAGAGAAAGAGGTCAGTGTCTAATCCCTTTTTTCCTTTCCTTTGCAATCATAGAGTCTGTGCCATTGCAAACTCTCGTGATGTTTGCACTAAGAGGCATTTATTATGTCCTATGGGAATGTGAAGCTAGTCACTCAGTATGCAGAGCTGCCTACACTCTGCACTTACAACAAATGAAATGCAGTGCTGCACCACTTATCCAAGTTCTGCACCATGAACATATGAATTAAGTGATCTCTACATATGCAGTTTTTATTGTAATGAGATAGGGCAGCTTGCTTTGAATGCTCTTTCAAGGATTTCCCACTCCAAATCTTTTTCGTGTCTGTGGTTATCCAAGATAACACCCTTAAGGAGGCCCAAAACTGGTTGGACAAGTTCTGCCTGGCAAATCCCCTCCTGTGCGGAGAACAGCATTGATAACATTGGAATGGTTGGCCCTTGCTTGACTAAGGAAATGGCCAGGGAGATTCTGGAAGTGGGGGCTACCTTCAACCTCCCTCCTCACAGCAATGGAATGTGCTAATTTAAATAATTTTGTGAAATACAAGTTTAGACTGAGACAAGATCAGGCTGAGGTAGGGGAGCTTAGCTGGAGCTCTGGAAGCATCATGAGGGCACAAGCCTCCTACAACTTTTCAGAAATCTGATGAAGAAGTATATGTTGGGGTGCTAAGCCTCCAAATATGCTCAGTCTATATATGTGTGTAAATAAACCATATATCAGAACACACCGGACAGTCCGTAGTAACTTCTTTCTAAGGAAACCACACCTTAAGGAAATGCTGGAACCTCTGAAACTTCACTGCTCAGAGAGCTGGGCTTGCAGATATTTCCTAAGTGTGCACAATATATTCTGTGTCTCCTAGTTTTGGGGAAGGCCATTAAACGATCTAGAGGCCTGAAGTCCTACTGTCTGGCTACTGGAAATACTGATCAGCCTCCCTCTTGCATCAGGGATTTCTCCAGGCATTGATGGCACCCTTTCAAGCCTATCTTCACAGCTGTAAGATTTGGACAGGCTTGGGGCACAATCGAAGTCCAAATTCAGCAGTATTAAATCCCATTGATTACAGCAGGAAAGATTTAAGTGTTTACCTATAGGGTTGCCCATACGTACCTTATTACTTAAGTCTGTCAAGCAACTTAAAACAACTTATGCACATTGGGGATTTTGTCTTCACTTTGAAATAAATAACAATAATCAATAACAATATCTATCTATCTACTCAGCGGTAATCTCCACTGAAACCCGTGGGACTTACTCCTAGATAAGTATGCATACTAGCAAGCATTAACTCTTGTATAACATCTCCGAGAGCCTCTGGTACAGGATTTAGGAGTGCTGTTACAGGATTTAGGAGGGCACACACTGGGCTCCACCAAAGCTTCTGTTCTCAAACAGAATGCACTCACCTCGCATCCCCCAGTTAACGGCATTCGTGCTGTCGTAATGGAAGAGTTCAGCACTGGGAGGCTGCAGAGGAAACAACAATACAGAGAAAAGAGTGGTCAGCATGTGAGCCAGGAGTGGGGAACCTGTGGCCCTCCAGATGTTGTTGGACTCCAACTCCTATCAGTCCCAGACAGCATGGCTGATGGTCCAGGATGATGGGAGTTGTAATCCAGCAACATCTAGAAGGCCACAGGTTCCCATGATAGAGCTTCTGATAGCTCAGTCAGTACAATATGAGGTTCCTAATTTCTGGGTCGTGGGTTCAAGCCCTACGTTGGGCAAAAGCTTCCTGCATTGCAGTGGGTTGAGCTAGATGACCCTCGTGGTCACTTCCAACTCGACAATTCTATGATTCTATGGCCCATCCTGATATGGGCAATCCCATTAAAACCCGCTCTGCTCTTTTATAGTTACTTCCACCAAAAGGCGCCTGCAACAAGTGTGTGTGAGGCGGTGGCAGAGGAGAGATTAATCAGTGAATTATAGGGAACAACTGAGTGGTGTACCCTAAAGGCCCAGAGCTCAGCCTCCTCCTCCATTTTTAAGGGAAACATCCTTATGTCAACAGTATCCCAACCCACTACTAATAAGACTCCTGTGGCAAGCGATCTGAGAATCATTGCGCTAAAGTTTTGCCAGGGCGAAAGTACTTCTGTTTATTTTTTTACTAGACTTGCATGCCATTCTGCTTCCAGACAGTTAAAGGCAGCGTACATGGGGTTATCCCATTTTGTCCTCACAAAACTCCTGTGACGCAGGCAAGGGTGGGGGTAGAGCCAGATACAACAAATGGGACCAGCTAGTGGAAGTACAGTGGGACTTCTCCCCCTCTCCTCCCCACACATTGGCTCTCAATGGGTCGGAGGAGCCCCCAGAACAGCACACGGGGGGGGGGGGGAGGAGCAGGAGAGGGGAGGTTGTTCCCTCCATGGCACAGGCATTTCAGCTTGCCAGATGGAACAATCTTCTTAGCGCTCCATTGGATCCCTCCCTGAGTTCCTAGCATTAGTGGAACCTGAGAGACTTGTGCAAGCACCGTTCTTTTCATTCTTTTGTGAGAAACTAGCCTTTCAGCGCTTGACTTTGCTACTCCCAATCCCCAGAAAAATTCCTGTGGATCACGCCTGCATTTTCAGGAGCCGCTGTGGCTTTCTCGACCCCTGAGCTCCCACTGAGAATCCAGTCTGCTCATCCCTTCCTGGGGGAATCTCCGCAGCAGCTGTTTCTTAGCAACTGCCTCTGAGCCCCTGTGAGCCCTCTTGGCATGAGGGGAATGTGTGGGCTCCAAGAGGAAGGAAGCACTCCCCACTTTTGAACCCGGCACTGGAACGTCTGAGCCTAGGATTGAAGAGGGCTCAAGAGGACCTTGGACGTCCTTTTCCCAAAGGGTCAACCAAAGGCCCTCTTACCCTGTGCAGCCCATTCCTTCTGTAAGCAGGAAGAGAGGCAGATTTTGAAATGAGGGGATCTGAAACAGAGAACAGGTTTTGCAAAAGTCAGAAGACGCAGGCTTCCCCATTGCCTAGAAAAAGGAACAGTCTCTAGCGCACGGGCACGGCAGAAAATTAATTGTAGTAGGAAGAAGAGGAAAGTTTTAATTCTTTACACATGAGTAATACGACTGCTATGGACATTATTATCTTGCCTTCCTCCATGGAGCTCAGGGTGGTGTGCCTGGTTCTCAGCTTCCCATTTTAACCTCGCAACAACCCTGTGAGGTAGATTAAGCTGAGATATAGCAACTGGCCGAAGGTCCCCCAGTGATGTTCCTGGCTGAGTAGGGATAGGCCTTCCTAGACCTTGTCAACACCCTAACCACTCCACTTCGCTGTCGCTCAAGGAGTTGCATCTTGAGGAATGGCAGAAGCAGTGGCGTAGCGTGGGTTGTCAGCACCTGGGGCAAGGCAAGTAATTTGCGCCCCCTAACCCGTGGATTTGCGCCCCCTAACCCTAACCCCCAGATGTTGCGCCCGGTGCGGCCGGCCCCCCCTGCACCCCCCACGCTACGCCACTGGGCAGAAGGCATTCCACCAGAGACATGTTTGAGGCAGTAACTTAGAGCTCTCTGTGAACGTAAAAAATGAGTATCTGTTGTTCTTGCATTGCAAAGGGTTGGGCTTTGGGTGCCTTTCAGCTCTTCAACTCTGTGACAAATAAACTGAAAAAGTGGACAATACTCTCCCTTTAATGGCATTCTAAAATCTGACTGCTGGGCTTGGCCACCTCACCCTGTCCAACAGCAGGGCCAGTCCTGTCTCTCAGTTCCTCCTCATTGAGATTACCGATCTACTTATGGTAAGCCTGACATTGATAGAGGAGCAAAACCCCAGGCTTAACTAAGGGCCTACTGCACTTCACTAGCACAACAGAGAGTAGACCCTCACTTCTATCCCCCTCCCACCCAGATTCTATAGTCCTGAAAGGAAGAAACTACTTTGGTTCTAAAATGTCCTCCTTGTCGGAAGTGGATGAAAGAACACAAAGTGAGAGAGGCAGGAGGCAGAGCAAAACGTACCACTGTCAGCCAGGTAATGTGAACGGGGTGCTGTGGAGGAAGACAAAGCAACAAGTCAGGCATGCACATGGAGTATGTTTCACAGCAGTGCAAGCTTGAACACACCCCACAGGCTGAATCACACATTCAAAGCCCATATGATTCTGTACACAGATAAAGACGGCTGTGAGCAACGTGGCACATTGAGACAACTGCGGTGCGTGTGGCAAGGGAATATCATTGCAATCGTAAAAATGACTGCTAGCTATCTTCAGGTATTACTTGGTTCACATTATGTGGATACTGTCATTCTGTGGTTTCATCACTAGGTGGCACTGGACTTAGTTGCACCTGGTGGACTCAGGAATTTCCTGTTGCTGTTCTCCTTTGTTTAAGAGAGAAAATAAAGTTCTTGTCAAGCTTCATTACGGGTGTGTCTTCTAAGAGCCAAACTACAACTTGAGGGAGTGGGGAATCAATGTCAGCTTGACTGATGTAAATATCTCCCCTCTCCTCCCCCTGGAGAGTTCTTAAGATATCTCCAGAGCTTATTATGGGGTGCTGGGGGGGGGGGAGTTTGACTGTGCTAGTGGGATATATTTTGCTAGTTCCTGCTAGACATCACCTCATTTGAATCCAGCCCTTAGGGAAAAGCTCCCATTAAACCCAATGGAAAATTTTCAATCTAAGCCTCCCAACTGCAGGGAGGTGGCATTTTCACGCCAACTGTAGCAGAAGATTACAGTGGTACCTCGGGTTACAGACGCTTCAGGTTACAGATGCTTCAGGTTACAGACTCTGCTAACCCAGAAATAGTGCTTCAGGTTAAGAACTATGCTTCAGGATGAGAACAGAAATCGTGCAGCGGCGGCGCAGTGGCAGCAGGAGCCCCCATTAGCTAAAGTGGTGCTTCAGGTTAAGAACAGTTTCAGGTTAAGAACGGACCTCCAGAACAAATTAAGTTCTTAACCCGAGGTAACACTATACCTTCCTCCATCCCAACACACTGTTATCTAGACAACAATTGGACCCCTGTATCTGCAACCAAATAGAGGAAATCCAGAGATGTAGCTGCACACTATGCATTAAGTGTAACATGTAGCTTGCCTCCAAGCCCTTCATGAGAATGCTGACTTTTTCTCCACTTAGTCATATACTAGGACACTTGACTGTGGAGAAGTAAGTGATGCAAGTGGGGAAGGAGAGGCGGGGGTGCTGTTTAATGCTTTCCCCTACAGCCATTTTGCTACACAACATGCCCTCCCGCCCAGCAGAAAAGCAGCTGAGGAGGGGCCAATTTCGAGCAAATAATAACAATCATGCTGAATTTAACTAGCCTCTCCTCCTCCCCAACCCAAATTTCTCTGCTCAAACTTAATTCCTTCTGAGGCTTTTTTTTTTTAAAAAAAGAGAAGCTGGAAAGGTAAACATGACTATGTGCCATATCTAGTTTGGACTTTTTAGTAACTAAAAGCAACAACCCAGAATGACTAGCTGCTGTGAGCTGCTGATGGCCCCATCTAGTGGCCAGCTGGTGCAATTGCAGGAGAACATTTTTGCCCCTCACCCACACTCCTTCGGCAGGAGGGGGGCGGGGAAGGAGAAAGGGAGGTGGGATAATGTGGAAGTTCATCAAAGATTAATGAAATATTCCTTCAGGCTCCGGCTGGTAGGGTGCCCCAGGGAAAGCGATAGCGTGAGAGCGTACGTGTCCGGGAAGGTGTGCAAGTTAACCCTGGGAATGCAGACATAGATAAAGGCTTATATATAGTTTGCCAAATAAACTCTGGCATCGTGGAATGCATGATTCCCGTGAGGACGATTGTATTGTCGAAGATTTCTCTGTCTACTCAAGCACTAGGGGGCAGCACATTGAACATTATTCTTGATCCCTGAAATTTTAATCACCCCAGTTTGGTACAATATGCTTGACACACAACAAACAAATGGGGGAAATGACAAGTAATCTCTCCCAACACCAACTCACTGACGAGATGAATGAAGAGAGATTTTCATCTCCCTTTGCCCAGACATGGAGAGGCTTCAAATGTGTTCTGTTTGCTATTAGAACCACAAAGATCACTAGCCAGGGCAGGTGCAGGGTGGGCGGAGCCAGTGTAAAATGGTGCAAAAATGGTGACTCAAGGGGGTGGAGCCAATTGCCTGCTGCACCCCAGGAGCCAGACGCGGTTTGCATATTCAAGCTCACATTTACGTCTGAGTTATTACAGATCAGGGATTCTAAACGGCTTAGCTGCTTGCTATTGCTAAAATAACTGGGAATCAGAAATCCTACTGCAAACCCAAACCACCCAGTGATTCTACTAGCAGATCCTGATGAATCTTATGCACACTTCTGTCTTAGGCCGATTGACTCTCTCAAATGCTTCTCTGTCAAAAGCCAGGGGAATAGTTGGATCAGGCAGGAATGGCCGTGTTGAGAATGCAGTGTGAGACCTAGAAACAGGACTGTGAGCTAAAGGCTAGTGCTGTGTGTGTGATGAGGTAGATTTGAAACACCCAGGTTCATTCTCGGTATGTGAACCTGACCGGCCGTTACTAATGTCTCCATTTTCACTGCAGTTCTAACCTCCCTCAGTCTCACGGTCCCCAACTCTGAATGTTGCATCAAGAAAACAATATCAGGCTGGAACCAGTATATTCATAGCAAAACCAGCCAATTTAATTCACTAGAAGAGCTCAGTCGGTAGGTTCTAAATCCACAGACTCAGCATCTGATCTGAATTTCCCCTGCACTGGGATCATTCCATGTCTGTGATACCTACCCACCCCCAGCAAGAATCTCTCTCACACAATAGCAGTGCACGGCTTGTGAAAAGACAAGCCTTCTGCACCTCTCACTTCCTTGAAGCCAACCATCTGCTGGCAGGCAGGGGGTAGGTGAAATTTTCCTGATTGCTTACAGCCATTTAAGGAGCTTTCGTAGCCGGCCGTGTGAAGAGCTTCTCTACTGCCTGCCGAGCTGCGGGGAGGAGTCCAGGGGTCAGCGTAGGAATTGGATCGGGCCTTCATTTCTTCTTTTAGTATCAATCTGCCAATGCCAGTCTGGAGCTATCACCGCAAAATATTAAGATGAAGAATATTATTATAGGAGAGGCAGGGAAGGAGGCAAAGACTACATCAGGGCCGGATCCTGCTGGGCAACCCCACCACCCCATGATCTACCATGAACAGCCCTGTGGGAAGGATCCTGGTGTGTGTCAACACTTTAATATTGCTTATTGTGTTTTAAAAATATGTAACAGAATATTACTTGTAAGCCACCTTGATAGGATTTATATCCTGAATACTGAATGGAATACTGAATGGCTTACTGAATGTAAAATATGCAGGGATTTGTACTATGTAAACTGAGCCACGGAAAGAGAAGAGAAGTCATTGATTTAAGGTTGTTTAAATGAATATTTTAAAATGTAAAATAGAAAAACTTAATGAAAAATTATACAGAAAAAGAGAGATTAGCATAATAAAATGACCTAAAAGAGTAAAAATCCAATAAAATATAATGAAAAGGTGCAGAGGCATTATCGCTGTTGACATGAACTCAAAGATTTCAACTGTTTTCCCAGTGAAGCTATCAGCACTGGACTACCCCATTGCACAGAACGAAGCAGCACCTGAAGATACGGTCAAAGTCCTCAGCAGCCTACCTCCTCTTATGAGGTCGTGAGCACAGCAGCAGAGGCTGGCACAGTGAGAAACCCCGAAGGCGCTGCTACCAGCCCAAGGAGGAAGACAGCCTTTGGAAGTTGGACTGGAGCAGCGTTCCTAAGTTCAGTATAAAATGGGCAAACTCACCTTATGCATCCCTCGATCAAACCCATCTTCTTCTCCTCCTGATGAGAACCTCCGAACTCGTGGTGCTACAAGGAAGTGGCGGCAGGGCAGTCAGTTCAAAGAAATCACTTGCATGGCATCAGGTTAAGACAGCAGCCATGAATCTGGGGACTTTGCTAGGGTTGGGGCCAATGTTGGACGTGCATTTCTGTAACCCAAAGGGGCCTGTGCTCCTTCTGGCATGAAGCTTGGGACAGACAGTAGCATATTCTTTTCAGGTATTATAGCTGGGAAGGGCCAGAGCTTCCGGTTCATGGAAGGTGACCAGCCACAAAGGCAAACAGGGCTCCTGTAACTTTCAGAGCTTTGCAGAAGAGGGAATTTCAGCTGGTGCAGCTTTCTGCCCACCTTGATATTCTAGACTGAGGATGGGGAACCTCTAGATGCTGCTGGACTCAGCCCAAGGCAGCATGGTCTTGGGATGATGGGAGTTGCAGGCCAGCAATATCTGCAGAGCTACTGTTCCCCACCCCTGTTGCAGACGATGCTTAAAAGGTACAAGAGCCCAGTCCTCCTCTGAAGTTGGATATTTTGGCCCTTTCCTCTCCGTTTCAGCATGGCCACTGCATGTAGGATCACACACACACACACACACACACACACACATTCCTGGAGCTTTCGGTGACCTGGTGTGGAGAATGTTACCTTTAGGTGAGCCTTGAAAGGTCCAGTATTCTGTTTCAGAGTGGTAATATGGATCTGGAGAGTAGGCCGGGCTATATTTGGAGCTCTGGGCAATATCCTCGCTGGTTTTGCTTTTTGTGGCTGCAGATAGGGTATCTGCAAAAGCAACAGAGAGCATGTGTGAAAGACTGGAAGGAAAAGGGGAGCTCTTCAGAAGGGTCTGGCAGCAACGACACGCGAGGGCAGCAGAGGCATAGGCATCATTCCAGGACAGCTCCTACCTTATATAAAAACAAGG
Source organism: Podarcis bocagei (assembly GCF_964188305.1). Classification (NCBI taxonomy): domain Eukaryota; kingdom Metazoa; phylum Chordata; class Lepidosauria; order Squamata; family Lacertidae; genus Podarcis; species Podarcis bocagei. The sequence continues at coordinate 81,920,392 of NC_138126.1, read as the reverse complement.
GCTTTGTTTTTAAGGTGAGAAAGGAACAAGGGGGAAGGGAGCTATGCCTGCTCTGTGTCCCCACTGCTCATTTCACCAAACCCCTCGCTGGTGCTAAAGCTGGTGCCAGGGTGGGTGGGTGAATGGGAAGAGACATCAGGAGAGAGGCTTTGTGGGAGGGAAACCATGGGCCCTCTCCCTCCATTGCTTTTGCACTTAAAAAATGCTTCAAGCATGATCAGAACAAACCCAGGTTTAAATGAACGGTCCTGCTGCTATCATGCCTACCGTAATTCAAACTTTCCTTCCAAATCTCCAGTCCCCCCCCCCTCCTGAAACAGGGGCAAATGGGCATGGTAGTAACTGGCTACCTCTCTATAGAGCTTAGGCAAATGCAGAGCAACAGAGCAATGTAGGTTACTGGCACAGTTCACTCTCTAGATTCAGGAAGGGCTGTGTGGCTCAGAGGGGCAGGGTGTATGCTTTGCATGCAGAAGTTCCCAGGTTCAATCCCAGGTATCTCCAGGTAGAGCTTGGAGAGACTCCACTCTGAAACCAGGGAGAGCTGCTTTACTGGTCAGTACTGTAGACAACTCAGGGACGCAGGTGGCACTGTGGGTTAAACCACAGAGCCTAGGACTTGCCGATCAGAAGGTCGCGGTTCGAATCCCCACGACAGGGTGAGCTCCTGTTGCTCGGTCCCTGCCCCTGCTAACCTAGCAGTTTGAAAGCACACCAGTGCAAGTAGATAAATAGGTACTGCTCCAGCAGGAAGGTAAATGACGTTTCCGTGCGCTGCTCTGGTTCGCCAGAAGTGGCTTAGTCATGCTGGCCACATGACCCGGAAGCTGTACGCCGGCTCCCTCGGCCAATAAAGCGAGATGAGCGCCGCAACCCCAGAGTCGTCCGCGACTGGACCTAACAGTCAGGGGTCCCTTTACCTTTACTGTAGACAACAGCGAGCTAGCAGGATCAATGAACCGACTGCTGCTTACATTCTCATCCTTTATGTGAGCGTTCCCCAACCTGGTGCCTTGCAGATGCTGTTAGACTATAACTCCCATCATCCCCGACCATTGGCCATGCTAGTTGGGGGCTGATGGGGGCTGAAGGGGAGGGCACACCAGGTTGGGGAAGGTTGTGTTTATGTCAAGAAGGGAAGCAGAAAGCAAGTGGCACAAGCTTCGTAGATAAGTGCAGCACTGGGGCGGGAGGTAGCTGGATGAGGGCAGGGAAAGGAAAAGCAGTGGGAGGAAGGGGAAAGAGGTCAGGCAAGTGGAGGAGGGTGGGAGCAACCCCCCTGAACTAGCAAGCACCCTGACACAGCAATGATCACATCAAAAGTGAGACACTGGAGACATCGGGCATGGCCCAAACTGGCTCAGTCTTAGGACCAAACCAGACAAGGTGCCAGTCACATGAAACTCTATGGACTGCTTTCAAAAATGTAAAAAGCAAATGCAGAGGCTGATCTAGTTTGGGACCTTGGGAGACATGAGAGTCCTGATCTGGATTAGTCCCCTCATGTCTGCCCTTTGCATTGGACAGAAAGCTCCCGTTTACTCCCATGGAAGCTTTTCTGTAAATGAAAATATCATGTGGAGAGTTCTGATCAGGACTATAGATGAGGGAAAGACTAAAGTCCCCTAACCCCCCACAAAAATCCTAATCCACATCAACCCTCTGCCTCCCTGCCTATTATTATTATTGTTATTATTATTATTTCACATGCCTCAAAGCAATTTACAGTCATTAACTTTATCACTGTATTTTATTTATTTAACAAAATTTATATGCCATTTGATTGTAGTAAAACCTCTGTTTACAAGAAAAAGAAAAAGCCATTCATACAACTGCTAATGGCATGAACGGCTTCCCATGTAGCTCAGCCACCAGAAAAGAGCCACAGGAAGGAACAGAGAAAGAGAATTAGGGTACGATTTGGTTTGGGTTGACGGGTTGTTATCATATAGAATAGCTGCCTTATGCAGCCTGTACTTAGCAACTCATCATCATCATACAAGCCTCAGATCCTCCCTCTATCCATGTTTCCGGTCTCCAGAAACCTGTATCTATGGGCCAAAACAGATGAAAATTACTTGTGCCACCCTGCTATCCCAGCTGCAATTAACAAGCTCCTACTGGTGCCAATGGAAGTTTATACTAATATCAGCTTTCTTTAAAAATGAAACACACAAACCTCCCCAACCCCCCACATATGATTTAATCCAGAATTAATCCAGAATAGCAATCCATCCTAATAAATACCAGATCCCATAGGTTGGTTGGCCACTGCAACAACAAGGCGCTGAATTAAGTTACCCTTTGGCCTGATCTAGCTGAGTTTTTCTTATGTTCTTATCACACAGACTCACTTTTTTATTTCTGCTTTAATTAACAAGGAGCAACTCTCATTCCTGGTTTGATACTCTCAAGAATAAATAAAGTGTGTTAAGGAGATAACTGGTTTTGAGCGATTTTGCTTTGAAAATATGCCCTTAAACGTGCATTAGAACAAGCAAAACTTTGGACGGTGCGTACAAGAGGATTTTTATAGAGCACTTAGGGATAAGTAATCTGCATTACGTGATCATGCATTAAGTCCACAAATGTATTTATATGTATATATCTTCAGAGAAAGCTATTTTATGTCCTAATAGAAGGGCAGATTTTTTCTCTCTTAAGCTTTAAAATATCCAAGGCTTGCTGGAGGAAGTCAGAGGGCTTCTCAGGAGCAAGGCATGGTGAGGTTGTTGGTACCAAGAAGAGAGGCAAAGGGAGGTACTTACAATGCAGTGGGGAGCAGGCAGCCAGCAGGGCAGGGTGTTAGGCAGACAGCGGAGGAGGAAAGGGGGAAGGAAAGAGAGGAGACACTCAGTTACCACATTCAAGGGGAAAGCCACAAGACCCTTCTAAAACAAGAAAAGCAGATTGGTGAGTGCAGAGCAAGCCCCTCATTCTCCTCACTGATGGGATCTGCCCAGCAGAGGGCGCTCCTCCATCTTCCATGGGCCCCAAGAGCTTTGACTCAGAAGAAGTCTGGAGGGACATTGTTTCTGTAGTTTCCCAGGCCCTGTGGGTGCAGAACATCTAGCCTCCAAGCTTGTAACATCCAGTCCCACACCTCCAAGTGATATTCCTGCTAGGATGCTTCATGGCCGTCTCATGTGCCTTCCTCACCTTGTACAGTCTCCTTATCCAGTGACAGTATGGCAACCCACCCTGGGGACAGGCACCAGACCTTGGCTTTATCTTCTGCTCTTCTCATTCACTCATTTGCCCCCGTATTTAAGTTCATTGCAAAGCCATATTGTTTCTCTATGACTTTGCAAAAAGACAGCTCTTCTTCCTTTCTGCTCTCTTAGCAAAAAAATAAATTTAAAAAATCTACATTATGCCCTGATCATCTCTCACTTTGACCTTTGGGCTTTGATTGTCTCATGTCAGTCCCCTCCTGCCAGTGTGCCTAGATGGCCCCAACCTCACCCTTGCCCTGATGCATCCTGGGAAGCAGCAGTGATGCTGGTGTCAAGGAGGCAACTCCATCATATTGCCCCACCATGCTAGCCACTCCTGGTCTCCAGCAGTTAGCTGCCAATATCATTTACGGTACTTTTCTCACCATGACACTCTCTTTCTTAAATCCCTACATTGGCTTCCTGTGCATTCCTGGACCCCACACAAACTCCTCATCCTTGCATTCAAAGCCTTCTGTGACCTTGACCCCTTCTTCACTTATATCCTGATACCTTCTTGCCTGTGACTTTCAGCAGTCCGGTTAAACCACTTCCCAAATGTCTCTTTTCCCTCAAAAAACTCCACCCATTCTCCTTTGACCATGATGCCACCTCTCTTCCTTCCACCAGATCCCTCCTCAAAGGCCATCTTTTTTTTATGAAGCCTCTGGTACAACTCCATGCCCAGCCATTACTAGGTCAAAGTGCATCATATTGCAAAGACCACACTTTCCTCTCCCTTTCACCCCTGCCTTCCATTTTCATCCTTGCCCTTGATGTCTCCCTTGTGTGGCACTTTAGATTGAAAGCCCCTTGTGGGAGGGACCTGAAAAATTCCATGTGCATGATTGGTGTAAATAATACTAATACTAATATGAATGATGGGTGTAATAACTGAACTGGCCCTATAGCCCTGTTGTTCCCTTTCACCAGCAAGAGAGTAAGGATTGTCAGCTAAATAGCCCATTTCTACTTTGTGTTCCTTATGGATGAGGAGACCCAGGCAGACTTTGACCTTTTTATATTCCTAGGACAATGTCTGAAGGTCCCTGACCTAGAACATGCCCCAATGTAAGTTCTGTTGTGGTTTCCTTTTCAGAAGTCAGAGATACTCAGACTTGCATTCTTTCCCCCATTGTGTCCAGGTCTGGCACTTGGTAAATGTCAACTTGGTATATAACTTTTGCAAAGCTCACAGAGTCACTCCACACTCAATGTACAGCACTGTCGCGAAAGCAGAACTGGACTTTGTTATTATGTGTATCCAAATATGTGTCAAAGCCATGCCCAAACTGTACCGTGTCTTTTATAGATGGGGGGTTTCCGGTAGATGTTACTCTCTGCAGCAGCTGGAGGCAAAAAGAAAGATAATAAAGGAAAGAAAGAGACAGAAAAGGAGAGTAGGAGCCAGTGCGCCAATGTTTCAGAGTCACAAGAGCCGCCACAATTTGTGGGTAAGGTCCCCACCCACAATCCAACTGCCTGCTTACTCCATTCAGTGTTTTTCTCCTCACAGCCTTATTTTAAGCAGCTGCAAAGCTGAGATAGGTTGGGAGCTGGTTTGATGGGGGAAGAAGGAATCCATCCTACTTGGGGTGATGTGTGCTACAGACAGCCATACGACAGAGAATGCGTCCATGAGATCATGCTGGGAGCATGCTCACCATTAAAAGCATGCAGGGTCAGGCAGACATTTCTCCTTCTGGCACAGTTGATGGCTTGCCTTCGTTCAGGGGAAGGGAAGTCCTAATTTGGGTGGTGCTCATGGCCACGTCTTTCTCGTCTGCCAGTGGCACAGGATGATCTGTGAGTCGGTTCCTTGGAGACAGGGCTGTAACCCTCATCCCATCGTTGCCCAAGAGCAAAATATGTCTGCCAGGGTCTCTTAAAATGAGAGAGCGAGAGAAGCAAAGCAAGCTGGGAACAGGAACTACCCTACCAGCACAAAGGCTTACTGATGGGCTGGGCAAAGGGCCATCCATAAAAGACGTCAGCCAAATCTACTGGGGCGCTCATCGTCGGAACACCGTTTCCAGCGGTGGTAATGACAGAAAGGAAATGTGACAGGGAAAATTCCAGAACTTCCAGGCTGTTCTAGGTGAAATGGACCTTTTCCTTTCCAATAGCCAAAGCAGTCAAGGCCTTAAGCCGTGTGACTCCAGGTCTACTTCATCCTTCTTCTCTTACACTGTGAGTTCAAGGGCCCCTCATGAAAATCCGCAAGTGTCTCCTCCCACTCTGCTAACATGGGTACTGCCAGCATCAGCTGCCAAGTAAAATTTGGATTTCAACACACAGCTAATTGAGGGGAGGAAAAAAATAAAACAAGCCACCAGGCATGGATTCTGTCACTTGTTTTCATCCACCGTGAATCCTGCCCCTAACAGATTCGTCCTAAGGCCCCTGAGTTTCTTTTTTTGACTTGTTTAAATGACTTGAGATCAAAATCTTGGAAATGGCTTCAGGTAGGAGGGGGTGTGTGTGTCAAAAAGGCACCCTGGTTTGACTTGCCCTAGTTCAATCTAGGCCGAGGGCTTCCACTGCTGCCAGGTGTTTGGACAGGTGTTGGCCTCACGTGCTTGGAGTGAACTAATGATTCTAGATTCCCTTTGCGAGCAAAGCTGATGACAGGCTGTGCTGTCGGGCAGGTGGGGAGGGCACACGTGTAACTACTTGTGTACTGAAAAGGGGCAGGTGTTGCCCTCCTTCCCACCCTCCCTGCAGGAGGGGCGCGGCATTGGCCCTTACCTGGTGGCCCCCGGAGTCTCTGCTGGAGGGGAGCAGCCATCTGGCAAGCCCAGTTAAATCTGGGGGAAGGGTGCAGCGGGCCCTGAGGGGAGCAGGAGGAGTATAAGATAAATTATCTGTCAAGGATGGGTGCAGAAGAGCTCCTAGCTGACAGACAAGCTCTGCCTTGTGGTCCTTGAGGGGGACAGGAGGATCTTTTCTTTGCAGAGGCAGGAGAAGCTGCACGGGGAGGGTGAAAACAAACTTGGGGGGAGGTGGGGGTTGAGGCTGCAGGTCTTGTTTATGGATGGCCTCTGACATGCGGATGTCTCTTGCTGTTGCTAGCTGACTCTAGGCTGGCAGTAGCACTACTCATGCAGTATGCACACTTGGCGCATGCATGCGTGCGTGCATGCATGCAAAAATAAAACCAAAAAAAGATACAGCGCTCCTTCACAGGCTGGCCAGAGGCCTCCAGAGCCTACCTGGAATGTGGAAATGCTTAGGAGCTTGGTATGAGGTTGGTGTAGAAGACCTCACATCTAACTGGCTATAGTAGGGGGAGCTGCGCCCGCTCTCTGTTCCTTGAAAGAGCAGATTGGAGGGAGCAGCGGAGAAAGAAAGAAAAAGAGAGAGAGAGAGAGAGAGAGAGAGAGAGAGAGAGAGAGGCAGAGGAGAATTGGTGTTAGAAGCAGCCATGTTAGAAGAGTAGCAAGCCACCTGTGAACCAATGACGGGGATGCATGAATGATGGAGGGGTGGGGTGGGAGGTGGTCATGAAGACTCCTACACGCCACGGTGAGTGGAGGGGTGCTGGGTCCACCGATGAAGAGGAGCCAGAGGAAAATCCCACAGGTGCATGTCATCAGTGGCAGTTCTAAACCTATTCCAGTAGTACCCAAAATTCCATGCCAGGATTTACCTGGCAGTGCTAGCTGGTGCCAGAGGTGCAGGCTCAGTGACGGTTCTACAACTTAATTCATTTTGGCAGAGGTTGAGGTTCTGGTGGGTGGGTGGGGGAATATGCTACAGGAGACCCAGAATAAGCCAGTTCTGCTAGACATGCTTTTCTCTGCATTTCTTTCCTTCTCTGCTCTGCTCTTTTTCCTAAGTGCAACATGTCAAAACCCAGTGCCAGTTGTGTCCATGCTGAAGAACTCCTTAGCACCTCTGTCCGTGTGCCTATGATTCCCGGCGCATCCGTTGCTTCCCACATCATCCGCTCCTTTCCGTTTCACCACTAGCGCAGGACCTTGAAGTTTTGAAGTGGCCACAGAAAAAGGAGAGCAGCATATGCACCAGTGGAGTTTGAAGACCCAGTAATCAACCCATCTCTACCCTGAGAACAGACAGTAGCAAAGTTGGCCAGGTGTCCAGCAACGTTCCTCCGTAAAAGAGGAAACTGGCCAAGGGGGTGTGTCCTCTTTGCCCTTCTCCCCACCACCACTGAGATGTGAGGCTTCGCAGTGCAAGCTCTTCTGGGAATGGGAAGATGTTCAGGCCCTGGATGTGCCTTGGAGAGAGGCGCATATGTCCTGATGATGCCACAGCGCTGGTTTCTGCTTCGCATGTGTACTCTGCTTACCTGAGCGATAATAATGGTGCGGTGAGCGTGGGATGGTGGGGGACATGCCTTGGCGGCTGTAGGTGGGGGAGTCAATGTAGCCGGGGCTGGAGGCTCGCCTCTGTCGGATGTCCATGCTTTCATAAATATCCTGGGAAAGGGAAAGAGCAGTGATGCAAAAGACTCAGCCCTTAGGGAAGTGCAAGCGCATGAGACCCCTGGCCAGTGATGTGGGTTTTCTGGAAAATATGGAATTGCAAGATATTCCAGAAACGTTTTCCTATGCAAATACACAGGGTAATTTGCCTCAGAATATTTCCAGTTTGCATTGGGGGGGGGGGGAATTCTGATGCCCTAGAGCAGTGATGGCCAAACTTGGCCTTCCAGCTGTTTTGAAATTACAATTCCCATCATCCCTGACCACTGGCCCAGTTAGCTAAGGATGATGGGGGCTGTAGTCCCAAAACAGCTGGAGGGCCATGTTTTGCCATCACGGCTCTAAAGAGTGATCTATTTGAAAATGTTTATTTTATTTGTACTTAAAAACTTTGAAACTTCTCTGATATTTGCAGTTGGCACCCCTTCACTGTTACTAAATGAACCTACGGACATTTTCCATTGAAAAACAAAGCATTAGGAAAAGTTTCTGCCCCACATCACTGCCCATGGCGCAAATCCTAGCCCTCTACTTTTGATTTAATTTTGTTCAGGGCAGACTGTTCTCTTTCCAGTCAAGGGCAGTGTGTGTGTGTGTGTGTGTGTGTGTGTGTGTGTGTGTGTGTGTGAGAGAGAGAGAGAGAGAGAGAGAGAGAGAGAGAGAGAGAGAGAGAGAGAGATTACAAAGACAGTTTGCTTTACCCTGAGCATTCCTAATTTAACATGGGGGACGGTCACCTTCCAGTGTCTAACCACAAGGCTTAGTAGCAATGCAGTTCGACCCTTCAGTCCCCAGCCAAGGGGCTTTCATGGTCCAGCTGTCAGCAGACAGTTCCTCAGCTCAATGCCACATGGGCCCTCATATTAGTCCTGTGTGCCGTATGATTACCTGAGAATACGGAGAGAGTGTTCCAAGAGACTAGAAGTGACAGGAGACCAGAGACAAGCCACGAGGGAGTGAAGAGCGAGGAAAGAAAGAGAGTGGGGGAAAATGATTACAAGCTGACATGACTGCTCAAGGCCACAGCACAGTTCATCTTCCCGCAAGTTACTGTCCACTTAGCAAGACCTACAACCTTATTAGAGCTGTCAGGGGATTGAGGAAACCTGGGAGGGAGACTCCAAAGTTAACACAAAGGAGGAGCAAACGTGTGTGTATGTGTGTGCGTGTGTGTGTGCAAGCAGCAGGAGTCCTCACTGGAGTTCCCCATCTTTCAATGAACAGCCCACCCTAAGCTCCAGCCTTTTCCCTTATTGCCTCCACATTTAGCAGTCATTTTTTTTAAGCTCTACATGTGAACAAATATGGGTTTAATATACAATAGAAAGTAAGATGGCACACCCAAGACTACGGATATTATATTAAGCTCCATAGGATCTTGCTTTCACTACAGTAGGGGATCAGCACATATCATAAAGGATGAGTCTAGCGTGGCAGATGCCATCAGTATGACACATGAATCTGGTGGGCCAGCATGAGCACCACATATTCCATGTATCAGACTTATGCTTGCTCATTCAAACATGATAAAGATGCAGTCCTTTAGCAATTCCACTCTACCTTCATTCTTTTCTTACTTCTTTCTCGGGGAAAATGAATGTCTGCAGTGGTTCTGACCCACCCTGCATGTTCATCTTGAACTGCTGCTTCTCCTCCACAAGATACAAAGTGCTTTCAGCACCTTCAGCGATAACTCGGGTTACAGGCACTTCAGGTTACAGATGCTTCAGGTTACAGACTCCGCTAACCCAGAAATAGTACCTCGGGTTAAGAACTTTGCTTCAGGATGAGAACAGAAATTGTGCTCCGGTGGCGCGGCAGCAGCAGAGGCCCCATTAGCTAACGTGGTACCTCATGTTAAGAACAGTTTCAGGCTAAGAACGGACCTCCAGAATGAATCAAGTTCTTAACCCGAGGTACCACTGTATTCACAAGAGGAATGCTTGTGAATGCAAGAGTGAAGATATGAGGTACCATTCCTTTTTGGAAAGCCCACTCCTAAGGCTTTCCAACTGCAGCAAACGAATCAACACTCCTGACCCAGCCTGGCTACAGTGCACTCAATAGAGGATCAAGAAGAGCCCAGTTCAGTGCAAGCAAGAGGCAGCTCATGTCAGGAAATCGGCAACTGGAGGCACACCATCTCTGAGCCCTGCAAAGTGAGGCTTCGGTAAACAAGGGGAGAATGTGCACGCTATACCTTTAAAGCACATTTCCCTCCTCAAAGTATTCTGGGTGCTGGAGTTTGTGGAGGATTGCTGGAGAAAACTGTGGGCTCATCCATGCATCCGCTTGTCCCGCTGCTTTCTCCCTGCAAAAATCTGCTCTTTACCACTGAATCAGAGCAAATGTCGATCGGGTTTTGCACAGATTGACATTTGCTCTGATTCAGCAGTAAAGAGCAGGTTTTCCTAGGGAAAGCAGTGGGGCAAACAAAAAATCACCCGGACTTGTGCCTAGGAAGAATGGGACACGCAGAAAACCTCTTGGATCCATGGTTTATAGGCATGGGACAAGCAAAGTGTGGACAAGCCCTGTGTAGTACAAACTATAGTACCAAGAATTCTCTTTCACATATTTTTCCCTCAAAATTGTGAATTTTATCATTTCTCATTTTTGTATTTATCTTATTCTAAAATGCACAATTTTGTTCACATTTTACTATAAAATATGCATTTATGTCTGCATTATGGCACTTTCTTTCTTTTTAAACTAGGAACTGTATCACAAAATTTGGAGAATCAAGAAATCTATAGGGAATCACTGAGCACCCCCATACTTCTGCACATCTGAAAAGAAAGCCCTGCCTTGTTTGCCTCATTTCCTGCTTCAAGGCTATTGCAATCCCCATGCTTTTCCAATCTTCAGTGAGGTTTGGACATATGAAGACAGAGCTGAAGGGAGCTCCTTGGATGTGTTTGACACTGAGGGATAAGCCTTAGAAATTGTTCCTCAAATAACTGTACTTCTCACACTACATTTAAGTAACTGGATCTCCATCACTTACCCCTGAGTAGACCACACAGCCTATGGGTGGTAATCAACTAAGTTTTACTCAGTGGAGACTCACTAAAATTAATTAATATAACTAACTTAGGGCCATTAATTTCAGTAGGTCTACTCTGAGAAAAACTTAGTTGACCACACCCCTCTCTAACTGGAAAGTGTTGTGCTTTTCCCATCTATATCCCTGTAGCAAGGGATGGAACCAGTATACTCAGAACAGGCCTTACATGGACATTTTCTGTCTGTTGAGAAGGTTGCTACTTAGCAATAATAAATTTGGATTTTGCTTTTGGTAAGTGTAAGAGAAATGTATCGTGACTCTCAAACAACTCAATCAAAATGAACAGGGTTACAGAATGGTTGGGGAACATGGAAGTCCAGCATCTGGAGGGCTACAAGTCCCAGCAGCCCCAGCCAGCATGGATGATGGGACTTGTATTCCAACAACATCTGGAGGTTCCCCATTCCTGATCCACAGCTATAGTTTATAGAGAAGTCTTTCTACCGCAGACCTTGCTGGCTCCCTACGTCCCAGGTGAAATGGCTGAGAAGCTGTACCTCCCCATAGCTATATCTCTCCAGCGTCTCGTCCGATGTGTATCTGTGATAGGGCTCATAGGAAATGAGGTCAGGGCGCTGCACCTCGTAGATGGCTTTAATCTTGGGAAGAGCGGCCAGGTCTTTGTAATTAAGGATCTCATTATCCACTTTAGCCTAAGGAAAGGGAGAGACAGAGACAGAGACGCGAACACAGAGAGAAAGGTAAAGAAAGGGGAACTGGGGGTGCAAGGGTAAGAAGGGGCAAGTTGGAATAAACAGGTTGAAGGCATCATCAGAACAAATGGAGCCAGATTGTTACCAGAGGTGAGAAATGGGAAGGATTGAACCTTGGAGGAGGTGACAGGGGTTATCCTAGGTACATGAGGCAACAGTGGGAAAGGAGAATGCGGGCCAGGATTGGAATCAGTGCCATGAATTGCCTTGGCTAAATGCATCTGAACCCTTTGAGTCAGATGATGCTCAAAGAAGCCATATCAGCATCAGGGCCCTTTGGCAGTAAGGCATTCAAGGACTTGGTGTAGACATCTTGGGCTGAAACTGCCAAATGTTTGCCTTTGTTCCCAGTCCATAAGAATCCATTTCTCAATGGCTACGTGGGTGCATTGGATGATTACTTCGTTTCAACCTTTCTGGGATCACGTAAGGGCATGTCTTCCCAAGCTTCACCTGTAGGAGCTGCAATGCCCAGTCCTCCAGCCACTACATGGCCTGCTTCAGCCACAGAATTGTACTTACACAGATGACTCTGTTGGGGGAACCAATGCTTGAGCCAGGTGGGGAGATGGATGTTTCTGAAGTTCTTCTGTGCTGTGTAGACAGAAAAGGAAGGAATGAGTTGCAAATGAAGCCAGGCTTCCTTCCAAAACCTGGTCCCCTCAAGATGTTATTGGGCTACAGCTCCCATTATCCCTGACCACTGGCCATGCTGACAGGGGATGATGGAAGTTGGAGTCTAACAACATCTAGAAGACCTCATGTTGGAGAAGGCTGAATTAAACCTTCCTTGTCTCTTGCTAATCAGCCACACTGAAAGACACAGTTCAGCCATCCCTAACCTGAGTGAGTTGTGCATCTTTAGTAAAGGCAAATTGGTAATCTACCTGCCTATATTCCTTCTGCTTAAAAAGCCATAATTTCTGTAATTTTGCTGCACTTTGACTGCAGTTTGTAGGAGGGAAGATGATGTTGTCTATGATTATGTTTTCTTTAGTAGTACATGAGAGACGCAGGGTGCTGGGAGGGAGACTCTGCCTTCCATAATTTGTAGTTATGCTTGAGACTCTAAAGGCATGTTGCACAAGGTTTTCGTTGCTGCACTGTGATGCACTGAATCATGTCACCTGATCCCTGCAAGCCGTGTAGCAGTTTGGCCAATTCATGCACCAACCCAAGCTAATTGACCAGAATGAATGGCTGCTCTTCCCCTCCAAAGTCACTTTGGAACAATATTTTAGGGGTGATGATGAAACAATGTGAAATCAAGAGACAAGTCCTCACATCTCTTGCAGCATCGCTTACAATCTTTGGTGTCTAGGAATGCAATGATGAGGCATCCCATCTGGAGTCCTGTCCTATTCTGACCACTGTTTCCAGAATACAAACGGCCTTGGCTCAGTATACCCGAAGGAGCATCTCCACCCCCATCTTCCAGCTCCAATGGCCTTCTGGCGGTTCCCTCAGTGGGAGAAGTGAGATTACAGGGAACCAGGCAGAGGGCCTTCTTGGTAGTGGCACCTGCCCTGTGGAATACCCTCTCATCAGATGTCAAGGAAATAAACAACTATCTGACTTTTAGAAGACATCTGAAGGCAGCCGTGTATCAGGAAATTTTTAATGTCTGATGTTTTACAATTGTTTATATGTGCTGTAAGCCGCCCAGAGTGGCTGGGGAAACTCAGCCAGATTGGCAGGGTATTATTATTATTATTATTATTATTATTATTATTATTATTATTACAAGAACAGTTCAAGCTAAGCAGGAGATATAGCTCACTGTCAAGAGTCTGACCCCAATCTTGCTGAGTTTTATTTTCTTGACAAAATGCAAAGTTCTGAGACCAACCCACTCAAGTGGTGATTCAGTTCCTGGAATAAGAGTTTAGCTCTGTTTTGATTTAGAGCATGGAAATTTAAAATAAATATTTAAAACACGGGAATTCAAATCTAAGGCAGAATTACTGGATCATACCAAAGACCCATCTCGGCTAGCATCGTGTTTTCACAGAGGCCTAATAGATGCCCAGGGAATGTTTGCTAATAGCACCTGAGTGCAACAGCAGGAATACTCACCCCATGTTTTACCTACTGTTGATTTTAATAATCTTTTGACTATTTTAAAATAACCATTTAAACCTGCTTTTAGTAATCGTTTTAATGTTTTATGTTTTTGTAAACAACTTAGAAGTTTTTTATTTCGCAATCAAGCAATATGTAAATGTTGTTAAACAAACAAACAAAATTAACTAAGAAGCAGGTAGCAGCCTCTTTGGGAGAGAAGCCTGGGCAGGAATCTATGCCCAAGAGTTGCATTTGCATTATAGCCAAAACAAGAAAGGTGGCAATTGGATAAAGAGGATGCTGAGAGCCATTTCATTGGCATGCAGAGACTTTGCCAAGGATGCACCAGCTATTATGCTGGTGTTCACAGCTGTGCATCTTCAGACATGCAGCTGACATGTACCAAAGAGCCAGGGTCAGCATATTCCCATTTGGATCCTTAAGCATTTGGATACTTTTTTTGTGTGTGTACATGATTATAACAAATGCTGGTGCAGATGTAGACAGTGTTAACAGCTGTGTACAGTATAAAGTGGTTGAAGACTATGAAGATAGGAGAAACAAGAAATAAGTCCACAGTCAGTCGGTACTCCTTGGTTAAAGCTTCAAAGCTTCAAAGCCTGTAATCTTAGTTCAAGTGTATATATCCCTGTAAAATCAAAGCCTTTGGATGCTAAATTTAAGGCTTCCTCTCCTTCTGCAATTGCTTTGTAGAAAGGCTATGACTTTCAAAGCAAGTACCGTATTTTTCGCTCCATAGGACGCACTTTTTACCCCTTAAAAACTAAGGGGGAAAGTCTGTGCGTCTTATGGAGCAAATGCAGGGGGGAGGCAGGCAGGAAAAGCCCTCAAGAAAAGCCCACAAGCTTCGTGCGGCTCTTGCAGGCTTTTCCCCAGGAGAGAGAAGGGACTGACGCAGCCTTCTCCCTCCTCGTAGAAAAGCCCGCAGGAGCAGCGCGCTCCTTAAAGGGTGTGCGGCTCCTGTGGGCTTTTGCGGGAGGTGGGGAAATTGCCATAGCAGGGAGAGGCTGCGCAAGGCTAAAGAAGCCAAGGCAGCGAGCGGGATGGATCGCACTCGCTGCCTTGGCTTCTTTAGCCACACTTCTTTAGCTGCGCTGGAGAGGTTTAGCTCCTGGCTGGAGAGGTTGCGCAGCTATGGCAGAAGCCAAGACAGCCAGCAGGATGGATCCCGCTTGCTGTCTTGGCTTCTTTGCTCTTTGGGGCTGGGGGGGGGGTTTAATATTTTTTTTCTTGATTTCCCCCTCTAAAAACTAGGTGCGTCTTGTGGTCTGGTGCGTCCTATAGAGCGAAAAATACGGTAAATAAATTAACTGGCTATCTTCCAGCCTCTAATAATATATTTCCACTTGAGGAACTCTCCCAGCCAGCCGTTGCCAAAATTCTCCTTCCCGTCCATTCCCAGCTCCATCTTACCTTTAACTTTTTTTCTGCTCGTGCTGCTTGTTTGCAGATAGGATGCCACACTTCTGAACCTGGAACAGAGCAGAAGGTGAGGACTACAGTGCTGTCCAGCTATGATTCTGATTTACACAACATTACCCAGGCTCATCAAAACAATACTCCTGAAAACTTCATTGCTCCTTGCTCCTGACCCTATTACTGTTCCCTCCTGCTGCAAGGTGGTCTTTTCATTTTACCCATCTGACTCCTATTATTGAGGTCCTAAATCTCTTTGTACCAAAAATTCCATTCTCAGTGGCAAGCTTATTGGCACATCCAGCATTTGTATCACCCTTCTTTCAACACTGATTAGAACTTTGATAGTTTTTGCTTGGAACTAAGAGGATGGTAGCAAAGTCATTCCATTCACTGTGTGAATTGACAGGAGATTTCTACTAGCAAGGGTCATGCCTATTTCTGTGATTACATGTGTGGCATGTTTCAACTTTGTAACATTGAAAGCAACCAAGAGGCCATCTGGTCTAACACTCTGCCATAAGGCAGGACCATCCAATCCCAATCCTGCAATTTGTGCAATCCCCACGCCAGGTTGCAATAAGCAGAGGGCAGATGCAACTGCAATAAAGTGCCCCAAGAGCAAAAAGTTTGACTAAGTCAAACAAGAGCACAAAAACGTTATATCCGTATTAAGGGAAGACAAGTAGTTCCTCCTACTGTATGAAGGCTATATGTAAGACAAAGGGTTGGAAACTTGGTTAACAAACTGGGTATTGGTCCCGGATGCCAGTACAGAAGGAAATGCAGATCAGCAAGGTTCTGTGCACCCCTGTACTCCACCCCTGTAAGGAGTGCTCTGGAGTGGTAATGGAGTTGGTCGAGGCAAGTAGTTGACGGAGAGGGGGAAGGCCCAGCAAACTCAGAAGAATACAGCAGTCTGCTTACTGTACCCAGAAGGCAAGGCCTTCCTCCTCTAGCTGGCAATCTCCACTTGAGGAGAGAATCCTTGCCCTGGCTTTTCCTCCTCACCTAGCAACATAACTGGCACCATTGTCTGTGGCAGGTTGTAGCAGAAGGCTGCAGCAACAGACAGCACTAAAGCAATGCTAAGAGAGAAAGCAATGGATCAAATATGTCAAACCGAGAAGATATTATTCAGGGTTCCCTAAGAATCTAGGGCTAATTCTGAATAAGGCAGTCCAGAAAATACAATGCAAGACAATTCAATAAAACCACCTTGGGTGTTTGGGCAGAAAGGCAGTACATCAATATATTAAATACATAACATCAATCCTCAATTGGATATGGGTGGCCATTTTAGAGTGAAATCCAGACTCCCTTCCCCTCACTCATCTGCTTCCCTATAGCAGGGAGGAAAGAGACATGCTTTCAGACTTAGAAGTGACGCTGCATGGCATTGATTTTTATTGACTTTCCTAAGATCCTTTCACCTTAATGGTGTGGTCAAAGGAACAAACTACAGTATCAGCTGGTGCTGAAAAGGAGGATGCTAGGAAGAGGCACAACACTTATACTGTAACATGATTCCGCATGTTTCAAATCTGTGGCTGTATCATCCTCCCATGGACATTTTACTATTGACCTAGGTCTCAAAGCTGACTAGTCTTGGCTGCTGGTAAAGGTCAGGATAAGATTACAGCTGTTGTTGTTATTCTTGCATGCTATCTACCCGGCAATTCATAGACATCGTCCATCATCCAATCTGCCAGACAGATACCTGGAAAATGTGTAACACTGCCATAGGCTCAAATGAAATCGGAATGGGTTGTCTTTGCAGACAGCAAAATACTACCATCATAATGGAGTCCAGCAGGAAAGTGAGCACTTGTTTTACTAGCTTGATAAGATTTGTGTTCAGGACTTGAAAAGATTAACACCCTCCTCACCCCAGTTTTTCCCTTTTTCTTTTGCTGTACAACTATTATTGAGTGAGGGAATAGGAGAAGCCAAAGCAGTAGACCTTGTTCTTGTAGCAGCCTTAGAAGCTCCTATGGGTGATGGGGGAAATCACGTCAATACCTTTCCAAGAGTTGCATGCAAACCAAATCATCAAACTAGTTTGGTCATCATCCTGGTCTGCAATCCAGGAAGACCAGAGATCAGCATGTACTGGGGATCAGTGCAAGGAAGACTGCAGGGTTTGGCTACATCAGAGCTACTGGTTTGTCCAGTGGGCAAACTGCAACATACTAGCTTCTCCCAAAAACCATTAACTTGCCCCCAACCCATTCTCCCTCTACATGTTGCGGTATTATTTTTGTGAAGATGCAAATGCACACATAGGTTTCAGGATGTTTAGAAACATATTGCAACACTCTTTCCACTTCTCAAGCAATGAGAAGCTTCAAGGGTGCAATTCTTACCTGGGTTTGGTTTCCTTTGGAAGGAAATTCCTGGAGGCTTCTTAGAGTTTTGCAATAATTGTATTTATTTACAAATATACAGGTTGGTCACAGGTGGAGATTCAGCTCAAACATTCCAAAGGACAGCCAAAGTCTACTACTCCCACATCAGGTCTCCAGAAATGAAGCCAGGAGCCTAAGGTGCTCATAGAACCCAAAGTCAGCCCTCTCTCCATCTCCATTTCTCTCTCTCTCTCTCTCTTGCTCAAAACGCAGTTTCTCTTCACATACAGGCACCTCAGGAGCTTCCAGACTGTTGCAATTTTGTAGGTGGGATTCAAATGCATGCCGGTAAATTCAGGTCACACAATTAAGTGGATTTGGAGCTTTTTGCCCAACAAACCCTCTTCTCCTGCAAAACCAGCCTTTTTGCAGTAAGGGAAATAACAGAGAACCACACTGGAAAGTGTAGGATAACAACTGCTTGATACAATGTCATTTAACCAGTGCTGTGTGGTCAGTGGACTAGGGGGACCAGGTTGATCCCCTAAATGTTCCCAGTAAATTAAGAGTGTTGAAGTATTAACGCCTGGTGCCTCCTTCCCAAAGCCCAGGAAGCTTCTGCCCGGCTTAGGGAGGGAGGCATGATGCTCACACGCATGGCATTGGGACATTGGGGTGTCACATGTGTGACGTTGGCATCCCACCCTATTGTCCTCATAAGCTGGTGCCTCTGGCCCTAACTTTTCCCCTACAAAAAAATTCACCAAACACCACTCCATCTAACCACTGCAGACAAATCAGAATGCTCAATATACAGCCATCATATAAACTTTTTGCACATCAGTTAGGATGAATGCTCAATAAACAAGTCGCCTTTGGAAGTAACTGTATATTATAGCATCCTTAGATTAAGTGGAAGAAAGGAGAAATATCTTTTTTTCTAGATATTTCTAACAACAACCAGGCAATCTTCATAACAAAGGGAAGTTCCTTGTCAGCTCTGCCAGACTAATTAAGGCAGTCTCCAGCAATTAACTTGCCCAACTCCTCAGCTTACAACATGGGAAAGAGAACACCTTCTACTACCCAAGACATGTTTCTATAAATCAGACTTGCTCTGAACAGCCATTTAATGTGATAAGTAGACATTTATCACCCTTCCTCTATTATATTGGAAATGTATCCTAAGACAGAGGTGCGCATAAAGCTGCTGATAGGAAACATAGGAAGATGCCTTAGACTGAGTCAGACCATTGGTCCATCCAGCCTAGGACCATCTATGCTGTCTGGGATTTCAGACAGGGAGTCTTTCCCAGCTCTACCTGGAGTTGGCAGGTATCAAACTTGTGACCTTCTGCACTGAAAACAGCTGCTCTACCACAGAGGTACAGCCCTTTCCCTGAAACGATGGAAATAATGTAAGTAGAGAACCCTGCTTAAGAAGGTATGGGGAAAGGAGGTAGAAGAGGAGGAATTAAGGGACAGAAATGAAGTTGGGAATGAAATCTTGGCTGATTTAGCCCCATGCGGGGGAGATACGCTCAAATAGAATTGGAGTAAAAAAATCCCGATCTTCTCATGGCCATTCAACTCATCCCCTCCCAGTCACAGAATGAATAATTATTTTCCACAGGCAGAATCCCACCCACCTACACTGTATCTGTATACGTTCCCGCCTCTTGGCACAACGTTTTTGAGGGCCGTGGTCACCATAGCAACAGGATCCTCTCATGGGCTGGAGGATCAGGCAATGATGGCCAGGTGCAATGCATGGAGGAGTTGCTCTTTCTCCACTCCCCCATCCTAGTGGTTGATGGGCCAATGTGACATTAATGGCACTTCTGCTCCCCCACAATGAAGCAACCATCAATTGCCACCCAACATAGACAACAGCCCCTCCCTAAGCCAACTACTCCAGCAGTGCGAGGGTGGGAAGTAGCCAACCCTGCAATTAACACAGACAGACACAGGGTAATTAGTGACTCAGGGTGATGAGCACCTAAAGGTTGTCTAAGGGACAAACACTCCCCCCCACCAAAGCTGAAAATAGATCCATAAGGGGAAAGACACCCTAAGCTCACATTGAGACCCAGTAATTATTTATCTCTTCCTCTTGCAAGGGCACGTACCACCACAACTTCTTGAGTGATCTGAACTTGTTGCAAACAGGAAATGCAAATAAGTTGGCCTCAGGGCTTCGTCATGTGGCCTCTCAACACGGGTCTCCGTGAAACAGGACTGATTAAAATGAAATCTCTGCTTCTAGCAATGCATCATGAAGATTAATAAATTCATCTCTTAGAAAATGTGGAGTGCCCAACACTCAAGCAACATTCACAACACCCTTAAGGAATTTTAGAAGCTCCGAGTTTTGAATACCAAGGTTGTGTATGAGGCTGGGAGAGAAGTAGACAGTCCACTTCAGAGTGAGACCTTTCGCCCCAGAAACTGCTGTTCCTACCTGTGAGGTACATCTCTTCCCCTTCTGTGAACATCTGGTGACAACGCACACATCTGGCACAAGTGGGGTGATAATGCTTCCCTCCTGCCTAAACAAATGAATGAGAGAAAAGAAGAACATCAGGCAATCAGGTCTAGTTACGTTTCGACAGCACTCTTGTAAGAATTAGTTTATTAGTTTATTATATCTCTTAATCTTGGCTGTGGTTTACAGAAAGAATAAAGCAGCCATCACCAACAACATAAAATATCATCACTAAAACAATTCTGAAGTTTGGTGGAACAACAAAAAAAAAAGTTTTAAATTGGTTCCTTAGTGCTATCAAGAGCCCTGTGGCTAGATCAATGAAGAGAGGTTAAATAAGGAGCCACAACCAAAAAGGATCTACTCCTAGGAGACAACAATCAAGGAAGAGTCCCAGAGGAGTGATGTTCTAAAATAACTTGACCTCTAGGTGGGAATCACAATCTGAAATACCCAGGCACTTTAGAAAACTCAAAACCAGCACTTGGAAACTAAGGGCCAACTCCATGTTATGTTAAACACATGGCTAGTCCTTGAGCACATATTATTTCTTGCAGAAATAGCCAGCACTGATCAGCTCCAGTTCAGATCAGGACTGTGGTGTGTGGTGCTGGTGGCTGTGGGGGCTCTTTAACCCTTTGCCCCCCTGTGGTCCCAATCCAGACTGCCCCCCCATGCCTGAAATTTTCATGGCAATAATAGCTGTCAATGGCCACTAGTTATGATGGCTCTGATGCTTCTTAATACAGTGGTGCCTCGCAAGACGAAAAGAATCCTTTCTGTGATTCTCTTCGTCTAGCGGTTTTTTCGTCTTGCGAAGCAAGCCCATTGAAGGATTAGCGCTATTAGCGCTATTAGCGGCTTTTAGCGGCTTATCGGCTTATCAGATCAGCTGATAAGCGGCTTAGCGGCTTAGAAAAAGGGGGGGGGGAACCCGCAGGAACTCGCAAGACATTTTCGTCTTGCGAAGCAAGCCCATAGGAGATTCGTTTTGCGAAGCACCTCCAAAACGGAAAACTCTTTCGTCTAGCGAGTTTTCCGTCTTGCGAGGCATTCGTCTTGCGGGGCACCACTGTACCAGTCACTGGGGAACAACAGTGGGGTGGGCTAGTCATCTCATTGCCCACTGCGAGAAACACAGTGCAGGGTGTTTCTTTTTTATTCCAGTGCCAGAGTTCCAGGGCTCATCCACACTTCTACTTGCCCCACTACTTTCCCTTGGGAAAATCCACTCTTCACCGCTGAATCAGAGCAAATGTCAACTGGGTTTTCTCCAGATTGATGTTTGCTCTGATTTAGCATGAAAGAGTTTGTTTTCCAGGGAAAAGTGGTGGGGCAAAGGCAAAACCACCCGAACTTATGCCTAGAAAGTACAGGACAAGTGGAAAACTACTTGGACTCCTGGTTTCTGGACACAGGAGAAGCAGAAGTGTGGACAAGCCCTGAGTTGCTACTGACGTCCACTATTGCTTAGCACTAGATGCTGCCTTTTACACCTAGCAAATGGAGTACCTGGACATCAGAATGGCAGGTAGTCACTGAAACACAAAGTTGGTTCTTCAAACCCAGAATTCTGCATTAGACTTTGACTTAATCTATGGGGTCATTCGAAGATTACAGAGGGAGAGAGCTTGTAGGATCCACCCTAGTGATAGCTCTGTGACAAAGAAAGCCCACAAGCTCAGATCTGTCACACTGAATAAAAGGGTCATCTTTTCCCACCAAGTTTCAGCTTATGTCAGTCCAGTGACTTTGCTAGAGTTGGGCAGGGTGACAAGTCACAGCACAGCCAAGCCCAGGGTGTCATCCTAGCTGTGAACTACCACTGGAATAGTGTGACATTCTTGTTTTACAAGCTGTCACTAAACGAACCATCATTATCTGGCAATGCTGGACAGATCTGGCACTGGGCAATGGCTGCAACGAAGTTGAATGTTCAAGTCTATGCCGGATGAGCACAAACGGAAGCCATGTTTGCTATCTGAGTATTCAGTCCTGATTTCTCTTGAGAGGGCAACTTTTATTTTTCTGTTGCCTTCAACAGGATTAGAAATAGCAACCTACTATTTCGCCCACTTGTGATGTAAGAAGGCTGTTCTCCCTGCCCTTTAAAACAAGGATAATAGGCTTAATTGGTAGCTTGCTTCCATTCAAAAGTGTCTGCTAGGATTTCAATTATAGGCTCACTTGCAGGGCTTCAGAGCTCAGATGCAGCCACTAGTTTAACTTGGTGCAATCAGCCCCATTCTGTGGAAAGCACTGCTCCCAAAGGGACATTTTACAGCAGCAGCAGCAGCAGCAGCAACAGCAACATAATAATAATAGAAGAAAGGATGAGGGATTGTTGAAGGGTGTGGGGAGGGGGAAGGATAGTGAAGGCTTTTAATTAGAGAAGCGACTTTTAAAGCTAAAGCCAGCATTAAAACCAGTAATGGCTTTCCTAAGAAAGGGCCACATGAGTCTCGCAACACATAGTTGCCAGTTAGGCTGTCAGCACAGCAATCAAGCAATGGTGCACCAGTTTTGCCAACCACTGGTGGGTGGTATCCACTGGGACCAGTAGACTGATCAAGAGGCCAACAGATGGTGGCATGGGAGCCACTGGCAGGTGCAATCACAGCCGCTGGCAGGCAGAACTAATCGGTCCTAGTTCTGCCCCCATTCTCTTCCACCCTGCTGAGTTCTACAAGGGCAACTCTGAGACTGAGGAGGAAGAAGTTGACAGCAAGGGCCACTCTCTGGCCTGGTTGTAAGTAAGAAGGCAGGAAGGGCGGGGGCTGGCTGAGGGCAGACTGCGGTGGGTGGGACAGTGTCCCATTCGCCCTAATGTACTTCATGGCTTGTCATTTCTGCCTGAATAATTGTTGCACAAAAATGAAACAAAGCCCACTGCTCTCCTGTGATTGTTAAGCTGCTTGCGTATGTTATGGAGTTGCCGGGCCCCTGCCACAAAACCAGCCTTAGAGTTCAGTGATGATTAAAGGCTGGCCCAGCCAGCCCACCAGCCCATAGCATGCATCTTGGGTTGTTATCTGCCTCAAGTCCTGTATTTCTTGAGATATGTCCTAGTGCTCTGGGTTTCTGAGTGCACTCATGGATGCGAGGGACAAAGCTTGCATGCACAATCCCGCCTTGTTCCCAGTTTGAGCCTGAACATTTTCAGGCAAACGCCTAAACAGGCCTGATGCCACCAGATAATCTGCACACATAAGCAGCATCCACAATACCTAGTTAAATCCTGGGATGTCCTTCAAATGAAGACAGAGAGGCAATTCCTTCACCCACTTTGCACCCACCTCTCCTCTTCACCCACCATGTGAATTGACAGCTTTTAAATAAGCAGTTTTATCGATAATGTAAGTCCTGCTCTGACCCTCATTGCCAACAGCCAAAGCCAGTTTACTTGGATGTCAGAAACCCCACTCTGAATTTTCCATTATACAGAAAATGCAGATAATTTTTATACCAAACACTTTTGGGAGTCAATTTGTCCTCAGTGCAAGCTAGGAAAGGTTGAACCTATTACTTTTGGTTTCTGTCAGTTTATCTTTTTTCTAATCTTAAATTCAGTCCTTGACATTTCCAAATCATTTTGCCACATATGCACACACACACACACACACACACACACACACACACACACAGTGCTCTTGAAAATTCACCAGCATTTTCATGTGAATTTCTCATAACAGACATAAACATGCAATTTGCCCCATCGTTATCACTATTTTTTTCACAAAGCATTGTTCCCTATCACAATGCAATTTTGTATATTATTTTCATTCAGTAAGTATTTTTATGCACACATTATTCTATAGTGTGCATTCTTGTACACATTACTTGGCCAGAGAACTTTATTGTAAAATTCAAAGAAGTGCAAATTACAAAGGATGGCTGGGTTTCAGTTTGTGCATTGTTTCAGAAAGTGCAGATTTGGTAGGTTGAATGTGAATGGAATCAAATTCCTCCCTCATCCAAATGCAAGACTCATTCAACACACAGAAAAAAAGAAGAAAAGGAGCCGGCTGAGCTGCTAAAAAGCCAACCAAGACCAGTGCTTCAGCCCTCTGTTATGTTGCTGCATTATCCAATGTTTCTTCTCACATGTTTCCTAGTTTTAAAGGGCGGGAATACGGAAATCAATGATGATCATGCAAATGGAGTGAATGAATCACTCAGTTGCTTACAGCTAAAAGCAACAAATGTCTTCCTCCCCTCCCTGCTCCACCTTTGCAGAAATTCTCCAGTGCCTTCAGCGAGACACTCTCCCTGCTAATCTACGCATCCTCTGGAAGAGCTCCATGGAGATTTACGAGAATGTGTTGGCTGAGTCACTGCAGGATTTGCCTGTCACTAAAGTGATATGGGTATAAAATCAAATAACAGTTTGATGCCATCTAATGCAACTGTGTCAAGGAAGCTGGCCGCTTAAGCCCAGAGACCCACTCTCAGAGGAGAAGTAAAAGGTTCTGTGGGATTTGCAACCCAATCCTATGAGCCACTGGACTGAGGCGGCAGCTCACATAGGATCAAGTGCTAAGCTCCCAGTGCAAAAGAAATGCCCTTGGGCTGATCCCACTAGTGCAGCAGCATCCCTTGGCATCCATCGCTTTCCACCTGGCCCTTGCTTCATGCTGCCAAATGGTACTGGGGGGGGGGGAGACAGAGCCCCTCACCTTTCCGTCTAGGATGCTATGGTGTCTCCCGGTCCGTAGGAGGTTTAGGGCTGGGACAATCGTGTGCTGCCCAATTCTACAATTAAGTATGGACTACAAGGGATGTGTGTTGGGGGAAAACCCTCAATCTCTTAATGAAAGAGCAGGATAAGAATAGGACAGAGAGTTTCTGCTAGGAATAGGACTGATTTTTTGTTTTTTTAAAAAAATTGTGGCCGTTTCCAAACATTGCTGCTCGTTCATGCAAGTTTCGCACAGCGTCTGCATGATGTCGTCCTCATCAAAATTCAATCCCATATTACTTCTCCATTTAGTCTACAGTTCCTTTGGTCCAGCAGCCAACTTGAAAAATATGTCATAATTGCTTTTAGCTGGTTGCTTGATTTTACTGCTTTTAGTGATGTTTAACTGCCTTGGCTTTATAGTTTTGTTTATTTTGCACTTTGGTTTATTGTGTTTTATTACCTTTTGCTGGATTGTATTCATACAGTGAAACTAGAAGGGGCTACTCTTCCTTTTGGATTTGGTCTCCCGGTTGAGAACATTAAGAGACACGCTGGCCTTGGAACTAGAAGCACTTCTCTTGCTGGATACAAAAACATCAAGCATGCTTTCCCCGTGGTGTTTTGGAGGTACGGTGAGTCAGAGGTTCCCCACCCCTGAACTAGATACTCTAGTCACCAAATCCAACCTGCCTTTTCTGGACTTGGTTTGACCAACAAGTGAAGGAAGTCCCTAACCCGTCTCAGCCTCACCTCTACCAGAGGTGCAGTTTCCCGACAGACCAAATCACAACCACCTTGTTTATTTTATACTGATTAAAATTACAGTCATTGTGAGAGCCCAGTGCAGCCTACTATGAATACACTGCTTATTATAATTCAAAGGGGTGTGTGTCACTGTCGTTCCTTTAAGACTCATTAATCATCCATAGCTGGCTGCACATCTTAGAGCCATATGGAACAACCAGAGGCGTAAGCATATGATGGCTGATTATGGCTGAGGATAGTTAAAGGCACACTTATGCCACACTTTGTCAAGAAGGATGATGGGAGCCTACTGCTTGGAGGGCAATAGGATCCTAGGCATTATTACCCTCCGGGCACCAAACTCCTGGGCATCCCCACCACCCTGTCTGATTTGTGATCGCTGCAGCTAGCAGGCTTAGTCTTCCTAGGAGACACCACCTCCGGTACTCAGCATGAGCAAGACAACCCCCGAGAGGCTGAGTTTGCATGCCAAGATATGACTGGAAAAGACGGCAAAGGACTGTGCTCTGAATTTTTCTCAGAAGAAGAGGTCGCGCCATGCCCACAGGACCTCTCCATTGCCCCATGGCTCTGCAGCCATCGTTACGCAACACATCAGGTTCTCCTCTCCACTTTGCATTGTGCTCCAGGGTCACATGCAGACTCTTCCCAGAGCCCAGCTGACCTATTTCCAGCCAATCCCATCGTCAGGATTAGACAAGGAGTTCCCCTTGACCAGGCTCCAGGGATCCCCCTTAGAGAGACGCAATTCAGGAAATCAAGGAGTAAAAAGAAGGTGCTGAATAAGGCTTGTCTCAAATGTTCTGGGAAATATGAAGGTCAGGTCCACTGTTTGTGTCTGTTTAGAGCAGCATAGGAAGCAGAGAGGAGAGATGTTTCTGAAAATGTGTCCAAAAATTGAGACGCAGCAGCCTGGGAAACTCACATTTGTTCTGTGTTTTCAGACATTTGGTTCCCCTCCATGTCAGTAGCGGAAAAACAAGAATTTGCCTTTTCCAGTTGAAGCGAAGGGACTCTTAGCCATCTCAGGAACTCAGCTGTGGAGAGCAAATCCAATGATCTTGCTCTTCTGGAAGTCTTCCAACCTGCTCTATGCATTCTGAAGCTTACAATCAGGTCATCTCTGCTACTGAGCTGTAGCAACATTTAAGAGGTTGCACGCCTAGTGCAGATCAACTGGCCAAATGCTTAGAATCAAGGCACTCTTTGCAGTACTGCCCTCCTTTATGCCAGGCTATAAGATTAAAACACATTTCCAGGGCTGCTCCGCATGTCTTGGCTTGACTGTGTGGGGCAGACAGATGGGACAGAGGGACGACTGAATTGCAGCTGGCAAACTGACTTAATGCTTAAGTTCCTGGCCTTCAGGGGCTGCTTCATACGCTCTGGGTCTTAGGAGCCTTTTAGTGTGGGTCTTTGAACAGTCAGATGGGTGTGTGTGTGTGGCAGCTCCATGTCAATTTCACTCTGGAGACAGGCCTTTATTAAAGTCTGGGAAGCAGATGGCCAGTGCAGGTGTGGGGAGGCAAAAGCTTGACATGAAACTGACAAGCACCTAACCATGCAAAAGTGGCGTGTCCATGAATCTTTCAAAGTCTATGAAAAGGATTGTCTGTGGCAGGACTGGCAGGCCTCATTACCTCCCTGCCAGGGCTCAGTTTCTGAGGAGAGGAGTGCCAAATTCAAGCCTTCCATCTGCCTTCCTCCCTGTTCCTAAATTGATTGTGACAGGCTGCAGTTGCTCAGGGGAAAACTCTGCACATGCTCTGAGAAATTTTTCTTTACCATTTCTTCACATATTTCAGGGTTCAGATGTGGCACTGAAAACAGATTCTGGAGCTGAATCTGTGCCCCAGCTGAACCCCATTTAAATTCAGTGGGTGGTATTCAACTAAATTTTATTCAGAACAGACCCATTCCAATAAATGACTACATTAGGACCATTAATTTAAAACTTAGTTGAATGCCACCCAGTGGCTGCATGCTTTAGGGGAAATTAATTCATTTTCTCTCTCTCTCTCTCTAAAAAAAAAAGGACTTTAAAAGTAATCTTCACTTATTCCTGTTAAAGGAAGACCCAGCACAGTTTTAATCCACCTGGCTTGCTGTTTACATTAACACAATGCTTCTGTTCTGCCATTGACTTAGACCCTTCCAACACCCTGGAGCGTCAACACTTTAATTATCTCACTCCACAAACCCTATGGGTCCTGGAATGCTTGCCCTGGGCTCCCAAGTTTCTCTTTGCAGCCACAGCCTTCATCCACCATGAATTCCTTTTGCCTGCTAGCACATTGCTGCATGGCTAACAGCTGTGCAGGATTTGTTGCCACAGCAACAGAGAGAGGCAGGGTGTGGAACCTGGTGACAGAGCATTCTCTCAGGTAGATGGATGGAGAGGAGCATCTGAGAAATGAGCTCATGTCACCTGGAGGGCAGGTAGGGTAATTGATGGCTATTGCAGCCGCAGAGACAGTCGAGCAGCATTGCTGAAATGCCTGGGACTTGGAAGAGGAGATACATACCTAGGAAGCTGCCTTACAGTGAGTCAGATCACTGATCCACCCATCTCAGTATTGTCTGCACTTGACTGGCAGCAGCTCTCTGGGATCGGAGACAGGTCTCCAGGATTTGGGGCTTTAACATTTCAACAACACTCTGTGCGACACCAAAATCTGGTGCCCTCCTTTACCTTCCATTGTTTGTCATTGTTGCAGCACCTGCTGTGACACCCTCTCAGCTTGGCACTCAGTGCAGGCAAACCAACCATGCTCCCCTAAATACACCTCTGCCGGGATGTCAGACAGTGAATACTCCTAGCCCTACATGGAGATGCTGGGGATCAAACTTAGGACCTTCTGCATGCAAAGCAGATGCTCTAGCTCTGAGCTACAGCTCCTCCTTTTCTTCAGGAGCACTTGCAGGTGATCAGGACTGATAGAATCAAAATCCCAAGAAGAGGGTCTTCTGTTGCAGGCTGGGAACACAGACTGGGCACTTGATGGACAAAGTGCCTGGCTACTTTTGCCTAATTCAATTACGCACTTCAAGAGGATACCATAATACTATTTATACTGATCAGTGATGTGATCATATCTGGAATTCTGTGCACAGTTCTAGCTGCTGCTTGTCAGAAAAGATATTGTAGATGTGGAAAAGGTACAGACAAAGGCCACATACTCAAAAATGACCAAGGGACTGGAGCAACTTCCCTATCAGGAAAGATCTGGGACTTCTTAGTTTAGCAAAAAGGCAAGAAAGTGGGGGATACACACAATAAAGGTTAATAGAATTATGCATAGTGGGGAGACTGTCAATAGAAGATATCTCCCAGCCTCATACTATAAGAACCTGCAATCATCCAGCAAAGCTAAACATTGGAAGATTCAAGACAGATGAAACAAAGGACTTTTTCACACAGCACATAGTTAAATGATAGAATTTGCTCCGTCATTGCATAGTGATGGCCATCAACTTAAGCAGTAGGCAAATTCAGGGAGGATGAACCTGTCCTTGGCTGCTTCTCATGACGGGGATCTGAGGCGGCATGACTCTGAATACCAGTTGCTGGAGAATAACAGCAGGAGTGGGCGATGGCGCTCATAGCCTGATTATGGGCTTCCCAAAGGCATCTGGTTGGCCGCTATGGGAAACAGGATGGTGGGCTCGATAGGTCTTTGGTCTGACTCAGCAGCGCTCTTCTGATATGGGTCTGGCGCTTTATCAGAAGCTGAGGAGTTCTGTGCTTACCTAAAACATGTTGGTGCAAATCGGAGACATTTGCCTGAAATGGCTTCATTTGTCTACTTCATTTTGATTCAACAAATGTTCTTTTTCCAGAAATGTGGAAAGTTTCTAATATAATTTGCTGCTGACTGAGGAAAGATGGTTGGGATTCACTGGCTGATCAAGAGGGGTTCAACCTTGGCATTAACAGCACCATACGCTAACCAGCTGAGCTATTTACAACAGATACTGCATTCCTCATACCTTTTCAGCGTGTTTTCCTCTGTCATCATGAGGAATGGAAACAAACTTTCAGAAACACCCCAATGATACTTAGATCTGGAGGATGGCACTGCAGCCAACAGATTATAAATGAAATCGCACATTCCATGCTATGCAATTCAGACACAGCCGTGCCAATTTTTAGCACTCCCCACTCCAGTTATATATAGATGGCTATATTTAGCATCCTCCAGGCTTGCCTATATAATCGTAATGCACAGTTGCTGATTCTCCTCCTGTCACTCAGATTCTGAAGTGCAACATACACCCTTCCAGAAAACCAGTCCCTTACAACAGGGCTGGCGAACTTGTGGCCCTTCAGATATTTCTGGACTCCAGCTCCTATCATCCCCAGCCAACATGACCAATGGTCAAGGAGGATGGGGGTTGAAGTCCAGCATCACTTGGAGAGCCAGCAGTCTTTTACCCCAGCTTTACACTGATGACATGATTACAATTTTTATTTTACTTTTGGGGTAAAATCAGCGTCAGAGCCTAGACAGTGCCAGGAACAAAAAAACAAACAAACAAAAACAAAACACCAAACCACCTGACTTGATAGCCCTTTATTAGATCGTTCAATAGTTTTCCATGTATCCAGTACTATTTCTCTAGAAAAAGAGGAGCCAGAACTTACTATGGACACCTTTCTTGTTCTTTTATAATGGCAATGGTGCCCACCTGAGAGGGGCCAGAACTGAGTTCCGGCTGGAAAAAAAGCCCTGCATGTAATCCCTGTGTAACAGGAAGTGTCACAAGTCTGAGCGGCACCATGTACCTTTCCTTAAGCCAGAAAGGGGAAAAAATAATGTCCTGTGTACTAACACAAAGCTCAGCTTCCTTGATATCACAACAACAATACTATTGGTGTTAGAGAAAAGGCCCTGTCCGCACTGAACTCACCTCCAGGACTCTGCCACTGATGTACCGGTTGCAGGTCTCACATTTGATGCCAAATTGGGCATGGTAGTCAGATTCACAGTATGGAATGCCATCCCTGTGGGAAAAGATTCAGGCCATGAGGCTTAGAAGAGAGGAAAGGATAGTCAAGAATCTCCCCCCACCCCTCAGCAGAATTTCTATTGTATGATGCTGAAATGTGACCTGTGCTCAAGTGAAGGGCACCAAGGGGAAAAGCAGCCTGCCAGGAGCTTATTTTGGTGTCCAGTCAGAAACTCTAGTTAAGTTCACAAAGGCTGCTTTACATTATTGGGGTTGAGGAGGCTCCTTTCCCCTGATCTCAGACTTTCCTCTCCTTGCCTCTTCTCGTCTCACTCCCCATGCTGTAGGACATATTTCCACCACAACTCTGCCTCCTCTTCATTGTTGCATTGCACAGGACAGGGAAGGGAAGGGTTATATGGAAGGTTTCAGCTTTGTGCCTCTGCACAGTTCCCAGGAGACAGCAGGAGGGCAGTTTCTAGGGCACAAAGGTGCCCTGTGGCAAGGGAGATGCTCACACCAAAGAGGCGTATGAGTCTAGACTCCTGCTTTTATTGCTCTCAAAAGGTTTTCAGGGACTTAGGTTGTTTCCCTGTTTCCATGGTCTCTTAGAACACCTGTTGTTCTAAGACACCAGTCACTCCTGGTGGTAGGATAAAACCTTATGGGACAGCTAGATTTTGAACTGGAGAGTCATTGCATAAGGGTACCATGGAACTAGTATTGCCTGAATCTGCTCCTAACCTGCTTTGACCCAATTCAGAGACCAATGCAAGCATGGAGTTCTTTATGTACCAGGGTTTGCATCAGGGATTGGTTGAGCAGTGAATGAGCTCTTCAGGGGAACACTGCCCTAGCCACCTGCTCTCAGCCACGTTAGACTGATTCAGAAATACACACAACGTGTGAATTTGGATGACCGTATATTGGCTTAATAAGCCAAGATCAGAACAAGCCTGCTGGCTGTGCACACACTCCCTTCAACCCTCCCTCTGCCATGGCAGCAAACAAACCAGGAAGATTTCCACTAGCTATAGTTTCCTTCTCCATACAAACTCGGAAACTATGGTTTAGAACAAGGCAGGATATTCAGCCAAGTGTCATCATCTTAACACCTTTAAATAAAAAAATCTGTGGTGTGATTGCTACTCTATACACTTCTAGTTACGAAATCTGAAAAAAGGATACTGTACAAAGCAACCCTACCATCAACACTGGAGAGTGTTGGACTTTTCTGTTAAAAGATGGAGGGAACCTGGAAATGTACGTTGTTGGAGAGTTCTTCTTGCTCTTAATTTCAAGCCACGATTTACTATTCTGTCATGTTCTGAAGACATTAACTGCAGTTTCCTCATTTGTGCAAAATGAGAAGTTATGGTTAATGAAAGACTTCCAGATCTGTTTGCTCACTCTTGCAAAGGGAGGGGGGCTATGATATGGAGATGTGCTAATGATCTTAATGCAGTCTATACACAATGAAGAAGTAACCGAGTGCAGTGGCCAGCCAAAAGCAAGAAAGAACTGTGACCATGCTTAGCCCAATGGAGAGCAGGCCCCTGACTTATGCTTCAGCTCTGACATTGTAATCAGAGGGAAAAGCACGAGGAGTTTTGATAAAGGAGACTAAAGGAGGCAGGCAGGCAGGAAATGTCTGTAGACTTTTCTTTGAGGAGTGTTAAGTCCGACAAAACCTGCTTCACACATTACGCTTTCTACACCATCATTCATATTTGTTTAGGAAAGGGAGGGGGAGGGAACTTGTAAAATATAATGGTTGAATTGCTATGTGACTATTATTTTATTTTATTTTATTGCCCTGCTGCATATATACTGGGAATCAAATTCAGCTCTCAGAAAGACATCCACACATTGTGATAGCACAAGGATTTGTCTTTGTGTGAAAGGATTCAGAAGATCCTTTGCCCTATCATGCCTAGATTACTCCAGGGCTAAAAGTGTCCATTGATTAACCAGTGTGTATTGAGTAATTAAATCACTAACTGCACAGTAAAAATGTAATGTGGCTTTTAAATGGGATTCTAGCAGACGCTGTCCAGTGACTTTCAGTACTGATGGCAGTTTTACAAACAATTATCTTGAGGGAATTTAAGATAGCTTTACTGCCAATGAAAGTAATTTCTCTGCATTACTCAGTCAAGAGAAAACGTTGTTCTCCTTATATAGCCTCAAATATTTCCTGGCACTGCCTATAATGTCACAGCTTCAACTCTCATCCATCTACACACAGGAGATAGGTGCAGTATTTACTGCAGCAGTCCTCTGGCCTGTCAAATGACTTTTGTAGGAAAGGTGATCTGCTGGTTCCCTCCAGGTAGATGCAAAAGGAGGCTGCATATCTTTCCCGAGAATGAGATGTGCAACTCCCCTCTTTGTGCATTACACAGGGAATGAAAAAGAGGAGGCACAGAAGAGTCACTCTTTCTTTCCCAGCTTGGATGCAATATACAAAGTTGAACGAGAGATGCCAGGTGGTGCAGCCTGGAGACCTTCTCCAAGGGCACAGGTCAAATGCAGCTTTGAAGCAATCCCCACCCACTCAGCAGAGACATGAGGAATGTGGGCCAGCAGGCCATGGGGAGGAGACACGCACTTGCTGATGTATTCTCCAGTCAGGACGATCCCACAGGTTTGGCACTTGAAGCAGCTGACATGCCACTGTTTCTCCAGGGCCAGGAGAGACTGACCTTGCTTGATCTCCTCCTTGCAACCTGCACATTCTGGGAAGCAAACGAAGCAGAATTAACAGCAGCAGTATCCTGAACAGTTTAAGAAGCAGACACTGAAGGACAGCTGTGCCCACCAATGGCATGCTGCCTTGCAGAATCATGGACAACACTAACTTGAATGACAGGGCATGCAGTAAAGGGTACAGACATTCCGGGAGCCCTGTGCCATTTTCAGGGTCCTGTCCAAATTTAATGCAAGGAGTAGCTATTTATCTAGCACAGGGATGAAGGACTTCAGGGCCAGGAGGGGAGTGTAGCCCTCCAGGCCTCTTAGCTGGCCCTCACAATTTTCCCCATACCCCTCACTGGACCTGCTTCACATCTTTTGCCTGGCTGGAATATGTCCTTGAAATCTGATGATGCCTTTTTCTTGCCTGAATGGAGGGAAAAAAGGGGGTGTATGTGTAGAAACTAGCCTACTTGCCATGCCACAGGGAGGTGAGCTGGGGGAGTCCTCGCCAAAAGAGGACCAGGAGGTGTTAGCCTTACACCAAGCCCTGGGTCCATCAGGGGTGAGGAGCCAAGGTTTCATGAAGAGGTAAAGGAGAGGCCATCCACACTCAGGATCAGCTCAGCCTCTGACATGAGGGAATGGCAGATTGGAAACCTGTCTCATCCAAAAAAGTGCCTGGCTACAGACAAGGGCTCCTCAGGAGTAAAGGTCTCCTTGAGAGAAAAGTCCTTCTCTGCAAGAAGGCAGATGATAAGAGTCAGCCTCTGCACGTTCTGATCATGAGCTGTTCTGACCTTGCTGCTTGCCTGACCCTTGTTGTAAGCTCTGTGTGCTTGGACCCTGACCTTGGACTGGCCCCGCATGCTCGGGAGCCCAGTGAGAACAGGGCACTGCTTTACAGTGGGAGTTTTTGCATTAGTGGCTCTACCCACTTTTGCGTCTGGGTCCCGCCTATCACAGGAAAGTGGGCCCCAGAAGGTTGTCCAGAAGGGAACAGTGGAGAATGGCACAAAGTGGCTCCCAAAATAATTGTTGAGCTACAGCTACACACACACACTTCCTTCCCTTAAAAATTGCAAGCTGAAAGTTGTAAATATTGCTCTCCGCCCTGTGCTGAACCGAGCACCTAGGGCAGAAAGTGAACTTCCAATTTTAGGTCACATTTGTTGAGCCTGACTTGGTTTTCCACATTTTACTGCTGGCAAGTAGTGTGCTTATGTAATAGGCCTGTGGAAAGAATGGCCACATTCCAGCTGGCTGCCAATTCCTTCCTCTTCCTGGTGAATCGCTCCTTGCCGTTTCCTTTTTTTTTTTAAAAAAAATATTTTTATTGGGTTTTCACATTTTATATAAACACAAACAACACACCAAAACAAACATAAAAAACAACAAACATGGATAGTTCCCGAAAATCTTATTTTCTAACCCTAGTCCTTGACTTCCCCCCACCCCCTCCCCTGCATCCCTATTCCCAAACTTATGTCAGCAAGTTGGCATTTCTTCCATCTTAATATTAGTCCTTTTATAAAAAACAAAAATAAATTTTCCCTAAGTTGGACCCCAATTCTCTTCCCTCGATTTCTCATTTTTTCTTACATAATTTTCTTAATACTAAACCCCCTGGTCTTGAGTGTTGTTTAAATTTAATACTTCCCTCCCTCCCCTCCCCGCTTTGCGTCCTTTCCCAAGACATGTCCAAATTAACAGTTTTTAGCCTGGATTCCGGATATCCGAGGCTCTCAATTCTCTTTTAGTCCCTCTCCGCCGGTTTTGTTGGTAGTCCTTTTTGTCTATCATCGAGTCTCGAAAGATTTCCTTAACAATCAATCCAGTCAGTCCATAGTCTCTTCCCATATTTAAAGGCAACTGCTGAGGAATTTCCACAAGGCCTAAGTCTTGCTGATAGTCAAAATCAAAGTCTATGTGGAGGCCCCAATTGTACTTCTTTATTTCGAGCTCCTGAATTCCATAAAGTCCCAGGGCCTCCACTTTCATCTTCTGTATCTTTCGTAGGCTTAGAGTGGATTTAATCCAATAGTCTCCTTGCTTGTGTTCTCCAGATGCCGGCTTCTGGTTAGTACTTTCCCAGATAACTTGTTCTCTTTCTTGTTTTGTCTTCTCCTCTTCTTTGTTTATTGTTTCAAATTCAGCTGTGGGTTCTTTCTCACTCAGGCCCTCATTACTTTCAGCAGAACTACTTGTTTCCAAATCCAAGGTCGTCAATTGTTTACTCATAGCTGTAGTCTGCTCCTGTAGGGTTCCCACCAGTGAGAACATTCTTTCGATTTCTCTCAGTATCTTTCCACCCACAGCCATTGTAATTCCACAGAATTCCCCCTAGAGGGAATCTGGTTACTGAGTAACCTTTTCTCCAACAATCCTCTGTCCTATTATTGTTTCTTTGTTTCTCAAGATTTTAGTTCAATTATAACTCCTTTTAATCCGGAGAGGTCTTAAACAGCAATTTTTTTTCACTATTAATAGTCCATTTGACAGCTTTTGACAGCTGTCAAATTCTGCTCCTCTATACAGGCTCCAAATCAGGTCGCTCCCGGGCCCGGGAGGGAGGGTTGTTTACCAGAAAACAAAGACTCTTCCAACACTCCACTCTCCTGCTCAAATTTACCTTTCTAAATCTTGGAAGTTACTGTCTTTTTAAAACTCACCCTTTACAGGGTAGGCACTCCAGCTTAGTTCTTATTTCGTTGCTCTGGGTCGTCTGCAAGGGGGGGTGTGGGGACTTCCTTTTAGCACACCCCCCGGTCGTCTCAAATTCAGAAGGTAAAAGTTTTAAAGTTCAGTTCCAAATTACTCACGGGTTCTTTTTTCAGTCCGAATTTCAAGGAAGGAAGTCAGCGCTCTCCGGTTATGGCTCGCGGCTTCGCTCAGCGGCGGTAGCGGTCGACTCTCAGTGCCACGCCGTCCCCTGTATCCCCTCCGTAGCCTTTAAAAAGGCTCATTGCGAATCAGGGGGGGCGCTTAAGGCACCCGCCGAGTCTTCAGTCCGCAGGCTTCCGCGCCTGCGGTTTTTAAGGGTCCCCGTGTCGCCGGCACGGCAAAGACCCATCCACCGCTGAGCCGATTCCCTCCGGAGCTCGGAGGGAATCCGCCATTTCCCGATCGCGCCAACCCGGAAGTCCTCCGCTCCTTGCCGTTTCCACTCCTGAGCCAACTGCTCAAACCAAGCCAGATGTGGCTATTCAGAAGCACCTTCCCCTTTGAAGAACTTAACTTAGGAGCACCTGGCACAAGGGAAAAGGAAATCAAAGAAACAGAGGTGGAGCACATGGATGGAGCTTCTACACACCACCAGATGCTTGAGGGAACCATGGACTCCTTTGTTTCATCTCCATGCCCCATTGAATTATTTTGCTCAAGAACAGGCAAGTGGTGGTTGACATTCTGCTGGCAGCCCCCACCTACCCCATGTCTCCCACTAGTAGAAATGGAAGGGCATTTTTCGACGCAAGGCAACATCGGAAGAGCTGTTCCCTAACCTCTGTCTGTCTTGGCCATGTCCGGCCCGTGGTGTTATTTACCAGCTTCCCTTCCCTTTCCCATTTCCCTCGCTGTCTGTGGAGACCAGTGACAGGAAGCACATGGGCTTGGAAGCCATGACCTTGACTGTACTCTGACAGGCTCTTTCCTCCTGTCCCTTCAAAATCGGAGAATCCCCTAGATTTCCAAGTAGTCGCTTTGCCACATGGGTTGCTGCCCATTTAGAAGATGGGCTGATCCTTTTGGGAAATCAATTCTAGCAACAGCAAGTGCAACAAAATGCCCAAAGGTGCAGAGGTGAAGGAGGAAGGTGCAGAGGTGAAGGGCAGTGCTGCTGATGCTGCCTTTCATTTACCACACCTCAAGAGTGCTGGAGGGAGAAAACACGAAGCAGACCCTCAAGCTCCATTTGCTGTTCCTCCTTATCTCTCTCTTCACTAATCTGTCAATGCTACCCTCAGGCTTGGGGGCTGCTCACCCTTTTTTGCTACATTCCACTGCTAGGAAGGCTTAGGGGAATCTCCAGCTATTTTTAAAAGCGTCATACAACACTTCAGACAAGTTTGCTCTGGATCCTGGAAGAATCCTGGATCCTGGAAGCCTTATATGTTTTACAGCAGCTAACAAAATGATATTAAACTCCCACAGCAAAATGTTTTGCCTTTATATATTGCAGGGCGTTCTAACCTAGGTAAAAAGGTAAAGGTACCCCTGCCCGTACGGGCCAGTCGTGTCCAACTCTGGGGTTGCGTGCTCATCTTGCTTAAGAGGCCGGGAGCCGGCGCTGTCTGAAGACACTTCCGGGTCACGTGGCCAGCGTGACGAAGCTGCAACTGGCGAGCCAGCACCAGTGCCACACACGGAAACGCCGTTTACCTTCCCGCTATAAAGCGGTACCTATTTATCTACTTGCACTTAGGGGTGCTTTCGAACTGCTAGGTGGGCAGAAGCTGGGACTGAATGACGGGAGCTCACCCCGCCGCGGGGATTCGAACCGCCGACCATACGATCGGCAAGTCCTAGGCGCTGAGGTTTTACCCACAGCGCCACCCGCGTCTAGGTAGCCTTTGCATATACAGTACTCTTCCTGCCTCCTTTTCTGAAACAACTGTGAGGTGCTGTTTTAGCAGCACCAGTGCGTGTGCATTAAGAGCAGTGGCTAATATAAGGAGAGAGAGAGAGAGAGAGAGAGAGAGAGAGAGAGAGAGAGAAAGAAAGAATATGTCACTGTGTTTCACCCGGACCCATCCTGAATGCTGCTTGCAGCTGGTTATGAATAATCCATGCTGCCCTCAAGTAACCTGAGCTACACAGCCAAGGAGAGGAATATATGCAAGAGTGGATTTCAGGGGAGGATGTGGTCTTCAGGTGACCTGATAGTGGTCTAGGGCATGGAGAGGGAAGGGTGGGGTAGGGGGGCAGAAACCGCATAGTGGCCTTCACTTGGTTTCTCTCTCCTGGGTCTAAACAGGTTCCTGGAAATCAGGCACAGAGGGAGGGGAAGAGAAGCATTGTGCAGATTCAGCAGGCTCTGGGCAGCCAGTTTGATTCACAGCACCTGGTTCCTGAGTTTCCAGTAGCAGAAACTGTTGGCTAACTAGTCTGATTCTGAGAGTTCAGTTCCATTATTATTATTATTATTATTATTATTATTATTATTATTATTATTACAGCTATAAGGTGATAATTAGAACCCAGAGAACATCTCATTGACTTAATAGAACATACCTTAGCAGAGTGATGAGGTTTTCTTACATGCTATGTGCACAATTTCGTATGTGTGACGTGCAATATTACATGTGTGCCACATGTAGTATTAATATTATATATATCACCTTGGTGCTACAAGTATCACAAGAATGGAGGCAGGGCCAGCCAAAGACATTCTGAGCCAGGAAATACAAATGACACCCCTATCTTAATAATTAACATGGGGCCCACAATCCACTGGGAAGTTCTCCTCCACATCCCTGATTGTAATGAACTACTATGCCCTTGCTCAGTTCCTGTTTCTTTTGAAGTGGCTTGCACCTTACAGGTCCAAATCAGTCTGTCTCCAAGTCCAATAGCATGAACGGAGTCTAAAATACAGATTGAAGCAGCTGTTTCACTTTGCTGCATGGATGGAAGCTGTTTGTAACTCTGAAATATTGGGATCTGAAAGGAGGACAGCTGCCAACTTCATCATTCCAAAAACTCCAGGGACAAACTCCAGCCAAAGATGCCATGAAAGATTTTATTGCATTTCAGTGACATCGTTTGATCAATCGGAGACATCGTCTCATAATAAGGAAGGACAAGACGCTGTGATGTCGGGGTGCAATCATTTCTTGGAGTAGATGCAGAAGCTGGTAAAAGAATATTGTTGTCATCAAGTACACATTTCTGCTATCTCTCTGTTACTTTAGTGGTTGTAGATACATTAGATTCCAAGCTATAGCAGGCCTCCTGCTCCTTTGATAGCATGGAGAAGATTGACAGACGCAGCTGCTCAGCTTCTGCCTCCCATCCAAAGGAAAGAAGCTGTGCCCTAGACTGCATCTCACAAGACGCCCCCCATCTTTCATAGCCATGGAAAGGCCAATAGTCAACCCTACCCTGAATTCTCACCCTTGTTTCCCTTTACAGGGCATCTCTTTCCTAGGGAGCCCATTGGCCATGCTGGCTGGGGCTGATGGGAGTTGGAGTCCAACAACATCTGGAGGGGCACAGGTTTCCCCATTCCAGATTAAGATCCTCCACACCTGCTAAAAATGCATTTGCTAACCAGTCTGGAGGTTATCAGTGGGATACAGCAAACAAAACAAACTGGAGGTCAGCTGTAGCCTGCAGATCCAGTAGCCAAGACAGAGAGAGCGCATCCTGATTTTCAGTTGATTTGGACACATAAACATGGTTCAGTTTTAGGCATCAAAAAATCAACCCTGGATCAAATGGTCACAATGCAGTTATACACACTCATGCCTTTGGGAAGATTCAGGGAGCCAATACTGAGGAATCCTTGTGGGCACCAACATCTTATATACATTTGTGTGTGTGTGTGTGTGTGTGTGTGTGTGTGTGTGTGTGTGTATTAGCTAAGTGCACAAATTTGGAATTATATTTCCAAATATAGAGGTCTGCAGAAATGTGGGTGTAAGTTTGATTTTCTCTTTTAACAGTGCCTTCTTTATGCACTTCTATTATTGTTTCTTAAATTAAGTATTTTAAACCATCCTTCATCAGCTAACTCTCAGGCTGGTCTACATGAGGACCACATTCTCAAACATGGTGCTATGTATACGTAAATCTATTGAAATCAATAGGTACAAGTGCTCTCATTGGATTGTGTTCAGTGTTGCTCGTGTTTGGCAGTTCCCTGCAGCCTGGTCAGGAGCAGGCTGTCACCGGGGGACCACACACACACACACACACACACACACACACACACACACACAGAGTTTTATAATCATATTGTGCTGCTCTTCCCTTTGCAATCAATGTGTCTAAGTAAACACTAGAGAACAAGAGCATCTGTTGCTTCCACACTGACATCACACAGCCTGCATTGCAATTGTGCCCAGCTGGTCCACATCCCAGTGCAGAGCACTCGCCAAAAAAAGTATTGCATTTTTTAAAGAGTGATCACCTTTTAAAACAGGAGTAGAGAAACTTCTTCAACCTGAGGGCCACATAATTCTCTGGACAAACTTCTGAGGACCAGATGCCTGTGGTGGGTGGGTCCAGAGGCAAAACCGGGCATAACATTGAATGTGAATATTCCCTTTGTACACTAGTTTCTCCACAGTCACATAACCCTCTCTATTCTCCACCCAGGCAAGCAAGAAGCACCCGAGTTTCAGGACACATTCCAGCCCAGCAAAACATGCAAGGAGTATGCATAGTGGAGCCAGTGAGAGGTGTGGCCTGAGAAAGATGTACAGCCTGGGGAGAATCTCAAGGGTTCACATCAGATGGAGGATCTCTACACATTTACTGGCAAAGTATAAAAATAATGAGGTAGGGGCTGCTGAACTTACGGCTTGGTCCATGAATCTTGATGGGTTTGTTGCTGATCAGTGAATGGGAGCAGGTTTGGCAAACGCAGTCCTTGCCACTGAATGTGACTTTGTCTCCAATGGGGAACGGCTTCCTGAAAGAAAGGTGAACCCAAGAAAACATCACAAATACTCTGTAGGACTTCAGATACCTATGGATCCCCTTTGCCGGTTTGCTAGTTCTTCTTCTTCTATAGCACCTCACACCCATCATTGGATCTATGCCTCTTCAAGCTATCTCCAGCACTCGCTATTGCTTCCTCTGTTTTTCTTTTATTTTTAAGCTTTGTTCCCCCCTCCTCTGTATGTTGCTTTTGAACATGGTATTGAAAATTTTAATTAGAAAAAAGGGACATTGCTCCATTCTCAATCTCCCCCTGTGTTGCAGTATTACTAAAATTCTGGGACAGGCCAATTTGTTGTGTTCCCCATGGGTTATCCCAGGCATCTCCTATTTCCCCCTTCAACATCTCTGTCATTTTGTTGTCTTCCTTTATACCCTACTTCCCTTCTTTTTAAAAAAAGTTCCAGAGTCACACTAGAAAGTAGTACAGTTAATATCATTCTCATTGCTTCTGCAACTGAGCAGAACCAATGGCTTAACATCAAATATTATAGCGACAGATTTCATGATCCTTATAACACATCTGAACATTTCAATTCAAATATCAATATTTGGTTCACAACCATGAAAGTCTTATTTTTTTTAACAGAAAAAAATGAATATTGCAGAACTAGCAATGCTCTTATCTGCATATGCAGAAAACAGAGAAGTATGTGCAGAAAACTCAATGTAGAAAAGTCAGTGAGTGGGAACACACAGGCATCAACTTCAACTATAATTTGGGAGACCTCACACACGTAGGCAGAAGGCATGTGAAAAGAAGCACTCCCTCTGCTTCTAGAATGGCCAATGTGTCATGCAAGGAGTTATCAGGAGTCCTTCATGTTATGAGACAAAAGGAAAGGTTCCCCTCCCTTGGGCTCCTTCCCCCCTCCCACAACACCTACAAATAAAAGGAAGTTGCAGGGAGGGGGGATGAGATGTGCCATGACCCCTATAATAACAGCAATGACTGCCAAGCCGATGTTGCCTGGGGCGGCGTGTGTGTCCTGCACCTGGGGGCAGGGCGAGCCACCCATGGGGTGGGGCGAGCCAGGACAGGATGCTCTGTGGGGCCTCCAGAGTCTGCCTGCCTCCTCTCACTCAGCCGCCTTGCGTGGCTCAGGCATGCTGCAGGCCCCGTGGTGAGTGCCGCCCACCATTTTGTCACCCCTCCTCAGTGGTGACACCCGGGGTGACTTGCCTCCATCGCACCCTCCTTCCTCTGCCCCTTTAGCTACACACTCACACCATGCTAACTCCCTGCGGATTCACAATCTGGGTGCATGTTTGTATAGTCAATTTAGCTCCTGTGAAGCAGCAGCTATGAAAGTTGCTTCATCGTGGATTTGAGAATGCCTGTGGTAGTAGCTCGGTTCACTTTCGCCTGCTCTTTCCTGTTTGTTTAAGTCATGAAGATACTCAATGGTTCTGAACACCCCAAGAGGAACTGTGGAAATATTACAATGGAAGCTGTTCTCAGAGATCCTTTTACAGAGGATCATTCAAAAGGGTTAGTACACTTTAACTGCCCTGTTCTATTTACACTCAAGATAGTAAAAGATAAAAAGGAGCACAATCGTAAGTAATTCCACCTCTACCCATGTATATAGGTGAAGCAAGGATTCTAATTTGGCTGGTGACTGCAAGAATACAGCAGCAGTTCATCAGATTTCAGTATCCTGAGAGGAAAAGATGGGATTTTGCACGTGTCGAAGAATGCAGAGCAAGTGCTCCTGTCTATAAAGACACAAGCAATCAAACAGGCATTTGGGAAAAGTAATTGGGGGAAAGTGGGGAATATAGCTTGCAGCAAAGGATATGCCATTGAGGAGAAGGGAAAGACCTGCACACCTGGTCTATACAAACAAAGCTGTATGTGTTAACATACCCTGAACATTACATGCTTGGATTAATTTCAGTTTAACTGAATAGTTAATCACCCTGGAGAACAAATATATTGGGTGGCATAGGACCTCTAGAGAATGCCAGTTTTGTAGTCTGGGATCAGGATGGTTGATCTGTTTCTCATAGGTGGAAGCAGTGATCCCCATCCCATCAAGTTTTAAGCAAAAGAAGCTGTATATATATAGAGGTAAAGTTACAGACTGTCAGGCACCAGGGGTCTCAAATCACCAGTGCCACTATGACAGCTGAACAGAAGAGGCTGAAGCTGTCTTTGGAAAGTGACCCACAGCATGCCAAAGTGAGACAGGGCTTTCCAAACTGTATGTACGACCTTGATCTCCTCAAGAGTTACATTTAAAGCACATGGCTTCCCCAAAGGATTCTGGGAACTGCAGTTTGTTAAGGGTGTTGGGAAGTGTAGATCTTTGTGGGGGTAAACTACAGTTCCCATTATTCTTTGTGGGAAGCCATGTGCTTTAAATGTATGATGTGTGTGCAGCCCATATCTGAGCAGCAGATCCACCTTGATCAACTTGTGCCCAATGTCCATCTTGATGTACACTTACACCAAACCGTGGCTTGTTGAATCTGTTGTCTCACAATCCTGGGACAACGTATACATTGCCAGTGGTGTCATAGCTGCTTTTACACCTTTCCTGGCAATGCTTGAAGGGAAAATATTGTGTGGGTGCCAACATTGCTATGTGATTCCTTCCAGCAGACCACAGCAATGGTGGTGGCAGTGACGTGTGTGTGTGTGTGTGTGTGTGCTGCACAGCTAGTGTGGCCAATTAAAGACTAGCTTTTCCTGT
This sequence comes from Podarcis bocagei, assembly GCF_964188305.1. Lineage (NCBI taxonomy): Eukaryota > Metazoa > Chordata > Lepidosauria > Squamata > Lacertidae > Podarcis > Podarcis bocagei. Next base: position 81,877,161 of record NC_138126.1, on the reverse strand, counting down.
CACTCACCCTCGCTCCATCTTTCATTTTAATGCTCTCCTAATGCACTCCCAACACTAAGAATGACAAATTAATAGACCTGTCCCTCCAGAGTATATCTGAGACCTAGAAGAGTTCATAGCCCCCACAGTAGCTTCCCCATTCCCTTGGGAGATTACTAATCCCCCCTCCCCAGTTGCAGGACCATCCATCCACCCTCAGGCTAATGATTCTGACTGCCAGAATTAACCCCTCTTTTGCTTGACATGCTCTTGATCCTGCCAGTGTGGCACAATAATATGTCATAGAACCAGTTATTGCCTAATGACACATCATGCAAGTATGTACTTTTGAATGTGCAGATACCCACTGTTCTGAGAGTATGTATAGATATTTTATTTTATATTATTTTAGAGAAATGAGCCCAACGCATGTACAGCTTTTTGTCATTGTGAAGAACGCAGGCATCTTCCAACCAGGCTGTGCTGCCTCATGCTTTAAGAAAATATCACCTTTCATTGCCCTGGCACTCCCCAAGGTGTAAGAAAAGGAGGTGCGGCATAGAGCAAGTTTCTACCATGCCATATCTGCACACCCCACCATGTGGGTTCAAGCACCTCAGGCTTTCTGTTCGGGGTTCTCACTTATGAATGGGTTGCCCACAATCACAGCCAAACATCCCACTCACCTGCACATGCTGCAGACAAAGCACTTTGGGTGGTAGGTCCGGCCCAAAGCTGAGATCACCTCTCCCGTGATGAAGTCTTGGCAGCTATCACAACGAGTGCCATAGAGCTTCTGGTAGTCATGGGTGCAGATGTACTCCCCGTTTTTAAAGAAGAAGCCGGACTGAGCTAGGTCACAGCCACACACTGCAGAGGGGGAAGCACACACAGACAGAGAAGGGTCAGCCTGTCAGTTATCTTTCCCAAAGCTGACCTTTTCTTCTAAAGCAGGGATGGGCAGAAGGTAGACCAGGCTATACTAGTCCATCTCTCTCTCTCTCTCTCTCTCTCTCTCTCTCTCTCTCTCTCTCTCTCTCTCTCTCTCACACACACACACACACACACACACACACACACACTCACTCAGTGATTTGCAGTATAGAATCACATTATTGTAGAGTTAGAAAGGACCCTGAGGATCATCTAGTTCAACCCTGGTGATGCATGAAGATGCAGCTGTCCTATATGGGGACTGAACCTGCAATCCTAGCATTATCAGCCCTACGCTTTAACCAGTTGAACTATCCAGTTCTTTAAAAACAACAAGGAGGATTTTTTGTTTAGGTCAACAGGTTGCTTACTCCCAAATATATAACAGCAACAACAGGCTGACTTTTCCCTTCTAAATTAGGCAGCTGAAATGAAGCAAGGACTTTTATGTGAAAGGACAATGAGCTCAATGCAGTTCTGATACTCGGAAGGCTCAGAACGTGCTCAGGCACAGCTTGTTCCTTAATTCCTGTTCTTTAATGTGTTTCTTTCGTGCGGGACTATGTTTGGTAGATCCTGAGGTTCTGAGCAAAAAGCAAAGCGGGCCCCACAAGTCCAACGTCTGACTGCCCTGTTTTAAAGAGCTTGCGTGAGGTGCTACAACAGAGTTGGGGGTGCACTGATAGAAGGAACGTTCCTTGGTCAGAGCAAGGACACTGAGTTGGGAAAGCAAGCCTGAGAATGTTTCCTTGGGTAGTTTGGATGTGTTCGTTCTTCAGGGTGCCTACCCTTTAAACCCAACAAAACTAATTAAAGGGCCAAGCCCCACAAGATGTCACTGTTGGGTTGCTGGCAAGGTCCAGGATAAAAAGAGAGAGAGAGAAAGCAGACAGGCCTGTTTTGGGGAGATTTGTGCCCTGCTGAGAGAGAGCGCTTGGCTGCTGCTTTGGGAAATTGTCTGTGAGCCTCGGTGCATGACGGCAACAGACTTTGCCTTCTTTAATTGGGAATTAGCAGACAGCAAGAGGGTACCTGGGCAGAGCAGCCTGGCAGAGGGAAGTCTGACCTCTGTTCAGGCAACAGGAGATTCATGCCATCCATCCTGCTTCTCAGCGTGACGCTGGGGCATCGTATCATTAGTGGTGGCTGCTGCAACAACCACAAGAGAGAATGGAAAACATAGGCAGTGGCATTCCCTGTCTTCCTAATCGCCCTGTGAGGTGACTGAGCGAAACTTGTCATGAAATGGACAAATGGCTCACTTACCAAAGACACACACACACACACCTAGACTTATGGAAAGAAGGGGAAGATTTGACCTATGGCTTTGGACTGCATCTTTTTGATGTGGTTGTGAAGGACCACATCCACAGCATACATTTGAATGCACTATGGTACCATTTTAAACAGTCATGGCTTTCCCCAAATAATTCTGGTGCTGAGAATTGTTAGGAGACCTCATTCCCCTCACAGAGCTACAAATCCCAGAGGGGCTGAACAATCAATCCCTCTTCACAATGAACTCTGGGAATTGTAGCTCTGTGAAGGGAAGAAATTCTGATTGGTGGAAAGTGGCTGGAAAGGTGTGCCCTGCAGTTTGCCCTGCAGTCCTAAGATAGAGTGCTGCCCTAGTATGGCTGTGCACATGAAGTGAGTCGCCTTGGACGACATGCTCCGTAGAGGGCAGGAGATCCCAATCTGGCCTTCGCGGCAGCTTCCAACTCAGCTTCTGGCAAACGGAAGATGCAGCCAAAAGCTGAAACCTGGGAGCTGCAATGGCACTGGTTTCCTTCCACCCTGCCAGACACAGGTCCGGATTTAGGGGGAGGTCAGTGGCACCTCTTGCCTCAGGTTCCAAAAGATCTCAAACTGGCCCTGCTGGCAGGTGAATATGAGAGCATGTAGACTTGCTTGATTCCCTCTTATCCTGAAGGCTGTGATGCCTTGTCTAGATTTGCTGTTTGAAACCTGGTGAACCACACACTGCTCTTAGTCTTGATGATGGAACAAGGGACTGCACAGCCCCTGTAATTCCTGCGTTCTCACCTTATCTTAGACCCATTAACAAGTTTTCTTAGGAGCCATTTTCTATATGAGCTCCGCACACAAATGTTCAGAGGTTTGGAGTGGGCAGCAGGACAGGCGTGTTCAGAGCCCATTGCTTCAGCATGTTCTGAGCCCATGCTGAGTTCTTCTGAGATGTGTGTGTTGGGAAATACTTCAGCTCATCCTTGCCCTGCGGATGGAAGGGTGGCTGGGGAGGAGCAACGCTGAGATGTTGTAAAACTTAATGGCCCAGAACGGATGCGAAAGGGCTCCTTAATGCAGTTATTGAAACAGCTGCTCTTATGAAGGGGCAGTAACCGGATCTATAAATTTTACAGTGGGAATTGTTAGAGCTAGATAAGGCACCCTGTTAATTCCCACTCTTACTGTTTTCCACAATTTATTTTATTTAATTAATTGATTAAATTTATGGCTCACCCTTCCGAAGGATCCCAGGGTGGCAAACGAGTGATAGAGCAATGCATATATCTTAAGAGCATCTTTAAAACAATCTCAGTACAGATGCTTACTGGGGAAGAGCTCAACTTTAAAGGCCTTTTGGAAGAGTAAAGTTTTCAATAGGCACCAAAATATGGCACCTCTTTAATATTTAAGGGGAAGAAGCAAGTTTTCCGCACTGTGTCCAGCACTTCACTTTTGTTTATGTCTGGCATAAAAGTACAAAAAGGCCTTCAAGAGAGGCTTTGCATTTTACCACTGAATCCCTGCAAAATGTTCAAAGTGCATGTGCCTTTTTCTCTCTTCAATCTCTCATTAACAAAAATAAATAATAGCAAAATAGAAACATCTGGCAACTTTCCAATATTTGCAAATATCAGCTTCAGCTCTAGCCCTAATGCAAAAATATCTGATTGGAAGACTGCAGCATTCTTTCAAACCCTCCAAGTGTCCCTATTTTCCAGGGATAGTTCCAGATTTACAGCAGCCATCTCGGTTTCTGATTTGATCCTGGAATGTCCTGCTTTTCCTCAGGATGTCCCTATTTTTGTTGGAGAAATGTTGGAGGGTATGCAGTTATGTGACCCCAGAGCCATCTCAAGGCAGCCCTGTATAGGTAATTTTTATAATGCTTAATGTTTTATTTTATTTTTATATATGTTGGAAACCACACAGAGTGGTTGGGGCAACCCAGTCTGATGGGCAGGGTCCAAATCATAGAATCATAGAATCTTAAGAGTTGGAAGGGACCCCAATGGTCATCTAGTCCAACCCCCTGCAATGCAGGAATGTCAGCTAACGCATCCATGACAGATGGCCATCCAACCTCTGCTTAAAAAGCTCTAAGAAAGGGGAGTCCATCACCTCTCGTAGACTCTCCCTTGGACAAAAATAAACTTATAGTGGTACCTCGGGTTACCACTGTTGGAGGGTATGTTCTTTGCCTTTCCTCATTGTCACAATCAGTAAATGGACACAGTGAATCCATAAGCTTCGGACAAGTGTTGAGTGTCTCTTAAATGCTAAACTGAACATTGCATTCGCTTGTGACAAGGCAAAGGGCTAACCCTTTAGAATGGGGAGAAATGCCTGACTCTAACCTTTGTGTCCTTTTTGAACAAGGCAGCTAGTCATCCCCCAAACCACTTACCTTGGCAGGTGAAGCATCTGATGTGGAAGTGATTGCTCTGGACACGCACCACCTCCCCTTTACACGTATCTCCGCAGCGATAACAGTGGATGATGGTGGGACGGCCCCCAGGGTTGTACGGGTTTTGCTGGAAAGGAACTGCTGGGGAATAGAAAAGGCAGAGCTTGTTAGCAAGCATGCAGGAAGACGGATAGTCAAGAACAGCCAGCTTAGATAAATACATGAGCCGATTTCTTTCCTTGCAGAGTTTACTGTGCAAGCTATAGGGCCTAGTGCAGGTTGGTGTTTCATTTCACATATTGTTTCGGGAAGTGCAAATTAAGTGGATTTGCATTTTTTTAAAAAGCAAACAGATCAAAATTCTCTCCCATTCTTATGCAAAATATGGGCCTCAGCTCTGCACCTCTAGTCAGTCAGAATTTCAACATTCAGTAAAGCAGCTTGGGGTGGAGCTCTTTCTTCACCCCCCCCCCCCGCATCTATCGCTTCATGAATGGATGTGTGTGTGTGTAAAATGCTTGATATTGGTGCACAGTTTAAGGCAACACTGCTTGAGGGTGGAGGCAGGGGAAGAAAGACCATAGGATCTAGACATTCTTGAAGAGGGCTGCCTTTCCAAAGAGATTCTGAGTTCTCCGGGGAATTCTCACATCAAAAGTGAAGGTCAGATTTGTCAAGGTTAGTCTGACTACTAGACCCTGAGAATTCTCCAGGGAAGCATCTGATTTATCTGTCTCTGAGCCCTTTCAAAGTAGGCAGTAGACGGCCGAGACCCCCTGGAGAATGGATTGAGAGATAAGGGCTTCCTAACCCTTCTGAATCTTGCAGAGCGCCCTTGCAAAGGGAATAGTTTTCTCTACATCTGTTTCTCTTTCTTTGATGCTTGTTCAGCAAAACTATGTATTCTGCAGACCACGGAGGGTCTGTCAACATAACCAACATAACCAACTTCCCACAACCCCAAAGCATGCTCTTATTAGGGAGTATACAGTACCAGTAGTATATCTATCTTTTGCCATGTAATGGTAGTAGAGGTTAACTTTGCTCTCAGGGATGATTCCCTTCTTGTAAACAGGTAAGCTTTAAAAAAAAATTATTTGGCACATTTTGACTTTATTTATACCCTACTTAATTTTCCAGGTAACTTCTAAGCACTTTGCAAGTATAAAACAAAGTTGCAAAATTCACATGCACAAACACCCTCTCTGTGAGATGTGCACTCCTGTGCTACAGAGGGAGAGTGCATAGCCTGCAAGCGACTACTAAGGGGAAAAGATATAACAATTCCTCAAACAGCACTGAGGAGGGTGGGGTAGGGAGTGCAGCAATGTCATTGGGCATTAACCCATAGGTGCCCACAACAGTCTAGTCTACACAGCGCCAGCAATTTCAGTAGAAGTGCTTTCTATAGGAAAACGCTGTAAACGTTGACAAAATACTGTGATGTGATTGCTCATTCAACATGCCTGCAACAGAAGCATCTTTTTCCCATGGATCCCCTAAAACAGACTGCGATACTCCCTTCATATGAGCTCAGACATACCCACAAATCAATTGAGTGGCTTTGCATCTCTTTCTGCATCAACCACTAATTTCTGGTCCTGAACTACAAAGGCCTCTGCAGCCATTTATTTCTGTCCTCGTTTCCTGACATGTTCCTGGCTCTAATCTTTATTCCTCCAACCACCATCTCCTGCTTCCTTCCACAACTCTGCTGTCCATTCTCTCTTGCTCCCTTTTCCTTTCCCCTAGAACTCCCTCCCAGAACATTCCCATGGTGTCACCTCCCCCTCCACCGCTCTCCCTTCAGATGCCTCCTTAACAGCCCACTTTCCTCCATGAAGGTCTTTTCTCCTTCTTTCTCAGCTGAAACAAAGCCAAAGTATGCAAAGCTGCGCTTTTCATGCCCACTACTTGCTAGCCTTTCAGTGGCCCCTCTCTTGGAATTCAGACTCTTAAGTTCCTTGGATCATTTTGCCTGATGGATAAATATAGGGATAGAAGGTGTGGAAGAGCTGCAGCTCAGTGAAAGAGCACATAGTTTGCATGCAGAGGGTCCCAGGTACAATTCCTGATATCTCTAGGTAGGGCTGGAAATGGCCACTGCCTAATACCCCGGGGAGACTCTGTTGGTCAGTGTAGACCAGGACTAGCCAACTCAATGGCCTCCAAATGTTGTTGGACAATACTTCCCATCACTCATGTCAACTAGCCATGCTGGCTAACACATAGTCCTCAACTGTCCTGATTTTCCCAGGACATCTTGGAATTACAGAAGACATCTTAGCTTCTGATGGGACCCTGGAATGTCCAGTTTTCCCGCTCCACCATTGCCACTGCTGACAAGCTCAGGGAGGAGGATGAGCTGGTGCTTGCAGTTGGCACTGGCACTTGCATATGTCTTTCTGTGCTGTGCTCGCTTGAGTCAGCTGGCTCGCATGGCAGTGCAGCACGAAAAGATGCACATCCTGATTTTCATCAGTAGAACATTGGGGGGGGGGATGCTGAGGCTGATGAGAACTAGTGTCCACAACATCTGAAGGGTACCACATTGGCTACCCTTTGTGTAGATAACACTGAGATAGATGAACCAATGGTCTGACTCATTATATGGAGACTTCCTGTGTTCCTATGTACTGTACAAATGTTTTTGACATAAACCACCTTAAGAAAACTCTGCTCTGGAAGGTGGCACATAAATTCCTAAATAAATACATAAATAAAATAGCAAAATGGGATATCACAACCATATTTTGTACAGGATTTCAGTGCGGCCAGGAAGTACAGTAGTCTACTACTTGTCCAGTGCCCACTTTCCACACTGAGAACAAAGAATCATCCAGACATTCAGATAGAACCAGAGAGCACCAGACATCCTTTTACAAGCAAAGATGAGGGGTTTGGGGGGGTCAAGGAATTAATCAATATTTAAACAAACATTCATACAAAAAAAATCAAAAAATCTGCTCTGGATGATTTTGCCTTCAATTATTATGGGCTTCTGGTCTCTAGGGAAACTTCTCGGTGTCCATAGCAACCTGTCACCAGGCTGGTGAGCTCAGTGCCTGAAAATATAAGAGGACTGAGCATGATAAGGAGAGGTATTGGGGGTGCAGGGAGGGGGGGGAATGAAGCATGGGCTGCAGACTTCAATTAAATGGCAGGGCTGTAGCTGTGACTCTTATCTCCCAACAGAAAGTCCTGTTTCTGCAGAAGAAACTTGATGAGATCTAACCACAGGATCTGTACTTTCCTGCTTTCTCTTATCTCTGCTCAGCATTAAAGAAGTTATTTCCAAGTTCAGGATTGATTAACCCAAGGCTCTTGTTGGAATTCCCCCTCATTTATGTGACTGGCATTGTTTTCCTCTTTCTGCAATTGTTTCCCAGGAGTTTGCCACTCCTCCTTGCCCCTATGTAAGAGCATTACAGGCATTGCCTTGCTCCTTTGCAGAGGGACAGTCGATCAGGGCCAAGCTCATTACGCCAAAATAATCCAGTAATAATGTAAGTAGCATTAGGAACCTTGCAGCAACGAGAGGAACGGGGCAGGGGGGAGGGAAAAGCCCAGTGGAATGCCTTAATCTCTCAGTGGTTCACTCCTGCCTGAAGGAGACGTGCTTACTTAGCAAGAAATTAAAGCCAAGTTCACCTCATCTCATCATCATTAATGCATTGGTGCTCTTTCTGCACCAATGCAAAGGAATACATGGAGTACTGTTCTCTCTGGTATAATTCCAGGGAGTCGTAGCTGGGGCAGAGTAGCCAGTGGAGTTTGATGCATTTCCAAACCCTTGTTTCACTCAATGTTCTCAGTGATGAGTAGGCAGAGGGAAAAACAGCAGACAGAGGAGCTCCATAAGACAACTCGGCTATGGTCCTTCCAGTTTACTCACAGAGATGTTATATCTCCAAGATGTTTTAGTGTCTCAGGCAGAGCAGTAAGAGGCATCCTCCTGTAAACCAGGGTGCACAGTCCCCAAGACCAGCCAATGTATTTAGGTATCTTCTGCAGAAGACCCCACAAGCACCTCTACTACTGCCTGATAATAAAAATGAAGCAATAAATTAAATAACTGAGAAACTGCTGACCTTCCATGATGTCCAAAATTCGCCTCCTGAGGCATATGCCTCACTCGGCCTAATGGGAGAGCCAGCTCTGTTTAAGGCCAAAACACATATCCAAGGTGCTGTAGGGATGCCACCCAAACAGCTTCTTGTTGCACGGATTGTTGCCCATGTATTGTGAATTTCCAGGGACCTATCAGTAGCCACCAAAAATGGGAAGAGATTGGATAGAGGGTACTCTCGCCAACATGATGGCATTGATCTTCATAAGCGATGCCCAGGGATAACCTGCCGCAAGGAAGCTTGTGTGTATGTAATGTAACATACTCTTCTAGCTTTTGCTGGTTTCTCTCTTCATGTGCAAAAGCTAAACATGTTCAATAACTGGAGGGAAACCTCAAGGGGAAAATAGCATATTTTATTTTGCCATACCCTTATATTAAACTTTGTACTGTATTGATTGTGCTGGAAATGTTGCTTGGTCCCAGCGACAATGAATGATGGCACATTCTCCATGGGAGCCTCAGAGCCCTGTATTTGGCCTGAATTTTTCAGTGCCAAGTGAAAAAGCCATGTGCAACATGCAGCAATTATGAGTTTTACAGGTGGCACACATTTTCCCCCCCCTGTCATCTCTGACCCTACAACAGTAGCAAAATTTGATTGTGAGCCTTTGCTTTCGGAGGAGACAAGCTAAAGCTGAAGGTCTCTAGCCGTCACTTGGCCATCAAAGATGACATTTCCATTTTGCTTATCATCATGGTGTTATTCCTGCGTACTTGAGCAGGGATCTTCCCAGCAAGCCCTGCTGCATTCTCTGAGCTCTTATCTCCTTGACTCCTTCTTGGCTAATACCTGCTGTGTTCTGCCAGAGGCAGCTGTGATTGGTGGAGGAGCAATCTGTGTCAATTAAACATAGAGGCCATTGGGAGAAGGAGACTGTTGGGGCGATGAAAAAGATTATTATACATGCAGAAAAGTACTGAGTCAGAACTAATGGCCCTACACTGTCACCTCCCTACCTCCCACCCCAGGTAAATGGCAAGTGTCTTGATTATAGACACTTTATAATGCAAAAAGGCAGAACAGATATCACAAATATTGGACTTTGAGGGGTTTAGCACTTGTGGTAAAATAGCCTGAGGGTTCTTTATCTTGCTGTGCTCATTAACCTGCAGCTGTGGGTGTCCGTGTGGTAATTTACTGTTGCATTCATGAACAATATTTCTTTGGTAAAATGGGATGTTGCATTTCAAAAAGGAGAGCGTTCTGTAGGCACTCTGTGTCAAGAATTATGGCGGTGTTATACTCTGTGTGGACCATAGATCAGTGTTAGAACATCTGCTTTGTATTATTATTATGCAGATGGTCCAAAATTCAATCACTTGCATTTCCAGGTAGGGTTGGGAGAGACCCTGTGTCTGAAATCCTGGAGAGCTACTGCCAGTCAATGTGTAGACAATACTGAGCTGGATGGGCCAATAGTCTAATGCAATTGAGTTCTTATGTTCCTATATTTTGATACAACAGACTGAATACAGCTACCTCTTTGGAAAAAAGAGATAGAAAACCAGGGCGGAATCTCCCTTTTTCTGTCTCTGTCTCTCCCCACCTCTCTCTCTCTCTCTCTCTCTCTCTCTCTCTCTCTCTCTCTCTCACACACACACACACACACACACATCTTCAAACACTCATGCACCTGCATTTGCAAACCCTGACACCAGCCAGGTTTCCAAGATGCATATACATGGGTGTTTAAAGATGTGTTTGTGGCATCTCCACTTAGACATGTTTCTTGCAGAAGACAGTGGTATAATTCCAGCATTTCATGCAGCAACCATAATGCATGGAGCTGTGAGCCATTAAGTTTAGAATCACAGAGTACGGCATGTGGAATGGTACCCAGAGTGCCAGAGGCAGTAGATTTGAGTTCTGAAATGAAGGAAGTGTCTAACATAATCCTGTCTATTTACTGACCTAGAGGCATGACAGCTGACTTAAGTTGCTAAATCTAGTATAAATGTCGTGCATGAGAATCTCCTAAATGCCCGATATAAAGTATCTACAAACCACAGCAGCAGCAGACAGAAGTGGTTCTCATGAGGAGGGATCTATAGACTTACTTGTGGTTATGACAAAAGCAAACCCTGACTACCTTTCTCAATGTATTAACTGGTGCAAAAGTGTAATCAAAAGAGTGTGCACAAGGTAGTTTAAGGGATCCGGCCAAAAACAGACTATAGACCACATCTACACCATACATTAAAACATTCTCACACCACTTTAACAGTTATGGCTTCCCCACAAAGGTTCCTGGGACCTGTAGTTTGGAAAGGGTGTTGAAAATTGTTAAAACACCCCCCCACCAAAGCTATAATTCCCAACACTCTTAACCAACAACAGCACCCAGGATTCTTTGATGAAAGCTAAGGCTGTTAGAGTGGTGTAAGAGTGTGGAAGTGACCATAATAACTAGTATACTGGATGGATGGGAGGGGTCGAGTTGCATCATTTAGCTAGAATCTAGCTTATGACTGAATGCCCTGAGCTGGATGCAATGCAGACGTGTGGGTGTAAGTATGTTAAGCCCTGCTGAAGACAACACGTAGCTGCAGCAGATGGAGGGTGGGGTCCAAGGAAGAGGAAGAAACCAATGCCTGATATTATGACCACATCCCCATTGGTCCTTTTGACTTCCAGCCATTGCCCACTTTCTACTTGACCACTGCCACACGTAACAGCCGTGTCCCGTGCTCCGGACTAATGCAAACTGGAAGTTATAGATCACCATTAAAAACACATCACTGCAAGCCTCCCAGTGCAAGCACCCGCTTTATAATTCCGTCCCTGGGTGACGTGTTGGCATCTTTGAGTTATCTGCTCTCACAGGGGTACAGAACAGCTTGATCTAATTAACTACCTGTAATTAATTTTTGCGAAGTGCTTTGAGGAGGCACAGGTGAAGGATGCGATAGGAATGCAAAGCAGTCTTCGTGTACCGGCAAGCATTTAGCGCATTGGGTGTAGGTGATGCGTGGCAGCTTTACCGCATGGCTGGAGGGTGAAAGGAGCTGGCATGTTTCGATGGATGTGACCACACTGGCATACAGAAGATGTGGGGATCTTGGTGGCAGCATCTGAAGCATGTATGGCTGGATGAATGTATACAGCGGAGCATGGCAGTGCATCCTAGTCAGTGTGCATGGTGCTTGTATACCAGCAAGAGGCTGGCAGCATAATCGCAAGGCGGCATTTGATTTGACAGCCTCTCTTCAAAAACTGGCTCATTGGGCAAGCACTTCGCTCCCCAGGCAGACTACCCACCTTTGCAACTGCTCCTCCCACTCCTTTCATGCGATGATGGGAACAAACGAATGATTAATCACATTAATCTCTGCACATTTCCTGCAGTAATTGGCCTGTAAATCATCCTCTCAGAAAAATCCACACTGTGTGGCAGTTGCCAAGGCCAGGGAATAAATTGCACTGTAGGTTTTACAGAGGCATGGCTCCTCCAGGCAGGTAGAGTTTTTGCCCTTGGGTACAACTCTTGAGTAGTACATAGGACAGCTCTGGCAGCTGCAAGCCACCCTCACTAAGTGGGACTGCCATATTTCCAGGTAGGACTTCCAAGAAATTAATGGGGAGGGGGAATCAGTTATTTTCTCATAATCAGCCAAACCTCCTGGGTTAGTTGGTCTCTGCATTTCAAGGGCTGTTTGATCATCTGCTCTGGAAGACCTGCTTAAACTACGTGGCTAGTTATTTAAAGAAGAAAGTTAAAGGAGGGGCATAGTAATCAGACCATTAGTCTATCTACTCCAGGGTGGTCTGTTATGATAACTGGCAGTGGCTCCCTGGTGTTTCAATCGGGAGACAATCCTAGCCCCATCTGGAGATGCCAGGAATTGAAATTAGCAAAGCCTGTGCTCAACCACTAAGCTATAGCTCTACGAGTCTAACACCCACAGCCTTTCCCCTAATATATGCAGAACTACATCAACTGGCTCTCAAGTGTGAGCATGGCTGGAGAACCACACTGCTGAGGTATCTATGAAGGGCTTTCCCTCCTCACGCCACTGGAATCTCCCCAGGGAATGCAAGTGTAGGTGGATGCACTTGCCTACAAGCTGTAATTAGCTGCCACCCTTCCAGCAGCAGAGGAATTACGTAAATAGGTCAGTCTTCTCTGTTTTGCCTGAGCCTCAAAACAATAAAAGAGGCCCATACTACAGCATTTATATAATTGATCACCTAGGGCACAATCCTAACCCTGGATCTGCCAGAATCAGCGAGTTAGGATCTGGCTAATCTCCAGTTTAGCTGGCTGTTCAGCCAGGCTATGCCAGCATAAGTCCCTAACCCTAATTCAGCTGGAGATAAGACAGCATAACTCGCTCATCCAGGGTGTAGCAAACTCAGGCAGTCCCAGCAGATCTTGTGCCATCAAAAGTCTTGGGGAATGGGTTGGGATGCTTGCGAGTTGTGCAATGTGTGGCATGTTCCACGTTAGTTTGTTTATCCGGTTGTGTTGCTGCATGTGACTGTGTGACTGGCAGAGTGTGTGGTGGGTAAGCCTGTGGTGTGTGGCATGCGCTTGCTGATTGGCTGCTGTGGTGAGGGCTGGAAGGGACCTTGTGCGTGCACTGCCCCTTGCGGGAGTGATTTGAAGCTGCTTCCCACAAGTTATTCCTGAGTGGTCTCTTGGTTCATATGCACCCCATAACAACCTTTAGGAAGTCTCCCCTGTGCTGGTGGCCATAGCTCCCATAGTAATACCAGCGTGGAGCTAGCTCTCTGTGTTTTGCTGATTCTTTCCTCTGCACCTGGCTGGGGCCAGCTCATTTGCCATTTATCTCCCGAGGGGCTCTTTATGCCAGCTTAATTCTGCGGGTGTAACTCATACATATCTCCAATAAAAATAAGGACATCCTATTCCATTCCCTCCAACATTTCACTGACAAAAACAGGGACACCCTAAGGAAAAGTGGGACATTCTGGGATTAAATCAGAAATTGAGATGGCTCCTGAAAGTCCAGGACAGTCCCTGGAAAATAGGGACATGGGGGGTCTGGTAACTAATGCTGGCTTCCCATATTTAGGATTGCTCTGCCTGCTGCAATCTAGCTATGTCTGGTGTGCAGATGTCTCTCCATTCATTGAAAGGCCTTCTTCCTGTTCCCCCTACTTTACCTGTTAGCTGTTCCATTTTCTTTTGCTGACAACGAACATTTGTTAAGCCCCTGCATGTAAAACTTGGCCAGCAACATTTCATTCTGTTTGGCAGTATAATATCTAGAATGGTCATATGGTTTAAGGATTTGAAATCCTATTATAAAACTATAACGAATCTTGTCTCTATTTTACTGGGTTGTACGAACGCTTTCTAGCCTATTGTGTCTAAATATTTAGATAACTGTTGGCTGATTTAAATAGTGCATTGAATCTGGTGTTCTTATGGTTGCTTGGTATAGATTAAGAAATTACAGCAGCTGTTAGCATGATGAGTTACTTTGATCCTATAATAGGGACTTAAAGGTGAGGAGATAAACAGTGTGATATAGTAGAGCCCACAGACAGTTCATAAAAATCCACTAGGAGAGATGCAATTTTTCTAGATAACTATGTCCAATTGGATCCTGAAAGCAAACCATCTCTAAAAAGACAATGGCTCTAAAGAGGATTATGCGCAGAGATAGTTAAAATGGGTGAGAGAAGGAAGTAAAACTAATTTAGAGCATATTGCAGCCCCACAACTTCAGCTCCCTGTTTCCAGTCTGCCTTTGTAAAGTGTTTGATCTTGTTAGCCATATGGCCAGCCATGTGCAAGTCCCAGATTGTAAACCCTCGCTAGGGGGTCAATACCAAGAGACAAAACTGCAGTCACTTTCTTGTAACTTCATCCTTGTGTGAGGTTGGCTAAGTTCTGCCTTAGTCAGAACTTGAGTCATTCTAGTCAATGGAACAGAAAGGCTCTGTGCACAGGTGAGATTGTCTATAAATCCAGATCTTAATTAAAGGAGTGCATAGCTGTGACGGAGTTTGGGCGATGAACTTGGATCAGATGTCTAGCACATTAATGTCCTGCTGATAAGCACATTAGAAATGCTATAGAGCTGGAGATTGCTAATGAGTGCTGATTACAGAGCCTCTTTCTGAACAGGTGGGAGCTTGATTGTGAAGATCCCCTTCCTTCCCAGATATCTCCATGGTGACTGATGAAAATTCACCTCACTCCAGTTTCAATGATGTGCAATTTCTTGCAGCTTATCAGGAGAATCCAAAATGCATGCACTCATCTTTGTGTGCCTTTGCCAAGTGCTACATGTGAAAGAAGAAGCTTTGCATGTGTTGTCATTGTTGTTTAGTGGTTTAGTCGTGTCCGACTCTTTGTGACCCTATGGACCAGAGCACGCCAGGCACTCCTGTCTTCCACTGCCTCCTGCAATTTGGTCAAACACTGTCCAGCCATCTCATCCTCTGTCATCCCTTTCTCCCTGTGCCCTCCATCTTTCCCAACATCAGGGTCTTTTCCCGGGAGTTTTCTCTTCTCATGAGGTGGCCAAAGTATTGGAGCCTCAGCTTCATCTGCCCTTCCAGTGAGCACTCAGGGCTGATTTCCTTAAGAATGGATAGGTTTGATCTTCTTGCAGTCCATGGGACTCTCAAGAGTAGTAAGTGTATATCTAAAGCTGTTTCCATCTGGTTGAAAGGATAAAATTTGTCCTCATGAACATGATCATTATGGATATGAAAAAGCCTCATAGCTAGCCTAGTGAATGTGTTTCTTCTTTGGCCTGCATTTTTTTAAAAGACAAAGGCTGCATTCAGAAGTGGAGATAATTGTGCTTGTTTTCCTCATTATAATACTAGTGTTGTATCCAAGATTATAACAATCCTTTCTGTCACATGACCTGTTGCCTTATGGAACAGTGGCTTTTTGATCAATATACTGTCTTGTCGTACTATGTTTTAAATGGATGGAAATAACTTTATGCTGGAATACTGCCCCCAATTTTGTCACATGAAATGACAATGCGAAACTCCTCCAATTTTCCAGGGTTACAGGGTTGCAAATGAATTTTTCTGGAAGTAAGCAACATGGAAATAAGCACCAAACTTCTGCTAGATTCCACGAAACTTCTAGAACTTGTCTTTACAGCATGGATCACATAAATCATGGAAATTATCTGGAAGGAACTATCTGGAAAATGGAATATAGTGCTGTCTGTATGCAGCTCAGTTATCCAAGGCAACTGGGGCTGTCAGGACAAGAAGCATAAGGTGATCCAGAGGATAAAGGTTCAAGACAAATCTGGGGCAACAGAGAGAGAATATCAGAAGCATGTGTGTGCTGAAAGAAAGCAAGATTTTCTTAGTTTAGTTAGTCTATAGCTGAGCTAGTTAGTCTGTAGTTGGCTGGTGAAAAACTGAGAAAACAAACTAGGACAATTTTTCCCTTGGATTTGGTAGTGTCCAAGTTACCTGATCCTATCACTCTTCCATTTTTATTTTTATTTTTTGCAGAGCTATATGTGGACAGTTTACTTCAGGCTTCATTCTGACCCACTTAAGTGGAAGTAAGCCTCATTGAATTCAATGGGACTTATTTTGGAATATAGGATTGTCTTGTCAGTTCCCATCTTTATATATATATATATATTTCATTACAGCAAGGGTGGCCAATATGGTGCCTGACAGATGTTTTAGACCACAATCCCTGGCTATCGGCCACATTGGCAGGGGCTCCACATTGGTTACTCCTGCCTTCCACACAGCTTCATATGCACCCTGATTAAATCACAGTTCCAAAAACTAAGTCTGCTGCAATCACATCAAGGATATTTTCTGTACTGATTTACTCAAGGTGCCTACAAGTTGGTGCATATCAGTAACCTATAAGAAACAGGAAGAAGAGACAGAAACTGAAAACTGCAGCAAGTGGTGCATGTGCCAATTCCAAAATTAATTTTAGACATTCTGTAAGTTAAACCAGAAGGCAAACAAAATAGAACGTGGGCACACCGAGAGAACCAAGGAACAATAACTGAATGGAATGAAGATCTGGTTATCCTATGCTACTCAAGTCACTCTTATTTGTTACGAAAGTTTTAAAGTGTCACGCAAATATACACACACACACACACACACACTTAAGATTTGGCAAATCAGCAATCCAGCTGAGGAATTGCCTCTGATTGCCTCTGTTGTTTTATTCTGCTACACAGATGGCAAGAAGGATGCGCTCAAGGCTATTTCATGTTACATTTTCCTTGCAGAAAACGTTCCCTTAAAGGGGGGGGGAGTGTGAAACACATACATGGGTCATAAAGAAGTGCTGCACATCTACAAGATTCCCAAAAAGCAGCTTTCTGGCACATGCATGTGCGGCAAAATACACGCTTGTCATCTAGATGGTTGCTTGCAACTGCTTTTCACATTTCCTTACTTCAAACACAAATATAACATTATTGAACAAGACTCTCTGATTATCTATCCTGTCTTGCAACACCAGAGCAGTATATGTAGGAGCCTTCCACAGGCAGCTAACAGAGCACATACAGGTCATGGGGCAGAGCTTGCCATCCTCCATCCCCAATCCATTAACTTTCCAATTCTGAATATCTGAATGGGTCTCTTGTTCTCTTCTGGTCCAATCCTCATTTCCTGTGTGAGAGCTTCCTGTTTAAAGGGAAGGGCATACTTCTAAAACATCTCTCTATAGAGGACTCTACAGCCCTGGACTAGTCAGTGCAGAGCAGACCACTGTTCACAGACAATCAAAGCTATTGTTGAGATTTGCACACGTGTGTGTGCATCTAGGGCCAGAAACAAGTGCAGGAAGAAATCTGTACAAAGATATGTGTAGTCACTCTTGGATGCTCTTGGGCCAGATACCAATGCCTTATTTGCAGTGGGTATCAAATGCACTGCTGAACAGAGATAATGCAAACCCTTCTCCCTTTTATCCATCAATAAGATTGTCTTCACTGACAGCAGAAGACTCCCACATGTCAGTCTCAATCTACGAAGCAGCAGATGGTCCCCAGAGCAGGCAGCCTCCAGCCGATATGTCTGCACTCATGTGTGGGGATGTGCAAACACCAGACAAAGGTGAATGTTACTCAAACAGCAGTCTGCTGCCAAGAAGAGAGAGGCTGGAAAGGGCATCAGCAGCCGGCACATAGCTGGCTTAACCAGCTGAGAATCTAGCCTTGGAGGGTTCTGTGCGCATGCAGGAAAGGGCTAATTCACAGCCAGCAGAGAAAAAGCTGCCATCAAGCCAGTGCAGCCAGACTCATGGTGCTGACTGACTCAGGGCTCCAGCAGGGGAACAGCTGCAGGGATTTCTTTCTGGCACTCCTCTAGTCTCAGCTGCTCAGAAATCTCTCCAACCATCCAAATCACACACACACACACACACACACACACACACACACACACACACAGACTTCCAACATTTGCATGGAATATAAGAAGCTGCCTTTTACTGAGTAAGGCCACTGGCCCATCTACCCCACTGTTGTCTACACTGACAGGTAATAGTTCTCCAGGATTTCGATGGAGGTCATTCCCAGCCCTACCTGCCAGGGTTTGAACCTGGGACCTTCTGCAAGCAAGACAAATGTTGTACCACTGAGCTACTGAGCTACCCCATAAGTTGTGCTCATTCAGAAGGAAGACTTGGAAGGGGAACCCACAGTTTCATTGTACAACAATCTAACATCAGGTCTAGCCCACCATTGTTACTTTATTGGCATGGCAAAATATATGTGTTGCTAAACAGAGCAGGAACAATGGAGAAGACATTTTCTCATCTGCAAAAAGTCAAAGGCAGATTGAAAGAGAGATGGCTGCTTGTACAATCATCTCACTTTCTCCATAAAACAGGTCTTGCATTTTTTTTAAAAAAAAAAACCAAAACAAACAAACAAAAAACCTGTCCCAGAGTTGACAAGAAGAAATGAACTTATTAAATGCATGGGTTACAAGAAGTGATGCATCCCTCAAACTCCTTCCAACTTTCTTAACAGCTGTTGTAAGAGAGCCAGTGTGATGTAATGGTCAGAGCGTTGGACTAGGACCTGGGAGACCCGGGTTTGCATCCCTACTCAGCCATGAAGCTTCCTATGTGACCTTGGGCCAGTCACTGTCTCGTAACCTTACCCCACCTCGCAGGGTTGTTGTGAGGATAAAATAGGAGAGAGAGTTGGAGAAGCATGTGACCATCTTGAGCTCCTTGGAGGACAAGGTGATATATAAATGCAATAAACAAACAACGCAAGACACTCTCTTCCATTATTTCCCGAGACAGATAGATGCCAACCAACCAAATAAATAGTCTGCCTTCAGTCTGGTGACTAGGAATATCACCCGCACCCCTTCCAGGAGGTAACTCTATATCATGACTCGGGGATCCCCAACATGCCTGAAGGTAACTAGCCATGTGGATCAATACTTTGATGGGGCCTTTCCCTTGCTCTTTTCATGACGTTGCTTTCCTTGTTAAAGCATGGTATCTGGATTCAACTTCAAACATATCGACAGTGGCAAAGGAAGTGAGGACACAGGACAGAACAGGAGAACTGGGAGCACGGCTTTAAGGGACCTCAGGACGTGGTGGCAAATAGATTTTTGTGAGAGAGAACTGGAAGCAGTTCATCTGACTGGGTTAGTGTGAACCCAAACAGGCCGAGTAGTGATAAAAGCTTCTTAAAAGGGGAGACCTAATGGCCCTGGAAAAGGTTCGTTTGGGCACTTACATCTTTTGAATTTCAGCGCTGGGTGAAATTAGAAACAGCTTTGAAGAAAATGCATTAGTGAACACAAACCTTCAACAAGGCCAAGCTAAGTTTCTCCTCACACCTCACCCATTAGGGCCATCTGCGGATCTGGGGGGGGGGGGGAGGCAGGGAGAGAAGCTGGCGCTTCTGTGCTGCTGCTTCATATCTGGCCCTCGGCATCCCCTAATTAGATCACAAGCAGTTACTGCTTCCACCTGCCTTCCGCTGTCAGACACCATAGCTGTCACCAGCACATTGTGTCAGCTCCCACTGTGTGACAAAGGAAAACAAACAATGGGGGAGGGATGCTGTTGGAGAGGCCACGGGTGCAGCCAAAGTGCCGGATGCCAGCGCAGGCATTGTCACATATCCAATAGCAGCAAAGGAGGGATGTGGCGAGACAGCCAAAGGCAGAGGCCTCCAATGAAATCAGGATGGCTATGGACTGTTTATCCCCAGAGAAGGAAAGAGAACGCTGGTAAATTTTAATGTGGGTGAACATGAAACAGACAGCAGACTTCCCCGAGTGTCCCTGGTTGTCAGAGATGTCCCTCATTTGAACCCGGTGTCTCAAGTTGTCCCTCAGGCCCTCATTACCCTTGCAAAGCCACCAATTTTCTTCATCACACATCCCTCTTCTTTCCGGTATATCTGTTAACTGCATATAATGGCTGGTGGCAACTACTGAGGTGGTTCAGGTTGCAGGAGGAGTTGTCCTTTGTATGGCCTTTAGTTATATTTTAGTTGTAGTGGGTGGTCTTCAGCTAGGTTTTACTCAGAGTAAACCAACTGAAATTAATTGCAACTACATTAGGCCCATAAATGCCAATAGGTCAACTATGATTAAAACTTAGTTGACTACTACCTAGCTTGCTTTATTGCATTAAAAAAATAAAAAATGTTTGTCAGCTTTTGTGTGTTTTGTGGTTTTGTAAGTCGCTTTGAGGCATTTTGTGTATGTGTGTAGAAAGCATTTAATAAATGCACCTAATAACAGCACAGGAATCTGGCTTTTCTGGTCACATTTTCCCAGCATGCTCTTCTCCCAAAGGCTGAAGATCAGGAGATCATTGAGCTTGAGGCTAGTGGACAGGAGCCCACCAAACCACCTCCTATAGTACCAGGACTTGCAGAGCCAAAGTGAGGACCCTCACAAGCATCTTCCAGCAGAGCAGGATATGCACCAGGCAGGAGGCCATGGAGCATTCGAGAAGTGCTCATCTTCAGACCAGAGAGTTGGCCCTTTAAGAAACTAACTTCTCCACAAGGAGAACGTGGGCTGGGGACAGAGACTGAAAAGGATTCCGTTTGTTTTTGACCTTTGTTGGAGCAATTTATGCACTTGGATCTCTCTATGGTGCTGCAAGTTCTGGCCCACCTTGTGGTCTCACCCTGTGGGCTGCCCTGCAGGACCAAAACAGTTTAGTCTAGATGGAGATGATGTAATATCATCACTTAATGCTGCTGTGAATCTAGGAGGGCAAAAATAAGCCTGACGTAACCTGAGGGACCAGAAGATCCTGTTCTGTGCAGTTTCTCCTTTCCTGTTAAAAGCATGTCATTGTTTATTTATGCTTCTAGGTAGAAGAAGGGTTAAAAATTTCCAAGTTTTTCTTTTAAACAACAACACTGACTCTCCCTCACTGATGAAGCCTGCTGCATAATTTGCTCGCCCTGTGTTTGGAATAGTGACCTCTCCACACACCACACATGCATGAGAGGCAGGCTGAATAATTTTATTCTTATGCTAGACTCTACTGCAACATTTGCATATCGCAAAAGAGCCCATGTTTGCTCTTTAACCCAGGTTCGGCATATGCCCTACTGCACAGAAGACAGTCCTCTCTTTTAAGGCATTCTGTTGTTGCTAATCTTCTGCTCACCTTGTCATACGGAGAGCAAGAAACCCAAAATCCTAACAAGAGAGATCAGCAAAGGGCCTTGAAGCTGCCCATCAATAGCACCTGCAGAGCAGGCTGGGCCGAGACACCAGTCACCCACTCCCACTATGGTGAGATATATTGTTATTTCTGTTTAAATTATACTACTCATTTCTAGATTTACATCTATACCTATAAATTAGCATATGTACATTTTATGCAAATATGTGGTTTCTTTTGTCCTGTTTTTGCAGGGTGATGCTTTTCCTCTTTTGCCAATGAGTAAGGGACGTGGGTCGCGCTGTGGGTTAAACCACAGAGCCTAGGACTTGCTGATCGGAAGGTCGGTGGTTCGAATCCCTGCGAGGGGGTGAGCTCCCGTTGCTCGGTCCCTGCTCCTGCCAACCTATCAGTTTGAAAGCATGTAGATAAATAGGTACCGCTCCGGTGGGAAGGTAAACGGCGTTTCCATGTGCTGCTCTGGTTCGCCAGGAGCGGCTTAGTCATGCTGACCACATGACCCAGAATCTGTACGCCGGCTCCCTTGGTCAATAAAGCGAGATGAGCGCCGCAACCCCAGAGTCGGCCACGACTGGACCTAATATTCAGGGGTCCCTTTACCATTACCTTTAAGGCTACTAGGCAAAGGCAGGTTTTGTTGTTTAATTTCCATCCTGCGGAACAGACCTGAGAAACCGCGGCTAGCATTCTGCTCACCTTCTCATTCTGAGAACAAAAAAACTAAACCCCAGCATATTCAAGCCACCTTGCTGCTACAGAGAAAGGGAGTGGATGTGCAAGACCGTGCAAGGCCAGAGAAGGAATCATATGCTAGGCCAGAGGGTGGGAAACCTTTTTAAGGTTAACAGTAGCAGAACCTGCACAGGGGAGGCCCAGGCCTGTGGTGGGCAGAGCAGCAAATATGCACAACCATGAAAAAGAGCTTTCTGCTAGGGATGATGGAGAATTCGGTCAGAAATGGCCACAGGAAAGGATATTCTCATGATATGCACATTCATTCAGATGGAAATCATGCAAGCAAATATGAGTAGTGTTTGCAACTGGGTTGCAACGCCCTCGGTCCAGTATACCTGAAGGAGCGTCTCCACCTCCATCATTCTACCCGGACACTGAGGTCCAGCACCGAGGGCCTTCTGGCGGTTCCCTCACTGTGAGAAGCCAAGTTACAGGGAATCAGGCAGAGGGCCTTCTCGGTAGTGGTGCCCTCCCTGTGGAACGCCCTCCCACCAGATGTCAAAGAGAACAACAACTACCAGACTTTTAGAAGACATCTGAAGGCAGCCCTGTTTAGGGAAGCTTTTAATGTTTAATGTATCACAGTATTTTAATATTCTTTTGGAAGCCGCCCAGAGTGGCTGGGGAAACCCAGCCAGATGGGCGGGGTATAAATAATAAATTATTATTATTATTATTATTATTGTTGTTGTTGTTGTTGTTGTTGCTTTACTCCTCAAACCTTAAGTAAACCGTAAATGACGTTAATTAAAGAAGTTGAGTCCACTGCAGATAGAAAGATGAGTTCCAGGTTTTAGCAGAAGCTGAACTGTGATGGAAACAGCACTAACAGCAATGAACCCAGGGCAGAACAAAAACTGCTGCCTACACACACACACACACACACACACACACACACACACACACACACACACAAAAGCATGCATGTGTGCACACACACAAGCCTCTCTCCATCCATCCAGCAAGAGGTGTTCTCACAATTCAAGGATGGTGTTATCACAATTGAGGGATGGTGAAAGGTGCAGCAGCAGCTTGGGAAGATGGAGTGGCATGGGGAGAATTCTGAGGGCCATATAGAGAGGCCTGGAGGGCCATATTTGCCCCCTCACCTTGAGGTTCCTCAAACCTGCACTAGGGCTTTGTGAGGAAGCTCCCAGAA
This sequence comes from Podarcis bocagei, assembly GCF_964188305.1. Classification (NCBI taxonomy): domain Eukaryota; kingdom Metazoa; phylum Chordata; class Lepidosauria; order Squamata; family Lacertidae; genus Podarcis; species Podarcis bocagei. The sequence goes on along the minus strand of NC_138126.1, from coordinate 81,853,948 downwards.
TCTGCTGGACAAATAGAAATTCTTCTATGAAACAGGCTGTTCCGTTTCCAGTCAACAATGTCAGAAGACATTTCATTGGCAGTCAGAAGCCCTGACAATACTTTTCAGCACCGCACTAGCAAAGAAGATTTTGTTGGGAGCCAAAGTCCCAGAACAACAGTGATATCATTCATTTGGGAAGGAAAGAGGAGAAGGTAAGGAGAACAGCGTAAGGGGGGGGGGAGGGAAAGGTTTTTTTTCCAAATAACAACAACAACAACCCTGGCTAAGGAAGGCAATAAAGATGACAAATGTTGGCAGAAGAGAGGGGGAAGGGGGAAAAACAAGAGAGGAAAAATAGGGGGAAGAAACAGTCAGGACTTTATTTCTGGCTGGGCTCATGGAAATTATTCTCTGTTCTCAAGTGCTGAAGGAAGCCCGCCATTGTGTGTGTTGTACTGAGTAACCCTGTTACCTGGCAGTACAGCAGGGAGCTTTAAAAGCTGGGTCTGTTGCCTGCAGGATGTTTACTTCCCCCAGATTTGGCAAGCTGCTAAGCCAGAAGGCGATCCAGCAGGGGATAGGAACCAACAACCCAAAGGCAACTTCCTGGCTTAAGTCATAGGCCACCCCTCCTTGGCTACTGGGTAATTCATTAATCTTTTTCATGTTCAACACTCTGTTTCCACCAGGTCAGAATTGCCCATATGCAGCTCATTCTATTTTATTGGATGACCCAGCCAGGCACACAGGGTGGGCTGAGGTTTTCCGCATACATTGGTAACTTATATGAGAACACTGGTCTGCTCTCCACCTCTCCATTAAAGCCCCTTTGCCCCCCCCCCACATTTAAAGATGATTTTGGGCTCAGGTGGTGGTGTTGCTAAGAGTGGCACCTTTCAGAACAGTTGACCAGTAGTCACTGGAAGTTATTTTCTGTAAAATTACTTTATTAAAATGCAAAGTTGAGCTTAATAATCATGAAAAACAGGTATGAAATATCAAAGCAGGGACAAAAAGGGAGCCAGTGAACTTAGAAATACATTCCAGGTTCTTGATAAAATTACACACACACACACACACACACACACACACACACACACACACACACTTTTTAAAAAAGAAACAACCATTAACATGGAGATCCCTTATTTTTCTTGGAGATAAGCTGCATTTCCAGCAAACCTTAGTTTGATACTCTACACATATTCCTATTTTATTGTATTGTCCACAGCCATTTATAGACCAGAACGAGGGGTGGGGAGATTGGTTATGTTCTGCATTATTCACATAAACAATAAAATCACAGCAAGAAGAAAGAAATTTGTCCTTCCTTTTTTGACCTCTAGAGGTTCTCAGTTTATTTGTCATTTTTTCTAGTAAGACGTATCTGTTCTGTCTAGATCCCTCCTAAAATGTAAGTTTGTTATCAGGGTGCAGTACTGTGTTTTGTTGGAACACAGAAAAAGAAGAACATGTAAACTTCCGGGATTACAATTCGAACGACAAGCACACAGTCTTTAAAGCTGTAATACAAAGAAGCCAATCTCTGTGTTTATGGACTTGTTTTGTTCATGAAAGCCATGAGAACATAAGAGGAACCCTGCTGGACCAGACCAAAGGCCCATCTCGTCTGAAAGCCTGCTTTCCATTGTGTGTGGCCAGCTAGATACCTCTGGGAGGCATACGAACACAGTGTGAAGTTAATCTGTAAAAATAACTGCTTTGTGTTAGTCTGCCTTTGTGTTTGGTTGGAGGGAACGGGGCCTTCTCTGTCCCCCAAGGGCCCCCTGTCTAGACAGAGATCACAGCTGGGAGATAAAGGGTTAAAGCCCCTCTGCTCCCCACACTGGTTTCTTGATTCGGATCATACACATCCAGGCTGCAATTTACTATTAAAAAGCCGCTGGTGCAATTGCATATCTCATTGGGCCCTTGATTAATCGGTATATTGATAAGGGCCACATCTGTTGGGGAACTGCATCCTCAGACTTCAGTGCCTGGTCCCTAATCCTAAATCTGTGAAAAGGGGAGAGAGAGAAAACTTTTCCTTGCTGAACCTCTGCTATTCAGTTCTTACATGCCCATGAACATTCCCAGAGAAAACGTGATACAAGTAGAAAATGTCTCTCTCTGCATTGCTACTCCTAGCAGCAACCCAAAGAGCATGTGGACATCTTCACTCCTGTTGGTGAGAAACCCCAACACAGTCCGCAAACACTTGGGAAGATCCTGTGCCAAAGAGTGCCTTCCTATTCCAGGAGAGTTTCTGTCGTTAGTGAAAAACTATTGTGCTACGGTGGCATGAGACTTCCACATAAGCACATTTTTATATGGCTTCCCCACTCAGTATTTCATTGCCTTGTCCTTGTAATGTATTATAATAGGATGGGGAGGGGGTAATATCATCTTGGGGGTTGCCTCCAAGCCTGAAGCTTTTATAACAATAAGACGAGATTCTGTAGAAAAAGAGATGGCCAAAGTGGTCAAAACAGCCATTCTGTTAAGCCAATAACTTTAGCCAAGTTTGTTAAGCATCTCTTTGGATGACTAAGGAGAACAGGTGACTGGTTGCCATAGAAACTACTAGCTGGAGAGGCTTTCAAAAGGTGGACTAGAGGAGGGCAGGCCTCCCAGCCTCCCCTGGCTGAACGCCAGCAATGACTACAAGAGAACAATGTACCTGGGAGCAGTCTTGTTTTGATCTGCACTGGGGAAGATACAGAGGCCTGGCTTGCTCTCTCTGCTGAATCCATAGCTATAGCTTGGGGACACCCCCCAAAAAACCTAAGGGGAGAGCAAGGGCTGTAGAAGTGATCCTGCTCTTTGGCTTCCCATCTTATGCTCAGCCTGTATACATGTGTAAATAAAACCATTTATCACAAAGAAACCACCATATCCAGTGACCTTCATGCTAAGGAAACAAATGCAAGGTAAGTGCTGGCACTCCTAAAATCTCTTACTATTCAGAGATTAGTGTAGCAGTATCCATAGCACTTAGGGATGGGGGAATCTGTCAATTTTTGTTTCTCTGAGTTTCACATTTTCCCCATCTTAAATTCAGTTCTCCCTCATTTCCACACCTATTTACAACGTTTTCATGAAAATCTCCTATTATACTCCTAATATCCATGCTTGCATTTATTTTTCCTATTATACACATTTTTTTTTTGCAAAGCAATTTTCCTTCATAGGATGCATTTTTTGCGTGTCATTTCCACAAATATATGTATATTTATGCACAGTTTACCCCAGTATATGCATTTTTGAACATGTTACTTGACTGGAGAACTGCACTGCAAAATGAGAAAAGTGTGAATTTCAAAGGATGGTTTCATTCTTGCACTTTTCCAGAAAGTGCAAATTAGTTGAGTTCACCTTTTTTAAAGAGAATGAAAATTTCTCCCTCATCCCTAATAGCATGCCAGCTTCTTACCAACCACTGGATGAGAAAGGTTGCCAGGAGCCCTGGGGACAGCCACAGAGGTGAAACAAGAACCATTATTTCGTTACTCTGAATCAGCTCTCTGCTGCACTAAGACCGAGTCAGTGGATATAGCTCAAGGTCCAGACAGTTCAGCAGCTTCAAAGCAAAGAGGCCAGGAAAATCCTTTTTCATTCAAATGCAACATCTAAGCAATGTTTTCCCCAGCTGCAGCTGGAAAAACGGAGGGGGCTTAGTGGAAAGACACTTAGTGCAACAGAAATGGCTTGGGTGGCATGTAAAGGGAAACCAGTAACTGAATTAAAATCAGATCAATGCTACAGGTGTCCAGCCTGTAATTTACAGAATAGACTTAAACTCTAATGCTTAGTTCATCCTTTAGGTTTTGAGTGTCTCTTCCAATACTACGATTCTATGAACCTGCATTTTAAAATATAGTAAGTCATGGGTCCCCATCAGATTTTACCTTCAGCATAAAGACTCTTAGGCGACTAGGTCTGCCCCACTTTCCAGACACAGGGCTGGACTTTCATCATTACCACACAAGTTAAGGACATAAAAGCGCTAATCAAAATGTAGCTCAATCGTGAAGGGTTGTAGCTCAGTGGTAGAACATCAGCTTTGCATTCAGAAGGTCCCAGGTTCAATCCCAGGCATCTCCAGAGAGAGAACCCTGTCTGATACCATGGACAGCCACTGTCAGTAGTGTAGACACTACTGACCTAGATGGAACAAGAAACCCCACCTATATACATTCTCACCTTGCTCCCTATGTATCTGACATGGGTGTAAATCCTCAAAAATTATTGAGAAGGATTGAAAGTACTGAGTTAATTGAGGTTCTGCCCCCTCTAGCAGATGCCTGCCCCCCTCTGGAAGCTTGCTCCCCATAATTTCCTCTTTTGGCGGCATTTGGCTAACAAAAATCCTGGCTATGCCCATGGAATCTGGGTAGCCTTTTAAGCAGAGTTATTCCTAGGAGGAACCAGCAGAAGCAGGCTTACGGGGCCTATGCTTTGAGGGTGTCCTTTGCCTGGCCAGCTCTTCTGCCTCTTCCACTCACCCAGTAAGGCTCTACAACTTCTCCCTTCCTAGAGGAAGGAAGGAGAGAACCTCACTAACACTGTCACAGGTAAAATACTTGCAAAAGGGGGGAAAGTAAGCCAGAGGGGAGAGAGAGCAAGGGGGCCAAAGCAACAGCAAAACGACAATAAAAAGTAAGTTGAGGGGAAAGGTCATACCACCACTGCTGTGGAGAGGAAGAGGGAAAGCAGAGAGGAGGTGAAGGCACAGTGTGATTTGGAGAGCCAGGGTGGTTTATTGGTTGGAGTGCTGGGAGCAGCGTCAGAGCAAGCCGATTGGGCGCCTGGGGTGGCGTGCGTGCCCTACACCCAGAGGCAGGGGCAGGACACTCCGTGGGGCCTCCTCCCACTCAGCCACCCTACAGCTGGGGGGGGGGAGGCAGCGGGCAGACCGTTTGGGGCAGTGCGGAGCCTGCGGGCACCGAAGCCGCCATGTCACTCCCAGGAAGGACACGTGGCTCAGGCATGCTGCAGGCACCACAGTGAGTGCCTCCCGGCATTTTGTCACCTTCCTCAATGGTGACAGCTGGGCAGCCCGCCCCCACCGTACCCCCCTTCCTCCACCCCTTGTTGGGAGACCGGATTTCAAATCCACACTTGGCCATGAAGCCCACTGTCTTTCAACCCACCTCATAGGATTGTTGTGAGGATAAAATCAAGAGGGGAAGCCATGCACACCAAATTTCTCTGGGCCCTACATTGCTCTAGCAATGGCTCTAGGGATGGGATTCCCATCCTTTTCCCCTTCCTGAAGGGATCAACTCAAGTTGAGATCCATTGCAGAAGGTGGAGCAGTAATCAGCTTGGTGGGGCTCCAATAACGGTCTCTTTGACAGAACCACTTGACTCGATACTACGGCACACTTTCATCTTCATAATCAAAGAAGCTGGCAGTTCCTAACCAAAACAGCTAAATAAATGAAGAGGCAACTGACATACAGGGTGTAATGGTGGCTCAGGGCTCCCTGCCACCTGGCAAGCTCTGTGTTTCAGGACTTGTACCCCCCCCCTTGGGAGGCACTGTTAATATATTTGCTCTCCAGCAGAAGTGCCCTGCCGGGAACACTCCAATGCTGCCTGCAACAGGGTTGTGTGTGTGTTGGACTTGTCGGATGAAGTAGGTCTCTTCTTGTGTTTGTGCTTGCTTGAGGGACATAGCATTGTACTATCTCGCAGGGTCTTCACCTTGCCAATGTGTGTGAGCGCATACACACACACACACACACACACACACATACCAGTAGTACCTCGGGTTACATACACTTCAGATTACATACGCTTCAGGTTACAGACTCTGCTAACCCATAAATATTACCTCGGGTTAAGAACTTTGCTTCAGGATGAGAACAGAAATCGTGCTACGGCGGCGTGGCGGCAGCAGGAGGCCCCATTAGCTAAAGTGGTGCTTCAGGTTAAGAACAGTTTCAGGTTAATGCTGAAACAATTAATAGAAGTGGAATACAAAAAGGGAGGTGTGAGGAGGTTGTGGAAATTAGAGAAAGAAAGATAAGATATTGAAATTGGACTGTGTTTTAAATGGTTTTTGTTTTGTTTTGTTAGTTGTATGTTAGTGTTTTGCAGTTTGTTTGTTTTTTGTATTGTATTGTATTATTGTATGTTTGTTCTTTTTTGGTTTTTTGTAGTGTTGTGTTCAATTTGTTGGAAAACTAATAAATATTATTATAAAAAAAAGAACAGTTTCAGGTTAAGAACGGACCTCCGGAACGAATTAAGTACTTAACCGGAGGTGTGTGTGTGTGTGTGTGTGTGTGTGTGTGTGTGTGTATGTATATATATATATATATATATATATATATATATATATATATATATCACGCATGCTATGTCCTCACAAAACAGTTTAAAATGTTTAATGCAAGAGCCAGAGAAAAGTCTGCTCTGCTAGACTCTGGGTCAAATTGAGTGCATAGATGTGCTTACATGCACAACAATCCATAGTTTGCTGATAAATGGCTTTTCTTCACTTCGCCTGTCTGACGGGTCTTGCTATTTTATTGTTCTTTTTCTTTTAACACACACACACACACACACACATGCTTTGAAGAGAGCTGTGTGGTTAAACACAATCTGAAATCCTTTTATGAACCAGAACTGCATTCATGTATAGCTGCTGATAATTTTATGTGCCTATTCACATACCGATGAACTCTACTGTGAGAGCCTGTGCTTCTGGATACATGCATCCATACACGTGATCAGCTGTGGCCCTTGTCTTAAATAAACAGCAAAAAAACAGGAACCAACATCCAGTAGGTCAGTAAAATTTCAGAGATGGGTGGAGGCAGACTATGAGGAGAGAGATGGGAAGGAAGACAAACAGCTGTTTGCAATATCTTCAGGAAATGGGTGCTGCTGTCTGAAAGCCAGAGTTGACTCTGGAGTTGGACACAGACTGGGTGGGGCTCATCCTTGAAATATCCACTAATGATGCCAACATGTTTTTGGCATTTCCAAGATAATCCCATTCACTCGCTTCTATGAAGGGACAGCAGTTCAGCCACTTAGAGACAGACCCAGCCTTGTATTGCCATATCCTGGACTAACCCTAATCTCCCTTGTGACAATGAAAACATATTGATTCTTATGGAAAGTAAAGAGAACAAGATGATTTCCTTTAAAACCTGAAATGATCAAAACCCTCTTCTGCAGCCCAAGAGTGCATTTTAAAAGCCAGGAACTTAAGCATTTGTTTTACATGGTGCAAATTTCTTGACCTCGTTGCTCTAATGTAAGTAAGACTATTTTAGAGCAAAATATGTCAGTATGGTCATAAACTTGAGGGTTAATACCTTCAGACCCGCAAATGTTTCTCCTTTTTGTTGGTGCTTTGGCACCATTTTGATTTAATAACGGTGTACTCTTCCTTGATTAACCCTACAATCTGAGCCATTTAGGGACCACACATCAAGCAGGCCACACGCTGGATCTGATCTTTAGCGTTGGTATAGATGTGATCATGTTTCCTTCGATGAAGGTGCCATGGTCTGATCACTACGCTCTGAAAGCCAGGATTGACGTTCCACCCCCACCCTGCTTAGGTGGTGAGCCGATTTGGGCTCGCCCGCGGAGGCTGATGGACCCTGATAGATTCCGTCAAGCCTTGCGGGCCCTTTCTCCCCCTGGCGACTCATTGACTGAGCTTGTTGAGGGCTGGAATACCCAGCTCCTGGCAGCCATCAATGAGATCGCACCTAAGCGCCCTCTGCGACCCCGCAAAAACCGGGCTCCCTGGTTTACTGAGGAGCTCCGGAAAATGAAGCGGGACCTCAGACGGCTAGAGCGAGTATGGCGGGGTGCCCGTGACGGAGCCTCAAGAACATCTTATAGGGTTTTTATGAAAACCTACGAGATGGCAGTGAAGGCCGCTAAGAAGTCCTACTTCTCGGCCTCCATTGCATCCGCTAGCTCTCGCCCGGCACAATTATTTAGTATAATTCGGTCTTTAACGTCCCTCGAAGGACAGCCAAATTTAAATAACAATTCGACACACAGCTGTGAGGCATTTGCGAGCTTTTTTGCGGAGAAGGTCCTGTCGCTCCGCCATGACCTCCCTGCCAATTTGGATACAATAAAGGAACTGGAGGCCCCTCGACTGTCCTCGGGTCCAGTATTGGACCACTTTGACCGGGTATCCCCAGCCGATGTGGACAGACTCCTCCAAGCTGGAAAGCCCACCACTTGTCCTCTCGACCCGTGCCCGTCTTGGCTGATTAGAGCGTGTCCAGACGAGGTGCGGGCCCCCCTGGGGGATATCATCAATTTGTCCCTTGGCACCGGGACATTCCCAGGGGAACTGAAGGAGGCAGTGGTGCGTCCGCTCTTAAAGAAAACATCATTAGATCCCTTAGATCTATCCAATTACCGCCCAGTTTCGAATCTTCCATTCCTGGGTAAGGTGATTGAGAGAGCGGTTGCTGAACAGCTTGGTAGGTTTCTGGATGAAACATCGGCTCTGGATCCATTCCAGTCCGGCTTCCGCGCTGGTCATGGGACCGAGACGGCTCTGGTCGCCCTAACAGATGATCTTCGTAGACAGCTGGATCGAGGCGGGTCGGGGCTGCTGATTCTTCTAGATCTGTCAGCAGCTTTCGACATGGTTGATCACGAACTTCTGGACCACCGCCTCGCCGACGTGGGGATCCAGGGCACAGTCCTTCAATGGCTGCGCTCGTTTCTCTCTGGTCGGGGACAGAGGGTGGCGCTTGGGGGGGAACTGTCATCCCGCCACTCCTTGGTGTGTGGAGTGCCTCAGGGTGCGATTCTCTCCCCGATGCTTTTTAACATCTTTATGCGCCCCCTCGCCCAGCTTGTCCGGAGTTTTGGGCTGGGCTGCCATCAGTATGCTGATGACACCCAACTCTATCTGTTGATGGATGGCCATCCTGACTCGGCCCCAGACACACTGATCAGATGCTTGGAAGCTGTGGCTGGATGGTTACGTGGGAGCCGGTTGAAGTTAAATCCTTCGAAGACAGAGGTCCTCTGGCTGGGACGGGACGATATGGGATTGAGGGGGCAACTCCCATCTCTTGCGGGGGTGCAATTAGTGCCAGCACCGTCCGTTAAGAGTTTGGGTGTAATCTTCGATACCTCCCTCTCCATGGAGGCGCAGATTGCAGCTATAACAAAGGCGGCATTTTTTCATCTCCGCCAAGCTAAGCAGTTGGCTCCTTACCTCTCTCGCCCTGACCTAGCCACTGTGATCCACGCGACGGTCACCTCCAGACTGGATTATTGTAACTCGCTCTACGTGGGGCTGCCCTTGAGACTGACCCAGAAACTCCAGCGGGTGCAGAATGCCGCAGCGAGACTCCTTACGGGGTCTTCGCTGCGGGATCACATTCATCCGGTGCTATACCAGCTGCACTGGCTCCCGGTGGAGTACAGGATCAGGTTTAAGGTGCTGGTTTTAACCTTCAAAGCCCTACACGGCCTAGGACCCTCATATCTACGGGACCGCCTCTCCTGGTATGCCCCACAGAGGAACTTACGGTCCTCAAATAAAAACATCTTGAAGGTCCCAGGCCACAGAGAGGTTAGGCTGGCCTCAACTAGAGCCAGGGCTTTTTCGGCTGCGGCTCCAACCTGGTGGAACGCTCTGTCACAAGAGACAAGGGCCCTGCAGGACTTGACATCTTTCCGCAGGGCCTGCAAGACAGAGCTGTTCCACCAGGCCTTTGGTTAGGGCACAGCCTGACTCCCTCCTTTGGCAATCTTTACAATACTTTAGTTTATGGTTGCCATCAATTTTGATTTTAATTAATTCTTATGATGTTTTATAATGTTGCACTATTTTAGTGTTGTTAGCCGCCCTGAGCCCGGCTTCGGCTGGGGAGGGCGGGATATAAATAAAATTTATTATTATTATTATTATTATTATTATTATTATTATTATTATTATCTTGAATGGGAAGACATCATAACAATTTGGCTATGTGCTGACATCACTGAGGGCAAAAGAAACCAGCTGAGAGGGAGGGCAATGCTCCCTGCATCAGTCACAGGTTGAAATTAACCAGTTGGTAATCACATAGTGAAAAGGATGGCATCATGAGGATACACAGCCAATCAGATTTAACATCATTGAAGAAGAAAATTCAGGAAGCATTTTCCTCCCAGTGAATGAGTGTGGGAAACACCTGCCCCCGCTTTCAGCATGCCCAAAATGTTTGTGGAAACTCCTCACCCCCTGTTTCAGCTTTAACCCAATAATTTGGTCAAAGAAACCATCTGGCTGAGGGAATTACGTTACAAAATAGACTTTTCATACAAAATAACATTGATTCATCCTGTAACGTACAAAGCATAGGTTCACTGTCAGTTGGTGAAGTTTGTGACATATGCACTCTGCAATATGTTGCCTCAACTACTCAGAGACAAGACATTTTCACAGTAGGCAAATACTGTAAGCAAACACGTACAACAGTGTACTTATTCACAATCTGGTGTAAGACAGCTATAGTGAAGGGGAGTTATGCCCCTGATTCAGAGAGGTGAATACAGCTATTCTGGATAATTTAGATTTAGATTTAGATTTATATTTAGATTTAGATAAATTTATTGTCATTGTCCATATATACACAGTATACACAACAACGAAAATCAAACACCCACCCAAAGACCGGGTTCACATATACATTTGCATGTATCTCCGACACTCCAATCCTATTCAGACATAATCTATAAAACATAACATAATCCAGAATATAACATGACCTATTAAGGCATAACATAACCTAAAACCTAAAACATAACCTAAAACCTATCTCATTCCTTCCTACTCTCTGCTTGCTAAACCTTGCAACTGGCCCTGAGATCATTATTTAGTGCAATCAGAGCTCTTGGATAGAAACTATTCAGAAGGCGTGTGGTTCGTGTTTTCATTGTCCTATATCTTCTGCCCGAAGGCAATAGTTCAAAGAAGTTGTGAGCAGGATGGGTGGGATCTCTCAGGATATTATGTGACTTCTTCAAAATGCGAGACGTGAAGATCTCATCCAGGGTTGGTAGTCGGAGCCCAATAACATTCTGGGCAATTTTAATTATTCTCTGTAAAACTTTTTTATCCGTTTCAGAGCTGCTCCCATACCACGATAATATACTATAGGTTAAGACACTCTCAATGGTACTATGATAATAGGACAGAAATAGGTGCTGGGATAGATTCAGTCCCCTGAGCATTCTCAGGAAATACAACCTCCCCTGCACCTTCCTCACAACCATATTAATATTTACAGTCCATGAGAGGTCCTCCGAGATATAAATGCCCAGGTATTTAAAACTACCAACCCTCTCCACTTCCTCGCCATTTATGTGCAATGGTAAAAATACACTTTTCTTTCTCCTAAAGTCAATTATGAGTTCTTTGGTTTTTTTGGTGTTAAGCATAAGATTATTTTCTTTACACCATTGAATTAACCCCTGTACTTCTTTCCTATAATCAGTCTCATCGTTCTCACTGATGAGCCCCACCACTGTTGTATCATCCGCAAATTTGATGATTGTGTTGGACTTATACAGTGGGGTGCAATCAAATGTGTACAGGGAATAGAGAAAGGGACTTAGCACACATCCCTGAGGGACTCCTGTGCTTAATACTAGAGTAGAAGAATAGTAAGGTCCCATTCTCACTGTCTGCGGCCTATCAGTCAGGAAATTCCTTACCTTAATTTGAATCCAGGCTGAAGTAGCCTGCCCATTAACTATTTCTCATGCAGCTAACTGTAGAGCCATATTAGGTCATAGCCTACCTCCTGGTTAGTGGAGGTCTAGATTGTGTACCACATTGAGAGCATGTGCTAAATAGCCTTTGTTCCTAAGCTCTACATCTGCACACTATGCACATGGTAAGCATGCAGGGTCCATGAGCAGACATCATATTTTCTGTACCACTCTTTTGTATCCACTTATGTATGCTGCTTTGCAGGTCTTTCTGTGGTGTCTGAGGGATTCCCTAGGTAACATTCCAACATGTGTTTCTTTAAACTCGCAGTGCCAATAACAGCGGTGGGACTTCAGCCAAGGGCTTTTTGCAGTTCCTTCCTTCAAAGCAGAGCTCAGAGTATTGGCTTACTTAGAGCTCTGAACTACACATCCAATTCCAACATGAAATCTGACTGATGAACAAATCTCAAAATATGTGTTTTAAAGGGGAGCTGCCCTGTTTATTAATCTAGGGCACAACTGACATCTGAAAATTGTTGAAGGGGCCAGAGACAGTTGCTATTTTAAGATAAAGTAGTGGCAAACAAATAGCCTGCTATTCAATTTCATGACTGCTTGAGCGCTTTAACATGGACCATGTGCAGCATCCTGAAGCGATAGAGGACCCAGTAAATGGTGAAAGGGGTTGAAGTTGCTGAAATTGTGACCCTCTTCAAGAGATCACCTGAAAACACAAGGGTTGAGGCTGTTTAGAAGGGCAAGGGGTGTGGATGCAAACACCACCACCAATGCCCCACATATGGGGGGTGCTTCTCAGACCTTCACACATTTAGGGTGAAGGACTGAAGGGGGCTTCTGTAGAGGTCTTGAATGCACTTGGCTTTTCATATTATTTTATCAATTTTCCAAAAACAACAAAAATAAAAACAGCAGCAATGTGTTTTCAAACATAAAGAAAAAAGGAAAGAGTTGACTTCCCCCTATTCCCTTCCCTGGTTCCATTGTTTATCATCATACCGCATGTCCATTTTAAATTAAAAAGTCATTGCAATTACTTATTATCCATTCATAATGTATTTTTAAAATCCTGCTAGTGTATCAACCTGTGGACATTGCTTCTTTATATATGCAATAAAGTCCTTCCAATCTTCTTTCAATTCATTATAGTCTCTTCCTCTTAATTTCAATGTCATTTTTGCCATTTCAGCATACAGTGGTACCTCGGGTTAAGTACTTAATTTGTTCTGGAGGTCCGTTCTTAACCCAAAACTGCTCTTAACCTGAAGCACCACTTTAGCTAATGGTGCCTCCCACTGCCACCGCGCTGCCACCACACAATTTCCGTTCTCATCCTGAAGCAAAGTTCTTAACCCGAGGTAATATTTTTGGGTTAGTGGAATCTGTAACCTGAAGCGTATGTAACCCGAAGCGTATGTAACCCGAGGTACCACTGTATTCCATTAATTTCACTTGCCAATCTTCTTTAACTGGGATACCTTCTTCTTTCCAATGTTGTGCTAATAGTATTTCTGCGGCTGTCGTGGCATACTTAAATAAGTCTTTTTGTGATCTTGGTATATCCACTCAGCTTCTGGTTTTTTGACAAACGTTGTTTAAACATCTTCTCCAATTCATGATAAATCATTTCCCAATACTTAACAATTTTGCAATCCCACCACATATGAAAAAATGTCCTGAATGCACTTGGAAGCCTCTGTACAGCCAGGGACTCTGATATGGCAGAGTTCTCAGTCACACACTGGCTTCTAAATGAGCTCAGCTAAACATGCATCAGGCCTTCATGTTCAATGCAGGAACATCTGAGACAACCCCATATATGTGGGGGCAACAGGAGGAGCAGGATGTGTGTGCTCCCAGCTGTCTACATACTTTTAACACTTGCATGCTCTGGTATATGTGGTGCTACTTCCTATCCTACATTCCAGGGTGCATTTGTTTCAAAAGAAATAAGAAAACTGAATTGAGTGGGGCACATGTGGGCTGCATTCAGACATGGGGTTTATTGCATTGGCTTTCCTGGGTATAATGCTACTGCTTCTGTCCTGATTTCTAATGTTCCTTTGATACCAAAGTACCTGCTGCATTATGGAACTGTGGCTCTTTGGTCGACATGATGCATGTTGTGCTAAATTTTAAATGGTGGCAAAGAACTGTAAGCTAGGATACTGCCTCAAATTTCATCATGTGAAATTACAATGCAAAGCTCCCATGATTTTTTGAGTTAAAAGAGATTGCAGATGGATCTTTTCTGGACACTACTAACATGGAAATGAGTGAAAGAAGTCTAATAAAAAACAGAGTAATGAAAGAAAAAGCAATTAAAAATGCTTACTTACTTCTGTATGGCTTCTGGTGCAAGTCTAGATGAAAATCCACAATGCAGTAGGATTGGTTAAGTGTGGTATAATCCTGAGTCTTAAGTCTTGCACTATTCTCTCGTATCTCACTACAAGAGAATTCCCTCTCGTACCTGCTTTAAATCAGCACTGCAAGACTTTTGCAAATATCAGAATTCTGAACACCGAAAGCTCAGAAGAGCGACAGACCAAGCTATCACAAATGGCAGAAAGAGGTGCCAAAAAGTAGAGGCATAAATGCTTAGAGGGAAATGAGAATTTACATTAAAGATGGACATTGCTGACCAAGGGCCATTCTTCCCTAGTCATATCTCTAACAGAATACATGTTAGGTGAAGCATCGCTGACTTTTTATGAATACCATTCCCCCAACCAGGGCAGTAAAAGTTTGACTGAAGCTCCAAATGGAATTTACTTATTGAAGCTCATGACCTTTTTTTCTACCTTCATCTACCATTCTTGCATTGGATGTATGTATAAATAAATACACAAACAAACAAACAAACAAACAAACAAATAAATAAATACATGAGGCGTGCAATCTTAAATAGTGCACAGAATTTTATACCCTTGAGGTTCGCTTCACTGTGGTCTCAAATACCCCATTGGCAATATTGTCATATTCAGCTGCCTAAAATGTCTACAAACACTAGCTGCTCCCAAAATAGCACATGTAGGTTAAAAATAATAATACCTTCAGCTATTTAATTTGACTTTTTTCTGTTGTGATCCTAAACAATACAATGCTTTTCAATCTATCCACACAATGCACACACTTTCCTATTTGCATTTGAAACTCTTTCCTTTGTATTATAATTAGTAGTTTATTTTTCACCTAATTGTCTGGCTTTGCACAGCATGGATATAGTAGGAAATAAGAATAATATGAAATATATATAATACAGTACAGAATTCCTGCAGAGTTGGTATATTGGTGATGACGGCTTGTCAATCGGGGGCAAGACCACTGGAATCCGGAGCCCATTTTGATTACTGTAAGCTGGTACTTCACCTCTGGGACACAGCATGTTGCTGACTAGAAATCTGCCTCTTTACCTGACACGTCTTGCTTTGCTGTCACAGAATGTTATCTGTGGACTCAGGGGCTGAATATGCTACTTTGTTGTCACAGCATTGCTTGCCATGTGCAGCTCATATTATTGATTTTCTTTTCTTTCAAGTAAATTGGAGCACTTGTTTGGGTCAGACGCTGGAGGAGGAGAAACCTCACAAGAGACTTGGAGGTCATAGTCTAGGCCTTCCAAGAGTCTCTAATAATCAGTGTTGCAGAATGGATTATTTCCACGAAGAATGACCCCTGCCTCTTCCCATCGTGGTCATCACCCAAGGTGAAAAGGGAAGCTATTTTCTCTGAGAGAAGCAAACAGTCAAGCCACCCTAATAAAGGTAGTGATTTGTGTCCACACACACACAAACATACTTCTGCTAAATGAGCAGAAATCTCAGGAGGCTAGACTGGCTCAGTTGTGTTTGTGAACAACAGATTAACTCTTAAGCCCAGACTTCCACAACTTGTGATGCAGTGAGCTGAAGGCAGTGCCAGGGGTGTACAAAGGTGGGTGGTGGGCGGTTCACGCCGGGAACCATCTTGAAGGGGGTAACATTTGGCACCCCCCAACAGCACTGGAGTCCCAAGCAAAGCCACTTGCTGTAGGCTTGGGACTCAAGTCACAGACACACCATCACCCCAGCAGGGCCTTTGCTGGGGGTTGTCAAAGTGGGCAGCCAACCCCCACACTGCTGTAAGCAGAAAACACTCCCTATAGCGGTGGGGGGGGGAGTTGTGCACCAGCCAACAGCGGATGCTTTAGGGAGCATTTCTCTGCCTCCAGTGAAATAGTGCTGCAGCCCTGCTAAAGCATTAACCCTGCTTGACTTACTGAGTCTGCTGGACCTGGGCTACTGTCCACCCACACCCCTTCAAGTCACAGTGAGCACAGACAGCGCCGCATGGCCCTATCCCCACTTCCCTTCACTCACCCACAGTCGGGCATCATCCACCAGCCCAGCCTGATGGAGCCCCGATCTTTCTTAGTGCTCTGTGTCACCCATTTCATGCTCCCCCATAATGCTCTGTGGCTCCTCATCTGCATGCAGGAGTTGCTCTGCCTCCACCTCCTCGCGCTCTTCATTCAAAAAAACTAAGGCGGAGCAAGGCAAGCTTGCTGGCTGAATTGCATTGTAAAGACGGTCTTGGATTGAGGCCAAACTATTTGGAAAAACACCCTGTGATTCCTCATTTTGCAGCTGTGCAACTTTCCTGGAAAAGTTTCAAGATTTTTATTTATTTTAAACATGTATAAACTTTTTTAGTAGAAAGTCAAAAGTGCCTAACACCATGTATTAATAGCAGGACCCGTGATTATTATTGTTGTTTGGTGGAATAACAGCAATAATAATTTGCCACCTACAAATAAATATGAGTGGCATTATCTTTTATCATCTGAAGTTATTGGAGATTTGTCACCACTTTGATTCACAGTCCAGAAAGGGACCGCTTTCATTTATTAGAGCTCAATGTGATCTGGAGAGGAGGCCAATATTCAAGTTTTTAACGACCAACTCTTATAACCTTTCATCTACCTGTAGTGAGGAGTATGGCTTGTTTTGTGCAACATGGAAAGAATTTTGTCTCTTTGCTAAGAAAACCACAGGCCAGTGTTTTGCCATTGGAACGATAAGATTACAGTTCATTTGTCTAATTTGTCTTGGCTTGTCTGTCTTAATTCACTGTAGTGGAAATTCAGATGCAGTTATTTGGCTTTTCACTTCTTGTTTTTTGCAATTCTGGGAGAAGGCATGAAATGACATACTGTGGGTGTTAAAAAGGCATTTTAAGGGTGGCCGTGCAACCTGAAGTTCTTAAATCACATGTGCAACCACAGCAGGGGTGAAAGTGAGCAGAAAGACTGCTATGGTTTGTGGTGTCCTGGGAACAGCACCATAAGCTATTAGATGTTTCAATTAGTTTTGGACCAGGCCTCCCAAAACACTACTTGGGCAGTGATTCATTTTTTAAAAAAGGAGGGGGTGCTGGAATGATTCACAACTGGAGACCTTAATTGTGCAATCATAGAATCGTAGAGTTGGAAGGGATCCTGGGGGTCATCTAGTCGAACCCCCTGCAGTACATGAATCTCAAGGGGGGGGGGTGACCCAAAATTTCCGCACCCGGGTACCACATAGCCTTGCCACGCCTCTGGGTAATGCACAGGCACAAAATGCCTTTGTTTTGACACTTCTGGGCAGGCAGCATAAACAGAGAGGCCTATCAAGCTCTTGGCAAGCTGCCCTAAACACTGGCCCACTGCATTTAGATCAGTGGATCGCAAGTTGTGCAGGTCATGCAAAACATCAACTCAGGCTGTCATTGCCTGTCAAACATGATGGATTGTAGTCAGTTTTGTTCCTTTGCTCCTGGAAACCTTTCTTCCAGTGGACGTTTCCATAAATGGAAGCAGGGAGATGGGTGGTTTTGATTTTGCAAAATCTACATTTCTCCTGCAGCCCCATGCTCTCCCAGAAAGTTCCTAAACCCTCTAGAGCAAATGTGCGCAGAGAGAAGGGAGAACCAGCAAAAATTTCCTTCCCTGGGTTGAAGAGCCTTCTGTGAGTGGAAGGGCACATCTGGATATAAGCCCATGGTCAATTCTTAGGGATGACTCTGTTCTGCTTCACAACAGCCACATGTGCTCACAATTGCTTTGACTGCATTAATTTGAGCTGTTTATGGGCCACTCTCTACTGTTCCAGAAAGGCTTCCTGTTTCTGTGTGGAGAACTGTGGGATTAATAAAATCCCTGTATCTTAGTTGGGTGACCTGCCAACAGCTAACTTCCTAAGCTTGGCTTTTAGCTCTTACATGGTCTTATGTGGTTTTAGCTCTTTCGCCTGATCCATAGGAAAAGGGCCAAAAGTGGAGGTGGGGTGGGAGCCTGTAATGCCTTTCTGTGTACTAGGGAGACGTGGAAATGAGAGTCATTGGGGCTGGATGCAAAATAGGCCAACGCAGACGTAACAGTAATGCTTGGATCACATTACACCAATTGCTCAGGCAGATCTCTATCAGCAAAGGGAAGGACAAGTTGGTCCCACCCATCAGCTAGATGGGCAACAGCTGCTTGAAATTTGCACTGTTTCTTAGCACAACTTCACAAGGGAATCTAAGAAAAGGACACTGTTAAAAGGCATTAGCTATTATTTGGGGGCTGTGTGTGGAATGTTTAGGAGAAAACTCTCTTGTTTTTGTTTTCCCCTTTCTCCCCCTTTCATAATACGAAACAGTAAATGTTGCTCGTGAAAGTTGCTCGTAATCCTAGAGATGGGAGGGATAGAAATCCAATTGAATAAAGCATTCAGTATTCAGGCAAAAGTTCTGAGAGTTCTAGTCTTGAATCATGGAGCAAATCATAAATCATGGAATTGAACTTCTTAAATACCACACAAGTGTGGAACTCATCACAGAGCAGTTAAAAAGAAAAAGACAACTTTAAGGGCTGATTCAGCGGTACCTTCTCATGGTCTTGCATCATCTCATTTCCCTACCCCCCAAGTGCAGAGTTGCATGTTTGGAAATGCTCTGATACATGAAAAATTGTGTCCCATGCCAAAGCTCATTAGAGTGAAAGCCAGCACAACTTTCACATGGTATTCTTTCAAGCGAATCTCTGTATGAAATTTCAGGTAGCACACAGCCTTGTGAGAATTTATCACCTCAGCCAAGGGATGCAAGAAGGCAGTGATTTCTGTTCAGACCTATGCCTGCCACAATCAGTGTGATTTCCATTCTGCTGCAGTTTCCACCAAATGCTACGTTATTCATCCTACGTTCTTCCATTTTTTTTGTAAGTGATGTAATTTACATAACTATGTACATAACTTCCATTCATTTCAGTGTAAAGGGAACATCGGAACAACGTATAAAAAACAGCCCACCATATCATTAATTCCATATTGTTTGCAGATTTAAAAGCAACAATGATGCAAACGAATACTGATAATATTCACTTGACTGATTTCCAACCCTGACCAAAGATGAACATCGGTAGACCATGAGACTCAGTCTCAAGGTCATGGGTTCAAGCCCCACATTGGGCAAAAGCTTCCTGCATTGCTGGGAGTTGGACTAGATGATCCTTATGGTCCCTTCTAACTCTGGTTTCATGAGAACTGGGGAAATTTCAGCTTCTTTTTCTGTTTCCATCGGAATGCTCTAACATCTCTACTTCAGCCTATGCACATTTGGGTCAATACACATTAATGTCACTACACAGAGGTCACTCAGAATCATCACTCCCTGGCTCCCTCTCCACAGTCAGCCAATTATATGCCACAACTCACAATATCATTTTCTCCATGCTGCTACAGACAAGGCGAGTGGGACTATTTACAGTGCTTTGGGAAAGATCCATGTGCTGGGCTGCTGTACCTGAGCAGCCTGCCACATAGAGAGGGAGCTACAACATGGAGCAATGTAAAGCAGCCCATAACAACTGCTCTGGTCCTTTCAGTTAGACCTATGAGCTCAGCTTGGAGTCATGTCCCTGATGCACAGACATTCCAGATGAAGGAGAATGTGGTAAGGTGTGAGATTCAAGCAAGTTGCATTTTGAGTTGCATGTAGCGAGGGTCTGCTCTTTTGAATTTTCTCTACACTGGAATCTGCTCCAAAATTTGCAGGTGTTCTTCTTTGGGCTGATCCAACCATAATGAGCTTTATTTGCATGCCACCTGGCTGTGATCCATACATGGTGGTGCATAACATTTACGTTGGGATTACTCTGTGAACCAACCTATTTGAATAAAATATTTCCAATGTCAGATCTCCACACTAGTATGAAGGTGCCCCAACATGACTGAACTTACTCTTGGGATAGGCCATTATTATTGCACCTTGTTTTTATTCAAAACTCATCAATGCATCTTTAACAAATAACAATGGAAATGGTGGGTGAGAAATCTAGGTAGGATAATTTGAAATTTTATTTTCTTCTTAGAAAAATACACCTTATAATGTTCCTACAAATTATTTTCAGCTCTAATGTCAAAGGATGTAAATTTAAGATGAACCAAGAGGTATTTTCTCTGTTAACAAAAATACTCCCCCCACAGTGATCTTACAAAACAGTTCATTAGGTAATTCCACCAAGGTGGTGTGATTACTCTATGCTTAAATGTAAAACTATTGCAGGATGTGAATGAAATCATTATTATGGCCCCTCTGTAACCATTGTGGGTTGCATTGTAATGATGCTGTTCATCAGTTTCCCTTCTCCCAAATTCTGCCAGTTGCCTCCCCCGTACACTGGACAGATGTGCACTGTGTTCCAAAATCAGCATTCTGGGATGGAAAAGAGTTTGTTTGATGAAGTTGAAAACAGAATCCCACTGAGCAGCTGAAGATGGAATTTCGTTGTTACATCTGTTCCCACTCAGAAGTATTGCCCAAGCTGTTAAAAAATACAAATAAACATTGTATTGCGCTACGACAGTGTGTGGGGTGGAGAATTGCATCTTTTATTTCCCCCTGAAGAGTTCTGAACTTTTGATGGCTCACAGTCCTTGGTGAAACGGTAGTTAAAAGAAGGAGGACTCCCCCTCCCGCCTGGCAGTTACTCCAGAAACTAGTCTGGTTTTCAAAAATAAAAATGGAGAGGAAGTATGAGAGAAAGAGATGACTCCCATATGTGGCTGTTTTCTGGTCCTGTATGGGTGGTTGCAGGCTATATCCTCAGTCTGATGAGAATCCACCTCAGACTCATTCAGAAAAGGGAAGGGCTGTGGCTCAGTTGTTGAGCATCTGCTTTGCATACAAAAGGTACTAAGTTCAATCATCAACATCTCCAGATAGGACGAGAAAAGACCCCTTGCCTGAAACCTTGGAGAGCAACTTCCACTCAGTGTGGACAGTGCTAAACAAATGGTCTGACTTCATATGGGAGCTTATTGTGTTCCTATGTAAAGACCATGGATGTGTCTGCTAGTATAAGCACTTCTGGCTGCACAACAGAACATCTCCTCCCTCTCCTGTCCCCTAAAGCTGCTCCGTATGGTTAAGGGGAAACCCACAACAGATACAGGATGCATGGGGACATTTGGGGATAGGAGTGGAAGGGGAAGTTCCACTGCACAGTCAAAAGGACTCACACCAACAGAACCCTTTACTTGGATAACGCCCCATACCAGCATCTGAGCTACCTTGCTCAGGTCAACATGAGATCGGAAGCTTTGAAAAAAAGAGCCAAAAAATAAATGAAATAAATAGACCATAGTTCCATGTGACAATCTCTCAACAAGGAGCTAGCTGATGCAAAGAACAGTGTTCATATCAAAGAAGCATCACCTTCAAATGAGAATAAGGCAAGGAGGCTGGTGTGCATGTGTGTGTGTGTGTGGGGGGGATGTTCCTTCCAGAAACAGATTGGTTCTTCAACCACAGTACAAAAGTCACTGCTTCAATTGCCACAACTTAAGCGGATCCTGCAGATCTTTTGGATTCCTGATCCTTAAGCTGATTGGGCAACCCAGTGCTAAGCAACCTAATACTTAGTAGTTTGTACACATTTCCCTGGGCTTAGAGCTGAATGTGGGTCATCTTTCAACATGAGACTATCAAGCCAACCACAATCCCATGTGTTCCTAGGTAATTGATGAAGTACAACATCCAATGATCAAAGGCATTCATTTAATGAAACGTTCCATTTCCACGCATGGAGTTTGTACATAAGATTTGGAAATGCAGAGAGATATTCCCAGTTTCTCAGTGTCCCAATGCAATTACATCAGAGTGAGTTAGCATTACGTATAGTATGTTTGTGAGCTCATGGAGAGCAGCTTCAGATGTGAGGCTGATGCAGCGGGAATGTGGAAGTGCCTTGCTCATTCTGCCTTTGTGCTTTCCCATCTCATCCAAAATACAGTGTTTATGTCTTCTCTATGGAAAAGCACAAGCTTCCGACCCGTCAGCCACAGTACAAAAGATGCAAGAGTTCTATTTTGGATGAAACAGTAAAACATAGAAAAAGGAAGCGTAAGATACATGTGATTCCTGTTCCCTCTGCTTTTCTCTTTCAGTTTCTTGGTACAGTGGTACCTCGGGTTAAGTACTTTATTTGTTCCGGAGGTCTGTTCTTAACCTGAAACTGTTCTTAACCTGAAGCACCACTTTAGCTAATGGGGCCTCCTGCTGCTGCCATGCCGCCGGAGCATGATTTCTGTTCTCATCCTGAAACAAAGTTCTTAACCTGAAGCACTATTTCTGGGTTAGCGGAGTCTGTAACCTGAAGCGCATGTAACCCGAGGTACCACTGTATCTGATCTGTTGACCACTCCAACAATGCATGAGGCCTTTATTCACAGATTGGTGGACTACAGGCATTTAATGTAAGACTCGAGTCACTCTAATGCAAGACCCATGAATTATCTTTGAGCATGCAAGCTTCAGGAATGCAGTCAAGTGCCTGAACCACTTGACTTGTTGCCACACCTGACATCTATATTCACGTGTCTGTTTCGGTTTCATTTACAAGCTGACTAAGCAGGATGCCAGTTTCTACACAGCTTACCATACCTGATCTGTTTCTCCACCCAAATCTGAATACTTTTGCTGCTATAACTCAATGCATTAGGAGGACAATAATAAAGTGTTTGTGTGTGTGTTGGCATTATGGATCAAATTGTATACTGGGAGTAAATCCCACTGTGCTCAATAGCACTTACTTGTGAGCAGGCATGCACAGGATTGCATTGTAAGGCTATTAGACATACCAGCCACAAGCACATCAGCCACTTAAGTACTGTCGATGTTAGTGTGTGTTTTTAGGTACTTGACAGCTCAGCAAGTGAAAGCGGTGAAGACAGATTTGAAGGGAGATGATGAGGTGACCTTGAAGGTGGGTACAGGACGGTGTCTCTGTGATGAGCATCGCCATGGGAGAGAGCTCAAAGTGCACGTCAGAACATTTAACGAGCGAGTAATGAAAGCTGAAATGCTCAGGATCTGACATTTCAGTAGTTTATACAAGATGCAAGGAAAAACTAAACCACAAATGCAAGCAATTTCATACCCTAATTGCCATTCAACAAACAATATTTATGGTTGTATCCACCCAGTTCTGGCTTCCTACTCAGTCAGTCATTAATTCATAGAAAGAGACAGGTGAACACCAAATGGGTGGCAGCTACTGGGGGGGGGGAACAGTCTGGAGGTGTGGCTTGATGGTAAGAATAGAGAGTCAGCCTGGTGTGATGGTTAAAGCAGGGGTGGGGAAACTCAGGACCAGGGGAAAATGTGGTCCCCCAGTCTTCTGTATCTGGGTCTCAGGACCCTCCCCAGGCCACACCCTTGACTAGTTCTGCTTTCCACCCCACATGTTGGCACCCTTCCCAGGGGCGTTTTTTCCAACAGTTTCTGCCTGGATTGTGTCCTTGAACTCTGAGAAGGCCCATTGCTTACCTGGATGGAGAATAGAGAAGGGTGTATGAGTGTGTGTAGAAGCCAGCCTACTGTACCAAGGCAAAAATTGCATATGTTGCTCTACCCAATTTTGCTCTGCTCCACCCACTCACCACTGGCATATGACCCTCAGAAGTGAATGTGGCCTCTGCACTGTGGAAGGTTCCCTGCCACTGGGTTGAAGAGTCAGACTAGGACCAGCTAGACTAGGGTTCATGAAGCTCATTGGGTACCCTTTTGCCAGTCACCCTCACTCAAGCTAACCTACCTCATAGGCTTGTTGTGACAGTGAAAATGCCAAGTGTACACTGCCCAGAGCTCCTTGGAAGAAGATGGGACATAAATGTAGTAAGTAATATTAAAAAGCTAGTATAACCGATCAGAGGAGTGGCTCACACATGCATATACATGAATTGATACCTCTTTCCTTTCTTATTGAGCACTTTTTGGTTATTTATCTGTACATTGGCAAGGAGGGCAGCACTGTGGTGGGAGGCTTCGGGCCTACAGGAAGGGAAGGGTGGAGGGTCAGAGTTCAGCATGGCCTACCTCACATGGCTGCTGTTGGATTAAAATGCGGCTCTTTGGAAATCCAGGATACAAACGGAACAAAGAGATCAATGAAAACAGCCTGGGGTGGTTTTAACTAAAATGAAGGTTCAGCCAAGGATCAGATGTCAAAACATCCCATTTGGCACTTGTTCCAAAAGATTAGGAAGAGTTAAACAAGGAGGGGCAAGGAGAGGACAAACAAATGGACAATGCTCTCATTCTGACACAGCAGCATCTGCAGAGGGGCTCGCAGAAGGAGACAGTGTCACAGATCACTGTGGACAACAAAGGACATAATGAAAACATTTCCAAAAGGGTCCTTGGCATCGTGCATGTCAAAATGCTAAAAACAATGAAATCAGCTTAATGGTGAGAGTGATGCTTGGTTGCTGCCTCCCCAACCTCCCAAATATGTGTCTATCTGCAGTTTGTCATGCCAGCTCATGCTGCAGTCTCTGTCCCTTGCCCTATCTGTCTCACAGCTCAGTTAAAATTTACCGAAACATATGGCAGTTACATAATAAACATGGAAGATTCCATCTATAGACTGCTTGGAAGCTTTATAAATATAGAACGTTATAGTATTTGACTATAGAACGTTAGATAGAAATTTAAACTGATTGACTGAGACAGAGGAAAATATGGCTTTGAAGCACTGCCATACAAGAATGGAAATGCCCCATTGAGAGTAGAACGGAAGGAATCAGTAATCTGCCATACCTCATTTTGTATTCAAATGCGGGGTAGAACTCTCTAGAATCTTCTGTAACACAGTTAAGATCAAGTGAGTAGAGAAATAGAATCTGAAAGGCCTTCTCTACCACAGCTTCATTACAGTTTTGACAATTCACATGCTTTTAGCCTCAATTCTCCATCTGTTAAATGGAGAGAAATTATGACTGCGTCACAGAACTTTACCACGAGGGAATGATACAATCAGGATTGTAAAGCACCACAAGTTAAAGGCGTTATATACACAGTAAGTAATTATATACTTGAAGACCTTGTATTGGGTGACCTTTCTCATTTGAATCACCTTGGGGGCCCCATGTGGAGCCAAAAGATGGGATAGAAATTATTTCACAAATAAACAGTTCTCCAGAAAATTTCCCATGTCCTATTCTGCATACCAAACGCTTACTGACATTTGGACGAAAGGTGTCATCCAGACATTTGCTTAGCAATCAGCAACCAGATGAATGCTACTTAGATCCTGTTGTATAGCTCTGCTTATTTGTATCTTCTTGTTTGGAAGTTTGGCCTCTGAAGAGATTACAAAGATGATGACAGTGGCAGGATAGTATCACCGGAGTTTGGCTCAGACCCAGACCAAAGATAAGAATCTGGAACAAATCTAATGCAATGGGCAAGAACTAGAAACCAGAGCATTGGGACTAAATTAGCCGTCCAAGATTAGTAAAATCAAAGACTGTAGCAAATAATTAGGAAGCAATGACAAGGTGGACAAGGCAGGGCAATTCCCTACAGCAGCCTTCCTCATCCTGCTGCCCTCCAGATGTTGTTGGACTCTGGACTCCCAACTCCCAGCAGCTCAGCCAACATGGCCAATAGCCAGGGAAGATGGACGCTCTATTCCAACAGCATCTGGATTGGAGTGCACCAGATTGCGGAAGGATGCAACGAGACAGGCATGACTAGAAGAATTGCCACCAAAGAAGTTCATCTTTTCTTGCATTTCGCCTCTTGTTTCAGAACTAGAAGCAAAATCATATGCCAAGCTTTGCAAATATTTAGCAATTTAAATTTATTTGGGCACTAACTGGGGAAAGGGGCTCTCATACCAAGCTGGAAAGCCATAAGGAAAGATGGTGGCTAGCCTTTCCTGATTTTTATTCTTTGGCTCCTGAGGGAACCAAAATAAATTTCCTATTCTCAAGTTTAATAGAATGAATTGGAGAGCTAGACTGGTCAAGCCAGCTAGTCAATGGAATTCTGGTGACTTTGGGGGGGGGGTGCAGGCATCTAACCACATATATAATATAATATTATGGGACTAGTACTTACGGCTTTGAACATAGGCTCAACAATCAAAGATGGCAGACTTAGATATTGGTTCCCCGTTAAAGCCATACGCCTTCTTTCCCATGTGGCTTCCAAATTCAATATTATATCTAATGAACAGAACAATTTTTATATGAGCAGTTCCTCACCACACCCCTGTATTGTACAGTTCAAAGTTTGAATCGTGACTCCATTGGTATGGCGATGGCTTTCTGCCGCTTCACTCCACGAAATCAAACTATTCCTGAACATTAGTTGCCATCTGCCTGCATGGCTGTCATCTAGCTAACAAGTATAATGAGGCCAAGGAATTGCTTTACATGCAGATACTTGTGCAGTCAACGACATGCACAGCGCCCCAGAAGAATACAAGGAGTTGGACAACAGAACGTAGGGAACTATGTAGATTTTAATGCTTAATCACTAGGTTACGTTTATTCAAAAAGTTTATGGTGTGTGGCCATTTCCCAAGGCGTGCTGTGGTTATTAGTTATCCGGGTGCTGGAAAAGTATATGTGTTTCTACGAGTGAGCAACATGCTACCAAATTTACTCTTGTGCAAGGATTTCCTCTTGTGCAACGGGGCTTTCTCCTCCCCCTTCCCCCAAAGTTGGCTTGATGGGGGGGTGTCAAGAGAACCCCAGAGCAGCATGTGGGGGGAGAAGAAGCCTGACAAGCTGAAATGCTTTTGCAGATGGAACGTTGGTCTGAATTCTACCCAGAGATCACTTATTTCCCCTTTTCCATCTAAAATAATATCAACTATAATTCAACAAAGGAAAAAAGCAGCCAGTGGCATTCCATTAATTATATTGACCAAATCACACTGTTCCTCTGCCTGCAGGTTCTATAAGTCACAGGACTGCAGAGTGAGCTCTGTGAGCACCAGGCCCATATGTTATGTATAGGAAACAGGGAGAAATTCAATTCAGTTCACATTTAAAGGTACATCTTCCTAATTTGCCCTTTCCAAAATCAGTGCACAAATGGAAACATAGCCTCCTTGTAAAATTTTCACTTCTCTGAATTTTGCAATGCCGTTCTCCAGCCAAGCAAGGTGTACAAAAATGCATGTTCTAAGTGAAAGTGTGCCTAAAGATGCATATATTAGGAAAGACTGCATATAGAAATGCATAAAATGTGATTTCTTCTAGCAAAAATGTGTATATTTGTCGGGAATACTTACAAGAATGAGGAATTTGCACAAAAATGCTGGTGAATTTTCAGGAGGCCTTTTTTTTTTTAAAAAAAGAGCAAACTGATGTGGTAAATGTGGCGAACTGATCTTAAGAGTGGGAAACTGAGATTTATGGATTTGCCCATCCCTAGGTATGACCCAAGGCCTTTGACACCAACAAGTGGAAGATGAATCGTACTAATGGGAAACACATATACACAGACAGGAATTTCTCTAGTTCAGTGTGTGCACCTGAAACCTCCCCCTGCCCCACTCTGACGCCATTTTTACACCCCAAAACTAGGACATGTCAGGAATTTTCCTGATGTATGACAAACCTACAAGTTCCTGAGCACAAACAACTTGCTATGTGAAGAAAGCCACTATGGGAGCAATTTATAGAGCGGTCAGCATGTAGTGGTTATTTCACGTGTCATGCACATTATGCATTGGCCCTGAACTGTGGTCAAAAACATTTCCTTAGGCACAGCAAGTTCTTTCCTTGCTGTGAGAAAGCCACTGATGTAGTAACGCAGAGGTCTAATACGAGGATTTCATGTTATCAGGTATGACTTGCACTGCACGTCTGCGCATGTTTACTCCAAAGTAAATTCAGATGAACTCAATGGGACTTTCCTTCCAGGAAAGAGCATATAGGCTGCAGCCTTAGACACTATTCACAAGCAGCTGCTGATGCAGCAGCCTGAACACCCCCCGGGCTCAGTTCTTGTAGGGGAAGAGGTGTGGCACCTGCTTTGCATGCAGAAGGCCCCAAGTGCAATCCCTGGCATCTCCAGGTAGGGAAGGGAGATAACCCTGACTGAAACTTTGGAGAGCCACTGCCAGTCACTGTTGACATTTCTGAGCTAGATGGACAAATGGTCTGACTCAGTATAAGGCAGCTTCCTATGCATTTACAAATCTCAGAAATAATAAACAGATGTTTAAGGATCTTGCCATTTTCCTTCAATCATGTGTCTGCTTCTCTTGACTGAAAAATAGGGCTTTCAGTTTCAAGAGGAGAGGTTACAGCAATAATTTTCTGTCCTTGCACATCTTGAGTGGTTTTTTGTTTTTTAAAAAACATTATGGTCAGTGCTTTTTTTCCTAAAAAAAATGTTTAGGGGTACTCCCAATTTTCTACTCATATTGAAATATTGCCCCTCAATGAGGCCAAACTCAGATTCACTAAATGTTTAGGGGTATGCGTACCCCTGCGTCCCCCCCAGAAAAAAACACTGATTATGGTAAATAAAAGAAGCAAAGAGCTTCTGAGCCCCCAACCAAAGAAGTCTTTTTTGTCTCAGTCCCTCAGCATGGGCGTACTGCCTCATAATTTCTTTATGGCCCCTTTGATGTATGCTCAGTTATGAGGCACATAGTAAGTCAGTTACTGGAGTTCTGTGACTCCAGGCAGCATTTCAGATGTCATGTTTACCTTGTAGTATTGGCAACCGCCACACATTATTTACTGTACTTTACATTATGGTGGGAACACGAAGAATAAAATGCTCATTTGTATTTGCCATTTGCCCTCTTCAGCTCTACCTGGATGCTTCCAGATAAGGTGCTTATGGAGTCTTCACCCTGATTTATTTGTAGAGAGATTAAATATAGGAACAGCCTCAAAAATAAGGGGGTTGCAAAGAACCACACCCACATCAATGTTTCTTACATGCTTCCAGATTGCACATGGGATTTCTATTCAACACTCAAAGGATCACAACCATCTCAGTAGTTGCAACACAATGTCATCAGCCTGAACCAATCAAAATCATTTAGTTCTTCAGATCAGCCCGCATCATATAATATGATTCCATATAACCATTTTTCAATGTCTTTCTTTATGAAGACTTTGACTAATTTTCCTATTCATTAAATGTCTCCTAATATCCCCTTTCAAACAATTCCAGATTAATCACAATTGCTATGCCTAGCTGATTTTCTTTTCATGCATACAATGGCCACCATAGATTCTAACAACATAGTTTCTACATATAGTACCTAAAAGCCACTAGTTCTGCGCTGTAAATGGCATGCAGGCACAGCCCTATTCAGTCTAGCTAGGCCATAGGCTCAAAAGAAAATGGAATAATCAAAATTATATGGTTATATGCAATTGTTATTTTCTCCACCATCAGTGGTATCAGCCCATGCTCATAAATGAGCATCTGCCATTAAATATAAAGTTTACAAGAGTTCCTATTGACTGAAAATGGAAGCAAAAGCTTCTATCACTGCCAGAAGTAAAGAGGGGAAGGAATAAGTGAGCCTGAGGCTCAAACATGTGATACAAAACCATAGTTTACCATTATGTCTAAACTCAGCCATTATGCCCCCATGATATAACAAGATTGATTTTTTATTTTAGTTATTTATGACATTTCTCAACCACCCATTCAGCCAAGTGGTACAATCCAATATATCATTAAGTAAAATGGGGTGGCCAGCCTATTCATTCTTAAGCAGGCCAAGTGCAGTCTAAAGAAACGAGCCTGCAGGAAATAAGGAAAGTTTTATGAGGTTGAGCATCAAGTAGTAACAAGGGCTCCCGCTCTCTTCTTGAGTCCTGCTTCAACATATGTCTCTGCCCTGGACATTCACCCACAACCTTGCTTCAATTAAATATGGGCATTTCTGGTTGGGCAAAACACCTGAGGAACTTCCATGGCAATCAAACAAGTTAGATAAGACTAGCAACATTTTTCAGGGCGTTTCCACACATCCTGAGTTTGTCACTGGGTTTTTCCCTCAAGCAAAATTCCGAAGCAATTTTTGGGGGGGCGTTCTTCCTCGAGTGAAACACCTGAGGAACTTCTAGAGAAGCCAAAAGAGCTTAGATAAGACTAGAAACAACTCACAAGGGCGTTTCCACACATTCCTGCCCATATGTGCCCACAATAGCTGCCCTGTTTTGGTGCATGCCAGCATGAACGGGGCACGGTGCAAATGTCAAATAATCTATTTTAATGACACAGAACTATGTATTTTTGTGTTCACTTATGAAAACAACATGGATACACCCCTCCTTTCAAAACCCACTCCCCACCTCCACCCCCGGGTGTGAGAGGAATCTGGTCAAACTTGCCTTGCAAATGCAGCTCACCCTAATGATACATTATTTCTAGATGGCTCTTGATATCTTCTTCCTACAATAATATTTGTATTACATTTAGGGTTCAATTGCCCAAACTACAAATGTTTATTTTGAAGAAAGTGAGTCATACTATGCTCAGCAGGGCTGGCTCCCATGTAAACAGGCGTACGGCTGTAGCATAACAATGCAGTCCTATAGCTATCTACTCAGAAGTAATGCCTACTGAACTCAAGAGGACTTACTCCCTGGTAAATCAGTTTCAGGACCACAGCCAAAATCTTTTAACTGTTGCCAAGAACATGGCACTGATAACCCTCTGAGCAGGATATCATTCTAAATATGGGGAAATGTTTTAATATCCTTGGCCAAGAAACAAATAAAAAGTGTAATACTGAGTTCTAAGAATGATTCTATTAGGTAGTTATTTTTCCTTGGGAAAATACATTTTGTTTTTGAGTTGTCTGATAAACAGATTTAAGTTAGCATATACACAGATGTTTGCCTGAAGCAAGGAATAAATGTGCAAGGAAATCTCGTACTGTTTTAAATGAATGAAATTAGCATTTAATTTCATTTAATAAGGTTCTTTTTCCAATATCAATTGATTATATTAAAAAAAAATCTGATTTGCACAGGTTTAGCAACTATTCAGGAGATTAATGTCATTTACAGATTTTAATCCTCAGTAAATATGTTGGGCTTCTTTCCTAGTAATCAGCTATTATCATGGCAACCTCGTTATCCCATTAAAGGCAAGCAGTAGCATTTGCTAGCATGTAAAATATACACGTGCATTTACTTTGTCCTTAAGGTAAAGGTATAGGGACCCCTGATCATTAGATCCAGTCATGATCTACTCTGGGGTTGCAGCACTAATCTTGCTTTACTGGCCGAGGGAGTCACTTCCAGGTCATGTGGCCAGCATGACTAAGCCGCTTCTGGCGAACCACAGCAGTGCACCGAAATGCCGATTACCTTCCTGTTGGAAGGTATTTATCTACTTGCTTTTCATGCTTTCGAACTGCTAGGTTGGCAGGAGCAGGGACCGAGCAACAGGAGCTCACCCCGTCGCAGGGATTCAAACCGTCGATCTTCTGATCAACAAGTCCTAGGCTCTGTGGTTTAACCCACAGCACCACCCGCGTCCCTTACTTTGTCCTTAGATACCTACTAATCAATCATACTTCCCAGGATAAAAATCTGCAATGCTGTCGCTATGGAAATTTCACATTTACTCCCTCAAATGGAAGGCAGGTTTTCACACGCAACAATCATGTCCAGTGTGGTGGCACAGAGCTCCCATTCCGACACCCGGCATTACTGCAACTCAGTAGTGTAGCGTGGGATGGCAGAGCCCGTGGCTGCACCGGGGGGGGGGGGGTGAGGGAGGAAAATGGACGGAGTACACATATGCATTCAGCTGTTTGACAAGGTACACATCACCCAGGAGATTGCAGCCACAGAGATAAGAGTCATTCCATTGTCTGAAGACGTCACTTCCTGGTTCACATGGAGAAACAGAAGCTTTTTTCAATGGAGCCCATCAATGGAAGTGTGTATCTGTACTGAGGTAGCACTGGGTGTTGAAATTTTGCACCCCTGCCATTTTTGCCCCTGTGCCCCCTCCCAATGCTGGGCCACTGCTGTAATTTACCTGGATGCTGCTGGGATGGGGCATGACGGCAGCAAGATTGAGGTTTCCTGGATGAACTGGCAGAGCCAATCCATCTGTGTAGTCCCAACCTCACTGCTGCTATGCCTCACCCCCAGCACACCTAGGTAAGATGCAGCAATGCCGGTATCAGGAGGGTTGCTCCGCATCACCAGCTGCTTGTGGCACCCCAAGTTCTTTTTACTGGACAGAAATTGTAGCCATTGGCAGCCACTAGCACGCAATGAGAGCAACCCTACTTTGTATCATAATGCCGGAAGATCCTATGCTAACTCTGACTCAAGAGGGAAGTGCCTGTCCTCCTGGTCATTCACTGGCATCTAAAGATTGTGAGATTGATCACCATATCAAACAGACTCTGTGCTTTCCAAACCAACCAAGTTTCTCCTATGTAAACAAAGGTTGGAGAGGGCTTCCTCAGTCTATGGCGTCTCTCTTTTCGGGCCAGAGGAAGCACGTTTTGCTCTAAAGTGGTTCCTCCCAGAATGTGCAACACAACCAGACTGGTGGCTTTTTCATATTTTTACAACTAGGGCCCATGGCATATTACAAACGGCTGATAGAGTGTACAAAAAGCAGAAATTAACCATCTGCTCTAAGTTAACATCATTGAGGCTGTGCCAGCACTGGCACATCTCTGCCAAAGGCCTTCGTATTTTGCTTATTAATTCATTAATTGTTCCTTGTTGTCTTTATGCAGCCTGCTGAATAGACTCTTCGTGTTGTATCCTGTTCCCAGCGTAGAGGTTGCTTCTGCTACTTCCATAATAGCTCTGCCAATCTCTGCACTTGGAGACGGTTTTAGGCAGCGGACCTTTGCAAATTCAGGAAGGGGAAGGCAAGTGGCAGGAGACAATGAGCAAAACTAAGCTGGACACATTTGGGATAATTTAATATTACATTTAAAAGCAGTATCTTTTAAAAGCATTTGCAATTACTTTTTATTATACCTCTTAACTACAGCTTCAATACTTTTACAGGTCAAACAGTCATTCCTAGTTTTTGAAGTGAAGCAGAGTTGTTGTTGTTTTGCCTTCGGCATATAAAGCTTGCACATAATTGTAGCAACAGCCATTCATTTGCCAGAGACAAAGTAGTTCCTAAAAAATTATCACTTGTGAACCTAAAAAAATTGCGTACCAGGAAGACACACTCATCCACCCTTTCTCGGGGATGATCCTGGGCACAGTGTTTCTTCTTAATGTTTTACAGATTTGCACATGGCTAGATATATGCACCCCTACTTTTTTGGTTCACCACTGAAAACTCAGAATGTGTGTGTGTGTGTGTGTGTGTGTGTGTGTGTGTGTGTGAGAGAGAGAGAGAGAGAGAGAGAGAGAGAGAGAGAGAGAGAGAAGAGAATGTATGTACAAACTAGGACTGTGGAGAGTTGGCGTCAGATCCATATTCCACTAGGAAATTTACTGGATGCCCTTGAGTATTTTTCAGGCTAACTTGCCTTATAGGATTCTTGTAAATTTAAAATGAGAGGAGGAAGAAGAACCACATCTGCTGTCCTGAGACTCTGGGATGAAGGATGGGACATAAATAAGATACATATGATTTTTCTGTGTGATCAGATAGGACCCCCCCCCCCATTTCTCACTCCCCACCCTGCCTTATTATCCTAGCCACTCCTTGGGCTTTGTAACTGCTCTCATGTGGATTTCTTCGGGACTTGGCATACTCAGTGAAGAGAAGCAAGTAAGCCATGTTTTTAATGGGGTTTTGATAAGGTATTATATAGCTTTAAATTAATGTCTGTCAGTATGTGGCAGGAGCCTGCTAAATCTAAGGAGACAGCCCTTGCTGCTACAGCTACTTTATGTTGTAACTACTAGTGGCTCATTAAAAACATATTTACAGAAAATTAACAGCTGTAGTGGGGAGAGACTGGTGAGATCTTGCTATATAATTAGCCGTGTGCTACTAGTAAATAGCACTTCCCCCAATTCTACTGTATTCATATGTTCTGTATTATGAATGAAGAGAAGCCTACATCAAATACACATTGCTGTTTGCACTGTAACAGGAACCCTGTAATAGGAGTGCTGGCTTATTGGCTGGGATGGGCATAACCAGTAGGTTTTACTCTGAAAAGTCTTGCTAGATTAAGAATTCTCCATAAAGTCTTTCAAACCTGTTCTGGAATCTGATACCCCCAGCTTCACAGAAAAGCTATGAAGCATGATTTTGTGGTTCCTGGCATCTCCAGAGTTCCCCCCTGCACTGTAGATAATACTGGCCATTGGACAAAGCCTCCTGTATCATTGATGGAGCCTACTACAGCAGAACCCCCAGAGATCAAGTGTAGGATCCCCAGTAAATCTACCACTATATTCTGATTTGCTTTTAATTCAATGACACACTTTGCTATCCAGTCCACACCATCTTTCTTTGAACAAATGCTATTATTGTGAGAGAAATGTCACTATTTGAAATTGCTTTGGATCCGACATGAAGGACCAAAATCTGAAGAGAGGCATTATAACTTTGCCAGCCTCATTCATTGCTAAATGAGTCTTTATGATACGAGTCTTTACTAAAGAAAATGACACAAAGCACTGGAAGCTGTTCATAAGATCATACTCCATTCATTTCAGTGTGTCCTGAGGGCATCTAAATGTTTGCCAGATTTGCAGCCAAAGCCACTTTAGAATAATTTGTTTCCACTTTGACCACACATTTGTTCCCAGCCTGAAATCCTATACACACTTACCTGAGAGTAAATTCTACTGAACTCAATGGCACTTACTTTTGAGTAGGAGGAATGCATATTTTTATGCTGAAAGTGTGCAAGGGAGGGCATGGTAAATGTCAGGGGTGTGCAGCAGCTCTGTATATATCCCCAGATTGTGAGGTGAATTGAGATGATATGGGGAAGGCTCTCACATTCCTGAGTCATATTGCACCATTAAGAAAGGTGTCTCAAGTCAGATCAGGGCTTCCTTAAGCTTCTGATTTCCTTTGGGGCCAAGGCTCTCCAAAAATTGCAGCACCATTTCTTTTTTCTGGGGTACAAAACCTCTGCTTTCTATTGTATCCACCTGAAAATGCTAACGTTTGCCCTTGCAAGAGAACATTGAAGCTATCATACTGAAATTTGGCAGCCTTCATCCCATCATAAAGGGT
This sequence comes from Podarcis bocagei, assembly GCF_964188305.1. NCBI lineage: Eukaryota > Metazoa > Chordata > Lepidosauria > Squamata > Lacertidae > Podarcis > Podarcis bocagei. The sequence goes on along the minus strand of NC_138126.1, from coordinate 81,818,752 downwards.
GGTCATGCTTGTGAATTGCATCAAATTCATGCAGAAAGTGAAAAAGTTATAGACTTTTCTTTTGTTTTTTGTTTAAATCAAACTTTTAAATATGCCTCGCACAAAAACATCTGGCTGTATCTGTCTACAATTTGGCAAGCACAATCTCTACTCTGGAGGGTCTGCTACTCCTGCAAATTTCATTGAGAGGAAGAAAGTTATAGCCAATTTCAGATTCCTCATTATAGTGGATGAGGAGAAAACAAAGTTTTGTTTTTAACAAATCTAATCTGGTCCTGTATAATGAGCCAAATGGGAAAGACACAGAGCATTTCTGAAACATATTGAGTTGCTTTCCAAAATGGCAAATACAGATACATGTTGAATTTTGTGGCCATTGTGCATCCTAAGCAAATGACGGGATTTATCTAGTTGTGGAAACATGGTAGAAAGGTGACCTATTTTAACTCGAACAAGAATCTCAGGTTTAACGCTAGGATTTAATAAGACTACTTTTATCTATTTTGCATTTTCGATTTTAAAAGCTGTTTAACTGGCTTTTTACTGGGCCTGTTTTATGGGTAATGGTATGCTTATTATTGTAATGTATTACTCTCTGTTGAGTATTACGTTATTAAAATTTTGGAAGTCATTTTGAGACTCCTTATGTGGCAAGCTACTAATAAATCAAATTAATAATAAAAAATATGACAAGGGGCTAAGGAAAAATGGAGCAACGTTTAACCCAAATGTGAAAAGGATATATTTCAGATATTAAAGGTAAAGGGCTTTCAAATGTGAACAAAGAAACCTCAGAAATACCTGAGGGAATTTAGAATGTGCTATATTGAGGATGACTGAGGAAAACCATAACGCACTGATCCCAGACAGAGATAGCCAACCTCCACTCTCCATGCCCCATTGATACATTCAATCCTCATCTCCTTGCCCCCCCTTCAATAAAACCACATGCTGAAGGAATGGCAAAGCCTGGGCACTGCCTCATAAAACAAGCAGTGTGGATGCCAGGCAGAATCGATCACCATGGCAACCCTGTTGCAGCTGAGGTGAACAAAGCTATTAGAAATACGAGAGAGATGGAGGAAGTATATTCAGTCTCTGCTGTCTTCCACCACACACACACACACACACACAGAGAGAGAGAGAGAGAGAGAGAGAGAGATGGCTGAAAATCAACAGAGGGAAAATAATGTCATATTGAGAGAGAATCCCAATAAAATATTGATCTTCAAAATCTTCTGTGAGGCTAAAGTCTGCCCCTGTCACAACTATAAATGGGAGCAAAAAAGACATTTACTTCCCTCAGTTTGAAGTACAGAGTCAGGTGACTAGAACATATTGCATCAGTTGAGTCCTAGCTATGTTGGGTACCTATTTGTTTCTAAAAAGGTAAAGGACCCCTGACAGTTAAGTCCAGTCGCAAATGACTCTGGGGTTGCGGTGCTCATCTCGCTTTACTGGCTGAGGGAGCTGGCGTTTGTCTGCAGACAGTTTTTCCGGGTCATGTGGCCAGCATGACTAAGCTGCTTCTGGCAAAACCAGAGCAGTGCATGGAAACGCCATTAGGTTAAAGTGCTGGGTTTGGCCTTTAAAGCCTTAAATAGTTTGGGACCAGCTTATGTGAAAGACTGCTTTGACCCAAATCAACCTGCCAGAACTTTAAAATCAAACGCTCTCCAGCTCACCAGTAAGAGATGCTATATTCACAGGTACAAGGGACAGACCATTGATGATGGCCTCCTATTTCTGCAACTTTCTTTCCCAATAAAATACATGTGTGGCCTCAACACTGTTCATTTTCTAGAAAGCTTTTCATGGCTTTTTTAAAAACACATTTAATTAACAGTTGTGCTATGAATTAATGTTATTGCACATATTTGAGTCATATTTGTGCTTTAAAATTGTTGGTTTTTAGATTATGATGGTTCTGCTTGGGAATTTTGCACACTGCCTTGTGAGGGCAATGTGCCTTGAAAGATAGTCTAGACATTTTTTAAATGAACAGGAAAAAGTGAAGAGAATAGTTTCCCCTCATCTGAATTGAGTCAGTTTCATTTCAGTAGAAGATTCTTGACCCAGAATCAGAACACAGCTTCTTTAAGCTTCAGCCTTTGCTTAGGAGGAGTTGGGCGAACAACTGGCTTCTACCCTAAAATCACAATGGGAAATGCCGACAGAAATCTGTAATCATCAGATAATCATCAGTGTAATCATCAGTGTGTCTGAAAAACTGAAGCACCTAAGGATCCAAAATTCAGCCCAAAGTTCTTGTTTGGAATGGATTTGAACCACTGTCATCCCCAAGAAATGACTTAGGAATGATGGTGGTTGAGGTGATGCACTAAAAAGGCTGGCTGAGTAAGAGTGCCATTTTATGCACATTTATTTGGAAGCAACGTTGGATGGACTTCCAATATAATGTACAAAGGATGGGAGTGGAAGGGAGGCAGGTGGAATAAGGCTAAGCAAGGCAAGCTGAGGTTGGGTGAGCTAAACCTGTGGAAAGGTGTGTTCTCAGGCTCAGCTCTTTGGATGGTCAGACTGGAAGTCTGAGGAGATACAGGAATTATATAGCAGGAGGAAAGTCAAGTCATTGGAACCACAAGATATATGACCTAAACAGTCTCCAGAGGCAATGCTGAACTGAATTTTTGCCAATTGCCTTGTCTGGGCAGCTGACACAGTGCCACAAAGAACAGACAGGCAACTGTTGCCTATTCCTCAGTTCAAAATTGGAGACCTACAGCTGAATTTGAGACCAGTACTGAAATAAAATGAGTGCAATCTAGAGCGCGGATTTGCCATAAACTACTGAAGCAAAAATACTTTCAGCTCCTTTCTCTCCAAACCACCCCTGTCACTTGTCCTCAGGGCTATAAATGGAGCTGAGAGAAACAAGAGAGTTAAGAAAATATATAGAAATATTTCGGGTTAGGGTTGGGAAACAGCAGCTGAAATTTGTCAGCTGGATTGGAAAACAACACCCCACTTGAGCACTTTATTCTAATGAAATATCCAAAGCCCAAAGGGGATGTTCCCCTTTATATCAAGTTGTCCTTGTAAGAACTGCATGCCAAGTATGGAAAACAGCTACTTGCACTGAGATAGCAACTGCCTCAGCCGCTCAGCCTCTGGGCATGATACATGACTCTTTAACAGAAAAAAATGGAGGAGGAGGAGGCAGAAGGGTTGGTTGCCTGGGAGAAGGCCCAAGAGAACACTCAGATAGCAGAGCATCAGCTCTGGAAAAACTCCTGAGGAAAGAGTTATTGCTCAATAATTGCTGCTGAGTGAAATATCTCAGCCATTTTAATGAACAAAAACGAGGGCGATGAAATGAAAGAAAACTAGGAATTTGTGCGCATTCCAGATTAATGGCCGAGGAACTGTCAGTACGAAAGTGACAGGCTTCCTGGTGGCACATAAGGCCTGCTTTTTCAAAGTCTTGTACACAGCACTCTGTTGCCAGAGCTTCACAAACGGATGGGCTACAGAGTTGCTATTGTCTTTTCCCTGCAGGCAGAATTTGCTGGAGAATCCAAATATAAATGCTAGCAGAATCATAGGATGTTAAAAGAGTTGGAAGAGAGACACCATCAGTTCATCTCCTCTCAATGCTCGCTCTGAAACTGGGTAACAAAAGGATTCTAGAGCAATGCCTGTGCAGAATTTCCTTGATTTGCAAAGAAGAGTTTTTACATGGTTTCCCAGGGAAGCATAACAAAAGTCAGCCTCAGATTTAATTTTCAATCATTTCTTTCATGTCACGTTAGATTATAAGGGACTGGGGTTAAATAGCAGAATTGGGACGCAAAGAATATCATCAGAGGGTCTTCAGGAGAAATGGACAAGGAACATGGTAGGAGTTAGGGTCACATCATACATGACAAATTCCTGAATGGAGGAAGGCACTTCGGAGCTGCAAGTTGCATAAATCCCACTTAGAGAACCATAGCTTAGTGCTATGGCACGCATTTTGTATGCTGAAGCTCTCAGGTTTAATCTCTGGCATCTCACGTTAAAAGAATCAAGTAGCAGGAGATGGAAAGCTACGGCCAATCACAGCAGACAATACTGGAGCAGAATGACATAAAAGGCAGCTTCTTAGAAACGTAAGAGGCAAGTGATGCCCATTCCACATCAATAGAATCACCTGAGACCTGCTTGTGTGTTCCACACAAGATAATCCTACATTTTTGTAGCTTGCCGCATGTGCATTAGGGATGAGCAAACATGTAAATTTAGGTTTCTCTCAGTTTCTAATTTTTCCAATCTTAAGTTCAGTTCTCCACATTTTTACATCAGTTTGCAAATTTCTCCTACTATACACATATAATGTTGCCTAATATACACATTTTTGCAAAGCTTATTTTTGCTAATATGATGCATTTCTGTATGTTAATTTTATTATAATATCAATTTTTATGCACATACAACACTAAAATATGCATATATGTAGGCATTACTTGGCTGGAGAAATGCATTGCAAAATTAGGAAACATGCAAATTTCAACTGACGTCTGTGGTTTTGGTGTGCGTATTGTTTCATAAAGTTTGAATTAGTTAGGTTCGCCTTTAAATGGGAATTGACTAGGATTTCTCCCTCATCCCTTGTGCACTTACATTATAGAAAGTCAGGACCATATTATGAGTTCCTTGTATTAGTATGCACAGGGAATCATGCATGTGTATTATAGCCCTACATGACTCCCTACATTAAGGACTGCGTTAAATTCCTACATAAAAGTCACTTCCATGCAAGAATATTGTTATATGTAAAATAATCCTAGATCAACATGGCATGCTAAATGTGTGTGTGTGTGTGTGTGTGTGTGTGTGTTGCATAAGAGCACTCAGCACAACTGCTTGTATCAAAACCCCTACTAGATATGTTCAATTGGGGGGGGGCAGTAAACCAGAGCCCAGTGTCAGTGTTGCGTCATGAACTAGTCAATCATGTGGCAAAGCTTGTCATGAACAATGATCTCTTACCAGTTTTAAGTAAGCATGTGTTTTTTAAATTGCTTTTTTTGAGAAAAGTTAACAATAGTCAAAAGGACTGGATAAAAATTTTAAAAAGTCACTAGAAATGAGTTTGGAAAAAAGAAAAGGTTTAAAATAAGATTTTGAGTGGGGTTTAAGCAAAGGCGTAATTTGCTTTCCTTCTCTCCCTTGCATTCCTTTTCCCCTCCATTTCTGCAAACTCCCAAGAGCCAGACTTTGAAAGATGAAAGGCTGTCAGTATGGGAGGCACTGCAGTAACAGATGGGCGTTTAGTGCTCACCATAGCTTTCATCACCACTAAGGAGCAATGCTAACTATCAGGCCCCTGGATGCAATGCCAAGTACCATGGCATTGGGCTTCACGGTCATGCAGGATTCAAAGTGTCTTACGGCATGAGCCAGCTATGAGGGGCAACATGACCTCCAGAGGGGGTTATCCCCTTTTGCAGAATGAGTCTCTTCTCTCGCCCTCCCCTCAGCCTCCACAATATAGACATAAATAAATCCATCTGTGTACAGTAAGTACAGGAGATCCTCTTAACACTCTGTGCTCTCTGCAGTACAATCAGCATTAAGCACGAGCTCAGAGTATGCTAGGTATAAGAATAGAGGCATTCTCTGATAACAAATCCATTCATGCAGTTAAAGTAGTCCGCTTTGAGGTCACGGCTGCTCTCCTGCCAAACCAACACTACTGAAGGGCATTCTTCTCCAGATGATGTGACATTCCATCTCCAGTGGCCTCTGAGAGCCAAGCCTTCCATAGCCTGCTCATTAGTGACAATTAACACCAGAGCAAGCCTGGCCAAATTGGCATTTTCGAGACAAGTTATCCTTTCTAGCAGGAGAAGCCTGTAGATTTAATCTAGGCTCTTACAAAGGGAAAGCATTGTCCCAGTATATCCAATCCATATTCATTCCTAGGTGAGCAAATCATTGAATAGGTAATCCGATTATACCAAGTGGGATTTAAGGTGTAATCTTAAAACAGGCTTATTAGGGAGTAAGCCCCATTGAACCCAGTTGGATATATATCCAAGTAAGCATGCATTGGATCGCACCATAAATGGTCAGCTTACTGATAGGCCCAAAGAATTTAGAGCAGGTGAGGCGACCTGTGGTCATCCAGATGTTGTTGGACTCCAATTCTCATTACCCTTAGCCAGCATGGCCAATTCTTATGGATGGAAGCTGTAGTCCAGCAACATCTGGAGGGTCACAGGTCTGGCACCCATGATACAGAGAAAACCTGTGCAGGGGCTATTCACATTTTTAAAATGTGGCTTATAAGCAATGAGCAAAGTTGGCTATAATGACTGGTCAAAGAACTCCCATGAAGTTTCAAGGATGGACAGATATATCAATTTCAGTTTTTTGCCAAGTCTCTCTCCAATTCTAATCCAGTTTCCAGTCCAGTTTCAGGATTTCTCTTCTCCTATAAAAGTCTGCATCAAAATTCATGCAAATTTTTCTGCCCATTTCTCCAAGTAAAGTAAGCAATTTCCCCATATATAAAGCATTTTGACTTGATGGATATATGCATTTTTGTGTGCCCTTTCGCCTAAGATACACAGTTTTAGGTCAGAGAAGTGCAATGCAAAATTCAGAGAAGTGTTAATTTTGGAAGGAAGGAAGGAAGGAAGGAAGGAAGGAAGGAAGGAAGGAAGGAAGGAAGGAAAGCTGAGTTTTGATTTGCCTCCAGTTTAGAAAGTGTGAATTAGGGAGGTTCTCATTAAAATGTGAATCAAACAAATTTGTTCCTCCCTCCCTACACTAGACCACATTGGTTTGAGGGGTGGGTTTTATCAAGTGCTTCCTGCTGAATTGATTTTTGAGCCTTCAACCAGATGCATGGTGAGGGAGACACTTGCAGGCTTGATGAACCAACTCACAAAAATGGGTGCATTGCAGATTTCTGCAGGCTGGCAAATTCAACATAGTGGGAAGATGGGATCTCTGTCCCCAACCCCAGCATTATGATGATGATATATTGTTTACTATGACATAGGCAGAAGCAATGTGCCTGTTGAGATATTCACTGCTCTGAAGAGCACAGAGTTAACCCAGGCCTTCTGAGCACTAGGGCTTCACTGTGGATCAGTGCTGATTTGAACTGCACATCTGATATGCAGCTGCCTATATGAAAACATCAGGGAGTTGGTGTAGTCACAGCCTCACCATGCTAAACAATATACCAGCCAGAAAAGGGCCAACACCTTTTGTTTCAATTTGCTACAGTTGAAAAAGCCGTCTGCACCGATATGTCATGAATCAACATCCCAGCTAGAACCTATTAGTGGAGCTTGTTGTGCCTTATTACCTCCCTTGCCACCTTCTTCCTTGCCTTCTATTCCTCGATCAAATGATACTTGCTCTTGTTCTTTTGCTCTTGTTTACACTTCGGCCAACCACTCAGTCCTTAAAATTAACTAGATGCAGATCAATAACCTGACTGATAGGAAATGGCAGACAATTCAAAAGATACTAATTTAAAAGCAACTACGACTGGCATGTGTTGATGCATAATTTTGCCACTCTCCATGATTATTTTTTAAATTTAAAGTTGCATTTGGAAAGACCCAAAACAAACCATATCCCTTCACATGCATGCCTAAAGGGCACTGAAACTGACCCAGAATATCCAGCCCCTGCAAACCCAGGAGCATGTTTGCAACACATTCTGTGTTGTCCTTCATGGATTACTTGGTGGCAGAGTTTGTGTTCTGGGATAGCTCAGTTGGTAGAGCATGAGACTCTTAATCTCAAGGTTGTGGGTTCGAGTCCCACTTTGGGCAAAAGATTCCTGCACTGTGGGGGATTGGACTAGATGATGCTTATGGTCTCTTCCAACTCTACAATTATATGAAAACACAAGGGGAACTGATAGGCGAAGAGGGCTCATTCCTGCTGGCCTTGCCTCCTATTTTTCACTCCACCTGGGACCAGAGAATATACATGTAACACCAGCAGCTCCTGTAGTTGTGGGCCCTGTGCGCACCAACTGAAGAACTCTGCAAAATGTGGTCTCATTCTCTGCCTCCTGTCCATACATTCATGTTGGCATATACAGCTCCACAACAGAGCTATGAAACCACAGGGAAGTACAAATAAGAGACACATGAACTGGAAGCCATGCAAACTGACACTGCCAAGAAATAAGCAAGATATGTCCCAACTGTGGCTGAACTGCATATCAGACTAAACTGCTCCCCTTGGAAAATGTTAGTAGATGCAACTCCAGTTCCCATGCAAGGCACAACAGCTTCCCTCCCGCAAGTGATCAGAGGTTCAACCCCATGCCTCTCTGGTGAAAGCAAATCATAAATACATCTTGTGGCACACAGTCAAAATGCTTGCCTGTGTGTTTAAATAGAAGTTAATATTGGTGGATGCTACAAGTTCCGCTGAAAAACCATTTAGGGCACTCTCTGACTGTTGCTGTTCTTGGATGGGATTCAATCCCATCCTAGCAAATTATACTTGTGCATTTGAAGCTGATTGGGAGGTCTTGTGCCACATACCTCCTTCCTCAAAAGACAGCATTTTTTTGCATTACAGCAAGTGTGGGGGAAAAGCAGTGGAAAGGGTGGGAAAATACTCGCTTTGACATGTCACCTAACATCCCTTCAAGTGTTTCAGGCGGAATACTCGATAAACAGGTTGCCTGGAAACACCCTGAGAGAAGGAGGAGGAGGAGGAGAACGGGCCAAAGGGACAACCCCACAGCAATACAAACTCTGTTCCATGAGGGATGCATTGAAGGATGGCAGGGAGGGATCATTAAACAGTATGGAAAGTGGACTTCTCTCTCTCACCCCTCAACAATTACCTCATACCAGTGATTTTTCTCCCTCCTGGGCCACTGATTGGGGGGAAGAGCCTCCTCCACTAAGTCCCTGCTGAACCTAGACATAGCCTCCCAGGAAGTGGATACACCGAACAGCCCCTTCCAACATAAGCGCAAGCATCGCATTCTCATTGTCCTGGCAAGGACATCACCCCTGACTGCTCCCACCTGGAATTAGACCATGAACCAGTTATCTCACCCGGTTGCATGCTCCCCCTTCCATTTCCCACATATTGCTCCACTCTGGTATCTGGAGACTTTCCACTGTGAATTTCTTCAGCTCTGGCATAAGCACTCCACTCTGCAGTCCTGGCTTTTGGGGATCTGTCCCTACACAGGAACAGTGGCAGTACTTCATGCTCCGGCACCGGGGGGCGGAGAGCAGGCGGGGGCAGGGCTGGCACCCATCCTGGTGTGTGTGGTGCGTGTCCTGGGGGTGGGGCACACCACCTGTAGGGGTGTGGTACCCACTGCGGGCAGGGGGCAGCCACGATGGTACCCCACCGGGATTGCACTGCCAGGGGCGGTGCGCTCCCCCCCCCGCGCACTCCTCTTTCTGTGCACCAGTCTTTTCCCAAGACTGGTGCACAGGAACACCAGTCTTGGGAAAAGATTCCTTGCTCTGCCATAAGATGCGTCTTCAGTAGAGTCAGTGAATGGAATGGCTTCCATTTGCTAATATATCACAGACTCCTTCCTTTGGAGTTAGCTTTATTGCAGAAGTTATAGGCAGTGCATAGATCTCTCTCATTTTGAAAATAAAATAAAACAAGCATGATCGCATAACCATTTGACTGCAGGGGCTGCAGCTGCCTTCCATGGATTCTAGGCCCTGCTACTGTTGCTGGCAACCAGCACTCACAGAGCACAGGCGGAGGTTGCTGGTTAAATGCAAGCCTCCCTCGAGCAGTGCCTCTGCTGCTATTGAGGCTGCTGTGTGTGTGGTCGCTTGAGCAGTTGTCACAAGCATATATTGAACAATGCCTGTGCCATCATGGATGACGAGAGACATATCCCCTGATATTGCCACAATCTTGCCCAGGCAATTGTTGGATACTGATTGAGAGCATTTATCTTTTCATGTTCAGAAAGTGGCTTCCAGGATGAGTGTTCCTCAGCAGCCATGCACAAACAAGGTTACCTTCCCTGCTGTTCCCACTCAGTACTGCCCAGACATAAAGCACCTTCATTTTACTTATGCACCCATTATTCTTTTTTTAAAAAATAATTAAGTGAAGATGATTTTCTATCACAGCAAGGCTTCCCTTAGTTAGTGAGTCTCCTGTCATCTAGTTCATCTCACCTACTACTCCTGCAAGATGAGGACTGTGACTGAAATACTCTTGAAATGTTACCATCTGTACATAAGATTATAAAGCACATGGGAGACTGGACCATAAGGTGCTATACATATAGTTAATTATCTCCATGATTTGTGAAACTCAGTATGTGCACAGAGGGTCAGTGGGTAAGATGACTAAAGCATGTGGTGAGTTATACAAAAAATGACATTCTAAGAAACACACACGCAAAGGTGATTATCATCCAACAATACTCAACATGATTGCATGTGAATATCCTTGCTGTCACACTATTGCAAGACTTTTTGCATGTGTGCACACATTAACCCTCATAGTTTATACATCTGATGCACCACAGGAAACAGAGCAGTGTCGTGATCCTGTCACAGGAAGATGGTGCTAGAATGTGTCAACAGTCATTCATTCTGACACCTGCACCTGCTGCATTGCAGGTCAACAGGGAAGTTTTGGCAGCAATCGACATCAGCTCACAAGGCAATTCACACACTCACATATGTCACTGCTGCTCAGTACAGAAGGTGTTTTATAGCACAGAGATTCACAGCATGTTTTTCAGTGATGACCTCTTCACCTCGTATTTCAGACACAGGGAGTGGCACCCTATGGTTTGAAATAGATTGGGTCACAACCTGTACTGTGGAATGTATTATTAGTGTTCTCCATACCCTGCCAGAGCTCAAATAGCATTTCTACTATTTACGGCTTTCAGTTCTGTGCCTCTGAAGAGCAGGAACATTCTGGGTCCATTGAGAAGAAAATCATCAACCTGATCCACCAAATAATTATGTTGCAGTTATTGAACTTAATCAGACCTAGATGGAATGGAACTGCTGACTGCAATAGAAAAGGGGTTTTGTTTTGCCAAGAAGGAAAAGCTCTAACCTGGAGAGCATACAAAGCGTGTGATTTTTCCATCTGACCAAGATATCCAGTTTCCATTCATTTAATGAAAAAGTACAGGCAAGTCACTGGCACTTTTTCAAAGATGCACTTTGAGATCTATCGGCAGCAGTTTTGAAAGTGAATTTTCCAAGCTCATGAGAAATTATCAAAAGTTGGCAAAATAAGGTCTGAAGCAATTAATTGTATCCCAACATATACTTTATGTTTTCCTTAATTTGAGAAGAGACACAAATATATATTTGGAGGAAGGTGGGCAGAATTGCAACACAGATTGAGCGGTTTTTCTTGCTATTGATTCCAGGGAGTTAGAGGCACAAAACAGATACGATGTTTCATTGTATTTTTTATTAAGGCTTCAACTGAAAAGAGTAGGCATTTTGTTTCAAACTGTTCTTCATCTTTAAAGTGATGACAAGTTAAATGGCACCCCCTGAGCATACATATATACATAATGCTAGCAAGGTGTTTTAGCAGATGCTTTAGGGCAGGGGTGGGAAACCTGTTGCCTTCCACACAGTGTCCAGTGTGACAGCTCCCACCTTTCCTGACCATTGAGGGAAGCACTATGGCTCAGTTGTAGAGCATCTGTTTTGCATGCAAAAAGTTCAAGGTTTAACCCATAGCATCAGGAGTGGCTGGAAAGGGTGCCCCAATCTGAGACTCTGGAGAGCTGCTGCCAGTGAGTGCACACAATACCAAACTAGATTGTCCAGTGGTCCATATCATCCTATTGGCCATGCTGACTGAGGCGAAGACCATCTGGTGAGCCACAGGTTCCAGGCCTCTGCCATAGGATATTTATCAGTGATTGACAAGATGATTAATCAGGAAATGTCAGAATTGTATACAGATGCAAGATCCTGAGGTCTATATTCAATCAAGCTATGAATATATAGCACACCTTCTTAAAAAGCTACCGAAACAGATTTTCTGCCAGGTCCCCCTAATAACATCCAGATTTATTACTTATGGATATGTGAGCCAATGGCCCCCTTCGTGGAGATCTCAGTGCTTCATAACTGCACTGCATTTGAGACCAAAACACCATAAATTCCTACCAGGTCACAGTCTAGATCTGATAACTATGTTGCAGTTCACTTAACAGAATAGAGGGGAGGTTTGCCTCCAATCTGCACACAAGGGCACCAGTGAGATGAAGGGAATTCCATGTACATCCTCTCCTCGCCCACAACCACAGACAGCTGGTGTAGTTGGACACACAACAGGTTTGCTGGTGATGTGATGAAATGAGATTCCTGGTCATCCACAGCATATCACAGCCGGGCTTTTGAGGGGCTCCTGTCCAACCTACAGGCAGTACAATAAGACAGCACCACACTTGAGTGATCAGTCACATGCTTGGCTGGAACGTAAATGTTTCCATTACTCCACTAGCTCAGTTTCCCCACCTTACCTTATATGGGAGCCAACCCCTCCCTCGTGCTGGTGCTGAGCTATTTTTAAAATGCCATTAAGAAGAGACGCTTTTGATGGGTAACCTCTCCCAAGATGGGAGAGAGTTTATCGATAGTCTGGCACAAGCACATAGGCAGGCAGCATCTCAGGGTTCGCACAATAAGAGGTGAGGCTCATTGTTCCTGGCCAGCAACTCAGCCTCACATGCCTTCCCACTACCTCCAGAAGGAACAGTTGCCTCTTCCCTAAGCAGAATTGCTAACAGTGGGAGATAAATATGTTTTTATCTGCAGTCAGAAGTTTTCAGACTTGTCCATTTGTAAAGAGCAGTCTCACACTCTCAGTATGATCGCCGATATCATCCAGAAAAGCACTGTTAACTTTCCCCATGTTAAATCCTACTGGCCTCAGCCAGAAGTCAAATATTTAGTTTTCTGGTCCTATCTGTGGGGCATTCTTCCAGCAAAGATTTGGGCATCTTTTGAAGACTTTAAAAAAATGTTGACAGGCCTATGCAGTTGTTTAAAGATTTTTTTGAATAAGCCACTCAATATGATTGTTTCATATGGCTTTTAATGACTTTTAATTGCTGTACACCATCCTAATATTTTACAAGAATATACAATTGGGCATATACAAGTGTGCATAACTAGATGCGTGTGTCTAGTGCAATGATTTGGATCACCCTGATTCCCAGAGATGACAAATCAAAGTAAGAAAGGTGACCAGATTATTATCTAGAGCTGGCACAGTCAAACTTGGCCCTCCAGCTGTTTTGGGACTATAATTCTCATCATCCCTGACCACTGGTCCTGCTAGCTAGGGATGATGGGAGTTGTAGGCCAAAAACAGCTGGAGGGCCATGCCTGATCTAGAGAAAAGAAATTATTTTAAGAGAATGAAAATGTTCTGGTGTTTTTACTTAATTTTCCACTATGTGGAGATGGCCACTTATGCAGGAGAAGATTGTGGGTTGAGAGGAATGAGTGATACAGTGCAGAAAAGAGGTTCTGAAAGGGTGTGGTGTGCCACACTGGTGTGGGAGGAGTTGATGGCAAGTGTAGCAGGAAGATTCAAGGACAATCAATGTTATATTTTGGGAATGATACATGTTCTTATGTAGCTGTATTGTTTTATACTTTCTGGATGTTCCATGATCATAGTATAAAGTAGTTCTGTCTTATAAATCAAGCACTGCTCAAAGTTGTTTTTGTTTTTCAATGCATTTCATCAATAAAAAAATTCAGTGCGCAAGCAAATTCTATTCTGAAAGTGTGGCCTGGAGACAAAAGTTTGAGAACCACTGCTGTGGGAGGTGTAAATGAAAACAAATTTTCTAAAGGATACAATCCATTTAACAAGAGGAAAACTGTTGATCAAGTTAAATCAAACTGAAGAGATGGAGGGAGAAATTCTATGCACACTGAGAACCAAGTCCCACTGTATTTTTTGAAATCTATTTTTGAGTAAATATGTGTAGTGTCTGTGCTATAAATCACCTTTCTGTGCCCAAGAAGGCATAATCCAGGGAAATAATCTCTCTTCCCTCTACACCCATTTAATATTTCTGATAACACACCTGCACAAAAATCTGACAGAATTAGGATCTAGCCTCTAAAATGAACAACAAAGAAACTCTGGTCTTGTGATTGTTAACTCTACAGAAGATCTGGTCTTTGCACCGGTTAAGATTTCTGGAATACTAAATATATATATTTCCTGCCATGGTTCCCATTAACAATCCATCTGGTTCCCTTGGCCATTTACATGCACACACAGTAACCTAGCAGCAGGAAACATGCTGCTGCTGAATGAGATAGTGCACTCTACATATCCTGATAGGCAGCCTGCTGTGTGCTAATTTGTTTGGTTCTCCTTTCCTTCCAGTCAAATGATTTCTGAAAGCCAGGCGAGCCTAGAACAGAGGGTTTCTTTTCCAAAGCAAATACCTTACAGGTATCCAGTAAATGAGGCATCATCTCTTAATGGGCCATCTAGCTCTTTAGAATGTTGCAGGTCTCAAGGGCCTGTTCTTCAACAGGCCTGGGTGTTTCAGCGCAAAAATATAGCTAGCTCATGGAAGCAACCCAGCAACTAGGGCGTGTCATTCTCAGGACTTGTGTTGATAGTTTGAGGATGTTTTAGATTTCCACTTGGAGAAGAACATTTGGGAGGGCAGCAGCTTGTATACACACACAGTTATCGAAAGAGAATGGGCCAACTGAAAGTATCACCTCACCTACACTCTCTTATCTCCGAGTCCAACGTAGCAACAGTGTTCAAAGCAACTTGGATATTTATAGCACCTAAGAGGCCAAAAACACCTCAAAGCTCACCTTGCCCTTCTGTAATCTTGATCTGGTACAGAACCTGGCAAGGCTGCTAGATAGCAAAGTGATGAAATGTGAAAGGGAAACTCCCTCCTCAGGCACATAGGGCATGTTTACAAGAAACATAATTCAGAGAGGTTATTTAACAAGAGTTATCTTTCACCAAGGTAAAATTACTTCACTTGCTAGCAGTTTTCCAACCATCAATTCAGCATCTTCTGTGTCCTCCGCTGAATGACTTTCTGCTTTCTCCTTTCCCATGTTGATATGGCGACAGCCTGATGCATTAGTCACATACAACACACACCTGAACTGGAGCTAGGCAGTACTGCCTCTGCAGCAGAGATGGGTAAACATTTGTTTCTGCCAATGGCCATCACACAGTCATAACCAGGGTCCCTTTCGCCCCTTGGCAAGGAGCTGTATCGCCATACACACACTGGAGAAAAAAAATCACTTTACCACAATTGCCACATTACAAATTACTACACTTTACGCAACTCAAGTACTTGAAGCATCTGGAGTAAGGATATGGCAAGGAGGAAGGGTGGGAAAATATCACATTCCTTTGTGCTGTGGTGAGAGGAGGACTGCTGGGGATGATGACCCCGCCCCCCATCCAGCCATGCAGCCAATAAAAAAGTGTTGTTGTTTTTGAAAACAACTTATTTACTGCCTCTTCCACTTGTTCTAAAACCACATAGAAAGATAGAAAAACACTTTTAAAAGTCAGAATAAATCAGGAGCAAATGGGCATGAAAGAAGGTACTCTGCCAGGATATAAGAATGGGGCTTCAGGAGGCCCTGCAGGCCTCAGAAAAGGTGATTGGGGGCCACATGCAACCCTTGGACTGCAGGTTGGCCACCTGCACACTACAGAAAATTAGTCAGGGGGCAAAAAATTCAAAGCAAAGCTGCAGACATCTAACCTAGGAACTCTTAATGGTCCCCATGAGGTGCTCTGAATGAAGAAGGTCTTGCATTCAGCCTCTGGCACCCCCAAGTAAAAGGATATTAAGTAGAATCTATAGGAAAAGCAGTGTGCCAGCTGGATTGTTAAAAAAACTGGGCTTGATGGGCCAGTTGTCTGACACAAGATGAGGGATGGGCAAGTTTGTCAGTCTTGGTTTATCATTTTTCCAATCTAAAGTTTCATTCTCCACATTTCCATGTCAGTTTACAGTTATGTCTTTTAAAAAGTTTCTCGTGAAAATTTGCCCAAATTTTCTCCTAATATATACACTTTATGAATTTTGTCTAATATATACATTTTTGCAAAACAATTTCTCCTGATGCAATGCATGATGGTGTTATTTGCATGCACGCTTGACCACAGCATATGCACTGCAGAACTGCATTGCAAAATTCAGATGGGCAAATTTTGAAGGCTGGCTGAGTTTTGATTCTCATATTGTTTCAGAAAATGTGAATTAGGTAGGTTCAACTTCCGATGTGAACCAAACTTAATTTCTCCCCTACTTAGGAGTAGGTAGATCTATCTGTTCAGGACAAGTAGCCAAAACCCAGTAACACAGCACATCCTGTGCAGGCCCTGGGTTCAGACTCTTGCCTCTCCAGTGGACAGGTTCGCAGGTGGCAAACCTGGGAGATAAATCTGCTTGAGACCCAGGCAAACTGCTTCCAGTCAGAGGACACAGCACTGAGCCAGTTGGCCTAATGGTCTGTTCAAGTGCGAAACAACTTCCTGTATACAAATAGTTGTGACATTATATATTCACTTATTTTTATATCTTCATAAACAATTTGTGACTGAACATACTTGTTATCCTGTAACATCTCATTTTCCTTTTGTACTGTGTTTACTAGATTGTAAGCCTGTGGACACAGGGACTGTGTTGCTTTTAAATCTTCGCATAGTGCCTAGAAAACTTCTGGTGGTTTGCAAACCAATAATAACAAATAACAATACTATTATATGGCTTTGCACCAAATGCAGATTTCAAAGTTGTTAGTGGCCTCTGTGGCGTTATCAGAGACCAGAAAAGGGAACTGCAGAGAACCAAAAGAACAGGTTGGAGAAGTTTACACCTTTTCTAACCAGCAACATCTGCACTTTTGGAAGAAAACCAGAGATTTCAGAATACAATTATCTCGTTATTAGCCCCAATTATGGCTGATTTGGCTGTGGGGCTACTGTGGCATGGAAACAAGGTTATAAGCTTTACAGTGGCGAAGAACGGAAGGGGATACTGGTAACAGAATTACTGTGGCAATCTAACATTTGGCTGGGCAATTTAGTGGTGGACAATAAATAAGCATAGAAGGGGCTGAAAGAGTTTAAAGCCATTAAATGAAATGGCCGAGCCATTTACCAAATAACAGCTCAAGGTGATGTGCATTTAACTACTTGGTGAGATGGATGACCATTCACTTCCACAGTCCAGCACTGATGCCACCAATCACTCATTTGTACCTGTTGTGGGGTAAAATGTAGCCATTCCACTTGCTGGGATGAGACACATGACCCATGGCTCTGCACGTGGCTGTCATCATGGGTCTTCTTAAACAACTAAGTGATAAGGAAAATTCCACCACTCCCCCATTTCCCTAGATTTTAATCAACTGTAGTAAAAATTCTCCCCACCAACCTTATCTGTCAAGCTTATCTAATATTTATATACACACCATAATATATTAAATAGTGTTTAAATAGTCATCTGTAATCACTCAAACTTAGGGACACTCCTGTCTAGAGTCTAGACAGTCTAGAGAGGAATTTTCACATGCTCCTCACCATTTCTAACTCTTTTCTTGTAGAAGGACATGCTTTATTTCAAATACATTTCAAACCCTGATCAGTGCTTGAAATACAAGTCCAGTCTTCCCCCGCACTCTGCCACCCCACTCCACCCTTCTTCTCTAATGTCCTGGTGATATTGACAACAGCTGGGATGTCAGGAAATTCCAGCAGTGCCACTTGACATGTTCCAGCAAGTGCCTCTGATCAAGGGGAAGAAGCCATCACAAAGTATTGAATGAAACAATGAAACAGTGGACAGCATTCTGCAGAATACCTCATGCTACCAGATATAAAATGTAGGCTGGAAAATATTTATAGTCAAATATTAGGTATGATAAGGGAACCGGTTGCCAAATATCAAATACTATCAGATGCAAAGCAACAGGTGTCAAATATCAAATACTATCAACTGTTGATGGTCAGATACCAAATACTGTTAAATATCAAATATCACAACTACAATATACTACCAGATGTCAAATACTGCTTTCTAATATCTGCTTTTGGCAGATAACCAACAATGAACTTCGCAGAAGAGTATTCAGAGAAAGATTTAAGAGGGTAAATTTGTTTTACGTAGCATCCTTGTTGGTAGGAATGTAGACTTACACTTTTCTTGGTCAGCCAACTATTATTTCCAAAGGATACTACTATCTGCTACAGAATCCAAAACCTAATGTAGTTCTGCATCTGTTGCTAGAACTTGCCTTTGCATTAATCTTACATATGCCTGATTCATGCAAACAGATGAGCTAATAATGAGATTTTTTCCACTTCAAACTTCATGTGAGGAATTATATATTTGGATGCTTTCCCAGGTGAGAAAATCAGGAGAACCTGTCTCTGCTATATCTAGTTTTCAATGTGCAGGAAGATGTTTGTCTTTCTCTGTATGTATGGAGGAAAATCAAACCATGTGATCCTCCTATCTGACATCTGTAGAGTCCAGGAACAATTTTAGTTGAAATTTAGGGGAACTAGACCTACGTGTGTCTAGATTAACTGGCCATTTTGCTTGGGAGAGATTAAAAAGATAGCAGGAAGAAAACCCAGAGTATCTATACTGCAGGATTTGATATAATTTCAGCAAATCTCTGGAGTTCCACTGTAATTGCCAAGTTGTGCTTTAGGTGCAAAAAGCACTGAGTATAGCGAGAAGGGCTGTAACATAGTGGCAGAGTTTCTTCCAACAATTTTTGTAAGTTGGTGCCTATCTCATCAATTCTTGTTCTCACCATCTGCCCTGCCAACATTGTTTCATCTCTCCAGGATGCATTTGTGGAAGAAGTCTTGGTCTACTTACTAATTAGACGTCCAAAGCACATTTATTAAGCCTCTGCTTTGATGTGACATCAGGCTACAGCAGCCAACGAATGGGAGTGTGTGCTCTGCCCACTGGATTTTAGAAAGCAATGGGAGACATTGGGCTGTGCCCCATAATGCATTTATTCCACCCTGCCACTATCGCAAATATGATTATTCAGCCAAATTAAGTGCACTGCTATCATTAGGAAAGTTGCCCACAATTTTATCTGGGCACGCCAAGCACTTAAAATAATTCAATTTCTCCAGTTGACGTTCTAGATTGATATCCATCAAATGTAGGAGTGGAATTAGAGAGCTTTGCCCTCTTCCTGTCCTCAGAGAGCCACTGCCCAAGGTGCAAGAGGGCCAAGGAGGAAATACTTGAGATGACAAGTAGGTTAACCTAGGGTGGAAAAATGTATGCTGCTGGCAGGATTAATTTATTTTTAATGGACGGGCGACTGTAATGCAGGCCTGCAGAACTTGTGAGTGAGATCAAGCCAAATTGAAGCTCAGCAGCCATATATGGCAGTCATATAGGGGGCTCGCCTATATAGGGGGCATGAGGGGGTGTTGCTGCCTGCCTGGGCCTGTGAAAAACAGGTTGCCAAGCAACTGAAAGATCCAAGAAAGGCTCAATGAGTCACAAGTTGTGTAGGTTTGCTGTAATGAATGTGTGAATCATTACAGCTTGAAGCTGGAGTTTCCCTTCTGTGAATTCTATTCACAAAGGGTATTCTGATCCAATGGAGGCTCCCTCTGTGGGGCAGGGAAGGCAACATCTCCTATGCTGTGCAAAGAGCCCCACTAACGTTTTTGGATGAAAGTAGAGGCTGCAGACGAGAAAAGGGGAATCTGTGAAAATAACCTCCCATGAAAAGGGTTATCCCTTGAGCAGTGTTCCACTCATGGGAAGTAAGGTTCCAAGCCACTTATATATTTCTTAGTGGTTCTAGTTCAGAAGGAACATCTTACACATGTTGGATGGATCACAGAACCATTTCCCATGGATAAATAAAAGTGAAAACACCATGTTAGGATGTCACACATCCAATACACCAAAAGACAATCCCATTCATTGGGCAATGGATCCCTAAATAGATTTGGTTAATGGAAAAAAATTCTAAGCATATTGCATGACAAATTGAACATGTTGTTGAGACTAGATGATTCACAGATAAACCACAATTCTTATTTGTGCTTTGAGCTTTTCCATCCAAGGAGAGATCAGATGACTGCAGTAAGGCAATAGGCTCTTCAGGGAGCCATTGTTTCTCACCACATGAACAAGCCGACACAAGCATCACATTTGTGTGTTCCCACCTCTGGTGCAGCCACATGGCAATCAGAAGCTTTTGCCTTTGCTTATAACCAAACCCATGCTACATTCAGACCCTTGGAACTGTAGTTTCTTTAAGCTGTGGGTTTGGAACAAGTCAGGAACCGAAACCACACTTTGATCCTGATTCATTCTAACAACCCATGCTTAAACAAACCACAGTTCTGTGAGCACAGACAGGGAACAATGGCTTTTTTAGAAGGAGAGGTGAACATTTCCAATCTACTCCATGCAGCCACTCACAAGGAAGGAGAGAGGGAAGTACATGTGACCAAGATTCACACAGGTTCATTCATATAGTGGGAAATCAGTTTCTTATTGCATTTGCCCTACCCTAAAGTGGCAAAACCACAATCACAAGAAGCAGCACAATGTTTTATTAGTCTTCTCTATTCCCTTAAAAACAACCACCCTTATTTGTCATACTTCTGTGATAATATTAGAAGCTATACACCTCTCCAATTTCTAGACTGCTGTTCGCGACATCACTGTGATCCCACGGCAGTTTCCAACAATGCACAAAATAATACATAAAACGTAAGTTATTAAAAGCAACCGAGTTAATAGAAAACCAACTATAGAGCAACTGAAGGAGAACAATAAAGCCAAAGAGTGGTTACTAATTTTACTCAAAATGCCTGGGAGAATAGAATTGTTTTTACTTGCCGGCTGAAATCCATCAGAGTCTCCACTGATAAACAAGGGGGGAAACCAATAGCAGACATTTGATTCACAGGGTTTTAACCCTGGCTTAAGTATATGTGCAGAATGAAGAAGACTGCCCTTAGTGACTGTCATCTCCACACACAATGTCTGTTATTTCATCAAGCCCATGTAGAAGAGCTGGTTCCAAGTCCTCCCCATTCACTCATGTGAGTCCCTGAAGTAGCAGCAAACACCTCGGCAAATTCTCCCATGATGGCTGATCACTCATCATAGGAAACTGCACCCAGGCCTTTCACCAAGAGAAGGGGAAGAGCACACCGGGGCAGAAGATTGCCAGTGCCATGTGATTCTTGTTTAATTACAGGGGGACTTAATAGAGTTTGCTAGTAAACACTTTGTAACCACATGTCCCTGGAGATCACTGTGCAATAATACTTAGTGGACGTAACTGGGATCCCTGATTTAGATGACAGAAATAGTCATTCAGTGCTCTTGTTCCTATAAGGTACTTAACATCCACCCTCTTCTAACATGGCATGGTGATTACTAGACAACTGCTACCCAGAACTCACAGCACCAATCACACTCTGTCCAGAGGCTGAATGCTGAAGTATTGAAGATATGGAGCTGCTTGAAGCTTCCCAAACAAGAATGCACGACAGAGCTAATGCCCTCCTTGAGAATATCAGGAGATAGCCCACCCCCTTTCCTTGTGACATCTACATGACTAACCCAAGAGGGACTGTGGAATCAGCATGGCCTATGCAGCCTCTACAGGGAGCTTTTTGGCACTTGCTCCTTCTAGGGGTGCTTTTTCACCATTTTCCCAGTTAAAACCATCTCCCATTCCCACTCCCCAGTCATCACATGATGGACCACTGCAATTGACCTGTGCATGGCCCCAGATGCTCCATGACTACCAAGAATGTCAAGCAAAGCTGTGAAAACACACACAGTGGTGATCCAGATGGGAAAGAGTTCTAAATATCACAACTGGAGCAGAGATAATTTGACACCTAGGGAGGAATTCAACATCACACTATTACAATTGTTCTATCAGCATAAGCTCTTCCGCTTGCCAGATAGAACATTCTTCTCTCCCTCTGCTGTTCTGTTCTGGGAATTCTCTTGGCCACTTAAAGCCTTGCCAGGGTTGGACTAAGGATTTCTCTAGAGCAACTGCTTAGCTGAATCTGGCCCAGACAGATTGTTTTCAGTGGCATCCTTCTGATGAAACTAACCACGCACCAGCCCTCATAGGTAATTCTTTCCTGGTTCCATGGAGCTTGAGTCTTGTCCCAAGATAAGAGAGGGGGTAGGAAATTAAGTCAAAGGTGCTTTTCGCTTAGGTGCTGGACCTTTGATCATTCTTCCTTGCAACTGAGGCAATTTAAAAGCATAGAAGTTGAACTAAAAGTAACCATAGTAGTAGCAGTGGCAGTAGAGGAGCAACAGCATGACAGAAGTTTGAAGTGATTTGCTGAAGGTGGTGCATCTTTAGAATACAATCCTAATTCCACTTGGGATCAAACCTCACTGAATTTAGTAGAGTTTACTTCTGAGCAGACATGGGTCCCATCCACACCATACAATCATGGGTTTCCCCAAAGAATCATGGGAACTATAGTTTGTTAAGGGTGCTGGGCTCACAGATCTACAGCTCCCAGCAGCTTTAATAAACCGCAGCTCTCAGGCTTCTTCAGCATGCTTCAAACATATGGATGTGACCTTGGTTAGGGCTGTGCTGTTAGTTGCCCTGCAGGAAGAACCAAACAGATACTCATCAGGGTTAGCTCAGTTTAATCTCCTTTGGGTGGATTTTCACTCGTGCGTGTTCTTTTCTTTTTTTCCCCCAGCAGAGAGTAAATCAAACAAGGGTGCTTTGTTGTGAGCCTGCCACTCCTAGGAGAGGAGCCTGCTGAACACAAGTGTGCAGTGGCCACTGTGGCAAGCCAGAGTACTGTGCAAGGTTTGGAGGATGTTCAAGAAGTGACTCATTGACCACTTACATAGGTGCGGTTCATTTCAGGTCAATAGCCCTGCATCAGTGAACCACCCTTTGCAATGCTCCACAGCATTTGGAAAACAGGGCACAGAACTGGCGCAGTGTGGGAGGCAGGAATGGATGCTTGTGAAGATATGTGAAGACCTTTGGATCTATTTGCTGTAGTGCTTGTGTGGGACTAGGAATCAGTCAATAGTTTCTTTCCTGGTGATACTATTTTAAACAGCAATAGCAGAATAATAATCGGAGGCCAGTGGTGTCAAGAAGCATTCAGATGAAAACTACCAATCCTATTATTGATAGGAAGTAAACCTCGATGAATTCAGCTCTCATTATTTATAAGCCAGCATAGTTAAGATCAAGCTGTAAGGCTACATTGGCCCAGTTGTAGTTGGTGCCCATCGGGACTGGTGGGGAAGAAAGCGGCGAGCCCAGCAGCAGGTGGAGACAAAGCCAAAGATGGGCAGAGCCCACAAATGCCCATTGGCTCCTCTTCTCCTCCCTGCTGAATTCTATAAGGGTAGCATGAAGACTAAAGAGGAAAAGGCTGGCAGCCAGGGCTATCCCAAGTTAACTGGGAGAAGAAACACTTTCATTTGTTTGTCCTGAATTGCCTGCTAGTGTCCTGAACCCAGGCCTACCTGGCAGCAAGGCAGTGTGTCAAGTCCCCAGTCCAGGGTCAATCCATGTGTTTAAAAGTCCAAACGGAAGCATTGTCCTGTGGACATCCAGGAGCATCCAAACCAAGGTCCATCAACTTGGGCAGTTGAGCAGACACAGCCCCTCAGCTCTGCTTCCCTTTTGTACTTTGCATGCTGATTGCAGCACCTGGGCTTGATGAGGCAGGTGACCCTCACCTGCTCCAAGCCTACTCTAGCTGAGGCAGGCTTCCTCAAACTCGGCTCTCCAGATGTTTTGGCCTACAACTCCCATGATCCCTAGCTAGCAGGACCAGTGGTCAGGGAGGATGGGAATTGTAGTCTCAAAACATTTGGAGTTTGAGGAAGCTTGAGTTTGAGGAAACTTGCACTGAGGAATCACACACCACCTCCCAGAGCTAGCGAGCCCCACCTGGCCAGCTAGGGAACTGGGCTGTGGGCCCTTGCCTGCCTCAGCCTCCAGGAGAACCCCTTCTGCTACTCCCTATGCTTCAGAACCCACCATGTTCATGAGGTCAGAGGTCCCTCTGGCTCTAGGGATGGGTCCTGCAGCTCTGGTTCTTGTGCACTGACCGCCACCCCCTCATGAGTATTTCCTACACCAACCTCTCCTTCCCCACCCACAGCTTGCCCCAGTGTGTCCCACTCCGGTCTACACCCCTCACCATGATCCTCTCTGTCCTCCTTGTTGTCCTATCAGTTCATGACAGCCAGTCAATTTCACTGGAAAATTCTGATTCATGCATGACTCAAAACATGTTACCTCTTCTTCAGATTACAGTCTCAGGTTCACTCTCTGTTTGTTTGTTTGTTTGTTTGTTTGTCTGTCTGTCTCTCTCTCTCTCCCTCTTTCAAGCAAAACTAAATATGTACACTTATGCCTGTGTGCTAGCACATTCATTCATAAACGCATTTAACGCAGATGTTAAAATAAGAAACGGGAGTCTTGTAATGTCTCTATGTGGTTGTGAAGGAGTCCAACTCAAAGATACTAAGAATTATCCCCCTACCTACTACAAAAATTAGTGCCTGGTACTTGTTAGCTGAGGAAAATGAGTGCAATGTGCACAAATGGTAACTTTAAATAAATAGAAAGCAATCTGATAGTAAATGAAAAGAGCTAGAATAATGAATGAGATTAGAACAAAACAAAACAAAAAACACAGAATATGGGCTTTGATGCCTTGATCATGGGAGTCCATATAAGTAGCAACAGGTGTGCCCATCATAAGATGCCCCTCACCAACAAAAAAAAAAACCAGGGTCTATCTTGGCTTGAAATGCCAGGCTTGTGATTTTGAATGATCAGCAAACCATGATGTGTAGGCTACCTGCGCTTTTCAGATAAAATACACGAAGAGCACAACAAATCCTGGCACCTTGACAGAAAACAAACCACAACATTGAGGCCTGCTGATGGTTTGCAGCAACCTGCAGAAAATGCACAGAAGACTTTGAGCCACTCAGGGAGCCACTGAGCCCAAGTGGCCCACGATGCTGAGCTGCTATCATGCTGGGGCAATTTCAGTTGACATCTGCATGGTGGCCATTTCACAGGCAGGGGTTTTTGATGATACCCAAGTACAATAAGATGCGTTTAGGGCAAAGCAGCTGCTCTCCTGTCCCTTCCTTGTTCCAGACAGAACCCTGATATTATTGTAACACATGGCTTAGAAATAAGAGGCTTAAAAGGAATCTATGAGGCAGATACTCAGCTGCTATAAACTGGCAAAATTCCTCCAAAGCCAGTGGGACAGGGTGCCGATTGACATCAGCAGCGATTTTCTTGCTGAGCAGTTGGAAAATGTGAGAAAAAATGATTTAGGTTTCATCAGGACAACAGCAGTTGTAGTTTGCAAAAGTGCTCTTTGATCCCAATCTCATTTATCGTCACAACAAGCCTGCAAGGTGGGACATAAATATAT
This sequence comes from Podarcis bocagei, assembly GCF_964188305.1. NCBI lineage: Eukaryota > Metazoa > Chordata > Lepidosauria > Squamata > Lacertidae > Podarcis > Podarcis bocagei. The sequence goes on along the minus strand of NC_138126.1, from coordinate 81,793,270 downwards.
TACCTTTATAGGTGGAAAAACCAAAGCTGAAACATTGTAGCTTGTTCAAAGCAACCCACGTCGATCCAAACCCAGATCTCTCAAGACCAAGACCAAGCCAACATCCACTGAACCATGCTGGTCCCTTCATTTTAGCAGACACTTTTGCCTCCTTGTCTGGGAGATCTTTGCTCTGTCATATACAAGGCATAGTTTCAATTCCTGCGCTTGCGTTATGGGAGTGCTTGACATAGCTGTGAGTTGACTCAAGGGTAATTATCTTCTCATCTAGCACACATACTGGATGGTATTTCGGGTTAGGGAACTTATAGAAAGGATTCAGTGGCGCATTTCTAGCAAGAGAACAGTTGTTAACAGAAGGAATCAGGCCTACAGGAGAATATATTATGTATGCGAGTGTCATTAAAGATTAGAGATGCATTCTGGGGGAGCCATGCAACAGGTTTCATGCACTGGTTTTGGATCTGAAGAGGAGCTGACGCCTCCATCACCACCACTATAGTAAGAACTTCCTTTCCCTAACTGGCTCAAAACAGGTTTTTTTAAGGGGCACTGCCCCACACGAAATAATGCCATATTTCCTCGGAGGCTAACTTCCCCACCCCAATTCAGACAAAGCTCTTGTTTGTTTCGGCTAAGTTTGCAACAGACCTTTTCTGCCTCTATGACACAGTCCATCTGCAGTGGAGTCTGAATTGCAAGAGGAAGAGAAAGTCGCTTGCCATTGTGCTGAGGTTTCCTACGATGGCTGCCGCCAAGTACCTGCCCATGGATTGTTTTAGCCAGAATGAAAGGAAACACAGGAGTATTTGTAAGCTGTAGAATTAAACCAGAGTGGGATGGAAGCTGCTAAGAGCATTAGCCTAGTATTCTACTTCAGGACACAGGGGACTGGGCTTGGTATGTACTGCCATCTGAAGCAAGTTTACTCAGAAGTCCATCCCTCAGTTTCAATGGCACTTAATGTCTAGGAAGTGTGCTTAGGATTATAGCCAAATACCTGCCTGGCTGGTTATATATCAGTCCCCAAGGGGTAGTGTACCACTTAAGCTTCTCACACTTATAATATCACAGAGTCGCTTAGAGACCCACATCCACCAAATTGCTGTAAGGCTAAGATCCGTGATGGGGTTCTGATCCCATGTTGGCGGTAGTAGGATGGCGAGGTGGTGGTGAGTGGCACTCAAAGGACCTCAATTCTGCTGCTTACTGGCAGATAAAAGAGGGAGTGGCAAGGCAGCATAGAGGTGGGAGTGCAGTGCAAATTCATCAGTAGCAGCACTGAGTGGGTTTTGCCAGTGTGTTTGCACTACGCCAACCTCATTGACACTTCATCCCTTCCCATCTTTCTCATGGGAAGCAGCACCAATGGGACTGACCAAACGTCAGCTGAGCACCGCTGCCCCCACCATGCCATCTGCTATTGATACCAACCTATGTTAATTCCCAAGAGTTCATCACAGTCTAGCACAGCCTTTCCCAACCTGGTGCCCTCCAGCTGTTTTGGACTATAACTCATATCAGCCCCAGCAAGCACCAATGGGAGTTGTAGTCCAAAACAGCTGGACAGTATCAAGGTGGAGAATGCTGGCCTAGCAGCACACGTTTAGGGTGATCAAAACATAAGATGGGGCTGCGGAGGTGGATGCTAAGCATGGTGCTCAGTGGATGGGATTAGTAAGGACTGGGGAGGGGGGCATTCCTTCTTCACTCCACTTTCACCCCTTTCATTTCTCCCACATAAGTGGATGGTTGCTTTTCTGAGTCTTCTTCTGCATTATTACCGGTAATATTATTATTTGCACCTGCTCAGTTTTATTTATGATCCACTATTGCATTGTGTTTGTTCATCTGGTTTTTAGGAAAACTGACTGAATAACATGTTCTTATTGCATTTGTGTGAACTATACAGAGATTTTATTTAATTACTATATTAAGCAGTATAAGCATTTTATAAACAAATAAATCCCAATGGGGGTGGGGAGAGAAGCACAGCACTTGTCAATTCTCCTTCAGTGAGAGCAATGTGCACACCCCCTCCACCAGGTGGACAGGTTTCGCTGGCAAGGGTTGCATCTCGCTACAGGTTCTTGCGATACAAGCTGTTTCCTTCAATTCTAAACAAAGCCATCATAACGAGGGTCTTCCAGTTTGGAGCATGATGATAAACAATCACGTATTATGAAAAGAGGTATGGGAACCACAGCAGAAAGGTGGACATACCCTATGTGTTTGTGCAGTGTTAGAAGCTGAGATATGAAAGCTAGGACTTAAATGGCACATTAAGCCTAGGTTATGGGTGCAACAACGGAATGTCTAGGTGCACTTTTTTATAACAAGAATACAAAGCTGAAAATGAATGAACTGGAGGTAAAATCTCATATTCATTTTTCACCTGGTCTAGTCCTCATCTGAAGAGTACAAAAAACAAAGCCATGCTTCCCCTGCCTCCCCCCCCCCCACCATATTCTTAAGAGAGTCTCTTCTCCAATCTTCAGAGGGTGGCTGGAAGTGGGGAGGCAGAAAAAGGTCCTCTTTCCCTTCCACTCTGGAGTTTTAATCTGAAATCTTAGGTGCAGTACTGCACCCAGAGCTCAGAAACTGCTTGCGCTAGTGAAATTCCTTGTTGCAAAATGTGCCTAGAACCATGGGAGTTTCGGACGCTGTGTTTCTGTGCCCTGGCCAATCCAAGAGTTCAAATTTTTTGGTTATGGATTCATCTAAATGGGAAGTTTATTGCTTCATAAAAAAATAAGTCATTGTACCATGGGGGGGGGGAGCACAAAGCACTTTGCAAAGTGAGGTGAGGGTACCATTCAGTATCTCAGTGCCACACTACAGAGAGGAGGACAAAGGCACATAAATGTGGCGTGGCAGATTGACTCAGCCAATCTGAGCCAAGTCCATGTTGGCTCAGCCATTATAGAATTAGGAATGGACCCCAGAGACCTTAAGTTCAAACACAGGCACCCTACCCCAGCCACAAGTGAAAGGGCACACTGCTCTGTTTCTTTCTCCTAACTCTCATGTGGCTGGTGGTGGCAAATGTGTAATTTCCCCTTTAAGTAGCTGGTTGCGAACACAGCACACAAAATGGACAGGGGGCAGCACTTAGTGGCACAAGGATGGAGGGATGAAATGCTGGGCCCTGCAAACAGTAATTATCAGCATCCAAACTATTAAGCTCTGGAGAAAGAAACTGCTACTGAGCAGCAGTTGTCGTGTATCTGTATCCTTTTCCCTTGAGAGGAACACCCTCATTCTGTCCCCCTTTGATTTCATCTTCTCTGGAGAAAAGAGAACTCTGCTCCCCTCAAGGCTATTTATTTACCAGTTTTCTGAAGGTGACGGCGGATGTAGGTGAGCACCCCATGCCTTTTGTTATTGTGCATCCACGAGGGTCTGATGCCTACTGTCTGCCTCTGCTAACCCAGCTTCCTCTTGCCCCAAAATCCACCGACCCAGCCCAAGTCCCAAGTGTGGCTTCCGCAGAGGGCACCCAGAAAGTTTTACTTGCCTCTGACACATACACAGCCTGCAAAACCTAGAACTGCCTGTTCTCAGGGCTGAACTGCGCTGTCAAGGAATGCTTTCTGTGCAATCCATCTTGAAGAGACATCAGCACCACCTGCTTGCATTGAGAAACCCAGGATCAACAACAGACTCACCAGTGAGCTGGCCAAAAGGAAGAGGAAACTTAAGGAGGGGTGCATGGAACTCCTAGACACACAGGCAGATGCCTTGTACCAATTGCTCCTCTTAGCTCAGTATTGTCTGCACTGACTGACAGTGTCTCTCCAGGTCTTCTTCTCAGCCCTACTGGGAGATGCCAGGGTTGAACCCGGGACCCTGCGTATGCAGAGAAGATGCTCTCCCACTGAGCTAGGACCCTTCTCCAGATCCACTGGCTGCTGCCCTGTTTGATGAGAACCCCATTCGCTACGTGTGCAAAGATGCTATTTGTCATTCAAAGTCAAATTCCAAGGAGACTACCACAAACTGAACTGCCCTCTATCACATAAGCTGCCTTATGCTTCCCCCAGCTCAGCATTATCTTCCTTGACAGGCAGCGGCGTCCCAAGCCAGAGGTCCTCATCTCCCCCAGCCTTGCTCTTCCAGATCCTGAGATGTTATCTTGGGACCTCCTGCGTGCAAAGTGTGTGTCTCTACCAATGAGCGCCGGGCTCTCCCCGAAGCGGCATGATGCGTAAGCTATAAAGGTAGCTTGGGCTAGCTTCCCTTTAATGGAAGGGGCAAAACCCTCGCCAACAAAGTAGATGCGTATGTTGTTGGGGGGTGGGAGGACAACAACAGCAGCACACAGAGTAATAAGGGAATGACAAAATGAGAGAGCGAGACAGCAGCTTGAAATTGCCAATCGCTCTGCTGTGACATAAAATGGGCACCTGTCTGTACCCACTATATACCTATCTGCCTGTTTCCACTTATTTAAGAAATCCAGATGTGGTGCCTTGGTTGATGATAGCTCTCTTTATTTTATATGCTTTATTTTATATGGACACATGCTAGTGTCCAGTATAGAATAGTATGAGGAGAGGTCAAGGCTTGGTACCCCCATCAATATGCAAACACACACACAGAGAGAGAGAGACACAACACACACATTCCCCAATGCCTCTCTCTTTGAACTCTGCCCTGGGACACCCGCTGATGGGATCCTGCTGACACCGTGTCTACACACAGGGTGGCACAGGCTGAAGGCAAGAGTGAGTAGACTACACACTGGAGTAGAACGAGGGGCTGCAGAGGGCTTTCCAACCACAGAGCACACAGAGACAATACCGTTGAAGCCCAGCTGTCAGAAAATACAGATGTGGAAGGGGGAAAGGGGGCCAACGGACTCAGGTTGTCCCCATTTAAAAAGAAAGAAAGGGGGAGGGGGGATAAGAGAGAACCAAAGGAGGAAAAGAGACCTTAAGCCGATCAGCTGCCACGTTCTTCTTGCTGCCTCTGACATTCTGGTCCCAATGCAAAAAGAAACCGCGGTTCCACCCCCAGCAAAGCAAAGGAGTCTGGTACTTACTGCTGGTGCTCATGATGATCCGGCCCCGTTCTTCTCATTCAACAAAGGGAGGGAAAACTGTCCTTTAAATTCTCTCCGGTGCCTTCCGCTGCCCCCTCCTCCTTTTCGTGGAAGCGAGTCTTTTTTATAGAAAGGGGGGGGGGAATCCTAAAGGAGAAAAAAAAACCTTCCCTAGAGAAATATACGTATTATTTCCGTTTGATTCCTGTCCATCCGCAGGTGTCTCCTTGATCGCCCGGGCTATTCTCTCTCTCTCTCTCTGGGCTTCTGTCTTTGCGCTTAATCTTGGACGGGCAGATAATAAGGTCAGGGGTGGGGTTAAAAAAAGGGAGCGAGAGAGAGGATAAAAGCAGCAGCCTAAGAATCAGCCCGGACCAGGTGCCTTCCCGCCCTCGCTCTGCCCCCCAGCCGGTCTTCCCCCCACCGATCCACCCTTCGTGTGGACGCGGCGTCTCCCGCGCCAGGCTCGCCTTCTGGCGCTGGGGCTGTCAGGCAGCGCGCAGCCCGATGCCAGCTCCAGCTCTTCCTACGGCTCCAGGGGGGTGTGGATCCGGGAAGGACGGGGAGTGGAGGGCGGGGGGGGGGCGCGTCTAGATGCACGCAGCTTGCTTATCAAACGAGCGAGCTGAGCCTCTTCCTCAGTCTCCCCCCCCCCCGTTTCAGTAGAGCTGAATGAGCCTCGAATCTCCCCGCGAAGAGCCCCGCCCAGCGCTCACCTCGTTCCAGCCAAGTTTGTCAATAGGAGCCTCTTTCAGGTGCAGCGGGAGGAGTTTTCGCGAAGACAGCGCCGGCTGCAAATTGGGATGAAAGGCGAAAACGGGAGTGGGGGGAGAGAAGGAGGGAAGCGGCGGCGGCGGGGGGGTGGTGGAATAGCACCATTGGGCTGGGTTTGTTTCACTGCCGGGAGAAAACGGGATGCTGCCTTCTGCCACCTGCTGGTGGAAATGGGACTGCGCGGGTGGCAGGCGATGCATCCAGTGTGCAAGCGGCAGGGAGAAGGTGTGTGTGTGTGTGTGTGTGTGTGTGTGTGTGTGTGTGTGTGTGTGTAATTATTTGTTAATGCCCTGTGAAAAATAGCCATGGCGGTTTCTGCGGATAGTCTTGAACATGGGGGTGTCTGTTTATTTATTGGTATGTATTTGCTGGGGGCGGGATGTATAATCAACTTAACAAATTTAAAAGACACCTCTAAGTTGTGTACACAAAACAGTGTGTAACAATTATAATATGCAAATAAAAATCAGCAAATGTTGAAAACAAGCATGCATAACTGAAGTATGTGTTAGGATAGGCTTGTTGAAATAATGTTTGTCTTGGGTGTCTAAGAGCATAAGAAGAGAGTAGAGGTAGAACATAGCCAAACTGTCTAGTAGCCATTGATACACTGATCCTCCATGCAATTGTCCTAATTTTCTTTTAAAGTCATCCAAGCTGGTGTCCATCTCTGCCTCCTGTGGCAGTGAGTTCCATAGGTTAATCACGCACTGTGTTAAGAAGCACTTTCTTTTATCTGTCCTGAGTCTTCCAACATGCAGCTTCATTGGGTGGCCTTGGATTCTAGTGTGATGAGACAGAGGGAGAAAAAAATATTTCCTTATCTGCTTTCTCCGCACCAAGAATAATTTTATGTATTTCTGTCATGCCTGCTTCCGCTTGCTATTTTTCTAAACTAAAAGGCACCAGATGCTGTAACGCTTCCTCATAGGGGAGTCAATAAAACAGTGTTCTGAGGGTACCCACCTAATGTTAATAGGCCCCTTGCTCCCAGTCTGTAAAATGGGAACAACCATAGCCAGGGAACAATTCATAGCAAGGTTCAAAGGCTTGCTCTTAGATGTACTCAAGATTAAATTGTGATAATAGTGTATTTCAAGAGCAGTTGTTCTACTTGCTTTTTAAAAAAACAAACACACACCTTATAATCAACAGAAACCTACTAACAAAGAATAAACATGTGCTCTGACAACTCCCCACCCCCACGCCTAGATTAAGCCTGTGATGAGGCAAACAAGGTAGCAACTGCAGAGCATAATGAAGCCAAGATTAACAGTAATATTCAGTGACCATATTTCACAGTGTTCTCTTCCCATCTGGGGAAAAAAATTCAAGGGAATGTGGGTGCTTTCTGTGTGGACTCAGTATAAGGCAACTTCTTATGTTCCTAAGCTCACTAAGACTTTCCCCAACAGAATTTGCACTTGTACTATTTCTCGTTTTTAACTTTTTGCACTTTGATATGGGTTGCAAGATAGATTGTTAATGCATCTTGCTAGCAGGCTAGAAGAGCAGCTTTCGAGAACCCCGGTAGGTTAACATAAGAATATTGGAAGTGTCTGCTGGATCAGCCCAGTGCCAGCATCTTGTTCTCACAGTAGCCAACCAGATGCCTACGGTCAGTCTGAAAGCAGGACCTGAGTGCAACAGTGCTTTTCCTGCACAATGAAAATTATCCCAGTGATCAGGAACGCTGCACAGTCTTGGGTTCTGATTGCCTAAGAGGCTGGAAAGGGGAGTTTAAGCACTGTATCAGAGGAGCCAGGACATGGAATGTTGTACACGGCCTCTACTACAGAGGCAAAAGAAGCTGATCTGAAAGCAAGAAAGTTGGAAAGCTGCATTGCCAATGGTCTAGAGGCCTGTGCCGTAGCTGTCAGCTTTCAGATTTGAAAATAAGGGATCAGCAGCCTCACCTGTCCCAGGGACAGTCTAAGGGATATCTAACAATCTGGGATAGCAGCAGGAAGCAGCGGGAAACAGCGCTGGAATAAGGAAATTTCCCGCAGAAAAAAGGGAAGGTTGACAGCTATGGCCTGTGCATTACTCAAGTGTGCAGACCAGAGCACAACTGAGTTTTTCACTCCATCCCCAACACAGGTGGCGCTTCCAGATGACCAATTAATTGAGCATTGTTCTTGAATTTATTTGTTTATTTGCAGGGTGCTTAGACGGCACTGGCTATGTAATGAACATTCATTCTGATCCCTTTGCCAACACAACCCATCATCCACACAAGCACAAACCTGTATCAATGGCAGTATACTGCTGAAATTATAGAACTTGATGGCAGGCTGGTAAATCTGCTGGGCAGGCAGGTCCTTTTCTTAGGTAAACTTCAGGTGGTGTGTTGCCATGGGAACTAAATGATTAGATGATTGCTTCTTGATACGGGAATGGTTTTTGAGGAAAATTTGATTGGAGAAGCAGGTAGTAGACCACCTTCAACATGAGTAAGGGCAATATGATCTAGGTATCCAAAGTTGTAGTTTGAAACATCTTGAAGGAATCAGGTTGGGAAAGGCTGGCCTAGATGTGCCCTCAGTCAGATTCAGCAGGGCCGTTCTTAAGTTTTTATGGAAACAACAGCAGCACAATTTCCAGGAGGAGCTGAAGAAACAACAAAGAGTGTCACTTTAAAGACTAAGAAGATTTGTTATGGAAGAAGCTCTTGTGCATCAGAGTCCACTTCATCTTCACTGTCATCAGATAAGGACTCTGGTCCATGAAAAATTATGCCATAATAAATCTGATAAGTCTTTAAGGTGTCGCTCTTTGTTACTTTTACTGTTAGATGAATAGCACATGTAATTTAAGAGAATTATTCAGCATGGAGATAAAATATAAGAAGAAACATAGTGTTCTGCATCAAGGAATGACTAAGACAGCCTCCAACTGTTCACAGGGTAAGTGTTCTCCCGTTTACACTTTGCTGTTGAGTTATTATTGCAGACTGACCTAGAAGAAAGGTTTCGGGATGGGGCCGCTGCTTTGTAACTGCAAACAGTAGCTTCTTTGTTTCAATGAATGGCGAGGGAGGGCTCCATCTGATGTCGCATTTCTCTGCTTACAGTCTGAAAAATGTGCAAAGGGAATTGGCCAGATAATGGCCACAGAGGTCTCTTACCTAGGGTAGAAGATGAAATTTCCGCAAGTGCAGCTGTCAATTACATGACAACCTACACCTGCTGAAACTCCCCCTTCCACACAACTGTGAAAGGTGTAGGGGCCCTGTGCTCTTTTTCACATGGTCACTCTACTCTTGACTCTGTCTTCTCACTGGTATCTAGGACTCTTCTGCCAAAATCAGCCACTTCTCTCATTACTCAGACTGGGAGATGCTTGCCCTTAAACCCCAGCACTGGCTTCCTATCTGCTCCTGTGTCCAGTGCAGGAACCTGGTCCTTACTTTCCTTGGACACGACCTTTGCTTGTCTCTCTGCCTTCATATCCTGAGAGCCCAGTCTCTGCACCTTCACTCCACCAACCCTGATAGCAGCCACAAGGGCTTCTGTTTCCTCTTACAAAACTTTGCCCATCCTGCTTTGAAGCATTTATGCTTTGAACTCTCCAATGGAACACTTCTTGTCATGTCTTGGGCTTCCTTTAATCCCACCTTTTCTAGAAATCCTGTGGCTTAACCTGTTTGTCCTTGTTTCAACTAAGCCTATATGTGATGGCATCTGTGCATATTTCCCCCTCTATCTTCCTC